>NC_064626.1:636142341-638642341 GCF_023864275.1 Schistocerca cancellata
CACACCATTACAGAGCCTCCACCAGCTAGAACAGTTCCCTGCTGACATGGAAGGTCCATGGATTCATGAAGTTTTCTCCATACCCGTACACGTCCTTCCGCTCGATACAATTTGATACGAGACTCGTCTGACCAGGTAACGTATTTCCAATCATCAACAGTCCAATGTCGGTGTAGACGGGCCCGGGTGAGCCGTAAAGCTTTGTGTCGTGCAATCATAAAGGGTACACGAGTGGTCCTTCGGCTCCGATATCGCATATCGATGATGTTTCGTTGAACGGTTCGCACTCTGACAGTTGTTGATGTCCGAGCATTGAAATCTGCAGCAAATTGCGGAGGGGTTGCACATCTGTCACTCTGAACGATTCTCTTCAGTCGTCGTTGGTCCAGTTCTTGCAGGATCTCTTTTCGGTTGCAGCGATGTCGGAGTTTTGATGTTTTCCCGGATTCCTGATATTCACGGTACACACATAAAGTAGTCGTACGGGATAATCGCTATCTCGGAGACGCTGTATCTCATCGCTCGTGCGCTGACTATAACACCACTTTCAAACTCAGTTAAATCTTGATAACCTGCCACTGAAGCAGCGCCAGACACTTGTCTTACACGGTGGCGATCGCAGCGCCGTATTGTGGCTGGACGTAGATTTGAGTGTTCATCGTCCTAAACGCGAGTCCAGTGTGCTAAGTACCGCACCACCTCGCTCGGAATCGTTAACTGCTAGGAGACTCGGTAGAGGCCGATGATTCATCGGAAAGGAGCTAGATCCTTTCAATACGGCGGACATTTACTCTACCCGAAATAACATTTATGTCTGAAATGTATATGTTGGGGGTAGGTGACTGTAATGCATCAGAAGGTAGTGTGGTGACATGTTTCTGTTGTACGGCGATAACAGAAGAGTGTGGGTGAAACTCGGTGCCGGCACTCGAGCGTATTCCTTTCGATTAGCACCAAGAGATTTGACGTATGGGTATGCATCTTGGGCGATTTACTCTGGAACTCTCACATAGGACTAAGTGAATCAGTGAGTTGGAAAAGGGCTCATGCAAACCTTTTTTTGTGTTCAGTTTACATTTACCGGCGATAACTGATCTTTGTATAGGTACGCATAGTTTGGTATAAAAAGGGAGCAATTCCATCAACAGAAGTTCTAGTTAGATGCGAATTCAGTTAGACAAGGGGCCATGTCCAGATAAATAAGCGTAAGGCGGACCTGTTCCAACAGAAAAGAAGAAACTACACGATGTAGGGAAAATTCTAGCATACCCACTATTTTTTTGCTGTGTTGTATGTTGCATAAGGTTGTGTTTTGGGTGCGTTCTAAATAACTAAGGAAGAAACTAAGCGTTACTGTGCATCCACACCTGTACCCCGAGACATCTGGCCTTGTACCTAATGTTTATAACGTCGTATGTCCTGAACTATGTTTCACGTAACGATATAATTTTGCACTGACATTGAGCTGTAAATGTGCATACTGTCTGTAAAATGTTTCGCTAATTCAGTCAGTAGCAAAGAAGTAAGACATTATATCGTCATGCCTCATGCGTTACTATTACATCACGAACAGCAGAAAAGAAGTAAACGATAGACATTTTTCCTTTCGTCATTTTATAGGGACTGGTATGGAGGAAAAAAATTCGTAAGGATTTGAAGTTATGTGTAAAGTTATAAAGTTAGTTGCAAGTCGTTAAGTGCTCTGATTCTCAAATAGTTGGTGAATAAAGTCTGGGCATTCACGCGTCGCGAGCTACGCTTATTTTTCCACCTCCCCCCCTTTCCACCCTTGCTAAGTAGGTGGTTCTTACCCTCGTAGTTTCATTGAGACGTTGCATGGAGACAGAACTTCGGCGGCTAACATATTTTCTGGAGATCAAACCTATATTTACACTACCGGGACAAAAATATATGAACTCCCCTACGTTACGTGAAATTCAGCACTAGAAGTCACTGGTGGCGGACCCGCTAGTGTAGCAAGTAGAGGGAAGTACTGTCAGTAGAGAAGTACTGTAACAGTAGAATGGGTCGCGCAGGACAGCACAATGACTTTCAACGTGGAATAGTCATTGGATGTTCAGCGAGTAATAAGTGAGGGACATTTCAACCACTCTGAAACTGTCCAAGACGACTGTTGGTGATGTGATTGTGAAGTGGAAACGAAACGGAACAAACACAGCTAAACCAGGACTCGGCACGTACGGACGTAGAGGAGCCTTCAGCATTGCAGGGAGTGGTTGTAAAATAACGCCCGAAATCAGCAGAAGAAATCACCCGTGAATTCCAAAGCGCTATACCAGCCCAGCTAGCACAATGACTGTGAGTAGGAAGTTAAAAAAGAATGGAATGCAATGATCGAGCAACTCCTCGTAGGCCAAACGTTTCTGTGGTCAGTGCTAGGCGACGCTTGAGGTGTTGTAATGAGCGACGTCAGGGGACAGTGGATGGGTAGGAACGAGTGATTTGGAGGGATGAATCACGCTGGACTCTGTGCCAGTCCCTCAGAAGGGTTTGGGTTTGGCGAATACACGAAGTGCGTTAACTGGCGTAAGGTGTCGTTCCAACGGTGAAGTACAGAAGATGTGGTGTTACAGTATAGGTACGTTTTTATTGGTTTGTGGTGTGGTCCTGTTATTGGGCTTAAGACTACGTTAAATGAGGCAGGATGAAAACACATTTTACAGTAGTGTATACTCCTTACAGAGGGGGGACAGTTCACAAACAATGACTGTATAAGCACGCAAGTGCACCCTGCCATAAAGCACGTAAGGCAAAGCTGTGAGGCAATGATTTCTGAACGGACTGGCCTGTCCAGGGTCCTGAGTGAACGCAATGGAACACCTTGGAGATGAGTCAGACCGTCGACTTCACTCCAGATCCCAGAGTCCAACATCACTAGCTTCTCTGGATTGCCCTCTTGAGGAAGAATGGTCATTCCGCCATAGACATTGAGATAGTGCATTGTAAGTGTCCACAGCAGAATTCCAGTCGCTATTAGGATTAATGGTGGACATACCCTATGTCAATGTACATCAAGTCTCCGCATGCTTTTGAGCAGATAGTGTACCTCTATACTCGGCAAGCCATCTTATAGCGATTGCGAGGCACTTCTCGTAGCACCAACATTTCGCCCGTTCACTGTTCCGTTCGTGATAGGTGTGTAGATAAGATGATTGTATGTAAGCTTTCGTATAAACCCAATTTACTTGATTTTCTCATGGTGGCCATTCCGCGAGAACTAAGCCGAGGAAGTAATCTTTTACACTATTCGGTTTGGAACGTAAGCGTTTGAAATTAAGATAGTTAACCTTTCTGTTATTGTAAACATCTGTCATGTATCATAGGCTGCAACAGTTCGTCAAGCATCTCCGTAATGCTCTCACACCTAGTAAACGATCCCGTGACGAAACGATACGGTCTTCGTCGTATCTTGCCTCTTAATTCACAATGAAAGGATCCAGAATGAGGATAATACTCAAGATCCGTCTCACGAAAGTTGTAAGGACTTCTGGCGTCTATACATTAAATTTCTTTAAGACTCCCTCCATTAATCTCAGCCTGGCATCTGTTTTTCTTTCAGCTTATTTTATGTGAACATTACATACTGCATGATTACTCCTAAGTGTTTTGCGGCTACTAACCATATAGCGTGCCTATGGAATACCGTCTTAGTTGCGTGACTGGATTCGTGATTTCCAGTCAGAAAGGTCACAGTTCTTAGAGAGTGGCGGAAAGTTATCAAGTAGAACGGAAATGATAACTGGCGTTCTCCAAGGAAGTGTTATAGTCCTCTTGATGTCCCCAATCTATGAGGACCGGTGGATGAGGGAAGCAACATATTTTTTCTGGGCACATTACGGTTGAAAAGACTGCAGAATTTGTTGTAGAACATCGTGGAATATTACCACTTCAGCCCCAATAATTTCATGAAGCTCCGATAGGGGCGGTGCTAAACGAAGCCTTCAAAGTGCCGTCTGTAACGGAGGTGCGTTCCACGTACAGAGCTGTCACTGAGTTTCTCCTGGCGGAAAATCAGAACGGAGATTATATTGAAAAGTAGGATTTTTTTAGCCTGAGGAGTGGAGAGTAAACTGATGTATTTGAATCCGGAATGAAGCCAACCTGCATTGAAAAAAAAAAATGTGTGTTGCATTACGTACAGAATGGCACACGCATGTAAACTATTTAGGAGGCAATCTGAGCAGCTATGTAAGACTGTTTGCAGGTGATGCTACAATTTACAATCTAGTGACGTCATGAGGACATCAAAAGCAATTTCAAAATGATGCAGACAAGATATCTGTATAGCGTTAAAAGTGGCAACTTCTTCTTCTTGTTTCGCGTACGCTATAGTCCCATAGCGATTGCAGGGTCGGCGTGGTTAGAACGTTAGAACGGATGCCCTTCCTGCCGCCACTCCGTACCCCGAGGGAGGGAATCAGTGTACCCCATCTGTCTGCATCTAGTGTAAATCGTGAAAGAGCGCGAACGTGTCTCAAATGTCTGCGACGCGTGTAACTGAGGCGGAACGTGGGGACCAGCCCGGTTTTCACCTAGTGGGATGTGGAAAACCGCCTAAAAACCACATCCGCCGGGCGGATTCGATCCGGGGCCGGCGCGCCTACCCGAGTCCAGGAAGCAGCGCCTGGCGGGCTAAAAGTGGCAACTGACCCTAGATAATAAAAAGTGTAAGGTCATTAACATGAGTACTAGAAGGAAACCTCTAAATTTCAGTTACAAGATAAATCACACAAATCTATAGGTTGTCAGTTCAATCATTGCCGTTAAGCAATAATTAAGAACAAATTAAATAGAGAATGTTGTGGGGAAAGCGAATTAGAGACTGCGGTTTGTTGGCAGAACACTTAGAAGATGCAACAGGGACTGTCTACTCCGCTTCTGGAGTATTCCTATGCGGTTTGGGACCATTACCATACAGGACTGACGGAGGACATCGGAAAGTTGTAAGAGAGGCAGCTGGTTTTCTGCTGTCGCGAAGTAGGGGAAAGGGTGCCACGGATATGATAAGCGAGTAGGGATGGCAAAAATTAAAATGAAGGATTTTTCTTTGTTACGGTGAGATCCATTCACGAAATTTTGCTCTCCAGTATTCTCCTCCGAATACTAAAATATTTTGTTGACACCCATATACATCGGGAGAAATAACTATAGCAATAAAAAAAGGGAAATCAGAGCTCACACGGAAAAACGTGTTCGTTTTTCTATATTGTTGTTCTAGAGTGGAACAGTAGAGAATCAGACGGAAAGTGGGTCGATGAACCCTCTGGCGGGCAATTAAACGTGAATTGCAGAGTAGTGACGCAGATTTACATTAGCTATTGATGCTGTAATTTATTGACAATAGAGTAATCGAACACTACGAGTAGTAGTGGATCCATTAGTGTATTTTTATGCAGCACGTTACATTTATTTACTTTCGGGAACAAGTACCAGTCCCTGTAGCAAATTTAGATCCTCTGCAGTTCTTCCTGTACGTCCCTGAAGTCTCCTAGTGTTTCGCCGGCCACTGTGGTCGAACGGTTCTAGGCGCTTCAGTACTGAACCACGCGGCTGCTACGCTCGCAGGTTCGAATCCTGCCTCGGGCATGGATGTGTGTGATGTCCTTAGGTTAGTTACGTTTGAGTAGTTCTAAGTCTTGGGGACTGATGACCTCATATATTAAGTTCCATAATGCTTAGTGCCATTTGAACCATTTTTGAATCTTAGTGTTTCAACCACCCTATGGACAACTGCTTTTTCAGCAAATAGCACTACGGAGCCTCCGACATTCTACATCTACATTTATACTCCGCAAGCCACCTTACGATGTGCACTTTACGTGCCACTGTCATTAATATATACTATAAACAGTAACGGCCCACTAACACTTCCTTGGAGTACTCCCAAAATTACCTTTGTTGCGTTAAGAACGACGTCTTCAGTTCTGTAATGTCGGAAAGGGTTAGTACACCTGGAAAGACGTTTTCGACTTTGACCCAATGTCGACATAAGCCACGTGGGGTATAGTAGATGTAGTGATAATCGTTTAAAAGTCGTCTGCGTGGTGGCATAGCTACCATAGCGCCCTCTGTGTCTCGCTTTGAACGGGGAACACTCACAGTCAGAAGGCGCAATGTGATACAAAAGTGGGAAGTAAGCAAGCAACCATGCCATGGAGACGCAATCGTTTTTCTTACAGCCAGCTGAACACGTCTGAAATGGGTCAGATTGTGGCCTTCCAAGTGGTGGAATGGTCCGTCCGGAGAAATGCCACACGATCTGTACGTGCTGAAACAGTTGAGCAACGATGCTGGTATCAATGGTCACGTGAACATTCTCAAAACCGTAGATGAGTTTCAGAATGTCACGCAGCACATACGACCCCCAGGCTGATCGTATTGTAAGGGTGGCAGTGTCAGATGCTGCAGCTACCACAGCTTAGTAAAAGGCCTTGTGAACCCAGATGTGTCAACACGAACTGATGCGAACCGGTTACAAGCAATGAGACTGAGGGCAAGTACACCCCTGGTCCATCTTTCAATCACGCCATAACATCGACCAGCTTGACTCAACTGGAAGAGGGAATGGCGCTCCGTGGTATTCAGCGATGAAACGAGATTCTGCCTGCAAGCAGGTGCTGTTTTTGGGAGCACGATGTAGATGTCGTGAGTACTGTCTCGTAGAGTGCACTGGTCCGAGACACAACGCCCTAATCATAGGCCTTACGGTCTTGTGTGCGGCAAGCTACAACTCTCTTTCACCTTTGGTGTTTCTGGACGCTGACCAGTGCTCCGTACGAGTAGAATTTTGTTAGATCCTTTCTTTTGCCGTTCTTGCTTCAGGTAGGTGATAATGCTTACCTACACACTGCCCGTGAAACTAAACGTGCTGTGCAAGACGTGCAGCAACTCCCTTGGCCAGCACGATCTCCGGACTTGTCTCCAGTCGGACACATGTGGGATATGATGTGACGAGAAATGACTCGTGCGACTCCTCACCCAACAACTCTTACAGAACTACGTGACCAGGTCGAGCAGGTATTGCACAATGTATCCCAGGACGGTACTCGGCTGGGTGCCAGAGTCAGCACCGCCCTCCGCGGAGGTTACCCCACGTACTACTATGGGTGTTTCAGCATGGGTCGGTACCTGCTACCTCAGAAACGCCTGTGCTATTGATCTGTAAATGTAATCATTTCACGTACCCCTAGTCAATATTGCTACAATAAATCTTGAGAGAATTGGAAACCTCTAAATGGATGACCAAGTGAGGTGGCGCAGTGGTTATCACACTGACTCGCATTCACGAGAACGACGGTTCAATCCAGCGTCCGGCCATCCTGATTTAGGTTTTCCGTGATTTCCCTACTTCGCTCCAGGCAAATGCCGGGATGGTTCCTTTGAAAGGGCACGGACGACTTCTTTCCCCAGCCTTCCGTAATCCGATGAGACCGATGACCTCGCTGTCTGGTCTCCTTCCCCAAACAACCCAACCCATCCTCTAAATGGATGTACTGTTTTCTTCCTATCGTGTATATGTAAGAAATCCTGAATCCAGTCACAAATACGCTTCGATACTCGATAAATTTGTATTTTTTTTTCACTAAAATACATTGCGGAACTGTATCGAGAGCGTTCCCGAAGTTAAGCAACACGGTGTCAAATTTACGAAGCTCTAGCTCTCATAGGCGGACAGAGAGATTTGAGTCTCGCATGATTTCTGTTTGAGGAATCCACGTCGATTTTTGTAGAGGAGACAGCAAGCTTAATTTACGCTTGTATTAACTTAATGGTTGAAATGGCTCTGAGCACTATGGGACTTAACATCTGTGGTCATCAGTCACCTAGAACTTAGAACTACTTAAACCTAACTAACCTAAGGACATCACACAGATCTATGTCCGAGGCAGGATTCGATCCTGCGACCGTAGCGGTCACGCGGTTCCAGACTGAAGCGCCTAGAGCCGCACGGCCACACCAGCCGGATTCTTGTATTAACTATCTTGAAATTTTTGCGTAACGATGTGCCAGAGGATTTACAGGCTTCATGTAGAAACAAGTGAGCATGGTTGCGAGCTGACGATTGCATATAAGAGGGGAAGCCACGTCCTCTGCCGGCTTGCATATTTCATCCGGGTCAAGGCGATCGAATGAGCGTGACGGCTATGATACAGCGGAGGGGGATTGTTTGGGAATAACTGTTGCTGACGAAGTGGGGCACGCAGTAGCGCAAGCTGTTCTGGTGCAGCCCCCTGTTGTATTTATGGCGTCCCGGCGTCTGAATGAGGAAGAATACGAGTCTAGCGGGAACTCGGGTAATTTACTCCCAAATGGGCCTTCCATTGTAGCCAATAAATGCACTGTAATGAGTATCTGCGAAACAGCGTGGGGATGCTTATTAGTGGAAAGGTACGGCGTACGCACATTTCCAGGTATATGTCGTGCGCGCCTTGTACTGGAAACCGTCTTTTGTGTATGAAATTACTAGAACCCGTACACTACGTTACAGAATAAGAACGTAATTTACACGAAATCTTGTCACCTACGAAATAATTGCGAGGGGTGGTAACAGTTGTTGTTGCCGTGAAACGTATATCTGGACTGCAATCCTCTGTAACTTCGAAGAAGTACATTGCACGCCTTTATCGTTCGGTCCCCATTAACTCATTCATATTTTATTTTACTCGCGCTGAAAATTCGCGCTGATATTCCATTAGACGCGAGTGCTGCATTATCGGATAACTCGATAAGGCAACGTATTGATCGGAGAGCTTATTTTCTGTTCTCTGCAATCGCTGTCTCAAACGCACACTAGTGCTCCGCCTTCGACCTCGAGGCCGTGGGCTCGAACCCTAACTGTGGAAAAACACTGTCGGCACTGGGATTAAGGCTGCAGGAGAAGGGGCGATGGAACCATGCATACCTGTCCACCGTCCTGTAAGTCTCTTCTAGATGAATTAATTACAAATCTTCATTTGTCTCGCTAAGTTACGTCATGCTAGTGGCTATTTATAACTGTGATGGGGTTGTCAGTCTCCAAGGCTATTGTGTAGCAGTCTCTGAGTTTCATACTCTTCCCCTTATCTACGTAATATACAACAGAAACGTAGCGTTACAGTCTTCAGGCTCCCGCCACATTCAGTTACAGAAGCAATGAAAAAGCACGGCAAATAACGAACGCGAAAACTCCAAGACTGGCAACCTTTTATAGAAGCTCTGACTTCAATGCGAGATGCTTATAACATTTTCTACAACGAAACTTTATCTCGAAGCCAGGAGAATCTGGTCATATGTAAAATATGCTAGCGGCAAGACACAATCAATGCCTTCTGTGCGCGATAGCAATGGAAATACTGTCGATGACACTACTACTAACAAGGGATTGGTCAGACTTGTCATGTCGTACTTGTGTTGCGTTTTTCACCACTGTGAGTTAACATTGCCAGAAGTCTGTATGATGAATTTTAGCTGCTGACATGACCTGGAAGTCTGTAAACAATTTTATGAAGTAAGACATAATTGTCGCATGGTTTCCGCGCTTATAACTGCCTCTTGTACAACCCTGACCTCTCTCGCTACGTTATACCAACGCCATCTAGGGACAAGGTGGCGTTAGCTACGCGCCGCTCTCTTGCCACAGCAGTGAGAGAGCTGATTCCCACAGCGATTTTTTTTTTCTCGAAACAAGTTTTATTATTTTTCTTGCCATAATTTTATGTGATCTTTTGAAGCGACTAATCCAACTTTGAGAAGCTGTAAATTCTTTAGCGCCTATCGCGTTGGCAATCTCTAACGCCCAATCATGTAAAGTTGTATCGCTGACACTAAATGACTGTTGTCTGGCATCGGTAAATCCCCCTTCACTTTTCCTTTCCTTCCCCCCTTTTTTCCCGTCATCTGACCGGTTTCCCCCCACCTGCTCTCGGGTGTGGTATGTCATATTTGTGCCAATTTTTTAGTGCAGTGTTTAAGTGAGTGTTCAGTGTTGTGCGTCTTTCCACAGAGTTGCGAATAGAAATCATGCTGTCGCTGGGTGTGCTTTTTATATCTCTTGCGAACAGAAACCACTGTCGCCGTGTTTTTTACTTGTCTGTCTATTATTTTTCTGCTTCCTGTGTATTTTATTAGCATCATCCACCCTGTGTTTTATGTTTTAAGCCCCAGTATTTTCTGCCATTTTACACCTTTAAGTCACCGATTTTATCACCAACTGTTATTATTTTTTTATTATCTTCATCTTTTTAAAACAAATTCTGTACGCTGAAGAGCGGCGTAATAAGCTGCTGCCAGCCCGCCCCGTTTAGGGGGAATCGAAACTCAATAAAGGAAAAAAAAAAATCGGTAGATAGCTCAAAAAGTCGCGCATTTATCTCCGTCGCATTTTCCAGTCGACTCTTACATCGTCCAGTGACTTCCTCTTTCCATCTATACAATTCACGTTCAGAATGGACAAAGCGATACTAATTTTGATCAGTATTGACACGTAGGCGTTTCTTACCACTTTTATTCAACCAATACGTCACCGCTTATTCTTTGTCTGATAAGGTAATTGTAGTTGCTGGTGTTACTTTCGGAGATAATTGATGATGGTACGTGGCACTATCAGTCGAAGAGTCTTCATGACTGCAACTTTCGTCGGTGTCTTCGCCGTCTGTAGATTCACGGTCTGCAATATCGAGTGTTTCAGTTGTTTCTAGCCATATGTCTGCGCCATTTACATGCACATCTAGAAGTATAACAACCATGTCGCACAACACGTAGTCTTAACACGTGTTTTCTGTTGATTGCTTCATTTGACGTCTGTGGTATATCTCATGGCAAGCAGCAAAACATTTGCAGGGTTCGCCATCACCAGTGAGGGGAGATTGAATGTTCACCGTAAAATGGCTTGCGGAGTATAGATGAACATGTACAGAACATCTTTCACATCTCTTACCAGTTTCAGGAAGGTATGTTTCGAAATACGTACCAGAAATTAAAAGGACGTGCATGCCACAGAAACGAATATTCGTTTCCCCTTTCCACCAAAACCGTGCAGCGATATTCCTCGTTAGGGAACGCCGCGATAAGACGCGACTCGCCATTTCCAGGGGTGGCCAGCCGTCACTGCAAGCGCCAAGCAGGAAACACAGCCATGTACATGATTTTTTTTAGGTGACTTCCAGTTCATGTCAGCAGCTACAATTTCGCATACGGACTTTTTGCACAGTTAAATAACAGTGCTAAAAAAAGCAATACATTTTTCGGCATGACAAGTCTGACCATTCCCTTGTAAGACAGTGTTACTGCTCGCAGCCGTCTTAAATTCCTTCACCAATGAAGACGAAGTATATATTCAAGAATTCGAATCAAGAACAGGAGTCAAAGTGAGTAACTTGGAAGTACATACCCTCGGAGTAGTGAGTAATTTAAATTACTTAATAAAATGAAGTATTCCGGTCCAGGCAGTATACGAATTAGGTTCCTTTCACAGTACGCTGGTGCAATAGCTCCACACTTAACAATCATATACATCCTCTCACTCGACGAAACATCCGTACCCAGAGACTGGCAAGTTTCACAGGTTACAGCAATATACAATAAAGGCAGGAGGAGTAATCCACTAAATTACAGGCCCATATCACTAACGTCGATACGCAAGGATTTTGGAACGTATATTGTGTTCTAACATTATGAATTACCTCGAAGAGAACAGTCTTTTGACACACAGTCAGTACGGATTTAGAAACCATCGTTCTTGTGAAACACAACTAGCTCTTTACTTAAACGAAGTGTTGAGTCCTATTGACAAGGGATTTGAAACTGTATCCGTGATTCTAGATTTCCTGAAGACTGTTGACACAGTACCTCACAAGCGACTTGTAATCAGATTCCGTACTTACGGAATATCGTCTCAGTTATGTGTCTGGATTCGTAATTTTCTGTCAGAGACGTCACAGTTGGTAGTAATCGACGTCGAGTAAAACAGAAGTGATTTCTGACGTTCCCCAAGGTAATGTTATAGACCCTGTTAATTATGTATATAAACGATTTAGGAGACAGTCTCAGAGGTCATCTTCGGTTGTTTGCAGATTATGCTGTCGCTTATCATCTAGTAAAGTCATCATCAGATGAAAACAAATTGTAAAACGAAATAGAAAATATATCTGCATTGTGTAAAATTGAACCGAAATAATGAGAAGAGTGAGGTCATCCACTTGAGTGCGAAAAGAAATCCGTTAATCTTAGGTTACATGATGGATCAGTCAAATCTAAGGCCGTAAATTTACCAAGATACTAGGAATAACTATTACGAACAACTTAAAATTGAAAGAAGACACAGGAAATGTTGTGAGGAAGGCAAACCAGCGACTGCGTTTTAGTAGCAGAACACTTAGAAGGTGCAGCAGACGTACCAAATAGACTGCCTACACTACGCTTGTCCGCCCTCTTTTGGGGTACTGCTGCGCGGTCTAGGATCCTTACCAGATGGGGTTAACGGAGTACATCGAGAAATTTCAAAGAAGATAGAACGTTTTGTACTATCGCGAAATAAGGGAGGGAGTGCCACTGACATTATACATGATTTGCGGTGGAGATAATTAAAACGCAAGTGTTTTTCGTTGCGGCTGAATATTCTCACGAAATTTCAATCACCAACTTTCTCCTCCAAATGCGAATATATTTTGTTGAGTAGCGACCAAACGCAAGACTCTTACTTCAGTTGATCAAAACAAGGGGAATTGTTGATAGTTTTTTTCAGAATAGTTAAAATGACATTTCCGTTTTGCACATTAGAGATTTAAGACTTCAAGCGAAACTCAACCGAGTTGTTCGCTGCTCAAGTACACATTCGTTCTTTCCACTGATTAAAACAATTCGGAAAGTCATTTTTCTTGAGTCGAAACAAATTACAGCACCAATAATAATTTTATTTTTTAAACATCACTACCGGTATCAGCCACCAGGGATATTTTCAAGTAGCTACATTGAGTTGTATGTAAAGAGTCCGTGATTTCTGCCCACAGTCACAATTGAAACTAAGCACATCAAAATAAGTTTTGCATCACCTCAGTTCCGGAACCTGTACAGAAAATTGGAATAGAGCTCAACATATAAATCCTTTCCGACCTTTTTACTGCTCATGAAAACCACACATTGCATGTTGTACTAACATACAGCGAGACCTTCAGAGATAGTGATCCAGATTTCTGTACATTCCGGTACCTCTAATGCCCAGTAGCACGTCCCCTTGCATTGGTGCATGCCTGTATTCGCTGTGGCATACTATTCACAAGTATCTGTATCTGTATCTCCTCCATGACCGAACAACATCGCTTTGGTTCACTCCGAGACGCCTGGACGCTTCCCTTGTTAAGAGCCCTTCCTCTCGCAAAGTAACAATAAGGACGCGATCGAACCGCGGTACTGGCCTTCTAGGCACGGTTGAACTACAGACAACACGAGCCGTGTATCTCCTTCCTGGTGGAATGAATGTAACTGATCGGCTGTCGGACTCCTCCACCTAATAGGCGGTGCTCATGCATGGTTGTTTACATCTTTAGGCAGATTTAGTGACAACTCTGAACAGTCAAAATCATTGTGTCAGTGATACAATGTCCACAGTCAGGAGTTCTGGGAACCGGGGTGAAGCGAAACTTTTTTTGATTTGTGTGTATGGGGAATAAGAGCTCTCCTATCACTTTTCCGTGGGGCACCTCTGAAGACACTTACCGTCGAGGATAACATATCAAATTTTATTAACTAAGAAGTCTTCAACTATGTTGAAAAATTGTCAAGTATGTGTGTCACTTCGAAGTGTAATGTAGCATTAAATAAAAGTATCAGGCCTGAATGGATTACGTTTACTTTATATAATGCAATGATTACGGTTAACTATCAATTGAACACACAATTTCACTTTCTTGTGGACAGAATGCCATTACAAGTTCATTTACAGAGTTACAGCTCTGCAGTTTTGAAGCACAATTTTTTTAGCTTGAGAACCAACCGGAACTGCTCCCTCAGTTGACTATTAACTTAACCTTTACCATACACCGAACGAGGTGGCTCAGTAGTTAGCACACTGGACTCGCATTCGAGAGGACGTCGCTTCAAACCCAGCCATTCTGATTTAGGCTTTCCGTGATTCGCAAAAATCGTTTCAGGCTAATTCCGGGATGAGTCCTTTGCAAAGGCAAGACCGATTTACTTTCCCATCCTTCCCTCATCCGATGGGACCGATGACCTCGCTGTTTTGTCCCCTCCCCCCAAATCGACCACCCAACAGTTACAGTACATAAGAAACGTTACCCACAGAAAAGTGTTTTAAGCAGTTGAAGAGCCATTGGTAGCTTAAAGATAAAAGTTTCAAGGCTCACTAAGGGTAAAAAATATGGGGTTATTAAAAACAACTGGAATTGCTGCCTCAGCTGACAATTAATCGTAACCATTACAACACACTAAATAATATTACCCAAAACTCTTGTTAACAATCAAATTGACATAGAAATTTGACAGGTATACGTTTTAAGGATGATTGTGGGTAGAAAATATGGATTTATTAATGGGAACACTATTAAACCACTTCAAAAATGTCCTGGTGGCTGAAACTGGTCGTGGTGTGTAGAAAATAAAATTGCGGGTTCTACTCAAGGTTGTATTATGTAAATTACTACAGTTGCTGATTCCAGAATCATCATGGCCAACGCGCTGGACAGAAAGTTTTCCTGGTGGTCACAAGTGTCTGCTCTTTTTGCTCACACACTCCTTCAGTATTTTCCGGCGCTTCTTTAACATACACAGTGTATCAAAAATTTTGCCTCAAATGTGCAGGGGTGACGGATCATGATATGAGGAACAACTTTTGTTAGGGGTAAAATGTTCGCTGGTGTTACCTGGCGACACATCTTTTTGTGTTGACTATGTACCTGGCAGATGGCAGGACATAGGCTCTATGCGGCGTGTGTATGCTTCGTAATGTTGCCTTTGAAGCAGTCACCTGCTCCATATAAAAACTAAGTACGAGCCACTAAAGTAACTTCCTGATCACTCCTAAAATTTCGTTACCCACTCACAGACACTCACTCTCAAGGTTTCCTTGAAATTTACTCTATCTTTTTACTCGGGTAGGTAGCACGTAGCACAACTTGTTAGTAGAACCTGCTGGTTCGGTGAAACCTTGTCCTCCCAGGGCTAGCGAATACTAAAGGACGCGTTGCTTAGCCGGTAAGTGACAGCTAACAAAACCTATTTCTCGTGACACCAGTCACAGGTGTTCCATGCAAAGACTTTGGAACACACTGTGTAAATGGTTAAAATGGCTCTGAGAACTACGGGACTTAACATCTGAGGACATCAGTCCCTTATAACTTAGAACTACTTAAACCTAACTAACCTAAGGACATCACACACATCCATGTCCGAGGCAGGATTCGAACTGGCGACCGTAGTGGTCGCGCGGTTCCAACACACTCTATAGATGCACTACTCAACCTTGCTTATAGAGACTTGATTACTAGTAAATATTTGTCGTGCCTACGGTAAAAGGAAAATTGAACATTATTTTTGTGAAAGGTACATGGCAGCTTTCATTTTAAACATAAGTATAAGGGTGTCCCAGTGTTGTATGTGCACACGTGTAAAGGATATAACTCTATAAAGTCAGAAATTAGTTCTCTTACAATAAAAACTTGGTAAGTCCTCTGTGTAAGTTACATGGGGTGACTAAAAAGTTTCTATTCAAAAGCTGTACGGTTCACAATCGGTATGCAGACATAATCGCCGTGTGTTGTGAGGCGATTATCTCACCGACGCACCACCTTGAAGATACCCGTTTGGTAAAACATCGTACGCTGTTACGCGAAGAAGTCCGTAACTGTAGCCGGCCGATGTGGCCGAGCGGTTCTAGGCGCTTCAGTTAGGAATCGCGCTGTTGCTACGGTCGCAGGTTCGAATCCTGCCTCGGGCATGAATGTGTGTGATGTCATTAGGTTAGTTAGGTTTAAGTAGTTCTAAGTCTAGGCAACTGATAACCTCAGATGTTACGTCCCATAGAGCTTGGAGCCACTTGAACCGTAACTGCATGCCGCACATCCTCGTCCGACAGAAATCGTCGACCCTTCACGAAGATTGTTAAGGGACGGAAGGCACAATAACGGCGCGGGGAGAGATAAGGACTACAGGACGGGTGCTCGAATATCTCTGACTCGAGTTGGCGAGTCTGCGTAACTTCTGCGTTACGACGTTTGCGACATGCGAACGTGCGCCGTCATGAAGCAGCAGAGCTCCTTGTCACATTTTTACCGAATGTTTCGTCTTAATTGCAAGCCGTAATTTCTCCAGTGTTCCTCAGTACCCTTCTCCGCTGAGGGAGACTCTACTTAGGGGAACGTCGGGAAAGAAACTTAAAATCCACTGCATTTTTGTATGTTATTTACCCTTTTCACTATCAAAGATTACTTTTATGTATCTAATTTATAAACAATCTGCACATAAATTTATGAAGAAGACATCATCTTGTAGAATCAAAAAAAAGCAAAACAGTTTCAGACATCCTATACGTTAGTACTGTGCCGCTGTACGAGAAGCGTTCAGTAAGTAAGGCAACACTTTTTTTCTCAGTTTGTTGCCGTTGAAAATATTCGATATTTGTTGTGTGACTTCGTAGAATATTTCTGCCTCAGCACTTATACACTCCTGGAAATGGAAAAAAGAACACATTGACACCGGTGTGTCAGACCCACCATACTTGCTCCGGACACTGCGAGACGGCTGTACAAGCAATGATCACACGCACGGCACAGCGGACACTCCAGGAACCGCGGTGTTGGCCGTCGAATGGCGCTAGCTGCGCAGCATTTGTGCACCGCCGCCGTCAGCGTCAGCCAGTTTGCCGTGGCATACGGAGCTCCATCGCAGTCTTTAACACTGGTAGCATGCCGCGACAGCGTGGACGTGAACCGTATGTGCAGTTGACGGACTTTGAGCGAGGGCGTATAGTGGGCATGCGGGAGGCCGGGTGGACGTACCGCCGAATTGCTCAACACGTGGGGCGTGAGGTCTCCACAGTACATCGATGTTGTCGCCAGTGGTCGGCGGAAGGTGCACGTGCCCGTCGACCTGGGACCGGACCGCAGCGACGCACGGATGCACGCCAAGACCGTAGGATCCTACGCAGTGCCGTAGGGGACCGCACCGCCGCTTCCCAGCAAATTAGGGACACTGTTGCTCCTGGGGTATCGGCGAGGACCATTCGCAACCGTCTCCATGAAGCTGGGCTACGGTCCCGCACACCGTTAGGCCGTCTTCCACTCACGCCCCAACATCGTGCAGCCCGCCTCCAGTGGTGTCGCGACAGGCGTGAATGGAGGGACGAATGGAGACGTGTCGTCTTCAGCGATGAGAGTCGCTTCTGCCTTGGTACCAATGATGGTCGTATGCGTGTTTGGCGCCGTGCAGGTGAGCGCCACAATCAGGACTGCATACGACCGAAGCACACAGGGCCAACACCCGGCATCATGGTGTGGGGAGCGATCTCTTACACTGGCTGTACACCACTGGTGATCGTCGAGGGGACACTGAATAGTGCACGGTACATCCAAACCGTCATCGAACCCATCGTTCTACCATTCCTAGACCGGCAAGGGAACTTGCTGTTCCAACAGGACAATGCACGTCCGCATGTATCCCGTGCCACCCAACGTGCTCTAGAAGGTGTAAGTCAACTACCCTGGTCAGCAAGATCTCCGGATCTGTCCCCCATTGAGCATGTTTGGGACTGGATGAAGCGTCGTCTCACGCAGTCTGCACGTCCAGCACGAACGCTGGTCCAACTGAGGCGCCAGGTGGAAATGGCATGGCAAGCCGTTCCACAGGACTACATCCAGCATCTCTACGATCGTCTCCATGGGAGAATAGCAGCCTGCATTGCTGCGAAAGGTGGATATACACTGTACTAGTGCCGACATTGTGCATGGTCTGTTGCCTGTGTCTATGTGCCTGTGGTTCTGTCAGTGTGATCATGTGATGTATCTGACCCCAGGAATGTGTCAATAAAGTTTCCCCTTCCTGGGACAATGAATTCACGGTGTTCTTATTTCAATTTCCAGGAGTGTAGTTTAGCCGTGCGGGGTGCCGCGCTGTCTAGGGCGCCTTGTCACGGTCCGTGCGGCTGCCCCCATCGGAGGTTCGAGTCCTTCCTCGGGCATGGGTGTGTGTGTTGTCCTTAGCTTAAGTTAGATTAAGTAGTGTGCAGGCTTAGGGACCGATGACCTCAGCAGTTTGGTCCCATAAAACCTTACCACCAATTTTCCAGTTTCCCCTTTAGTTTCATCAACTTCCAATAGGTGGTGGCGTTAGCGTTCAAAATGACGCATATAACAGGTATAGGTTCCAAGCAGACAGCTGTCAAAGATTTTCTTTTCCCGGAAAAACAGAGTATCGCTGATATTCATAAACGCTAGTAGAATGTCTACGGAAACCTGGCAGTGAACAAAAGAACGGTGAGTCGCTGAGCGAGTCGTCTTTCGTCATCGCAACAAGGTCGTGCAAATCTGTTCGATATCCCCCGTGCTGGCCGGCCGCACATACCTCTGACTTCGGCAAAGACGAAACGTGCACACACTCCCATTCCAGGTGATCGACGGATCACAATCGAACAACTTGCTCCACAGCTGAGCGTCTGTGTTGGTAGTGCTCGAACAACTCCATTGAACTGTTCTTCTTCATCTGCCTTATACGACGGATCTCGCACCTTCTGATTTCCATCTATCTTGCCCAATGAAGGATGCACTCCTCGCGAACCAGTACGTGAATGATGAGGAGGTTATTGATGCAGCAAGACATTGGCTCCGAAATTTACCAGCGGTGTGTAAGCATGCAGGCATACAGGCACTCACAGTAAGGTTGCTTAAGTCATTGTATTGAATAGAGATTATGTTAGAAAAAGGGTTTTGTAGCCAAAAAACTGGGGAATTTCAGGTACATCATTCCGATGATTTTGGGTTGTAATGCCTGGCCTGGGGCAGATACAGACTCAGACCACAATTTCCTACTGATGAAGAGTAGGCTGAAGTTTAAGAGATTAGTCATGACGAATCAATGCGCATAGAAGTGGGATACGGAGATACTGACAAATGAAGAGATACACTTGAAGTTCTCTAAGGCTATAGATACTGCGATAAGGAATAGCTCAGCAGGCAGTTCAGCTGAAGAGGAATTGACGTCTTTAAAAAGGGCAACCACAGAAGCTGTGAAGGAAAACAGGTACAAAGAAGGTAACTGTGAAGAAACCTCGGGTAACAAAAGAAATAATTCATATTATCGATGAAAGAAGGAAGTAAAAATATGTTCAGGGAAACTCAGGATTACAGAAATACGAGTCGCTTAGAAATGAAGTGAACAGGAAGTGCAGGGAAGTTAAGACGCAATGGCTGCAAAAGGCCTGAAGAAATTCGAAAAGAAATGATTGTCAGAAGGACTGAATCAACATACACAATCGTCAAAACAGACTTCAGTGAAATTAAAAGGAAGAGTGATAACATTAAGAGCGCATTGAAAATTCCACTGCTAAATACAGATGGAAAGAGTACATTGAATCTAACTATGACGGGAAGACTTGTCTGATGACGTGATAGAAGGAACGTGAGTCAATATAGAAGAGATAGGGAATCTAGGATTAGAATCAGAATTTGAAAGATCTTTGGACGACTTAAGATCAAATAATGCAGAAGAGATTGATAACATTCCATCAGAATCACTATAATCATTGTGGAAGTGCCAAAAGGAAGACTTTTCATGTTGGCTTGTAGGATGTATGAGTCTGGCGATACAATTCTGAAGATTGCCAGAAGATGCAATAATTATCGCATTATCAGCTTAACACCTCTTGCATCCAAGTTGCTGACAGGAATAATATACGAAATTGTAAAGAAAATTGAGGATCTTTTAGGTGAAATTTTAGCTTTAGGAAAGGTAAAGGCACCAAGAGACAGTAATGATGTTATGGTTAATAATGGAAGCAAGACTAAAGAAAAATGAAGACACCTTCACAGGATTTGTCCACCTGGAAAGAGCGTTCGACAATGGAAAATGTTACAAGATGTTCGAAATTTTGAGAAAAATAGGGAAAGACGCGTAACACAGAGTATGTACAAGAGCCAAGAGGGAACAATAAGAACTGAAGCCCAAGGTCGAAGCGCTTGGATTGAAAAGAACGTAATACGGAGATGTGGTCTTTCGCCCCTACTATCTATGCAATGATGGAAATAAAATAAAAGTTTAAGATTGGAACTAAACTTAAGGATGGAAGGATATCAATGATAATATTTGCTGATGATAATTCTGTCCTCTAATGAGTGCAGAATGTGGACTGAGAGAGGGTGCCGGCCGAAGTGGCCGTGCGGTTCTAGGCGCTGCAGTCTGGAACCGCGAGACCGCTACGGTCGCAGGTTCGAATCCTGCCTCGGGCATGGATGTGTGTGATGTCCTTAGGTTAGTCAGGTTTAACTAGTTCTAAGTTCTAGGGGACTAATGACCTCAGAAGTTGAGTCCCATAGTGCTCAGAGCCATTTGAACCATTTTTTTGAGAGAGGGTCGAAGAAAGACGGATAATTGAGCCATGCAGATCAGTTTCCTTCGGAATCATGGGGTCTGTCTTTGTTTTATTTGTTCGTGTCTGAGGTGTTGTTGCTTTGGTGGAGCTGCTGCCCACGCGACGGTCCTCGATTTGAGTGACTGTGGCCGCGAGAGGGCACGATCGGCAGTTCGGCGGGCGGAGTGATCGATGCAGGGCAGTGGTGCGGAGCGGCTCTCGCGAGACGAAACTGGCAGCGTTAGTTAGGAGTCGACCTCCAGAACGGCCAGGAGGAGGATCCTCATCGGTTGCCATAGCGAGAATCCCACAGGTGTCTGCATTCGGTTGAAAGCGATCACCGTCTGTCCTGGTCGTTTTTCCACTACTTAGTGACCTTCTTTAACTTTTGTTGTTTGGTGAAGTGTCTGTAGCAGTGTGATCCAGAACACGAATTTAATTCTGATTACAAAATTCTGACTGATACCTTAGCTGTTTGCTTAAGTGAGTTCCCGAGAGAATGAGCCTTACTGGCAGTTGTTTCATACTTATTCAGTTAATCTGAAGACCCACTCTGGGCTCTATTCAAGATATAAGCTGACACTTTCGAGGTTATCGGTGTGTTTTCTGAAACCCCACCCTTGATCTGTACAAGTTGTTTTTTTCCCTGGAGTTGACATAAGCTGGGAGACGTTTTGGTTTAACCTTTGCGTCTGTTGGTCACCTTTTGAGTTTTTCTGGGTCCCCATAACGTTGCTTTTGTGTTTAGGTTCGTTACGGCTGCATGGGGATTTCGGGCCTTGGTTTGTGCCCGTTGCCCTTTGAGCCACTGGTAGCTCAGTGCTTCCATATTGACTGTGGTTTCACAAAGGCACTGTGCTGTTTCGCACCGGACTTGCATTCCCCTAAGATGTGTGTTTATTAAAACTACTTTCGGGTGAGTTGTATGCAACATACCGTTAACAAACGCCTCGGTGTGTTCTAGTATTAGCGGAGTGAGAGCCACGCCTTGCAGAAGACGATGCCGGTCTAACGGGGTGGAAGGACCCCGCACTTGCGACAACCGAGGGACGACGGCTCTCCAAACGGCTCACGGAATCAAGAGTTACGTAAAGCAATTTATACGCATTTCCAAAGTCGAACTGAAAGCACATTTTGGGAGGAGGGAGGGTGAGGCTCTCAAATTGTTGTTTTTCCGTAAGTGATTAATTCTGTAAGAATTTCCCTGTTGTTCGTTTAACTGAAAGTAATTGTAAGATTCTATTAAGTGTGGTGAATCACTGAGACTTCAGTACTTTAAACCAATTGTACATAATTGGAAGCTTGCCTTGGAAGCACATGTTCGGGGTGTCTCTTAAACTATTGGTTTTATTTAATGGTTAATACCGTTTTTATAAAAAGAAAATTTCCTATTGTTTATTTGGGTGAGAGAAAATTGTAAGATTTGCTAACAGTCGTTTGGAGTTTAATATCTTAGAGGGTCTGACACATATTTCCAAAGTTGACTTGAAAGCACATTTTTGGGGAGTCTCTTAAACTGCGCCTTTTTTTCTTCAATGGATAACACTTCTTTTAAGAATCGGGCAACTGTAAATCTGTCTCAAGAGCTTGTCCGCCGCTCGTGGTCTCGCGGTAGCGTTCTCGCTTCCCGAGCACGGGGTCCCGGGTTCGATTCCCGGCGGGGTCAGGAATTTTCACCTGCCTCGAGATGACTGGGTGTTTGTGTTGTCCTCATCATTTCATCATCATCATCCAGGAAAAGTGGCGAAATTGGACTGAGCAAAGATTGGGTAATTGTACGGGCGCTGATAACCACGCAGTTGAGCGCCCCACAAACCAAACATCATCATCTCTTGTCTCAAGAGCTTAAGGAGGCCTGTAATTCACTTTGCTTGTTTCTATTTAAATCCTTTAAGCTTTGTTTCTATATATTTCTTAAAACAGTGGAAATGTTTTCTTATCGAAAAACTTTGAGATTTGTTTAAATAAAGTGTGTAAAGTAAGTGGTGAAAGGTGTGCTCCCTGAGGATTTCCTAGCTATTCCAAGTTCCCTTGGCCTCGTTTCTAAATCTGTTATTATGTTCTGATTGGTCATATCAGTAATGAGAAGTATCAGAAATGAGAACAGTAAGAAACTTGACATCGAGATTGGCCGCGCAGGATAGCCGCGCGGACTAGGGCATCTTGTCACGGTTCGCCCCCTCCCCCCCCCCCTCCCAGTCGGAGGTTCGTGTCCTCCCTTGGACATTGGTGTGTGTTGTGCTTAAAGTAAGTTAGATTAAGTAGTGTATAGGCTTAGGGACCAATGACCTTAGCAGTTTGGTCCTATAAGACGTTACCACAGATTTCCAAATAAAATATCGGACTTGGTTATCGTGAAGTAGATGGAGTTACGAAATTGTGCTAACTAGACAGCAAATTAACCTGTGACGGACGGAGGAAGCAGGACGTAAAAAGCAGACTAGCATTGGCAAAAAGAACATTCCTGGCCAAGAGAAGTCTGCTAGTATCAAATGAAGGAGTTATTTGAGACAAAAATTTCTTAGAATGTAAGTTTGGAGCACTGGATTGCATGGTAGTGAAATGATGACTGTGGAAAATCCGGAACAGAAGAGAATCGATGAATTTGATATATGGTGCTACAGAAGAATGTTGAAAATCAGGTGGACTGATAAGGTATGTAATGAGGGGGCTCTCCGAAGAATCGGTGAGGAAAGGAATATAGAAAACACTGACAAGAAGAACGGACAGGTTGGTAGCTCATTTGTTAAGAAGTCAGGGAATGATTTCCATTGTACTATAGGAAGCAGTAGAGGAATACGATGGTTGCAATACATCCAGCAAATAAATGAGGACGTGATTTACAAGCGTTGCTCTCCGATAAAGAGGTTGGGACTGGAGAGGAATTCAAGTCAGAAGACTGAAGACTCAAGAAAAGAAATCAGAATCCCGAATAAAACCAGGCTGTTTTCAGGGAAAGAAAAGCGTTGCATTGCTTGTTGAACGCCTCTTGTATTAAACGCGTAGACAATATGGAGAAGCAGGTGTGATAGCCGGACAGCTGTGTGAATGATAATGTCGCCGGAAACAAGTTGAAAGCTCTGGGCACTGCGCTACACGTGTGGGTGGCGCTTCGCAGTGCGGCCGTCAGCGGGCGTGACACCAGAAGCGACGCGGGAGCGAGGCGCCGCGTCAGAGGTCATTTGCGTCGGTCCACGCGGCAGCCTGTTGCCGTTCGGCGAGTGTCGCCGACGTGCAGTCGCATCACTGCCGCCGCCCTGTCTGCCAGCGCCGATACAGAGAGCGGGGCGGGGCGCAGCATAGCAGAGCAGGCAGAGCGACTGTGCGCAGAAAATCGGGCGTGACCAGGCGTTTAGCGTGCGCGCCGGTGCGGTTAAATATTCAGCCGGCCGAACGCTGCGCTGAAAATGACGGCGACCCCCTGCGACACGGCGAACAATGGGCGAGCGCGACAACCGGCCTAATTACTGCGTGTTTCCCCACCTGCAACTCAATTACTACGCGCCAATGAAACTGTCGCCCTCTAATGGTGATTTACCGGCGTTTTAAATAGCCAGATTTATTCGGCACGTTACGCTCCACTTGCGCGCGACCGAGAAGGCCCGTTAGGTTGTAAATAAATGGCTTAAATTTCTCCAGCTGAAATAGCTTCACCTCTCGCTAGCGTAGCGGAACCGTTTCCCCTGTTCTGTTGCTGAGAAAAGTGTACGACATGAGAAAGCAAGCGTCTGAGGTAACGATAAAATAACCTTTTAATATGTAGGAACGCAATCGAAGAGAAACAATACGGCTTCTAACGGTGGATCTTTTATGTAAGGGCAGGTTCAGGAGTAGTAGTAAATAATTTAGGAGTAGGAATCTGAATTGGTAGCGAGCTAGGAAATGGGAATAGTAAGGGGCTCAGCATACATACAATAATCTTTAAATGTTATTATCTATCTGACGCAGAGCAAACCTTTAAACTACAGAAACAAGCACAGACACCAAGTACTGATAAATACTTCCAAAACGTAGCAGAATTTTTAAACGACGTTTTCTGTAACACACAGCAACAGATAGATGACATTTAAAAATAGTTCATGCGTCTATAAAGCAGAGTGTTGCATCGATATTTATTACACTACATAGATAAGCCAATAAATTATAAAAACTTAAAAAGAATTGTGTACATGACCCTTACACAACCAGAGGAGATGGTTATTTTTCCAAAGTGTCGGCTGTTTATAAGTGCAGCTTCTCACAGAGGTCGATTGTGGGCTGTAGTCATCGTATGGCAGTGAAACTTAGTAGATATGATAATGCGTTAATGTGGAACAGATTTACGCTGAAAAAAGGTAGTTCCAATTTTGGCTACCAGGTGCAAGTCTGGCACTGTAACGTAAGGAGACATAGAGAGATGTTTCGGCGTTTAACGGATTAGGAAGGGGACATAGGAAGAAAAGTTCAAAAAGTTACGCTGCATCCGTAAAAAGGCGTGACGAACAACGCCAGATTTGAACTCGGTGGCCAAAATTGCAACTATTTCTTTAAGCGTAAATCGCTTCCTCGCTATCACATTAGCATATGTACCTAGTTCCTTAGCAATACGATAATTAGAGCCCTCACGGGATCTCCTTAAGTAGCTGCACGTTAATTATAACCACCCACTACATAATCAAAGAAAACAGAAAACGTAAAACGGTGAACACGTCTGTGTAGCGGATTGAGCAGACTGCAGTAATAGAGAGTGTTTTTTCCACATTACAAAAGGGAGTACTGACAAGCCGTCAGGTCTTACAAGCTACTTTACTGAGCAATAAAATCCCAAATAAATGAAGGGCTTCTGAGACATAAGTTAGACAAATACAGCAACCGGCTCCATTTCAGCGACTCCTCAGACTTTTCCTCGATTCCGCACGTGTTCTAAAAAATACACACACAATAAAAAATACATTTGTATAGCAAGCAAATGACAGGCAGTGTGCGGGCCCCAATCGCAGCAGGAGGAGGAGGAGGAGGAGTTTAGTGTTTAAAGTCAAGTCCTCCAACGACGTAATTAGAGACGGAGCACAAGCTCGGAATAGGATTGAGAAGGAAAGCGGCCGTGCCCTGTCGAATGAATCATCCCGGCATTTGTCTTAGGCGATTTAGATAAATCACGGAAAACCTAAACAAGGCTGTTCGGAAGCGGGTTTTAACCGTCGTCCTCCAGAGTGCCAGTCCATTCTGCCATCCCGAACACAACAGAGGCATGAGGGAATACAACTGAGACTGATTGGCACGTAAGTACTGAAAATTAAAAAATATAAAAGGTGCTTAATTCAGAGAACAACAAAAACTAAAATTTAAAACTAGAAAAAAAAACACTGCTCTACAACGCAAACGGAAAACAAACTATTGAAGGTGATACCCTCTTAGAATTAAATAAAAGCTTGAGCAACACTTGACGCACACAATATATGGTGCTGACAACTGTTCCCGTATCAGGGCAAGGTCAATCATGGACAGTGTACGTGGACGTAACCACCACGGCAGCAGGGAACACGCCAAAATCGAACTCCAGAAATGATCCATCATCGCATAGGCATGGTAAAGCTGAAACTAAGGCACAGTCCACAGTTGAAACATCAGCCATCCAGACACTGCGTGAGGACCACCATGCTCCCAAGTATGAGCCACGACTCCGATCGGGACTCCGTGAAACCGCCAACCACGAGATGACAGCCCATTGCGAGCTGCGCGCACTTAAACCCCACTCGCAGTGCAGCCAAGGCGCTACCCAAAAAGATTCTGCAATCACAGACATAAGCACGGGCTCGGCTCAGTAGTATAGACCAATCCGAGTAAAACATTCCGTATAATATATGTGCAGCTGTTATTAGGTACAAAGACACAGCTGGTTACAGACCTAAGTTTTAATTTCGCATTTTGGTATTCCTATTATTATTGGTTTACTTACCGATTTTCACTGTTGTTCTGAAGTCCAACTTGTGTCGTTGTGTTTGAGTTTACATCTTTAAATTTTCAACTGTTTTTACCGGCCAGTTCTACGGCAACGTTTAAACATGTCATATGTACTTACAAATGCTGAGGAGGCTGCTACGGTTTTTGTTAATGGGTTTTGTAAACGAATCGGTGCCACAGCTAGTAGAGAATACAGCAGACGATAGTCTAAGCGTCGAGTACCGGATTAAAGAGTGTGTAGTCGCGTTTTTATTAAGCTGCGTGAGATGGTCGCAGGGGAACAGAGTGTGGGTGAAGCTGCAGACACCAGTGGGAAAATGCTCATGTCGGATTACATAAAATGCGAATATGTTCCCGTTTGTTTAAAAGACTCTGACTGAAAAGTAGGTTACCAGCTACCTCATTCCACCTTCCTCAGCACTTTTAAAAAGTTTCCTAAAATTTTTTTTTCATGCGAACATATTCGTGCCTTTTTTAACACGCAACTCACCTCAAACTCCCAAAATCTCCCTTAGCCGTAACTGACTCACACGCAGTAGCCCATCGCTGTACGTCGCTCGTAACCAACCACTCCCAGTTGTCCTTCCTCAATCAGTCATTCAGTCCAACTCATTGTCATTGTGTCTCTCTGTCATTGTCTCCTTTGCCGCAGCCACAGTCCCATTCGATCTGCTCTACTACTAAAGCCTCGGCTCAGTCTCAGTGTCTCCCTCTTGGTCTCTCTCTCTCTCTCTCTCTCTCTCTCTCTCTCTCTCACTGCTAATCTGTCTTTCCTTCCTTCCTATTGCTGCTTCCTCTTCTCACTGTCACTATCTCATTCTTCCTCGTTGCCATTGCCATATACTCTACCCCTCATTATCACTGGCACTCACACACTTCCACTTTCTCTCTCATTATTTTTATTGTCCCAACTTCAAATACCCCCCTCCCCCCCCTCAATCACAGCACTGTCTCCTTCACTCTTTTCCCAGCACTGTTCTGTTCAACTGCCATTGTTTCCCTTGCTTTTCCTATGGCATTATCACTGTCTTCTATCGTTCAGTGTTTATTACTTTTACGTCTTCTTCTGTCTCAGCATAAAAGGCGCTAATATGTTCACATGCTAAAATTTTTGGGAAAGTTTTAAAAGATGCTGCGGATGGGGCAATGAGACAGCCAGTATATCACTTTTCAGCTAGAGTCTTTTAAATAAACAGGAACGTATTCAAATTTTTTCTGCTTCGACAGGAGCATTTTACTGCTGGTTCCCATCTTTTCCGTGCTGCGGCAGGACATATAACTCATATGAAAAGAATTGTATCGATCAGTAAAATTTACATAGTTTACTAATGTGGAGTTGAAATAACACCTCAAACTGATTTTACAAGCAAAAATTTTTAATGTGTTTCAGTACTGCATGATGGGGCTCACAGATGATGACGGAGACCCTTTACAGCATATTTATCCGTGCTAAGTCATTTTATAAACTGTGTTTTCGCTTCATACCCAGTTTTACTTGCTTTTTCTACGTGCATAAGTAGGAGACTGTATCTCGGCAATGATAAAGCCATTAACAAAATTTTCAAGGTCGTTCGAGATTGGGATATTAGGACTATATCGTAAAAATTTCAGACTTTTACTGCGCAAAACTGTATTGTAATCCTCGGTGGCGTTTTAGTCAACTGGTGATGGCGAAAATATAGTTACAGAACCCTTTTCGTGAGGTTCTCCGAGGAACCACCCATGAACTAATAGTGCCACTGTCAGTCCCATCAAATACAGTAAGAACCATCCGATTTTCTCCATTTGCTTAATCAGAAGGAAGTATGTAACGTTCATAGTTTGACACTGTATTGTAAGTCAGTAACACTAAGACGACCTTTATGTTGGCTCTAAAAATGGTCCCTAGCGCAACGGCTATCCAAATTACTTGACCCTACCTTTTCATCAACAGTAGAACCCACGGTATGGGCACCAGAATATCCCTTTTTTATGCGCGGCGTTTCGGAACATTTTAGGTGCGCCTGCTGTCGTATGCATTCCGATTTTTAAGTTGGTAAAACCTTAACACTTCAATAAGCACTGAACCCGTCTCACATACAACATACAACTAGAACAAAAATTGTGGTAATTAAGACCACAGGAACTGAAGTACCAAGATATGCAATAAAAACTTATTTCTACAACGAGCTGTATTACTGTAATCAATGAAACTAAAATAGCTCCACCTGAACAGGCCTCAAAAGGCCTAATGTTTCCGACCGACCGCCTTCTCATCCTCAATCGATTGGCATCATCGGATGATGACGTATCCGGGAAAGACCATCGATCCGATGTAACAAGATATATCCGATGTATCCGATCAGGTGGCACTTTTCCACTGATGCAGGTTCAGTTTAGTTCATTAGACTATAACCATGGGAACCAGTGTAGCTGACAGCTATTTTTCACAAAATGGCGCATCTCTACTCTTAGAAAAATGTTGTGTTAAGATAACTGTGTATTTTATTGCGCTTGACTGGCAACGAAAAGGAATTTTGCCAAAAACGTTTTGACTTCAAAGTGCTCACGCAGAGAAAGAAGGAGAGGTGTTTTACACTAGCTGCCGCAGAGAAATACGATCTATGTACTGCTTCTGTGAACGCAGGCAATTAGCTGGTTGTAGAGCTATGTTGCGCGACTGGGATGAAAGAAATAACTGTCAACTGGTCGATGTCACTGGCCTGAAACCGATGGATAAGGAGTCCGACTGTATCTGTGTAGATAAATTGAACCGAAACTTCGCTTCGAACTCGGAATTCTTCGGTAAAAATGTTTCGGTTAACTTCAAATCGAAGCTATGGCACCTTAACATCAAATCGTGTAAAATACTATGCTTGAAGAGAAAGCGTGCATCGTCGTCGTCGGGGCTTTGTCTAACTTGGATAGATCATTGTATTCGCAGATACAGCTGCGGAAGTCTGCGTATTCTTGTAAATGTTTGTTTCTACTGACATTAATTTGGATATAAAGTTCATATTTCTTTTGAATCATTTATTTTTCCACTGGTTTGATGCAGCCTACCATCTTTCCTATCTTGAGCTAATTTAATCATCTCTACGTAATTGCTACTCACTACATTCTCCATCACTTTTTTGCACATTATGGTCTACGTCAGTGCATAATTTTTCCCTCTTCTGCTCCTTCCAGCGTCAAGTTAACTATTTGTGGATGCCACTACACATGTCCCGTTCAGTTAAGGGTCTTCAATAGACTTTTATATACAAATATTCGTTTTTGCATTTCTTAATATCCGACTTATATTCACTTAACTTTTAACGTCCTTAGCCTACACGTCTTGTTTGTAAAGGCTTCCAGCTTCTTCTTTTCCAGATTTCATATGGTCGACGTTAGACTCCGTTCAGTGCCGTAGTTCAGACGTACTCTTTCTGGAACTGCAACATTTCAAAAGTAAACTCTCATATGAAGAGAGTTTTTTCATTACTAATAAATGCTCTACACCTGTGCCAATCTTCTTCTGGCACCTTCCTTGCTTCTGGTATCCTGCATAATCGGGTTTTCCAAGTCGGAAAACTCCTCCACTTATTCCACTACTGTGTCATAGCCAGTTTTGTTGAGCAAGTCACTATTCTCGTTTCCTCCTCTCTTCACCATCTTTATATTTTCTTTCTTTAACATGAATAAACGTTCCGTGTAAGCATACGTCTTAGAAGTATTACATACATTCGACGATAATGACTGTCGTAAGCGAGACTCTGCACTGGTATCTCACCACCTTGCACTATTGGTTTCGTCTCCCTAAATTTTCTTGCACATTTTTATTGCTTGTCCGATGCACAAGTTGAAAAAGAATGGTGATAAGCTACAAATCTGCGTTACACCGTTCTTCATATGAAGCTGCCTTTCTTGACTTTCACCTTTGTTTATTCGTAGTTGGGTTCTTTAGGTGTTGCAGTTTATTTATCTGTCTCTGCACTTTATCCTGTATAAGGTTAATTCCATTTCCCTCAAACATAACAGTAAAAAATCCATTGTTGTTCCGCATATTATTTTTCGAGTGAGTTGTCTTTTACCCATTGCTGCTCGTGAAATTCAAAACATTCAGGAATTCAAAAACTGGCTAATGTGTAATTTATGATATGCAACCAAAAGTAACCGTTATTTGTAATAATTGTTTAACCAGTCTTGAAGCACTGCACTAAGTAACTGTTTGCAGTCATTCACATTATTATTTAAAAACCATGTGAGAAGCTGCCGAACGTGCTTTCAGTATTGGAAGCTCTAAATCGTTTTTCGTTAACTTCTGACGGCTGTCCACGTGGCGAATGATATCATTTCTAACGTTCTTTATTGTTATAACTAGATTTGTTCAATTCCACGTTGTACCTTCTCCTGAAAGACTCTATCCACCTGTCTTAGGCCAAATAAACTACTAGCTATTTTGGGCCGGCTTACTGGCATCAAAAGTACCGTAAATCCATTTTACTTGTACCCTGAGGATATACTTGAAGCCAGAATGTTAAAGTGATTTAAGACGTTCCTGATACCAGTTTACTGAAGTATTCGACGTATTTCATTGTTCATTACCGAGGTAGCAGTGCTCAGGAGCCGCTGCCACACTCCACGTACTTCTGTAAGTTGCTGCTAGAGTTTAGTGGAGTTTATGTTGATGGTATAACACATGTACTGGTTTTCTCGTCTTACAACTTCTTTGTCAGATGTGAAGAATCGACATTTTGAATGCAGTAATCACGCATTTTTATTATTTAAACAGTACTTTATGTAATTTCCATGTAGGTGTTTAACAGTAAACCACCATTAACCTGTTATTCATCAAAGTATATGCTGGTGTACTGATAACTAAGTATAAGGCAACTTGGACCCATTACCTGTTTAGGACCAAATAACCCTTAGATACGTATATTCTTCATTTACATCAAAATAAACACATGTTACAGGTTGTCACAAGTTATTTTCAATTTTTACCTAATACAAAATATGTTTCAAACTATTTCGGTATTTTCTTTACAGATTCAAGGCTCAATATGCCGTCTATATACAAAAGATTCCCCTGGAGCCACTAGTACAACGATTTTTCCGATGAACAAGTGGAAAAATTTTTAAGTGCTAGGGAAAACGTTAAAAAGTCAGACAAAACAATCACAGAAAACGGGAAGAAGAATGCTACGAAAACGAAGAAACCATCACAAGAAGTCACCATAGTCAATATCAGAAGGTACTGATGATTCCAGCCTCCAATCATCAGCAGAAAGTCATTTTAGTTTAACAGTGGGGATGAAGCATGTGGCCTGAAGGACTTTGATTTACCATATAGCAGTAGGCCTATAGATGAACAAGCTAAGATGGAAGTGCAAAAAGCGGGAAAAGAAGACAGTGATTCGACAGGCAACACTCTTAAACAGACTTTTGTAAACGTTTTATGGAAAAGTATTTCTTGGCATTGAGTCAACTGTAGACGACAATGGAGCTGTCGTCAGTTGTATGCAGCAAATGTAAAAAAAAGTAAAATAAATTATAAATGGTAGGAGAAAATTAATCCTTCAATCGAAGATTATGTTTAAGAGTCGGTTAAGGTTTCGTCATTTGTTTCACAAGTCTCCTTTTTTCACTATCTTATTGTGTTAAAAGAATTTTCCTAATAAAAATATTTTTAAATGCACATTTAGGTATTATTTAAAAATCCTACCTCTTACTAGAACCGAACACAAGATTATAATGTATTTGCATAGAAAAATAGAATAAGGGTTCGAGTAAACAAACCAATTTCGTTTTACTTTTTGAAAACCGCGCAATACAAAAAGAAAAAAAAACAATAACTGTCACAAATATTAAGTATACAAGTTGAAGTTTAGGGCTAATACAGTTACCAGTTACCGTATTTTGTAATTGCGGATTTACAAGAACATGAGCACTAAAATTAGATACTTTTTTTCCAGGTTGTGTTATCGGTGTCTCACCAAATAAACTTGTGACGGATCCTTTCAAGAGTTTTATACGTCTGCATAAACATCTAAACTCAACAAGCCATCTTACGGTGTGTGGCGTAGGGTACTTGGTGTACTACTGTCATATCGCCAATCCTGTACCAGTCGCGTATGATACACGACAAGAACGATTTGCTGGTAAGCCTCCGTGTGGGGTGGAATTTCTCTAATTTTACCTCGATGGTCTTGTCGCGAGATAGTTGACTCTTCTAGGCCCGTACACACTCGGAATCCCAACAGCAGACCAAACCTTGATGCTGAGCGCCTCTCTTGCACTGTCTGCCACTACAGTTTGCCTAGCGTGGTGGTGGTGGTGGTTAGTGTTTAACGTCCCGTCGACAACGAGGTCATTAGAGACGGAGCGCAAGCTCGGGTTAGGGAAGGATTGGGAAGGAAATCGGCCGTGCCCTTTCAAAGGAACCATCCCGGCATTTGCCTGAAACGATTTAGGGAAATCACGGAAAACCTAAATCAGGATGGTTGGAGACGGGATTGAACCGTCGTCCTCCCGAATGCGGTTTGCCTAGCACCTCCGTGACCCTTTCGCCTCTTTCTGAATGAACCTGTAACGATAAGTGCTGTTTTCTTTGGATATTCTCTATTTCCTCTATCAATCCTATCTGGTACGAATCCCAGACTGACAAGCACTATTCAATTACTGGTCGAACGAGTGTGTTATAAGCTACTTCTTTTGTTTGTAGACTACAATAAGTGAGGATTCTTTCAATGAATTTCAGTCGCCATCAGACCCATCCGCGATTAATTTTATGTGGTCGTTACACTTCAGATCGCTCTGTGCGCTTAGTTCTAGTCATTTTATAGGAGAAGTCGTCACCACTAATTGCTCTTCAATCGTTTAATCATATCCTGAAGTCTTTTTTCTTTTTGTATTCACAGTACTCCATAAGAGTCAGAATACTGACAGTCCACGGTCCTTTTCGTAGGATGTTACCGTTTCGTTGGTTATTGAAACTTTTTCTCATAATCACCTCCCCCTCCAGAACCAACTCCCACAGATTCGAATAGCGGTCTGGTCTGGAAAATTTGCAAATGGAGAGATCATCATGATATTTGATTACATTAAGAGGCACAATTGCTGTGGGTACATGTCATGTACCTTTAATGTATCGGTTTCCATTGCCTTCTGGATCCTCTTACCTAGATAACTGCTGACTCTTCCGCCTTTAAAATACATGTGGCTATAATTAAGCTTTCGATACTTGAGCAAGTGACGGTGGAGAACTACAGACATCAAAGGAAGTAGTGTATCATCCCGCTTCCCAGAACTCCAGAAGAGACACTTTGACTGTGGATATTGTATCACAGTCACAGTCCCTTTGACTGTTCAGAGATATCTCTAAACCCGCCCAAAGACGTAAACAACTATGCATGAGCAGCGCCTATTAGATGGAGGGGATCCGACAGCTGATCAGTTCCAGTCATTCCACCAGGAAGGAGGTACACGGCTCGTGTTGTCAGTAGTTCAACCATGCCTAGACGATCAATACCGTTGTTCGATCGCTTCCGCATTGTTATTTGTGCAAGGAAGGGCTCTCAACAAGGGAGTGAAACAAAGCGACGTTGTTCGGACATGGAGGAGACACTGAGTGACAGGAACCGTCGATGACATGCATCCCTCAGGCCGCCCAAGTGCTACTACTGGAGTGGATGAACCCTACCTACAGATTATGGCTCGGAGGAACCATGAGAGCAACGCCACCATGTTGAATAATGTTTTTCGCGCTGGCACAGGACGTCGTGTTACGACTAACTGTGCGCAGTAGGATGCATGATGCGCAACTTCACTCCCGACGTCCATGGCGAAGTCCATCTTTGCAACCACGACACCTTGCAACGCGGTACAGATGGGCCCAACGACATGCCCAATGGACGGCATAAAGTTCTCTTCACCGATGAGTGTCACATATGCCCTCAACCAGACGATCGTCAGAGACGTGTTTGGATGCAACCCGGTCAGGTTGAACGCCTTATACACACTGTCCAGCCAGTGCAGCAAGGTGGAGGTCCCCTGCTGTTTTGGGGTGGCATTATGTGGGGCTGATGTACGCCGTTGGTGGTCAAGAAGGCGCCGTAACGGCTGTAGCGTACATGAATACCATCCTCCGACCGATAGTGCAACCATATCGGCAGCTTATTGCAGAGGCATTCGTTTTCATGGAGGACAATTCGAGCGTACATCGTCCACATCTTGTGAATGACTTCCTTCAGGATAACGACATCGCTCGACAAGAGTGGTCAGCATACTCTCCAGACATGAACGGTACGGAACATGCATGGGATAGATTGAAAAGGGCTGTTTATGGACGACGTGACACCCCCCCCCCCCTCCAACCACTATGAGGGATCTATGCCGATCTATCGCCGTTGAGGAGTGGGACAATCTGGACCAACAGTGTCTTGATGAACTTGTAGATATTATGCCACAACGAATACAGGCATGCGTCAGTGCAAGAGGACGTGCTACTGGGTATTAGAGGTACCGGTGTGTACAGCAATCTGGACCACCACTTCACAAGGTCTCGCTGTATAGTGGCACAACATGCAATGTGTTGTTTTCATGAGCAAGAAACAGGGCAGAAATGATGTTTATGTTGAACTCTATTCCAATTTTCTGTACAGGTTCCGGAACTCTCGGAACCGAGTTGATGCACAACTTTTTTTGATATGTGTATGTACCATAAAAAATGGTTCAAATGGCTCTGAGCACTATGGGACCTAACATCTGAAGTCATCAGTCCCCTAGAACTTAGAACTACTTAAAGCTAACTAACCTAAGGAAATCACACACATCCATGCCCGAGGCAGGATTCGAACCTGCGACCGTAGCGGTAGCGCGGTTCCAGACTGAAGCGCCTAGAACCGCTCGGCCACCCCGGCCGGCTATGTACCATATGGGTACCCAACTTTGTGGGGTGATGTTCCGAATGTGCGCTTCAGAATTCGCGGTGTTATTAGAGCTAGCGCAAGGACTCGCCGTTAGTCACCAATTCTGGTTCGCTGATTTAGAACTGAAACTACAGTTGTAAAAGTACTGTGGGTACCTTAAACTATCATAAATATGTGTAGACCACCATAGTTTTCCTAACAACTTTTTTCCGTTAAGATCGTAACTGTATTACCCGTAAATTTGTTGAGTTGCATACCTATAGGACCTTACCTCAGTTTGGTCGCTTTGTTTGCGTGTGTAATCAGTCTCTTACTAGGCTCCTCTAGAAACTGCAAGCGGAGAACCGTCTGGCAACTGATTGAGGATATGTAAAGAGCCGCGTAAGCTACGGGGCATTTGTGTTGTATATAGTTATCCTTTTGCATGTTATTTATAGCAAAATCGAAATTACAGTGTTTAATTCTGGTTATGTTCGAAAATTATTGATTTATTACGTGAAACAGAGGGATGTTGTAATTGTAAAATAAAAAAAAAAATTCAAGTGAATCATTTAGCCCTAGAAACCGAAATTTCCTAACAAATGTTAAAAGAAAGAAAGGTAAACAAACTTCATTTCAGTACGTCGTCCATCTTACATAAATCGTATTTCTATTATTCATAAACAACTTTCACTGTTATTTATAATAACAGGAGACTCTTGCCTTTCATCATGATGAAGAACGTTCTATTCAATACAAAATAACAACAGCTATTGTATAGATTTTTGACACTTGTGCGTGTAAACTGTACTTTTATGAAAAGTAATTGCTTTCGTTACATAAAAGGGCAGAAGTTGCGGTATCAACTAATTCTTATTACTTATAAAATGCAATTTATGTTTTGTACGCATATAAAATATTCAGTGGACTAACATTGAAAGATATGTGGTTTTAATTATGTGCAAACCAAACAAACAAACAAAAAACAAAGTGAACTCGTCGGCTTCATTCTCGCAAATTCATTGATGTTTCTTTCCTTGCCAATGCTATCAATACTATCAGTAATACTACCATTTAGTATGTCACTCATGTAATGTACCAAAGCGACAGAAGAGTTGTTTTGGTAGAGCGCAATTCTAGTTGAAACACAAGCATAAGTATGCATTACAGCTGCAGGCAGTCAACACGGGTCTGGACAAGGTGAGCAGGCCTTCATTCGTAAAGCTGTTTTATCAAAACAACAGTAATATTGCTGCTGAGTATCACTGCATTGCCGGCCGAAGTGGCCGGGCGGTTCTGGCGCTGCAGTCTGGAACCGCGAGACCGCTACGGTCGCAGGTTCGAATCCTGCCTCGGGCATTGATGTGTGTGATGTCCTTAGGTTAGTTAGGTTTAACTAGTTCTGAGTTCTAGGGGACTAATGACCTCAGCAGTTGAGTCCCATAGTGCTCAGAGCCATTTGAACCATCACTGCATTCAAGGAATACGGAGAGGTCCTGTTTCCGCGCCGGGTTTGAAACACATGATTCGGATGTTCGAACGAACTGGTGGCTTGGCAGTGGCTCCTGAGAGCCAATTGCGCCACAGATCGTCGAAGAAATTACTGTTGGAAGCAATCTGCGATCTTCAAGCAGTGCAAGAGCCGTGTCATGACAGCTGAGGATTCCATCATCCATCTTTCGAAAAGTACTGCGGACAATTGTGAAATGGTATCTTTAGCGTGCTTCCTGGCCGTTCTGGATGCAGATACTCGTCACAATGAGTAACGTTTGTAGCTTGGAAAGTAAGCATTGTACGCAATTAACAAAGGTTACAGACTGACGTGGAAATTCAAAATGTGTTTCTTCCAACGGTTCATTCGTTTCTCCCTTCCGGCTGTCCTTAAATGTACGGGAGCGATCCTCAGTTCATAGAGGAAGCTGGTAGAAGTAGGGAAGGCTGCTGGCCTCTCACGATGGGTGCAAGCAGAGCACGCTATTTGAGGAATTGTCGCCAGAGTTGATCGTCTCAGACAAAGGCTTCGTAGACTCTGTGACGGTGTTGACTGCAGTTTTGTGGACTTTCGTTATCGGGTGAGGAATTATAGGACTCCCCTAGATAGTCCAAGGTGAACTACACAAAGGAAACAGTTACTTAGATAATTTGTGAACTTGTGAAGTGCAATTTTTTTCGACTGACAAAATTTTGTCAATGTATTGTGGCAATATTCGTAACAAAGTTCTTGAATTTGCTGCACTCCAAGAAAGTTCTGGCACTCAAATTATTCTCGGGACTGAGAGCTGGCTGAAATCCGGAGTGGAAGACCCTGAGAGATATTTAGCGAGTCATGGAACGTATATCGCAAAGACAGAGCAGACGCCATAGGAGGAGGAGCATTCATAGCAGCTGACAGAAATGTAGTTTCTTTTGAGGTCGAAATTGAGTGTTACGTTGTTTTGTTTCGTAGCATGTAGCAGTATAGCGGAAATCATGGTAATTGTTGGATATTTTTACCGGCCGACCGATTCCTCTGCGACAGTTTTAGGGTCATTTAAAGGAAGGCTACGTCAGATGCGCGTAAATAACATGCTCATGCAATGCTATTTGGAGGTGTCTTTAAACTATCGAGCATAGGATGGTATGTCTTTGGATTCATTGCACGGATACAGACAGACAGTGTTGTGATGTCCTCTTGAACACGTTTTCCGAAAACTGTCTTGAGTAACTGGCTCGGCAGCCCATCTGCATCTACGTGATTACTCTGCTATTGACAACAAAGTGCCTGGCAGAGGGTTCAATGAACCACCTTCAAGCTGTCTGTCTATCATTCCACTCTCGAACGGCGCACGGGAAAAACGACCACCAAAATTTTTCTGTGCAAGCCCTGATTTATTTTATTTTATGGTAATGATCATTTCTACCTACGTAGGTGGATGCCAACAGAATGTTTTCGCAATCGAAGGAGGAAACTGGTGATTGAAATCTCACGAGAAGATCCCGTCGCAATAAAAAACGCCCTTGTTTTAAAAATTGCCGCTCCAATTGAAGTTTCATGTCTGTGGCACTATCTCTCCTTTTTCGCGACAATACAGAACGAGCCACCATTCTTTTTACTTTTTCGATGTCATATGTCAGTCACATCTGATGCGGATCCCACACTGCACAGCAATACTCCAGAATTGAGCGGTGTAAGCAGTGTCTTCAGTAGACCTGTTGCACCTCCTTTCTGCCAGTGAATCACAGTCTTCAGTTGACTCTACCCACAACTTTATCTATGTGATCGTTCCAATTTAGTTTATTTGTAATTGTAATCCCTAAGTAATGGAAATATTTTATACCATGTAGCCACAAACAAGACGGTCCTTATCGACGGCGACAGTATAAAGACCGTGATTAAAGGACATGATTTCGTCTTAGCGATTATGGTTACGAAAGTTAATAAATCATTCAAGGAGGCTAGGGGAGTGTTTGAGCTAGCAAGAGCAGATAAGCAGCTGTTAGCCGTTCACTTGAACAATGAACATACATCACTTCGTTCCATTAAGATATACATAGAGGAATTACGGGCAGAGTTTCAACGGATTGTAAGTCGGGCTCTGGAGAAGTATGTGCTTAGTAAGTGGATTAACGACAGTAAAGACACACCATGCTGTTAACAACGAAATTCGGAAAGTGATCAGGAAGGAAAGGCAGTTGCACTCAAGGGTCTAAAGAGAACATGCAAATGACGACAGGCAGAGATTAGTAGACATTTGTACATCTGTAAAAGGATCTACGTGCGATGTATGTAATAAATACCACCGCCATACCTTGGTACAAAATATGGCCGACAGCCCGATAAAACTCTGCTCCTATGTAAAATTGCTAAGCGGTTCTAAGGTTTCTGTCCGGTCAATAGTTGACCAGTTTACTGTGACAGCACAAGATAGCAAAAGAAAAGCACAAGTTTTAAATTTCAAATTTAACAGAATACCCACCTAGGAGAATAGTAGAAACATAGTCGTTTGATCATCATACAGACTCCCGTATGGACGGCACAGCAATGGGCACCTCTGGCGTAGAGTAACAACTGCAAGAGTTGAAAAAAATATCGCCAGGTCCGGATCGAATACTAATTCGGTTTATTAAGAGTTCTCTACGTCACTGACTCCTCACTTACCGTGAATTTATAGCGAATCTCTCGCCCTGCGCAAAGGAACGTCCACGAAGATTGCAGTAAGAGAATAAAAAGAAATCAGTGTCAATCGGGCGTAGCCTGGGCAACGTCAGAAGACGCTACGAAGCCCGCTGACGACAGATACTTTAACAACCGGTCTCCATTCAAATGGACTGCATTCCGACCGGTCTTCCTCAAGACCATTTGTTTTTATTTACATAAACATCCCGGGATTTTCCCGGAAGAAGGAAGTTTTAGCTGCAAATTTCTCAAAAATGTACATGCGACATTCTGTTAGTCCAGGAAACACACAGGGGAAGTACTAAAAACCGTCCAATAATTGCTGGTATGGAATTAATACTGGAAAGGCCCCACGATAAATACGGCAGTGCCATCTTTGCCAGACCTAACGTGGAAGTCACATCAGCTACACTGACTGAAGACAACATCGAGCTCCTCAAAGCGCGACCTACATTCCTCTGTGTAACATGGGTCTACAGGTTTGTAGACCCATGCCATTTCAGCATTAAAACAGCAGCGAACTTCAACGACCAGGATGCGGACTTTGTCATAGACGATTTCAATTGCAGAAGCTTATCATGGGTGTACCCATATACCGACACAAACGGAACGAGTCTAGAAACATGGGCTGAGGCTCATGACCAACATCTGATCCACGATCTGAAGCTCCCACCTTCTTTTAACAGTCGCAGGTGGAAAAGAAGGCACAACCCAGACAACATCTTAGTTTCTTCAAAGGTAGCCGTACAATGTGTGAAGACTGTAGGAGAGCCCATCCCCCACACCCAACATAGACCTGTCATTGTTGTTCTTGTGGTCTTCAGTCCTGAGACTAGTTTGATGCAGCTCTCCATGCTACTCTATTCTGTGCAAGCTTCTTCATCTCCCAGTACCTACTGCAGCCTACATCCTTCTGAATCTGCTTAGTGTATTCATCTCTTGGTCTCCCTCTATGATTTTTACCCTCCACGCTGCCCTCCAATACTAAATTGGTGATCCCTTGATGCCTCAGAACATGTCCTAGCAACCGATCCCTTCTTCTGGTCAAGTTGTGCCACAAACTTCTCTTATCCTCAGTCCTATTCAATACTTCCTCATTAGTTATGTGATCTACCCATCTAATCTTCAGCATTGTTCTGAAGCACCACATTTCGAAAGCTTCTATTCTCTTCTTGTCCAAACTATTTATCGTCCATGTTTCACTTCCATACATGGCTACACTCCATACAAATACTTTCAGAAACGACTTTCTGACACTTAAATCTATACTCGATTCTACATTCCATTATCCTCGTTTTGCTTTTGTTGATGTTCATCCTATATCCTCCTTTCAAGACCCTATCCATTCCGTTCAATTGCTCTTCCAAGTCCTTTGCTGTCTCTGACAGAATTACAATGTCATCGGCGAACCTCAAAGTTTTTATTTCTTCTCCATGGATTTTATTACCTACTCCGAATTTTTCTTTTGTTTCCTTCACTGCTTGCTCAATATACAGATTGAATAACATCGGGGAGAGACTACAACCCTGTCTCACTCCCTTCCCAACTACTGCTTCCCTTTCATGCCCCTCGACTCTTATAACTGCCATCTGGTTTCTGTAGAAATTGTAAATAGCCTTTCGCTCCCTGTATTTTACCCCTGCCACCTTCAGAATTTGAAAGAGAATATTGCAGTCAACATTGTCAAAAGCATTCTCTAAGTCTACAAATGCTAGAAACGTAGGTTTGCCCTTCCTTAATCTAGCTTCTAAGATAAGTCCTGTCATATTCACTGTGAATCCTGTAGTAGCTCCTGAAGAGGTACCATTCAAGACGAGGTTTAGTTTCAAGAAGGCTGAATGGCGGAAGTTGAGTGAAGAGCTTGGCTCAAAAGTGATAAACATTCCGCCCCAACTTGAAATGCACGAAACCTTCATCAAATGCATCCAACAGGTTTCGAGGAAAACTATCCCGAGAGGATGCAGAACTCAGTGTGTTACAGGCATGTCCAGTGACGACCAACCGTTGTTAGAAAGATACCAAACTCTCTATGAAGAGCATCCATTTGCAGAAGAAACGATTCAAGCTGGTGAAATATTGAAATATTGCTGCAAGCCATTTTAGCAACTCTCAAGGCCAAGTGGAGTAACCTGGTAGAGAACCTCGACATGAAGCCGAACAATAAATAAGCCTGGAAACTGTTTAGAAACCTGAGCGGCCAACCTGTAAAATCGCAAGACTATTTTACGAGTGTGAATCCTGATAAAGTGGCAACCCAGCTCCTGCATAACGACAAAATAAAGGGACGGCCGCCCAAGGAAGCTCTTCAGCACGAACCAGAAACAGAGCATTATTTTATTAGGGATCCCCTCTCCATGGCTGAACTCGAAGCTGCCATCCCCACTTTGAAGATGCATAAGGCTGCAGGTGTCGATGACCTTTAAGTTTAACAGATGAAGAACATCGGCTGTAAAACGATGGAGTGGCTTCTGAGCCTATTGACCACATGTGTTGCCAAGCTACACATCCCCAAAATGTGTCGGAAGTCTCGAGTCATTAAAATACTTAACCGAATCAGTGCCACCATCGAAGTGATGTTTATCCCAAAACAAGCAGGCTTTCGTGCTGGCAATCATGCTGTAGTCAGATCTTGAATCTAACCCAGCACATCGAGGACAGTTTTGAGCGTGGTGAGATTACTGCAGTCTCTTTTGTCGATCTAACAACTGCATGCGACACTGTGAACTATAGGACGCTTAAGTGTCAGATGAACATGTATCCTGGCTGCTACAGCGCATTCTTGAGTGTTTAGATCTCGAAAAGGTTCATAAATGTGCGTAATAATTGGCATAAACACGTGAAGGGAATGCACGTATGCATTACAACTGTTGTCCCGTCTACGTAGATGCTTTTTTTTTGCCAAAATATTGCCGTGCTAACCGTGGGAACGACGCCTCCCTAATCTAAAATCTTCTTTTTTCAGACAAGAGAGATTGGAGTCGCTGATTGGCCCCTCTCAGGATACGCAAACTAATCGTTTGCTCCTCCGACGTGGGAACCCTAGTGCTGTGTCTGGATTGGCTACCAGGTCAACAGAACAGTCAAGAAGGGAGATTCAATGAGTAGAGGGTAGTTTCATATGTTTCGGCTGTGTGGGTGCGGTTTCCGTTTGCTAATTGGGTTCCCATACTGTGGCATGGTGGAAAGTGGTTGGTATTCTTCAGGCGACTTGGGCTTTGTGGTCTTCCCCTGGTGGAGAACGTCAGGTGTTTCCCTAGTGGTGGACTAAGGTAGTTTCCTACTGTATCGACAGTGGAACTGCGTATAATCTTGAACATATCGTGCGTCATGGGGGTGAACATATAATTCCTGAGTCGGCCGTCTGATGTTTGACAATTCCAGCATCCACTATAGTACCTGTGAGTCAAATTGGTTTGGCCAGGCTTGTGAACGGGTGAATATTACACTGATATCTGCCGAGATTTTAAGGCTTTGATAGGGAAGTTACCCACTTTCTGAAAAGCACTACGCCGGAGCGCGAAGTTCGCTCCCTTTCGTGGACGTGTCAGAGCATTGCAGCTGCAGCAGAACACCACTCCTCGTCCACAGCGCGCCGTTTTATGCTGCCGCCAGAATCAGGGTGAAAGGGTAAAGTACTGCTGCATCGCGGTAGGCTGTTAAATGTTATTCACAGGTTCCTGTTCTCAGGTGAACCATAGTTTATGGTATACATGGTCTTGGTTGATTCCATTTGAATGTAGCTGGGCCTCACAGTGGATTCATGTAAACAAAGTCAGATTGCGTTGTAAAACGGATTAATTGGTTCAAATGGCTCTGAGCACTACGGGACTTAAATTCTGAGGTCATCAGTCCCCTAGAACTTAGAATTACTTAAACCTAACTAACCTAAGGACATCACACACATCCATGAACGAGGCAGGATTCGAACCTGCGACCGTAGCGGTCGCGCGGTTCCAGACTGTAGCGCCTAGAACCTCTCGGCCACTCCGACCGGCTACGGATTAATTCTAGGTATGTTTTGCCTATCAAATACTATTCCTTCACTGGTATGTGTTTGTCATTTTTGTGTAAGATTTATCTTTTTGGTTCTCCAGAAATTTATTGTTACTGAAGGTTTCAGAACACTTTTCGGCTGGTCCCGGCGGAGGTTCGAGTCCTCCCTTGTGCATGTGTGTGTGTGTGTGTGTATGTTTGTCCTGAGGATAATTTAGGTTAAGTAGTGTGTAAGCTTAGGGACTGATGACCTTAGCAGTTAAGTCCCATAAGATTTCACACACATTTTGACATTTTTTTTCATAACACTTTTCATTATTTTGTAAACTTCAGTAGGCCACTGTTCTCATTCATGCTCCCTCGACTATTCAGTGTTCTTATTTTATTGAGGTGGTACGTGACCACACCAGCAATTTAAGGTTCAATATTATTAAATTAAATAAATTTATTATTAATTTGTCGGCTTTCAAGACATAAGACGTTGGGGTTCGTGCAGAGGCAAATAGACTGTCGATTTTGCCTCACAGTGTTCAGGACTGGAACAGGAAATAAAATGACTAGTAGTGATACAGGGTAGCCTCCGACATGCACCGTACGATGCCTTGAGGAGTATGTATGTAGACGTAAATATTCCCACAAAGTTTTCATTGTCCTACCATCACTCGTTTTTCATGGGGCGCTCTGAAGTAGTTGGAGTTGAATTATAATCACCCTGTTCAATGCTCCTCAGACTCTAGTGTTCTCGAATTATAATGATCCGGTTCAGGACAAGACTAAAATAGCTCATTTAACGATTCTTTTTCATGTTTGCACTCTCCACATAGAACGATTTAGACGGCCGTTCGTCTTTTGTAGTAGGTTATTAAACTGTAGCTTGCCTTTATTACAGTACAAGTACGCTACTGTCTGTAGTGAAACACTCGGCAGCAATGATCTGCGACATGCCACGATCAGACTACGTGTAGAACAGTGGAACCATAGTTAGTGATTCAATTGGCAGAGAGGTGACGTGCACAAAGGCCAATAGCACACTCTTTTATGTGACCGGAGGGAACGCTCACTCAGTGGGAAGCCGTCGTAAGATGTGGGCACGTGTAACCGAGTTCCACTATGACTCACTCACTTCACAGTGTGCAGTATTGACATGTGAGGGCATTCGAATGGGGCAGATTGGTTGATTTCCATGAGGCGGGTTTGTCGTTCCGTGACACTGCGGCTCATAGAGGGCATTTTGTTTCACCAGTGAGGCGTATGTGGAAGCAGTGGAGAGAAGCGACAGGGTACTGTACGGCATAATGAGACCATAGCACAAGATGACCTCCATTTAGTCCGCTTGGACGTAACTCACAAACACAAAGTGTGATGGTTTGGTGCCGGCCGCGGTGGCAGAGCGGTTCTAGGCGCTTCAGTCCGGACGATGATCTCCGATGTTAAGTCCCATAGTGCTCAGAGCCATTTTGATGGTTTAGGGCGTCACACAATCTCACCTGCTGTATCATGCAAATCTGAACAAGTACCGCTATATCAGGGAGTTTTACAACCCGAGGCACTGAAACTTCCACGTGCCTTTCCGCGTGCCGTATTTCAGCAGAACAATGCCTTACCATATGTGGCGAGCAGAGTGCAAGCCTTCTTCGAGGAACGACTGGTACCACTGCTTCCCTGGTCTGTTCGTTCACATGACATGTCACCCGTCAAAAATGCCTGGGATATGGTCCGTCGGCAATTTATTCGTTCAGGTCGTCCTACAACCACAGTTAAGCTCGGTAGACGCGCCTACAAACTGCATAGCAGAGTATTTCCTAGCAGCATATTCAGGAGCTCTTCGATTCCACGCCACGTCTAGCGGCTCTGATTGCATCACGTGCTGGCGCTACTGCATACTGAATTTGCACAGTAGCAGTGCATTTACAGATATGTTCAAATGGTTCAAATGGCTCTAAGCACTATGGGACTAAACATCTGAAGTCATCAGTCCCCTAGACTTAGTACTACTTAAACCTAACTAACCTAAGGACATCACACACATCCATGCCCGAGGCAGGATTCGAACCTGCGACCGTAGCAACAGCGCAGTTCCGGACTGAAGCGCCTAGAACCGCTCGGCTACTGTGGCCGGCAAGAAATATGTAAAGCTGACCACTTGTGCAGTGTCATGTCCCTAATGGGTGGAATAAATTTCATTCTGATCACAGCTCTCGGTCTTTGTGTTTCACTTTTTCCAAACAATCCTGTACATGTGTTTGAAGGTTCGTACTCGGAACCTCTTCACTTTAGTGCGCATTAATTTCCGTAAACTTCCAATCACCATTTTCATAATACAAATGTTAACAAGGAAATCATAATGAGCAGAACTGACAAGCTAAAAAGCCATGTTTTTGCACCATTATTCTACTACAGAAGCACCAGTACTACTGAAATGTTGGTGTACATTCGCTGTGTGAAACACACCTGATGAAAGATTCACGCAATGAGTGTAACGTTGTTTCAACGAGCAGCACACGTAGCGCGAAGGCGGAGAAAGCCTATTACGACCGCGCCACCAAAATTGGCCTCATTGGCTCACGCAACCGCGCCGTTATTGCCGGCAGTGCAACACTTGCCCACCACCGAACCAGCTAGCTGATTAGGTCTCGTCGCGCGCCGCCAGCTGAAAGCCGCCACCAGGGGGAATCATTGAAATATTACGATAATTCTGTGAAGCACCTCACTCGCCGGAATCAATAACTTTTCCGGGATACGAAACAGCGTTTAAATTTTATACGATTACCAGCCGTCATCATTAAACACAATAGCGGCGCGCCCGGTGCAGCGTCCCAGCGCGCGGCAGATAACGCGATTGCGGGCCGCCGCGCGCTGTCGGCCCGTTTTTACAGCGCGCTTGTTTTCATAGCTGTGTAAACAGCATCAGTGGCCGTTTGTGCATTGCGCCACCGCTTTGGCGCGCTTGCATAGCGCCCACACCCCGCGCACCGACGGGTTGGGGCGTAACGAAGTTCTCGTCCACTGTTCGGCGGGCTCGCTATGACTAACGTACGCCTCATTTGTCGCTCCAGTGCACCGACAAACACAAGGATGAGAGACAGCTGTAGCGTGGAATGGAGCTCGTTGAAGATGGTGCATATTGCGCTCTTTCCATCATACCGTACCGAACGCTGTTGTAATGATAGTTTCAATAATTCCGTTTCACGTACGATGGTGCACAATGCTCTGCTGTTACAGGGAGCAAAAAAATAATTTCAACTACTCAAAAAACGTCTATATCATGGCATAAGCTGTAACATGATAATGTATGACGGACAGACGCCGGAAATAAACAGTTTTGGTTGCAGGGTTGTAATTATTATTTACTAGCGGAGAAACAACAACAGCAACCCATGTATTGTGTGTCCATGTCCAATACCACCCAGCATCTGGCCTTGTACTTAAAGTTTCTGACGTCATACCTCCTGAAATATGTATCGTAAAATGATATAATTTTGCACGTACATACAGCGACGTACGTGGATACTGTCTGCGAAATTTATTGCGAACAAAGTTAGTAGCAAAGGTGTAATAAATTTAAACTTCATGCATGATGAGCCAGTTTTACAGGCATTTCGTTTCTTACGACGTCATACTTCCTGAATTATGCGTCGCACACAATGACATAATTTTGCACTTCCGTGCAGTGGTATATATAAATACAGTCTGTGAAATCTGTCGCGAATGCAGTTAGCAAGAAAGAAGCAATAATTTATAACAGCACGCCTTATGCCGTACATTTATGCGTTAATAGCGTAAAAGTAGCAAACGATAAACATTTTGCCCTTCAGCATTTTCTAGGGATTGCCAGCGCGAAAAAATTCCTCAAGGTTTAAGGTTGTACGTAAGGTTTGTTGCAATTCGATAAGTGCTCTTATTCTCCGATGCTGGGTAAATAATTGTGGGAATCCACGCGTCAAGGGCTGCTCTTGTATTTCACACCCACCCTCACCCCTTTGATAGGTAGCTGATTATTACCATCTCGGCGATTGTTGCCTGACAGTAAGGTTCATGTGCACCGTGTTTGGTTGAAATCGGTCCAGTGGTTTAGGAGGAGATGCTGAACACACACACACACACATACACACACACACACGTGCGCGCGCGCGCAAACACACACACACTAACATCCACCATTTAATAATGTGTATGGATTATTTACAACGACGTGTTTCGCCTGATTCAGGAATCTAAACATTGGCCAACATAAGAAATGCACATTTTGTCAGAAGTGCCGTGACCTCATTTTACAATACTAGAGCTACTAGCACCAAATTGTAACACAACTCACTGATATCAGACGTGTTAGACATATGGGATACCGATATAACAAAACATCCCCAATAAATAATTGCCCTCTTCAAATATTCGGAAACACTGCCCTGTGCCCTGAAATAAATAATACGATATGTAGCCGAAAAACAGTAAAACCCGGTGACCGTCTTTGTCCAAAAAAAGTTTTGAATCACCTCGGTTCCGAGAATTCCGGAACCTGTACAGAAAACTGGAATAGACTTTAACATAAACATCATTCCCGCCCTTTTTGTTGTTCATGAAAACAACACCTTGCATGTTGTATCACCATACAGCGAGACCTGCAGATGTGATGGTCCAGATTGCTGTACACACCTGTACCTCTAATACCCAATAGCACGACCTCTTGCATTTACACATGCCTGTATTCGTTGTGGCATACTATCCACAAGTTCATCAAGGCACTGTTGGTCCAGATTGTCCCACTCCTAAACGGTGCTTCGGAGTAGATCCCTCATAGTGATTGGGGGGTCACGTCATCCATAAACAGCCCTTTTCAATTCATCACAGGCATGTTCGATGAGGCTGATGTCTGGAGAACATGCTGGCCACTCTAGTCGAGCGATGTCGTTATCCTGAAGGAAGTCTTTCACAAGATATGCACTATGGAGGAGCGAATTGTCGTCCATGAAGACGAATGCCTCGCCAATATGCTGCCGATATGGTTGCACTGTCGGTCAGAGGATAGCATTCACGTATCGTACAGCCGTTACGGCTCCTTCCATGACCACCAGCGTTGTACGTCGGCCTCATATAATGGCACACCAAAATCCACTTGAGGACGAATGCCTCACCAATATGCTGCCGATATGGTTGGACTACCGGTCGGAGGACAGAATTCAGGTATCGTACAGCAGTTACGGCGCCTTCCATGACCACCAGCGGTGTACGGCGGCTTTACATAATGCCACACCAAAACAGCAGGGAAGTTCCACCTTGCTGCACTCGCTGGACAGCGTCTCTAAGGCGTTTAGCCTGACCGGATTGCCTCCAAAAACGTCTCCGACGATTGTCTGGTTGAAGGCACATGAGACATTCATCGGTGAAGAGAACATGATGCCAGTCCTCTGCAGTCCATTCGGGTCCATCTGTACCGTGCTGCATTGTGTCGTGGTTGCAAAGATGGACCCCGCCATGGACGTTGGGAGTGAAGTAGCGTATCGTGTAGCCTATTGCGCACATTTTGAGTTGTAACACGACGTCCATTGGCTGCGCGAAAAGCATTATTCAACACGGTGGCGATGCTGTCAGGGTCCCTCCGAGCTATAATTCGTAGGTAGCGGTCATCCACTGCAGTAGTAGCCCTTGGGCGGCCTGAGCGATGCATGTCATCGACAGTTCCTGTCTCTCTGTATCTCCTCCATATCCGAACAACATCGCTTTGTTCCACTCCGAGACGCCTGGACACTTCCATTATTGGGAGCCCTTCCAGTCACTAAGTAGCAATGCGGACGCGATCGAACCGCGGTATTGACTGTCTAGGCATGGTTGAATTACAGACCACACGAGCCGTGTACATACTTCCTGGTGGAATGACTGGAACTGATAGACTGTCGGATCCCCTCCGGCTAATAGGTGCTGCTCATGCATGGTTGTTTACATCTCTGGGCAGGTTTAGCGACATCTCTGAACAGTTAAGGGAACTGTGTCTGTGTTACAATATATACAGTCATATATTATCTTCAGGAGTTCTGGGAACCGTGGTGATTCAAAGCTTTTCTTGTATGTGTATATATATTACACACCATGAAAAAGAAAAAAACAACAACAAAAATGCCTTGTTGAGACATGCAATGTAGTCCAACGAATACCTTCTGTATTCATGGTATGTAATAAATATTATCTGACAAAGCTGGTCACTGGGTTCGGCAATTTTTCGGATAAATTTCGTTATATTTACTTAAAGTACTCCGCGCAATGATTGAAAATATTTTACGAGGACAGTTATCTATTGGGACGTTCTGTATGCACTGTGTCCCATGTGCTTAAAACCACCTAATGTCAGTAAGTTGTATTACAGTTTGTTGCTAGTAACTCCAGTTTTACAAAATGGTATGACACCATTTCTATCAAAATGTATGTATTTTGTGTAGGCCGATCTGAAGAAGCCTGAATCAGGTGAAACGCATCATTGGTAAATAAATAATAATTACAGCCCTGCAACCAAAACTGTTTGTTATTTCATCGTATATTACTGCATTCTGTGGCATCCCTGCTATGAATTGGAAAATGTTTTAAATTGCCAGAAATATCATCTGGCATCTAAGAACACATAAGCAACGTCTCAACAACATAAAAACACTTCCTGTCTAAACTTCCCTAGGTTTAACAAACTCGCACGAGAAATGCTACTCGAAAGAAACTGTACGTCGTCCATAACCTTGCTCTGAAAATTTAAGGAACTACTATCCAGTACACACAAGCATAATGTTACTTCCTGTCCATCAATTCTCTTGGAACAGACCCACATAGTGCATTTATTTTTTACTCTGCTAAAATTAGACCATTTTGCGAGGCTATTTATTGGTTCAAGGAATGGGCCAAGTCAAGATTCCAATGTGTTATTTAAGGAGATCCCGCGTCGGAAGTATCTCTCTCTAGTGGTTCATCTGGCCAGTACAACTGTGGCAGTATTACATTCAAATTCAAAGTTCCTGGTACCGTTGCTTGCAGGTGGAAGCTTGGCCCTGTTTTTCACATGGTGTCCCGTTCATCAACAACCTACTACCTCTCACCTCCACTGGTCTTCCCTCCGTGACCCTATTACGTTCGTAGCGGTTTCCATCACTACCGTAATATTGTACGTGGAATAGGTCCGTGTAACTCCACTTGCTTTAGTTAAAGTTCAGTAATGTCCCTTGGAAAAAACCGTCCATTCGTTGCACCGCGCGTGCGTCTACGCCAGGCAGAATCCCCCTGATCGGAGACACCGTGATCTTCTTCCTCCGACAGTGTTGCAATTACTTCTCTGTTACTATTTGTCTATCCGCTTCTTCAGAGACTAACAATAAATCGTCTGTCTTTGCAAAACTTTTCCGTGGGCTCCCTATTTCACCGGATAGGAGTGAGTGGTATTACAGACTGGTCATGGTTACACGCTACTGGCAACAGAGCCAGTATGTACAGCTGCGCGTTGTCAATCCTCACCTCTGGTGATGCTATATGGTAATAGAGGGGTATAATCTGCCTACTGGGTTCCGTAATCAGTCTCAAATCCGACGGCAGTCCCCTCACGCTTTTCATAACTTCAACCAGTATTCCTATGGTGATAACAGGATTTGACTCGGCTGCCTAGGTAATGTTTGTCGAATAGCTTCCTGTAAACTTGCCGCCACCACCACCCCCACCACCACCGCCTATGCGTCCCATATGGTGCGTACTACTGACTATAACAGCTTTGTTATGGTGAGTCTGACGTACAACACATCCACATCTTACACGACAACCAGGTCCTAAATTATGGAGTCCCCTGATGCCTTCGTGTATTCCCCAGAACCTTCCCCGAGCACACCCCCGCTCTTGGCTTCCTTTCGAAGACCAGAAAAGACCTCCTCCTGCTTCTTCACTTCATTCCTTGGGACCGAGGTGTTAAAGGCTAAAATTAGCGTTCCCTGCTGGCTGGTGACCACCACATCATCTTGATTTCAAAAGTGTCTCCTCCATTCAGGTGCTGATACTGTAGCACCCCTACTCCAATCCAAGCATTAATGTGCAGCACTGCAGTGGCTAACAGCCCTTCTATCCTTTGGGTGATCTTAAATTTAAATTTGCTTATAATTATCCGGACGGCCATGCCTTACATGCTGTTGTTGTGGTATTCAGTCTTAGAGACTGGTTTGATGCAGCTCTCCATGCTACTCTATCCTGTGCAAGCCTCTTCATCTCCCAGTGCCTACCACAACCTACATCCTTCCGAATCTACTTAGTGTATTCATCCCTTGGTCGCCCTCTACGATTTTTACCCTCCACACTGCCGTCCAATACTAAATTCGTGATACCTTGATGCCTCAGAACATGTCCTACCGACCGATCCCTTCTTCTAGTCAAGTTGTGCCAGAAACTTCTCTTCTCCCCAGCCCTATTCAAAACTTCCTTATTAGTTATGTGATCTACCCATCTAATCTTCAGCATTCTTCTGTAGCGCCACTTTTTTTTTTTTTTCAAAAGCTTCTATTCTCTTCTTGTCCAAACTATTTATCGTCCATGTTTCACTTCCATGCATGGCTACACACCATACAAACACTTTCAGAAATGACTTCCTGACCCTTAAATCTATACTCGATGTTAACAAATTTCTCTTCTTCAGAAACGCTTTACTTGCCATTGCCAGTCTACATTTTATATATTCTCTACTTCGACTATCATCAGCTATTTTGCTCCCCAAATAGCAAAACACCTTTACTACTTTGTCTCATTTAGTAATCTAATACTCTCAGCATCAGCCGACTTAATTCGACTACATTCCATTATCCTCTTTTTGCTTTTGTTGATGTTCATCTTATATCCTCCTATCAAAACACTATCCATTCCGTTCAACTGCTCTTCCAAGTCCTTCGCCGTCTCTGACAGAATTACAATGTCATCGGCGAACCTCAAAGGTTTTATTTCTTCTCCTTGGATTTCAATACCTACTCAGAATTTTTCTTTTGTTTCCTTCACTGCTTGCTCAAAGTACAGATTGAATAACATCGGGGATAGGCTACAGCCCTGTCTCACTCCCTTCCCAACCACTGCTTCCCTTTCATGCCCCTGGATTCTAATAACTGCCAACTGGTTTCTGTAGAAATTGTAAATAGCCTTTCACTCCCTGTATTTTACCCCTGCCACCTTCAGAGTTTGAAAGAGAATATTCCAGTCAACATTGTCAAAAGCTTTCTCTAAGTCTACAAATGCTAGAAAAGTAGGTTTGCCCCTCCTTAATCTAGCTTCTAAGATGAGTCGTAGGGTCAGTATTGCCTCACGTGTTCCAACATTTCTACGGAATCCAAACTGATCTTCCCCTAGGTCGGCTTCTACTAGTTTTTCCATTCGTCTGTAAATAATTCGCGTTAGTATTTTGCAGCTGTGACTTATTAAACTGAAATTTCGGCAATTTTCACATCTGTCAAAACCTGCTTTCCTTGGGATTGGAATTATTGTATTCTTCTTGAAGTCTGAGGGTATTTCGCCTGTTTCATACATCTTGCTCACCAGATGGTAGAGTTTTGTCAGGACTGGCTCTCCCAAGGCCGCCAGTAGTTCCAGTGGAATGTTGTCTACTCCGGGGGCCTTGTTTCGACTCAGTTCTTTCAATGCTCTGTCAAACTCATCACGCAGTATCGTATCTCCCATTTCATCTTCATCTACATCCTCTTCCATTTCCATAATATTATCCTCAAGTGCATCGCCCTTTTATAGACCTTCTATATACTCCTTCCACCTTTCTGCTTTCCCTTCTTTGCTTAGAACTGGGTTTCCATCTGAGCTCTTGATATTCGTACAAGTGGTTCTCTTTTCTCCAAATGTCTCTTTAATTTTCGTGTAGGCAGTATCTATCTTACCCCTAGTGAGATAAGCCTCTACATCTTTACATTTGTCCTCTAGCAATCCATGCTTAGCCATTTTGCACTTCCTGTCGATCTCATTTTTGAGACGTTTGTATTCCTTTTTGCCTGCTTCATTTACTGCATTTTTGTATTTTCTCCTTTCATCAATTAAATTCAATATATCTTCTGTTACCCAAGGATTTCTACTAGCCCTCGTCTTTTTACCTACTTGATCCTCTGCTGCCTTCATTACTTCATCCCGCAAAGCTACCCATTCTTCTTCTACTGTATTTCTTTCCCCCATTCCTGTCAATTGTTCCCTTATGCTCTCCCTGAAACTCTGTACAGCCTCTGGTTCTTTCAGTTTATCCAGGTCCCATCTCCTTAAATTCCCACTTTTTTGCAGTTTCTTCAGTTTTAATCTACAGGTCATAACCAATAGATTGTGGTCAGAGTCCACATCTGACCCTGGAAATGTCTTACAATTTAAAACCTGGTTCCTAAATCTCTGTCTTATCATTAGATAATCTATCTGAAACCTGTCAGTATCTCCAGGCTTCTTCCATGTATACAGCCTTATTTTATGATTCTTGAACCAAGTGTAAAATATGATTAAGTTGTGCTCTGTGCAAAATTCTACCAGGCGGCTTCCTCTTTCATTTCTTAGCCCCAATCCATATTCACCTACTACGTTTCCTTCTCTCCTTTTTCTTACTACCGAATTCCAGTCACCCATGACTATTAAATTTTCGTCTCCCTTCACTATCTGAATAATTTCTCTTATTTCATCATACATTTCTTCAATTTCTTCGTCATCTGCAGAGCTTGTTGGCATATAAACTTGTACTACTGCAGTAGATGTGGGCTTCGTATCTATCTTGGCCACAATAATGCGTTCACTATGCTGTTTGTAGTAGCTTACCCGCATTCTTATTTTTTCATTCACTATTAAAGCTACTCCTGTATTACCCCTATTTGATTTTGTGTTTATAACCCTGTAGTCACCTGACCAGAAGTCTTGTTCCTCCTGCCACCGAACTTCACTAATTCCCACTATATCTAACTTTAACCTATCCATTTCCCTTTTTAAATTTTCTACCTGCCCGTTTAAGGGATCTGACATTCCACGCTCCGATCCGTAGAACGCCAGTTTTCTCTCTCCTGATAACGACATCCTCTTGAGTAGTCCCGCCCGGAAATACGAATGGGGGACTATTTTACCTCCGGAATATTGTACCCAAGAGGACGCCATCATCATTTAATCAGTAAAGGTGCATGCCCTCGGGAAAAATTACGGGCTTAGTTTCCCCTTGCTTTCAGCCGTTCGCAATACCAGCACAGCAAGGCCGTTTTGTTTAGTGTTACAAGGCCACATCAGTCAATCATCCAGACTGTTGCCCTTGCAACTATTGAAAAGGCTGCTGCCCCTCTTCAGGAACCACACGTTTGTCTGGCCTCTCAACAGATACCCCTCCGTTGTAGTTGCACCTACGGTACGGCTATCTGTATCGCTGAGGGACGCAAGCCTCCCCACCAACGGCAAGGTCCATGGTTCATGGGGGGATGCCTTACATAATCACACATTTTCTGAGCATGTCCGCTAAGTATTGGGGCGTTTGTGCGGCACTGGCCTCACAGTAAATCAATCTCAGACTAATCTGGCCCATCGAGAAATCGTCTTCCTGGGGCATTCAGTGTCGGCCAGTCGGGTTAAAAAAGACCAGGAGTGAACTAAGGGGATCCTGAAGTGCTACCACGTAAAATGGTGAAATTCTTTTTAGGACGTTCGTACCTAAATTTTCCCAGCTTCAGGACCTTTGAATCACTTACGTGAGAAAGAGGAGACCTTTACTGGACTGAAATCCCGCTGGTGACTTATCATGCACTGAAATCTGCTTTAAATGGTGCCACTATCCTGGCTATCCTGGATTTTGATCAGCCATTCACAGTCCAGATCGACGTCTCCAATTAAGGCATTGTGACAGTTTTGCTGACAGGTTTCCCACTGAGTATCACTCAAGGTCTCTGCTTTCTCCCGAAGTAAAATATTTGGTCTATGAATTACAGGCGTTAGCGGTCATGTTTGCACTAGAAAAATGACAGTTCTCTGTAGAGCGTTGAGGGTTTCCCCTTGAAACTAATAATTGGCCTTAAGCTTGGTTCTTGCTCCACCACGTAAAACAGGTTGCACTACCCGTTGCACATCTCCGTCAGTCATATAAGGGACTCCAACAGTCAGGTGGCCAATGCTCTAAGCGCATGTTTGAAGAGGATGTCAAAGATCTTGGTAATCCTGAAGACACCGAGCGCGGAGTTTGGGTATTTGCTGTATTACCTGAAATACCCACTTTATTTAGAGATCTCAGAGAAAGTCAATAACAAGATCCTAGCCTTCAGGAGCTGAAACAGAGACTTGTTCCACACAGGAAGTGCCCGTTTACCGTCTACAAAAGGATTTCTCACAGGTTAAAAATTCTGCCTTCTGTAGAATTAGTGTCAGCAAATTTCAAATATTTTCACGAGTCTGTGATCGGTGGACACATGGAAATATATGAGACCATCCAGAAACTTAATGAATATCTCACTCGCCCAACCCTAAACAAACTCTTGAGGAGGTTGGTGAATCAGGCCGACCCACTAGATAGCTGCTATCGCTTTGACTTGCGATCCTGCGTCTAACAAAAGCTTAAGCTTAAATGCCCCCTTCAACACCTGTTATTGCAAATTCTGCCTCTGCACTGGTACTTGTTGCATCTTTGTCTTCTATTTTGGCGCACTTGGAGTTCCCTCTTCCGTTCAGCAGCTACTGCTACCGTTGTTGATACCCGTCAGCTCCACCTACTGAGCTTGGCTGCACATGGCATGCACATTCCCTGCCTTTCCACATCTCTAACATCTTACGAACCCTCCATACCTATGACGTATACCCATTAACAACCATCCCTTCACATTCCATTGCTAGTTTGACAGCAGAAGGTAGATCCTTCAGAGTAATTGTGCTTGCCCATCTTGACATACCAAGTGATAAGCCTCTCAGGAACGCTTCAATCTCTCTGTGCACAGGTTACAGCATCAAAACATTTTTCACTCCATCATTTCCCCCTGACTCATACGTGTACACATGTACATTCTGTACCCTATCAGCAAATCCTCCATGGTCTCACAGAGTAACAATGCTCAATTAATCCCAAAAGAACCTTGCACTGCTCTGTTTCTTATACCTCCACAGAAGTCTCTACTTCGACTGCTCAAACATCCCGACATTCTTTAATGCCTTCGTACATCTCATAAAAGTTTTCCCACTCCTAACAGTTGGCTATCGAATCAACCACTCATACTCGCCAACGATACCATACCATCAGACGACTTTCCATAAAAGGGAATGAGAAGCCTAATGGCTGCTGGATCCATCCCGTGTTCTGTAGGCTGATGGCTCATCCTGAACTCCAACTTGTCCTAGCAACTCTTTGTTACCTGCCGACAGCTGCACTGCTTTTTCCATCAACCAACATACTGCCTCTGGCTCCAAAATGTTCGCATCTCTGACTCTGCAACAGCGGAAACTTTATCCCTCATTCACATACAAGAAACACATTACAAATACATATCATCTCACAGATTGAAATACCACCAATTTGCACCTTAAGTCTTACCACTTACCACCTAGACCCCACGCATTCCCTTGCAACATGATCACAATGGTGACACGTAAAACAGTTCACTGACACACATTCTTCACAGAGTGCAGTATACCCAAACAGATTTCACTGCAAACATCTAACTGGCTCAAGTACTGCTAGCTGCGTTTCAGGGCAGAAATTCAGAAACATCAGGCGTTTTGTCTGGTGTAGCCAAAGTAACGCCCAGGTTACCGTAAATCTCGCAGCTAAACCCATGTCTGTCACACTCATAAACATTATCAACAGTTGTTGCCCTCACTCCATTTGATGACGCTTCTGGCCATGCTCTAGATGTCGTGCTGCATGGACGACCAACTGTTCACTGAAAACGACACCGCGAAATCTGACTGCAACTGAAGTCAATCTCAAGGGTGGTGGGCTGTCTTTGGTGCGGGATATCTGGCGGTCAGGGATTGTGGTGGGGTTGCAGGCTGGTGGCGGCCCAGAGAAACATGGCTATCAGAATAAACTATTTCATACAGAGTTTCGCCTTCTGCTTGGGTGGAACAGCGACCATGCCGTTTCAACCCTGTGGCCCGCGAGGTGACAGCCGACGTTCAGCTGACGCGCGTGTGGAGTTCCTGACGTTAATGTCCAGTATGCGGCACACGACCAGGTTGCATGAATTGTGACTATAGCACACTGCATCGGCGGCGCTTGAAGGCCATCGGAATTCTCACAGCGATAGCCAGTCCGCGGTGGATGGCTGTGTCCTACCCAGTGAGGGCACGAAGCACGGCTTCGCCTCCACCGGCGATGGTGGAAGGCGACTGCTCTGCCCGGAAGTCGACCCGCTGTCCTCTGTGCATTTGTGCGACTCACTGATGGAGTGGGCCAGGGGTAGCCCTGCTGTGCCACGGCACCTAGTGTGGATGGTGGACACAGCGTAGGAGGCAGGTACAGCGATGGAGACTCGAACTCGAGACTGCTGTTGGCAGATCCATGTCGTTCGCTCATCAGGAGTGAGCCGCACGTCCTCGTACTGCTGAGCTTCAAATGGATATGGTACAAAAATGACAGCAATTTATACCGGATAGTAACGCACCTGTTATGCCAGTGCGCCGTTTCTAGTCAAATTCTTGAGAACACCACTGAAGCCCATAGGCGGAGGAGAAATGTCTTTGCCTGTATTGCAAGAAACGTGTCTTACTGCAGTGGTAGTAGGTTTCTCAGAGCCGAGCCTGGCCCATTTTGCAGTGAATCAACAGCCCTGTCACTGCAGCTGGAATGCTAACACCTGACGTTCGCCAGATGCCAGCTGCTTTTGCAATGCCTTACAACTATATGCCAGATTTCTCCACAAATTAATAGCGGAGCTACATATCGTCCAAATGAATGCGCAATAGTTTGGGCGCATACATTAATGTTCGTAGTTTCTGAAATGTATGAGGTTACTGAAAATGTTAACTTGTCTAGTAAAATCGAACGTAATGTGTAAATCCGTGATTGTCCAACTTGAATTATTTTCACTGCAAGTCCATGATAATAGAAGAAGACCGTTAGAGCTTAATGCAAAAATCATGACATGTGTTAAACCACCTGACTTTTGGCGTTCAGTGATCGAAAACATAGTAACCACATTTCTGACTCAGAGCCGACGTTATTTCCTTTGTACTAGAGATTTCCTTGTTTCATTAGAAATGTAGGCTAATAATACATTTGCTTGTTTCGTTTTATTTAGTCCTATTATCACCTTTTCCTTCATACAGGTTCCCATTCCAGTAACTTTGATCGTCGTTGGCTCTTATCTTCAGCTCTTTGGCAACTGTTCGATAGGAGAGGGTTGTTATTGTGGTCTTCAGTCCCGAGACTAGTTTGATGCAGCTCTCAAAGCTACTCCATTCCTGTGCAAGCTTCTTCATCTCCCAGTACCTACTGCAACCTATATCCTTCTGAATCTGCTTAGTGTATTCGTCTCTTGGTCTCCCTCTACGATTTATACCCTCCACGCTAACCTCCAATACTAAGTTGGTGATCCCTCAATGTCTCACAACATGTCCTACCTACCGATCCCTTTCCTAGTCAGGTTCTGCCACAAATTTCTCTTCTCCCCAATTCTATTCAGTACCTCCTCATTAGTTATGTGACCTACCCATCTAATCTTCGGCATTCTTCTGTAGCATCACATTTCGAAAGCTTCTATTCTATTCTTGTCCAAACTATTTATCGTCCATGTGTCACTTCCATACATGGCTACACTCCATACAAATACTTTCAGAAAGGACTTCCTGACACACAAAATCTACACTCGATGTTAACAAATTTCTCTTCTTTAGAAACGCTTTCCTTGTAATTGCTAGTCTACATTTTATATCCTCTCTCTCTACTTCGACCATCATCAGTTATTTTGCGCCGCAAACAGCAAAACTCCTTTACTACTTTAAGTGTCTCATTTCCTGATCTAATTCCCTCAGCATCACCCGATTTAATTCGACTACATTCCATTATCTCCGTTTTGCTTTTGTTGATGATCATCTTATATCCTCTTTTCAAGACACTGTCCATTCCGTTCAGCTGCTCTTCCTGGTCTTTTACTGTCTCTGACAGAATTACAATGTCATCGGCAAACCTCGAAGTTTTTATTTCTTCTCCGTGGATTTTAATGACTACTCCGAATTTTTCTTTTATTTCCTTTACTTCTTGCTCAATATACAGATTGAATAACATCGGGGATAGGCTATAACGCTGTCTCAGTCCCTTTCCAACCACTGCTTCCCTTTCATACCCCTCGTCTCTTATAACTGCCATCTGCTTTCTGTACAAATTGTAAATAGCCTTTCGCTATCTGTATTTGACCCCTGCCACCTTCAGAATGTGGAAGAGAGTATTCCAATCAACATTGTCAAAAGCTTTCTCTAAGTCTACAAATGGTAGAAACGTAGGTTTAAGAAAACTACCTTCAAAGAAAGAGAGGGTACTTATAACATAACTGGTCTCCTGTGTGTGGTCCTGGAAAAGTAACCACTGCCGTTAGTTTGCTGTGAAGTGTGGTATTGGAACTGTCCGCGCCACCTCATTTTGCCTCATTTCATGTCCCTTTTCGAGAGAGGTATCGCTGTATATCGAAACGAGTGTTACACGCAATCAGATGCTGTTAAAAGAGCCCAGCTTTCCACTAGAGAAGATCATTTTTGCATCATTATTTCGGAATAATCTACAGCTACTGTAAAGGACGTATGCGTTATCTTTACTTCAAAACTGCCTGGTTAACCTGACCCATTTGCAAAGTAATATTTCGCGTTGTGTAATAAAAGGAATCTATCACACTGTTTTATTGTTACCCCATAGTAATCACCCTCTTATATGCTCTGCAGTAATTTTAGCGTTTGAAACATTCTTGAAATCTTCGCAGCACATACCGAATGCTACATTTATGTAAGCGGTTACAAACACAGACATCGAAATATCGAAAGCGAAGCAACTGATGAGCCCCACCATTGTAGTTCGTCAACACCACTGAAAAAACATTAAAGGTTTATGCTGTCTGGTAAACGAAACCAGACATAACAAAAAACTTTTGGATGAGGTGGACTGCCTCATCTTTGTTGTTGCTAAAGCTCTGACTTCTGCCTCTGAGAATATACTGAATGGGCAAATGGCATGTGAAAGTACGACTGTTAATACCGAGTTGCTCATCGGTGAATCAGCAACTCGTTGCAGCGTGGACTTCACGAGATAATGGAATCGTTCTGGAAGTGTATGTATCTACGCATCTTGCAGTGCTAGCATGAACTGCTGTTGCACAGTTGGTGATACGTTCATTTACCGAACGAAGCCTTGTTGGCCGGCATGATCCACCGTTTTATGGGTCGTATGTCACACTCTCAAGTGCCCATCGGCCCATTACAACTGAAACCGGGATGCAGCGGACCATGTTACACGCCGCCACTCTTCCGTAACCCTTGCCGTGCGCCGGTCCACGCCTTCGCTGAGCTCAGTGTCCAGTTGTCAGCACAAAGAACACGATTCGCTTGTCAACTGAAGAAGCCTATTCAGAGCATTTCAGGCCGTACAAGACTGACAGAAATGGGTTCCTAACACCCCACATTCCAATCGGCGGCGATCTGACAGACAGCCGTAAGGTTCGGCGTAGACGATTTGACGTCCTTCATCAAATACCGGTGGTCTGGCGTGTTGTTAAACTATCTCAACGATATTTAAGATCCAACCTAGACACTGTTGACTTCGGGAACTCATATTCTTGAGTAAGCTCCTATTCGTCTCGCACCGTTTTGTACCAGATTCTCACAGTCGGTTAACTAGCGGCGCCCTGCCGTGTTCGTTACACACCTATCTGTACCAGGCTGCCCAAAGCTTAGGTCCACACTGGCGCCACAAACACATCTGCCCGCAGTACTGACCCTCATACCCACCCACAACATATCCAAATGCAAATGGGACAAGCCTTCTCGTGAAATTTGGCCACTCAGTTTAGTTCTCTTTCTTACTATACCGTGAAATACTTTTCTTTGGGCTAGGCGTATCAGCAGCTGTCAGTAATAATGTTATTTAAACCCAATCCAAAATTCACAAAAAATTTCCTGTCGATCAGTTTTAGTCGTTTGGTCATTTTCAACTTACTACACGAGGATAACTAGATGAAAACAAAATATATTGCACTCGAGCTGTCATTGGATCAACACAACATTAATATGAAAATAAAATTAAGTGGATCTACAGCACATGAAAACGAAAATAATTTGTACATAAGGTAGTGAGAATATATACAATATGAAAACGAAAATATGTTATTCATGAAATGTAAGTGGTTCCACAAAACACGACAGTAAAAATGTTTTGTACACGAGGTATATGTGGATCTTTAAGACATGGTAACGAAAATGTATAGTACACAAAATGTAAGTGGATCTACACAAAATGAAAACAAAATGTTTCCAGTGTCAGTGAAAGAACGAATGCTTGTGTGTGTAAGAACATATGGATTATGTAGGAAGCAAATAGACGTGGGTAATAATTGCAAATCTTCAAATGTGTGTGAATTCCTAAGGAACCAAACTGCTAAGGTCATCGGTCCCTGGACCTACACACTACTTAAACTAACTTATGCTAAGGACAATATACACACCCACGCCCGAGGGAGGACTCGAACCTCCGGTGGGAGGGGCCGCGAATTCCGTGAAGTGGTGACTCAAACCGCGCGGCGTAATAATTGCGTTTTAATATTGTTTAATAGCAATAATGTTAAACATAAGCTTGGCAAAGAAATGAAAAAAGAAATTATTGCAGTGATCGCTGAAGATGCTTTGAGATAAATTGAAACGCGTGTGGCTCTTATTACTGTTGCAAAAACCGTATATAGCCTATATTACATGTTCAGCGTTTGCAGCTGAACAATATGGGCCATCTGTCAGTTGAAGAGCGTCAGAGAGTGAGCCTGATGTACTTATGTTGCAAGAGGACTCACTTGCGAACACGTGAAAATTGCCAAAGGGCTGCAACTGGTCTTCGAAATTTTTTTCATGTAATTGGTGCTGTGATACAATAAACATTAGCAGATTTTCCTACTTTGACTATATTGCGACGAGTTAAAGGTTCCATATGCGATTAATAATAGTTAATTCGGTAAACTGTACTGATCTACGAACATACAAGTCCAAATGTAATTATTTTTTGGTCGAAATACTTCTTAAGACGAAAGAGGCTACACGACACACGTCGTACACACTGTTCGATACGTTGATGACTGAATGGGTTTCGGGAAAAGAAGCAGTCATTACCTCGTTTGAGAGTCCATGCTAGCACATGAATATTGCACTTCCAGAATCATAAATGTGACAAGGTCAAACGAGATGCTAAACTTTACTACCCCTGAATGTAATCCCATTGTCTGTGGTACTTTATTTGGGCCATAACTGAAACCATAATACATCCGTACAAAAACTGTTGATTGGAATGCAACATTATGTGTTCCAGCAGGGTTTGTCAAACATTCACCAATTTGCGCTGTTCTAAAGATTCAAAGAATTAGTTCCATCTGATATTCTGAGAAAGAATTTACTTTTCGATTGAATATTCTCATTTCTCAAGACACACACCAAAACTGTCGCGTTGTAATGATAGGGAATGGTGCGGCGGGACTGTTCAGAAGGAGGAAAGGAGATAATTATTGCTTCACTGATCCCCAACTTCCCACCACCCGCACTTCTCACGGAAAAGCACATAGCATCGCTTCCAACAATTGCCTGAAGAGACTGGTTAAGTACTCCACGAAAATTGGTCTTTAGATGGTCTTAAAAGAACTGTAATTACAAGTCCTCTAGGCGCGGTTCTTCCTCGCAGTGTAGCAAAAGTTCTCAACATGAAGTAGCAGCTTCCTCTGCGAATGGTCTTTCTCCCGCCGAGTTAGAAGTAAGTCAGTTCAAATAGGCTCTAATCAGCTTGCTAATGACGGGATACAAAGTTTGTGAAACACCACTTTCTTTCAATACGTTTAAAGATCTTAGACACGAATCAGCTATAATGTACAGAGTTTCGCTTCGTATGCATTTTGAAAAGAGCTGTACAGTTAGGAGTTGTGTAAAGCAGTGCCATTGCCATCTGTGCGTTTGTTGGCGTAAGTTCTGTAAACAGGGGCTGGTGTTAAATGTATTACCTCGTTGCAAATGGGAATAAATCATATTATCACCGTAACACTACCTACGTCCATGCGTCCTCCAGACTTGTTAGGAGCAATAATTTAATGATGAAAATTAAGGGCGAGGTAATCATGTGGGAAGTACTAGTTAACTGCTATGACTACCATCGGTGGAAAGGGAGGGAACGGAAAGTATTTTTATGTCGTATGATGTTATAAGAAGGTATCGGCAGATAAAATGAAAGTAGATGAATTGTTAAGCATTTGTTAACAGAAGTATAGGTGAGAGAAAAAGGAACACAGTAATTCTATTAGAAAAAATTGGGAAGTTGCGAGTAGTTGACGCTGTCTGAGGGTTCCTAATTGTGTATATAGACAGTTCACACATCACGGGAAACGAGAATCTCAACGATTTATGCCTGTTATCGACACTGGTACTGGCAAGATATCGGTCCCGGAAATTCCAAGACTTGGAGAATGTTTTTAAGCTTGAAATTGTATAACAAATAACAAAACAAATATTTTTTTCGTGTGATGTAATTACTGATTATCAATTTTCGGCTATTTCCCGCTGGTCGTACTGTGTAACCTTGCTTCTTGTCAAATTTCATGATTCTAGGTGAAGAGGAAGTACCTAGTAGCTTTTAATGAGTGAGATTGAGAGTTTCAAAATATGTGACGTAAGTGTCCGACACTTTTTATTTGCATTGACTTGGAAGCTTAACCATTTTACACAATCAAAAGACTGTAGATGCTAGGACATGATACAAGTTTCAATTCGATACGTCTAACATTTTCTGAGGAAAAGGCGTCTTAAGAGAAAGACGGACAGACAGACAGCCGTATAACAAATTAAAAAAAAAAAAAAATTCTTCGTGTGATATAATTACAAATAAAAAATTTTTGGATTTTTTTTCTTTTGACTGTACTTCTTTCTTAGCAAATTTCGTGATTACATGTCGACGGGAAATACCCTACAGATTTTGATGAGTGAGTTTATCAGTATTAAAATTTCTGACAAAAAGAGTGGTGTCTTTTTACTGCACTGACTTAGAAGTTTCAGTGTTTCGCATCGCAAAGGAACCGTACACCTCAGTAAGCGACATAAATTTCTAATTGATTTGTATAAGCCACCCCGAGGAATAGCGTTTCTAAACGTCTGACAAAGAGGCAGACGGACGGACAACAACGTGGTCGTATAAGAGTTTGTACCGACTGAGGTGGTTGTTGTGGTACTCAGTCGAAAGACTGGTTTGAAGCAGCCCCCCCCTGCTACTCTATCCTTTGCAAGCCTCTTCATTTCCGTGTAACTACTGCAACCTACATACTTCTGAATCTGCTTAGTGTATTCATCTCTCGGCCTCCCTCTACGATTTTTGCCCTTCACGGTTCCCTCCATTACTAAAGTGGTGATCCCTTGATGCCTCAGAACGTGTCCTACCAACCAATTCCTTCTTTTAGTCAGGTTGTGCCACAGATTTCTCTTATTCCCATTTCTATTCAGTTACATGATCATTAGGTACGTGGCCTACCCATCTAACCTTCAGCATTCTTCTGTAGCGCCACATTTCGAAAGCTCCTATACTCTTCTTATCTAAACTATTTATTGTCCATGTTTCACTTCCATACATGGCTACACCCCATACAAATACTTGCAGAATCGACTTCCTGACACCTTAATCTGCACTCGATGTTAAAAAATTTCTCTTCTTTAGAAACTCTTTCCTTGCCATCGCCAGAATACATTTTATCATATATCCTCTCTGCTTCGATCATCCTCAGTTATTTTTCTGCCCAAATAGCAAAACTCATGTACTACTTTGAGTGTCTCATTTCCTAATCTGATTCCCTCAGCACCATCTGATTTAATTCTACGACATTCTATTATCCTCGTTTTGCTTTTGTTGACCTTCATGTTTTATCCTTCATTCCAGACACTGTCCATTCCGTTCAGCTGTTCTTCTCAGACAGAATTACAATGTCATCGGCAGACCTCAAGGTTTTTATTTCTTCTCCCTGGATTTTAATTCCTACTACAAACTTTTCTTTGGTTTCCTTTAAAGCCTGTTCAATGTACAGATTAAATAACATCGGGAAGAGGCTACAACCCTGTCCCACTCCCTTCTCAAACATTGTTTCCCATGCATGCCCGTCGACTTTTATAACTGCCATCTGATTTCTGTGGAAATTGTAAATAACCTTTCGCTCTCTATTTTTAACCCCTGCCACTTTCAGAATTACTAAGAGAGTATTCCAGTCAACATTGTCAGAAGCTTTCTCTAAGTTGCAAATGCTATAAACGTAGGTTTGCCTTTCATTAACCTAGCATCTAAGAGGTGCGGAACACTAAAAGTCGGGCATGTTGCTGCACATCAGACGTGAGTTCTTGAATTTGTATCAGGATCAGTTGAAGAGATGATTATAGGAAATTAGGTTGGACTGAATTCGTATATTTAGCCCTAATACTTCCTCATGAAGCGACGACATGTGGTTGCTTGGCTGCATGAAGCATCGTAAGCGATGCACGCGATATGGTCGTAACAGCATTTAGAGATCAGGTAACAAGCACGCTCAAGCTCGCGAAATGTTCCTCAAATCACTGTGAAAAATTCAAGCAGCTACAGAGTGGTGCTCTGCCGTGCGGGAGGTATAGGTCCCCTGCGGAATATTATAGATGATGATCGAATGTGATTAGACAGCAGATGTCGGTATCGCTAGACGATACGTGACAATGACAGTGACGTATCGAGGGCCCCTCTCATCCAATGTAAATATCCTGCACGCAAGAATACCTCCTCGTCGTGCCTGAACTGTGAGCTGTTGGCATGTGGAACGCACAGTCTCATATGGTTCTCGCCATACTCTTGTCTTGACCTCAGTTTATATCGATATACACAGCCCAGAAGATGTTTCTCAAGTCTCTGAGTTCCAACCACTGTGCTCAAGTTCCCTTCAAGTCTTTACGCACTGTTTCGGGCAATGGGCAGTGGTTCTTCCTGGTATTCCTGCTCTCCACGTTGCTTCTAACACTGAATGGGATAGAGTTTACTGCACTGTGCGCTACATGCGCTATAGAGAAATATGGATAATACAAATATCAAATATGTATTCCAACCTAGAAGGATGAGTGAAGACGTAGGACCAAGAACGAAGTACTTCGATCAAAAAGTCCGCGAACACAACTTCCAGACTTCTCCAGCAATTCTACAAGGTTTCAGATTTGTGCCTCTCAAAATGTTAAAAAACCTAATTCGCGACAGACACGCCTCTCATCAGGACTCGTCCTTGCACGCTGACCTCTAAAAGTGAGCTGCCCTTGTATAGTCTCGATCTGTCATATCAAAATCATCAATAAATCATATACTGAAACCTATGGAAACTACACGTATCAAAACTTTGTATGACTTTCGCTTGCACGGTAATTCCTTTGAGCTGTAGGAAAATACGAGTTTCATCGTATTTGTGTAAAAAATCTAGTACAATGTCTTCCAAATCCACCAGAAACATACACAAAATAATTTTACTTAAAAAAGCGGATAAAGTGTCCCTAGAAGCCTTCCTAAGAGACAATCTCCATTCCTTCCGAACTGACTATGCAAATGTAGACGAGATGTGGCTCAAATTCAAAGATATAGTAGAAACAGCAATTGAGAGATTCATACCTCATCAATTGGTAAGAGATGGAACTGATCCCCCGTGGTACTCAAAACAGGTCCGAACGCTGTTGCAGAGGCAACGGAAAAAGCATGCGAAGTTCAGAAGAACGCGAAATCCTGAAGATTGGCTAAAATTTCCAGACGCATGAAATTTGGCACGGACTTCAATGCGAGATGCCTTTTATAGGTTCCAAAACGAAACTTTGTCTCGAAATTTGGTAGAAAATCCGAAGAAATTCTGGTCGTATGTAAAATACACAAGCGGCAAGACGCAGTCATTACCTTCGCTGCGCAGTGCCGATGGTACTGTTACAGACGACTGCGCCGCTAAAGTGGAGTTATTGAACGCAGTTTTCCGAAATTCCTTCACCAGGGAAGACGAATGGAATATTCCAGAATTTGAAACACGAACAGCTGCTAGCATGAGTTTCTTAGAAGTAGATACCTTAGGATCGCTGGATACGGGCAAGTCTTCAGGTCCAGATTGTATACCGATTAGGTTCCTTTCAGATTACGCTGATACAAAAGCTCCCTACTTAGCAATCATATACAACCCCTCGCTCACCGATAGATCTGTACCTACAGATTGGAAAATTGCGCAGATCGCACCAGTGTTTAAGAAGGGTAGTAGGAGTAATCCATCGAACTACAGACCTATATCACTGACGTCCGTTTGCAGTAGGGTTTTGGAGCATATACTATATACACACATTATGAATCACCTCGAAGGGAACGATCTATTGATACGTCATCAGCATGGTTTCAGAAAACATCGTTCTTGTGCAACGCAGCTAGCTCTTTATTCGCACGAAGTAATGGCCGCTATCGACAGGGGATCTCATGTTGATTCCGTATTTCTAGATTTCCGGAAAGCTTTTGACACCGTTCCTCACAAGCGACTTCTAATCAAGCTGCGGGCTTATGGGGCATCGTCTCAGTTGTACGACTGGATTCGTGATTTCCTGTCAGGAAGGTCGCAGTTCGTAGTAATAGACGGCAAATCATCGAGTAAAATTGAAGTGATATCAGGTGTTCCCCAGGGAAGCGTCCTGGGGCCTCTGCTGTTCCTGATCTATATAAATGACCTGGGTGACAATCTGAGCAGTTCTCTTAGGTTGTTCGCAGATGATGCTGTAATTTACAGTCTAGTAAGATCATTGGAAGACCAGTATCAGTTGCAAAACGATTTAGAAAAGATTTCTGTATGGTGTGGCAGGTGGCAGTTGACGCTAAATAACGAAAAGTGTAAGGTGATCCACATGAGTTCCGAAATAAATCCGTTGGAATTCGATTACTCGATAAATAGTACAATTCTCAAGGCTGTCAATTCAACTAAGTATCTGGGTGTTAAAATTACGAACAACTTCAGTTGGAAAGACCACATAGATAATATTGTGGGGAAGGCGAGCCAAAGGTTGCATTTCATTGGCAGGACACTTAGAAGAAGCAAAAAGTCCACTAAAGAGAGAGCTTACACTACTCTCGTTTGTCCTCTGTTAGAATATTGCTGCGCGGTGTGGGATCCTTACCAGTTGGGATTGACGGAGGACATCGAAAGGGTACAAAAAAGGGCAGCTCGTTTTGTATTTCCACATAATAGGGGAGAGAGTGTGGCAGATATGATACGTGAGTTGGGATGGAAGTCATTAAAGCAAAGACGTTTTTCGTCGCGGTGAGATCTATTTACGAAATTTCAGTCACCAACTTTCTCTTCCGAATGCGAAACTATTTTGTTGAGCCCAAGCTACATAGGTAGGAATGACCATCAAAATAAAATAAGAGAAATCATAGCTCGAACAGAAAGGTTTAGGTGTTCGTTTTTCCCGCGCGCTGTTCGGGAGTGGAATGGTAGAGAGATAGTATGATTGTGGTTCGATGAACCCTCTGCCAAGCACTTAAATGTGAATTTCAGAGTAATCATGTAGATGTAGATGTAAGCCTTTTAAAGAATAAAATTTCCGTTAAACGTGTCGCTAGAATAGGTATACCTGTAGTAATTCCCCTCCATCCTACCACCAAAACGGACCCCATGGATCTCGGCTCTGCATTCTCCTGAACTCTAGTGGAACCAAATGTAAACAGTAGTTAGGTTTGTATCACTCTGTAGTGGAGTGCAGAAGGCTTCCACTTCACTCGTTCCGTATCAGTTCGCCAATATACGTTTTGACAATGCAAAATGTTTCCACACTATGCTACACTTTTCGTTATTTGTCCTAGATATTGGCAGGTAAGCATTTCAACATTAATGTGACCTTCGATGAAAAGATTTACGGTAAATTTGTATGACTAAATGGTTTCCTTTAGATATTTGGTTAAAATTATTTGGTGTACAAACCGTAGGCCAAATTAGACACCATTAAGTTCCTTGAACCGGACCCTTACTTTTTCGTGTTTAGTCTGCCGGTATTAGTACACATTCTTATTCGCTTGGAACTTGGAATTCGAAGAGGATGACGGGAAAGGTGAACAAAGAAAGTTGTGTCCGTCTGAAATGACTAAGCTGTTGACTCAGATAAGAAAAAGGAGGGTTGGAATGATGCCAGTCAACAGTTTTATGTTTTAAACATAACACTTAAGAAATTGTCCAACACGAAGTACGGTACGGCAGAGGAAGCAGCAAAAACTTAACGCACAGACCTATAATTTTGGATAAGGATCTTAAATAAGAGTTGGAAGAAGAGTTGGTTTAGTACTGTTTTGCTTTGGAAGCTTCTTTTCTTGGGCTTACTTATTATGACCTGTGAAAAGTGGCCGTACAGAGAGAAATAACACTAAGAAGCCTTCTAAAGACGAAATTGTTGTGAAAAAGCTGGTTAGGCTTTTTCGTGAACGTCACAAATCAAACTGTCAAGAACAAGAAAAAGCCTACAGGAACGTCCTATTGCAGGGCTGTTGAGTTCAGCTAAGAAAACAAACTATAATCTTCTGGAAGATGTTACATCATGCCTACTTCGAAATAGATTTTGTTTTCTCTAGATTATTAACTTCATACAATTTTGTTTAGTGCCATTCTTCTTACTTTTAGAAGGGGTCAACTTTCCGTAGCTATTTGTAAAACTCGCTAAGTGTAAGGCCTTTGAAAGTAATATTTTTTCGTAGTAAATTTTAATAATACTTTGTAATAGTAAAATGTAAATGGTGCATGACATTATAAAGTAAATGTTACATGCTTTTAAAATAAATACTTTTTTATTTTCTGTTTTCAAATAATAAAAAAAACGGATCTTGGGTCCAGTTTTGGACATTTACCTCCATTCTACATGAATTTGGACTAGAATTTCACCAACTATTTCGTGCTAACTTTAGCTATTTGGTTTGGTTGTAGGTGTTATGGTTAATTGCATCTTATACTGCGAAATGGTAACAATTAGCGTTATTTACTATTATCGATGTTACTTACTAAGAATCAAACGTCTGCACATAGTTACTGTAGTATTATCTTTATTGCCGATTAACGTAATATTATGCAATTTATTTTGCATTGAAATGAGTTTTTTAACCCTCATTACGTCTTACAACTCATGCTATACTGCTTTGATGGAAATTATAAACATGATTTTCTTCAACCTCTATTGGTTGATACCTTAGTTCGTTAAGATCGCTTGCGGCGTTTGGAAACTATTAATTTTTGAAGGTAACAATGAAATCCAAGTACCTCGTCGTCATTATTCCACGTACTTTTGTACCCACAGAGTTGGTGTTTGGACGTACTTTCTCACCTTGTTTCTCTCTTCGATGCGGCACCACTACCTTTTCTGTATTTTTGTTTATACGATTTCGAATCTCCATGAAATATATCATAGGAAAAAAAAAAGAAAAAAGAGGCAGACCAAGAAGAAGTTATTCTAATGGAATGGAAATCGGTAGATTTGATGTACAAGTGCACAAAAATGATTACAAATTCAGAAAAAATGAATGATTTCTTCAAGAGAAAGAGATTGACAAACTGAGCAAGTCAATAAGGCGTTGGTCCACCTCTGGTCTCGTGGAAGCAGTTATTCGGCGTGCCGTTGATTGATAGAGTTGTTGAATGGCCTACTGAGAGATATCGTGCGAAATATTGTCCAATTGGACCGTTGGATCGTCCAAGTATCAAGTTAGTGGGAGGGTCCTTCCTACAATGTGCCGGACTTTTTCAATTGGGAAGAGATCGGGTGACCTTGCTGGCAAAGGTAGGGTCTGGCAAGCACGAAGACAAGTAGTACAAACGCTCGCCGTATGCATTCGGGCACTGTCTTGCTAAACGGCCTTGCCGCAGTGGATACACCGGTTCCCGTCAGATCACCGAAGTTAAACGCTGTCGGCACTTGGATGGGTGACCATACGGGTCTCCATGCACTGTTGCCATTTTTCGGGGTGCACTCAGCCTCGTGATGCCAATTGAGGAGCTACTCGACCGACTAGTAGCGGTCACAGAAAACCATCGTAACGACCGGGAGAGTGGTGTGCTGACCACACGCCCCTCCTATCCGCATCCTCATTAGGACGAAACTGCCGTCGGATGGTCCTGATGTGCCACTTGTGGCCTGAAGATGAAGTGCTATGTTATGTACTGTCTTGCTGAAACATGAAGCCCACGATGGCTTCCATGAAGGGCAGAAAACGGTGCGTGGAATATCGTCACTTCTTGTTGTCGTGCCGTATTGCGAGCCACACTGAGGTTAGTATCACACTAGTGTCCGGAGCGTCACCAGTTATGTCTTCGTTGGTCATAGGGGCTCAGTTCAAAGCGGGACTCGTCACTGAAGACAATTCTACTTCAGTCAGTGAGAAGCCAGGCCCTTTTCTCTGGAACCCAAAATGATCTTCTCCGATGTCAGCTTCTGCCAATTTTTTCAATCTCTTGTAATTATTTTCTTGTTAGTGTTTTGGAACTACGACTTATTAAACTGAAGGTCCGATAATATTCACACCTGTCAGCACCTGCGTCCTTTGGAACGCGGTTACAATGCGTCTCCACGGTTAGGGAATGTGTGTTCCAGCTGTTCACGAATTCACACTCCAAAGTTATATGCGGCTCCATTATGTTGGAATTATGTATGTTTCATCCTATGACGAATAGCAAGTGGGATATTTTCCAGGTACGTGGGTAGTATGTCTATAATAAAAACTATGGGCAACGGTAGGTTTAAGTGGGGAGGAAGGAGAAATGGGCCTAGTACATAATCATTTACTATGCTTGCCCACAAGCGGGCTGACAATGTGTGTTGAGTGCTGATTGCAGGCGCCTCGTCCACTTGATCAAGCACTGTATCGTCTAAATCTGGAGTGCGTGCAATTAGTCCTCGTCCTCGGTAGTTGTACTGTAGTACCGAGCCGTGTTTCACTTAGTCAGTGGAAAAGTGGGAACAGGGTGTAAGCAGGACACCTTCTACGCGGATATTTGGTCGTGCACAATCTTAACACTTTTGTGCTGCTTCCGTTTGGCTGTCCATATATGAAAATCATGTCTTCAAGTTCCGTCACCGGTTACAGTTCCTACTGGTTAGGGCTTACCGACGCCAGTACTTCAGTTTGTAAACACAGACTGCAATCTACTACGACACTGGTTTTCAAACTTTGTCTGTCGCTCCCCCTTCTGAAACATAACTTATTTGCCCCCTCCCTTCCTCACCGCTTCTCGCACTTGGCCTAAAAGGCTAATTATTACTATTTACTTACATCCAGTTACCGCAGTCATCGGTTACAGCAATAATAATAACAATTAGAGAAGGTCTTTAAGGCACACCACAGTTAAAACTTTTTTTAAAAACGTTGTCATACATCTGAATTATTCAAAGGTGATGAAATTGATCAATTGAAACTAGTTTATAAATAACCATTACTGCGTGTGTAGAAATTGGGACTGAGTAAATATGTGTATTCCAGCACATATTCTTTTACAAATTTGTTCACAAATTTTTAATTAGTTAATATTTAACTGTTACCGTGTATATTGTTTTTAATTCACTGAAATATTTTAATGTTTGAAAGATCACAACATACAAATGACAACATTTAAAAGCCAATTCCAAAACTTTTATATTTAAACTCATCACCCAAAAAGGAAACAGATAAGAGTAAAAATGCACCGGCTCAAAATTCGGAAATCTTCTGACATTGGCTCGATTATTGTCAATTGTGCTCGAATTTGTGAAGAAAGCAGATGCAGTCTTGGTTGGGTATTTGAAACAGCGAATCGCAGATGCCCTTCCGACTGCAGTCGAAGCAGATATTTCGTCCTGACTAATGCCACTGCGGAAAATGTTGACTCACACAAGACTCAGTCAGGCAGCAGCAGCCGGCCGTGAGACAAGCAGCAACAGGGAAGTAACCGATTTTGTGGCTTTCACCAGTTCCTAACTAGGAGCGAAATTTATAATATCATCTGTGTGCTTTAATAGTTTAATTTATAGTGTTTCTGCGTGTTTATCTAATATCTAATAGCCACAGTTCTCGCGTTTTCGTTTTCGTCGGAAAGTAAACCGATTTTGTGACATATTACAAGTTCCTTATCAGGGGCCAATTATTTAGTTTCGCCTGATTGCTTCGGTAGTTAGGTTTTTGAACATCTGCTTATTAATCCAGTTTCTTCTTCTTCTTCTTCTGCTTTTACGGCCTCATTGGACCACTTCAGTCAATCATTTCTGGTCCTCTTCTTTGGTATTTTCCCCTTCCGAGTGGCCCAGTATCTCTTCATTCGTTCCGATGCTTTTCGTCGTTCCTCAATTGTAAATACCCTTTTCATTGTATGTCGTTTGTCAATTTTTGGTTTAAATCTTATTTCTGTGTCCCTCAACTTCTTTAAATTTGGCGTTTTGTTCTGCAAATCATCTAGAGTTATTTCCAGTTCTTCCATATCCTCTCTTATTTCCTTAAGCCATCCTCCTTGTTGTTTCAAATTCCAGAGTTTCTCAATAATTTTCCTTGATAATCTGGTTTCTGGTGTCCTCAGAATGTGACCACAAAAAGAGATTCTTTTCATTCGTATAATATCGGTGATGGGCTCCAGTTCTCTGTATACCACTTCATTTGGAACTATCCGCCATTGGCCAGCTTTTTGATATTTCTTATTTATGCATGTTCTAGCAACTCTTCTCTCTACTTTTAAAATTTTGTCAATTCTGTTTTTCTGGGTGACTTTAAAAAGAGTTTCACTTCTGTAAGTAATCTCTGGTTGAACCACCGTCTTGTAATGTTTTAATTTTGTTTTAATTGATAGACATTTTTTTGTTGTAGGTAGACCATGTTAGTTTTTGAGCTTTTATCATTTTATTAGTTCTTGCTCGCCATGCAGGTTTCTCGTCCAATTTATGTGTTATAATTTCACCCAGGTATTTAAATTGTTTCACTATTTTAATTTCCCTATTGTTCACTGTGATGTGATCTATTACAAGTGGATCCGTTACCATTATTTCAGTCTTTTCAAATGATATCTGGAGTCCTAATTCTTGTGCTATATTTTGTAAGCTTGTTATTTGTTTCGTGGCTTCCTGAATATTATTAGCTAGTAATGCTAGGTCATCAGCAAATCCCAAGCAATTTAGGTTTATTTTATCTTTCTTAGTTCCAATTTTAATATTCATAGGATTTTCCTTGTACCATTCTCTCATTACATATTCAAGAGCACAATTGAATAGCAATGGTGATAAACAATCTCCCTGTCTCAACCCTGTTTTAATCGTAAATGGTTCAGATATTTCTCATCTAAATTTTACTTTGGATTTGGTGTTTGTTAAGGTTAACTGTATCATTTTTATTAATTTAGGATGAAGTCCAAAATTCCTTAATATTTTCATCATTGAAGATCTATGGATGCAATCATGCGCCTTTTTGAAATCTACAAAGGTTATGACTAGTTGTTTTTGCCTTCTTTTGTAGATATCCATAACTAACTTCAAGGTGATTATCTGTTCTGGGCAGCTTCTGCAGGATCTAAATCCTCCTTGATATTCTCCCAGTTCCAGTTCTAGTTGATCTTTACAGCGGTTGTATTCTTGCCATGATCTTATACGTGCAGTCCAAAAGGGAAATTCCTCTATAGTTGTCTGGATTTGATTTTTCTCCTTTCTTATGTAATGGATGTATTATAGCAGTAGTCCAATTTTCTGGTAATTTCTCTTCATTCCAGAATTTTACTATGCATTGGTGTAATGCTATCTTTACTGGTTCTGCTGCATATTTCCAAAGTTCAGCAAACGTTTGATCTTCTCCACTTGCTTTGTAGTTTTTGAGTTCTTTCAAAGCTCTGTAGATCTCATTAATTGTAGGTGGATTTATATTTTCTGCTGGTGTTTTAATTGGGGTTTCTGTGTTTATCTGAAGAAGTTCTGGGGGATCTTCACAATTTAGTAACTTGTTAAATGTATCTGCTAGAATTTCTGTATTTTTACTATTGCTATGGGCTAGGTTATTATCTTTATCTTTTAACATTAATGTTGGAGGATCACATCTTTGTAATTGTCTGCCAAATATTTTGTAATAGTCTCTTGAGTTTGTTTTTTCACTATTTGTTTGTATCATTAGAAGTATATCTTTTTGGTACTGACGTTTAACTCTCCTTATTATTTTTTGTGTTGTCTTCCTTTGTTTTGTGAGTTCCAAATATGATTTTTCTGTTTTTTCATTTTGATGCCTTAACCAGGCTTGGTGTCGATCCAACACTGCTTCATCACATTCATCGTTCCACCACTGGTGTTTTTTCCTTGGAATTATAGGGGCAACTTGTTCAGCTATCTGTTTCAATTTGGGAATTATTTCTTCCAGATCATCTGTTATTTTTATATCCCTGGTTTGTGCTTCATAATCCTCATTTTGTATCAGTTTATGAGGGTCATAGGTTCTCTTCTTCTTCTGGTGGGATTTTTTCTTTGCTAATGGGCTTAATTTAATTTTAATTTTTATCATGTAATGATCTGATCCGGTATCTGTCCCTCTCAGTACTTTCACATTGTAAATTAATCCAGTTTATTAGCACAGTTCCTATATTTTCGTCAGGGTCTACAGTAGAGTTGCTCAGAACGTGCCGATAGTCCTTTTATCTGCATAGTTTAGTTTTCCTCGGTCTTTAGCATGTACAGGGACTGCAATTATTGTGTGAGGATGCGAGCCGAGTTGGTGACCCTTCGCTCTCAGCTTCAGGCTGTGATGGCTTCGGTTACACAGCTTGAGGCTGCAGTGGATGGGCACCACTGTTGTGGGCCGGCGTAGGGATCCAACGGACTTCCAGCGCGGCCGAGTCCTCCGATCGATCCTCACCGGTGGCCAGCCCAGTTACTGCTCGCACTGAGGCTGACCCCTCACATGTAGTAGAGTGGGAAGTCGCGCCGGGGCGTAGCAGACGGCGAAAGACTTCCCAGGCGGGCAAACGCAAGGCCTCCCCGGTTTATCTGACAAACAGGTTCCAGTCGCTGTCTGTGGCTGAACCTATCGCTGAGCCAGATGCTGCCGCCTATACTGTTTCAAAGGAAATATCCGGACAATCATTGAGAGTGGGATTATTGCTGGTCGGGAGCTCCCACGTTAGGCGATTTATGAGGCCTGTTAAGGACATGACTGCCAAGGAGGGAAAGAAAACCAATGTGCACTCCGTGTACATACCGGGTGGAGTCGTTCCAGATGTTTAACGGGTCCTCCCAGATGCAGTGCAGTCGGTCGCTCACGTCGGTACCAATGATGTGTGTCACTTTATATCAGAAGAGATTCTCTCTGGTTTCGAGCGGCTAACAGAAGTGGTAAAGGCTGCCAGTCTTGCTTGCCGATGAAAGCAGAGCTGAACATTTGCAGCACAGTCGAGAGGACCGATTGCGGACCTCTGGTACAGAGCCGAGTGGAGGGTCTGAATCAGAGGCTCAGACGATTCTGCGACCGTGTAGGCAGCAGATTCTTCGGCTTGCGCCAAAGGGTGGTCAGGTTTCGGGTTCCTCTGAATAGATCAGGTGTCCACTATACGCAGGAGGCAGCTACACGGGTATCAGGGCCTGTGTGGCGTGGACTGGGCGTTTATTTTTAGGTTAGAGGGTCTCGGGTAAACACAAGAAGGGCATCAGCCACAAAGGGTGTAGGCCGAACACAGGAAAAACGTAGATACAGGAACCATTGGTATAACAGTTGTAAATTGTCGTAGCTGTGTTGGGAAAGTACCAGGACTCCAAGCGCTTATAGAAAGCACTGATGCTCAAATCGTTATAGGCACGGAAAGCTGGCTAAAACCGGAGATAAGTTCAGCCGAAATTTTTGCGAAGAACCTAACGGTGTTCCGAAAGGATGGGCTAAACAAGGTTGGCGGTGGCATGTTTGTTGCTGTTAAAAGTAATTTATCTTGTCGCGAAATTGAAGTAGATAGTTCCTGTGAGTTAGTGTGGGCAGAGGTCATTGTCGGCAACCGGAATAAAACAATAATTGGATCATTTTACCGACCTTGCAATTCAGATAATATACACTCCTGGAAATTGAAATAAGAACACCGTGAATTCATTGTCCCAGGAAGGGGAAACTTTATTGACACATTCCTGGTGTCAGATACATCACATGATCACACTGACAGAACCACAGGCACATAGACACAGGCAACAGAGCATGCACAATGTCGGCACTAGTACAGTGTATATCCACCTTTCGCAGCAATGCAGGCTGCTATTCTCCCATGGAGACGATCGTAGAGATGCTGGATGTAGTCCTGTGGAACGGCTTGCCATGCCATTTCCACCTGGCGCCTCAGTTGGACCAGCGTTCGTGCTGGACGTGCAGACCGCGTGAGACGACGCTTCATCCAGTCCCAAACATGCTCAATGGGGGACAGATCCGGAGATCTTGCTGGCCAGGGTAGTTGACTTACACCTTCTAGAGCACGTTGGGTGGCACGGGATACATGCGGACGTGCATTGTCCTGTTGGAACAGCAAGTTCCTTTGCCGGTCTAGGAATGGTAGAACGATGGGTTCGATGACGGTTTGGATGTACCGTGCACTATTCAGTGTCCCCTCGACGATCACCAGTGGTGTACGGCCAGTGTAGGAGATCGCTCCCCACACCATGATGCCGGGTGTTGGCCCTGTGTGCCTCGGTCGTATGCAGTCCTGATTGTGGCGCTCACCTGCACGGCGCCAAACACGCATACGACCATCATTGGCACCAAGGCAGAAGCGACTCTCATCGCTGAAGACGACACGTCTCCATTCGTCCCTCCATTCACGCCTGTCGCGACACCACTGGAAGCGGGCTGCACGATGTTGGGGCGTGAGCGGAAGACGGCCTAACGGTGTGCGGGACGTCCACGCTGTCGCGGCATGCTACCAGTGTTAAAGACTGCGATGGAGGTCCGTATGCCACGGCAAACTGGCGGCGGTGCACAAATGCTGCGTAGCTAGCGCCATTCGACGGCCAACACCGCGGTTCCTGGTGTGTCCGCTGTGCCGTGCGTGTGATCATTGCTTGTACAGCCCTCTCGCAGTGTCCGGAGCAAGTATGGTGGGTCTGACACACCAGTGTCAATGTGTTCTTTTTTCCATTCCCAGGAGTGTAGTTGCTGAAAGGTTCAACGAGAACTTGAGTTTGATTTCAAACACGTACCCGACTCATTCGATAATAGTTGGTGGTGACTTCAATTTACCGTCGATATGTTGGCGAAAATACATGTATAATTGCGGAGGTACGCATAAAACCTCATCCGAAATTGTGCTAAACGCATTCTCTGAAAATAATTTCGAGGCCACGCGAATAGTAAACGGTTGTGAAAACATACTTGACTTCTCAGCAACAAATAATCCTGTGCTAACAACGATCATCAAAACGGATACAGGGATTAGTGACACACGGTTGTCATCACGATATGGAATATTCAAACCCTCAAATCCTCCAAAAACATACGAAAAATATACCTATTGGAAAAAGAAGATAAAAATTCACTTGACGCCTGCCTGAGAGACAATCTCTACTCCTTCCAAATTAATGATACAAGTGTACACCAGATGTTTCTTGAATTCAGAGAAATTGTATTGGCAGCAATTGAGAGACTCATACCAAATAAATTAACACAAGACGTAGCTGATCCTCCTGGGTACACAAAACAGGTCAGAAAACTGTTGCGGAAAAAAAGAAACAAACATGCCAAATTTAAACAGACGCAAAATCCCCAAGACTGGCGATGTTTTACAGAAGCTCGAAATTTAGCGCGAACTTCAATGCGAGATACTTATAACAGTTTCCACAACGAAACTTTGTCTCGAAACCTGGCGTAAAATCCAAAGAGATTCTGGTCGTATGTTCAGTATGTTAGCGGCAAGAAAGAATCAATGCCTTCTCTGCTCGATAGCAACGGAGATACTATCGAAGACAGTTCTGCCAAAGCAGAGTTATTAAACACAGCTTTCCGAAACGCCTTCACAAAAAAAGAAAAAGGAAATATTACGGAATTCGAATCAAAAACAGCTGCTAACATGAGTAACGTATAAGTAAATATCCTCGGAGTAGTGAATCATCTTAAATCACTTAATGAAAGCAAGTCTTCTGGTACAGACTGTATACCAATTAGGTTCCTTACAGAGTGTGCTGATGAATTAGCTCCATACTTGACATTAAATATAACCGTTCGCTCGACGAAATATCCGTACCCAAAGACTGGAAAGTTGAACAGATGACACCAATATTCAAAAAAGGTAATAGGATTTGTGTTTGTGGTTCACAAAAAATGTATGTAATCCACTTAATTATAGACCCAAATCATTAACGTTGATGTGTAGCAGGATTCTGCAACAAATGTTGTGTTCGAACATTATGAATTACCTCGGAGAAAACTGTCTATTGACCTACAGTCAACATGGGTTTAGAAAACATCGTTCTTGTGAAACGTAACTAGCTCTTTATTTGCATGAAGTGTTGAGAGCTATTAAGAGATTTCAGAACGATTCCGTATTTCTGGATTTCCAGAAGGATTTGGACACTGCACGACACAAGCCGCTTATTGTGAAATTGTAGTGCTTATGGAATATCGTCTCAGTCATGTGGGTGGATTAGTGACTTCCTGTCAGAGAGATCACATTTCGTAGTAATTGACAGAAAGTCATCGAGTTTAACAGAAGTGATTTCTGGCGTTCCCCAAGGTATTGTTATAGGCCCTTTGCTATTCCTTATCTATTTAAACGATTTGGGAGACAATCTGAGCAGCCGTCTTCGATTGTTTGCAGATGACGCTGTCGTTTATCGACTAATAAAGTCATCAGAAGATCAAAACAAACTGCAAAACGATTTAGAAAAGATATCTGAATGATGCGAAAATTGGCAGTTGACCCTAAATAACGAAAAATGTGAGGTCAGCCTCACGCGTGCTAGAAGGAATCCGTTCAACTTCGGTTACCCGATTAATAAGAAAAACATAAAGGCCGTAAGTTCAACTAAATACCTAGGAATTACAAGTACGGACAACATAAATTGGAAGAAACACATAGAAAATGTTGTGGGGAAAGCTAACCAAAGACTGCGTTTTATTGGCAGGACACTGATCTACTGAGGAGACTGTCTCACTACGCTTGTCCGTCCTCTTTTAGAATACTGCTTCACGGTGTGGGATCCTTACAGATAAGATTGACTGAGTACATCGAAAAAGTTCGAAAAAGGGCATCACGTTTTGTATTATCTCGAAATATGAGAGAGAGTGTCACTGAAATGATTCAGGATTTGGGCTGGACATCATTAACAGAAAAGCGTTTTTCGTTGCGATGGAACCTTCTCGCGAAATTTCAATCACAAACTTTCTCCTCCGACAGCGAAAATATTTTGGTGGCATCGAACTGCTTAGGGAGAAACGATCACCAAGATAAAATAAGGAAAATTAGAGCTCGTACGGAAAGATATAGGTGTTCGTTCTTTCCGCGCGCTATACGAGATTGGAATAACAGAAAATGGTGAAAGTGGTTCGATGAACCCTCTACCAGGCACTTAAATGTGATTTGCAGAGTATCCATGTTGATGCAGATGTAGAACGTCGTGTCAAGCGTAATAACATGTCCACTGTCATTCATGTTAAATTTCGATTTCATTCCGAGTTTGCACCCAAAAATTTTCAAGAGAGTGCAGTTTCAATTCATTTCGTACTGGTCGATTTGAGATTTCTATTAGCTCTCCCCGCTGTACTATTGACAAGTCGTCTCTGGTGGTTTCGACCGGATTGTGGGCCCAGTCGTACTCAAATTAAGGTTCTGGAAATTTATCATCGAATTGCTGACGAAAGGCTTCCAGATATAATAGGCCAATTCTACTAATTTTACTTGTATCCTACTCATTTTCCTTCATGATATCATTAAGAGAAGAAAATATCTCGCAGTTACCGTTGCCCATTTAGTTTTGTCATCAACTGTCGTGCTTAGAATGATGATATTACTTTTTCAGTCTTGACATGATACGTTAAGATAATTCAGTTTCACAAAAAGGTCGTCCTAGAAGAACAATATTAGGAGCCACTTTTTATCCAGAAACAGAGCTGAGAGTGTTGGACTGCTGTTCAACAGGAAAAGGCGAAGTTCATCCCTTAGCTCCCCTACACGACGAAGAACTTTACCACGAGACAACCAATGTATCTCTTTATGCATCAGAAGCAAATCATGGGCTGAACCCTAACTCGTCCCACAGAAGAGAAAATAGCCTACTATTTAAAGCTTGTGCTTCACAATATTAAACACACTGACTACATCGTTCAGAACATTATTGACTTCCTGTTGTACTAATTTAGAAGCCAACGACTCCTTGTGTGTCATGCAATGCATGAATCTTACAGAAGGCGAAACAGCACACATTCCTGCACTGTTCCAGTGAATGCTGCCGCCCAGTCGGTACTTACACCAACACAATTTAGCTATGATACATTGCTGTCAATGAAAAAGGGATTCACAAAAAAAAAAAATCTCTTTGCCTGCACTGCTCCCTTCCAGAACTTTACGAAATAGAAAGTCCTCATTCATTTCATTTTCGTACCAGTAGCGTGCAGCAACAAGAAGCTGGGAGTCATTCCCTATGTCAGAACTGTCATCAAGTTGCCGAGCGGATTTTGAGCTACGATGGAGACTTGGTAGCAATTTATTTTTCGTATCGGTGGTTACGGCATGAATACGACGAGCCACGCTATCATCTGACAATCGTATCGACTCCAGACGCGCGTCACATCTTCTCCATGCATGATTCGCCCATTTTTATGGTTACGGGAAGAAGTAATTTCTCGTCAACAATATGTGATGTTTCGGATTTTGGAATGAAGTAGGATACCTCTAGAGACGCTCTTAGGGTTTCCTTAAGAATTGATATTTGTTGTTTGAGGGCTATGACATTTTCTTTTAACTATTACTCATGATGCTTAAAAAATTAGCTTTACTTACACTGAGGAGGGAAACAAACTGGTACACATGCCTAATATCATGTAGGGCCCTCACGAGCACGCAGAAGTGCCGCAACACGACGTGGCATAGAATCGACTAATATCTAAAGTGGTGCTGAAGGGAAATGACACCATGAATCCTGCAGGGCTGTCCATAAATCCGTTAGAGTATGAGGGGGTGGAGATCTCTTCCGAACAAAACTTTGCAAGGCATCACAGATATGCTCAATAATGTTAATGTGGCCAGTGGAACTGTTTAAACTCAGAGGAGTGTTCCTGGAGCCACTCTGTAGCAATTCTGGACGTGTGGTGTGTCACATTGTCCTGATGGAATTGCCCGAGTCCGTCGGAATGCACAATGGACATGAATGGATGCAGGTCATCAGGCAGGATGCGTACGTACGCGTGACCTGTTAAGAGTCGTATCTAGACGTATCAGGAGTCCCATATCACTCCAACTGTGCAGGTCCTACACCATTACAGAGCCTCCACCAGCTTGAACAGTCCCCTGCTGACATGCAGGGCCCATGTATTCACGAGGTTGTCTCCATACAATCGACACAATTTGAAAGGAGACTCATCCGACCAGGCAACATCTTTTCAGTCATCAACAGCCCAATGTCGGTGTTGTGGGACCAGGCGAGGCGTAAAGTTTTGTGTCGTGCAGTCAGAAAGTGTGCACTTCGGCTCCGAAAGTCCCTATCGATGATATTTCGTTGAATGATTTGCACTAAAATGATACTGCTAATTAGTAAAAGGAAAATTATTAATTAACTAAATCTTTGACACAGATAAGACAGGTGATACTGGATTTAAACTCCTTTTGATTCTTTTTCCTAAATGCATTCATTCAAAAAAATTTTACCTGTATTAGATAAAAACCTGTGAAAAAATGTTTGACTATATATGATTATGTTTTCTTCGTGGCTGCTGTAAGGAGAGAACGGGTTAGGTACAGGACGAGTTGGCGGTCGGAGTTTTCCGCTTTTTCGGTTCTCAGAAAACGCCTGGCAAAAGCGGAGTAAACTGCTACAACTCGCGATGAAGACTCCATCTCTCTTGGTAGCAAAAATATTCACAGTCGCCTTAAGATCTTCTGGAAAACAATTTCGGAATGAGAAGGTTGAACAACAGTGGCAGTATGATATCTGGTCGCTTAGGGAACGTCCTGAATACACAAGCTGACGGCGAAATATTGCGCGTCGTTCGGACCATAATAATAGCAGATTCGCCCAATATTGTTAATTCGCGAAGAACTCACTATGCACTCTATTGCTAAACACACTAATAGTTTTAATGAAGGTCCGGGGATCCATCATCGAATAAAAGCTCATAGACGATGTGTGCCTTTTTTTCCTGAATTCATTTTTTTTTATTCTTGATCATTGCGATTAAAAGTTGTTTCTTCAAAATTACTTCTATATGAAAACTTATCTGACCTCAAAAAAACACAATGTCCGATCGGCATTCCTGTCTCCAACAATTGCAAAAAAGCTTAGATGCCTTCTTTTCTTTCACAGCAAAGAGTGTTGTCGTCACAGCTAAAAGCGCTGTCATCTCAACGGTAGCGCATCACCGCTGGTACTCGCAGCCTGAATATTACAATCATATTACATTACGTAGGGACATTGAAGCACGCTTACACTGGCGTAGTAATGATGTCTGCGCCTCGCCTAACGACTCTGCTCTGCCGTCGTTGGTCCCGCTCTCGCAGGACCCTTTTCCGGCCGCAGCGATGTCGGAGACTTAATGTTTACCGGATGCCTGATATTCACGGTACACTCGTGAAGTGGTCGTATGAGAAAATCCCCACTTCATCGCTGTCTCGGCGATGCTGTGTCACATTTATCGTGCGCCGACTGTAACACTAAGTTCAAACTCACTTAAATCTTGATAACCTGCCATTGAAGCAGCAGCTAGCGATCTAACAACTGCGTCAGAATTTGTCTTATATAGGCGTTGCCGACCGCAATGATGTCTGCGTCTCGCCCAACGACTCTGCTCTGCCGTCGTTGGTCCCGCTCTTGCAGGACCCTTTTCCGGCCGCAGCGATGTCGGAGACTTAATGTTTACCGGATGCCTGATATTCACGGTACACTCGTGAAGTGGTCGTATGAGAAAATCCCCACTTCATCGCTGTCTCGGCGATGCTGTGTCACATTTATCGTGCGCCGACTGTAACACTAAGTTCAAACTCACTTAAATCTTGATAACCTGCCATTGAAGCAGCAGCTAGCGATCTAACAACTGCGTCAGAATTTGTCTTATATAGGCGTTGCCGACCGCAATGATGTCTGCGTCTCGCCCAACGACTCTGCTCTGCCGTCGTTGGTCCCGCTCTTGCAGGACCCTTTTCCGGCCGCAGCGATGTCGGAGACTTAATGTTTACCGGATGCTTGATATTCACGGTACACTCGTGAAGAGGTCGTATGAGAAAATCCCCACTTCATCGCTGTCTCGGCGATGTTGTGTCACATTTATCGTGCGCCGATTGTAACACTAAGTTCAAACTCACTTAAATCTCGATAACCTGCCATTGAAGCAGCAGCTAGCGATCTAACAACTGCGCCAGACATTGTCTTACATAGGCGTTGCCGACCGCAGCGAGGTATTCTGCCTGGTTTACACCTCTCTGTAGTTGAATACGAATGCCTCGACCTGTTTCTTTGGCGCTTCATTGTGTATGGTGTGAACATTTTATCTGCAGGTGTCTTTTTAGTTTTATAGTCTTTAGGCTATCGTTGGTTTAATCTCTGAACAAAGAATACGCTGTGCTCGTTCCTCATTATTCAAAAGAATGCTGGTAAAGCCTAATTTCAGATAGTTAACTTGCTTATATAGGCGTTGCAGACCGCAGTGCCGTATTCTGCCTGGTTTACACCTCTCTGTAGTTGAATACGCATGCCTATACCAGTTTCTTAGGCGCTTCATTGTGTATGGTGTGAACATTTTATCTGCACGTGTCTTTTTAGTTTTATAGTCTTTAGGCTATCGTTGGTTTCATCTCCGAACAACGAACACGCTGTTCTCGTCCCTAATTATTCAAAAGAATGCTGGTAAAGCCTAATTTCAGATAGTTTTTTTTACTCACTCTGGTTTTGCGTTTAGAGCTGACTTTGCTGAAAAGAACATAGAGAGATACAAAATAAGAAAATTCTCAGATTAAATTAGAATCTTGTTCCTTATTAGAACTGCATATTTTCGAAGAAGAAAATACACTGAGCGAATCACTTCCTTGAGGTCTCTTGCTCCCACTGCGAATATCTCCTTTGGTATGGCGAAACTTGTTTCACTTTAAGTCCAGTTAATTATTTCCACTGAACACGTACTATAATTCAACTTCTGGCTAACTCAGTACCATTTGACTGATTTTAAAAGTCTAGCTGAAATCGAGTGGACAATCACAATGGTTGTGATTAACAATTTATTCTTGTAGTCAGTCTTGCAAGGAAGTTATGGTCACATTATCAATCGGCTTATTGTCGTTAGTGGTTGTTAAATGTGTGGAAGGTAGATAGATGCGTGGAAGGTAGATAACCCTGCGTGTGATCCCTGACAGGGTCTGTGTAATGAAATATTACTCGCGACTTTTCTCAGAATTCGTACTGTCAGAATCTGCTATCCCATTCTTGTGAAATAAGATAGCAAATTAACGTTTTGGGAGCTTCCTTACTTGGTTCGTGGAAATAAGACTCCGATGTTAACAATATTTGGTCGCTGGATGTCTTTTTCTCACATAACAAGAAATATTTCAAAGGAAGCCGGTACCTCCCCCACTTTGAGGACGGCTGTACTACAGTACAGATATTAAACATCAGTACTGTTCGTGCCAATACGCAGTACACCGTATGCATTAGATCAGTTGATTTATTATTTCAACCTCTACAGGTAAGTGTTCGTTTAAATTGCCTTCCCTACAGTCTAGCAATAACAAAATCGGTACACGTATTCCACTGTCAAAGGTATCAGAACGACTTTCATTTATAGCTTTCGACTCCGTTGTTTCTGGGCCAGGGTCCTTAAGTTGAAACGTTTACCCTTGTCCGTCATCCCTCAAAGCCTGTAACATCATCAAGGGATCGCTCACTGCATTTTGTGCTCCAGGTGAAATAAATCTAGTTGGCTCTTAAAAGGATGTCAAAATCCTGAGGAAAAACCGTTATGTATCATATTAGACTGCTCTTTCACTGTTATTCGAGTTTGACGAAATTTTCGCACATGTTTTCTGAGAGACCATTTGAAAATTTCGATTATGTAAGGAACCGTATATAGTAACAGGATACAGTACTCAGTAAGAGGGATATTGTCAGTGCAGATTCGTTCCGCGTTCTCGGGGGCCGACGCCCTGGTTAACGTCCATAGAAATCTTCTCTTCGAAACGCAGCGTTGACGATGGATTCACTAAATAGGTCGAACGAATGTTGAATTTGAACAGAATTATGGAAGTTCTGCTTCGTTTGCCTAGCCACGTAAAAGGAAGCGTGATACCGCAACGTCTACAACCGCTTCCAGTTCAGTAGGAATACGGGACACGCACAAGCGGTACCGGAAGTTCCTGTCGAATGGACGAATTTAATTCATTTTTCAAGCCACAAGTATTGCGAAATTGAAACGTATCTTATGACAAAATAATCGGGAAGCAAACCACATCCGGAAATACTACGTGAGCAGCTACGTAAATAAATTTCTGTGTTAGCTGTGATTCACTCTCAACTCTTAAATACTTTTAATCCGTTAAGTACATGTTTCACACAGTTTGCGATTACGGGCTAACGATTCATCGCTGTAATACCATGCTTCCAGGGGAAGCAGGACACAAGAATATTCAGATATTTAGTACTGCTGTCATGTAGCGGCAAAACTCGCCCGAACAGACGCGCCTCTGTCGCTTTAAAACAGAGAGTAATTGCGACTATATTTCTTGGAATATTTACGGCTCCTTCTAACTTTCTGCTGTAGCTCCAAGTGAGCATGCAATTTCGTGTGCCAAATAAAAGTTTACGCGGACTTTATAGCGGCCACTGGTGTGCGGCGTTTATATTTCCAGCGCCTGTTACCGACGCGACTTAACGGAATAACAGTTCTTCCTCACCAGCAAATAAAGCGAGAGACCGGCAGTACTAATAAACTGAGGAGAACCTCTTGGACTAAGCGATCCTGTTTCGACAGAGTTTTGCGCAGTCAAGGTTGCTTCTTATATGCGTGGCAGACCTTATGCGAAGTCCTCTTTAGGCACTGCTTGTTTTATCTACCTGTAGAATGCGCCTCCTACATGAAAATACCTTTATTTTTCCCAAGTGGACTCACATCAACAGTGATTCACTGTGTTACGCTGGAGTAGACTGGTACAAGTTCCGGACAGGTAAGACTGCGGAAGGCCTGTGACTTGCTTTAATAACACTGCTCAAAAACCATTTTGAATCTGGGGTGTAGTACATCAGTCAGTATGTAGTTTGGTGTTTAGAATCCGAATCTATCTTTCCAAATGTTCTAGCACGGAAGATTTTTGAATTTTAAAGGACGTTTGTTGTTGGTTACTTTCCGTATTTCACTGTTTACTGTCGTTTTGTTTTGATGTCGATTGTTTTAGTTTTTGTTGTTTTGGTACAGGAAGATCTACAAATCGTCATTGTACGGTAGGTATGATAGAGATTCTAAACTTTACTCACATTGTGGTAATATAATCCACATCGCGAAAGAGTCTTTACGATCTAATTCATGTCGAATTACAAATCGTGTAAATCTAACAGTGTTTCGTGAATTTCTGTTACTCACTGAGAAATTCTTGTGATGGGAAAATGTAAGATTTGAAACTTAGGTTGAAACTTAGACATGGTAAAAAGGCAACTGGCAAAAGTCGTCGTCGTCCAAACCACTCCGACCACATTTGCTATATGTGTGGGAAATCCACCAGAAAATGTCAAAATAGAAAAACGAATAACTGTCTGATTTAAGAAGGTATTTAGAATGTTCAACCGTGATTGATTTTCAAAGAATATTCTTAAGAATTTATTTTATTTACTACCGATTCATCAAGACCATTAACACATTTAATCACACTCTGTAAGCATGGAAGTAGTTACCAGGGAGTAACTGATGAAATCATAACCAAATTCCTTTTAATAATTGGGAATTTATTCACTTTAATAGTGCCTAAAAGCATTTTTTAAAAGAAACAGATTTAAAATTACAATCAGAAAGCACCTTCTAAATATCAAATTTACAATTTACTCAGAGGCAGAATGAAACAAATTTTGAGTGTATGAGCTTGCGGGCAGAGAACCTTGCCGCTTCCTTTTGACACGGCCGTAGTTACGACCGCTCACAACAGCCTCTGAAAGACTACACTGGTGCAAATCTGCAACACACCAGATTACTTTAAACTAAGAGTTTTAACAACTTACACAAGCACACAAACTATGCACTTCCCCCTCCCCCCCGTAGGAAGGATGAAAATGGTACAAAACACTAACAAGTAAAATATTAACCTTGCCACCAAAGGTGGAACTTGATTTTAACTTCTAAGAAAAGTCTTACAGTGAAAGGGAGGCAGCTTTATATACTAAAATCATCATTTAAATAAAAGCTCATGAAATGCGATCTTATATAAAATTCTACAAGGTTGGCCAAACAATAGATAGGATACTCTACAGTACACAGATACCGCCTCTCAAGATCATAGGCAACAATATCAAAGTTTCCAAAGACCAAAACATATTTCAGATATCAGGCCGTTACACTCCAAGCAATAAATTCGTCAACACACCAAATCCGACAAACATGACAGAGGCAGCTACTAACTTTCGGTAGATTAATATGTTGCTCTAACCCACCGCTACTCCACAAGGGAAAAACGGACCACCCAATTTATAAACAACCACCTTCCTGCGGGTGGGAAACGGAGAAGAATGGTGGGACGACCCCAAAGCAAACGACTGGTGACCTCACCAAGAAAACAAGTAGAATTTAACAAGAGTAAATGAAACAAGATATCACTAATCACTTAACTTCTAATAAACTGCGATTTCTCGAGAAGACTTGGCGCAGCACCCCCTAGTCGCTCTGCCGAACCGTCCGCTGCCAACCGCTTCAACGGACGCAGGAAGGCGCGCCGATCTCCTGTCTCACGGCGTCGCAGCTCGCACCTGCCAGACTGATGTCGTGGGTTGACTCCTGTTGCTCTCGTGTCGACCGCGAGGTCACTATCTCGCGATATACGCAGCGGCCACTGGACTCACGTGGCGACCTCACATACGCCGACGCACAAGACGGACAAGTCATCTTGTGTCTCAGTGCGCGACCGACCAACCGATCGATCCAACCGCCAACGACCATTGCCTGAGCGAACTCGAGCAGACTGGCGGCCTAACGCGCAGACTCAGATGCAGGAACTAAGCCACGACCAGGCGAACACTCGCTGAGTTCTCTTACTGGCGGAGTGGATTGACTCTCATTTTGCCGGCTTTAAATGTTGATCTGAACGACAGACACACTAGCACTTTGAACGACAGACAGACACTAATTGCCTAACAAATGCGGACGACAGACAGACTAGCAAGCTGAGGACGAGAGACTGACCCACACTGACTGCCTGGGGAGCTCATACCGCCCCTTAAATGCACGTGAACAGGCAACCTTTCCCTTTCCAACCAGAGTGAGACACCAAAGCTGCGATTGCCACAGCGGCGCCACCGCCATAAACGAAGGGCCACTGCTTCACACTACGCGCTGCGGCGCGGCCATCAAAACAGCGATTTTTACCACGGCTCAAATGTGTTTTGATTTCATTTCCCTAATGGTGATCGTGATAATGCTTTTACATCTCATACTGTATGCTTATCCAGTACAGTCACTTTATCAGAATGGTCAAAAAGAAAACGCTGAGTCGCGTTATTCGCTGTTCCAATGGTATGGTGTGAACCTAAAGATCATTCTTAAGTCCGTCTTCTGCCCTACAAGTACTACAGGGCATTCAAGCGAAACTAGACATAAAGTGTTGATATGTACATTCAGCGCATTTGTAACCTTTGATACGAAATTCAGAAATTTCGAATTACTTGTTCCCTCTTCTTTAAAACAAGTATGCAGGTGTCTTTGGGCAACAAAAGAATTAAAAGAAATATATATTTCAAGTATGAATGATCTGTTACACAGCTGCAAAGAACACGGGTGTAGAATACTGCTTAAAGTTCACTTTTTACACTTACATCCGGATTTCTTTCCTGAAAATTTGGGACCCGTAAGCGATGAGCACATTGAAAACACTCACGAAGACATCCGTACACTATTACCGCGTCGACTGGAACCCTTCCATGATTGGCGACTACTCCTGGGATCTTGTTAGGTAGAATAACGAAATGGCAAACGAAAGAAGAGCACTGTTGTCGCATTTTTGGAATGCGAAAGAAGACTGAAGTTGTAAATAAGTTGTGAACTAATTTAAACAATCTATTGCCATCCTATCCACATACAAGTATGAAACTACATTGAGTTACAGTGTTTCATGTTGGTTTTTGTAGCAAGGACAGCGTTGCAGTGGGTGTGGGTGGCGTTGGCTTGAGAATACACGCTCACACACAGATGATATGCTAATACTAACATCAAATTTGAAATAGTTGCAATCAATTAAAAATGACAAATAAAATGAATTTTATCCAAAGTGGACGCTGTTGAACTCCGTAACTGTTCCTTTATAGGCTCTAGAAAAATTTCCGCTACCAGTCGCATTAAAGGTTTGAAAGGTCTCTGTTGGATTCCTTTCAGGTTAATTTTTTAAATCAGTTGTCATTTACGGCATACATTCCACTTCTAAATTTACAGTGGTGTTTCTATCTAGGAGGTGACTGAGCAGTGAAACGTGTTACTTTTACACATAAACAAGAACGATCTGCACACCACTACACTTTAAAACACAGTTTATATGTAATTCATGTCACACAGTCTCATACGGAACCTACATCCGCTTTCTTTTATATACTGTATGTGATAAGATACTGTCATCCCCCTTCCCTTCTGTGTGAAAGAATGAATGAGCAAACGTATTTCTAGTTGCATGCTTGATGGTAGCAGACAGGCTTGTCTGCTAGAGAACAGTAGGACCAGCATCGGAACAGGTAGCTACGCTTTCTAGAAGCAAAGAGGTTCCTATTCTTAGTATGGTCCTGTCCGTCCATTGTCATGTTGGTATAGGAAGCTGCCTCTCTGGCCACTTCCGTTTGTATTTGTGAGACACCCCTCAGGAGGGACCCACATCAGTCTGTCCGCGGCGAGCGTCTGAAGTGGTAAGATCTCTGGCTAAGCGCGTCTCTGCTAAGTCCGTAGGACAATGGATTTCTTAAGTTCAGCCGAAATGAAAATTTAATCACCTCTATTTCTGGTTTGGATCTAATATATCTAATGTTATCTTAAATTGCAACGCAGTATATTTCAAGTGTGAAGTTCTGAATATCTTCCAGTGGTTGCTTTGTCACTACTTTGTGAGTAAAGTGGAACCACGTGTTGATCAGTAACTCTAATATCATCAATCTTAAATGCGAATGTGCGTGAGATTATAACGTCTTGTCTTGACAATATTTTTCAATATAGCAACTTTTCTTTATGTTCAACCCACGTGGGGTGTACTTTGTGAGACCAGTACCACGTGCTTACACAGTTGTTTGACCCATTAGGTTAATAGTAAGACGATAGTAACCAGTTCGAGGTTTTTCTTTTGTAATTTGTTTTTCGATCTAATTTAATTATCAAAATCATTGTGGAGTTACACTCTTTGTGTAAACCAAGTTGACCACGTGAAGCATGTGGTGTAATCATCAAAGTAGCCCTCAGCTATTCTTTTTGGGAAGATTTCAGAGAGAGTTAGTATGAATTTAGTATGCCAGTGTGTGGTAATTACATGACGGACAGGATTGCGCTACGAACGTAACTTCTTTGGGTGAAAATTGAATCGGTTGGTTATGGTTACTTTCCTCTTGCATATGTTTCCACGTTCTTCGTGTGTTATTTTATAAATGCAGTGTTGTATGCAGTCTCCCAACCTTGGCTCCATATTTGATGTGTTCCGTAAGATTACAAACTCGCATTTTCACAATCCTAAATAAGGCACCAGTTTAGTTATGAATCAATTTTTAATATGCTGAAATTTCAATGATCAATGTTAAAATAAATTTCCAAATATAAACTAATTTATTTCATTTCATTTAAATTCCCGGTTGTCATATGACTATTAAAAGATTATAATTAATGTTAGTCTGGTTGGGAATTTGGTAAGCTAGACTGGATACCTGGTGAAACAGTTGCTCAGTAATACAAGGTTAACTTCCCCAGACAGCTCACAGCTTTTAACCCACTTTTATGGTCTTGAATATCAGCACCGCTTTCAGAACAAATTAAAGCAACAACGTTACACATGGCGACCCTTTTCTGTGATTCCGCTAGACTCTGGAATGTCTGAAACGTTAGATTGCGAGCGTTGTATAATCGTAATTTGTTTTCCCTGCAGCGCTCAAACAGTTTCTGCGTTGTTTCTGAGCAGACTTTCAAAAGATTCACGGCGTTGTTGAGCGGCGTTGTGTTGTTTGTCTTGTTTTGTTTTCTATATTTTATGTTTTATACGTATGTGTTTTTTTTCTCGCTTGTAAATTGCACTGACTTCGATCAAAGATATAAATTTGTTTTGCGTGTGAAAAAGTGCGTACTAGGTTGGGTACCTTTCGTGTGACTGTCGTAATTTTTGGGGGATACATTTATTCTGATTAGTGTGTAGAGTACTGGGTATAAATTGAACTAATGCAGACACGTAACCAAGCTAAAAGTAGGCGGTCCAACAACTTAAGCAACATGGACCAAGGGGATAATTTCATTTCGAATATTAACACGTCGGATGGTTCCGAAAATGTAATGGGGAATACTTCAGAGGAAATGCAAAACAGGACGAAGGGGCTCACAGCAGAGCCAGAAATTAATTTGCCTCCAACTAACCAAATTGATTTGGCAGAACTCATAAAAGCCTTATTGCATCAAAATAAAGAAAACGCTGAGACATCAGAAAAATCGTTCCGAGAACAAAAAGAATCATCCGAAAAATCGACCTGCAAGCTAGGCGAACAAATAGACGAAAAAATAATCCAGCAGACAAATAAACTCGACAAGTCGATGCAGAGAGTGTCTGATGATATCTCACAAAGAATAAACATCTGACAAGTGAAATAAAAAGTGATATTATGAAAGAATTAGGCCGTACATTTGAACAAATCGATGATCGCCTGCAAGCCTTAGAACAGGGCAAACGGAGTCGTGATGCGGAATCGAAAGAGAGCGAGGAACAGGTACTTAGGAATTTCCAAGCTCTGAGAGAAGAATGCCAAAGGGAATACCAGCAGGTACTCTCCAGGGTCCAGGAGGCGGAAACGCATTGTCCCACGTCCGTTAGCAACACAGTAGCGTACAACAGTCAAGCGAACAGCAAGTAGAACAATTGAAGCAGACTGGGGCGCAGGACAACAGACAAATACATGATAAGATTGCGGCATTAGCGGACATCTTAGGCACGATAAAGGTGACGGAGAGCGATAACAATACTACACCAGTAGCGGTCGTAGAGACCGAAGAAGTCAGTTCGCTTCTTAGATTTCAGAAGGGACAGTTCGAAGTGAACAGGCGGCACAAAGCTGTAACAGGCGAATTACAAGAACGCGTGGCCTCATCTGGAAAGCAACATGGGGTGTGATTCGGAACTCGCCAATAGCACTAAAAGTAGCTCTACGAACAGTGCAGAGAGGGACTCCGGCTACGAGGGAGAGTTTGACGACAGGGAAGAATGTATTTTGAGGGGCAGACATGAGAAAAATAGAAACGTTCAAGGGCCTCGCCAGAAGGAAATGCGGGGATTTGATTTCAAACATTTTCTTACGGCGAGAAAGTTTGAGATATTAAGAAATTCGCAAAAAGGAATACATCCACGAGCATGGGTCGAGCAATTTGAGTTCTGTCTTCCCCCCGACTGGGCAAGTTCACATAAGATAGAATATATGTGTGGCTATTTGGAAGGCGAACCGGCGATTCGCATGAGGTCGGCAGCGCGTCACTACAACACCACTCAGGAGTTTCGACAAGCCTTTCTGTCCGCCTATTGGTCGGAAGCGGCACAAGATAGGGTCAAGCATGGCATAATTATGCGGCCAAATTTGAACCAGTCTTGTTTCGGCAGCCCAGCACGCCTATTCGACCACATGCTGCAGGCAAATCAATTTCTATACGACCCATACGGGCCTGCGGAACTAATTAGGATATGCATCACCAAATTGCCGATGCACTTGCGCCACGTCATTCTTGCGGGACGATGCAATGAGGAAGGCACTTCTCCAAGAGTTGGAATATAATACAGGAGAATGCCCGCCTAATCATGCACAAAGTTATTACGGGTCAGAGCAGCGCGACCGAAGTCGTGGCCGTAGTACTAATCAACGGCGTAACTGGTCGTCGCGACGCGAACGGAACAATAGTCGGGACCGGCCGTATAGAAACTGGGGTAACAGTCGCGAACACAGGTGGAACAACGGAAATGATCGAGGACATGGGCAAGATCGTGAACGCAACAGGTACAACAACCAGAATCGATACTATGATGAACACTGTGGGAATAGGACTGTAGGAGGAGCACCTCATGATGTTGAAATTCGGCCGGCTAACCCTAGAAATAATCCAGCAAATGGAAATGAACAAAACCGACAATGACAAACGATCAGCGCAGAAGGCGCCCAATCGGAACAAATGTGCGACATGGCAAATGAGTGCATAGGGTATATAGAGAGGGAAGATATTAGAGAGGATTTGTTGCAAGAAACTACGAGTGCTAAAATTTCGGGAATAAATCCAGTCGTGACAGTTGCAGTAAACGAAATATGTTTTAAGTGTGTCATTGACACAGGAATCCCTTTCTAGACAGTGAACGAGGCAGCATTTCAAAAATCCGAAGGGACTGGGACTTCGCCCGTTTTTCAAGTGCGAGGAATAAAGGTGAAGGGCGCAATCTACGGTTAGAGCGTAGAAATCCGAAGGCAGACTCCGCTTAATTTTACCTGCCAGGGAAGAGAGTTTGAGTACAACTTCTTTGTGCTCCCAATGCTGAATGTGGCAACGATTTTAGGAAATGACTTCATGAATGTCCCCTATGCAGTAATTGACATGGGTGGAGGAGTAATGCCAGTTCAAGTTGGGGATCAGCCAATTAATTTAGTATTTGATGAATACATATTACGTGCGAGTCAGAAATTAGTTGCCTAAAATTTCAAGCTCAAACCGAGTCGTAGCCCAGACTGGAGCTACTCGTGAACTATGTAAGTCAGTCGTGCTCTACGTCTGGTGAGCAGGAGAAAGATTTTGTTTTTGCTGATGCACTGAGAAAGAGCATCGCGGATGTCAGAACCACGGACAGGGAAAAGGAGAAATTGTATTGCCTAGTTGGGAATCATGAACGGGTATTTTCTGAGACTCCGGGGGCGATTAAGGGTTTTACTTACCAATTCAGAGTACGTGACCATCAGAAGTTTTCTGTTAGACCATACCCTATTCCCGTGGCGTATAAAGCCCAGGTGGAGAAGGAAATAAAGAAGATGTTAGAATAAGGAATAACTGAGCGGGCAGTAAGCTCGTACAACTCACCCTTGCTTGTCGTACCAAAACGCGACAACTCGGTTCGTTTGGTACTAGACTCGAGACAGATAAACACAATCATTATGTCGGAAACGGACAGGGCTGAGAGCCTTGAGGAACTCTTACAACGTTTCCACGGGCTAAAGGTACTATCATCTGTCGACTTCCGTTCGAGTTTTTGGCAAATCGTGCTACACCTATCTTGCAGATTATATACAGCGTTCCTGTATTATGGAAATTGTTTCCAATTCCGGCGTCTCCCGTTCGGACTAAACGTCTCATCAGCTGCTTTTATAAGGGGATTAAATAGCATTTTGCCTGATGATTTAAACAGCGAGTGACTATTGACGTGGATGATGTATTAATTGCGGAAAAGTCGTGGGAGGATCATAATGACGTTCTGAACAGACTACTGGATGTTTTTGAGAAGGCAGGTGTAACAGTCAACTTAGATAAGTCACAGTTCGGACGAGAGAACATGAAATTCTTAGGCCATATTGTCTCAGCAAATGGAAACCAACCTGACCCGGAGAAAATTGCGGCGATAGCGGAGTGTGCAATGCCGACAAAGGAAAAACAGTTGCGAGCATTCTTAGGCCTGTGTAATTTTTATAAGCGATTTATATATTTTAGTGTACTTGGTACACCCCGTCTATGTGGACTAACAGGGAAGAACGCTTTGTGGGTCTGGGATCAAGAGGCCCAGGATGAATTTTATAAATTGAAAAAGGCATTGGTAGAGGCTCCCATCCTCGTGCAACCCGATCTGACACAAGAATTCTCTTTAATGACGGACAGTTCCTTGTCAGGATTAGGTGCGGTACTGTTTCAAACGGAAGGAAATGATGATATTACAACTTGGAAAACAATCTCGTTTGGGAGCAGGGTGCTCTCTCGATGTGTTAAAAAATTATTCCGTGACAGAACTCGAAGCACTCGCGATAGTTTGGGCATTTTCAAAATTTAGGTATTTCTTATTTGGGAGGACCACCAGGGTGTACACTGACCATCGTGCACTCCAATTTCTTATGAGCACAAAAATCACGCATGGGGGACTAGGACGCTGGGTACTATACCCAAGAATATAATTTCACTGTAGAATACATTCCTGGACAGAAAAATGTAATTGCTGACGCTTTATCGTGCATTCCTATAGGTTTGGTTTACACAGAAGAAGGGCTACTCGGTGAAAATAATTTTAGCATCCTATACTTACAGAATGTAGCGTTCGAGAACTTTGTTACCACTTCTTTAGGGAGTATAGCGGACGAACATGATAAGGACGCAGTATTGAAAGATATAAAGAAGAAGTGGGAGGACAAGGAGAATGTAGGAATACGCCAGTACTACTTAGTGCGCAATAGAATACTATTCAAGAAACGAGCCCCGGACGACTCCAGATGGGTGTTGGTGATTCCAGAGGAACTCGGAAACAAAATTATATGGTACATACATTTGAGTTATGGTCACTTCGGAGGACAGAAATATTGTGAAAAACTGAAAGAGACATGCTATTTTAATAACATGCTACGGCGTATTCGTTGTGTACTTAGAGTGTGCGGACCTTGTCAGCGAGCAAAGGCGGCCACAGTGACGTATGCTGCATCATTGCACCCGATAATACCAAGCAAACTTTGTGACCTCGCGGCCGTGGATCTATTTGTGCCACTAATACGATCTAAAGCAGGTTTTGCATATGTTTTCGTAGCGGTGGAGCTGACCTCCTAGTTTGTGTGTCTGACTCCGTTGAGGCGAGCCACAGGAAGGGCAGTGGGAACTGCATTTGCAAAGCAGTTTCTGCAAGAAGTTGGGAGTGTGAAAAGGGTTATCTCGGATAATGGACCACAATTTAGATCGCAATACTGGCAGCGGATGCTTCGAAGGAGAAGAATTAAACCTATATATATATCTCTATTTCACCCCAGCGCGAACCCCAGTTTGCGTATTATGCGTGAATTAGGAAAATTATGTAGGTTATATTGCAGTCGTGATCACCGATCGTGGGACATACACCTAAAAGGATTTCAGAACATAATTAATGAGTTGCCTAATACGTCAACAAAGCTTTCGCCAATCACTGTGCTAAAAAACAAGGAGCCCCCGAGCAAAATCAAAGAGGTGGTGTCTTGGCCACTAGAGCCGAGACTACTCCGCAACGCAATTGTTGACTTAGCTTTACGCAACATCAAGCGTGCAGGAGAAGCCAGAGTCAAGGCGTATTAGAAAAACGTGAGAAAAAGTGTTTCATATAGGATAAAAAGTTCTTATCATATCACACAAGTTGTCTAACAAGCAGTCAGGTGTCTGCAAGAAATATTTTAATCTCTTTAACGGCCCGTATCGGATAAGGAAGATTCCCCATGAAAACATCATAAAGTTGAAACTCTTCGATCGAAGAAATCAAAAGGGCTACACTATGTGTCAAACGTAAAATCATACATTGAGTAGAAAGGACAATGAGGAGTAGAGAGGACGGTGAAGGGAAACAATTGATTAGTTTAAATTTGTGATAAATGCATTTTGGATAAGATGTTGGTAAAAATAATGATAAAGATGTTTCTATGTGATTGATTGAAGTGATGTTTATGGCTTTTTTGGGGTAAATTGAAAAGAGTCGCTCCTGAGGGAAGCAAGATCTCTGTTGAATTAACGCAAAACTCAGTGGAATATCCGATCTGTGGGTATTATGGGTCTGGCAAACCCAGGTGCCCAGCTGTTAGTAGTCTTGTTTCCGATTTTCTGCTTTCAGTGCTACTATCTATCTATTACTATTCTATATCTGTCAGTATAAATGAGGATCTCTTACTATAGTATGCGTGCTGCATGAATATTTTAAGGTAGGAGAACTCTGAGAAAGGAAAGAGTAAGTTTGGAATCTTGAAAACAGGATGCGATAATACGATTGTTTAATCAATGGCTTCCCAATATACGCTAATATGTTAATATTGATGATATACGTCTTTTTTGTTCTTTATAGTTGAGTACGTAAAGTACTGTCTGTAGATTTCGTAAGTAGATTGATTCCTTTCAAGGTGAAAGAAGAGTTGTGGTTTGTGTAATTTACGTGGCCCTGAAACAGTATTATGGCAGTCAAATGACGAGCAGTTTTCCAGCAAATGGAGAATGGAACAGAAATATGGATCCTTTTTGTAGTCTTGAATGAAGTTGAGCCAAAGCCTAAACAATTATTCTGCTTTAATACTTGTCCTAGAAAAGTGACGTTTATGTGTTTTGCTGATGCTGTGAGCATTGCAGCTTACTGTTTTCGCTGGTGTGGGATGCACTGCAGCCTATATGAGTTGAACTGAAGAAATGTCCCTCTTGAAGGTAGAGGAAGATTAAATAATTTTGATTATGGGACCGAAGGAAAGCTTGGTTTAATGTAATGAGGATGAAGCAAAGCATTTGTCATTCAAACTACGGGATGATTCGGATCTTTTGTGTCTGTTGTAAGTTCAATATGTTAAGATGAAACTGTTTCACAGAATAGAGGAGACCACAATTTTGCCATTCATGAGAAATGAATCCAGAATAACCACCACAGGCGAAATAACTGATTTGGAAGCGAAGGTAACTTAAAGAAGGAACGAAATTGGAGCAAAATTGGTAAGAAAATGTAATATAACCTGTAGGATGAAAATATTTTTACCCTTCTCAGAGTCATCTGCGTGATTAATTCTTGTGATAACGTAATTTTAGATGAAATTGTCTTACGGTCTTATGTATAAGCATATGAGTATGATAAATGTATAATTGCGAGTCTCTTATCAGGTGTGCCAACTGGTATAAATGTTTTGGCGTACACTTAACCATTGTTCTTTTTACTATGTATGTTTAAGGAAAGTTTCTCCATATCTATCATGTGACAAGACATATGCTGCGAGTGTCAAGTGGTATAAACACTGTGTTGAAGTAGCATTGAAGTAGCCTGTCGGATTAACTAGTAGTGTATTGAAGTAGAATTTTGAGTAGTACATGTTTATGGGTAGTTAGTTTGTAGTATAGACAACAGGTGTGCATGTGTGTGTGTGTGTGTAAATAACATGTGAACCTTATGCTGCCCTGACCTATACTTGCACAAGGCATAATCCTATTCATTTTAGTGAATTAATAAGCAGCATTTGATTTATTAAAACGCAAGTGAACCACATTAGTGATGTGGATTTAGGTATTATATTGTCAGTTCATTTAATTTTTATTTTTATAGTGTCAATTCATTCCACTTTTATTTTTTATATTGTCAAGTCATTTAAGTTTTATTTTTATATTGTCGATTCATGTAAATTATTTTTGCAAAAAAAAAGAATAAGTCTTACTTTTGGTCTTAAAAATTGTGAAAGACAATACTAAGCGGTATTATGTATGACATTTTGTAATCACATAACTATGATGAACCATTTCTGTGAATGCAGTTGAAAACGAACCGGCTAAACTCTTATGAGACAGCGGGAGCAGCGCGGAGGAGGACTAGTTGTAAACAGGCGGGTTTCCCAGCAGGACACTGTCAGCCGGGCCACTTCTGGAGCACGCTCGCCAACAAAAGAAGGGCTGTGGGGCAAACACTTTCCCTTGCACCTTCCTAATGGCCGGCCGCACCAGTGTGACCCTTCGTGGAGGCGATGACCTGAGATGGCCGAGCGGTCCACAGCGCGGATATCCATCTGCTGGCAACGCACCACACGCACGGGACCTTGACGAGGCGGCCGCAGTGAAACGACAGAAGACAGGGGATAAAGGGGCGTGGAGCCTTTTGACAGGTACTGTCAACGACGCCTATCAACATTTCCTGACGGATGCCCACTGTCAAGCGACAGTAAATCATGGTTCGATGTTCTCTGGTCGCTAAGGGTGGCACAAAGAAGAGCCATTAAGTGTCATTCTTGCCCAGGAATATCAAACCAGCGAGGCAATTGAGGATAACTCAAGAATTTGACAACACAAGGGTCATGGAGCCTTTTGACACGCACTGTCCAGAGAAAATGGCAGACTTCAACAACGCCTATCAACATTTCCTAGCGGATGCCTACTGTCAAGCGACAGTAAATCATAGTTCGATGTTCTCTGGTAGCCAAGGGTGGCACAAAGAAGAGCCATTAAGTGTCATCCTTGCCCAGGAATATCAACCTGGCGTGGCAAACGAGGATACCGTACGAATTTGACAACACAAGCATGGAACCAAATCGAGAAGTACGTGACACGGGCCACCAAGAGAAACTTTATGAGAGGGCAGAGACGGCGGGATTGCACGCAACAGATGAACAAAAAAAAACTACTGACAGGTGTTGCGACGAACCCCCCCTCCCCTTATATTGTGCCTCGGAACAGTGGAACTACTGAGTGTGTCAGTGAACAGTGATTATACGATTCTTAGTCCAATGCATATACGTATGTTTCTGTCAGAGAAACTTTGACTCGTGTGTTTTGCAGGGATTTGATTTATTGGTGTTTATTAGACTGACTCTTGTATTTTGCAGGTGTTCTATTTATTGTGTTTTTTTTAGACTATGACTTTGTATTTTGCAGGTGTTTTATTTCTTGGTGTTTTTTTTTAGACGTTGACTGTTGTACTTTCAGAGTATTTTATTGATCAATGTTTGTTCTTGTGTGATTTATTAGATTTGTGATATTTTGTTTTGTAAATTCATTCCTGTGGCATTGCTTCGTTTATCAGTCAGATAGCCATTCATTCTCATTGGACTGTGATCGATTAGCCTTTCCATGGGCCATATTTATAGTGAGGTGTCCCATAAGGGTAAGAATCACATAATTAATTGTAGTTTCAGTATAATGACACAGTGATCATTGTTTGCTAACTAACTGAAATATAGTAGAGTGATTAAATTAGTGCGTCAATGTTATTTTAATTCTACAAATTATTAGTTTTATAAGATGTAGAATTTTTTTGCGATAACCACTTTGTAAAACATGTTATATTCTCTTATAATTTTTTTTTTATTTTGCGGATTGTGTATTGTAATGTTCTGCTTTATAATACTGATGTTATTTTAATGTTCTTTTTTAAATGCTGTGGCACCTTTGCTATTTTCATAGATTTTACTTGTTAGTAAACAGTCATAAATATTCCTGTGATCAGTTGGCTCTTGCAATGAGCAGACACTGGTGAAATCCATAAGGTTAACAACCAGAAATTGTTTTCCTATTAATGACACAGAGACCATTGTTATCACTTGCTGACCTACTTAGGTCTACTCGATCTTTTAAATAGGTGTCACAGGTTGTGTTGTTTTTGTCTTTGAAATTGGTAGGTTCTAAAGATGTGTTGAAATTATTGTGTCTTAGCAAACAGTTGGTGACATTTTGCCTTTTATTTACATTTTGCTTTAAGTTGGGTGTGAGAAGCCTGCTCGGGAATGTCCTAGCATGGCCAGAAAATTCCCTGCACAGTCTTTTCCCGGAGCGTTGGGGTTATGGAAGGTCTCTGTTGGATTAATTTCATGTTAATTTCTTAAATCTGTTGTCATTTACGGCATACATTCCACTTCTACATTTACTGTGGTGTTTCTGACTATCTGGGAGGTGACTGAGCAGTGAAACGTGTTACTTTTACACATAAACAAGAACGATCTGTCACACTACTACATTTTAAAACACAGTTTATATGTAATTCATGTCACACAGTCTCATACGGAACCTACATCCGCTTTCTTTTATATACTCTATATGATAAGATACTGCCATCCCCCTCCCCTTCTGTGTGAAAGAATGAATGAGCAAACGTATTTCTACTTGCATGCTTGATGGTAGAAGACAAGCCTGTCTGCTAGAGAACAGTAGGAGCAACGTCGGAACAGGTAGCTACGCTTTCTAGAAGCAAAGAGGTTTCTATTCTTAGTATGGTCCTGTCCGTCCCTTGTCATGTAGGTATAGGAAGCTGCTACTCTGGTCACTTCCGTTTGTATTTGTGAGACACCCCTCAGGAGGGACCCACGTCAGTCTGTCTGCGGCGAGCGTCTGAAGTGGTAAGATCTCTGGCTAAGCGCGTCTCTGCTAAGTCCGTAGGACAATGGATTTCTTAAGTTCAGCCGAAATGAAAACTAAATCACCTCTATTTCTGGTTTGGATCTAATATATCTAATGTTATCTTAAATTGCAACGCAGTATATTTCAAGTGTGAAGTTCTGAATATCTTCCAGTAGTTGCTTTGTCACTACTTTGTGAGTAAAGTGGAACCACGTGTTGATCAGTGACTCTAAGATCAATAATCTTAAATGCGAATGTGCGTGAGAATATAATGTCTCGTCTTGACAATATTTTTCATTATAGCAACTTTTCTTTATGTTCAACCCACGTGGGGTGTACTTTGTGAGACCAGTACCACGTGCTTATACAATTGATTGACCCATCAGGTTAATAGTAAGACGATAGTAACCAGTTCGAGGTTTTTCTTTTGTAAATTGTTTTTCGAGCTAATTTATTTTAATTATCAAAATTGTTGTTGAGTTACACTCTTTGTGTTAACCAATTTGACCACGTGAAGCATGTGGTGTAATCATCAAAGTAGCCCTCAGCTATTCTTTTTGGGAAGATTTCACAGAGAGTTAGTGTGAATTTAGTATACCAGTGTGTGGTAATTACATGACGGACAGGATTGCGCTACGAACGTAACTTCTTTGGATGAAAATTGAATCGGTTGGTTGTGGTTAATTTCCTCTTGCATATGTTTCAACGTTCTTCGTGTGTTATTTTATGAATGCTGTGTTGTATGCAGTCTCCAAACTTTGCCTCCATTTCTTTTTATTTAAATTCTCTTATATATATATATATATATATATATATATATATATATATATATATATATCGCCGGTTGTTGTATGACTATTAAAAGATTATAATTAATGTTAGTCTGGTGAAACAGTTGCTCAGTAATGCAAGGTTAACTTCCCCAGACAGCTCACAGCTTTTAACCCACTTTTATGATCTTGAATATCAGCACCGCTTTCAGAATAAATTAATGTAACAACATTACACATAACAACATTACAAGTTTATTTATTTGTCACGCGACTGGTTTCGGGCTTGCGCCCATCCTAAGGTGTTTATACATTCATGTAAATGTTTAGTGCAAGTTTAGTCACCAGGAAATTATTTTTTTTGTATTTATACAGTGATCTCCAGCAATATAAACATGTACGTCAATAAATAACCTTTTGTTGTGACTGGTAGTGGGAATTTTTCTACAACCGATAAATAAAGTACATAACATCAATGAACAACCAGGATAATAATTAAACATCTGTCACTTGTTTCCCTCTTAGAAACGAACAGGTACTTGAATTTAGCAACATCAAACATCAGCGGCAGAAATATTACAGTATGTGTCATAGAGCAACAGTTCAACGCCTGTACCATACTATTTGCAACCCAGTACCTGTCCTTGGAATAGTTCCAAAGGTTCTTGACAACCCAACTTTACATATTTGTCCGGACCCTGATACAAATGGCTACTAACTCCAGAAAGAGATCATTTCAAATAGAAATTCGACAGCTCAGATTTTCAACTCTTCCCAGTTACCAAAACTAGCAGGACAGAAGCTACAAATGACATGCCGGCAAAAGAGATTTGGTCCGAATTTCATTCATCGCCATCTCAGCGACCTATTACTCTAATTACAAAATGTTCAAATGTGTGTGAAATCTTATGGGACTTAACTGCTAATGTCACCTGTCCCTAAGCTTACACACTACTTAACCTAAATTATCCTAAGGACAAACACACACAACCATGCCCGTGGGAGGACTCGAAACTCCGCCGGGATCAGCCGCACAGTCCATGACTGCAGCGCCTGAGACCGCTCGGCTAATCCCACGCGGCTTCTAATTACACCCTAAACTATTGATCGGCCGAACAACAAACACATCACATGAACTCTAACTTCCTAAGAGCACGCAAAATCACAGTTCCCTAAGTCAGACCTGTCCACGGAGGAATTCTACAATAGTAATAACCGGTGAACGTGTTTAAATTTACCCAACCACCAAGGAGACAAAGAAGTACACAATAGTAACTTCTTACGTACTATACGCCCAGGGATAAACAACTATAAGTAGTCAGTAAGTGACACATGAAAACACCACAACAGCACAATAATTTAGCTAGAAGGCTCAATCAAGCCAGCAGCCTAACTGAGCAGAATCAGCTCATTTCACTATCGATAACTTTCATGTGGCGTCACCAGGGAGCGCGGATGACTTCCTTGTGTCGTTATCGCTGCCTCGCCTAGTCCTTAAAAGCGGCCGCTAGAGTTGCGTCTATGGTGAGAGGTCTCCGAAGAGAGCGGCGAAGGTGGTTGGCGGAAGTTTCCGGACAGTCTGGAGCCACGGCCAGCAGCAATGCGTGGAACTACACACAAGCGGTGCGGATCGGCACGACGTCTTTTCCGGGTCGTCATTCACTCTTCTTCGACAGGACTGTGCAGAAGGCAAAGGTCTGGTTTACTTATGCTGTGCGCAACTAGTTGTGCAGTGCACCGATTTCCTGCTCCACAAGCTGCTAGAACACACGTTCTTGTTTATATTCATTGAGTCATCATGCACGTCTTCATTATTTCTTTTTTTTTTCTTTTTGGCTCTGTGATTTTTGGAATAGTGTGTTGCCGTGTCTGCACTGTGTGTGATTTTGAAGTATCTTGTCTTAATCCGCAGAGCAACGTTCTCTCTCAAAAAGATTGCCATGATTAATGATTCAAATGGCCCTGAGCACTGTGGGGCTTAACATCTATGGGCATCAGTCCCCTAGAACTTAGAACTACCTACACATAACCGACGTAAGGACATCACACAACACCCAGTCATCACGAGGCAGGCCATGATTAATGTTTCTATGCTTACGTAATGTGCCCAGTTGTCACGCAGAGCTATATCAGGGTCCTAGGCCTTATCTAGCTTTTTTAAAAACAGAGTGTTGATTTTAAAAGTCTTATACAAGAAACCCAGCTGTGTCAAGGTTTGGTATTTGTTTTCACAATGTTTTAGGAGCTTCTGGACTCTGCTATCACTATTTTCCAGCTATTTTAAGTATGCTATGAGCTCCAGTTAATAGTAAGACCCTAGCGAGTTGTTAATTATATTCGTTCCTGGAACAAATCACAGCTTCCTTTTTGTAGTTCTCTGTTAGCGAAGCTGATTTACTAGGGTGAATCAGCCTAGTGGGAACGGATTGCAGGTGCATTCATGGTTATACCAGGCGCGGCGTGCTGCCTATGAGCGCAGAACAAGGACAGCACACCGCACCTGGTACACGCGGCGCTCGGGGACCACAGCACAGCTACGACACCTGTGGATGGACTTATAACAGTCCGAAACCGGTCGTGTAAAAATAAAGTAATTTACAACAGAAGTGGTATTTTCAGCCTCTGTTATAATGCTCAGTTGCGGATGTTCTACCAACAGGATTGTATGTAATAGAATATTTGTTGCCAGGTTCATTATGATATTCTTTTACATTTGGAAAAAGACCTTAATTTTCAGGAGTATGTTCTGTGACTTCAGAAAAAGATTGCAGCACAAAAAATTAAAGGCCATCGTTTAAAAATGGAATAAGAAAATATATTATACTTCTATTACCGAGATGGCTGAAGACTTTGTGGATGTTCTGTGTCCGAGAAACCTGTTGGAAAAAAATGACTCTGCTCTATTTATCGAGAATAACTTCCAGTGATACAAAACCATACCCATCGTCGGGCTTTCCTTAGTGAGAATTATAATACGCATTTTTGAATATGGTCACCTTTTGTCTAGAGCATAAAACTGGATAACTGTGGACGGGTATAGCCGTAGTCATAGAAAATCTGTTGGTTGTAAATTTAATACTCTGCCTTTACAGACAATGCAATCGGTGAGGGGAAAAAACGGACAATGATGTCTTTCTCCGCATTTGTTGCATGTGATGAGCTGTCTTTGCAAAAGTAACGTCATTTATTCTTCAAGTCTCGAGATAACTGACACGAATCCCTTAGCTCTCTCACTTTCTTTCTCTTCCACTTTCTTGCTACACATATCTATTTTTCAGGTATATAAAGAGTAAGTATTGCACTATACTAATATCCATATTTAACCTCTCAAAAGGCATTTTAAAGTATTTATTTAAAGAAGAATGCGGTAAGTTTTAATCTTAATGAGGCTTTTCAACTTATTCTTGCCAGTGTTGCTCCTAGGATCTCATTAGTTACGCACATGCCATTGAAACGTCCCCTTAGAAAAATTGTAAATGACTGTGCTTAAACTGACACACAATATTTTAGGCGCAACGCAGTCTGACTTTTAAACAGAGCTCTAGGTGAAGTTACCAACATAAAAACCTAAACAGCCTACTTACACACCGAAGAAAGTATTCGTCCACAGATACTATCACAGATCGAATACACAAACTTACTTCCGCTTTACTTATCTTTACGTGTTTTTCCAGTAATATTATGGGTGGTAATCTTACGTTGCATCAGTCAAACAACTGTTCTCTTAATAATGCCACTAGCCGATATTGGTTATCATTACATATAGTTCAAATAACGCTAAATGAAACACATTTAGCATTGGTTTCACTCATTACATGAAATCTTGCATACAAAGTTAAGACATTCGTTTATTTTAAGTCGTAACGATTACATACTCAAGGATAAATAAAAATGACAAACTTTGAAGTCTTGTAAAAAAACTACTGGAGTATGGCATACAGCTAGGCCACACTTTCTGCAGTTAACGTGAACTTTAACGCCGAAGCTGTCGTCACTGCGATTACCGGTCTCTACAGTGCTGCTGTGATACGACTATTGTCGGGTCCATACGAGTTTTTTTTTTTTTCCTTTATAGAACGAGGCTGTCAACAGCTTTGTACAAATATAACGACTTATGTACAGAAAAAAACACAATATAAAAAGTGCGATGGAAGATTTGAAGATTATTTTACACTATCTACGTAGTCACAATACTTGTAGCTATCGAATCTTGACGATATAGAACTCAACCGAAATTTGGGAGCATGCATCCGGAGATGTACGTATTTAAATAATTACTGATGGTGCAGCAAATTTGACACACATTACTATTACAACGTTTCTGGTAACTGTTTAGTTGCCATAATGGACGTCATATCTTATTTTCCCTGTTAATTGTATCATCTCAGTAGATACGATATTTAAAATTCTCTGGGACCTAGCAAGGTTACACGGTGATTCTGTTATCCCTTAAGCAACTGTCCATCAGTGACACTAATTTACTAACTCTCCAACTGACTACTGTTGAACAAATGAATGGAACAACGGAGCAGATTGTATATTAAGTTTTGCATGTATCTTTCGACATCCTTTGCTAGGGCTGCTTTGTTGCTGTGTTCTTACTATTTACTTTGCGGCATCTGTTTCACACTTTGCTCACCTGTTGTTGTTCTCAACTCGTATTTAAATGATAAAATCTTCTGTTATTGACAGCCGACTCAATGCGGCTAAAATGGCAAGGAAGAAATTTGTTGAAACGCTGCCGGAGAAAGACCGATTGACTGGGCTGTCAACCCGAGAAGATTTTATCATCGAGATTCGCCGAAAAAACCTGCATTCCCATACGTACTTAAATGGCTTTGGTCGATAAGTGGATACACAGCATATGGCACTTTTTAAGGCAACACCCTCATTCTTCATCGCATCCTTTGCTGATAATAGTTCATTACCAAGGATGTCATAAAATACACATCATGATTGCACCATTAAAACAATAAAGGATATTTTTTGCCTGACTTTTCTTGCACGCATCGAACCATTTAATATTGAACGTTTCAGTTACATAGCACCCGACTTCGAGATAGGTCAATGCTTGTCTCTGTCACGTGTGCTAGCTACAGAAGCCTTAGAACTACTGACTAAGATAAGCACTTTAATGACTTTGAATCGGCCTTCTTACATCTCCGTAAACTTCGTGAGTGATCGGGTTACAATATGATCCCCATTTACTGCTTACAATATGTTATTTACTACTGATTTATATAGCAGTGTTGTGTCTTTATTTTATAATTATTGATATTTTCTCTTCGTCTTCGTTTCATAACTGTGAACTTATTTTAATAATATAATCATATTCGTATATTACATATCTGTTCGGAAGCTGCCTTGACTCTGCCGTTACGACCAGATCTTAATTCCACACGCTTGGCACCTCTCGCTATAACTATCGCTGTGTCGCCTGGCCTGTATGCAACCTAGCAAGACGTCGGCTTCGGCAGCTCGTCCTCAACGCGGGCTATAGATCGGTTGCTCGGTTGCGCTGAGGACGACTCTACACAGTGCTAAAACTTTTGATAAAAACGATCGCTTGGGTAAGTGTTGGCTCTGACGAAAACTTCATACTATCCTGTATAAAATCAAAAGGCTCTCTCTACAACTGAATATCTTTACGACACAATAAAACAGGTGAACTTGCTGGAAGGGCACCTTCAATATCACAAGATTTTACCGTAAGCGGTAGGTTTGCCCGAAGAAATTGCAAGAAACAGCAGTTGGTTAACGTTTCTTTATTCTTTCTGACAGTCGCAGAAACGTTACCTTTGCTGCCTATCTGTTGTAAGTTGGAAGGAGCAGAATCTAGAATCTTGTTTGAAACAAATCCATACCTAGGTAGGTAACAGCTTCCTGTTCGCCTGAAATATCTGAAACCAAGAGGAGCTTCTAATGAATGATTGATTTTAATTTTAGTATATGACGTAGTGCCATACAGTAACGCGAAACAGTGCTCCAAAATAGTGCGTTCAGTTAACGATTTAACAACTGAAAATTTTAGAAAAAGCTTGAAACTGTTATATTGGATGAGATGAGCAGGGAACCTGATGCTAATTTAAAATTTAACCTATTTCGTGATACCTTCGTGAGTATATTTGAAAACAGTTTCCCTAAGAAAACAATGAAATATAATTGTAAGAAACCATCTAACATGTCATGGCTTACTAAAGGGACAAAAATATCTTGTAAACAGAAAAGGTAACTATATGTGACTTTTCGTGCTCTTCCGACGGATCTGTTGCAAATACACTTCTCGAGTTTGTGGCCGAATCGTATTGTGTAACTCGCACAATATTTCGTCGATGCAATTGCTGGACACCACACGTGATGGTAGCCACCGCTGTCACTGCTGCAAGGTGTCATTGAAGGTAATCGCACGGAGGCGTCGATTCTATCACGACGGGAGCAGGCAACGCGGGCGCTCAGGTAGACGCTAGTAGTTGGAGGAAAGGGGCGGTACTGGGGCCTCTGCTGGGAGCCGCAGAAGGGCCATCCGCGCGTGCACTGTGGGCAATGACTGTGCTGCCGGACTCTCCTGTGGCTAAAGGCTGAATTAAATATCAGTAGTGCGTTGTGTAGCTTGATGAATCGGAAGTTCTTGTTTGCCCTGTTTTGATTTAATAGCAGCCAGTGCCGGATTCCAGGCGGCGCTTGGTTGGGAACATGCACACCTGTTGATAAGATTGTCGGCAATAAGGAGGGTTGATTACGTCACAATGGCACTAAATTTCACCTCAGTCCTCCTCAACGCCACCGTGGACATGTCACACGATGAGAAGATCGTCACGGCCCCTCTTAGGCACATTAACCCCTTCTTTTGTCGTGTCTGCAATGGGTGTCAGAACCACGACACCCAGCGACTAAATCACGAGGTTTTCCTATGGACCTCCGAGGAAAACATATCAAACACACCGCCGCTCAGACTGGAAACGAGAAGGCCTGAAGTGGTCGCATAAAAGGCGTTAATGAACTATCTCTTTCATTGGGGCGTTCATTCCCACGCATTTCGAGCTTTAAAACGACGCTTCGCGGAAGATGTTCTTGGCAACCTTTGAGTTTGATGACACAGTCGCACTTTTCAGCGCTTGTCTAAGGATCCTATGGAGGTGCATGTCCTTTGAACATGATCGCACTACTTTGGAGTGAAGCGCCACCGAAATTTTTCCTCTTGTGTACAGGTTGGAGCCACTAGGACTGTCCAGAACCATTCGACGACATTTCAACCTGAAGCCAAGCTGCAAAGAATACGTATGCTTTTTAAGCCCTACTGTTTTCCGCTTTTCTGTGGCGTCGTCACGCAGTAGTGCAACATAGTGCATGAATAAAATGACAAACGGTGAATGTAAAAGCCCCTCTCCCCAGTCTGTCAACGACCCTCGGTGTCAACCAAGCGACTTGGTTTAGGGCGTTACAAATGTATCTTTGACACCAACTCCGCCTGGCGGCTGCCCTAGTATCTGAAGGTAGACAAACCTCATCCAAGAGGTGTGACACAGGGGTTACATTACCTCATCGCTAGCATAGTGACCAAGCTGATTGCTGTCGAAATTTCTGAAGGTAAATTTGTAACGTGCCCAATAAAGGTCCGTGGGTGACACCGAGAATGTTGCTGAGACGGGAGATGTTCGAGGGACCGTTTGCGTGATGACGCCACAGGAGGGCGTAAAACGGGAGAGTTGAAAAAGCTTCTTAGTGGCTACAGCTTGTACACGACAGCAAAAACTGTAGTCGCACTTCACTCCATAGTGGTGCCATCTCCATAGTGTCCTTAGAGAAGCCTTGAAACGTCCGAGGGTGTCAGTAGAGTCAAAGATAGTCAAGAATATCTTCCTGTTACTCATCGCAGAATTTCAAAATTGTGCGACGCTTTGGGAGGCAACTACGCTGTTTCGAAAAAGTGATTCTACACTTCCTTTGCTCAGTGTATTTCATACCCCCTATATTCTTACTTTTGTTAATACACTACTGGCCATTAAACTTGCTACATCACGAAGATGACGTGCTACAGACACGAAATTTAACCGACAGGAAGAAGATGCTGTGATATGCAAATGATTAGCTTCTCGGAGCATTCACACAAGGTTGGCGCCGGTGGCGACAACTACAATGTGCTGACATGAGGAAAGTTTCCAACCGATTTCTCATACACAAACAGCAGTTGACCGGCGTTGCCTGGTGAAACGTTGTTGTGATGCCTCGTGTAAGGAGTAGAAATGCGTACCATCACGTTTTCGACTTTGAGAAAGGTCGGATTGTAACCTATCGCGATTGCGGTTTATCGTACCGCGACATTGCTGTTCGCGTAGGTCGAGATCCTATGACTGTTAGCAGAATATGGAATCGGTGGGTTCAGAAGGGTAATACGGAACGCCGTTCTCGATCCCAACGGCCTCGTAACAGTAGCAGTCGAGATGACAGGCATCTTATCCGCATGGTGTAACGGATCGTGCAGCCACGTCTCGATCCCTGAGTCAACAGATGGGGACTTTTGCAAGACAACAACCATCTGCACGAACAGTTCGACGACGTTTGCAGCAGCAAGGACTATCAGTTCGGAGACCATAGCTGCGGTTACCCTTGACGCTGCATCACAGTCACGATCGCCTGAGATGGTGTACTCAATGACGAACCTGGGTGCACGAATGGCAAAACGTCATTTTTTCGGATGAATCCAGGTTCTGTTTACAGCATCATGATGGTCGCATCCGTGTTTGGTGACAACGCGGTGAACGCACATTGGAAGCGTGTATTCGTCGTCGCCATACTGGCGTATCACCCGGCGTGACGGTATGGGGTGTCATTGGTTACACGTTTCGGTCACCTCCTGTTCGCATTGACGGCACTTTGAACAGTGGTCGTTACATTTCAGATGTGTTACGACCCGTGGCTCTACCCTTCATTCGATCTCTGTGAAACCCTACCTTTCAGCAGGATAATGCACGACTCCATGTTGCAGGTCCTGTACGGGCCTTTCTGGATACATAAAACGTTCGACTGCTGCCCTGGCCAGCACATTCTCCAGATCTCTCACCAATTGAAAACGTCTGGTCAATGGTGGCCGAGCAACTGGCTCGTCACCATAAGCCAGTCACTACTCTTGATGAACTGTGGTATTTTGTTGAAGCTGCATGGTCAGCTGTACCTGTACACGCCATCCAAGCTCTGTTTGATTCAATGCCCAGTCGTATGAAGGCCGTTATTACGGCCTGAGGTGGTTGTTCTGGGTACCGATTTCTCAGGATATATGCACCCAAATTGCGTGAAAATGTAATCACATGTCAGTTCTAGTATAATATATTTGTCCGATGAATAGCCGTTTATCATCTGCATTTCTTCTTGGTGTAGCAACTTTAATGGCCAGTAGTGTAAATGTAGATAGAGATATTACTGTTCTGACTTATGCATTTTTCGCATTGTAGGCTACTAAGTAAATCAGTCCGAGAAATAACTCGACACGCACGGGCTGTGGGCGCCATTGTGCAGAGGTATGCGTGCTGCGGCGACCGTGCGTCAGACTGCGTGCGACCGGCAGCGTGTGCGCGCCGCTGTTTGCCGCTGCCTGTTTACCGTCGCTCTCCCCGGTCTCGTCTCGCGTCCATTACGCCCCTGCCCCCTCCCCCTCCCTTTGGCAGCCACGTCCCCCGGCTGTCGGTAAAGATTTATCGCGGCGTCCGCCTCGCCCCGGGCCAGCGCCACATCCACTGTGCGCGCCGCCTCGCCTCTTTGGGAGGCGCCGCCGCCCCTGCTGCTATCGCGCCGCTCATCTGCCTGCGGCGGACGCGCTTCGCGGCTGACAACAGGCGGCGGCCGGGAGGCGGCGTTATTCGGTAGCACGCGTGTGTGTCGCCGACTTTGGGGCCCGTCGTTTGTTCTCACCTCGCCGCCCGCGTCTCGCCCTGAGCCGCGATGCCTCCGTCGTGTTGTTCTTTGTTCTCTGCGATTACTCTGACGCTACCTGCTGCTGAAGGCGACCACTCCTGCTGACGGCACGTTAAATCCTAATCTTCCCATCAACCTCCCCACACCCCTCTCCCCTCTCGTCCTTTTTTTGTTTTTGTTTCCCTTTTTTTTTTTTTTTTTTTTTTTTTTTTTTTTTTTTTTTCTGTCGCCGACGGTTCACAATATACATTAGCTTCCTCGCTGCAAATTCAAAGTGTATTACTCATAACGCTTTTAGGCTTCACATAAAATACGCAAAAGAATTCTCTCTTTTATCCTTTCTTTAATCAACCGCCTTTCTACTTGTTTTCGCCGACGCTGATTCTCTCTCTTCTCTTCAGTCTCTTCTTTTTCCATATCCAGCACGAAAATATCTTAATGATTTTATTCATCAAGGGTACCACCATTCCGAATTTGGTAGCGCACAGCGGCTGTTGCTTAGTTAACGCCTTAATGCCGCGCGGAAAATTCACGTCATACCAGAGTGACGCTAATAAATGGAATGTTTTTGAGCGCCCGCTGTCTACGAAGACGCGCTGTAAAGTAAAGCCTCCAAATTTCTTCTGTGAAACCTTTTAATCTTTTTTGTGTAAAATAAACGTTATTAACATTCTATTTTTTTATTCTTCATGCCTCCATATTTGCAGTCCTCTGGCGCTAGGAGGCTCCGAATGGCTGAGTGAGAAACAGCGTGCTGCAATCGAGGTTCGAATTCGAACATTTCATCCACACACGGAGCACCCACTCTTTGAGGATGACACTGCCAGAACACATGAGAGCGCTGCAACATTGTTCGAGCGATAAGAAGCAGAGCAATAATGGTGCTGAATTAAGCTTTCTGTACATTCACTAAATAATTTCGACTAAATATCGGAATAGATTCTTCCATTAAAACATCGTTGACTCTTCTTCGGGTCTGTATGTTAAATAGCCTGTGTTACTTCGCTAGTACTGTATTAGGGCTTACTTTAACTTTTCCACAGAAAGATTTCACTAAAAATATGGATGACTTCTGTTGTGTCACAGCAGAACTATTAATATTTAGCCGTTTTACTCCAAAATAGATCCAAGTTGTTTCATTTACAGCAATATGATTTTTATTTTACGAGGGTGTGCTGAAAACCAACGCCTCCGAAGTTTTTGTGTGAAAACTCTGAAAACCTTTAAAGTAAACAAAGATTATCAATATTCTACATCTTTATCCTTCATGTCTGTATAGTCTGAACGAGATGGCGGAGTGGTTAGCACACTGGACTCGCATTCGGCGGGACGCTGGTTCAAACCCGCAACCGGCCTTCCTGATTTAGGTTTTCCGTGATTTCTCTAAATATCTTCACTTAAATGCCAGGACTGTTCCTGTGAAAAGGCATGGCCTACTTCTTTTCCCATCCCTTCCCAACACGATGGGACCGCTGACCTCGCAGTTTCGTCCCCTAATCAACTAACTAACCATGTCTGTATATTTGCAGTCCTCTGTGGTTACAGGGTTCCGAACTGTAGCGTGTAACACGGCGCCGGTCATCGTGGCCGAGCGATTCTAGGCGCTTCAGTCGGGAGCCGTGCGACCGCTACGGTCGCAGGTTCGAATCCTGCCTCGGGCATGGATGTGTGTGATGTCCTTAGGTTAGTTAGGTTTAAGTAATTCTAAGTTCTAGGGGACTGATGACCTCCGATGTTGAGTCCCATAGTGCTCAGAGCCATTTGAACCATTTTTGTAACACGGCGCCAACTATGTCGGTGCTTCACAACCAGCGTGCTGTAATCGAGTTTCGATTTCGAAGAGTTCGTCCATACATGGATCAGCCTCTCCTTCAGAATGACAAAGCAGACCATACACGAATCCTCCAAAATCAGCAACAATTCGATGCTTTGGGTTAACCGTCATCGATCAGCTTTCATACAGCCCCGACTTGGCCCCATCCGATTTTCATCTGTTTCCAACATTTAAAGAACGCTTTCGGGGACTTCACTTTGACATCTATGAGTTGCGAAAATTGGCAGTGGACACTAAATGATGTAGATGTAGATGTAGAAATAACGAAAAGTATGAGGTCATCCGCATGAGTGCTGAAATGAATCCGTTAAACTTCGGTTACACGATAGATCAGTCAAATCAAAAGGCTGTGAATTCAACTAAATACTTATGAATTACAATTACGAACATTTTAAATTAAAAGGTACACGTAGAAAATATTCTGGGGAAGGCAAACCAAAGACTGCGGTTTATTGGCAGGACACTTAGAAAATGAAACAGAGCTGTTAAGGAGACTGCCTACGCTACCATTGTCCGTCCTATTTTAGAATACTGCTATGCAGTGTGAGATCCTTACCAAACAGGAGGAGGTCCTGAATGGAACTTGGGAGAAGAGGAATTTGAGGCACAGCTTGACTAGAAGAAGGGAGCGGTTGGTAGGACATGTTTTGAGGCGTCAAATGATCGTCAATTTAGTATTGGAGAGCAGTGTGGAGAGTAAAAATCCTAGAGGGAGACAAAGGGATGAAAACACTAAGCAGATTCAGAGGCATGTAGCTTGCAGTAGTTACTAGGAGATGAAGAAGCTTGCACAGGATAGGGTAGGATGGAGAGCTGCATTAAACCATTCTCTGGACTGAAGACCCAACAACAACAACAACAACAACAACTGTATTACGTTTTGCATAACAGGCTAGTTTCGATCTTAAAGGCCATTCTCAAATGTTGTATATACCAATTACATGTCAGAGTATTTCCGATCACAAGCAGCGGACTTTGTATAGTCTTATATATTACAACATGTTTATGCTACCTAGAGCACTTGAGAATGTCCTGTAAATCGCGCGAAACGTAATAAAGTGTATGTTAAACCCTTAATGCCTGCATAAATTATTACTTTAAAGAAAAGAAAACATACTTTGTAGCCAGTTTTGAGGTCGGCTGTGAATTATTACAGGAAACTTGTAATAGACTGAAGTATATTTACGTAATTAATGAAAAAAATTGTTCACTGAAGTATTCTGGTGCTACAAATCAGTGGAAATATTTGCTTTCACTTCACTTGATTTCATCTCTTGCCTGCGCACATAAAGGTACACAAAAGAGTAATGATGAGTATTTTCGAATTCACTTGCACGTGCAATTGTAGCTTATTACATCAAAATACGATTTACGGCACGTCACAGATACTAAAGGACAAACAAATAGTGTTCAGAACTGAACTTACGTCTGTATCTAGCTGTAATGCTCCAAATAATGGTGATACTTCTGGTGTGCATGTCGTGAACAAAGGCGTGAAAAGTAAATCGCTGTAAAAGTACCCAAAACAATCAGGAAATGGCAGCACATATCAGAGCCGTTAACAGCTACGCGACCGAGGGCGTATGAAAAGTAATGCCTCAGAATTATTCACGTGAAAACTATTATAGCCTTTTAAATAAAGGAAACATTATTAACATTCTACATGTTCTACATGTCTACAGTTTTATTTCCCATAGTAGTCCCCTTAGGCGACGAACACATGTCACAATTTGTTGATACAGTCACTGTCAAATGTTTCACTTTTTTTATAGAGCCACTTCATCACTATCTACATCTAGATCTAGTTCTACATCTACATGGCGACTCTGCGAATTACATTTAAGTGTGGGAGAGGGTTCAAAGAACCACCTTCACAATTCTCAATTTTCCCAATCTCTTATAGGGCGCTGAAGGAACGACCACCTATATCTTTCCGTACGAGCTTTGATTTTCCTTATTTTATCCATGTGATCGTTTCTCCCTGTGTAGGTAGGTGTCAACAAAATATTTTCGCATTCGGAGGAGAAAGTTGGTGATGGGAATTTCGTGAGAAGATTCCGTCGCAACGAAAAATGCCTTTCTTTTAATGATGTCCAGCCCAAATACTGTATAATTTCAATGACACTCTCTCCCATATTTCGCGATAGTACAAAACGTGCTACCCTTCTTTGAACCTTTTCGATGTACTCCGTCAATACTGTTTGGTAAGGATATCACACTGCATATCAGTATTCTAAAACATGATGGACAATCGTAGTGTGATCTACCCAACTAATCTTCAGCATTCTTCTATAGCACCACATTTCTAAAGCTTCTATTCTCTTCTTGTCTTAACTATTTATCGTCCATGTTTCACTTCCATACATGGCTACACTTCACACAAATACTTTCAGGAAATACTTCCTGACACCTAAATCTATAATCGATTTTAAACAATTTTTCTTCATAAGGAACGCTTTTCTTGCCATTGTCAGTCTACATTTTATATCCTCTCTACTTCGCTGATCATCAGTTATTTTACTTCCCAAACAGCAAAACTCATTTACTACCTTAAGTGTCTCATTTCTTAATCTAATTCCCTCAGCATCACCTGATTTAATCTGACTACATTCCATTGTCCTTGTTTTGCTTTTGTTGATGTTCATCACATATTCTCCTTTCAAGACACTGCCCTTTCAAAAAAAATGGCTCTGAGCACTATGGGACTCAACTGCTGTGGTCATAAGTCCCCTAGAACTTAGAACTACTTAAACCAAACTAACCTAAGGACATAACACACATCCATGCCCGAGGCAGGATTCGAACCTGCGACCGTAGCGGTCGTGCGGTTCCAGACTGTAGCGCCTTTAACCGCTCGGCCACTTCGGCCGGCCACACTGCCCTTTCCGTTCAACTGCTCTTCCAGGTCTTTTCCTGTCTCCGACAGAATTACAATGCCATCGTCAAACCTAAACGTTTTTATTTCTGCTCCATGGATTTTAATTCCTTCTCCAAATTTTTCTTTTGTTTCCTTTACTGCTTGCTCAATATACAGATTGAATAACATCAGGGATAGGCCACAGTCCTGTCTCACTTCCTTCCCAATCTCTGCTTTCATTTCATGCCCTTCGACTCTTATAACTGCCATCTCTTTTCTGTACAAATTGTAAATAGTCTTTCGCTCCCTGTATTTTACCCCTGCCACCTTCAGAATTTCAAAGAGAATATTCCAGGCAACAATGAAAAAGCTTTCTCTAAGTCTACAAATGCTAGAAATGTAGGTTTTCCTTACCTTAATCTATCTTCTAAGATAAGTCGTAGGGTCAGTATTGCCTCACGTGTTCCTACATTACTACGGAATCATAACTGATCTTCCCCGAGGTCGTCTTCTACCAGTTTTTCCATTCGTCTGTAAAGAATTCGTGTTAGTGTTTTGCAGCCGTGACTTATTAAACTGATAGGTCGGTAATTTTCACACCTCTCTATACCTGCTTTCTCTGGGACTGGAATTATTATATTCTTCTTGAAGTCTGAGGGTATTATACATCTTGCTCACCACATGGTAAAGCTTTGTCAGGGCTGGCTCTCCCAAGGCTATCAGTAGTTCAAATAGAATGTTATCTACTCCCAGGGCCTTGTTTCGACTTAGGTCTTTCAGTGCTCTGTCAAATTCTTCACGCAGTATCGTATATACCATTACGTCTTCATCTACGTCTTTTTCCACCTCCATAATATTGCCCTCAAGTGCGTAATACAGTTAATACCTGTTAATTAAGCAACAGCTGAGGTGGGGCCATGACACTGTCCTTTGACTGTGTTAGAAAACTGAATATATTGATTTCAGAAACTTTCACTTCCTGTTACGTATACTTAGGTATCGTATTCTGTTGTTGAGTAAACCTGATGGTTGGTTGGCCCTGTGTTGCACATGTGAACAGCGTCGTGAAATAAAACTTTAAATTTCATGAAATAAAAAAATTGGAACTAAGAAAATAAATCTAATTAAATTTCAAAAGAAACAAATTGTGTGCATAGTGAAAACTATATTACCAAAACTCAGTACCGAAGTAAATTGTGAACGTTGCGTGATATGAAGTGCGATGTTCTACTTGGAATATCCACAAAAATAAATTACTGCTCTGTTAGAAGAAAATAACTGTTGGAAATTACCAACGCTGTTCACTGAAAATTATTCTGCTTGCTAGCATGACACCTGACAATCCCTACTACAGATTGTTTGCTCAAGAATACAAGGTGAGATCTGCTCTGAAATGTTTTTTTTTTTTATTGGAGTATTGCCGTTCTCGAAAGAAAATACAAATCAGCAGATGCAGCAGCTAAAGATAAATAAACTTCTCCAAATTTATGCTTGTCAGATATAGTTTGTGACTTTGTGTGGCGCAAGGTGAATCACACACAACGTATTCTTTACAGCTTTGCTAAAATCATGGAGTTGGGTTTTTCTTGAAAGAAAATTGTTCTTGAGCGATCAAACTTTGATTATGGAGGAAAAGAAAGGACATCGGGAGATTAACAATTATAAATTCTCTCATTACAAAAATTACAAACCAACTTTTTAAAATTCCTCCACAATCTTCTCCTTCAATACGAAGAACAAGAAAGTAGTATAAATGAGTTTTCGTCTCCACAATAAAGTATTCGAGACAGTTTCTCTCAGATTCATAAATAACAGATCTCTTTCTCTGAAAAATCCAACTGCTCGATGCTAAGGGTCAGTATTGCCTCACGTGTTCCAACATTACTACGGAATCATAACCGATCTTCCCCGAGGTCGGCTTCTACCAGTTTTTCCATTCGTCTGTAAAGAAGTCTGAAGTCTGTAAGTATGACCCAGCGATGCACAACTGACTGAATAGCAAGTCAACCACAGATAAAGCCAAACTCGGATTCGAGGGTATTATTCACTACTTATGCAGTGCGCTCGTTCATCTTTGCCCCAGTACAGTAAAGGTGGATTATTTACAATAGCAGGGAACATATATTAGCCTTACTTTATCTGCACTAGACCACCTCCAGTCTTTGTCCCCCCGCCCCCCTCCTCGCACCCTCGATTTCTCGGCTCCAGTCTACGTTAACTATACCAATAACTCAAAACTAGCCTAAGATAATGTGTATCCTACGAACGACACACTTACTCTGCCGCAAACGGTACATGGTGAGGTACCAATCTCACTGAGTTTAATAAAGCACGACCAATACGCATTTTCATATCCGGTGCTACAGTCATATATTTCTTAAAAGACAGTTACATTTTCCACCTCTGCTGTATTATAATCAGTCATGTGTTTCAACGATCAGCTAACTTCGACAATGTGCCATTTTGAAGTACTTACTAATATCATTAAATTTCATACAGTCACCCTATGTGGGTGCATAAGTGTATCGTATATGTATGTGTGACAGACGTAAACTATATTCACTCATTCAGGGTGACTTCATAAAACACGAAGATATTAGTAAGTACCTGAAAATGGCACATTGTCGAAGTTAGCTGATCGTTGAAACACATGACTGATTGTAATACAGAAGAGGTGGAAAACGTAACTGTCTTTTAAGAAATATATGACTGTAGCACCGGATATGAAAATGCGAAGTGGAAAATGGAACTGTCTTTTAACTAAACAGGGTCAGTCTAAGGTATTCCTTTTGGTCAAGCATGATTACATTGGATCAGCCACACACAGAGACTGGTATATGTCGAAAAAGAAATTCAGCAACCAATCGCAAATCCAGTCTGTATTTCGTTGCAGATCTACATTTCAGCTATTGAACAGCTATCTTCAGAGAGTTTAAAACGAGTTATGTAGACGCGCTAAGTTTGTGACAACACACATTAGTATACAACTGGCTATGTATATCTGAAAGTTGTATAGCGCGTGTTGTCACTAACTTAACGAGTCTATATGATTCAGCGTAAACGCACTGAAGATAGCTGTTCAACAGCTGAAATCTAGATGTGAAATGATATACACATTGGATTTTCGACTGATTGCTGAATTCATTTTCTTTCTGTGAGTTTTGTTTTGCTGTTTCTTAATTTTCATAATTAGACTCCAATAAGGTGTTGTTCTTTGTGAGATGAATATGGAGTCCGCACTCCAGATTCTCCACCCATCTCAAAAAAGGGAACGATGATTATGTGAAACAAATAATAAACGAGCAACGAAGGGTAATTAACGACCAAAAAAAAGCACTGTTCATTACTGTTTTCTAGGAAGGTTGTGGTCAGATGCACTTATTTATAGGCCTATATCGCTGTCAGTCTCTTAGAGATTTGTGGATCACGTTTATCCTCAAGTATTATGACGTTCCTGGAAAACAATCCCCTCTTTAAAAATAACTTGGATTCAGCAAACAAAGACTTTGTGGTACTCAGTTGGTTCTCTCTGTTCGTCCACGAGATCCACAATACTCTAGCCAGCGGCGCTTTGGTGTTCCTCAACTTCAGGAAGGAATTTGAAATAGTCCCGCAGTGTCATTTAGTGAAACAAATACGAGCTTACCGAGTATTGGACCAGGTTAGTGGTTGAACTCAAGACTTCTTTGTAGACAGTATTCTATACGTTGCTCTTAACGATACAAAATGGACATATGTAAAGGTAATTTTTGTGAAGTCCTCTGAGGAAATGTAATATGACTGTTTGCGCTATATACACGGTCCAGTTCCTTAACGTGACCACCTGTCAAGAGCTAGAACAACCAAATTTTCATCGCGGACGTGATGAAGAGTCAGCGAGGTTCTGGAAGGTACCGACACTTGGATTTGAAGCTGAGGAGTTTGGTGTCCACGGAAGTGCAGTGAACTCTTCCTCGCGCTCTTCGAACCACCCATATACACTTCGAGTTGTATGACAAGCTGCATTGTTCTGCTGGTTGAAGCCTTTGTGTCGAGGGAAAACAAAATGCATGTAGGGCTGGACATAGTCCCCAATGATAGATGCATACCTGTGGTGATCCGATGTGACTTCCAGAATGACTATATCACCAAGTGAACGCCACTCTCAAGACCATAAGTTGCCTCCTTTGGCCTGGACTCTTACGACAGTTCATATAGGGCCACATTCACTAACAGCCAAATGTCCGATGGACCTGATTCATCTGAAAAGGCCAGCTGTCGTCACTTAATAGGCAACCTGTTGAGGTACTGGTGTGCAAATTCCACCCTTCGTCGCCGATGACGTTGGCATGGTAGCATCAGCCAGGTACTTGCTGCGGAGGCCCATACGCAGTAACATTCGCTGGACGGTCGTTCAAGAGACATTGTTGACAGCCACACATCTCCGCAGCCGTCGCTCACCACTCTCATCCACGGTCATTGGTGCACTACAGCTGTCTCGGCGTCGGTGTTGAACAGCACCCTGTTTCCATGCACAGTGTACTTTAACCACGGTAGTACACGAACAGGTTACAATCGTGTCCGTTTCGGAAATCCTTCCATCCTTTGTCCGAAAACCGAAGATAATGCTCTTTCCGATGTCAGATAAATCGCTTCTTCTCCACACTAAGATGACTACACTGTTTTCCTAGACCGTTACACATTTTATGGAATCTCCACTACCAGTGGTGCAGCGTACCGTCTGTGAGTGGTTACAGCACGTTGACATCGAACACAGCCTCTGGTGAAATTAGTACGACTTTACATTATGGACATCATGTGTTCACGTCTGTTTTCCTTCATGTGAAAGTACAGTGGTGCTCAACAGGACAATGATCATCCACACATGTCTCTATGAACTGCTGTGTAATGCAGAGGTACTCCTTTGGGCCAGCAAAATACACACACCTGTGTGCAGCAGAACAAGTATAGGACCACCTTGGACATCTGCTCCCTTCCCCTAGGATACTGAAGACCAGTTACATCATCTGTGGGCCTGCATTCTTCCAGTGAGGACACAATTCTTTATGACACTCTTCCCAGCCATTTCGCTTTATGCATTCAGACCGGAGATGGTGGTAGTGGACTCATAAAAAACGGTTCAAGTGGCTCTGAGCACTATGGGACTTAACATCTGTGGTCATCAGTCCCCCAGAACTTAGAACTACTTAAACCTAACTAACCTATGGACATCACAAACATCCATGCCCGAAGCAGGATTCGAACCTGTGACCGTAGCGGTCACGCGGTTCCACACTGAAGCGCCTAGAACAGCACGGCCACACCGGCCGGCGTGGGCTCATACAGCAAGTTCTTTTGCAATGGCTACAGTAACATTAGGGACGCTCTCAACACGTTTCGTTTTCCATTCCCCTTCTGGGGCTTTACTATTTTGTCAGCCTGGAGGCTTTAGAGTTCCCTCAGACTGTGTATAAAACATGTCTTTTAAGGAGGCACGAGTTTTTTGCGTCTTTTAATCTCATGTTTTCTTTGTGTAGGAAATTATTGCCGGTTTCATTATTTCATAGTCCATTGAGCAGGACATGGAGATACAATCGAATTGGGGTCATAATCAAGGTTAGAGATGGTGTGTCATGCAGGTAACTAATTTTACGTTCAGTGAGCTTCCATTCGGGAGCTACTTTTAGCAGGCCGGTCGTAAGTAGCCGTGGGTCGCCATAGGGGGAGTTGCCCCCCTGCGGAATCGGGTGCCCATGTGAGCAGGGGGACTCCGTTTGCTTTCACATCCGGCCGTCTGGCTCATCAGCCTCCCCCTTGTGTCTCTGCCCGGAGGAGGGGTGGAGGTGGATGGTGGAGGTAGCGGTCAGTCGTGGGGCCGAAGAGGGATCTCTGCCCTCCAACCGCCACATTCGCCCCCCTTCCTCCACCTACACAAAAGGGGACCTGACGGGAAAAAGAAATTTTTCACCGGCGCGTCGGATGAATACCTGGCATACATTTTTTATTCGCACGAGAGCGCCTCGGAATGACCGCGCAAAGCTGCTAACGAACCGCTATTTCATTCGCTGAGCCCATTGTGCCGGCATTGGTGCCGCGCGCTCGCACCTATTCTGCCTCCCCCGACCTCCACACAGGCGCAGGGTTTGACACTCCTCGCGTGTACGCAAATACGCCGCGCAGCAGCGCATCTCTCGGTTCAGCGATAGGGACAGCGCTTACTGAACTGGAAATTTTCTCGCAGGCGAATGCTAACGTGTAGATGCGGAGGTGTATTTTGAATAAAATCATGGTTTGCATTGCATGTTGTGGCTTTACTTACAAAGCTTAACTACAGAAGACATCAAAAGTACCGTAATAGTACATTTTCTAAACGTCGTGAATAATTTCGAACATTGAGGTCTCAGACTAGTAAGTGGAAACGAAGTTCAGTTCTTTCGCTTTACTTTTTACTAAGTAGTTCTTTGGTGTTAATTTTATATTTCACATCTTCATATTGATGAATCGCAAGCCACCTGACGTTGTGTGACGGACGGCACTATCTGATCCTCATTCCACTGTTCTATTCGCAAATCACGCGTGGGAAGAATAATTGTTGGTAGCCGAAGGCATTAACTCTAATAGCTAGGATTTTCTTGTTGTGGTATTTCCGCGAGACATATGTGGATGAAGGTAATACACATAAAAAAAAAGCTTTGCATCACCCCGGTTCCTAGAACTCCTGAAGACAGACGTTGACTGTGTATATTGTATCACAGACACAGTCCCTTTGACTGTTCAGAGATGTCACTAAACCCGCCCAAAGATGTAAACAACCATGCATGGGCAGCGTCTTTTAGACGGAGGGGTCCGACAGCAGACCAGTTCCAGTCATTCCACTAGGAAGGAAGTATACAGCTCGAGTTGTCTGCAGTTCAACTATGCTTAGACGGTCAATATCGCAGTACGATCGCGCCCGCATTGTTACATTGTGTCAGGAAGGGCTCTCAACAAAGGAAGTGTCCAGGCGTCTCGGAGTGAACCAAATCGATGTTGGCCGGCCTGGTGGCTCAGCGGTTCTAAGCGCTAGAGTCTGGCGCCGCGCGACCGCTATGGTCGCAGGTTCGAATCCTCCCTCGGGCATAGATGTGTGTGATGTCCTTAGGTTAGTTAGGTTTAAGTAGTTCTAAGTTCTAGGGGACTGATGACCTCAGAAGTTAAGTCCCATAGTGCTCTGAGCCAGTTGAAACAAAGCGATGTTGTTCGGACATGGAGGATATACAGAGAGACACGAACTGTCGATGACATGCCTCGCTCATGCCGCCCAAGGGCTGCTACTGCAGATGACCGCTACCTACTGGTTATGGCTCGGAGGAACCTTGACAGCAAAGCCACCGTGTTGAATAATGCTTTTCGTGTAGCCACAGGACGTCGTGTTACGACTCAAACTGTTCGCAGTAGCTTGCATGAATCGCAACTTCACTCCCGACGTTCACGGCGAAGTCGATTTTTGCAACCACGACACCATGCAGCGCGGTACAGATGGGCCCAACAACAAGCCGAAATGACGGCTCAGGATTGGCATCACGTTCTCTTCACCGATGACTGTCACATATGCCTTAAACCAGACAATTATCATAGACTTGTTTGGATGCAACCTGGTCAGGCTGAAGGCCTTAGACAAACTGTCCAGCGAGTGCAGCAAGGTGGAAGTTCCCTGCTGTTTTGGGGTGGCATTATGTGGGGCCGACGTACGCCGCTGGTGTCATGGAAGGCGTCGTAAAGGCTGTACGATACGTGAATGCCATACTCCGACCGATAGTGCAACGATATCGGCAGCATGTTGGCGAGGCATTCGTCTTCATTGATGACAATTCCCGCCAACATCGTGCACATCTTGTGAATGACTTCCTTCAGGATAACGACGTCGCTCCACTAGAGTGGCCAGTATGTTCTCCAGACATGAATCCTATCGAACATTCTGGCGATTGGTTGAAAAGGGCTATTTATGGACGACGTGACCCACCAACCAATCTGAGGGATCTACGCCGAATCGCCGTTGAGGAGTGGACAATCTGGACCAACAGTGTCTTGATGAACTTGTGGATAATGTGCCACGACGAATACAGGCATTCATCAATGCAAGAAAAGTGCTACTGGGTATTAGAGGTACAGGTGTGCACCAATCTGGACCACTACTTCTGAAGGTCTCGCTGTATGGTGGTACAACATGCAACGTGTAGTTTTCATGAGCAATAAAAAAAGTGGGAAATGATGTCTGTGTTGATCACTATCCCAATTTTCTGTGCGGGTTCCGGAGTTATCAGAACCGAGGTGTGCAAAGCTTTTTTTGATGTGTGTATGTTTTCTGACACTTCCCGGAACGTGCTGTCTCCGAATTTCAATAGTAAACATCCCCATGAAGCACGATTGGAGATTGTTGAGCTTCCCCGTAATGCTTTCGTGCCGATTTAAATATCTTGTCATGAAACCCTCAGCCGGCCGGGTGGCCGAGCAGTTCTAGGCGCTTCAGTCCGGAACCGCGCGCCCTCTACGGTCGCAGGTTCGAATCCTGCCTCGGGCATGGATGTGTGTGTTGTCCTTAGGTTAGTTAGGTTTAAGTACTTCTGCGTTCTAGGGGACTGATGACCTCAGATGTTAAGTCCCATAGTGCTGAGAGCCATTTGAAACATTTTTTTGAAACCCACAGCTCTTCATTGGATCTTGTCTATTTCTTCTATTATACTGCCTGGTAAGGGTCTCAGTCTAATGAGAAATACTCAAGAATCAGAACAACGAATAAATTGTATGGCACTTCTTTCGCGGTGCATTACATCTTCTTACGATTTTTCCAATGACGCTGTTTCACACATGCTTTTCCTTCAGTTTGGTGTATTCAGTCATTTCACTTTACGTCGTTCCTAAATATTTTACTGTAGTTACAGTTTCCCGAAATTTATCACCAAGAGAGTCGTTGTATAGTAGTGGATTTCCTCCCATTTTTAGGCGCAGTAAGCTACATTTATTTACGCTCAGTGTCACCAGCCAGTCCCTGCTCCATTCATCAATTCTCTGAAGGTCTTTTGCAGTTCGTTACAGTCGTTTAACATGGCTGCCTCCATATAGACGACTGCATCACATGCCTAATGGAGCGTCAGACTTTATTAACCACTGTACGTTCACATGAAGGAAAACATCATGTTCTGTGCCTTCAGTTCCCCGCAGTCAGTACCAGCCAAGCTGTACCCGATGGGTTTCCACATCACAGCGTCAGCTCTGATGTGCTTCTCCATGACTTTGGATGCTATACTCGGCAGCGGTGGTCATTCATGGTAATGCAGTAATGTAGTCTACTACTGAACACAATATGACGCCATTCAAAGCTGTCCTTGCTTCTTGGTCGTTACACCACTCCAAACTGTCATTTGTGCTGTGACGATAACGACGATCTATGCATGAGACGGTAGTTCCCTAGACTGACTGCTGATAACCCTCTCCTATGATGTGGCATGACACAGAAAGTAGCAGGAAATCGATTACTTTATCCCCCATAGCAGGGGCACACGTGAAGCGATTACGATGTGCTTCGTGTACAGTTTAGGGATTCCTACATGTGGTGGTCGCGCGTTGTCGAGCGAAATCGACCCATGTAGTCCAACATCGGGCCACTATAACATCTGACTGCCTCACATATCTGGGTATTGCACCATTCGACCAGCTGGCCATACGGAGATCCACAATAAAGCTCCTTTAAAACTCTGTTTAGTTACTGAAAATACTGTATCACTCCAGTATACGAAGCCACTGTGTACTACACAGCGGTCATTTCACATCTGACACTGTTAGCGCCTTTTATACACCCACAACAGGCATTGTAATAACAGACGAACAACACTGATGTACTCTGGTGACCGTTCGAAGTGTCATATAGGTTTTCAGCAGTAATTATTTACATACGCTGTGATTGCATGAATGTGTATGAAGTTATATTGACATCTGACTATTTCTTCCTGGTACTACTCTTTTTTATCAGGCAGTATAGTTTGCTAATATGGTTAACAGGAGTAACAGTGGTAGAACATATAAACAAAACTAGCAGAGAAACATGGCGCTGCCCTAGCATTTATATAAAATTGCATGTCCACGCTCATAACAAACAGCGTCTGGCCTTGTCCTTAATGTACCTAGTGTTTATCTCCTGAACTTTATGTCGCAAAATTATATAATTTTGTAGGTACATTCAGCGACATATGGGGATACTGCCTGAGAAATTTATAGAGTTAGTAGCAAATCTAATACAACGCATTATGCGACAGTTTTTCACGCACCTAATAGTTTATGGTATCGTACCGTACAGTAATATAAATCTCGCATTTGCATTCAGTGATATATGTTCATACAGTCCGTAAAATGTGTCATGAATACAGATAGTAGTAAAGAAGTAATTAGTATGTAGGGAGTGCTTTTTAAGACATAAGGGCTGGAAAGTTTTACCCTCTATAAATGTCTAGAATATTCTAGAACATTCGAGAGTATTCCAGACAAATCTATAGTATTCGAGAGAATTCCACAGCACTCGAGAATGTCCCGGAATGTTCCTCAACGATCCGGGATGTTCTGGAATGTTTGGGAATGGTCTGGAACGTTCGGGAAAATTCCAGAATGTTCAAGAATATCCAGGAACATCCTAGATTATGTTGAACATTCCAGAACACTCTCGAATATTGTGCAATTTTCTGGAACGTTTTGGACCATACGAAGCCTTTTTGGTATTCTCTGGAATTCGCCACTGGTGGGGCTACCTATTGGTAGGATCTTACTATATATACCCATACCATTGGGTTTCCCCGCCAGTGGCAAATTCCAGAACATGCCAAAAAGGCTTCGAATGGTTCACAGTGTTCCAGAGCATTCCACAACGTACGAGATGACCTAGAATGTTCCTCAATGATCTGGGATGTTCCCGAACATTCTGAAATTTTCTCGAATGTTTCAGACTATGCAGGAAGATTCCAGAAGACTCCAGATCATTGTGGAACATTCCGGAACTGTTTTGGATGTTGTGGAATGCGCCCGAATATTCTCGAACATTCTGGTATGTTCTCGAATACTCTCGAGAGTTCTGGAATGTTACAGTAATTTCTAGAGTGCGAAGCTTCCCACCCCTTATTTCTTCAAAAGCACGCCTTTCAAGTAAAAACCGGAACCTTCTTCATTGATGGGGGTAAAGGGCTACCACATCATATAACGCCCTTGATCGTACCGGGACTCATTTATGAATGTTAGCGGCATGCACATTGCATTCCTACTTTCATAGTCTATATGATTAGCTTGACATCGTCATATAGACGTAATAATAATAATGATAATAATAACGGATATAATAAAAGATAGTGGACTACAGGGCCGACAGAGACCTTATGTGAACGGCGCTAGAGTTCTCAGAAAACTGAGTTGCAGCTACGACGCAAGAAACATATTTCTGCCGTAAATTCATCAAGTGTGGCTACTGTACATATTTCTGACATATGTTTATATAAAATTAAGTAAAAACGTAAAATTAGGTAATAGTCTAGATCTAAAGTGCGGTTTAAGTTCTAGAGTGATAAAATTAAATACATCAAACAACATAGCTGTGATTTAATTATTAAAAACGAAATGGATAAGTGAGAATATGTGATGCCAAAGAATTTAGTGGTAGCTTCAGCTAACAGCCAAAACACACTCTAAGTAAAAGAAAAAAAACAGAGAAGAAACTAAAAGAAAAGAACGACGCGCCACGGAAGAATTGTCCGAATGAGTTTGCTGATTACAATTTCAGAAACAACGGTTGATTTATTAAAAAAAAAAAAAGAGATTCACAAACTCAGAAACTCAATGACGTGTTGGTTCAGCTCTGACCCTTATCCAAGCACTTATTCGGCTTGGCAGTGATTGATAGATTTGTTGGATGTCCTCCTGAGGGGTATCGTGTCAAATTTTGTCTAACTGGCGCGTTAGATCATCACAATTCCGAACTGAACTCCATGATTTCGGTAATTCTGTCCCCTGAAACACAATTATCCTAGGTTATAATGATGAGTATGACAAAAATTTATCTTATCGAGCTCTATGTAAGATAAATATTTTCTAAAGAGAAATATTGTTTTGGATTTTATGCACATTTTCCGATATCCCTATACTGAATTTATCAAGCGTGTGCCAGTATAAAGGTAAACTTTTGTTGCATCCAGAATGAATCTCTGCAGCGTCATGCGAAACTTCCACACAGACTGAAACAGTGTGCCTTGCCTTTCGTGGTAAACGCACTTATTTACTGTTCTTCTCTCACCACTCATGCAATTTTACATAAGGGATAGTCAACCTTTCTTCCCTACTGCCCACTTTTGGTTCTCTGTTACCAGTAAAATTTTCTAACCGTCCACCAGTACCATGGTAATGGTGATATATAAAGAGAAAAGTACTTTATAAAATTACAACAGAGAGTTACTGCACGTTAAGGCATATAACAATAATTACCTATTATAATAGTTTATGTCAAAATTTTATGAAAATCTAGTGATCAGACTTTTAAAACACCGTCCACCCACCACTTACCATGAACTTTAGAAGGCCCACTAGTTGGCCATAGAGACCAATTTGACTGCCACTGGTTTAATCTTTAATGGTGAGGTGAGCATTCATGACTATGGAGGTGGGGTGTCACAACACCCTACATAAATACGATATAGAGATTAAGAATTTCAAAAAAATGTTTATTACACATTTGGCATTGTACTTAACCTTTCATTACCTCAGTTAAGCACAATTTTAATCACTAAACCACTCCAATAATTATCCATACTTGACAAATCAGTAGCATGTGTAAGACGGTTTCAAATGTTAGGGTACATACTACTTCCCAGATTAATAAAAGAAAGCTTTAATCATTTTAAAATTATGAAGAGATGGTAACAGACAAAGGAACAGATGTATTTATATAACTTAAAAGAATTGTAAGTTCCACATTATATATTTCTGTATGAAACTTAGCCCAAGTTTACTTCCCACTCTATAAAAAGCCTATGTTTTGCCAAAACTATTACCCCATAAACTGTTATACAACTTAACTTCGTATGCTGACCTTTGACGAAACAGGGCCTAATTTGAACTGAGCTTCAACTGGTCTCGATGTAACTTGTCTGTATAGTAAATGCACAACTGCAGAAAAACATCTGGCTCCCAACAAAATTTCCACGTACCTGGCGTCTTGACAGCGTTGTTGCAGATTTCTCAAAAAAAACAACAGCAAATAGCAATCAGGCCCCAGATAAGCTAGATTTATTTTTAAATTTATTCATATTTTGCAGCGTCAAAACTGACTGTATTCAATACGTTGGAGGTATTAATTAAAAAACGACTTCAGTCAAAATTTCACGTGTTTTATTAAACACACAATGCATTGCGGACCCTGTGGGTCCAACATCAGGTGTAATTTGTCTTAGTCCATGTTTTATTTCTTCTCTTGAATGAGTTGATATGATATGCTTATTGCTGTCACTAAAAGCTTTAATGTTAGGTTATGAATTTCGTAAGTCGAATGTGGAAAATATGTGCAAAATAGTGGAAAAGGTGAACAATGTAAACTTACCACATAATCCAAAGGAAGCGTTTTTAACGTTTTAGCACCGGAAAACATTCTTTTCTCCGTCATTTTCGTACATGTCACTTCATTCAAGTGGCACAATTGCACACACATGTGTGTAAACACTTCACAGATGTTTTTGTACATGGTGTTGTATGAATTTATTCGTAATGCTGAAGATATAACTATTAAATAATTGACATATGCAGGAAATAACTTTAGAATAGATCTTTAAAATTACTGCTATTTAAGTAATTTTAATTGTCAGTGGGTGGTAGATGGGGCATGGGTGGAGGATGACACGGCGGCTGGTCGGTACCCTTGGATTTTCATGGCGTGTTAGGGCGGAATTTAGTTTAGTTCTACGTGTAGAAAATTTAAATTGCGTCAGACAACGTTCTTAAATGCTACTGTCCTTTACGAAACGAAGACTACATTAATTTGGTAGGCAAAGTGATCAGGAACGGAGAGCGGAGGTGCCTCTATGGACACAAGCAAAATGATTTTATGAGCTTGTGCGTGATTCAGTATGCTGCGACAGAGATGAGTTTTGCTGAGCGGAAGGAACAAGAGTGAAAGTGGCTATCACTAATTCACAGAGAATCGCGGCGTTGACAAACCTACAGTTTCGGTAATCGATTTGCGCGTCACAAGAGCAAGGTGTCAGAAAAATTAATGTCCATTATAGTTATTGAAGCAAGAGGACGAACACTCTGGTCAACCTAAAACAGGGCGATGTGTGGAACTTAGCTTACGATGGACGTGGCAAAGATTTCTGCAATTCCCAAAGAGTTTGATACACGGGATTGTGACTACTAACAAGCGCTGATCGCGACGAAACTGACAACTACCCGTAAGCAGTTGAACTGCGCCTCACCGTCATGGCCTCGTGGTGGACAAGCACAGCGCGTCCCACCGGCCAACAGCATTTCAAACGCGTCCATACGGCAGTTCACCGTTTGCTCCGCAGCACCTCCTACACTAAACTCTTTTTGCTGTATATTCCGGCCAATCACAGGCATAGCTTCCAGGTGCAAAACAAAAGTCCAATCGGCGGTGTCAAAAGCGCGCTGTATGGGCCACTTGTTCGCCCGTTTTAACTGACAGATTTTCTAAAAAGGTCTCTAAGCTTCTACCGAAAACTTCCAGCAACCAACGGAACAAACGGCCACAAATTCGGCGAGAAATATCGTTCCACCTACGCTCTCCGTCACCATCTTATTCCTTGTTCTTCGATTTCCCCCCCCCCCCCCCAGACCATGCTACTGTCCCGTGCATTCCAAGGGGTTCAGCCCTGCGCTTCTAATCTTGGAGAGAGCAGAAAATTCGCCTTAGCTCACAGCCAAACTAACAGAATGGTGGCTAGAATACGACAGAGAAGACACATAAAAATAATGCAATACCGTACCTTGTTGATAATACAACATGTGATCATAAATATCCAGGCACTTGGCTGAAAATGACTTACAAGTTCTTGGCGCCCTCCATCGGTAATGTTGGAATTCATTGTGGTGTTGGCCCACTCTTAGCCTTGATGACAGCTTCCACTCTCGCAGGCATACGTTCAATCAGGTGCTGGAAGGTTTCTTAGAGAATGGCAGCCCATTCTTCAAGGAGTGCTGCACTGAGGAGAGGTATCGATGTCGGACGGTGAGGCCTCGCACCAAGTAGGCGTTCCAAAACATCCTAAAGGATTTCTATAGGATTCAGGTCAGGATTCTGCGCAGGTCAGTCCATTACAGGGATGTTATTGTTGTGTAACCACTCCGTCACAAGCCGTGCATTATGAACAGGTGCTCGATCGTGGAAAGATGCAATCGCCATCTCTGAATTGCTCTTCAACAGTAGGAAGCAAGAAGGTGCTTAAAACATCAATACAGGGCTGTTCTGTGATAGTGCCACGCAAAATAACAAGGGCTACAAGCCCCCTCCATGAAAAACACAACCACACAGTAACACCACCGCCTCCGAATTTTACTATTGCACTACACACAATGGCAGATGACGTTCACTGGGCATTCGCCATACCCGCACGCTGCCATCGGATGGCCACATTGTGTACAGTGATTTGTCACTCCACACAACGTTTTTCCACTGTTCAATCCTCCAATGTTTACGCTCTTTACACCAATCGATGCGTCGTTTCGCATTTATCGGTGTGATGTATGGCTTATGAGCAGCCGCTCGACCATGAAATCCAAGTTTTCTCACCTCCCGCCTGACTGTCATAGTACTTGCAGTGGATCCTGATGAAGTTTGGAATCCCTGTGTGATGGTCTGGATAGATGTCTACCAGTAACACATTACAACCTCTTCAACTGTCGGCGGTCCCCGTTAGTCAACAGACAAGGTTGGCCTGTACGCTTTTATAGTGTACGTGTCCCTTCACGTTTCCACTTCACTATCACATCGGAAACAGTGGACCTAGGGAGTGTAGAAATCTCGCGTACAGACGTATGACACAAGTGACAACTGACCACGCTCGAAGTCCACGAGTTCCGCGGAGCGCCCCATTCTGCTCTCTCCAGACGTTTAATGGCTACTGAGGTCATTGATATGGAGTACCTGGCAGTAGGTGGCAGCACAATGCACATAATATGAAAAACGTATGTTTTTGGAGGTATCCGGATACTTTTAATCACATAGTGCATATAGTATAATGAAAGATATACTTAAATAAATGTACGTCTTTTAGTAGAGCTGGTACCAGGGGACGTGCGCCCTTTCACATGGCTGTGAAGTGGTATGTGCCTACATATTGTATGGGATCAATGCAATGGTGGGTAGATGAGACGACATGGTACAATGGCAAAAGCCTACGAACATGTTTGAACGTGCCCATGACCACAGTGTGAATAAAGTTGCCCAATCATTTGGTGTCGACGGCGACTGTCCAATATTGTTACTAAGAATGATGTGCCACTTGCAATAATTTAAAGCACTATAAACAGACTGGCCGTGAAACGCTCTGAGCGACATGGAGAGAGACTTGTGTTATATTTTATCAACGACTGTAAAACTGTAAATCGAAAGGAATTCCTGATGTCTGTGAATACATGTCCGTCACAACCAGTTTAGGGGCGAACAACACAAACCCCACTGAACGGAAACATCAGCACCTCGCAATTGCTGATGGCGGTGCATATAGCTGCTCTTCTTCAGTGGGCCTAACAACACAGAACTGGACGTAGGTGACTGCAGTCGTATAGCGTAGCCCGACGGGCCGTGGTTTTGCCTCTTTTCAGACGATGCAAGGCACCGAGGACACTGGCGACTCAGTGTGTTGTGAAGCCCGCAATGTGTAGAGGTGCTGCTCAGGCTAGAGGTGGTTCCATAATATTTTGCGGGTGTTTTTCGTTACAGCACTTGGGCTTATTTATTCCTGGTAGCGTAACAGAAACCAGGCTATTCCTTCCAGAGCTCTCGGAGATCACACGTAGCCCTTTGTTCTGCATCTTCATGGTGAGTTTACTGTGAGTATACTCACGTCTTTCAAGATGACAACAGCCCTGTTCACACGAACGCACACGTGCGCTCCTGATTTGACCCAGTCGCACGTCGTCTGCCCTCAGTCTCACTGGATATCAATTCTGTAGTGCGTACTCGTATCTGTGAATATTTGTTACGATGGGTGAAACGTAGCAGTGAACAGTCCCTAAATTTGGTAGCTGCAAAGGATCTAACCATGAATGACTGACTCCAGCTGGCGTGTGTTTTATCCGTCCAGTTTCTTTTATTATTTTACAGTTTTCACGTAATTCAGTTAGCGCCTTACATTTCATACATGGATATACACACTGAGACAAGAGATGTGTCGACACCTATAGACGAACAAATAATTACTGTTTCAGGAAAACTGGAGGATTTGTACAAGAGAAGGAGCTTCAAGAACTGAGCAAGTCAATCACGAGCTGGTCCACCTCTGGCTCTTATCCAAGCAGTTATTCGGCTTGACATTGGTTGAGGGGTACAATTCCAAGATATGTCGAACCGGCACGTTGGATCGTCAAAATCCCGAGCTGGTTGGAGGGCCTCGCCCATAATGCTCCAAACGTTCACAGTTGGTAAGAGACACGATAACCTTGCTGGCCAAGGTAGGGTTTGGCAAGCATGAAGAAAAACAGTAAAAACTCCCGCCGTGTACGGGCGGGCATTACACTGCTGAAATGTAAGCCCAGGATGACTGGCCATGAAGAGCAACAAATCGGGTCTTGCAATATCGTCGATGTACTGCTTTGCTGTAAGGGTGCTGCGAATGACAACCAAAATGGACCTTCTATGAAATGGCCATCATCACTGGTTGGTGAGTAACACTCAATCCAGTGTCTAACTGCAGTTCGAAGCGTTTCCTCACACGTCTTCTTTGGCAATCAGGGCTCAAAGTGGGACTCATCACTGAAGACCAGATGTCCAGTGAAGACGTGTCTGGAGGCGCCACTGGGTTACCAACCTGACAGTCGTCAGCCATTCGGTCCTATAACCAGGAATGATGGACTATGGTGCCATTTCACTTTACAGCAGGTCCGCTTCGGTTGTCATTCGCGTCACCTTAAAGTAGCGCGGTACGTCGACGATGTTCTGTGTCCCGTTTTGTTAGCCTTCATGGCAGCCCATCCTGGGCTTACCGCCCGCATATGGTGAGAGTTTTTACAGCTTTTGCTTACCAAATCCTACCTTTACCAGCAAGGTCATCGGATCTCTCCATTACTGAGAACGTTTGGAGTATTAGGGGCGGAATCCTCCATGTCTTAGCTTTCCTTTAGAAGACATATGCTGCTAAATTTTCGGTGTCGTTCATGTCCAACAAAGCTCTCGGATAGCCTTTATTCTCGCATAGAACTTCAGTACTTTCATGTTACATGGCGTCATGCCTAGACAAACGTTTCTACGTGTGCTGAACTTCCAGACACGTCGCCCTCCAGACGATTCCCATTTTACTGTAGTCGGAAGGCATTTTTACTGGTCGCAAGTAGCTTGTAGAGGATATTCTGTAATACACTCCTGGAAATGGAAAAAAGAACACATTGACACCGGTGTGTCAGACCCACCATACTTGCTCCGGACACTGCGAGAGGGCTGTACAAGCAATGATCACACGCACGGCACAGCGGACACACCAGGAACCGCGGTGTTGGCCGTCGAATGGCGCTAGCTGCGCAGCATTTGTGCACCGCCGCCGTCAGTGTCAGCCAGTTTGCCGTGGCATACGGAGCTCCATCGCAGTCTTTAACACTGGTAGCATGCCGCGACAGCGTGGACGTGAACCGTATGTGCAGTTGACGGACTTTGAGCGAGGGCGTATAGTGGGCATGCGGGAGGCCGGGGGACGTACCGCCGAGTTGCTCAACACGTGGGGCGTGAGGTCTCCACAGTACATCGATGTTGTCGCCAGTGGTCGGCGGAAGGTGCACGTGCCCGTCGACCTGGGACCGGACCGCAGCGACGCACGGATGCACGCCAAGATCGTAGGATCCTACGCAGTGCCGTAGGGGACCGCACCGCCACTTCCCAGCAAATTAGGGACACTGTTGCTCCTGGGGTATCGGCGAGGACCATTCGCAACCGTCTCCATGAAGCTGGGCTACGGTCCCGCACACCGATAGGCCGTCTTCCGCTCACGCCCCAACATCGTGCAGCCCGCCTCCAGTGGTGTCGCGACAGGCGTGAATGGAGGGACGAATGGAGACGTGTCGTCTTCAGCGATGAGAGTCGCTTCTGCCTTGGTGCCAATGATGGTCGTATGCGTGTTTGGCGCCGTGCAGGTGAGCGCCACTATCAGGACTGCATACGACCGAGGCACACAGGGCCAACACCCGGCATCATGGTGTGGGGAGCGATCTCCTACACTGGCCGTACACCACTGGTGATCGTCGAGGGGACACTGAATAGTGCACGGTACATCCAAACCGTCATCGAATCCATCGTTCTACCATTCCTAGACCGGCAAGGGAACTTGCTGTTCCAACGGGACAATGCACGTCCGCATGTATCGCGTGCCACCCAACGTGCTCTAGAATGTGTAAGTCAACTACCCTGGCCAGCAAGATCTCCGGATCTGTCCCCCATTGAGCATGTTTGGGACTGGATGAAGCGTCGTCTCACGCGGTCTGCACGTCCAGCACGAACGCTGGTCCAACTGAGGCGCCAGGTGGAAATGGCATGGCAAGCCGTTCCACAGGACTACATCCAGCATCTCTACGATCGTCTCCATGGGAGAATAGCAGTCTGCATTGCTGCGAAAGGTGGCTATACACTGTACTAGTGCCGACATTGTGCATGCTCTGTGGCCTGTGTCTATGTGCCTGTGGTTCTGTCAGTGTGATCATGTGATGTATCTGACCCCAGGAATGTGTCATTAAAGTTTCCCCTTCCTGGGACAATGAATGCACGGTGTTCTTATTTCAATTTCCAGGAGTGTATGTTATCCAAGATTCAACAATCATATTATAATTATTCTTGTCCCTGGATTTCATTTCTTCACTTTGATTATTCAGTGAAAATATTCATCGACTGTACTGTCACTCCGGAATTAGGAACTGGGACGTCTTCGACTTGACTTATCAGAAGCACACTTTACCCAACAGCTAGGGTGGATCTAAATTTTCCTTTTAAAAGGCTTTAGCTACTTGTAGATTTACTGGCCGAAGAAAACACTTCCCATCTTATGATTTCTGTACATGGGGCCGCAGTTTGAAGCCTTTGGTCACTCGTAAACATGGTTCATATGATTGTAGAGCTACATGACTAAATACTTTACGAATCGAGGAGGGAGGCCAATCGTTGAAGGAAGGAGTTATTTTGAGATTTAAAATCCTCGTCCTGGTTTCCCTAACGCCTGTTCCAGGCGTATCCTGCCAGTTCTCTTAACAATATCACATTTGATATACTGCGCTATTGTTGTCTAAATGAGCTAGCGCTCCCTCTTCGAAGACGTCGATGTACACTGGACTTTACGTTTTAACCTTCTTCCCCTATGTTATCTCTGTAGCTCTATATTATTGTTTCGTTTAAAATTTATTTTATTTTAATAAACAACTTCCAAACAGCAGCGGAGACACAAATCTGTTTCCGTAATTCGAGAGGTTGGAGGACTTTTTTCCTAGCCTTCACGTTCCAGATGATTGTAAGATGCATACACTTTTGCGTCAGTTGTTGTTTTCTTTGGTCTTCATTAAAGTTAATTAGGTTGAAAAGCGGAGTCGTTGTTGCATTACAGAGGCAGTCACACGACATATTGTTTGTATATACCCCGTTCTTTGAGATGATAAAGAACGGTGCCAACCTGTGACCCAGGCCTGCCTTTGATGTTAAAGTCGCTTCTGTTCTTCCAGAAACAATGCTGGTGCGTGACACACACAGAGATAATTTCCTTTTCCAAGTAACCCAGTCTGTGATGCTCTCGAATTAAGACTAAAAACAACTAGGCCAACAGTTTTTTCGTTACTGATATACTCTCTTTATGTATCCTTCAATCATTATGTTTTCAATGATACATTGTTGTTTACAAGATGTGGCAATGCAGACAAACCAAAGAGGAATAAGGATTATATCTAGCTGAAATATAAGCATTTAACGACGAAACTTTTGATCAAATTACCTAGGGGTGGAAATTCGAATAGTTAGAGGAAGCTTTAAAGGAACCATCTCGTATTTCGCCAGAAATGACTTGGGAATCTCACAGACAACATAAATCAGAACAATAAGACACGATATCAGCCAAACACGTTCCACATAAAAAGGAACTCAAAGCAAAGGGTCCACAAGTAACGACGTTTCCGTCCTTCAGTTTGGTATCTTAGCTCTTTGTAGCCAGTAAAAGAGTTACATTGGCACAGAACCTGTGTAGTTAACATCACACAATTTTCGTAAAATAAAGTCATATAATGAAATGGATTCACTTACGTCAAGAAAGTAGATGAAGATTTCCCTCACCTTATGCAAAGTAGCAAACACAGTGGATGAAAAATAATACGAAATAAATAGACTATGATTATGTTTTCAGTTTACCAGTGGAGGTATAACAAGAGGAACTGTCCTCACATCACATACTTGAAGCCGCTATGTTAGTAGCCTCAAACATTAGATTCTGGTGAAAGTGTTTTGATAAAAAGGTATGCCAGCTGGCTTGATTTTCAGATTATTAGTCGTTCGGAAAATAGTCTAAAGTGTAAAGGAATCACATTTCATTCGTAAGTGTACTCGCTCAAGCGATATTTTCTTTTACATACATGAACTTTAATTGCGCTAGTTGCTTTTCCTTAGTGGTCTTATTTCTGTATTTTGACTTTAGATATTCTATCTATAAAACTCTAAGACTACTATGGCTGAACACTGTGAAAGGAAATGTTGCAAATCGTCCAGACACAGCATTCAGCATTTTCGGGTAAAGAACATAGACGGAACATCAGTTTTGTCATATTATATTAGGGTAAATTCCAAATCACGAAAGTATTCTTTTCACATCACATGCTTAGCGTCTTGATTATTAGAAACGTGTAACATAGAAAAAGTTACATTAAGGAGGCCAAATGCATCGTGTTACGGGCTTAAATGTGCGTTTAAGAGAAGAAAAACCTCTTAAAATGCCTTCCTGGCACCGTATTATTCACGAAGGCACTTAAATATGTACTATTTAAAACAATTGTTGCATAGACACGTCAGAAATTAAGAACAAGAAGCAGCTGTAAATAGTATTTTGCTAATGTTTAGGGGCTAGTGTCATGGTGACACCGGTTTCAGTGCATTGTACAGCGTTAAGTATGTAGCACTATATCCATAACTTGACCGATAGTCAGTGACAATCGAAGATCACACAAGGCCCGTAGCATTACTTAACTGCGAGGACTCTGTTGAGATATAAGTACTCATTTTTTTAAATGTATAATTTAGCTGCACATAAATTGTCAATGTTTCATATGACTAATTTAAACATTGGCTTGCATTTTACGAATAATAAGTCTGTCCATTCGAGGCATGATCAAAAAGCAAAACGGGATTTTGTAACTTTGAATGTATTTTTTGCTGCTGTATTGGTAAAACTCTCGGAGAGGTAACTGCACAGTTTTAGACATTTTGGGTATATAGTCTGTTATGAGATTTCAAAACGAATTCATTTTCTTTTACTGTACGACCAATTATTTATTTAATAGGAAGTCAAATCAGAGAGTTTCTATTAAATTTTGCTACAAGAACGAAATAAAATGCAGAAAAGCTTTAGAAATGTTTAGTATTGGTTTGAAGTCTGCATGAGTAAAAAAAGAGTTTAGGAGTGGTCCAAGCGCTTCGGACGAAGCCTTGGAGACGATGAAGATGAAGAGCACCGCAATATATTATCAATTGATGAAATAAATCTGCCAGGAAGTTTCATATCAGCGTCCGCTGTAGAATGAAAATTTCATTCTAGAAACATCACCCAGGCTGTGGCTAAGCCATGTCTCCGCAATGTCCTTTCTTTCAGGAGTGCTAGTTCTGCAAGGTTCGTAGGAGAGCTTCTGTAAAGTTTGGAAGGTAGGAGACGAGGTACTGGCAGAAGTAAAGCTGTGAGGACGGGGCATGAGTCGTGGTTGGGTAGCTTAGTTGGTACAGAACTTGCCCGCGAAAGGCAAAGGTCCTGAGTTCGAGTCTCGGTCCGGCACACAGTTTTAATCTGCCAGGAAGTTTCATATCAGCGCACACCCCGCTGTAGAGTGAAAATTTCATTCTAGAAACTGATGAAATAGTTGAAAAAGTGAAAAAATTATAATGTACGATTGCCGAATTATAATCAGAGAAATCTCTGAATTTCGGGCTTATAAAAATGGGAAAATGGGACTGCAGCTGGTCAATGAGTTCCAAAAACCAAATATCCAACAACCGTGAATTTCTGGAATAATTTTTTTACATTACCAGTTGCGGGGCCTGAAGACAGTGCCAATGAGGCACCGAAAGTAGTAGCGTCGGCGATGTTGCTGGTGGATCAGTAGGCTCGTGCCGTTAAATTTTTTTCGGGTGTTTTGGGTATGAAACGGGGTCAACAAAATTTTTTCCAAGTTTGTTGAAATTCGAACAAAAGCCTTAGATAATGCAAGTTGCTCTGGACTCACTAGATGAACAAGATGCAGAACTACTGAAACGTATGCTAACAGATGATAAGACATGGTTTATAAATATCACTTTGTAACTAAATCACAAACGTCCCAGTGAAAGCATTCTGGATAGCCAAGATCGAAGAAAGCTCAACAAGTAGTATCAAATGTGAAGTTTATTCTCACTGTGTCCTTCCATTTTAACGGCATAGTGCACCATGATTTCTTACCAAAAGATCGAACGAATAGTAAGGAGTAATATTTACAAATGTAATGCCATTTGCGTAAAGTAACCCGAAAAAAATTACTCTCGGATATGTGGCGAAACAACTCATGTCTTTGGCACCACAATAATTTAACTAATCTGATTTCGTTGCTTGTTCGTCCATTTTTGCACCAGTGGCCATATTTTCTTCGCAAAAATAAAGAAAACCTTATAGGGCCTTTTCAAGCGTAGATGAGAATTAAAAAACATGACTAAGAGAGTTAACATCCTACAGATCGAGTTCGATAAGTATTTCGGGGATTGGGAATAGAACTGACACAATTAATGTTGCCTAGTGGGCACTATTTTCAAGAGGATGATTTGTGTTGTAGGCGCTACAGTCTAGAACCGAGCGACCGCTACGGTCGCAGGTTCGAATCCTGCCTCGGGCATGGATGTGTGTGATGTGCTTAGGTTAGTTAGGTTTAAGTACCTCTAAGTTATAGAAGACTGATGACCTCAGCAGTTCAGTCCCATAGTGCTTAGAGCCATTTCATGACGCTGGTTTAGACGGATTCAACATTTGTCCATAAAAAATTCTCGTTATTTTTTCAAAAGACACCGTACGTCGAAATAGACCAAGTGACGAGGATACTGTTACTCGGTTTTCACTAACCGGGAAGAATACTCTAATCATGACTTCACAATCTTACCGTCCTTCGAAGCTGAAAGGGTAGTGTTTCCCACTTCGATAGCTCCCGTGTACAAATTGTGGCACGATTGTGTGTCAGCAGTTACTGCTTATAATTTTGTGTCAATGTAACTTGATCACCCAACAATGGTCACGAGTATCTTTATTTGTTTACCCAATGCTGTCCGTCTTCATTCCTCATTCTTTTCTGTATGATAAGGAATCAAATAATCAAGTTTGCAAGTCTGTTTCAAATACGCTACACCTGTGCCAGAGAATAGTGTAGTATCGTAGGCCAGGGGTACCAACTTAACTTCTTGTGGTCTTCCGATTCAGAAAGGTTGCTTTGATACAGAGCATGGCCTCCTACCTTCGTGTACATCTCAGACATGCAGGTACTGCTTTTTCTCCCCCTACCTCGTGGAGTCTGGGCGTACTAGGACTCAAAGCGCAGGGGGCTTTGGTGTGGAACGTGCGCCATTAGCATGCTCCGCTATGTGTAATTCTAAAACAAGTTCATTTTCTTCCGCAATTAGACTTAGTTATTCCGCAATGAAGTGAACATGTGTTAAATCAATTTATCTAATCAATCCTTGTGTAAATTTCGCGTGGGAGTGCGCTTCTAAACTTGGTTCTGTTCACGCCGCTTGCCCCCGCCACCACGTGGTCTTGAGCTCAGTGTTATATCGTTTTAGATTAAAAATATACCGAACTGCTTGTTCACTAAGCTCAATGACGCACCAAGAACAGTGTGTACGAGGAAATTCTATATAATTAATGCTCATTTCTAAATTGATTTGTTGGTGACATTATGCCGCCAAGTGTTTGTGAATTTTATGTATGTTCATTTTAACCAAGTTACGAACCCGAATTTTAATGATCCCGCGTTTGGTTATGTAAGTATGATACGTTAGACTTCGTAAGCTTTCGAGTGATAGAGCTTTTTGGCGAACATCCTCGATTTGGTTCATTGTCAATACACGCCAGTGTCAGTAGCATGATCGAATTATACTTACCCGTTGTTGTTAACGGGATTGACAGCAAATAAATAACAATATCTTTTCGTGTAACAAATTTATCAGTCCGTGAGAAATAAGATTCAAACAAAATGATATGCTTCCCCATTATCATGTGTATGGTAACGGAAACTTGGTACAGCCATGATGATATGCACATAGCAGAAGCGGAAGTTAATTCTGTCTGTCTGTAGCGTTTGTGAATGGAACTGAATGACACTGCCTTCGCCTCCCCCCCTCCCCCCCACACACCCCACCCCCCTAATGTGATGGATTGCGGACTGCTTTAGACAAGAATATCATTCGAGTAACCTTCGGTGGTGTCGAGCACACTGTTAATTACATATTATTTAATGTTGAATGTATTTGCTGTTAAGAAAGTTAGAAGGTCATTCAGAAATTGTAACAATATTGAAATCAAACAATGGAAAATCCAGGAAGGAATGTAACAATATGATGAAAAGTAAAATTGCCACTCATCATATAGCAGAGATGCTGACTCGCAGATAGGCACAACAAAAAGACTGTCTCAAATAAGCATTCAGCGAGCCAGGCCTGCATCAAAAATAGACGACAGACACACACACGTACTCACGCAAACGCAACTCATACATATATGACTGCAGTCTCTAATAACTGAAGACACATTCAGAGTGTGGTTCCTATCATTTTTAATCTTTTAAACCCGCGACGGGCGCCTGGCGGCATACAGTGCCGCCCATTTTGTTTTCGTTCAATAATTACGTCAGCGCGTCGAGCACGCAACAGTGGTGCTAGATATGCTTCGATTGTTTAGTCACGCGCCAAACTGCATTACTGCCCCGTCATTATACCCACCATAACAGCTGTGACTCACCTGTGCAGTGCACGACTGCACCGAGACGGCACTTCCGTAGCACTGTCGAATGTTTTGATGATTAGAAGCTTTGTTTTACAACTCTGTGGGTGAATGATGATTTAGTTATTAACATTGCTTTGGTATTAGAATTATTTTACTGTCTCCCAGGTCCGCACAAAGAAAAGGACTACCACCAGAAAAAATTGAGCGTCTTCTCCTGCAATCATCTTACGAAGAAGATTACGCAGATTTCTCTGACAATGATGAGGAAGCAGAAATAATTGAATCTGCAGATCATTCCAGCGAATCTGAGCAGTCATGCGTTGACGGGAATGAAGTGAAAGGGGTGCCACATGATGACTGCCATTTTTATATTGGGAAGGATCAAGAAACTTTGTGGATAAATAATCCGTTAGCACTACCAGGGAAACCAAAACGTAAAAATATAATCAAAGACCTACCTCGCCCGAAACGCAGTGGTAGAGAAGTTAAAACTGAAATTGAAATTTTTCTCAAATTGTTTGATCCTGAGATAATTGATTATGTCGTTACAAACACAAACAAGTACATAAATAACAAGAGATCATCTGTGAATTACTCAAGGGCTAGAGATTGCAAAACTACTTCTGCTTCTGATATAACGGCTCTTTTAGGAGCACTGTTTCTCATTGCTGTACAAAAAGGAGGACGCACAAATGTATTAGAACTGTGAGCATCAAATGGAACAGGAATGATTATTCTAAGGGCAGCATTTAGCTACGAGCGCTTTCTGTTCTTGCTCCGTTCACTCAGGTTTGACGATACTTCTACAAGAAAAGAACGACTAGCAACTGATGAACTTGCTGCCATCCGCAATCTCCACTCAGCATTTCTGAACAACTGCAGAAATAACTACGGTCCAGGGGAGTTCACAACCACAGACGAAATGCTTGTCGCATTTCGCGGACGTTGTGGTTTTGTTCAGTACATGCCCAATATGCCAAGTATGAAGTTGCATGCATTGTGCGATAGCAAGACATTTTATACTTTTAATTTTGAAGTATACTGCGGCAGACAGAATACTGGACCATATGTTGCATCTAACCAGACAATAGGTAGTGTGAAGAGATTGGTTGAGCCAATCAAGGGAACTCACAGGAATGTAACTACGGACAACTACTACAGTAGTTACGCTTTAGCCCAGCGTCTTTTAGAAAATGTTCATTGGAACATTGAACAAGAGCAAGAAGGAAATTCCTCCGGAATTTTTGGCCAACAGATCGCGAGAAATTAGAAATTGTCTTCTCGGATTTGAAGATGACTTATGTCTTGTGTGATGCCAAACAAAAAGGAACAAGGCTGTGCTTTTCCTGTCGTCAATGCATGAAACTGCTGAAATCGACACCGCTACCGGCAAGTCTGCTGTAAACTTGGGCTACAATGCAACAAAAGGTGGAGTCGATACTGTGGTTTATATGCGTACATCCTACTCTACACAAAGGACCACAAGAAGATGTCCCTTAGCATTGTTTTTTCGTAATCCGGATATTGCTGGGATAAATTCCCAGGTCTTGTTTTTTGCAAACAATCCAGAGAAAAGATTCAGAAGAAGAACCTACCTAACAAACCTGGCCTTGGCTCTGATAGACTTTTATGGAGTGTCTCGAAAATGATTGTACCATATATAAGTACACATTCAAAACTGAAATGTGTTATTTTACAAACTTATAGGGTTTAGACCTCTTCTTGGATCAAAATTTCGTAATACAATCCACAGGAGTACACCAGTTGTACAGTCTGGCAACGCTGTGTTAATTAATGGAACCTGGAACCCTAGTTACATGACATTCAGTGGTAGAGAATGAACACAATGGTGTATCTGAATTGGTTCAACATCAAAAGCAGCCACGAAGACTTAGCTGGCGAGTGTTGAAATACTGTCGGAAATTTAGGTTAGTAAAAGGAAAGTAAATCACGATAGCAAAAACAGCACCAAGCGAGAAAAACTGTGACTAACTTTAATACAACCCAGTTGTGGTTGTTCATTTCCTTTCGCAGCGTATCTCGTTTGGCGCGAGTTACACGAAAAAATGAAACGCTAACAGAGAAAAGTAGTTAAATGTGCTTCATGAACAAACTAGTTGAAATAAACTATTCCGGGAAAAGAACTGTTCGGAGCGATCTTTCTTTAACTCAATGATGCGTACGCGCGAATCTCCTCTCCCGCTATCACTCCCATGACCTAAGCTTACGTAGTTCTGACCTCTTAACGATGAACTCTACGAAATGCGTATGACCGGAAGACCGAAACCGTCCCGTTTAATCCAGACTCCAGTTCTGCAACGTAAAGACTTGGATTAAAGCTGAATGCCCTCAGCCCGTCCTAACAAAAAGATTGCATTAAAAAAAATGTTCTTAAAGATACAAACTGAGATTGTTCCTAAAGTTCATTCCATGTTTGTAAGCAATAAAATTTTGCTACAGATTTATTAATTGAAGGGTTTTTGAAGTGCTCTTATTTATTGGTACTTCAGCAATAAAAACGAACTATTCGGTTCATTTGAACCAATCCACTGAACCAGGTCAGTAAGAACAACTATCTGAAACGGAGTGGTTCCGTAAAAGAAACGACTTTTTCCCACTCTAACAAAAACTAAACGAACTCTGTCGGCAGTATTGCGGCGCAAGTTCGTAATATCACTGTTGTGTCTGTTACGTTATCATTGTGGTCTTGAGTCCGAAAATTTTTTTGATGCAGCTCTCCACGTCAATCTATTCTCTGCAAAGCTCTCAACTCAGCATAGCTAGTGCAACCAACATCCATTTAAACATGGTTAATGTATTCATACCTTGGTCTCCCTCTACAAATTTTAGCCGTGACAGTTGTTGTCATTATCAAATTGACGATTACATCATACCTAAGATCGTGTCCTACCAAGTGATTCTTTTTTTTTTGTCTCATTATGCTACTCCCTTCAATACGATTCAGTTATTCCTTAATAAGTTGTATGATCTAACCAACTAATCTTCTGCATTCTTCTGCAGCAATATGTTACAAAAGCTTCTGTTCTCAACTTGTCTGGCATGCTTGTCATTCAAGTTTCACAACAATATATTTTGTAGCCTTTTGTTGCCCGTCTCTTAAGACCTCTTTTTCTCAGGAACGGGTAGAGGTGTCAAGCTGAAATGTATGCCGAATACTAAGATCTACTGTCACTTGGCGGTGTATGAAAATCGGGTGTCTAAATCAATACAATCGAAAGATACGGATGTTTATGTCACATATTCTGATACTCGCTGTTTCACTCATGAAAACCTATTGCTGAACTATCTACTGTGTGGACATAATTGGGTTTGTACGGAACCCACAGAGCATGAGTCCTACTTGCACTTGCTCGGTTTTTTTAGTTTATGAGTTCTGAGATTAAAAAAAATAAACCTTAGATCAATTCCTGCCCAATATTTTCTCCACAAGCATACTGCAGTTCCCCACTTATCTCTCTCCATTTAGCTTCACCCATATCCATAATCGCCTTTAATAGTGCAGTACAGTAGCGTGGTTCCCGAATTTACACGTTGTTAGCTCACAGAACATCCGTCACTTTAAGTCCGATGTGGTAAATTTTTATCATGTAGTTGGAACGTTTGGTGCCTATTTATGTGGTGTTTTCCTTACATACATTGCTATTTAGCAGACTTTAGATAACAGAGCGAAGATGCAGCTGCTACTTTTGAGAAATGTGCTTCGAACGGATAGTCAGTAAATAAACAGAAACCTTCGCAGATAGCGCACACCACTCATTCTACGTCCCTATCACAACTCCCTCTCTCTCTACCTGTTTTGAAAATACACACACCCACACACACATACACACACACACACACACACACACACACACACACACACACACACACACACACACACGAATCACACACTACAAACGTCAGCAACACATCTAATCAGCGTGTTACATTCCAAACTAACATTCCACGAAACAAATGAACAATACACAGTCTCAACAACATATAATGGCGGCAAAAACTCTGTGCTTGGCAAGATATTTTATAAAATGAATATTTAACGGCAAAAACGAAATAAATATTTGTAAGATTGTTATATCGACACTAAAAAGTAAAAACACCACCGCATCAAAAAAAAAAAAAAAACCGTAACACGCCAAACAACACGATACGTAGTGATTCTCGGTCGGAAACGCATAATCAACAGAAAAGTCGGAGTACCTTTTTGTTGTTTGCAGACGACAATCTGTAAATTGTGTACTAGACCTATAGCTAATTACACAAATATTCAGTAGCTCATTGTGAGGTATATAAATAAATGCATAAATCCACTCTATTTCCAAATGTGCTATGAAGCTGGAAACTTTAGGCATGTGGGTCGTTTGAGGGAAGAAACCAAACAGCGAGGTCATCGGTCTCATCGGATTAGGGAAGGATGGGGAAGGAAGTCGGCCGTGCCCTTCCAAAGGAACCATCCCGGCATCTGCCCGGAACGATTTAGGAAAACCTAAATCTCGATGGCCGGACGCGGGTTTGAACCGTAGTCATCCAGAATATGAGTGCAGCGTGCTGACCACTGCATCACCTCACTTGGTGCGGCTTGTCGAACTTGTGGAGTTTGCTACTGTGGTCATAGTGTTGATTAAAGATTACCTACTGCTAAGGAACGCAGCGCACACATCTCTTAGTTCACGCAAGCTATTTAACAATAATTATTCCGTGTATGTGCCGTCTTGTTATTGCTGCTTATCTGCTCCTACGGGTATTTATTACATTACAGTGTGACGAGGAGTTGCTGGCGAGACACCAAGGAAAGCAGTTCTGCAGGAAGCCAAGATCCCCAACGAGATGGCGTGCACATCAGCACAGAATTGACACAATCAGCACGGGCACCGCTGGGGTGTGGAAAAAAACCTGTTGGAGTGCGTGCTGTTCTCTCCTGTCGCAGATAAGGCACTGCGTCAAGACGAGGAACGGCTTTAGCACATTGCAAGAGGAACAATCAGAGTGATTCTATTGGTATACTGGTGATCTTGTGTTCAAGCTGAGTCGCTGTGTTATATGCAAGGGTGCATTAAGTAAAATCAGTCGTAGCCCACATTTTTGTTTCAAAATTTTATTTAACAAAAGTTTGTTACTCAGTTACTTCACAGTAACATATGAACAAACTAATCAGTTATGAATTGTTGTGCACATTGCAACATATAACAGCCGGCCGCGGTGGTCTAGCGGTTCAGGCGCTCAGTCCGGACCCGCGCGACTACTACGGTCGCAGGTTCGAATCCTGCCTCGGGCATGGATGTGTATGATGTCCTTAGGTTAGTTAGGTTTAAGTAGTTCTACGTTCTAGGGGACTGATGACCACAGATGTTAAGTCCCATAGTGCTCAGAGCCATTTGAACCATTTTTGCAACATATAACACTCGAGTCTTAAGTATGGGTAGTTGTTTCATCAGGGTCTGTGCGTGTAAAATGTCATCAGCTTATAATGTAGGCCTATACTCATTGGCGATGAATCGTCAGGTTTGTGAATATCTGTGGATTCTTTCCAAATTAACGTTTATTTAGTTTTCTTTCTTCTAGTCGATTTCAGTGAGTTACTATGTTTTGCTAGATAATAGAAGGCTTTAAGAAATTTGTGAACATTTCTTCATGTTTTTTGGTTTCCCTTAGGTTGTAATGCTGTGTAGCGAGATACAGCCAGAAATATTCCTTGCTTTTATTTATTTCTGTCAGAATGGAGTGTATTGTATGTCCTTTTCCAGTATTGCGTTTTGTGATTGGGTACGGAATATCATCTGGGCTTGGAAAATATCTTGGGGTGATATGCTGGGAACTGTTCTTATTATGATCGCTAGCCGGCCGCCGTGGACGAGCGGTGCTAGGCGCTTCAGTCCGGAACCGCGCTGCTGCTACAGTCGCACGTTCGAATCCTGCCTCGGGCATGGCTGTTTGTGATGTCCTTAGGTTAGTTAGGTTTAAGTAGTTCTAAGTCTAGGGGACTGATGACCTCAGATGTTAAGTCCCATAGTGCTCAGAGCCATTTGAACCATACGCTCGCTAGCTTGTTCCTGACCACCTGCCTGCACACAAATCTGTGTTCTTCGCTGTCGATTAAATTACAAGACGGACACGACGAAGAGTCTGCTAGGTGGACACTATAAAGCCTTGAGTTGGTCGATATTTTTTCTGTCAACTACTTTATAACAGTTTGCCTTCTCATCTGATGGTAGATTCCGACACATATTTTTCCGTACGGGTTCCCTATCATAGGGTGGAAATTCAAACTCGATCACATTTTTATTTCACTTTTCCGTCAGTTTAAGATATATTTTTGTTGCCTTTGTCATATTCTTCAAAAATGGTTCAAATGGCTCTGAGCACTATGGGACTCAACTGCTGTGGTCGTAAGTCCCCTAGAACTTAGAACTACTTAAACCTAACTAACCTAAGGACATCACACACATCCATGCCCGAGGCAGGATTCGAACCTGCGACCGTAGCGGTCGTGCGGTTCCAGACTGTAGCGCCTTTAATCGCTCGTCCAATCCGGCCGGTTCATTTTCTTCCCCAGAATGTTTATCTGTATGTAACTGAATTCACATGATGAAATCCGGTTGGGACATGTTGCACGTTTATAGGCTAATTCACACCGACTAGAGTAATTTCACTGAACAAGTGAGATGTTAGGCTGTTGAATGGTCTTCTCCGTAATTTGCACTTTGCACAAAGAAATAAGGCTTTAGACCTTATGCTAACATCCACGAAGCTGTCATGTTGAAGTATTGGGTTTCTGCCGGTTATTTCCGTCTTTCTTAAACGATATTTCAACTGCGTGAGACTCCGTCCTCTTTAGGTGCTGTATGATACTGACGCCAGTCTGCGCGAGTCCGATATTTATGCCTGTGTTGTGCTTATATATAATTTTGTTCAGCATTGTTCGTTTCCTTTGGTCTGGGCGGACGTCACATGACATCTGTTCAAGTTGATCATTGATTCCTTCAGTCAATGTCTTTATTACAGAGTACAATCGGCGCTCTGACCGAACACGCTGAGCTACCATGCCAGCGAGCTAGGGGCTCCGTCTTCTGTCCGTGTCGTGTCAGGCGCTCTGCCCGTGGTACGCGCCGACCAACAGCAGCGACTGTAGTTTTCTACAAGTCGCAGCTGTTCCGAACGCTGTGGGCGTTCGTCGTGGTTATCACCCGTTGTCAGTCTGGTTGTACGAAGTTCTGAAGGACGTCCCAGTCGTTCTAGCCATTTTGTCTACTGATGGTCGTCAATTAAGCCCTCCAGTGATCTAGGACGCTCTGTTACCATGGCGTCCGTGTGAGGCGTTCCGCCCGGTTTCTGCGCCTGCGCACAGCGTTCGGGCAGCCGCGGCTGAAATTTTTGATGAAAATTTTTTCAGTAAGTTACGACAAGGATACAATGTGGTTATTAAAGGACTGATTAAAATGTTTTATCGTGACGAGCGAGAGAAACGTCCAAAGACGGCAAATCTAATCCAAACTCTAGGCAAACGTTATTAACAATTGCTCTAAAATGATGATAATTAAGAATTCACGTAGTAGTCAGGTTGACAACTGCTGATTTTATTGAGGCACGATACTTCAAGCCAGTGAAAAGATTGCCGGAGCCATTTTTCGAAGATAATTGACCGATCACGAGAAGCGTTTTTTCATTATGTCTTCGAAAAATTCGTCACCAACACTTTCTATACAGCTTCCGAAAAAAAAGTCCAAAAACACTCATACGAGATCATGGTTATCAAAAGGTTACGGAGATTTTGTATCAGTAGTCTCGGTTCATTTGTTAGGCCTGAGTCTCTGGCGAAATATGCATCTTTTGGTTTTAAAGACAAAGTGTATCACACGCACAATTGAACGGAAATTCATATGCACAGCAGAATTGATATATGTTCAAATAACTTACAGGTTTGCTGCCGGCTGACGTCGTAGACCACCGTCGATATTTCGACAGGAGCACACCTGTCCATTCTCAAGGCACAACTGCAAGGAGGAAGCAATGTGCAAGGGAATTTAATACCTCGGTTCACAGAGGAGAAACAAGGAAGATGCCACACACAGAGTCAACACACGAACAAAGACAACCAACTTCAGAAATACCGATAGTGACTATTAATAAATAGTTGAGGTAGCACTAATTCTGTCCCTCTGTTTTTTGATGAGTGAGAGAGCCGGATTCAAAGACCATCCAGCTCAGCGTGAAGAAGTACTTCGTACCTTGGTTCACAGGGCCCACTTTATCTCAGACCCTGAAAGTCTGGCAGCTGAGCTATCACATTTCGGAGTCACCTTTCGTCAGAATGGTTATAGTGAGAGGCAGATCAAACGTGCATTGCGCTGTCAGGCTTCTGTGCAACGGGTGAGTCACGATAGCAACGAAGTGGCACCTACGTCTACGGCCTTTTTGCCTTACGCAGGAAGCATTTCCAACAGGATTGGCCGTATTTCGCGGAAATATGATGTGAAAAGTGTTTTTCGACCACCTTCTAACCTTAAGGCCCTGTTGGCGTCTGTAAAAGATGGTCTTGGTTTGCGTAAGTCTGGTGTCTATCGTATTCCCTGCAGTTGCGCCATGTAATATGTTGGTCAGACAATCAGGACTGTGGAAGACCGGTGCACTGAACATAAGCGGAACACACGCTCACAACAGTCGAGCAAATCCGCTATTGCAGAACATTGCCTTGACCCCGGTCATCCTATGGAATACAACACGGAGATTCTGGCTTGCACTTCCAGCTATTGGGACAGTGTTATTAAGGAAGCTGTTGAAATCAAGCTATCAAGCAACCTTATAAACAGTGATGGTGGATTTTGTTTAAATGCTGCTTGGAATCCGTCTGTCTCTCATCAAAAAACAAAGGGACAGGATTAATGCTACCTCACCTGTTGATTAATATTCACTACCGATGTTTCTGATGTTGGTTATCTTTGTTAGTGTGTTGACTCTGCGGTTACTTGTTCTGTATGTGGTATGTTTCTTGTTTCTCCTCTGTGAACCGAGGTACTAAATTCCCTTGCACATTGCTTCCTCCTTGCAGTTGTACCTTGAGAATGGCAGGGTGTGCTCCTGTCGAAATATCGGCGGTGGTGGATGACGTCACCCGGCATCAGAGCCGTAAGTTATTTGAACATTCAATTCGCCGGGAAAGTTTAAGGTCTCACAGCGCTGATATATCCTTATAGGTATACAATTATTTTATGATTAACACCTTTTCGTGACTTCGTGGGAGGGACTGCATAAATATATCCCGAGGATGACAGATACACTGTTTTAATTGTCACGTAATGCTGTATATCTTATTGAACGATGGAAACGCTCGAGAGACATAAAAAAACATACAAGATTTGGTATTTCACATACTTTTTGAAAAAAAAATATCTTCTTCGTTCAACATAAATACAGTCTCACAGTAACAAAACGCTACTCATAGAAATTTTATAGGCACCTTTATGCAGCCTGACCGTTACACGTAACGTTTTATAGCCTGCCCGCTGTTAACGCCGTCAATAATAATTTCCCAGCGTGTTTAACAGCTTGAAGCGTGGATAACGCATGTTGCGCTCCACTGTGAACGGCTAGTGTACTAGTTCGGCGGCCCCCGTACTGAACTCGTTCGTTGCAGCCAGCGCTGCGGTCTCGTAAAAGCGAATTAAAGTAAACATAAGCCAAATGAGTAGTGCGCCCCCCACGGCGAAAAGCGCATCACAGGGAACGGTTATGGGGGCCAAGTGCTTTGACGTCGGCCTGCGGGCGTTTGCAGCTGCGGCCATCACCGTTCCGCCCACGCCACCTGCCCCTGCCGCGTGTGGGACTGCAGCGCGCTGTTTAGCGTAAATTGTATCAAATAACGCGACTCTTTTAACCCTATCGCTGTAACGGCGGTTGGTTTTAACTTCGTTATGGAGCAGTTCTAGCCGAGCAAATTAAACTCTCCGTTATAACACAGGTAGCAGTAGCAAAAGTGTTTCACGAACATATTAGTTTATCGAGTCAACAGAATATTCCACTTAATTTTATTGTAATTTCATTTAGTTCGATTCTTGTTGTTACTGCAGAATAATCCACTTAGTGCTTCATGTAAAACTCTTGCTGTATCTTATTACTCGAAACCCGCAGCTCGTGGACTGCAGAGGCTTTAAGCACTGATGCTCTAAACGTTTATTTTTTCGCTATGGGTACGGAGTCAGTTCTATGTACGAAATACTAAAGAACCTAATCTTTTATATCGTCATCATCAGGTCTGTCGTGTATCAGACAGCCCTTCGGTTTTAACTGCTTCGTTGCACCATGCCATACTTTTGCTGTGGTTAATTCTCCAAAATTGGCTTCCAGTATCCATAAAGTGACTTAACGCCATGATTGCCCACTTCAGTTTCATTACGCACGAAATAGATCTCAATTGCTCTTGGACAGCATCATTTCCAATGTACCTCTGCATACATAATTTCTCACTCGTCAGTAAACTACTATACGGCTGGTGTTTTTCATTTAAAACTCTACAGACAAATTGGTCTTTCTGCAGTATCGTATAGCTCCTTAGAAACATCTTAACAATTTAGTCATTTTCATTTGTAAACCATTACCGTAGATGTGTAGAATGTGCCCTCTGCACTATAGTTGAATTATTAATTGCGAATTTTACGATTTGTTGCACAATGGTTAGTTGAAACGATCAAGCGAAAACGGAACTTTATAACAAATTATTTTACGGAGTACCATATAGCAAGTAAATGTTAATATTGTCATGTCATCTCTGAATTACAGTGACACAGAACGAGCACAACGAATAACTCATCATTATAGATAGCATCGACAACTGGACACACAGGTGTATCAATGGAAAGCAGCATCATAATTATACGAGTACGTTTGTACTAAATTCATAAATCATGCTGTATTTTTAACAAAATATGAAATACAGTAATTTCTCCCGCTTCAGCAAAACCCGATAACGACACAAATAATATGTATTTAGTAATGTTATTCATCTCTGTAATTCTTAAGAACTGATTTGAAGACCACAGCTGTAAACCGAGAAATGGCAGATACACCTTGTAATGACATTAGGAGACACCAAAATCATGATGAAAATTGGAAACTGGTGAAAGGTTATTTGGGAGTTAAGCAAAAGGTAGATGATTATTATAAGGTACACAAAGGGATTCTGTTCAGAAGATTAAGACCTGATTTGGATGACTGGAAATTATATTGGCCTGAGCAGCACATAGACACATTAGTTAAGTATATACATAAGAGCTTTGGACTTTATGGTTCTGTCAAATGCATACAGAAGATTCATAAAAACGTCTACTTTTATAATATTGCCAGAAGAGTGAAGAAAAAATTAGCAGTTACAGTTTTATCTTTGTGATTGTTGACATATTCTCAAAATTCATCAAATTGTATCCATTAAGGAAAGCCACAAGTAAACAGATTACATCTAAATTAACCAGTGATTATTTCAATAAGGTAGGTACTCCACAAGCAATCTTGTCAAACAGTGGCTCACAATTTACATCAGAAGTATGGAATTATTTTATTGAAAATGCAAATATAAAACATACTTAGATTTCAGTTTATCACCCATCCAGTAATCCAGCAGGGGGTACATGAGAGAGATAGGGAGGTTGTGCAGAAGGTATTGTAGTAAGAACCGTGTAAATTGGATTGAATATGTAAATGATTTCGAAGACATAATGAACAGTTTGCAACATACACCCACTCGCTTTTCACAATTCGAAATTATGTTTAACAAAAGACCCACTAGCTTCGTTACTGAACACATAGACTTTCCAGTTTGTCAAATTTTACTATGAAAAAAACAAGCAGATTACAGAAAGAAAAGACACGATGGAAAAGACAGGTTTTCACAATTTAATATTGGTGATATGGTTTTGGTTAAAATGAAAGGAAAATCTATATTTATGACTTCAGTACTTAAGAAATTTTTTGACATTTATATAGGACCATTTGAGGTGAAAGAAAATCTTCACCCAAATGCTTACAGATTGATCTACCCAAAAACTAGGAAATTATTTGGTTTGAGGAATGTAACTGAATTGAAACCTTATAAGTCTGACACCGAGAATGAAATTTGCAAATCTCAATAACGTGGAATACAAGGATAATTTTTCACATTTTATATTATATATTTATATTATATATTTATATAGACCAAAAATTCCAATTACTTTCACATCAGAATGTTGAAGGCCTATGGATAATAAAAGCTTTATAATGACATGTCATAAAGAAGATTTTTTTAAAGTGATGTTAGAAATTGAGAAATTTAATGTGTGTTGTAATATATAGAATTTTTATTGAATATGAATCATAATTGTTAGACTATTATAATCTTTCATATTGTTTCTTTAATGTCATTCAACTAGTGTTTGATCATTCTTGGTGACACAATATAACACTGAATATTTGTGTAGGAACGTATACTGAACTGAAGAGTAAAGCCTATGTAATATTTTCAGGTCAACTACCTGTGTAGATAAAGACCCACCAGCTAAGAGGAACTATTAAAGGGAATACCTATGGGCCTGTTGTTAGAGGAAAAACTTAACTAGAAGAACAGGAACTACAGTGGTGAAATGGACAGTGAGTTATATATAAATGATGGACTGAAAATAACAATTGGACTATTCGAAAAAATTTTAATACTTTTATTATTATATTGCCAGGAGACATACTCAGTGCTCATGTACATAGTTATAACTAAGATTCAAAAATTTTATGAATTTTTCTTTGCAAACAATATGTTACAGATTACATTTCGATAGTTATGTGTACTGTTGTAAAGAGACTGAAGGGAGGCCTGTTGAAAAATTTAGTAATTTTTACAAGTTTGAAAACATATGGCTAAAGCAATTTTTAATCTATTACATTACGTTTCTTTAATATTATACCATGAGGATCAGTAATCTCTATGTACTGTTTCAAAGATACGATTATTTTATATAATAATTACTGTAACTTACTACCTTGTTATCTTGCTGTTTGGGACACCCAATCCCATGCTGCTTGTGCATGGAATTGTGTGTGGGGAGGGGGGTGGTGGTGTAATGGTACTTGAATTAGGTAACCATTACGGCACCTCAACTCAACATCTCGATACCAGCGATATTCTACTGTGTTTCTGTTAACTACTTAACATATTTCTGAGACAAAATTCAGATTTCATTTCATTAATGTAGAGATACTTTGATGCATCGATATGTTTATGTTGCAATGATATTCTTCTTATGTCTATTCTTTCTTTTGTCACTACGATCTTTGACGTACTTGTAACTCTTGATTTTTGGGCGCGTAAGCGATTATTACTAGTTAGTTAGAGTTGGACCTTGATAAAGTCAAGTTTTGGATGTCATGTTGGAAAGACGCATATTGTAGTCAGCTTATAAAATGTGAACCTTAACACTGATAGTGAGGAAGATGTTTTCAAGTATGTTTTGTATTGTGAAGTGATGTTTTGTGTGTTACATGATATTGCAATAAAAGCAATTAAAAGGAAGTGTAACTTAAATTAGGAGTGCTGATTATTTTTTTTTACATCACTATTGTGCTAACTTGGAAGGTTTAATCTTCAAGAACCGTTTGTGAAGCGCACCTACAAAACTTTTGAATATAGCAGAATAAAACCAGGCCTCTTAGCATCTGTGCTTGGAATCATCACCACCTAGATTTTCGACGATTGAGCCATGACTTTACAACGAGACCAGCGTTGGAAACACGAACAGATGAGTGCCTAGTTTATTCATTATTACATGAAATTACTTTAATAACTGTGCTCTAATGACACCTGCCACATAATAACTTTGTTGGTGCCCGAAAATGCAGTATTTAGCAGCGTGAGCAACACCGCAATCATTATTAAATTTTGACCATTCTTGTGGTAGGATTGTTAGAACCTCTAATGTAAGATTCTGGCTAATGACAATTCTGTTAGGGTGGGTGCAGGCAAACAGTGGTAAATACCAAACGTGGCTACCAGTAGTAGCTACTGCGTACGTTGTTTGTGGCAGGAAACTGGTTTTCAGGAACGATTTGACGAATCTAGAGGATGATGATAACTACGACTCATATAAATATACTGAATATGTTTCTGAACGCAAATGTATTTCAAACGTTCCTGCTATTCACGTAACCATGAATATTTTCTCTAAGGAGGTAAAGAATGTTACGTTTTGTTCCGTATCATAGCTTACGTGAATTTACGTGACGAGCGTTAACACAAATGTTAGCGCCCATCCTTCACATGATTTACGTGTTGTAGCAAGATGCTAGCAATTTTTATTTTACATTGCGCGGAATCGTAGATTAATTTGTGAATTATTATATTTTAACACTAAAAAACTGTAAATGTAAATGTAAGTATCAAGAACTGAAACAATTAGGACTTTTTAATTTGTCTTTTTGAGAGATTACACGGTAATGTTTCGTTAATTCGCACGCCAAGGGTTAAGTCAATACTTACCCATGTTAAGTACACTAACTGTGCAAGTAAACAACGTTAATTAAGGACCTATGGACTAATATCTAAGAATAAATTTTTGGGTAGAATTTAAAATTTTAAAAATATGTCGTTACGGTATAATATCCGGAAAGGCTCACTCACCTGACTTGAAAGAATCACAGTGCAGATAACTGAAATAAAATTGCTTATGTAAGGAGATGATATGCTGTCCAGGAGACCAGAAGATGTAAAAGCAGCCATGGAGACTGTCAGAAATTGGGCACTAGAAACCTCGATGGAAATAAAGAGTTCAAAAATGAAAGCAATGATATTTGTAACATGAGGATGAACATTGGAATTCATATCTAGCTTTAAATGCTTGGGAACAACGCTAGAGATACAAGAGCGAACGACAGTGGTAGCAAAAGCCATTTACGACATCGCCAGGCTACAAAATTTGTCACTGCCAATTGTGATGACGCTGCTCAAGCTCAAAGTTATGTCAGCTACTGCATAAGGAAATCTGCTAATTTGTATCCGTCTGATGGTGGAAAAGAAACCTATAGAGAATGTTTGAAATCTCAGTGGACGTCCCAGTATACGACAACTTAACAAGCAGGAGGAAGGTGCAGGCTGAGTTCGCCGAGGGATACTTGTTGCAGCACTATTGTTGGTAATCTTTTATTTAATATGCACTTAATATATATTTTAACATGCATAAAAATACAGATCGAAAGCCATTTACTCATCCAGGCAAATATGATTTCACTACAATTACAGACAACGCATTACCATGACAATTTGAAAACCACTCATTAGACAGTAAACTTCGAAGAGGAAAGGTAGATCTTATTTAGAAAATTTTTTACATCTTCAAGATTACCATTAAAATAATACGAGGGCACTTTTGGTACTAGCAGTTTAGTAGCTTTTCAAAGAGGAAAGGAAAATACAAGTCCAGTATAATAACTAAGATTACGAATGCCCTTTGATTACTAACAATTTTGGAACAGAAGTTAACAACGATTTTAAAATTTGTAGCAATTCACAATCAAGAATTGAAAGATGCTCAAATCGACCAACAACACAAGGCATGGCCGGTCTGGACAGGAAAACGGATCGGTAAAAGAGTCGCCACGGCTCAAGCGTTAAAACTAGATTCCTGAGAAGAGCTCTGTCGGTCTCAAAATTCAGAAAAAGTAGCTACACTTACATAACAGCGCAAGAGTCTTTCTTCACAGACGATATGACACTGTGCTTAGGACTTCTGTAGACGCAAGGACAAAAAACCGTCATCTAGAAGAGAAAGAACCAAACCAGGAAGGTGACGAAAGAATTCATCGAAAGAGAAGTGATGAATTCAGTTACCTGGTAAGATCAGAACATCCAACCCCATCGCCTGAACTCGCGTCTGCTGCCCTCGGTTTCCACGTGAGGATATGCCAGCAGGGATTGTATCACAAGCGCAATGAAAATTGCATCGCTAAACTATATGACAGGCCACGATCCAATACCATTTAGTGAAGTGTGAAATCACAGCTCAGTCATTAAGCACATTAATAAAACACTGGTGAAAGCACAACTCAAATATAATACGTACACATTGCAATGAATCAATGACGGGTCCGACTTTTTGCAAGTTTATACTGATTGTTTCGTTTTAATACCCACTCTCAAAATTCCAATGAGATAGTGTACAAGTTGTATTTAATAAAGTTATTATTATTTTATTATTATGAATTTGAAACTTTACTGCTCTGTTTTCTCAAAAAACCAACTTATCTCCTCCCATTGCTTACAGCTGAGGCCTTCATTTATACCTTTCGTTTTCTGTGTTTCATATCCACTAAGCGATACTGCCGCCTACTAAAGTCGATCCTTCGCTTATCAAAAACGGTTCGCGGACTTGGTCGTTAAAATACGAACGTGTTGTGCGAGTCTTCGATCTTTAGCTGATCGGCTTCTATCTGTCTCGACTTCAGCCGACTGCGCCATCATTGGGCACTATTATTAAGTTGTTACAGAAATGAATTAAAATGGTTTATTAACACGTTTTATTAGGTCCTTTTGTTGCCAGTTTGTCTTTCCGGTATAGGTTTTACATTTGATGTTTTAGTAACTACCCGATGAGCTGGACACCTAAAATTTTGAAAATAGCTCAGAAATAGACGACAATGCAAAATTAACTCAAGTGCTTGTCTGGGGTAAGGCAGAGGATACTTCATTTGTCGCTCTGTTTTGTAGGTACAAATTTGGCAATTTATTTCTAACTACCTTCCCGGTGAGGTACACACCTGAAACATTTAAAATAGCTCATAACAGGATGACAATGAAATATTAACTCGCTTTCTTTCCTGGTGTGTGTCGATCGTATTTTGATTTTCTATCTGTCTGTCTGTCTGTCCGGTACAGAATTTGCAATCGATTTTAAACTAACTTCCGATGAGCTCCAGCCATGAAAGTTTTAACGTACCTAAGAACTGGATGACTGTGCAATATGAACTTACTTTCGTTTCTCGCGGGTGGCGGAGGGTATTTTGTGTACTATTGCTGTTTCCCCCTTAACCTGTTCCAGTCGCGAAAGTTTCGCAGGAGGAACAATTGCTTGTAAGCATCCGTGTGAGTCCAATTCTCTCTAAATTTTACCTTGACGGTCTTTCAGCTAGGTGTACTTAGGAAGAAGCATAATATTGGTTGATTCTGATGAAAAGAAACAGAACGAAACCTGAAATTTATCAAACGGCTCTATTCTCAACACATAAAAATGTTGAAAGCGATTGAAAATATCCCCCACACAAGATTAAAAAGGTGAAAATAATTTTTTTATTAAACTTCTTAATGTAACACGTTTTTAAAACGGACTAAAGGTATAAAATAATTTATCCTAGCCCCATATCGATTCCTATCCCCATACAGATAATACTGAAAATCTGTGGCTGTACATTTAAAATAACTATGACTGTACTCCTTAAGTTTAGAACGAAAAGAAGAACGCATGCAGTATATAATAGTAAGGAGCGCATGCCGTTGAGAATAATCACACAACTATTCATGTCATTTAGCAATACAATACAATGTTTACTGACTTAGGTGAACTATTCGTGTGTCACTTATCGTTTTGAGTTTTACAGGTACTGTCACGGCTATTGGAAATTCACAAGCACAATTTTTCAGGGCTATCAGTTTACAGTTAGGAAACTGTATAGGGCTAGGGGAAATTATTTTACACTTTTTAGTAAGTTTTAAGAAAGTGTTACAGCAGAAAGTTTCTATTTAACTATTTGTATTCCCGTTTAGTGTATGTTTTGTTTGCTTTTAAGTTACTGTTGAGATGTTGTTGTAATCAGATTCTGTACGGTATACTCGAGATTACGATATACTGGTACTGCAACTACAGTTGAAGCTTTATTCAGTAAAAGCGATTGTTCATTAGTTTAGAACGTGTATACACAGAATGTTTGACGGTATAGCTACAGATGAAAGGGTTGAGTACAGGACAATAAACAAGCAATCAGTCCTAACAAACATAGAACTAGAAACCAGACACAAATGCATTAATGCCAGTGTCACAATACTGTTGGTGTCTAAGGATAGTGTATACTGGCTGTAGCTTTGTTGCTGACACATCACTGTCGGTTAGCTGATAGTACACCAAGACGCTGTTCGGAAACATGCAGCACGACTCCCCGACAACAAGCATATCGGTCGTGGTTCACCATTACCATGGCCTCCCACGTCCTCCGAATTAAAGCTACGATTTTTTTAATATTTGGAAGTTGTGTCGTATTCTAGCCATGTTGATACTGTCGAGGAACTCTTGGCCACTATACGGATGTTAGTTGGTGCATTCGGGAGAAGTCTGGAATCTATAAAGAGAAAGAGCTTCACAAATTGAACAAGTCAGCAACGCTTTGGTTGTCCTTTGGTCTTCGTGCTAGTGTTTATTCGGCTTGACAGTGATTGACAGAACTGAAGGATGATATCCTGAGGGATTTAGTGCCAAATTGTGTCCAGTTGGCAAGTTAGATCGCCAAAATGCTATTGGTATAGATTTTAATATTTACACTGAACCTTCCTTAATATTTTCAAATTATTTTTTGATATGTGATGATGACAGAAGTAAAAAATTTGTAATAAAAAAGTCATTTTATGTGGCGGTCTAGACGATTTTATCCATAAAAAAATTCAATTACGTATGCGGTCGAGTACATGATGTCGAAAGAAGCGCTTGTCCAAATTTGGTTAACGGTGCATTGATTTGTGTAGCTGAAGAAATTGTAGAGGAAAAGGGTAAGCTTATAGGACACGTCCTTTCTAACAAGTTTCCGAAAATTTGATTATCACTTCTTCATGAAACTGTTGAAATAATGCGGGATTTTGGCATTGCACTTGACTATGTGACACGTCATGATAAATAAAGACTGTGATGGTTTTCTAAGGAAAATAACTGGATTTGAGACTTGGGGCGCTTATGCATATACCTCAATCGAAACGTCGGTCACTGAAAGGAACGCAGCAAAACAGATGATGGCACCTCATAAAATGTAGTGCACACTCTTTTCTGAATGACAAGGCATTTTACCGGTGGATTTTTCCCCGCGAGGTTAAACAGCTGATCGCCAGGAAATATAGAATCTGTTTGGCCACAATTTGTAGAGCCTCACATGGAATCCAGTGACTACTATCTCTAGTGAAATGTTACCTGGTGCTCAAATGATGACGAGCGCAAAGGACATTGTACTACATAGTTGACAGCAAGGCAACGTCCTTTGAGGAAAGCATACAAAGGCTGTGCAGCGTTGTCACAATTGCCATGAAATGGTGCGAGCTACATAGAAAGGTAGTATAAGATTTGTGTCTCTGATACCAACTGTATGGTGTTCCTGACGTGGCAGAGACAGATCCCGCCGGTAGTTCCAGCAATTCTGATAGATTTTACGTCATACCATACAAAGGATGTTTTATGGTATCCACCATCGGCTAATGGGCGGCCACCAAGATAAGGCGGTGCCGGTGGTCTTGGGTACAGTTATTTAACCACCCCATCATCTAATCTCGAACTGTTCAGGCGTGAGATGGTCTTCCTTGACTCCTGCTGCAGGATCCTTCTTCAATTCTTTGTGAGCTGAATGTTGCAGATGCCCAAATTGAATTAAATTGATATAGTATTGTGATATGTTACGAGAAAACAGCTTTTTAATGAATAGCAGATGGGTATTGACCAGCGTTACTTCTTCGGTTCTTAGGGGGTCTTTTGGCCAAAAAGGGCGCTGGACGATTGTTTTGTAGCAAAAGCAACCGCAATAATTTTGGTAAGAACTTTTTTAACTCCAGTGATACCAGAATGAACGAACGGTTTTCGATGAACTGAAAGAGGATACGTTGCGCATTACGCATCTGCAGCAGTTCCCTAATATTTTTTGGTAAAATAGTCGCTGAATAAAGGTACAATAAGTGAATTGCTTTACCCCGTGCGTTTAGTTCTCCAATTATTATGAAGCTCAGATAGTGCCAATATATCGAGAGATTGCTGCAATTAATAAACCATAGAAATACTATGTACTAAGGACTATGCTTTGGTGGGACAGCCGTACCGTAGTTGCAGCCACAATGGAGGGGTACCTGTTGAGAGACAGCAACCTTTTCTGTTGTTACACGAGTAAAAGTCTGAAAGATTGACTTGTATGACCTTTTAACAGTACCCAACATGCCGTTCCTGAGCTGGTAGCGCAACCAACTGAAAGCAAGCGAGAACTACAGCCGTAATTTTCACGAGGGCAAGCAGCTCTACTGTATTTTAAATGACGATGGAATCCTTTTACGCAAAATATTTCGGCGGTAAAATAGTACACAACTTGGACATTGGGATGGGGGCTACTCAGAAGGATCTGGTCATCAGGCGAACTAAACCCGTTCTATGAATAATTGCCTGGATTGTTAGATCCCTTAATTCGGTAGGTAGGTTATAAAATTTACAAACGGCAATAGATAACCTGAAGTTATAGTGTGGATTAATGAAGTTCGGTGACAAGACTTCTAGTCAGTGAGTACAATGTTTTAAACAGAAAATCGGAGAGGGGTAATGCAGCAGTAGAAAATATAAATTCTGGTAAGGTAATAGGAACAGTGTAGTGAACGAGTTATCATAGTGAAGGCAGAGACAAAGCCACCACAGTAGCACAAGTATGTCGAAAAGATGAGGTCTGTTTTATGCTGGAGTGCTCCGCCGTTTGAAGGATCGAGTTCGCCGCGTGAGCCCGAAGATCAAAGACGAAAGCGTTCCTCACCACAACAATGCTCTCTCTCACACATCGCTCGCCGCGGGCGAATTTTTAACCAAATTCAACTTGGGAAGCACTGTCGCAGCCACCCTAAAGCTCCCACCTAGCTCGCATCGACTTCTTTTTAATCTCCCGAATCATTAAAGGCCGGAATCTGAAGCGATTTGATACTGTTTCAGCAGTCCAGGCAGCATCTAAGAGGTCCCTTTCCGCGCGAAGAGCTCTAGATAACCTATCGACAATAGAAAAAAGCGCTGCCAACGGTGTGCTGATGCCCAAGAGCCATATTTCGACGATATTTATTTCGCTGAACAAAAATATTTAAAATTTTGTTTGTTCTGAGACCGATATTGAAACTTTGTGAACGCACCCTGTACAATGCAAATTAGATCCGCAGATGATGAAGACGTTGAAGAGATTTATAATGAGATAGAAGAAGTTATTGGGATAATTAATGGAGACGAAAATTTGTGACTAGGGACTGGAGTTCCATAGCAGGAAAACGAAGCGAAGGAAAAATAGTTGGAGAATGTGAACTGGAAGAAAGAAATGGAAGAGGAAGACGTCTGGTAGTTTCGCACGGAGCATAATTTAACTATCGCTGACATTGGGTTTAAGAATCATAAAAGAAGGTCATGTACATGGAAGAGATCTGGAGATACCGGAATGTTTCAGATTGATCATACAGTGGTAAGAAAGAGATTTAGGGACCGGTTTTAAACTGTAAGACAGTTCTATATGCAGATGTGGGCCCTAACCGTAATTTATTGGTTATGAACTGTAGATTAAAACTGTTGATATTGAAGAACCGTAGGAAATTAAGGAGATGAGTCGTTGATAAGTTGAGAGAACCAGAGGTTGCTGAGATTTCAGGGGGAGCAACAGGCAACGGTTGACTAGAAGAGGGGAAAGGAATACACTAGAAGACGAATGGATAGCTTTAAGAGATGAAACAGTGAAGGGAGCACAGCAGAGATCTTTGGATGAGACAAGACATACTCAAAATTAATTGATGAAAGGAGAAAATATAAAAATACAGCAAATGAAGCGGGAGGAAGGGAATAAGAATGTCTAAAAATGAGTTACTGCAGAATGGCTAAGTAGGAATGGCTAGATGACAAATGTAAGGATGTAGAAATCATCGGGGGAAACAGAGATACCGTCTATACAAAAATTAAAGAGACTTTGGCAGAGAAGCAAAGTAACTGTATAAGTATAATGAAGCAGTAGTAAGAAAAAAAGGGAAAACTGAAGGTAAACTATTCCACTTGGTAAGCAGGATATATGAGACAGGCGTAATATGCCGAATTCCGAACAAATCAGGTGCTACAGGTGTGAAAGTTACCGAACTGTCAGTTTAATAAGTCATGGTTGCAAAATACTAACACAAATTCTTTAACCAGGGTGTCAAAGCTGGTAGAATGAAAGAGATGCAGTGGTTGAGAAGGGAATGTGACAGGGTTATTGCCTATTCCTGATGTTATTAAATTGTACATTGAGTAAGCAGTATAGGAAACCAAAAAGAATTAGGACAAGTGATTTAAATTCAGGAAGAAAAAATGAAAGCCTTGAGGCTTGCCAGTTGATTGTAATCGCATCAAAGGCAGCTAAATGCTTAGAAGAGCAACTGAATGGAATGGGATGTCTTAAAGGGGGAGGCTATAATTTGAGCACAAACAAAATCAAAACAAGAGTAGCGGAATGAAGTCGAATTATATCAGGAGATGCTAAGGAATTAGATTAAGAAATGAGACAAAGTAGTAAATGAGTTTCGCTATTTGGGCAATAAATAACTGATGATGGCCGAAGTAGAGATGATATAAAACGTAGACTGGCAATGGCAAGACGAACATTTGTCAAGAAGAGAGATTTGTTAACAATGAATATAGATTTCAGTATTAGGAAGTCTTTTATGTAGGTATTAGTATGGAGTAAAGCCATGTATGGAGGATAAACGATTTAGACAAGAAGACAATAGAAGCTCTTGAAAATGTAGTCCTGTAGAAGAATGCTGAAGATTAGATGGGTAGATTGCGTAATTAGTGAACAGATATGGAATAGAACTGGGGATAAAAGGAATTTGCGGCACAACTTGGCTAAATAACGGAACGGTTAGTAGGACACAGTCTAAGACAACAAAGGATCACCAATTTAGTAGTGGGTTGAAGTATGGGGATGAAAAATCGTAGAGGGAGATCGGAAGATGAATAAACAGATTCCAGAGGCTGTAGGTTTCAGTAGTTATTCAGAGATGAAGATGTTTGCACAGAATAAAGTAGCAAGGGGAACTGCATCAGACAACGCCACCTAGGAACAACGCCTCACAGCGCGACTCGTGACGTCATGACTAGGGGTCTGAAATGGCGAGCGGCTTGTTAGGCTCTGCGCCACATATATGAAAACATGAAACACTTTCCTGGTAGATTACTCATAGTGTTTTATACATAAATCTGTAAACAAACGCTAATCCCTCTCACTGGAGAATTAAATTGTTCAAATTTCGTAAACTATAGCTCCAAAGGTGAAAATACTTTTTCGTAATTCTCGTCACTCACGCGTTTTGCAACTGCGAATTTCTATAATCAGCAGAAATTCGACTCTTTCCTGGTAAATTATGAATTTTTTTTAAGTAAAGATGTAAACAAACATTAAATCCTCTCATTTCAGAATTAAATTGTTCAAACCTCGTAAATTGTAGCTCCGAGGGTGAAAAAACTTTTTCTTTATTTCCGTCACTCGCCTTTTGAAAATGCGAATTTCTAATTCCATAACTCTGACAGCACTATTTTCACCGTGTAAGTTGCCTTGCATAATTTCATTGAAAATGAGGTACCGTAATAGGAAAGACTGACAATGAATCGAAGTAGTTACTCCGAGACTTGTATCTATGTCAAATTTTATTTTCGTATGACAGATATCTCATTTGGCAGTCATCTACAGTTTTATACTTAAGAAAACATTACCGTGCAGAAACTAGTTCAAACTTCACTGAACCTTCTGCATATTACTTAGTTTAAGAGATTGCCAGTAGAAGACTAGGTAGCGTTAAGTTATTAGGTATTATAAATTAACATGGCAATCACACATTAGAATTATTATAAACTCTGAAAAACTTGCTCACTGTAAGCCATTGTTTATCAACTTTAAAATATTAACTCTTATAAACTTGCACATTTACACTGTATTACTGTATACAAAGACTAACTTACCAGAATACCAGCTTAGGCAGGATTTACACTCTCATGGAACTGGGGTTTAACTGAAGAATGGGACACCACCCATCAGCTTCATGTAATGACATATCTTAAGAACCTGTTATTACTTTTTACTGTACAAACTGATCCATTTATATTCACCCATCCACATACTGATCCCGATCTTTTAATTAAAATACTTGTCATTTAATACATTGATCATTGGCAATGGGTATTATCGTGTTGTAAAAATTTAAAATGTCATCTATAGGGCCATTTGTGAAAGCAGATGAGTGGTATCCCAATCTTCAGTTATGCCAGAACTAGAAATAGTAGGCAACTTCACATACCTTACTGCAGATTATCTAAATCAAAGAACAGCAACGTAGTGAGTATGAATCTGTTTAACAAACTGCCTCTAGAATGGGTAGAATCTTTATTTGATTTATTCCAGCACAAGTAGTACAGTTGGTTACCGGTAAATCCTTCCTACTCACTTGAATGTATGAGTATAAATATCACAGTGATAACTGCTCTGTGGGTGTACCATAATTTCCTTAATGATTTCAGTTTAAGATGACTATACAAATCGTTTTAGCTTGAATATTTTACTTTATAGAAAATCTGTTCCAACATATTGTTTTTTAATTTGTGTAAAGTAATTTTTGTATACGTGCTGTATACTTTTTAAACATTTGTAATTTGACTTTCTATTGCTGCAATAGCTAAATGACAATAAAATTCTTTTATTATTCACTATTTAACGTTGTCCCAGAGGAAAAAAAGCGCTGCATTCCAAACTCCAAAAACATTATCAAATAAAATTGCATAGAATTTCTTTCAAATGAAGAATGGCTTAAGTTACGTATTGTTCCCCCCCCCCCTCCCCGAATTATTGGTTGTATTGACAGACTGGACCTGTTCTGTCGATTAATTTTTACTTATGATGATCGCAGGCTAACATGCAAATACTGGCAATGAATTGTTCTCCTTGTGAGAATAATTAATTTACTGACTGGAGAAAAGTATATACAAAAACTTGTCAACCATAGAGCAGGAGCAGCATTAATTACATATTTACTGATGAACAGTCACAGAGAAATTGTGGTAACAAATTAATCTGTAGCAAAGCCTCATGTTTATGGCTGCATTATATTAAAGAGAGCAGAAGGGGTCCAATACATAACATTTACCAACAAGGTATATGGGATACTGTGCATGAAATAAAAACAGAAAATAGAAATAAACATTTATTTCACATCATCTTTCCAAGCCCCAAACAGTGAAAATATACAACCACAGTATAATTTAATATTTTTCAATCTTTTGTACACAGTTACTTTTTTAACAGTAGTTTCATCATTTCTCCTCTTGGTAAAATTGTTTAGCAAACTATTTGCACAGCAAAACAGTATGCAATTCATGACTGAATCAAGTGAGTGTGTATTTTTACAGTGAAACCCATAAAAAAGATTGCTGGGAATGTTGTGGGATGCTACCTTCACAAGTACATTTCTCTGATTTGCCTGTTCTAAAAATAAAACTCCTTGGTCTTTCAGAATTTTCTGTAGAGTTAGACATATGTCACACATACTACTACATCATGTGCTGGATATGTCAACCCTCCTCTGTCTTTTACCATAATCAAATCATCACCCTGCTTCATTTCATCTGTAGTAAGGAATACCTTACAATATTCACCAATATTCACAATGTCTTTTTTTTTAATAGCTTGGTGTGAGCAGTAACCTGCTATGTAATGCAACAGTGGCCAAGTATTCTCACCTATTCCGTCAACATTATTCTCATCTACTGCTACATTTAAAAATTCTGGTATTGATGTTTCTTTTAATCCCTGAATTTCAGTATGAGTAGAAAAAATATCAGTGGTCTTAATAACATCTCCAACTACTTTTGACCGAAGCACAAGGGAAAACATAGACTGTGCCCTTAGTTTTTGTTCAGTTTCAAAAACGTCTTAGAGAAACATGATAATTTCCCCCACATAGCTGGCGGTATTTGCCGAACCTGTCTTCTAAACTGTCTGTCTGTACTTTCCCTAACAGCAAATATGATCTGTTTTTCTCAGAAAGCCAGTAGTCACTGAAGTCGATCAAAGCAGCAGTTGTGTGTTTCAAAGCGCTACCTGTCTCTCGAGTAAGTTTTCTTTCATTACTAAAATCTTCCCAAGAACATAACCATGAGATGAAGCACTGTAAGAATTCACGTATGTGATAGGAAATACTAGTCACAGGTTCTTGGAAAATATTTCTTAACCTCTGTCCCTTGAGTAACGTTTTTACATTTACAATATCCCACCAACGATTTATTATTTTTATGAATGTTGCAGTACTTTCCCAGTTTCTAATTGCTTTCCTTGAACCAAATGTGTCCAAAGCAACAACTGTCGTACCATTGAAAATATGTAACACTAACTTGACATTTTGGCGCTCAATTGAGATAGGAAATAGAGACTTCAAAGTTAAGGAACTGCCATATTGCAGTAGTTCATCTTTTTCTATCAAGTGCAATTCTTTCAGGGCTCCAACAGATGACAAACCTCCCTTCAAACTGTCACTGAAATCAGGAAAGCACAAGATTTGCTCCTTTTGGTTAAACCAGCTATTGCGGATACACTTCTTTACTTTCACATCTGGAGGAGTAGAAAACTTAGACACTGCTTTCTTATTAATTGCATTATTGTCTGCTACTATACCAACCACCTTAAAATCCAACTGCTTCAAATTTAAGAATGACTGCTTTAATATAAGAGAACAGAACATCACCCTGAATAGTATGAACTGGCAGAATAGATACGACAGCGTGGTAAGGTGATTCCATGCTCTGAACCATAAAAACATGGGCACTGGTTGCACACAAAAATTTGTCAGTGTTAAAGGCGCATCGTACAACATTTCCAGCTTTGTACTCAAGCTGACTCTTCAGATGAATTTCATCCATCAACAGGAGCACAGTTTTATCATCTGAGGATAAAGTACCTACTTTATTTGTGATATAGCTCATAAACTGATCACCCTGCTGCTCAACGACAGGATTTGTTGAGAGTTTACTACAAAGCCTTCAAAGGGTGTTACGACTAGGCATAGAGAAACTATCAGTATTCCTCAAAAATTTGTAAGCATGTGGGCTAATAGAATGTACTAATTACCACATTATCATAGAGTTAGTATCATACCTAATTTGAGTTGAACTTCTGCACTTCAAAAATGAAACCTGTTCTTCAAAAATGTAATTTTAGTTTCGTTTCCTGGCAACTTTTCAAATTATTTTGCAATAACCTGTCAATTAAAGACAAAATGTTATCTACAGGAGCCTCAGAACTATTATACAGAAGACAAATGTTCTTAAGAACATCACTTACCACTTCTATGTTGTTTATTTTCATGGGAAATTTCATGTTTCCAATACATTTCACTTCACTCTCATTCTTGAAGACACTGAGTAATAAACCAATGCTTATAACTACGTGGCAAAAAGTTCTCGAGTAAGGATTATGCTTTAGTAACACTAGGCTCACACTGTCAGATTTTTTTTATCTCTACCCAGTCACTGTGCTTTTCACATTCACTCACCTTTCTTTTCGGTTGGTCTAAAATATCGAACGACATCGCATCAATCATTTTCGCATGTGTGTCCACACCTCCTTGGATAGCAATTTGAAGATCACGATATCCTAAACGCCCCCTACGAATTTCTGGGTCCTCTCGTACTGCAGTTAAGATAGGCATCCAGGCAACTTCGATTGGATGGCATCTGAAAAATTAATAACGAAGTATGAAACCGATCTCACAGCATACAAGTGAAATAAAGATAGTTCTTATGAAACTGTACTTTACTAACAGCGTGTTTCGTAACTCACCTTTTCACAAGCACCGACGATCCAACGGTGCTGTCAAGAGTGAACACGTTTTCGGGTCATACATGCTGGTACTGCCTAAAATATCGTCCTTGTTGAAATGCTGTTCACATATCTAAAAACAAGCATACAGTTCTCATAAACATATAACAAAAATTAATGAGGTATGAGATTATAAATACATTTTTCTGTTTACTGTATTTTGTTCAGCTGGACTACATTTCAAGTAACTATGACACACTAACCAAACAAACACACTGATACTTACAACAGACTGCTTGGTGGGTGTCCAGTCTTGTCTGTGAAGAGCCGATAACCATTTCCGTCTTAAATTCTCGTCGGATGGAAAATAAAACACACTGACTTTAGGTCCATTATCGTAATTGCCCCTGCAATTCGGCATACAACACCTTCGGGGCATTGTAACTTAGTATAGATCAAATAACCACTCACGATCAGCACAAAGTACAATATGGAAAATGCTTCAAATCACGTGTGTCGGTACCTAGCTTCTCAGACCCCTATCCGCGACGTCACAGGCTCCTTAGACTCACGATGTGAGGCCTTGTTCCTAGGTGGCGTTGCATCAGACCACTCTTCGGACTAAAGACCACAACAACAACGACGATGATAACATAAAGACAGTATTTCGAGAACGAGTGCGTAATAGTGCTATGTCTATCTCGTGTCAATGAGTTTCAAAAGTGAAATCACTCACAAATGTGGTTAACGATAAGTATTTCACATGTTATGATCAGTGAGCATTACCGGATTTCGTTTTGGAGATAAATTTGTCAGTTTTCAAAAAGGAGGTTGTGGTTTCATTTTCATGGCGACGCCTCTGGATAGCGTTACATACAAATAACTTTCAGCTGCGATAACAGTAATTAAAGAGAAGTGGGCTGAATGCAGCAGAGCAAAAGCGCACATTTTTCTCTCTGGTAATAAATAAATATTTCTCGACAAAGACAATGACAAATTTATCGACTCACCAGCAGCAAGGCTGACAATAGTTGTGACGTTATTTATTGCTTCGACGGTAATGCCTACGCCGTCCTTTGCCGGCGTTTTATTCTATTCACTGAGAGCTTAAAAAGATATGACAGCTGCCTCCTTTTGGAAACGACCGCATTGTGGAATAATTACAGGTTTTTGAATAGCTTGAAAAAGTAGAAGACATAAAGTTCTTAAAAATGCATGGGTCCACAAAATAATCGCATAATCGCAGTTCCACGTCGGATACAGTGATTAACAGAGACGAGACAAATGAAATGAGCTTCAAGCCAATGTTATTAAACGTATACTGCGAACTACGAACACAGCTCACTGCTGTACAGTTTCCGCTCTCAGCGTTTCCAAGAATAAAATGTTTGCTTTTAGCCATTTGGTTCTCACATATGCTTCAGGTTTTAAGCAATGGTTTCAACTGTTGTGCTGGGAGCGTATTTCTTTCCGAAATAGAATGTAGTAGATTAGAGCACAACATGTGTGTTTCTGACGTTTAAATAACTGCACCGAAGAATTTCTTTACTGTTGATCTTCTTGAAACGGATATCGTACTTTATCCAGAAGTTCAGAAGCCTGACTTGAATTGCAATTACACTCTAAGTTTTGAAACCTTATGGTGTTTGAAATGAAAGAAAAACAATTTTCGTCATTTAATTGCTGAATTCCGTAGTTGTCCTTCACATCTACATCTACATACATACTCCGCAAGCCACCTGACGGTGAGTGACGGAGGGTACCTTGAGTACCTCTATCGGTTCTCCCTTCTATTCGAGTCTCGTATTGTTCGTGGAAAGAAAGATTGTCGGTATGCCTCTGTGTGGGCTCTAATCTCTCTGATTTTATCCTCATGGTCTCTTCGCGAGATATATGTAGGAGGGAGCAATATACTGCTTGAGTCCTCGGTGAAGGTATGTTCTCGAAACTTCAACAAAAGCCGGTACCGAGCTACTGAGAGTCTCTCTTGCAGAGTCCTCCACTGGAGTCTATCTATCATCTCTGTAACTCTTTCGCGATTACTAAATGATACTGTAACTAACCGCGCTGTTCTCCGTTGGATCTTCTCTATCTCTTCTGTCAACCCTATCTGGTACGGATCCCACACCGGTGAGCAGTATTCAAGCAGTGGGCGAACAAGTATACTGTAACCTACTTCCTTTGTTTTCGGACTACATTTCCTTAGGATTCTTCAAATGAATCTCAATGTGGCATCTGCTTTACCGACGATTAATTTTATATGGTCATTCCATTTTAAATCCCTCCTAATACCTACTCCCAGATAATTTATGGAATTTACTGCTTCCAGTTGCTGACCTGCTATATTGTAGTTGAATGATAAAAGATCTTTCTTTCTATGTATTCGCAGCACATTACACTTGTCTACATAGAGATTCAATTACGATTCCCTGCACCATGCGTCACTTCGTTGTAGATCCTCCTGTATTTCAGTACAATTTTCCATTGTTACAACCTCTCGATATACTACAGCATCATCCGCAAAAAGCCTCAGTGAACTTCGGATGTTATCCAGAAGGTCATTTATATATATTGCGAATAGCAACGGTCCTACGATATTCCACTGCGCCATACCTGAAATCACTCTCACTTCGGAAGTCTTCTCTCCATTGAGAATGACATGCTGCGTTCTGTTATCTAGGAACTCTTCAATCCAATCACACAATTGGTCTGATAGCCCATATGCTCTTACTTTGTTCATTAAACGACTGTGGGCACCTGTATCAAACGCTTTGCGGAAATCAAGAAACACGGCATATACCTGGGAACCCGTGTCTATGGCCCTCTGAGTCTCGTGGACGAATAGCGCGAGCTGGGTTTCAAACGATCGTCTTTTCCGAAACCCGTGCTGATTCCTACAGAGTAGATTCCTGGTCTCCAGAAAAGTCATTATACTCGAACATAATACGTGTTCCAGAATTCTACAACTGATCGACGTTAGAGATATGGGTCTATAGTTCTGCACATCCGTTCGACGTCCCTTCTTGAAAACGAGGATGACTTGTGCCCTTTAATTCAAGATATAACTTAACGTGGAGCAGTAAACGTATTTCAGTTACGTTTGCATCATTCCAGTTTCAAGTATAACGCATGTATTTTCATTGAATCTCTCGTTTACGACAAGTTTAACAATATCACGTACAAGACTCTGATAAGGAGCGAGGACAAATCATTCACATGGAAAGTAAGCCACAGTCACATGACTGCAATTGCGAAACTAGAGCCTGGATGTTTATGTAGGATTGACATGAATTTTCGATACAGAACACAGAGCAAATGAGAAAAGATTTTCTTTTTAAAAAGTATGGTTTTTCGTTTTCTAAACTGGAATCAAACATTTCAGCGTGAACTCCAATCAACTAAGTGCGTTTGGTCTGCTTAAAAGACAACGTTCACTGTTTCACTAGAAAAGAAATTTGTTTATAGTTCTGCAGAACATTAGTTTACAGACTACATAGCATCTCTATCCGACGAAAGTTATTTCCCGTTTGGTCGTAGAAAATCTCAGGTAGTATATACTGGCTCAGCTGATGCACCTCTGTCATCTGAAGTGGCGCTATTTATGCAAATTCACTATCCTGGTGCAAATGTGCGAGGATCGCTCAATAAGTAATGCCCCACATATTTTTTTCTCAAAACATATTTATTGTTAAGAGTCAGAATTTGGTGACATACATCAACATATCTTGTCCATGTCCTATATTTCTGCGCAGTCTCCATCACGTTCTATGGTCGTACTCTAACGTTGTGGAAGAGCATGTATTACATGCTGGTAAAAACTCTTGTCCTGTAGGCGAGAGTAGCAGACTGTTGAGTCAGTTGTCGAGCTGTGATGTGCCGGTCGGCACGAATAATGGCATCCGCACGATTCAGCATGTCTGGAGCAGTAACTATGACAGGACGTCCCGAGGCGTGGCTGATTATGGAGCTCTGTTTCTGCATTTCCTGAGGCTGTAACTTTCTTTATCCATCGCCCAACTGTACTCTTGTCAATTGCAGCATTTTCATACAGTGCACACAAACGTTTATCGATGTTAACCATTGGCTTATTTTTCTGCACACAGCACGCCGCTTGTAAGGTGAGTCTATGTAGACGCCATTTTGACGCTGTACTATGGCTCCGCCATCTGCCAGATGTTTCGAAACTTCACCGGCGCGCAGAACAAACATCAAATTTGAAGCACCAACAAGGACATTTGTCTACGTATATTAATGGCTTTTTATTAAAAAAAAGGGGTGTTGTCGTAACACTCAATATGATTCAAATGGTTCAAATGGCTCTGAGCACTATGGGACTTAACTTCTGAGGTCATCAGTCCCCTAGAACTTAGAAGTACTTAAACCTAACTAACCTAAGGACGTCACACACATCCATGTCCGAGGCAGGATTCGAACCTGCGACCGTAGAGGTCGCGCGGTTCCAGACTGAAGCGCCTAGAACCGCTCGGCCACACCGGCCGGCTCAGTATGACTAACTGATATTTTAACTAACACTTGAGATGGTTAGTTGCAAGTATTCTGAAGTCTCGACTGAGCACCTGCAGCCGGCCGGTGTTGCCGAGCGGTTCTAGTCTGGAACCGCGTGACCGCTACGGTCGCAGGTTCGAATCCTGCCTCGGGCATGGACGTATGTGATGTCCTTAGGTTAGTTAGGTTTAAGCAGTTCTCAGTTCTAGGGGACTCGAGCGGTCTAAGGCAGTGCAGTCATGGACAGTGCAGCTGGTCCCGGCGAGGTTCGAGTCCTCCCTCGTGCATGGGTGTGTGTGTTTGTCCTTAGGTTAATTTAGGTTAAGTCGTGTGTAAGCTTAGGGACTGATGGCCTTAGCAGTTAAGTCCCATAAGATTTCACACTCATTTGAACATTTTTTTTCCAGGGGACTGATAACCTCAGATGTTAAGTCCCATAGTGCTCAGAGTCATTTTAACCGTTTTTTGAAGAACCTGCAGCCAGCCCGTATACGCAGTCTCACTGTGTAAATGAGAGAAATCTCGGGCCGACTTCTCGGTGCCGCGTAACAAACATGAGAAAGGATGTGGTAGTCTTCCTCGGGGTCCAACATACCAGGGGAAGCGCCATATAAATATGAGGGCGCAAAAGCATTCTCTCTCAATTACCACTCAGTTACTCTGTTATCAGCAGTGTCGCCGCCTTCTCTGAAGAGGTGCCAGCCGGCCGCTGCCCTCTTGTCTCCATGTCACTAGGCCTTGTCCGTCGAACTGAGGATGAGTTCACAGCCGCAGTAGCGAGCTACGGAGATAGAACCTGGGGCAGTCATATGAGGCTAGTTAGTGCCGGAAGAATCATCCTATTCTTACTTACAGGGCTATTACAAATGATTGAAGCGATTTCATAAATTCACTGTAGCTCCATTCATTGACATATGGTCACGAGACACTACAGATACGTAGAAAAACTCATAAAGTTTTGTTCGGCTGAAGCCGCACTTCAGGTTTCTGCCACCAGAGCGCTCGAGAGCACAGTGAGACAAAATGGCGACAGTAGCCGAGAAAGCGTATGTCTTGCTTGAAATGCACTCACATCAGTCAGTCATAACAGTGCAACGACACTTCAGGACGAAGTTCAACAAAGATCCACCAACTCCTAACTCCATTCGGCGACGGTATGCGCAGTTTAAAGCTTCTGGATGCCTCTGTAAGGGGAAATCAACGGGTCGACCTGCAGTGAGCGAAGAAACGGTTGAACGTGTGCGGGCAAGTTTCACGCATAGTGATGTCAAAGATTCATTGTTTAAACCTCCTCTACCAAGAAACGTGCCAGAACTGCGATCTCGCATCAACAATACTTTCGAACTCATTGCTGGGGACATGCTGCGCCGAGTGTGAGAGGAACTTGATTATCGGCTTGATGTCTGCCGAATCACTAAAGGGGCACATATCGAACATTTGTGAATGCCTAAAAAAACTTTTTGAGTTTTTGTATGTGTGTGCAAAGCATTGTGAAAATATCTCAAATAATAAAGTTACTGTAGAGCTGTGAAATCGCTTCAATCATTTGTAATAACCCTGTATATATGTAGGTCTTGTGAATAGAATCTGGTTTCCTTCACTGAGTCCTGTGTCTTTGCAACATTTCAGCTTCAGTAGGTCGCTGATGTCGGAGGTCTTCAAGCGGCTGCCCACGAATAGCAACTCAGCAGCAGATACGGCTGAGGTAAGCTCCCCTGTAACACTCCGCTAGGGGTCGCGACAGGGACTTTCCAATAGTCAGTTCACTTTGACTCATTGCACCAGTTTTTGAGAAATACTGTGGAATCACAGCGATTCACAGATATACTCTTTCCGAAAGAGATAATTCGATTCTCGCTTTCTTCAGTGGACTTTCGGCAATAAATTTTGATTAGAAATACGTCTCTAAGGTATACTACCGCTTCCGCGTTTCGTCTACAGTCAGGTGACAACGCTTGACTATCTCGGGATTACACTTCAATATCCTAAAACGTAATTCTGAGATGTAGTTCCTCGAGTGATTTTGGATTTCAACAAACTGCCAACCGGCCGGATACCTGGCTACCAGGCGGCATGCAGCGTTGCGGTGGGCAGTGGCCATAATGTTTTGGCTTATCGCTGCACGTTATTAACCCTCAGTGCGCGAATCCTACTGGTACATGGCCAATTATTTTCAATCTGTTTCGTTTGCAGTAATCAAGTTTGAATCATAACTGTAGTAAAGAATGAATTCGAAGCCTTCCTGTCATCACGACAAAGAGAAGGTCGCGGATGTGTGTTTTCAAGCGACACAGCTGGGAACATGGACCACGTTTCCATAGTCCTGTGCAACTCGGACGGAGCACCATGGTAATTTAACATTGCCATTGTTAATTTTTAGGCTAGGTATTGTGACAATTTACAATATAGAGATTAATATTAGTGCTAACTCATTAATGTAGCGGCACGATCGTTTAGGATACGGGAAGTTAGTTTTGTGCGATATTCTGAGAACACGTTACAGCCAGGTGCGGGCAGATTGCAGTGACTTACGCATACCAGCAGTTGCGAAGGCAAATATAGGCCACAGGGGTGTAGAACTGCCGGAGTGGGCACACACAGCAGTTTTCACGGCGCAAGTCGCAGGCAGAAGGCGCCCACTGGCCAACTTAGCGTGTTACGTGTATGTGACGTGAAATGGAGCGCTTGGAAAAACAGAGGCTCACAGCCGAGTATAAATAGGTACTATTTTCTAACGAGATTTTTTCACGTGTGGCAGCTCTCTTGGACGGCAGAGCGTGTCACACCGCTAGCCTCACACAGCAGCAGATGGAGCGCCAGCATTCCAGTCCGCGGCAGGTCTTTGGTTCGATCCCCTGAGGCCGATGCGGGGTCCATAGTGCAGCCAGCCAGCAGCAGGTCACTCTTCGGCTCACTACCTAGGGCAGTCGTCTTGGCTTCCAACTGTAAGTAGGCTGTTTATGTTTTCTTATTGGCAACGTTACGTAGCGCTCTGTACGAAAATCACTGGCTGTGCTGTGTGCAGTCTGTGGCCAGTTTGCATTGTTGTCTGCCATTGTAGTGTTGGGCAGCTGGATGTGAACTGTGCAGTTGGAGGTGAGCCGCCACCAGTGGTGGATGTGGGGAGAGAGATGGAGGAGTTTTGTAATTTGTCATGAACTGCTATATATATTATGAGTATTAAGGTAAATACATTGTTTGTTCTCTACAAAAATCTTTCATTTGCTAACTATGCCTATCAGTAGTTAGTGCCTTCCGTAGTTTGAATCTTTTATTTAGCTGGCAGTAGTGGCGCTCGCTGTATTGCAGTAGTTCGAGTAGTGAAGATTTTTGTGAGGTAAGTGATTTGTGAAAAGTATAGGTTAATGTTAGTCAGGGCCATTCTTTTGTAGGGATTTTTGAAAGTCAGATTGCGTTGCGCTAAAAATATTGTGTGTCAGTTTAAGCACAGTCTTGTATAATTGTTGAAAGGGGACGTTTCACAACATATGCCAGTGGCATCTCGAGGCGAGGGCCTCAGATTTGGATGCCGGATCACGGTGCCGTGGTCGTCGCCACGATCTCAGCTACGCCAGAGAGGAAGGGTGCAGTGGGCCGCTCGGCGGCTCCCAGCGGAGCAGGGCTGAGTCAATGGTGAAGAAGACCGCTGAGGCGGCTGCAGGCCAGCCCTGACGACTCAGTCCTACAAGGCTGACACACAGCTGCGCGTTGCACTCGGTCTCTCGGGCGATGGCCTCAGCATTGCGAGATCTTGTGCCGCGGACCGAGGTGAATGGGGCGCTGTAGTGGAAACCAATGTAACACTTGGAAAGTTCTCGCCGAGTTTCAATATGGCACATTCTAACGCCTGGCACCCATCCACTACATTTGGTGTCTTCCCGCTTCACTTGGTCATCCTGAAGCATTGCGGGACAGAAGTCGCTACTACATGAAGACCGTAACATTATTTTCTTGCAAACAAACATAACAGTCCAAAGTTAACTTCACCGAAAAGGTCAGCAGGAATGAATGACTTGTTGCCACTCGAAACACACTGTTCTTTTCGTTCATAATTGTGTTACCACATCACGATAACACCCCACAGCATATGAAGGTTGTCAAGGGAACTGCACGTTTATGTCCAGCGTCGACAGCGGTCGTTCGGGATCCGGCTGACCCAATGGTACTCTGGACTATGAGCGCCCTCTGCCGCCAAGATACTGGATGGTCGGTGGCAGCGGCTCAGCCCCCTCGAAGGGAGCCACTAGGCTACGACAACTTTGCTCGTGCTTAGGAGAGCGAGATTATTTCTTCTTGACACTGATAGCTGGACTCTGGTCCTTGTTGCTTCTTTGCAATGAGTCTTCGTAAGCTCGGAGGAATTCAAATTAAGTAAATCTTTGTAAGTAGGCTGTTTAGGTTTTTATATTGGTAACGTCACGTAGCGCTCTGTATGAAAATCACTGGCTGCGCTGTGTGCAGTCTGTGGCTGGGTGGCAATGTTGGAATTTGCTATTGTAGTGTTGGGCAGTTGGGTATTTAACAGCGCATAGCGTTGCGCAGTTGGAGGTGAGCCGCCAGCAGTGGTGGATGTGGGGAGAGAGATGGCGGAGTTTTGAGAGCGGATGATCTGGACGTGTGTCCATCGGAGACAGTAAATTTGTAAGACTGGATGTCATGAACTGATATATATATGATGACTATTGAATATTATTAAGGTAAATACATTGTTTGTTCTCTGTCAGAATCTTTCATTTGCTAACTATGCCTATCAGTAGTTAGTGCCTTCAGTAGTTAGAATCTTTTATTTAGCTGGCAATATTGGCGCTCGCTGTATTGCAGTAGTTCGAGTAACGAAGATTTTGGTGAGGTAAGTGATTCATGAAAGGTATAGGTTATTGTTAGTCAGGGCTATTCTTTTCTAGAGATTATTGAAAGTCAGATTGCGTTGCGCTAAAAATATTGTGTGTCAGTTTAGTGATGATCAGAACGAGTACGTTCAGTTTTGCTCAGCTGTTTGAAAATCAGGTAACGTAAGGGGTTTATCAGCACAGTAATTCATTAATTTTTCTAAGGGGACGTTTCATCTTCTGTTTGTCGTTTTAACTTGTTCGTTAAGCATTCCTGCTTCTGTACAGCTACCTTAGGAGAACAGCTGGCGCACCACTCTGTAGTCTACCTCTCCTTAGCGTTGGTATTTCTCCTCCACAGTTCCACTACAGTGACGAGACAGGTGCTGGTACTAGCGCTAAAGAAACAACTCTAGTGTGCTGCATTCCACTGCCCAAAACTATGCGATCTTCTATAATTCCATGACACTGTTAGCAGCTAATTAAGATCTAAAATGTGTTATTTATTTTCATGTTCCTGCTGAGGGTATCATCAGTGGAACTCGACTGATATCCTACTTTGGTAGCCTAAGAAATGTAAGTGGAAAAATCGTATAAAAGAATAGCCGGTTGGTTCTGGCTGACGGAGAGCAATCTCTCGGCGGGAGCATCCGGGCAAATGCGGCCGCTATTGTTTCTAAAATTCGGCGGCCTGATAAGTGATGAGCCGAGTGCTGGCCGGCACTCGCTGGCTCCCCTCCCCTCCCCCCCCCCCTTCCCACGCTGGACAGACAGCCCCATTTGTCATCTGGCACGGAGAGACCAGCTTCTCTTCTTCCCGAGGCCGCCTGCAGTTCCTCCCTATCTGTTTCCCTAGGCCCGTCCGTCTTCCGTATCAATCACTCCCGCTTATTGAGTTACAATATCCGAACCAGTAAGCACGCACATAAATAATGCAACCGCCGGGGGCTGTCTGGCGGCGAATACGCCGCGCCGTCTGGACTTGGCGGCCATCTTGATAATGTATGAAAGCGAAGAACGGGGATCGTGACGTACAGAGCCATTTATTTCGTGACGGGGCCGCATCCCCGCATTCACGAATGCGATACAGTAAGAAGCCGGCAGATAACCGAAGGAAATTTATTTACAACAAGTAAACCAGTTTTTCAGAGCAGATGGACGTGTAACGTGAATAACAACAAACATACCAAGTATCTAGGACAGACACTTGGCCTCACCATTACATACAAGAAACACCTCGAGAATACCTCAGCAAAAGTATCAACACGAAATAACGTAATTTAGAAACTGTGCAACTAGTTGAGGAGCAACTGCTGATACTCTCCACATCTCATCGCATGCTCATGTATTCTCTGTGGCCGAAAATTATGATCTAGTATGTATCAACAGTGGTCATTTCAAGTTCATTCATGAAAAATTGAAGACCACCATGAGGTTAATCTCCGGAAACATGGTATCCGCAACTAAATTTTGGCTTCCGGTGTTGTGTAACTTTTTAGCTCCTTATGTGATTTTAGAAAAGGCGTGAAACTGCAGGCACACCAGTCCATGAAAATCTCCCACATCTAATCAGCAGGCGTCTGAAGTCCCTACTAGCGTCGATACATCTGGCTGTAGAACTTCGAAACGACTGTTACAAATCAAGAGCTCAATAGGCGCGTGACTGAAAAAAAAAACAAAAAAAAAACAGAACCGCTACATCAATGCTTCCAGAGCTACAGTCTCAACTCTCAACATTTCTGGAAGTGAGTTAAACCGAAGGTAATGACTGGCACAAAACAGGATGTGGACTGGCCATGGCAAATGCGCATATTCACTATGTAAATGGCGAAAAGTAACATCTCTGGACTGTGGATGTGGCGCACCGAAAAGGTTCATCCAACACCTACGCAGTAAATGTCCTTTGCTCTTTTACAAGGAAAACTGCATTGAATTTTGTGAGGCATCTGCATCGTCGCGAGAATGGACTGAACATATAATTTCTTTTATGTCTATATTGTTTCAGAAAATTGTTAATTCTTTTATTTGTGCGGTTCCTGTATGTTACGTCTGGATCGCTATTTTCATGTAATGCTAGGTCCCTACACAAAGGAGCAGTTAACTTACGATCACAGATGCCGTTTTGAGAAGTTACTAAAACGTTGTAACGAGTACTTTGACGATGATACCTTTCACTGCATGCTAGCGACGTCCTTACCTACCTTCTGACCTTCCACCACACTTCCTCGCTCCCTCTCCCCCAGCCCCATAATGTGAGGAAACCGTTATTACAGTGATAAATGAGCATCAGAATTAAGATGCTTTCCTAAACCACATGCACGCACACTTGCGCAGAACAATTCACACACACAAAGACACACACTTTTTTTCGTGGTCTTGAGTCTGGTGACTGATTGAAGCAACTCTCTGCAAAAATCTACATAATAAAATACCATGTTCCACGTGACAAAGTGAAATACCTTGTAATATCTCTTCATATTCGATAAATTATTCTGATACAATTCTACCCTTGAATGACGTTTACAAATTTTCTGTCTTCATACTCGCAGAATCCATGCGCAAAATAGTTTAATACAATAGCTATGCCATGAGCGCATAATTATTCTTTGTAGTACTCTCTCTGGTGGTTGTTAGAAGAAAAAGCTTCCGAGATTGTCTTCATGCCGATTAGCCTGAGCTTGGTTTGAAGAATTGTAATCTGATTATTGAGATTTATGACAGAAGATAACTGATACGAACTATACGATTAAAAGGGATATACACATATATATTGCTCCTTCATACAAGAGATGTGTATTTGAAATTTGAGAATTAATGATATTCATCGATATATTGCGTAGTTGTTAATCAGAAGGGAACTTCCGAAAGACTGGGTACGAACCTGCATTTAATAATCCAAGAGCTCCATCACTTCTTCGTAAGGTTAAACTTCCTCAAAGCCAAATATCCGCTTGATCTGAGGTTTCTCGACTGATTATACACCACTTCCAAAAATTACGAGGCATTTTATTTGTACAGATTAGCAGACTGCCGCAAAGTACGAGCCTGCAGAGAAGAAGAATCATCGCCTTATTTCATTCTAACAAGTAAAATTTCTGAATTATTTTAAGTGACTGAGCTATGACTGTGTTTTCTATTATCAATGATTGATTGCTCGAACGAATTGAGAACTACATAATTACATAGACAGGAGGAAAAATTACAACCTTCAGCCGTCATTCCGATGTCACCATATAATAATGAAAAGAAACAGCATAAAAACGGCGGCTCCATGTGTTTCATTTTATTACGAAGTCACGTGTACCACCGATCACAAGAATGTCCGTACAAAAACTAACGTGTTTCGTGTCCTCCACAATGTGCAACCATTTTGACCTGCTAACTGCTGTCGAGTCGAGCTCTCTCTCTAGACGTTTCATCACCCCCCTCCCATAATTCCCTCCATTACGAAACTGACACTTCCTAAATGACTCACAATGTGTAGTATCAAACAATCCTTTCTTTTATACAAGTTTTCCGGTACATTTCTGTTTTCCCCAATTCAATTCAATGCCTCCTCGTTAGTAACCTGATCTACGCATCTAATGTTCGGCATTCTTCTGTTGCACCAAGTTTCAGAAGCTTCTATTCTCTACCTTTTTGAACCACATTTCCCTTCCGTTCTAACCATACTGCCCACAAATACCTTCAGGAAACACATCTTAACATTTAAATTTGTATTAGATGCTAAAAAGGGATCCTCTGTACTTCGTCCAACTCGAGTTGCTTCGTTACCAGATAGCAATTCATCTACTACCTTTAGCGTCTCATTTCCTGATCTAATTTCCTCAGCACCATCTGACTTAATTTAGTAACTTTCTTTTACTTTTCTTGATGTTCGTCTTAAAGCATTTCAAGACGTTGTCCATTCAATTGATTTATTTCTTCTCCCTGATATTCATTTCTCTTTTCACACACACTCTGTTTTCCTTTACTTTTTGCTCAACGCACAGATTGAATAACACTGTGAGACAGGCTATATCCCAATCTAATTTTCCTCTACACTCTAGTCACCTTCATATAGTTCGTATCTCATAATAATGGCAGTTTGTCTTTGGTACATGTTGTAAATAAACTTCCGCTTTCTGTAGTCTATCTCTGCTGCCTTCAAATTTTAAAAAGCGTATTCCATTCAACATTATCAAACAATTTATCTAAATATACAAATACTGTAACCGTAGGTTTGCCGTTCTTCAATCTATCTTCTAGGATAAGTGGTAGCGTCAGTATTGCCTTGCGTGTTCCTACATTCCTTCGAATCGCTGAGGTTGACGTTTGCCAGTTTTTCCATTGTTCCATTATTCTGTAAAGAATTCGCTCAGTACTCACCTGAGAATCCTATTTACACATTCACGCCCCGATAATTACAAGCCTTAAATAATAAAATATGGCCAGTTAGTATTTTTTGTGATCCTTTGAAGGTGTTTGATTGTGTATATCATCTTAGACTCAGAAATTTGTTTGTAATTAATGACGTGCAATGATGTAGCTAGTAAGGAGCTGGCAGCGTTAAGATACCAAGTTCAGAAAAATAACATTTGTGTTAGAGAAGACAATTTATTTATAAAAATGATACCATAAGTATTTATATCTATCTGTAATAGTTTTTATTTAAGTTGGAGAAACTCTAATAAAAGCTAGCAAAAGGACAATGAAGTTTTAGACTTAAAAATTGAACTGTTGAATGTAACCTTTGTTCCAACAGAGGATGAAAGTAGTGAATCTGAACTAAAACAGAGTGAAAAGAATTTCAATTAACAAATATTACACACATAATATTTCATTACACTAGAATCACGGCCGACTACTTATTTGGTTATCCGCCTGCAAGAGACAATGAGCCACTATGAAGAACACTATAAATCAAATGCGCATAGATTAAATATGTGTAAATAAAATTTGAAACAAGACTCCCAGTTGGCATCAGCGACAAATAATACATTTAACCCTGCGTACTCAAGTCAGCATAACTGGGCTCACTCTCAATATAGATAAATTTGTAACGTGAAAAGGTACCGTTAGCAAAGCACGTGGCTTGATTTCAAATTCCACCAATAGTAATTAAATATAATTAGAACCAAAGCAGCCACACGGCTTGAAATAAGACGGAACATTGATCTTGCCTTTATGCTGAGTACACATTACACATACCATTCGAGTATTCATAAATTATCAAGAGCGCACGAGGCAACAGGAGGACATAAAGGGAAATTTATCAACATACCTAGCAATACACTGCTCTTAACCTGCACTGGCGGTAAATGAAGCTTAAAACACACAGTATAAGGACTTGACGGCTTCACATACAGTCTACACATTAAGATGCTCGAAACAAATCCACATCTTTCAGGCAATCAACTCTGACTGTAATTTGTGTAGATACGACACAGAAGACATAATACCAAGGGTGTCTTTCATCAGGTTGGAGCGTCTACTTTCTCAGACTCGTAACGGACAGACTGCCAATGTAAACTTGCGCTGAAAGTGCTACTCAGTTACAGGACTTACGTGAAACGTTCATGTGCCACGTGACGCCAGGAGGTGCTGTTGGATGGCCGTTCTCTCGTTATGGGTGAGCAACAAATGGGAAAGAGCTGAGTTGGGGCGGCATTGAGTGGACGCGCTTGTGTCCCTGGTGGGACGTTAAGCACGCCTTTGCTTGGCAACAAGCAAAAATGCTAAATCTTATTTTTGACTCCTATCGAAAGCACACGTTGCTCACACTCACTGTTTTGAATCGTGCTTAACTAATAGAAGGCAAAAAGTTGTGCTTCATAATTCAGTCTATGTTGGAAAGGTAGAAAATTGTAGTGACGGTGTAGAAATGCGAAAGGAGGCACGCAGATTTTAATTTTTCGTCCACTACTATTCCTTGTACATGTGAATGACCTTCCTCTTAACAGTGAACAAACATGATTGATACTTTTTGCAGCCGATGCTCATTGGAGAAAAAGCAACAGTAGAGATTGTCAATTATGTTTTTCAAAGAATTATTAAGTGGGTCTCCGAAAATAGTATTTCTCAAATATCCAATTTTTTACTACAAATAGTGGCACCAACAGCTGATGTAGGACACGAACAGGAGTTACTAAATAGGGTAGAACGCACCAAATTTTTGAATGTATATGTCGAAGAAAACTTTAGCTGGAAGAAGCATATTTCTGAGCTTCTCAAACAATGAAGTTCAGATATTTTTGCATGTTTATACCATGCAGTGTGTTATGGATACATTTTTGTTGGGTAACTCATGACTTAGAAAGAAAGTCAGAAAAGCGATAATTAAGAATGATATGCTGTGTTCATCTGTGGTCACAATTTAGATACCTCTTCAAGAAGCAAAGAATCTGCCATGTTAACGACACCATCACACTCATATATTCTCTAATGAAAGTCAGAAAAAATCCATCAAAATTTGAGGACAGTGATATCCACATCTACAGTACCACCCGAAAAAAGTACCTTTGTTATTCATTATTAAAGCAATGATGAATTCTTCTCAGGATATCAGCCGAGTAGTGGCGTCGTCTTGTCGCAACGTTTCGATGAGTTTCGTACCCATCATCTTCTGGCGACACACTTCTCCAGAAGATGATGGTTACGAAACACATCGAAACGTTGCGTCAAGACGACGCCACCACTCGGCTGATAACCCGAGAAGAATTCATCATTGGAATACGCCGAGAAAGACTGCAATCGCATATTATTAAAGCAGTCATTGGATCAGAAAGGAGTGCAATATGCAGAAACAAAAATTTTTGATCAGTTGTCAAAGACCATAAAATATGTGGTAGGTAGAGAAACTAGTTTTACGTTTATATCATTGCTCCTGGACAACTTTTTCTATTCCAGGGACGAGTAGCTTTATAAAAACTGGTAGCAAGTAAAAAGAGAAAAACAGGTCAACTCTTTTTTAAGTTTTGTGGCAGGAACAGGAGAAAAATATGTTCATCAAGCCTAACACCTTATGTATATATCCTGCAAATGGACTCGTGCCACAACATCTCGATAAAGGTATCAATCACTCAAATGATCTGTGGATCATGTAACTAACTAAGGTAATTAGCTAGGATGGATGATGGCCCTGGACGTTAATTTGTTATTTATGGCTGCAGAATTCATGGGCAATGAGAAGTTATTGAATCACAGTCATTGGCGTCCTCTCGACTGACTTGGTGAGGACAGTAGTATGCAGGCTGTATGTACTTTCTGAGCTACCAGCTGCATTGTGAGGATCATGATATAACGCATTCTTCCAAATTGTTCGATGAACGGGAATTTCATGACAGCTGCTGCAGAGGATATAGATGATTTACCCAAATGTGATATATGAAAATTTGTGCCGGACCAGAAATCGAATCCAGATGTCCCGCTTATCGTACAAATGCTACTTGTGAAATCAGATGTACGTTTCATAAGCTGAGACCGGAAATACGACATTAAAAATGGTCTCGATTTCTTATGGTAGTGTCATTCTCCCTGAGCGGGAATCACACAAGGTGGGTGACTGAAAGGAAGTCGTTCATAAGATCACGATATAAGGAATGGACTCTGACATATGGATGTTTAGAGTAGGCTGGGGGCCTACACGGATGGTCGAATTGGGTAAGGAGACAACTCGTGATAAGCGGGCGATCTGGGCTAGAGTGCCAGTCCGAAATATGATTTCATGTGGCTCAACTGGGCAATAAATCTATATTCATTTCAGTTGATGTGCTGAAAGTCGCATTCAGCTAATAATTTGGAATAATGTTTCATACAGCTGCTGAGTGTCTAATAATATATAAATATTACATATTTTTGTTTTATTTGATTCTTTATCTGTGGTTAACCTACATTGCTGAAGCTTCCTGTCTGTTCAAGACACATTCATTCTTCTTTAGCGAGTTAGAGTTCTGTTTTTAATAGATCAATATTTATGCTTCCTTTGTATCATGTGATTTGCTACTCAGGACTGATGTAATAGCCTGTGGTTTTAGTGAAGGCCTTGTGCTCACTGTTCTTTAAATTTTGTCTATACGTCCTTCAATGCAGTAGGCCTGAAAGTCACTTACGTTTCAGCTAATGAGTTCAAGTTTTATTTTTCCGATTTAGCTGAGAATTGTATGTTATGGCTACCATTTGCTCTTTGATTTGCTGGGCTTGCAGGCCTCAGTTGTGTTGAGTATTGATGTATTTTTTCTTTATGACATGTGTTAACTGGAAATTTCTGTGTATTCTAGTACTGGTTGAAATATGAGACTGGCGTCGTCTATCTTGCCGAATACCTGAGGAATAGTCGAAATTTTCCTAGGCTGGGAATACCTGCAGCCACACAGCCACACAGAGATTTTGATGGTACATTGCCAGAGTCATTTCGGACATTGAGTGGCGTTTTGTGCTCTTCAGTGATCAGACAGGTTTGTGTCTGTGGTGGTCAGATCGACCCTAATGTATCCGTAGACAGCCTGATGAAAGTTGACACGAAACAGCGATTTTCGAGACCCATACTTCTTCAGTCCCAGGAATAATTTTGCGCGAAGCTATTTGATATTAAAATAGGGTTTATAAATTGTCAAAGGAATGCTCAACGCTCGTCAGTATGCGACAAATATTGTGAAACCAGTTTCCTTCGCCACCAGGCTATCAAGTGGCATATTCCAGCAGGATAATGAAAGACACTACACTGAAGTTCAGAGCACAAACGCCTTGGGGAACGTATGGATCGTTGACTAACGTGACAGATACTCCGACTTGTCACCCACAGAATGCCTCTGCAATGTGATATACTAGACTGTATCCGTAAATTTTCGTGAACTATCAGAGAATGTTTTTCAGGTACTGCAATGTATTCCGCAACTTTTCATTGCAGACCGATGTTTACTGGAATAAGTTTCCTTCTAGTACTGTATGCTGCAAACATATCTGTGTGATTTTTCGATTATTTTCGTTTATTTAAGAACAATGGAAGAGTATTTCCATGTTACGCTGACATCCAATCCTAACGCATTCATTGATATATATCACTGTATGTTGTGCGTACCTCCGAGAAGTGACTGAAAAAAGTGAGAGTGGCTGTGAAATCTAAGAACTGTGAGTACGAAGTGCGTTATCCCAATGTTGGGCTGATACGTTTCACGTTTCTCTTTACAGCGCATTTGTTAGACGTTTGTTTGGGTAGCGATAATACTTGCACCTAACTATTTAGTTGATGTTACCTGTTGTACATCACGGTGAAAATAGTGAGCCACGTAACAGATGGTGTGGAAAGCCGTTTGCGAGCGCCAGACTCATCCGTAGCGATTAAACGAATTCTGAAGGGAAGCCACACGTGCAGGCGGTAGCGCTCTAAGAGCTCTTCAGCACGTAGGATCTCTGGTCATACAACTTCACAGACTGTGAGGTCGGGTTGTCGCGTGTGACTCCAAGTCTTTAGAATAGCGATCTTCGTACTGTGTGCCAGGAGCAACTTTCTAAAAGAATTTGGTTTTGGAATAATGTAGCGCATCAGGCTAATACAAAGTAAATAATTTTACGGGCGGCCATGCCTGTTAAAAGAACATCTCGTAGGTGCGGTTTTGGCCTAAAAGACATCTGAGAGGCTGGAGGGAGACTTTCTGAGCAAACGATAACTAACTAACTGTTTTCACGTAGAAAAGCTCTGTGGAAGTTACTGTAAAGTTTTTCTCCTTTTTGTGGAGGAGGAATGGTGTCATCAGGACACAAGGAGACACGAACAACAAAACTGTTCTCGCACACGATACGAGGAAATACGCCATTCGGTGGCTTAAAAGAGTATCTACTAGGTGGGAAGTTGGTGTCTGTAACGAGGAATGTCACAGGAAGAGAACCCTTGGTGTTCCGGTTTCGTTTCTTTTAAACGTCATTAGATAACGATAATTGATGTTACATGCTGTAGAACAGGGATCGTTCATGGGCGAATTTAAATAGTGTTATGTGCAATCACTGACTTGCTTTCTGTTGCGTTGGGAGCAAGTACTACACACCAAACAGCAATTTTATATTTGGGGGCAGGATCCTGTGAGGTGATCATCTCTCTTATCTTATCCTCGCCTTGGGGCCTTTTTAAACAGATTTTAGATGTTTGAGTCGGCATCTTGCAGATTCATCTAAGGAATTGTCGGGAAATCGGCTGTAAAGCATAATATATGAACGTTGCTGATTTTCTAGCACAGCCTTGAACAGGATCTAATTACTATAAGAACGCCTACACAGATTTTGTGTCGCTGGAAATCACTACTATTCCATTCTAGTAACGCTATTTTTTGGGGCCTGTTACAGCGTAACATATTTATTTGTATCTAGAAAGCCTTCATGTATCAAAAGAAATTAATAATACCTGACAATTTAATGTATAACAGTGATAAGTCTGATGACGAACTGCCGGTCGCCGTGACTGAGCGGTTCTGGGCGCTTCAGTCCGGAACCGCGCTGCTGATACTGTCGTAGGTTCGAATTCTGCCTCGGGCATGGATGTGTGTGATGTCCTTAGGTTAGTTGACCTCAGATGTTAAGTCCCATAGTGCTCAGAGGCATTTGAATTTTTTATAACATGGTATGACAAATTTTCCGATTCCAGATATAAGTGAAGTCGTCTGTGCACTACAGCTCGCTCGAATGCCAGAAATGTGGATATCCTGAGGAGAAACGCCCAGGCAGCCGGCACGTTGGAGGAGAGTATTTATAGGCAGCGGGCATCGATCCCTGAGGACCGCCTGGTACGGCCAGCGCCTTAATTGGTCACGCCTCCGGTCCGTGACAAGGCTGCGTTTCGGCGATCATTAACACCGAGCGCTCCCTACGCAATTAAGGCTTTACACGTAATATCGGCAAGAAAAGTGTCGACTGAAGGCTGCTGACTTTGCAAGGGCACAGCTGAATACCAACGTTGCAGTCAAATTGCACAGTGTATTATTCAAAGTGAAGTAACGTTATCTGTGTCATGGCAGCATTGTCGCTTCTTCGTAAACCTGATAATCTTGAGACAAAACACCTTATGAAGCGCCAGGCTAGCACTGGCTTGATAATGAGAGTGGAATATGCAACAGTAACGGAAAGAAGGTGCGTATTTTCCCCAAACGTTCGTGGTGCCACTTTGATTTAAGGAATAGGCTAATTAATGTCTTTAAGTGTGGTTCCACTGACTCGATGTGGTTTATGGATGCTATAAATACACTAATGTACAAAAGTTAACCGCGAATGTAACTTTCGCAGTATGTGTCACTGCCAAGTAACACAGCTACATGAAACTTCCACCATACATAGAAAGAACTGCTGCATCGTATTACAGATGGTAATTGAAAGAAGTACGCAATGAGACGGAAAGAAATGACACTTCTATCCAAAGGAGATATATGCACTGAAGTCACTGCGTTTTAAAATCGTTCTCTGCACATAAGAAAGAGCGGTACGTCATTCTTAATGGGGTGTGTGGTCACCACGGGCTGCGATGCTTTCTCTGCAACCTACTCCCACGCTGGCCACGAGGTTGGCAAGGAGCCCCTTTGATAGGGCGTTCCATTTCTCCCCCCAGTGTGCTAGATGATCGTTGGCGCATGCGGACGCGCTGCTGTACGTCTCCCTAATGCATGCCATCCCTCGGTGAGATATAATTCCGGGGGAATGGGCAGGCCATTCATTCGCCGAATATTTCCTCGTTCCATGATGTCCTCCACGTGCGCTGATCGGTGCTGTCGCAGAGTGTCATGTATAAATATGAAATCAGGACCGAATACACACTTGAAAGGACGCACATGGTGAATGAATACAATGCCACGATAATGGGGACCAGTATGTATGTTGTTGTTGTGGTCTTCAGTGCAGAGACTGGTTTGATGCAGCTCTCCATGCCACTCAATCCTGTGGTACCTACTGCAACCTACATCCTTCTTAATCTGTTTAGTGTATTCATCTCTTGGTCTCCATCTACGACTTTTACCCTCCGTGCTACCCTCCAATACTAAATTGGTGATCCCTTGATGCCTCAGAATATGTCGTACCAATCGATCACTTCTTCTAGTCAAGTTGTGCCACAAATTTCTCTTCTCCCCAACTCAGTTCAGTACTTCCTCATTATTTATGTGATCTATCCATCTAATCTTCAGCATCCTTCTGTAGCACCACATTTCGAAAACTTCTATTCTCTTCTTCTTCAAACTATTTATCGTCCATGTTTCACTTCCATACATGGCTACACTCCATACAAATACTTCCAGAAAAAACTTCCTGACACTTAAATCTATACTCGATGTTAACAAATTTCTCTTCTACAGAAATGCTTTCTTTGCCATTGCCAGTCTACATTTTCTACTTCAACCATCATTAGTTATTTTGCTCCCCAAACAGCAAAACTCATTTACTACTTTAAGCGTCTCATTTCCTAATCTAATACCCTCAGCATCACCCGATTTAATTCGACTACATTCCATTATCCTCGTTTTGCTTTTGTTGATGTTCGTTTTATATCCTCCTTTCAAGACACTGTCCATTCCATTTAGCTGCTCTTCCAGGTCCTTTGCTGCCTCTGACAGAATTACAGTGTCAACCAGGATGTATAAAACGTTTAAAAATTTAGGGGCTCTAAGCCCACGCAACATTATGCCTCCCAACACCATGACACGTGATCAACAAAAACGATAATGTTCGACAATATTCCAGAATGCATTACATGTTCCCGTCGCTCGCCATATAGTAGTGCATCTAAAACTGTCGAACATGTTGTTTTTTGGTGATCCAAGTATAACGGTGCGAGGACACGTAATGTTGCAAGGGCGCGCTGACCAGACTCCAAATCATTCAACATGGTACTTAAACGATCAACGTTATTGTGACACTGCACTCCTTCCCCATGTCTGTTTTTTATGAGGTGCCCTCTGCCCTGACGTCACGTTTATGGATGACAATGCGCGACCACGTGGAACTGTGCAATTGGACGACCTCTTGGAACGAGAAGATATTCGGCAAAATAAGTAGCCTGGTCGTTGCCTGGACTTCAACCCCAGCAAGAGCAAGTGTGCATTAAGGAGAGGTGTTTCAGCACGTCCAGATGCACTAACGACGATCAACTAGTTGTTAACCGCTCTGTTGGAATAATGGAAAGCCCTACCTCAAGCGTATGGAAACATGGGGTCATGTTGCAGCTCGTGCATTACCGCCCGTGATGATCTTATGCCCTATTAAGAACTATGTGACGCTTTTCGTAATGTCCGTGGATCGATCATAAATCTCGCTGAGTTCAGTGTAATTATTGCCTTCGAATAAACATGTTATTTCTTTTCACTTCAGTGCATATTTCTTTAGGGAACTTTCTGCGCTACACTATAGCAGTTATTTAGTTCAAGTTTCGACAAGCTATTTTATTTGGCAGTAACACATCATGCGAACGTTACTTACTCTCTTAAGGTTTGCGCACCAGCGTATTTGTTGTGTCTACTACAACCTATCACAACTTCTTTAAAATCAAACTGATTTTATTACATCATGTATTATACGGTTCGCCGATGACATTGTAAATCTGTCAGAGACAGCAAAGGACTTGGAAGAGCAGTTCAACGGAATGGACAGTGTCTTGAAAGGAGGATATAAGATGAACATCAACAAAAGCAAAACGAGGATAATGGAGTGTAGTCGAATTAAGTCGGGTGATGCTGAGGGAGTTAGATTAGGAAATGAAACACTTAAAGTAGTAAAGGAGTTTTGCTATTTGGGGAGCAAAATAACTGATGATGGACGAAGCAGAGAGGATATAAAATGTAGACTGGCAACGACAAGCAAAGCGTTTCTGAAGAAGAGAAATTTGTTAACATCGAGTATAGATTTAAGTGTCAGGAAGTCGTTTCTGAAAGAATTTGTATGGAGTGTAGCCATGTATGGAAGTGAAACATGGACAATAAATAGTTTGGACAAGAAGAGAATAGAAGCTTTCGAAATGTGGTGCTACAGAAGAATGTTGAAGATTCGGTGGGTAGATCACATAACTAATGAGGAGGTATTGAACAGGATTGGGGAGAAGTTTGTGGCACAACTTGAGTAGAAGAAGGGATCGGTTGGTAGGACATGTTCTGAGGCATCAAGGGATCACAAATTTAACATTGGAGGGCAGCGTGGAGGGTAAAAATCGTAGAGGTAGACCAAGAGATGAATACACTAAGCAGATTCAGAAGGATGTAGGTTGCAGTGGGTACTGGGAGATGAAGGAGCTTGCACAGGATAGAGTAGCATGGAGAGCTGCATCAAACCAGTCTCAGGACTGAAGACCACAACAACAAAGAACAACATGTATTATACTCATACTTCTGGCCAGTTTCAGCCCGTTACAATTCTTAAAAGTCTGTAAAATCAAATATCAACAAGCAAATACAATGGAAAGTAGTAAAACACTCTTTTGTTCACATCGCTGCGCTTTGCAAGTTACAACTGGTGTTACATTACTTAGTTCTGCATCGGTGGAAATGTATATCGTTATACAACGAAACCATTTCTTGCTACGTGGAAAGAGAGATCTTTTCGCACACACATGTCGACAGTCTGGATATACCATGTTGGACATCACATGCTGTTAGCAGGAACACGTTGCGTACCACAATATCTAAGTCAGATGTTGTTGGCTTCTAAGTTAGCAGCAGAATGTGTCCAATTGCTGTCACAAATTTAAACGCAGTCGTTGCAAAAACGAGGGAATTGTATCGCTCAAAGTATATGCATATACTGTGATATCTGACAAAGAGGCTACGTATAGCAGCACGGTATGCTACAGTAGTCTGTCCAAAGTGTTTGCGTGCCTAAGTGCCCTGTTAGTATTCTGGATGCAGTAGAGCCGCGTGGGATAGCTGCACGATCTGGGGCGTCTTGCACGGTTCGCATGGCTCACCCCGTCGGAGGTTCGAGTCCTCCCTTAGGCATGGGTGTGTGTGTTGTCTATAGCGTAATTGAGGTAAACTTAGATTAATTAGTGTGTAAGCCTAGGGACGGATGACTTCAGCAAAAAATGGTTCAAATGGCTCCGAGCACTATGGGACTTAACATCTCAGGTCATCAGTACCGTAGAACTTAGAGCTACTTAAACCTAACTAACCTAAGGATATCACACACATCCATGCCCGAGGCGGGATTCGAACCTGCGACCCTAGCGGTCGCGCGGTTCCAGACTGTAGCGCCTAGAACCGCTTGGCCACTAAGGCCGGCCCCTCACATTTTCCAACGCAGTATAGTATATGCTAGCCTTGATAGCAGTAACGTAGCTAATTCTTTACTCCTGCATAAAAATAACATACTTTCTTTCAGTATGCGCACGTCTGGAACCTACTACCAGATTGTGTGCCGGCCCGGGACTCGAACATTTCTTCCGCGACTGCTAGTCTCGCAAAGTATGCAGGAGGAATCCTTCGAAGTTAGGAAGGCACGACATGAGATATTCTCGGAAATACATCTGTGGGGCTCGCTGTGTGTCGTGCTTGAACAACTCAATCGGGAGAGACGTTGACCGCAGATTGCACAGGTCCCGGGTTTCGAGCCCTGTTCAAATGCATAGTTGTATTCTGCCACAATGATCCACAAGATGATTTGGTTGAAATTGGTCTATTCCAGTGGTAAAAGTGGTCGCGTTTTCATTGGCTGTAAAATCCCCACAAACGTAAGTGGATCGTAATGTAATACATCAAGTAATAATGTTTATCGGCATACAAAATTTGTAACAACCTACGGCGGACGTAAAAGTGATTTTAACTTTTGATATTTACAGCAGACTAATATTTGGTGCAATTTGTTTCTCATCATCTGTATTAAAGATTTGGAATGTCTTCTTGACTCAGCTGAAGTTTCAGTCTGGACCTTACAAACTCCAAAATTTGCGATGTCATGCTGGTTAAATGGCTTGATTTAGCCTTCCGGTTTCACTCGTCATCTTAGGTAGTACGTGTGGTTGAAGTGAGATCAGATGTGTCCACTTGTTATGAAATTTCCTTGTAGGCATGCTTAAATAAATCATTTCGGTGTTATTAAGAAAGCCTTATTTTCTGTTACTCTGAGTGTCCTTTACAATTTCATGAGTAAGAAATCTGCTCGAAATCATATACAGGGCGTTACAAAAAGGTACGGCCAAACTTTCAGGAAACATTCCTCACAAACAAAGAAAGAAAATATGTTATGTGGACATGTGTCCGGAAACGCTTACTTACCACGTTTATTACTTCTCTTCAAATCACATTAATCATGGAATGGAAACACACAGCAACAGAACGTACCAGCGTGACTTCAAACACTTTTTTACAGGAAATGATCAAAATGTCCCCCGTTATCGAGGATACATGCATCCACCCTCCGTCGCATGGAATCCCTGATGCGCTGATGCAGCCCTGGAGAATGGTGTATTGTATCACAGCCGTCCACAATACGAGCAGGAAGAGTCTCTACATTTGGTAACGGGGTTGCGTAGACAAGAGCTTTCAAATGCCCCCACAAATAAAAGTGAAGAGGGTTGAGGTCAGGAGAGCGAGGAGGACAACTGGTTCTCCCGTAGCACTCTCCATACAGTGACGTGGTCAACGTTACCTTGTACAGCAGCACCTTCTCTGACGCTGACATTAGGGTTATCGCCAACTGCACGAAGAATTGCCTCATCCATTGCAGGTGTCCTCGTCATTCTAGGTCTTCCCAGTCGCGAGACATAGGTTGGAATGTTCCGTGCTCCCTAAGACGCCGATCAATTACTTCGAACGTCTTCCTGTCGGGACACCTTCGTTCTGGAAATCTGTCTCGATACTAACGTACCGCGCCACGGCTATTGCCCCGTGCTAATCCATACATCAAATGGGCATCTGCCAACTCCGCATTTGTAAACATTGCACTGACTGCAAAACCACGTTCGTGATGAACAATAACCTGTTGATGCTACGTACTGATGTGCTTGATGCTAGTAATGTAGAGCAATGAGTCGCATGTCAACACAAGCACCGAAGTCAACATTACCTTCCTTCAATTGGGTCAATTGGCGGTGAATCGAGGAAGTACAGTACATACTGACGAAACTGAAATGAGCTCTAACGTGGAAATTAAGCGTTTCCGCACACATGTCCACGTAACATCTTTTCTTTATTTGTGTGTGAGGAATGTTTCCTGAAAGTTTGACCGTACCTTTTTGGAAGACCCTGTATACACTCTAAGGAAGAAAGGAAAAAGGGAAAAAAGGACACAGCACGAAGGAGTATCCGAATAGGTCGAAACCTGGTAAATGGACAGACTAGTGAACAATCATATTTTTCAAAAAAATTGTACGGATTGCTCAACAGAAAGACCATCACAAATTGAGAGAGTGAATAACGGGTTAGTGCACCTCTGGCCCTTATGTAAGCGGTTATTCGGCTTGGCACTGACAGACAGAGTTAACGGATGTCCTCCTGAGAGATATTGTCCCAATATTTGTCCAATTGGCACTTTAGATCTTCAACGTCTGAGCTGGTTGGAGGGCCCCGTCCTAAAGCTCGACACGTTTTCAATTGGGGAGAGATCCGGCGATCTTGCCGGGCGAGGTAGGCATTAACAAGCAAGAAGATAAGCAGTAGAAACTATCGGCGTGTGTGGGTGGCATTATCTTGCTGAAATATAAGTCCAGACTAGGTTACCATGAAGGGCAACGAAAAAGGACGTAGAATACCTTCAACGTACCGCTGTGCTGTAAGTGTGCCGCTAATGATAACTAACGGGTTGTGCAATGAAGTGAAATGGCACCCCAGTTCTTCACTCAGGCCGTATGGTGGGCGACAGTAGAAGTAGTAGCCCACCACTGTCCGTAGCGTCTCCACACAGGTCTTCACCCGTCACTGAGCCTCAGTTCGAAGCGGACTGGTTCAAATGGCTCTGAACACTGGGCACTTGTGGCCGAGCGGTTCTAGGCGCTTCAGTCTGGAACCGCGCGACAGCTACGGTCGCAGGTTCGAACCCTGCCTCGGTCATGGATGTGTGTGATGTCCTCAGGTTAGTTAGGTTCAAGTAGTTATAAGTTCTAGGGGACTGATGACCTCAGATGTTAAGTCCCATACTGCTAGGAGCCATTTGAATCATTCGAACTTGCGACCGCAGCAGCCCCGCGGTTCCGAACTCAGGCGCCTAGAGCCGCTCGGCCACATCGGCCGGCTGAAGCGCACTCATCACTTGACAGTTCTGCTCCAGTCAATGTGAGTCCAGGCAAAGTTTGCCCGACACTGCTGCAAACGGGCTTGTTGGTGTCGGTTCAAAGGGTGCCGCTAGCTCAGCTCTCTTTCTTTGAGCTGCCTGTTTATGGTCCTTGTGGTCACTAAAGCACCACTTGCATCGATGATAATGATGAATCTGGGACTGTGAGTAACCTTCTGACTATTGCTCGGTCCTCACATTCCATCGTCTCTCTAGATCAGCCTCTTCCTTCTTGACGCTGTGTTCGGCCATGGTTATCCTATTCCTGCCGACAATTTTGAAGACTGGCATCGATACTATTCAAATGTCGACCGTTTCGTCTATAACTCCAATCGGCTTCTTTGAGTCGCGCTACATGTCAGCTCTCAAATGCCGACATTTACGTATATTGATCACATGCATGTCTCTGAGGCATAGTTACTGTCCAATTAAGCACACGGAATGAAATTAGCGAGTACCTTATATCCCCAGGTATCGACATTTACTATCCTTATCAGCTGCGTGTTGAAATAGCGCTGTAGTTTTGCCATGTCACACCTCCCTTTCGTCGGCCGCGACTCTTTACAGTTTTGAGTTTTCCGCCGATGCCTATACGATTATCAGTTTGTGACCACTTCGCGTAACTCGTTCCTTTTGTTTCCTCATAGTATATAATCGAACCACAGTATAAATGACAAAGTTGAGAGAAAATATCTGACAAAATATATTCTATCTAAATTTGATTTCGCTGTAATATTAGGTAGGCCTGGCTACCGCATTTCCCAATGAAATAGAGACATTTGATGTAGAGATGCTGTAACCGCATTATCGTAAGTGCCGTATCGTTCTAAGGTTTCTTCTAGAGTATTACGTACGGAAATAACTTCGCGAAAATAATAGCCTTAACGGGTAAGTCCGTGGTTGTCCCAACCTCATTTATGAGGGAACACTGCTCTTAAGTTGTTTTATGTACGAGCACCATACCGTTATGCCCTGTCAACTCGCTGGAAGAGCCACCATACATTTTGTGACAGACGCGGTGCAGCATGAAGCAGTTAACGAACGGATGCACACCAGTAATTTGCCGGCACCCGGCCGGGCCGGATATTAGTGCAGTCAGCGCCGACATGTATATTTATTTGCACGCTGCATATTTGCAAAAAGCAAAGTTGACGGCATTAAAGCAGCGCATCTGAATATGCAAACCAGGCGCGTGGCTAGCCGCTTCCTTAATTAATTCTGCACTCATTTGAGCAACGTTAGAAGGAGTCTCGCTGTCTGCCCTTTGCTCAGAGGCCGCGAGTACCCTGTCTTCCCCTTCCCCGTAGCCCTCTGTCGTCCCTTCATCGTAACCCTAGTCGTTGTACGGCTTTGATGTGCGACCTTCGTGTACGAACATTATATGTACTTTGGAATGTGCACAATTTACAAAATTTTAAAACGGGCGAATTAACAAAAAGAAATCCGTAAATTCCTCCTGAGTATTTTGTAGACACACAGGTTGGTCACGGAGAAGAGTGATTCGTCGTGCAGTATTCAAAAAATCGTAAAATCCAGTGTGGTTTTAATGACAGCCGATGTAGCTTACCCCTCCTCCTGTCACCCTTCTCCCCTCTCCCCTGCTCTCGCTTCCTTCCTGATTCAAAGTGTGTCTGTGTGTGTGTCTGTCTGTGTGTGTGTGTGTGTGTGTGTGTGTGAGAGAGAGAGAGAGAGAGAGAGAGAGAGAGAGAGAGAGAGACGGAGGGAGGGAGGGAGACAGGAGAGAGATAGCGAGAGGGAGATTTCCCTGTGTGAATTACCAATCGGAATACGGACTTTAAATAATAAATGTACGGCTTATTGCGGGTATTCAATCATATGGTGCCACATATGTGATTTATAGCCCGTCATTCACAAACTGTTCATTCTTGATTGTCTCTGTTTACATTAGATTTCAGTAAATGCTGAGGCTAGCTAGAACGATCTGTGTGTTTTTGTTTTGTTTTGTTATCGACCGGTGAATCGAAATGTCGGGAAACTTTCACTGGACCGAGATTAATGGAAATGAGCGTAGTAATTGACGAATTGCGTTAATCCGTTATGCGAACGCTCATACGCTTGACGTCACGAGATTACTTCGAAGGACTAAGCTGCGTTAGTTCACCAGTTTAGTGGTATCGAATGTTATACAGGTTGCTTACTTGACAGATCACTGAGTCTCGAAATTGAGCAGGAATTATAATAAATATTTTTCTTCGCATCTTCTACTTCTTGTGTTTCTATCTTCCGAATATTCAAAAATAATTTTATGTGACAGTCTTCATTATGTAAATCAAAATAAGTTGATGGTTTCAAGTGTGTAATTATTGTCACGTATTTTGATAATCCTGTAATAAAAGGGTTATTCACAAAGTTTTTTGTTTAAAAAATGAAAGACCTAGTAAACAATAAGCGTATGTAGTCAGAGTAAAGATATCAAACTGTTACTGAGGAAGTATTCCAGCCTATCGATGAAAGAATCACATGGAAGAATTTACAAAAAACGCTGAAGTAGAGGACACCGCTTCTGCTTTAAAGAGGGTTGTGTACATGAAACAAAGGAGTACACGTTTTCTTCAGCATTAGACTGAGAACAGGATTCTGACGGAAGTAAGTATATAGGTCCAGAAAATATTTCTGAGATAACATATTTTGGTAGTAAGTGGAAAATGGAAAAGTCTTTTGGAACGATATCTCGACTGTGAGATTCATTCGCTAACACGTATAAACCAAAGTTTAGTGCTCCACGTGCTTTATAAAGGTAAATTTAAACTTTAATTTTGCTAATGCGTGACTTGTAGCATCATTATATTCATTCGTATTAATTATCGGTTGTTTCACCTCTGTCTTCTTGCTGTCGGTAACTTGCAAAAAATTTAGGAAACATGATTTTGTAGAAGTCTAGACTCTCAGAATGTGAAGGCATAAAATCTAGTACAGAGGCGTCTCATGAAGAAAATTTGTCAATACTTCAGGACCATTTTCAAGACTTGGGTTGATTAAGATAAGTTTATTGGTCCGAACAGTTACTGCTTAAGCTGGTTTGTGAGTGATGAACGTTAGCCTTCCATTCATTGTGTCGCCCCTTTCCCCTTCTAGGGCTTCCGCTACACGACCTACTAGTGATAACCTTAGCTGCTGTTTCCAGTACGTCGTCCGCAGGCGATTCCAAAAGTAAAGACCCAGGTACAAATTGAACAAAAGTTTATTTGAATTAAGAAACACCATTAGGAGGCAAGTCTTCAAAATTTATGATCAAAATAATCTCTACTGGTGGAACCCAACAGTCCATCTGTCTGGTACGAAGGAAAACAAGTTCTTAAGTTCTTAGCGACCTCAGTTTCAAACAAACTCCCAAATAAATTCTTCTGAGTTGAGTACAAAACAGTCCAACCGCCTGGTGACCAGTGAAACAGAATTTCTGGATTAATGTTGTTGATTCCCTGAATACATAGACAATTTCTGGGTAAAGTTCATGACTCATTTAATACAGAGAGCAGTTGGAGCCCAAGTTGACAAGGAGAATTAACTAAGTCGGCGAGGTCGAATTTTAGGAAAGCGGAAAAATACTAAATTTGGCCGCGTCTTTTTCATGGCGGCCACGCTATAGGATGCAGTATGAGTAGGGCGGATCGGACGGCAGTGATAGCCTAGCATAGTTCATGGAGTGAGCTCCTGACTGAAGAAACGCTTACGCACTCCGCGCCTGGAGTGAACTCGCTGACCTCGGTCAGTGTGCCGGCCTAAATAAAACCCTCAGCGCCAGGGATTGTTCGGTCTTGCTTCTTGTCACGTGACTGACGTAAGAGGTCCCTGACGCCAGCGACCTATGCTGGGGTTTTGGTTGCCACCCAGTGTGTCGTGGCAGCCTTCGAATGTCTTCTGTAAGGCAGTCAGGCTGTTTGCGGAACTTTGATGTTGCATGGGTTGCAAGCATAATAGGCGTAAGCCATACTACACTGCAGCTTCCCTGCTACCGACTCGGAAATATCACCATCTCAACTCGTAGAGAGGTGTGAATTAATTCTGAATTACATACATACACAAAAAACCAAGCTTAGAATACCACAGACGTGCAATTAAAATTCTTCATCTTTAGACACGTTATACTACAAGTGAATAAATTTCGGTTTCTGTAGAATTTACAGACATTCATTTGGTGAAGACCTCAGTCGCAAGAAATGTTCTCTGTCTATTAGTGAGTCATGTATGGAGATGGTTCACGATACGATGAAAACTGTAAAATAACTCGACATACCTTTGCTGTATTTTCACGCAGTCAAATGCAAATGAATGACTGGTGCTTTCTAGCTTATCTTAGAGGAACAAGAGTTTGACTCTGGGACACACGGACACACATTTTGAAATAAAGTTCATCTTCATTTACAATTTATGAAGTCGACTGTAAGCGGGCGTCTCCGCAACAGTTACAATGTCAACGTGTTGACATGACTGATGAAAGCCTATCCTCTCAAATTTAAGTGTTTAGCCAATAAATATTCAGCAGATGTAAAATTCTAAACTTACGCAGTTATCCTTCACGTTTAATCAGCTCTATATTATTCCCCGTCAATTCCTTGTCAATTCTTGCATTTAGGGTTTTCTAATTACGTTGTCCATTTCTTCTAAGATAATTACATTTGTGTCAGTATAATTAGTTATGCTTGCATAGTGACTACTTGTCCCTAGATTATACCGCCGGTTTTTGTAATGTCTGTCAGTTGTTCTTGACTCATTACATTTATCTTTGCTAGATGTTTCTCAGTATCTTTATATACTGAAAATGAATCTTCTCTGGCGTACACGAGTACTTAATGTTCTATTTGTGCTGCAAATTCATCCCAAATGGCTTGACGAGTCTCTTTACAATGATTTTGCTTTATTTCTGTTTATTCTGTAGTCTTCTCTTTTTTGATTCTTTTGGCGATTGCAAAAAACCCTAGAAGTATATCTGTTTTTATTTTTCCAGCTTTTTCATTCTAAGTTGGAAGCCCTTCTTTCTTTTGCCATTTAGGTTATTTTCCTACAGCTTCACCGCCTGCTTTATTTATACAATATTTGAAGTTTTCTTATTCTAAGTTCATATCATAATGTGTAAGTGTGTTTATTAAGTAATAATTCAAGCTTTATTAGTAGAGATCTGAACCTGAAAGATCTTTAAATAATCTTATTTTAAAATTGGTTGATTCTCTTTGGCTGTAGGCTATGAGCCCTTGCATCTCTTCCACTTGTGTTTCTTTGGCCACAAAACTGTCGATGAAAATATCGCATCCTCTGAAAATTTTAATGCCTGCTCTAAGAAAGCACACTTCTTGTACACCAGAATATAATCCACACTTGTACTATGAGTGAGCAATTATTTATGAACCTCGGAAGGGCGTGACAGTTACTTCGAATATATTGCCTACCATTTGCATTTACAATATATCTTCCCACCACGTCTTATTACGGTTATTAACTACTCTAGTATTCCAATCTTCACAAATGAAGTCTTTGTTCCTGAGGCAGTTCTAACCCTTTTCTTCTTTCTCTCTGCAGCAAATTTTCGTTTGTTATAAGATCTCTAACATTGCATGTTGCAATATTAAAGACGACCGCTATGTCCGAGAAGTTCTAGGGCTTCAGTCCGGAACCGCGCTGCTGCTACGGTCGCAGCGGACTGGTTCAAATGGCTCTGAACACTGGGCACTTGTGGCCGAGCGGTTCTAGGCACTTCAGTCTGGAACCGCGTGACCGCTACGGTCGCAGGTTCGAACCCCGCCTCGGGCATGGATGTGTGTGATGTCCTTAGGTTAGTTAGGTTTAGATAGTTCTAAGTCTAGAGGACTGATGACCTCAGATGTTAAGTCCCATAGTGCTTAGAGCCATGTGAACCATTTTTACAATTTTAAGAATACCCAATATTCCAACTCATTTGGTCTTGTTCTTACTGAGGTTGTATACTTTGCATATTTTCGGCTTTTCTCTTTGAGGCTGATGAGAAACGAGACTTTCTTACGTCATTGGGCTACCAACCCAAATGTACAACTTCCAACCTGGAGGGTAATTTGTAATCGAAATTTCCTTTCCCCGGTCTTCGACGAGGCAACGCCGTCCTGCAAAGCATCAACCATGTTATGGTTGGGATTCTTGGACCACTTTCTCCTCGCCAAACGTGATAGTCTTCGCCATAACGCTGGCAAGGGCTCATTAAAAGACGGTACGAACAAATGGTACCAACCGGAACCAGGCGGACCGAAGTTTTTTAAGGACGAATTAGTCTTCTCCCCCCCCCCCCCCGCCACCACCCCACACCCCTCCTTTCTCAAACGAACCTGAGAACCTGACACCGGCTATGGCGGAGTTTACTGCGGAGTACCAGTGTTTTTTGTTTTGTTAACTCAGTCGCTTACGTATTTGTGAAAATGCATTCACATCAGTAGAAGAAGCCTTCATACCCAACCATCAAAACATAGAACACAAGCCACACAGTAAAGCAACATCCTTCAGGCGAAGCACGCGTTGTGATGTGACTGTCATCTCTCCAAGAATAGTTCATCGTAGAATCGTTGTGCCTTCTTCCGTTGGTCCGCAGCTCGTGGTCTCGCGGTGCCGCTCTCGCTTCCCGATCACAGGGTCCCGGTTTCGATTCCCGGACGGGTCAGGGATTTTCCCATGCCTTGATATCACTGGGTCTTTGTGCTGTCCTCCTCATTTCATCGTCATTCATGACTGAGCAAAGGTTGGGAATTTGTACGGACGCAGATAACCGCGCAGTTGAGCGCCCCACAAACCAAAAATCATCATGATCTTCCAGTGTATTCAGTAAACTCACACCCCGTGATGCATTTTGGACAACTTTTCATCAATACACTTATACACACTGCTGCCTGTGGCTATTAACACTGCTGGAAAAACAACGTCCGGCCAAAAGCGAGCAGTACTGATTGCAATCTTGAAGGCGAATAGCTAAGTAAGTGTCTCTGCTAGGAGAATAAAGTAGTGTGAGTGAATGAAAAAAGTTTATTTCGAAAATAGCCATACAATGGATATCGTTGATAATTGCACTATAGTGCAAGTGTTTTCAGTGCAATACATATCGGAGACCAAGAGCCCCTACCATTACAAAACTCAGATATTATCCTTGTTAAACAAAAAGTTCTGTTTCACTTTTATGATATTATATTCCAGTTTAGGAGGAATAACAAGTGGGCTGAGAAGTCAATGGGAATTCGTTTTTAGGGGAAGGGCGTGTTAGGGTAGTCCATGCAGTCGTGCAAAGCCATTGGGCTACGGTGGAGTAGTGGTTAGCGCATCTGCCTAGTGAGCAGGAGACTGGTTTCGAATCCCGGCCTTGGTACAATATTTCGTTTTACCTTCAGTCTGTTTACATACGTATATCATTGTTTGAAAAGCAGATGCCGAATAGAAAGGAATACAAAGTCATTAAACAGACATCTTTGAGGCAGGCTGTTAAAGCCAGTGCGTATTCCCCAATTCTTCTGATTATCTGATGACAGAAATCAAGATCATTAGTCAGTCTACAGTCATACTGAGAAGGGAGCTAGAAAGTATGTCGTTTCCGCTTTGCGTGCTTTCAATTTACTGGAGTGACGTTTCGTCCTGAATCCACTGTGAAGACTGCGCATCTGCTGCACTACCCGGCGGACGAAGAGAGTGTTGTTCTGCCAGTGGCGGCCGCTGAGAGGAAACCCGGCAGAGTAAGTGCCGATTCTGCCGACAGGGCGGCTCGCAGCGAGATTGCGGCGGTAAAAGCGGGCGGAGGCCGCTCGACGTCCGCACAGTGGATGCGCCGCTGCGGCAGATATTGTTCTGTCAGCCGGCCGCCGCGGCTGAAGACAGCCGACCGCCTCCGCTTCCCGTCGGGCATAAGATGGCAAGTGGCAGATGCTTTGTCTGTGGCGCCTCCCAGAAACTACCAGTATATGGGGGCTACGGTACACAGGAGAACGCAATAGGAGAAACACAAAAATCGTACGATATTATGTCATGAAAATTTGCGACAACTTAAAATGGCGCTAAGTGGTTACAGTAGCACACAAAAACACAGCTGACCATTAGAAAAGCAACACTCTGAAGACAAACTGCAGCAAATTGTTAAATTGGCATTGAGGACGGAAGTTAATGAACTTGAACGAAAATGTGAATTTTCAATTTACTTTTCATTTATTATTAGAACACATGGACAATAAGTTCCCAAAGTTTCAGTGATGAAGTCGTATCCGAAGGGCCTGAAATATAATTAAACATGTAACGCGGCCTACCTGCTACGCCCACTTTTTGAAGCAACGTTTCAATTCTGGCTCCGTCAACAACTATTCCGTGGGTTACTATCAAGCAGCCTCACACAGGATACGCCTAGAAGGCAGTGATATATAATATTTGCTTTTTTAGATCATCTGTGACTCTGTTCAGTGTCTTAGAATAAACAACAAACCAGCTACTTTGTTTATGAAGAAGCAACTCTTTTCTTTCCTTGTGGTACTGACGGAGATTTATGTATGTGTTCGATACTTTCATCATTCAAGTTCCTATATTTAATGATGGTAATGCAGGAAATATGAAGTTATTAAAGAGAATAGGTTGTAAGACAGGAAATTATACTCACGACGTCTTGAGGGAAATAGATTTACAGTCTCTCTCTTGAGCTGAAAAGACGGTAGAAGAGCTGATAAAGGAAAGAAGGCGAAAAACATGAAAACAATCTGGAAATTTACATGAAAATTATATTATTCCTACAGAATTATAATAGAAAAGTTATTTAACTTTTCTTATTCGATATATTACAATACGTGATGAGAGAAGCTTACTATATCCAAATAGATTAAACAGAGAAAATTTTCTAGAAGTCGCTTGAAGAGCTGAGAGAAAGGTACGTATATTATTTTTTGAAAGTAAAATATTTAAATTCCACAAAAAAATGTTAGATATATATAATACAAGGAACTTAATAGCAAAAACGTTAATTTCTCATAAATCATGCAACGAAACTTAATACCTTCATAAATATGGATTTGGTGCCTCTATTAGATAGTGTATGTTTTTCATGAGCATCCTCCCTTTAAGTGTGATACATATTTCGATACGCAAATGGTTAGCGTTTCAGTGCAACCATGCAGAATACGTAGGACTAATGGCATCTACATTTTGCCTTAAAGAAAACAATGGTTTACTAGTTCAGAAATTGAATTTGAAAGACGTTAGTATTTTCAAAGATGTGTAATACATTTTGAAATGAGAAACGTCTGCTAGTACAAGACCGTGTTCCTCAGCTTCTTGATCGTGGCCTATTATGAGCGCGTTTAATTGCTCGACCATACAGCTGCTTGGATAAGGATCCCATGTCTATCGTGTGAATACAGGATCGAAAAGTTCACGAGAGTGACACTCAATGCCATGCAAAGTCACAGCGGCTCCTCGCACCTAGGCTGGCCACTGTGGGCGAGCGGTTCCAGGCGCCTCAGTCCGGAACCACGCTGCTGCTACGGTCGCAGGTTCGTATCCTCCCTCGGGAGTGGAAGTGTGTGACGTCCTTAGGTTAGTTAGGTTTAAGTAGTTCTAAGTCTAGGGGACTGATGACCTCAGATGTTAAGTCCCATAGTGCTTAGAGCCATTTGTATATACAAAAAGAGAAAAGCCAAGCGGCTAGCGCGTGAGAGCACAGACGTATTATTTGCTCCGCCATGTAGGATCGTACAGCCTGGTGGTACCTTAAGTTACGAAATGGACTTGCCTGCAGCAAGAAAATTATCTAGGGGGGCTCTTCGGAAAGTAATGAACGATAGGTCGGGAAATGGAAACCACAGTGAAAATCAAAACTGTTTAATTTGCAACAGCTAGCTACACCTTCCAGCTACTTCTCAACACAGTCACCGCTCAGACGTAGACATCAGTCGTAGCGTTGTACCAACTTTTCAATTCTCTTGTTATAGAAGACAGCCGCCAGTGCTTTTCGACAATTTTCTACTCTGGGCTGCAGCTCATTGTGTGTGTCAAAATATTGTTTTCAGCGGTTCATTTGAGCAGAGATGAACCTCAGGGGTAGCCAATTACGGGCTATATTGTGGGTGATCAAACACTTACCATCGAAAACGCTGCATCTTCATTGCCCCTGCAGAGTGCGGCCGAGAATTATCTTGTAGAGCGAACCGCATGCCAGTTATGTTATGTAGATTGCATAGCTTCAGGCGAAATATTTCGCCAGGTTCTAGCCATCTTTACGTTCTCACTGTGAGCTCAGAACTGGAAAGAGCCACATGATGTGATCTACGGGTGTAGTAGACACAGTGCTCAACGCATCTGTGCAAAGCTTCATCTGATATTCACTGTATTTTCCATTTCGCGACCGATCGTTCCTTACTTTCCAAATAACCCTCGTATACGGAAAATACGATGAAGTCTGAAGCGCCATCGACTCACAGCGATGCGACCGTCGTTGGAGATCCCCTCGACGTGGCACTACTAAGAGACGTGCAGGGAGTGTTCCACCAAAAACGACTGCACACAGCAGTGGCATTGTCGACATTCGAGACGAGTTTCAGTTCTGTGAATAACACCACGAAGAATGACCGTATGTGTGGATGCTACGAGGGCTACGAGGAGAGTGAACTTTTCCAGACTGCAGTCTTCATTGATATACGACAAAAGGCCTGGTGTAATGGTTTGGGGAGCCATTGAGTACACAACTCGATGGGCTCTTGTCCATATATCCGACAATTTGGTCAACAGACTTCAAATTTTTGATGTGGTAAACTCGATAGCTGTGCTCTATCTTCGAGGAATCAGTTATGTTATCTTTCTACAAGATAACGGAAGACCGCATGTCAGCCCGTGCTGTCGTGACCTAATTGGATGCAGAGGGCTTTCGACTACTGGCCAGCATATTCTCCAGCTTCCTCATCCACCGAAAAAGTCCGCCCCTGGTAGGTGAGTGGTCAGCGCGACAGAATGTCCATACTACGGTCCCGAGTTCGATTCCCGGCTGGGTCGGAGATTTTCTCCTCTCAGGGACTGGGTGTTGTGTTGTCCTAATCATCATCATTTCATCCCCATCGACGCGCAAGTCGCCGAAGTGGCGTCAAATCGAAATACTTGCACCTGGCGAACGGTCTACCCGACGGGAGGCTATAGTCATACGATAATTACATTTATTTACCCACAGAGAGATTGTACACCACCAATGTGATTGATGAAGTTAGGGATAGATCTGAAGCAGCACGGAATGATGAGCTACACCCAGTTGGATTTGAAGCATCGTTACTGCCAGAAGTAACTTTTGCGCAGCTAAATCTCGCACACTGCATACCTACGAGTCACCTATACGTTTAATCATGGTGTATGTATGCTAAATGAAGCGACAAATAAAAACTTATACCAAGGCTGGGATTTGAAACTTCTCTCCAGACAGGTGTGCTAGATGTTTGATATTTAAAAAGCTCTCTGAAACCATATAATTTCATTTGAATAAAGCACTTATGCTTTGGTTTCAAGCAGGATCCCCCGTTTCGTTCGATGTTGAAGTGCTTTTCCATCACAGGTGGAGAGCATCTGAAAAGTTGTTCGAGTTTAGCGGAAATATCATGTGGGCTGAGGCACCTGAGTGTGTACTGCCTTGCACAAATCATCGGAGCAGTTGAGGGAGGAGGACGGACCGCTACGGCATAGAGAATATTATTTCGCGAAATCTCCCTATTGATCTCGTCATTCTGGAAGGCACGATGGATCAACACATGTATGCATCTATCCTCGCGGGTCATGTCCACCCCTACATGCAATTTGCCGCTTTTCTTCTCACTAGGGCATTTACTACCAGAACAGTGCAACGGGTCACACAGCAGTGTGCATGTGTTGTTCGAAGAGCAAGAGGATGAGTTTGCCGTACTGCCCTGGTCACCAGCTGGCACCGGGCGCGCACCAGAGCGGCCTGAGCTAGCGAGGTGTGTACATCGCTGCCACTGCGCGCTACGCTTAATCGGCCGTTGTGAGCTTGTGAAGATGTTTCTGTGCTGTGGGTGCCGCTGAAAGCAAACTGTCGTGTGTTGTTTCCACAACGCCTGCAGATTGTCGTGTTCTGCGCCCCACAGCATGGGAAAGAAGTACGCGCAGAGGAAACCTGCTGCTACGAAGGGTCCTTCGGTTTTGCCTCACTGAGTCCGTCGACCAAGCAAGAAAGCCCCGAGAAGACGAGTCGCGGTCAGGTGCAAAGGTGGGTGGACAGCGCTCGGACCGAGGCGGTCTACGAGTCTGTCGATACAGACTCGCTGATCTGCGTTCGAGCTGCAAACGTGGCTGACCACAGAGCGATCAAGGTCGCAGTGGCCGACCACATCGTCGACGCGGTGCCTGCGCGTGAGAAGGCAACATCCGTTGGAAGGAAGAAGACGACCAAGGCACCCCTAAGGGAGCTACCTCGGTGCTGTGGCGAGGCAGCGGAGCGGGAAGGGCTGCTGCGAGCTGGGTTTGGTAATGCAACCGCAAGGTTGCACAACCGGACCAACAAGAAGAGGGCGCCACTCTATGCCGCGACAGTGCAAACGGCCGACGGCGGGAGCGACATCTTCGGCTTGCGGAAGTTTCTGGGCTTCCCGGTTTCGACAGAAGCTTTCCCGACCGCCATGGACCCCCAGCCCCAGTGCTTCAGGTGCCAGGGCGAGGTCCATGTCGCGAAGTATTGCCGCAACGCGGCGCTGTGCGTCTGGTGCTCCGGCGAGCATGACAGCCACGCCTGCGATCGCGGCAGTAACGTTCTGCCGACGTGCGTCCGGTGCGGAGGCCCGCACGTCGGCAGCTGGCGCGGTTGCCCGGCTTTCTCGAGCCGAAACCGTGCCGAAGGCGGCGAGGCGGCAGCGGCCGCACCGACGCAGCGGAAGAAGTGAAGAAGACGTCGGCAACGATGTAGGGCGCAGACAAGCTCGCTGCAGCTGAAGGACAGCGCAGAAGCAGCTCCGCCTGCCAGGAGCGGGGATGACCGCCCGGAGACGGACAGTCGGGATGCAGCTCGCACCTCCCTCGAACTCAGCACGGCCGTAAAGGAGGCCACTGCAGACCTCAAAGCCGCCATGGCGGCAGAGAGGGGTGCCTTCGCAGCCGCCGTGGCTGCAGAGAAGGAAGGGGCCTCGAGCTAACTGCGTGCAGTCTTCCCCCAAGGCCTTCATGCAGCAGAACCTGTGAACACTCCTGCGACCTCGCAGAAAGACGTTCGCGTGTCTGTCCCAGCGGCTGCCCCAGCAGCACCGCAGGTGAAAGGTGCAAAGAAGAAAACCGCCGCCCCAGCGGTATCGGTGGCGACGCCGACCGCCGCGGGGCGGCCCCCGCAGGGGACAGAGAAGCCAAAGCGGCAGCCCTCATCGAGCAAGCGCGAGCGAACGGCCTGCATTACTCCGAAGCTGAAGCTGCGCGGATCACCGATCAAGCGGAGCTGCTCGAGGCTCAGCTGCGGAAGAACTGCGCGATGAAGTAAAGGAGGACGCCGAACGGCAGCCGGCCGCCGCCGTTCTGCACCAGCCTGATGAAGCTGTGCCAAGTCACTGACAACACGGCGCAGTGGAGGGCGTAATAGCAACGCATGCGGTGGCGCACTGAATTCCTTTGTTACAGGGACGAAGCCACTGCAGCAGGCCTAGGAGAATCCACACGAGCCCAGCCACAGCACCCGGACTGACCCAGCTTTAAAGAACACGCAGCAACATAGGTAACGATGCACGATACCTCACACTAAAGTTACCTCATCTTGCTTTCTCTGTCACAGCTAGCAAGCCGCTACTGCCCTTACTACCCGTCCTACTGTCGCAGAGGTTTTTTTTTCCCTTGGCGCTTGCCTTTGCACTTTTTTTCCGCTGCCCTTACAACCGCTAACCTTCGATCGCTTTCGACCACTTCTATCTGCTGATGGACCATTTAAGTGAGTAATCTTACCCAGACGCATGGATAACATCACAGCCCGCACCCTGTGACACGTTGTACGGAGGTGACAGTAGAACTTTTGGTTTGCCACCACGTTGGTGTGGGCGTGGAGGGCCCCCATCCTTGAAAATGGTCACCAGACTCCCCGGGTTTAAGATCAATAGCAAATCTGTGGGACCACCAACATCGGGCTCTTTGTGCTTTGGATCCTCAGCCAAGAAATATAACGCAGCTAACAACTGCACTGGAGTCGGCATGGCTCCACAACTGTTTCAGTGCCTTCCACAACCTCGTTGTCTCTCTTTCTTCGCGTCCGTGCTGCCATTTAGGCTTTTGGCAAGTGTGGCTTAAGTGTGACTGGACCTTGTTCTTAGCAAGTGTGACTATACTGTCGAACATTTGTCTGCGTACAGCACATGCTATAGCTACATGAGCGTGCAGATGGGAGATCATTACCAAACATTCTAATAGTCGAGCCGCTAACATTCAAGTGATTACGTGAATGGGGTTTCTTGTATTCTGAAAAGCCAAAGATACACAGGGTGTTTTAACGAGTATGCATCACGGGTGAAATAGCAAGCGCAACAGAGCCTATCAGTGCCTAAAAATTGCATCTAAATATTGGAGGCACATTGTGTTTTAATATAGGTAATTAGCGATTTCGGCCTTAGTCACCCATCTTCCGATCTTTTCAGCTGGGTTAGAGCTCAGTGCGTCAACTTCGTCGCCGCGTAAAACTACAACATTAGTATATAAACAACCTGAAAAGTTCTGAAGATGGCCATTAAAGACTGTAAAGGCTGCTGGGTATCTCTGCGGATATTATGTGTGGCAGTATAATACCAAGGATACAATGTGTACGTGTTGAGCGTGTGTGTGTGTGTGTGTGTGTGTGTGTGTGTGTGTGTGTGTGTGTCGAAAGAAGAGTTCTTTAGCTTTTTCATACAGCAGCATGTTGTACATTTTCTACCACGTGTCTAAAAACTAAATTTCGGTAATTCCTTGAAATTCTTACTAACGCCATCAACAAAACTGTTACAGCTAATTTTGAAGCATCATGTCGCACTTTATCGTACTATTATTTGAATAATCTTAAAGAGTGAACTACCAGGAAATATATCGCAGTGTAGACAATCAAGTAATAGAAGTAATCAACATCTGATCTGGCAATAGCACTAGAAAATATTTAACTATGTTTCCTATTCCGAAGAGAGAGAGATGGCGCTTAGTCTTCTGCCGACCACATTAATGCTGCGGCAAGACTATCAACACAGTGAAAGAAGAGAATCCAAGGTTTAGAAGTGTTACAGAATGAAGCTGAAATTTGTGGACCGACGACAAATAAGGTTCTCCACAGAATCGGCAACGAAAATAATATATGGAAAGCAGAGAGTGTGATAGTACGAATTTTAAGACATCCATGGTACTAGGGACCAAATAAAAAGACAAAAATTGTTGGTACAGACCAAGATTAGAGTGTATAGAACAAACAGTGAAGGACGTTATAGAAATGCTCTAACGAAAAAGAGTGTGGCAAAGAAAAGGGATTCGGCACCAGCAGAATCGAAACAGTCGGAAAAGTGATGAATCGCCTTCACACTCTCCGTGCCCCCTAACACAAGTTAACAAGTAAATAAAAGAGAGCCTACCAAATCTATCGCTGTTCATAGTCAGTCAGTGATGGGTGAAAGTATATCTGAAGTAGCTACACGAGCGTGGTCTTGCACGCTATTTAAATAATACTTCGAGACCTCCCTGGTCGGCAGTCTCCATACTTGATGACCGGATCATGATTCACCAAGTCTAACTGAATTTGTATTTTAAAAGGTCGTGTCGGCAGCAAGGACATCCACAATCTGCTGCACTTCCCTGTTTGCCATAACGTAGGATACACGACGGCTTCCGAAACACCTTCACCAGTCTCAGTATTCTACGCCACTGCAGTGGCTAAACAGAATAGCGCCCTTCTGCGTGGTACTTCGTGGACTTCCGTTTTATCGGTCGCGGCTGTTTGCCAAACTCGGATCAGCTACTGTCCTCTTTTTCTGCACACGGGCCATCTTAATCATAAATTCGTATCACCGTCACCATCTATACTCCTTCCTGGCCGCATCTAATGTTCTGTCCATCACTGAAGCTCTCGATCATTCTTTTAAGTTGCTCGTCAATGTAAACAGAACCTACACTTTTCTCTTTTCTCTGAATTAGTCTGAGAAAATACTCCATCTCCGATAAAGAGGACATTAAGCGAGATAAGGAAATAAAGAGTTCGTATTTCGAAGAAATCCGAAGCGGAGCCTCTCCTGCCGAGAAGGTGAATGGTGTTTTATATCGTCTCTGTGCCAATGCGCGTGCTCTGTAGTTGAAATTAAGGCCGGAGAATACACGGAACTTCGACACTCGAATTGCTAGAGTTTGGCCCGCTTACAATACGCGCCATCTGAATGTTAATGAGGACTACATAGCGCTGTTGACTGAACGACAGTCTGCGAGCCCGCCGATCCTGCGGCTCCAAATGAAAATTTGCTCCGCGTCTCACTCGGAAAGGGGGGAGAGCGCAGCCGGCCGCAGCGTTTCGCCCTCCTGATTTTATTCATGAGCTCCCTCCCCCCGTTTCTCGAACGAATATTCCTTGTGGTTCCACACAGGCGGAGTGCTGGCGCAGTGTAAAGACTAAATAAAAGACCCTCGCGAAATGATAACGGATCGCTTAGTTAAGAGCTGTGGGGCACCGTAGCGTCAGGGGTTGCCGCATGAGGGCGTGCTGTTCCTGTACATCTTATGCTCTTCTTTAATACCGTCGTGACTGTCACCGAAGGACTGGAATCACTGCAGCGTACAAGCTGTTCTCCGCCGTAGAACGCCTACCAGTAACTGATCACCACTTCATTGTCAAATACGAAATGACTCGTAAAGTAAAGATCATTTAGAAAAATGGTTATTTTGAATACAACCAAAGAAATCACACATCTTGAAAGCTTATATGGCAGCGAAGAAGTGAAATATGTAGGCAAAGGAACTGTTAATGTCACGGACAATTCTGGAGACTACGGACATTAGAGACATCTTTAGTGCCAACTATACCAGCTCATTTGATCGTATATGTTAATCTGAAGCAGTTTTATCACGCACAAATGCAACAGCGTAAATATACGGAGGTGACAAAAGATATGGTATAGCGATTTGCATATATACAGAGGGCGATAGTATCGCATACGAGAAGGTTACAAAGCCAGCGCATTGGCAGAACTGCCATTTGCACTCAAGTGATTCATGTGAAAAGGTTTCCCACGTGATTATGACCACAGACATTGAACGCAGAATAGTACTTCAGGGAATTCAGTATCCCGCGATCCACAGTTTTATTCAGTTTTCTAAGAGTGTAGCATGAGCTACACAATCAAACGTCTTGGAAAGAAGACAAAAAATACCCGCTAACGATGTTTTATTATTTAAGGCTTATACTATTTGATGAGTAAGTGCGTAACTAGTATTGTCAGCTGAGTAACCCTTCTGAAATCCAAACTCTGGTATGCTAAATAAATTGCCGCTGCTTTAATGTGAGACTCCTCTTGAGTACATTACTTTTTTCGCATGTTTTGAAAAAGATGTCTGTAAAGAAATTGGACGATATTAATTTAGGTCTTCCTTGTCATCTTTCTTATAAATTGGCTTAACAATGGCATATTTTAACATGGATTGTCCAGCCAGATCGGCCAACATGAATCCCATCGAACATTTATGAGACATAATCGATAGATCAGTCTGCGCACAAATTCCTGCATAGGTAACAATTTCGCAGTTATGGACGGATGTAGAGGAAGCTTAAGTCAATTTTTCCGCAGGAGACTTCCAACGAAATGAGTCCATACCATGTCGAGCCGGTACAGTACACCAGGAAAAAGGAGGTTCGACACGATATCAGGAGGTATCCCAGGAAATCTGTCGCCTCTATATAAACGACTTTGCCAGGGAAAATTTAATTTTCTATTTCGATGACCTTCTACAGGTAAATACAACTCTTGGTAACTGGCTGCTGATTGTTTATTGACAACCAATGATTAGCATATGTAGATCCAGCGGTATTCATCCGTTTACATATATTTCCCCTCACCAGGCCACTGACTTCTTAGGACAGTAACGTAGGATGTCATATGTCAACCAAACGGGATATGGCAATCTAACTGCGACACTGCATATTGAATCTGTCTGCAGAAATCAGCTGTTTCGGAGTTTAGATGTAGACCGTCAAATTTCGTCAAAACTTTGGCATATACACTCCTGGAAATTGAAATAAGAACACCGTGAATTCATTGTCCCAGGAAGGGGAAACTTTATTGACACATTCCTGGGGTCAGATACATCACATGATCACACTGACAGAACCACAGGCACATAGACACAGGCAACAGAGCATGCACAATGTCGGCACTAGTACAGTGTATATCCACCTTTCGCAGCAATGCAGGCTACTATTCTCCCATGGAGACGATCGTAGAGATGCTGGATGTAGTCCTGTGGAACGGCTTGCCATGCCATTTCCACCTGGCGCCTCAGTTGGACCAGCGTTCGTGCTGGACGTGCAGACCGCGTGAGACGACGCTTCATCCAGTCCCAAACATGCTCAATGGGGGACAGATCCGGAGATCTTGCTGGCCAGGGTAGTTGACTTACACCTTCTAGAGCACGTTGGGTGGCACGGGATACATGCGGACGTGCATTGTCCTGTTGGAACAGCAAGTTCCCTTGCCGGTCTAGGAATGGTAGAACGATGGGTTCGATGACGGTTTGGATGTACTGTGCACTGTTCAGTGTCCCCTCGACGATCACCAGTGGTGTACGGCCAGTGTAGGAGATCGCTCCCCACACCATGATGCCGGGTGTTGGCCCTGTGTGCCTCGGTCGTATGCAGTCCTGATTGTGGCGCTCACCTGCACGGCGCCAAACACGTATACGACCATCATTGGCACCAAGGCAGAAGCGACTCTCATCGCTGAAGACGACACGTCTCCATTCGTCCCTCCATTCACGCCTGTCGCGACACCACTGGAGGCGGGCTGCACGATGTTGGGGCGTGAGCGGAAGACGGCCTAACGGTGTGCGGGACCGTAGCCCAGCTTCATGGAGACGGTTGCGAATGGTCCTCGCCGATACCCCAGGAGCAACAGTGTCCCTAATTTGCTGAGAAGTGGCGGTGCGGTCCCCTACGGCACTGCGTAGGATCCTACGGTCTTGGCGTGCATCCGTGCGTCGCTGCGGTCCGGTCCCAGGTCGACGGGCACGTGCACCTTCCGCCGACCACTGGCGACAACATCGATGTATTGTGGAGACCTCACGCCCCACGTGTTGAGCAATTCGGCGGTACGTCCACCCGGCCTCCCGCATGCCCACTATACGCCCTCGCTCAAAGTCCGTCAACTGCACATACGGTTCACGTCCACGCTGTCGCGGCATGCTACCAGTGTTAAAGACTGCGGTGGAGCTCCGTATGCCACGGCAAACTGGCTGACACTGACGGCGGCGGTGCACAAATGCTGCGCAGCTAGCGCCATTCGACGGCCAACACCGCGGTTCCTGGTGTGTCCGCTGTGCCGTGCGTGTGATCATTGCTTGTACAGCCCTCTCGCAGTGTCCGGAGCAAGTATGGTGGGTCTGACACACCGGTGTCAATGTGTTCTTTTTTCCATTTCCAGGAGTGTATTTCCCTCCATACCATTCAATGGTGGCATTAAACTCACTGTATTAAACAGAAATCAACGCTAAAGTCTTCCAATATTCATTATAATGCATACAGTTTACATTTCTTCATCCATCACTCTAAACAGCTGCCTTGAACAATTAGTCATATGTTTCAACAAAACATCTGCTCAAGTCTTTGGTCTCATATAATGCGGCTGCCCATAGATTCATTAAAACTATGGTGGTACACAGAAGGTGATCACGAAGCGTTTATTCGTAAGGTTTGCTTCAGCTTGTGGAAGACGTAACGGTAAGAAGGCGCCAGGTGAAGACTACCGGAGCACAAAAGAAATTCTCTCAATGGGAACTGTCATGCTACAAGGCCTTGGAAAGATGTTGGACAGATTTTTCAAAGTAATGCTTGCGTTTCGTTCCAGCATGGCAGTCGTCAATGTATTTTTATTTCGGGCTATTTATTTTAATATTTGTAGATTCTACAAACGGTGAATGCAGCGCCAGTACATACATTCTTCTCTACCACAGTTAGTGAACAATACTTTGCTACAATATTGCATCAAGAATGTCTATCCGACTTCAGTCTCGCAGAGATCTAACCATCCTTGTCCTCATATAGCAGCAACTACATGACTTTTTTCGAGTGTGTAAGGTCTTCAGCGACAGTGTCACACACACGCAGTAACAGGGCGATACTCTTAACTTCATGACAATTATGAAAGATGTGGGACTCCTACAACTATTTGTTACGGTGAAGCATGCTCGCGACGAAAAGCACCACCTTTACTGCTAGGGCGACACTGAGGAAACACCTGCTATATAGGGACACGCTTTACTGTTAATCTCGGTCAGTTCGTAGCATGCTGTTACTCTTCACTGACGAAGAGACTGCACCTAATCGTTATCGCCGTTTTCCTCCGCATTCAAGGTACATGCAGGGCTTGGTCACAGATGAGACATAAGTCAGAGCTAGAAATGGCAAGTCAGATATGCTAATTTTTTAAAACGCTTAGCCATCTGGAGCTCTCACTTCTGTCACTTTCATTTGTGGTCAAACCCTATATATTCCATAAATTTTTGTGCGTGGACAAAAGTCATGGGAAGGCACTGGATGTAAGAGCATTCGTCGTTCGCTGAAGCTTGACCGCTGAATTTGTCCCTGTGCTGTCCCGACAAAAACGGGTTCCGGGAGCCCAACATTCGAGTCGGCGACGATTTGAGTCGTACTAGACAGCCGATCGTCCCGTATGACTCTGCGGGAGATCTGTGATATCCGTTCGCAAAACACTTGTCACCCTGTGCGGCGGTTTAGACGTGTGGAAACACTGTCTCTGCGGTACTAAAGATCCGCCCCTGCAATGTTGACCTCGGAAAGACAAATTCTTGTATAATCTCCGATAGGCGTCTTGAACCTAATGGTATCCCATTTTCAAAAGTCAGCTGATTCGTGACGTGCAGTCATTTTCAATACCCAACTTTCTGTAACGTTCTGCTCCGATATCGCGTCTACAGCTTTACGACGTGCCACGCTACACGCACAGTCCAGGTATCAGAAAAGTAATGTCTTTAAATGAGGCATCAGTTCACGTGAATTTCAACCACTATCAATTGAAAGTATGAACGTGTGTGCACCACTTACGTAAAAATGAAAAGCAACCTTAACATCTTTGAATGAATCTACTGCCTTTATAAATTTATATGTCCTAAACTGGTACCCCACATAAGTAGAGGTGTCATTGAAACTGGCCAGAACATTTTTATAGCGAATTTTGATCTATTACTATAGCCGAAATGTTGTAATAACAGAAAAAAATTCTAATATCTAGACGAAGTTGGTTATAACAGGAATTAAACTAGCTGATCTGGCATAAACCAACTTAAAGAAAGTTCAAACAGAACATATGCGTGATTACAATATTTTGGCTTGTCTTATACCTATTCGAATGCTCGTCATTATCATCATTTTCAGTAAGCATATCTCTGAGCCTGAGGTTCGAATAAAACTGCAGATACGCTTCCGACACGAAGTATTACTACTGCGTACATCACGTGGACACTAAATTATGTTGCCAAACCCTAGATAACAACCGAGCAACGCAGAGCAACAGAATTATGCTTTGTGCTCTGGGGCCTTGTTGAACCGAATATGCGAGAACTTGGCGAGACAGCTTTCCATGAATGGTCGTACTTACAAAGTGGAGCTACAGATTTAGATAAAACTGGTTCACCGTAAGGTCAATCTGAAAACCGAGGACGATGTTTTTTAGGTCATTATGGTTCTCAGCACCACAAATTAAATTCGTCTATATTTACGAATTAAATTAATGAGATCAGTTCCGGTTCACAATCCCAAGAGCCTCGGCAGATAGGGCGGATGCCATAAAGTGGGCTGCTTATGGCGAAACATTGGCGTACCATTGCGTCACTATGCTCACTGCGCGTCGCCATCCTTCTGCCGATCAATGCCTGGACGCGTTATCGTAACTAGGGACTCACTCACAGCCGGCGTACGTGACTTTTGCAGTCGTGACACCACAACAAACCCGTTCTGGCGCAAATAAATACTGGCTATCATCGACTCGTCAACCGTCATACTGCCAGCCAACGCCGAGAGGTCGCCACCAATCTTCTGTCATCCTGACAGGACTGACAATCTAGGAGTTCCATCAGCCATCTGATGGACCGTTGTAGACACTGAGTGACTGTGGGGCTAGCTATTCTTCGTAGGTCGAGAGAAGAGCTCTGACAGTTAGCAGTACAGGGTTGCCAGTATTCGACATGGACGGGCAGCGCGCCAGCAGTGGTCGCCAAGCATTACGGCAACGCTATAAACAAAAGCTCACGATCTGATTGGCCGTCGTGGATGCGTGAAGCACGTGCGCCAAGGCCGCGTCAACTCTCAGAGCTCTTCTCTCGCCGTACGTACTGTAGCGCCAGTCGCTGCTAGTCAACCAGCGGTGCGGGATTGGGGCCTCAGATGTATCCGCCTGCCACTTGACATGGGGAGAGCACAATGTCACATACTCAGCAGGCCGTGCCACTCTACGCATCAGAATTGACATCACTCCCCTATGGGCGGTACCAGTGACTATGTAAGATTGCGCCACGCCTGGGCCGCGCTAAGCATAACATCAGCATCTTAACACATCACTTTTCTGCCGGGGTCTGAAGGTCGAGGTCCGCCGTCTAGCACCGCCTGTGTTTTATTACTAACTACCGTGTACAATAAAGGGGTTTTACAGCTTCTGAGTAGTAAAGTCGTTGGAGTAAGTGTCAACAAAACAATTACTCATGTTGATGTGTAGAATACATGAGACTGGCGATGAACAGTCAGATTTTCGCAAAAACGTCATCCAAAAAATTTTCAAGACTGAAAATACCGACAAGTACGAGAATTATCGCACAGTCAGCATAACAGCCCATGGATCCACGCTGATGACAAGAATAATATACAGAAGAACTGGGAAAAATTGAGAATATGTTAGATGACGGTCAGTTTGGTTTTAGGAAAGGAAAAGGCACCAGAGAGGCAATTCTGACGTTGCGATTTATAATGGAAGCAAGAATGAAGAAAAATCAAGACACGTTCATAGGATTTGTTGACCTGTAAAAAAATATGGTTCAAATGGCTCTGAGCACTATGGGACTTAACTTCTAAGGTCATAAGTCCCCTAGAACTTAGAACTACTTAAACCTAACTAACCTAAGGACATCACACACACCCATGCCCGAGGCAGGATTCGAACCTGCGACCGTAGCGGTCGCGCGGTTCCGGACTGTAGCACCTAGAACCGCTCGGCCACCCCGGCCGGCTGACCTGTAAAAAGCGTTCGACAATGTAAGATAGTGAAACATGTTAAAATTATAAAAAAAATAGGGGTAAGTTGTAGGGAAGGTCGGGAAATATACAGCATACACAAGAACCAAGAGTGAACAATAATCGTGGAAGACCGAGGAGAGCTTAAGACCTGGAAGGAAGTGATGGAATTAAAAAGGGCGCTCAATCTATACATCAAAGAACCAGTGTCAGATATAAAACGTAAGTTTGAGAGTGACATTAAAATTCAGAGTGAAAGTATATCAATCATAAGATTCACTGTTGACACTGTTATCCCCAGTGAAAGTGAGGAAGAATTACACGATTTGTTGGAATTAATTAACAGTTTACAATATGGATTGACACTAAATCGAAGAAAGGCGAAAGTAATGGGAAGTGCCAGGAACGAGAACACCGTGAAAGTTGATATCGTAACGGACGATCGCGAATTAGATTCAATTAAGGGAGCAAGAACGAGGAGGTTCTCCGCAGCATCGACGAAGTAAGGAAGATGTGTAAAACAAGGACAACAAGACGGGACAGGACGATACGTCATGTCTTAAGGCATCAGGGAATAATCTCCATGATACTCGAGGGAACTGTGACCCAGTATCATCCATTACTCACAACCATACACCACCGTCTACCAGAGCAAACGTACACCCTCTAATATTTTACAGTGCGCCAGTCATCAACAGTTACAATATCGACGTCTTATTATGGCTGATCCATATTCACTGAAGCGCCAAAGACACTGGTATAGGCATGTATGTTCAAATGCAGATATATGTAAACATGCAGAATACGGCGCTGCTGTCGACAACACATATTTAAGACAACAAGTGTCTGGCTCAGTTGTTAGATCGGTTACTGCTGCTACAATGGCAGGCTATCAAGATGTAAGTGCGTATCAACGTGGTGTTATAGTCGGCGCACGAGCGATGGGACACAGCATCTCCGAGGTAGGGATGAAGTGGGGATTATCCCGTACGACACTCCACGAGTGTACCATGAATCTCAGGAATCCGGTAAAACATGGAATCTCCGGAAAAAGGTAAAGCAAGAAAGGGACCAACAACGAATGAAGAGAATCGTTGAAAGTTACAGAAGTGCAACCCCTCCGCAGATTGCTGCAGATTTCAGTGCTGTAACATCAACAAGTGTCAGGTTGCAAACCATCATCGATATGGATTTTCAGAGCCAAAGATCCACTAGTGTACCTCTAATGAGTGCGTGACACAAAGCTTTATGCCTCACCTGGGCGCTTCAACACCGACATTGGACTGTTGATTACTGGAAACATGTTGCCTGGCCGGATGAGTCCGTTTCAAAATGTATCGAGTTGATGGACGTGTACAGATACGGAGACGACCTCATGAATCCATGGACCCTGCATGTCAGCAGCTTCTGTTCAAGCTGATGGAGGCTCTGTGATGGTGTGGGGCGTGTGCAGTTCGAGTGATATGGGACCTGATACATCTAGATACGACTGAGACAGATGACACACACGTAAGCATTCTGTCTTATAACCTGCATCCATTCATGTCGATTGTGCATTCCGACGGAGTTGGGCAATTCCATCAGGGCAATGAGACACCTCACACGTCCAGAATTGCTAGAGAGTGGCTCCAGGAACACTCTTCTGATTTTAAACACTTCCGCTGGCCACTAAACTTCACAGACATGAACAATATTGAGCATATTTGGGATGCGTTGCAACGTGCTGCTCAGGTGAAAACTTCACCCCTTCGTACTCTTATGGGTTTATGGAAATCCCTGCAGGAATCATGGTGTCAACTCCCTCCAGCACTACTTCAGACATTAGTTGAGCTCGTGCCATGTCGTGTTACGACACAGCTGTGTGCTTGCTGGTATCCTACACGATATTAGGCAGGTGTACCAGTTTCTTTGGCTCTTGAGTGAAGAAGTTGCTGTCGATGCCTCGCTCTGTTTGTAGGACTAAATCCTCAATACCTTAGCCATCTCAGAAGTCCTTCACACATTTAGATCAGACAATGCTGTTGGAAGGCTCCATGCAGCTTCTAGTCTTGCATGTCAACACACATCAGGGTTGCAAGTGGTGCCTCCTATGTTTCGCGTCTATTTGTGATTCGTAGGTGTGATCGTTCTCAAATACAATTAATAAAGTTTTATTACAACAGGGGCGTGTTTCTAGTTAACTTATGCATCTTTTATATCAGAAAACGTATGTATAATCAGGTCACAGCTTAAATAGTGGTCACTTACATGTGGCAGTAACCTAGAGCTTCGTGTGCGCGTTTGCCACGGGACAGAAAAAAATTCTACGCACACACCTGTTTCATCACATTAATTTAATTATTTTCGCAAATCGTTCCTTATCTGTAGCGCGCACTGTCTCAAGTTCCCCTTCTAGGGAAGGAGACAGGGGCTGGGTTCATATTTTCACTGTCACGATCATTTTCTCCTTAATTTTTAAGTAACGGGGTATCCTTACCGATTTTTGATGTTCGCACGCCTGTTTCAGGCATGGCTCAGTTCGTTTTGGTGTTTGAATAAAGCTCCTCTTCTGTTGTGCATCGTGAAAGTAATCGCTGCAGCTCAGCGGTTGTTGTTGTTACCGCCTCAGCCATCGGTTGTGACTGTGTCATCCGTGTTTTCATCGTCTCCAACAACACCTACATTTTTATCTTGTCTCTAATTTTTTCTTTGCTGTTCATCGATACTAAAGACAGTGTTACAGCCTAAAATTTTTCCCTACTCCTCACCACCTATTCTTTCAAAATTTTGTCTATCTGTCTGTGTTCTGTTACAACCAATCAACATTTGTCTCCACTCACATATATCCTCCATCCCTATCATATATACTGGTTGTCTCATCACTAGATCAGTTTCTTTACCTTTCTTTACCTTCATATGCCTGCTTTCAATAGCAGTATCTCTTGCTACTATTGATGTTCTTGGGTATGCAGTAACTCCTCCATCATGTGCAGCAGACCCAGCTGCAATACCATCGTATATAACTGTCACACCTGCACCACTATCATAAGCAATTTCACCAACAAACCTGCAACTCCATCTTCTTTACCACGTCATCCGGCTGATCTCACGGAGGGTAAGGCACCACAATGGTAAAAATTCTGTACCTTACTCCAAAGGAAGGAAAATCCATGTGCAAAATGTTCCGAATAATATACTCAGCATTGACGTCAACCCAACCAAAAAGAGAAAAAAACACCACGTGATCATTGTAGCTATGAATCCGTAACACTTTTCTCCTTCATACTCCTTTGTTTTAAATTAACGGCATTAAAAATTATTCAACAGAAAATCATATACATGAAAAATTCGACTTCCAGCTGATACCCCGAAAAGGCTTGAACATACATATTGATGTCCAAGATTATTCTGCTGCATGAAAGTGCACGAGCAGCCTTCGGTTCCCATACATCATTGGTCCCATTTAGCCTACCACATCCTAAATAACCCACTGGTTTCATACGAGTAAATTGGTTCATCGTGAAATCGTAGTAGAGAATATTGGACAAGAACTTAGTAAGAATATTGTTTTCTTGATATACACAACACGTCCAGTCTCACGTTTATTGATCACAATTTCCGCGAATTCCCTTCAAGTACTGATCGACTGAATTTCAGCATCAGGAGTAATCCACTTAATTACAGGCCCATATCATTAACGTCGATATGTACCAGGATTTTTGAACACATATTGTGTTCGAACATTATCAATTACCTCGAAGAAAACGGTCTATTGACACACAGTCAACATGGGTTTAGAAAACATCGTTCTTGTGAAACACAACTAGCTCTTTACGTGCATGAAGTGTTGAGTGCCATTGACAAGGGATTTCAGATCGAATCCATGTTTCTGGATTTCCAGAACGCTTTTGACACTATAAAACACAAACGGCTTTTAGTGAAACTGCTTGTCTATGGAATATCGTCTCAGTTATGTGACTGGATTTGTGATTTCCTGTCAGAGAGGTCATAGTTCTTAGTAACTGACGGAAAGTCATCGTGTAAAACAGAAGTGATTTCTCGCGTTATATGTTATAGGCCCTTCGCTGTTCCTTATCTATACAAACGATTTGGCAGACAATCTGAGCAGCTGTCTTAGATTGTTTGCAGATGACGCTGTCATTTATCGACTAATAAAGTCATCAGAAGATCAAAACCAATTGCAAAATGATTTATAAAAGATATCAGAACGATGCGAAAATAGTTGACCTTATCTAACGAAAAGAGTGAGGTCATCCACATGAGTGCTAAAAGGAATTCGTTAAATTTTGGTTACACGATAAATCAGTAAAATCTAAAGGACGTAAATTCAACTAAATAGCTAGGAATTACAATTACGAACAACTTAAATTGGAAGGAACATATAGAAACTGTTGTGGGGAAAGCTAACCAAAGACTGCGTTTTATTCGCAGGACACTTAGAAAACGTAACAGATCTACTAAGGAGACTGCCTACACTACGCTTGTCCGTCCTCTTTTAGAATTCTGCTGCGCGGTGTGTGATCCTTACGAGATAGTACTAAAGGCGTATATCGAAAACGTTCAAAGAAGGGCAGCACGTTCTGTATTATCGCGAAGTATGGGAGAGAGTGTCACAGAAACAATACAGGATTTGGGATGGACATCATTAAAAGAAAGGCGTTTCTCGTTGCGACGGAATTTTCTCACGAAATTCCAATCACCAACTTTCTCCTCCGAATGCGAAAATACTTTGCTGACATCGACCTACATAGGAAGAAACGATCACCACGATACAATAAGAGAAATCAGAGCTCGTACGGGAAGATATAGGTGTTAGTTCTTTCCGCGCGCTATACGAGACTGGAATAATAAAGAATTGTGCCAGGCACTTCAATGTGATTTACAGAGTATCTCTGTATATGTGGATGTAGATTACTGTAGACGCCTTGTTCAACCGTCTTCATTCCAAGTAAAGCCACACCATTACTTCAAATACCTGACCAGTATTAACACTGAAGGCTGTAGAGTACGCCCACTTGCCCCTTTTCAAAAACAGTGACCTACTAAAACACCATCCCAAACATTAAGCCCCTCGCGCCACGCAGCATGTGGAATCTTTCTCATCTTACCAACTCCTGCAATTGTAAGTCAAAGCCTCGTCCCATATCCTTACGATTCACCACTCGACTAAGAAGACTCCCTTCGCCCCGCGCCCTTACATAAGGACAGATCATAATCGAAGTCCTGTAATAAATTTCAGTTAGTAATAAATACTCTATTTAAAGATCAGAAGAGGAGGAGGTTTACTTGGAAAAGGCCGGATGATACGGGAAGATATCAGGTAGATTATACAGTATCATTGTCAGACAAAGATTCCGAAACCAGATACTGGATTGTAAGGAGTACCCAGGAGCAGTTATAGACTCAGATCACAATGTAATAGTGATGACTAGTTGGTTGAAGTTGAATAGTTTGCTCAGGAAGAATGAATGTAAAGAACTGAGATATGGAAGTACCAAGGTGTGACGAGATAAGCTTGAAGTTATCTAAGGTTGTAGATACAGGAATGAGGAACAGCTCAGTACACGGTACAGTTGAAGAGGAATGAACATCTCTAAAAAGAGTAATCACAGAATTTGGAAAGAAAAACGTCACTGCGAAGAACCCACTGTTAACAGAAGAAATACTACAGTTGATTGATGAAAGAAGGAAGTACCAAAATTTTCAGGGAAATTCTGGAATACAGAAATACAAGTCGCTGAAAAAATTAAATAAATAGGAAGTGCAGGGAATTTAAGACGAAATGGCTGAATAAAAAATGTGAAGAATTCGAAAAAGAAATGATTGTCGGAAGGACTGACTCATCAGATAGGAAAGTGAAAGGAATCTATGGTGAAATTAAAAAGGAAGGCGACGACATTAAGAGTGTAACAGGAATTTCAGTATTAAAATGCAGAGGAGACAGCGCATAGATGTAAGAGTACATTGAAGGCTTCTATGAAGGGGAACTTGCTTGATGTGATAGAAAAAGAAACAGAAGTCAATTTAGGAGAGATAGAAAGTCTAGGATTTATTTTATCAGAATTTGAAAGAGCTTTGGATAACGTAAGATCGAATAATGCAGAAGGGATTGACAACATTGCGTCAGAATCTATGTAATCGTAAGGTTAAGTGGCAACGAAATATTTATTCTTGTTGGTGGTAATACACAATTTCGATAAATTATAATGTATTTAGACCACAACAATAATTCAACTTACATTAGTTTGTAATTTCTCCTCTAATGGCGGCTAAAGATAGATACAGACGAAAGAAGTGTACTCATTCATAAAATACTACGTCACAGGTTCCTCTCTCTCTCAGCTCTCGAGGAAGACGTCAAAGAATGCACATTATGTATCCCTATTTACACTATTGCTGCTTGTTAATTTCTCTTTGTAATCTTACAACACTACTCCACTCTGTGGCTGTATTTTACATTTTTCTTATCGCAGATATTGACATATTTCGTAATTACATTATGAGTATAGAAATATAACAATCATAAATACATCGTGAATATTATTACAGAAAATGTTAAAATAATAACGAATGTCCTTTACACAAAATTAAATAATATTTTTTTGCTAAGCAATTACAGTACATACGAATTGCTTCATAGCGTACATAGTACAATTAAATGTCATTTTATTAATAGTGTGTGTGCTGCCAGGGAACGTTACAGTGTATAAGATGTTTGAGTCTGCCAATATATCAGTTGACTTACGAAAAGACATAATGTACACAATTCTGAATATTGTAGGAGCCGACTAGTGCAAGAATTATCGCATAATATGTTTAACTGCTCAAGCATCCAAGATGCTGAGAGGAATAGTATACAGAATTGAGAAGAAAATAGAGGATTTGTTAGATGTTAGTTTGGCCTTAGGAAAGGTAAAACCACAGAGAGGAAATTCTGACGTTGCGGTTGATAATGAAAGCAAGACTAAAGAAAAATCAAGAGACGACCTGAAAAAAAGCACTCGACAGTGTAAAACGGTGCTAGATGTTCGAAATTCTGAGACAAACAGGGGTAATCTGTAGGAAGAGACGGGCAATATACAGTATGTACAAGAGCCAAGAGCGAATAATAAGACTGGACGACCAAGAACGAAGTGCTTGGATTCAAAAGGGTGTAAGACATAAGATGAGATCGAAGAACTACTAGCAGTATTCAGTCTTTCCACAAAAACATAAAATTCACAATAGTACATGAGAACAACAAAAGTATAAGTTTCCTGGATCTTAATATCACCAACCATCAACTAAAGCACATTTTCAGCATACGCAGAAAACGCACCTACAGAGACATAACGCTGGCCAACTCATCATGCCATCCCACCACACAGAAACATGCTGCATTTAGGTCCATGCTACATAGAGTACATTCTCTTGATGTAGAAGAAAACGCTCTCGAGAATGAGACAGATACAATAAAGAGCATTGCCATAAGCAATGTCTACACAGCCAAAACAATTGACGATTTAGACAAACAAATAAACAAAAGCAAGACAACGAATTGCTACACTGTGAAAGAAGAGAAAATATTCGCCATTATCCTCTACCTTGGCTCCATATCACAAAAAATTGCTAAGTTCCTTAAAAAAATTCAACAGTTTTATACTCGACAAATAATAGGTTAGGAAACTTACTCGTACATAACATAAAATCAAATACGCAAACACACAACAAAACATAACATTGTACAAAGTATCATGCCCCAGTTTTCCTTCCTTCTATGTGGGGAAAACAGTCAGAAACTTCAAGGATATGTAAATGCTTTCATGCTGAACCACTTCGAAAAATCAGTCATTGCAAAACGTATGTTAGAAACGGAACATGTCATCAACAATCTAAAAAGCAATTTGATAGTGCTACATAATGAAGCCAATGGTAAGACCCTAAACCTGTTAGAACAACTCGTGATATACTTCCACAAAATCAAAGTATCAGAATCTATGTTAAATGATCAAACAGATTTCCTAAGCCACAGCAATTTCAGTAATTTTAAAGACCTATTCTAAAGCTATTTCTCACATATGTCAGTTGTTTCCTGCATATGTCAATTGCTTAGTAATTATATCTTAGCCTTTGACCACACCATTACAAAACCATCTCGGAAGTGCTTACAAACGTATGTATGCGAATATGCCTCTTGAATTAAGTGATATGTACGAAGACGGTGGAGAAAAGAATGTATGCTGGTGCTAAAACGTTAAAAAACACTTTCCTTGCGTTATTTACTAAGTTTACACTGTTCATCTTTTTCACTATTTAGCACATATTTTTCGTGTTTGATTTACAAAATTCGTAACCTAACATCAGACCTTTTCGTGACAGGCATATTCATTTCAACTGATTCAAGAGAAAAAATAAAGCACGTATCAAGACGAATTACATCTGATGATGGATCCACAGGAACCGAAATGCATCGTGTACTTAATAAAACACGAAAAGTTGTGACTGAAGGCGTTGTTTACTTCATACCTCGAGGGACGTAGTCGTTCGCTCCAAATGTTCAATCTGTACATCGAAGAAGCAGTGGAGGAAATAAAAGAAAGGTTCAGGAGTGGAAGTAAAATTCAAGGTGAAAATACATGAGTGATATGATTCGTTGATGACATTGCTGTCCTGAGTGAAAGTGAAGAAGAATTACATGATTTGCTGAAAGAAGTGAGTAATCTTATCAGTACAGTAGATCGAAGAGAGCTATATCCAGAAGTTTTAACACATGTCCTATCATTCTACGTCCCCCCTCCCCTCAAGTTAGATCTTACGACATAATCTTTCTCTCACCCAGCCTCTGGAGATTTCTCGTTGGTTATGAGTAGACTTATATTTCAGCATCCACATGACAAAATCTTATGTCGGCAAAATGGTCCCTTTTTTAGGAACATTCCATCTTAACAAAACGACAGAGATGTCCGAAATAGTTTATGGAAATCTCAAGTAATAATAAAGAGAAGAAAAATGTGTCTTGATGATTGTCGTATGAAAAATTCGACTTGATTTCAGCCAAAGAGAATGTTGTCACCACATTTCCTCTTCGCCGTGTTCATGACTGGTGTATGGACCTGTACGCTGAACAAAGCATACTTCGGAGACAAAACCAACGCCCTAATGTGTATATGTGCCACCCAACGGCCTCGGTGTATTCCGGCCCTACTTGTTGTCGTACGTGATGAACTTATTTACTGCAGTAACTTAGCTAAGCAAAAGCTCGCATTACGGCACGAAATCGTTTCGGTACTGAAACCGGTATTCCATTAACATCTGAAGGCGTGCTGTCTTTACGAGCTTCGAGCTCAGCCTTAACTGTCGGTAATGCCACCGTCTTCCGGTTGTGCCACTTTAGTACCGGCCGTAAAGTAAATTGCTATGAACTCTTCGGCAGATTCCGAGCCAGTTTCGATGCGAGCATCCAGTTCCTAGAATCAAGGCTACTCCCAGACATGGGATGGAGACGACCTCTATCCCTAAAGGGACACTGAGTTGGCTGGCCGGTATAGTGTCGTGGGTAGCACAGTAACGCTTCGACGACCACATTCAATTCAGGCTTGGCCCACGCAGCACCTCGTGTCGAGAAAGAATGTACTCAGTTGCTAACAAAGATACTCGACCCTACGATTGCGAAATACCCAGGCCAATCACGCAAGCTTAGCAACGCAGAGTGCAAGTACGAAGAGTAAGGAGGAAAAATGTAATTCGTTAACTTACTGGCTGCATTCGGTGAGCAATGATGAGTTCCTTCTGCTGATAGCTCCATAAGACTTGTGGATGGTGAATGCATTGCTGTACTGCAGATATACCGGGAGACTATGGCGGAAGGTTAAAAGAAGCGGGTAAGTCAACGAGACTATGACCCAGGGCAGCCTAATCATGACGCTTCCGAATTAAAATTGTTGACTGTAACAGCGTCAGTTTTGTTTTTCACTTATTTTATGTTGGTTTGACTGTGGTAACGTTTAGTTAGCCGGTATAAAGACATCAGTGTTTCTGCATTGCCAACATATTCAGAAGGACACTCTTTTTAGATATACGGGGTCACCAAACAAAACTAAGTTACCTGAGGTTGGTACTGCCTTTAAATATAGTGCGTTAAGTTATGTTGCAGAAGCAGCTGAAACAGAAAAACATTAATTACTGCCTAGTTTCAAACCTGAACTATACAACAAGGAGAATAAGTATTTTGCAGACTTAATTAGGTTTCTTAACGATTTATAGAGGATTTTAGTTTATCCTAAGTGGACAGACTCTATGAAATTTTAGAATAGTTCAAGGATGCCTACAACCGTTAATTTAATTTTTTTTCATACTACTGTAAGATTTCGACCACAAACCATTTTCAAGAACTTCAGTAAGCCTTCCGCTAAACTGGAATCAGCGTCGAAGACATTTAATGTTCTATGGCCTAATGTTGAAACTGCACAAGAGAACGAAAAGAAAATTAAAAAATAACAGTTGCAGGCATCGTGGAATAATTTAAAAAAATTATAAAGGTGACCACTACATGGTTAGGACGTACCTTATCTTCCTAAATCTCCTAGTGCCAGGTATGGAATGGTGAAGATACCAAAACAAAAGGAAACATAAATGTTTCAGTAAAGGCTCCGTTGATAGGTCTAGAAAATATAAACTTCAATGGGTATTATATCTATAATGGCTCCCAAGAGATTTAAAGTACACATATAACGGAGTGGAAATTAGTCCATTAACGTGAAAAAGATTTTGAGGGCTGAACTGGGCTACCTTAATGCAATGTAAAATGATTGCCGTGATTCATTTTCTGGGCTAGATGACAAATAACAGGTAAAAACGTGTATGAAACTGGCAGGAAAGTGAAACTGTAATTCAGTTGGGAAGTTGGTGAAAAGATGGGAGTTGGTCAATGAAGCAGTGGCATTCAGATACAGTATGGAGGGGCCCACGACTGTCATTTGTCGGATGATATGGCAAGGTGAAAGGGTTGGGTATCTTGGAGAAATATTTTTTTTTTTTTTTTTAGTCTTCCGACTGGTTTGATGTGGCCCGCCACCAAATCCTCACCCGTGCGTACCTCCTCAGATCGGAGTAGCAATTGCAACCTCCATCCTCAATTATTTGCTGGATTGCTGGATGTATTCCAATGTCCCAATATCTATCTTTCTCTACAGGTTTTGCCCTCTACAGCTCGATCTATAATCATGGAAGTCATTCCCTGATCTCTTAACAGATGTCCTATCATCCTTTCCCTTCTCCTTGTCAGTGTTTTCCACATATTCCTCTCCTCTCCGATTCTACGCAGAACCTCCTCGTTCCTCATCTTATCAGTCCAACTATTTTTCAACATTCGTCTGTAGCACCACATCTCAAATGCTTCAGTTTCTGTTCCGGTTTCCCCACAGTCCCTGTTTCACTACAATACTGTGCTTCAAACGTATATTCTCTGAAATTTATTCCTCAAATTAAGGCCAATGTTTGACACTGGTTGATTTCTCTTGGCCGTGCCGGGAATCGCCTGTTTGTCAGTGCTAGGCCATGTGTTAAAACTTCTGGATATAGCTCTCATGCTATTAGAGAGAGCCAGAGAGGGCACAAACCGTAGCGGAAGAAAGACGTTGGATATAGGAATACACTCAAGAAACAGTAGAGAAGAATGATTGTAAGTAGTAATTTAAGATCAAGAGGTTGGGGCAGGAGAGAAGGTCGTGAGGTAGAGCCGCTCCTAATCAGTCGGTATACTAGTGGACAAACGAAATGAGAGAGAGAGAGAGAGAGAGAGAGAGAGAGAGAGAGAAAGAAACTGTTTTCATCTAGGACTTTACTCGAGCACATACTACTATTTGCACCAGTGGTCTAGGAGTAGCGTCTTTCATTATCAAACAGAAACGTATCTCGGCCCCTGGTTATAAACCCGTCACCACCTAAATATTGATTAATGGCATTAGGGGCCGAAGACTTCCGGCAAAAGAAGTCACCCTCATTCTGTCAACCGTGTTATCAAAGAGGGAGGAATAGCATACAGAGATTCAGGGCACTATCTTGTCTTTGGGGTGGGAAACTCCCCTCACAGCCGGAAGAATCAGCAATGACCAGTGGCATGAGGATGCAGAAGGCAATGAAAGCCACTGCATTAAAGACCAATAACGAGTATCCACAGGACATGTGGCCTGTAATTGAAAAAAAACGTCCTGATGTTCTCTACCTTGGCGAAACATTCTGCAGTAGTCCCCCATTCGGATCACTGGGAGGGAAATGCCACAGGAGAGGTGACCATGATAAAAAGTTTGAATTACCATCGAAGGGGTAACATTGTACGAGTCGTGGCGTGAAGTGTCAGAAGTTTGAACAAGGTAGGAAAGCTACAAAATCTAAAACGGGAAATGAAAAGGCTCAGTATAGGTATAGAAGGGGTCATTGAAGTGAAATGACAAGAAGACAACGATTTCTGGTCACATGAGTGTAGGATAATACTAACAGCCGCAGAAAATGATATAAAGGGAATGGAATTCGTTATAAACAGAAAGGTAGGGCAGAGAGTTTGTTACTGCGAACAGTTCAGTGATAGTGTGGCTCTTATATTAACAGACAGTTCAGGAATATCTGCCGACGTCACAAGCTGAAGATGAAGAGCTGGAGAAAATATATGAGGATATTGAAAGGGTAATACAGTACGTAAATGGATATGAAAATCTAATAGTCATAGGGGACTGGAATGCAGCTGCAGTAGGTGAAAATCTAGTAGTCATGGGGGGACTGGATTGCAGATGTAGGGGAAGGAGCAGAAGAAAAGATTACAGGAGAATACGGATAAGGAATGAGAGAGGAGAGAGAATAATTGACTTCTGTAATAAATATCAGCTAGTAACAGCAGGAGGAGGAGGAGGTATCCTGGGTAAAGGCCGGGTAATAGGGAAAGATTTCAGTTAGATTACATCATGGTCGGGCAGAGATTCCGAGACCAGATACGGGACTGTAAGGCGTACGAGGAGCAGATATAGACTCAGAACACAATGAGATTTAAGTATCAACACGCAGTAGTAAGGATTGACGAAATATGTTTGAAGTTCTCTAAGGCAAGAGATACAGCAATAAGGAATAGCACAGTAGGCAGTACAGGTGAAGAGGAATGAATCTCTCTAAAAAGGGGAGTCACAGAAGTTGGAAAGAAAACATAGGTACGAAGAAGGTATCTGCGAAGAAATGCTGCAGTTGATCGATCAAGGAAGGAAGTACAAACATGTTCAGGGTTGGTTCAAATGGTTCAAATGGCTCTGAGCACTATGGGACTTAACATCTGTGGTCATCAGTCCGCTAGAACTTAGAACTACTTAAACCTAACTAACCTAAGGAAACCACACACATCCATGCCCGAGGCAGGATTCGAACCTGAGACCGTAGCAGTCACGAGGTTCCAGACTGAAGCGCCTAGAACCGCACGGCCCCACCGGACGGCCAAACATGTTCAGGGAAATTCAGGAATACAGAAATATAAGTCAGTGTGGAATGAAAGAAACAGGAAGTGCAGGGAAGCTAAGACGAAAAGGCTGCATGAAAAATGTGAAGAAATAGGAAAGGAAATGCTTGTCGGAAGGACTGACTGAGCATATAGGGATGTCAAAAACACCCTTCGGGGTAATTAACACCTAGGGCTCTAACATTAAGAGTGTAACGGGAATCTCATTGTTAAATGCAGAGGCGATAGCGGATAGGTGGATATAGTACATTGAAAGCCACTATGAGGGAGAAGATTTGTCTGATGTTATAGAAAACGTAAAAGGAGACAATTTAGATGAGATAGATGATCCAGTACATGAATCAGAATGTCAGAGAGCTTTCGACGACGTAAGATCAAATAATGTAGATTGGATAGATAACATTCCACCGCAATTTGAAAATTCCTTGGGGGAAGTGGCAACGAAACGATTATTCACGCTGGTGTGTGGAATGTACACTCCTGGAAATTGAAATAAGAACACCGTGAATACATTGTCCCAGGAAGGGGAAACTTTATTGACACATTCCTGGGGTCAGATACATCACATGATCACACTGACAGAACCACAGGCACATAGACACAGGCAACAGAGCATGCACAATGTCGGCACTAGTATAGTGTATCTCCACCTTTCGCAGCAATGCAGGCTGCTATTCTCCCATGGAGACGATCGTAGAGGTGCTGGATGTAGTCCTGTGGAACGGCTTGCCATGCCATTTCCACCTGGCGCCTCAGTTGGACCAGCGTTCGTGCTGGACGTGCAGACCGCCTGAGACGACGCTTCATCCAGTCCCAAACATGCTCAATGGGGGACAGATCCGGAGATCTTGCTGGCCAGGGTAGTTGACTTACACCTTCTAGAGCACGTTGGGTGGCACGGGATACATGCGGACGTGCATTGTCCTGTTGGAACAGCAAGTTCCCTTGCCGGTCTAGGAATGGTAGAACGATGGGTTCGATGACGGTTTGGATGTACCGTGCACTATTCAGTGTCCCCTCGACTACCACCAGTGGTTTACGGCCAGTGTAGGAGATCGCTCCCCATACCATGATGCCGGGTGTTGGCCCTGTGTGCCTCGGTCGTATGCAGTCCTGATTGTGGCGCTCACCTGCACGGCGCCAAACACGCATACGACCATCATTGGCACCAAGGCAGAAGTGACTCTCATCGCTGAAGACGACACGTCTCCATTCGTCCCTCCATTCACGCCTGTCGCGACACCACTGGAGGCGGGCTGCACGATGTTGGGGCGTGAGCGGAAGACGGCCTAACGGTGTGCGGGACCGTAGCCCAGCTTCATGGAGACGGTTGCGAATGGTCCTCGCCGATACCCCAGGAGCATCAGTGTCCCTAATTTGCTGGGAAGTGGCGGTGCGGTCCCCTACGGCACTGCGTAGGATCCTACGGTCTTGGCGTGCATCCGTGCGTCGCTGCGGTCCGGTCCCAGGTCGACGGGCACGTGCACCTTCCGCCGACCACTGGCGACAACATCGATGTACTGTGGAGACCTCACGCCCCACGTGTTGAGCAATTCGGCGGTCCGTCCACCCGGCCTCCCGCATGCCCACTATACGCCCTCGCTCAAAGTCCGTCAACTGCACATACGGTTCACGTCCACGCTGTCGCGGCATGCTACCAGTGTTAAAGACTGCGATGGAGCTCCGTATGCCACGGCAAACTGGCTGACACTGACGGCGGCGGTGCACAAATGCTGCGCAGCTAGCGCCATTCGACGGCCAACACCGCGGTTCCTGGTGTGTCCGCTGTGCCGTGCGTGTGATCATTGCTTGTACAGCCCTCTCGCAGTGTCCGGAGCAAGTATGGTGGGTCTGACACACCGGTGTCAATGTGTTCTATTTTCCATTTCTAGGAGTGTATGAGTCTGGCCACATACCATCTGACTTTCGAAAAAGTATCATCCACAAAATCCCGAAGACTGTAAGGGCTGACAGGTATGAGAATTATCACACAAGCAGCTTAACAGCTTACGCAACCAAATTGATTACAAGAACAATATACAGAAGAATGAAAAATAAAATTGAGAGCGTGTTAGATGACGATCAGTTTTGGCTTTAGGAAAGGTAATGGCACGAGAGAAGCAATTACAAAGTTGCCCTTGATAATGGAAGCAAGACTAAAGATAAATCGGGAAATCTTCATAGCATTTCTCAACCGGGAAAAATCTTTCGACAATGTAAATTGGTGCAAGATGTTCGAAATTCTGAGAAAAATAAGGGTAAGCTAAACGTAGAGGCTGGTAGTATACAATATGTACAAGAGCGAAGAGGTAATAATAAGAGCGGACGGCCAAGAACCAAGTGCTCGATTTAAAAGAAGTTGTAAGACAGGGACGTAGTCTTTCGCATCTTCTGTCAGTCTGTATATCGAAGAAGGAATGAAGGAAATAAAAGAAAGGTTCAGGAGTGGATTTAAAACTCATGGTGATAAGATGTCAATGATACGATTCGCTGATGACATAGATATTCTGAGTAAAAGTGAAGAATAATTAAATGATTTGCTGAATGGTATGAGCAGTCTAATGAGTAAAGAATATGATTTGAAAGTAAATCGAAGAAAGATGAAAGCAATGAGAAGTAGCAGAAATGGATTAAGGTCACGAAGTACATGACGTTAAGGAATTCTGTTACCGAGGCTGAAAAATCAACCATGACGGACGGAGCAAGGAGGACATCAAAAGCCGACTAGCACTGACAAGAGTTGCAGTCCTCGCCAAGAGAATTCTTCTAGTGGCGGGATGCAAATAACCAGTCAGAAGATTGTGACGAAAAGAAAAATAAAAGCCATTCCGTGAAAATTTATGACAGCTGAAGCACCCTGTCGCACCTTCTATAACGATGCAAATGTTTTAGATGAAGCTCATCGACTACCGATTCAGTCCAGGATCCACACCATCTTACGGTGTGATCTAGAAAATATCTTGACTGCCCTTACCACATACACCAGATCCACTGATATCGGTGGGACTGGAAGACGTGCTGCAATGGCTTACGTGAAAGAGCAACAGAGGTATATATATGTATAGAGTCATCAGTTTTCTGACTGATTTTGCGGCCCGCCACGAATTCCTCTTCCGTGCCAACGTTTTCGGCCTAGAGCAGTCCTTCCAACTCACCTCCTCAATTATTTCCTAGATGCATTCCAACACTTCTGACACGTGAGGGTTTCAGCCTGATGTCTTGTTAAATGTCCTATCATCGTGTCCCTTCTCCTTGTCAGTGTTTTCCGTACATTAATTTTCTCGTCGATTTTGCGGAGAAGCTCCTCATTCCTTACCTTATCGGTCCATCTACTCGTAATTTTCAACAGTCATCTGTAGTACCACAGCTCTGCGTATTAATCTAATTCATTAGACACAGTTCCTGCGTTTTCGTCAGGATCTACAGTAGATTTACGTAGCGCGAGTCGATAGTCGAATGTTTGTTTGTTTGTTTTGAAACCTACTGACCGCTTCTTGGCGTTAGCCAGTCAGTTAGTCAGGCAGCAGTAGCCGGCCGAGACACAAGCAGCAACAGAGAAGTAACCGATATTGTGACTTTTACCAGTTCCTAACCAGGAGCGAATTTTGTAATATCATGTGTGTACCTTAATAGTATGCTTTCTTGAGTTTCTGCGTGTTAATTTAATATCCAACAGCCACAGTTCTAGCGTTTTCGTCTGCGTCGGAAAGTAAAACGATTTTATGACGTATTAAAAGTTCCTAATTAGGGGGGAATTATATAATTTCACCTGAGCGCTTCGGTAGTTAGGGTTTTGAATCTCTGCGTATTAATCTAATTTATTAGACACAGTGCCTGCTTTTTCGTCAGGTTCTACAGTAGAGTTGCACAGCACGTGCCGATAGTTAGTTTGTGTGCATAGCTTAGTTTTCCACGGTCTTTAGTACGGACAGGGATTGTTGTGTGCGGATGTGAGCCGAGTTGGTGACACTTCGCTTTCAGCTTCAGGCTGTGATGGCTTCGGTTACCGAGCTTGAGCGTGCAGTGGGTGGGCACCACTGTTGTGTGCCGGCTCTCGGGATCCAAAGGACGTCCAGCACGTCCGAGCCCTCCGATCGGTCCTCACCGTTGGGCAGCCCAGTTACTGCTCGCACTGAGGTTGACCCAACACCAGCGGTCAAGTCAAGTCAAGGCCTTGTCTGACAAACAGGTTCCATGTGCTGTCTGTGGCTGACACTGTCGCTGAGTCAGATGCTGTCGTCTCTCCTGATTCAGAGGAAACCTCTAGTCCTGCAAGATCTGGACAATCGCAGAGGGTGGGATAATTGATAGTTGCTCCGACGTTAGACGCGTTATGGGGCCCTTTATGGACATGGCTGCAAAGAACACAAATAAAACCAATGTTTCCAGGGCTCTCGGGTGTCCAGCCGGATGTGGTCGTTGAAGTCCTACGATATTTCGGCGATCAGAATCGTGGGACTTCAACGATCGCATCTGGCTGGACACCCGAGAGCCCTGGAAACAACACATACGCCGGGGAAGCCTCCGATCACATATAAGAAACCCAATGTCCACTCCGTGTGCATACCGGGTGGAGTCATTCCAGATGCGGAACGGGTCCTTCCGGATGTCATGAAGAGCACAGGATGCAGCCAAAAGCAGGTGGTGGCTCTCGTCGGTACCAATGATGTGTGTCACTTTGGATCAGAAGAGATCCTCTCTGGTTTCGAGCGGCTTGCAAGACGAAAGCCGAGCTGACCATTTGCAGCATAGTCGACAGGACTGGTTGCGGACCTCTGGTGCAGAGCCGAATGGAGGGTCTGAATCAAAGGCACAGGCAGTTCTGCGACCGTGTAAGCTGTAGATTCCTTGTTTCGCACCAAAGGGTGTTAGGTTTTCTAGGTCTGCTAAATAGGTCAGGTATGCACTATACACAGAAGACGGCTACACGTGAAGCAGCCGCTGTGTGGAGCGAACAGGGCAGTTTTTTAGGTTAGAGGGACTCCGGAAAACACATGAATGGGTTCATCCATAAAGGTTGCAGGCTGAACACAGGAAGAACGCTGATACAGAAACTATCGGTATAACCGTTGTAAATTGTCATAGTTGTGTTGGGAAAGTACCAAAGCTCCAAGCACTGATGCTCAAATCGTTATAGGCTCTGAAAGCTGGCTGAAGCCGAATTTAAGAACAACCGAAATTTTTTCCAAGAACATAACGGTGTTCAGAAAGGATAGGCTAAAGACGGTTGGCGGTGGCGTGTTTGCTGCTGTTAGAAGTAGTTTATCTTGTCGCGAAATTGAAGTAGATGGTTTCTGTGAGTCAGTATGGGCAGAGGCCATTGTAGGCAACCGGAATAAAATAATAATTGGATCCTTTTACCGACCTTCCAATTCTGATGATATAGTTGCTGAAATGTTCAAAGAAATCTTGAGTTTGATTTCAAACACGTACCCGACTCATACGATTATAGTTGGTGGTGACTTTAATTTACCCTCGATATGTTGGCAAAAATACATGTTTAATTCAGGAGGTACGCATAAAACATAATTCGAAATTGTGATAAACGCATTCTCTGAAAATTAATTCGAACAATTAGTTCATGGGCTCACGCGAATACTAAACGGTTGTGAAAACACACTTGACCTCTTAGCAACAGTTAATTCTGAATTAATAACGAGCATCAAAACGGATACAGGAATTAGTGAACTCAGGGCAGTCGTAGCGAGACTGAATATTGTAACCCCCAAATCCTCCAAAAATAACCAAAAAAATACCTATTCACAAAAACAGATAAAAATTCACTTGTAGCCCTCCGGAGAGACAATCTCCATTCCTTCCAAATTAATAATATTAGTGTAGACCAGATGTGGATTGAATTTAAGGAAATAGTATCGGCAGCAATTGAGAGATTTATACCAAATAAATTAACGAACGACGGAGCTGATCCTACTTGGTACGCAAAACACGTCAGAACACTGTTGCAGAAACAAAGAATCAAACACGCTAAATTTAAATAGACGCAAAATCCCCAAGATTGGCGATGTTTTACATAAGCTCGAAATTTAGCATGGACTTCAATGCGAGATGCTTGTAACAGTTTCCACAACGAAACTTTGTCTCGAAGTCTGGTAGAAAATCCAAAGAGATTCTGGTGGAATGTGAAGTATGTAAGCGGCAAGAAACAATCAGTGCCTTGTCTGCGTGATAGCAATGGAGATACTATCGAAGACAGTGCTGCCAAAGCAGAGTTACTAAACACAGCCTTCCGAAATGCCTTCACAAAAGAAGACGAAGTAAATATTCCAGAATTCGAATGAACAACAACTGCCAACATGAGTAACGTAGAAGTAAATATTCTCGGAGTAGAGAAGCAATTTAAATCACTTAATAAAAGCAAGTCTTTTTGTCCAGATTGTATACCAGTCAGGTTCCTTTTAGAGTATGCTGATGCATTATCTCCATACATAACAATCATATACAACCGTTCTCTCTACAGAAGATCCGTACCCAAAGACTGGAAAGTTACACATGTCTCACTAATATTCAAGAAAGCTAGTAAGAGTTATTCACTAAATTGCAGGCCCATATCGTTAAAGTCGATATTCAGCACGATTTTGAAACATACATTGTGTTCGAACATTATGGATTACCTCGAAGTATACGGTCTATTGACACACAGTCATCATGGGTTTAGAAAACATTGTTCTTGTGAATCACAACTATCTCTTTATTCGCATGAAGTGTTGAGCGCCATTGACAAGGGATTTCAGATCGAGTCCGTATTTCTGGATTTTCGGAAGGACACTGTACCACACAGACGAGTTGTAGTGAAATTGCGTGCTTGCGGATTTGTGATTTGTGATTTTGAGATGAAAGACAGAAGAGTAATTCGAAAAAAATGGGTCAGAAGTATGAAAATGCGATTTGTAAATGGAGAAGCAACGTGGAGGTGCATGAAAAAGTGGCCAATATAACTGGTACAATATTAAAGCAGAGGGTTACATTTTATGTACACTTGAAAAGGGTGAAATTTAAGAGGCTGACATAAAACTCAGTTACTTGTACAAGTGTTCAAAAACCCAAGTTCAGTGGTTTATAGAAGTCAAGAAAGTTGCGAATGTAACAGTATGAAAGCAGAGGACTACGTTTTATGGACACTTCAAAAGGGTGGAAGTTAAGAGACTAATATAAAATTCAGTTTCTTAAGCAAAAATTCTAAAACCCAAATTTAGTGGTTTATAGAAACCAAGAATGTTGTGTGACATCAATATATGAAAAAAAGCAAGTTTAAGAATTTAAATACCTGGGAAAAATAAAACGGACAAAAGCATCTAAAACAGATATGAACGCAGGATAAATGTGCAAAAAGTCAGGGGAGAGGGACATGGGCAGAAGAATGAAGAGAACAACAGAGAGCAAGAAGGAAGAATGTCGGGAAGCCAAAATAAGAAATAGATTGTGGTGTCATAAATCAGTAGCTTCATGTGGTCTTGAGGTGGGAAAATGTGGATAATAATAATAACAACAATAATGGGTCAACATTTTATTACATGGCATACTCGCATACTAAAAATTATAAAGCCAACACACAGTTCTCTGTCTTCCTCTTTTAACAATAGCAGCCAAGAAGAGCCTCTGGATAAAAATATGAGAAGAGAGACGTTGGGCGATTATGCTCTTATACGTATCAGGCAACCTATTACTTTTACTAATTTTACAAATCAATAAGTGACACCGTCTTGTTAAAACCAGTCTATTATAATAAACTCCTGATTCCATAAAAAACCCAAATCCCAGGTGTAAAACAGACGTCTGATTTCAAATGAGTTGACGTGTTATATAGATGAAGTTAAGCATGTAAGCGAAAAGAAAATTATGTCCGTTGCGTCAGTTTTTTCAGCATGAACAGCGAAAATTTAGTAAGAGCTACTCTACTATCCTTGCACTATTTTTTTGGGGGTGTCAGCGAGAAAAAGCTTTGTAAAGGTTTGAGATTATGTGCAAAGTTTGTTGCAAGTCATTAAGCGCTCTCATTCTCATTTCTCACGGACTGGATGAACATAATGTGGGTATCTGCTAGTGCATGTGGTGAATAGGCTCAAGACATATACCCCTTTGTACAGTGTCTGCGATAGCTGTCTTGTCACATAAATACAGTGGATGAGTGTCTCAAAACAATATACTAGCTTGTGCCATCGCTTCTTCGTTTTACAAAGTGTAACAACAGAAATAGCTAGGTTAAAGAAAACGGAAAAACTACGCTTAAAACTAAAACATAAAAGAGAACAGAAAACACATCCCTGTGTACTATTGTGTTGGCCACTGTGAGTCCCAATCCCGGAATGCCAAAATAAGTTAAGACATGGGCCTGACATAAAAAAAAGTAGAATAGTTATACGGCCATAGGCCATTTTGAGACCAAAAGCCTGAAACTTTCATTTGCTAAAGCATTTATTTTGAGCCCAATGCTTTATTGGAAAGAGTAAAATTGTCCAAAACCAGCGTTTTACTAAGAAATTAACTTTAGAACTTTCTTGATGCTGGAGTCACAGGTTCCTTCTTCAGGTATTCCTTGTTGAATCAGAGCATCGACATTAATCTCACTTAAGTTACGTCTCAGAAGTATTAAGATCTCCATGAGACTATTGAAATTTAGGATATATCAGGCGAATAATAGGCCATGGATACAGGTGCTATTGATCTGCAACTAGAAATTCCGTAAAAGGACTAAATCTGTCGAAGAGCCCTCATCACATGTACAGAAGCTCTCGTCATAAAAGATAACGGCGAAGAAACCATTGGTAATAGAAGAAATACTTCAGTTGATCGATGAAAGAAAGAAGTACAAAAATGTTACGGGAAATTAAGGAGTACAGAAATGCAAGTCTCTTGAAAATGAAATAAATAGAAAGTTCAAGGAAGCTAAGGCGATACGGCTGCAGGAATAATATAAAGAAATCAAAAAAAAAATAAAAGATTGTCGGAAGGACTGACTCAGCACATAGGAAAGTCAAAATAACGTTAGATGACATTAAAAGTAAGGGTGGTAACATTAAAAGTGTAAGGCGAATTCATCTGTTAAATGCAGAGGAGGGACCAGATAGGGAGGAGAGTACACTGAAGGCCTCTATGAGGGGGAGACTTGTCTGATGAAATGGCGCAAGAAGGAACTGTGGCCGACATAGTAGAGATATGGGGTCCAGTATTAGAATCAGAATTTAAAAGAGCTTTGGAAGACTGAAGATCGAATAAGGCAGAAATAACGGATAACACTCTATTAGAATTTCTAAAATCACTGGGGTAAGTGAAAACAAAACTACAATTCACGTTGTTGTGTATAATGCATGAGTCTGGCGATATACCATCTAACTTTCGGGAAAATATCATCCACGTAATTCTGAAGACTGGAATAGTTGACAAGTGCGAAAATTATCACACAGTCAGCTTGTATCCAGTTTGCTGAGAACAACATACAGAAGAATTGAAAAGAATATTGAGGATGTGACTGATAACGTTCAGTTTGGCTTTTGGACAGGCAAAGGCACCATACCCAATTCGACGTTGCGGTTTATAACCAAAGCAAGACTAAAGAAAAATCAAAACGCGTTCATTGACGCTGACGACCTGGAGAAAGCGTTCGATAATATGAAGTGGTTCAAGTTGTTCGAAATTCTGAGGAAAATTGGGGTAAGCTAGAGAGAAAGACGGGTAATATACAAGGAAAAGTAAGAGTGCTGGACCAAGAACAAAATGCTCGGATTAAAAAGGGTGTAAGGAATGTCGGCTTTCACCCCTACTGTTCAATTCTATACATTGAAGGAGCAATGATGGAAATAAAAGAAAGGCTTTGGAGTGGAATTAAAATTCATAGTGAAAGGATATCAATGATACGATTCGTTGATCACGTTTCTATCCTGTATGAAAGTGAAGAAGAATTACATAATTTTTTGAATGGAAAGAACAGTCTTATGAGTACAGTAAATCGAAGAAAGACTAAAGTAATGAGGAGTAGCAGAAATGAGAACAGCGAGAAACTCAACATCAAAGTTGATGGGCCCGAGGTGGGTGAAGTTAAGGAATTCTTTTACCTAGGCTGGAAAATAACCCATGACAGACGGAGCAAGGAGGACATCAAAAGCAGACTAACACTGGCGAAAAGTTCATCCTGACCAAGAGACCTCTTCTACGTACGAAACACAGGCATTAATTTGAAGAAAAAATTTCTGAATATGTACGTTTGGAGCATAGGATTGTATGATAGTGAAGCATGGACTGTGGGAAAACCGGAACAGAAGAGAATCAAAGCATTTGAGATGTACTGCTCCAGGCGAATGCTGGAAATTGAAAGGACTGATAAAGTAAAGAATGAGGAGCTTCTGCTCAGAATCGGAAAGGAAAAGGAATATGTGGAAAACATTGACAAGGAGAAGGGATAGTATGATAGGACTTCTTTTAAGACTTAAGAGAATGATACTAGAGGGAGCTGCAGAGGGTAAAAACTGTATAGGAATAAAGAGACTGGATTACATGCAACAAATAACTGAGAACGTCGGTTGCAAGTATTACTCTGAGATGAACATGCTGGCACTGGAGAGGAATTCGTAGCGGGCCGCATCAAACCATTCAGAAGGCTGTGGCACAATGGATACCAAATAACGAAAAGCAAAGTCTTACTGCTGACAATAGAATCATAATAGGACGATAGTGGACGAATGAGCAGCTGCTGCCATTAACGTCGAAGAACTAAGAAGTTAATGAAGAATAAATCTACGTAATAAAATATCCCAGTTTACCATAATACGGCATGCTTTATTCACACGCACATTCTAACACACGTAGAAATGTCGTTATTTCATCTGAGGTCGTTAACAAAAAGAAAACATTGATTTTTAACCTAGTGGGAGTAAGCATTCAAGAAATGGTAGATTGGTCGAAGATTGTCGGATATTTAATCTGTTCGTAATCTCCCCACTATATTTGTTCTGTAGTAAATTTAACTCAAATTTGCCTCCCACTCTATAAAATCTATATTACCCAACTTAAACGTGTATGCTAACCTTATACTAAACAGAAAATAATTTGAACTGAACTGTAACCGATCAAATGACGCTTGTCATTGTACTACATGCGCAACTGAAGTAAAATAATTCTTTGACCCCAGTCAAAATTTCCACATACCTCGCGTCTTGACAAGCTAGATTTCTGTTTCTAAATACACATGGTAATGCGCAATGAAAAACAGTGGGATGGGGAAAGTAACTGTTCCTATGAAGTAATATTCCAAGACAACGATTGTTGAAAGAAGTATGTGTTCAAAAGGACAGAGTAAAACTTCGCCTGATCTTCACACAAAACATTGGTCTGAACAATACTACCTTTAACAAAGTGAACAATGATTTAAAGAGGGTATCGTGTTAACAGAGACTTTCCATAAAAATCAAACTGCTAAATCAGTTAGTATGTTAATTCATGACTCAGTTAAGTGGGATGACATTTCTCTCACCTCTGAGCAAATGTATAATGTTAACTAATTGAGAATAATCGTTCTGACGAAGTAGGTGCGCAGTACTGCTGTCTTACCTCATATTTCTTCTGTTCAAAAATAATAAAATTATTCAAAATATATATTCTCTTCGCTTTCTGATACATACATCTTATTCATGCTTGCTGTTCTTTATATTCAGTCTTTCTTCATCTAACAGATACATCACAAGTCCGCACAGCACTAATGAATACTTCCAGAACCTACCACACCTCAACTAAGAATGTGTCAGACTGCGCAGAGGCAAAGTCTGTCCCGCGACATGATCAAAGATTGTTCAACAGTAACGTAACTTGCTCTCTCTCCCTCTCTGATGTGCACATCTATAACGTACAAAAATCAAAATGACATGACCACCTTCCATATTGGCCGAGAACTTGCAAGATATGTTTGGATTGGTCAAGCAGTCTTATGAACTATGGTTCTCATGGTTGGATAGTGAATAAATGTCTTCGAAATGTGTATACTACATTCAGAGACGACCATTATGAATTTCAAACACCTAGCTGTACTGTGGTGAATAGTTGTAGAATCAAACAAAAGTACACGGTGATTGTACTGTCAGCACTCTCGTTCCACCAAACAGAAGAGTTAAGGTCAAAAAACTAAAATTTCATCATGATACGGACAAAAGTTGACAGCGGAATTAGGGGAAATGGTAGGCAAACTGGGAAAGGAAGGAATATGAGCACTTGAGATGGCTACTGTAAGGTATCAGAGTCAGACCTGATTCCCGAGTATAAGAGATTATCATGCACGACTTGGAAGAAGAATACAGTATCACGTCACCAATAAGACACGGACACTATTCAGCAGTAAAGCTTTGGCCTAAATATATCAAGCAAATCCAAAGTCTGCCTATCACATTAGCAAGCCTGAAGCTCAATCACGGACGTTTTCGTCCGCAACTCGTGATCTAGTTTCTGCATCTGGAACACGGGGTCCTGGATTCGACTCCTGGCCGGGTTGGCGATTTTCTCCACCCCGGAACCGAGTGTCTGTGTTGTTTTCATCGTTTCATTATCATTCGTTACAATGGAGAGATTGGATTGTGTGAAAATTTGGAATTTGTACGGACGCTGACAACCGCGCAGTTGAGAGCCCCAGAAAAGAAACATCATCACCACGCGCCTTTACAGGAATATATGGGCAGAATATACACATCTTCAGTATCACTGTTCAAATGCAGTCCTGAATAAAATTCGAACCATCTGCTCTTCCAGTGTAACAACGGATGAGGTAAAAATAATGAGCTGCTGGCAGAGCTGCTGAACATTGGACAACTCTCTACAAGTGTCCGAGTACTTCTTGCAACGAATGCACACAAGGTTTATCGGCTATTGTAAAATTTTACTAGCGAAACGCAAATGCATTTGTTATATTCTGAATTGCTTTAAGGTTGCATTCCACAGATTTTACGAAACACTGTTTTAGTATCTGATCACAAAGCCGCTAAAATATTTTATGTACTGCAATTAGTTTCGACGATATGTCATCAAGATGACGCACTAGTGTTTAAAAAAATTAAAAAAATGTCAACTTCTTCTACCTGTTCGTCATCATACACTGAGGTGATACAACTCATGGGACAGAGATATGCACTTATGATGGTAGTGTCGAGTACACAAGGTATAAAAGGGCAGTGCGAAGCCAGAACTGTCATTTGTACTCAGGTGATTCACGTGAAAAGCTTTTAAGCCGCGCTGCGGCTCGCGTTGGTGCTGTTTGTAGGTTTCCGTCCCTTGTTGGAGGTCAGACCGTATCGTCTAGTTGACATGGTTGCGGTTGTTTGTCTTCTTCTCGTGTTGACTGGCGCCACTTGATTTCGCAAGCGTTGCCTGTTCGCTAGTGGCAGCAGCGGCGGTTGTCGATATGTAGTAACTGTGGCCCTATCTTTGTGGCGACGTCGTGGTTCTTCCAGGTCGTGTGAGTGTGCAGTTCGGTATGGAGACTCAGGAGGAGCCAGGTCCGTGCAGTGCGAGAAGACACCATGACCACTGGCTGCGCTGATGGACTGTCCGATCGAAGGCCTGTGGTCACGTTGGTGCATGACCTCGTCGTAAACCGGATCCTGCAAGCTTTAAGTAGAGTGCATTTGGATTTAAGTAGAGAAACCTCCACCATTGCGAGATCTTGCGATTCTCCAGTGACTTCTGTTCGTGTAGCAGCTCGTAGTGTTGCCGAGGCGAAGAGCAGTGAGTGGAGTGCTTGGGAAAGGCGGATCTGATTAGCTTCCCTGGACTTCTAATTACTATTTGTTGCATTTAGTTTGTTACTGTTTGTTAAGTTCAACCACGGTATTTTTCATGTCTCGAGGCATCTAACGCCCCAGTTACCTGCCCTGGGTGTTAGTGTATGTAACGGCAGTCTACGTTTCCTCACCTTCCTCTGCTGTCCGGTGAGGCGTGTAGTTTTGAAAGCTTTATTGATTGTAGGTTGGTTGCCGATTTTTCTGTTCTGGTGGTAGTGATTCTAAGCACAGAATTCTGCGGGTGGAGTCCAGACCGCCGGTTCCGACTTTGGCGTATTTTTACATCTTTGCATTTAGTTTATTGGACGTCAGGTAGCCTTAGCAAGACTATCATTAGTCATTCGTTAGACTGCCATTAGTCTGAGTTACCATCTTGTGAAGTGAATGCAACTCTTGGCTGCCTATCTCATCGCTCGCGAATGTGTTTTTTGCCGGACCGACTCAGAGGTCGATTCCTGGTGTACCGTCTGTGACTGGCCCTTGTGTTTTATTATTGTATTTGCTGTTTTATTGTATGTTTCTAATTTTTTTATATAAATGACATTCTTGGTGTTACAGCGTATTTAAATAATTGTGCTACCAAGTTTACCATCATTTTGTCTCACGTGTTTGGTGTTCAGTTGCTTGTTCTTTTAAATTAACCATTGCTATTGCAGTGCTGTTTTACAGTATCTTTGTTAAATTTCTTTTATAATTGCCGTTCTTGGCGTTAAATGCCATCAGCCGTAACTGTGGTTACTTGCCTTAAAATGCTAATTGGGATCACATTGGCTTGTTTTTAAAACATTATATGCTATGTCTGTATTTTATGCTCATTTGGTAAATTGTAACGCACTGAAAGCACTTAATTACACAGTTGTTTATTCCTTCATTAATAACGTGTGATATCTTTATTTATTGCTGAGTCAGGAATTACCGTTTCAAAATAAATGTGCGTAACAGCGAAAGGGAACCAATAGTTACTGATTACGGCCCCGTCCACAATCGTAACCGAATCCTGCCTTCCTTGATTAGCAGGTTTCAGCTGCCCAGGCGTGATTATGGCCACTCGACGGAAATTAACAGGTTTTGAATGCGGAATAGTAGTCGGAGATGGATGCATGTGGCATTCCACATCGGAAATCGTTATGGAATTCAATATTTCGAGAGCCAAAGTTTGAATAGTCTGTCCAGAATACCAAATTTCAGGCATTACCTCCAACTACGGAGAATGCAGTGCGTTTGCTTAGAGTTGTCAGTGACAAGATACAAACAACGCAGCGTTAAATAACCGAAAAAATCAATGTGGAAGGTATGTGCAATGTATACATTTGCGTTCATGGGCTCTGGCAGCAGACTCCCGACGCCAGTGCCTTTGCTAACAGCACGACGACTTCTGCGGCATCTCTCTTGGGCTCGTGACCTTTCCGGTTGCACCGTAGACGGCTGCGAAACGGTGGCCTGGTTAGATTAATCCAAATTTCCGTTGGTAAGAGCTAATAATACGGTTCGAGTGAGGTGCAGACACCACAAAGCCGAGGCTCCAAGTCACCAACGAGGCTCCGTAATAGCGTGGGATGTGTTTACGTGGAATGGACTAAGTCCTCTGCGCCAATTGAACAGAGCATTGAGTCGAAACAGTTACGTTCGGCTACTACGCGTGAAGCATACAACTACTAGCACCGTCATACGTTAGCAAATGATCTGGCAGAGAACCCGAGAAAATTCTGGACCTATGTAAAATCGCTAAGAGGGTCTAAGTCGTCCATCGAGTCACCTCTTGACCAGTCTGATGTGGCAGTTGAAGACAGCAAAGTGGAAGCCAAGTTGCAAATTTCGCGTTCTAGAAATCGTTCCTGCAAGAGTATCGTACAACTATACCGTCGTCTGATCATCGAATGTGCTCACGTATGCACGACACAGTAATAAGGGACCCCGGCGTAGAGAAACAACTGAAGGTCATGAAAATAAACAAGTCACCAGGTCCGGATTGAAACAAAGTTTGGTTTTTCACAGAGTCCGGCACTGGCTTGCATTTATCGCGAATCTCTCGCCCAGCGCAATGTCCCAAACGCCTGGAAAAAAAAGAAAAAAAAGTTGACTCGTGCATACAAGAAACGCAAAAGAACGGGCCTGCAAAATTACAGAGTAATGTCGCTGACATCGGTTTGATGCAGAATCCTTGAACATATTCTCAGTAGGAATGTAATAAATTTTTCTGAGATCGAGTGGCTTATGTTTTAGAAAACTTCGCTCGTGCGAAACTCAGCTTACCCTTTTCACAGATTATATACTGCGAATATGGATGAAGGCCAACAGGCCGATTCCATATTTCTAGATTTCCGGAAAGCGTGTGACAAGGCGCCCTATTCAGGCTGTTAAATAAATACGACCACATGGAATAGTTTCACAGATATTTCTCTTCTTCAGAAACGCTTTCCTTGCCATTGCCAGTCTACATTTTATATCCTCTCTATTCCGACCATCATCAGTTATTTGGCTCCCCAAATAGCAAAACTCCTTTACTGCTTTAAGTGTCTCATTTCCTAATCTAATTCCCTCAGCATCACTGTTATATACCCCAGTAGCGACTATTTTGAACATATCTTTGGCGGTGGCTGATATAAGCATTCACGCTCACTAATTTGCATTTGATATTACTAATTTTTACGTAATGAATGAAAATGCGACCGTAGGCCACAGAGAAAGTCAATCTTTGCCAGTAACTTTGAGCAGTGCTCTAGTTCTCTCTCTCAACAAAAAAATACTTTTAATTACGTGCACTTAGACCCCAGTGTCTTGTCGTCGATGGTGATTATTCATTAGAGACAAAGGTATTTCCAGGAGTGCTCCAAGAAAATGTGATATTACCGTTACGATTCTCTACATAAATAAATGATTACCGAGCTAGGTGGTGCAGTGGTTAGGACACTCGAATCGCATTCAGCAGCACGACGGATCAAACCGGCGTCTTAATTTAGGTTCTCCGTGACTTCTCTAAATCGTTTCAGGTCAATGCCAGGATGGTTCCTTTGAAAAGGAACGACCGATTTCCTTGCCCATCTTTCCCTAATCCGACGGGACTGATGACATCGCTGTTTGGTGCCTCCCCCAAAACCAGCCAACCAACCATAAACGATTTGGCGGACTTGTTGGACAGCAATCTATATTTGTTTGCTGATGTTGCTGTGGTGAAGTAAGGCGTCATCGTTCAGTGACTATATGAGGCTACAAGGTGACATAGACAAAATTTCTAATTGGTGTCACGAACAACTGCTCGCTATAAATGGAGAAGTAAGTTAATGTGAATGAGTAGGAAAACCAGACCGGTAATGTTCAGAGACAACATTCGCAGTGTCCTGCTTGACAGAGTCACGTCGTTTAAATATCTGGGCGGAACGTTGCAAAGCGATATGAAAGGAACGAGCATGTTAGGATTGTGGTACGAAAGGCGAATGATTGACTTTGGTTTATTGGGAGAATTCTAGGAAAGTTAGGTTCCTCTGTAAAAGAGACCGTATGCAGGACAGTAATGCGACCTATTCTTGAGTATTGATCAAGTGTTTGGGATCAGTACCAGTTCGGATTGAAGGAAGACATTGAAGCAATTTAGAGACGTTCTACTAGATTTGTTGCTGGTAGGTTCGTACAACACGCAAATGTTACGGAGGTGTTTCGGGAACTCAAATGAGAATCGCTGGAGGGAACAAAACTGATAAAATTGAGAGAAATGGCATTTGGAACTGACTGCAGAAGGATTCTGTGGTCTCTAACATACACTGCGCGTTGGGACCACGAATATAAGATACGAGAAATCAGGATCCAAATGGAGGCGTATATTCATTTTCCCTCGTTCTATTTGCGAGTGGAAAAGGAAAGGAAATGACCAGTAGTGGTACGGTGTACACCATGCAACGCGGCATGAGGTGGTCTGCGGACTATCGATGTACACTCCTGGAAATTGAAATAAGAACACCGTGAATTCATTGTCCCAGGAAGGGGAAACTTTATTGACACATTCCTGGGGTCAGATACATCACATGATCACACTGACAGAACCACGGGCACATAGACACAGGCAACAGAGCATGCATAATGTCGGCACTAGTACAGTGTATATCCACCTTTCGCAGCAATGCAGGCTGCTATTCTCCCATGGAGACGATCGTAGAGATGCTGGATGTAGTCCTGTGGAACGGCTTGCCATGCCATTTCCACCTGGCGCCTCAGTTGGACCAGCGTTCGTGCTGGACGTGCAGACCGCGTGAGACGACGCTTCATCCAGTCCCAAACATGCTCAATGGGGGACAGATCCGGAGATCTTGCTGGCCAGGGTAGTTGACTTACACCTTCTAGAGCACGTTGGGTGGCACGGGATACATGCGGACGTGCATTGTCCTGTTGGAACAGCAAGTTCCCTTGCCGGTCTAGGAATGGTAGAACGATGGGTTCGATGACGGTTTGGATGTACCGTGCACTATTCAGTGTCCCCTCGACGATCACCAGTGGTGTACGGCCAGTGTAGGAGATCGCTCCCCACACCATGATGCCGGGTGTTGGCCCTGTGTGCCTCGGTCGTATGCAGTCCTGATTGTGGCGCTCACCTGCACGGCGCCAAACACGCATACGACCATCATTGGCACCAAGGCAGAAGCGACTCTCATCGCTGAAGACGACACGTCTCCATTCGTCCCTCCATTCACGCCTGTCGCGACACCACTGAAGGCGGGCTGCACGATATTGGGGCGTGAGCGGAAGACGGCCTAACGGTGTGCGGGACCGTAGCCCAGCTTCATGGAGACGGTTGCGAATGGTCCTCGCCGATACCCCAGGAGCAACAGTGTCCCTAATTTGCTGGGAAGTGGCGGTGCGGTCCCCTACGGCACTGCGTAGGATCCTACGGTCTTGGCGTGCATCCGTGCGTCGCTGCGGTCCGGTCCCAGGTCGACGGGCACGTGCACCTTCCGCCGACCACTGGCGACAACATCGATGTACTGTGGAGACCTCACGCCCCACGTGTTGAGCAATTCGGCGGTACGTCCACCCGGCCTCCCGCATGCCCACTATACGCCCTCGCTCAAAGTCCGTCAACTGCACATACGGTTCACGTCCACGCTGTCGCGGCATGCTACCAGTGTTAAAGACTGCGATGGAGCTCCGTATGCCACGGCAAACTGGCTGACACTGACGGCGGCGGTGCACAAATGCTGCGCAACTAGCGCCATTCGACGGCCAACACCGCGGTTCCTGGTGTGTCCGCTGTGCCGTGCGTGTGATCATTGCTTGTACAGCCCTCTCGCAGTGTCCGGAGCAAGTATGGTGGGTCTGTCACACCGGTGTCAATGTGTTCTTTTTTCCATTTCCAGGAGTGTATATGTGGATGTACATGTACCTGAAGACCATTTCCAGCCATTCATGGACTTCATATTCCCGAACAACGATGGAATTTTTGTGAGTGAGCATGTGCTATGTAACGAGGCTGCTATTGTTCGCGACTGGTTTGAAGGACATTGAGGACATTTCGAGCGAACGATTTGGCCATCAAGACCGCCTGACATGAATCGTTCTCACATTAATGCGACATAACTGAGAGGTCAGAATTTGAACAAAACCCTGCATCTGCAACACTTTCGTAATTATGGATGGCTTTAGAGGAAGCGTGGACCACTATTTCTGCAGGATTCTTCCAACGACTTGTTGAGTCCATGCCAGGTCGAGATGGTGCACTAAAGCGGGTAATAATATGTCCGACACAATATTAAGAGTTATTACACGACTTTTGCCAGCTCAGTTTAGTTTAGACGTACATGTTTTAGGTATATACTGCACCAAACAGATTGTAAAGTGTTTTTGTTCAAAGATTCTTGACAAAGAATGGTCTAGGAAACATGTATTTATGGCCATTAAAGTTTCATTAACCGATCTTCCCTAAACGACAGTTGATTTCCTATTTATTTCAATGTTTGTATCATCTGGAAATAAACCTAATTGGACATCTCCTGATGTCAGAGATGAAAGGTTGTTGATGTTGTTGTTGTGGTCCTCAGTCCTGAGACTGGTTTGATGCAGCTCTCCATGCTACTCTATCCTGTGGAAGCGTCTTCATCTCCCAGTACTTACTGCAACCTACATCCTTCTGAATCTGCTTAGTGTATTCATCTCTTGGTCTCCCTCTACGATTTTTACCCTCCACGCTGCCCTCCAATGCTAAATTTGTGATTCCTTGATGTCTCAGAGCATGTCCTACCAACCGGTCCCTTCTTCTTGTCACGTTGTGCCACAAACTCCTCTTCTCCCCAATTCTATTCCATACCTCCTCGTTAGTTTTGTGATCTACCCATCTAATCTTCAGCATTCATCTGTAGCACCACATTTCGAAAGCTTGTATTCTCTTCTTGTCCAAACTATTTATCGTCCATGTTTCTCTTCCATGCATGGCTACACTCCATACAAATACTTTCAAAAACGACTTCCTGACACTTAAATCTATACTCGATGTTAACAAATTTCTCTTCTTCAGGAACGCTTTCCTTGCCATTGCCAGTCTACATTTTATATCCTCTCTATTTCGACCATCATCAGTTATTTGGCTCCCCAAATAGCAAAACTCCTTTACTGCTTTAAGTGTCTCATTTCCTAATCTAATTCCCTCAGCATCACCCGACTTAATTCGACTAGATTCCATTATCCTAGTTTTGCTTTTGTTGATGTTCATCTTATATCCTCCTTTCAGGATATTCTCCATTCCATTCAACTGCCCTTCCAAGTCCTTTGCTGTCTCTGACAGAATTACAATGTCATTGGCGAACCTCAAATTTTTTCAGAATGAGATTTTCACTCTGCAGCGGAGTGTGCGCTGATATGAAACTTCCTGGCAGATTAAAACTGTGTGCCCGACCGAGACTCGAACTCGGGACCTTTGCCTTCCGCGGGCAAGTGCTCTACCAAAGGCAAAGGTCCCGAGTTCGAGTCTCGGTCGGGCACACAGTTTTAATCTGCCAGGAAGTCTCAAATTTTTTGTTTCTTCTCCATGGATTTTAATACCTACTCCGAATTTTTCTTTTGTTTCTTTTACTGCTTGCCCAATAAACAGATTAAATAACATCGGGGGGAGGCTACAACCCTGTCTCAGTCCCTTCCCAACCACTGCTTCCCTTTCATGTCCCTCGACTCTTATAACTGCCATCTGGTTTCTGTACAAATTGTAAATAGCCTTACCCTCCCTGTATTTTACCCCTACCACCTTTAGAATTTGAAACAGAGTATTCCAGTCAACATTGTCAAAAGCTTTCTCTAAGTCTACAAATGCTAGAAACGTAGGTTTGCCTTTCCTTAATCTTTTTTCTAAGATAAGTCATATGGTCAGTATTGCTTCACGTGTTCCAATATTTCTACGGAATCTATCCCCGAGGTCGGCTTCTACCAGTTTTTCCATTCGTGTGTAAAGAATACGCGTTAGTATTTTGCAGCTGTGACTTCTTAATCTGATAGTTCGGTAATTTTCACATCTGGCAACACCTGCTTTCTTTGGGATTGGAATTATTATATCGATATACAGAACAAAAAGTAAGGACCCTAAGACGGGATCTTATGGGACACCACTTGTAATTTGTTACTTGTTGGATGATGGCTGATATCTTACCATGTCCTTCCTAAGGAACCCTTTTGTTTCCAATCAGAGGTATAAGATCTGAACCTAATCGTCCACCCCCTCGAATTCAGTTTCGCATTCGACTTTATGCGATTTTTATTTCCATTTAATTTCAGTTTGATTTCAAATCAATAAGTGAGTGGCTATGAGATTCAAGGGTAAAGTTTGTTCATTAGTCTCTTTTCATAACTGTTGACATTGGCCTCGGAGACTGTAAGGGTCTTTGTTCTATACGGACTGTACCACAAGCGGAAGGCCAGTGCAGCCATTATCAGAGACGCAAGAACGAACGGTATTGAGAAGTGGAGATAAGGCGTTAACCTTATCTTCTGTCACAAAGGCCTAACAAACGGGCATCTGATAATGCTTGTTTTGGAGTCGCGGTCACTCACTTAGTAGAACTGATTTCTGAGATCGTGTTCTCCGGTGTTTGAAGCCACCTAACTGTTTCACTTTCTTAGTAAAGCCGCGGTCTTCCCTCCGTTTCTTACAGACAATGTCAGTCGTTAACTGTTTTTCTCACCTGTGAAATTTACGGGATTCACTGCATTAACCCTTTGAGAATGATTATAGCACTTGATACATTAAATGATAGTGAATAAATGACGGAAATGCAGCTACCGGGTTGTTTAATTTTTTACCTGAAGTGCAGACCAAGTACATGCTCCAAAGATCTGTATTCATTGTGGTCGTGTGCCCTGTAATTGAAAACTATTAAATATATTGACAAATCATCATCCCTGATCGGTCGTTCTAAAGTTCAACAATTAAAATCCGTCGCTTAAGATTCTACCTACGACCGAATTTAGGGCTGATAATAAGTTAAAAATTCACGAAACGTCAGACAGTTTGGCACTCAGGGCTGAATAAGTAATGTCAATCACTTTATTAGTAAACAGTTAGTGCTCAGCTATCCAACGTCCTTGCTGTAAGGCAAAGTAACGGGAACACTTTCAAAAGGACATTGTGATTTACACAATGAAATGCTTTTGGCAGGTAACGAAACTTGCAAATAACCTATAATTTATTGCCTAACGAGTTAAATACATTCAAACTCATTAACTACTTTCTGTATGTGTGGATAGCCTTCTCAGCATAGAAGCCGTTCCAAAATCCGAATTGTGACTTTGGCAATATACTATTTATTGTCAGCTGATTAAGAAGGCGATTGTATATCAACTTTTCTAAAACATTCTAGAATGCTTTCAAAAGTGAAATTGGATGAAAAAACGACGGTATTCCTTTATGTCCTTCCTTAAACCAAGTTCAGCATATTTCAACCATTCACGAAACGTTCCACTGTTGAATGACTTGTTACACAGATAATTTAATATTTTGCCAAACTCAAATACACACTCTTTAATTAAGTTTGCTAACATTTTATCATAGCCACAAGAAACGTTTGATTTTAAAACTTGTATTTTCACTGGTGTAGTGAGGAACATATTTCTTTCTCTTATGCGAATATAAATAACTCAAAATTAATATTGACGTTCTCGGGCGACACATTGGATTCAGTGAAATAGTTTTGCTGAGAACTATAAATAAACTCGGAGCAGTATACGAAGGAATATCCAGTTGCAAACAACACTTTCTGTTTACCCGTAATCGCCGATATCCAATGTTTTTACAATGGCCGATAGGGACACGATGTTTTGTTAAAAACACATAAATCAATTAGACGTTCTGTCCTTTCACAAAACCATTATTTATAAATGAATCAGTTCTGACCGTAATACAGTAAAAACCCATATAATTCCGCGATTTCTATCTCGTATATCAAAGCCTATATATTCATAAATAACTTGCGGAATATCAATAACGTTAATCAATTTGGCTCACGTGTTCTTTTCTACAATTTTATACCCATTTTCATTAAATATTTGTCCTTGGTCATTAAAATTCCTCATCTTCTTACATCCGACGTCCGGAAAATCTCCCATCAAACCCGTTGGTCTCTCTCTCTCTCTCTTTTCACCTCCTTTCAACTCCCGGGTTCCCTCGTTTTTATATTAATATCACTGTGAACACGACAAAAAAGATACATGTATAGTATAAAAATATATATAAATTTACATATTTCGGTGACCATAGCTAGTATTTAATTATAGAAAAGCGAATGAAAAATATAATTAAGGATTCAAGGAAAATTCCGTTACGTCACGTGCTTGCTCAGCTCTAACCAGATGTGTAAGATATTTTGAGACAATGCGTTATATACAATTTTAAGCTGTAAAATTAGCCATATGATAACATACTGTCAAATATAGTTAGAGCATTACAAAACCTTTAGCAATTTGGTACTGTTGTAAGTGAAAATGTTTTTTTTTTCGCATTTTCATGTGTAGAAGTATCAGTCACAACTTGAAAAAGTGTAGCAAGAAGCAGTACGTTTTGTCTCTGTTGATTTCTGTGATGGCTTAAGTGTTAACTGTACGTCCACACTCAAATATTGAGACGTTGGCCTAAGAACCGACAAAAATCACAGAGAATAATGTAACAACGTAGCCATTCACATTTTGTTCATTTTATTTAGAAGTTTATTTAACTACTGGTACTTACGTCAACTTAAACTAATAAAAAATGAACTGGTCTTTTGGTGCAGTCTAAAGGAAAGAAGAAGGAAGAGGAACTCTGACGTGAATTACCACTCTCTTTGACCGATATTACTTTCAACTTCTACATAAACGCAATGGAATAAAGTAATGTTGGACATGTAATGTTAGATATCCTTTCACCACTGTGCCACAACTTACACTTATTTCAGTGTGCACGTACAGTATCCATAATTTACTGTGTATTAGGACATGCACATGGTTAAAATTATCAAGATCATTCGTTTTCGTTTTTCAACTTCCCTGGACAGATGTAGAAGTAGAAAATATTACGCTTTTTGTATAAATTTAGTTTATCCGAACTCGCAGACAGTGCTCACTTATTTTAGAAAAAGATTCAAAAAATTAATACCGAAAACATTATCTGTTGTAGAGAGGCTGAAAGTTTGACAGAGCCTTGTGTACTGTGAGTTGGGAGTGGTTAGTGGGGTGCTGGAGGGTGTCAGGACTACACACACTGTTGTCACATCAGCGCGGCGAGCTTTATTTATTGTGGCGGTTTATCGTCGTATAAAGCAGAACTGGTTCACTGTCACAGCGTATTGCGCAAGATGACATCACGAAGTGTCCACAAAAGTTGTTTACGTTGTCATATGTGTATTTGAGAAGCGGGAACTTTTGTGTCACGTGCGTCTTGTTTGTTTCGCTGTTATACCAGCGTTCTTAGGCTTCTCTGGTTTCCACTGCTTAGTTGGTTGGAAACTTCGCTGTGTGACTGTGTCAGAAACGTAGCAATATACAATATATTCAAACTATTGCATTTTAATTTTCGATATAGTACCATAATGACAGATTTTGACGTGTATGGTATTCTGACTTGAATCTGATATCGTCTTCACTGATGGAATTAATTTTGGGTTTCGAGAATGAATTTTCGCTCTTTAGCTCTTTGCTGATTTGAGCTTGCTGGTAGACTACAACTGTGTGCCGCACCGGGGCTAGAACCTGGTCCTTTGCCTTTGGGTGCAAGTAAGCTAAATAGCTTGGATGTATTGAAGATGAGCTTTGTTGGAACTAATGATGTGAGGAGGGAGGGGCGTGGGTGCCGTGAGTCGCGCTTGGATAGATCAGTTGCTTGAGCGGTGTTCTGCGAAATGCAAAAGCTTATTGTTAACCAACCAAGATGTTTCAAGCTGTAGGTTTCATAATCTGCTCACGCCACGTTAACATAAATAAATGAATTCAGTAGCTTAGCACAAGCCGGCCGGAGTGGCCGAGCGGTTATAGGCGCTACAGTCTGGAACTGCGCTGCCGCTACGGTCGCAGGTTCGAATCCTGCCTCGGGCATGGGTGTGTGTGATGTCCTTAGGTTAGTTAGGTTTAAGCAGTTCTAAGTTCTAGGGGACTGATGACCTCAGCAGTTAAGTCCCATAGTGCTCAGAGCCATTTTTGCTTAGCACAAATTCTGATAAACAGGAAAACGTAGTGAAAAAATAAGGGGTTGTCACAAAAACTGGAATGAATGGGTGAATTGAGTTGATATGTCATGTATCGGAAGAACTGAGACTTGGGCTGTAACCTCCCCACTATAATTGTTTTTGTATGAAAATGTAGCCCAACTGTACCTCCCACTCTCAAAAGTATATGTATTACCAAAACTGTTCCCCCACAAACTGATGTCCAACTTAAGCTCGTGTGCTAACATTTCACTGAGCATAACCTAATTTGAACTGAATTGTGACTGATCTGAATGTAACTTGTCATTATATTAAATGCGCAACTATAGTAAAACAATTATCTGGCACTAATCAAATTTGCACTTGGCTCCAGTCTTGAGAACATTGATGCAGATTTGCCGAAAGCACAACAGCAAACAGCAAGCAGCCAGTGTCTAAGCTAGATTTCCGTATCTAGATAAAATTTCCAAACTCTACTTCAACTATATCATACCACAAGTTACAATGTGAAAATGCATAATGATAAACAGTGGGATGGCATGGGTAATTAGTTCTATTATCTGTTATTCCAAGACAACGATTTTACAATGAAATATTTGTTCAAAAAGGCAAAGTAAATCTTCACCTGATCTTCACACATGACATAGGTCTGAACCATACTGTGTTTAATAAAGTGAACACTGATTGAAACGAGTACAGTATTAACAGAGAGTTTCTATAAAAAGCAAAGAGCTTAATCAGTTTTAATGTTAATGCATGACTCAGGGAAGTGGGGTTGTCTTTCTCTCAGCTCTGAGCAAATGAACGAAGTTAACTAGCTGACAATAACCAGTCTAACAAACTACCTTATTTTCTTCAAAAAATAATAACACAATTCAGAATTTATCTCTTCACTTTCTAATCTATAAACCTTATTCATCCTTACTGTCTTTTAAAATCAGACTTTCTTCATCTAACAGATACAATCACAAGCCAACATAGCACAGAACAACAGATACAATCACAAGCCAACATAGCACAGAATGCGTCCATCACGTATCACACATCTAAGAATGTATCAGACTGGGCAGAGTCAAAGACTGTGCCACGACAAATCCAAAGATTTTTTAACATTAATGTAATTTGCTCACTCTCTTACGTGGACATCGATAATATGCAAAAATCAGAATGACATGTCCACCTTACAGTGTTTCTCTAGGAGATTGGTGGTGGGTCAGCTGCGATACGAGTAGCCAAGTATTTAAATATTCCTCCTCCTGTGGTGCATACATTACGACAAAGCCATATAATCAAAAGTCAAGCACGCATCGATGAGGCGAAGCGATCAGTGCTATGAGCCCTTGAAACAATAGCAACCTAGTTATGGTTTGCTCTTGGTACAGTCGTCGTAAGGGTGATTTCACTGTCGAACCTGTATAGTTAAATGCTACGCCTTAAGGCTGTCCCAGCACACTGTTTACTCTTGTTGTAAGCATCATCATATTATCCATTAGAGATTTAATATGCTTTGGTGTACTCTTGAATATATGTTTACTCCCTTATCAAACTTCTTTCCGTTCACTGAAGTTCTTGTAATGTCTTGTTCTGGTCGTAGTATTGTGGACGTACTTTCACTGTTTTTAAGAAAGAGTAATATTCTTAAAAACAAGTTACACAGTGAATATATACTGTGAAGCAACAAAATATTAAGTTCTCCGAGAGGTCCCTGTTGGATATTCGGCAATTAACACCTGATAAAATTGCTTCACCATACTTCGGTTTTCTGAGAATACAACTGTAGATTTAAGTTTCCGAGTAAATAATTCTGTAACAATTAATCAGTGAATATAGGCATAATAAACTTCATTTACTTTTAAGTTAAATATTGCAATAATCATGCGCATTTCAAATGTAGTTGTCAAGTTCCTCATTAAGATAATGGACTTTATACCGAGTTTGTGATTGTCTGTAATCATAAACCCTCAACAATGTCTACCTGCTGTATTTCATTGTTATCACACCGATTATGTAAAACAGCACAATCGTTATTAACGGCATCAATTTGACAAGAAAAGAGTCCGTAATTTTATTCAGGTGTTCTGTATACAACCTAATCAATTCGTCGATACTTGGATGCCGTGCTCCATTCAGATTTCTGATAATTTGATTGCTATGCCCACAGAATGTTCCAGCTAGCCCCAGAGGTTTTGAGCCGGATTAGGATGGGGTGCCTTGCGTGGCCATTCGAGGTGTAGGTGAAATCAGGAACGTATGCACGCAATCTTGTGAACAAGACAGTGGTCACCCTGGAAGGCGGAAGTGTCAGTAGCATACAGATGCAGAAGAGCAGGCCATGTTTGATTACCGAGAATACAAAAAAAACATGCCAGCTCATGTCGATAGTCACCCGAATGATTGGACCCAAGTCATGGGACAGAAAGCACCCTTCATGAACCAGACCCTATTCACTGTGCGGGTTATACATGTCATTGGGCTGTCTGTGCTATCAGCACCTTGGGCAGTTTAGAAAGAGGCAAAAATGAAATGACGACTAGTCGGACCACACCACCTGCCTTCTGTCAGCTTGTGCCCAGTTTCTGTACTATTTGGCCAGTTGTGCCGCTGTGGCCAATGGCGTTTTATGAGGCACCAGAATTAAAATGGTCACAGTAACTGGTTGAGATGAAGCTGCATTCATCGACAGCAGAAATTCACATTAGGTTTCGGACCGACTGTAATTTAAAAAGCGCGAAATTCGTCTCTGTTCTTTCACATAAGGACCAGCAGTACTGCTTTGTTTCGCATGTCAGTAATATGATTGCCTATAAAATTCCTGTGTGGTATACTGGAGTTATAAAAGAAAGGTTCAGGAGTGGAATTAAATACAAGGTGAAAGGATATCAATGATACGAATCGCTGATGACATTGCTATCCTGAGTGAAAGTGAAGAAGAATTAAATGATATGCTAAACGGAATGGACAGTCTAATGAGTACACAGTATGGTTTGAGAGTAAATTGGAGAAAGGAGAAGGTAATGAGAAGTAGTAGAAATGAGAACAGCGAGAAACTTAACATCAGGATTGATGGTCACGAAGTCAATGAAGTTAAGGAATTCTGCTACCTACGCAGTAAAATAACCAATGACGGACGGAACAAGGAGGACATTAAAAGCAGACTCGCTATGGCAAAAAAGGCATTTCTGGCCAAGAGAAGTCTACTAATATCAAATACCGGCCTTAATTTGAGGAAGAAATTTCTGAGGATGTACGTCTGGAGTACAGCATTGTATGGTAGTGAAACATGGACTGTGGGAAAACCGCAACAGAAGAGAATCGAAGCATTTGAGATGTGGTGCTATAGACGAATGTTGAAAATTAGGTGGACTGATAAGGTAAGGAATGAGGAGGTTCTACGCAGAATCGGAGAGGAAAGGAATATGTGGAAAACACTGATAAGAAGATGGGACAGGATGATAGGACATCTGCTAAGACATGAGGGAATGACTTCCACGGTACTAGAGGGAGCTGTAGAGGGCAAAAACTGTTGAGGAAGACAGAAATTGGAATACGTCAAGCAAATAATTGAGGACGTAGGTTGCAAGTGCTACTCTGAGATGAAGAGGTTAGCACAGGAAGGGAATTCGTGGCGGGCCGCATGAAACCAGTCAGTAGACAGATGACCAAAAAAAAAAAAAAAGCTGGAGTTAATGACATGCTCTAGAAAAGAGATGTGGCTGTTATTTAAGTAATGGCAGATATGATGATGTGGCTTAAACAGTTTTAACTCTAATCCGGGAAGATGGTCTGTCACTGAAACCGGTCGATATTAGGATTTTAAATAAAACAGCAGCTGGTGGTCAAACATGCATTTTGTACATGATTTGTAAAAGCCTAGTAAGACAATAAACGGTATATCAATCTTTTCTTTTACGACTATGTAATTTTATTGACTGGTGTTCTACATGAACTGAAAATGGCATTTATTTGCATAGACAGTATTTCGAGAATTAATCTTTTTGTTGCTGAAAACCGAGTAATACGATAGAACACGGTACAACGTTTGATTTTTGTTTGGACTAATGGCGTGAAGTAAATGTTTTTAAAAATTTCTCTTGACATTCAGTAAACCTCCAGTACGTTCCACTTTCCTCAATCCGTTTCCTGTCGTTCTTCAGTACCACCCTGACAGTGATCGAGGAATACTTAGCCGAAGCTACTGAAGTTTTTTACCTCTTGATGCTGCTGGAAGCTAGAGGGAATTTTATCAATATAGCGGGTGATCAAAAAGTCAGAATAAATTTGAAAACTGAATAAATCACGGAATAATGTAGATAGAGACACACATGATTCGAATGACATGGAGATTTGTTAGAACTAAAAAATACAAAAGTTCAAAAAATGTCCGACAGATGGCGCTTCATCTGATCAGAATAGCAATAATTAGCATAACATAAAATGGTTCAGTTGGCTCTGAGCACTATGGGACTTAACAGCTGTGGTCATCAGTCCCCTAGAAAGTAGAACTACTTAAACCTAACTAATCTAAGGACACCACACACACCCATGCCGACACAGGATCCGAACCTGCGACCGTAGCGGCTACGTGGTTCCAGACGTAAGCGCCTACAACCGCACGGCCACACCGGCCGGCTTAGCATAACAAAGTAAGACAAAGCAAATATGATATTCTTTACAGGAAATCCTCAATATGTCCACTATCATTCCTCAATAATAGCTGTAGTCGAGGAATAATGTTGTGAACAGTACTGTAGAGCACGTCCGGAGTTATGGTGAGGCATTGGCGTCGGATGTTGTCTTTCAGCATCCCTAGACATGTCGGTCGATCACGATGCACTTGCGACTTCAGGTAACCCCAAAGCCAATAATCCCACGGACTGAGGTCTCAGGACCTGGGAGGTCAAGCATGGCGAACGTGGCGGCTGATCACAGGATCATCACCGAACGACGCGCGCAAGAGATCTTTCACGCGTCTAGCAATTTAGGGTGGAGCGCCATCCTGCATAAACATCGTACGTTCCAGCAGGTGTTTATTAGCCAGGCTGGGGATGGTAACATATCGGCGTACCTCTCACCCGTCACGGTAGTAGTTGCAAAACCAGAATCACGCATTTCCTCGAAGAAAAAAGGCCCGAAAACGGTAGATGTGGAAAATCCAACTCATACCGTGACTTTCTCGTCGTGCAATGGAGTTTCCACGACAGTTCAGGGATTTTCGGTAGCCCAAATTCTGCACTTGTGGGCGTTGACAGACCCTCGGAGCGTGAAATGAGCTTAGCCGGTCCACAACACGTTACTCAACCAATCACCATCTTCCACCATGTTTTGAAATGCCCACACTGCAAATGTCCCCGCTTCACTAAATCAATGATTCTCCCTCTCATTACAGCTCCTTTTGTACACGATTGTCATGCGCAGTCACTGACATTTTGCTGTCCAGCACCATCTGTCGGACATTTTGTGAACTTTTTTTTGTTCTAATAAAACCCCATGTAATTCCAAGCATATGTGTCAATTTTTACCTCTCTATCTACATTATTCCGTGGTTTATTAAGTTTTCAAATTTATACTGACTTTTTGATCACCCGGTATATCGCCGTGAGGCCATACGTGACAGACGTATGGAAAAAAAATGTGTGCTCAGTAAACCACCGGTGAACCCGAAGTGCGCCTTGCAGACGTTTTCCGAATGGAAACAATCGGCGAGCGTAGCGGCAGCACCCCTCAAACAGTGGCAGGGACGAGGCTGCACCGGCCTGTGGCTCCGGCTACGTGTGTGTGCTTGTGTGTGTGTATGTGAGCAGAGGCGGGCCGCGGCGATTTATAGCGCGTCACGCGCGCCAGAAGAATTTACAAGCGCCTCGCATGTCGGCCGCCACTAAATCTGCGCCCGCCGGCAAAAACTATATCACCGCGGCTGGGCCGGTGGAGGCGCAGCGCGGCCACTGACTGCACTGGGCCATGGCTCTGCCTGCGCTGCGCCTGGGGAGGGGTAGGCCGCACTCCCTGCCCGGCTGTCCGGCTGGCGAACGGCTGGTGCGCGCCAGAGTGTACGCAGCCTTACGGCCGAAGCCTGCAACCACGAGTTAGCGATTAATTGTCTACTTTTAATGTATGTTACTTCCTTTTTGTTCGTTGCTTCCTAATGTCGATGCCGACAGGAGAGACGAAGCGTTAGTCCATGTGAGCAGGAATGACGGGTGGAACTGTTACTTGTGAAAGTCCATGGTTCTCGCGGACTTGGGAGAGCAACTGATAATATAAATAAAGAATACGAACCACCAAAGCGCCCCCCCCCCCTACGAGTCTTTTTGCATTCCCCTCCTCTGCCTTTCCCACTCCCTTTCGCGTCTGCCCAGCTCCCCCCCCCCCCACTCGAGTCCTCGTCTTTCGTCAGCTCCTTCCCCTCCTCCCCTCCTCTTCGTTTTTCCTCTCCTTCCCCCCTTTTCTTTTCCATAATCTGTCCAGGTTCCTCCCGTTTGCCCTCGGCTGTGGTGTGTCATACTTGTGCCAACTTTTTAGTGCAGTGTTCAAGTGAGTGTTCAGTGTTGTGCGTCTTTCCAAAGTATTGCGAACAGAAATCATGCTGTCGCTGGGTGTGATTTTTATATCTCTTGCGAACAGAAACCAGACTTTCGCCGTGGTTTTTAATTGTCTGTCTATTATTTTACCTGTCTGTTTCCTGTGTATTTTATTAGTATCACCAACTCTTTGTTTCATGTTTTAAGTTCCACAATTTTCCGCCATTTTACCATTTAAGTCACCGATTTTGTCGCCTGCTTTTATTATTTATTATCTTCATGTTTTAAAAACAAGTTCAGTAGCCTGAAGAGCGGCGTACTATGTTGTTGCCGGCTCGCCCCCTTCGGAGGGAATCCAATCTCAATAAAGGAAAGAAACAGCCGCGTAATCAAAGGAATTTATTTCAAACCACTAGTTTCAGCACAACACTTTCGCCATCTTCACGTACTATTTACCAAAGAACAATTTATGTAGCTGAAATTCTTAAGTCTGATAGCAGATTTAATGTAAAAATAATATACCACAAAAGCCCTAAACCATAAGTGGAATAACAACAATTACACTGTGAGTGTATGTGTCAAATACACAACTATTTTGTACAGCGTGAACATTAATGAAACCGACAAACTCTGAGGACGGATTCCTAGATGAAAATTGAGGAAAAAAATGTCCCACGATCATGTGTCCAGAAATGCATCGTTGTCACGGTAGATGCCGCTCATGGATGAAAGTTCCTCTGACTACATGCCGTGTGTTCCTTGTGTGTTGCGGGTGTCTTATTGACATGGCGCTCTGTAAGCAGCGCAATGGTATTCATGTCGGGAATAAGCCGAGATGGTGTTTGTTTACGGCCAAGCAGATGTAAACGGTTGAGAGGCAACACACCTATACCAGACCAAGTACTCTCACAGACACCAACGAGATAACAACTTTTCAAATAAATAAAAACACCTACAGCCGACCTTATGATTTTATTTTATTTTGTCGCTGTCAGTTTCAACGCTTCAGTGCGTCATCTTCAGGCTGTTTTGATGGGATACAGGTTGACATGATCCCCACGCATAACACGTCAGTTGCCAGCATTACTGGGTACGCAGATAATGTGTCAGCACTCTAACCATCAACCGCGTATCCAGTAACGCTGGCAACTGATGTATTGTACATGGGGATCATATCAACCTGTATCGCTTCAAAAACAGCCTGAAGATGACGCACTCAAGCGCTGAAACTGGTATCGACATAATAAAATAAAATCCTAAGGACGGCTGTAGGTGTTTTTATTTATTTGTCATGATAGTAAACGGCCGTCGTCCCAGAGATCTCCTGCTAAAAGGATTGACATACAAAAACAACATTTCAAGTCGTTTTGGGCGTTTGTTTCATCATGAGTCTTTAGAGATAGACCAACGCGCAGGGAGGCGGTGTATTGTGCTTACACCAGATCTGAGTGGCCAGGTTCTGCGGGATACTGAGACGAGCTCTAGTACAAGCTCGAGGAAACTGGCCCTCCAACAAGATGCAAGCCAAAGGACGATTACATATATCTTGCATGACATCCGCAACTATCCCTATCACTTGCAACGAGTGCAAGTATTATCGGCAGATAATATCCCTTTACGGTACAGATGTTGTCGATGGTTTTGCCCCAGACCATCACAATTATGAGATATATGACATCAGTTCTCTTTACTGAAGAAGCAACCTTTACCATAACTGGGATCATCCCTTTGCATAATCGTCATCCGTAAGCTGCACACACAGCATGTGGTCAGAGGAACTTTAATTTCTTCAGCGTCATCTGCCGAGGCAACGATGCATTTCCAGACACATGTTCATAGGACCTTCCTTCTTCTATTTCCGTCAAGAATCCGTCCCTACATTGTGTTGGTTTTATTAATGTGCACTCTGTGTAATCGAAACTACAATCATAATATGTATGGAGGTTCATAAACGCGAAAGTACACAACAGAAATTGTATCATAATCACCATACAGGTAGTTAGTTCCACATGTGAAAAAAGGTGAAAAATTCAAAAGGTAACACGAATAAACTCTGACAGAAGCCCGAAAAACAGGGTACAGACGCATTAGGAGATGTATTGAAACTATGAAACAGTGCATTGATAATGGCTAGGCACTAGTCGAAATCTAAATTTGCCTTAATAAAGCCTGAAAGGAAAGGACAACTGATTGCTGTGCTCCATTGTCTTGAAAAACTTGGCGCTTTTTACAATTGTATTAGACCATTACAACACCGTCTACAGCAATTTTAAGTTTAACAAAGGGGCAAAATGTCAGACATGGTCCCACTCGAAACATTTGCATTAATGTACAAAAATAAGGAGAAGGTCATAGAAGTAAAGAATGAAAAATAGCATCGAGGAAAAAAATGTTGCAGGCTAATTGGAAGCCAAATATAAACGCACAACAGTATACGTAAGTACGAAGAAAAGTAACAACCTCATCAAAAAATGTAAGAAAGCCCCAGGTAATTGTGATTGGGGAAATCACAAGTGTCATAGGCCCTATTTTGTCATTAAATAATAAACACGAACTCGTAATGGTAAGCAAACTAAAAATTAATATCGAAATACCATCTTCACGTTCCTCATCATCATTTAATAAAAATATCCTAAGTGACATTAAGTAAACAATGTCGTGGTCAACGTACCTGCTACTTACCAATACACCTAGCTCTCCATACGTACATTGTGTCAGTACTGGAGAACAAAGGATAGAACACTATCTGCTGCTTCTTTAACTCTTACCATTCGCGGCACATATGTATAAACGATCAGTCGTATACGCAACAACACACTCTCCGAGGAAGTTGTAGACAACAACAAAATGCAAAAGAATTTGGGACGTTCCAATCAAACTCACGCATTACATACAACTGTGAAAACGGCACAGCAAGAATCCTATAAAAGCAGCACGAAAAGCATCATGTCGAGAAATATATATATATATATATATATACGAAGAGAGTAAACCAATAATCGGAACTTGTAGCATAAGACTGGTCACAAGTAAGTTGACGAGAATTCCAGCCCCTGTCCCGAAAGGAAAGAAAAGCTTGTGTTAAGGACTAACTTAGGTAAACTTAAACCTGAGAATGCATAGTGTAACAAAATTTAGCAGTCAGTGATATACATTATATGAAGAATGCTAGAACGATGTTGGGCGGTTCCATACAACCGTCACTTTCTCAATATGTCAGTCAGGAGAAATGATATTGTTATTGACAGAATAAGAGGAGGTCACATCAAAAGCAATAAAACTAGACAGCTGTTCAGATCGACGATCTCTTCAAACTGTGATTCCTGCATCATTCTAGAGGGCGTTACCCTAGTAGAATCTGATAAATTCAGTCTGACAACCACAATTACAATGTACAACAACGTTTATCTCTTAGAATAGCTCTTAGATTCATGAACAAGTCCGTTGACAAATATATTTTTCATTTCATGCATCGTTATAAAGGGGAACTTTAGTAAAACTCTTAAAATTCGATACACAACAATTTGTGTCTTTTGGTGTAATTGTGTAGTTGGAATAATGTACATTTTAGACCGTTTAACTAACGTAATTATTCGCTTATCTATATATTATTTAGATATCGCAGTACCTGCGCTATTAAAAACAGTGGGATATTCGTTCGGACAGGCATGCATGTCCGAAGGTATAGGCCCTGTGGCAGCTACAGCCGTTATGAAATACATGAAATATACTCGCATTTACAAATGCGAAAAACCATTCGCTGTGTGGGAGAATGACGACAATGAAACCAGATCTAACCTTCCATCTGCCGTCGTTCCTGCGTCCCGTCTGAGGCGTAGCACCTTACATCGTTGCCAATTGAGATCCTAACAGCAGTGAAAAGACGTGCAGCACGAGTCACGCGCTGGACAGGGGCGTCGGTTGTCGGTGTGCATATCGTTTCAATGCGTTCTGGTAGAGATCACTAACTGACGGACACTATTTGACGTGCAGTCCAAAACAGTGACTTTTATTTGCAGTTCTGCTGGTTTTATTTTATAATTGTATATTAATTAATATTATAAAGTGCTTAGTTATGAGCATGAATGAAGGTGTTAACGTGAAATAATGTTTTATGTAAAGTTTTTATTTTAAACACTGAACTAACTGGTCTCGGATGGAATGTTCGAGAATGACGTGACTATTAGTCACTTGTACGGGGGAATTTGTTATAAACTGTTTCGTCCGTTTATGGTACTGGGGAAGTCAGAATATGATATCAGTAAGTAGTTTTCTTAAGAGGGGAATAATTTTATATCTTTCGGAATTTATTTATGGTAGTTTACTGCTCTGATTCAGTGACAAATTTTGATTGCTTCTGTATATATACGCGGGATTGAGCGGTTTCGATGTTGCTTTCCAATTGGCTGCGATGTTTCTTTGCCAATCAGAATTAGCATATTCATTAGTTTTTTTGAGAACTAGATACGTCTTTTGTGTAGAGAGATGAGCGGAGTCGGGGCTTGGATCTCATAGTGACCTGACCTACTGAAATCAGCTCCGATCAAAATTATTGATGCTGTGATACATCGGTACCAAAACATTTGAGAAATACCGTAAAGTGTGGAAGAAGAAATGAGCAGAAAAATAGATACATTTCATCGAAAAATCGGCTGCTGCAGACAGCCGACAAGATTAACGATCCAGCATGAATTACTGAGAGACTAACAATAAGATCTCGTCACTGAGTGTGATTTGTGCAACCAGAACATAAACTATACATCCGACATATTTATGATGTAAAGCTTTAAGGTAGAGCTGACCTCATTTGTTTTGCATTAGACTGCGCCACATGCCATAATAAGGACTTCCATTTAAAGTGCCCTCCCCTGCATGGGAATTACATAATGCGTGTACGAGTACAGGATATTGCGGGGGCGCGTTGCGTTGAAAATTTCTACTCACCTTGTGGTTAACCTCTTCTCATACCGACGCATCCTTGAAGTTAACGAAATGCACTTTTTAGCCAGAAAAAGTTGTAGATAAAACAGATTTACACCTTCTAACCACAAGTCGCACTTAAAATCCTTTTGTCGGTGGAAGTAATAGTTAAATGAAAGCATTTACGTGAGTAAAATTTCACTCTATTAAAGTAAACCTGCAGACACCACCCACGATCAGGCCTTACTCTAAGCTGTACTGTCTAAAGTCTAAAAAGCCCACAAGCACATATCATTCTTAATCATAGCCGGATTATGCTAGTTATTATTGATACTTCTCAGAAAGTTTGCAAACTAATTGTTTCTTTTAGAACAGCTCGCTGAAATGTTGCTGTAATCAGCCTCATGTAACAAAATGTTCACGTTCGAGAGTAAACAACACGCGACGCGGAGTTTACTTATTCAAAACGTCATCAAAAGTTCTGAATTTCCACCGTGAATTAGGTCGAAATCTTCCACATTTTTCTGTTCATTTCTTGGCTTCTTCTGAGGAGAATGCAAGGCCTGATATTTCAGGAAGAAGACTTCAAATTGTCTAGTTAAGAAACGAGTGGATTCAGATGTTTATCCCATGGTCTGCCTTCACCACAGGAGATCAGCCAGAGAGGTTCTAGAGAAGGGAAGTGGGGCCCTCTAGGGCACTGTACTTTGCTGAAGCTCTTACGGTTAGCTGCTCCACAATTTATCGGCATATGCCATTTCGTCTTTTGAAGGCGGCTAAGCCACTGCAAGTCCCTAGAGCTAGAGTATAACTGTGCCAGACGAATTCACTTCTATGTGTGCAAATCTAAGAAGACACCACGAAGGCACATCTCAATTGTGATGCACAGATTCGCTGTCTTTCCCTCCAGATCTTATTATCCAGTCAAACGAGACTTGCCCGCGCCTATGCTTAGGTGTGAAGCGCTCGACCAGTAAATTGAAGACGGATAACGGCCGATACCAACCTCTCTCATGTTAAAACCCCTTATGTAAACCAAGAATGGGAACTTCCCTCTGGATTCCTCTGTATCCACGTAAATAAAGCCATATTCTCGCTGGTCACTAAGGCGATGGCTGTTTTTCAGCCTTTCCTAGCAGAGTTTGTAGTTTTTTTTAGAGGAAGAGGATTATTTTGGCACTTGTAATCCTCCCATGGAGGGAGAGATTTGTGGTCCTACCGTGGAGGGAGACAGACTTCTCGTCCTTGTGCAGATTGGGGTGCACGTTTGCAGAATATTGAATAATTGTTGTATTTTGCATTAGTGCTATTCACTTTCTGAGCAACACATAATTTGTGGGATTTGTTGTACAACTTGTGTTGTTTCGTGAATCCTGGAGTCGTTTACTTGGTTTTTGCGAGCTGCATAAATTAGGTTCAAATGGCTCTGAGCACTATGGGACTTAACATCTATGGTCATCAGTCCCCTAGGACTTAGAACTACTTAAACCTAACCAACCTAAGGACATCACACAACACCCAGTCATCACGAGGCAGAGAAAATCCCTGACCCCGCCGGGAATCGAACCCGGGCGCGGGAAGCGAGAACGCTACCGCACGACCACGAGCTGCGGACCATAAATTAGGAAAGCTAACACTGTTTTCCAGACAGTCTTTCACCTAGATGAGTTACCTCCCCATAGTATTAGCGGGACATTCGTGTTTACACTGAGCATCGCGGTTCAGTGTTTTAGATGATTTTGTGCTCCTTGTGTTGGAGCTATTTCTCAGTCAACATTGGAAGACTTTATGTTTCTTTCGTTGGACAGTTATTTACTATAATTCTAAAGTGGAATCTGTCGAATCTTCGAGGAAATAAAGGGTATATTAAAATAAGATTTGATTTTAATCTCTGAACCAAAATAATATTGTCCTTCAACTGTTTATGGTTAGGTAACCTTCTAAAAACAGACATAACACTTACATTCGTAATTTGTTGTCTTCTAGTGACGGCGTTCCATTACAAAGCTGGTGCAGACTATTTTTATTAAAATAGTAAACATAAGCGTCTTTCGATCTGTGATTATGACTTATGATCACGAGTCTTGCACTGGTATCACTACAGACATTCCAAAGGCAGGTTGGAGAGAGAAGTAGCCAGCCATTTCCTCCGTTTATTCCATACAGACCGAATCGTACTAAGAAAGTGATAGAGACTACCTTTTTGGTTCCATGACGCCGGATAATGGCGGCTTCAACTGTAAATTACGTAAATTGCATTCATTTCTAGGGTACAGGCCTTTCTTATCCTAGATTTTACTCACCTGTGTTTCGTGTTTACTTTGTTTTGAGGTCCTTTATGGCCACAACTTCAGGGACATAGCCACAGTTACTGAAATAAAATACACCCACAAGTGTACCTTGATCCTGTACCACAGCATCCTCTAGTATAGTAAATACAATTATTACATTTCGCATGTACACTGAAGAGCAATAGAAACTGGTATAAAATCGTGTAGGTCCCCCGTGAGCACGCAGATGTGTCGTAACACGACGTGGCATGGACTCGAATAACATCTGAAGTATTGCTGGAGAGAACTGACATCTTGAATCCTGCAGGGTTGTCCATAAATCCGTAATAATGTGAGGGGGTGGAGATCTCTTCGGAACAGCACGTTTCAAGACATCCCAGTTGCGCTCAACAATGTTCATGTCTGGGGAGTTTGGTGGCGAGCGGAGGAGTTTAAACGCAGAGAAGAGACACCCTAAAGCAATTCTGGACGTGTAGGGTGTCGCATTGTCCTGCTGGAATTGCTCAAGTCGGTTGGAACGCACAATTGAGATGAATGGATGCAGATGATGTGTGATCTCTCAGAGTCGTATCTAGTCGTATCAGGGGTCCGATATCACTCCATTACAGAATCTTCACCAGCTTGAACAGTCCGCTCCTGACATTCAGGGTCCATAGACTAATGCCGTTGCCTCCATACCCGTACACGTCCATCCGTTCGATACAATTTGAAACAAGACTCGTCCGACCAGGCAACATGTTTCCAGTCTTGAACAGTCCAATTTCCTTGCTGACAGGCCCAGGCGAGGCTTAAAACTTTGTATCGTGCAGTAATCAAGGCTTCACAGGTGGGTCTTCGGATCCGAAAGTCCATGTCGATGATATTTCGTTAATTGGTCCGCACGTTGACAATTGTTGTCGCCCAGCATTGAAATCTGCAGCAATTTTCGGAAGGGTTGCACTTCTGTCAGTTGAACGATTCTCTTCAGTCGTCGTTGGTTCCGTTCTTGCAGGATCTTTTTACGGCCGCAGCGATGTCGGAGTTGTGATGTTTTATCGGATTCCTGATTTCCACCTTACACTCGTAAAATGGTCGTACGGAAAAATCCCAACTTCATCGCTACCTCGGAGATGATGGTTCCCATCGCTCGTGCACCAATTATAACACCACGCTCAAATTCATTTAAATATCGATAACCTGCAATTGTAGCCGTAATAACCGATCTAAGAACTACGCCACACACGTTTTGTCTTATATAGGCGTTGCCGACCGCAGCGTCATATTCTGCCTGTTTGCATATCTTTGTATTTGAATACACATTCATATACCAGTTTCTTTGGTGCTTCAGTGTATATTGTTGATGCTGAACAATCAATGGAAGTAGTCACATCTATTAGTGGAGATAGCACACAAAATCAGTCATAGCTAAGACAGATACTAGATTGGAAGAATTGTTTACTTCCAGAATCTTCATTATCTCTACTAGAGTATTTATCGCAAATCTGGAATACTTGCCACGTAAAACTGGCAGAAGAAACGAAGATCCAACAAAGATTAGTGCCTCTTTCTGGATTTATTAAACGCAAAATTAGTCTACATTAGAAGAAAGTTCTAGACAGATGATGTACATCACAGTACGGTTAATTTTTAAGGCGCTGAGAAGGTGTTGTAGGGGTTTTCAGTCCAAGAACTGGACTCATGAATTCTATTAACATCAGTCCAACATGAGCAAACTTCTTCGTTTCTGCACAGCTACTGCAACCTACATCCACTTCAACCTGTTTAGTGTATTCGGAGCTTGGTCTCTCTCCACAAGTTCTACCCCACTCCCTCCAACATGCCATGGGTCCCCCACTTCCTTAATTTATGTCCTTCGAAACATTACTAAACAGTATCCCTTGAAAATACTTATCACAAATAGTTATAAAACACACTTTTCATTGGAATGCCATGGATGTAATGACAAGAAATGTTGCCATTGAAAGCGGTATCAGTGACCATGAGACAGCTGTAGCAACAATGTTTACTAAAGTACAAAGCATAACTAAAAATTGCAAGCATTTATGTGTTCATCAAATTAGATAAATAGATAGTATGGTATCTTAATAAGCAACTAGAAGCATTTGGCTCAAGAAAGGAGCAATGTAAAAGAAGTGTGGCTCAAATTTAAAAGTAATTGTTGGCCATGAACTAGAGTTAACCCTTCTCTTAACCACAATGTAGATCCTCGAACGAAAGCCCGTGCCTAGTAGTTGGAAGAAAGCACAAGCTACGTCTGTCTGCAGGAAGGGCTACAGAAGTGATCCACGAAACTGCAATCCAGCGTCCGTGACAACCAATTCTCGTAGAATCTTAGAGTATATTCTGAGCTCAAACGTAACGAGACCTCTCAAACAGAAGGACCTCCCACATGCCAACCAGCAAAGCTTTTGGAAACATCGATCACATTGAACTCGCGCTTTTATCACTTAACCACCTGATAACCATGAATACAGGCAGTATGGTAGATTTAGTATTTCTTGACTTCCAAAAGGCATTTGAACCGGATATACGCTTATAATCTGAAGTACGATCGAATGGGGTATGAAGCGACGTTCAAATGAAGGATGTCATGGAAAGAAGGATGCACCATCTTATTTTGGATGGGAAGTCGTCGACGGATGGAGAAGGAAATTTGAGTGTGCCACAGGGTAGAGTGTTGGGACCCTTATTGTTCACCTTGTATTTCAACTACCTAAAAGAGAATATTACTTTTTTCGCAATTATTGCAGTTATCTATAATGAAGTAATCTCTGAAAAAAGCTGCACACATATTCAATCGGATCTTGAGAAGGTATGAAAGTGGTGTACAGACTGGGAACGTGCTTTGAATGTATAGAAATGTAAAATCGTGCACTTCACAAAACGAGAATCCAATTCACTATGACTGCAACATCAACGAGTCACAATTGCAATCGGTAAAATCATTCAAAAAACGTGGGTGTTGTAGGCATATGAAATGAAGCTATCATATAGGCTCGGTCATGAGTAAAATAGGGACAGTATGCCACCAATGAAATGAACGAAAAGGAGATTGCTTGCTCGAGCAACCCACTCTAGAATATTGCTCAAGTATGTTGTACTTGCAGCAAATAAGACTAACAGTGGGTACCGAAAGTTTACTTAGAACAGCAGCGGGAATGGTGACTGGCTTGTTTGATCCATGGGAGAATGTCACGGAGATGCTGAAGGAACTGAATACTGGTAAACACTTGAAGATAGGAACCATTCCGGGAAAGCCTACTTACAAAGTTTGTAGAACCAGCTTTAAAGGACGGCTCTAGGAATATACTATGCATCGCCCCCAAAGGAACCACGAGGACCAGATTAGGTTGATTACAGCATGCACAGAGGAATTTAAACAGTTGTTCTTCCAACGCTTCAAATGTTAAAACTGGAAGAAACAATAATAACTGGTGCAAAGGGATGTACCCTCTGCCATGCGCTGTACTGCGGTTTAAGGAGTTTGTGCGTAGTCATAGAAGGAGGTAAGAAATGTACCATACTATATTTACATCTACATCTATCATTGCTTTTCTACAACTCACAAGTGCTTGGCGGAAGATTCATCGAACCATGTCAAGATTAGTTCTCTACCGTTACAATCTTGAATAGCATCTCGCAAAAACGATGATCTAAATCGTTCAGTGCGATTTCTGGTTTCTGTTATAATATTATCTTGATCATTTCCCCCAATGTTACTGAGAGTCACCAAAATATTTTTCATTCTGATGATAAATTGAAAATTCTTTTAAACACCTTTCGGCAACAAAAAACGCCTTGGTTCAGCGACTGCCATCCCAACTGACGTATCATATAGGTGACACTCTGCTCCCTGTTTCACGATAATATAAAAAGGGCGTCCATCTTTGAAGTTTTTCGACATCCATCGTCAGTCCTGTATGATAAAGAGGACGACTTGACGTCAGTTTGTACCTTTGGTACAAGAACTCAAAAATTCAGTCGCAAAACTAAGACGATATATCATAGGCACGTAATTTCATTTGAAGTCGGTTGTGGAAAATGGTGTCACAATCGGTTCGCAACTCTAGAAATACTGAACCAATTAAAGATGCTCTGTCAGTGATAAGTCTGCTAATTACTGCGTAAAGAACTGATTTTCTTTCGTAAGGACTATATTTTCTGTATACGTGCTGACTACGTGCCCATTTTCTTCGAGGTATTGCATAAGGTTTGAACATAACGTATCTATTCCAATATTCTACCTCTTATTAATATCAGTGATTTGGGTCTATAATTCAGTGGATTACTTATATTCCTTTTTTTTTGTTGGTGCGATCTTTGAAACTTTGTAGTTTGTAAGAAAAAACGGAAAAGCGCAACGCAACACGAAGGAGTTATGCAAATTTGTCACAAATTGATATTCATACACGTATCGATAGAAAACAGAAAACTGTAAATGCGTGACTCGAGTAACCGGCGAATTGATCGTCATTTGAATAGGAGCGATACCACTGTTCGACAATGTTGACAACAATAGGTGAACCATGCAGAGAACAGCGTCGAGAAGGAAGTGGCCGATCTATACGATCATTTTCGTCGACACGAAGTGCAACTGGTGCATCCTTAGAGCACTACTGTACGTCGACGAAATTCTACGCCTTGCAGAACTAGCACTCTATGAATGAGCGTCAAGCCTGTTAAATGATTTCACAAAGCCCAGAGGTAGACCAACACGTTACTGTAAACCTATTTCTCTCGAATAAATCATCAAATATTTTTGAAGTTGTAATCGTATGTTTGTTTGTACCTGTACGTCACCACTGCCGTTTTCCAACTCATTCGGAAAACTCCTCATTCAGGCATCGTTCTTTTTCCTTCCTTTTTTTCCTTAGAGCATACAATCCGGTGGGAGCACATATCTTCATTTGTGGACTTAAGCTGCTTCGCTACACCGAGCGTATCTACTCCTAAGTTACTCGTAATGGCGGCAGCCTTGATTCGAATTCTGGAATTTTCGCTGCACCTTCTTTGCTGGTTTTTAGCAACTCGTCTTCAGTTGTGCTATCATCCTTAACATTACTATTGCTATCGCGCTTGAAGGTTTTGTGTCTTGCCCCTTGTGTGTTTCACATATGACCAGAAGCTCTTTGGATTTTATGCCAGATTTAGAAACAGAGTTCCGTTTAGATTAGGTTAGATTGGATAGTAGAAAGTATTGAAAGCATCTCGCACTGCCGCTCGCTCTGAATTCCGAGCATTTGTGAATCAGAAGACAGTGCAGAGAGGGAACGGAACGCCCGGCACTGGCGCTGGCCTCTGCTCCCGTGCAGCGCGCAGCGGAGCACCACGCTCCTGGCCCCGTGACCCAGTTCAGGCGCAGCTGTAGGCAGACCCGCGCAACGCCAACCGCTGTGAGGGAGGGCCGGCCGCGGCGCCGCACTTCTCGCGTGGCGCGTGACGGCCGCTACATCCCAGCTCCGGCCGGACGTTGCGTGTTCTGCTTTATTGATTCGCCTCTGGCGCGTGCTTCGTATTCGGGTATCAACTTTAGATTCACGTGGGAACGTATAAACAACACAACCTGTGAGATTAGACCTGAATTGACGGACGGCGGCGCCCTATTACGGAGAATTCTCCTCAATCCGCTCCTCTCCCTTTATCCAACCATTCGTTCTGAATCTATCGAGTACCGCGAACCAAGGGGCGGAACCAACAAGTTAGGTCATGCGGGTCATGATTAATCCAGCCCATTCGAAAAAGAAGATTAACAGCAATTATATTTTTATAGACGGTTCTTTAAAATTCCCCTTACAAACTTTTAGGACTTGTAGACAGTACTTAGAACTGACACTCACTTCGGGAAACCTACCGTCTCTGTGCTACAATCATTTGGAAACACGTTGATAGAGCGACCACTTTTAGAAGTAATTTATTAGGTCTGCCCCATTACATCAGTTGCTTTTCAATTCCAGTTATTAATCACCAAAGAAACAAAAAGGAAACAATCACTTTTCACAAACATTTTGGCTTACAGTTAAACTTAAACAGTTTTCGTCCTTTACAAAAGAGGGTTAGCATTCTGATCCACTACAAGTAAGGTTCGATGTGGCAACCACTAATGATGTTGTGATTTACCATCACCATCACTCCTGATGTCTCGGTAATATGTTCTGCAGCGACCCCAGTTCGTACCACCAGATCATCTTCTGTCACTACATGAGTCTCTTAAACCAAAACCTTCATTCGACCGCAGAAGGAAAAGGCCAGTGGAGTCTAATCGGGTGACTGTGGAGACTATGCGATTGGTTCCCCTGAACCTATCCATCAGTGTCCAAATTGCTGGTCCAGATGTTCCCGAACATGACGTGAAAAGTGAGCGGATGCCCCGTCATGCTGATACTACAGTCTTGACAGCATCTAACAACATGCCTAGTACTTGTTGTAGGGAGGTCAAATAGATGGGGCCCGTGAGCTTGGACGGAAGCATATACCGTCTAATAACATTACCATCCAGAATACTGTAACACCGCAAATATAGTACCCACAATGATCATCCCTTTTGTTGCAAAAGAAATAGCAAAATTAGTCATCTTGACAGTAACGGCAGCTACTGATAACAAAATTTACACTCTTTACAGTTTGATTAACAGGAGTGTTATATACATAACAATGCTTATCATAAAGAAAGGACTGAATGAAAGACTACCATACGATTCAAAACAGAAAATTTTAAGAAAGAATTCAAAAATTATTATTTACGTAGGTTATAGCCCAGACCATAAATCGACCAAAGATAACATTTATCCTAGAAGAGAGTTGTAGCGACATCGAGCTGTAAGTAAGCTGTGACTACAATGTAGGTCCGCTATGGAGATGTTAACTTCACTCCTCTCTTGTACTCGGGCAACAGTAGTACGCATATTAAGCGCTACTAAATTGTTTTAAAACTGACTTGAAGTTTAAAGTTTTACGTTATTTGATAATCTTTACCGTTACACAAATAACAGGATTTTGAAGTAAGTGACAGAAAAGTGAATCGTGTGATTACCGATTTGTGATGGGACTTAGCCCTCGTGATACTTAACAGCCACGAATATCAAAGGACACAGAAAGAGGCTGATCGCTGACATATACTCGATTATTAGACTTGAGTAGGCTACAACAAAACGCAATCACGAAGAAATTACAATTTCGCCGTGTTATCAGAAGTCGACGTCATGGTCAGAATTACTGCTGTTAACATATGCAATTCCCTAAATGACATATCGGTGTGTGTGCTCAGCGTAGGGACAGACAATAATTACGAAGAACAATAAACCTTGATTCAACTTTAATTCTCTGTGTCGCCTACATTATTTCATGGACATTTAAAGTGTATTCGTGAAATTAACTGATTATTCTGATAAATTAAGAGTGCCAAGTGAATTAATGATAATTTAAATGTCAACATCAATAACTTAACACCAAAATTACGACGCATTCTGAGTATTGCTCAAGGGTACGTTATCTCTGGAGTTACGTCGTGCAGTTGTTCAATACGCGACGTAGCGTCCCCTTGACGACGGAATAATAATTAACAACTTAATATCCTCGCAAAATTCATAATGTGGCCTCGGCTTGGGTGATAAGACACTATTTGTTAACGTTTGAATAACCATTCTCAAACCGGGCATAAGAACTATAATCTGCAAGTTCGCGTGAACTGAAGGATCTGTCGCGAACACGCAAGGAACATTTGGCTATTTCAGGTCAATGGAGGCATCGCGTTATCGAGTTACATTTATAAGTGAAGAAGATCGACAGACAACGAACACTATTGCTTTCATTACAAGCAAGGACGGCGCACTCACCTCGGCGTACTGCTCCATCGAGACAGTGATATCATTTTCGAGATACAGTATCTGAAAGTAACCAAACAACGCGAGTTTTTCTTTTTTTAATAGTTACAGATTGGCGTTGTCGTGATCGACGGACGCTGTTCCACGTCATCTGGACTGAGACATCCATCACCATCAAGCCGAGATAGAACAGCGCCACAATACATGCCCGCACATTGATGCCAAATCTACTAGGTAATCAATGGACTTGCGAGAAATATGAGTTTTCGTCTGCCCAAGCATGGCTGTTTTCTGAACTGCGAACTCAATCGCTAGTATATTTAAATACATCTGTGAAGAGAATGCGCTGTTGAAGTACTAAGGGCTCTTTGACGGAACGTCGCAGAACTCAACGCGTGATGCGAAGTCGGATGGAATAGCGACTGTATCTTTTAGCGTTGGCATGGATTTAGTTGTTGGTCTTGCAGAACACACCAGACGATGCTAGGTGCAGCATCCATTGCACACGAAATTCCTCGTGTACTCATCGACAGGTTCTCCTCAACGTGATATACTACGGCCTCTTCCAGTTCGGGTGTGCAGTGTCTCCTCGAAGAACCACAGTGACGCCTGCTTATGACAAAGATACTCCTTTCTTGAGGCCATTGCGTAATTGTGGGTTGAAGGGAATGCGATAGAGCCGGGTGTTGCGGATAATGCTTTTGATAAATGTGTCAGATAGTTCTTCCATAACCGAGAGCTTCGCCATACAAAAGTACCATGTCGATGTAATCTGTAAACGAGTACTCAACCATGTTGCTCAAACTCTCATAGACACATGAAAGAGACGTGTGAGATAAACGTCAAATTACATCAACTGATCCGACATAAGCAACCCCACCCTTCCCCCCCCCCCTCCCTATCCACCACACCATGAGTATAGCTGCCAAGCAAACGTGTTTTCAAACGTCTTTAGCACGGAAACGGTACGTTTCCGGACATGGGTTGCAAATCGAAGTATTTTCTAGTGAGTCGCCTTTTTCAAGTCCCAGAAGTTTGTAAGGGGAATTTTAGAGCAACCTGTATATATCAGTTCCCAAATTTAACAGCTATCCTTCGGAGAATAAAGTAACTTTGAAACTGTGAATCGCAAAAACATTAAGGATTTCCAGAGCTCAGAAGCTGTATTTAACACTGAATACATTTCAGTTGCTGGAGTTAGGACTTTCCCTTGTAGACGGGGCTCTTAAGTAAGGTAACACTTTTTCGCGTATACAGGGTGTATGGCACAAATTGCATTCCTCACATATAAACGAAGAAATTATCATATAATAATATGGGTTTGGAAATGCTTTGTTTCCATGTCGTAACTCATTTTCTCCGACTATTTTCTCATAGGAAACACACGGCACAAAACGCACCAGCATACCACAAGCGATACTTTCTCACAGGAGATGTTCAATATGCCCTCCATGGGCATTGATACATGCATCAACTCGCTGTCGTGGTGAATCACTGTTGCGCCGATGTATCCCTGGATACTGCATATGGTTTCGCAGCTTTCCATAATATGAGCACGGAATCTCTGAATATGTTGAACTGGGGTTCCACACATAAGAGGTTTAAAATGACTCCACAAATAAAAGTGTAGTGGGTTTAGGGACGGAGAGCATGGGGGCCAGGCAATTGGTCCATCTATGCCTATCCATTTGTCACAGAATCTTTTATTTGGAAGTCAACACACTAAAATGAGGAGGTCCTTCATCGTGTATGAAGTACATGCTATGTCGCACAGCTAAGGACATTTTTGCTAACATCTCAGGTAAAACATTACTACGAAATTACGATAACTTTGTCCGTTGAGCCTGGGTGAAAGAAAGTGTGGTCTTACCGAAAAATCACCAACAATGCCGGCCCAAACGTTGATAGAATATCATTATTAATAACTTGCTTCAACAGCTGCTTGAATATTGACGTCTGACTGAACATGCCGATTGTGAAAATTTACAGTCTGATCTCGTTGGATAAAATGAGTTGTAACATGGAAACAAAGCGTTTCCTGACCGATTTTTACATAACATAATTTCTTCGTCTAAGTGTGAGAAATGTGCCCAGCAATTTGTGCCGTACATTTCTTTTAAACCCTGTATACTTACGCGCTAATTACGTTCCCTAAGCACTGTGTTTTTGGTATCCCATGGTATGCAACAACTTGTCGTTCCAGACAAACGGAATGTAATTTAAATAAAACGTTTTAAATTAGGTGGGTGAAGAGGAAGTGTAGTTAAAATGGGTTTTATTTCGTTTTCATGCCGCAAACGATGGAGACAGTGAGGGAGACAGCCTGAGAAAGACGGGAGTATTGCCATCTGTTTAGGTTATAGAGAGGACATAAGCTGTCGACAAGAATGACATCTGTGTACGATTGTGAAAAGCTAAACCGCATCTGAGAGTTTTTGAAAACTGAGCGGCACAGACGTACTATTAAAAAATTATAATTCTTTGATATAGTGATATATTAATTAACGGCTGAGAATGTTCTGATATTTCTTGGATGGCAAAATGAAATACGCTGTCGCCTGTGAGATTAAAAAACGAAAAAGGTTTTGTAGCAAAGTGTTAAGAGGGAATGAGCTCTGGGCATTTAAAAACTTACGGGAACATGTAAAAACGAATGTATGCTAATTAACTGGAATGATAACAAAGAATGTAAGTAACCTTTGCTCTCATTTCATTAATCAGATAAAATATGGTTTCTTTTCTTGTAAATCTTTAATTACGTCCCTTTAGTATTAAACACAGATCAGTACAAGAGAGTTCTGCTGGTGACGTAAGTAAGCTAAAGTGAATCGGAATCCCACTGCATGTACGTGGCACTGAGTGTACTTTATTTTCGAGAGGAAGCGCAGCACGAAATCTATTCACCGAGTAGGTACACTGGAAAGCCATTGCACAAGAGTAACCATTTCCTTCATGGTTACGGCAACGATGACAGCGACAATTTATTAGCGTGATTGTGTTAATTAAACCTTTTCACTCACTCTTTCTTATATAGGTAGTAACTGTAGCCTCCCGGCGGATAACGTGGAAGTGCCATGACTTATTTGCAAAGAATTCTAGCTTAGCTCAATACAAAGCCGCCACTGCAGTCGTGAAAACGAAATACAATACTCTATTGTATTGCGTTACAACTGCAAACCATCTTTACTTACTTTGGATTCAGGTCTTGGCTAAGCATCCTGGCGACCGAAACTGATTGTACAGTACTCAAAGTACTTCTTTCGCCTCACTGACAATGCCCGATGCTCTTTGTCATTCTGTGCACTGGAAGTTATGGCATCACCCTGTACAGTTCCATCGAAGTTAAGTCCAGGAAATTCAAAAGCCAAGCACCATACTTGCTGACAACAGAGCCTTGTCAACAGCGCCTCGTGAGTACACAGGTAGAACAGGAGAACTGCGGAATATGAAGAAGCAAGCAGTCTTTATTATTATTTCCCAATGATGCCTTTCACCTTTATTTAGGCAACCTGGGATTGATTGATGTTTGGTAGCGATGGGAGCACTGGATACCACGTATAAAATATCCCAGCAGGTAAATACTCCTTGTCAAAACTTTAAAAACACCGCGCCGTATCCTTATTAAGGCATGTGGCGCAGTCCAATGCAAAACAAATGATGTCAGCTCTACCCTAAAGCTTTACATCATAAATATGTCGGATGTGTAGTTTATATTCTGGTTGCACAAATCACACTCAGTGACGAGACCTTATTGTTAGTCTCTCAGTAATTCATGCTGGATCGTTAATCTTGTCGGCTGTCTGCAGCAGCCGATTTTTCTGGTTGATAATTTCCATAGAGTTCGTCTTCCACAGTACGATATTTCTAGTCAATGAATTTAGGGTATTCCTGGCATCTTAAGACCTAGATTATCCTTTATGGATCCCAGCATCGTATGCACTCACACTGGAGGACGGAAGCCATATTGGATTTTCCTTGAAAAGCTTGCCGCTCTCGAAAGTCAAAAAGCCAACAAACGCCACAGTAACCGTTCTTCTTGAGTTTACCGATATGCTGATTACGCATAATGTTTAATGCATAGTCGTCGGATCTACTTCTAAGAATACCGATTCTGAATAAACACACAGCGATGCTGTCTAAGCCCTGCTGACCTCGGGATCCAGTTCCTCAGTATACAGAGTGCACTCAGCATAGCGGCAGCAAAGTAGAAATGGACACCTGTACTAACTGTAGCCAATTGTATAAATGCGTTTTAGCCTTGACGAAGCTAGCGTTAAATGATATTTCAAGAGTTTTATTATTATGATTGGCAGCACATTAGGAGTGAAGCATGTAAACTGCTATCACAAAAAATGACTCTGAGCACTATTGGACTTACCTTCTGAGGTCATCAGTCCCCTACAACTTAGAACTATTTAAACCTTACTAATCTAAGGACATCACACACACCCATGCCCGAGGCAGGATTCGAACCTGCGACCGTAGCGGTCGCGCGGTACCAGACTGTAGAGCCTAGAACCGCTCGGCCACCCCGGCCGGCCTGCTATCATAGTGTTATGTTGTTTGCTGAGGATGAGCTCAACCGTAACTGAAGGCAAGTAAAGGTTTGTTTTAACTACAATGTTTGACGTTACATATACATAAATTTCTTCAAATTCTTACGAGCTTTGAGGCACCACATTGCAAAATATATTTCCATTAGTGAACTTCTTGTTAGTGTTAGTATGGATATTAAAAGATGTTTGATGCGCTGAAAAGTTTACAAGGTAAACCTGTAAAGATGAGTACGTCAAGGATGGAGAAGAACAAAATAATTATGTCAGATCAGAACAGCAACCAAAATTTTCTCTGACGTAAATTTGTCGTTGTGGAGGTACAGCGGTAGAAAGCCAACCAGTTGCGCGAAAATCTGGTAATCAAACGCGGTTTGTGTTGTCCAAATTTTAAAGATACCTCTCTTTTATGCTGTGATCGTTGTGCTCCACAATCACTAATAACCATCCAGAAAGCCAACATTCAACGTCGTTTTTGTCTATGGGTATGAGGTTACAAGTGATGGTGTTGCGATGGTGTGGTACAGAAAATTAATGACTGGTTATGCAGGTGTGCATGAGGAAATTGGTCGAGGAAGATAGCCAGATAAGCTCATGAACGTGTATAGCTTGTTGACGAACTTCAGGGCGCAAGACGTCGATTCGCAATTTCTGAAGTTTCTGAAAATGTCCACCAGATAGCAAGGACATATGTCTTTAAGACTGCCACAGATATTTGGTTACTACAAGTGCTCTGCTTGTTGGGTTCCTAATAGCTGAACAAATGTTCACAAAACTGAAACAATGAGTTCGGCCTTGACATACCTTCAGTGTTACGATGAAGAGTGAGAAGTATTTCTGAACAAAATTGACGCTGGGGGCTAAATACGGTTGCAGTACATGAACTCAGAAACTAAGAAATCATGCAAATAGTGGATTCAGACTCATTATCCTAATAAACTCAAAAAATTCAAACAGCCGACTTTTAAACTGCAAAATGGTGGCTACAGCTTTGAGGGATCGTAACGGAAATTGGACAACGGATTTCATGAGACTAACGCTTCTCATTACTATGTCGTCATGGTTTTTTCGTGAGACTCTCACGAAACTCCGAAGGGTGAACAAAACAGACGGATTGTCTGTTCGTTATAGCTCCGACTTTGTACCAGGAGACTTTCATTTTTAAGATGAAGGCCTAGCTGACTACTCAGCACTTTACGACAGATAGTGAGGTCAAGGAGCTGACAACAACTGGCTGAAACACCAGGTGGTACCATACTTTACTAGAGCGATACAGAATCTGTGTGTTACTGTAAAATTCATTTGAATTGAATGATGACAATGGGGACACGCTAATGTACACATGTAAGCAGAGGTAGCGCATGTTGTCGTGGTCTTCAGTCCGAAGACTTGTTTGATGCAGCTCATCATACTACTTTCTCCTGTGCAAGACTCTTCATCTCCGAATCGCTATTGAAACTTACATCCTTCTGAATCTGCTTGCTGTATTCATGTCTTAGTCTCTCTCTACAATTTTTACCACCCCCTCCCCCCTCCCCACACTTACCTGCAATACTAAGCTGTAGTTCCTTGATATGTCAGAATGTCTCCTATCAACCGACCCCTCCTTCTAATTAGGTTGTGCCATAAATTTCTTTTCTCCCAGATTCTATTCAGAACCTCCCCATTAATAAGGTGATCTACCCATCCACTCTCCAGCATTCTTCTGTAGCACCACATTTCTAAACCTTTTCTCCTCTTCTTGCCTAAACTTCAGAAAAAGAATTTCGAACTATATTAGATGTTAAGAGATTTCACTTCTTCAGAAATGCTTTTCTTGACAGTGCCAGTCTACATTTTATATTTTCCTAGCTTTGGCCATCATCAGTTATTTTGTTGCCCAAATAACTAAACTCGTCATCTACTTTAATCGTCTCGTTTTCTAATCTGATCCCTTAGCATCACAATCCTTGTTTTGCTTTTGTCATTGCTCACCTTATGTTGTCCTTTTAAGACACTGTTCATTCCGTTTAACTTATCCCCCAAGTCCTTTGCTATCATCAGCAAAACCCAAAGTTTTTATTTCTTCTCCAAGAGTTTTATTTCCTACTCCAATTTTTTTTGTTTCCTTTGCTGCTTGCTTAATGTCCAGACTGAATAACATCGGTGATAGGCTATGACCCTGTCTCACTCCCTTCTCAACCACTACTTCCTTTTCGTGACTTTCGAATCTTATGACTGCCGTCGGCTTCTGTAAAAGTTGAAGATAGCATTTCGCTGCCTGTATTTTACCCCTGTTATCTTCAGAGTTTCGTGGAGGGTATTCCAGGCAACATTGTCAAAAGTTTTCTCTAAGTCTACAAATGCTATAAACGTAGGTTTCCTTAACGTATCGATGTCTAATCTACCTTCGTCTTTCTTTGATAGCCGCTCAGAGCTTAATTTATATATAGCCCTCATAATAACATTACACCTTACAATACCACGCCTGACCTGTCTTATTGTACTTCCTTTTCCTTAGTAAAGCTTACTATTCCTAACAAATTAATGGTAGTTTTAGCGTAGTTAAATTAATTACCAAGCTTTACAAATTAATCACCATAGAAAATGGAGTGTAGCTTAATCAGCCGTAGATACGAATTCAATGTTTCCCTTGTTTTGACTGTTCAGTTACAAATGTTTCAGTAGTAGTGCGCTCATTAGACTCATTAGTTCAGTGGTTACTAGCCTACGTACACCCACTTCCGCACTCTTGTCACTCACTGATCTGTTGCCGTTTTACATGCGTATTTAGATCAGTTGGCATTCGTCACGTACGGTTATTTCAGTATCGGCACTTATAACGTGCATCGATAAGAGCGATGATTCAGAAATACAACACTTTGCCAGCAGGAAAGTTTCCATTCCATCCTGTCGTTGGGGCCACGCTGCTACTGCAGTTGTAAGTGACCCACGATTAGCAATGGCACGTATTTCACTCTGCGTTAAGCATTTAGTCTATCGTCATATTGCTAGCCTAATATTAATGTTACTGTGTTATGTATATATACTGCCTGAAAAAACCTCCACAATAAAAGAAAATTAATGTAGAGTAATGAAATTTCGGGAATGCATTTGTCTACGTAACACTTTTAAGTGATTAGTATTGCAAGTAAGCGCCAGATAAGCCATTGCAAATTTAAAATGCTGATACGTTAATAACCGGTGTAACCGCCAGTATGTCGAATGCAGCCGTGAAAACGTACGAGTACACGCATTGTGTTGTACAGGTGCCGGATGCCAGTTTATGGGATGGAGATCCATACCTGTCGCACTTGGTCGCTCAATACAGGGATGGCTGATGATGTTTGTGGTTGATGCTGGAGTTGTCGTCCCATGATATCTCATATGTGCTCGGCTGGAGACAAATCTGGTGATCGTGCAGGTCAAGGCAACATGTCGACACTCTGTAGAGCTAGTTGTACGAGCATTATCCTTTTGGAAAACACCCCCAGGGCTTCTGTTCATAAATGGTAGCACAACAGGTCGAATAATCAGACTGACTTACAAATTTTCAGGCAGGTGCATGGAATAACCACGACAGCGCTCTTCAGTCATACGAAATCGCATCCCAGACCATAACTCCAGGTGCAGACAAGTTGGTTGCAGCCTCTCAACTAACGTCCTGCTAAACAGCACATGGCCATGACAGGCTCCGAGGCAGAACCAGTTCTCATTATTAAACACAAAAGACCTCCACCCTGCTCTCCAATGAAATCTCGCTTGACACCAATGAGGTCGTAAATGATGGTGGAATGCAAGTGACAGGGACTCTGTAACAGTTCGTTGTGTCACTGTGGTGCCAACTGATGCTCAGATTGCTGCTGCAGACGTACTGCGATGCGCCACAGTCACACGCCGAACACGATAGTCCTCCCTCTCAATAGTGACACTTGACCACCAGGAGACCGGTTTACTTGGGATCGTACATTATCGTGACCACCGCTGCCTGCAGTCATGTACAGCAGCAGGAACATCCAGCTTGTCTTAGACCTGTTACACGACTTCCTTCAGTCACTGAGGTACTGATAACGGCGTCTTTGTCACCTTCAAGGCATTCTAGACTAACGTCGACTCACCGCGTCCAATCTCAAAGGTAACTAACGCTCGTGACCGTTGCAGCAAACCTGATTAGCGCCCTCATATTGGCGCTACTAGCTCACTCTTATGTGACTGGCGCAAAATCTGTATGTCAGAACAGTCGTCACACACTCTTAGGTTCCATCATAAGCTGAATATCAACATTCAAGGAAATTTTTCCGTCAGCGGCCGTATTAAGGCATTGAAATTAAACAAAGATGTTAGTCGAAAATTTGTGCCAGACCAAGGATCGACTCTGGATGCTCCGCTTCTCTAGAACTGTTTCGTTAATCGCCTGGGCTATGTGGACGACCCAAGTTCCCAACTCGTAGTTGTGTCCACGCACCTCTATGTACACCAGGTTTCGTTTTCTCTCGCCGGAGCACAGGTCGCGCAGCGAGCCTGGCAGACATGGACTGATATACCGCAATGGGGCACTGGGGAATTTGGATTGGACGTGAATCGTTTCCCGGTACCCGAAGCTATTAAGGCAACCGTTCCACAAAAGTGCAGAATCTAGGTTTGAGATCCGATACGGCACAAAATTGCAACTCGCATCATTGAACAATTCCGAATCCTTAATCCCGACGCCCTCAGTATTAGTATGGCCTCCCCCCTCCTCCCTCACCTGACCTTATCGTCGGTTGTGTGGCCTGCGTGCCCCAGCTATACCGTAGGTGCAACCACGTCGGAGGGGCATCTGTTGAGTGCCCAGACAAACATGTGATCCTAAAGAAAGGCAGCAGTCATTCTAGTAGTTGTAGGGGCAACAGTCTGGCTGATTGACTGACCAGGGCTTTTAACGTCAACCAAAACGCTCTTGCCATGCCCATACTCCGAACGGCTCAAAGCAAGGGGAAACTAGAGTTGTAATTTTTCCCGAGGGTATGCTGTTCTACAGACGGTTAATTGATGATGATTTCCTCTTGGGTAAGATATTCTGGAGGTAAAATTGTCCTCATTCCGATCTCAGGAACGGGCTATTCAGGAGAAAGTCGTAGTGAGGAGAAAGAATAGTGGCATTCTACAGAACAGTGCGTGTAATGTTAGACTCCTTAATCGAGCAGGTAGACTAGACAATTTAAAAAGGAAAAGGAATAGGTTGAAATTAGATATAGCGGGAAATAGTGAAGTTCAGTGGCATAAGGAACAGGACTTCTGGACAGATGAACAAAGGATTGTAAATACAAATTCCAATAAGGGTAACGCAGGAGGGCGTTTAATGAAGAATAAGAAAACAAGAATTAGGTAAGCTACTATGAACATCACAGTGAACGCACTATAGTATCCAAGATAGACACGAGGCTCACACCTGCCACAGCAGTGCAAGTTTTTCATGCCGACTACCTCCACGGATGATGTAGAGATTGAAGTAGTGTATTTTTTTTTCTCATCCGTCTTCTGACTGGTTTTGATGTGGCCCGGTAGGAATTCCTCTATTGTGCTAACCTCTTCATCTCAGAGTACCACTTGCACCCTATGTCCTCAATTATTTGCTGGATGTATTCCAGTCTCTGCCTTCCTCTGCAGGTTTTGCCCTATACAGCTTTAGCTAGTACGATAGAAGTCATTCTGAAACGTCTCCACCCAGCCACAGACTGCACACAGCACAGCCAGTGATTTTCATATACAGCGCTACGTGGCGTTACCATTATAAAAACCTAAACAGCCTACTTACATAGCCCCCATGCTCCCCACAAGAAAATTTTACAAATTGTTTTGGGGCCAATACAGATTTGAAAACATTTTTCATAATTACAATAACTAAGAAATCAAAAGCACACACTTATTGATACAACGTTGGTCAAAAGATAAAATCTTCTCACAGTCCATAAAGACAGTCCTGATCATTAATCACAGTAATATTGCAATGTTTTTTCTCAAAATCTGAGCAGTAAAAGAAAATGCACACATAAGTAATGGATTTCCATGCAGTCTTGAAGAAGTGGTGTTGTCCTTCCAACAGAAAGATAATGCTGACTTGACATGCAGACAGGTAATGGTCCACAACAGAGCAAACCCACAGCAGAGTCAGTTGAAATTTTGAAGAATATTGGTAGGTAGATAGTTTTCGAAACATTAATTTCACACATGAGCATTAAAACAGAACAGAATAAATAATGTCTAAACATTTTTACAAAGAAAATAACATATTATAAATGCAAATTATATTTGAGGATAACAGTATTCCTCATCATAGTGAATGTAGCTTAGTACTATAAAAATTCTACAACATAAATCGTATTAGCTAAACACATAAAGGAAAAACACAAATACACAAGAGTACACAAACACAAAGCAAATAACACAAGAGGAAAGGGCAGGGTTTGTTTTCAGTGTAACATTTGGTACTGCAGTCCAACCCAAAACTTCATTCCATAGATCTTTCGTCTTATTTCAACATTTGTTTCCACCAAAAAAATCCAATCCAACCATGCTTTCTGTATTTATATGTTCACATATTTCTTACCTCAGTATTTATTTTCCATTATCTTACCTCATCATTTATTTCCAAGAAAATCCTACCTAAACCTGTTGTCCCTAAACCCTACTTTTTTGTTCGTATCCTCTTTCAAAATACTTTTTTGGCCAAACCATTTTCTTATAGCTTCCTAAAACATTTCTTCCAATTCATCACAACTCGTTCCCTCATATTGCCTACCCCATCTTAAGCTAACTTAAATCTGCTGAGCTCAGATGCTAAACTAAGGGACGAGGAAATGCAGCAGCACAAAACAATTAACACAACAGCAATGACAAAAAATACAAATTGGCAAAGCCAGCAGCAGTAAATCTAAATTAGCAGAGCAAATGCAACATTACAACTAATATGAGCCAATGTGCAGCAACAAGAAAAATAAATCAGCAGTAAAACTGGCTTAACAGAGTAATAGAAAGTGAAATTCAGTAGCATTATGCCTGGCAAACAGCAGCAGCAAATGCAATAACTTACAACTAAACATGACAAAGCTCAAGCAGAAAAAATATTACAGTAAAAATGGCCAAGTTTAATACCTATGTCACATCTTAACACTAGAGTGATGCATCACGATAACTTACTATAGCATACAAATTACCAAGTCATTGACAAAAATTATGTATGCAATTCCTGTGAAGTGGAAATGTCTTTTTGTGCTCTTCCGTTTTTTTTTTTGGAAGTAGATCATAAAATTATTATTTACTGGATCTGTAGGCATAAAATAACTATATTAGTACATCTATTATATTTTATATTAACCAATGCTGTAGTGCAGCTAGAAACTAGATATTAAACAAAATGAGCAATCTCTCAACTAGAAAGACAATAGATGTATAATGTTTCTCATCATTTCATTAGGCATTTTAGTAAATATCATAAATTAAGAACTCCACAGTGTAATCATATGTTTTCAAGTTCGAGCGTGTTGTATTTGCGATGCTTTCTACAAAGAAATGTCAATAGTGAGGATAATGGCCTCTTTTTTTTTTTTCTCCACCTAATGGCTTTCTTTTTTCAAGTGACTATCGCTCAGCTGGGCGCGCACAACGGATTACATCAAGGTCACTTACCTTTCTTACCGAAATTTACAACAGTAGTTTCCGCTACAGTGACAGTTTGATACAAATAAAATTTCACAAGTCGAGAAATTACAGTAGAAATGTATAGAAACAACATCCTATAAATATAACAGTGTCCAAAAAAATTTTTCGCCCACAGTGGTACATTCACACATTTACACACATTTCATAACTCTTAAAGTACGATTCTCAGCTTATTGATCATAAACACACCTCAGCAGCATAGTACACATCTTCATTGTAATAATAACATCATAACAGATCAATCACATCTCAGAATTGTCGCAGCTTCTATCAACAATTTCAAGACCTTCAATAAAGTCATCTACCTCAAACGTACTTTAAAAATCGTGATCCCATACCGAATACACCATTCAAAGATCTCATAGTACCACAATTGTTCCAAAAAAATATGAACAATTCACAAAGTACAGACAAAATACAATTTCATACGCGTGAAGTTATCGAACTGTGTAATTGCATAAACATGTGTCACAGATGTAGTAAAAAAAAAGTTTCTTTCTGTGTTAAATAATCAGATAGCTGTGTAATTTATGTGTTAGAGAAATATGATACTGATGGGTAAAGTTGTATGAGCAAATACCATATTAGATATGGCTCCTTGTGCTTCTGCAGAAGTCAATGTACTTACCTCCTGATTAACAAAAGTGAAATGCTATGCGTATAGATATCGTTGTTATTACGTACATTACCGTGATCAAGAAAGTACTATACTGTAACGTATTGTTTTGCAACGAAAAAGGCTGTCACATTGTAACTATACCACAAAAGTTACTACTAAAACATGTTTTCCTTTCCAGAATAATTCAGTGAAACTGTGCAGATATAAAACAGATACACCGCAAAAGCAACCATGTAAATTGTGTGACACATTAGTAGCATCGTGATATAGTCGTGTAGCTGTCAAATAAACTAACCACTGTGTCATCTGGTATCTCTCAGAAAGCACTTTAAATCCATAATGTATTTTCAAGTAAACCAAAATGTTGCAGTAATATTAGCAGTACTGGCATATGTTCTAAGTATGTAAGCCTTATAGTCATTACGTAATTGTGCAACTAACAAGCAAGAATGTACACACACAATAACACTGTGTCATCTGTTCACAATAACAATGCATTCGTAATTACTGTCTAAATATGTTCCTTAGATTCTAGACTGGATAGGTAATTTCAAAACATTGTTGGCATGTTAACAATTTCTCAGTGACAAATTGTACTTTTAGGGTGAAGCGAAAAATTTTATGGCAAAGACTAAGTTAAAAAGCAAATTATCTCTCAATAAACGGTTTTACTTGTGAAATATGGTGTAAATGAAATATGGTGTAAACCTCTACTCTTCCTAGTACACAGAGTTTCAGTTTCAACGCAGTTATCATGTGGTATACGTCGGTAAGGAATACTGGAATGCAAGTGCGAGTCATTGTCTGTTTCCTTGTTGGCGCGCGTCGTTATTAGGATTTGGAGATCTAACTTCTACAAATTCACCTTGTGGAGAGGGCCCTGCCCTGTTTGAATCCCGCCAGTTCTGATGAAATTCAGGTCTGTCGTTTTGTCGGTAGTTTACATAGTTTGTTTTTTGTCGGTCATGTGGTGGGGAATTTCTCCCAGAATCGTAACTGCACGGTGGACCGTTGCGTCTGACGTTATTCTGTCTCACTTGATAATAATTATTTTCGTTTCCATATTGTCTGTTTCTCTGATTGTCTCTGTGATAGTCATTACCATGGAGAGGTGATCTTTCCCTGTAATTCTTACTACTGTGCCAACAGTTGTCATACGGGTGGTGTCTGCTTTGGTCATGATATACGTTGTAAGAATAGCCTTGTCATGTCTAGTTATTATTTCTGTCATCGCGGAATTGTGACGGATGTGACCTGTAATTGTTGTGCTCCTGTTTTTGCATTCCGCGATTGTCAGTGTCAATTTCCAGTTCTTGTAACAGTCCCTGAAAAGCTTCAATGTCGTCTTTGCAACGTCCTGCTAAAATAATATGTCGTAAATATTCAGGCAACTTGATTAAGCAAATGCGGATGAGTTCTGAGGGGCTGTATGGGTTTGACAGGTACTGATTCTTGTGTGAAATGTCTCCAAAATATTTCACAAGACCGGAAAATTCAGATTGTTCGAAATGTTTCATCATTATGACGCTATGTTTTACTCGATCTTGTGTAGCTTGAGAGCAATATGCTGAGAGGAAGGCATGGTAAAATCCTCCTTCACTGTGACAATAGTGAATGACCGATCGCAATCTTACAGCTGGTTCATTCTCTAAGTAGCCACACATAAATTCTAATCTGTGCTCCAATGACCAGTTGGGAGGAAAACAATGAGAGAGTTGATGAAGCCATGCTTGTGGATGAATGACGTTGCCAGAATTCTTAAATGTTTTGAACAGCTTATAGTCAAAATCATCATATCGGCGAGTCGCATATCGGTCATTGTTACTTCGTTTCGGCTGTTCCATCTCAAAATTCGGTGCACCATGCCAATTTCTTTCATAATTTCCGAAATGCCCTGCGTTATTATTTTGTGGCTTTTCCGTATTTCTAATTCCCTCTTCCCGTATTGGAAAGCGAGTGTCCTCTGAAATATGTAATCCTTGTATTACTTGTGCCAACTGATCTTGTACTTCCCGGATTTCTCTTTTGTACTGTGTATTGATTTGATTTTGATTTTGTTTGAATTTTCTAATTTGCTCATACTCTTCTTTGTCAGTGAAGGCTACAGGTCTTGTGTCATTCGTATCATCATCCACCTTTGTAGATAAGTTAGTGAACTGATCCGAAAGTTCGGCTACTTTATCCGACAGTGAACTTATTTCCTCGGTGTGTTTTTCTGAACCAAGTTTCAGAGTGTCCATTTGTGTTTAAATCGTATCTATTGTGTCCTTTAAGTTTTCCTGAGTTTTTGCAATTTGCGTAACCGAGTCGGTAGATGCAACTGAGTCAATTTTAGCTTGCAAGGTGTCGTGATTTTCATGAACAATAGTTTGCAGTTCTTTTATGGCTGCTTCGTGATTCTGTAATCCATTTTCATGACGCGAAAAAATAGGTTGAAATGCTCACAAATTTGTGTTTTTACTTCATTACAGACTTTTTGACATTTCGATTTGATTGTAAGTAACTCAGCAGTTAAATCTTCACGTGTTTGTTCAAGCGTGGTGTCTAACTTTTGAAGATTTTGTACCATTGTGTGTAACTTTCGAAGATTTTGTTCCATCGTGTCTAACTTTTGAAGATTTTGTTTCATTGTGTCTAACTTTCGAAATTTTGTCCCATTTGTTTCTGATTTTGTTCAAGCGTTGTGTCTAACTTCTGTAGCCTTTGTCCCATTTGTTGCATTAACTGTAATAACAATGCACTGGTGTCTGAAACACGTTCCTCAGTGCTTTTCGGCAGTGAATTTGCACCGACAACATTCGCATTATCAAAAGCAGAAAATGTGTCTTGACTTATTTGAGAAAACGATGAGGACGCAAAACCTGAATCTACAGTATTTGCAAGATTGTGTCCTGTCATTTCAGATTCCTGAGGCGATCTGTTGCCGACTGATCGTTCAATAATGCTTACCTGTTCACTAATTGTTTGACTGTCTATACCATTACTTGCAGCCCACTCCTTTCCCTAAGCACAATTACCAAATTACTACTTTGAACATTAATTAATTCACTACTCAGTGGCGCTAACACACAGCTTTCGTCTTCACTGTCATTTCTCAGTTTACTTTGGAGCCTAGTGTTACGTTTTTCACATGCCATTATTGTCACAATATTTCACACGATGACACAGAAAAGCAAAATTTGAAGAGCAAAATAAGAAAACACATTAACATAGCACCGAAAAATAATATCTAGTTAATTGTAAGCGCAGCTGCGAAATACTTGGTGCAAATCTACATGCATGCCACAACTGTTTTACTGTACAACAATGAAAAACTACAACTACAAAGGAAATCCTCTCTATAATTACGCGCTTGCAATAAACAATAGCTACACTAATTACACAAACTACAAGAAAAATATCAGAAGATTCCAGTGAGGTATCCTCGGCTAAGGGTCGACATAGAAAAATTAATGAATTACTATGCTGATAAACCTCTTATATTATTTGATTTTCAAACAGCTGAGCAGAACTGAACGTACTCAGACATTTCGCTCTTTACGTATTCTGATCAACATTAAGCTGACATGCAATATTTTTAGCGCAACGCAATCTGACTTTTAATAATCCCTACAAAAGAGTGGCTTTGACTAACAATAACCTATACTTTTTATGAATCACTTACCTCACAAAAATCTTCGTTACTCGAACTATTGCAATACAGCGAGCGCCACTACTGCCAGCTAAATAAAAGATTCAAACTACTGAAGGCACTAACTACTGATAGGCATAGTTAGCAAATGAAAGATTTTGATGGAGAACAAACAATGTATTTACCTTAATAGTGTTGAAAAGTCATAATATATATAGCAGTTCATGACATCCAGTCTTACAAATGTACTGTCTCTGATGGACACTCGTCCAGATCATCCGCTCTCAAAACTCCGCCATTTCTCTCCCCACATCCACCACTGCTGACGGCTCACCTCCAACTGTGCAACGCTACGCGCTGTTAACATCCAGCTGTCCAACACTACAATAGCCAACAACAATGCAAACCAGCCACAGACTACTCACAGCACAGGCAGTGATTTTCATACAGAGCGCTACGTGTCGTTACCAATATAAAAACCTAAACAGCCTACTTACAACTCATGATAGCAATGTCATCAGCAAATCGTATCATTTATATCCTTTCACCTTGAATTTTAATTCCACTCCTGAACCTTTCTTTTATTTCCATCATTGGTTCCTCGACGTACAGATTGCACAGTAGATGCGAAAGGCTACATCATTGTCTTACATCATTTTTAATACGAGCACTTCGTTCTTGGTCGTCCACTGTTATTATTCCCTCTTGGCTGTTGTACATATTGCATATAACCCATCCCCCTCTATAGCGTACCCTACTTTTCTCAGGATTTCGAACGTCTTGCACCATTTCACATTGTCGAACACTTTTTCCAGATCGACAAATCCTATGACTGTGTCTTGATTTTTCTTTAGTCTTTCTTCCATTGTTAACCGAAACGTCAGAGTTGCCTCTCTCGTGTTTTCACCTTTCCTAAAGCACATCTGATCGTCATCTAGCGCAACCTCAATATTCTTTTCTATTCTTCTGTATATTATTCTGGTAAGCAACTTGTGTGGGTGAGCTGTTAAGCTGATTGTGTGATAATTCTTGCATTTGCCAGGTCTTGCCGTCTACGGAATTGTGTGGATGATGCTTTTCCGAAAGTCAGACTAATACATTGTACACATCAACTTGAGTAGTCGATTTGTTGCTACTTTCCCCAATGACTTAAGAAATTCTGATGGAATGTTATCTGCCCATTGTGCCTTATTTGATCTTAAGTCCTCCAAAGGCCTTTTAAATCTGATTCTAATACTGGATACCCTGTCTCTTCTAAATCGACTCTTGTTTTTTCTTCTATCACCTCAGACAAGTCTTACCCCTCATAGAACCTTTCGATGTATTCTTTCCACCTATCCGCTCTCTCCTCTGCATTGAACAGTGGAATTCCTGTTGCACTCTTAATGTTATCACCCTTGCTGTTAATGTCACCGCAAGTTGTATTTACTTTCCTATATGCTCAGTCTGTCACTCCGACGATCATTTCTTTTTCGATGTCTTCATATTTTTCCTGCAGCTATTTCGTCTTAGCTTCCCTGCACTTCCTATTTATTTCATTCCTCAGCGATTTATATTTCTCTATTTCTGAATTTCCCGGAACGTTTTTGTACTTCCTCCTTTCATCAATCACTTGAAGCATTTCTTCTGTTACACATAGTTTCTTCGCAATTAACTTCTTTGTACCTATGATTTCCTTCCCAACATCTGTGATGGCCCTTTTTAGAGATGTCCATTGCACTTCAACTCTACTGATTAGCGTGCTATTCCTTATTGCTGTATCTATAGCCTCAGAAACTTCTAGTGTTTTTCTTCATTCCCTAATACTTACGTATCCCATTTCTTTGGGCCGCGCAGGGTAGCCGAACGGTCTAGGGCGTCTTGTCACGGTCCGCGCGGCTCGCTCCATCGGAGGTTCGATTCCTCCCTGGGCCACGGGTGTGTGTGTCGTCCTTAGTGTAAGTTAGTTCACGTTAGATTAAGTAACGTATAAGCTTAGGGGCCAATGACCTCAGTAGTTTGGTCCCATAAGACCTTACCACAAATTTCAAATTTTCCTACTTCTTTGCGTACTAATTTTTCCTGACTAATGTCTTAAACTTCAGCCTACTTTTCATCACTACTGTATTGTGATCTGAGTCTGTGTCTGCTCCTGGGTATGCTTTACAATCCAGTACCTGATTTCGGAATCTCTGTCTGACCATGACGTAATCTAACTGAAATCTTCCCGTATCACCCGTCCTTTTCCAAGTATACCTACTCCTCTTCTGATTCTTGAAGAGAATATTGTCTATTACTAACTGAAACATGTTACAGAACTCAGTTAGTCTTTCTCCTCTCTCTTTCCTTTTCTCAAGCCCATATTCTCCTGTGACCTTTTCTTCTTCTCCTTCCCCTACAACTCCATTCCAGTCTCACATGTAGTAGAGGACACCTGAGAAAGAATATAACGAGATAAAAGAAATTATTCAGACGGTTAAGGGAGACGAAAATTTAATTGTGATGTGGGACTGAAATTCGATATTACGAAAACGAAGGGAAAAAAATAGTACGTCGAAAGAAATGAAGGAGAAAGCCTTTTGTTAAAATTTTGAATCATAAAAGAAGATTGTATACGTGGAAGAAACCTGGAGACATCGAAAGATTTCGACTACAGAATGGTTAGAGGGAGATTTAAAACCAGATTTTATATTATAAGACATTTTCAGGGGCCGATGTGTCCTTGACCACAATTCATTGGTCGTAAACTGTACATTAAAACTAAAGAAATTGGAAAAAAGGTATAAAATTAGGGAGATGAGAACTGGATAAGTTGAAAGAACCACAGATACAGAGACTGTTGAGAGTTTCAGAGAGAGCATTAATAACAGCTGGCTAGAACATGCGAAAGGAATACATTAGAAGACGTCTGTAGACTTACGGAAAGTTTTGGACGACGTTGGTTGGAGTATTCTCTTTGAAATTCTGGAGGTAGTAGGAGTAAAAAACATGTAACTAAAGACAATTTACAACTTAATCAAAAAGCAGACGGCAATTATAAGAGTAGGTTGGCATGACTGGGTAGCAGTGGTTGAGAAGGGATTGAGATAGAGTTGTAGCCTACCGCAGCAGTCATTCAATCTGTACATTGAGAAAACAGTAAAGGCGACCAAAGAAAATTTTTGAGTAGGAATAAAAGTTAAGGGGGAAAATTAAAAACTTTCAGATAGGCCAGTTACTTCGTAATTCTATCGGAGACGGCAAAGGTCTTGGAAGAGCAGTTGAACAGAAAGGACAGTGTCTTTGAAGGAGTATATAAGATGAGAATCGACAAGAGCAAAGCAAGGATAATGGAATGTAGTCAAATTAAACCAAGTGGTTCTAAGGGAATTAGATTAGGAAACGAGAAAATTAAAGTAGTTTATGTGTTTTGCTATTTAGACAGCAACACAACTAGTACTAACCAAAGCAGAGGGGATATAAAATGTAGATGGGCAATGGCAAGAAAAACGTTTCTCAAAAAGGGAAAACTGTTAACATAGAACATAGATTAAATTGTCAGGGGCTTTCCTGAGGGTATTTGGAGAGTAGGCTTGTATGGAAGTGAAACATGGGCGATAAACAGTTTAGAAAAAAAGAACCGTAGCCTTCGATTGTGTTACTACAGCAGAATGTTGAAGATTAGATGGGTCAGTCACGTAATTAATGAGGAGGTACTGAATAGAATTTGGGAGACAAGAAATTTGTGACACAACTTGACTAAAAAAAGGACTCGGTTGATACAACGGGATACAGCAGCATGGAGAGCTGCATACGACTACAACAGACTGCAAAAGACTACAACAACAACACTGATTTGGGTTGTTTAGTTTACAAAGTAATACGTTCAGTGCAACTGTAGCTCTGTTTGTGGTTTAGATTTCACTTTGTTGGTGGATAGAAGAGTTAATTAGGAAATGTCTCCTGATTCGACCTGTAAAAAATTTTCATTGAATTTATTACTAGGTTTTTTTTTCTCTACGTAGATGGACTAATTACTGATCCCTGTGGGACATCACAGGTGACCTCATACAAGGCCCTACAATTTCCTCCCGATCTTGTTTTTCTTTTTCTTTTTCTTTTCTTTTTTCTTGTTAAAAATATTCAAGGCGATTTTACATCGGGATGAAACTAGGAAGCAAGCTGTTGAATGCAGTAGCTCTCTTGCTTGTCAGGTTTGGCAGATCTGAGGTAAGCGGTGCGACGCCTGTGACGAAGCTCGGCCGGCCACGGAAGCTGCAGCGCGTCCGCCACCTCTGCCGGGAACAGCGGCAGCCACTCTCTGCCGTAATGCGATTTGCCGCCCCACGCCACCGCCGCCTCCACCGCCTCCGTCTCCAGGTGAGTTCAGCCCGTCCTGCTGTTTTAAGCTGCACCATTGGCGCCCACGGCAATCTCCGACGCTGCCTGCCGCTGCGATTTGGGCGGATCCTGAGCGCTACATGGCGCCGAGAGAGGAGACACGACGGATCCTGTGTTCCGTTTTCACACGCGAAATGCGGCAGCATTCACTGCATTAGCGCCTTGTACATCCATTAGCAACAGCGGGCTCTGTGTCGAGCTTGTCTGATTACCCTTTAGTACTTGCTAATGTATATATCGTAGTATGAAACAGAAAGTAATGGACGAAATGGTAATGATACGGCTGTTCCAAATAATCAGGGTTATAGAGATAAAAATTACTTTTTCTCAAAACGTACAAATTATAAGCACAATTAAATTGTCACATATATCGGTTAACCACTTCATTAGCCCTTAATTTTTCTTTTATGTCGTTATTTGGTATACAAGACAATAGAGTATAACCGTTGACTTTCCTTATAATTGATACTGTTCACATTAGCTTTTTGAAATTTTGCGAAAAATGGGAATTAGGAAAATAAATTAAGAACGATGGGTGTTGTTTGAGGAGGGTTCTATTTTTCTGAATGCGTGTTCGTTCTTTTCAGGAGTCCATTACACCATATTATTCCCCACTCTTTTGCCTACAGAACACTGTGTTTCAACATAATCTCCGTTCAATGCATTGGCCTTACGCCACTTTACTGCGAGGACATGTGTACCGGCATAGTGTAATGTTGGTCGACGTCGGAGCCAACGTCTCGCTGCATCAAGAACCTCCCCATCATCCACGTACTGCTTCCCGCGGAGTGCATCCTTCATTGTGCCGACAGATGGAAGTCGGAAGGTCCGACAGCGAGGCACTAGGGTGAATGAGGAAGAACAAACCACGAAGTTCTGTGAGCTCTTCTCGGGTGCACAAACTTCTGTGGAGCCTTACGTTGTCATGGAGAAGCAGATGCTCGTTTACAGTTTTGTGGCGACGAACACGAAGAAGTCGTTCCCTCAGTTTTCTCAGGGTGTGCGCAGCGGGCTGGCACGAGGGACACTGGACAGGATTGAGGGATCTTGTTGCGATTGTGATAGTCGCGACTCTCAACGACTCACCTAACCTTTGTCCACTGCCAGAATTCTAAATATTCTGCAAGCGCTCTTGTCCTCCGTCAAAGAAACCTTTGCTTCAACCGCACCCCCCCCCCTTTTTTTTTGAGTCATTAGTCTTCTGTCTGGTATGATGCAGCCAACCACAAAATTCTTGTCCTGTGCCAACCTCTTCAACTCCGAATATCACATGCAATATATGTCCTCGATTATGTGGGGTGTGTTCCAAGCTCTGTCTTCCTCTTCAGGTTTTACCCTCTACAGCTTCTTTTAATACCATGGAAGAGATTCTTTCATATCTTAAATATGCCCTACCATTTTGTCCCTACTTCTTTTCGGTGTTTTCCATACATTCTTTTCCTCACCGCCTCCTCATTCCTTACTTTATCAGTCCATCCAATTTTCAACATTCGTCTAGAGCATGAGATCTCTAATGCTTCGATTCTCTTCTGTTCCGGTTTTCTCACAGTCCATATTTCACTACTATACAATGAAGTGCTCCGAACGTACATTCTTATAAATTTCTTCCTGGAATTAATGCGTACGTTTGATGCTAGTGGACTCATCTTGGCGGGAACGTCCCTTTTGCCAGAGCTAGTCTGCTTTTCAAGTCTTCGGTTCTCCGTTTGTCATGGGTTATTTTGCTGCCTAGGTAGCAAAATTCCTTAACTTATTTTAAGTTTCTCGCTGTTATTATTTCTCCTTCTTCTCTTTACTATCGTCTTGCTTCGATTTACTCTCAATCCATATTTGGTAATCATTAGCCTCTTCATTCCACTCAGCAGGTTCTGTAATTCTTGTTCAGGTACACTATGGATAGCAATGCCTTCAGTGTATCTTATTATTAACATCGTTTCACCGTCAGTATTCATTCCAGTCTTCAACTATTCTTTTATCATCATCATTGGGGAGCAAAATAACAGATGATGGTCGAAGTAGACAGGATATAAAATGCAGACTGGCCATGGCAAGGAAAGTGTTTCTGACGAAGAGAAACTTGTGGCATTGAGTATTGATTTAAGTGTCAGGAAGTCTTTTCTAGAAGTATTTGTATGGAGTGCAGCCTTGTATGGAAGTGAAACATAGGCAATAAATAGTTTAGGCAAGAAGAGAATTGAAGCCTTCCAAATGTATTGCTGCAGAAGAATGCTGAAGATTATATGGGTTGAGGAGGTACTGAATCAAGTTGGGGAGAAGAGGAATATGTCGCATATCTTGGCTACAAGAAGGGATCGGTTGGTAGGACATGTTCTGAGGCATAAAGGGATCACCAATTTAGTATTGGAGGGCAGTGTTGACGGTAAAAGTTTTAGTGGGAGCCCAAGAGATTAATATACTAAGCAGATTCAGAAGGATGTAGGTTGCAGTAGTTACTTGGAGATAAAGAAGCTTGCAGAGGATAGAGCAGCATGGAGAGTTGCATCAAATCAGTCTATGAATTGAAAACTACATCAACAACAACAACAGTTACAGAGTTCAGCTGTAGTTCCGTCAACTTCAAAACATTTAGTGATCCGTTTTTCAAATGACAATGCACAGGACAGGAGTGTGAGCACAGGCGTTTCTGATGCAATCGACTATGTCTTCACGGCATGTTGACATTTGCTGGTAGATCTTATCTTTCAAATGTCCCCACAGAAATAAATCCAGCGACCATATAATTAGGGCGGCCTCTTCCAGTCCACTGACCAGTGGAAACACGGTCTAATGCCTCCCATGCTTCAACTGCGTAATGCTCTCGGCAACCGTCATGCTGAAACCACATACGTTTTCGAAAGTCCTGGGCAACATCCTGCAGTAGTACCTGCAGTTCCTGGTACGTCTGCGTAAGCAGAAGAAACTAACGATCAAAGTCCGAAAACAATTTATTGGACTGTTCCATTAACCAAAACAAATTCTCCAAGTATAACACCAACACAAAATAGTGATCCATCTTCGAATCACAACTACATACAAGAATAATACAGAAAACAACTGAAATAATTTCCTAGTAGTCTCCACCAGAGACTTCTCAGATATACCAAGCCTAATCCAGAGATCAGCGAAAAGATCCAAGCCAGGCTGCCGGGGTGGCAGTTATCCACGTCTGCTGGCGGTGGATGAACTGCCGATGTGCAGCCGAGCGCCAGCCTTTATAGCGCTTCAGCGGATGAGTACCTCGGAACTATTTTCCATCACGTGGTTTGACGTGTGAAAATAGTTTCGGGATTTGCAGCGACCTCTTCCTTATGTTTATGTGGGCCGGTAGTGACCCCTGGTGGCCGCTGGTGTCTTTGCTGTGTTGTTGTTGTTGTGGCCGTTCATCAATATTGCCTGTCGGTTGTGTAGTGCTACGGTGTGCCTGCGAAGCGGGCTACCCGCGGCTGCAGGCTGTCAGTTTGGTTGGTGATACTCTAGGCGCCGTGATGTCTGGTGGAGAAGCCCACAGCAGTTCCTGTTCCTAAACCATTGGATATTAGGCGTCCATTCAACATGCCGTCGATAAAATTCGGACAAATGAGTTTGTTCCCGATGATGCCAGGCCATACGTTAACCGACCAAGGACGTTGAAGGTCAAATTGCCGTAAGCAGTGAGGATTGTCTACACTACAGTAATGCATGTCATACCAGTGAACGCTACGATGTTTTGTGAATGTAGACTCATCAGAAAATAGTACCTCAAGCAAGAAGGTTGAGGTGTTTGCGTTTGTTGATGTGTCCATTCTCAGAACACTACCCTGTTATGGAATTTTGCGACATAAAGTTCTTGATGCAGAGACATGTGGTATGTATCATACTTATGACGATGCAGTATTGTGACTATGCTACCCCATACCGGAATAGCAGTTTAGTTGGTGGGCGCTTATCTGCGGGTTGTGGTGTACTGCCGCTAGAGTAGCTAATTCATTAGCTTCTCCTGTAACACGTTTGCTTCGTCTCCATTTGCAGGTCGGTACACTTCCATCTGAAATACAGATGTTCCCAACCTTATAAAAGAAAGAACGAGACCGAGCTTACTCTGGAAATCCTCAGCATCCAAGACAGCAGCAGCCTCAACATTTCTCCTACATTCTCTGTGAATCAGAATCATTTTCATTTTTTTTTTTCTGTGGTAGCAACATTTGTTGTCCGCTTACACGCCTGTTCTCCAAATGTTAGGTAGGCGTGCGGCAATAAACACTACACAAGTATTGTAATATTTAGAGCAGCTATGTGTTATACGTCTGCACAATACATGAGCTCTGGTGAGCTGCATCGTACTTCGCTACACGGCCACAGTGCTGCATCGAGTAGTCCCCTGTTCCATGTGTAGGAGGAGTACAACGTCGTGAATGAGGTTTACAATTAGAAACTACTGATGTGTCCTACCCTCACAGCATAGAAATCAGGTCCCAGGTGACATTGGGTATTCAGGGGCCATTGAGCAGCACGTCGTAAATTACGATTGTTTACCCATTTCTGTTCCTCCGATTACAGCGCTATTGTGGCGAAACGAAGAAAATGCTTCAGACAAAATGTGTGTATATTTTACCATCGAATCGTAATCAGCAATAAAAAAGAGGGGGTTCCCATCGAAAATTTCAATGTTTCCTGCCACCACTAACATACGGGGTGGGGTGGTGGGTCGAGCGTCGTATCGTTGGATGTCCTCCTCCGAGACAAACCAAGTGGAATTAAAACTTGTTTGATCTGCTGGGTAGCTTTAGAGATACTTTAATGTCTTCAGTTAAAATGAACTCCCTGTATATGAGGCCTGCCGCTGTGTCCGAGCGGTTCTAGGTGCTTCACTCCGAAAGCGCACTGCTGCTATGGTCGCAGGTTCGAATCCTGCCTGTGGCATGGATGTGTATGATGTCCTTAGGTTAGTTAGGTTTAAGTAATTCTAAGTCTAGGGGACTCATGACCTTAGATGTTAAGTCTCAGGGTGCTTAGAGCCATTTGAACCATTTGAATCTGTATAAGAAAATTTCAAAAGATGTTTTACGTAAGAATTATGAGTGAATATTTGTTAATTAAGATTTCCATTTGATAGTAATTATAGAAAAAACTTGTAACTAGCGAGCCTCGAACCAGTGACTTCCTGAGTACAAAACTTTTATGTATTAATAAAATACGAGTATAAGCACTTTTTCCTTAAAAGCCCCTGGAAATATTCTACTCTCCAAAAGCGATTTTTTCAAATTTTTCTTTTTCTTTTTATTTTTAGTACTGTGCCGTACTGCTTTAGGAAATTTATCACCGAGCACTGACCTCCACCAAGCAGGATAGCGCATGGACTCACATTCGGGAGGACGATGGTTCAAACCAGCGTCCGACCATCCCGATCTAGGTTTTTCCGTGATTTCCCTAAATCGTTTAAGTCAAAGACCAAGAAACGGCGAGGCTGGTTTTCTTCTCCATTCTTCCACAATCCGAGTTCATGCTCCGTCTCTAATGCCATAAGTTTGAAAACATCGAATAGCGCTAGTTCGTGAGATCCCCTTGTAAGAATAATTTACGAATTCTTCTAGAGTGTCTTGTTTAAAGTGGAAAAACTAAAACTGACCTGCGAATAATTCGTGCACCTTAACAAAGGCAACTAAATGGACAACACTTGCGGTAAGTTGGGTTGCCTATCTTAAGGTACATGAAATAATTTTAGGGTCAATTTTATGTGGCCCGCCTTGTAGTTGTGGGGCAGCCAGTACCTAAATGTCTATGGATACTTGTAACTAACTCTTCCGAAGTATCCACGGGCCTTAGACGCCTAGACGCGTTTGCTGTTACCGGTTGTCAGTGTCCAACTGACATTGCCAGGTAACGCCGACCCCCAGCACTGCCGCAGTTAGGGAGCTCTGTGTCTGCCGCAGACGGCAGCTTGCGCGGCGCGGCGCGGCGCGGCGGCGACAATCGCATTAACCGGCGAGCCGGCGCGGCGCCGTCGATACCTGCGATCGCTCGATCGATGCAGTTAATCGAGCCCCCGGGATCTACGAAGCGTGGCGGCGATGCTGGCCGCCACCCGCCACCCGCCACCCGCCACCCGCCACCCGCCGTCCGCTGCTGGCCTCGATCCCAGGCTGCGCTGCGCTCCTTGCTGGGCCACCACTGTCATTACGTATAACAAAGACGATTGCAGCGCCGCCTGTATCACGGGAGCGCCGCATCTGCGCGGATACAGTTTCGTCCCAGACGGGTGGCTACCATCTGCGGACGCGCCATATTCGACGCAGTATATCAAGGACTCCCTAGACGAGGGGCAGTATTCGCTGCAATACGAAACGGACCTCCTCGAAGGAACCGCGTCGCTTTATCTGCTTCCGAAACATACCGTGGCGCAGTTTCTCACCCTTGCATTGGCTCTCTCAGCGAATATCTTCATTTTCCTCGTATTCTTCTGCTGAGTCAGCATCCATTACCGCGATGACCTACTTCATCTGTTTCTACCCTATCTGTTTCTCACTTCTGTGTTGCAGGCCGTGCCCGGCACATTCTCTAGCGTAAGGTATATAGTCCACTCTTCGTCTCCCATAGTTACGTGTGATAGTAATTTTCTGGCAGACTTACTTCGCTGCCTACTTCCTTTAACGCTTTGACTATCAGTTTTATTCGAAAGTCATTGATGTATAGTTATTTTCATTAATATCTTGATCAGAAGCAATAGTAAGAGAAGAATATGTTCCACCGTTCAGTTGCTGGCCGCTGTGGCGGAGCGGTTCTAGGCGCTTCAGTCTGGAACCGCGCGACCACTACGGTCGCAGGTTCGAATCCTGCCTCGGCATGGATTTGTGTGATGCCCTTAGGTTATTCAGATTGAGATTTGAGTAGTTCTAAGTTCTAGGGGACTGATGACTTCAGAGCCATTTAAACCGTTCATTTTTCCAAGAGAATAGGGGGTAGGGAGTGGAGGTGGGGGAAAGCACATACAGGATCATTCGTAAGTACCTTCAGGGTTTCAGAAGACGACTGCGCAAAACTACAAGGCACACTGAAATCAGTGGTGGAGCATCTCTCCAAGTTTGTAACTGACACTGTAGATGTTCAATATGAGCTTCGTCTGTGATGTGGCAGGCTTCAATTCGTGGGTGCAAGTCGTTGACATGATATTCCCGGGACGGTGCGAAGACAGCCCGCTTTTAGTGACGGGGGTGCCTATTTGCAGGTGCCCATAAATTCGATGTGACAATACGGAGACGAGAGCTATCAATTTGAAGCGTGAGAACAGTGGAACTTAAAGGTGCAAACTATAACTGTAAGAATTCTGCTAACCATAAGTAGGCTTTCCTTTACCGGTGGAACATTGATACATACTAATAACATGTACTAGTTCCCTGATAACCTATTGTGGGACACATACGTCCCGATGGCAGTCAAAGCGTTGTAACTACATCATCCACGACGCCATTAGTGTTCCAACAGATATGATAGAATCTAGTCTCCAATATTATTTGGTGCTTAAATTCCCTACATGTACGCTTCATATGATATCCATGTTAATCTGCTGTATGTATTCTAATTTCAGTATCCCTTCATTTCTATTCTCCTTCTGTATTCGGGACAATTAATCCTGCGAACCTAAGTAGATGGTCCATTAACGTTCCAGTCCACTTAAACATTTTCTCCTTCAAATTAATTTTTAAATTCCATCTCGCTCCACAATTCAAATCGTTTCTCTTTCTTGCCCTACTATTGTCCCAGAATTTACGTTCACGCCTTTAACACGTTGTGGTCCAGGCATTATGGAGTGAGACTCTTATTCCTTAATTCTGTATCAATATTATGCACTGACAGAGCTCTTTTTGAGGAGAAATTTACCTACACCTTAGCCAGTTAACATCCTAAATCTTCCTTACTTAGGTCATCTTATCTCTTATGCATCACATTCTGTTCAGTGTGTTTAGAATGCCTTGTATCCTGTGCGTGCAAGAGCTATGAGGGATATTCGGAAAGTAAGTTCCCATTGGACAAGAAAAGGAAATCACTTTGAAAATCTAATAAAGCTTGGTACATATGTGTTCGACAGCGTCTCTAGTTTCCCTGTCGGTTGCATGACATTGCGCTTTTCAGTTCTGAGCGCATGGTGTGCTCATAAAGATGCGTATAAAATAGTGTTCCCCGCCAACTATGAGGTCATGGTGAGAGATTTCGCCTGATGATATGCAACCCACATTACATATCTGTCATATGGTTCCTACTTCATGACAATTCTCGGTCGCAATCTGCAGGGGCAATGAAATTGCTCCTGCAGAGTTTTCGATGGAGTCCGTTTGTTAACCCGCACTACAGCCGGTAATCGGCTCCCTCTGTGTTTCATCTCTGCTCACATTAACTACTGGCTACGAAGACAACATTTTCGCACAGACAACGAGCTATAGATGAGCGTAGAGAATTGGCGAGAAGGACAGGCGGCTGCCTTCTATGGCGAGGGTATTGGAAAATTGGTATAACGATGCGGCAATGTCGTAGCTGGAGCGGCGACTATGTAGAGAAGTAGCTGGAAGGTAGAGCCAACTGTCCCAAATAAAACGCTTCTGATTTTCAATGTAGTTTCCATTTCGCGACTGATCGGAACTTACTATCTGGACGAGCCTCGTATCTTAAGCTTGTACAACTCTACGAATACTATAATAATAAAGTAAAAGAACAGCAGTTAACACGTGAAAGTTTCGTTGAAGCACAGCATTCCTTTAACAAGTATGGTCACGTTAAAGGTGCTTTGCAAACTCTTAGACTGCTTGTTCACCCCGTTACAAGGGTGCCCACATTTTGTGAGAGATCACGAATTATTATGTAGAGGAATAAAGAGAGTGTGATCTGAATACATTTTTTCTGTCGACCACAGAGCGATCCGGGAATAGGTGGAAGTCAGGTGCTTCAAACTGTCGCTCGAGATTATTCATGGCGAAAAGACACATTATATTTTCCGTTGCGATGAAGGAGGCCTTTTCTGTACCTCGCGCCGGCGCTTTTGGCTAAGGTTAGCAGCCATATTAATACTGTAAATACGTACACTCATGGAAAGAAGTAGCATAACCAAAATGTTATTAATGTTGTTGTTGTTGTTGTTGTTGTGGTCTTCAGACCTCAGACTGGTTTGATGCAGCTCTCCATGCTACTCTATCCTGTGCAAGCTGCTTCATCTCCCAGTACCTACTGCAACCTACATCCTTCTGAATCTGCTTAGTGTATTCATCTCTTGGTCTCCCTCTACGATTTTTACGCTCCACGCTGCCCTCCAATCCTAAATTGGTGATCCCTTGATGCCTCAGAACGTGTCCTACCAACCGATCCCTTCTTCTGGTCAAGTTGTGCCACAAACTTCTCTTCTCCCCAATCCTATTAAATACTTCCTCATTAGTTATGTGATCTACCCATCTAATCTTCAGCATTATTCTGTAGCACCACATTTCGAAAGCTTCTACTCTCTTCTTGTCCAAACTATTTATCGTCCATGTTTCACTTCCATACATGTCTACACTCCATACAAATACTTTCAGAAACGACTTCCTGACACTTAAATCTATACTCGATGTTAACAAATTTCTCTTCTTCAGAAACACTTTCCTTGCCATTGCCAGTCTACATTTTATATCCTCTCTACTTCGAACATCATCAGTTATTTTGCTCCCCAAATAGCAAAACTCCTTTACTACTTTGAGTGTCTCATTTCCTAATCTAATTCCCTCAGCATCACCCAACTTAATTCCACTACATTCCATTATCCTCGTTTTGCTTTTGTTGATGTTCATCTTATATCCTCCTTCCAAGACACTGTCCATTCCATTCAACTGCTCTTCCAAGTCCTTTGCTGTCTCTGACAGAATTACAATGTCATCGGCGAACCTCAAAGTTTTTATTTCTTCTCCATGGATTTTAATACCTACTCCGAATTTTTCTTTTGTTTCCTTTACTGCTTGCTCAATATACAGATTGAATAACATCGGGGAGAGGCTACAACCCTGTCTTACTCTCTTCCCAACCACTGCTTCCCTTTCATGTCCCTCGACTCTTATAACTGCCATCTGGTTTCTGGTTTCTGTACAAATTGTAAATGGCCTTTCGTTTCCTGTATTTTACCCCTACCACCTTTAGAATTTGAAAGAGAGTATTCCACTCAACATTGTCAAAAGCTTTCTCTAAGTCTACAAATGCTAGAAACGTACGTTTGTCTTTCCTTAATCTTTCTTCTAAGGTACGTCGTAAGGTCAGTATTGCCTCACGTGTTCCAGTATTTCTACGGAATCCAAACTGATCTTCCCCGAGGTGGGCTTCTACTAGTTTTTCCACTCGTCTGTAAAGAATTCGTGTTAGTATTTTGCAGCTGTGGCTTAGTAAACTGATAGTTCGGTAATTTTCACATCTGTCAACACCTGCTTCCCTTGGGATTGGAATTATTATATTCTTTTTGAAGTCTGAGGGTATTTCTCCTGTTTCATACATCTTGCTCACCAGATGGTAGAGTTTTGTCATGACTGGGTCTCCCAAGGCCGTCAGTAGTTCCAATGGAATGTTGTCTACTCCGCGGGCCTTGTTTCGACTCAGGTCTTTCAGTGCTCTTTTAAACTCTTCACGCAGTATCGTATCTGCTATTTCATCTTCATCTACATCATCTTCCATTTCCATAATATTGCCCTCAAGTACATCGCCCTTGTATAGACCCTCTATATACTACTTCCACCTTACTGCTTTCCCTTCTTTGCTTAGAACTGGGTTCCATCTGAGCTCTTGATGTTCATACAAGTGGTTCTCTTATCTCCAAAGGTCTCTTTAATTTTCCTGTAGGGAGTATCTATCTTACCCCTAGTCAGATAAGCCTCTACATCCTTACATTTGTGCTCTAGCCATCCCTGCTTAGCCATTTTGCACTTCCTGTCGATCTCATTTTTGAGACGTTTGTATTCCTTTTTGCCTGCTTCATTTACTGCATTTTTATATTTTCTCCTTTCATCAATTAAATTCAATATTTCTTCTGTTACCCAAGGATTTCTACTAGCCCTCGTATTTTTACCTACTTGATCCTCTGCTGCCTTCACTACTTCATCCCTCAAAGCCACCCATTCACCTTCTATTGTCTTTTCCCCATTCCTGTCAATTGTTCCCTTATGCTCTCCCTGAAACTCTGTACAACCTCTGGTTCTTTCAGTTTACCCAGGTCCCATCTCCTTAAATTCCCATCTTTTTGCAGTTTCTTCAGTTTTAATCTACAGGTCATTACCAATAGATTGTGGTCAGAGTCCACATCTGCCCCTGAAAATGTCTTACAATTTAAAACCTGGTTCCTAAATCTCTGTCTTACCATTATATGATCTATCTGAAACCTTTTAGTATCTCCAGGCTTCTTCCATGTATACAAGCTTCTTTCATGATTCTTAAACCAAGTGTTAGCTATGATTAAGATGTGCTCTGTGCAAAATTCTACCAGGCGGCTTCCTCTTTCATTTATTAGCCCCAATCCATATTCACCTACTACGTTTCTTTCTCTCTCTTTTCTAACACTCGAATTTAAGTCACCCATGAATGTAGAACAATGAAATTTCTGGAACACATTTGCCTACATATCGTATTTACATGATTAACATCGGAAGATCAAAGGTTAATGTGAGCGCGAGATAAGCAATTGCAAATGTGAAATGCTAGTGCATGCAATCGTGCTTGCATTGCGCTATACAGATGCAGAATGTCAGTTTGTGGAATGAAATTTTACGCCTGTTGCACCTGGTCGCTCAATACTGGTTCAGTTGATAGTGTTCGTGATGAGGCTAGAGATGTCGTCCGATGATGTCCTATACATGTTCGACTGAAGACTCATCTGGTGATCGAGCAGGCGAAGGCAACATGTCGACGCTGTACAGAGCATGCTGGGTATGTGGACTAGCGTTATCCTGTTGGAAAACATCCACTGGAATGCTGTTCATGAATGGCAGCACAACATGACGAATCACCAGCCTGACAAACTGATTTGCAGTCAGGGTGCGTGGGATAACCAGGAGAATGCTCCTGCCTTCATACAACATAGCACCCCAGCTTTCATACAACATAGCACCCCAGACCCAGTGCCCCTAGCACGCAGACAGTTTGGTTTCAGGCCCTCAGCTGGCTACCTTGTAACGAAAGCACGGCGTTCACTGCCACCGAGGCAGAACCACCTTACATTAGGAAACAGGACAGACCTCCAACCTGTCCACCAATGAACTCTCGCTTGACACTAATGAAGTCGCAAAATTCTTGGTGTCAGTGGAATTCACGCTGAATAGTGTCAGATACGGAGGTGTCTATAGTAACGGTTCGTCATTGTGGTGGCAACTGCTGCTCAGATTGCTGCTGCACATCCAGTTCGATGCGTCAGAGTTATACGCCGAATATTATACGCCGAATACGATGGCCTCCCCTCTCGGTAATGCCCCGCGGCCGTCAGCAGACCTGTCTTCCTGCGGTCCTGCATTCCCGTGACCACCGCTCCCAGCACGTGAACAGTGGCTACATTCCTGCCAAGTCTTTCAGCATTTTCTGCAGTATCGCAGGAGGGAAATCCAGCTTCTCGTAGCCCTAGTAACGTCCTCGTTATAACTCAGTGAGATGTTGATAAAGGCGTCTTTGTCGCCTGAAAGTCATACGAGCACTTGACTAATATCAACTCTCAACGTCCAATCTCAAAGGTAGCAACGCTCATGACGATTACAGCACATAGTTGACCAAATCTGATTTACATCCTCGTAGTGGCTCTACTAGCGCCATTTTTGTGCAACTAGCACGAAATCGGAACAGAAATCATCTTTCAATTGCGGAAACACGCCTACTAACTTTATATCGCACAGCTCCCTCTTTTTTGTGTTTTTTCTGTCAGTATCTGTAAAACTGCATCTTGACATATGACGTAGCATCTCGAATATCGAGACCTTCCCGTAAATAATTACATCAGCTATTTGGTGATAAATTATTTTAATTATGTAGTTTATGATCAGGTAAGATTTACTAAAAGCTCACGGATGAATTTTATACGTTCATTTATTTTGGAAAGATCAAGGAAAGTTATCAGTAAGTTTGCTAGGTAAAGGAGTAATTACACATCTAGTTTGAGGTTAGTAGCTTTAGCCGTTAATTATTTAATAAAAGACCTCAAAATGGCGTAAGTAAGGCAACCGTTGCCAGTTCTAATGGTTACTTCGTTAGAAACTCCGTTCCTGCACTTGCGTGCCAAATTTGAATGTCGTCGTTTCGTTAAAAACTTCCCCTTCTGCCACACAGCTAGTGCCTTTTTCAACGGTCCTTCCGGCTTCAGGGGTGGAGATAGGCACTGGCGCTTTGATCACGAAAAAGTTGGTAACATACAGATTTAGGCAGTCCCATCTTTTGTCTTAAACCGAGCCGATAAAACTCTGAACATGCTTGGCCTCCTCCTCGCTTGCTGCTTTCGTCTATCCTGGACGTGGTAGACGTCATATATAGGACAAAGGAGATGGATCGTTAGCTTGACAGTCTTAGCATAGGGCGAGCGCCATTATCTCCTTTATACAGACATTATTTGCAGGTATTAGCGAGCTGAGAAAATCAAAGTACTACTCGGCCTTCTCGTACAGCTTACTAATTTTCAACATCCGTGCCGCGAGGCTATTAGCTAGCCACCGCAACGCCGGGTGACGCGTTTCTCTCTCGATCACTGGCAGCCAAGCCAGGAAAGAATGTATGTTCTCTACTATTCTCATCTTCCTAAAGTGCGCTTGCTCTTTCCAAGGTTTTCTACATCTTTTCGTCCTGAATATCAGTATCAAAGTTCAGTACAGTGTATCCTTCAAGTTGGTAGCAGACTAGTATGAGAAATAATGATTATCTTACCTGCGAGAGAGAGCACTATTTTGAACTGTAAATTAGAATTTTAAGTGGAAAAATTGCAAGAACCGTGAGGCAATGCCTGTCCTGTACAGTGGACATTGCTAATCTATTATGGGTGGTGTACATTCTATGTGATATTCATTGCTTCCAAATATCCATCGTCTTCTTGTGTTTGTCGAATCTGCTAATCTGATGCATTCCTACCTTTTAGCAGAGGAATTAATCCAGCCACAGACACTTACTGGAACAAATCTGCGTACCTGTAGGTGCAGGTAGGAAATATTTTATTTTTCTAAACTTTTTCCTTGAGTCATCAGTCTTCTTTTTTTGATGCGGCCTGCCACGAATTTCTATCCTGTGCTGGCATCTTCATCTCAGAGTAGCACTTTCAACGTCCTCAATCACTTGCTGAATGTATTCCATCTCTGTCTTCCTCTACAGTTTTTGCCCTCTGCAGCTCCCTCTACTACCATGGAAGTTATTCTCTGGTGTGTTAATGGATATCCTATCATCCGGTCCATTCTCCTTGTCAGTGTTTTCAACATACACATTACCTCTCCGATACTGCGCAGAACCTCCTCATTCCTTATCTTATCAGTCAAGTTCATTTTCAACATCCTCTGTAGCACGATATTCCAAATTCTTTGATTCTCTTTATTCCCGTTTTCCCATAGTCCATGTTTCACGATCATACAATGCCGTACTCCAGACAAACATTCTTAGAAATTTCTTCCTCGAATTTAGGCCTATGTTTGACACTAGTAGACTTCACTTGGCGAGGAACACCAATTTTGCAACTCTTAGTCTGCTTCTGATCTTCTCGTCGCTCCGTCCGTCATTGGTTAGTTTACTTCCTAGGCAGCCAAATTCCTTAACATCATTTAATTCGCGACCATAAATCCTGATGAAACTTCCTGGCAGATTAAAACTGTGTGCCCGACCGAGACTCGAACTCGGAACCTTTGGCTTTCGCGGGCAAGTGCTCTATCATCTGAGCTACCGAAGCACGACTATCCCACTCTTCCTGACTAATGTCTTAAACTCAAGCCTGCACTTCATCACTAGTACATTGTGATCTGAGTCTGTATCTGCTCCTGGCTTTACAATTCAGTAGCTGATTTCGGAATCTCTGCCTGACCATGATGTAATCTAACTGAAATCTTACCTATCACCCAATCTTTTCCTAACATACATGTGATTCCTGAACAGTGTATTCACTAGTACTAGCTGAAATTTATTGCTCAAGTCAATTAGTCTTTCTCATTCCTTGTCGCAAGCCCATATTCGGCTGTAACCTTTTCTTCTGCTCCTTTCCCTACAACTACATTCCAGTCCTCCATGACTGTTAGTTTTTCATCTCCCTTTACATACTGTATTACTCTTTCAATATCCTCATACACTATCTCCATCTCGTCATCTTCAGCTTGCGACGTCAGCATGTATACCGAAACCACGGTTGTCGATGTTGGTTTGCTGTCGATTCTGATAAGAACAACCTTATCGCTGAACTGTTCACAGTAACATACTCTTTGCCCTTCCTTCCTATTCATAAGGAAACCTACTCCCTTTATACCAATTTCCTGCTCCTTACCCTATTCTCATCTGAACCTTACTATCTCTAAATTGAACCTTTGCATTTCCCTTTTCAAATTTTGTGGGTTTCCTAACATGTTAAAACTTGTGACATGCCACGCCCCGTCTAGTAGAACGATATCCTTTCGTTGGTTTTTCAATCTTTTTCTCATTGCCACCTCCCCCTTGGCAGTTCTTTCCTGGAACTTCGAATGGGGGAGTATTCCGGAATCTTTTCCCAGTGAAGTGATTATCATGACACTTTTTCAGTTGCAAGTCACACGTCCTGTAGGTACACGTTAAATGTCTTTAATGCATGGTTTACATTGCCTTCTGCATCCTTATGCCGCTGGTCCTTCTGTCCTTAGGGACAGTTTCCCATTCCAAGGACAAGAGAGCGCTGTGGACCTGTGACAGTTCTTCCGCCTTCTTTGAGAAGGCCGTTGGTAGATTGAGGGTGACTGCTTATTCTAGAAGCCTTTGGACGTCAATGGTGATTCTCAATGAAAATGGAAGGGGTAAGGGGTTTCGAACTCGTGACAGAGGACGTTTTCATTGCTAATCAAAGACACTACCCCTACACCAAGTGTGCAAAGGTTACCAAGTAGCAAATGCCAGCAATTTACCGGAACACCGTAGCTACCACTTCACCGTGCTAGGCAAGCAGCATTTCAACAATGTGATGAAGACGATTCTCGAATATCTCCATGTTTGCGATAACAGCGAAAATTTAATTAAATTATTGATGTTTCAACGAAAACATTTCAAAAATTTTGATTATTTGCTATACAGATTAGTCGGTTTACATTGTGGATACATTCCTCTGCAGAACTCTTTTAATGGTCCATATCGAATTATATCCTTTTGCCTGCTCTTGTAAATAATCTGCATACCGACCAGTTTCGTAGCTTCGAAGCCCCATCATCAGACTCGATATGTTAAATTATGGCATTAAATTCGAGAGGCAGACGCGACTGAACACGCTGTGAATAACTGACGGAGCTGGCGATTCGTCAGGTAAGCAGAAAGCATGGGTCCACTATTCGTCCCATAGAAGATAATGTGTTCGAAAGTTAATTCACTGAGCGTTAGTAAATTATTGTTTTCTTTCATGCTGATTCGCTGTATATCAATTGTGGATTGGTTGCAGAGTTCTACGTGTATGCTGTGTACTGTCTCGATGTAAGGTCGTAGAATTTTAAGATTCAGAAAGCTAATGTTAGCAGTAATGAATGTTTTTAAGATCACACCAAGAAAAGGTAATGAAGCAGGTAAGGGAATAATACAGTCAATGCATCTACATCTACATCTACATTTATACTCCGCAAGCCACCCAATGGTGTGTGGCGGAGGGCACTTTACGTGCCACTGTCATTACCTCCCTTTCCTGTTCCAGTCGCGTATGGTTCGCGGGAAGAACGACTGTCTGAAAGCCTCTGTGCGCGCTCTAATCTCTCTAATTTTACATTCGTGATCTCCTCGGGAGGTATAAGTAGGGGGAAGCAATATATTCGATACCTCATCCAGAAACGCACCCTCTCGAAACCTGGCGAGCAAGCTATACCGCGAAGCAGAGCGCCTCTCTTGCAGAGTCCGCCACTTGAGTTTGTTAAACATCTGCGTAACGCTATCACGGTTACCAAATAACCCTGTGACGAAACGCGCCGCTCTTCTTTGAATCTTCTCTATCTCCTCCGTCAACCCGATCTGGTACGGATCCCACACTGATGAGCAATACTCAAGTATAGGTCGAACATGTGGGCTACCAGGACCTCAACAAAAAAATATCTTCAACTAAATGCCTACGAGGTCATTGTTTATACAGGAAGGCAATTATTGAACTACATGAAAAGAAAACGTTAATTTGTTACAAACTACGGCGTGCACACACTTTATTCAAAACGTCAACGTCACTATAGATATTCAGATGTAGGTTATGAGATATTCGATATGCGTGCCATCATTGGCGACGATATGGCGCAGACGAATAGCGAAATGACCCGCTGAAGTGTCTCAACGTAGATCCTTTCGATGACCTCCTGAATGGTTGTTTTGAGCTCAGCGATGGTTTTGGGGTTATTGCTGTTCACCTTGTCTTCATCATACCCCATCAAAAAGGAGTCTCGTGTGTTCAGATCCGGAGGATATGGTGGTCTATCGAGGAACTGGGTATCCCAGTGCCAGAATGCGGTCCCCAAAAAACTCCTCCAGGATATCAAACACTCCCTTGCTTCAATGGGGTCGAGCTCCATCTTGCATGAACCACATATAGTCGAAATCGGGTCATTTTGGATAATGGGGATGAAATAATCTTCCAAAACTTTCACGTACCGTTCTATAGACATCTTCCCATCAAGGAATGTCGCATGGATTATTCCGTGACTGGACACTGCACACCATTGAGGGTGAAGAGACTTCTCATTCGCGAAATGCGGATTCTCAGCCCACCAAATGCGTCAGTTTCCTTTATTGACGAACTCATCCAAATGAAAGTAGCCTTTCTTCGCTATAGCAAACCATAACTGCACATACTAATTCCCTTCATGTCAACCGTGCTGTTTTACCGTCCTAACACAAATCGTTCAGAAGTTACGACGATTTTGTTTAGTATAGTTTAATGACTGTCTTCCTATATGATGCAAATACTAAGATTAGTATGATACAAGCCTTATAACGCCGGAAATGCATATCCTCCTATTTCCATCTATTGTACTATTATTTTTTTTCCTTGCTTTGTTACCTCAAGATATGACATTTCTGTCTCTTTGTATATTGTAATTGTTTTACTGTTTGTATATATATATTTATACATTTATGTCGATGTATAATTGGTTTGTTTCGTAAATATCATTTGTATTTTTACGCTGGGTCTTGCCTAGGGAAGACTGCTATCGAACGATTACTTCGATAGGTCGTGTGAAGAATCAAAGTGTGTAGGATCTTTGGTAGTGTTAACTCTGTCGCGTGGAGCGCGGGCAGAAACAGAGGGAGTCTGGCTGGAGTAGCGAGTGGAGCAGGTGTGTTGTGTGAAGCTCCCGCGAGTTGCCGCGCTTTCGGGGTTTGGCAGCATGTAATTGCGCTCGACTTGCGATGATAGTTTCTGACATGGTGTCGCGGACGGGAAGCATTAGCTGGCGCACATCAAGCCGTTTCGCCTGGTGACCGTGTCGAGAAGAAGGCGCGCCAACATCCAGCTTCTGCAACAGCGACGGCCGACAATGAGTGACTGTCGCCACCTCCTCGATCGACGGCTTCAAACCTTCAATCAACCGACGAGGAAGACTGGACGTACGTAAAGTTTTAGAACTGTATGGCAGACCTCAGTTTTTCAAACTGTTCCATTTTCGTCACTATAATTACAGCAACTTAGCATGAACGTTTGTTGCTCATTGTCCCAATTGCATTACCAAGCAGAGTCCCTTCCTTTTCCGAAATGAACCCGAGTGTCGTTGAAATTCAAACGCCAGCATTAAAGTAATATAGCTAACTCGTTTTCACTGCTTTAATTTCAAAGTTCAGTTATGGCATTCTTAGCTGGCTACAATATTCAGATTACACAAGCACGAATTAAGAGTGCGAGCTTTGTTACCGTATTTTAGCTTACCTGTGACTGCAGCTCAGCTTGGTACGTACTACATTTTACTATTGTTAATTGTTCAGAATCATTTAATTCAAGTTCAAAGTTAAATCTCTTATTTCTAAATTGCGTAGATTCAAGTAGCTTTTGAAATGATTGTTGAGGTAGTCCAAGCCTAACCGTATTTTACTGAATTTCGATGTGCTTCAGAAAGAAAGCTCACTATTAACTTCAGTCACTAAATTAACTTTCGATTTTCCTGTTTTATTAATTCTTTTGCTAAATTAAGTCAGAGTGTAGCGAAATTTATTACTTCTGACAAACTTTCAGTTTTCACACTACATGTGTCAACCTTCAGTTGCCACACTTCTAGTGCTAATTATATGTGTAATAACCTTTCTTTTTCAGTTACTATAGTAATTGTCCTTAGGACTGGCGACCATAATTTCCCCCAAATCTCAAATATCTAATTAACACAAGTTAATTGTTAACGTAACGGCCGCCCAGTTACTTTCTTTATTAACTTTACCCCTTTTCAAAATTAATTTCCACCTGGTTCATTAGCATTTTTCCTTTCATTTAGATGTAACCCTTTCCACCCTCTTTACCGACAGATTAACTTCGGTGACGATTGCTTTTCCAAAATTCCCATTAGGTACACGGGGTTTCATTTTTCACGGTCATTAAGGTCGATAAGTGAGGGGGAGGTTACAGCCTGAGGACGATCTACAGAAATCAGAGAAAGAGATAAGTAATTTATTCGAGAAATAAAGGGAAGACACGCAATAATGACGAAAGGAACACAAGACATTCCACAAAAAGAATAGAAGAAAGTGATTTGTGGATCTGGTAGAAAGTCAAATGTAGCACCCTACGTCCTCAATTATTTATTGGGTATATTAAAACCTCAGCTTTCCCCTATAATCCACCAAATTATCAACATCTTCCTGTCGCACTACATTTAAAGTGCTTCAGTTCTCTTCTTTTACGGATTTTACACATTCCACAATTCAGTGCAGTGCTCCAAACGTACATTCTCAGAAATTTCTTCCTCAGATATAGGCCGTTATTTAGTACTAGCAGACATCTGTTGGCCACGAATGTCCTCTTTGCCGGTACTAATCTGATTTTTTATGTTCTCCTTGCTTCGACCATCATTTTCCATTTTGCTTCCGAATCCTTACCTTTCTCCATGTCCTGTACAGCTACTTGGATGTTCTGCGTGAGAAGTGGCTCTATTGATTTGGCCGTGGTCAGAGTAGACGTTTGGTGGCTTTTCCTCGGTGTAATCTGCCTGTACGTATTCGGAGATCGGTGCCTGCACCCCTGTGGCCGAGGTGGAGGTCGCCGCAAAGTGGACGCTGGTGAGTCGGCTGATGACCAGCCAGCGGTCAACGAAGTCAGCTGGGAGCTAGTGTGCCGCGTAGCTGGGCTGTTGGGACAAGCAACCGCCTCCATAGCTGAGTGGTCAGTGCGGCAAAATGCCATTGGATTGCGCCCTGTTTCGTTTTCCGGTCGGGTGGGAAATTTTCTCCTCTAGGAGATTGGGTGTTGTTTTAATCACTATTTCATCCTCACCGATACGCAAGTACGATACGCAAGTCATCAAAGTGGCGTCAACTAAAAATCCTCGCATCAGGAGACTGGTCTTCGTGGCGGGAGTCCCTAGCCACAAGCCCATTTCATTTAATTTGAATAACCAGCGGTCGACGCGGGACGGCTGAGCTGTTGTGGAGGCAATAGAGCAGAAAGGCGGTCCGTGTGCTTCCTTGTTGGCGAGATAGAGAGAGTGATAGGGGGCGGGGGGGAGGGGGGAGGCAAGAGGGGACGGCAACCGCAGCAAGATGCGCACCGCAGGCGTTGCACTGGGAGCGCACAGCCATACTGCGTATTGTACGCAGGTTTGAGCAGAGTGTAGTGTCTCTTTATATTGTTTCCGTTCCCACTCCTGGTGTTTGTTAACGGTTCTCAAAAAGAGAATTCTGTGAAGTTTTTGTATTACTGTGCTACGAATGTGTCAATGTTTCTTTCGTTGTTCGCATTTACAGGTGACTGTTATTTTATGATTTTGGTCTGTTACATTGAATGGTGCCACAGTGTGTGGGCCAAGAGTTCAAATATTTTGATCTGTAATTTTGTTCCTGTTAGTGTCCGCTAATGTAACCCTGAGGTAGCATCTAATAATATGTTGTTCTATGGTTTTGTTTAAGGAGTCTCAAATTTGTGATAGTCTGTCGCCCAATCTGCTCAACTAATAGAATTGGGCAATAAACCTTCAGATATCCGTATCTCGAAATTCGTTGAGCAAGATATTGATATTTTTAATAAATGATTCAGATAAAGTAAGCCCATATTGAACAACCCCCAACGCAAACCTCATTCAGCACAAACTCTAAGCCAAAATTTTAAGTTCACCACTAATCTTATTTCTGCTACTCCTCATTACTTAACTCTCTTCGGTTTTTTCTAACTCCATACTTTGTATCCAATAAACTACTCATTCCATTCAAAACGTGATGTATTTGAACGGAATTGTTGAGAAACTCTACATGTCGTATTTTTGACAAAGTTTAATTACTTGTGGATTTGTGCTGTAGAAGTATAGGCCAATTATGATACACAGATACATCAAATTTTCTGGCATTTTCTGTTTTTATGCAGCCATTGTATCACTTAAGCCGAAGAGAAACACCGACATTTAAAGAAGGATATGGGCTTTCTGAAGGTTGTATAGTTCAGCACTGTTTTAAACAGAGAGAATAATCAATATGTGCCTATAAATGAAAAGAACATGCATGATGTAAGGCGATTTCTACCATTCCTACCAAAACACGAATGTCTGCAGTCCATTGTCTTTCTTGCCTCTACATTTCTTTTAACGAAAAATGCGAAGAATACTGGGGTTTCAATTTAAATTTAAGACTAGAAATGTTTTTTGTACCACTAAAATTTTTGGGTTTTTGGACGTGAGAGGCTTCTCAGTAATACCATTCAATTCTTCTTCATCTCCACTGAGGATAAGATTGTTATCACCGAGTCTTACTGTTGATGTCATTTCATTTTGAATTTGAATCCAGTTTTTGACCTTTCTTTTTTTTCCTCCTTAGACTCGCAGAGTCAGCAGTAGAGACGAAAGACTACAACCCAGCCTTAGACGCTTTTTAGTCCTCGTACGTATTCTTCCACTTCTCTTTGGTTCTTGCACAAACTGTGTATTATCAGTTTTTATCAGGATTTCAGTTTACAGGCTGACACATCCTATGAACGTGTCTTGATTTTACATAGCCTTGACTCTATAATCAACTACAATGTCAGAAGTGCCTCTCTGGTGCTCTTACATTACCGTAAACCAAATTATTCGTCAGCAAACAATTCCAGAATTTATCTTCCGTACTGAACATTAAATGGGACTGGTAAGCCATCGTGCCCAAGACTCGCTATCTGGACGACCACGTAAACGCCATGCGCACTGTCTGATATGGAGGGACTTCAAGAACTGCGATACACATGTCATTAAGATGATTGAGCAACAAGGTGGTTTTTTATTACACTACTGGCCATTGAAATTGCTACACCATGAAGATGACGTGCTACAGACGCGAAATTTAACCGACAGGAAGAACATGTTATGAAATGCAAATGATTAACTTTTCAGGGCATTCACACAAGGTTGGCGCCGGTGGCGACACATACAAGGAGCTCAATGAGGAATGTTTCCAACCGGTTTCTCATACACAAACAGCAGTTGACCGGCGTTACCTGGTGAAACGTTGTTGTGATGTCTCGTTTATGGAGGGGAAATGCGTGCCATCACGTTCCCGACTTTGATAAAGGTCGGATTGTAGCCCATCGTAATTGCGGTTTATCGTATCGCGACATTGTTGCTCGCGTTGGTCGAGATCCAATGACTTTTAGCAGAATATGGAATCGGTGGGTTCAGGAGAGTAATACTGAACGCCGTGATGGATCCCAACGGCCTCGTATCGCTAGCAGTCGAGATGACAGGCATCTTGTCCCCATGGCTTTAACGGATCGTGCCGCCACGTCTCGATCCCTGAGTCAACAGATGGGGACGTTTGCAACACAACAACCATCTGCACCAACAGTTCGACTACGTTTGCAGCAGCATGGACTACGACGTTTGCAACGGCATGGACTATCAGCTTGGAGACCATGGTTGCGGTTACGCTTGGCGCTGCATCACCGACAGGAGCGCCTGCGATGATGTACTCAACGACAAACCTGTCTGTACGAATGGCAAAACGTCATTTTTTCGGATGAATCCAAGGTCTGTTTACAGCATCATATTGGTCGCATCCGTGTTTGGCGACATGGCGGTGAACACACATTGGAAGCCTGTATTCGTCATCACCATACTGGCGTATCACCCGGCGTGATGGTATGGGGTGCCATTGGTTACAAGTCTCGGTCACCTCTTGTTCGCATCTGATATGTTACGACCCGTGGCTCTACCCTTCATTCGATCCCTGCGAAACCCTAAATTTCAGCAGGATAATGCACGACCGCCTGTTGCAGGTCCTGTACGGGCCATTCTGGATACAGAAAATGTTCGACCGCTGCGCTGGCCAGCACATTCTCCACATCTCTCACCAACTGAAAACGTCTGGTCAACGGTGGCCGAGCAACTGACTCGTCACAATACGTCAGTCACTACTCTTGATGAACTGTGGTATCGTGTTGAAGCTGCATGGGCAGCTGTACCAGAACACGCCATACAAGCTCTTTTTGGCTCAGTGCCCAGGCGTATCAAGGCCGTTATTACGGCCAGAGGTGGTTGTTCTTGGTACTGATTTCTCAGGGTCTATGCACCCAAATTGCGTGAAAATGTAATCACATGTCAGTTCTAGTATAATATATTTGTCCAATGAATACCCGTTTATCATCTGCATTTCTTCTTGGTGTAACAAATTTTAATGGCCAATAGTGTAGTATTTGGTGGAGCCAACTTGTGTGATTAAATGCTTTTCATTTGACGATGTTAACTGTTATTCTATCGTGGTATTGGTTATTGCTTCTTAGGTGGATTTTTCGAGTGTGTTGGTCGGCGTTTAAGGTGTTTCTAGTTTGAGTTGCCATCCTGTTAGGTGAGCACAACTCTTGGCTGTCTGTCTCACCGCTTACGCAGCTGTAGGGACATTTCTCAGGTCGACCTTTGGAGAACTGTCTGTGTGCTGTCCTTAGGTCAGTTAGATTTAAGTAGTTCTAAGTTCTAGGAGACTGATGACCATAGCTGTTAAGTCCCATAGTGCTCAGAGCCATTTGAACCATCTGAACCACTGTCTGTGGATCACTCCCTTCTTTATTCGGTCTGATTGTGTCAGTTGTTTAAAAATAATATTGGTTTAAATTATTCCTATTACTTGTGGCCTTCAGCCAACAAATAATTTGAATTCTTCTTAATAAGGCCTTTAGCCATCAGTGTAGCTGGTGTTACACTCAATTTTTATTTCCTTGTTTTAAAATTTGTTTTTGTATTTTTGACGTGTAGTTGTCTTCCTCATTTGTAATTCAAGGCCTTCAGCTGTTAATTTTTCTGAAGTATTGCTTGTGACCTTCAGCCGACAAATAATTTGAATTCTTTCTTAATAAGGCCTTCAGTCATCAGTGTAGCTTGTGTTACAGTCAAATTTTTTAATGATTGTTTTAAGAATTATTTTGGTGTTTTCTACGTGTAGTTGTCTTCCTCACTTGTAATTCAGACCTTCAGCCACTAATTATTCTGAAGTATTGCTTGTGGCCTTCAGCCGGCAAATAATTTTGAATTCTTTCATAATAAGGCCTTCAGCCGTCAGTGTAGTTTCTGTTACAGTCAATTTTTTTAAATGATTATTTGTAAAAAATTGTATCCTTAAATAAGGTGTACGTGTTTACAGTGCAACCAACGGTAACTGATTAGGCCCCGTCCACACCTTTTCCTGCTTTCCCTAAGTCCCACGTTTCAGGCATATTACCCATCTTCTGGCGAAGTACCGAGATTCGGGGTATTTATATGCGCGGTCACCCCACTCCTATTCCGAGCATACTTTGAGTTAAATGTTATAAATTATAGAAATTCAGGACTCACGTGATAGGGCCGTTGAGAAGTTTGAGATAGCTCCCAGCTGTAGTGTAACGCAAAGTGACAAACAAGTACGGCCTTGCGACCGCCTACCGCGTGAACAGGGCACCAGGGCACCAGGCTGTAAACAAATGACAATGTGTGCGTGTTTGCCGTGAAATCGTGTCCCAGCTGCTTTTCCGCGCATAAAAGACAAAACTTTCCCTCGCGGAACGTGACTTGCCTTAAGCCAGGTCAAGTACAGCCTGTCAGCTTGCAACAGAAAAAGAACTCTGCCTTTCTTCACCCCGTCGGCGGGGAGCACCTTCTCACACAGTGAATGTAGTTGTTTCTAAACTGGCTATCGGTACTAGTAATCATCAAATTCAAGATATGCCTTCACCCCGCCCAAGTGCGGTGCAACGACAAACAGACTGTTTGTGAATTAGTCATTCCCGGATGCGGTGCGTGACATCAGCTAGACACTGGCGCTTTCACTGCATTGCTTAATATTGTCACTTGTGAACAGTTGGGCTTACCACAATTGACAAAATACTGCACTCAATTTATTGCGTGTTACAGTTAGGACATGCCAGTGCTTGGTACATGTAGTTTGCCTGCCGAATTACAGTCTCACACCAGAACAGTGACATTTACAATTTTGCATTCACCTGACTGTGAAAGTAATTTTGGATTGCATTCTTTTGATTTGTTTGGTCTTCGTACTGAGGACAACGTACTTTCTGTTTTTATTTCAACCAAAGAGGTACTTTACAACTGAGGAGGTTCATGATGCATTTTCTGCAGAATTCGGTTGAGAAAATGATTTTGCGGCGCACGTTACAATGAAGGACAATTCGCAACCTAAGTTTTTTCGGGTGCTTCCCGTCCTTCATGTTCTTAGAGACAAAGATGGAAGTGAACTTAAAGAATGGCTTCTCCTTTAGTCGTCTTACCAAAGCCTTCGGGAAGACTTTGTCTTTGTGTTTACTTTAAATCCACTCTGAGTCCACAAAAAATAATTGATGCCTATCCGTTTCCTCGCCCTGAGGAATTAATATAGACAGGCTTGGTACAGCCCACTATTTTTCAAAAACTGACTTACGCGATACGTATTTACCAATTCCGCTAGGTGAGGAGTCTCAGAAAGTGTTCAGGGTTGTTCAAATTTTTGGACTTACCCTCCTGCAGCACTTATGCGCCTCTCATACTCCAACACAACTTAGAACAGCTTACTGCAGTAGTGTCATTCCATTCAATGTACTTGGATATACGCCGAAGAAACGTATCAGCAACCGTCGAATATTTTTTCAAGTACTTACAGTAGGAGGTTTGAAGATTTTCCCGGAAAAATGTGCTTTTATTCAGACCGAAACTCAGTACTTATGCCATGTCCTTAATATGCAAGGCTTTCATCCACTTCACTCACATTTGCTGGCTCTGCAGGATCTCCCTGCCTGCAGAACGTGACAGAATTGCAGTCAGTTTCGGGAAGCTGACATATTATATCCGGTTTATACCAAAGACAGCACAGATCGTGGCTCTGTTGCAACTTTTGTGCCGGAAGAATGTGCCCTTCGTTTGCACCAAAGAGTGTCAAGACGAATTCTAGAAACTGAAAAACGCCTTGTTGAGTGACAGATGCCTTGTTGATTTTTTCCTGTGGTTTTGGCAGCGGACGCTTCTTCGTACGGAATCAGAGCTATGCTCTCACACAGAGTTGGCTCACAGGACAGGCCGATTGCTTTCGCTTCCAAGATATTGACCAAGATTGAGTGTAACTATTTTCAAATCGAGAAGGAAGTGCTGGTGTGACAAAGTTCCACCATATCTGTTTGGTTTGAATTTCTTCCTGGTGATGAACCATAAGCCACTTCAGTCCTTGTATCACCCGTCCAAAACTGTTCCGCTGCGCGCGGCTCAGAAACTGTAACATTGGACTTTTTCTATTGTCACAGTATCAGTACGAAAGATTGTACTGGCCCACGTCGAAGCAGGCAAAAGCTGACGCCATTTCTCTACTTCTTGTTGTTCCTGATTCTGAAGTCGATGCTACTACTGCATCTCGTTGTCAGATCGATGCGCAGGACACTGAACATCTACAGATTTTTCCTATGTGGTACAAAAAATTGCACAGGCCACGAAAGCAGATTCTGACTTGAACCTTTTGTTGCATTTCATCCGTACTACTTTACCTCATTCAATGAAAAACATTCAGGATTCTTTTTTGCACCGATATTTTGCTCGTCGGCTTAGCCTCTCCGTCCAACACGGTGTGATTTTATTGCAAAATGACTTTGGACAATCACGTAAGCTTATTCCTAGAGCGTTGCAAGAGATATGTTGGTTTTGTTCCACCAAGGACATCGGGGAATTGTAAGCACAGAACATTTAGCGCGTTGAGAATGTACTTGGCCGGGCATGGACGCCCACATTGAATAGCTGACGTGACCGTGTCGCGTTTGTGGTAAAAATCTATCGGCCGAGCCGCAAACGTTTTCAGTTTGGCCGGAGCCTCAATCGCTAAGGCAGCGAGTGCATATTGACTTTGCTAGTCCCTTTTGGAACACTCCATGGGTTACTGTTTTGGACTATTTTAGCAAATATCCGCTTCCAGTGCCCACGAAGTCGACTTCGTCGCGTAGTACCATTCAGGATTTGTCACCTAGTTTTTGCTTTGAAGGTTTGCCTGAAGTGTTGATTACGGACAACGGACCACAGTTAAAGGCACAGGACTTTGAACATTTATGTATAGCCAATGATGTCACTCACCTTACCAGGGCTTCGTGTCATCCTCAGTCGAACGAGTAAGCTGGACGATTTTTGTGTAGGTTCAAACAACAGATGAACAAACTACGTGCCTCCCACAACTACCCCTCCTAGCCCCGTGACGGTCCATCGCCGGCGGAGATTCAGCATGGCCGACGCCACTGCACGCTGCTCCACTTGCCCACCCACCATACCGCAAGGCGCATCCCACGCTCCGGAAGTATCGCGTTGCATCTAATGATTCTATTCTTTCAGAATTCTGGTCGCACCAGGTGTGGGGAGAGGGGAGCGACTGTTCGAAATTTGGGATTTTGTATGTATTTAATTCAAGGTGTTGCTGGGTTGCTGCTCCGTCAACAGAACCAGATTCGTTCTTGTCGAGTGCGAGATTCTTCCACAGATCTCCTGTTCCCAGGTTCGCATCATACCGGTACCCTGCACCCGACACGGTTGCCACCGGGTAGTTCTTCGGCACCGCCGGCCGAGGTGGCCGAGCGGTTGTAGGCGCAACAGTCTGGAACCGCGCGACCGCTACGGTCGCAGGTTCGAATCCTGCCTCGGGCATGGATGTGTGTGATGACCGTAGGTTAGTTAAGTAGGTCTAAGTTCTAGGGGACTGATGACCTCAGAAGTTAAGTCCCATAGTGCTCAGATCCATTTAAATCATTTTTTTCTTCGGCACCACCTACATAACTGATGAACCTGCCTTCGCCGTGGCAGCAGCTGAACTTCTCGGTGCTCGTCTCGCGCCCGACCTGGACCTGTCGTCATCATCATCGTCGTCGTATCGCCACCGCCGCAGTCGCCCCCGCCTCCATCGCCATTGCCGCCCTCTCCGTTTTTCGACGGACCGTCTCAAGAAGAGGGTGGACGCCCTTTCGGGTTGTTTTCCGACTGATGTGCCCCTCGAGCGCAGGACGGATATCGGAGGGTGGTCGGTGGCTCGGTGTCGATCCCAGCTCCTCATTCCACTCAGCCTCCTGCTTATTCCCCGTAGTCGTAAGATGGCTCTGCACACGACAACGGTGCGGCATTTTGGGAGGTGGGGGGGCGAGGGGAAGGAAGAGTAGTTCTGCACGTTTACCAGCCCAGCGCGGCGAAAAGGCATCAAGAACTCGCTGACCTGCGCGTCAATGGAAAGAGCGGGAAGTGCCAAACATAGCCCCCCCTCCCCCTGTAATCACTGCAAGTACTTGCATGTAGGAGGCCAGATGAATGACAGGACATTACATATTGTTTCATCACTTTGCAGAAATTAAGTATTATATTAATCAGCATGTGGTATGTACAGATCATTTTGGATTCCTTCCTCCGGCCATCGCAACTTCTCTCCCTCATTGTGTGTGTCGGTACTGACTCCCACAGTACTTCACACTACAGGAGTAATAAAGTTCCAGGAAATCTGGATGTGCATATTGTTTCGGAGGTAATTACGAATGTGTGGTTATGAGCTACGACTGATTTCAGATTAAACTACGTGTATCTGAAATGCAAACTATTCTCTCATGTCATCAACTAACTGGTCTGCCTGACGCTGTGGGCGAACGGCTCTAGGCGCCTCAGTCCGGAACTGCGTTGCTGCTGCGGTCGCAGGTTCGAATCCTGCCTCGGGCATGTATTTGTGTGATGTCCTTAGGTTAGTTAGGGGGCTGATGACCTCTGATGTTAAGTCCCATAGTGCTTAGAGCCATGTGAACCATCTGAACTAACTGGTCTCAAGTTTCACATATGGTGACCCTTAACAAGAAGTACATTACTATTTCAACGTGTTACTTGATATGCTTTCGGCGAACTTGTACCTGTGAAAAGGTGTTCGACATGTTGTCTTTGCACTTGCACGGAATACTGCACTTTTCTCCGCAGTGACTTACTAATCCTTTGAAACGTCTACGGATCCCGTAAATCATGAGAAGTCTGTACAGTTCGCTGCTCCAGTTCAACCACATCAACGAGAGTGGTATGTACTTAACCTTTGAGATTACCGGACCAAAAATTCCAGAGGACCGAGGGCAGAATATCTTCGAGGTCAAGGTATATGACCTACTAGACAACACTGACGTGTAAGATGTCGACTGACATCAGCAGGAAAATGTTCTGGTGCCCCATCAACAGTGTACCACATTTCCAAAACAAATATGACGCACTTGCCCGCAAAAATCAAAGGTCCCGAGTTTCCAGTCTCGGTCCGGCACACAGTGTTAATCTGCCAGGAAGTTTCATATCAGCACACACTCCGTTGGATGAAAAAAAAGGCGTAAAATCGAAGTTTATATTAGGTTTTTACCTCTAAGATACATTAATTCACCAGCGACTCATCAAATCATTAAGAGACACTGTGGAGTAATCATCTCCGACTCCCCTTAAGTCGGTAATATGCACGTGAAAGCTAGTGAGTTCCACGTATGTAATGTAAGGTGCTACGTTTTATTAGTCTTATTTCTACAGTTTTCCTGCAGGAAGTACTACATAGTAGTGGTAGAAATGTCACTTCCTCAGTACAAGGGTACTGTTTTCTTTATTTTGTAACGCATATAATAATTACAGTTTACTGACGTACACTTCTTTCTCTTGTGTCGTCTATGCAGTAGGTTATTTGCTCTCTGGCTACAAAGGAAAAGAAAGAAAAAGGAAACAACAAGCGAACCACTAACGTAATCATGGAAAAATTGAGAGTAAATAATAAAAACTTTGCAAAAATGTAGCGATTCTGCAGCAGACAAAAGATGATAGAAGAAGCTCTAACAACTTAGCTGTTATGAGATCTATAACACAACGAGTATGGTTGCTTTAGTGAAAGGTAATCGATGTAGAGAGTGCAGCTCGCGAGCGAGTTAGGAGATTTTATTTGGGTTTTCTTTGCACAGGGTGTAAGTTACAAATGGAGAGTGCCAGGTTAGAATGACTGGAAACGAAGTGATTAATATAAATACGCATTAATCCGAAAGTGCAGTTCGTAGTCAGAGTAAAGTGTGGCCTATTCTACCGAAAGTGTCCTGGCAACACTAGGCCACACGATCCAAGTCATGTCTGTACCACTCTCAGAGAGCGCCGGCCAGAGTGGCCGTGCGGTTCTAGGCGCTGCAGTCTGGAACCGAGCGACCGCTACGGTCGCAGGTTTGAGTCCTGCCTCGGGCATGGATGTGTGTGATGTCCTTAGGTTAGTTAGATTTAATTAGTTCTAAGTTCTAGGCGACTGATGACCTCAGAAGTTAAGTCGCATAGTGCTCAGAGCCATTCGCCACCCTCAGAGAATGCCTTCGAGTCAATAGATCCTCCTTCAGAATCTGGGCAAGAACCAACTGCAGTAGCACGTCTTCCAGGTGAGAAAACATCAAAATGGTCGGCAGCCACATATGTAACTGGATATTACTCTTTTCATAAACGCCAGAAATTATTAGACAATATTCGGTCACTTGTACTTATCTCTTACTGCCATATACTTTACTCTCGGCAGTTAATGGCCTGCAGCGAAGGATAAATCCTACCGGTGCAGGAAGTTTAAAAAAATTGGTAAAGAAAGTAATGGGAAATCCACTTCTAAGGAACACTTACACGACTTGTTAACAAAGGGTAGAGCTACAGCCACTGTCCCTTCATGGTGCGTGGGATCATATTTTTTTACTTCCTTCACTTCTAGGAGTATTGAGGTCAGTAACATCTACGGTCTAATTTAGAAATAGATTTCACGTGAGTTCTCCTAATCACTCAAAATTGTATAGATGGTTGAATGAAACAAAAGGATTTTCTTCTTTTTCCTTTCCTTTTCTCTTAATACTCGCCACAGGTGACTCACCTCAATAATGACACAATATCCGTCTATAAGACAGACATCTGCAGAATATCTTCAGAAAGGCTTATATTAATGAAGATAGTAGCTCAAGTAGATGGGGCGATGTAAAGAAAATGAACCAGGAAAGAAATCGTAACACACTGAAACAGAAAAGCCAAATATTTGTGAGAACCAAGATTATAGATACGACTGCTACCCGTTTCATCCACAACATTCAAGCTATTCTCGTAGATCCCTGCCTATCCTTACCTCCGGAAATCACGTTCGGAAGTCACGTTCAAAATAGACACTAAATACTTGTGAAAAATAAATTTGTCTGTATGATTACTACTCCTCTCACTCGCAATAATTTAAGCATTGATCTTAGGTTCCTGTCTAACCACACCGTCAGAAATCGCGATATATTCGGAATAAACACCCTAGTTTTTATTATCTTAAATGGATATTTAATCCGGTAGTACAACGCATTTAAAGTTTTTCTGCTTTCGCAATCCAGCATTTCCAGTAATATGGACTGACTAAACTGATGACCTGTTCCCGAAAATACTGGGAACATAAATTTTACTATGTTTGACGGGTTTCCAACCTTTCCTTCTCACACCCAGAGAGTTTTTAGAGTTGGCTTGGTGGGAAATCTAAAGTCGAATGACAGATATAAACCGACTATACTAAAAATAAGAAACACAATAGTATTCTAGCACCTTAAAGAAAATACCGCTTGAACGCAATTACTTATACTATACTACGAACAGAACTATTAGAACATCCCTAAACGTCGCACGCAGGCATTTATGATCAAAAGACTTCCAATCAGAAGTTAATGCTTGGGGTTACCGACATACCAGACGTTGGTTTCAATTATGTGACGGTCATGACATTTCCGCTCCTCAGGTGACAAAAGTCTTGAGATAACAATAAGCACATGCACAGATGGCAATTCGCATGCACAAGATACAAAATGGCAATGCATTGGCAGAGCTGCCCTTTGTACTTAGTGAAGGATTCCGACTTGGTTAAGCTGCACGACCGGAAATAATAGACTTTGAAAGCGGAACGGTAGTTGGAGCTAGACTCATGGAACATTCAGTTCCGTAAATAGTTAGGGAAGTTAATATTTCGAGATCTGCAATTTGAAGAGTGTGCCGAGAATACCTGATTTCAACCATTGCCTCTCAAGGACAACGCAGTAGGGTCGTGACCATATCGGTTTGACATTGGAAGACTGGAAAATCGTGGGCTAACCAGATGAGTCCTGATTTCAGTTGGTAAGAGCTGATGGTAGGGTTACAGTGTGATGCAGATGCCACAGGAACAAAGGACCCAGGTTGTCAACAAGTTAATAATGGCTTCATAACGGTGTGATCTCTGTTTACATGGAGTGGACTGGGTCCCGTCGTCCAACTGAACCGATCAGGAAATGGTTATGTTAAGCTACTTCGACACCATTTGTAGCCATTCATGGACTTCATGTTCCCAATCCACCGTTGAATTTTTATGGCTGAGAATGCACCATATCACGGGGCGATTGATTTGAAGAACATTCTGGACAATGCGAGCGAATGATTTGGACACCCATATGGCCCAACATGTATCCCATCGAACATGTATGGGACGTTATCGAGAGGTCCGTTCATACACAAAATCCTGCACCAGAAAGACTCTATCAACTGTGTACATCTTTAGAGGCAGAATGGCTCAGTATTTCTGCTGGCGTCTTCCAAAGACTTGCTGAGTTCACTCCAGTCGAGTTTCTGCAGTACGCCGGACGAAAGGAGGTATCCCATGACCCCTCCCTGCTTATATCCTTCGCATCACACATGACGTCATAACTCAAAGGTGAAAATTTGGAACTCTTGCTGCAACTCACCCTATATTGTTACATGGTGCTCTGTTAGCTTGTCAGGCTTTGTGACAAAAATCGAGTAATATTAGAGATACATCCATTGAAGAAAAAAAAGGGGTCTTACGTCTTTCTGTAAGGATTTAAGAAATAGAAAACTCCATTAAAGACATTCGGCCAGACAAATGTGCCGCCTAATGGCCGAACGTTGTAAGGACTGACAGCTGCAGGCCATAAAATACGCTGCGAACCTTGCGAAGTTGCAGCTAGCCAGACTGCCAACGCTCATAAAAGTTATCTGTGGTGGGCCACACGACATACTGAGCTGTGCAGTGCTTTGGTCCGACTGCGAAATACATGGTTCCTTTTTATCAAGTTATGGTGCTGCACGAAGTTAGCTGTTGACATTGCAGTCGACTTGAAATTATTTTGATATATCTGTTGATTTCAAAGCGACGTAAAAATGTACCGTTTTCATGTAATTGAATATAACAAACAGGAAATGAAATGTTTGCTCAAATTTTTCGTTTTTGGAAAGCTAGTAGCACTTAGAAGCGTGTCGTTTATTTACTGCTACATAATAAACAGATGTTACGTTCAAAAACGTCGATGTATTCCTTGAGAGATTATCAATATACGACAGCGTTCTAGAAAGAAATGCCTCCGATTTTTTTATGTGAAAATTCTTAAATCTTTTTGATGAAACCAACTTGAGTTATGTTCTACATCTTTATTCTTCATGTCCGCATGTATGTTTCTCAACATAGTTACCACGGTGACGAACACGTTTCTCTCAACGAGAGACCAGTCTGGTGATACCGTCACTGTAGAACGTTTAACATTCTGGGCAGAACCACAACCTCACCTCTCATTGCATCGCTTCACCTCTATCAAAGTGAAGTCCTCGAAGATGATATTTAAATTTGAGAAACAGCTTAAAATCAGATGGTGCCAAGTCGAAACTATGAGGAGGATGGTGTGTGACGTGAAAATGTTGTTGTTGTTGTCTTCAGTCCTGAGACTGGTTTGATGCAGCTCTCCATGCTACTCTATCGTGTGCAAGCTTCTTCATCTCCCAGTACCTACTGCAACCTACATCCTTCTGAATCTGCTTAGTGTATTCATCTCTTGGTCTCCCCCTACGATTTTTACCCTCCACACTGCCTTCAAATACTAAATTGGTGATCCCTTGATGCCTCAGAACATGTCCTACCAACCGATCCCTTCTTCTGGTCAAGTTGTGCCACAAACTTCTCTTCTCCCGAATCCTATTCAATACTTCCTCATTAGTTATGTGATCTACCCATCTAATCTTCAGCATTATTCTGTAGCACCACATTTCAAAAGCTTCTATTCTCTTCTTGTCCAAACTATTTACCGTCCATGTTTGACTTCCATACATGGCTACACTCCATACAAATACTGTCAGAAATGGCTTCCTGCCACTTAAATCTATACTCGATGTTAACAAATTTCTCTTCTTCAGAAACGCTTTCCTTGCCATTGCCAGTCTACATTTTATGTCCTCTCTACTTCGACCATCATCAGTTATTTTGCTCCCCAAATAGCAAAACTCCTTTACTACTTTAAGTGTCTCATTTCCTAATTTAATACACTCAGCATCACCCGACTTAATTCGACTACATTCCATTATCCTCGTTTTGCTTTTGTTGATGTTTATCTTATATCCTCCCTTCAAGACACCATCCATTCCGTTCAACTGCTCTTCCAAGTCCTTTGCTGTCTCTGACAGAATTACAATGTCATCGGCGAACCTCAAAGTTTTTATTTCTTCTCCATGGATTTTAATACCTACTCCAAATTATTCTTTTGTTTCCTTTACTGCTTGCTCAATATACAGATTGAATAACATTGGGGAGAGGTTGCAACCCTGTCTCATTCCCTTCCCAACCGCTGCTTCCCTCTCATGCCCCTCGACTCTTATAACTGCCATCTGGTTTCTGTACAACTTGTAAATAGCCTTTCGCTCCCTGTATTTTACCCCTGCCACCTTTAGAATTTGAAAGAGAGTATTCCAGTCAACATTGTCAAAAGCTTTCTCTAAGTCTACAAATGCTAGAAACGTAGGTTTGCCTTTCCTTAATCTTTCTTCTAAGATAAGTCGTAAGGTCAGTATTGCCTCACGTGTTCCAGTATTTCTACGGAATCCAAACTGATCTTCCCCGAGGTTGGCTTCTACTAGTTTTTCCATTCGTCTGTAAAGAATTCGTGTTAGTATTTTGCAGCTGTGGCTTATTAAACTGATTGTTCGGTAATTTTCACATCTGTCAACACCTGCTTTCTTTGGGATTGGAATGATTATATTCTTCTTGAAGTCTGAGGGTATTTCGCCTGTTTCATACATCTTGCTCACCAGATGGTAGAGTTTTGTCAGGACTGGCTCTCCCAAGGCCGACAGTAGTTATACTGGAATGTTGTCTACTCCGCGGGCCTTGTTTTGGCTCAGGTCTTTCAGTGCTCTGTCAAACGCTTCACGCAGTATCATATCTCCCATTTCATCTTCATCTACATCTGCTTCCATTTCCATAATATTGTCCTCAAGTACATCGCCCTTGTATAGACCCTCTATAGACTGCTTCCACCTTTCTGCTTTCCCTTCTTTGCTTAGAACTGGGTTTCCATCTGAGCTCTTGATGTTCATACAAGTGGTTCTCTTATCTCCAAAGGTTTCTTTAATTTTCCTGTAGGCAGTATCTATCTTACCCCTAGTGAGATAAGTCTCTACATCCTTACATTTGTCCTCTAGCTATCCCTGCTTAGCCATTCTGCACTTCCTGTCGATCTCATTTTTGAGACGTTTGTATTCCTTTTTGCCTGCTTCATTTACTGCATTTTTATATTTTCTCCTTTCATCAATTAAATTCAATATTTCTTCTGTTACCCAAGGATTTCTACTAGCCCTCGTCTTTTTACGTACTTGATCCTCTGCTGCCTTCACTATTTCATCCCTCAAAGCTACCCATTCTTCTTCTACTGTATTTCTTTCCCCCATTCCTGTCAATTGTTCCTTTATGCTCTCCCTGAAACTCTGTACAACCTCTGGTTCTTTCAGTTTATCCAGGTCCCATCTCCTTAAATTCCCACCTTTTTGCAGTTTCTTCAGTTTTAATCTACAGGTCATAACCAATAGATTGTGGTCAGAGTCCACATCTGCCCCTGGAAATGTCTTACAATTTAAAACCAGGTTCCTAAATCTCTGTCTTACCATTATATAATCTATCTGATACCTTTTAGTATCTCCAGGGTTCTTCCATGTATACAACCTTCTATCATGATTCTTAAACCAAGTGTTAGCTATGATTAAGTTGTGCTCTGTGCAAAATTCTACCAGGCGGCTTCCTCTTTCATTTCTTAGCCCCAATCCATATTCACCTACTACGATTCCTTCTCTCCCTTTTCCTACACTCGAATTCCAGTCACCCATGACTATTAAATTTTCGTCTCCATTCACTATCTGAATAAACTCTTTTATTTCATCATACATTTCTTCAATTTCTTCGTCATCTGCAGAGCTAGTTGGCATATAAACTTGTACTACTGTAGTAGGTGTGGGCTTCGTATCTATCTTGGCCACAATAATGCGTTCACTATGCTGTTTGTGGTAGCTTACCCGCATTCCTATTTTCCTATTCATTATTAAACCTACTCCTGCATTACCCCTATTTGACTTTGTGTTTATAACCCTGTAGTCACCTGACCAGAAGTCTTGTTCCTCCTGCCACCGAACTTCACTAATTCCCACTATATCTAACTTTAACCTATCCATTTCCCTTTTTAAATTTTCCAACCTACCTGCCCGATTAAGGGATCTGACATTCCACGCTCCGATCCGTAGAACGCCAGTTTTCTTTCTCCTGATAACGACATCCTCTTGAGTAGTCCCCGCCCGGAGATCCGAATGGGGGACTATTTTACCTCCGGAATATTTTACCCAAGAAGACGCCATCATCATTTAATCATACAGTAAAGCTGCATGCCCTCGGGAAAAATTACGGCCATAGTTTCCCCTTGCTTTCAGCCGTTCGCAGTAACAGCACAGCAAGGCCGTTTTGGTTATTGTTACAAGGCCAGATCAGTCAATCATCCAGACTGTTGCCCCTGCAACTACTGAAAAGCCTGCTGCCCCTCTTCAGAAACCACACGTTTGTCTGGCCTCTCAACAGATACCCCTCCGTTGTGGTTGTACCTACGGTACGGCTATCTGTATCGCTGAGGCACGCAAACCTCCCCACCAACGGCAAGGTCCCTGGTTCATGGGGGGGGGGGGGAAGTGAACATAAGGCGTCGGATTGTTGCAATTGTCGCAGTGCTCGTGTTTGCTCTGGAATTTTCATGCTGGAAGAGCGAGCACTCCATGGGTGGACGAACGCTTCTGCTGTTAGAAAGTCGATTACTGCACGCCGCGTCTCATGCATCGAGATGGTGACGTTACACACCGCCATGTTTATGATTCAGAGCCCTCTAGCGACAGAGGGTTGCAATTTGCTTCAGCGAAGCGGGAAGTCGACCGAGTTGTATGCATGACATGTATTGTTTCAATCGATACTGAGAACAAAATTAAAACTTCGGAGCGAATTCTCTTCCGTACATCCTCGCACATCACACATAGGAAATGTGACGGAATCATTCTTGTCTCTTTGTGAGCCACCGACTGTGATAACTGCATCTACACTTCAAAGACTTCAACATTTTTATGGCTGTACCACAGTATGCAAATACGTCAATTTAATTTTTTATTCTAGGATGTACTGAAAGTCCAATGCCGTAGTCATGCGGATATAAAACTCGAAGGCATCAATACACCCTTGAAAATTGGTTTGTAGCTCCAAACCGCGTTGGGAGAAGCAGAAAAATAAAATATGCTGACTGAAGAAAGCATGTGAAGAGTAAAAACAGTTCTAGCTTAAAAGACAGACCTTGAAGATATATATCTTAATAACTGTTGTATACACTTTACAGTTAGAGACGGCCGCGATGGAAGAGCGGTTCTAGGCGCTACAGTCCGGAACCGCGGGACTGCTACGGTCGCAGGTTTGAATCCTGCCTCGGGCATGGATGTGTGTGATGTCCTTAGGTTGGTTAGGCTTAAGTAGTTCTAAGTTCTAGGGGACTGATAACCTCAGATGCAAGGTCTCTTAGTGCTCAGAGCCATTTGAACCATTTTTTTACAGTTAGACTTGGAAAACAAAATTTTGGTGAAGGAATGCTGAGAATGAGCCTAACGAAAGAAATTATTTCTAGTAAAGAGTCTGGACGGCCTTTTCTGACCTTCCAACCAGGCTGCCACATTTATTTTCCTACATAAGTTTAGCATTACACATCCGTGTAAGATAACGATGGACAATTCTATAATTTATTTGGCGCTTCCTCTTTACTGATTATGTGCCAGAAAAAACAAAATTGATTACTGTGACTAGTACACTACTAAAGGTAAGCATACATTTAAGGTGGAAGATCAAACGATATCTTAAAATGTGTTGTAGGCGACTTAGTTTCTTTGTGACCGGGCTATACTTAATCCATGAAAGAAGATACATGTACACAGGAACATCTTGCCGGTCAGAAGGGTAATACATATGTTGCATGGATCATCTCGCTCTACTGTTATACACGTAAATATCTTGCGTAGCACATCTGCTTGAAAATGAGTCCGCAGGACAGAGTGAGCACCAATGAAACTTCGTAACTGGACCAATTGTGCGCCTGAGGCGTGATTGTTTCACGAGTGGGCAGCTGTCGCAAGTCCCGAGTCCGTGAGAGGTATTATACGCTGGTCTTTGTTTTTTTTGGGGGGGGGGGGAGGGGGGTTCGGGTTTAATGGCTCTTCCTCACTTCCGTGTTCAATATGGCTAATTTCTTTACTACCATAGTGCTCTCCCTTTCTGGTTCAGATTGTTTCATTGTAGTTGCAACTTTAAATGTATTTTTCTTATTTAATATTTCACTTCCTTCACCTATGAACGGTAAGCCAGTTGTCTGAAGGGGTGGCTCCACTAGGAAGTTTCTGAAACGCTAGACTTATTTCAGAAATTCGAATTGTCTTTCTAGCGTAAGACTGAGGTGGAGTGGGCTACCCAGACGCACTCCCACGAATAGTTTTTGTGAAAGAAAAATATTTTCCTTGAAAATTTACACAGCAACCATGAATTTAATACGCTGCCTATTTACAGTTCCTGAATCCTAGACATTAGAGCAACACAAGGAAGGATTTAATTCTCCTTCAGCATAATGACAGGACGATTAGATCTTAACACTGTCCCACTAACATTAACATGGGGCAGATGGGACCAATGACAGAAACACAAACAAAACTATACTGCCTCTTGGCCAAAAACCACAATAGTCATAGAGCCAAAATAGCTTTCAAACATCAGTACTTAATAGAAACAATAAATCAGAAAATTAGGTCTGAGATTTAACTGGACTTTCAAATGTTTCACTTAACGTAAACTAAGTACGTGACCCACTATCCACTCCTACCACCAGATTCTCAATCCTAGCAAAATTACTACCAAGCCACTAAAATACAAATAGCGCAAAATTAGCAATTACACTTCTCTGTACAAGAGCATAAGCTATTCTATGTACTATGTACCTACATATTTAGTTTGACGTTGATACTACACCATAATATTTTATGATCTGAAGATGGCAGTTGATGATGATGATGTTTGGTTTGTGGGGCGCTCAATTGCGTGGTCATCAGCGCCCATACAAAGTCCCAATTTTCACACAGTCCAATTTTTTTCACAGTCCAAGCTAGCCATTGTCAGGAATGACGATGAACTGATAAGAACAACACAAACACCCAGTCCCCGGGCAGAGAAAATCCCCAATCCGGCTGGGGATCGAACCCGGGACTCCAAGATCCAGAGGCAGAGCCAGCCTCTAGACCACCAGCTGAGGACTCTGAAGATGACAGTAGCTGAAACCGATAATAGTGAAGTTTAAAACTTTTTGTGTGATCAAGACGGACCTCAGAAATGAAGTGCCAAAATATCATCATGGACTCATTTTCAGACTTAATTCGGTTTATCTTCACAGTTTAATATTAGCTTTCGCTTGGAGAAGACAACCACGTCCATAGCGTGCAAGCAACAACAGTCATCGCACACATCACACTGTGCGCATGGTCCTTAAATATGAAATATGACTGACAAATCGTCACACTCAGTGCATGCTGCTTGTGCCCTCCACTGTAAACAAAACATAACTTGAATCGCCTCAATCGGCCAATTTTCTCCTGTCGGTCACACTACTGGTACTGCCCGAGTCTCTCGAATCACTGTCCCCTGGTCCAGGAAAGGTAGCAACTACCCTCCCGGCCTGTTTGTGTTCACTTTGTAAGTAGGCTGTTTAGGGTTTTCTGTTGGTAACGCCACGTAGCGCTCTGTAAGAAATTCACTGACTGTGCTGTGTGCAGTCTGTGGCTGGTTGGCATTGTTGGAATATTTGATATTCTAGTGTTGGGCAATTGGATATGAACAGAGCGTAGCGTTGCGCATTTGGAGGTGAGCCGCCAGCATTGGTGGATGTGGGGAGAGAGACAGCAGTGGTGGATGTGGGGAGAGAGATGGCAGAATTTTGAGAGCGGACGATCTGGACGTGTGTCCGTCAGAAAAAGGAAATTTGTAAGACTGGATGTCATGAACTGATACATATATTATTACTTTTGAACACTATTAAGGTAAATATATTGTTTGTTCTCTACCAAAATCTTTCATTTGCTAACTATGCCTTTCAGTAGTTAGTGCATTCAGCAGTTACAATCTTTTATTTGTATTGCAGTAGTTCGAGTAACGAAGATTTTTGTGACGTAAGTGATTCATGAAAAGTATAGATTATCGTTAGTCAGCGCCATTCTTTTGTGGGGATTATTGAAAGTCAGATTGCGTTGCTCTAAAAATACAATGTGTCAGTTTGTTGATCAGAATAAGCAAAGAGAGAAATGTCTGATTACGTTCAGTCTTGGTCAGCTGTTTGAAAATCAAATATCGTAAGAGGTTTTATCATCGCAGTCATAATAATTTTCCAAATGGGAAGTTTCAACTTCTGCAGCCACGCCCACGACATTTGTTCGTAGAATCAGAGTCCTGGCCCCTCGGCACACCAGCTCTGCAGAAGGCTTGGTACTCGTTCGCTGTTCACCGATTGACCACTTGACTACCCCTCTCGCAGCCCTCACTGCTGCCACGGCCACTGCGCCGACGCCCTTGCCCTGCTACGCTGTTTCAGACAAATCTGTCTCCCCCTCCCGCTTCCCCAGCTTTGTCACGCCATTCGCTGACTGCCGGTGACGTTTCATGCTTTCTGACTACTCCACCCGGTCACTGAAATGGCTTCTGTAAAGTGTTTCCACGTTGAGTGCTGATCAAGTGACTGACTTTGTCGACTCAGGCTCGTGACGGCAATATTATGCTGTCGGAAACAATCAGCTGCCTTTTCATTGGTCCTTTGGTGACAGTCAGAGATACCATAGCTACTTGGAAGTTATTGTGGACCACCTGCATCCCTTAAGAGCTCAGGTCTTTCTGAAAGGAGGTGGCATCATCTTCCACCAGGAGAAGTGCTGGCCACGAGGACCCTGGAGGAGTGGGTTGAAGAACATGATGTGTAGAACTCGCACTGATATCTTTTTGATGTCTTTTCCAATAAATACGCATGATTCGAGCCCAATGCAACACATTTGGCACGCTATCTACCAAGGACTTGTGAAATGCCTTCTATGAAGAATCGCTACTATACCGCTTCCCAACGGTAAATTAACATCCAGTTAATTAACCCAGAATGAAATTTTTAATCTGCAGCGCAGTGAGCGCTGATTAAAACTGAGGCACAGGTGTAAGCAATGCTGTGAGGATGGCTCTAGAGTTTTGCTTCAGTTGTTCAGTCGGGAGGGTACTGAACCGTGAAAGGCAGAGGTGATTGTGTAATTCAGTTGGTAGAGTACTTGTCCTCGAAAGGCAGAGGACCCGAGTTCGACTCTCGGTTCGGCGCACAGTTTTAACCTACGAGGAAGTTTCAATTGAGAGGTTGATCATTTGTCTCAGTAGTTTACAGACACATTTCTGAATCGAGAAGCAAAGGCAAATATAGGTAGTGGGTAAAAATATGAAAACAACAAAAACACAAGACAGTGTCGGAATCATATTGGGATTCAAAACAGCATCCACTTACTCCGAATGGATGGATACAGGTAATCTATGGTTTTTTACGAGAATCTTACATATTTCTTCTTGAAAAATAGTGGAAGAGAAGATGTAACAATTCATCTTCGTGCTCACAAAAACAGCCCTGCACGTTACGAACTGTGTGAACAGAGGCTCTGTCGTCTTCGAACACAGCATTATCATTTAGAAACAATCATTGTACAATGGGATGAACTTGATCAGCCAAAATGGTCACATAATCCTAGGCAGCAATGCAGCCTCGTAGAGTAGCCATGGGGCCCATGGAATACCATGATACGGCTGCTAAAAGTTTCGCAGAGCCCTGTCAATTTTCACTCTTGTGATGGAAGTTGGAAATGGTGTGCATTAATCTTGATCGACGAAATTACTCTCTTCCAATGCTCCACAGTACAGGTTTTAGTGCTTCGGTGACACATTTTCTTGTTACGGGCATTTGCATCACTGATGAGTTGTTTTCGGACTCCAGCTCGACGTCCGTGGTTGTGGAGCTCCCCTCGAGTTTCTTTGAAGCCGACATTGTTCCCAGGTGCGATATCCAGTTTTCCAGTGACTTTCGCAGCTATTCTTCTCTATATTTTATCACAGACCTCTTCTGTTACAATCAGTCAGCACACACTTTCGTCGACTTTGTGACTTAGCGTGCGATGTTTTTCCGCCTTCCCTGTTTTCCGTATAAATGTCCCTTATTGTGCCTCATAGAACACCATACACTTCGCCTACCTCGACTACGGATGCACACACCTTATGAGCCATGACGTATGCACTCAGTACTATACAGAACAATCTCCTGACCGCGGCTGACACTTCTAACGTATTGAGGACATCGCGAAGTTCCGTTCGAATCCAAATACAACGACTCAATCTGCACATTGTTCAAGCAGGCATTTCTGGCGACGTTACGGTATTTTTTCCCAACCCATGTAAGGGAAACTCGCCGGATGAGGAGGTTGATCTATAAAAAGAAATGGGAACAACACAAATAAGAAGGGCATTCAATAAATAGTGCAACATTTTTTTCTCGGTCAGATTACGTTGCAAAAAACCTGGAATTGAATTTGGGACGTGTCGTGGAATATTAACGATTCAGCCTCTATAGTGTCATGTAGTTCGGATAGGTGACGACGCTATACGTAGCCTCCAAAATAGCGTCCGTAAGGGAATCACATTCCAAGCACAGAGCTGACATTCTACTTCTACATCTACGTAGATACTCCGCAAGCCACCGCACGGTGCGTGGCGGAGGGCACACTTTCTTTTGTGGGAAAACCAGAACACCAGAGATGTTCATAGTTGCTTGCAAAATGTATACCGAGAACTGGCAGTGAACAAAAGCACGGGGAGTCATTGGGCGAGGCATTTGCCATCATCGCGCAAACCAGTTCGATCTAACGAGTGCAATGTTGGAAAGTGTAGACACTCTTATTCACGGTGATCGACGAATTACAATCAAACGCCAGACTGCTTGAACTTCCAGCATGTTGGAATAATTGTAGGTCAGAAACTTCTGTTCATTAATTCAACGAAAAACTTGCTAATTTCACTTCTTTTATTCACTAGATGACTACTTTCGTGCGGGGATGATTTGAATGTGGGTCTCGCCCGGCAACTACTCATAGAGTGAATAAAAGGACTTAAAATTGCAACTTTTTCTGGTTTTTGGTTATTCTGACGTCGCTGCTCAACTCGACGTCTGTTGGTGGTGCTGACGTATTCGTCCACCAGTTGGTGTATTCAAAGGTGTGTGCCGGCTGGGTTCCTCGCCGCGTAACAGAAGAGCAGCGAAGAAGTATCTGTGCAGAGTTTCTGGCACGTTAGGAGGCATATCGTGACAATTTTCGGTCGAACATCATCACAGGCGATGAGACACGAGTTCATCACTTCGAACCGGTAACAAAACAGCAGTCCATGGAGTGGCACCACACAATATCTCTCTCCAAACAAATGTTCATACCCGCACACTCAACCGGTAAAGTCATGGTGATGGTCTTCTGGGAGTCTGAAGGGATTATTCTGTTTGATGTCGTCCCTCATGGAGGACAAAATTTCATTGGATCGTTCTTTCTGACCCATCCTACAGCCCAGAACTCGCACCTTCCGACATCCGTCTGTTTGGCATTCAGCGGGAGATGATTGATGCTGGAGGACATTGGCTCCGACGTCAGCGATTAGGGCGGCGACTTTTGGGCATATAGTCTCTCACAGTAAGATGGTTTAAGGTCAACGCATTGAACGACAATTGTGTTGAAAAATATGGTATTGTAGCCAAAGAAGCGAAGTCTAAAATATTAGAATCCTGAATAAAACCAACCCGCTTTCAGAAATAAAGTGTTGTATTAGTAACTGAACGCCTCTCGTGCCTGAGGGAGTGACAAGTGCGAGGAAGTTCCCAGCACACCGTACAACTGTACAAATGTGAGCATGAGAAAGCGTTCACCTCCTCCTCCTGACCAAAGCGGGTCACCGAGATTTGGAACGAGCGGAGATCGTGTTTCGGCGAGAGTGGCTACTTTTTAGGGGCGTCGGCTTACGGCTGGTAGGGTGCGACAAATCGCGGCTTCGAGTTATCGGGGGTCGACGCCGGTGTATTTTTCTGCACTAACTCCACGGCTGCAGGCGCTGGACGGCGGCCATAACTCTTGCACGGGGTCGATAATCAATTTTACTTAAACCTGCGCCATGCCGCGGCCCCCCGGCGGCCCGCGATATGCCTGCTAACAAGGCGTCCCCGGCGTCGTTAGGAGCGCTCCGGGCCGCGCCCAACGAGGGGCTAATGAACGCCAGCCGGCCCTGTTCTTTTCATTAATCGCGGCCAGCTGAGAGATTCCGCCGCCTCCATCCGCTGCACGGCTTAGGCTCGGTCAGCACTTGGCCAGTAATTTGGTCCAGCGTGGAGTGATTTACTGTCTTCGCGACACCAGAAAACAGCGACCGGGGCACTGCGCGCTTAGAGACTGCTAAGTTGCTGGCCTACTGCTGTGGGGTGTACACTGTATGATAAACCGGAGAGCGAACCAAGCAATAAATCTAGCTGGGAGGCTTATCTCCCAAGACGTGGAAAAAGAAATGAAAAATGGGAGGAAATAAAATGGATCGAAGAATCTCATTCCTCGTGGTGTTTTGTATCGCGTATTGTTAAAGAATTTGTAGTTGGAGATCCTACAGGTCACTCTGACGCTTAATATGTCAGAAACTGCAAAATTTTCCGTGAGGGAAAGTTCACGCTGAAATCGAGTGCCAGAAACTCATCTCAGAATTATTTATTCAAGAGAAAGAGCTTCATAATTTGAGCAAGTAAATAATGCTAGACGTGAAACAAAAATTCGGCGTAAAATGTCATCGATGTACCGCCACGGACGACAACGAAAGGGGCCTGGCTTTGAAAACAAATAGCACCCCAGACCAACAATCGTGGTCGTCGGGCAGTACAGTGGCCTACACTCAGGTCGTATCCCACCGCTGCCTGGTGCGTCCCCACACACTTCTTCGTCTTCGAATCTCACTGACTGCAGTAGAACTGTCTTCAGTAACGAGGCCCTCTTCGACTGAGCCCCGATGACAAGCGATGATGTTTCTTGAGATACCCCCGTCCACAACCTGACACTCGCCTGCTATTCGAGCTGACAGCCAGGAGTGAAAGCCTAGTGTACCTTTTCATTTCAGAGATTGGTTCTAATGCGCGGCACTTTTACAGGACAGCGGTAGGTCGGCGATATTCTTCGCTCCGTTTTGTTCTCCTTCATGGTGGAACCCGCCCTAGCCTTAGGCTGCAGCAAGATAGCGGCCGCCCACATGCGACAGCAGTTTCTACTACTTGTCTGTTTCCCAACTGGAAACGTTTCGAGCATTACACGCAGGGCGTTCCAACGAGCTTTCACAATCTACCTTGACAATTTGACAGAATTTGGCAAGAATATTCCTCAGGGGAACATCCAACAACTCTGTCAATTAATGCCAAGCAGACTAACTGCTTGCTTAAGGGCCAGAGATGGACCAACGTCTTATTTACTTGTTGAATTCGTGATTCTCTTTCTCTTTAAATAAATCATCCAATTTTTCTGAACTGTAATCATTTATTTGTCTATACACGTACATCACATACACCGATGTCCGCCTGTTCCGATAATTCCTTCGTGGTATTTCATTTTCGTGTCAGAACGTATTTCATAGCACTGAGAGAATAATTTCTAATAAAGAATTCACTGTTATACTAAAAACCTTTTTTCCGTGAAAAGCTAATGTTTCTGTCACCTCTTACATCTCGCAGACTGCTGTAGCCTTCCATTCTTTACCTTCAACAAAACGAATCTGTGCGTCTTACCATTTCGCCAATCCTCAATACACAGATGGTACTGATAAGAGAGAAAGTAGTCACGATATACTACTAAGAAGTATCGTATATCTTTGGACTCTAAATTTCGGATTTTAGTGAGTGACAAATGTGAAGTATTGTATATTGTACAACTTCGTAACCGTGCCTATGAGAAGCATTCATTTTCACTTGACTAGGCTTTGGGCGTTACGTTGTGGCGTCAGGTCAGTGAGTGACAGAGAACCTAATATTCCTAGGCAATGACGTGTCTACAGTCTAAATTTGCCGAGTAGCATCCACATCCGAACCTTGTCCCAAGTGTTTCATTAGACTGTTCTACACATCACCTATTTACTAAACAGACTAATCCACATCCTCATCTTGTCGCAACTCGTTATTGGACTGGCTTACACATCTTGTGTGTACTAAATAGACTATACAGATGTTGTGCAAACCAGTCCAACGATGCAATTGGAACAAGCAGCACGACCTTATAATGTTCATACCCAACGGCAAGTCAGCAGCCAAAGCATCAATGTAACGGCCCAGAATTTTGCTGATTTTCGCCATATTCTCGTTTTTATAATTTAGTTGTACAGCCCCCCACAATTTGATGGTGCTTTATCTAGACAACACATTGGCTATTTTAATGGTTGCAGTGGAAGCGGCAGCAGCGGGTTGAGCTGTGAGTGAAGTGAACATATTCTGTCAATTTTTTTTAATAGCCACATAAAGTACTAGTTTACAAAGTTTCTCTACAAATGGTTTTAATTTTGCATTAGTCACATGGTGGCCAAAACAACAGCAAATATTTATCAACAAGATAACTCTTTCTCAATAGTAGCGAAATGCAAGAACTGTAGGAAGTAATTTAAGCCTATGGTGATTGAGCAACCCCAAAGGTTTAAAGCAATTGTAATCAAATATAATGAAGTCAGATAATGGCTATACATTGCTGAAAACAAAAAGCCAAATGAATTTCCACTACACAAAATATCCACTAAATTCAATAATAATCGAAGTATTAAAAACATTAAACTTACGCCATTACACATAAGGAAAACAGAGAATCGAATTTAAGTACTTTGTACAAAATGAGCAACGCACAGGAGGTTCATTGCAGATAGGAGAGCCTGCAGGGTAATGGTGTTGGCAGCCCTGCTGAAATATACACTGCCAAGCAATTAGAATTACAATGGTGCCTGGTACAGGTCGAACAGTATATTACGCGGATTTGAATGCATATCAAGACAAACACAATTAGATTCACTGAATACTGTTACGTTAATCTGCAATTTAGCATAAACCTTGTGCTCAGAGTCAGTCACAATAATTTGACAGCAGTGTCACATAGAAAAACTCACACAAACAACCACAATTTGATTCACTGAGTAACGTTACCTAAACTGGCAGTTCACTTAACCGTTGAACCCAAAATCCTTCATGTAGTCATCTGACGGCAGCGCGAACAACATAGTCAAGCTCACACCGACAAATTGGATATCCACCTCACAAGGCACAAGTTACCACCGTCTTCGTCCTGTATATGCGATACTGACTGGGCATCAGCGGGACTTAAAAGAATGCCGGATCCTGGAGATAGCTGCATAGTAACCAAAATCCACACTGCTCAAAGACTAATCAACATCCACACAGCTCAAAGACTAACCCCAGTTCACACACTCTAGTAAGCATCCAAGACCGGCTGCTTTCCACAAAAACATCCCCGAAGTGCCAGACTTGCGTCCACAAAACAGCGCGCTCTCATAGCCAGCAGCTGTCCGCCAGCCAACAACTACCCAAGTGTGTCTTTCAAAGCTTCCTTATAGACCGCTCTACACCACTCTGCGCCTTCGTGGTCAGTATTGTTCTCGGTGGTAATCAGCTTTTCTCGGTTACAGCCGGCTTCTCGCGTTAGCTCTCGACAGCACTCGTGTCCAGTGATATATACTCACAGATTTTCAAAATGCCGCCGACGTGTGACACCTAGTGACAGCACATTGAAGAAAACTGAAATTAATGAATAAGTCGACCGATTTATTTTATCGACTTGTGAATTAACGAAACAAGAAGCCCATGATTACTATCGTTGACATCGTGATCACATATACTGTATGAATCGGCGATTGATAACGTGATTATTAGGTAATTACACTCTTCCTTTGTATGGGATTGGACTGCTACTCTCACAAATGTATCGGAGGTGCAACAGCAAACCGAAGAAACTCGAAAGCTATGAGGAGGATCAGAAATGGGGTTAAGGACGACCGTCAACCAAAACTGGCGACATGGAGCCACCCTGAAAGCAAAATTACAGAAAATTTCACAGACGAGGCAAGGACGACATAAAATGCAGATAAGCCCAAGCAGATATGGCGTTTCTTGCCAAAAGAAGTTTATTAGTATAAAACATAGACCTCAATTTGAGGAAGACATTTCTCAAAATGTAAATTTGAGGCATGCCATTGTAAGGAAGTGGAAAAGCTCGAAAAGAAGAGAATCGCAGCGTTTCAGATGTTGTGCAACAGATGGAAAATTAGGTGGATTTTTAACATAAGGAATAAGGAGGTTCTTCGCAAAATCGGAGAAGAAAGTAACGTATGGAAAACACTAACCAAGAAAAAAGGGACAGGATGATATGAAATGTGTTAAGAGATTGGGAAATAAGTTCCACGGTGCTAGTGAGAGTCGTACAGAATAAATGACGTTGTACCCAGTCTTGCCATGACACTGGGTTCTCTGATTGCTCGATTAGGTGGCACAGAAGAACTAGAACACATGAAATACACGGTGTTTATAGAGTAGTTATGCAAAAGTAACCTTTAATTGTGAAAAATGTAAATAACTTACAGAAATGTTTCATACAACCTTGAGTGCAGTATATTGTCAAGTTTCATTTACAATTTTCATTGTGGCTACCTCTTGTAAAATGACAAAAGGCCCATTTATAAATACTTTCCTGTGAAATTCTGTGAAGCAAGTCTTTGTGTATGGCAGTAATAGCTTGTGTGGTTTGTTGCCGCTGTCTATCGACGTTTCCTGGAAGCGGAGGGACTATCATTCCGTCTTTAATGTAGCTCCATACACGGAGGTCTATTTGGGTTAAATCAGGTGATTGTGGTGGCCAGGATATTGTGACACCACGACCACTTCAAGTTAGTACATTATAACAGCGGTACACGACAATTCCACAGTGATAATTCGGTGGCGCGCCATCCTGCTGGAAAATAAATTTCGTATTCATATTTTATCTTATCTGAAGCATCAGATAATATTCAAGCATGTCTAGGTACGATTTGCCGAACTTGATCAATTTCTGCGTCACAGCCTGCAGATCGGTGAAACGATTGTGCCACTTAATAACACTTCGTCTTTGAAGTGGTGGCTTGCGACAGTCAATCGTGAATTGTCTTTCAACTGCAGTAGCGCAATAGGATTCATGAATCTAAAAAGAACACTAGGCACACTGTTCACCATTATACGACTCCATGACAAATGTTGGAATTACCAATTCGCGCATGCCAAGAAGCGAGCACATCGGGAACTACTAGTGCTCGCCAGGAATAAAACTTGAAGATATACTGCATTCAGTGGTGTATCAAACATATCTGTAAGTTTATTAAACAAAATTGAAGAAAAACACCATGAAGAATGTGTCGCAACAGCGACCGAAACGTCGGTAGTTTTACGTATTGACGATGTGATCATGAACCCAGAAAGTTTTTATTAACTGTAACAATGACCGCGGAAACCTACGTTTATATTTCTGTAAGCTATTTAGCCTTATCACAATTAATGATTACTTTTGCATAACTTATAATCACCCTGTATTTGCTCACTTTATTATATAAATGATGAAACGATTTACTTAATTTGAGAAAATTCTTTGCTGCTGTCATTCGCTACGAAAGTATCCTTTGATGCACAGATTAACAAATTCTTTCTTGCACCACGAAATACTACATTTACAAAAGTATATTTCATCAGAAATGTAAATGTTACTGTCCTACACAATGATGTCGCTACAGTTGCTGAGGTCTCTTGACACGAAATGAGGCAGAGAAATTCCGTGGTTGGTTCTATGTTGACCTCTGGTATGAGGGCGCTGCTGTGTTGACAGGGGAGGTGTTTTAGGAGCGCCTCCTATACGTTGTCGCGGAATAGAACAAATCCTTGGTAAGTGTGTGGTCTCGATACGTAGTGCCAGCTTTGGTGTGGCACCTCAATCTCCGTATGATGCCACAAAAGATGTAGAGGGAGACACAGATTGCTCAAAATGGTTCAAATGGCTCTGAGCACTATGCGACTTAACTTCTGAGGTCATCAGTCGCCTAGAACTTAGAATTAATTAAACCTAACTAACCTAAGGACATCACACACATCCATGCCCGAGGCAGGCTTCAAACTTGCGACCGTAGCGGTCGCTCGGTTCCAGACTGTAGCGCCTAGAACCGCACGACCACTCCGGCCGGTCACAGATTGCGTACAAACAGCATATAAATAAATAGTAGCAAGAGCTACTATGAGGAGCAGGTGGAAGAGGAGGGTCACACTGAACCAGCTATAACACTGAGACGGAAAACACGGTCAAGAAATATGGACAGTATGATAGGACGTGTTTTAAGACAACCGGAAACAAGTTTTACGGAGCTGGACTTTCCGTTAACATATAGACGTGGATATGAGCGGATACTGGTGGGGTGGGTGCTGTGAGTGTTTGAGTGGGAGAGGGGGGCGGGGGTTAGAGGAGTAGTTTTGTGGGAATGCTAGTGAGAGTTATTGGCGTGAAGCACAATTTCAACGATGGTGGGTGTAATTCCCAGACGCATATGAGAACGACGAGTGTTATGTTGCAAGAGCACTTCTCGTAACAGTGCACGCTCTTCCAACACTGCCACCAAACTGATATGAATATCCAAATTACACCCTCCTTCCGCATTAACTACGCCATACTCCAGGTTGTCCGCTCCGGTAAGGAGAACAGTTGGGAGACTGGGCTGCACTGTGGAGCGACTGCACTGTTAGTGATTCGCCTGACACCTACGCTTAGACCAAAGTACTGCATAAAATATAAGGAGTAGATCAATATGGCATGCAGTTAGCATAAGATATTTTGGATTATTTTATATAATGGGATTAGTTATAAGTGGTCCGCAGCTGGTGGTCTACTGGATAGCGTTGCTGCCTCTGGATCACGGGGTCCCGGGTTCGATTCCCGGACAGATTGGAGATTTTCTCTGCCGTGGAACTGGGTGTTTGTATTGTTATCATCATTCGGGAAAGTGGCGAGACTGTGTAGTAAATAGACTGAGACTGTTTAAGCACACGTTGACATCGTCGTATTTCCTACATGACGGCCAGTATTTAGACCAGTTGGACGGCGTGGCTATGGGAAGCCCATTAGCTCCATCCATACCCAACCTTTTTATGGAAAATTTTGAAGACATCGGTTTGTACACGGTTACAGCTAAGCCAAGTAGTTTTTATCGTTACGTCGATGGCACTTTTATCATGTGGTCGCATGGTCGTGAAAAAGTGGGAGAATTGTTAGAACACCTGAACAGCACTCACGGCCACATCAAGTTTACGATGGTAGCCGAGACAGATGGTGCATTGGCCTTCCTTGACGTCCTTGTTCGACGGAAAACCAATGGGCATCTCAGCCACAGGAAACCGACACTCACAGATCGGTATCTGCTCGCTCTCAGCCACCACCATCCGGCAAAAAATGTGGTGTTCTGAATACCCTCGTCCATCGTGTTAAAGTCGTCTCAGACGCTGAAAGTCTGCCACTAGAACTGAGCCACCTCCGAAAAGTCTTCCGGGGAAACGGGTACAGCAACGGACAGCTGTCACAGGCTATATCTGGTGTGCCACGCAAGAAACACACCAACAGAGAAGAGAACACCACCGAAGAATAAAGCAAGAGACTTGTGTTTTTGCCTTTCTGTGGTACAATTTCGGGAAAGATTAGCCGGCTCCTGAAGAGATATAACATATCATCGGTGTTCAGACCCCCAGCAAAAACCCGACAGCTCATGAGGCCTGTGAAGGACGATCTAGGGCTTAGAACGCCTGGAGTGTACAAGATACCATGTCAGTGTGGCTGTTACTACGTCGGCCAGACAGTACGCACTGTGGAGCAACGCCGGACGTAACACGAGAGGTGCTTACGCCTACGCTATTCACAAAAATCAGCCGTGGCAGAGCACGCCTTAGAAAGTGGACACCGAATTCTATTCGACGAATCATGTGTCGTTATGTGGACGAAGGGATTTTGGGATAGCGTCATAAAAGAAGCTATTGAAATAAAAACCTCTGAAAACACCATCAACAAGGACGGTGGTTTTGCACAGCCTGGTACCCGGCAATCGCGAGGTTAAAAAAGGCGCGACGGACGCGGGATGAAAACATTACCATATATGGCGAGGAAGAGAGCACTAGTGACGTCACAGCCAGCAGTGCGGCTATATAACGACGCGGCCACGGCGACACAGCAGTCAGTCTTACCACTTGACAATGACTGAGAAGAGCTCGGTCGAAAGATCGTGGAATTTTAACCAACTGACGCGGCTGGAAGCTCGAGAAAATTTTATTAATTCATATCGCCGCGAAACCATGCATTCATACAAGACTGGGAAACTGTACGGCTGCTAATAACGACGCAGTTGGCGGTCCCACAAACCAAATATCATCATATATGATACGTCGGAAATTCGTTTCCCCAGTTTGGAATATTCTAATGATATGTACATTTTAATACGTCGTTTTAAAGAGAAGAGGCCAGTTGCAGTCACTCGTGCCCACTCTGGACGCTCTACAACTTGCACACACATTTGTCTCGTTGAGTGTCTTTATGTTTAGAAGGTTTACTCTTTGCTGCGATATATAACACTATGGGCTTATCTCGTGGATGTGAGTAGTCGGCGTTTTTCATAGCACAAAAGCTAATCGAGGCTCGTCCTGGTGCAGGTGGAAGCCGCGAACGCTGCCAGCAAGACGGCGTAATGACCCAATCACACCCTGCGGTGGCGTGTCGTTTAACCTCATTATATTCCGCGTAATCGGATAGCGAGCTAGATAAAGCTGGCAACGCGCTAACGACTAGTGGAAAACTGAAACTGTTGCATCGCTAATTAGCGGGCTTTACCGCTTATTTGGCGACAGTTGTTCGCAGCCCTGTAATTAAAACAATTAGACGCGGTCCCACGCAGGGAGAGGGTACTCTTCCCTATCGTCAGCGAGCAGCACGGGGCCACATCAAAGCGCGGTGTTCGTGGCTGCTGCGGCCGCAGCACGCTTACTGGAGGGGGAAAAGGTCACCGCCGTGCAGTGCTGGAGACGGCTGCCGGCGACGGACGGAACACACGAAAAGGTTCCTGGTGGGCGAGAAGGTGGGGGGGGGGGGGAGGAGGAGGCCCGGCTAGGCAACCGCCGGCTTTCAATTGGCACCCGAATAAGACGGCGCACCGCAGCAAGGGGCCTCTGTTTACCGGAAGCCTGTAATTGGTGGCGCCACTTCAAAGCGGCAAAACCAGGAACACTTCGTAATGGAGGGAAATTAGTTCCACATTTCACTCAGTTCGCCCGGTGCCAGTTTCCACGCATTGCTTGCCATTCCGAGCTCACGGGCAACATTCGCCTCGGCGTCCTTCGCTTCTTGCAATCCGGCGCTTTCTTCTCAGCTGGAACCGTTCGCCCTTTGAAACGGAGCGAAGAACTCCTGCAAATGGAGTTCGGGGCAAATTTCTAGAGAGAAGGAAAGGGCGGTACGAACACCCTAGCACAGACGTGCGGTACTCATCAAGTCATTTCCCATTCCCAAAAAAAGCAAAAGCACTTGAATAGACCGGCCGGAGTGACCGAGCGGTTCTAGGCGCTACAGTCTGGAACTACGCAAACGCTACGGTCGTAGGTTCGAATCCTGCCTCGGGCATGGATGTGCGTGATGTCCTTAAGTTAGTTTGGTTTAAGTAGTTCTAAGTTCTAGGGGACTGACGACATCAGATGTTAAGTCCCACAGTGCTCAGAGCCATTTTTGAACTCGAACAGGCACCAGAGTAATCTAATTGTTACGATAGGATCAAAACACGTTGTGTACAAATATCAACCAAATTTTTACATCGTCCTGGTATGTACCGGTAGGAAGACGTTGTTTGTGAACATATACCTAGTTACCATGACGGCTACATACGGGCAGAACGCCGCACTCGAATAGACTGCAGGATTTCATTTGAAAGTAAAGCGCCAGCAGAGACGCATTAGAGACTGCTGTGGAACAGTAGAGCGAACACCCATCATGCCGTGAAGGACAATCGCGATCAATGATTGCCTCCGCATCATCAAGTTACGCGCATAAGGCTTGTCAAATAGTGAAGTTGCTCCACCTACGAACCAGAGCCCAAGTGATGTGGCACAGAAGTGGAATCAGTTCCAGTTGGTCACGAGTGTTGAAGACTTACACAGCACAGGCCGCCTACGTTTGCCAGGCACACAGGATGATCGATAAGAGCCACTATTGACATCATATCCGATTCCATGTGGGAGCAGATATGCCCAGCAATTGAATTTATTTGAAGTAGTTAAGTGTATAGTAGTCAGTCTCAAATAATGGTTATGACAGATCCAGACATTGATCGCTGTGTGGTCATCTTCGTTTTCAAATGCTTGTAAAGAACAAGTCACAACAAGAAAACAGGCATGCTTTATTATATGAACAGTTGTACACCCTTTAAATACAACTGCAACACAGCTGGCGCCAGTGCATGTAGTACTAATTTACCGCGTCATCTTTACGTGTGTGATATATTGGCAACATGTACTAATTTTATTTTGCAAGTCATATGTATTTATTAATGTACACTTTATAAAAACATATGTACATAAAGCCAATAGGATTTTTGTAACTAAAAATTCTGATTAATGTTTTGTAGTTATTACATGTGGTGGTAGCTGCGTGTACTAACCAGTAACATCGGTTATTTCTGCACATTTTACAATTTCAGATAGTGTAAAAAATGCAAAACATCTTGTCCGGATAACTTAATAAACTTGTTTAATGAAACAGCGTCACATTCTATGCACAGTTGAAGGAATTGGAGCAGATAAGAAGTTATTTTACCAACAGCAGTATGCCAAAAAACCGGAAATCTTTCCGATTTATAGTCTTTTGACACACAGTCAACATAGGTTTAGAAAACTTCGTTCCTGGCAACACAACTAGCTCTTTATTCGCAAGAAATGTAGAGTGCTGTTGAAAAGGGATTTCAGATCGATTCCGTATTTCTGGATTTCATCATGTAATTAGTAAATACGTTATATTTGTTTCCAGACACCATAAACTCATACGCAAACTAGGAGTGTAATCGTAAGTAGGTCGTTATTCCCCTATCAGCGGATCCACCCCAGCACCATATCACTAGACCGGCTCGGATACCCTCTGGTAGTTGTTCGCTTATTGCTACTCAACTTAACGCATAGACCGGTAGGGGTACTTCCCTACACTTTGGTGCACATGCATTCGTCTGCGTAGTTTATTGTGTCGCCGAGTTTTCTTCTGTGAGTGTGCCTGTTCTTCGTCACCTTACTTTGTTTGTCCTTGTGACTGTCGCCGCCTCCTTGTCGCCGTCGTATCGTCGCCGTTCCGTCACCGTCGCAGTCGCCGTCCCAGCTGTACTAGAACGCATCTCACCGTCTACAGGCAACAACCCTGGTCCTTCCTATCTGGTCCAGCTTGATAATCACCTTCTATCCAACAAACAAGCAGAACGAAACGTTTCACAACCTATCTCTCTGATACCTTCACCAACTCTGATGACACCCATATAGATCACTCACAATTCCTAACAGTCTACAAGCGTACCAGCACCTCCCTCCCAACTCTCGCTCTTAGCTTCCCCACCACTACACCTCCACACTCTCCATGGTCATTCCCAAGGAAACTGTAATTGCCTCCCTTTACCCTACCATGAAATCTGCCCTGATGTGTACTCTTCCTACCAGAACTAGGGTAACCCACCACTTTTCTCAACGTCAGGGCGCCCTCCAACCCAAAACTCACTCCACTTGTTCGGAACCATATTCCTCTTCATTCGCCAAATCATTCCTGAAAACATTCACCACAAAAACCGTTTTCTACGCATTACCCCAATTGCTCTAATTCCGTTTATCAAGAACTCAGTCTTTTACCTTTTGCTTTATGCAACTGTCCTATTGTCTTTCTGTTATATAAACCATTTATTTTTCTATTGCCATCTTTTTGTGTCAGCAGTCTTTTGACTGGTTTGATGAGGCCTGTTATGAAATCCTTCCCTGTGCCAACCTCTCCATCTCATAATGGCTTTTGCAAATTACCTCCTCAGTTATTTGCTGTACGTATTCCAATCCCTGTCTTCCTCTACACTTTTTAACCATTAAAGTTCCCTCAGTTACCGTGGAAGTTAATTCGTGACGTCTTAAACAGATGCCCTATCCGGAGAACCTCCTCACATATTATCTTATCAGTCCTGCTAATTTTCAATATTTATCTGTAGCACACATCTCAAACGCTTAGATTCTTTTTCTCCCTGTTATTCCACAGTCCATGTTTCACTACCACACAATGCTAGTGTTCCAAAAGTACATTCACAGAAATTTGTTCCTCAAATAAAGGCCTATGTTTTTTACAAATAAATTGGACAGGAATGCCCTTTTTGCTCTTGCTAGTCTGCTTGTAATGTCCTCCATATTCCATCCGTTGTGGGTTATTTTGTGCCTAGGTAGTCGAATTCCTGAACTTCACCCACATCGTAATCACCAATCCTAATGTGAAGTATCTCGCTGTTCTCATTTCTCCTACTTCTGATTACTTTCGTCTTTACTTGATTTATTCCCATACCATATTCTGTACCCATGAGGCTCTTCATTCCTTTCAGCACAGCCTGTAAAATTCTTCTTCATTTCCACTGAGGATAGCAATGCCATTAGCGAATCATTGATATCCCTCCACCACGATTTATAATTGCACTCTTGAACTTTTCTTTAATAGCCATGTTTTCTTTTTCGATGTATAGACTAGACAGTAGGGGTGAAAGACAACATCCCTATTTTACATTCCTTTTAATCCGTGCACTTTTCCCTTGACCTTCCGCTCTTATTGTTCCCACCTGGTTCTTGTACATATTGTATGTTGTCCGTATTTCCCAACAGCTGACCCCCATTTTTCTCAAAATTACTAAGATCTTGAACCATTTGACAATGACGGATGCTTTTTCCAGGTCGACAGATCCTATGAACATGTTTTGATTTGTCTTGAGTGTTGTTTTCAGTGCCAACCGCTACATCAGAATTGCGTCTCTGGTGCCCCTACCGTTCCTAAAACCAAACTGATTGTAATATACGATACCAACAATCTTCTTTTCCGTCCTCCTGTGTATTACTCTTGTCAGATGTATTAGCTGTTAAGCTGATTGTGCGATGATTATCGCATTTGTCGGCTCTTTCTATCTTTGAAATAGTGTGGATGACGTTTCTCCAGACGTCAGATGATGTACTGCCAGATTCATACACTCTAGATACCACGTGAATTATCATTTGGTTGCCACTTCCCAAAAGATTATAGAAATTCTGATGGAATGTTATCCATCCCTTCAGCTTTATTCGATATTAAGTATTCCAAAATATGTAACATGTAGCAGCGGAATTTTTATTGCACTCTTAATGTTACCAACGTCGCTTTTAATTTCACCGAAGAATGTTTTGATTTTTCTGTTTGCGGAATCTGTCCTACCAATAATAATAATAATTATTATTATTATCTCAGTCCTACCGCTAGTAATTTCTTTTACAGTTCCTTCATCTTATTCATGCAGCTATTTCGCCTTAGCTTCCCTGCAGTTAATGTTTATTTCATTGCTGAGTACTTTGTATTCCTGTGTATCTGAACTTCCCTGGACATTTTTATAAGAGTCTTTCTTTCATCGACCATCTGAAATGTTTCTTGTGTTATACATGGTTTCTTCGCAGTTACCTTCTTTGTAACCATGTTTTCCTATACAATTTCTGTGACAACCCTTTTTTATAGATGTCCATTCCTCTTCAACTGAACTCCCTACTGAGCTATTCGCTGTCGCAGCAATAAAATTTCAATCTCATCATTCCTAAGTATTACCGTATCCCACTTCTTTGCTCACTGATTCCTCCTGACTAGTCTCTTACACTTCGGCCTACTCTTCATCACTACTAAATTGTGACCTGAGTCTGCATCTGCTGCTTGGTAAGCCTTACAATCCAGTACCTCTGCCCGACCATGATGTAATCTAACTTAAGCCTTACTGTATCTCCCGGCCGTTTCCAGGTATACCTTCTCCTCGTTATTCTTGAATAGAGTATTCGATATTAATAACTGAAACTTATTGCAAAACTCAATTAGCATTGCTCCTTTTTCGTTCCTTGTCCCAGGTCCCTATTGTCCCCGGCCCCTATTGTCCCGTACTCCTTCGTTCTACACCTTCACCGATAACTGCATTTGAGTCCCCTACCATTATTACATTTTCATCTCCCTTTACGTACTGAATTACCCATTCAGAATCCTCAAATGTATACTCTATCTCTTCATCTTCGCCTTGTGACATCGGCATGTATAACTGAACCATCGTTGTCGGTGTCGGTTTTCTGTCGGTGCTGATAAGACCAAGCATGTCACTCAATTGTTCACGGTAACTCACTCTGCCTTACATTCCCATTCATAACGAATCCTAATCAAGTTATACCATTTTCTGCTACTGTTGATCCTCTTTTCATTTCACTTCACTGATCCCCCTATATTTAGATTGATTCTTAGCATTTTCCTTTTAGATTTTCTAGCTCCCTACCACGTTCAAGCTTCTGACATTCCAAGCCACGACTCGTAGAACGTTATCCTTTCCTTGGTTATTCCATCTTTTTCTTATGGTCACCTCCCACTTGTCAGTCTCCTCCAGGAAATTCGAATGTGGGACTATTCGGGAACCTTTTTCCAATAGCTAGATCATAATGGCACACAAACCGCATGCCCTGTGGATACTTTTGTGTGTCTTTAATGCAATGATCTCCACTGCCTTTTAGATCCTCAAGCTGTTGATCATTGCTGATTCTTACGCCGTTTCGGGGCAGTTTCCCACCCAAGGGCAAGAGAGAGCCCTGGACCTCTGTTCGCTCTTCCGCCCTCTTTGACAAGGCCGTTCGCTGACTAAGGGTGACTTCTTGTGCCAGAATTCTTCGGCCATCAATTCTGATTTTTTCGTCCAAAATTTAAGCGGTGGCGTGGTTTGAACCCGGGGCCGAGTGTGTTTTGATTACTGATCAAAGACCCTAGTCCTACATTACTAGTAGCCTGCCATTAGCTACTTTACAATTATTTGGCTGAAGAGTAGAGAAATGTATCTGACACTCCACCCCCTCATATGACGCGAGGGTGATGGATAAAAGCCATGATTAGTGAATCTGTTGGATTTGGCGAATAGTATCCGAATTCTAGTGCTTTTAAACTATTTCCAAAACTGGGAGCCTCTCAATCCCGCCGGCTAAATAAGCTGTGTCCTACGGAACGACGCCTGATGGTCAAAATTTTTCAAACTCCTCCAACAGGTCCATATGTTTACACTTCTCTCATGTTAATTAGCAGTTGTTTCATATTTGAGGACATAACTGCAGCACTATGCCCACTTTCAAGAAGGTTTGCAGCGAAATTGGATTTTTCTGCTTCATTTTCACGATCTAAAGCATGTCCGCTAAAGCTGGCTTCAAGTTGTCTGCCTGTTTCTACCACATAGCAAGCATCGCAGTCGGGACTTTCAGTTCTATAACACCTGACCTATGGACAAGATTTCTTTTTACAATACTATTTTTTTTAAATGCTGCTCAAGTTAACGTGGTACAAAAATCTACGTAAATTTTTCGTTCTCAAAAATTTGTTGCCATCCTGTCACAAAATTTACCATAGAACGATAAAAACTCTCGTATTACAGCTATAGCCAACTTCATTGAAACTATTTTCTTTCTACCACTTGTACACTATGCTATGTTGTCGACGTAACTGTGCGGGTAGTCATTTACTTAAGCAACATATTTTATTACATTCATCTCAACTTTATGTCCTTTACTTGAAAGAGGATTTTTTAAAAACCTATTACTTCCACTGTGCTTAGAATCTGACACTGTTTTGCTAAAATATTTTACTAACATAGGTCGTCTGAGTTCAAAATGGTTCAAATGGCTCCGAGCACTATGCGACGTAACTTCTGAGGTCATCAGTCACCTAGAACTTAGAACTAATTAAACCTAACGAACCTAAGGACATCACACACATCAATGCCCGAGGCAGGATTCGAACCTGCGACCGTAGTGGTCTCTCGGTTTCAGACTGTAGCGCCTACAACCGCACGGCCGCTCCGGCCGGCGTCGTCTGAGTAAGATGTATCTGTTACACTATGTTCCGTTGATAAGTATGCAGCACACAGATACCACTGGTGGGTTCAAACAGTTACCACCACGCATGTATGTCTAAAACATTAGTCGGAAGTTAACACCTTACCTCACATTTAATGGCTCGTATTTTATCACTGGCTCACATCTAAAGCTTGTAGAACTGTACGTGTAATAAGGCGTGGCTGCTACTTTACTGTAACTCGTTCTTTATATACCTTTTAGCACAGAATATGGTCACACATGGGCCGAAATCTGGATATGAAACAAACGTTATTTGCTGTTGTTTGCTGTACCTTTTACTATTTTTATTACTATTGAGTCAAATAAACCGTGGATTGAGTTCTCGGCATTGGAAGCGGCTAAAAGGTCATGTATCACATAAAAATTTTACGAGAGCACAGTATCACTCAAATCTCCATTGCCGACGAACTTGGCAAGTACCACGTCCTACGCCATAATATCATGCCTTCTGTGTCAGATGTCCATTAATGTTGCAGAATAGACGCCGTGGGACTGGCTTCAGGCATTGTTTATGGACGAATCTCGGGTCTGTACGTACACTGATAATCGCAGACAACGTCTGTAAAGCCTCCAACGCCATGTCCCACATGTGCAACATGATGGCAGTGGAGTGATGTGCTGGGGTGGCACTACATGGGATCGGCGTACGCTTCTCTTGGTTGTTGAGTGCAGTGTCGCTGTTCTACGTTACAGGGACGATATACTGCAACCAATAGTGAGATCGTGTCGCCAATATTTGGTAACAATTAAGTCATCAGTGTTTGGTTTCATGCGCCCCGCCTCAAATTCTTCTCCTGACCTAATCTCTGCATCTCAGAGTAGCACTTGCAACCTACGTCCTCAATAATTTGTTCAAAAATGTGTGTGAAATTTTATGAGACTTAACTGCTAAGGTCATCAGTCCCTAAGCTTACACACTAGTTAACCTAAATTATCCTAACGACATACACACATACCCATGCCCGAGGGAGGATTCGAACCTTCGTCGGGACCAGCCACACAGCCCATGACTGTAGCGCCTGAGACCGCTCGGCTAATCCCGCGCGGCTCAATTATTTGCTCCGTCTTCCTCTATTTTTTTCCATCTATAGCTCCCTTTCCTTCCATGGAAGTCATTACCTGGTGTCTTAACAGATGTACTTCCATTACGTCCCTTCTCCTTTGCAATGTTTTGTCCACCTAATTTTCAGCACTGGTCTGTAGCAATCTCAAATGCTTCTGTTCTGGTTTTCCCACAGCCCATGTTTTACTACGATACAATGCTGTACTCCAGATGTACATTCTCAAAATATTTCTTCCTCAAATTTTTGACACTAGCACAATTCTCTTGTCCTTTTTGGCAGTGATGGTTTGCTTTTGATATCTTCCTTGCCCCGTCCGTAAATGGTTATTTTGCTGCCTATGTAGAAAAATTCCTTACCTCCTTAAACTTCGTAATCATCAATCCTGATGTCAAGTTTCTCGAAATTCTCATTTCTGCTCTTTCTCATTACTTCCGTCTTCCTTCGATTTACTCTAAATCCATATTCTGTACTCATTAGATTGTTAATTCCATTCAGCAGATCATGTAATTGTTCTTCACTTTCACTCAGAATAGCAAAGTCATCAGCGAATCGTGTCATTGATATCGTTTCATTATGAATTTTAAACCCTCTCCTGAACATTTCTTTCATTTGCATCATTGCTTCCTCGATCTACAGATCGAACATGAAGGGCGAAAGACTACATTCCTGTCTTACATCCTTTTTAAGCCGAGAACATCGTTCTCGGTCGTGCACTCTTATTATTCTATCTGGGCTTTTGTACTTATTATGTATTACCCTTCTCTCCTTATCGGTTAACCCTATTTTTCTTAGAGTGTCGAACATCTTGCACCATTTTATTCTATAGAACACTTTTTGCAGGTCGACATATCTTATGAAAGTGTCTTGATTTTTCTTCAGTCTAGCTTCCATTATAAACTGCAACATCAGAATTGCCTCTCTGGTGCCTTTCGTTTTCCAAACGCCAAACTGATCGTCATCTACACACACTCACTTTCCTTTTCATTGTGCGATAATTCTCACACTTAGCTCTTACAGTCTTCGGAACTGTGTGGATGATGTTTTTCCGAAAGTCAAATGGTACGTCGCCAGACTGTTGCATTCCACGCACCAAAGTGAGTAGCTTTAGTTGCTACTGCCCCCAAAGTCTTTAGAAATTTTAATGTAATATTATCTATCCCTTCTGCCCTATTTGATCTTAAGTCCTCCAAAGCTCTCTTAAATTTTTATTCTAATACTGGACCCCTCATCTCTTGTAGATCCACTCCTGTTTCTCCTTCTATCACATTAGACTAATCTTCCCCGTCATAGAGCAGTACACTCTTTCCACTTATCCGCCCTCTCCTCTGCATTTAAAAGTATAATTCCCGTGTGCTCTTAATGTTACCGCCGTTGCTTTGAATTTCACCGAAGTTTGTTTTGAATCTCCTATTTGCTGAATCAGTCCTTCCGACAGTAATTGCCTTTCGCGATTTCCTTACATTTTTCTTGCAGCCATTTCGACTTAGCTTCCCTGCACTTCATATTTATTTCATTGCTCAGCGACTTGTATTTCTGTATTCCCGAGATTCACTGAACGTTGTTGTACTTCCTTTTTTCATCGATCAGCTGAAGTATTTCTTCTGTTGCCCATGGTTTCTTCGCAGTTACCTCCTTTCTACCTGGGTTTCCTTTCCAACTTCTGCTGTTTCCCTTTTTAGAAATGTCCATTCCTCTTCTACTGTACCTCATACTGAGCTATTCCTTGTTACTGTATTTATAGCCTTAGGGAACTTCAAGCAAATTTCGTAATTCATGACTAATCTCTTAAACTTCAGCCCACTCTTCATCAATTCTACATTGTCATGGAGCCTCTATCTGCTCCCAGGTATAATCCAGTATCTGATTTCAGAATCTCTGTCTGACCATGATGTAATCCAGCTGATCTGACCGTGATGTAATCCAGCTGAAATCTTCTTTTATCACCTGGCTATTTTCATTACACCTCGTCATTCTTGAACAGGGTTTTCGCTATTACTAGCTGAAATTAATTATAGAACTCAATTAGTTTTTCTCCTCTCTCATTCATTGTCTAAAGTTCGAATTATTCTATAACAGTTTCTTCTGCTCCTTCCCCTACAACTGGATTCCAGTCCCCCATGACTATCACATTTTCATCTCTCTTTAAAAACTGTATTATCCTTTCAATACCGTCGTATACTTTCTCTATCTCTTCATCTTCAATCATGAACATGATTGTCGGTGTTGGTTAGCTGTCAATTCTGAGAAGCACAACTGAACTGTTCGTAGTAACACACTTCCTACGGTATCTTTCTATTCATAACGAATCCTTCTACCAATGTACCATTTTCTGCTGATTTTGATATTATCCCGTACTCTTCCGACCAGAAATCCTTGTTTTGTTTCCATTTCACTTCACTAATCCGAATGTATCTAGATTGACCCTTTGAATTTCCCTTTTCAGATTTTCTAGCTTCCCCACCAAGTTAAAGGTTTTGACATTCCGCGCCCCAACCTTTAGAATGTTATCCTTTCACTGGCTACTGTATCTTCGGAACATTGTGAAATTCTTGTACAGGAAGGTCTCCACTCCTTCGGTACCTCGGAAATGCAGTGCCTCGTAGCTCGTGCGCCGACTATAACACCATGTTCAAACTCACTTAAATCTTGATAACCTGCAATTGTAGCAGCAGTAGCCAATCTAACAACTGCGCCAGACACTTGTTGTCTTATATAAGCGTTATCGACGGGAGCGCCGCATTCTTACAGTTTACGTATCTCTATATCAGAATGAGCATGCCAATGTCAGTTTCTTTGGTGCTTATATATATATATATATATATATATATATATATATATATATATATATATATAAGGTTAGAAGATATGCAAATATTTTAACATGTTATTCATGAAGTAAAACTAAAGAAGAAAGTTCATATAAAAGTTGGTCCGCAAATGTTTAGTTAGAGAGTCACGGCTAAAAAAAGTTTTCGCCTGAATTTTAGCAACTTCCATGATATGAAGCGTGTGTGTGTGTGGCTGTGAGTGTGTGTATGTGTGTTCTTTCGGAAATGTTATGACGTCATGGTCATTAAAACTCTCAAGCCCACCATACTCTCAGTAACTCTACAGCGAACGATAGCTACAGTAAGCCACCCACTACCATGACTAAATTTATCATCCTTTATAAAGGAAAAATTCAAAATTACACCCGAAAATCATTAGGACCATGAAGGACCGCTCGGGAAGCAAAGCCGTTCGCCCTCATTTTATTTTTCTCCTTAGCCCGAGTGCTGACTTTAGCGTTATCAATGGCCCTGTAAACAACACCGTCTGAACACCGAACACATCTAAAACGATAAATGTTTCTGATAAATTTAAAGCCTGCAGTTGCCTGTGCAGTGGCACCACGGAAAAGAGGATTTAATTCTAGCCTTCATTAATGTAATTCCTATTCACAGTAAGGGTCGTGTGCGGCAAGCGAAAGGTATTACCGTGGTCTTTTTGCTTAATAGGCAATGAGACTGGTATTTTCCAAAAGCTCAAAAGAATCAGCGCACAAGCGCGAGTCATGAAGAAGAGTATTTCTAAGTGTAGTTTTTGAAGCGAGCGATAACATCAAATGGTGCAAGATATTCGAAATCCTGAGACAAATAGGCATTAGCTGTAGAGAAGACGGATAACATGCAGTAAGTGCAAGAAGCAATAAGATTGGAAGGCCAGGAAGATAGGGATGTAGTTTTCGCAGCTGCTTTTACAACTATACGTCGAAGAACCGAGACGGGGGATAAAAGAAATATTAAAAGTTTGATTAAAATTCAAGGTGACAGGGTATCAATGATAAGATTCACTGATGACGTTGCTATCTTCAGCGAAAGTGAAGAACAGTTACAGGATCTGTCGAATGGAATACGCCATCTTATGAACACAGGATGTGGATCAAAGTAAATCGAAGAAAGATGAAAGAAATGAGAAGTAGCAGAAAAGAGAACAGAGCGAAACTTAGAAACTTGATATCAGAAATGGGGATCACGAAGTAGACGAATTAAGTAATTTTGCTGCCCAGGCATTAAAATAACCCATAATGGACGAAGCAAAGAGTTCATAAAAAGCAGACTAGCATTGGCAAAAAGGGTATTCCTAATATAACTCTACTAGTATCAAAGATAGGCTTCAATCTGAAAAAAAATTATGTGATTGTGCGTCTAGAGAGCAGCATTCTATGGTAATGAAACATGGACTGAGGGAAAATCGGTACAGAAGAGAATCGAAGCATTTGGGGTGTAGTGGTACAGACGACTATTGAAAAGCGGGTGAACCAATATTGTAAGGAATGAGAAGGTTCCCCACAGGATCAGAGAGGGAAGGAATATATGGAAAACATTGGTAAGAAGAAGAAACAGGATGATAGGTAATCCGTTACGACATCAGAGAATAACTTCCATGGTACCAGAGGGAGCTGTAGACGAAGACAGAGATTAGAATACTTACACCAGACTATTGAGGACATATGCTGCATTTGTTCCTCTGAGACGAAAAAGTTAACAAAGGAGAGGAACTTATTACGGGGTCGTATTTAACCAGTCCGAAGACTGATGATTCCAAGTAAAGAAAGAAAGCTTTTAATATTATATAGGATATTGTGCAGTATGGGTAGTTCTGAGGGTTTTGCAGCGACATATCGGGTCTTTATAAGAGAGCGGCTAGTTTGCCTCTTCAGTTCGCTTTGAGAGGTCAGTGAGTACTGAGGTATGTGAAGATGAGAGGTGTGTCAGTCGCAGTTAACGCGTTTCACATTTTTCGGGAAATAAATCTAGATTCAAATGGTTCAAACGGCTCTGAGCACTATGGGACTTAACATCTGAGGTAATCATTTCCCTGGAACTTAGAACTACTTAAACCTAACTAACCTAAGGACATTACACACAGCCATGCCCGAGGTAGGATTCGAACCTGCTACCGTAGCGGTCTCACGGTTCCAGACCGAAGCGCCTAGAACCGCTTGGCCACAGCGGCCGGCATTAATCAAGGGACTTAAAGAATTTTCGCTGGGGTTCGGATACTTAGAGTTAGTCCCTTGGACTATTAATGGCGGAGAAGTGATATTTCCATATACCTTCATTGGCCCAAGTATGAATTGTAGTTTTATATTTAGATACTTGCGAAATATCTGAAAAGCTTCTTCGACTTCTAAAAGGCATCCATAGCAGATTTTTCGAATTTCACCTTTGATCAGCAACATGGTGTGCCGGACTTCGTGCATTCTTAGTCGAGCTAGTGATTCAATCCGTCATTGTTCTCTCGCGGTTTTAACCAACGGATGAATAAACATTTTTGTTACTAAACGGTACTCAGTTTATGTTAATGACATTTATTTATTACACCAGTCATAATCCTGGCAGCAATTAATCAAATTACTGAATGTGTAGTGAACAATAACAGGGTAAAGCGACTGGTGTGTAGCTGTCCCCTCTAAACAAGAAAATCAGACGAACATTAATGAAGGATAGAATTTAATCATCTTTTCCGTGCACCCTTACACACACGGACTAGTACATGTACATGCCTAAGTTACGTTGAAGTATATGTTGTTATAATTACGTTGGGTCTACATGGCTACCTATGACGCACTGATGGTAGTTGCACTGTTAGCTTAAATCCAGATCTACAATAAAGAAGATAGACGGAATAACGACCGGTGGTGACCTTCTTCTGTGCTAAATTTCATTATGTTCAGACGAGTAGTTCCTCCAGTGGAGAGAAGCAACAGGTTTCTCAACAAACGAGATGGGCCACATGGATTCCTGATGGAATTCTTCTGGTGAGTTCACTTGCTGGGGTATAAATAGCGGCATCTTTTAGGTCCCAAGCACAATAACTTTGTTTAATGCCTTCGGTTTTTAAGGGTCTCTTTCCTAACAGAGACACAGAAGCTGTCAGTAATTACTAAGATAGCTTACGTTTTGATCTTCAGATGAGACGGTGGAGCGCGTAATGTAGGCAGAAGTAGAATGTGATTAATTTAACGCGAGGCAGCGAAATATTTCGCATGAAACTTGACAGTTATCCGGAAAGAAAACTGTAATAATTGAGACTTGAAAAGCCAGTTCTTGGCACATTGGCTGGAGGCGTCCCTTTCTGGTACTTCGATGTTTATTTCATTGACTGATTGGTTACTCCGACAACCATTAAAGAAATAATCTGAAATGAACAACCCCAGTCAAATATCGAAACTCTTCGTGTCAAAGTAGGAGAAAGTGGCGTTCTAAGTCTCTTCCTAGATGGTGCTCTTACTAGCTACGTTCACTTTGTGTTAACGTGCCTTAGCAATGCCTTTGCGACGAGCGTATCGACGTCGCTGGCGGCGCAGTGCTCCACTGTATAAAACACTGAGAGAAACAGACATTGATTTGAGTGGACAATTTAATAAGCAGCAGCTTATGGGTGGCCATGATGTTTTTTGTGGACTACGAATGGAGTTCATCTGTGATATACAAGCTGTTTTGAAGGCAGTACATGACTGACCTTTGCCGTTGTTTGGGGCAATCATGTTGATTATAGTGGCCTTGAAGCTTTCCTGATGCTAATCTCTTGGCTTGGAAGACTTGGAGTATAGCAGAGAGTACAGGATCACTTGCTGAAGCTCCTTATGGGACCCATGTTCCAGATAAGCCGTTTACTTTGTCAGCAAGAAAAAAGGACAAGCTGAATTCAGATGAATATTTTTTTTTTATTTGGAGAAACATTATCTTTTGTAAGTGATTAAATTTCGGATTCAATGTGTAAGGAAATATTCACCTCATTTTTCTTTGGGTGTTATAATTTCGTACTATATGAATGTGTAGAGTACATCGGGGGATGATGCTACACATTTGGATTGTATGTGAAATTAAAGAGGTATATATGGAAATATTCAAAACGAGATGAAACACATACGTATGACAACATGTTTCCAAACTGAAAAAACATGTACGTGAAAAGCACACTATTTCTGACACATAGGATGTTTCGTTTAAATGTTGGTCTACTAGGCATCTTACCCCGAAAATTGGGTGCAATAATACACGGTAAACAGTTTTATTGTAATTTCCTCCCTCTCTCGACGTTGGCATTTACTGTTTTTCAGCACAGTCGTTTCACGTATCGTCTTCATCTGTGCATGTTTCATGAAGCCATTTTTGACAATGAATGCATCGGATCCAGTGCACCTAAGGTCCATTGGTCGTAGTAATTAATTCTGCACTGGACACAGTCATTGTCTTCAGCTGTCGACTTTCTTTCCTTCGGCCGGCCGCGGTAATCTAGCGGTTCTAGGCGCTCAGTCCGGAACCGCGCGACTGCTACGGTGGCAGGTTCGAATCGTGCCTCGGGCATGAATGTGTGTGATATCCTTAGGTTAGTTAGGTTTAAGTAGTTTTAAGTTCTAGGGGACTGATGACCACAGATGTTAAGTACCATAGTGCTCAGAGCCATTTGAATCAGCCATTTTCTTTCCTTCGTTGTTTGCTATCTGACGGAGTTTCTTCCGTGCTATTGCTTTTCTGTTGCGTGGACTTCATGATTTTTAGTTTTTCCACGCTTGTCAACGCCATTACCGAGTTCTTCCTTCATCATGTTCAGAATTTCCATGCTCGTCAACACCATTTCCATGTTCTACCTTCTTTTTTAAATAGTTGGCTCCAAAACCGGTTCGGAGCAATTTCCTGAAACGATTTAGCTGCAATATTTGGATTAGACCTACGTCCTGAATCGTTGCTATCTCCCAATTGAGTTGTTTCATTTGCTGCATTGTTTCGTGTGGAGAGTCCCGCAATTGCAGAAAGAAGAACTTCAGGAGAGCTTTCTTCACTTGAAGTATCTGGTCTAACAGCAACGTTATCATCAGGCTTCATCTCCACCAACCCAGCGTCAGAAATAGAAAATGCTTCCTCTGGTATTTTATGGCCATCCAGTGCGAAGACACCGCAGGTATCAAATGCACTACTCTCGTTTGATGGCGTTTTTTTGCCAAGCCTCCTTCAGCAAGCTCCAAACTGAACTCTTGACACTTTCCTGCCCGAATGAGAGATACGCAGTACCTTTCAGAAGAAATTCTTCAGCGGCGTAAAGAGGAAGCGACTAGTGGTTGTAGCAACATTGTTGAATGAGGAGGCAAGCATACCAAGATAACATCATGTCTGACAACAAGTTTCAAAATATCTATATCATACCTGTGCGATTTATGATCATCGAAAAATTTCCTTGTGGTTTCTTCGTGATGAAATGTTCCTCAAACCACAATATGAATATTGCCAAATTGACATACTCCGCGGTTTCATTCATGAAAACTCTCGAACTATTTGTAAGAGAATCTTCCCATTGTAATTTTTTGTTTTTCCCATTCAAAATATAAGCATGACACAAAAAATTACCTTCAGCATTACATCATGCTGTTAGGTTAACTGTTTCCCCCTTTTCTCCACAGGCCATTTGAATGATCATTGTGGAACCTTTTTCAACAAGAACTGATTCAACCCTGGACTTCACCTGGAAACCGGATTAATCCATATTAAATATATGAGCTTGTTTGTCAATTAAATTATCCTGTAAGAGAACAGTCTCCAGCAATTTAAAATAATTTCAATGTTTTTCCTGTAGAGAGCCCTCAACCTGTACGTGGAAAGTCCATGGTCAGAATGTCTGTAGCTAATCCCATTCTGCTGTGTCAGCGTCCTCGTCGAAGCGATGGGCAATGCCACTGGTTTCTGAAATGCCTGCTTTCGCACTCCTCCTCCAGTAGTAGGAAAGTAGTAGGAAGTCTTTGGAGCCGGCCGGAGTGGCCGTGCGGTTCTCGGCGCTGCAGTCTGGAGCCGGGCGACCGCTACGGTCGCAGGTTCGAATCCTGCCTCGGGCATGGATGTGTGTGATGTCCTTAGGTTAGTTAGGTTTAATTATTTCTAAGTTCTAGGTGACTGATGACCTCAGAAGTGGTCGCATAGTGCTCAGAGCCATTTGAACCATTTTTTAAAGTCTTTGGTACTTAGTTTTGTTTGCAACAACGCATCATCTAGAGATTTTCAGTAGTAGACGATTTACTTTACATTAGCTTACTGGCAATATACTGGCAATACAAATGTTCGTTTGACATATAAGAGACGACTTACTACAGATATTAGTAGGACCTCTATCACACGACTTATTGCTTTAACCTAATTTCACTGTTGAGGAGACACAAATGCCACTCAGTTGAAACTGAATTTCAATTGAATTATATCCTTTATGATGACTAACTGCATCGTTGTGTATAATTAATATTTATTATTCTAAATTTTTATTGAGTTTCTGTTACCTTGTCTACAGGAAAAAACTGGAGTTGGAAGCGTTACCGATTGATTCAAAAAGCGCTTTCGTACGATACCAGCACATACATATTGAGAATATTTTTTTAAAAGTACAAGATTTTAAAATAATCAAAAAGTGTTAATTAGTTAGGATAGCAAAACGTCGTACTGCCACTTTCCTCTTATAAGAAAATTTTGTGTATGTAAAGATGTTAAAACAAAGAAGAACAATGAAGAGAACGTACCAACTGTGTGGTTGTTAATAATGTGGAAGGGAGCAAAGCAATGAAGGAGGATAGATGGTATTAGATGCTACAAGAAATGTTGTGGACGGAGTTGAATTTTGGCTTCTTATGGTTGGCGAAAAGAAGTTACAGAATGGAGGGTAGCCATCATCTGCGAAAAGACGAGGCTAGGAGTCCAAGAATAACGATATATATGAAAGCAAGTTTCAGAGCAAGAAAGAGGGAGTCCGTTGAATTTGAATTTTCAGTGTATTTACTGGCAAGACGAAGCACCAAGATTAGAAAACTGAGGACGAGAGAGGTTCAAATGGCTCTGAGCACTATGGGACTCAACTGCTGAGGTCATTAGTCCTCTAGAACTTAGAACTAGTTAAACCTAACTAACCTAAGGACATCACACACATCCATGCCCGAGGCAGGATTCGAATCTGCGACCGTAGCTGTCTCGCGGTTCCAGACTGCAGCGCCAGAACCGCGCGGCCACTTCGGCCGGCGGACGAGAGAGGAGGGCTGGTCAGTGACAGGGTCTGGAGAAATTTTGTGATCTGCAAGCGATTAGTGATGGAAATGGTAAATCAAATACCAGAAGGAAAACGGGCAACGCGCTCAAGGCAGATGGAGAGAGTAATGAAGATGCACAAAACCTCATTTCGGAGGGGGGAGGGAGCGGGAGTGGGGTGCTGTATGAAAAAGTGTAAATAATGTCTTCACTTTATCATTATTCGTTTCTCGCAATAAAACCAGAAGGTTTCAGGTAAGGTGTTCAGCTGTGTACCTTACAAAACGATAAGTGAATAGAAAATTTATTTACGCAGGTTAACGCAATAAGCGTTAACATTCCATCACCAACGAATTATTTTGAGTACAACCAATTATGTACAGCAGAATGCCTTCAACCATAAATCTTAGAAACGTTATTTAAATTGATTTGTAAGCCAATGGTTGAAATACATCAGGTATGTGAAATATACACACGTCACAAAACGTTTTGCGTCACCCCTGTACCCAGAATTCCTGAAATTAGACTTTGACTGTGGATTTTGTATCACAGACGCAGCTCCTTTGACTGTTCAGAGATGTCACTAAACCCATCCAAAGAGTAAACAACCATGCATGAGCAGCACCTATTAGACGGAGGGGGTCCGACAGCCGATCGGTTCCAGTCATTCCACCAGGAAGAAGCTACACGACTCGTGTTGTCTGTAGTTGTACCTTGCCTAGACGGTCAATACCGTGGTTCGATCGCGACCGCATTGTTACTTTGTTCCAGGAAGGGCTCTCAACAGGTGATGTGTACAGGAGTCTTAGAGTGCACCAAAGCGATTTTGTTCGGACCTGGAGAAGATACAGAGAGACAGGAACTGTCGATAGCATGCCTCGCTCAGGCCGCCCAAGGGCTACTATTGCAATGGATGACCACTGCCTACGGATTATGACTCGGAGGAACCTTGGCAGCAACGCCACCTTGTCGAATAATGCTTTTCGTGCAGCCACAGGATGTCGTGTTGCGACTCAAACTGTGCACAATAGGCTGCATGATGCGCAACTTCACTCCCGACGTCCATGGCGAGGTCCATCTTTGCAACCACGACGCCATGCAGCACATTACAGATGGGTCCACCAACATGCCGAATGGACTGCTCACGATTGGCATCAGGTTCTATTCACAAATGAGTGTCGCTTATGCCTACAACCAGACAATCGTCGGAGTCGTGTTTGGAAGCAACCCGGTCAGGCTGAACGCCTTAGACACACTGTCCAGCGACTGCAGCGAGATGGAGGTTCCCTGCGGTTTTGGGGTGGCATTATGTGGAGATGACGTACGCCGCTGGTGATCATGGAGGGGGCCGCAACGGCTGTACGATACGTGAATGCCATCCTCCGACCAATAGTGAAACGATATCGGCACCATACTGGCGAAGCAATCGTCTTTGTGGACGACAATTCGCGCCCCCGATCGTGCACAACTTGTGAAGGACTTCGTTCGGGATAACGACGTCGCTACATTGGCAAGCATGTTCTCCAGACATGAACCCTATCGAACATGCCTGGGGGGGATTGAAAAGGGTTGTTCGTGGACGACCAGTTTGATATATACTAGAGAGTTGGATACCACAACCAGTTTGATATTGGATATATAAATATATACTAGAGAGTTAGATACAACAACCAGTTATATATACACTCCTGGAAATTGAAATAAGAACACCGTGAATTCATTGTCCCAGGAAGAGGAAACTTTATTGACACATTCCTGGGGTCAGATACATCACATGATCACACTGCCAGAACCACAGGCACATAGACACAGGCAACAGAGCATGCACAATGTCGGCACTAGTACAGTGTATATCCACCTTTCGCAGCAATGCCGGCTGCTATTCTCCCATGGAGACGATCGTAGAGATGCTGGATGTAGTCCTGTGGAACGGCTTGCCATGCCATTTCCACCTGGCGCCTCAGTTGGACCAGCGTTCGTGCTGGACGTGCAGACCGCGTGAGACGACGCTTCATCCAGTCCCAAACATGCTCAATGGGGAGAGATCCGGAGATCTTGCTGGCCAGGGTAGTTGACTTACACCTTCTAGAGCACGTTGGGTGGTACGGGATACATGCGGATGTGAATTGTCCTGTTGGAACAGCAAGTTCCCTTGCCAGTCTAGGAATGGTAGAACGATGGGTTCGATGACGGTTTGGATGTACCGTGCACTATTCAGTGTCCCCTCGACGATCACCAGTGGTGTACGGCCAGTGTAGGAGATCGCTCCCCACACCATGATGCCGGGTGTTGGCCCTGTGTGCCTCGGTCGTATGCAGTCCTGATTGTGGCGCTCACCTGCACGGCACCAAACACGCATACGACCATCATTGACACCAAGGCAGAAGCGACTCTCATCGCTGAAGACGACACGTCTCCATTCGTCCCTCCATTCACGCCTGTCGCGACACCACTGGAGGCGGGCTGCACGATGTTGGGGCGTGAGCGGAAGACGGCCTAACGGTGTGTGGGACCGTAGCCCAGCTTCATGGAGACGGTTGCGAATGGTCCTCGCCGATACCCCAGGAGCAACAGTGTCCCTAATTTGCTGGGAAGTGGCGGTGCGGTCCCCTACGGCACTGCGTAGGATCCTACGGTCTTGGCGTGCATCCGTGCGTCGCTGCGGTCCGGTCCCAGGTCGACGGGCACGTGCACCTTCCGCCGACCACTGGCGACAACATCGATGTACTGTGGAGACCTCACGCCCCACGTGTTGAGCAATTCGGCGGTACGTCCACCCGGCCTCCCGCATGCCCACTATACGCCCTCGCTCAAAGTCCGTCAACTGCACACACGGTTCACGTCCACGCTGTCGCGGCATGCTACCAGTGTTAAAGACTGCGATGGAGCTCCGTATGCCACGGCAAACTGGCTGACACTGACGGCGGCGGTGCACAAATGCTGCGCAGCTAGCGCCATTCGACGGCCAACACCGCGGTTCCTGGTGTGTCCGCTGTGCCGTGCGTGTGATCATTGCTTGTACAGCCCTCTCGCAGTGTCCGGAGCAAGTATGGTGGGTCTGACACACCGGTGTCAATGTGTTCTTTTTTCCATTTCCAGGAGTATATATATATATATATATATATATATATATATATATACACATACTAGAGAGTTAGATACAACAACCAGTTATATATATATATATATATATATATATATATATATATATATATATATATATATATATATATATATATATATATATATATATACAACTGGTTTCTGTATCTAACTATCCGGTAAGTGACTAAATACGTTCTGTTGATAAATACCAGGAGAGAATAATGTCTGTTAGTTTACTGATCGTAAGCTCCGTCCACAGGTACTGGTCGTCCAATCGGTACCAACCAAATGCTGTGTCATTCTCCATCAATGGCGTCATTGCATACGTCTGGAGAGTCATCATGCCAGCACACAGCTCTCTCCGCTGTTGTTAATTCTCGTAATCCGGAGCCGCTACTACTCGGCCAAGTAGATTCTTGAGTGACATCACGCGACTCGCTGCATCCCGTTCCAGTCTTCACACCAAGGAAAAATTCCTCGCAGTATAGAGAATCGAGCCCGGGTCCTCCACATGTCTGACAGCCGCGCTGACCACTGGGCTCTTACGTTCACCTAACTAAATAAATTTTCCATGAATAATTTACAGAGAGCAGCGAGGTTACTAAGAGAAACGCAAATATTGGTTGAACCTCTGGTGGAAGTTGTCATCGCACACCAATGAATAGTTAATTTGGTAATTGGGGGAGAAGAAGCGGGATAACAATTAAAGAGTGAGACCAAATTCTGAACACTGTTCAGATTAATTAGGGGCACAACACTCAGTAAAACTGCAAAAGAAAATCTATTGAGTCAGTCTTTTGGGGTGTTAATAACAGCAACAACGTCTCACGTCAGTTCGGAAGCGTGATCTTTTTTAATGGAACGTCCACTGGAATGGCGAGTGTGCCTCGCACTTTGGGATGAACTAATTTCCCTCTCCTTGTGTTTGCAGGTAGGCAGCTGGGCTGTTAGCTACGACGGGCCGTCTGACGTCGCAAGACAGAGAGGCTCCGCCCAGAGAATGGCTCGTCCCGGCCCCCGCGGCGTGATTGCGGCCTCCTGGGGGCGGTGACAGCTTCCGTCCGTATTTACTGCGCGCCAACAAAGGACGCGCCGGCGGCCAGAAATTAATGCCTCCATTATTAACCGCTGTCGGCTTAGGTGGCCCGCGCCGGCGGCAGCTCCACAAGGCATATGAGGCTCCCAACGCCGCCAGTGGACACTTGACCACACAGCAGCGACGGGCTCCAGCCGTCAGTGATACACACACTGTCGGTACACACACACACACATACACACTGGAGAGAAAGAGAGAGAGAGAGAGAGGGAGAGAGAGGAGAGGGAGGGGAGAAAGAGAGACAGGAATATGCGTAATATCCCCGGACAGTATAAAAACGACTATGTGGGGTGGATACATCAATTGTCTCTTTCCAGCACTATGTTAATCTACAGGGTACTTCAATGTCTCGGGAAAAAAACGACTAAGGGTAACATATCACGTCACGGAGAACAACACCTGTTAGAGACAAAATGTTCACTGACGCTCCCCAGCGACGCAGGCGTCCTTTTGTACTACTCTCATGCTCATAAATTAACGAGATTTGCAGAATGTGGTGCCACACAATGTGGCACTACAGAAAACTGGCGCTAAAAGCATAGGCACATAGGGAACACACACGACAGAGATCTGTAAGTCCACGGTAGTTATGATAAGTTGAGGAAATCGTTCCGAAACACATGTGCTACAGAACGCCACTGTTTCCTGCGCATTTACCCCGACATCAACATGAAATATGATCACCATGCACACGTACACAGATCGCACAAAAATGGTTCAAATGGCTCTGAGCACTATGGGACTTAACATCTGTGGTCATCAGTCCCCTAGAACGTAGAACTATTTAAACCTAACTAACCTAAGGACATCACACGCATCCATGCCCGAGGCAGGATTCGAACCTGCGACCGTAGCAGTCGCGCGGTTCCGGACTGCGCGCCTAGAACCGCTAGACCACCGCGGCCGGCAGATCGCACAACGGGATGGCATACTCTGGTTCAGGTGGTCGACCAGCTGCTGGGGTATAGCCTCCAGATTATTGCACCAGTACTTGTAGGAGGTCTTGAAGTGTCCTACGGGTATTAAGACGTGTAGTGATAAGTCGGCCGAGAGCATCGCAGACGTGCTCTACGGGGTTTACGTCTGGAGAACAGGCAGACCACTCCATTCGCCTGATATCTTCTGTTTCAAGGTAATACTCCACGATGGCACCTCGTTGGGGCCGTGCGTTATCATCCATCAGGAGGAAGGTGAGACCAATTGCACTTCTGCGGACATACTGGTGCAAAATGACCTCCCGATACACCTGACCTGTTACAGTTCCTCTGTCAAAGACATGCAGGGATGTACGTGCACCAATCATAATCCCACCCCACACCATCAGACCACGACCTCCATACAGATCCCTTTCAAGGACATTAAGGGGTTGTTATCTGGTTCCACGCCAAATGAAAACCCGGCGAGCCTCACTCTTCAGACTATACCTGGACTCGTCTATGAACATAACCTGGGACCACTGTTGCAATGGCCAAGTACTGTGTTCTTGACACCAGGCTTTACGGGCTCTCCTGTGACCAGGGGTCTGCGAAATGCGCCTTGCAGGTCTCCGGGCGAATAAACCACGTCTGTTCAGTCGTCTGTAGGCTGTGTGTGTGGAGACAACTATTCCAGTGGATGCGGTATGGTCCCGAGCAAGGCTACGTTTGGTACTCAGTGGCCATCTGCGAGCAGTGATAGTGAGATATTGGTCTTCTTGTGGCGTTGTACACTGTGGACGTCCCGTACTGTAGCGCCTGGACACGTTTCCTGTCTGCTGAAATCGTTGCCATAATCTTGAGATCACACTTTGTGGCACACGGAGGGCCCGTGCTACGAGCTGCTGTGTTTGACCAGCCTCCAGTCGGCCTAATATTCAACCCCTCATAACGTCATCAATGTGTGCTCTCTGAGCCATTTTCAACACAGTCACCATTAGGACGCCTGAAAACGTCTGCACACTTGAAAAAAGAGACAGCATTGGTCGTATATTTTTTACTACTCGCTGCACCGTAATCTGACATGTACCAACACACCTCTGCGTATGTGGACTGCAGCCAGCGCCACCGTGCGATGACCGCATGTCAGATGCACCGCATGGTGAAACCACGAGGTGATTTAAACCCGCAAACCGTCCACCAGAGCGTTGTTTCACCATGTATCAGCATATCCTTAATTTATGAGCATGAGTATTGTTAGGAACCTTAGATGGTGCCGCTAAGGCACTGTGCTGCGCGTGAATGCCATGAGTGTTGCCTATAATCCAATCATCTGCTCCACGTGAAAGGGACTGGTACGAACGAAGTGTCTGATTCACTTCTAAAATCGCACACCAAGAAACACTCATCTGCTTCTACATACATACTCGGTAAGTCATCGTACGATGCGGAGGGTACCCCATGCCACTACCACTCGTTTCCTTTCCCGTTGCACTTGAAAATACAGCGAGTGAAAAACGACTGCCTATATGTCTTCACATGACTCAAATGGCTCTGAGCACTATGGGACTTAACATCTATGGTCAACAGTCACCTAGAACTTAGAACTACTTAAACCTAACTAACCTAAGGACAGAACACAACACACAGTCATCACAAGGCAGAGAAAAATCCCTGACCCCGCCGAGAATCGAACCCGGGAACCCAGGCGTGGGAAGCGAGAACGCTACCGCACGACCACGAGCTGCGGACTCACATGACTCCTAATTTCTCGTATCTTCGTGGTCTTTGTGTGGAACGTATGTTGACGGCAGGAGAATCCTTCTGCAGTCAGTTTCAAGTATCGGTAGCCTAAATTTTCTCAGTTGTGTTCCTCGTAAAGAACGTCGTCTTCCATCCAGAGACTTCAATTTGGTTTCCTGAAGCATCTCCATAACACTCGCGTTTTGTTTGAAACTACCGGTGCTACCACAGTGCTCCTCTCCTTCTTCAACTTCATATCGCTTTACAGCTTTGCAGCGAGATATTTAAACGACAACACTGCATCACTGCATAAGCGGTAGACTACTAAAGCTTTATCCGAACATTACAGGTTTGTTTCTCCTACTCATCCGCATAAACTTCCATTTTCTTACGTTTGGAGCCAGCTGCCACTCATCGCACTAACTACAAACTTGGTCTGAGTCATCCTCTATCATACTATATTCCTTCATCTTCGACACCTTCCCGTGCACCGGAGTATCATCAGCAAACAACCGCAGATTGGTGCCCACCTTGTCCGCCAGATCATTTTCGTATATCGAAAATAATAGCGCTTCTATCACACTTTCATGGGGCACTGCTGATAATACTTTTGTGTCTAATAAACACTCGTCCTCGAGGACAGTATACTGCCTTCTATTACTTAGGACGTCTTGAAGGCTCTCACATATCTGGGAACCTATTCCGTATGCTCGTACCTTCACTAACAGTCTAACAATCTGGAATGAAGGACCGTGTCAATTGCCTTTTGGGAATCTAGAAAGAAAGAAATCTGCCTGTTGTCCTTCATTGATAATTAGTGTGAGAAAAGGCAATCTGAGTATCTCACGAGAGATTCTTTCTAAAACCATGCTGTTTCGCGGACGTAAGCTTTTCAGTCTCTAGAAAAGTAATTATATTCGAACTCAGAATACGTTCTAAAAATTCTACGGCAGAGCGATGTTAAGGAATCACTCATTATCAAGATTTTCTCCTTGAAAATCACTCTATAAGTTTACTGATGTAGGTAATATGCAGCACACCTGCTTAGTAGACCCTGCTGTTTCGGTGAAATCTCTTCGTCCCAGGACCGGCACATTCCGAAAGATGCCTAGCAACGCCAAAAAGCCCCAACGATTACTTGTCTAACCGAAGTTGTTCTCCATGACGTGCTCTATCATCCCTAGACGTTCGATGCAAAGACATGGGAACACCGTGTATACAGGGTGTCAAAGGACGAATGGTGAATATTCAGGGACGTGACACGAAGGCTGATTTGAAACAAAAAGTTTCTTGGATATATGTCCTATTCCGAATGGATTCCGACGTACAACACATTTAACCTTTATTTGTCTTTCCGCTAAAGGTGCGCATGTACATGCCTCACCCATCCAACCTCTTGGACGTTGTTTTATTGTAGCCCAACGTACCTCGTTGTTTTCAACCGCTTTGCTTGTAGTGCATTCTGCCATTCAATTTTACCGCTGAACGTGCAGTTGTGCGCGGTAGTTTGTGAGCGAAGTAGTGCAAGGGAGTGAGAGAGAAGCATCAGCTAAATGTGTTTCTACAAGGGACTGAAAGAGAAGCATCGGCTAAGTGTGTTTCTACACACGCTACCATGCCACACATCTGCACGAATGAGAGATATGCGGATATGGAGAATGTTCGCGGCTTCTGCGGTAGTAGTGCTGCCGCTGCTGCTACTGCTGTCGAAGAACATCGTCGACGCTTTCCAGTAGGTTGAATTTTGGAAAGTAGAATGTTTACCTGAGCTTTGAGCACATTGCATGAAACAGGTATTCTTCCAAGTTCCATTTTGCTTCTGATCGTGTAGTTCAGCAACATGTGTAGCAACTGCAACGCGTTGTCAAAATGGTGCAGCGTAGTCCTAATATAAGCATACGCCGACTTTCGAACACGTGTATGGTAAGCATTACAGGCGAAAAATTTGCAATACAGCATGACCAGAGTCTTGACATCATTGATAATGCCACACGTCTTAAATTTTGTAAATGGTTAAATGACAATCGTCATTTTCTTCCATTAAGACCATTCACGACGAATGGAATCAACACATGTAATAATCATCGATGGTCGTAGGACAATCTAAACGTTGCAGTGGAAACCAACTTCCAAGCTCGTATTTCGATCAATTTTTGCAACAGTGTGATCGGTGACGTGCTGATAGAACTAATCATTTGAGAAGAGCGAATGGCGAGACAGTGTTGATTGTATTTTTCCAAGAATTCGTTTGTTGGACACCTTCAGGACGGTCATTTGGCCACATTACCAGGAATGAGCGTCACGTATCACGGAGTCTTCTAACATTTTACCAGTCGTGTGAGGGAACACCACAACTACACTAACAGTAGTCTCTTTATTGGTCCTGGCAGTACGATTAACTGGCCACTAAGCATTATAGTTTTGCGACTTCTGAAATTTTATCTGCGTATTTCTTCCTCGAGTAATTTTCGGGTCTGCAGCCGGATCCCTCCAACATTCTGCCATGTTATTTCGCCCCAGAGACGTCCGGCCATCCTCAGGTGACTAGGCAAAGTACTGAAGAGACCTAATGCAGTCATGTTATTCATAGCGAATTCCGCGCATGCGAATCGTACTAGCTGTTTAGGAGGTGACATGCGCGAGGCAGCCAAGTTTTGTGTGCTGCCCTCTGTGGTGAAGTAAGAACATACTAATCGCTGAATATCGACTGAGCATGTCGATTCCGTTGTGATCGCGTAATTTTAATAATTGGATTCTAATTTTTATTCAGCTGAAAGCCGTAATCACGATTCATTAAATTATCAGCAAGCCGAATTTCCACGGATTCTTTAATTACAGAGTCCCAGAAGCTCGAAACCGGTTTCAGGCCTCTGGCATCCCTGAGATAAACTGCTTGGTCGCATCATGGAGGCTGCTGCAATCAGAAGGGAATGAGCAGAGGCACTCAGAGACGCAACGCATGTTCTCCCAGTAGTCCATAAATACACATCTGTTGTGAACTGTTCAGCAGCTGTAATGTGACGTGTACGACAATGCGAGGAAGTGACGTGTTAAATATGCGTATTTTTCAACTGATTCTATGCAAAATGCACGTTGTGATATTTACTAACTGTTTTACATGTGTAAAAGTGGTGGTCATATATTTTGTATTTCAAGCCAACATCTCTTTTTCTCAACACATGCAAATTGTGTAGGGTTCAATGAAGTATCGTTGGAAAAGATTTTAACCGGATTCTGACATGGCCTACCTATTTCCCGCTAAAACTTACTTTTTGTAGAAAACTTTAAGATAAGAGAGGCTTTTAACTATCATAGGCAGAAGGGGGACGCCAGGCTTCATACCTATATTTTCCGAAGCTAACTGATGAATCGTATGTAATAGTGTTCATTTCCGTTCCATCTTATTACAAGTACCATTTTATTTGTTTTAATGTAGTTATAAGTTTACAATTTTTATAGAACAGTGTCATAGATTCTAAACGTGGCCACTGAGCTAGTAGCCCATTATCTCTGTCTGTCGTACAAGGTGACTTTTCTAAACGAATATACATTCGGCACCGATAGCAAGCTAGATATTAAACTCATATCAAAAGGACTGATAGATAATAACCCAATTTTACTTACTGTGTGCGCGCAGCATACTACGAAGAACACATGACTAAATTTGTGTTATAGGAGTGCATAGTTTCACGGCAATATGTACTAACAAAAGTTTCTCGGGCTTCCAGCCGCGTCAAGTGATTAACCACGTGGCTGGAAGCCCGAGAAACTTATATCAGTAAATTTATGTTGTCTGCGGCTACAGAGGATGTGGAATCTGGTACAATGTTCTGCCACCATTAATCTGGCTGCACATCGATTTGGACTGTATCTGGTAGACAGAGTCTCATAACATGTCCCACCTCATGCAGCTCTGTGCCAGAATTCATTACTCTTAATGGCTAGCCAGTAGGGGAGTGACACTCTCCAGACATCCAACGACCAGATGTTTTAAGTGAGTGAGAGATCCGGAGAAGGTGCTGGCCAGAGCGACAGTCAAACCTCCTTTGTACCAAGGAAGAGCAGAACAACACAGGCAAATTGCGGCCTTGTTTTATCGCGTTGATAGATAACACCACGGAGACCTCTACGACTATTCGTACGCTATAAATACACGGTCTAGTCACATTAATGTAACCATTACCTATGTTCGAAGTCAAAATGCAATCACTCACAGACGGCATGTGTCGGCACCAGCTATGGAGGGAATATGAAGGTTGCCGGGGCGGAATTGGTGGGGTGGGAAGGAGTGGGGGGAGGGAGGGAGCAAGTGGCAGATATCTACATCTACATCTACATCCATACTCCGCAAGCCACCTGACGGTGTGTGGCGGAGGGTACCTTGAGTACCTCTATCGGTTCTCCCTTCTATTCCAGTCTCGTATTGTTCGTGGAAAGAAGGATTGTCGGTATGCCTCTGTGTGTGCTCTAATCTCTCTGATTTTATCCTCATGGTCTCTTCGCGAGATATACGTAGGAGGGAGCAATATACTGCTTGACTCTTCGGTGAAGGTATGTTCTAGAAACTTTGACAAAAGCCCGTATTGAGCTACTGAGCGTCTCTCCTGCAGAGTCATCCACTGGAGTTTATCTATCATCTCCGTAACGCTTTCGCGATTGCTAAATGATGCTGTAACGAAGCGCGCTGCTCTCCGTTGGATCTTATCTACATCTTCTATCAACCTTATCTGGTACGGATCCCACACTGCTGAGCAGTATTCAAGCAGTGGGCGAACAAGCGTACCGTAACCTACTTCCTTTGTTTTCGGATTGCATTTCCTTAGGATTCTTCCAATCAATCTCAGTCTGGCATCTGATTTACCGACGATCAACATTATATGATCATTCCATTTTAAATCACTCCTAATGCGTACTCCCAGATAATTTATGGTATTAACTGCTTCCAGTTGCTGACCTGCTATTTTGTAGCTAAATGATAAAGGATCTATCTTTCTGTGTATTCGCAGCACATTACACTTGTCTACAATGAGATTCAATTTCCATTCCCTGCACCATGCGTCAATTCGCTGCAGATCCTCCTGCATTTCAGTACAATTTTCCATTGTTACAACCTCTCGATACACCACAGCATCATCTGCAAAAAGCCTCAGTGAACCTCCGATGTCATCCACCAGGTCATTTATGTATATTGTGAATAGCAACGGTCCTATGACACTCCCCTGCGGCACACCTGAAATCACTCTTACTTCGGAAGACTTCTCTCCATTGAGAATGACATGCAGCGTCCTGTTATCTAGGAACTCCTCAATCCAATCACACAATTGGTCTGGTAGTCCATATGCTCTTACTTTGTTCATTAAACGACTGTGGGGAACTGTATCGAAGGCCTTGCGGAAGTCAAGAAACACGGCATCTACCTGTGAACCCGTGTCTATGGCCCTCTGAGTCTCGTGGACGATTAGCGCGAGCTGGGTTTCACATGACCGTCTTTTTCGAAACCCATGCTGATTTATACACAGTAGATTTCTAGTCTCCAGAAAAGTCATTATACTCGTACACAATACGTGTTCCAAAATTCTACAACTGATCGACGTTAGAGATATAGGTCTACAGTTCTGCACATCTGTTCGACGTCCCTTCTTGAAAACGGGGATGACCTGTGCCCTTTTCCAATCCTTTGGAACGCTAGAGCAGTCGTTGTCGTAACGCAGAAACGGAGCGACTTGTCTCACGTCCAAGAGGGCACTGTCGTAGGCTTTCGGGCCAAGGCATTTTAGAAACGGCTAAGTTTGTAAGTTGTCCACATGTCACCATGATGAAAGCATAAAGCGCATGGCAAAATGCCTCTGTTCAAAATCGGCGCACAGGTAACTGTGGTGCACTACGAACCGTAGATGGCAGGTACGGACGACGACTGACGAGATGTTTCTGCGCGAATAGACGTGAACTACTGAGCAAATTATCGCCCAGATTAACTAATGGGCTACCAACAGCGTCTCTTCAGTGACCGTTCAACGGAATTTTCTGTATATGGTCCTCCACAGCAAGCACCTTATTCGTGCACAAACGGTGACCGTTGCTCATGGCCGACGAAGGCTTGGATTTGCACAGTGGTACCGCAACTGGACGCCCATTGAGTGGTGAGAGGTGCCCTTTACAGATAAGATTTTGCGCTACATCGAACAGTTGGCCATTGGTGTGTTCGGCCGTGGAACAATTTTCAGAATGTTCCAGGTCGGAAGAGGCAGCATTCTTTCGTTGCATTCGCTGGGTAATCTCGTCGTTCTGGAGGGCACACATATGCTTGTACCCTCGGGGACCATGTTCACCACTATACGCAGTTTGTTTTTCCTCTGAACAGTAGCATCTACCAGCAAGACAATGCAACGGGACACACATCTCGCAGTGTACCTGCGTGGTTCGAAGAGCACCCGACTTTCCAGACTTAAACCGAATTGAGACTCTGTGGGGCTACCTCCATCGGGCTCCTTACGCATGGATCCTCAGCCTTGAAACCTCGCACAGCTGAGCACAGTATTGGAGTCGGCACGGCACTACAGCCGTTTCTGTTCCTCCCGCAACCTCAAAGACCTTTTTCGTACAGTTCTGCGCAGCAATAGATGATTTTTGAGGCATTTGACAAGTGGTCACATTAATGTGATTCGACCGAGTCTAACGCTTGCGGTCGAAATCACCGCTTGTACGAATGAAAGCCGATTGTGTTGCTTACGCATATGACACCCCAGTAGCATCGCTCTAGACGCTGGACCTGTGTGACTGATGCCATTTGACACAGTTCAGTCTCTTCGGAACCTCCACACACACACACACACACACACACACACACACACACACACACACACACACACACACACACACAGAGAGAGAGAGAGAGAGAGAGAGAGAGAGAGAGAGAGACGTCCACGTTGATGCACTTTGCAGAACCCTGTCTCGTGTGAGAAGACCACTCATGTGGTCAGCGATTTAGTTGGGAACACCATTACCTGAGCACACCTTTGCTGCTGTGTCAAAAAAGGCTGCAGCAACGATATCTGTGCTGACAGGGTGCGATGCTCTATACGAAGTCGAAGTTGATCCTTTCTTCAATTTTGTATTTCGTTTATCTTTCGCTTCCAGCGACAGATTTAAATCTTCCTGGATCATGTTCAGACCTAAAAGCGAAATGCAAATAAATATATACTATCAATTTAAACATGTAGAGAGTTGTACCTTAACGGAGCAGGTTTTTAGAAACTTCAAAGACCTCTTTCAGTTGTCCACATGGACACAACCCCCGTATGATCAACAGCGCTACTCACCAAGAAGACGCAACGGCGGCATATCGGTTCACGCATCATTTCAGCAGCAAGCCATCTTGCAGATTGGTATCCACACGCATTGTAAAACTTGCGGGCCATACAATGAGACCAAGCAGAAAAATATTCACTTAAATATAACAGTCACATTCCGTTCGCTGCAATTTTAGTTGCTTCACATTGTATCACTTTTACAATTGTATTATTTTATACCTTTTATAGTTCTGTACTTCCAGTGTTTTACACATTTAATATCTTAAAACACCTAATACAACTGTAGTTACTTTACTAACACCAGATTTACAATTTTAGTGTCTCGTAAATTTTACAGTTTACGCTGCCATTGTCCTAAATTCTTATTACTTCAATAATAAATGTTTACTTTGCTTTACTTTTTACAATTTTGGCGTAAGACGCTCTCCTTTTACAGAAGTTACTACAATGTTGTATCATATGTAAATGCGTTACGCCCATGACATCCATTTGTGCCTTCTTTACCCTCTCCCAAAATACGTCGCTCAGCTATTTTGCACTTCTCCTCCCCTTTCACATTCCCCTCCACCCCCTCAACGAGTTACTGCTTTAAATCACAAGCCACAGTTGCATGAGAGCAATACTTTTCTACTTTTTGTAAAATAATAGACAGTACATAGTTTTACTTTGTTTCCAGATGTGCAGAAGATCCAGGGAGGTTGAAACTAATCGTACAGCAAACAAAGGAAGGAGTAGGACATATAAAAACAACGTTTAATATCAATACACTTGCTGAAATTCCTCGAGACGAGTACGACGGCACTAATGAGTCCATCTTAGTTGCTCTTCTCAACGCCAGGTTGCCCTGCCGTCACACTGTTGCAAGCAAATCTTGAAATAAGTGACCTTTAACTATACTGTCCACCTACCAGAATTTTTAACGAAATAAATGGATTACGTCTTTGTCACCCTTTGTTAGCTAATACAACGTAGATAATATTCATTGAATAGTACACTGAAGAGGCGTGGAAACTGGAACACCTACCTAGTATTGTGTAGGGTCCTCGCTAGCACGCAGACATGCTGCCAACACGACGTGGCATGTACTCGACTAATGTCTTAAGTAGTGCTGGAGGGAACTGACGCCATGAATCCTGGACAGCTGTACACAAATCCGTAAGAGTACGAGGCGGTGAAGATCTCCTCAATAACGTTCAGGTCTGGGGAGTTAGGTGACAAGCGGAACTGTTCAATCTCAAAAGAGTGTTCCTGGAGCCACTCTGTAACAATTCTTGAGTGTGGGATGTCTCATTGTCCTGCTGGAATTGCCCAAGTTCGCCGGAATGTACAATGGACATGAATGGATGCAGGTGATCAGATAGGATGCTTAAGTACGTGTCACCCGTCAGAGTCGTATCGAGAGGTATCAGGGGTCCCACATCACTCCAGCTGCACACGCCCCACACCATTACACAGTCTCCACCAGCTTGAACAGTCCGCTGCTCACAAGCAGGGTCCATGGAATAATGAGGTTGTCTCCATATTCGTACACGTCCATCCGCTGGATACAATTTGAAACGAAACTCGGCCGACCAGGCGACATGTTTCCAGTGATTAACAGGCCAATGTCGGTGTTCAAGGGCCCAGACGAGGCTTAAGCTTTGTGTCGTCCAGTCGTCAAGGGCACACGAGTGAGCCTTTGGCTCCGAAGGCCCATGTCGATAGTTTGCCGGTTGACACTTGTTGATGGCTCAACATTGAAAACTGCAGCAATTTGTGGCAGGGTTGCACTTCCGTCACGTTGAACGATTCTCTTCTGTCATCCTTGGTCCCGTTCTAGCAGGACCCTTTTCCGGCCGCAGCGATGTCGGAGATCTGATATTTTACCGGATTCGTGATATTCACGGTATACCCGTGAAATGGTCGAACGGGAAAATCCCCAGTTCATCGCTACCTCGGAAATGCTGTGTTCCGTCGATCGTGCACCAATCATAACACCACGTTCAGACTCACTTAAATCTTGATAACGTGCCACTGTAGTAGCAGTAAGCGATCTAATAACTGCGCCAGACAGTTGTTGTCATATACAGGCACTGCCGACCGCAGCGCCGTATTCTGCATTTTTACCTATCTCTGTACTTGAATATGCATGCCTATACCAGTTTCTTTGGCGTTTCAGTATATCTTGAGTTCAAATGTTTCAAATGGCTCAGAGCACTATGGGACTTACCATCTGAGGTCATCAGTCCCCTATAACTTAGAACTACTTAAACCTAAGTAACCTAAGGAGATCAAAAACATCCATGCCCGAGGCAGGATTCGAACCTGCGACCGTAACGGTTGCACACTTCCAGACTGAAGCGCCTAAACCGCTCTGCCACAACGGCCGGCATATCTTGAGTTGCAGCGATGAGTACACCTATGACTTTTTAACAGTGTTGCACCTGATAACGCAGCTTTAGACCATGAAATCGGTCCTGCGGAAAAAAAGGTTTTAGCAGCTGTAAGCGGATTTATTTTTAACATCATTAATGACTTCGTTTTTATTTGAGTATAAGTGAATCGTTCTGCCCTATTTGAAGGTTTTGCTTTAGTTTTTATGTAGTTCAGCTCTGCAGTACTCTATCTTTGTACCCCGTCTTTGATAAACTTGGTTTGTCATGGAGGGCCCACGAAGGTGAGAGGTGCGCTTAAAGTAACAACAAATGAACATGTGTTATGAATATTTTTTTGGTGATTATAGCGAAATATGAGTGCTTGCTTCTTTTCCTGCAATTGTCATTAGCGTTTGGATTTTTATTTTGCAAACCAGTCGTACTTTTTGCTTGCTTTCGGGTGCACTGATTCAAGAACTGGAGGGAACTTTTACTTAACAGACTCCCTGTGCATTGACGTGTCAGTTATCGCTCACAGAGACCAACTTCCGGTTCTTTCCCTAACTCCTGATAAAGATGTACAAGGGATTTCATGTAATGTATACAACATCTTGGGGAGGTTCCTTCGCTGTGAGCTAGTTTGAAGCTTATTTCCTCCGGCCGGCTGTATTCTTCTTGAATAAATCAAGCAATCGCGCTCCGAACGAGGCCACAGAAGTTTGTGGATCGGTTTTCCATACGTTAGGCGCTTAATGGCGCTCTTCTGGGCTAGCTGCCAGTCCCTCATTTATGTTGCGAACAGCAGTTGCGAAGGATTAGGCTGTTCTGGAGGACATATCCATAATGTCACAGCTCAGAGCATACTGACATAAAAAAGTGTGATCACTCTTGACGGAACAGGATTGGGTAAGCAGGTCGACTAATTCATTTGTTAAAGGGGACGTAAAAATTTGTGAGGACGACGTAGTATCCCCTATAGATGTCGAGGCGTTTATCAGCTGGTGTCGTAGTAGAACGACATTGCCGTACATTGTGAGCATTGACTGTGGACTCTGTTGACTAGTGGTTTTGTTGTTTTCATATGCAAATTGCGATCCAAGCACTTGAAAACTTACAGACCGCTGTAAAATTCCTCTGGGATATCTCACCGCGAATAAATCGGCGAAAGTGGCAACGGTTGCTGCGTAAATGGACATGTAGAACGTTTCAATCAGTATCTTGATAGATTCATTGAAATTTAGGGCCTAATTTTTTAGAATATAAAGCGTGGTAGTGTTTCTCAAATGTTTGGTCCAGTTTATGCCATCGATGAGGCTGTTCAATTCCGGACTGAAAGTCTGATGTGTTTCTTCCGTAATAAGACAAGTATGGAAGAAACAATTTTATTTTTCTCTGTAACATTAGTAGTGTCTTATGTAACCAGTTTTGCGTTCTTATTGCCAAACTATGACAGAAAGAGACTTAAAAAAGTGTACTATGCTAAAATAAAATAAAACAGAAAGGATCCGCTTTACAAAAATGAAAAAAGGGAGTAGTGTGAATCCTAGCTCTGTCCATAAATAAGACGGTCTACCAATAATAAGTAGGTATGAGTGCAGACTAACACTGAATACGAAGATTACACCTCACTCAGTCAACGAAGACGCTTCACGCCAAATTTAAGCATAATACTAACGCTACCACCAGTACTACTACTAACACTAGTAATAGCGGTAGGACCTATAGTAGTCCGTGGCTCACTTTTGTTAAGGATAGTGGTCATGATAGGATATTACAGATTAACAACAAAACGACATAATTCGTTTAGCCAGGCAGCTGCACACTTACGGGTCCATATTGACAGGGATTAGGTAGGTAGTAGGTCGTTGCCTTTGTAACAAGAACCATGCAAGAATTTGAAGCAATTTAGAGAATTTAGTTGCAACATGGTGCACAGCCTTGATATACTTCTTGAAAATAATGTTTCGCGCATTTATTACTCGTGGTCCAGTTTAAACCTCAACATACGAAGCCCAAGTCGTCAACGTTCTATACTAACCTAGGATCTTCTGGCGACCCCATATTCTTTCCTTAATTTCTCAAAGTAGCAATGTAAATTACTCAGATTCGGTTCTCTGGATGTATAAGGCACAGTAAAGTTAAATAAGCATTGCTACCGTTTTTCTTTGTCGTCAAACCTGATAAAATGCGAAAACAGATCCCGTGAATGGTACCAGTAAAAGCTGCACGACGAATATTTTTGTCTATTTTCCACATTTCACAAAACTGATTCTTTCAGCAGCGAAAAGCTCAAGCAAAAGGTAACACACCAAAAAACGCTCTCAGTTTGGTATAATCTACGTCTGTCTAAATTCTGATTCTGTTCAGAGCAACATTTCATTGCCATACTGAACAACATATGAGGCGACAACATTGGTGAAAGTGCATATAGTATCTACAGTGCGGTCATCAAAGAACTTTTTGAAAACTTTGGACATTGTGGGTGCAAGGTCACTAGCGTACTTTGGCTCAGAGGATAATTTGGCAATGTTACACTGACAACGGCGAATAAACTCATCTCCTTCATCGCAATCCCATCAGAACTTTCGCTGCCAGTGTCACTTCCTTCTGTTTTTCCTTCAAGGCTATCTTACGATTCACGCGCATCTTCTTCTGGAGTCAAGTCCCCATCAGGTTTGCTGAAGACATCTTCCAGGTCACTGGGATCACATTTATCAAGCGTCTGAAAAGTATAGTCGTCTGAGATAAGCTTCTGGCCAGTTTTGAAAATATATTGTGTTCACATTATGAAAAATAACAAAAAGTAAATCCATCGAAATTTGTAACGTATTAAAACTAGTGTGATAGTGTCATGACCTCCAGATCTGCATTTTTTTTATATTTTTTAATCAAACGCATATTTATATACACACATAGTTACAAAAACACATAAAAATCAAGAATAAACTGGTTCTTACGATGCGGCAGTATCTACAAAAAAAAAAAAAAAAAAAAAAAACACTCAATGAAGACCGTAGAGCGTCCCGCTTGATATATTAAGCATTAAGAGGACCACCACATCGATGACACACGTAGCTAAACAGGAGTGCAATCACAAAAAGACTCCGGAATCATTTGCGAAAGTAGCACTCTGAGAAGATGAACTCTGAAGCAGTCATTGAGCTGGAAAAAAAAAACAACATACAATACCAGTGATTAGAAAAAAAATCCATGTTCATCAGTACGTACAAATTTCTTTAGTGCAAACAATAATATCCATACAACAACTGGAACTAAAGTTGAGACTTAGCTGACGAACGCGCACAAAAAGAGAGAACGATCGGGCCATATTAGTTACTGGTAAGCCAAAAAAAAAAAAACTAAAAATTAAGCAATAAGGGTGGTTAGCGTTGCTGCTTCTAGACCGTAGGGTCCTGTATTCATTTCCCAACTGTGTCACAGATTTCCTTCACTCTGGAACTTGGTTTTTGTGTTGTCTTCATCATTTCATACCATCATCATCGATGCGCAAGTCGACGAAGTGGCGTCGAATACAGACTTGCCCCAGGCGTCCGTACAACCGCAAACAGGGCCTCCCGGCCACTAATGCCATACATCTCATGCCACATTTCCATTTTATTTTATTGTGCGTACTGCGACGTTCTTGCTCTGTAGCCACTCTTAGGTAAAACGTTTACTCTGCTAACAACCGATGGTTTGAGATGCAGTCATTTTTATGAACAGTATGTGGATGGCCGTGCTTGATATCTGTAGTCATGCTATTCGTCTGCAACTCAAACAGTAGCTTGTGTTCAGTTTTTTGCACAATATCCCATCTGCTTCTCTGTCAGAGTACCTTCTTAATGAGTAAGATGTTGAGTTCAGTGAAGTACTGTGATGTAACGTTCTACATAAAAATGTGAGTTGCAGAATGACAGAGGTGTTTTATTCTGTTTACTTGTTTTACATTTTTTTACCAGATTCCTACGTGAAAGCAAAGGTTAGCACAGCAGCACGGTGTATCAGTATGTACGTCACTTCCAGGTGGGGCTAAACTGATCGGGCCCAAGAAATCAATTCTTCGTACAGTGATGGTCTGGCAGGTCAGACTTAGAGTGAAGTTTTGGCATGTTCAGAGTTGTTGCTACAACACTATTACGAGACAAGAGCAAATCTGTTGTAACGAACAACAAGAACAGTGTACCCCAATGTGGTCGTGTCTGCACGAACTTCTCAGAACACGAAGTTTCTTTAATATTGTTGATTCGATGCTAGATCATGTCAGCGATCTGTTGCGTCAACCTTTCTATGGCACACGCTTCGGGTTGGACTGACGACACTTTGTGCCACTACTTCGACATCTATCGTACAATGGTGATCTGGCAGTTCAGACGTAGAGCGATGTTTTGGCACGTTCAGAGTTGTTGCTGCAACACTATTACAAGAGCAAATCTCTTGTAACCAACAACAAGGACAGTGTAACCACAACGTGGTCTTGTCTGCACGGACTTCTCAGAACACGCAGTTTCTTTAACATTGTTGATTCGATGCTAGATCATGTCAGCGACCTTTCTGCGTCAACCGTTCTATGGCACGCGCTTCGAGTTGGACTGACGACACTTTGTGCCACTGCTTCGACACCTATTGTGTAGAAACCAGAAACGGCTCATTGTCCAATGGGAGCGCATGTTAATCGGTCGATGAAAAGTAATTTTATATTTAACAGGTATTTGTTTTGCTAACTACGTTGTCGAAAAATTATCTTAAAATGAAACACATAATTTAATTTCGTGAAAGGAACGTTTTAAACTGTTTAAGCACAATTTTAGAAATATTGTTCTCATCAAGAGAGAGACGCTTTGCACTACTCGAAAGCAATTTTTCCTAGTCAACTCACTGTACCCATATATCCACTGAGTACTGTGAACTTCCATTAATCTTCGCGATTAAAAGTGGAAAACAATGTAATAAAATGCATCCAATTTCATCGCATGCAGTTTTCAAGGGTTGCAAACTCCCGCCGTGTTCTAAAACTCCATACGTCTTTCTCAGAATAACCAAAAATCCTTAAAAAGTGACATATGAGATGTAAGTTACTCTGACCAATCCTTTCACCCGAGACTCCAATCGAACCCTTCTTCGATCACCTTTCTTAGTAGGCCCATAGGACTTCGCCTTACCTGTTCTGTGCAGTGGCCTCGTTGAAGTTGTCCCTCGCAGCGGAGACAGTAAAGCACTGCACCCGATCGTTTCGTACATTTCTCCAATGTATCGCTCAATTATTTCAATAATTCTGCGGATGCCTCCTACTTGTTAGTAAGTGAATTAACTAAAACATCTACTAATCACAGGTTGCTACAATTTCACTGCAAACTTGCTTTACTTCTTTGTAAGACTAGAGCCTTCGACTATATGGCCGTAGAGGAGAATATGAATTATACAGAACCTGATGGCTGTTACCGAGCAAGAAATATGTTAAAATGTATGTGTTAACTGGAAACAGAAGAGAGCTTTGAAATTGTTTGAATGGCCGTCCTTGCATGAAAATAAAATACAGAAACACGAACTCCTAGTCGATAATATCGTACAATATAAAGATTCTCTAAGCTGGAAGTTTAAAATTAACCTTTTGCCCAGAACAACCTTCCTGAATTCACCGACACTTACCAGGCCGAATGGAAGACAGTCGACGGCGGCACTGTAGGATGCGCAATATTCTACAGTGCAGAAAATCAGCACCTCCCCCAGTCTATGGAGACGTAAAACCTGCTACTTGGAAACTATCGCAATTAGGGAAGCAGGAAAACACGGCAGATCTTGCACGCGCTGCAGTATGCTGATAGTAACCGATTCCTCACGTGTATTGAGGTCTCAGAAACCGAAAGGAAGTAAATTATGTCGACTATAATTACAGATACTGTAAAAAATAGTCATTAAAAATAAGCAAACCAGAGCAGTAAGAAATTTCTAGTGGATTCCAGCACAATAGTATCTTTCGTAATTACACAGTAGTCAGCTTAATGAAGCGAACAATGAACTCTGGCGAAACCGAAAATCAAATATTTCCTTCCCAGGAAATGCCGAAATTAATAAATGAAGAAATAAGAAAATACGGCTTGCGATTAGCCTAACAGCTCACATGAGCGCATTATGGACAACTACCGCCTGGTTTACTGTTTGGAATAGATGAAGACGATTCATAAAAACCATAAAGTACACACCCTTACATCATGGTAAATTTACACTCTACCTGTTACGAATATACTGCCCTCCATAAGTTTGGAAACACGAAGTAATTATGGACAATGTAAAGGAAATACATTCTAAAATTACGTTTCATTGTTTTCTGGATATAGAGTCGAGGGGCACGAAAGGGAAGCAGTGGTTGGGAAGGGAGTGAGACAGGGTTGTAGCCTCTCCCCGATGTTATTCAATCCGTATATTCAGCAAGCAACAAAGAAAACAAAAGAAAAATTCCGAGTCGGTATTAAAATCCATGAAGGAGAAATAAAAACTTAGAGGTTCGCAGATGACATTGTAATTCCGTCAGAGATAGCAAAGGACTTGGAAGAGCAGTTAACCGGAATGGGCAGTGTCTTGAAAGGACGATATAAGATGATCATCAACAAAAGCAAAACGATTATAATGGAATGTAGTCGAATTAAGTCGGCTGATACTGAGGGAATTAGTTTAGGAAATGAGACACTTAAAGTAGTAAAGGAGTTTTGCTATTTCTGGAGCAAAATAACTAATCATGATCGAAGTAGAGACAATGTAAAATGTAGACTGGCAATGGCAAGGAAAGCGTTCTGAAGAAAAGAAATTTGTTAACATCGAGTGCATGTTTAAGTCCCAGGAAGTCGTTTCTGAAGGTATTTGTATGGAGTGTAGCCATGTATGGAAGTGAAACATGGACGATAACTAGTTTGGACAAGAAGAGAATAGAAGCTTTCGAAATGTGGTGCTATAGAAGAATGGTGAAGATTAGATGGGTAGATCACGAAACTAATGAGGAGGTATTGAATAGAATTGGGGAGAAGAGGAGTTTGTGGTACAACTTGACTAGAAGAAGGGACCGGTTGGTAGGACATGTTCTGAGGCATCAAGGGATCACAAATTTAGCATTGGAGGGCAGCGTGAAGGGTAAAAATCGTAGAGGGAGACCAAGAGATGAATACACTAAACAGATACAGAAGAATGTACGTTGCAGTAGGTACTGGGAGATGAAGAAGCTTGCACAGGATAGAGAAGCATGGAGAGTTGCATCAAACCAGTCTCAGGACTGAAGACCGCAACAACAACAACAACAACAACAGATATTCATTAACGTAAATGCTACTATTAAAGTATAGTTTCGTTTAGACAGCAACCCTCTTCATTAATAACTGTCTTGCGTACTCTCTGCATGCCATGGGTCAGCTTTATCTGAGTTTCAGATGGAATACTTTACATTCTTGCTACAGGAATTTCCATAAGTGTGTCCCACTCATGATTATTCGTTTTCGGATCCATCTTTTCAATTCATTCCATAGCAGCCCGACTGTATTACTATCAGTGGACAGGGGGTGGGGGTGGGGGCAGACCACAATTTTCAAAGTTTTCACAGCCACTATAGCAGGATGTATATTTCGGGTCGATGTTTTCCTGCAAGTAAAATCGTTTCCAATTGGACGCAAACCAGATGTCCTGGTGCGTAACGGGAGAATTGCATGATAATCCTTTTTATTCACTTTTCCATCTACTTTCTCCAATCCTCCAACGTCATTCCCTCCAAAAGTTCCCCACACCATCACAGCACCTCCTCAATCGTTCAGAGTTGGAATTACATAATGAGGAGTCTAGCGTTCATGGGTGGAACGTCGGATGAATTGACGATGTCTCCCTCCAAATGTTTCTAACTTGGTTTCATCAGTGAATAAGACTCTTTCAGAATCTCCTGCTGTCCAGTGTTGGTGTGCATCAGCCAATTTAAGTCTTTCTTCTTGTTAAGAGGGCCAAAAATGGTTTCTTTGCTGCAACAAAATGGAGGCTGTTTTATGCTATGCGCCGTCTCACTGTTGACTCGGTCACTGGTGTATCCCTAGTTGTGTTCTGTTTTACACCTAATTCGCGGAATTCTTGAATCTATTACGTTCTTGAATCTATGACATTTACTGATCACAACCAAATACTTCTCCACGCCTTCTGATGCCGATGCTGGTGACAACTGACTGCTGTCTTGACAACTTTTCTGATGGAAATTTTCAATTTCTTTGATACTTATTGGACTTTATTGCCTTCTTGGTGCAAAAAATGTTTGCCTTTAGGGTGTGCTACAACAGGCACTGACGTCATTCTTTTAATGACGAAATTATCTGTGTAAAAGTTGCTATTTTACCATCTTTCCATGTACTGTTACATGTTGTTTATGTATTTGATATTACTCAACGCGAATTTGCGTTAGAATTATATTTTTAAGACGAAAAGTGAAGCGACGGTTGTGTGAGATGTAAAAGCTATTCAGTATACCATTCTTAATATGCGTATAAGTATTTACATTTCATAACACAAAACGAGGAGTTTGAGTCAAGATTGTAATGATCTCTTACGATCGGTTCTGAGCCGTGGCTGGTTCATGTTATGCATTGTTTCAACCTTGATTACTATTCTGTGTTTAGTCTCCCGAGAGTATACTCTTGTCCTCTCTGTCCGTGAGTGTCAGCGTTGTGTATCGATATTCGCACCTTGTACTATCTTTGGCCTGGCGCTTATAGTTTCCGCCTGTGCTGTGTGCGAACATCTGGTCGGTTGACGTGGAGCAGCGAGGAAATCTCCGCAGCGTGTGGTGTGGCCGGGGCCGCTGGCGGTGCTGTTCCCATTGCTACGAGGTCCATGGCTCACTGATCCTGGACACGAAAGTTGAGTTTTGACTTAATCTACCATCTAGTCACGACTGTTCACATTGTGTAGATGGGTTTTGTTTTCGGCTGTTGGGACATTCCCAGAGCAACAATGTGTGCTTTCAAGTTGGCAAATCTTAGCCACCCTCCGGTGGAGTTTAACTGTACTTCGTTATTTAGAATTGAAGTGCACCGGCGGACTGTCCTCCCTTGTGGCCGTTAACATTCCGGTTACCTTCCCTGGCCGCTCACGTAAATTCAGGCAGTGTATTTTCCTCATCGTGTTTTCACTGTCCTGCACAGTGTGCAGTTTGACAGCCCAATGTATAATTGGTTGTGGGCGCCAATACTTTCTACATTGTTCCATTGAGCTCCCTGTTGTGTGCTGGTCAGATGGACTGGAAGCTATCTTGTCGGTGGGCCCGTTGATTGTCTATCGGTTGGGTTGTCGTTGGATCGAGGATGGTTGAGCTGACTCCCTGTCTCACCTAAGTGTTTGAATTCCAGGCCCACCCTCGGAAACGTCTGAGCACAGTTGAGTGTACTGCCTTTCCTTATTTGTTCTTGTTGTTCGTATTCGTATGGCTTCTAGCCGATTTTTTAAATTAAGGTTGCTTTGCCCTTAAGGCGTAAGACTGTTTGGGCCTTTGACCTAATTTAAAGAACTGTTTTAAGTAAGGCCGTTGGCTCTTTTAAAATTTTAATTTTGTTGAGACTTAAGTGATGGGCATTCAGCCTATTTTAAATTAAAATTGTTTTGCTCTTAAGGAGTCAGATTGTTTACGCCTTCTGCCTTTTAAGTTTCTGATTTTGGTTTGAGTCTTAACTTATTGGTTCAGCCGATTTTAAATGAGATTGTATGGCGCATTCAGTCGGTAGTTAAGTTCCAAAAATTAATGCTGTGTTTTTTTAAATATTTTCTTGGTTCTTGTAATGTTTGGTCAAATGAAAAAGTCGTACGTACGAGTGTAACTGACAGCCGCTTATTTTGGCGCCTTTCCACAATTTAAACTACCTGTCCGATCCTGCAGGTTTAGAGGCGCGTCTCAGGTTGAAATAGGTCGCTTTTAGGCAGATACAGACGTACTGATGTATCTTCTGCTTCTTATTCGTTTCTTGTTTGTAAGGTGACTAGGCGGTCTGCAGATGGATCGTACCTTCCACGAACAGTGAGTCGCGAGTGGAGAGGTCGATGGGTTGGCGTAGAATGGCAGGCGTGAGTCTGTGACACGTAAGTAGGCAACCCGGGTGCGGAGCGTGGGCGGGGCTAAGCTGACAGTTGCAGCAGCTAGTAGAAAATGAGAAACCAGCTCGCAGATGTAACTGTAACAGTTTTCCCAGTGTTGTAAATGACGAAAGGCAGTTGGCCGATGGGAGTGGGTGTGTGAAAAAAACGTTACGTAGTATCATGTGAAGGAATGATGACTTTTAAACTAAGCGAGCTATGACAACTCCAAACCCGTGACAATTACACTGTCCCCTAAACGATTACAATGTGACCAACGGTACAGTCTGTACGACAGAACTCTACGTGCCACACGTTTCAGTTATTTATATTTTTATGGCTCATAATTATTATTACGCGTGAACAAACTATTTGTTTTATTCTGTAGTCGCTGGCTATCGGTTTCGATACACAGTACCATCTTCACAGCATCTTCATCCGACACACATGCACTGGGAGAGAGCGTGACGACCGCTTACCATGAGATGGTCTGAGGATGTTACTGTGTTCCGAAACCGGTAGCCAGTAGGCAAGCTAAAAAATTGTGAATATAGACTAAAATACTTTTTCCTGTGGTGGTCGCTTTGCGGACCGGCCGTATGACGGGAATATGTAATACCCCTGAAAAAAAAAATGGCTCTGAGCACTATGGGACTTAACAGCTCAGGTCATCAGTCCCCTGGAACTTAGAACTACTTAAACCTAACTAACCTAAGGACATCGCACACATCCACGCCCGAGGCAGGATTCGAACCTGCGACTGTAGTGGTCGCGCGGTTCCAGATTAAAGCGCCTAGAACCGCTCGGGCGCCATTGTCTGCTACCACTGAACACATAATCACGGAGGCTCATCTTATACATCAATGAAGAGATATTATGATCCACAATAGGTACAACAATATATTGATGAAATGAAAATTATGTGGAGCTGATCGGTTTCTGTTTCCGAACAATGATGTTTCCCAACCTACTCATTGGCATAATACCAAGTAGATTTGTGGATACAAATTTCAATATTGGACTTCTATGGAGAGATTAGCCTTGGTCTAGAGGTTTCTGGCCATCAGTACGTCCTACTCCGAAAAACTATGCGTCTATAGTCTCAAAAAATGAACACAAATAAATAGACCATCGATGTTCACTATACCTCTACTAGTTCCCTACGCTTTCCTTGGTTTTGGAGGGTGGGTTTGGGACATGACGACCACGCCTCGGGTTGCGACACCTGCCCACTTTGTCACCACATCCCCCTTTTGACTCCAGGAAGGTTAAAATAAAATTAAATAAAAATGCTCAAAACTTCCGGCATAAGAAGTCGGACCTTCATTCTTCCAACGGCTTTGTCAAAGAGGGAGGAGGAGATAACAGACGTTCAGAGCACTTTCTGCCAATGCAGACGGAAAAATCAGCAATGATCAACGGCATAAGGATGTAGAAGGCAATGGAATCCACTTCATTGAAGAAACAAAATGTGTATCCACAAGACACGTGGCCTGTAATTCAAAAAGAGTGTTGTGATGATCATGCCACTCGCAAAATTTTTCCGAATAGTCCCCCATCCGGATCTCCGGGAGGGGAAAGAAAAGGAGGAGGTGACCATAAGAAAAATATTAAATAAAAAAGGAAAGGATAACGCTCTACAAGTCGTGGCATGGAATGTCAGAAGCATGAACATGGTAGGGAGGCTAGAAATCTGAAAAGGGATCTGCAAAGACTCGCTCTATAATAGCAGCATCAGTGAAATGTAATGGAAAAAAGACATCCATTTATGGTCTGATGAGTATAGGGTAATGGCAACAGCAAAAAAAGGTATGATGGGAGTAGGATTCGTTATGAATAGGAAGGTGGGGCAGAAAGTGTGTTACTGTGATCAGTTCACTGACATGTTTGTTCTTGCCAGATAACCATAGTTCAGATATACATAACGAATCGCAAGCTGAAGATGAAGAGACAGAGGAAGCATATGAGGATATTGAAATGGTAATACAGTACGAGAATAAAGATGAAAATCTAGTAGTCATGGGAAAAAGGAATGCCGTTGTAGGGGAAGGAGTAGAAGGAAAGGTCACAGGGCATGGGACAAGGAATGAGGGAGGAGAGAGACTAAATCAGTTCTGTAATAAATGTCAGCTGGAAGTAGCGAAAGTCTGTTCAAGAATCACAAGAGGAGGAGGTATGCCTGAAAGAGGCCGGGTGAAAGAGTTGAGACGGATTACATCATGGTTAGATAGAGATTCAGATACTGGGTTGTAAGGCGTACCCAGGTGCAGATATATAATCAGATCACAAGGTAATAGTGATGATTAGTAGGCTGAAGTTTAAGAGATTAGTTAAGAAGAATCAATACGCAAAGAAGTGGGATACGGAAGTGCTAAAGAATGGTAAGATACGCATGAAGTTCTCTAAGGCTATAGATACAGCAATAAGGAATAGCCCAGTAGACAAGACTGTTGAAGAGGAATGGCTATGTCTTAAAAGGCCCATCACTGAAGCTGGAAAGAAATACATGAGTACATAGAAGATAACTGCGATGAAACCATGGCAATAGAAGAAGTACTTGAGTTGATCGGTGAAAGAATGAAGTACAAAAATATTCAGGGAAATTCAGGAATACCGAAATACAAGTCGCTGAGAAATGAAATAAATACGAAGGGCAGGAAATCTAAGACAAAACGACGGCATGAAAAATGTGAAGAACTAAAAAAAGAAATGACTGTGGGAAGGACTGACTCAGCATATAGGAAAGCCGAAATAACCTTCTATGAAATTAAAAGCAAGGGTGGCAACATTAAGAGCGATACAGGAATTCCACTGCGGCGGAGAGGGCTCATAGATGGAAAGAGTACTGTGAAAGCCTCTGTGAAGGGGAGGATGTCTAATGTGATAGAAGAAGAAACGGGAGTCGATTTAGAATAGATAGGGGATCCAGTGTTAGGATCAGAATCTAAGAGAGCTTTGGAGGAGTTAAGATCAAATAAGGGAGAATGGATAGATGACATTTCACCAGAATTTCTAAAATCATGGAGGGGGGGGATCGGCAACAAAAACACTATTCACGCTGGTGTGTGGAATGTGACATGCCATCTGACTTTCGGAAAAGTTATTGATTGGCGACTCCATGTTGTCTTGTGCACTACGACCAGATAACAGGTATACTTGAAAAAAGAGACAGCATTGGTCGTATATTTTTTACTATCGCAAAATCGATTTTCTGTCTCTGAGTGACCATCTTCAGTGCTATATTGTGTAACTTAAATTAGGATGCACTGTTGTCACTAAGCTTACGGCAATCACATAGACTGACAGTCTATGTGATTGCCGTAAGCTTAGTGACAACAGTGCATCCTACTTTAAGTTACACAATATGGCACTGAAGATGGTCACTCAGTGACAGAAAATCGATTTTGCGATAGTAAAAAATATACGACCAATGCTGTCTCTTTTTTCAAGTATTTCGGAAAAGTATTATCCACACAATTCCGAAGATTGCAAGAGCCGACAAGTGCGAGAACCATCGTCGAATCAGCTTAAAACCTCATACTCCAAGTGGCTGATAACAGCTGTATGCAGAAGACTGGAAAAGAAAATATAGGTTGTGTAGGACGAGGATCAGTTAGGATTTAGGAAAGGCAAAGACACCAGAGAGGCAATTCTGACGCTGCGGTTGTTAGTGGAAGCAAGAATAGAAGTAAAATCAAGACACGTTCATAGGATTTGTCGATCTGTAAAAAGCGTTCGAGAACTTAAAATGGTGCAAGATGTTCTAAATTCTGAGAAAAATAGGGAAAGCTATACCGAGATACGGATAATATACAATATGTAAAATAGCCAAGAGGAAATGATAATACTGGACGAACAAGAAGGACGAGCTCAGATTAAAAAGGGTGTAAGACAGGGAGGTAGTCTTTCGCCCCTACTGTTAAAGCTGTAAATCGAAGAAGCAGCGATGGAAATAAAAGAAAGGTTCAGGAGTGGATTTAAAATTGAATGTAAAACGATATCAGTGATACGATTTTATGATGACATTCCTATCTTGAGTGAAAGTAAAGAAGAATTACGTGATCTGCTGAGTGGAATGAACAATCTAATAAGTATAAGATATGGATTGAGAGTAAATCGAAGAAAGATGGAAGTAATGGGAAAGAGCAGAAATGAGAACAGCGAGAAACTTGAAATCGGGATTGATGGTCAAGAAGTTGAAGAAGGTAAGGAGTTCTGCTCCCTAGGCAGCAAAATAACGGCTGACGGACCAAAGGCCTTAATTTGAGGAATAAATTTCTGAGAATCTACATCTGTAGTAGAGCACAGCGTGGTAGTGAAACATAGACTATGGGAAAGCCGGAACAGAAGAGAATCGAAGCATTTGAGATGTGGTGGTACAGACGAATGTTGAAAACTAGTTGGTCTGGTAAGGTAAGGAATGAGGACGTCCGGGGCAGAATCGGAGAGGAAAGGAATGTGTGGAAAACTACCAAGGAGAAGGGACAGGGTGATAGGACATATGTTAAGACCCCAGGGAATGACTTCCGTGGTAGTAGAGGAAGCAGTAGAGGGCAAAACCTGTAGAGCAAAACAGAGGGTGGAATACATCCAACAAACAACTGAGGATGTAGGTTGCAAGTGCTACTCTGAGACGAAGTGGTTGGCACAGGAGAGGATTTGGTGGTGGGCTGCATCATATCAGTCAGAACACTGATGACAGAAAAAGGTGAATATAATGAAAAAGTAGAAAACTTTCCTGTTGCACACTTCCTTGTGTGTCTCTTATTAAAATTATTCATCGTCATTGTTGGCTACTTGCATCTCGCGACTGTGCTGCTGTGATGATTTGCTCAATTTGCATATTGTTAAATTATCTCCTCACCTTTGGGAAACCAGTAAATTTTAATTCTGATTTTTGGAGAGGGAGAGGAGGAGGAGATTAGTGTTTAACATCCTGTCGACGAAGAGGTCACTGGAGACGGCGCACAAGCTCGGATTAGGGAAGAGTCGGGAAGGAAATCGGCTACGCTCTTTCAAAGGAACCATCTTGGCATTTGCCTGAAGCGACAAGCAGAGAAAGCGCCTGACAACTGTATTGATCAGCGATATGGCTTGGCTGTGGCAGCTATGACTGTGCTTTAACCATCGCAACGCATGAGACAACATTCGCTATCAGTATGTTGCAAACCGTCGCGTGAGAAAATGGGACTTTTACGGGGCTTACGCTTTAGGTCCTATTGATGAATGGAAGGTACAGTGAAGTGTTTTGAATATCCCTGGGGCCAGGGAATATCTGTATGAACAGAAGGAACGTCTTATTGCTAATTGCAGCTCGAACTTTTAATATTACACACTTCCTCCAGCTAGGCGTATGGTAATATTTGCATTAAATGTGGTCTCCGGTGCGTCTTTGGCAACGCGCTTTTCGATGCACCATTTAGCTCTTGAATGGTTCCTGAGAAAATCCGAAAAAAGCGTTTTTCACCACATTCATTCCGTCAGTAGAGGATATCAATATAACTGACCACAGCAAATTGCTCAAAGTTTAGCTGTATGTTCTCTAAGCATTTAACTAGAAATTTCTGGTTAAATGCTTTTTCCCATGACTATTAGATTTTCATCTTTATTCTCGTACTGTATTACCATTTCAATATCCTCATATGCTTCCTCTGTCGCTTCATCTTCAGCTTGCGATTCGTTATGTATATCTGAACTATGGTTATTTGGCAAGAACAAACATGTCAGTGAACTGATCATAGTAACACACTTGAAAAATGTTTTTCCGTTATCGAGAAATACCCCGATCCAGAACTATGTATTCCAAGGCGGCTATGTGCAGTAATTGACTGAAATTTTTAGATATATTTTGCTGATCTCGATTTTGAACAACATTGAAAAGAATTCTTAGTGTCTTTATCCATTTCCGTGATACAGAGGTTAAAAGTTACTTTACTTGTGCACGTTAAGTATGCACGTGAAAACCCAGTGTGAGGTGAAAACGTCGTTCATAAAGCGACGTAGCGTGGATAAATATGCTGTGAATTGTCTCCATTTTCATGACAAGGGTATGGGACCCCACATTGTTGGACTGAAATCGGATCTGAGATGTTAAATAAGTGTTGCGTTATTTCAATTTTATGTAAATAAACAACAAAGATTTTTCGTATGAGTGGTATGACCTGCTGTATCAGAGAAAAAAAGGTTATCGACGGAAAAACGCTTCCATCGTAGCACAAAAAGGCGAATATGCTCCTGTTTAAAAGACTGACTGAAAAGTGGGATGCCAGTTTACTCATTCTACCTTCCTCAACACCTTTAAACATGTTCCCAAAATATTCGCGCTTTTAAAGCCAGGAAAGAAGAAGACAGTGGTATTGGGAGAGGAATAAAGAGAATGGGGTAAGTTAAAGTGGGTGAGAGCCAGTGATACTAAGGGGCAGAGTGTACGACAATGACAACGAGGACGAGACGGGTAGTAACAGTGACAAGAGACAGCGGCAGTGGGAAGGAATGAATCCAGAGAATGTGACAGTGAGAGAAGACAGTAGCAGTAGAACAGGAGGGAGACTGTGGCTGTAAGACTGGAGACGTAACAGACAGACCCGAAGAGGTAATGACCATGAGCTGGGTTGAATGAGTGAGTGGGAATGGACAAGTGCAGGTCGATGGGTGTGTATGTGTATGTCTGTGTATTGAACCGGGGACCTAGAAACGACCGAGAGGCTTCGTCCCGCAGTAGCCCTCAGTGGTTCACAACCCCACAACAGGTCACAGCAGTCCAACCACCTCACCGCCGCCCCACACGGAACCCAGGTTATTGTGCGGTTCGGCCCACAGTGGACCCCCCACCCCCAACCCTCGCGGGAACATCTCAAACTAGACGAGTGTAACCCCAGATGTTTGTATGGTAATCATGGTGTACGCGTACGTAGAGACAGTGTTTGCGCAGCAATTGCCGACATAGTGTAAGTGAGGCGGAATAAGGCGAACCAGCCCGCAGTCGCCCAGGCAGATGGAAAACCGCATTAAAAACCGTCCACAGGCTGGCCGGCACACAGGACCTCGACACGAATCCGCCGGATTGATTCGTGCCGGGGACCGTCACGCCTTCCCGCTCGGGAAGCAGCGCGTTAGACCGCGCGGCTAGTCGGGCGTGCATCGATGGGTATGAGTGTGAGCGAGTTATAATTAGGAGAGATTATGGGATCGAGAGGCGAGCTGCATATTAAAAAGAGCGCGAATACGTTCGCGCCAAAGTGTTTGGGAAAAATTTTAAAGGAGCTTAATAAGGTAAAACCAGGCAGTTGTATGCACCTTTTCAGTCAGTCTCTTAAATCAACAAGCATATTGGCCTTTCCTTGTTTTCCGATACGAGCATTTGCCGCTGATAAATTAATCCAGTCGGTATCGCGTAACTTTTTGAAAAAGTGAATGAATCAGAATATCCTGTTAAATTTGGAATGAAATGTTTTGTTAAAAAAACTCTTTTATGTTCGTTAAAAGCCACGGCTAAATTTTCTCAGGGCGCTATCGCCAGAAACATCATACGTATTCCAACGTAAAGACGTCCGTCTTAGTCACAATGGATAAAATAAAATATCTTTCTTTAATGTTACTCGTTAAACCAATTAAATGTAATACTCAATTATTTATTTATTTTTCTCTGTGGGGCTTGTTGCTCCAGTATAGCTGCCTATCTGCAATGGTAGTGTATACAATCGAAATAATTGTTTTAATGAAACTGTACCTCTGGCCTACAAAAAGGAATGAAAAATATTACAAGACTCCGTTCTGCATTTATTTAGATTATTGTCTTTAATACCTTTTGCGATTAAATTATTATTAAAATTGTTTTATCATTTTTAACTCCAATGGCGTCGCTGCAACAATGGGCTTGCACAAAATGGCCAGGGAAACATTTAATAAGTATCTAAATGATAATTATGGGTCAGAGAAAGTACTTTTTGCAACTAACGAAAAACACATACTTCCAAGCTGTTTGCATATATATTTAACAAAAATTATCATGACACTACATATAATTTAAAGAATTACTTACAGACTGTGATCTATATGCGACCGTCAGATAGGGCATCACAGCCAACAAGACACAGAAGATAAAGAAGAAGACAAGAGCGTGAAACAAAGAAATCTTTTTCTTATACACTATGATACAGAGGTAATAGTAATCACAACTCTATGAGCACATATAGCGGTTACATTGTAGACAGATCGATAAGTTGATTTACATTACTTTTCTCAAGAAGCGATCCTATACCGGAGCTTGATGAATGAAACATACTACAGGGAGTGAACAGGACGCAGTAGCCTTACACATTCTGTTAACTCCTTGTTATGCTATGAAGGTCATTTTTAAACTAAGAACGGATTTGTAAACGAATAAAAGCAACTTTATTTAAGAACGTAACTTGAACCACAATATAAAATTTTTTCACTTATTAACCCACTCACCATCTACATTTAACCACTTGTCAAGTCATGGCACCAGCTTTTTGATCCAAGTATGAAAGAACCTACCGCCTTACCGTTAAACCAATTAGTAACGGTTTCTTTCAACGTGTCGTCATTTTCCGAGCTCTTTCCACCCAGAAATTCCTTCAGTTTTGGAAACAAATGAACGTATTTTGGTGCTAAGTCAGGCCTGTATGGTTGATGATGCAGTACTTACCAGTGAAACTTCTCCAGTTGCCTCCCAGACCCCGGTCATTGTCATGATGCAGAATGACGCCACCCGAGAGCAGCCCTGGCCGGCGATTTTCAGTAGCAGGCCTAAGCTTTAATAATGTTACCTCTCAGCATTTATTGCGATATCTCTTGGGAAAAAGTCTAACAGAAAAATGCCTTTCCGGCCCCAAAACACCGTGGCAATGATTTTTCGTTTGGAAGGTTCGTGTCTGAATTCTCGTGGTTCCGTCGGGAAGTTTGAATGATGTCACTCACTTGCTTGACGTTTTTTCACTGGGGTTCTGTGATGTAGTGCGCAATACAGGTTTCACCACCATCACAAGATGATTCAAGAACTTGTCACCATCGTTGCGGTAGCGCTCCGTAACGGGTAAGGAATTTGTTACTCGCTTTGTTTTGATCTTCTGTCCACAATTTCGGCAGCCATCTCCCACACATTTCTTTTTGTAGTGAAGTTTGATAGTAACAGTGTGAAAAACCTACTGATATTGAAACTTGTGGTGATTTCTGATACAGCTCAACAATAGTGAATGGCCTGTTTTGGCGAACTGCCTCATCAGCTTTTTGGTTCAAGCATTCATTCATGACAGCAGGCCGCCCAGAGCGTTCTTCGTTATGAACACCTTTCCTTCGTTGAATAAACAGCCTACACCATTTACGCACATTCCCATTATTCATTACACTTACACCATAAACTTCAACAACCTGCCGGTGAATCACGTATTTGTTTTGCATTTAAGAAACGAATTACCGAGCGCACTTCGCAACCGGCGGGATTACTGATTGTCAAACGAAGCAGAACAACCATATCACCACCAGCGGCAGAGACGCGAAACGTAATGACGGCGTTGTGAGGGTTCAGATGGCTCAAATGGCTCTGAGCACTATGCGACTTAAAACTTCTGGGGTCATCAGTCGCCTAGACCTTAGAACTAATTAAAACTAACTAACCTAAGGACATCACACACATCCATGCCCGAGGCAGGATTCGAACCTGCGACCTAGCGGTCGCTCGTTTCCAGACTGTAGCGCCTAGAACCGCACGGCCACTCCGGCCTGCCGTTGTGAGGGATTGGCGAAGAGTGGCCGACCGTGAACGGACGTTACGTGACAGGATGCACGGACACGGAGCTCTATCGGTTCTTGCTTTAGAAATGACCTTCGTAACGTTATCTCTAAAATACAGGCCCTTGGATTGGGACCGCAGCATTGAAAGTGCGGAAAGGAAACCACATGTAGGGGCAACGAAGGTATCATCTCTGCGAAACTTTATGAATGTCCGTCCACTGTTTTGCTCAGCAAATGTATTTTTGTATGCACGAATCTGTTATCAAGTGCGCGCGCGCGTTTGTGTGTGTGAGTATGTGTGTGTGTAGATTCGTGGCACTCAAAGGTGAGGCTGGTAGCATACTTTCTAAAAAAGCCCGACATTAATGTTGTTAAAAGGGTTAAAACTAAAAGTGTCTAAAATGTCACTAAAAATTACAATCTCTCTCTACTTTTCAGGCTTCTATTCATCTACTCATCAATACTCAGTCATGAAGATTTATTTTAAATGGTCAACGTCATTTTTTTTGTTAAAATGGACCATTAAAATTCTAACTAAATGGTAAAAGTTTAAAAAGAGTTCAGGAGGTTCTGACTGGTTGATCGCTTTAAAACAAAGTTACAAGATGAGCCAGCCATGCTGGTAATACTCGTACATTAAAACCTACTCCTTCGCAGGTTAGGGAGCAGTTCGAACATCTCACAAAGTGATAAAAGGTCGTACCACATGTATCTCACTGTCAGTTTGTAAACTTACCTCTCCTCTTTAGTCTGAATGTAAAATACATTCAATGAAAGTGTAGCGTGCTGTAATCTGCAAACTGCAAACACCACACATTGAACAGCATGAAAGGAGTGCAACATCGAACTGTGCCCTGTCCTAATGCGAGTGATTAGTGTCTCATGGCGCCTCAGTGCCAGGAAGCTGATCTCGGTTGTATAAAATTTGGTTTTACCACCGTGTCATTTTCAGGCCCTCTTCTGCCCACCTTCGCATGACTCGGTATCCAGCAGCGAGGGTACAGCATGTAGGGGAACAGCTACTTGATGTAGAAGACATACTTCCTTGGCGTCCACATCCGGTGTTTCAGTGGCCTAAATTTCCTTGCGTCCTGGTACTCAATAGAATAACACCTCCTTCCCCAGCCTTTGCAGACTGAGTAGAGAGTCCTAGTTGCTCTTATTGCCTTTTTGGTCCTTCAAAGCTTGCTGTGTTTCAAAACTGCAACATAATGTTATCTATTTACCTACTCCCCCAAGAAAAAAGGTCCGATAGTGCCTCTGCTTAGAGTTGCGCTGTACCAAAACTAGAATTAGGTAGTTTTGACTCAGTAGTAAATGAAAGCAATACCAGCAGTAATGGTAGAATTGATAGGGAAAGAAACATAATTGAATGTGTGTGAGAAGTATGCAAGGAGCAGACCACTTTTAATTGTTTTTTGTTGTTTGTTTCGCACATAATTAGAACCGCACATCGTTCAACGTTAGCGCATTGTGAATTTTACATCCTTACAAAATACGAATTGTATTTTATAAGTAGCAAAAATTGTTTGGCGGCGAAGGTAACCAAGGCAATTAATTTTCATGCAAGTACATTTTCCACTCACAGATATAAAAAATCTAAATGATTACTGTTATTTTGCACTAAATAGAACATCCTTCATCGTAATCAAAGGTAAGAGTTTCCTGTTATTATTGATGGGTCTGGAAGTTGTTTGTGAATAAGGTTAACTTGTTTCTTCACAATAAAGGATGACAGCCAAAAACAGTTGCAGGATAAAATTTATTAAAATTCTTGACCAAGGTTTCGGTACATATAAATATACCTTCATCAGAAGTAAAACTACTAAAATTACATCATGTAATGGAGAATAATAAAAACAATTATGCCAAAGGCGTCGTCAGTAATTAAAACATCATCTCCATTTGTACAACATGTGTAATGAGCACAGGGTCAAAGCTTTGAACACACTACCGCGACTTACACTATTAGAATATATCGGCCCTTTCACAACGAATGCTGCATAACCCACCCATCGTTATTAAAGAAAGATGAGATAGGACATAAAACAGCGAAACTGTAGTTTGTAAACGCCATAATGTAATAATCTGGGTTAACCTGTACACACATGGTCGAGTATGTGATTTTATCGGTTGATGTAGATATACTTCTTATTGCTGACACGCACTGAATGATGAATATTATCAAAACTAATTTTTTATCTCATTACTAAAACTAAAGCGTGAGTGAACGAACAACGCCACTTTACCGCCATTTAACAGCAAATGACCAGCATAGGTCAAATTATGTTTTACGTGTAAAAATATGGTAATTGCGTGAACGACCGTGCAACGCCCTTTCATCGTCCTTATACTCTATCGACCGACAGAGGTCGATTTTACAGGATCCATCCTGTGGCGGTAGAGGTATGAGCAGCCCATAGTGGCTCGTTTTCACTTATTCCATCTTAAATATTTTGTGACTAAAGCCCTTTTGGCATGTTAATTACTTTATGTGTGACATGTAAGTACTGCTTCTTTATTTTACAGCTGTTTAGTACTTATACTCTTTATATAAAAATGTCTTACCTATAACTCTGTGACTATGTTATAGTTTTTAATTCTGATGAAGGCACTCCTAGTAGTGTCGAAACCAGGTTAATTAAGTCTAAAAATTGTGACCGAGGGCTCATTTCCTGCAATTGTATGTTACCTAGGCAAATGTACTCCCAAAATTTCGTTACTCTATATTGTTTTTTGGTGATGCGATTTTTTTCCGTAGGTGTACTTCATTGTATCAGGAAGTGTGCTTACTGTAGCTAGGGCCTGGACACAAATGATACGCTGTGGCTGTCCTTCATTTCTAAAAGTAGTACAGGTAAAATAAAAAACAGCTCCTGCAATTTCGTCAATTCATGTCCTGAGAACTGCAAGACGCATTTGAAACGTACCGTTTTTTTACTGACGTTTAAAAATTTGCCCACGGAAAAACACAAAACACAGAGGAGGAAAACAATAAAAAAACTATCTGCATTCGACAAAACTAACCCTCAAAATGATTGTCACTGAATAAAAACAAATGAATCAAGCAATAAGGTAGTACTGCCATCTACTACGCTGCCATAGTGGCAATACTTACTTGCAGGGCCTCTAGGTTGCACTGCTAGCGCACACACTGTTCCTTTGCTCAGAAAACAAATGGACCAAATTGTTATTTTTATGAGACCAGTGCGACACCTACACTGTGAGGTCGCGATCTCCTGGAATCTGTGGCCAACTCGTCGTAAACTCTTGAGTTAAGCCAAACGCCCATGCACAAGTACAATAAGATACCTCAAAGGAAAACTAACAGTGCCTGATTTGCCACAGTTCTCGGTTATGGACACTGCATTGTAAAAGGAAAAACATTTCACAGTAACATTCACAGAAACCAGCGCCTGAATTGGTGCTCTGGGTGCTGGCATAAAAAGTGGTATTCATTATCTACCTTTTGTGGAGAAGCTTAGGTATGTCACACTTTCATGTGGTGCCTGCAAGCCTAGAGGGAAAAGCTTTACAGAGATAGGGAGAAAATCGATGACGCCTTTCGATGGAGCGATAGTTGTGGTGTATTCACGAACCAACCCACTCGGATTCGGGAAGACACTGTTCGAATTCCGAACTGGCCACACAGATTGAAGTCTTTCGTCATCTTCCTACATCGTTGAACGTTAATGCCGCGATGATTCCTTTGAAAGGTACGCGATCGATTTCCTTTCACAATACTTTCCTTATCCGAGCTTCAGATCCGTTTGTAATGTCCTCATCGGCGACGGGACGGTACGTCTGATCTTCCTCTTCCTTCCTCTTGACTAAATTTGTTATAAAGTCATCCCTTCAGATTACGTTCGTAAATACTAAATATTATGAATAACGTACAATGTCATGGTCATATCGTATGTCTTGCAACCATATTGTTAGTTAATTACATTTCCACAGATGATTTAAAAAAACTTTTTTCCGTCATGATGTGGAAAGCGTCAGTTTGTAGGATACGTACAAATTATTACTTTCAGCGGATGGTCACAAGATGGCCTTTTTCAAACTTCTAACTGGCACACTGGCCTAAATTTATCATTAATGAACATATTTTTCAGACCTATTCGTAACGAAGTAAGGTTCTTGACGGGTTACAAGTGTTGAAATAAAAATTCGTTTATAGAGTAGAAGGAATTACTCATAAAAACAATTTTAGGTGGGATTTAAAAACTTGCTTTTCTATTTGTCAAACATTTTAAATTATTGGACAAAACACCAAAAGTATTCATTAATGGCTACTGAAATCTTTTTTGAGGCACTGACGACTTCAACATTAAGCAATGAAAATAATTTCCTCTTCTAGCGCTGTACTGCATCGATTTCACTATTCTTCCCAAACTGTGATGGGTTATTTATGACAAATTTCACTAGATAATGGGTCTATGGTGAAGGTGTAAGTAAAATGACTATCTCCTTGAAGAGATACTTGCAGGGTGACTCCTGCTGAACATCACTCACTTCCCGCTCAGTACTGACTTTCTCAGTGGTCAGTTATCGCAGAAAATTAACCGTAAGTTGTTATTCAGAGGAAATACACAAAAAATATTAGAACGTTGATTGTTTTGTTTCCAAGACTAGCAAAAGTAAAAGGACTTAAGGGTACATAGGTGGCCACTAATTTAGGACACCAAATTAGTTCGATAGCGCGGGTATTGTTTACTACGCAGGGCACTAGCATCTCCCGAAATGGAAACATCCTATCTTAATTGCCATAATATCTCAAAGATTAGCCTGTTGCCTACGAAGAAGAGCATTAATTTTAAAATTTTAATCGTTTCGTGTTGTGTGTACTGGGAAAGGACGGAAGAACCTTCTGTCTCACACTGATTGTCTCCAAGAGCATGTTCAATCAGTTCTTAGGTGCTGTCAGTCAGTCTAAAAGTCTTATCGAGTGATATAGACGGAAGAGGCAACAGAGATTTAAAGAGAAGCTACACACTTCATCACACGCATGTTTGGATGTAGATGTTAGCCAGTGTAACAGCCTCACTGAACGTTTGTCTGTACTCCAGTGGAAGACGTAAAGAGAAAGTCGTCTTGCACCTTGGAGAACCTTATTCTGAAAATTCCATTAAACAGATTTGTCAAATAAGTGACAGCACTTACCTTGTAACGTTGTGTGACAGTTTTATAAATAGTACAAAATTCCATTGACTAAAGACTTAAAAACCATATGCACGAATACCCAACGGGATAAAGATCATTTTGGATGAGAAATTTGTTCCTTCACCATTGTAGACATGGATACTATTATTTGGAGCCGCAATATTATTCAGTTCTTAAATAAGTTGCACTGTTCTATTAGTCATCGAACAATGTTTTTACTAGGGCAGACCCAAAAATGGCCTTCACTAGATTATAAATGAAACAGTGAAATATTTAAATCTCATCAATTAGAAAAGCCTTAAAACTACACCAACGGAAAAAAAATCCTAACACCAAGGAGTTGAGCAACATAAACGAACGTTGGTAGGCGCGCACTTACATTCGATAGATGATGTATATTCAGATTTCACGCCACTCGCGTAAGAGTGGAGCTACTGGAGACAACGAGGATCCGAATCAGGTCTGCTTTAAATACACTCTGTAACGGTCGTTAACGTCAGTTACCGTTGAGACTAGACGCAGTGAGTTGAAATCAGTAAAAACTGCCTTTAATGCGTTAAAGGTGACGTTATCAAAACCTTACTGAGTTTGAGCGTGATCGAGTAACAAGACTGTGAGAAGCTGAGTCTTCTCTCTATAGTAGTACAGAAGGACTTGACAGGAATGTAGCCACTGTAAACGATTGTTGGCCTCGTTGGAAAATAGAATGTATGGTCGCTAGAAGATTAGGCTCCGGACGACCACATGGCACTACCAAGAAGGATGACCATCGTATTCAGCGTATACCTCTGGCGCATCGTACTGCATACACACCAGCAATTTCAGCAGCATTGGCAGCACAGGTGACACAACGAACTGTTACTAATTAGTTACTTCCAGTACAGCTCCCGGACAGACGCCCCATAGCGTGCATTCCACTGACCCCAAACCATCGCCAGGTCATTGGAGGGCAGGTTGGAGGTCTATTGTGTTTACTGATGAAAGCTGGTTCTGCGTCGGTGTCAGTGAAGGCCATGAGTTGGTGGAGGAGGTAAGTTGAGAGCTTTCAGCCAACCTGTCTGTGTGGTAGACACACTGGACCTGGCGTGCAATTTCATATAAGAAGAGCACTCTCGTGGTTATCCCAAGAACCTTAAAAGCAAAATACTTCGATTTGGTTGTGCTTCCATGCATGAATAGCACTCCAAGGGCTGTTTCACAGGATGACGCTCTCCCACATACGGCTGTTGTAGCTCAATATGCTCTACTTGTCAAATATTTTAAATTACTGTACAATGTACAAGAAATATTCAGAGATGCGTACTGAAATCTTTTCTGCGGCTCTGACAGCTTCAATAATGAACAATAAAAATATTTTTTTTCTTTTAATTTGTATTGCATCGATTGTCTTACCTAGGCCTGCTCAATCACTAGATCAGTCTCCAGTCTAGCATATATGACGTATCATCGGACGGCAACACCATTGTCATCCTCAAACAACATTAACCGTCCCTGTACTGGCCGATCAAGTGCAACAGGCAAGGAACTTCCTCCTACAAACTGACTTGCGGCACCTGTACAACACAAAGTATGCATTTTTGCATACTTGCATTCAACGTTCTGGCTGGTTCACTCGTTATTAATGTCCCAGTGTTTCACATTTGCAGTGGCTTATTTCGCGCTTACCTTAACTTGTGATATTTCAGCGTCAGTCAGTTAAATATGTTACCTAGACAAATGTATTCTAGAAATGACATTACTCTACACTGATTTCTTTTGCTACTTTTTCCGTCAATGTATAGGGTCTAATACAATCGAGTCACTAACACATTACGAAACGACCAATTCCAGTGACTAGCGACATCTTCAGTTGAACATAAATTACTTTGTTTCTACATATATTCTTAAAGAAGCAGTTGTGTCTTATATAACGTTCACATACATAGATGAAGTAATGTTTAAACATTTAACCTATATTTCTGTAAATTCACTTTTATTAATTGTTTTATAATGGTATCAGCTGTTATTATCGACGAAGCCGTGAAATCTTTGATTTTACATTTCTGTCCCTCGTGCACGGTTTTGGGAGGAAATGTGATTTTCAATGGACAGTCTTGGCAGAGGAGCAGTTGTAAATGGAGAAATGTGTCTTTTAATACTCGTTACGGCAGCAGTATTGTTTCTTAGTGGTTCAGTATGAGCAAATATTAGTGAATACAGTTGTTTGGAAGTTCAGAACCTACGAGGGTTGCCCAGGAAGTAATGCACCGCATTTTTTTCTCAGTCGAAAACAATGCTTCGAATGCGGAACTTTACGTATGTATTATTTGTTGTCTCCTGAGAGAGCGCGCCACGTTTCCGTGACTTCCGACAGATAGCTTAGGTGAAGGACAGTTTCGAAATGGCGTCTGTAGGTGATGTACGTTAGAAGCAACTCGCCGTCACTGAATTTCTCACTGCAAAGAAAGAAACTGTGGGAAAAATTCACAAACGCTTGTGCAAAGTGTATGGAGCATCTTCTGTCGACAGAAGTACAATTAGTCAAGTAAAGTTAGTCACTGGGCACGGAGTATGAGGTCATTAGAAGGCGGTTCGGCGGAGCTCCAAGATTTGCAGCTGTCGGGGAGACCATGCACCGCTGCCACATCTCACATGTTGCAGCGAGCTGCAGCTTGTTTGGGCCATTAAAGGATACCATTCGTGGAATACATTTTGAGGACTATGAGGGGGGGGGGGATTCACCCAGCGAAGCACTGGCTCTGCCGCCAGGATAATGATTGGTACCGACATACACTCCCTTGTTTCGCGCTGGTGAGAGGCCATAGAACGGGATGGAGATTACGTGAAAAAATAGGGTGTGTCGATAAAGCACCATTCTTTCGTTTGTTTAATTCTCATTATGTTCAATAAAAAATTGTTGAAGAAAAAATGCGGTGCACAACTTTCTGAGAAACCCTCGTATATTTGTTTGAATAATGATTGGAAGCCACCTGAATAACAAAATACTTTTACCAGTTAATGTTTTTTTGTATCAAAGATAGGTTTCGAGAACAGCATCAAATCGCACAGAAGATAATGAGGCCACTAACAATTAATAAGACAAGTAATGTTTTCGAACGCGGGATGTAGATGAAAGATTTGTCGCAACTTGCTTAAAGTAGAAGATCCACGTCTGTGTCGAAGACAACTCATTGACCTTTAAGCATTGAAGACCACATTACAAGTCATACACATATTACTTCTCCACATTCTCACCAATCAGTTTTAAGTAATTATCTCCCTTCTTCACAAGATGGAAAAATTCCCTATGCACTAAATTCCACCTTCTGAAACTGCAAGCAGCCATTTTTGTAGGAGTTACAGCATTGGGAGCAAGCTACTTTTCATGTGCAAAGCATGCAAAGCTGACCTCTACCTGTAGATTATGAAGGGCGCCAAGGCGCGAACCTGTTACTGCACCCTTGTCTTCCTGCTTTCGTGGAACTGACTTACCAAGCCAGTTGTATGGGGATCTAAAATTTAAAGTACCAAGACGCAAATCGGCACTTTTCATACACACGTATCATTGCCTGTTGAAATGAGGTACATGATGGAAATATATCCACAGCCGACCGGGAAGTAAAAGGGTGTAAGATATTTTCTGGAGCAAAGTCCCGGTTGAAGGACAGTTCTCAAAAAGGATTCAATGTGCACTGTCTAATAAAGCAGGTCATCTACATCCACATCTACATGAATACTCTGCAAATCACAGTTAAATGCCTGGCAGAGGTTTCATCGAACCACTTTCACAATTCTCTACTATCACAAACTCGTATAATGCGCGGAAAGAACCAACACCTATATCTTTCCGTACGAGCTCTCATTTCCCTTATTGTATCACGGTGATCGCTCGTCCCTATGTAGGTCGATGTCAACAAAATATGTTCACATTCGTAGGAGAAAGTTGGCGATTGGAATTTCGTGAGAAGATTCCACCGTAACGAAAAACGCCTTTGTTTTAATGATGTCCACCCCATATCCTGTGCTATTTTAGTGACTCTCTCTCCCGTATTTCACGATAATACAAAACGTTCTGGCCTTCTTTGAACTTTTTCGATGTACTCCGTCAATCCCATCAAGGAAAGATCCCACACCGCGCAACAGTATTCTAAACGAGGACGGACTAGCGTAGTGTAGGCAGCCTCCTCAGTAGATCTGATTACATTTTCTAAGTGTCCTGCCAATAAAGTGCTGTCTTTTGTTAGCCTTCCCCACAACATTTTCTATGTGCTCCTTCCTATTTCAGTTGCTCGCAATTGCAATTCCTGCGTATTCATTTGAATTTACAGCCTTCAGTGTCGACTGATATATCGTGCAACCGATGTTTAACAGATTCCTTTTAGCACTCATGTGAATGACTTCTTAGTTTTCGTTATTGAAAGTCTTGTGTGGCAAAGAAGTCTTTGTACATCAGATTACATACAAATTTCCAAAAAGGAAATCTTGAGCCATGCTGCCTCTATAGCCGACTATAATTACGAGGGTGTTGCCAGTGTGGGGTTTTGTGCGCGAACTAACCTGTCGATTACGTTCCACAAATGTTCGATGAGAATCGTGTCGGGCGATCTGGGTGGCTAAATCATTCGATCTAATTGTCCACGATGTTCTTCCAAGCAGTTGCGAACAGTTGTGGCCCAATGATATGGCGCATTGTCATCCACAAAAAAATTCCATGTTTGGTTCAGAACGTGAAGCCCATGAATGACTGCAAGTCATCACCAAGTAGCCGAACATAACTGTTTCTAGTCAATGATTGCTTCAGTTGGACCAGAGAACCCAGTCCATTCCACGTACATGCGGTCCACACCATTATATGACACCATCAGCTTGCAGTGCGCGTTATTGCCTACCTGAATCCATGGCTTCTTAGGGTCTTCGCCCAACTCGAATGCTACTATCAGTTCTTGGCAACTGAAATCGGGGCTCATCTTACCAGGACACTGTTCTCCAGTCATCTACGGTCCACCCGACTTGGTCACGAACCCAGGAGAGACGCTGCAAGCGATGTCGTGCTGTTAGCAAAGGCACTCGTGTCGCTCGTCTCCTGCCGTACTCCATCACAGCAGATTTTGCCGCACTGTCATATCGAATATGTTCGTCATATTTCCCAGACTGATTTATTTAACTCTTTGTTGTTTGACTGTTCACACTGACGACTCTATGAAAACGTCGCTGCTGTCGGTCTTTAAGGAAAGGCCATCGGCCACTGTGTTGTGTGGTGTTGAAATTTGGTATTTTCGCCACACTCTTGACACTGTGGATCTGGGAATATTGAATTCCGTAACGTTATCCAATATGGAATTCCACATGAGTCTAGGTCCAACACCATTTCCGTGACAAAAATGTGCTACACCCCGTCGCACGTCCCTAATCACGTCAGAAACCTTTTCACACGAATCACCTCCGATGCACTGCCCTTTTATACCTTGTGTACGTGATACTAGAGCAAACTTTATATGTGCATATCGGTATCTCATGGGTTTGCGTCACTTCAGTGTTGTTGTTGTTGTGGTCATCAGTCCAAAAGCTGGTTTGATGCCGCTCTATCCTGTGCAAGCTCCTTCGAGTAACTATTGGAACCTATATCCTTCTGAATCTTCATAGAGCATTCATCTCTTGGTCTCCCTCTACGATTTTTATCCTCCACGATTCCCTCTAATATTAAATTGGCGACTTCTTGATGACTCAGAACGTGTCCTACCAACTGATCCCTTCTTTTGGTCAGGTTGTGCCACAAAAATGCCTCTTCTCCCCAATTCTATTCAATACCTCCTCATTAGTTACGTGATCCACCCATCCAATCCTCAACATTCTTTGTAGCACCACATTTCGAAAGCTTTTATTCTCTTCTTGACTAAACTATTAATCGTCCATGTTCCACTTCCATACATGGCTACACCCCATACAAATACTTTCAGAAAAGTCTATCTTCTACGATAAGTTGTAGGGTCATTATTGTCTCTCGTGTTCCAACATTTCTACGAAGTCCAAACTGATCTTTACCGAGGTCAGCTTCTACCAGTTTTTCCATTCGTATGTAAAGACTGTGTTAGTATTTTGCAGCCATGACTTATTAATCTGATAGTTCAGTAATTTTCACACCAGTCGACACCTGATTTCTATGGAACTGGAGTTACTATATTTCTTCTTCAAGTCTGACCGTAGTTCTCTTGTCTCATACATCTCGTTCGCCAGATGGTAGAGTTTTGTCATGGCTGGCTCACCCAAGGCTATCAGTAGTTCTAAAGGAATTTTGTCTACTTCTGGGGCCTTTTCCTTGGCTTAGATCTTTGAGTGCTCAGTCAAATTCCTCACTCAGTATCATATCTCCTATTTCATCTTCATCTACATACTCTTCGATTTCCTTAATATTGCCCTCGAGTTCATCGCCATTGTATGGTCACTCTATATATGCCTTGAAACTTTTTGCTTTCCCTTATTTGCAGAGGACTGTTTTCCCATCGGAGATCTTGATATCCATGCAAGTGGTTCTCTTTCCTCTAAAGGTCTTTTTTAATTTTCCTGTAGGCAGTATCTATCTTATCCCTAGTGATATATGACTTCACTGTATGTACACATATCGACCTCTGCACACAACAGAAAATCTGACAAATACATTAATATTAAGACTATGGCAGGGTCACCAAGAGTGTGCACTCCAATGAAAAATTTGACTATAAACATTAAGTTATTCTTGTTGCTGCAGCTGACAGCACACTGACCCAAGCAGTCAGTACAGCGACTACTCCATTTCAACCACCTCTACCGAAGGTAAATAAAATGAGAGTTACTTTCCAGATAGTCCTCTTATTTCGTTTCCTCTTATCCACTGAGCAAGTAATAAAGCACATACACCTCAGTCTGGTCACCGTCCACCGCAGGTCTGGGTATAGCGCGGTCTGGTCTGCGGTTTTCGTCCCTGAGGAGGGAGAGCAGCCAGCTGCCGCAACAGCCTAGGGGAATTCCCCTTGTGTAGGGGCGGGTAGGTGCAGGCAGGCCTGCGTTGGGCGCTGACAGGCTGCGGCTGCGGCAGAGCAGTCTGGCCACCATTATGGTGCCGGGCCGGACTGCGGGGGCCAATTACCGCCAAGCAGCTCAGCGGATGCCGCAAGCCGCCGGTCCGGGGTTGGCTCACCACTGCTGCCACTGAGGGTGCGGATTTTCGACACTGTCTGGCCACTTGCTGCGGCATTCACTGCTGGCATTAAATGAACATGGCTTATTTAATTTCCTCACTGTGTACTTCTAGGACTACAAGCACTAACAGCAATCAACACAGAGTGTATACTGCTGTCTACATTATACAGTAGGGCCAAATAGCAACGTACATACAAGATGAGCCATCCAACGCTATCGCCGTAAGTATCTTCATATATGCGAGATAGGTACATGCTACAGGGAAAGAGTGCCTGGCACTAATCCAAGGGCAAGGAACGGAGGAGGAACTGCCAGGGATTGTGTTCTGAGGGTCATAAGTCCTGCCCCCTACCTATAAAAAGAATAATTTTTTTGTTAAAACCATTTCTCAGTGGACTTTCTGCGTATTAGGTAGATTGAAAACTAACAATCTAGAAAGTGGCAAGTAATACCACAAATTACAAACTACGTTCAATACAGGATGCGTTTCAGTTGCTCGAGTGAGGGCTGTCCACGTGGATGAACTTGCCACCAAAATGCTGGCAGGGTACATCCTAGTGAGGAAAAGGTGCCCACACTCACAGGATAGCCGTACCTACTATACATTACAAAACCAAGGTGGTTAGTGAGCTCACAGGTATAACCACCAAAACACATGCGTAAAGCAACACAAAAATGGGAAGACTTTCTAGTAAGAAAAAAAATACCCTAGGTTGAAAAAAAAAGTCATGAGATACCGACATGCATCTGAAACTATATTTACTTAGAAGCTCTGCGAGTCACGCAAGGCGTGTGGCTGAGTGTACCCTGTACCATTGCTAGTTACTTCCTTTCCTGTTCCATTCGAAAAACTGAGAAACGAGTATTTTTAATTTCTGTGGTAAGGTCCTATGGGACCAAAATGATAAGGTCATCGGTCCCTAGGCTTACACACTACTTAATCTAACTTTAACTTAGGCCAAGGACACACGCACACCCATGCCCGACGGAGGACTCTAACCACCCTGCACTGCCAAAACGAGTATCTATATGCCTCTGTAAGGGCTCTAATTTATCGTGGTCCTTATGCGAAATATATGTTGGCGGCAGAAGAATCGTTCTACACTCAGCTTCGGTTGCTGGTTTTCTTAATTTTCTCAACAGAGTTCCTCGAAAAGAACGTCAGCCTCCTTCCACCGATTCCCATTTGAGTTCCGGAAGGATCCCCATAACACTTATGTCTTGCTCGAACTTACCAGTAACAAATCTAGCAGCCAGCCTCTGAACTGTCTCGACGTCTTCATTTAATCCTTCCAGGTATGGATCCGAAACACTCCAGCAGCACTCAAGAACTGATTGCACCAGCGTCCTATACACGATTGTTTCACAGATCTGGTATACTTTCCTAAAATTCTCCCATTAAACCGAAGTTGAACATTCGATTTCCCTACCACATTCCTCATATGATCGTTCCATTTCATTTCACTTTGCAACGTTACGCCCAAATATTTAGAAGACGTGACTGTGTACAACAGGACACTACTAACGCTCTACCCAAATATTACGGGTTTTGTTTTTCCTACCAATCCGCTTTAAATTACATACTTCCACGTTTAGAGCTAGCTGTCACTCATGACACCAACTAGAAATTTGGTCTAAATCATCTTGCATCCTCCTACAGTCACTCAATACGGTCGCCTTACCATACAGCACAGCATCGTCAGCAAACAGCAGCTTGCTGCCCACCCTACCGCGAAGTCATTTATGTGTATAGGGAATAACAGCGGCCCTGTCACCCTTTGCTGGGGCACTCTTGTTGATATCTTTGTCCCCAATGAATATATGCACGATACACGAGAATATACGGCGAAAGCATCACGTATATAAGGTATGTAAGGGTAGTGCGTTGGTGGAGCTGTCACTTGTACTCGGGTGACACATCTGGAAAGGTATTCGATGTGATTATGGCCGCATGGCGGGAATCAACAGGCTTTCAAGGCGGTATGGCAGCTTGGAGCTACACGCATAGGACAGTATTTCAGGATCGTCAGGGAATTCAGTATTCTGAGGTCTACACTGTCACGTATGTGCCGAGAATACCAAATTTCAAGCGTTACCTCTCACCACGGAAATTTGGTGTCAGTGGGCTATGGCAGTAGGCGACCGACGCGAGTGCCATTGCAATAGAGCGACACCGCCTGTCCTGGGCTCGTGAACATTTCGGTGTGACTCTGGTCAGATAAATCGGGATTTCAGTTGGTAAGAGCTAAAGGTACGGTTCGAGTGTGGCGCGGACCCCACGAAGCCATCGACCCAAGTTGCGAACAAGCATTTTGGAGGCTGGTGGTGGCTCCAGAATGGTGTGGACTGTGTTTACGTGGAATGGACTTGGACATCTGAAACAGATGAACCAGTCATTGGCTAAGAACTCTTATTTTCGGTTACATGGAGATCATTTCCAACCATTCATGGACTTCCTGTCCCCAGACAACGACGGAATTTTTATAAATGACGATGTGTCATGTTATCAGTTTGTAGAACATTCGAGACTATTCGAGCGAATGATATGGCCATCGACATCGCCCGACATGAATCCCATAGAACATTTATGGGACACAATCGAGAGTTCAGTTCGAGCACAAAATTCTGCACCGGCAACACTTTCGCAATTATGGACCGCTATAGAGGCAGCATGGCTTAGTATTTCTGTTGGGGACTTCCAACGACTTGCTGAGTCCATCCCATGCCGAGCTGCTGCACTACACCGGGAGAGGGGAAGTACGATACAATGTTAGGAGGTATCCGATGACTTGTTTTTCATCTCAGTGTATGAGAGGGACTGACTTCACGAACGTAGGTGGAGACGACAGATGGAAGCACCATTTCTCTGTGTTATGCGCTCGCGTAAGACCTGTGTTCACTATCACAGTGCAAAGTGAAACACCAGTAATTGCGAGTGAATGTTAACAAAGTAGTTTGTTGCGATTGTAGAGCCTCAATGAAACGCATAACACAGGTTTTATTCAAATTCTCGGATGAACGTTTTCCAAGTGCAATATTTCCCTGAACTGTAATTTCTTGGAAGCTTCTCGAAAACAATGTACTAAACACTTATTTTGATCAAAAATTCTATTATTATTATTACAATGGAATTCATCAGTGGCACATTAAAAGTGCTGCACCACATAATCCACCAGTTTCTTCAAATTTGTTGATCATATTATTTCGCCCATTTATTGATACAGGGCCTCTTAGTAGCTGTTTCTGACGGCCATTTTCCGACAATGTAGGGCTGTTACTGCTGCCGTCCGGATATAACAACTTTACCAGTAGTACACTGTTATTTTCTTCTCAATAGCCATTGCGTTTCGTACGGAAAACCTCAACCTACTTAATTGTGCGCCTTGGTAGGTGGGCGGTCAATGTGGGAGATTGTTAATTGAAGGGGGCCCAGGTTTTATTCCCAACCGGCACAGAGATTTTTCTCCTCTCGGGGGCTGGGTGTTGTGTTGTCCTCACATTCGTATCTTTAAAATTGACATTCCACTATTGCTATGGTTGTATAGTCATGCCCCGAGAAAAAAGAAGTTTCCTAACCTCTTACAACAACAGCCACTTCACAAAAGAAATCAAAATGGTTCAAATGGCTATAAGCACTATGGGACTTAACATCTGAGGTCATCAGTCCCCTAGACTTAGAACTACTTAAACCTAACTAACCTAAGGACATCACACACACCCATGCCAGAGGCAGGATTCGAAGCTGCGACCGCAGCAGCAGCGCGGTTCCGGACTGAAGCGCCTAGAACCGCACGGCCACAACGGCTGGCTAAAGAAATCAAGACATGGTAACAAGTGACCAACAGCCTCCTGACATCAAAGCAGGAAACATCTCACGTCCGATATGTTCACCTGGTGTCACAGAGTGAACTATTATTTTTCCAGCACACACCGCATGCGCACAGTTTAATGAACATACCTAAGACGTTTAAGCGTCCTGCAAGGTATACAGCCCGCACTGCAGCACTCGAAGCACCGTCAGTTTATTTGTAACCATTCGGTACGTTTAATTCTGTGGTTCCTGATGGATTTTGGCGAAATGCTTCATTTGTTCATACAATGTACATCAATTCCTCGTCATTAAAATTCATTCTAGATATAAATACTCTCTTGTATACGATTTCTGTGTAATATCTGATATGAAGTGTTTCACAAACGCCATGTGGATAGGAGGCTACATTGCCAGATCGCAGTGTAGGTCTCCTTATGCAGGGCAGTCTTGAGCACAATAGAGAGTTTTCACACCATGTATTAATTTAAAGACATTACAATCCCTCGTGGCAGCCTGTAACCCTTAGATGGCACGTCCCCAGGCGGCGGATAAGGGAATGCCTCCCAGATATGGGTGGCAGGAGGGAAATGGAATACCTCCCGCGGACCAACGAAAACACTGCGTCCTGCAGCCGGAAGTTGGATCATCAAGGACTAGGCCCACAGCTTAAAACTGCGAATCGGCGATAGACCCTCGTGACAGGCCGGCAGATACACTTCCACCACATCATCATGGCTCAATGTCGAAATATAGAGGAATGTAAAGGGATTGGGCGTCCCTCACAGGCGACTCGCGTCATCGAGATCAGAATGGCGTGAGAAATGAGCAAAGGTTATCGACTCTTTCAGAGCGAGGCCGGCTAAACAAGCGAGCACTCTTAATGTCGGCTCTATGACAGGAAGAGCACGTGACGTAGCGGAATCATTAAAAAGGCGTAAAACTGACAGTTGCGCAGTGCAGGAGATCACGTTGAGTGGAGCAAAATCACGAGATATTGGTGATGCATATAAATGGCAGCCCAAAATCAGTCAAAGAAGTTGGTATAATTGTTGGCTTCAAATTTCGGGACGCTGTTGCAAACGTAGTGCGATTTGACGACTGTTTGATGAAAGTTGTAGTGGCTACGTACGAGAGGAAAATCCATATATTCTCGTGTTATGCTCCGAAAACAAGCTGCACGCAAAAGACAAAAGATGACTTTTGGATGTTGCTTTATGAGAAGATCTTAGAAGTGTCACCTGAAGATACTCTCATCGTATATGGTGATCTTAATGGTCATGTTGGTTCAAATGCAGATGGATAACGATGCCGTGGTACTAGTGCGGCTGGAAATAGAAATGTAGATAGGGAGAGAATAGCGAATTTTGCAAAAGCACACAACTAGTCATCACGAACGCCTACTTCAAGAAGACAATATCTCACCTTTGGACTTACTACACGGCCCCTCCCGCCGGAGGTTTGAGTCCTCCTTCGGGCATGGGTGTGTGCTGTCTTTAGCGTAAGTTAGTTTAAGGTAGTTTAAGTAGTGTGTAAGTCTAGGGACCGATGACCTTAGCAGTTTGGTCCCTTAGAAATTCACACACATTTGAACGTTTTGGCTTACTACAATGGTAACAGCATGAGCCGTATAGATTCCATTCTTGCACGGCGGTGTGACAAACTTCGTTTTGGATGTAAAAGCTATTCCACACGAAACAGTTGCTACACAACACCGCCCGCTAGTTGTCAAATTGCACATCAAACTTCAAAAGAAGGGAGAATGCAATGGCCAGCGCATACTATATGGTGGCGACTCAAAGAAGCAGAAAGAGACATTATTTCATCCATCACTCTTCCCCCTATTACTGACGTAGGAACAACATGGGATGTCCTGAAAGACCGTGTCAGAACAGCGGCCCAGGAAAAACTAGGCATCACAAAACCAGGCCGACATAAAATCGATCGCCAAACATGGCTCTGGACTGAGAAGGTGAAGTAGGCTGGGCACTTTACAGAGCAGGTACACCAAAAGTTCCTCGCTTCTAAGACAAATGAAAACTGGAAAGATTACCGTGAATCTAGGAATGCAACAAAGAAGGCAGTTGCGGCAGCCAAATCAGCCCACTTCTGCGAAGTCTGCGACAAACTGGAAACAGCTACTGGAGAGAGAGAAATTTATTGACTGGCGAAGCAGTGCCGTAAACAAACTGCAGACATTGAAAAATTCTGTGGAATCAATTACGAAGAAGGTAAACCTTTCACCAACAGAAAGAAAGTAGCAAGCGATGGAGGAAATACGAGGAAATTTGCAATGAGGAGTTTCTATATGATCCAATTCCAGTGTTTACTCCAGTAGAGGAACCCATTGCACCTGTCACCTAGGATGAGGTTGTCGAAGCATTACGTAAAATGAAAAATGGGGAGGCAATGGGACCAGATGATTTTCCTGCAGACTTGTGGTGATGAAAATACTGGGATTCAGCTGAATGGTTGACGACTTACTTTAATAAGATCATTGAGGAGGGAAAGCTTCCAGCTGACTGGACATGTAGCACGACAGTTCCAATTTAGAAGCAGAAGGGAAGTCCAGCTGAATGTAGAAACAACCGCCGAATATGCCTTCTACCACGCATTATGAAAGTATTCGGTGCATCATCGATAAAAGGATCTGAAAAATTATCAGTCTATCCATCAATCAATGTGGATTCGTGATGGGCTGTGGGACGACATATGATATCCATGCAGCTCGTCTGCTTATTGGAAAGCACCGTGAGAAGTCAAAATACCTTTCGTGGTCGAGAAAGGCAAAATGTAAATATTTGCCTTTGCCCAAGTACCACACGAGTTAATTGGGCTTGCTCTGCGAGAGCATGGTGTACCTGAAGAGCTCTTTAGATGGGTCAGACTACTCTAATCCGGATTCACTCAGCTGCCGGACTACCTGACGACTTCCCTATTTCCGTGGGAGTTCATCAGGGATCTGCTCTCTCACCGCTTATATTTATCATTGTCATGGATACCGTCACAAGAAACATGCAGAAAACCTACCCTGGACGTTATTGTACGCTGACAATGCGCTACTGGCCGGTGAATATAAGAATGATCTACAACCTTAAGTCTAAGCCTAGAACGACCGCCTCGCAGATGTAGGACTACAGTGAATGTGTCGAAACCATATAGCCTTTCCGTAGATTTAAATGACTCTGTAACCATCAGAATCAATGGTGTTGACCTCCCAACAGCAAGGACTTTTAAATACCAGGGCTCGACAATCGCTGCTGATAGAAATCTCAGTGCAGAAACCTCCAACAGCAGCGCGTGGCTCAAATGGCGTTCTGTTACTGGAGTACTTTGTGACAAGAAAATTTCAAACAGGCTCTAATCAAAAGTATACCGTTCAGTACTCCGTGCAATTGTATTGTATGGGGCTGAATGGTAGCCTTTGAAAAAGGATGTAGAGCAAGGACTTATTGTTATGGAATGAAAATGCTAAGATGGGCATCGGGATTAACACTGCATGACCACGTCACAAATAATGAAGTTCGGTGTCTATACGGTGTTGCACCAATAGTAGACAAAATGAGAGAAAGCCGCGTACGTTGGTATGGGCATGTTCTTAGAGCAAACAAGACAACAGTGGCAAAGACTGGTTTCAACTAAATGTAAGGCAGAGATGGCCTGACAGACTGCATGAAGACCTCAAGATCTCAGGCATTCACCCTGATCAGGCACAATGTCGCAAGACGTGGCGACAACGAGCCAAAACAGCGGACCCCGCCTGCACACGAGACAAACGCCAAGGAAAAAGAAGAAAAAGAAGAAGAAGTTCTCTGCATTACAATGGATTGGGCTCTTTTCGAAGTGAGATAATTTAAAGGTGTACATAAGTCTATAGTTATGATGATTGCAATCCTTGTTTAATAGTGCCACTCAGTCACACATTGGCATCTACATTATCCACATTACATAAAAAATTTGCACTGAATGTTACTCAGTATTATGTCTTCAAGAGTTGCACCCTCTTCGCGGTTGAGGAAAAGTACTTTTTTTGCTCGGTAATAAGGTGCTACATATCTAGGTTATTTGCTACTGCTGAAAACTGAAAGACTACGCAGTTCATCGTCGGTGCCAATTTCCTCAAGAGGGGTGTTCTAAAATGAGTTTGTTTAGGAGACGAACACATCTGCTTCTTAGGGGCTGTTTCGTGTACAAATGTGTCTTCTGGAATAAGTAACACAAAATCTTCGCAAAACAAAAGAAAAAAGTACAAAACAGCGTCTCACATGTAACTGGTATTAATATTTTATACAGTGCACATTTGAATCAACTATTGGCGAACTGCGGCCTCTAAACGGTCTCATAATGTTTTACATACCACTTAATTTCAATTATAGCGCACATTTATCACCGCTGGCGTCATCGTATGTTAATGTAACGCGTTTCAGGAGATTTATTGCACAGCCAGAACCCGTAATCCAGATGACGTAAATTTCTTCTTAGCAGGGAAGGGAAAATTAATGAGCTCCTGTGGTAATAGCAGAAACCATTTCCTTTCCCCGACAGGAAGCTGAGCATCAAAGAAAGCAATTAAAACTCAGGAGTAAACATTACAGAAGGTCGTTAAAATCAAGAGTAACAAAGAGAGCTCTGCTTTTTCGCATAAGGTACGAAACGGTAGCGTTGTTGAATAACGGGAGCATTTCGCGAGAGCAGTTTTCACACAGGCTTTCGTCACAGTCTGCACTGAGAAGCGATAGTCGGTCGTTATATCCAGCCACCTTGTGCGCGGTCAAGGTCATAGTAAAAATTAATCACGTCCTATATTGGTTCGAAAATTATTTAACGAGAGCTCTTGTCGATTTTCTACAGTCCGTATTTTCTGAATTTTCAGTTAGGCAGGATTAGTTAGCGGCAATCCATTCAGAAGCTCTCTAAGTTGGTTTACATTCTGTTTTATTTTCAGACGTTTGTAACGTAACTTGTGAAATTCAGAGGAGAAGATTCGAAGCAAATTGTAAAATGCTGTTAATCTGAAAATAACGGAACTCATTTGCAAAGAAAAACAATGCGTTTACTTAGTTTTGGAAAAACATCTCCATAACGCCCTTGCACTACCATGTTAAAGAATCTGTTATCAGGATGGGTAGGAAGACAGTCACGAATTTCGTGACCTCTCTTTCTTGTTAAGATGTGTTACAATAGAAGAAAGATTATTTTACTTTAGATGTATTGCGGGATAATCAACGCTGCGTTGTAGAACAGTTCCAGTAACGTAGAGTACAGCACATTGTTTTGTTATGTTAACATTTATCGTTGGTACACATTGATTAAAACAACTTTTCAAGTGATGGTTCAGCGAGTCGTCTGTTAGAGGTTAGTCGCCAGTCAATCATAGTTCTTTTTCGAACACCACGGCCTCACTGTGTTGTACATTTTGTAATTGCACGCGAAGCCTTGTTAAGCGCGTCCAGTTGCACGCTCGTAACAGTGCCCCTCCTCTCCCCCTACTGCAATCTCTCAGTCAAAAAGTTTAATCGAGTTATAAATCAGTCATTATGAAAAAGATTACTTTTGCATGAGTCCGTTTCTATACACACGTTATGCTTTGAACGCCACGTACTATTTCTGACCGCAAAATCCTACTATATATATAATGTTGAAGATAGCACTGAAATGAGTCATGAGCAAAGAAAAGCAAGCAAACTGAAAAATAAAAAGAGCATACCAATTATTGGTTTGAATTGCTCGTATCAGTCATCGTCACTGATGGAAAAAATAACAAAATTAAAAATAATGATTAACGTAGAGAAATGAAATCTCGTTATAACATTTGCCTAGATAACATATGTAAGTGATTAGAATTTCCAGATCACAGTTAAATGCGAGAGAGAGGTAAGCCATTGCAAATATGAAATGCTGGTACATTAATAACCAGTGCAACCGCCAGAATGATAAATGAATACTTGCAAACGTGCATGCATTGTGACGTACAGGTGCCGGAAATCAGATTGTGGAATGGAGTTCCATGTCTGTTGCACTTAGTTGATCAATATAGGGACGGTTAATGGTGTTTGTGGATGAAGCTGGCGTTGTCGATGGGTGGTGTCCCACACGTGCTCGATTGGAAACAGATCTGGTGATGAGCAGGCGAAAGCAGTATGTCAATACTCTGTAGAGCATGTTGGGTTACAACAGAGCCATGTTGGCGAGCTCTACTGTGTTGTAAAACACCTCCTCGAATGTTATTCATGAATGGCAGCACAATAGGTCAAGCCCCCAGAGTGACGCACACATGGGGAACCACAAGAGTCCGGTTGTAGGTCCTGACCAACACATGGACGTCACTGGCACCGACGTAGAACCAGCTTTCATCGCAAAACAGAAGAGACCTCCATCTTGCCCTAAACTTTCTCATCTGAGACGACTGAAACTGCTAATAGTGATGGTTCGGAGTCAGCAGAATGCACGCTACAAGGCATCTAGCTCGCAGCTGTCCTTGAAGTAACCAATTTGTAACCACTGTGTCTTTTTGGTGACAATAGCCGCTCAAATTCCTGCTGCAGATGCAGCACGAAACCTCAAAATCGTACGCCAAACATACTAGTCTTCCCCTCCCAGTATTGCCACTTGACCATACAGAGCCCAATCTTTTTGCGACCTTCCATTCTCGTGACCACCGCTGCCATAAATCATGTACGGTGGCTACATTCCTGCTGTCTTTCAGCAGTATCGCAGAAGAAAGGTACAGCTTCTCGTAGCCCTATTATACGACCTCATCCAAACTCAAAAATGTTTTGATAATGGCGTCTTTATCTCTCTTGACTATCAGTTCACCTTGTCCAACCTCGAAGGTCAGTAACGTTCATGACTGTTACAGCGTGTATTTGAAGCAAACTTGATTTGCTTTCTCATAGTGTTGCGCCTACCAACTTTCGTTTGTGTCACACTTCACCTTTTTGGTATTGCGAATTTTTTTCCGTCAGTGTAATAAATACTGATTAGTACACAAGTAGTAGTTTGATGTACATTCCGCTACAAGGTGAATGTCGCATTTCAAGGAAGTATGGTAACAGATGAAAGAAATGTAAATCCGTCAGATGGCTGTCGCGAACGTCTTATTCAAATAAAAGGACAAGAGCGTAATCACAAGGCCTGAAACAGTTTTCACTAGCAGTTCTCGGTCGAAAACGGAACAAAGTACAATTTAGCTGTCCCGTCCGGCTAGCCGCGCAGTCTACATAGCTGATTCCCGAGCGGGAAGACGTGCCGGTCCCCGACACGAATGCGCCTGGAGGATTAGTGTTGAGGTCTGGTGTGCTGGCCAGCCTGTGGATCAATAATTCAATAACAGTCTTAATCGCATTTATTATTGTTATAATATCGCGAAACGGTTTCAACCTGACGTAGGGGTCATCTTCTGGGCGTTTACACCATTGGTCGACTGCTGGTGGTGTCACTCCTGTCTACATAACAGCAGGCATAGTTTATAACAATAATTAATGCGATTAAGACTGTTATCCAATTATTGATTAATCATACTAATCGCTGCTTCTCTCCACAGCCAAGTTGTCCAAAAAACAGCCTGTGGATGGTTTTTAAGGCAGGTTTCCATTTGCGTCGGTGAATGCGGGCTGGTTCCGCCTATTCCGTCTCAGTCACATTATGTCGGCGATTGCTGCGCAAACACTATCTCCATAATTACTGTACCACGCAAACATGGGGGTTACACTCGACTGGTATGTGGTATGAAACGTTCTCAGGGGGGGGGGGGGTCCACTGTGGGTCTAACAGCAATCTAACACTGGGTTCGGTGTGGGGCGGCGGTGGGGTGAGTGGACTGCTGTGGCCTGTTGTGGGGTTGTGAACCACTGAGGGCTACGGCGGGACGAAGCCTCTCAGACGTTTCTAGGTAAATACACACAATACCCACACAATTCAGCTGGGGAAAATCGTGCAACGTGAACAGGGTTATAAACTGTAACTATCCACAGTCATCTTCCTGAAAGAGCAAGTTAACTAAATGTTCAGGCATCTGGAGGAAAAAATTGGTGATTGATATTTCAGATCTCGCTGGAAGAAAACGTGCGTTTCTTTAACGATTTTCAATCCAATTTTCCTATTTTATAGGTGTGATTGCCTCTTCAATTGGGTGATAAAATAAAAAAAAGAGCTCCCCATTGTTTCAACTTTCTCAGTATCTTCCATCAGTCCTAAGTGTTAAGGATTTTATACCGCGGTGCAATGCTCCGAAGAGGACAGTCGAGCGTAGTGCTAGGCAGCTCATTAGCCGATGTATTGCATCTTCTAAGAATTTTGATAATAAAAGTTGTTCATTGCTTCATCTTCCCACAACAATATCTGTGTCATGGTTCCTAATGTTACTTTTTTCTTAATTGTAATTCCTAGGTATCCATTTGAATCTAAACCACTTTCATTTATGGAATGTTTCGTCTATCTAAAATTTAAGAGAACTTTTTTAGTACTCATGAGAACCTCAGATTTACTGTAGCTCAACCCAACTGACACATTACAGATACGTCGCCTAAGCCAATTTGTGATTCGTTTTAATCTCATTATCGCCTTAGTACCCAGTATAAGATGGCGCCATATGCAAACAGTCTAATAGGGCTCCTTGGAATTTCTCCTACACCATTTACAAAACCTAAGAACTGACGGGGCCTACAATGCTTCCTGTGGCGAACCCGAGATGTAACTTCACTTTCTCTAGATGCAACGGGACATTTCTGACAGGTAAACAAATTCTGAGTCGCAGACATGAGGCAATACTCTAAAATATTTTAGATAATGTCTCGTGGAGAAGAGCGGTCTCACGAAAGTACTTTAAAATTAGATCGAGACTCTTTGTGTTCATTGTTAACGGTACGCCATAGGTACTCAGTTTCATTACAAGCCTTATGCATATCTAGAAACGTGGAATAAACTTAAGATCCCCTATCGATACCACTCCTGGTTTCGTGAAAAATAAGAGGTTGTCGTGTTTCACAAGAACAACTTCTTTGCCTGTGCTGGTTATGTGTTGATAGACCATTTTCTCCGTAATGTTGAAACACTGTAACTCAGTAGGTTACTTCTGTTTCTTTTCTTTTGCAACGGTGTGACCTGTGCACCTTCATAATCTCTACGTGCGGTTGATTCGTCGAACGAACTGTCATATATGATTACTAAACATGGAACTATTTCATCAGCAAACACCGAAAGGAATCTCATTGGTACACAGTTTGGACCGGAAGACTACACTGAAGTTGTTTCACTAAGTTGAGGGCATCTACTCCAAAATTACGCATATTATCAGCTTTTACTGATTTGAATTCTATTATTTACTGCATCATTTTTGGTGAAATAATTTTGGTAAATCGTGTTTAGAAACTCCATTTTTCTAGTACTGTCGTGCTGTCAACACTACAGATAATAACTGTAATTATATGAGTCCCGGTTGCAAATTTATTTTTATTGCAATTAGCGCATTTCGCCTGGTTAAGGCTTTCCAGGATTGCAAATGTAAAGCAAGGACGTAATAAAATAAAATGACGAATTAAGAAGCGTGGTTCCAAGCTGCCCTAAAATTAAAAAAATATATACACATATTTTAAAAATATTTAAAAAAGTAAAAAAATTGAAACTCACAAAGCAATGCATATGGGGCAGTTAGTCAGAGCGATGGTAACAACTGTCTAAAGGAAGAAACGCCGAACAAGGTTCCCTGGAACAAAAACAAGTCTATTAACCTGAAAGAATAAAAACCGGATAAAAAATTTATTGAGGCGAGAATAAAATGTGGAGGGGCACAGGGAAATAAAGCATCGGCACATCCACCAGGTAAGACGCAGCGTAGAGCCACCGTACATCAAATGAACCTGGAGAGCAGGTGAATAACAGTCTAATAGATGGCCACATTGAAACTAGAGTACGGAGGGAAAATAATGTTTCCCACGGTAGCACGACGGTCAACAGAAGAGGCTAGCGTCGGTAAAACGCAATATACACCAATTAAAGATTTTTTTTTTCAGTGTGGAGCCGTCCGCCCTAGGTATTGCGAGCCCAGGAGCTAACCGTGCTCGTTTGCAAGATGTGACGTCAGAAATCGCCAGGACTGCTAACTGGGCAGTGCAAGTGATATACAAAGAACATTATACAGTTAATAGCACTGGAATTTCCACATGTAAACATGCGAAACTTCCTCGCAGTCAACGAGATCTTTAAAGAGCCACCAAGTAAATTCACAGCAAGGTTTACTCCAGCGACGCGTACTTTACTATTGGCTTATTGCTCACAATTTTTAAATAGAGTGTGCTCCGTTTCATATCCGACGTATATCAGCCCAGTCCTCGAGTTCACTCCTTCCGACGGTAGAAGATTTTGGAAAAAACGACATTTTGTCTATGGAGTGCTTGATTGATTCTTTTGTAAGTGCATGAAATTGTGTTCAGTGTATGCCGCTTTTAGAATCTGAAGATGGTCATTGTATGGCCGAAACCTGTGTCATAAACATGTGATTGCGTCTGTAAATAAACAAAAAAAAATTACGGTAGAAGATTTCATGCACATCGAGTGCGTCCTAAGTCATTCAGATGCCGAAACTATTGGATCGTTGCCAAAACCTGGCTGGATAGCTGCGCTTTAGCAAACTCGTGTTGGTGTTATAATCCCACCACTTTGAACGAGTAACCGCCGAGGGTATTTTTACGGGCCCTGTACCAAGCACCTCAAACTGACTGAGAAAGCCAGTTGCCCTCTGTCATACCTGGGACGAGACAGAACCTGACAGTTTAATGAGTACCTGCCGTGCGGTCTGCAAAAGAGCTCATAATATCTCTCAAGGAGACCTCGAGTACTAATACCATTGGTGGACCCAAACCTCCGACGACTACCCAAGCACCCAATGTAGTCCATCTCCGTATCATACTCGTTTTAGTGAGAATCCTCTCACAACGCGCGACGAGGCGCTATCCCAGGACGCTTATTGAGAAACCACTACCGCACATCCCATACACACTGGGCAACGCCCGTTATCCAATCTCTGGGACTAAATAGTCCTCACAGTTCTGTGGGTAAACGCCGTGCGCTCTGGCACCACTCGGATCCATGTTCATGCCACAACATGAACGTTGTATACGATTCTTCCTATTTTTCATATGAATTATCTTACACTCATCCACATTCAAAGAGAGCTATCATTCATTTCACCATGGGGAAACACTGTACAAGTCTTTCTGCCATTCCTTACGGTCGACAAACGACTATAATTTCCCGTGCCCAACGGCATCGTCTGCGAGCAGTCTTACAGTGCTGCTGATAGGCCTCATATCCGATAAATCGTTTGTGTTACTGAAAGCATTAGATGTCCCAATATGCTTCCTTGGGACACACCAGCTGCTTCTTTCGTCACTGTCGAACATTCGTAGTCCAGTATATTGAACAGGGTCCAGTATTAATCGAACCACTTACGTATTTGCGAATATACTCCGTATGATAGTGTCTTGGATATTAGTAGACGATGGTGTACTGTGCCAAAAGCCTTTCGGAAATCTAGAAGAGACTACCTACCCCGTTCATCTATTGTTTCCAAGATTTTGTATACGAATAATGCAAGCTATGTTTGACATTTTGTGAATCCACACTGCTTCATTGAGGGGGATGTTTTCCGCCATAAGCTTCATAATTCTTGAATTTAGGATATGCTCTAGTGTCCCACAACAGACTGGCGTTAGTGGCACTTCTCTATAATTCGCATTCGATCTATTGCCATTTTTGTAAACAAGAGTGTGACCTACGCTCTTTTCTAGTGAGTGACATTCGGAAATATCAGGTACTGATGGTGATGTTGGAAGTGTTTAGGGCGGGGCCGGCCACGGCGTGCCAAACCGCACGCAAGGTGGATGGACAGCCATTGTGCGGGCCGAGGCTCGGATCGTTTCGGCTTTGCTCGGTCATTGCGAGCAGCACTCGGTACAGCGCGTCATTTCTTTTAGTGCTGCGGTGTGTCGTTTTTAGGTCAGCAGACCTCTCTTCAGTTCGTAAAAATCGCGATGTCGGCGTTGTTTACCCTTCGATATTTATTCATGCTATGAAGGAAGTCACAGGTGTGGTGGATCTTTGCTCAGGGAAAGAGAGAGTCTAGCGATCTATCTGTTAACACTGAATGGGAATAAGAGAAGCGAGAGATGCGAATTTTCAACATCTATTACCCAGTCACATAAGCCAGGAGTACTACAAGCTTGCTGCGAAACGACGTTAGAGTACCATGCACAAAAACTTTAAAAATCTAGTCGGCAATGAAAGACCAAACAACAACAATGATCTACAGACGGAATCCTCTGTTTTATGTACTTTCTGCTAAATTTACGGGCGTGATACACGTGAAATTTCTGGAGTCATACCTGTTATTCCACTGTCAGTTGCTACAATTTTTTATGGAAGTGAACTACGAGCATGGAGACCTCATATGTTACTGCAAAGTAAATTGGCTAAGCCAAGGGGCATTCCTGGAACAATTTTTCGATTTAAAACCCACTGTTGTTCCCCTCAGTAAGAGAACGCAAGGTGACAAATTATTTCTGAGTTGATGGGGAGGAATTTAAAAGGCAAACCGCGTTATAGAAGGGATTAATTGTGACAAACGCAGTTCAGTTCCCTAAGCTCTCTGGCGTTAAAGAAAACGCGAGGTCTGAAGAATTCATTGTGGGCTTGAAGGATTTACAAAGATATTTTTCTGAACGTTTTGAGGACACTGCTAATCTTACATCTGTTTCCGAGACATTTTCGAGAATGTTTGCCGTTTCAGTTGCGCATGTACAGATACAGCTGAGTGATTTGTAGTGTAATCCCCTTTTTAAAGACAAATCCTTTTACTGTCCAGCATGTCTACGCTGTTTCCCTTAGGTAGAGTTTCCACGTCTCCATAATGAGGTTGCAGAAGAGCCCGTTATTTCGGTCGAAATATATCTGTGAAGGACCATTTTACGATTATGCAGCTATATATATCTGAATGCAAAAATCTTTGAAATTGCCTGCGTCTGTCCATATGCCAACATTTTGTAACCGATGAAAATTAAATTTCCTCTTTTGGGCACCAAAAATAATTAAATAACGGTGGAAATTTGTTTGGATAGTTATCTGTATTGTTGACAAATACGCAGTACGGCGCCATTTCCATCTATATTCGGTGCGTTTGCAGTTTCCCCTTCTTCTCCATCCTCCCTCTCATACAGTGTGACATGATGACGGGAGTAGTGTGCACCCAGGCTGAGTATTATGGCACGTGAGTCAGGGCATGGCTCATGAGCTGAATTCTTGACTGCACTTGCTTTAAAGAGATTAAAAATTTAAGTTCGCCAATTTCCTATTCATCCAATAGGTCAAGCAGTGTACCCTTTCTGTCAGCATGTAGAGTAAATTTTGTGTGCAACTGTGAGAAAGGGTTCTAAATATTTTCGTAACATGTGTCTGAGGTGGAAAACGGTAACCAGCCTGATGTTCATCTAGTATTAGCCTGCTCTTGATAGAAATGAGTAAGGAAAATTGTAAATTTCGTAACATATTCGTGTAAAATATAACAGGTCTTCACCCAGGCCATGGTTCCTTGTTTGCTTCAAGCAGACTTCATTGTTTTTCAATACTCGAGGACGCTAATATCGCTATTGCTTGTTTGTGATGCAGTCAAATGTTAGTACGGTAGTATCCACTTGCGGGAATGCATTTTTGAAGGCGGAATTTAAACTGTATGCTCTCTCTCTCTCTGTGCCTTTGTATTCAGCACTAGACATCCACGAGAAACTGAACGGGATATGTTGAGCATTTCATTGAGTTTACCTACGGAATTACGAGGGTGTTCGCATAAATCTTGTGTCAAGATCCGATCATGAAAATTATTTCAAGCTTCAGCCATGTACATTCTTATAGATATACGAGTTGATATTAACTTTGCTGTTTTAGCAACCCTACAATATCTTTTCTAACACGTGTGTTTCGTGGTAAATAGGTGACACAAATGTAATAAACAATAATATTGGAAGATTTAGGGAAGGACGGTTCACACATGTAGTAGCTGACATCACTTATATGCCTTGGTGGGGGAGCGCGGCAGTATTTTTGGAACAATGATATTATCTGAAACGCTTGTGAAATGAAATACAAATGAACAGTTAGGAGAGTTTATTTACTCAAAAGTGATCAAACACAGCTGGTAGCGCCTAGATTCAATTTCTCTCTCACACACATATTAATTCGCTATTCACAAAGCAGCAATATTGACAAAATTCTATCCGACACCGGATGATTAACGGGAGGTTGTTTGCGACACACGCGGTGCTCTCTAGCTTTCCGAGAGCTGAAATACGATTGCATTTGTCAGAACACCGCGACTAATGGAGTGTTAAGTCATAGGTGGTCTGGACCAAAAAAACTGGTGAGCCAATGAAGTTGGATAATGACACAAGTCATTTAAAATACCTTGAGGAGAAATGTTTTAGACAATGAAATAGACAGCATATTACATCCAAACTAACTGTACTTTTTTGTGATACACTATCTCTTCAAAGGATAGAGTCCCTCCTTCTCATCAGTTTCATCAAAATGCATTAGGACGGCTTGAAACTGATACAGTATTCCAACCGAAGTGAGTGCTTATACCACCAAAAAATCTCTTTTCACTGACCACTACAGGTGTACACTAAGTTCCATATACATGCGGTTCACTGTACACAGACAACGAAAAGGAACAGAATCCACCGAAAGCGCAACAGTCATCTAGGAACCAGAGACAGAGCGATGGTGGTGTATGACGTGCAGGGAAGACCTAAGATTCTGCAAAAGTTACCTTCTGACACCTCTAACACTTACTACTTAATGTACACAGAGACTACCGAAATGAATAAAAGAAAAGATATAATAACTGCTACAGAAAGGAGGTAAATTAGTCGATTACAGGACCTTAGTTTTAATTGAAGCTCCACTTCCTACTTCACTGCGATTCTGCGATCTGCAAGAGTGTTCGGGTGATGACATAATACAAGCCAGTTGTCGGGATACTAATGAAGAATTCGGGTAATTCAGTTGTCTTGCGAAAGTTTTCGAAGTTTTCATAGTAATCTTTGAGAACATCAAAGGTTATATCCACAATTTATGACCACGTTAGCGCGTTAGGAAACGAAATTAGACACAATAATACACGACAGACAAGGGCTACAATCTCAAGACCCACACTTCAGATAGGAAATAAGAAGTAGTCGTTAAAACTTAAATTCTGTGGTGAGACATTTGCACACGTACGGATAGGACTCAAGAAAGAGGATTCGGTACAAACTTCATTATGTATGTATATAGCTTGTTCGTCCTGGGAATCGAGAATGTCAACCGTTTTTGCCTGTTATCGATATTAATAGTGGCAAAATATTGGTCCCGGGAATTCCAAGACCGTACCAAAAGCTCTAAAGTAGGTCCTCAGAATAGCCCGAACATACAAAAAGAAGCGATCAGAGGACTTCAGCTTATATATGTGGACAGCGAACATTTAATAATATTTCTTTATTTATTTACTAAACCACGACTACAGCTTACGTTTTATGTTTACATGCAGTAATGTTCCTCTACCATGTTTTGACGTATAATGAATGCAATGCATATATTCAAACGGGAAAGATATTTCTTATGTGCTATAACTGCAATTTAAGAAGTTAAAGATTTTTTGCTTCACTTCTACTGTTAAACCTTGCTTCTTCCCCAATTTCATATTTCTAGGTCAACGTTAAATACCCTATAGGTTTTGATGAGTGAGTTTTCGAGTACCAAAGTATATGACGTAAATGGTAATATCTTTTGACTTTTTACAACTCCACGACAGGATCCGATGTAGAATGTAAATTTGAACTGGGTATTTCTAGTTGTTCTTGACAAAAACTGTTCTGAACAGTTGGACAGACAGGCAGACAGACAGACGGACACTAAAGCGACTCCGTTTTTACAGACTGGGGCATGGAACCCTAGAACGGTTACTAGCTCAACATTTTATTTTTTTTTTGCCGGCCTAGTTTTTTAAGTCTGCCCCAAAGTTCTGAATTGATGAAGTAGTAGTTTCAAATGTTTATCTTTGAGGAAATTCATTGATCAAGTGTGCACTGGAAGCATGAAGTGACGATGATCCACACACAATTCCCGCACGAAAATTTCTCTGCCGACGCAGAGCCCTGGCATCAAGCAGGTCGTGCTCTCCAAAGGCAAGGGCGGCGCTCTGAGAATCTCCCAGCATGTTATTAACGCTCTTACAGTCTCATTATTTATGAAAGAGCCGGCTAATTCTAAGTTGGCAGCAAGTTCAGGATGGCGTGGGCAAGATGGCAGCTGCGGCGGGCGTCCACCGCACGGGGTAGCGACAAGCTGTCGGTCCCCTGCGACGTCCTGCGCTAGCAGTCTCGCGTGCGAGGACGACTACGCTATCCAATTACTGAAGGGAAACAACCCGCAACTCGCTCGTTTTGCAGCTGGGGACGGACCCAGGAAGTCCGTAGCCATTACAAAATGTGAAATAACGTTAAGCTCACCAGGGTTACGAAGGCGTGACTCATTTCAAGGCGTCGTCTTCGCATAACTTTTTTGTTTCTGTTACTATACATCATTGAAGGGCCTTATTATGAACGCACGAACAAGAATTATGGTATTTATGGCTCTACAAAAAGATTTGTGGGAATACAGATTAATTACAATAAAATCACAGTTATGTATGACTTCTGTTGAGGCTTTCTCCTACTAGTTCTATATTGTTAAACATCGGTCGACAATCTCACTGTCATTAAACAGTAAAGTAATATATGAACTAAAAATCGAGTATATGAACTAAAAGTGGAATGAAACGTACGTGCTCTATAGCTAAAGAACGACTACGGTAGTTTAGAAAAAAGTTAACAGAAACCAACGCCGTAAATGCTATGAATATGAATGAGAAATTTTATGAAAATGAGAAACTCAGTAACGGAAGTTAACACGAACAAACAGATAATCTCCAAACGAAAAGAGAGTAGCACGGAACTGCGATATGAATCTGACAGTGCTTGTTTCGATATATTCCAAGTGAATAATATTCATTGAAGAATTAGGAACTGGACGGTTGGTCATCATTCTATCCAATTTAAAAAAAAAAAAAAAAAAAAAAAAGACTTTTAAGCCGACTCCCACAAGTGAATTTTCTATAAACTAATGAAAAATGTATGATCAAAAACTCTGATCACATTAATGACTGTAGCCCAGAAAAAAATGATAGGTTTGAGAAATTTTTGGATGTGAAACGTGAATCCCAACCTACAACAACGACTAACAAAAATATCGAAATCTTTGCTTCTATTTGTGCACGCAGATAAATATACTTCTAATGTAAATAACATTTGCACTTCTGTGGGGATTTAATATACAAGTATGAAGGAATTTATCTAATTAAGCGCAATATAACAGCAAAAATACAAATGCAGGAAACATGATACACTCTTACCAAGTTTCCGGAGCAACGGTAAAGGTTGCAATGCCTTATTGTTCAATATGTATTGTGATAGGATTGAACGGGAAGTGAAAGATGATTATCAGAGGAAACGTAGTCAACATCATGTTAACAAGTGTTAATGTTTGCCGTTGCTATAGCACAACACATAGTTTTGTGTAAATAGTAGATGAATAAACTTTTCTGTTAGGAGAAGAAAAGAACCATTGGAGACACAGGAACAAAGCGGTATTGACAACAAACAGAATTTATAAGTATATAGCAGGTGAATTGTAAGCAAATCAGTGAAAAAAGGCATACCCGAGAAACGAGATGGTAAATGAAAATGTTCCGTCACAGAGAGGTCTCGAAGCCTACAAATGACGTTCGTATTTTTTGTCGATTGCTGTTATTTCAAAATGACGGGTTTCCGGCAATATTACCCACCTTCATTTCACAAATCGTAGCTACAGAGTAACTTGTCCGAATGGAACTACCACTACACTGTTATATGACAGTGAACTATTGGAATATCTAAATCTATATTTACAAACATAGTCCGCAAGCTACCTTATGGAGTATGTAGTATATTGAAAATACTGCAACCGAGTGTTGACTGCAGAAAGTGGATTCAGGCGAAAAGTTTGTTGCGTAACTGGAATCCACGGAAAATTAATCTTACTCGAGTCAATCGACAGAATAAACAAAAAATATATACGCAAAAATAAAAATAATTGTTCTATTCCCTCATACGAACTTCTGATTGTTTCTCCTGGCTCCCTTTTCATGCAGTTGGTGTGTTTTACGTGCCGACTAGATGTGAAACATATTCATCTTAACAGTATTCCGACGTGGGACGTGCAACTGTTTTACAAGGAAATAATTCAGTGAAAGCAAAAGCTTACGATTATTTATGTCTTCTTCCCTTTGCGCATAGTCACTCCCAGTCATTTGCACCATACGTGTGACTCCACTTATAGCTCATTAAACTACTCTGTTTTTACATTTCGTGAAGAGAGGATTAAAATAGAATTACTAATCTTAAACCAAAATGATATTTCTAAGAATTAAATTGATACGTTACGTGTGATGGATTATTTATTAAACCCGTAATTTGTTGCAAATAACTAGCATAATTGTTAAATTTAAAACCGCACCTGCACTATCTCGAGCACGAAAGCCACTCCACCTAAATCTCACATGACAAGCTGAAAATAATTTTTCATGAAATAAATCATCTGCATCTACCGTTCGTTTAATTATTAGTTTACTTTGTCCTAACCAGTATCGAGGCTGAAGCCCCATTATCGAATGCTCTTCAGCATCACACAGTCTTAGCTGTTGCTTGAGTACAACATTTCCTGTTGTCGTTCAAACGAAACAGTAAGTTACCACCGCATAATTCGTGAGATACAGGAGTCAGATCAGATCTAACACGAGAAACTGTCTGAAGGCTTGATCACGTAGAGACGAAATTTTCTCATTTTAGATGCGCCTTGAACACTCCATAAGGACTGATACGGTGACAACAGGCATATGTAACTTTGGTCTTCATTTCCATTTCTTTTAAATTCTTTACCACAGGTAAGACAGTATGATGATGTTGAGGATTTGATAGTAAGCCTTTAGCCTGACACTGCTTCTGACAGAAAAAATAAGAAAATGCAGCTGTAGCATTACTTAAGATCGTCAGATAAAAATGATGAACACTACGAGAGTAATCATAAACTGTTAAATACTACCTTGAAAAAATAAATCTATTCAATAATTTTTGTTTATTTGCAGAGATGGTGCAGCTGGACCGTAGGAGGCAACTACAGGAGTAAAAACAAAATGATGGAACACTCTGGTAAACTATCCAGTACTTAACCTATTTTCTGGTGCCACATGAGATTTAATAACGGTGCATATGCATCTCATTCCTTGTATTAACGGCATTTTCACTATTTTTTCTAGAAAATGATTATTTCAATTTGTTATACCTTGAGGTTGGAGCATTTCACAGTATAATTCTTTACATGCATAAATACTTTTAAGGCGGCAGGTGTGCCCTTGCGGTTCTAGGCGCTGCAATCAGGAACCGCGTGACCGCTGCGGTCGCAGGTTCGAATCCTGCCTCGGGCATGGATGTGTGTGATGTCCTTAGGTTAGTTAGGTTTAAGTAGTTGTAAGTTCTAGGGGACTGATGACCACAGATGTTAAGTCCCATATTGCTCAGAGCCATTTGAGCCATAAATACTTTCTTAGTGCTGCTAAAATCTTAGTTTCCTCAATTTAGGTCGTAGGTTAGGGGACACACTTCCACATTTATCAAAATGCAGCATATATTCGAGTTGCGATCTTGTAATTTTCTTACTGTGATTTTTTCCAAGCTGAGACCTTCAGATGTATCTTATCAGTAGTGAGAACAATATCTTCGTGACACTGTTAACTCACTATGCGTCTCTTCGCTTGTTTATGATCATAAGTGTTGCCAACACACACACACACACACACACACACACACACACACACACACACAGATATATATATATATATATATATATATATATATATATATATATATATATATATGTGTGTGTGTGTGTGTGTCTAAACGCGACTGATGTGCCCTCGTGCGTATGGGCGTGTATCCGTTCTTTTCATTCCCCCCCCCCCCCCCAATGTACACATAAACAAATGTTTCACTGAAACATGGTCTGCATCATTTTCTTCAGGCTTATCTAGCATTATGCAAAAGTAGTGTGGTTCAAAATGGTTCAAATGGCTCTGAGCACTATGCGACAACTTCTGAGGTCATCAGTCCCCTAGAACGTAGAACTACTTAAACCTAACTAACCTAAGGACATCACACACATCCATGCCCTAGGCAGGATTCGAACCTACGACCGTAGCGGTCGCTCGGTTCCAGACTGCAGCGCCTAGAACCGCATGGCCACTCCGACCTGCAAAGTAGTGTGGCTCAAGGATTTCAGTGTGTACCAGAACTGCAGCGGGCTACCTGTATGAGACAAAAAATTAAGTAACATTATTTCCTATAGGTAAGGGCTAGAACTTCATAGTCATTCATATACAACATTGTCGTTCAAAAATACTTATAACATGCGGTATTTGTAGAAGACAGAAGTGCTGCTGACTCGTTTCTTGCAATTCCCCGTGTTGTGACCGCTGCCAGCTGGGCAATGGCCAGGGTTCGTGCGGGATGTTGTCTGTACGTTCCGGACGACCCCTTGGGGCAACTCTGCAGCAAGATTAGAGCTACGGCGCACCCTGGGGATGAGCGTCCGGCGGTCCGCCACGCTATGCGACAGCGTTAAGCTCTGACCAAAGTACTCCTCGAATGTTTCGTCTGAGGCGAGAGTGTACACAGGGACGAAGGAAGTGTTCAGCAGGCAGCTGAGAAGAACGTGCACGAGAGGTGAGGCGGCGAGGGGGGACACAGCGCTTCCCCTCTCTTCCTCGCACTGCCACGGTTGCCCATGTCCTATATTATTCACTCCTTAATACTATTGCCTTACGAGCAGACATCACTTTCATTCTGGTTTCACTGTTCAACATTACTAGTCTCCCAGCATTATTTACTTTTTATGTACACCACCAGTGTGTGTGTATGTGTGTGTGTGTGTGTGTGTGTGTGTGTGTGTGTGTGTGTTAAGAGACAGAGAGAGACACACAGACAGACAGAGAAAGAGAGAGAGAGAAAATTATAGTTAAATGTGTATCCACACTACTGCAAGCAAGAAACGGACGAGGTAGCCTTCCAATTGGGATGTGCTAACACAGTGAAACACACACTGATCAGTCAGAACAGTAAGACTACCTACCTAATAGTCGTTATATCCATCTTTGCCCTGGATAAAAGCGTCGAAGAGTCGTGTCATGGAAGCAGAGAGGCCTTAGTAGGTCGCTGAAGGGATCTGGAACCACATACACAAACAAGGCCCTATTGCCCGTATATTTCGGGGAGGGGGACGATGACCTCTGACGCCACGTGTTCGATCGGATTGAAATCTGGAGAGTTAAGGAGCCAGCAGATCAATCTCTACTCCCTTTTGCCTGTCCTCATTCTCCCGATCTTTCTTGTACCGCGAGTGCAACTGTCTTTGCTTCCTGAGCATTCTCCGAATTGCGCTGTTAAACCACGGTGGGTCTTTTCCGTCCGTAACCCACTTTTGCGGCACGTAATTCTCCAATGCGTGATTTACAATGTTTTTAAAATTTGCCCATAATTCTTCCACGTCCATCGTACCGGAGGTAAATGAAGTCGATTCATTTACTAAGTGGGATGCTAACAATCTACTCTTTCTAGTAAGAATACTCTCCTAGCCTTCTTGACCGACTTTTTAACTTTCGTAACCATAGTCGTAATGACAACATCATGATCACTAATCCCTGTCTCAACACTGACACCGTCGATGAGATCTGGTCTGTTCGTGGCTACTAGATCTAAAATATTTCCATTACGCGTTGGCTGTCGATTTAGCTGTTCAAGACAGTTTTCGGATAATGTGTTCAAAAGTAATTCACACGGCGGCTTGTCTGTACCACCTGTAATAAATCCATAGACCTCCCAGTCTATACTAGATAGGTTGAAGTCGCCTCCGACTAATATAGCATGATCCGGGTACTTCTGCGATACAGAGTGTAGACTCCCTTTGAATGATTCTAGAACTGTCACGGTGGAACCTGGTGGCTGGTAATAACACCAAACAATTAACTTTATTTCTCTTAGCCTTGTTAAACGTGTCCAGATAACTTCACAATCACACTCTACTTCGACCTCAGTAAACACAATATTTTTGTCAACTGCAATGAAGACACCACTTCCTACGGTGTCTAATCTGTCTTTCCAATACACGTTCCAGCCCTCACTAATAGTTCAGAACTTTCTATCTCAGGGTTCAGCCAGGTCTCAGTCTCGAGAATAATTCGCGCACCACACGCTTCCTGGAGGGCAGTAAATTCAGGAACTTTATTCCGAACACTCTGAAAATTTACTGCTAATATCTTGATAGCTGAAGTGTCTTTACACTGAGCGCGTCCTGATTTCCCTGCCTGCACGTTGACTGGTGAGTGTTCATCAGGACACCTCGCATTACTGCATTGCCTAAAAAAAAACCATTTGCACCCCACAAGTACTCTGCTACCCAAGTAGCCGCTTCCTTTGTGTAGTGCACCCCTGACCTATCTAGGGGCGTCCTACAATTCGCCACCCACCCAATAGCGCAAGTCTGTAAATCTGCAACCAAGGCCTTCACACAGTCGACGAAGCCTCTGGTTGAGACCCCCCACTAGGCTCCAAACCAAAGGTCCCCGACCCACTCTGGGAACGATGCTGCAAATAGAGAGCTCTGCTTGCACCCCGCGTTCGAGGCCAGCGATCTTCACTAAATCTGTCAGCCGTCTGTACGAACTGAGGATCGCATCAGAACCCAAGCGACAGGCATCATTGGTGCCGAGGTGAGCAACTACTTGCAGACGACTGCACCCCGTACGCTCGATAGCCGCAGGCAAGGCAGCTGCCACATCTTGGATGAGGCCCCCCGGCAGACAAACCGGTTGCTCTTCTGAGAATGCCATTTCCACGTTCGCTAAACAGATTTTACAGGCATCAAAACATAACAAAACTGTATCGGTTCGTATTTTTTGCGTACTCTCTAAGGCATTTCACTGTGTGAATCGCATTTTTCTTCTAGATAAATGGACTTTTATGGCACTGATGATATAGCCAATCAATGTATCATTCATATCTAACCACAACGATACAGGAACTAGTACTAAATAACTGAAGCAGAATAGTCGAGGGAGGTAATTCTGCGTTTGGACATACCACGTTGTGGTTACCCAAGGTTCAATCTTAGGTCCACTACTGTTACATATGTAAACAATATTCTGTCTAGCATACAACAAGCAGAATTAGTGCTTTTTTTCCGGTGACACTAGTATTGTAATCAGTTCAAGCTTATGTAAAGAAACAAAAGAAGTGGTAAACAAAGTTCTTGAAAAAGGCACTATACAGTCTCTGCACATCTAGACTTACTACACCAATGATAAGTGCAACACATGGTGAGGAAATACTAAATATGGTGAAAACTTCAAAAATTTTGGGGTTCATATTGATGAGAATTTAAATTTAAAAAAAAAAAAAAACACATTTTGGAGCAAACTGAAACAATTTGGTTCAGCCACATTAACGTTTAGATTCATCGCAAACCTCAAGGAGGAACAAATAGTATGTTACATATTTAGCATGTTTTCATTCAATAATGTCATATAGAATAGTGTTCTGGGGTGACTCATCTTTAAGAAAGGAAGTCTTCATTGCGGAAGAAAGTGCTGTAGGAATAACACGTCGCACTCACCCACGCGCATATTGAACGCATATGTTTAAGGAGTTCGGCAAACTGACTACTACTCCGCATGAGTTTTTTCTGTAATTAATCCACTACAGTTCAAAAGGAACAGTGAGGTACATAATTAAAGCATCAGAAGGAGAAATAAAAAGAAAAAAACGAAAAAAGTTAGCAATGTTCCGAATCTAACCGTATGCACAAATTAATTTGCGATGTGAATGTAAGGTGATTCGTTCCAACATCATTATGATCTATCGTGTTAAATGACCCACGGAACATGTAACTAACCAGCTAACTATATAAGGAAACTGATCGGGTAATTCCATACGTAAAGGGAGATAAAAATGCTATAGTCATGGGGAAATGGGGGATTGAAATGCAGTTATAGGCGAAGGGGTAGAAGAAAGGGTTGCGGGAGAACAGGGGCATTGTACTAGGAATGAGAGAGGAGAAACACTAACTGAGTTTGGCAATAAATTTCAGATAGTAACATCGTTTACCATGTTCAAGTATCATAAGAGGAGGAAGTATACTTGGAGAAGGCCGAGGGGTACGGAAAGATTTCGGTTAAATTGCGTCATGATTCCGAAATCAGATGCTGGATCGTAAGGAGTAACCAAGAGCAAATAGACTCTGTTCACAATTAAGCAGAAGAGGAGAGTAGACTGAAGTTTAGACGAAAATTAGTGAGCATAGAGGTGGGACACGGAAGTACCATGGAATGAAGAGATACACATTAAATTCCCTATGGCTATACAGGGTGTTACAAAATGGTACGGCCAAACTTTCAGGAAACATTCCTCACACACAAAGACAGAAAATATGTCATTTGGGCATGTGTCCGGAAACGCTTACTTTCCATGTTAGAGCTCATTTTATTACTTCTCTTCAAATCACATTAATCATGAATGTAAACAAACAGCAACAGAACGTACCATCGTGACTTCACTGTTACAGGAAATGTTCAAAATGTCCTCCGTTAGCGAGGATACATGCATCCACCCTCCGTCGCATGGAATCCCTGATGTGCTGATGCAGCCCTGGAGAATGGCGTATTGTATCACAGCCGTCCACAATACGAGCACAAAGAGTCTACATTTGGTACTGGGGTGGCGTAGACAAGAGCTTTCAAATGCCCCCATAAATGAAAGTCAAGAGGGTTGAGGTCAGGAGAGCGTGGAGGCCATGGAATTGGTCCGCCTCCACCAATCCATCGGTCACCTAATCTGTTGTTGGGAAGCGTACGAACACTTCGACTGAAATGTGCAGGAGCTCCATCGTGCATGAACCACATGTTGTGTCGTACATGTAAAGACACATGTTCTAGCACCATAGGTAGAGTATCCCGTATGAAATCATGATAACGTGCTCCATTAAGCGTAGGTGGAAGAACATGGGGCCCAATCAAGACATCACCAACAATGCCTGCCCAAACGTTCACAGAAAATCTGTGTTGATGACGTGATTGCAAAATTGCGTGCGGATTCTCGTCAGCCCACACATGTTGATTGTGAAAATTTACAATTTGATCACGTTGCAATGAAGCCTCATCCGTAAAGAGAACATTTGCACTAAAATGAGGATTGACACATTGTTGGATGAACCATTCGCAGAAGTGTACCCGTGGAGGCCAATCAGCTGCTGATAGTGCCTGCACACTCTGTACATGGTACGGAAACAACTGGTTCTCCCGTAGCACTCTCCATACAGTGACGTGGTCAACGTTACCTTGTACAGCAGCAACTTCTCTGACGCTGACAAAGGGTTATCGTCAACTGCACGAAGAATTGCCTCGTCCATTGCAGGTGTCCTCGTCGTTCTAGGTCTTCCCCAGTCGCGAGTCATAGGCTGGAATGTTCCGTGCTCCCTAAGACGCCGAGCAATTGCTTCGAACATCTTCCTGTCAGGACACCTTCGTTCTGGAAATCTGTCTCGATACAAACGTACCACGCCACGGCTATTGCCCCGTGCTAATCCATACATCAAATGGGCATCTGCCAACTCCGCACTTGTAAACATTGCACTGACTGCAAAACCACGTTCGTGATGAACACTAGCCTGTTGATGCTACGTGCTGATGTGCTTGATGTAGAGCAATGATTCGCTTGTCAACACAAGCACCGAAGTCAACATTACCTTCCTTCAATTGGGCCAACTGGCGGTGAATCGAGGAAGTACAGTACATACCGTCGAAACTAAAATGAGCTCTAACATGGAATATAAGCGTTTCCGGACACATGTCCACATAACATCTTTTCTTTATTTGTGTGTGAGGAATGTTTCCTGGAAGGTTGGCCGTACCTTTTTGTAACACACTGTAGATGCTGCGGTAAAGAATCGCTCAGTGGGTCAGTGAGCAATCGATTGAAGAGGAATGGACATATCTAAAGTGATAAAGGAAAAAGTAAGTGCAAAGGAGGTAACTGCGAAGAAACCATGAGCAACATAAAGAAATACTTCAGTTGATGGACAAAAGAAAGAAATACAGAAAAGTTCAGGGAAATTCAGGAATACAGATATACAAGTCACTTAGGAGTGAATCAAATAGGAAATGCAGGGAAGCTAAGGCCAAATGGCTGCATAAAAATTGTGAAGGTATCGAAAAAGAAGTGGTTGTCGGAGGAACTGATTCAGCATATAGAAAGTTAAAGCAACCTACGGTGAAATTAAAAGCGACGGTGGTAATTCTAATGGCGCAATGGAAGTTCCACTGTAAAGTGCAGGGGAGAGAGCAAATAGGTAGAAAAAATACATTGTAGGCCTCTATTAGGACGAAGGGATTGATATAAAAGAGATAAGCGATCCCGTATTACAATTTGAGTTTAGAAGAGATTTGGAAGACTCAAGATCGGATGAGGCAGTGGGAATAGATAAAATTCCAGCAGAATTTCTAAAATCATTGGGAAAAGAGGAAACAAAACGACTATTCACGTTGATGTGTAGAATATATAAGTCTGGCGGTATACCATCTAACTTTCGGAAAAACATCACCTACACATATCAGAAGATTGGAAGCACTGACAAGTTCGAGAATTATCACACGCACAGCTTAACAGCTTATGCATTCGAGTTTCTGACAAGAATAATACGCAGAAGATTGGAAAAGAAAATTGAGGATGTGTCAGATGACGAAGATTTTGACCTTGGCAAAGGTAAAGGCACCAGAGAGGAAGTTGTGACGTTGCGGTTGATAATGGAAGCAAGACTGATGAAAAATCAAGACCCGATCATAGGATTCGTCAACTTGGAAAAAGCGTTCGGCATTGTCAAACAGTGCAAGACGTTCGAAATTTGGAGAAACATTGGGCCAAGCTACAGGGAAAGACGGGTAATATGCAATAGGTGCAAAAACCAAGAGGGAAAAATAAGAGCGGAAGACCAAGAACGAAGTGCTCGGATTAAAAATTGTGTAAGATGGGGATGTCGTTTGTCGGTCTTCTTTTCAGTCTATAAATCGAAGAAACGATAACGGAAATAAAAGGAAGGTTCAAGAGTGGAAGTAAAATTCAAGATGGAAGGATATCAACGATACGATTCGCTGATGACATTACTATCTTGAGTGAAAGTGAATAAGAATTACAGGATTAACAGAATAGAATGAACTGCCTAATGGGTACAGAACATTCAATCGCTAGTAAATAAAAGGACGAAAGTAATGATAAGTTGCAGAAATAGAACAGCGAGAAGCATATCATGAGGGCTGGTGATCACGAATTAGGTGAACTTAAGGTATTCACTTCCTACGCAGCAAAATAACCCTCGACATTCGGAGCAGGTAAAGCAGACTAGTACGAAGAAAGGACAGTCCTGGTCAAAAGAAGTCTGGTAAAATCAAACATCGGCTTTAGTAGGGGAAAGAAATTTCCGAGAATGTACATTTGGAGCATAGCATTGTATGGTAGTGACGAATGGACTGCGGGAAAATCGGAAAAGAAGAGAATCGAAGCATCTGAGATGCGGTACTACAGAAAAATGTTGAAAATTAGACGAATCGACAACGTAAGGAACGAGGATGTTCTCCAGAGGATCAACAAGGATAGGACTATATGGAAACCACCTACGAGGAGGGACAGGATGGTAGGACATCCGTTAATACATCAGGGAATAACTTCCATGGCAATATAAGGAGCTGAAGAGGGTAAAAATCCACAAAGGAAGACAGAGATCGGAATTCATCGAGCAAATGATTGAGGATTTAAGCGTCAGTGCTACTCCGAGATGAAGAGGCTGGCACAGAAGAGGAATTCGTGGCGGGACGTATCAGATCAGCTTGAATACTGGTGACTCAAAAACAGAAAGAATAAAACTAAGAATAGTGTCGCAATGCTCACCCCGCGCTGAACTGGCTAAAACAGGTGACTGTTAAATCATCACACCACATCAAAAAGTGCACTGGAGTGTTATCCGCTGCCAGCGGCAGAAAAAGTCTCTCAAAAATATCTGCAACGTGTATCACAAGTACCCCGAACATAAAAATCAGACTTTCTTCCTGGAATTGACATTAAATCAACTCTCACATCCCAAATGTGTAATGTAACTTGTAACAAAATATGTCGTAGAGTACATCACATTTGGACCATATGAGAATGGAAAGATACGGCACAGTCAGCACTAACAAAAATTACATCTTTAGAGGAACAATAGAGTACATTTTGGGTTACGTTACGTAGACATCCAGGCATTACTGAAATAAAATTCACCTGCACAATATTTCTACAGGTCATGCCAACGGTTCTTGGAGGTTGCAGCTGCACATCTGCACGAATTAGATTCGCAAAACAAATGTTAATCTCACCAAACTGAAGATTCTTAAACTGTATGAGTGAAAACTGAAATATTGTCTTCTATTATATCTCCAACTATTGCAATGCACGCACAACCTATCACATTTCACCCTGTCAACCCCCAGAATAAACACTAATACAGAAAACACAAATGACCACAATACACGAAATTTACACACATACACACACACACACACACACACACACACACACACACACAAAGAGTCACATTAAAACTGATAGCTAAACTCAACGAAAATTGTGCTGTGTAATCGATTCATGTTTGTCAGCCTTGTTAATGGCGATCTGGAGCTCGATTCAACATTTGTCCGGTCTCCACGCCTCCTTTTTGCTATTATCTCGGCTGCTATGGTGTTCCATTTCCCGATCGAGCTCCATTATCGAAATGTTTGCTTCTCTAATTACGCGAATTTACCCACTGCAACAGAGTCCGACTTCCATTTTTCGTTGTCTCCCACATTCTCATTAATTTCGGCACTATCTTCTTTCAGTTGCAACACTGGCACTCTGTTCTTCATACACATATTCATGAAGAGCTGTTAATATTAATCCCAACGCCTCCAGATTATTCTTTTCAACGCAGATGAGTGATCTATGCTCTGTCGGTACTGTATTTGTAAATAATGGGATTAGCTCAGCACCATCGTATTGTGACCGAAGTGTTGATTCCGTTGATAGATGTGACCAAATTAGGTTGCATATGATCTGAATCTGGTTGGAATGACTGGCAGAGTCGTTATAATGCTCAGGCACATCCTATCCCGCTCTGCATCAGACCAATACAATTTCCTGATTTCTGATTCAAATTCTAGAAGCGTTGTGCAGTTTCTTAACAGTGGCAACACCATATCGTGTGGCTACTTATAAATTCTAACTTTCCCTGGATGGGCTAGGAATTTGGTAAACTCTCTTTAAATAGTGTCATTTCGAGACGTAGGTCTCCATCTGCAGTGTAAATAAGAAATTTTCTTAACGAGAAGAAGCGTTTGCGGTCCAAACGTCGTCGTTTACTGGACGTGGATCGTGTACCCTGCGCATGGTTCTCACGGAAACGGCTCTCGTGGTACCTTCAAAGGTACGCTATTTGAGTGCGAACTCTCGTAAATATTCACTTACGTACCTTACCCTGCTGTCACCTACTGATATTGGTGGTATTAGGATTCGCGCTCTCCTCAATATCCTTTCTTAACTGTTCTACATCACTTCTGAGTGAGACAAACTCTTCGGTTTGTTCAAAGCGTACTGGTTCTGTTGCCCCGATACTGTTCGCTCTTTCAGAGTTTGCTGCTTTTGAGACAAAGGTGTATTCAGATCTTCTGTCGTCTGCACACTTTCTACCTCTTTGAATGTCCTTGCCACCCCCATTTTTCACAGTTTTAGAATCTTTACCGATCATTCCGTCCATTAATTTCAATTGGGAATCACATTTTCTTTCTACTTCTGTCATCTTCCTCGAAATTACTTTCTGTTTTCCTTTGCTTCCATCCTGTCTGATTCGGCTTTATTTCTATCTTCTTCGGCTCTGTTTCTGTCTGCCCCACAACTGTATTTATTTCCTTTCTGATTCGGCATTCCTAAGCGTCTCTTTTCTTTCACATCTACTTCTGCTGTCGTATTCCTCTCCTTGTCTCTTTGATTTCTTTCCGTGCTTCTTTCAACATTTCTTTGAACCAGAATAGAACGTCCCTATTCTTGATCTGCTCTGTGATACATATGGGTACATTTCGCGATCAATCCCACTTTCATTCCGTATGTCGTCAGCGCATTTTCTTCTGTTTCATGTAATGCAGCTGCTGCCGAAACCTGTCACTCAAAACGTTCCGTCACAAAATCTAACAAATCCTCCTCCCTAATAATTTTTCTAGCCTCTCTAGAATTTGCTCGACTAGCCATATCCATTCAAACAGTCAATTTTAAAATCTCCTATAATCACAAACACAAATCACATGCAAACAGCCTAAAAGCATAAAATAAACTTCACACGCAAATACATATGACGTACCACTATCAGATCCCTCAAAATACAGTCGCATACAAGAAAATTAAATACACTTTGCTGCTGAACAATTTGCAAGCGAGACGAAGCTGGGATCGTAACTGGTCGCTGCAACTGGTGTTGCATTCTACCACTGTTAGAAGGTACTTTATCTACGACTACTTGTGGAGCACTACAAGCCTTTCAAAACTACGCAGCGTGAAAGCGCAAATTAAACGAGTCAAAGATCCACGAACTGATACAACTTAATGGTCAGTTCAAGGTACATAATAAATTCCGCAATTTTTGAGAAGCGCAGAAAGTAGATATCGCAAGTGTGAAATGTGATACTTACTCAAACACAGGGAACGTGTGCCAGATCGTGCCAGTCGGCGCCTATAAATATAGCAGAAGAACACTGCTCCTAATGACCTCTGGCCCACACAGTGCTCCATCTGGCTTCATCACTACCACTGCCATATAGTCCTCTCCTCCAAACGTAGCTCCCAACGCTTTGAAAAACTCTGCATTGGAGGAGCGGGCACCCAACCACTGCCACAGCCACAGGCGAGAATTTCAGATTATTTTCGCGAATGCAGTGGGACTCTACAGGAATTTTCAATTCTTGGCTTACAGAAAGCGACGCCACAAGCAAGAAGTTTGTATCGCTCCTAGCCACGTTCCACACATCGATCGCGACCTCCGTGAGTGAACATGGTGGCAGAGCAGCGCCGCGACGGCCCGTTCTTAGATCCGTGTGGAGGGAGATGAATTCGTCACACACACAGCTATACTCTAGGAACTTTCAGTGCCTCACCAAACTTTGGAGCAGAGACTTATCGCTATTGCATCCGTGAACTGTAGTGGATGGGGACCCACTTCCCTCCTCCAGAGCCTCTTTAACTGACCGCCTGTGGTCAAGACAGACCACGGGGCGAATACTTGCACCTACTCTGTTGTTAACCAGAGCTGCCAAGCTTTATACTATTCGCAAAAACAGCCAGGAAATGGGCTCAATGACATGTAAGGGTTACGACAGATAATTCGCATTATCAGATAACTACAGACAGTTGACAACTTTCCTACTGGAAAGTCTATAGTAAGATTATCACTATAGTGCTACCAAAATAAAACGGATATCAAATGGTTCCACAGTTGTAACTGGTCTCTACAAATTTTCCTTTTCTTCTTCTTCACTTCTCGTACTAGGCAAATTAAGGAGATGGAAAGACGAGAGAGCATTGTACGAATAGACGGAGTCGATTATAAACAACATCAGGAAAGAAAGGGCCAAGTTCTGCGGACGCATACATAGGATGAACTAAAATGGACTGATCGAGAAAATTTTTAACATAGTGACAACTAATACAGTGAAAACCATCTGGGTAAAATAAATCATGGAAGACCTCAAAAAACTGAACATTTACACAGAATACGTTACAGACAGGAAAAAAAACCAGAGAAAAAATAAAAAAAAAGAAATTTCAGCAAACGCTCAAAGAGAAGAAAACAGGAAAGAATTGGACAGAAGAGAGGATAAAGAAACACAGTGAATATATGAGAGGTTTCTGGGAAGAAAAAAGAAAGAGACAGAAAAAATGCCATGAAAACTGATTGTTTCTTAGCGCTCATCTTAATTGGACTGGTCCTTGAACACCAGGGAAAACCTTGAAAAAATTGCCAGTTCCATAAAAAGTGTGACTCAAAGAATGAGATTTGTAAGCCCATATAAGGCTTACCTTGTTTTAAGACATCTTTTGGGAACATTTTTACGTGTGAACCACAGCTTTAACTCTCACACTTCTTTTTAATTGTATTTTTTTGTTGGAAGTGAAAAGAAACCACGCTAATTATTTATATGTACATCACAGGTACACATTACTTTAAATACAAACAAAGTACAAGGTTTATTTTTTCCTGTAAGTTCTTTACACTATTACTGAAACGTTGGTGCTGTCATAAATTGTGGTACAAGTAAATTTTAAGTATGGCTATAAAAAATTTTGGAAATGAATTCAAGGATTTTCCTGAAGAAAGCTTTTTATTTTCAAAGTTAAGTCATCGGAGCACTTTTTAGTTAAGCATGTTTTAAGACAGTATACAAAATTTCAACTCTCTAACTTTAATAGTTTTTAGCCAAAGTGTACCAGAACATGAAATAATTAAACTTTTGGGAAATTGAAGTTAAAGTTAAAACCTGCTTTTTCTGTTAAATCTGCAAGGCACTAATACATCTCAGGTCCATATTCATTTTGTTGTTCTTCCTCCTTTCTCTTTTCACTTCCACTAATGCACCTACCATCAGCTAATTTCTTTCCCTCCAAATTCCCCTTCAAGTTTCTCATTACTGTACCCAAATTTATCTGGATGTGTCCAACACATTCCATTTTTTCAATGTTTGTGTCAGCATAAAGTTTGGATTCACAAACATTTTAATACGCTTATTGAGTCTCCATCTCCTAGGTCAGCTGTATACATCACACCATATTTTTCCACTGACCTGCGAAATATCTTCACAACGCCTTCAAATTCCATCCCTCCATTATAATTACTAAAATTAATCAAACATTTATGACTTTCACTTCCACTAGTACAGCCACGACGGTACTTGGTATAACATTCCACATCAATGTCTTCACCACTGTCCAAAGGACTACGGCCTCTTCGGTGCCAGGATGCACCGAGGGCTGCAGACATACATGTATTACTGTAATTTATGTCTACACTTCCCTGAACAACAGTTTTCATAATATCATTTGCTACTTCTTCTTAAGTCTGTAGAATAATTTTCTTGTCAACCCTTGTAGGGGGAAGTAAGTCCAAAAGAGCACAGAAAATTTGTGCAGTTCTGCATCCTCTGCCTATCCACCCCATAGAAAAAGTAAGTTTAATATCTGTGTTATACACTCTTCTACATCTATCTACATCTACATGGATACTCTGAAAATCACATTTAACTGCCTGGCAGAGGGTTCATCGAACCAGTTTCACAATTATTATTCCAATCTCGTATAGCGCACGGGAAGAATGAACACCTATATCCTACCGTACGAGCTCTGATTTGCCTTATTTTATCGCGGTGATCATTCCGCCCTATGTAAGTTGGTGTCAACAAAATATTTTCGCATTCGGAGGAGAAAGCTGGTGATTGGAATTTCGTGAGAAGATTCCGTCGCAACGAAAAACGCCTTTCTTTTAATGATATCCATCCCAAATCCTGTATCATTTCTGTGGCACTTTCCCCATATTTCTCGATAATACAAAACGTGCTGCCTTTCTTTGAAATTTTTAGATGTGCTCAATCAGTCTTATCTGGTAAGGATCCCACACCGCGCAACAGTATTCTAAAAGAGGACGGACAAGCGTAGTGTAGGTAGTCTCCTTTGTAGGTCTGTTACAATTTCTAAGTGTCCCGCCAATGAAACGCAGTCTTTGGTTAGCCTTCCCCACAACATTTTCTGTGTGTTCCTTCAAATTTGAATTGTTAGTAGTTGTAATTCCTAGGTATTTAGTTGAATTTGCGGCTTTTAGATTAGATTGATTTATCGTGTAACCGGAGTTTAACGCTTCTTTTTAGCACTCATGTGGATGACGTCACACTTTTCGTTATTTCAGGTCAACTGCCACTTTTTGCACCATTTATATATTTCTTCTAAATCGTTTTGCAGTTTGTTTTGATCTTCTGATGACTTCATTAGCCGATAAACGACAGCGTCATCTGCCAACAACCGAAGAGAGCTGCTCAGATTGCTTCCAAAATCGTTTACATAGATAAGGAACAGCCTATAGCACTACCTTGAGATCGCCAGAGTTCTCTTGTACTCGATGACTTGCCGCCAATTACTACGAATCGTGACCTCTGTGACAGGAAATAACAAATCCAGTCACGTAACTAAGACGATATTCCATAAGCATGCAATTTCACTACGAGCCGCTTGTGTGGTACAGTGTCGAAAGCCTTCCGGAAATCCAGGAATACGGAATCGATCTGAAATCCCTTGTCAATAGCACTCAGCACCTCATGTGAATAAAGAGCTAGTTGTGTTTCACTGGCACGATTTTCTCTAAACTCATGTTGACTGTGTGTCAATAGACCGTTTTCTTCAAGGTAAATCATTACGTTCGAATACAATGTATGTTCTAAAATCCTGCTGCATATCGACATTAACGATCTGGGCCTGTAATTTAGTGGATTACTCCTACTACTTTTCTTGAATATTAGTGTGACGTGTTCAACTTCCTAGCCTTTGGGTACGGATATTTCGTCTTCGTTTAGTTGAACCATAAGTATAACCACATTCGCTTAAATCACAAAAATTACAAACAATTCTTAATTTTGACGCACAACCTCTTCTAGCCCGTATCTCCTCGACTACCTTCACAGCACTATTGTCACATTCCTTACACTATAAAGTTCTATTTATTACTTCATATTGAGCAGAGAGTTTAACAGTAACACACCCTGACTCAATAGTTGACATCTCTATATTATCAGCATTAATACTGTGAAGCCCATTGTCCAAATATTTCAATTTTACCTTCGAAGCACTTGGAGTAGTTTCAAGCTGATTCAAGTGTTGTACTACGTTGTATTTTAGTATTAGCAGAGTTACCCGTTTGGTGAACCGATTTCCATCAAATTTACGCTGTTTAACTCCGATATTCCTTAGTCTTCACAATGCTTTCAAGTGGAATAAGAAACTCAAGCATACAGTTACTTCGCTGCAAACAAAATATTCTCAACTAAAGCTTTCGCAGGTTAGGCAACATAAAGGACTGAAAATTCAGGAAAACACAACAAATGAGAGCAAAACTTTATTTTGAACAGCGGCGACTGAGTGACATGGAGATGTCATGGTGCTTGCAGCCACTTTTAAATTCCTCTTATTTTAGTACTTTCTGTGGTCCATTTTCCTGAAAGAGAGCATTTTATCGTTCAGAAAACTACAGGGAATTTCTTAAGACAAAAATTAAAAACTCAATTTTCTGACAGTTATTCACAATTTCAGTGCTTATTTACGGACTCGTAATAGCATTTATGAGGTGAGATAGATAACTTGTTCAGCTACTGAGCTAGCGATGTGAATAGCACACTGGACTTGCATTTGGGATGACGGCGGTTCAAACCCACACCCGGTTATCCTGATTTAGGTTTTCCGTGATTTGCACAAATCGCTTCAAGCAAATGGCGGGATGGTGTCTTTGAAAGGGAGCGGCCGATTTCATTCCCGTCCTTCCATACTCCGAATGGACCGACGGTCTCGCTGTTTGATACTTCCCCCAAATCAACCAACCAACTTTATTCAGCTACGATATTCCGAAGCATTTCTCTGTTCACAATATCGAATGCTTTCTCAATATCCACAAAAGTAAGATGGGCTTCCCTATTGAATACTCGTTTCTTTTCTATAAATTTTTGCAGTGTAAAAACACTGTCAAATTTTTCTGCCTCAGAAATAACTGTTTCTAGGATATCCTGGTTTCAAAATTGTTGCTAGTGAGGCTGAGGTCCTAAGAATTGTGGAATAAAAGGAGTTTTCCTTATTTAGTGAATAAACATTTAGACTTGTGCTATCGCGTAACCGGCGTTACGTTACCCTCCAACAATGAGCATAAACTATACGTTCGAAAATGTGATGATGCTCTACTGCATGGCATCACTCAGCGCTCGAAGCTGTACCGTTGACGTTTGAGCAAAATAATATCACATAAATAATTGTTTTTTCATGGCAGAATGATCTCGTGAAAACATTGAAGATCCACTTGTTCCACGGCATTAACTGTATGTATTTTACAATAGGAGACATATAGCATATAACCCTTCAAGGATTAGTGTCTACCACATGATACTAAAGTTCCCTTAAAGTAAAGTTTCATACAGGATTTTTAGTGGTAGGGCGTAACGACCCCGGAAAATGTGGCAGTTTTATAGGAAAGCTACAGTTGGTCTAGAAACTCCAATGTCATCTTACCTGAAACTATCTGGCCAATTAAAGCTGTGTGGCGGATCGAGGCTCAAACTACGGAACTTCGTCTTTCGTGGGCAAGTGCTCTATCGAATGATTTACCGAAGTACGACTGACGACCGTCCTCACAGCTTTTGTTTCCGCCAGTTCGTCGTCTCCTACCTTCCCAGCTTCACAGTACTCTTGCGAAACTTACCAGACTAGTACTTCTGGAAGTGCTAATGGTTGTGATAATGGCCCGTGATTCATGTTCGGGTAGGTCAGTCGGTGAGAGTGTTCGGTCAGAGGGTTACCTGCTATTTGTATTTTAAAAAATCTGAGTTAATGGATCTACGGTGAATTGCAACAGGCGTCATGGGACGTCATCCCTGAACAAATACGACGGCGAATAACGAACGAAATGGTCGGTAGAGCACTTGCCCATCAAAAGCAATGGTCTCGCATTCGAGACCATTGCCAGACAGTTTCATGTCAGCGAACACTCCGCTGCAGAACGAAAATTTCATTCTTATCCTCTTATCTGTCACAATACTTTCATTTTCTCTAGAAGAAGTGAAACAACCATTCATCAATAATCCGATAACAACCCACTTAATCATTGTGCCTGACGGCGTAGGGCACACTGGCTACATAGTTAATACGGGCTACATGAGTTAAGAAAACAAGTTTCGACTTTTAAATTGTAATGATAGATTGGTAACTTATATACAGTGTAAACTGCATGTTGAGAGTAAAATGTCAGTAATATAATATATTCAGTTTCCCAAGAAGAAATTCGTTATTGCTACCGTGAAGAAGAGTGGTGACTTTAAAAAAGAAAAAATTAAGGAGAGGATTGGCACCAATACTCTCTATCGTCCTCACAAATACCCGCACACTGATCGGGGGCCGATATTGCATCTACTCGGAGCTTGTCTCAACATCAGACTTCGAAACCTTCTCTGTAAACTAGCATTCACCCCTTTTTATCATTATTATAAATATGAGGATGTTTAGTCCTCTTGGCCTGGTCAAATGCTGCACATCGGAGATTTTTAATTGTCATGCGGAAAAAAACTTTTCTCCAACAAGAGATATCGATAAATTTCTTTCTCTTTTTCTGGTTTAGACATGGACTGAAACCCACTATATACCCTCTTGTTGACTGCAGCACTCAGTTTTCTCTTCAGTACACTTCTCTACAACGTATTCCTTGTAACAAGATAGGTGATTGTAGCAGTTCTGAAAGCCATACCGTCCATCATTACCTGTTTTTCTCTCTACACGTCACATTAATCCAGCAATTGACTCCCTTCCTTAAGCTTAGATGTATGGCGGATCGATTTACGGAAATAACTAATTAATTTTGTTATTTGATACTGGCTCTATCGTGGTGAAGGGTAGACCCATTGATTAGTAATGAAAACGTCCTGGGTTGGAACCCCACCTCTGCTTAAAGTTTGAATAAAAACCATCAGAAAACAGCGGCCGAAGACTTTCGGCATAAGAATTAACCCTCATTCAGTCACGGCCTAGTCAAAGTGAGCAGAAGAGCGAACAGACGTTCAGGGCTCTCTGTTGCTCTTCGAATGGGAAACTGCCACCAATGGTGGAAGTATCAGCAATTATCAACGGCATGAGGGAGCAGAAGGCAAAGGAGACTACACATAATGTTTATTCACAAGACATATGGCTCGTAAATGAAAAAGTGTCAGGATGATCTCTCCGTTGGCAAAAGATTGCCGACTAGCCCCTATTCGGATCTCTGGGAGCAGACCATGAGAAACATTCTGAATAACAATCGAACCAATAGCTTTCTGCGAGTCTGGGCGTGGAGTTTCAGAAGTTTGAACGTGGTAGGGAAGCTATAAAAACTGAGAAGAGAAAGGGCAAGGCTCTGTTTAGATTAGTGGGGTTTTGTGAAGTGAAATGTTGAATGAAGACAAGGATGAGTTTATAGTAATATCAATAACAGCTGAATGTGGTATAACGGCAGTAGGATTTGTTGTGAATAAGAAGGTAGGGCAATGACTGAGTTACTGCGAACAGTGCAGTGATACGTTTGTTCTTGTCAGAATCGACAGGAAACCAACACCGGCAACAATAATTCACGTATATATGCCTACGTCGAAGGAGAATATGGAGAGGTAGGGAAAGGATATTGAACGAGTAATTCAGTAGGCAAATGGATTCATGAGGGAATGGAATGTAGTTGAAGGGAACGGAATAGAAGAAAGGGTTACAGGAAAACACGAGCTTGGGAGTAGGAATGAGAGAGGAGAAACACCATTTTCCTCCTATAAATTTCAGCTAGCGATAAAGAGTACTCTGTTCAAGAGTCAGAAGAGGAGAAGGTATACCTGGAAAAAGCCGGAAGATACGGGAAGTTTACAGTTAATTTTCATAACTGTCAGGTAGAGATTCCGAAATCAAATAATGGATTTAAGCCACACCCAGGAGCACAAATATACTCAAATCGCAGTTTAGTAATGATGAAGACTAGGCCGAAGTTTAAGAGACTAAGAATTAATGCGAAAAGAAGTTGGACACCTAGGTAAAAAGAAATGAAGAGATACAATTTAATTTCTCTGGGGCTATAGACACTGCAATAAAGAATAGCTCAGTGGGGTTTTCAAATGACGAGTGATGGACGTCTCTGTAATGGCCAGACACAGAGGTTGGGAAGAAAAACTTTTATCTGTATCATGTACATCATACAGTGCAAGCCACCTAATGGTGTGTGGCAGAGGGTCCTTTTTGCAATACTAACTGAGACCTGTGACGAAACGTGCCTATCTGGTAGGGATCCAGACAGATTAACAGTACTCAAGAATGGATCGAACAAGCGCCCCATAAGTCACTTACTTCGTGGATGAGTTGCGTATCCCTAAGATTCTTCCTATAAATCTGAGTCTGGCATCTGATTTTCCAACTATTTGCTTTTTGTGGTCATTCCACTTAAGGTCGCTCCTGATATTGGCTTCTAGATATTTTACAGCAGATACTGTCTCCAGCGATGTGCCATCAACAGCGTAGTTACACATAGTGGATTTCTGTTCCTATGTATGCGCAATATGTTACATTTATTTACGTTCATGATCAACTGCCAGAGCCTGCACCATTCTTAAATTCTCTGGAGGTAATTTTGTAAATCATTAATATCGTCGGGCGTTGCTACTTTCTTATAGCAACCACATCATCTGAGAACAACCTTAGAGCGCATCCCACGCTTTCTACTAGATCATCTACATGTATTGTACACAGGTTATCACTGTTAGCATTCAACCGCGATTTATACATACATTTTAACAACGCGTTTCATGAGACAATGCTACCATCATCAGGCTGTAAAATCTATGTCATGAAATTAAACGGACTAAAAAGACAAAAAACCATCACAAATAGTTGGGAAGTCCATATAGTAAAACAGAATTAAAAGTATATTGGACTTTGGGTCCTCGTCTTACATTGAAGTTGTTGACACAAGTCGGTGGCCGTCCCATAGCTACCAAATGAGCCGTCGCACTGTGCCGGCTCGGAAGCTGTTGTGGACTGACGTGCCTAGGTGTTGTGGCGTGGTAACCAATTTTTACCTCTCTATCTACCTTACTCCGTGGTTTATTAAGTTTTCAAATTTATACTGACGTTTTGACCACCCGGTATTTCAAATGATTGACGAAAAAAGTTCGTACAAAGATGTTCAGGCCAGTTCAGGAATACAGAAATGCAAGTCACTTAGGAATCAAATAAATAGGAAGTGCAGGGTAGTTAAGGTGAAAGTTTTTCATGAAAAATGTGAAGAAATAGAAAAAGAAATTACTATCGGAAGGACTGACTCAGCATACAGAAAATACAAAACAATCTTCGGTGAAATTAAGAAACATTGCGATAACATTAAGAGTGCAACGGGCATTTCGCTGCTAAATGCTCAAGATAAACTTTTGTAAATGTGTCCGTACATTATAAGAGGATTGTCGAGTATCAGTCATGAGCTACGACCCCAAGCACAATGACATTATTCTTGGCGAACTTAGTGCGGACCTCCTCTGTAAAAGACACTGAGCAGAGGCGTTCCGTGGCGCAACGGATAGCTCATCCCAATGCAGAAAAAGAGGTCACATGTTCGAATCCTATTGGTAATATTTATTTTTTTCTTTTTTTTTAGTCTTACCCGAAATACGAAAATAGCGTAAGCGGGAACTGATTATAGCAGCTGCTTCGCTTGCGGGGTGTATTATATATAGCTTCACAATCACAATAGTCTTAGTCTGAGAAATGAGCAACAGAGCATAAATGAATTCACTTTCCGAACAAACAATTCACTTTTATGGAAAGCATTCCTAGTAGTGAAGCTATCAACTAGATCCACAGTACAACGAGGTATAGCATTACCTCCGGTAGAAATAAATAGCAGAAAAAATTCCAGAGACTTATGAATGGAAAAGCGTTATCTGCGCTATCAGAATTACAAACATTATTGTCTGTGTTCTTCTGTGGAGGAAGAATGAGTGTCTTTTTGTTTCATTGTCTTATAGATTCTGCTGTTCTCACTGACGGACGTTAATTGTTCACGGTCTGTAACTGATACAATTATTTGTAGTGGTTATATAATTGTGCTGAATATATACACTCCTGGAAATTGAAATAAGAACACCGTGAATTAATTGTCCCAGGAAGGGGAAACTTTATTGACACATTCCTGGGGTCAGATACATCACATGATCACACTGACAGAACCACAGGCACATAGACACAGGCAACAGAGCATGCACAATGTCGGCACATGTACACTGTATATCCACCTTTCGCAGCAATGCAGGCTGCTATTCTCCCATGGAGACGATCGTAGAGATGCTGGATGTAGTCCTGTGGAACGGCTTGCCATGCCATTTCCACCTGGCGCCTCAGTTGGACCAGCGTTCGTGCTGGAAGTGCAGACCGCGTGAGACGACGCTTCATCCAGTCCCAAACATGCTCAATGGGGGACAGATCCGGAGATCTTGCTGGCCAGGGTAGTTGACTTACACCTTCTAGAGCACGTTGGGTGGCACGGGATACATGCGGACGTGCATTGTCCTGTTGGGACAGCAAGTTCCCTTGCCGGTCTAGGAATGGTAGAACGATGGGTTCGATGACGGTTTGGATGTACCGTGCACTATTCAGTGTCCTCTCGACGATCACCAGTGGTGTACGGCCAGTGTAGGAGATCGCTCCCCACACCATGATGCCGGGTGTTGGCCCTGTGTGCCTCGGTCGTATGCAGTCCTGATTGTGGCGCTCACCTGCACGGCGCCAAACACGCATACGACCATCATTGGCACCAAGGCAGAAGCGACTCTCATCGCTGAAGACGACACGTCTCCATTCGTCCCTCCATTCACGCCTGTCGCGACACCACTGGAGGCGGGCTGCACGATGTTGGGGCGTGAGCGGAAGACGGCCTAACGGTGTGCGGGACCGTAGCCCAGCTTCATGGAGACGGTTGCGAATGGTCCTCGCCGATACCCCAGGAGCAACAGTGTCCCTAATTTGCTGGGAAGTGGCGGTGCGGTCCCCTACGGCACTGCGTAGGATCCTACGGTCTTGGCGTGCATCCGTGCGTCGCTGCAGTCCGGTCCCAGGTCGACGGGCACGTGCACCTTCCGCCGACCACTGGCGACAACATCGATGTACTGTGGAGACCTCACGCCCCACGTGTTGAGCAATTCGGCGGTACGTCCACCCGGCCTCCCGCATGCCCACTATACGCCCTCGCTCAAAGTCCGTCAACTGCACATACGGTTCACGTCCACGCTGTCGCGGCATGCTACCAGTGTTAAAGACTGCGATGGAGCTCCGTATGCCACGGCAAACTGCCTGACACTGACGGCGGCCGTGCACAAATGCTGCGCAGCTAGCGCCATTCGACGGCCAACACCGCGGTTCCTGGTGTGTCCGCTGTGCCGTGCGTGTGATCATTGCTTGTACAGCCCTCTCGCAGTGTCCGGAGCAAGTATGGTGGGTCTGACACACCGGTGTCAATGTGTTCTTTTTTCCATTTCCAGGAGTGTATTTATGAGATTAATAACTGTAGTGCGTGTTTTTGTCAGTACCGAGGACCTATCCTTTACGTAATTCTGTGCTTAATAATTAAATGTTGCCCTGACCATTTCTGTGTAGGCTCATTATTGTAGCGACGAAGTTAATGACAAAAATTATGTAAGTTCTTCCAACAGTCATATAATACTAAAAGTATGAAAAGAACAATCTTAATACTCTGAAAACGGCGTCTTGTAGTATTTTTCAATTCATATTAGGCCAGAGGTACAGTTTTTTATTAATAACGATGTCAATGAATGCTTACGCTGCCATTGCACATAGTACTATCGCGTAATACTAAAAAAAGGATCTTTAATCCATCGTGATTGGGACTGATGTGTACACGTTGGGATATGTATGCTGTTGTTGGTGATAGCCCCCTGAGAAAAATTAGCCGTGGATTTTAACAAGCATAAAAGATAAAATATTCATTAATTCTATTTTTCAAAACCATTTCATACAATAAGACTAACGCCACAGTTATCGTTGTATGGAGTATTCACTTAACAATTTAATTATTCATTACGCGGTAGAGGTGTAGGGCTATGATGTTATACGAAGAGATATAAAGCGTGTACAAGATGCAGGTGACATAAACGTAAGGGGTACTTCATCTTAACGTAAGATGATGAAACAGCAAGAGTTTAAACAATAAGGAACCTAGCTGGACAATCCGTAGATAAAAACATTGTTTCGAATGAAGTACGAAGTGTGTGGTCATACTAACTAGAAAATATCTTTCTGAACGTGAAGTGCGTGAACAACGATTGCAAACGTAAGCGCAGGTAAACATAAAGGAGAACACAATAATATTCAGTTTCTAATCCATGTGAGGAAGTTTTGTTATGATGATTTGGTTTTCGTATGAGTGGACCGCCGAGAAACGGTTCAAATGGCTCTGAGCACTATGGGACTCAACTTCTGAGGTCATTAGTCCCCTAGAACTTAGAACTAGTTAAACCTAACTAACCTAAGGACATCACAAACATCCATGCCCGAGGCAGGATTCGAACCTGCGACCGTGGTCTTGCGGTTCCAGACTGCAGCGCCTTTAACCGCACGGCCACTTCGGCCGGCAGGACTGCCGAGACTTTTTACAAATAAGTTAAAATGTTCTTTTGGGTTAGATGCAAACCAACGATCTATGGATATCATCTTACAAAATTCAATTGTCTACTGGTCTAACAATTGAGCTCCCGAATAACTGAGGTGTGGTTTGGTAAAAGGACAAGTTTCACTACGTTTAATCTCAGTGAATGACGCTATCCTTCATTGTAACAGTGGGAGAGCATATATCGGAGGTAAGTTAATGTTAACTTTACAGTGCAAAACGTTTTTAATTACGTCAGCGAACTTGTGCGTCGACGTGATAGCAATTTGCCGGTACAGTGCAACCACATTTTCCGGTACTTCTCATTCCCCAGAACTCTCTAAAACAACTTTTCTGGATTTTTATAGATGTATTTGTACAGAATGGTGCTACACACCATTTGCAATCCATTTTCCAAAACTTAAATTTCGAAACAAGACTTCGCTGTGAATTTGCATTATGACAGTAGGAGTAGCGCGTTAGCCAGTGACGTCAAAGACGTCACATGACTCGGATGAAACGTTTTAACGGCTTTCAAATCATTTGAATTTCACTTCCGTTATTATAAAAGTTTACTGAAATTCAAGAGGGAAGAAGCATGTTGTGTGTATAAAATGACATAATTAATAAATTAAGACAATTTCCAGAAAACCGTCAAGTACACTTTTGTACTCCGCAGCTTTGATAAAAGACATTGTCATGTATAGAGGAAGAGCCACCATAACAGACACTGCGGATATAAGGTCCACCCAGCGGAAACTGCTTTAAATCATCACTGGTATCCTCCTCAGTTGTGCATTGTCATATGAAGTAGTCAGGATATCGATGTTGTCTCGCAGTGACATTTTGTGTGGTTTTCAGACCTTCCGATGTAATTCGATGTAATTATTACGAATTTGCACGAAGAGGTACTTTTTACAGCATAGATGCGTAGAGAGTAATTGTACAGCGAAAAATTTCCATTGTAGCAGGTCGTCACCAAATAACATATCTTGTGCAATAGCGTCTGGGCGGACACAAATGCCATTCAGTGGCAATATACCCACCATAAAAACTCTTCTTCTGTCTTCCGTTTGTACTGTGATTTACATGACATGGTGAATCTAACTATAATACGATGAATTATAGTAAATAATAATGATGCTAATTACTAATTTATTATGAAGATAGTAACTGTTCTCGAAAGAACAGATACCATTGATGACCGTGCAGCTTCTGTATAATAAATGATAATTAATTGAAACCCTCAGCTGCCGACAGGTGTTGTTGATATACCTCAGCTGCCGACAGGTGTTGTTGATATACCTCGATGGTGAACCTCGATGGTATATCAACAACACCTGTCTGCAGCTTAGGGTTTCAATTAATTATCATTTATTCTAGAGAAGCTGCATGGTCATCAATGGTATCTGTTCTTTCGAGAACAGTTACTATGTTCATATATATAGTTAAATGCCACCCAGCCATTGACCTCCGTCTGTGTGAATGCGCAAAGGTTGCCCGAACTCTTACGGGAATCGTCACATTAGTGTGCGCGACTAATGAGTGATTGGCAAGTATCTATTAGGTACATTACGTATGTAGATTGTGGACAGTTGGGAATGTGGGTCTCACGGGAAGCGTGAAAGGGATAAGTCCCTGCAGTCGCACTATTCATCTGTGTCGTCGGTGGTTCAGATGGATAGAGCGTCTGCCATGTAAGGAGGAGCTCCCGGGTTCGAGTCCCGGGCGGGGCACACATTTTCAGCTGTCCCCATCGAGGTATATCAACAACACTTGTCGGCAGCCCAGCGTTTCAATTAATTATCATTAATATATTACCCTATAATAACGAACCAAGCGAGGTGGCGCCGTTCTTAGTACAGTGCGACTTGCGTGTTGGAGGACGATGGTTCAAAATCACACCTGGCCAGCCCGATTTAGGTTTTCCGTTGTTCCCCCACTCCAAGCGAATGCTGAGACCGTTTCTTTCGAAGGGCAAGGCCGATATACTTCATTATCCTTGATACAATCCGAGTTTGTACTCGTCTACGGGAAGTTAAAACCCAATATATCTACGTGCATTGTTTAAAGTCATTAGTCTTCTGATTTGTCCGATTCAGTCAGCCACGAATTCCTCTCCTGCCCCAATATTTTCGTCTCAAAGTGAAGCTTGCAGCTTTTGCACGAATTATTTGGTGCATGTCTCCTATCTCCGCCTTCCTCTACAGTTTTTACTCTCTGCCATTCTCTCTAGTACCAAAGAAGTGATTCCCTGATGTCTTAACAGGTGTCTTGTCATCCTGTTCCTTCTTCATCTCAGTGTTTTCCGAACATTTCCTTCCTCCTGATTCTCTGGAGAATGTCCTCCTTCCTTACCTTACCAATCCAGAAAATTTTCAACATTCTTCTGTCGGACCACATCTCAAATGATTCGATTCTCTTCTGTTCTGGTTTTCTCACAGTTCATGACTCACTACTATACAATGCTATGCTCCAAACACACGTTCTCAAACATTTCTACGTATGATACTAGTTGACTTCCCTTGGCAAGGAATGCCCTTTTGCAAGTGCTAGCCTGCTTATGATGTCCTCTCTGCTGCTTCCGTCACGGGTTATTTTTCTGTATAAGTATCTGATTTGCTTTAACTTCATCTACTTTATAATAATCTGTTCTATTGTTACGTTTCTCGCTTTTCTCATTTCTGCTACTTCTCATTACTTTCGTCTTTCTTCTATCTGTGCTCATTCCATATCCTGTACTCACTAGACGTTCATTCCATTAAGAAAATCCTGTAATTCTCCCTTATTTTCATTGACAATAGCAATGTCATCAGCAATTCTTACCATTGATATCATTTCTCCTTGACTTTAAAATGCAACTATTGATTGTTTCTTTTACGTATAGACTAAACAGTACAGGTGAAAGACTACGCTTGTTTTTAATCCTGGAAGCGAATGGCCAACATTCAGGGACCTCACAGGAATGATCATTCGAAGCAAAAATGTCTAGTAAGTAGGGGCTCTAAAGTGCATACCGTAAGAACTAACAGCACCTGCTCATCTTCGGTAGTGTGAAACACATTCCTTCTAATGAAAATGTGCTGCTGGCTTTTAAGGTTTGCACTTTAGAGCCCGTGTTTACCGTACATTTTTGATTCGAACGATTGTTCCTGTTGTCATGTTCCTGAATATTGACCAATTCTCCTCGGACGCCCTGCGTAACTATCCTCGTGTCCCACCTGTAGAAGAGGTAATAAACTCTAGTCCTTCTGTACGATTGGGTTTATTGGTTTTCAAACAGTCCTACATTTGCGGAGCGCTGTAATATTTATTCCCAGATATTTCTGTGGTCCAATGACTTTAAAATTTTACCACTAGTCCAATAAACTAATAAGTAAAATAATTTTCTAAGACAATTAATTTTGGATCCTTTTAAATTCTTGGGATAGATTACAATCTTATTTTTTTAGTGAAATGCTTCATCAAAACGTCATAAGTGTCTGTGGTCTGTGACAGAAGTATAATCAACATTTCTTTTCACGTGAAACTGTAGCTGTTTGACTTGAATTCCTCGTCCGGGCTCGCTAAAACACTTTTTTTCGTTTTTATTTCGCTGTTACATGATACGAAGCACGCAAGAGCGAAAGTAAATGGCGAAATTACACTCTGAATTAACGTAAGTTCGCTGTTTCCACAGACAGGGAGAATAGTCGGACAGACAGAGAGTACTGAAAGTACATTGTGAGCTGCAACGGCGGACCACGGTGCAGAATTAAACTTGAGAGTTACTGCTGCCACAGAGCGAACGCTACAGGCGTACCAACAGCTCTGAGTGTCCGCTAATCTGGTAAGCAAATGCTCCTCTCTGCAGCTGCTCTCTTTGTTTCATAAAAACAACAGGAATTATATCAAAAACAACAGCGTAGAGCTATGAGAGTGAGCTCCCCAAGCAGAAAGTAGGTTATTTATCTCTTGTCTACCACAATGAATGGGAGTCTATTCAGTGTAGAATTACAAATGAGCTTCTTCATGAAAACGAAACGCCGGCCGCGGTGGTCTAGCGGTTCTGGCGCTGCAGTCCGGAACCGCGGGACTGCTACGGTCGCAGGTTCGAATCCTGCCTCGGGCATGGGTGTGTGTGATGTCCTTAGGTTAGTTAGGTTTAAGTAGTTCTAAGTTCTAGGGGACTTATGACCTAAGATGTTGAGTCCCATAGTGCTCAGAGCCATTTGAACCATTTTTTGAAAACGAAACGCTGTCCTGTGTACCACAGAAACATAGGAAATATTCCGTATTTTGTACGACCTACGTATTATAGGCTAATCTTTAAAGTTCAGTGCGTTGTTTCGTAATATAAATGTAATGATTGGCAGAAACAATGTTATGTTTTTCATTACTTTAGTAGTCATATGAGCCTTTCACAATGTCATAATTAGTTTCAACCTGCCTGTAATCATCTTTCTTTTTATCATTAAGTACGCCATAGCCTGGCAGATCTCATACATTCTTTATTAATCGCTTCACTCACCTTTTGATATATTAATAGTCGCGAGATGAACGCTGACTGTAGAGGAAACCGGTTACGGCATTTTGATTAGAGATCATGATGTCATTATAGCAACTAGGGTTACAAAAGTTAATAAAATAGTCAAAATGGCTAGGAAAGTGTTTCTTCTGCAAAGAGCAGATAAGCAGTTGTTAACATATCACTTAGAGAGTGAACTGACATCACTTAGTTCCAGGAAGATGGACGCAAAGGAATTATGGGCAAATTTTGAGCACACTGTGAACCGTGGCTTGGTGAATTATGTGTGTAGCAAGTGATTTTAGGATGGAAAGTATTCACCATGGTTTAATAACGAGATCCGGAAACTGCTGAGGAAGCAAAGGATATTGCGCACTCGGTTCGAAAGAGAATGTGCAAATGACGCCAAGCGGAAGTTAGTAGAGATTCGTGCATCTATAAAAGATCCGTGCGAGAACCGTACATCTACTACCACGGCAATACCTTAGCAAATGACCTGCTTGAAAACCCGAGAAAATTCTGGTCCTATATAAAATCTCTTTGTCGGTCCAAAGCCTCTATCCAGTCACTTGTTGACTTGTCTGGTGTGGCGGTTGAAGACAACAAAACGATAGCCGAAGTTTTAAATTCCATGATCAAGAAATAGTTTACGCACGAGAATCGTTCGAGCAAACTGTTATTTGACCATCGAACTGACACCCTACGAATGACATAGTAATTAACATCCCTGGCATATAGAAACAACTGAAGGAGCTGAAAACAAATACGTCACCAGGTCCAGATGGAATCCCATTTCAGTTTTTCAAAGAGTACAGAACTGACCCGTATTACCTTCCATTTATCGCGAATCTCTCACCCAGCACTAAATCCCCAGAGAGTGGAAAAAAGCGAAGGTGACTCCTATGCATGCGAAGGACAAATGAACGGACGCGCAAAATTGCAGACGAATATCTTTAACATCGGTTTGCAACAGAGTCCTTGAATATATTCTCACTTCACATGTAATAAATTTTCTTGAGACCAAGAAGCTTATGTGCACGAATGACCATGGTTTTAGAAAACATCGCTCGTGCGGAACTCAGATTGCCCTTTTCTCACATGATATACTGTGAACTATAAATGAAGGCCAACAGGCATATTCCATAATTATAGATTTCCTGAAAGCGTTTGGCCCATTACTGGCTGTTAAAGTAGGTGAGAGTATATGGAATAGGTTCGCAGATATGTGAGTGGCTTCATGATATCTCAATTTATAGGACCCAGTATGTTGTCGTCGACGGCGAGTGTTCGTTAGAGACAAGGGTATCGAGGGCCATTCGGAAAGCAAGGAAAGATATGTCGTGAAATGAAAAGCACAGTGAAAATCAATACTGTCTTATTTGCAACAGTTTGCTACAACTTCCATCTGCTTATCTCCATATCAGTCTATCCGACTTACACGTTTGTCATAGCGTTGTACCAACTTTCCAATACCCTCGTTATAGAAGGCAACTGCCAGTGCTTTCTGCCAATTGTCTTCGCTGGCCTACAGCTCGTTGTCTGTGCCAAAATGTTGTCTTCATAGCCAGTGGTTCATGTGAGCAGAGATGAAACTCAGAGGGAGACAATTACGGGCTGTATTGTGGATAATCAAACATTTTCAATTGAAAACGATGCATGAGCATCTTCACTGCCCCTGCAGAATGCGGCTGAGAGTCTTGAAGAAGAAATGAACGACTCTTATGTAATGTTGGCTGCATAGCTTCAGGCGAAATTTCTCAGCAGGCCCTCGTACTTGGCGGGAGACACTTTTGTTCTAGGTATCTTTATGTGCCTCCTGTATGCTCAGAACTAAAAGGAACAACGTAACGCGATCGACGGGCGTTCTACAAACACTGGCCAACACACCTCTGAAAAACTTCATATGATTTTCACTGTGGTTTCCATTTCGCGACCGATCGTTCCTTACTTTCCGTATAACCCTCGTACTACGAGGGCTATCCAGAAAGTAAGTTCCGATCGGTTGCGAAATGGAAACCACTGTAAAAATCCGATGAAGCTTTGCACAGGTGTGTTGGCCATTGTTTGTAGAACGCCCGTCGACCGCGTCACATCGCTCTTTTCATTTCTGAGGGCACAGTGAGCACGTAAATGTACCTACAAAATAGTGTCTGCCACCAAGTACCAAGGCCTGGTCAGAAATTTCGCCTGAAGCTATGCAGCCCACGTAACACAACTGTCAGGCCGTTCCTGCTTGATGGCAATCCTCAGCTTCACTCTGCAGGGGCAATGAAGATGCTCTTATAGCGTTTTCAGTGGAAAGTGTATGACCACCCACAAGCCAGACCGCAATCGACCCCCTGAGTTTCATCTCTGCTAGCGCGAACCGCTGACTATGAAGACAACATTTTGGCACAGACAATGAACTGTAGACCTGCGCAGAGAATTAGTGGAAAGCACTGGTGGCTTCCTTCTACGACAAGGCTATTGAAAGTTGGTACAACGCCACGACAAATGTCTAAGCCGGAGCGGCGATTATTTAGATAATTAGCTGTGAGTTGTGGCTAGCTGTTGCAACATAAAACATTTTTGATTTTTACAGTATTGCCCATTTCGTGGACGATCGGAACTTACTTTCTGGATAGCCCTCGCAGATGATTTGGCGGACAGGGTGGGCAGCATTCTGCCGTTGATTGCAGATGATGCTGAGGTGTAAGGGAAGGTGTCGGAATTAAGCGACTGCAGGAGGATACAAGGTGACTTAGACGAAATATCTAGCTCGTGTGACCCATGGCATATCGGGGTCCTGCGATTCCTCAGCTGACGCGGCCGCACTGTCGACCCGCAGCACTGTGCTGCTCAGCCCGCCGCAGCCCACCGCACTAGGTAGGCTGGGCCGCCTGTCAGATATACATCCCGCACTGCGTATTAAGCTCTACCACTCTAGGCGTGCGTTACCACCTCTCAGAGAGGGATTTCTCTTTATACCGTGAAAAGAGTTTAACACTAAATTGTTGGGGCCAAATATTTTTCTTCGTTAAAATAAATTCATTTTGCACTATGCACGCGAAGTAAATGCTCGGTAATATATCAGAATTAATTTTTTGAAACACTATTTCGTTCTAAAATGAACACATGCAGTCGTTAGTTCATCTGTTTGGATACATTTGTTCATCTTTAAATGTCTTCATTTCAAGCAAAATTACGGGCTGTATTCGAAGAAGTTTCTCAGCCATTGGACACGTAAACTAGGTTTCAGCACCTGCAGAACCGAATTCGGAAACTGATTTGTACAATGAAATGTTCTGACACGGTCAGTACCTGAACCTGCCCAAAAGCAGCATTGGTTATTCTGTTCGGTCTAACAAATTATAAGAATAAAACTTCTGAGTGTTGCTGCGACTGCATAAAGTATGTTCTGGATACTTAATTTTATTGAGAAGCAGATTATTGTGCTGTCAGGCCATTTTGTTTCGTGCCGAAGAAAAACTGAGTTTGTCATTACGCCGGGTCCACAGTTATATTTCATGTCAAGGGATTATTTAAATTAAGCGTTGTCATGTTAAACGATTGTCACTACACTGACACCAAAACATGATGACTTGAGATGCGAAAAAACTGGCAACATCATATCTTCAGTGCAATAATAATTCACAAACAAAGAGATTATTTTATTTGGCTGCAATAGATGAACACTAATTTGAGAACAGTTTGCACAAATAAAAGCTATAAATGAAAGGTACAATTCAAAGGGATACAATAATCTAAAATGGGTTTAGAGAAAACTTAAAACAAAAAGTGGTGTGATGAACATGCACAGCATGTTCTCTGATACTGTAGTTTCTATGAAGAAAGAGAAGACATCAACATTTTCCTGATCCGGAAGTTACCATCGTGCCCTTAGAATGAAACATGTAGAACTAAAATTTCTCTGTAGCGCAAAGCTGGATGACTGTACACACAAAATTTTACTAGTCGGAAACATTTGTCAGTTTTCATTTCAGCCATGAACTACTTTTTCGACAAATTTACAATTACGGTTTCAGTGCCGATCTAACACACGTGTGAGAGTCGGATTATCATCAATATATGCTTACTTCTGTACTTTTGTTCATGGTGGTAAAACAAAGTTGCTCTCAGATTCTACCCGGTCAGTCTAACAAACATTTCACGTATATTTGGTTATTATTTAGGTGCAAATATGCCTGAGATGGCCATTTTTTGTGTGGTTTAATTTAGTTTAATTTGGTAGACGACGCTTCACGAGGGAACGTCCTTTTGAGAACGGTCACTCGAAATTACTGATGTAGTAGTTACTCAACTGTATGCTTTATCTCTCCCATAACTTCACGCCTCTGACATTCAGAAATCATTTTCAGATGGCGAAATTGTGCCCACAGGAAAGTAGCTAGCTCGCCGGTCGTTGTGGCCGAGCGGTTCTAGGCACTTCAGTCTGGAATCGCGCGACCGCTACGGTCCTAGTTTTGAATCTTGCCTCGGGCATGGATGTGTGAGTTCTAAGTTCTAGGGGTCTGATGATCTCAGATGTTAAGTCCCATAGAGCTCAGAGCCATTTGATCCAAAGTAGGTACCTCAAGGTGCCCTTCCCCCCACATAATTTTTTAGGTGGATTTGCAAAATTTATTTCGGAGGTTTCTCCGTCCTGAGGGTCTTTAAATAACGGTTTCAGGAGCTTTATCGTCTATGGCAACAGGTGGTGCAATGAAGCTGATTTATCCGTAAGAAAAATCTCTGCTTTACAAGTCCTCAAACAATTTATATGCTAATGAATACCACTTTAGTATGAAAACGGAGCAGCATACATCCCGTTAGAACAGATATCATCCGTCCATCAGCGTGATGTCAATCCTTTTGTTTTCTCTTTTCTCAAATAATACTGCCTTTTGAACGATTAAAGTCGTGTATTCCAGCGTGTACCGTTCAACTGCTTCAGTGTTCTCTCTAGGCTATGAACACGACCACATTGCTTTGAAAAACCCCCAAGTCCCTTCAGTGCATTCGGAACAAAATGAAGTTGCTAGAAATTAGATGACATGTAACGCACATTAAACGAATATCTTCGCACTGTGTTCGGCATGTGACAGGAAACAGTTCAAGCTGGAATATCCGTCTAGAAGCTGCACGAAGAGGAGCTATAGTGTTGGCAGCTTGGTCAATTGGCACCTTGGTCAGTCGTCTCAAAAATTCCTTTATAATATTTTCATCTGGTTTAGACTCGTCTGAAAACCGGGCCTTAAACCAGTTGCTTGATCTGAGGTCCTCACGAACAAAATAAAGAGCTGTACGTGTAATCCTCTTTTCGCTACAGAGCCACATATGTGTTTCGCTGAGCATTCACCTCCATTCACGTAATAAATTACCTCAGTCACAGTTTCTTTTCTAAGGTTTTTTTTTTAATTTTTTTCTCATGTGTTGCGGGACGGTTGTGGGGTGAGGCATACAGGTTTTGCCGATACTTTTCCGCAAGTCGCTGCAGGCGTCGACTAATCTCTGAGCCGGATCCAAAAATCCTTCACTGCCAACAGCTTCATAATGTGTCAAATCTCGTGCACACATAGCCAAGCGTTTCTCACGAACCTTGCCCTGAGAAGATTTGGGGTAGGCCTTTTCGGTCAACACTCGTTTGTTAGAGATAAATGAACAGCATGAAATATGCGAAGCGCCAGATGACCCTTAAGCATGCAAGTAAGGTTCATTGCACTCCACACAACGAGTATAGTTAACAGTGCTGCCTTTACCACCTGCTATAGGCTTAAGCACTGACAAAATTGAACTTCTGAGATCTGTATCAGCCTCTACTCACCAGACATTAGTTTTTGTTTTGTTTCCCGTTTTCTTGACATTCTTTTCTTTTTCTTCGAAGACTATCAATTTCTGCACTCGTCTGCTATGCAGAAAGAAAAACCGTATCTCACACTATCATTTCTGTTCGACACATAATAAGACAGAGTATCTTTGCAAAAGATTGAATAAAGGCTTCTGTAAACAATTTACTAGAATTTATTAACGAATCGCGCCTCATTTATTAGTGTCCACCGACATAGTATTGCTACTAATTGTGTTGTAGCAGCTGTGTTACAAAAGCATCTATTTTATAGCATTGAGACGTCACAGTGTCGTACAAATGCCGACATCCTGATTATAAAAATTAAAAAAAAGCTTAAACTGTGTGCATGAAAACGGCCGAGGCGATTGGTGTCATTAGATAAGGCAATAAAGTGGAAGATGTGACACGGCAACGACCTAAGAATCAATATCTTGCAAAATACAGAATGCCAGTTTTTCTACGAGTGTTTCTGCAAAGTCGTATGCTCCTTTGATTGAAACTCTAAAGTGAGAGTCCAAGATGTCAGACATAATACATATGTTTGTGGATAAGAGCACAAAAATCGCAATAATCTAAATGCAGAACGATCCTTTTGCTCCAACATACATTGCGCGTAAGGGCTACGAAGATAAGATACAGAGGTTCAAATGGTTCAAATGGCTCTGAGCACTATGGTACTTAACATCTGTGGTCATCAGTCCCCTAGAACTTAGAACTACTTAAACCTAAGTAACCTAAGGACATCACACACATCCATGCCCGAGGCAGGATTCGAACCTGCGACCGTAGCGGTCACGCGGTTCCAGACTGAAGCGCCCAGAACCGCACGGCCACACCGGCCGGCAAGATACAGAGGCATAAAGACAATCGTTTATCCTTGCTCCGATGGCATTAACCCCATACATATTGCCAACCTTTCTGGATTTCTCTGCTGCTACACAATTCTATTTAAGTGAAGCAGAAGAATATGTCGGAAATGTTCCGATTTCTCGACTTGGCACTTCATTGTCTAACATCCGCAGCTCCACTCACTACCTCCAGATGAGGAAATGGCAATATGTAAACTCAAATAGCAACAGTGAACTACAAATACAAAATTACAATCGATAAATAACCCGACAGCAACCGCAATACAAAACAAAAACGCTACGAACTTGTGTACCAACCTAATGTACTGTCTACGCCATTTCGCATTGCCTTTTTCAAACTGAAATGTCTGTCACAGCATGATGCCAAACGGACTTCTGTGATGTTTCATAATGTTTGACGATGCCCAAGGAGTAAGATGAGGTAACGACCATGAGATAAAAAGTTTACTTAAAAAAAAAAAAAACAGACGCATCAGGTATGAGATATGATTTCCTTCGGGATATTCCCTTACGTACGTGAGTTATTGGAAAATGTGAAAGAAGTGCAGAATTACCCATTGCAAAATCTAAATAGCTTCGTTGATTACTAGTGTCGTTCGTAATTAAGCACTAATTTGTTCATTTCCACTAGTACTCTCTATCACCGAACCGGTCTGAAACACAGACTATTACCATTCTGCAATTATTAACAAAGAGGTGTTCTACACGTTGTATTTCCCCAGGGATAGATTTTCTGCTGCCATAACGATAATTATAACTGGCTTTTGGTCCCTAGAGGAACGTGGTTTATATCGCAGTGAAAAACACTACAGCATGGTGTATTAAATGATAGTAATGGATCTCTTTTAGTCAATCAGAATTACACTTGTTAATTGTCAACCACCTTTGCTTATTCAGATCTACAGTAATTATCAGAATCGGATGGTGTCCGAATGGAGTTTCATGAATATCGTTCCGAAACTTTACTACCAATGAAATATTACTAAGGGTATTGATGTTCCCTAAAAGAGGGATTTCGCTTTATTTTAAAGAAAACTAGTTTCTCGGACATACATTCTTCGAAATTTCCATCACTTGGATGTCAAAGAGATTAAAACTATCCTTTTCTAGGCGAGCTATTCACAGACGGCATAGCGTAGGATAGTAATGATAGTGGTAGCGTCTTCGGCATTTTCTTGAAAGGATGCAACAAACGTCATTGCCAATGACGGTCAATGTGATGAATATGAAACACCTACTTGACCTTAGAACAGAGAAAAAGAGACGGTCTATTGACACACAGTCAACACGGATTTAGAAAACGTCGTTCTTATGAAACACAACTAGATCTTTACTCGCACGAAGTTCTGAGTGCTACTAACAAAGAATTTCAAAAGGATTCCATATTTCTGGATTTCCGGAAGGCTTCTGATACTGTGCGACACAGGCGGCTCCTACTGAAATTGCGTGCTTATGGAATATCGTCTCAGTTATGTGACTAGATTCGCGATTTCCTGTCAGAGACATCACAGTTCGTAGTGACGGATGGATAGTCATCGTGTAAAACAGATGTGATTTCTGCCGTTCCCAAAGGTAGTGTTATAGGCCCTTTGCTGTAGCTTATCAATATAAACTATTTGGGAGACACTCTTAGGAGCCATCTTAAGCTGTTTGCGAACGACGCTGTCGTTTATCGACTAGTAAGGTTATCAAAAGATAAAAAAAAATTGCAAAACAGTTTAGGTAAGATATCTGTAAGGTGCGAAAATTGGCAGTTGACCCTAAACAACGAAAAGTGTGAGGTCATCCACATGAGTACTAAAAGGAATCCGTTAAACTTCGCTTACACGATAAATCAGTCAAATTTAAAGGCCGTAAATTCAACTAGATACCTAGGAATTACAATAACGAACAACTTAAATTGGATGGAATGTATGGCAAATGTTGTGGGGAAGGCTAACCAGAGATTACATTTTATTAGCAGTACACTTAGAAAATGTAACAGATGTACGATCTCGTACAGAGACTGCCTACACTAGGCTTGTCCGTCCTCTTTTAGAATAGTGTTGCGCGAAGTGGTATCCTTATCAAATCCGATTGACGAAGTACATCGAAGCAGTTCAAAGAAGGGCAGCACGTTTTGTATTATGGCGAAATAGGGGGGAGAGCGTCACTCAAATGATACAGGATTTGGGGTGGACATTATTAAAACAAAGACTTTTTCGTTGCAGCGGAGTCTTCTCACAAAATTTCAATCACCAGCTTTCTACTCCGACCGCGAAAATATCTTGTTGACGGAGACCTACAAAGGGCGAAACGATCACCATGATAAAATAAGGGAAATCAGAGCTTGCACGGAAAGATATAGGTATTCGTTCTCTCCGTGCGCTGTACGAGATTGGAAGGTGGTTCGATGAACCTTCTGCCAGGCACTTAATATGACATGCTAGTATCCATTTACACAGAGACATATTCATTGGAGTCAGTATGTTTTCATTCTATCATGATTGGAGCAGTAGTATCAGTAACAATTGTCTACAAACTGCAAAACCGTCGTGAACATGGGGTCGATGGTAAAGAGACTGATTAAATTTAAAGTAAAGCAAACCGACTATGCTCTAAGACAGGATTCATAGAAATCGGTTGAACTGAGTGTCAACCTGTTGTCTGTTAATAGGCGGAGAACAGTAGTCTGAAAGGGATAGCGAGAACGTTGCGAACTGTTACGTTGCATGACGTTATTTACCCAACATACCACGGTTTCGATCATATGCTTTCATCAGTTATGTCAGTCACAATATAACTGCTGTCTTTTAGGCGCAATGCTATTGGCTAAGTCTGCTAACGGAACGATTCTTACTTTTCCCAATATCTGTTACTACACTGGAGCTAGAATAGATGGCGGCCAATACTTACAGCGCGAAGTTGTGAAACACCGGTGTAAAATCTCCAATCCTACGTGTAGTCTTCTTGAAATTCTAATTAAAACGGTTGCTGGTGGAGATGGAAGGGATTATCAAGAAAAATCACAAACATTCTGCTGCAGTATGAACGTCAATCGGGAGAGCAAACAGGCCATGTTGTAGGCTTATAATGGCCATCGACCAGTCAGTCGCTTTGTAGCCGGCCCCGACGTTTTATAGAATGAAAGTAGCGTGAGTGAAGCAGTAATGGATTAGGGAAATACATGGCAGAATGTGAGGAAGTACCGGTCACTCGTTTGAGAGTCACAGAAATTAGACGGTTGTGAGACAGCGGGAAAACTGCGTGTTATTCTTACACACCCAGAGAAAATTTTGCAAGTGAGCAATGGATTAGCCACATATAAGGGGCAATACATACAATGCCTAGATAAATACAAGCGCACGTTTGTACTCATTCGAAAGCAATGCATTAGCTGATGATGAGAGAATAGTTCTAATTGTTTTCATAGTTGACACCTTCTTTCAACGCTTTGCCACAGATAATTAGATTGTCCACAGTTGCCATGTTCACGGACACAAAGCATTGGTATTACTGATAATAAAGTATGAGCAAAAGGTAAATCAATAAGAAAATAAATTCAAGAAAGATATTGAGCCATTTCTGAATTTGATTGCATCGAAAGCAATTCTTATTAAAGTAAATAATGTATCATAACACATGAGACACAAACGACATAATGAAATTAACCCAAGAGTATGAACAACTTAGTCTGTGTCGCTTGTCCTGGAAAATGGCTAATCTGCAAATAACATATGCATTAACAGTTTATCAAAATCAAAATCAACGGTTAAATCATATGTGGTTTTTCCCTTCAAATATTATGCACAGTCCATGTTTTCTTTGAGCGAACAATCTTTCTACTTCTGGCCAATAGTTCAGCAGATATAATTGGGTTGAACTTCGATTCGGTTGAGAAACAAGTAGTAAGTGGATTCGATGGATTACGAGATGAGGTATTTAGAGGTGTAGAGGGTGTGAGCTGAATCAAAATTCAATTGAATAGATGACTAAGTAGGCAAGCAGTAAATTAACAGATATATCAGTTGATTTTCTGATATAGAAAGTAAACTGACGTTGAGGGAGAACACAGTGGTAAATCAGTGCAGCAAGGACAGATGGAACCGATTCTTTCTTTATTTATTTATATATTACAGAGCGCAGCAATCAAGCGTCCTTTTCTGAAGCTTGTATTGCTGCGCTCTGTAAGAATCGTCTTCATTCAGATCTGGACTTCATTTCGTAAATTGTAACTGGAAATGAAATTGAGCTTTGGGATACGATGCTGAGACGAAAATTCAGAGTTGCCAATGGAAAACGAGTGAATCTGCTCGCCCTAAAAACGCACGCCGATCACAGTTGAATATCAAGCTCATGCACATTGCCGATATTGATGGCATTGTGCGATCAGAATTTGTTGCAAGGGGAGAAGTGTGAAAGCCGAACTTTGTAGGGGCTTACTGCAACGTTTCCGAAACGATGTACGGAGAAAGAGATCAGAGAAACGGTCAAATGGCTTCCTTCTTCATCACAACAATGCGCCATGTTGTTTTTGATTCGCAAGTGTTTGGCCGGAAAAGTGTTCAAATGGTTCAAATGGCTCTAAACACTATGGGACTTAACATCTGAGGTCATCAGTCCCCTAGAACTTAGAACTACTAAAAATTGACTAACCTAAGGACATCACACACATCCATGCCCGAAGCAGGATTCGAACCTGCGACCGTAGCAGCAGCGCGGTTCCGGGCTGAAACGCCTAGAGCCGCTCGGCCACAGCGGCCGGTGGAAAAGTATTCCTGGCTGTCCACATCCGCCGTATGCGCCAGATTTGGTACCATGCGACTTCTGGCTCTTTCTAAAGATTAAAACTGTGCTTAAAGGAAAACGTTTCGAGACCATTCCTGACGTTGCGAGGGCCATGACAGAACAGATGAACGCTCTTCCAAAAGACCGAGCGAGGTGGCGCAGTGCCTAGCACACTGGACTCGCATTCAGGAGGACGACGGTTCAATCCCACGTCCGGCCATCTTGATTTAGGTTTTCCGTGATTTCCCTAAATCGCTGCAGGCAAATGCCGGGATGGTTTCTTTGAAAGGGCACGGCCGACTTCCTTCCCCGTCCTTCCCTAATCCGGTAAGACCGATGACCTCGCTGTCTGGTCTCCTCACTCACCACAACCGAACCGAACCAACCGCTCTTTCAATAGAATCATTCCAAAAATGCCTCCAGTCATGGATTCAATATCGGGACACTACTTTGAAGGAGATTACATCAAATTCCATGAAAGCTTATTAGTTTGTTCAGTCTATTTTGCTCACGCGTCGTAGTCGCAAGCGAGATGTTTGTAGCACGTGAGAAACTTCCTTTACTTTTGCACTACAATGGTTCTGGAACTCAAACTTTTTGTGTTGCTGTCTTGTGACAAAATATCGTTGTTGTCGTTGTTGTTGTCTTCAGTCCTGAGACTGGTTTGATGCAGCTCTCCATGTTATTCTATCCTGTGCAAGCTTCTTCATCTCCCAGTACTTACTGCAACCTACATCCTTCTGAATCTGCTTAGTATATTTATCTCTTGGTCTCCCTCTACGATTTTTACCCACCACGCTGCCCTCCTATGCTAAATTTGTGATCCCTTGATGCCTCAGAACATGTCCTACCAACCGATCCATTCTTCTAATCAAGTTGTGCCACAAACTCCTCTTCTCCCCAATTCTATTCAATACCTCCTCATTAGTTACGTCATCTACCCATCTAATCTTCAGCGTTCTTCTATACCACCACATTTCGAAAGCTTCTGTTCTATTCTTGTCCAAACTATTTACAGTCCATATTTCACTTCCATACATGGTTACAATCCATACAAATACTTTCAGAAACGACTTCCTGACGCTTACATCTATACTCGATGTTAACAAATTTCTCTTCTTCAGAAATGCTTTCCTTGCCATTGCCAGTCTACATTTTATATTCTCTCCACTCCGACCATCATTAGTTATTTTGCTCCCCAAATAGCAAAACTCCTTTACTACTTTAAGTGTCTCATTTGCTAATCTAATTCCCTCAGCATCACCCGACTTAATTCGACTACACTCCATTATCCTCGTTTTGCTTTTGTTGATGTTCATCTTATAACCTCCTTTCAAGACACTGCCAATTCCGTTCAACTGCTCTTCCAAGTCCTTTGCTGTCTCTGACAGAATTACAATGTCATCGGAGAACCTCAAAGTTTTTATTTCTTCTCCATGGATTTTAATACCTACTCCGAATTTTTCTTTTGTTTCCTTTACTGCTTGCTCAATATACAGATTGAATAACATCGGGGACAGGCTACAACCCTATCTCACTCCCTACCCAACCACTGTTTCCCTTTCATGTCCCTCGACTCTTATAACTGACATCTAGGTTCTGTACAAATTGTAAATAGCCTTTCGCTCCCAATATTTTACCACTGCCACGTTTAGAATTTGAAAGAGGGTATTCCAGTCAATATTGTCAAAAGCTTTCTCTAAGTCTACAAATGCTAGAAATGTAGGTTTGCCTTTCCTTAATCTATTTTCTAAGATAAGTCGTAGGGTCAGTATTGCCTCACGTGTTCCAATATTTCTGCGGAGTCCAAACTGATTTTTGCTGAGATCGGCTTCTACCAGTAATTCCATTCGTCTGTAAGGAATTCGCGTTAGTATTTTGCAACAGTGACTTATTAAACTGATAGTTCGGTAATTTTCACATGTGTCAACACCTCCTTTCTTTGAGATTGGAATTATTATATTCTTCTTGAAGTCTGGGGGTATTTCACCTGTCATATACATCTTGCTCACCAGATAGTAGAGTTTTGTCAGGACTGGCTCACCCAAGGCCTTCAGTAGTTCCAATGGAATGTTAATGTAATTCACACGTCCGTGTATGCAACCAAAAGGCGAAGCCTGTTGCAAGAGCTGACACACAAAGCCAAAGAACATCTGCCACAATACAATCGCTTGCGACTTTCCTTCCGTACGGGATTTAGCGCTCGCCCGCGGGTGACACTGTGTGTCTTGCACGAAATGAGGGCCAAGATTAAAGGAGCGGCGGCCGGACAGAAGGAGGAGAGCAGGGCTGCCAGACCCGCCGGGTAAATATTTGGCGTCGGCCGGCTGGCCTGTCCTCACACACACACACACACACGCACACAGACGCACAATCGCACACACAGGCACACACACACGCACAGACAGAGGCAGCCGATATTGGGCGCCGTGTCACGCGGCACGGCTCGGATTGTTTCTCTAAGCACATCCAATACGTGAGCGGGGTCGCTATCTCGGTCACCCAACACCGGGCGGCCGGCAGCCGTGGCAGAGGAGCCCCGCGGCGGCAGTTTTTATTTATCTACTTTGAGGAAAAAGGATTTGGCCGTCGTTTTCCTTTTGCAGGTCTCGCTGCGATTCACGGGCGCGCCCCGAGGCATTAATCTCCACCGGCGCAAGTGGGGAGTGCGCTGCGGGAGGCAGCCAATGAAAACTCATAATGGAGTTCGTTACGGCCCTCATCCCCGCACTGCTGCCGGTAATCTGAATGCCTGTAATCTCCGCATGGGTACCGATTCGTAATCCTCCCAACGAAGCACTTCCGAGCTCCGCCCAGAGCTCGAGCATATTTCTTTGTCACGCGCACAATTACGTGTATATAAAATTACTGACTATAGAAAAGCGCCAACGAGCTCGACGAACGTGTAGTCTAATCGTAAAAAAATGAGTCACGGAACCACTAAAAACTGTTGTAATGTATTTAAGGGAGGTAGGACGTCAAACGGGCCGACTTGAAGCAGGAGAGGCATCATAGGACATTTTAATTTCCAGTGTCTATACTTTATATACTCTATACTTTATATAGTTTGGACAAGAAGAGAATAGAAGCTTTCGAAATGTGGTGCTACAGAAGAATGCTGAAAATTAGATGGGTATTTCACATAACTAATGAGGAGGTACTGAATAGAATTGGGGAGAAGAGGAGCTTGTGGCACAACTTGACTAGAAGAAGGGATCGGTTGGTAGGACATGTCCTGAGACCTCGAGGGATCACCAATTTAGTATTGGAGGGCAGCGTGGAGGGTAAATATCGTAGAGGTAGACCAAGAGATGAATACAATAAGCAGATTCAGAAGGATGTAGGCTGCAGTAGGTTCTGGGAGATGATTTAGCTTGCACAGGATAGAGTAGCATGGAGAGCTGCATCAAACCAGTCTCAGGACTGAAGACCACAACAACAACAACATACTTTTACAAATAAATTCATAAAACTTTCTCAGAATCAGCAGGAAGGATTCATGAATCAGACTCATTGCAGTGGAAGTTCGAAAACATAAGAAAATACATTTTTTTACGTGTGAAATTTCATCACTTTTTCACCTACATTTGATGCTGTAGGTACACTTTTCTTCACAAGTTAGAGAGGTTCTTCGATGAATTTTGCACATCATACATACCATACTCACAGCTGTATGAACCTCTAGAATTTACTTAATTTATGAAAAAACGAATGAACTGTTATATTTTAAACTTCATGTTTAGGAAAAACACAAATTTTATAGTTAATTACCTCAATTTTACCACAGTTTTTAATAGATTTGGAAAATTCTTGTTTCATACACCTTTAAGTATGGTTTGTATGCTGTGCACAATTCATCGAAGAGTCTCTCTTACTTATGAAAAAAAGTGTACCTATAGCAACAAATACTGAGAGTAGTAAGTGAAAAAAAATTATGAAATTTCACGTGTAAAAAAAATTATTTCGTTATGGTTTCGAACTTCCTCTGCTATGAGTGTGAATTCTGAATCCTTCCTGGTCATGCTGACAAAGTTTTATGAATTTTTTTGTAAAAGTATAGACAGTGGAAATTAAAATGTCCTGTGCTGCCTCTCCTGCTCCAAGTCGGCCCGTTTGACGTCCTACCCCCCTTAATTACAGACAACCAGTTTCAATCACGGAAGCATCTTTATCTACATCTACATATACGTGATTACTCTGCTGTTCACAATAAACTGCCTGGCAGAGGGTTCTATGAACCACCTTCAAGCTGTCTCTCCACCGTTCCACTCTCGAACGGCGCGCGGGGAAAACAAGCACTAAATTTTTCTGTGCAAGTCCTGATTTATCATTACGATCGTTTCTCCCTATGCAGATGGGAGCCAACAGAATGTTTTCGTAATCGGAAGAGAAAACTGGTGATTGAAATTTCATGAGAATATCCCATCGCAACGAGAAACGCTTTTGTTTTAATGATTGCCTCTCCAATTCACGTATCACGTCTGTGGCACTGTCTCCCTTCTTTAGCAATAATACAAAACGAGCTGCCCTTCTTTGAACGTTTCGTTGTCCTCCGTCAGCCCCCATTGTCCGCCGCTCGTGGTCTCGCGGTAGCGTTCTCGCTTCCCGAGCACGGGGTCCCGGGTTCGATTCCCGGCGGGGTCAGGGATTTTCACCTGCCTCGAGATGACTGGGTGTTTGTGTTGTCCTCATCATTTCATCATCATCCAGGAAAGTGGCGAAATTGGACTGAGCAAAGGTTGGAAAATTGTACGGGCGCTGATAACCACGCAGTTGAGCGCCCCACAAACCAAACACAAACCAAACATCATCATCATCCGTCAGTCCCACCTGATGCGGATCCCACACCGCACATCAGTACTCCAGAATAGGGCGAACAATCCTGGTATAAGCAGTCTCTCTATTAGGCCTTTTGCAATGTCTAAGTGTTCTACAAATGAATCGCAGTCTTTGGTTTGCTTTGGCCACAACATTATCTATGTGATAGTTCCAATTTGAGATACTTGTAATTGTAATGTCTATGTATGTAGTTGTATTTACAGCCTCCATATTTCTGTGATTTATCGCTCAATCGAAATTTAGTGGACTTCTTTTAGTACCCGTGTGAATAACTTCACACTTTTCTTTATTCAGGGTCAGTGGCCACTTTCCGCACCGTACTGATATCTTGTGTAAAGCATTTTGCAATCACTGGTTAACACTACATCAAGTCAGAAGAAGGTCCCTTGGCGTAATTGTTTTTAACTGAAGCATACGTGTATGTGTTACACACTTTTAAATCAGTCACATTGACCTCTGAACATGTTGGCGGATGAAATATGTATAACATAAAAGATGAAATCTATAAAGGCATATACAAGTGTGTGTGTGTTCCTATGTTCCACACCTCCTCTTAAACCACTGGATCGATTTCCATCGAACTTGGTACACTTATCCCTTATTGTGTGGAGAGACTCTCTGTGAGGGTAAAGACCGCCTGCGTGGCAAAGGGGTCAGTCTGAGATTGAAAAATTATCGTAGCTCAGTTCTCGCAAATAGCCATACTATACTCATTCACTATTGAGAATGAGACCACTTACTGACACTTAGTTTGAAACACTTACGAAACTTTTCCTCGCTCGCAATGTCCACAAAGAGTTAAAAGGAAAAGTTTAACGCTTACTACATTTTCGCTGTTCGTGCAGTAAAAGTGCCACATCAGACGTGCTGTATTAATTTGTCAGTTCTTAGCTGATCATTGTACTGGCGACGGATTTTGCGGACAGCATTCACGTATATCACTGAATGTACTATTAGAATTATATTACAGTGCGGCACGTAGTTCAGGTGATACAGCTTCATAAACAATGACATGCGTGAGAAACTAAGGTATTTTGCATGATGTTTTAATTTATTACGACTTTTCCACTATACTCGAAACACATTTCGCAGATAGAATACTATGGAATCAAAAGTATCCGGCCACACCAAAAGCGAAAGTTTTTCACATTAGATGCCTTATGCTGCCACCTACTGCCAGGTACTCTATACTAACTGCCTCAATAGTCATTAGATATCACGAGACAGCAGAATGGGGTGTTCTGCGAAACTCAAGGACTTCGAACTTGGTCAGGTGATTGGGTGTCACTTGTGTCGTACGTCTGTACGCGAGACTTACACACTCCTAAATGTCCCTAGGTCCACTGTTTCCGATGTGATAGTGAAGTGGAAACGTGGAGGGACACGTAGAGCACAAAAGCGTACAGGCCGACCTCGTTTGTTGACTGAGAGAGACCGCCAACGGTTGAAGAGGGTCGAAATGTGCAATAGAGAGACATCTATCCAGAGCATCACACTGCAATCCCAAACTGCATCAGGCTCCACTGCAATTACTATGACAGTTAGGCGGGAGGTGAGAAAACATGGATTTCACGGTCGAGCAGCTGCTCATAAGCCACACATCACGCCGGTAAATGCCAAACGACTCCTCACATGGTGTAAGGAACGTAAACATTGGACGATTGAGGAGTGGAAAGATGTTGTGTTTAGTGACGAATCACAGTACACATTGAGGGGATCCGTTCGCCGGTTGTGGGTATGGCGAATGCCCAGTGAACGTCATCTGCCAGCGTGTATACTGCCAACAGTAAAATTCTGAGGTGGTGGTGTTATGGTGTGGTCATGTTTTTCATGGAGGGGGCGTGCACACTTTATTGTTTTACGTGGCACTATCACAGCACAGGCCTACATTTTAAGCACCATCTTCACTGCTGAATAGCAATTCGAGGATGGCGATTACGTCTTTCAATATCATAATGCTCGGCCTGTGGCGGAGTGATCACACGACAACAGCAACACTGTAATGGACTGGCCTGCACATTGTCCTGACCCAAATCCTACAAAACACGTTTGGGATGTTTTAGAACGCCGACTTCGTGCCAGGCCTCAACAACCGAAATCGATACCTCTCCTCAGTGCAGAACTCCGTGAAGAATGGGCTGCCATTCACCAGGAAACCTTCCAGCACCTGATTTAACGTATGCCTGTGAGAGTGGAAGCAATCATCAAGCCTAAGGCTGGGCCAACACAATATTGAATCCCAGCATTACTGATGGACAGCGCCACGAACCAGAGAGCCTTTTTCAGCTAGGTGTCCAGATAATTTTGATCACATATTGTACCACCCGGTGTACTTACAAAATTATATCGGTGACGAAAACTTGTTCAGCGTATATGATGTCATAAATAATGAGCTGTGTGTAAATAAATTTCGATAAGCACCAGTGGCTTCCTACTGTTGCAGTGTGATGACCTGGAGGAAGAATGAGGAGGGGCAGATGAACAGATAGATGGTTGGGCTGGGTTGTTTTTGGAGAGAGGAGACCAGGGAGGTCATGGGTCACATAGGATTAGGGAAGGACGGGAAAGGAAGTCAGCCATGCCCTTTGAAAGGAACCATCCTGGCATTTGCCTGGAGCGATTTAGGGAAATTACGGAAAACCTAAATCAGGATGGCCGAACGCGGGGCTGAACCGTCGTCCTCCCGATTTCAGGGGGAGAAAAGGGACAGAGATTAGGTAGAAGGAGATAAAGAAAGGGGGATATGGACAGATAAACGGAAGAGCAGGAGATGGACATAGAGAGGGGGAGAGGGGAGAGGAAGAGATGGACAGAGATAGAGAGGGAAGGGCAGATGAGCAGAGAGTGGTGTGGGAGGAGACGGACAGAGAGAGAGGCCAGGAGTGGGGCAGGGTGTGGGGGCAGAGGAGAGGGACAGAGAGGGCAGACACAGATGGCCAGGGAATGGGGTTGCTGCAAGTGAACAGAGAGATAGACTGGGAGGGGGAAAGCGGAGATGGGTATCGCGAGGAGGAAGCAGGAGATAGATTAATAGAAGATTGCAATAAATAAATACTGCAGCAATGCTGACTCCTTAGAAATTATTCTGTAACTAAAAACAATCATGTATTTTATGCTAAGGAACCTTCCTTCAACTTCATGTACTGCTGATTCGTTACATGACTGCATCTAAGTGTATGTGAATGTACAGTACATTACAACAACTTTTGGTCGTTCTACAATGCTCTTCTTTTCCATCTCCTTAATCCTTTCTTCCTAGGTTAAAGCCTACACCTCAGTCTAACTTGAGGTGTCACTGCACCTCCTCCTTGGTCTATATTTCTTTTACCACCTGTTGCTCTACTTCTTACGATTTTCACAACCTTTCGTTCAACCATCGAGTATATGTGTTTTACCCATTCATGCTTTCTTTTATATATCCCACATATTAATGGAATCCAGTTTACATTTTGCTGTAATGCTTTCACATGTCTCCCTGTCTCTCAGTATCTTAACATGGGATTCTTCTTTTCGTTAAGGGGAGTTTATGTGTACGAAAACTATATCAAATGTCGACCCACGCCGCCCCCACACGCCTGCCACATGAAGCGAGAGTACGGGATTAGTAAAATCGTACATCAAGGCCGCAGCGTTCCAAATAACTTAAAATTCAGATATATATCATACAGATACGCATCTCGTATTTTGGGGAGATCAATATGTGGCATCAAGAGGGGATCCTTGGACCTAATAATATGCTGTAGCACAGATTATATGAATTTTCATTTAAAAAACGTACATGTATTGCAACATATTGATATGTGTTTGCGCCACGTAATAAACAATTAAGGAGGCGTGGTCAGAATCCTGACGTATTTATTCACGTCTGAGATTCTTGCTTTCATTAAGGAGAGTTTATACCTACCATTCCACAGAATTTTCCTTTTCCTTGTTTCCTAAATCTCATTGTTTTTGATGTTTCTCTCCTTCTTCAGCAGTGCGTGTCACAACTGGCCTTACTGTTGTTATATGTGTCTTCACCTTTACACGATTTTCTACATGTTAGTTTTCCTAAGTTCATTTTTCTGAAATAAATTGCTCCTACAGGAACACGACATACGTCAGTAAAACATTTAATCCCTGTTACGGAAAGGAGGGGGACTCAACCTTCTCAAAAAAGTATACTGTTACCCGCAACAAGCAAGGCATCGCGGTTCAAGCTGATCAGCTCAGAAACTGTGCTAAAAGCGCATTTACTTCATACCAGGAAGCGACGGACAGCAACTGTCAAACCGACTCACCGCGCAAGGCCGCACAGCAGAAACATGGATTGCTTCAGCTGCGGTTGCCTTCAACAGAAAACTATTTTTCCTAAGTTGTATAATTTAATCTTACTGCTAATATGTTTGCTTATGATTCTTCTTCTTTCCCGACATTTCCACCGCTGGACGACTCAGTACCAAGATATTTAAGTGTCAATACCCTCTGAATAGTTTTTCCATCCACTTCTAGTATGTATGTGTTTGGTTCCCCAGGGAACGTCATACATTCATGACAAGTTTAGGATTTTTGCTGAAATTTAGGCAACAGTTCCAGCAGGCAGTCTTCACTATTTGCTAGCAGAGGTTCTTCGCCAGTTTAACAAATGATTTCTGTTCCTCTCGTCCTCCATTCTGTTATCAATACCAGCCATTATATCTTGTAGCACCTTATTCATGATTATATTCACAATTAGCATGCTCAAAGAGCTACCTTGTCTAATACTACTGCTAACTGGAATACGGCTCGTTAACGTGGAAGCAATCGTCGTGTAATAAATATCTTCAGTTGTTTGAAGTTAAGCAACATCGGGATTCTAGAGCAGATTTACCACATCTGTCAGCCGAATCATGTAAAAACCTTCTGCAAGCCACTAAAACAACGATAAGTTGGTCTGTTGACTTCAGTGGATTTGTGCACAACCTGGCTAAGAATAAATACCGCATTGTGCATGATGTACTGGATCATAAATCATACTGCTCCTCTGCTAGGATTATAATGCTTTTTATTTTAATTCTTATTACTTTTGTTGTACTTTTAAGAACTGAATTCAGTGGGTTTATGTCTCTGTAATTGGACAGTTCTTTCTTATATCTTTTCTTGTGCGTAAGAACAATGATATTCATTCGCCATTCATTTGGAATTTTATTGAGAGTTATAGCATAGTTAACTAACTTCATTAATTGTTCAGGTAATGGATATCCTCCATTTCTTAGTAATTCATTAGGAATGCTATATATTCCTCGAGACTTCCCATCTTTTAGCAGACAAAGATTTTACTTCTGCATATGAAACAATTATGCCACCGTTTACTTGCACACTGTTCTCTGACGTCTTTCCGTTTTCTGGTAGTTTCTTACGTTTAAACAGTTCTATTAACCATTCATCCCATGATTCCTCATTTATGTCATTCACTTTCACAATGTCATTTAACTCTTCTTTAAATTATTTGCATCTGTGAAGCATAGTCTACGGCTCCCACCGTCGGAGGTTCGAGTCCTCCCTAGAGCATGGGTGTGGGTGATATCCTTAGAATAAGTTAGCTTAAGTTAGATTAAGTAGTGTGTAAGCCTAGGGACCGATGACCTCAGGAGTTTGGTCCCATAGGAACCTACCACAAATTCCAAATTCAAGCGTAGTCTACGGAAAATAGCTTTTACATAGTCTAAGCTTTGGTTTAAGCTAGCAAATTGGGATGAGTCATAATCGTTTTAACGGCTTTGTAAGACTCACAACTGTTGCTGAAAAGCAAACTTCTAAATTTGAGAATCTGCTATGATAGATTAGAAACTGCTGTCGACATGGCAAACATAATCACAAAGCCAATCAAGCCAGTCAGTCACCCTGTATTACGCTGACACACTTCAATATATACATAGATGAAATGATCAGTGAATGGAAAATGCTAAATAACTAAGGATTATTTTTAGATCGTGACATTAAACTACGCGCAAAATTATGAGCAAATGATCTAACACTGACTGCAGAAAGTGAAGATCTTTAGATGCGAGTTTGTTAGTTGAAGAAGATAGCTTGGGAACACAATCCAAAATTGAGTGCGGACAAAAAGAAAGTTACGGAGACAATCATTAAGACCAAAAGTAGTCTTTAATAATAAAATTCTTAGAGCAAGTTAAACATTTTAAACATTTGATAACGGACATCAAATATAAATAAAGCCATGACATGGACCAGAAACTGAACAAATTTGCTTCCGTCGTGGAGCGATTATTATGAACTTGCGAAAATAAAGCCGGAGAAGAAATGCAGCTGAAGATTTACGAAACGAGAGCTTCTCGGCCCTTACTTCTGGAAGTGAAGCGTGGGTGAAAACAAGAGACCACGAAAGAAGAATACAGGCTCAATGAAAGAGATGTATAAGAAGAGTGGAAGGATCTGCAAGAGAAGATCGTAAAGTAAATAAAGAAATGAGGAATGATTTAGGGATATATAATGCAAACGAAAGAAATAAAGGAAAATAGGGGAAATTCACTGTAAAGTTTGGGTTGGGTTGTTTGGGGGAGGAGGCCAGACAGCGAGGTCATCGGTCTCATCGGATTAGGGAAGGACGGAGAACGAAGTCAGCCGTGCCCTTTCAAAGGAACCATCCCGGCATTTGCCTGGAGCGATTTAGGGAAATCACGGAAAATCTAAATCAGGATGGCCGCACGCGGGATTGAACCGTCGTTCTCCCAAAGGCAAATCCAGTGTGGTAGCCACTGCGCCACCTCGCTCGGTGAAATTCGCTGTAGGATTTGGACCGTATGGGTGCAGTAAAACTTCCGATAAATGCACTCGATTTTAAATGGACTGCAAGAAGAAATATAGGAAGACCATAAAAGAGAATGGCGTATCGAAACAGGCAATTTGCCAAATACGTAAGTTGAAGATGAAGAAGAGAACTTCACGAACAGGATGTTGGTAGGTCCACAGAGTAAAGTACACATTTATCACAAGAAGACTGACAAGAGGTAGGGTACAAAATAAGCACGTTTTAATTTTGAAACAACACATTTGAAGGGAGGGTGACAATAACTGGAAATTAACGACGTATGTTTGACACTAATCAGTCAGCTCTCTTTATCTACATTGTTTATATGTAAAGTTTATTATCGATGACTTTTCAGTCAATGAAGATGTCCGAAAATGGATTTATATAGGGTGAACCTGAGGTTCACTTACAAAATGTGCCGGCCGGAGTGGCCGTGCGGTTCTAGGAGCTACAATCAGGAACCGAGCGACCGCTACGGTCGCAGGTTCGAATCCTGCCTCGGGCATCGATGGGTGTGATGTCCTTAGGTTAGTTAGGTTTAGGTAGTTCTAAATCTAGGGGACTGATGACCTCAGGTGTTATGTCCCATAGTGCTTAGAGCCATTTTTTTTATCACGGATATTTTCTGAGTATTGCATTATAAATGATTTGTACCCTGTGGTGGCACGTTAGGGAGTAATTACATTTCCTTTGATTTCTTAACTTCACACATCTTTGTGTATGTGTTCCATTGAAAATACGGATGCTTTACACGGTGTGTGTCTTGTTTATAAACTTGTTCCATTACCTGAGCGTACTTCCTGTTGGCAGCAGAAATTCCGAAGTTACTTTTACCTTGAAGCTTTCATTCAATACAGCTTGGTTGTGTCTGAGGTTTGTTTTCCACGACAATATTAATTTAGGTTAACACTGATACATAACAGTACTGATAGGTATACAGATGATTGTTTGGTCGACATGCACTTCATGCATAGCTTCATTGAATGCGGTGCGAGAGCGGCACAACTACACTATTTGTTCCGACAGCGACCTTTATACACCACACCACCAACCAAACGACCAACCGCCATATTTCATGCTTACGTAGGCGTCTACGAGAAACAGGATCATGTGTATTGCATATTGCATTTTACAGACGTTATCAGTGATGCGAAAGTATTTTCACCGAATGAAAGGTAGCTAGAGTAACAAACCGAATATGCCGTTGTTACGTTATTACTCTCTGACGAACCACTGTAGTCCAGAGGTCCTCAGAATATATTCCTGAACAGCCTCCAAAATTTAGTCTGTTAAATTTGGATTCTACCTATATAGCTCAGAATCTGATAACACGCTGCTCTTACAGACAACTAAATTCGGAGCAGTTGAGTATCATATGAGGCGATCAGAAGCCATCAAATGAAAAAGTTCATAATAAAGATATTCATCTATAAAAAACTCTATAATGTTTCCAGCGTATTTACAATAAACTAATTTAGGTTCTTACAATTAAGGTTATGTTTCCAGTACTTTATATACATATTAAAAAAAATTTCAGTCTCCCTCTTTCCCATAAGTAAAGTCCTTTTTGTATGGAATCAGCACATTGTCAGCTGAAAGGTGTTGACATTCTCAGTGATTTGTATACATGTAATATTATGAAACATATGCGCACCAACAAAAACCTTGTACATGAAAAAGTCACAAGTATTACTGTAAGTAATTAAATAGTACTTAACGTACAAATACAAAATGCCTACAATGCCAACTAAAATAGCCTAAACGACAAAATACATCTCTGAACGTTGCCTCTACTCTAAGTAAGTGATGCAGCCATCACTGAACCATCACTGACAGGATCGTCTTACAGCATGCCTTTTGCAGTCTTCAGTTTTCATTACAGTGGTCATGAGTAGGAGGTTCAGACTTCCAGAGCAGAGTCACTGTTTTACTCAACTACAGCATCTTTATTATTCAGGTGATGAACCTTTATACAGCGTAAATTACGTAAAATGTTTAGTTTCCGATGTAAGTGGAATGAAGAATTATTGGAATTTTCATTTAAATCTGATCCCGGCACGAAGTGCGGATCTGAGCCACTAAAAATATCACATTCACTGCTGCCATAACTCATTGTAAGCCGTCTCTTGATCGAAATAAACAATAATCACAATAAACACCGCACATACAAACACTGCAATGCTTCAGAACACAAAACAATTGCAAAATAGTAACCTAAAGTCAGTTAGACATGGGTTTGCAAGGAGCGATGCAGTTAGTGACTTTGGCCACTGAAACCATCGGTAAAATATTACGTTGCCAGAACTGATGCCACATTCTAGTGGCAAAACATCTAATTGAGGAGTTAGTCGTTTTGGCCGCTGATAAGTATTCAGTAATGAAACCCAACCACCATATTGCTGACCCTATAAAAATAGGAGTGAGTCGGCTTGGCTTCAGAACCACTCATATGTGAAACCTACATCAGTGTTGCGGTGTGTCGATGGTAAAACCCGGGACTCCAGATGGCTGAGCTGAAGGTGGGACCCACCGCGCCGTATTTCGTCAGGAGGCCAAGGCAAGTTCAACAGCGTCAAGGGGCAGTGCAGTGTGATATGGCGGTATTTGGAAGCGTTTCTTTATTCACATATGTTACAGTACTACTACGATGGGTGCAGCGTAGTGTCGGAGTGCCGCCCACAGCGTTGTCCGGCAAGTCCAGCCGGCTCAGCAAGTCCTGGTATGCCGACACCGCTGCTCCGTCATCGAGGACGCTCAGCTGGAAGGCGGTCGCGGTCTGCCCGGTCGCCGCTCGCCAAGGCGTCGTGTCTTGCGCCGCGTAGGTGCCTGCGATTCAGGAGAGTGTTACAGTCCCTGGTCTCCGCCGCCCTCCACCCCGTTTGGCTTGCTCTGTCCGACCATGAGACGAAGGTGGTTGTACTGTTCACCCGTGGCTCTCGGGCCACCGCTGCTCCCAGGACAGGATTGGACTCGAATCCGGGCCCTCCTGGATACGGTGCCGCGACTTGCCGCTAATGGGGCTTGCCGGATGGCAACACACGCCCCTGTCTCCAGAGTTGCTGCAGCACTGCCGCGCCTCCCGCAGCGTATGCCTGGGCCGGACCCCGGTACGTCAGATGGGGAGTGAACGTGGACCGTCCTGGACCCGCTGCAGACCGCTGTCCCTGCCCTCCTTCAGGCAGACCGTGCAATCTGCAAGTACCTAGCTGGCCGTTCCGTCCCACCCCGGTATTGTGTCCAGGGAGGTGGAATACAGCCCGAACAAGTACATGGAAACAAAGTACAGATTTACATAGAATATTTACAACATCGCTGCCAGACTGGTCTCTGTAAACATAGATAAGCACAGGTCCATCTCGACTCTCGACTGACCTGGCACTCCTCTCAAGCTAAAAGTGGCTGTCTATTTATACCGCTTTTCTCCCCGCTTCTGACGTAGTGTCAGAGAGGAATAGAAACTATGGCAGCGGTAAATTCCCGTACGTCAGCCATTTACACATCGCCCTCCTGGCTCTGGCCTACTGCCTCGCCTCATACATCACAATAACTTCAAGCAGTGCTGCAGTTCCCTGCCTCGCTGTTGCTCCACACCAAACAAATCGTACGTGCAATACGCCGCTGCAGCTCCGCGCCATGTTTACTCTGCCTGGCCTACTGGCTGCCGACTATTACTACACACTGCCAGCGCCCCAGACTTCATCGCCCAACCGCGCCTTTACTGAATCTTTAACAAAATTCTCCTTTCCTACGACTAAGAGTAATACTACCTCAGCATCAGTAACACATGCGGCTGTATGGCTAAAAATTTCATTTGGTGAAATGGATCACATAAAAAAAGCTAGAAATCTCTGCCAAAGTTAGAAACCATCAAGAGATTTGCATACAAGTGAAGCACAAGCCTGGCAATGACACAGAACGTTATCTCTGAGTTGCTTCGCGATTTACTTATTTAGCATTTAGCACAAATACAAAGTGATTCATTACAAATAAGAGTAGTCATTTGCAAATGTCCATTCTCATTTTCCAGCCAAAGCATGATGATATAGCCATGTAAATGCTGTTTTCGATTACCCAGTAAACTCTCAATTTACAATACTGGACAATGTGCCGGATCGTCATGTTCTGTCCTCCACTCGGTGTCTTGTTCGGATGTGATTTATGTCCTTCCAATCATGTCGTGTGAGTTTGAAGACGTTGGGCCTTTGTACAGGGTCAATAAGATGCCGTACCGTATTCCAGGTTTCATACCATTGTTGTCAATGGTGAAGCTGCTATCAGCAAACTGTTGGGACCGTCGCAAGGGGTGACTTCTGAAGCGAAGATGGTTTGTCGTCAACCTGGGAATGTCTTGATGGTGGTAAGCTGAAGATTATTCAGTATTTTGGAATAATCTTTCAAAAGGACTTTTTGAACCCGAAGATGATTCTCGTTGGTGTATTGAGCTGAATGTCTATTCTAATTACGCGAGGGCAATTCAGCCATGCCGGATCTCAATATTCAACACAAAACTGAGAGCTGAATTTCGAAGTGTGTCTACTGATGCTCCCCCCCCCCCCCCCCTTAGAACTGCCGAGTTTCTTGATAAGATTGTATGCAAGAAGTTTTTTCGAGATGCTTCCCGAAAGACTGCCTCTTGCCAAGAGTAATTCAAAGATAATTTATTTGGTTCTGGTAGGGGAATGCGATATAATTCACACAGACATCAAGTTTGTAATCTGGTGCACTTTTGTTTCAGTGCGAACTGTTAACTTTGGTTTGCCGGTCGCGGTGGTCTAGCGGTTCTGGCGCTGCAGTCCGGAACCGCGGGACTGCTACGGTCGCAAGTTCGAATCCTGCCTCGGGCATGGGTGTGTGTGATGTCCTTAGGTTAGTTAGGTTTAAGTAGTTCTAAGTTCTAGGGGACTTATGACCTAAGATGTTGAGTCCCATAGTGCTCAGAGCCATTTGAACCATTTTTTTAACTTTGGTTTCAGAAAAGTTGGCTGTTTTCTCTCCTAATGACGAGATATTTGGTTAGTTAAGACGCCTTGGGAATGCCTTGTACTGAACCGCAAGTGCTATATAGTTAGCATTACCTAGCTTTAGTGCACTCCTTTGAGGACTATCAAACACCTAGGAACTGAAAAGTATAGAGGACAATACTGAACCCCAAATTATTCCATTATTTAATTTCCTTTCTTTGCTTATGAGATTACACTGTACTACTTGCAAGGCTGAGAGTATGTTGCTGTTTAGTCTGAATGTGGTTTGCAGAGGAAAGCTCTGATTCTCTTATGTACGAGTCCTTCCTTCGACAATGTATCGTAAGTGGCAGTGGAGGCGACAAAGATTACAGATCAAGACGCAGTGGCCAGTGATTTATACCAACAGGGAAAGTTACAAATTTGTGCCAGACCAGGATTCGAAACCAAGTCTTTAGCTTACTACGCAGATGCACTGACCACAACGCCCTAGAACGTCCCGTCACACCTAGATTCTCTAATGCCATAAATATTGATGCAATACCCATCTCATTATCTTAATTACTCGTAGAATTTCTCTGATTCCCATAGACATCACATACATAAAAACTACAGATGTTTCAGTTGTTTCTGAAAGCCAGCTTCGATGTGTGTAGTCAACCTTAGAACCAGGTTTGTGCAGCTCCCGTTTGGTCTGAAACCTTCTTGTTCTACAGGAATGTTCTCTTGTGAACTTGTGCCTATCCTTTATAACAGAAGTCTCTCAATTTTTTTTTTTCTAAACTAGAACGATAAACTGCGAGCTTATTGATGCCCTTGCTCAAACATTCCGATACGAATGTGGGTGGTTCAACATGATGCATAAAATATAGTTTCACCAAAAATTACTATCATTTTCTCCAATTTTCGCTCACAATTACCTAAGAAACCGTGACCAGTCATGAAGAGAGTAAGATTCACAACTTTCAGTATTAAAATGTACTATTATAATCTTAACTGTTGTAGAGGATAGAAGTAAAAAAACTCAGTAATGTGAGGCTGTCTGATTACCCACAGTAAACCAGAATGTCTCAACCACCCTGAAAACGTATTAAAACATTCGACCTAACAATTTAGGGAGCAAGTCAGAGATCAAAAAAATCGTGCAAGTCGTATCACACTCGTCTCATTGACCGCCAAACGAGAAAACTCATTAATTGGTAAACTAACATCCATCGTCTAGTCTGAAACTGAAATACGTTAATTTAAGTTGTGGCGTAATGTAATCTACAAAAAGCAACACTTATTGAAGGGTCCTCCACTGGAGCAGAAAGTTGTCTGTCGTCTGACTGTGACCTGTTTGAAGGAGAGTAGACAGTACTTCATTACGCCTCAGTTTCCGGTAAAAGGTACATTAGTGCGTTGTAGTTGCCTTTACCGACCGTGGCGTATTGTCATTTCCCAGCTGCTCATCTCCCCATCGCGGAACGATGAACGAGTAAGGTGTACCACTTCATACAGGAATATGTCCAATAAAACACTGCATCAGGCTGACCAGCCTTTGGGTTTAAGTTAACGTACAGAAATGCAGTCGGTTAACGTTTTCGACCAACGACATTACTTCTAAAGGCAGTTTTTACGAATGGATTCATCGTATTCTTAGGTAAAACGGCGAAAAGTGTATTTTCCGACCCTTTTCTGGCTTGTAAAGGATGCTCTCAGTCTTCTTAAGGCGGATGTCTACCGTATGCTCTACAGTTGTGGCGTGCCATACAACGGTTAGATTATTAGGACCATAAAGGATCGGTTTGTGGGGTATGAACTCCACTGACACTTAGACAGCCTATCGAATCTGAGATTTCAGAACATCTTCTTCTTGTGGGTCATCTAACGGAATCTAACAATTCATGGACTCCGTTATTCACTTACAGTTACTGGAATAACTTTAGTAAAGAAGCTGTTGAGATTAATCTAGCACGTGATATACACAGAGACGGAATTCTTAGCTTCAGATATGCTTGGAACTCTACTCTATTCCTGGTCAAGCAACAGAAGGCGTTCCAACCTCAAATAGCTCGTGGTATTTCTCCAAGAGCTTAATGGCTTCCAGCCACTAATAGGTGGTAGGACAACCATAATTTCATATCTTTCTATCTACTTATGCCTCATACTCCTTTAAAATTCTGCTAGCACAGTGTCTCTGACGTACTCTTTGGCTTAGTATGTGCTACAAGGCGAGCCCTAACTTCTTTTACATTTTGTTGTCAAGCATCGTTTCGGGCAGCTGGGTCATTGTTGTATCTCGCTCACAAAGCTTGCGGTAGGGAGTTCGTGGGGCCAGCAGTTGTTTCGAAGCTAGGAGGTGAGATCGGATAAGTTAGCACTTTGACCTAGAATGGTGGAAGCAGACGCATCATAAATAAGGACAGAAGTATTAAAGCTGTAATCATTCGAGTCTATTAATATGAAATGTCATTATGAATAGCTATTAATGTCTTTGAAAAAACATTTGATTCTGTCAGCTGGAATCTATTTATACAGGCAATGACTGAACAATTTGTGGAAGGAAAGTACATCGGACATATTATGCAACATCTATGATACCTCGACGGATTCTCTCAACATAGGAAAACTCACAAGGGAGTTTTCCATTGGAAGATGAATAAAGAAAGATGACGCTGTATCTCCAAAACTATTTATAGCACTTCTTGAGTTCGTTATGTCCAAAATCAGCTAGAAGGAAGTCGAATTAGAATGAGTGGGGAAAAAGACACTAACTTCAGATTTGCAAATGGTATAGTAGTCCTAGTCAACAATATGACAGAACTGCACTCCTCTATAAAAGATTTGTCAGGCAGATGCGAAAAAAATGAGCTTAAGATAAATTTGACCAAAACAAGTACTATGTAAAACAAGTGGGTGACTGCAAGACAAATAATATCGAACAACACTCTAGAAATGTTAACAAATATATTTATCTCGGACAGTTAATTGCGAGGCCGTTAAATAAATAATGCAACACAATTTTTTTGAAAGACGTTGGTTTTATTCAAGTTTCAAGAACACCATATGAAGGGCTTATTTCAATAGTGGTACAAGTACATTTTTGTTCATTTTGAGATACAGAGTCCTAAAGTTAAATGAGCGCCGAAAAATCTGCAGTTGAGATATCAGAAATATTCAAGCATATGGCTTATTGCTAGAGATGAACCTCTCTTTCTCTTTGTTTGGATCATTAATTTCAGAAGCAGGCAGAAAAGTGGAGGTAATGGACTTGTACCATTATTGAAATAAGCCCTTCATATTATTCCAGACTCTTTTGGCTACAAAACCCTAATTTTGAGCATACTCTCCGGTCAATGCGATTTCCTTACGCCATATTACTGGGAGAGCCTGTATGTCCGCAAGATACCCCTGTACCTGTCAACGTCGTAGTTAGCGTCTATCTGCATCAATTACCTCCACATCATCCACGTACTGCTTCTGGCAGAGTGCATCAGTAGGGCCAAACAGATGGAAGTTTACGAGAGCCGGGCCGTAGAAGTGGATGAGGAGGACAGGCCAATTAATTTTTGTGATCTCCTCTAGAGTGCGCAAACCTGTGTGAAGCCTTGCGTTGTCACGGAGAAGGAAAAGTTCGTTTGCATTTATGGGGAGACAAATACGTTGAAACTGTTTCTACAATTTCCTGACGGTAGCGCAGGGATTTCAGAGTTGATTCTTGCACCATGAGGAAAGAGATCAAACAGAATAACCCCTTAAGAGTCCCAAAAGACCGTCACCATGACTTTACCGGTCGAGGGTGCGGCTTTCAACTTTTTCTTCGGAGGACGGGTGGTGTGAAGCCACTTTGTAGATTACCGTTTCCTTTCCTGCTCGAAGCGGAGAACCAATCTTTCATAGCCCGTGACTATGTCAACAAAACACCGACACGAGCAGCCTCGTAACGCCCAAGTAATTCCACACTGATTGTTTTCGTTACTCTATACGATCTCTTTTTAGGCAGCGAGGAACACAGCAGTCACACACGTTTCGGTATCGCAAGTAGTGGAGGGGAGTGTCAGCGGTACCGACACAGACGTCCAGATGATCACGAAGCTGTATCATTGTGATCCGTCGACCACCTCAATGAGAGTGTCTCTATCTTCCAACATTGCAGCAGTCGCAGCTGTACTCAGCTAACCGGCGCGTGGGAGATCAGACGCGCGACGCTATTGCGGCGACGATAGATGCCTATCCCAAAGATACACCGTGCTATTATTCACCGTTGGGTCTCAATAGACATTTTTCAACGGCCTATCTGTATCTGCGCTGCTCTGGTTCTTCGACAAAAGTAACTCATTGACATCTCTCTGCTTGAACGAGCCTCCGTTACAGACACGAGTATGAAGACTACATATAGCGCCGTCACCTATCGGAACTAAATGAAATTATAGTGACTGGAGTAGGAATATTCGACCGTGTCCCATAACAGATCCTGCGTTTTTTCAACCGAAATTTGCCAAGAAAAAAACATGTTGCATTATTTATTCAACGACAAGCAGACTTAAAATTTCCCTGAATCAAGCTAAGATGGAGCGCTTATGGAAAAAACGTAGACGTTTTTAAATTTAATATACCACTAAACTGAAAATGTTGTTTTCGAACGGTGTGTTCATCCATTACTAATATATGGCCGCCAAACTTGGATTTGCATCCTCCACACCTACAAATCCTTAATCCGTCACATGCTCTGTTATGTCAGTCCGCACCCCCCCCCCCCCCCCAAAGAAAAAATTCTATAACTCCCTCCAGCTCCTCTAGCGCCATGCACTCCACCTCGCTTTCCTTATACATCTCCCGTCACCCATGCGGATCCTCTACGACCTGATTCCTTTCCCCCATCTGCTCCTTTTCCTCGAACATATCCACGTCCTCTACACCTCCCGCTGCCTTGATTTCCCCCCCCCCCCCATCCCCTGGTTGCTCTTCTCCTCCCCAACCCCTGGCCTCCGCCGCGCCTTCGCCGTTGTGTCCTCCCTATCCTTCACCTCTACACCCTTCATCTCCTTTCCCAAGGTGGCTTCTGTCGACTCCCCCTCCCGTATGATGCCCTCTCTCCTTCCATTTACCCCTTCTATCAACTCTAATCCTCACGTCCCCCTCCCTTCCTCTGTCCATTTCCTGGGTTCTCTCTTCCCACCCCCCTTTCATCCTGTTTTTTCCCCACCTACCTTCTCTCTGCCTCCCTTCTCTCTCTTCTCTCCCCGGAGAACGGACGATAGATATGGGAAGGTCGCTCCTATATTTCAGTAAGAAAGATCTGGAAAGAAGTGATATTGGAGCAATAACGGGAGTTTAGAATGTTGTGGGTATGGACGGGATATCGCACGACTAAATTACGGAAGATGGACAAAGGCAGTACTAGAGACGAGTCCCAGGAAAACGCGAAAACCATGGGAGAGATCACCCGACCACTGTGGTAAAGAACTTAATAAAGTATTACGCTTCAACTAGCAGAGAAATGCAGTAGACAGAGAGAATGGAAAAAAGTTTAACATTTTACTTTTTAGCAAATATTAAATTAGCTAAATAATAAATAAATAAATAAATGTCAAGGGGTGTATTATTTAACGTATAGAGGATGATTACCAGATGTATGTTGGAGAATGTTCTCCATTGCGCAGAATCAAGTTTACGGTAAATTACGTGATTCGGATGAATACTGATTGTTAACGAGGACACTTATGTAGCGTGTCGATCGAATACGGTCAAAAAGCACGCCAGAGTGGAAGTGAACTGCGGCAGAGCCAGCCACAGACAGGCATGAATGATATGCTTTGCGAAGGAAAACGCAGCCGACAGGTGTTGTGAAGCAGATCCATCTGGGCATGGTGTAGCAAAACCTGACACTGCCACACATTATGGGAAGGACGGAAGCCTTTATTCACTTGCCGCCACAGCACAGTTTAGAGTATATGCCTTAAGCCCTAAACAAACGTAGTCTGGAGCGTGTAAGTATTCAGCAATTCCTGTACTGAAAAATTCTCGTCTCAGTATCTCAGCATATACCATGAGTCTGCGACTTCTGGAATACAATATGGGGTCTACTGTTTGATTACAGGAAAGAGCAGCCAGATCTGAGTCATGAGAGAGCTGCCACCGGGAGCTGTGAGCTGCCTGCTCGCTGGAGAGAGGCCATGGCCGCCTCTGCTGTACCGTCAGGTGCGCTGCCACTTTGTCACCACAGTGGAAGCCAGTGACGTCGCTGATAGCGGCTCTCGACTTACGCTGCAAATGGTTCAAATGGCTCTGAGCACGATGGGACTCAGCTTCTGAGGTCATTAGTCCCCTAGAACTTAGAACTAGTTAAACCTAACTAACCTAAGGACATCACACACATCCATGCCCGAGGCAGGATTCGAACCTGCGACCGTAGCGGTCTCACCGTTCCTGACTGCAGCGCCTAGAACCGCACGGCCACTTCGGCCGGCCTTACGCCACACTCGGTCCTACTCTTTGCACTGTCACCAATGGTGGACGTTTGTTGTTTCGCATGAATAGCAATTGGACGCCTCCACCGAGTCGTTCCTTATGTATTAAGGCTGAAGGCTGGAATAACAAAGTTAATTACCGACATCTACTGTCATCCTGAAATTTCATTTCTCTTTGTGACAATCCGTGGGTCAAGTAACACTGTTGTTAGATCACTGACATCGCCGTCTTAGAGCAACGTCTGAACCTACACCCTATGGTATAGGGTATGGTGAGCCCAAGAAATTACTGATTATATTTTGGTTCTGGAGGAAAGATTTGAAAGTCGCGCGTTACGCATAGTAGATTTAATTGCGACTACAGAACCAGTGACTTGTCTAGTTTTAGAGGTAATGGAAGTCTCTACTGGTTAGTGACTGTTAGATGTGCACAGTGTCACCCTAAGGCCACTCAGCACCACGATGTGCACAGTGTCACCCTAAGGCCACTCAGCACCACGTACTCAGTCAGTTCGAGTAAAATGTTATGCACGTAATCCTTAGGGATATATGGCTGGGCAATGCCAGGAGTCAAGATGGCTCATGATTAGACGTAAGAATTAAGTTAATGTATTTAGTTTTCTTGTCTTGTGAGTTTTATTTCTCAAAACACTTGTTGTCAAGGTGAAAGCTTTGACAGAACCAAAAAGCACTAAGCATATTGTTAGAAAAGGTAGCACAGTTAACAGTGGATAATACTCAACTGCATGGATTGGCAGAATCACAGTCATCACAACAGGGCGCAGATTCCTCAGTGAAAAGTTTAATTTCTACTTGCTTCTGATAAGGCAACAGATGAAGTGCAGGTCTTTATAGGAGGCCTTGTAAACCTGGCTAGTATGGTTGGTTGGTCTGATAAGAAGTTATGAGTGTGGCAAAGCTGAGATTAAAAGGGGAAGCTAAAACTTACGTAGAGTATACAAAAGCTCTTAAGGGAGCCACAATATTCAAATAATATAAAGTTACTTAATTCAGAGATATATGAACGAAATGATACCGGACACTACAAGCAACTGTTAGGGGTAATAACTAAGTGAAATACAGACACTGTGAAAATTTGCAGGTAGGATAAAGAAAATTAACGGATGTACCTATGGATTAAGATAGGTTGCTGCAGTCAATAAAAGTGTTTTGCAAGAACCTGAGCAGAGGCCTCTCGATCCTCTTTTAGGAATGTTGCTTATGGAAATATCAAGATGTGGACAGACAGGGTGTCCAACGGATTTGTGCACAGAAGTTCGGTTAGCTATAGAGTAGGTCGATTTGTCGGCTGTAAAAGCAGCGTAAATGGACCGTGTTTGCTGCTAATATAAAATGTTTGAGGTGTGGATGAAGAGAGTATGTAAGAAGGCAGTGTAGCCTGCCTCGAGTGACGTGAATAAAATGAGAGGAAGTTAACATTTTAGAATTAGAGGAGGAGGGAAAAACAAGGTAGTAAACACCAGAGGATTCACAGGTCCACCTATGGTCATTCCAGTAAGAATGGATGCTACGGAATCCTATTCTGAGGTGTACAGCGGAATAAGAGGAATAGCAGGAAAAAGGGGTTGCATGTGCCGGTCACCAGTAGTGAACTGGTGAATCGTAAGCAATGGGACCCACCACAGTACATGCTGTGTGAAGTGAGGAATAAAGGTGTCACGCTATTAGGATCGATGGACGTAGACTATTGCCTGGATATGGTTCAATTTAAACAAAGTGTAAAGAGCCAGATGTGAGTGATGGTTACAACATGATTCTAGAATTAAATTTCTTTTATCAGCATTGTACCATATTTGATCTAGGGCAACATAACGTGGAACTTGACGAAAAAAATATTTCAGTTAAATGAAGACTATGCCAGAGTAACGACTTTGCGAGGGGTGTCTGCGCTGGAAGATGAACCAATGAAGCTGCGAACGATCACAATAAGGCTTGAATTGTGTGCCTAAGGGTACTGGGAAACCAGTTTGGGTCAGTGCTGAGTCTAGCTTGCCGCTAGGAATTTTGTGTGTGGTGGAACCGTTAGAAGAGAATGAAGTATTAGATCAGGCAGGTTTCTTAGTTAAAGAGAGGTATTCTACATGCACAAGAAATAATGAGTGAAAAGAAGGTACCTGTTTTCAAGGACAATTTTATCGCAGAGGACGTAAGATTAACAAACGGTTTGTTAACCGCTATTGTTATTTTGGAGGTAGAAGAATGGGACAGTATGGCTGTCAGCCACGGAAAATCGCCAAACGCCGTTGAAAAATGAACTACCTAGAGGAAACCAATAGGGAATGGATGGAAAAATTCATTTTGGAGTTTAAGGATTTATTTTTTCCAAAAGGGCTATCACCAACTAAGCATATTACACAGCACCGCATACCACCGGAAAATTTGTCGCCGGACTACTGCAAACCATACAGGTACTTACAGTAAATTTTGGAGGAATTTATCGATCAACAGCTGAAAGATGTAATAATTGAAGGAAGTAATAGTGCATGATGTTGTGTGGTTTGTGGGCGCTCAAAAGCGCTGTCATCAGCGCCGGTAAAAAGTCCCAGTTTTTTCACAATCCAAATTTGGTCACAGTCCAATCTACCCACTGTCACGAATTATGTAGATAATGAAATGATGAGGACATCAAAAGCAACCAGTCCTGGGCAGAGAAAATCCCCACCCGGCCGGGAATCGAACCCGGGTATCAACGCTAGCCAAGCGACTACGAGCTGCGGTCAGTAGTACATGAGGGGCAGGAATAGACATCATGGCAAAAAAATGTCAACGGTTGGAACACGAAAATGTAGGTTTCGTTGTGGTTACAGGCATGCAAATCAAAAACGATAAGAGACGTCTACCCTTTTCCTAACTTCACAGAAACCTTGGACCATTTAGGGAAATGCACATATTTTTCAATAATGGATCTGAGGAGTGGTTGTCACAACATAGAGGTCGCATTGCAGAATCGACAACAACTAGCGTTTTTGACACCCTGGGGACACTACCAATTCAGGTGCACGCCATTCGGATTTTGAAAAATGCACCTGCAACCAGAACAGCGTGTGCTACTAATAAGGGAAGTATTCCCAAGGTTAAAAGCAGCAAAGTTAACACTGAGTACAGAAAAGTGTAATTTTGTGATGGAAGAGGTAAAATACCGTGAATTTCCTATGCCAGAATCTGTAAAGGAGTTGCAGTCGTACTTAGGAATCACGAACTATACCGCCGGTTCGTAAAGGGTTTCCTGATATTACCAGACCGTTGACACAGTTGTTAAACAAGGGTATTAAATTTGTGTGGTCACAAGAGTGTCTTCATACTTTTGAGGAGCTAAAGAAGCTTAAACATAGAGTCTTATATTGGTATTTCCAGATTTTTAAAGATAATTTGTTTTATCATGTGATGCATGAAACCATGCAGTTGATTATGTTTTGTCACAAGAGTTAGGAGATGTATAACAACCGGTAACTTATGCGTCAAGACAACTACATTCTGCAGAAAAAACTATTCCATAATGGAGAAACAGATGTTAAGCAATATTTATAGAATCAATTGTTTCAGATGTTATCTGTATAGCAAAAGTTTAGAGTAACAACAGATCATGCAGCATTAAAACGGTTGTTAGGGTTAAGTGACTATTCTAGTAGGTTGAGGTGGAGTCAATCATAAACCTGTTAAGAAGAATGGAAACGCGGATGGATTAAAGAGAAAAGAAGTAATATTATATATCGGTAGTAATGAGTATATGGAATGGCAATTTGCACAGAGAGCGGATGGCGAATGTAAGCGTATTTTAATCAGTCACGTTTCTATATGCAAGATGGGTTGCTATGCGGAGAAACCAAGTTGGGGCCACATGTAGTGGAATCAGCAAAGCTGAGGTATAGAGTGCTACAAAAGCCTGACGATCGTATGTTAGTGGCTCATGGAGGTAGCAGATCTACCACAGAAGATTTGCAGAAGGATATTAATGAAGGAATAGGGAAACGGATGTAAAACATTATGAGCGAAATTGTATACAGTGGGCACAGAGAGCAGATTTGATCGAACAAGAGTAACATTTCAGAGGTTGCCTGAAGCATTAGCATCATTCCAATTGATGATTTAGGTTCATTCAATGAAACACCTGCGTGTAATAAATACGTTCTCACAATCATATATCATATTTTAAGATACGTAGAAATGGTCATGTTACCAAACCAGCAGGCAGCAACAGTGGCACAGCCACTTGTGAATAATTAGATACTGAAGTTTGTAGTGCCTAAAACAATACTAATAGACCATGAGACGAGCTTCATGTCAGATCTATTCAAGGAACTATGTAGGTTATTGAATGTGAAGAAGTTAAGGACGAATCCTCTCCAACCATAAACCAATGAAAGAACTGAACGAGTGCACAGGACAATCGGGAAGGTGCTTGGATACTACGTTGACTCGTATCATACCAACTGGAATGTCTATTAGAAGTACATAGCCTCCACCCACAACTCAAAACAGCAAACGAATACAGGATTATCGTAGTATGAAGTAGCATACAGTCGTAAAATGCCACCACCACTCGATATATTGAAAACAAAGAAAGGTAATATTGGAGATTCTGTTCAGGAATCTCCCAAAGTGATTAGGGAAATTTGGAACAGAGTATGGAGGGCAAATACACGAGCACTGGAGAAACAGGAAGAATCTGTGTGCCATCTAACAAGAATAAGGTTGGTCAGTGTGTGATACCATCACCTTCATATACACCGAAGGGAGAGGCAAAAAGGCTTTCTGGAAAATATGAGGGGCCATACCAAGTGGTACAGACTACGTTGTTAAGATTCAATTGCCGACGAGAAAGTGTAGGGCGCTTTTCAAGGGTGTGCAGAAGTTATTCCAGCGATAGGAGATGCCGACTGGGAAGGGAGAGTTAGGAGAAAGAGTTGTGAATGAACCGATAACGAGAAACCAGTGTTGATTAAGACCTAGGAGACAGTCTTTTATTTAATATTTTAGGTGCGGGGCAGCAGTGAATGAATATGGAGGAATCTGATAGGTATTACCACCCGTAGGTGAGATGCAGAGAAGCCGAGATGATGCGGTTGATAGAGGGAGTACTGATTTCTGTCGGAGTGGAACAGTTACGGTACTAGCACCTGGAAGGGGCAGTGCTGTTCACCAAGCAGGAAGAAGTAGTGTTCAGGAGTCATCGCAGGGTGACACTCGTGATATTCGATGTATGGGACATGCGTTAATGAGGTGAGAAGGCTGGAAGAAGCATTCGACAAATTCCATCATGGAATGGAAAGTAGTGAGATACTCAGAGCAAGTGCTGAGATGTGTGAGAGAGTACATGGAGCGTATGAGAAATTAAGGACTGAAAGACACAGGTAGTAGGGGCTATGAAACATACGTGAACGAAGGAAGACATTCGAAGAGTGAACGATATCGTAGAGTTTAAGCAGTGGGCAAGAGGGAACAAAGCCGTTAGTGACTGCCATACTACACAATTTGCAAGATTAGAGGAGGACGTATTGAGTAACACACGACTATGGCAACTGCCTGGAGAAGCAGTGCGTTACGTCAGAGCTTCAGAAGAGGTGGTTAATCAGAATATCAGGGAACTACAAGCAGAAATATAGGTCTTAAATAGGAAGTAGTAACGAAATTTGGAAATTTGTAGTAAGATCTTATGGGGCCAAACTGCTGAGGTCATCGGTCCCTAGGATGCAGTAATGACAAAATGGTTACAGTCCATAGCAAATAGTGCTTGGGAAAAACGAGGGAAAGTAATAACATTGCAGGTGATTGCAAGAGGTCAGCTAGTGATAAGCTTGTTACCACCAGAGAAATATTTAGAGTGTCAAAGTACAGAAAACAGTACTGGATCGAAATTTTCATTTCTGTTTCGGTACTAGTAGCCGGGAAACAAGCACGTTACTAGTACTGCAGTTCATGCATACCCTGTCAAGTGAGAGATATTGAAGAAATTTGTGAGAGTAAAAACGCAGCGAATATTATTAATTGCAAAAGACAAGGGTATACAGGTAGAAATGGAGGAAGTGAGGTTACAGAAGTTACAAAATCACTACTGAGAGGAGATCACAGTCTATCTGAAAATAGTTATAAGAGAGGGGCAGGATTCCTGCACAGTGAAATAGCTAATTGGACAAAAGGAGGTAAGAGAACACAGTAAGAAGTGATGGAGCCGAAATTATAAAAAAAGGTTCAGATGGCTCTGAGCACTATGGGACTTAACTGCTGAGGTCATTAGTCCCCTAGAACTTAGAACTACTTAAACCTAACTAACCTAAGAACATCACACACATCCATTCGCACGGCAGGATTCGAAACTACGACCGTAGCGGTCGCGCGGTTCCAGACTGTAGCGCCTAGAACCGCTCGGTCACTTTGGCCGGCACCGAAATTATACTTACTGTAGGTCGAGGCGCATTGGTTGACCAGATAGCGGTACTGGCTGGCTGTTTCGAGCAGGAGAAGCTTACATCAGCAATGAGACTACAGTTAAACGGGAGTGGTCTGTTATTAAATGGAATAGCGTGCAAGATAATGGTGCCCACTTCCCATCTGCCCGCCACTATTACAGGGATAACTTAACTGAATGATTCGCAGTCTCGTTTCTATTGGCCAGAATAGATCATATAAGCGCTACCTGACGCAAACCTAGTAAGCAGGGGGGTCGGGGGGGGGGGGGGGAGGGGGCGAATCTTCTTGGAAATCTTAGTGCGGTGAGTAAATTTATAAGCAGAAAATCACCACTGGAAAGAAACAACACTGAGTATTGTCATACCAACCAATGCAGCGACACTTGGTCTGCTGAGCATAGTGGTAGGTTTACTACGTAGTAGACGAAGCACAAGACCGATTTCAGAACTAGCAGTCATTCAGATTCCACTGGACTGGACACCTCGAACATAAAAGCAGCAGAAGGAAGATGAATGCACAAGGTGTCAGTATTAAGGATAACTGATTCATTTTAGATTTAAATTTGGCATAGAGAGTTAGAAGTTATTGTGCAGAACGGCTCGTAATGAAATGAGGTCCATGGTCCTTGAGTTAAGGAGCAGGGCAAGGTGTGTGTAGAATACTGGAAGATCAAGTGACACGGTTGATATAACCAGTTGTTAGAATAATTCTTAAGAGGTGTATGAAAGTCAGAAGAACCAGTGATCAGGAACTCTAGTGTGAAGGATACTCTAGTTTGGTCGACATAAGGGACTGGATCTTTATAAAAATGAGGGCAATGTGGCTTCGGTCAAAAAGAACTCCAGACGGCCGGTCGGTGTGGGCGTGCGGTTCTAGGCGCTTCAGTCTGGAACCGCGTGACCGCTACGGTCGCAGGTTCGAATCCTGCCTCGGGCATGGATGTGTGTGATGTCCTTAGGTTATTTAGGTTTAAGTAGTTCTAAGTTCTAGGGGACTGATAACCACAGATGTTAAGTCCCATAGTTCTCAGAGCCATTTGAACCATTTTTGAGCCCAGGCGGAAGTGAGTTGCAACAGACCGGCAAGACTGTTACGCATTGTCAAGTGATACATGGCTGACAGACGCAGGTGGGCGTCGTATAGTGACAGCTGACTCTGCAGTATGCTGGCGGATTCCTTATTACCACCACAGGAATGATTAGAGTACGTGCCTTAACAACTAAGCGGACGTAGTCTGGACTATATAATTAAGATATTGATACTACGTAACTGACGACTCGTGTATTAAAGTATTCTGCTCTGAGTCAAGAGAAAGCTGTCAACCGTGATCTGCGAGCTGCTTGCTCGCTGGAGGGAGATTACGGTTGCCTCCGTGGCATCATCAGCAGCACTGCTGCACTGTCATCACAGATGCAGTTCGCCCCGATAGCTGAATGGTCAGCGTGACGGACTGCTGTGCTAAGGGGCCATGGTTCGATTCCCGGCTGGGTCGGGGACTTTTCTCCGCGCAGTGAGTGGGTGTTGTGTTGTCTTCAGCATCATTTCATCCCCATCCGGTGCGCAGGTCGCCCAATGTGGCGTCGAATGTAATAAGACCTGCACCAAGGCGGCCGGACCTGCCCCGTAAGGCGCCTCCCGGCCAATGACACCAAACACACATTTCCATTTTTTCCATCACAAATGCAGACAGTGACGACGCTGACAGCGGAATTCGACTTATGCCATGGTCGGCCTCACTCTTTGCGCTGGCAGCAATGCTGCACCGTTGTTATTCCACGTGAGAGGTAACTGGACGCCTCCATCAAGCTGTCCCTGACGTGCTACAGCCAAAGGCTGGAATAATAATTATATAAATCTACTACCGTCATGACGCCTCAATTCACTCTCCACAAGTGACAATCCATGGATCATCTAACGAAGATAAGAGGAATAATTGACGGGATGTCATGCAAAGAAGAACATGGCCATTACATGCAGCTTTCAATACCAACCCCTGAGACTTACTTCACTCATATATGTGGATAAAACATCATATTGCAAATGCAAACGCCTTTATTTTTGTGTCAAAAGTCAGTTCATATTTGTAAACAGATCCACAATGAAAATATACTTTCAAAAGCACATTTAAATATGTACATGTTCTCATTTGCATTAACCATTTGAACATATTTGTTTTTGAATGATTCTCAGAAGCTAATATATTGTTTTTTCAAAATAATTTACACCTTACTGGATAATACTTGATATGACGTCTTGGATATTCGGGAATCCAGCCGGATGTTCGCGTCGTTCTCGCACGATATTTCAACAGCGTGCCTCGCTGTCTTCTTCAGGTGCTACCTGAGACTGGTCCTTGGATCGATCGAGTCCAGTATTTATGCCTGGGAGGAGCTCGGCGTTCCATAATCGGTCCGCGCCGAGTGTTTCATCTTGATATGTTATCTCATATTACACATTTGCAACAATTTAGTACGTCATATCATGGAAAAAAATCATAAACTGCCAACTTTGATATTCCTTTTCAGTGTTTTACCAAAGATTTCTGATTTTATGAATGCTTCACAGTTATCTAAAATATTTCATATCACCGTAACAGAATACAATGATGTAACAATGGCATTAACCGTTATTAGATTCTTTAAGCTAACTGTTACATTTAAACATTCAAACCATAATAACCTTCTAAGCAATCACGAACAATTTCCTCTGTCTCTGTGCTGTGGGAATCGTCAATGATGGATGTATATCAACTTTAGGAATACTAATTTCCCTAGGTTTTTCCAGAAATCGTTTACTTTAATTATTTGAACGCATGGTGTCTGTTCCTTAGAAAGAACAGACACCTTGAACATCCCACAGCTGTGAAACACTATATGTAAATTGAAGGAGGATCGCTGTTATCAGCTGCAGCGGGACATTAAGCGGAATCAGCGACGACGGGCGAAACTGTGCACAGGACCGAGATCCTCCCGCTTACTAAGCAGGTGCAGTAAGCCCTGCGCCATCCGCGACACAGCTGTATTACAAATTCGAAGACTATGACGGTACGCCCTAGGGCCAATTCACACTCCCACCGAGCGTCACCTATCCGTGGTCCCTATCTGGATTTTTGATAGTGGATCTGCTACACCACTGAGGTTCTGGTCTTCGGTTGCTACTAAAAAAAATGGCTCTGAGCACTATGGGACTTAATATCTATGGTCATCAGTCCCCTAGAACTTAGAACTACTTAAACCTAACTAACCTCAGGACAGCACACAACACCCAGCCATCACGAGGCAGAGAAAATCTCTGACCCCGCCGGGAATCGAACCCGCGAACCCGGGCGTGGGAAGCGAGAACGCTACCGCACGACCACAAGATGCGGGCTCGGTTGCTACTAACATTGTCGTTGCAGTAACCATATTAAGAGCAGCTAGTAAGAGAGTCAGGTGTTGGATATGCTACTGAGCGGATGGAAACGGCTTGCAGAGCACACAGATATGGCCACAGAGAAGGATGAATTTGCGGACTATGGTTTCATAAAATTTAATTGGACATGTGGAGATCTTTTGAGGTAAAGTGTCGGTTGCGTTGCTTGCTTGCGCGAAATTATGATGTGTGTAGATAACGGAAGTTCTTAATGGAACCTCTCCTTATCGGTTTGCGTCAGTCGATTTCATTGTTCAGATGAAAATTAGTTTTATATTCACCTAGCTTGCACTCCGAGGCTATAGATATTACTCCCCTTTAAAATTTTTGATAATCAATCTTGGCAGCGTAAAATTTGTTAGAATTGAAATATTTTGCGAAAGTGACTGTTAGAGTCAAAAAATGACTTTCTTCTTGCAATAGAGTTTTTTAAAGGCAATTTATCTTCAATCATTCAAAAAGTTCAAATTCCAGCATAGTCTCCTTACGAAACAAATTTATTGTCTTATTATGTGTGTTGCCGTGTTGCACTCTGCGGAACACAGTGACTAAAACTGGTACAGGATACTTGCACACCCTTACATTGCGTTCCGCAATGTTTTCTTTCCTTTTTAGAATGCTTGCTGCTGCGCTGCATATTTTATGTTCATCATTTCCAGCAGTGCCAGTTTCCGTTTCCACTGGTAAGCCGTATGAAATTTATTAGGGCCAGTTTTGCATTAAATTCGCAATAGTTAGATCATTCATTATCAGAGCAGTTTAAGTAATGTTTATTTCAGATTCAATTTCATATATAGACAGTTAATCTCTCAGGGTACTGTTACATTTGTGTGTGTATTATTTAGGATTTGGGATTTTGTTCAGTCGGATACGGTACGTAAATTCACAGCCCTATTAGTCGAATTATCTCTACCGAAAATACAATCAGCAAGTAAGTAACTGTTTTCTTATAAAATGGTTATTAATGTCAGTACTGTGAGATATTGTTACGAGGGCCACAGAATTTCTCATTTGTTACAGTTGTTGGCCTTTTTCGTCGAAGTATCTTTACTCTACCAAAGATACAGTCAGCAGGTAAGTAACCGTGTCCTTGTAATAATAATTATTAATGTTAGTACTATGAGATATTACTACGAGAGGGCACAGAAGCACAAATAGATGCCGTGTCTGAAATGGAAATCACGTGACCGGATCAGCGTTGGCCGTGATAGAGTAGTTCTTATTTGCACGAAATGTGCATGTAGACAGGTTCCTGTCTGCTCTGAACAATGTGTTTTCACAGGCTTGTATCGTGGCACATGTTCAAGTTCACTTAAATTGCTTTATGTATGTAGATTCTTCTTATTCTGTATGTAACGTTGCACTCCGTATGTCGTTTGTTTTAAATTGTGAACATGTTCGCCTATGCGTGTCATTTCCTCACTTAACAGACGACTTTACTTATTAGCGGATTCATACTGAGTAAACACAGTAAACTGTGGCTTATCTGGAATAAGTGCACTTTGATTTGTGAACTACACCAGTTTCAAAGCGACGGACATTGTTATACGTGTTCTAGTGTTTGTAGTAGAATGAATTAATAAGTCGACATTTATATCAGTGTCCGAAAGAACAGGCAACATGCGTTCATATAACTGATTCCACTCGATGGACAATGAATCGAATAATTTCAGTGCGGATGCACAATTATGTTCGACCTCCTGTGGGAATTTCAAAGTAGAGAGCATGTAAGACATGGACGGGGTTGCGGATGGACGGGGTCTGCGGTTAGGTGGCGCTAGGTGGGAATTTTGATCGGCCGAGAGGTGTATCGAGTGCGGCAAGCTCTGTGTCCGGATGGCGCAGTGGTTAACGGAACTGCCTAATAAGCAGGAGATCGCGGTTTCGAATCCCGGTCAGGTACACATTTTCACTCGTCGCCACTGATGCTGCCTATAAAAGTCCCGATGCAGCCGGCATGAATAGTTTGCGAAACCTACCGCCATCACAGTTCCAAAACCACCCCCGCGCCCAGTAAGAAGTGGAATATCCTTCGCTGGAGTGGTCGCTGGCAGCCCCAGCAGCGCGGGACGGTCAGAGGAGCCCCAGAGCTGAGAACACGCTCAGCAAACACCCCCAGCAACAGACACACAACAGACAAGCACAACAAATGACACCACACCCGCACCGGGCACACCACACGAAACAAGCAACAACACCACCCTACCCCCTGAGATCGCGAACTGCAGCCCACCACAGGCTACAGAAAACGCACCTACACAGGGACAACCACAGCGCCAGAGGAGGAGGAGAAGGAGAAACAGCCGCAGCACGAGGAACACTACCACACCACAACAAGTACACAGGCAACAGAACACCAACACCCACGAACTCATCCCGGACACCAACTCAACAACCCACATAACACACCCACTCACCACAGAGAATACACAGGCGCCCACAACTGCCACACGAACAACCGACTCGCAGGCCAGCCCTCACCAAACACCAACACTGGAACAAGCGGCCGCTAACACGACCAATAACTCGCAGGCCGACATGACCAACATTACAACAACATTCCAGAGAATAATGGAAACATTATTCCCCGGACGCAAGACCACCGAAATAGTCACGAAGATTATGGGGTGTGTCTCACAACTCTTCGTGCAGTTCATGTCGGGTACGCTCAACTGGACTAGCTTCCAAGCCACTATCACACCGCTTTTTACACTACTACATGGATAATACACCACACCAGCCCCGAAACGCAGACTTAAACACAATCACACAGATCCTGTTTTGGAATGCCAACGGGATCGCAAGCAAAAAAAGCCGAGATGGCCGCGTTCATGGAGCGAAAGGGTATCCGAATCGCTCTTGTGAACGAAACACTGCTTACGCCTCGCAAACAACTAAACTTCCCAGGTTATTGCGTCTATCGTACCGACCGAGCGGATGGCAGGAGGGGAGGCGACACGGCAATCATCATACACAGAGACATAGACTACACGAACATCGAGCTCCCAGCACTTGAAAGACTAGAGGCTACGGCCGTCAGGGTCAAGTTCAACGGAGCCAACACCACACTGGTATCGCTATACAATCCTCCTAAAAACATAGTAACACGCGATATCAGCACAGTACTCAACATAGCACCGCGGGTAATAGCCGCTGGAGACCTCAACGCAAAACACGCTGATTGGAACTCACGAATACGAACCACCAACGGCAAGAAACTGTACGAACACGCACTAGGCCGAAACTACATTATACTCGGACCGGACGTTCCCACGTTCGTGCCTACACAGGCCCGACATAGGCCAGACGTGTTAGACATAGCCCTCATAAAGGGCATCACATGCACAATCAACCTGACGGTTGAAAACGATCTGGACTCAGACCACATGCCTGTATTACTGCACATGGAAGAGACACTGCAGGAAATCGAACCACGCAGGATGCTTAACTACAAGCGTGCGAACTGGACACTGTTCAAGGAAACGCTTGATAGTCGCATTCCTGACACCCACGAAATTAATAACACACAGCAAATAGATGAGGCTGTGGAGGCTCTCACAACTGCCGTCCAAGACGCAATGACTGACGCCATTCCATTTACAACACCAAGACAACACTCGACGGCCCTGCTCCAGGAAATCCTGGGCCTTATCTCAATGAGGAACCGCCTCAGGAGATACTGGCAGCGTACCAGGCGCCCGATCTATAAACTGCACGTCAACAGACTCCAGGGCATAATACGGAATAAAATTCAAACATTCAGAAACGAACAATGGGGACAGAAACTCGCTCGGCTGGATACCACACGTCCTGGCGTGTGGCAGCTGGCCAGACACTTCACCAGGGAGAAACATTACATTCCCACGTTACAAGGACCAGACGGCCCAGCCTACACCGCGACGGAGAAGGCAGAGCTTATGGCCACAACACTTGCAGCGTCTTTCATGCCGAATCTGGTTCCTTCAGACCCAGCATTCACACTTGAAACGGACCAGGAGGTTACACGACTTGTCGCCCAGCCCTCGCGCGACGAAATAAGACGTACTAGCACAAATGAAGTCCCATGGGCTATCAAGCACACCAACGCTAGAAAAGCCCCTGGGCCTGATGGCATTCAAAACCGTGTCCTCCAGGAGTTCACGGATAAAGCCGTAGAATACCTCACACACCTAACGAATGCCATCCTGACACACCAACACTTCCCTGACTTTTGGAAGGCGGCCAAGGTCCTGATGTTCAGGAAGCCAAGGAAAGACCACTCCCTCCCACAAAATTACCGACCCATCAGTCTGCTGTGCTCGCTCAGCAAGATTGTTGAGAAGGTAATACTAAAACGTATCACTAGGCATTGCATCGCCAACGACACCCTAAGACCGGAGCAATTCGGATTTAGGAATCACCACTCGACAACACAACAACTCCTCCGCGTAGTCGAACATATAACACACGGCTACAACATGAACAAAGCCACAGGGGCCGTGTTCCTAGACATCTAAAAGGCTTTCGATCGTCTCTGGCACAACGGACTCATACGCAAACTAAGCGAAGCTGGTTTCCCGGACGGACTCGTACATCTCATACACTCATATCTCACGAACAGATGTTTCAACACTAACGTGCAGGATAAACAATCAACACAACACGGTATCCAAGCTGGAGTACCCCAAGGAAGCATCCTAGGGCCCATCTTGTTTAACCTGTACATTAATGACTTCCCAGCGACACGAAACACGACGTTAGCCGTCTACGCGGATGACACAGCCATCCTCGCGCAAGACTGGAAACCGTCGAACATCAACTCACGAATACAGACAGCACTCAGAACAGCTGAGCCTTGGCTGGAGCGATGGCGTATTAAAGTAAACGTCGACAAGTGCGAAGCAGTTCTGTTCACACGCAGACCGAAACTACTGCGCAAACACCAACACTGTAAACCGATAACAGTGCCGTAGACACTGGCGAGCAGATTGATGCCGTATTCCTGGACTTCAGGAAGGCATTTGATACGATTCCGCACTTACGTTTAGTGAAAAAAATACGAGCTTACGGAATATCGGACCAGGTTTGTGATTGGATTCAGGATTTCCTAGAAGAAAGAACACAACATGTCATTCTTAACGGTTCAAAATCTGCAGATGTAGAGGTAATTTCGGGAGTACCGCAAGGAAGCGTGATAGGACCTTTATTGTTTACAATATACATAAATGAGTTAGTTGACAACATCGGTAGCTCCGTGAGGCTATTTGCAGATGACACGGTTGTCTACAAGAAAGTAGCAACATCAGAAGACTCGTACGTACTCCAGGAAGACCTGCAGAGGATTAATGCATGGTGCGACAGCTGGCAGCTTTCCCTAAACGTAGATAAATGTAATATAATGCGCATACATAGGGGCAGAAATCCATTCCAGTACGATTATGCCATAGGTGGTAAATCATTGGAAGCGGTAACGACCGTAAAATACTTAGGAGTTACTATCCGGAGCGATCTGAAGTGGAATGATCACATAAAACAAATAGTGGGAAAAGCAGGCGCCAGGTTGAGATTCATAGGAAGAATTCTAAGAAAATGTGACTCATCGACGAAAGAAGTAGCTTACAAAACGCTTGTTCGTCCGATTCTTGAGTATTGCTCATCAGTATGGGACCCTTACCAGGTTGGATTAATAGAAGAGATAGACATGATCCAGCGAAAAGCAGCGCGATTCGTCATGGGGACATTTAGTCAGCGCGAGAGCGTTACGGAGATGCTGAACAAGCTCCAGTGGCGGACACTTCAAGAAAGGCGTTACGCAATACGGAGAGGTTTATTATCGAAATTACGAGAGAGCACATTCCGGGAAGAGATGGGCAACATATTACTACCGCCCACATATATCTCGCGTAATGATCACAACGAAAAGATCCGAGAAATTAGAGCAAATACGGAGACTTACAAGCAGTCGTTCTTCCCACGCACAATTCGTGAATGGAACAGGGAAGGGGGGATCAGATAGTGGTACAATAAGTACCCTCCGCCACACACCGTAAGGTGGCTCGCGGAGTATAGATGTAGATGTAGATGTAGATGTAACACTACATACACGCCTAATACGTTTCCGAGAGAAAGTCAGATACCTTGGTGTCTGGCTGGACCGGAAACTTACATGGGGGGACCACATCGAATACGTTGCCAACCGAGCGCACGCGAGGCTCAAACAGCTCTACCCAATGCTCAACAGGGAAAGCACACTGAATAGGAGGGTGTCGAGGTCCTTATACATGACACTGATTAGACCTCTGATGACGTACGCAGCTCCCGTCTGGGGATATGCAGCTCCCACACGACTGCGCCGCCTGCAGATCATACAGAACAAAGTGCTACGAATCATTAGCAATGCTCCACGCTACACACGCACCGTGGATCTTCACAATGAATACCGCCTTGATACCCTCAAGGAAGTATTCAAGAAACACGCCACACGACTATACAGGAACTCGAGACTTTCGAACAATCCTTTCATCCTCACTCTGGGAAACTACGATCACAACCACAGGTGGAAACACAAGCGACCAAAGACACTGCTAGCTAGGGCATAACCACCTATGGTAAACTAACATACGCAAACAGCGACAAACGTCGGTAAGCCCCTGCATATCAGCAACACTGACTGGCAACTACCAGCTGCTATTAGAGCCGACCAACAGGCCACAGCAGGGACACCGACGAGCTCGCCCACAGACGCACCAACAATCTCCCAACACTCCCTCACACTGTGCCTCCGGTATATGACCTATCGGACACAAGACCGATAACAAACCTAACTGTTGCAGGTTGCAGGACGCTGAACGAGGACTCTGTACCAGCACCCAGCGCCAGCCGCCGAGCAGCACAAACGCACAACGTCAAGGTATCGACATGCATGATACCCACTACTAACAAAGCCTATCCTTGCACAACCTATCGCAGGCAGCAAGACAACCGCTACTGCTCTTGCCGCCCGACCTAACTTTCGCAGAGTTTTTTTCCCTTGGCTCTTGCCTTGGCACTTTTTTTCCTCTGCCCTTCAAACCGCTACACTTCGCCAGATTTCGACCAATCTATCTCCAGATGAGCGCGTATTAATGGTTAATCCTAACCAGACGTACGCAAACATCGCAAACATCCTGCGACACCTCACTTTAGTGAATACTAACCCTTATGCAGAGATGGCAGTAGACCTTTTGTGTTGGCCATCATGCCGGTGTGGGCGTGGAGGGGCTCCACCTCTTTCTGGCATGAATAGTTCTTTCCCTTTCCTTCCCTTCCCCCATCTGCTCCTACAATTCACATACATTTGCACTGTGTTCCACTAAAGAGGATCCTGTCATTTACTTTCTCGGAGCCTTTGTCCTGATCCAACGCGGGGTCGGCTTTGTTATTACGGATTTGGGAGTGTTAATTGCAGAGGGTGGCAGGATGCCCTTCCTGACGCCACCCCGAACCCCCTGGGACGGAAGTAGTGTACCCCAGCTGTCTGTGTCTAGCGTAAGTCATGAAATAGTGCGAACGTTTTCAAATGTCTGTGTGTCGTGTAACTGAGGCAGAACTTGGGGACCAGCCCGGCATTCACCTAGCGGGATGTGGAAAACCGCCTAAAAACCACATCCTGGCTGGCCGGCATACCTGCCCTCGTCGTTAATTCGCCGGGCGGATTCGATCTGGGGCCGGCGCGCCTACCCGAGTCCAGGAAGCAGCGCATTAGCGCTCTCGGCTACCCTGTCGGGTTAAGAGGATCCTGTCATTACTAGTTATTAATTTAGTGTTGTAGTTAGTTACAGTCACGACACGGGGAGTAGAGACAGTGTTTCATTCCTAGCCGGGTGTGATTTGTTTGTACGTTGTGTCGCTTCGAAATATCCGATTGTCTACATGAACTGTACCACTTTGAGAAAAGAAGGGATAGCATCCTGTTGTACCCTGTGAGTAGCGTGCCACACGACTGCCGTCCGCAGCAGCAACAAGAAAGGCGGCAGTGTTCGGCAGCGACGGGACGCGACGCGGCGATCGCAGCGGTGGCCTGTGTGGCTGTCCGGCGGTTCGATACTCGGCGGTAGCGGGTCGGTGCGGGCCTGATTTGCGTAATCACAGCCAGCGGCGGCCGTGCACAGAGCTCGCATGACCGGCACGTGTACGGTGGCGATCCGGACACGCAACGCAGCTCTGTAATCCCTCGCAGATTATTCATAGAATGGTATTTCAGATATCAGCAGCGTTAGATCGCCAGGCGTCTTTTGCTCCTGTCGACGAATTTAGCGTAATATAGTTCTTCGTATACAGTCAGCACTTCGCCGCATTGCCTTTTATTCACCCAGGTAGTCTGCAGATTTGAAGACTCAATCTGTATGGAATTATACACTGTCCACGCACATTAATGTGACTACCGCCTACGTTCCAGTAACGGTAGGTAAGAGCAGTAGCAGCGGAGGGTAGATAAAGCGTGTCAATCGACGCGGAACATTGTGCAGTCATTGTCATGCGGAAACGGAGCGATTTATCTGACGTCCAATATGGCATTATCAATGGCTTTCGGATCAAGGGTGGAAGCATTCCGAAATGGCTCAATTTGTAAATGGTACGGGTACGCCATGGTTAAAGTATACCGTGCAGGGCAGAGTGGCGCTGTCCAAAAGCGGCCCCGAGGAAATTGTGGTGCGGCTCGGAGCTGTCTGCGAGTGAATAAAAGTGCAGCTATTGAGGAACTGACCATCCAGATGAAGCAAGGGGCTACCTACGGCGGCTCCTCCACGACGGTTCAGCGAACATTACTGCATAAGGGCCTCCACGGCAGGCGCCGGTTGATTCACCCATGCTAACTGCTGTTCATATGCTATGAATGCTGGAGTCTGCATGCCAGTACTGCACTTATTGGCGACAGGTGGCCTTTACAGGTGAATGACGTTTAATGCTCCATAGGACAGACGGCCTTTCGCGTGTACAGTGTGTAACTTCCGAAAGCACCTTGCAACAGTCGTTAGAAGGGTCCAGAATGAAGAGAATTCCCTGGGGGATCGTCATTCTAGAAGGAACTATGGATAAACGTGTTCACCCCCAAAAAGCACTTTGTTTCCCCTCGTGACTGTGGCATTTTCCAGCAGGACGATGAAACGTGTCACACAGCTCACAGTGTATGTGTGTGGTCCGAAGAGAACCAGGATGAGTTTCGCGTACTGCTCTTGCCATCAAACTCCCAGAATCCAACCCAACTCGAGAGTCTGTGGGACCATTTCGAACGGCCCATTCGTGTGATGGATCCTCATCCAGGAAACCTACTGCAGCTTGGTCACGGCACTCGAGTCAACATGGCTCCGCAGCCTTGTCGGTACTTGCTTGTCACGCAGCAGTGTGTGCAGAAAGTGATGGTTACTCAGGATTTTGACAGGTTGTCAAATTCATGTGGCTGCACAGTATATCCACAAAGCTCTTTACTGCTTCAACTTTCGTATAGTTATCTGGACGAAATGTGCGGTCTGACAGAAAATGTGGTTCACCACGAACAGAAGTAGGGAACGAAATGAAATTTCGCAGTTTTAGAGGGTATGTGGTTTAATTTGAGAGATTACTGACCCAAATTTGCAAAGAACATGGTGCAGGAGCCTACTTCTCAGTAAGGCTTTGTATACACTGGTTAGGCAGGGAAGAGTGTCAATAAGCCATTGTATTCTTTCTTGAGGCAACGTGGCCGTTGATATCCTATCTACTGGCCGTGGAATGGACGTCCGAGCTGGTCCCACAATCGTTCTGACAATGTCGGATCTGGGACCTCGATGGCCATGGTGTAAGATGGCTACAATTTCGCACCTTACGAGCGCACATATTTTGACGTGACCTACATACACAATTGAGATATCATGTAATAGGTTATACATCGTATACACTCCTGGAAATTGAAATAAGAACACCGTGAATTCATTGTCCCAGGAAGGGGAAACTTTATTGACATATTCCTGGGGTCAGATACATCACATGATCACACTGACAGAACCACAGGCACATAGACACAGGCAACAGAGCATGCACAATGTCGGCACTATTACAGTGTATATCCACCTTTCGCAGCAATGCAGGCTGCTATTCTCCCATGGAGACGATCGTAGAGATGCTGGATGTAGTCCTGTGGAACGGCTTGCCATGCCATTTCCACCTGGCGCCTCAGTTGGACCAGCGTTCGTGCTGGACGTGCAGACCGCGTGAGACGACGCTTCATCCAGTCCCAAACATGCTCAATGGGGGACAGATCCGGAGATCTTGCTGGCCAGGGTAGTTGACTTACACCTCCTAGAGCACGTTGGGTGGCACGGGATACATGCGGACGTGCATTGTCCTGTTGGAACAGCAAGTTCCCTTGCCGGTCTAGGAATGGAAGAACGATGGGTTCGATGACGGTTTGGATGTACCGTGCACTATTCAGTGTCCCCTCGACGATCACCAGTGGTATACGGCCAGTGTAGGAGGTCGCTCCCCACACCATGATGTCGGGTGTTGGCCCTGTGTGCCTCGGTCGTATGCAGTCCTGATTGTGGCGCTCACCTGCACGGCGCCAAACACGCATACGACCATCATTGGCACCAAGGCAGAAGCGACTCTCATCGCTGAAGACGACACGTCTCCATTCGTCCCTCCATTCACGCCTGTCGCGACACCACTGGAGGCGGGCTGCACGATGTTGGGGCGTGAGCGGAAGACGGCCTATCGGTGTGCAGGACCGTAGCCCAGCTTCATGGAGACGGTTGCGAATGGTCCTCGCCGATACCCAAGGAGCAACAGTGTCCCTAATTTGCTGGGAAGTGGCGGTGCCGTCCCCTACGGCACTGCGTAGGATCCTACGGTCTTGGCGTGCATCCGTGCGTCGCTGCGGTCCGGTCCCAGGTCGACGGGCACGTGCACCTTCCGCCGACCACTGGCGACAACATCGATGTACTGTGGAGACCTCACGCCCCACGTGTTGAGCAATTCGGCGGTACGTCCACCCGGCCTCCCGCATGCCCACTATACGCCCTCGCTCAAAGTCCGTCAACTGCACATACGGTTCACGTCCACGCTGTCGCGGCATGCTACCAGTGTTAAAGACTGCGATGGACGGCAAACTGGCTGATACTGACGGCGGCGGTGCACAAATGCTGCGCAGCTAGCGCCATTCGACGGCCAACACCGCGGTTCCTGGTGTGTCCGCTATGCCGTGCGTGTGATCATTGCTTGTACAGCCCTCTCGCAGTGTCCGGAGCAAGTATGGTGGGTCTGACACACCGGTGTCAATGTGTTCTTTTTTCCATTTCCAGGAGTGTATATGGATATGTGACATTAAAATGTAGACTTTCACGGCCGGAAATATCATGTCCATTATAATTATCCGGGCTGTTATGCCTTGGTCGGTTGATGTGTACCAACCGTCCACTACTGGGTGAAGGCAACGGCGATCGACGGCGACGGACAGCGGCCAATTGCACTGCCGTTTTCAAAACACGTGACGTCACGCCGCGGCGCGGGAGCGCGCGGACACGGAATTTGGCGGCAGTCAGTAGCGAGCCAGTGTGTGTGTTGGACCTTCCATCGAGCTACGAACCCCCTTGAAGATGTCTCCCGCAGTCGGAGACGAAACGTTGGGAATCACCACAGAATTAATTAACCGACCACGGCATAACAGCCTGGATAATTATAATGGACATACGAGACATTTTCACGCACGTCTTGTAGATAACTGTTAACGCTTATTGCATGAAAGGATATAGTGTGTCTTTATTATCATACTAGTGGAGGATGCAACGACAGTGGAAATGATCTGGCAGGAGGAACTCCGGCCCTGGATGGAAGGCCCACACAGGTAGGATGGTCCTGCTTAAACACAGGAAGTAGCAAGACGGACTTTGGGACAGCTGGGGGTTGGGGCACAAAAGAGTCGCGACCGGCCGGTTGTGTAGCCGGACGGGAAGGATTCCACTTCGGAAAGTACGAAAATCTTGAACGCTGCTGAGAGGAACGGGGAAGCGTCGCATCGGAAACCACGCAGGCTGGGTTATTTCCAAGGATTTTTACTCAGAAGCGTACCATTGTACGAGTGTAGGTTTTTCCTCGCAAACTTTCCGCGCTTGACGACAAAAGATTAAAATATGGTTGGTCGGCATTCGGAAGAATCTGTATGGAGGGAGAATATTCTGTGGTTTCGGGAATATGATTCGTTTTCGGAATTACGAGGGTGGGGAGTCGAGCCTTGTTGGGAGTCCAGCGGTGGAGAGAAGTGGTCTTCCGCTGTGAGCGCCCGTGTGTGACGGTCGCTCGATATCAGCTTTGTTGGTACAGACGAAGTTATGTCGTTGCTCTCAGGAGAATTGATAGTTAGAACAGTTAGGCACTGTACTGTTGCGAAGCGATACAATTCTGGACTTCACCTCCCGGTTGGAAGTCGTCGTTGAGTACGCAGCGGTCAGTAATTTAGAGCACTTCCTCTGCTTATACTTACTTTGAGACATTATCTGAACTCCGTCCTTGTGGCTGGAAGTTCGCGTTTCTCGTCTGTAGAACACAGAGAGGGGAGAACAGTATTAGAATATGTTAGTCAGAGGGCCGCCTTCTGCCGTCCTAGTGTCTGAAGGAGTTTATTTCTGGCTGGAGTTTTTCCATCGTCGCAGACGAGTACGAGAACCATCACTTCGATGCACCGGACGCAGTACATAAGTGATATCGAAAACTGGTTCGGCTTATTAGGGCTATAAAAGCTAAACATCTGTGATCACGTTAGTTTATTTTCACTGAGGTTTCACACCACCGTAGATCATCTTTGAAAGTAGTGTCTTGTAGTGATTGGTACGTAGATGATGTCAGTAATTTCGCGTTATTGATATTAGACCGCGCAGTCATTATAAGGGGCAGAATTGGGCAAATGATCAGTAATTTTACCCAGGAAATGTAAACTTTGTAATATAGAGGGATTTTTTTTACTCTACAATAAATATATAAGCAGGAACAACGTTTATCATTTAGTGGAAATGTAAACTTTGTAATATAGAGGGATTTTTTTTACTCTACAATAAATATATAAGCAGGAACAGCGTTTATCATTTAGTAGGATTAGTTACCTTCATCATTCATTTATGTTTATATTGTAATTTATAGAATTAAGAGATACTAAGATCTGCTTCAGGGGGTAGTCAGACAGGGCCAAATCTTCATTTTAGCGTTTATTGTTTTCCGTTACGCACCCGCCTGTAGTAGCATCTTTGATTGGGAGTATATCAACACCATGTAACCAAGCCCCATGCATGGACGATCACTGCCCCCTTGCAAATGGCTCCATGATACTGTCGTCACATATTAGGTAGCATATGAAGATGCTGGATGTCCATAAAGTACTACTGTGCTGTCACAATTCCCTTTGACTACTGAAATCGTATGCGATCGTCCCCTACACTATGACAATTAGCGTAACAGTGCTGTGCCTCTGCAAAACATAGGTCACCACCAAATTCGCCGATGCAGGCCCTCTGGTGTAGTGTTCACCGCTGAACACAATGCGACGCCATTCATCGGTACACGCATCCTGCTGACGACTCTAATCCAAACGTGGCCGTTTATGGTTCAAATGGCTCTGAGCACTATGGGACTTAACATCTGAGGTCATCAGACTCCTAGAACTTAGAACTACTTAAACCTAACTAAATTAAGGACAGCACACACATCCATGCCCGGGGCAGGATTCGAAACTGCCACCGTAGCGGTCGCGCGGCTCCCGACTGTAGCGCCTAGAACCGCTCGGCCACATCGGCCGGCGGCCGTTTATGATGTAATGTTAACAGAAACGTACGCATGGGACGGTAATTTCCTAGTCCGGCCGCTTCTAGTCCCGAATAATAGTGCTGGATGACACAGAATGTTGAAGGGACACCATCACTCGTTCTCGGATGGTAGGTGCAGATGAGGAGTTTGTGTGAAAGACGGCGATCCAGCCTCGTGATCATCAGGCGTGGTCCACCGTAACCTTGACGACAAATGTGTCTACCCTCACGTTCCCATGAAGTTCACCAACGGGCCCTTGTCCCACGAACATAGATAATGCGTAATTCGACGAGCCGGTGGAATGGAGATCCAAATTGCAGCCACTTTCAAATCGTACGTGCGTATACGGCATCTTCGTGTCTTTTACAATCGCCACAAAGCGTCGGGCGATCTTCACGCCCTTTATGTACCCTACCAGGCCTGATAACAACAATTAACACGAATAACAATAGCATCAAAGAGAATGGTACCTGTAATGATTTACATACCCGCAGATGGTGTGTTAGAGCACGAAGGTACATTGGCATCCAAACAGATGAGAGTGTTTCACTTGTTGTCAGGCAACTTATGTATACATACTTTACATCTGCACAGTAAACGAAACAACTTAATGGCAGGTGCTGTGACTAGCCTTAAAATGGCGTGAAAGCTGGTGCAGAAGTAGAAAGTACTCGCAGCCCAAGGATTTTAAGAACTAGAATAGCAGCTCATTGGTCTGGGAGTACCTCGAATTTCTAAACTGAAACAAAGAATTGTAGCTCTGCATTTAAATTGTGTACTGTGATTACCCGACATGATCACGCACTGCAGGAGTATTGGAATATCCAAATGCAGTATACAGTAGAATTTGGACTGTCTATATTCAGTCATCAGTTACTCTGTCACAGCCCAGAAGGAGCTATATCACGAAGAGGCAAGGGGTGACATATACCTTTCTTGTCTGCGCCATTCGTTCTCCAAGTTGTACACAAATTATGATAGTGCACCTGGAATTTCATTGTAACGACTCGAATTTCTTGTCGTCTGAAGATGGTAACACATATTGCCGGCACCAATAATCCAGTAGCCCGCATCTCGTGGTCGTGCGGTAGCGTTCTCGCTTCCCACGCCCGGGTTCCCGGGTTCGATTCCCGGCGGGGTCAGGGATTTTCTCTGCCTCGTGATGGCTGGGTGTTGTGTGCTGTCCTTAGGTTAGTTAGGTTTAAGTAGTTCTAAGTTCTAGGGGACTGATGACCATAGATGTTAAGTCCCATAGTGCTCAGAGCCATTTGTACCATTTGAATAATCCAGTAAATGTGTCAGCACTGCGATCTTGTCAAATAAATTCGTTTTCACGGGAACGCTACAGTAAAAATTGTATACATACTACTCTTTTTAATGTTCTGAAGTCGCCAGAGGTAGTGTGGAGGTTGTGGGGCTTGCACAGGGCAGCTTATGGCTGCAGAGACATGCTGTGGCTATCTCGAAATATGTTATTTTTCAGAACAGACTGGGTAGCACAGTCGGTACAGCACTTTCCTGAGGAAAGCAAAGTTCCCAATTTGGAGTATCGATCCGGCACACAGCTTTAATCTGACAGGAAGTTTCGTATCAGGGCACACTTCTCTGCAGAGTGTAAATGTCATTCTGGTAACATCCCCCGGGCTGTGGCTAAGCCATGTCTCCGCAACATCCTTTCTTACAGGAGTCTTACAAGGTTCGCAGGAGAACTTCTGTGAAGTTTAGTTAGGAGACGAGTTACTGGCTGAAGTAAAGCTATGAGTGTTGAGTATTGCTTGGATGATTCAGTCGGTAGAGCACTTGCCTGCGAAAGGCAAAGGTCCCAAGTTCGAATGTCGATCCGGCACACTGTTTTAATTTGCCTGGAAGTTTCATGTTATTTTCTTTTGCCCCAGGCGGTACAGGTGTCCGTCGTCCCACTCACGTCGTTTTGCTTTGCTGAGGACGCAGCCCCATTGCCCGACCCCAGTTGCGAAACATGCGACAAGGCGTGCTATCCCATCAGTGAACTCTACAATGAGGGCCGCGCGCAGGCCTCTGGTAACAAGTGACACTCGCACTACGCCGACACCCTCCCCGCAACGGCATAAGGCGAATGCAGGTGGGTAGATATGTCGTCTGCAGCAGCCGGGATGCAACCTCCCTGCCTCCGGGCAGGAGTCGACAGTGCTGCTGGGAGGCTTGGTCTGGCCTGCTGCAGTATGGATCTGAATTCCTCGTGTACTCAGAGGGAAGGACCTTGGCTCCGCCACGGACTAGAGCTGTGGTTCTCCGCCGGAAGCTTCATGTGACTGCGCGTGTAACACAGCACCGTCGTCCATGACACCTGTGGAGTTAAAAACACAGTGTTACTTGACTGTCTCTTACTTACACTTTGTAGTGAGCATATGCTTTGCGAACGCACCTCTTCAAGTCACGTACTAACAGGCTTTAAGTTTTTGTATGCCCATCCTTTTGACAGGAAGTGTTGAAGACTACGGCCGTTAACTATTCCGAGAAAATGAAACGTCTAGAACCGTCCTTATGATTTCATTTATTTTGTAGCTACCAGGTTCGGCGCTTCAACGTGCCATCTTCAGGCTGCAGTTGATGATGGGTTGACATGATCCCTATATATACCGCACCAGTGGCCAACATAACTGGTCATTCAGACTGTCTGCAAGCATTGGTGTCAGCACTTGAATACACATTAGGTTAGTGCCTGTGTGCTGGTTTCGATGGCGGTTTGTGGTAAGAATTGCACGCAAACCCGTTTCGGCAGCCCCTGCTATGACGGCCAGAAGCACTTTGCTACTCCAGGTTGCACAAAGTTACTGTCAACAAGACTGCACTCAGTCCACTGCTGCAAATTCACACTGAAGTCATCTCTCGTGGAGGCGCCGCTACTATTTCTTAAACTGGAAACCAACACGCTAGGAATGTCGGTCTTTCACTAACTCATCTGGAGTAATTAACTGTTTCTCTTTTTTATTTTTCCCATTAGAAGATATTATAGACAACATTAAAAGCAATGATGGAAGATATTGGCCACTGAGCGGCTGGTACATAATTCCTTGTGGTAGCTGGTGAGGAGTTGAGAGGGTTAGCCAAAGACATTTGCTCCTATGATACACGTTCAACGGAAGCAGGCGTACTTATTGAGACGTGAGGCCTGTGGACGCAGCTTAGATTTACGTCAGGTATTTCGCAGTAATGGTAAGACGTAATGTATCAATTACCTTCCGCCATTAGCGTTCATTTTTCTAATTAAGAAACAATTCGTTGTCTAAGCGTTTTAGGACAAATAATGGCAGATTAAGGTGGGAATAGTGCGTTACTAAAACGTACTGAAGAAATGTATTTCTATTCTATGTGTGTGTTTCTCACAATGGATTTAGTAAAACACAGAGTACTCTAGATATTTTTTATTCCGGATTAAGGACCTGATGACTATCTTCGCGTTTTGCTAGTCCATGCCAAAGTTGAAACTTCCTGGCAGATTAAAACTGTGTGCCCGACCGAGACTCGAACTCGGGATCTTCGCCTCTCGCGGGCAAGCGCTCTACCATCTGAGCTACCGAAGCACGACTCACGCCCGGTACTCACAGCTTTACTTCTGCCAGTATCTCGTTTCCTACCTTCCAAACTTTACAGAAGCTCTCCTGCGAACTTGCAGAACTAGCACTCCTGAAAGAAAGGATATTGCGGAGACATGGCGTAGCCACAGCCTGGGGGATGTTTCCAGAATGAGATTTTCACTCTGCAGCGGAGTGTGCGCTGATATGAAACTTCCTGGCAGATTAAAACTGTGTGCGCGACCGAGACTCGAACTCGGGACCTTTGCCTTTCGCGGGCAAGCGCTCTACCATCTGAGCTACCGAAGCACGACTCACGCCCGGTACTCACAGCTTTACTTCTGCCAGTATCTCGTCTCCTACCTTCCAAACTTTACAGAAGCTCTCCTGCGAACTTGCAGAACTAACACTCCTGAAAGAAAGGATATTGCGGAGACATGGCTTAGCCACAGCCTGGGGGATGTTTCCAGAATGAGGTTTCACTCTGCAGCGGAGTGTGCGCTGATATGAACCTTCCTGGCAGATTAAAACTGTGTGCCCGACCGAGACTCGAACTCGGGACCTTTGCCTTTCGCGGGCAAGCGCTCTACCAACGCAATATCCTTTCTTTCAGGAGTGCTAGTTCTGCAAGTTCGCAGGAGAGCTTCTGTAAAGTTTGGAAGGTAGGAGACGAGTACTGGCAGAAGTAAAGCTGTGAGTACTGTGCGTGAGTCGTGCTTCAGTAGCTCAGATGGTAGAGCGCTTGCCCGCGAAAGGCAAAGTTCCCGAGTTCGAGTCTCGTTCGGGCACACAGTTTTAATCTGCCAGGAAGTTTCATATCAGCGCACACTCCGCTGCAGAGTGAAAATCTCATTCTGGAAACATCCCCTAGGCTGTGGCTAAGCCATGTCTCCGCAATATCCTTTCTTTCAGGAGTGTTAGTTCTGCAAGTTCGCAGGAGAGCTTCTGTAAAGTTTGGAAGGTAGGAGACGAGATACTGGCAGAAGTAAAGCTGTGAGTACCGGGCGCGAGTCGTGCTTCGGTAGCTCAGATGGTAGAGCGCTTGCCCGCGAAAGGCAAAGGTCCCGAGTTCGAGTCTCGGTCGGGCACACAGTTTTAATCTGCCAGGAAGTTTCATATCAGCGCACACTCCGCTGCAGAGTGAAAATCTCATTCTGGAAACATCCCCCAGGCTGTGGCTAAGCCATGTCTCCGCAATACCCTTTCTTTCAGGAGTGCTAGTTCTGCAAGTTCGCAGGAGAGCTTCTGTAAAGTTTGGAAGGTAGGAGACGACATACTGGCAGAAGTAAAGCTGTGAGTACCGGGCGTGAGTCGTGCTTCGGTAGCTCAGATGGTAGAGCGCTTGCCCGCGAAAGGCAAAGGTCCCGAGTTAGAGTCTCGGTCGGGCACACAGTTTTAATCTGCCAGGAAGTTTCATATCAGCGCACACTCCGCAGCAGAGTGAAAATCTCATTCTGGAAACATCCCCCAGACTGTGGCTAAGCCATGTCTCCGCAATATCCTTTCTTTCAGGAGTGCTAGTTCTGCAAGTTCGCAGGAGAGCTTCTGTAAAGTTTGGAAGGTAAGAGACGAGATACTGCCAGAAGTAAAGCTGTGAGGACCGGGCGTGAGTCGTGCTTCGGTAGCTTAGATGGTAGAGCGCTTGCCCGCGAAAGGCAAAGGTCCCGAGTTCGAGTCTCGGTCGGGCACACAGTTTTAATCTGCCAGGAAGTTTCATATCAGCGCACACTCTGCTGCAGAGTGAAAATCTCATTCTGGAAACACCCCCCAGGCTGTGGCTAAGCCATGTCTCCGCAATATCCTTTCTTTCAGGAGTGCTAGTTCTGCAAGTTTGCAGGAGAGCTTCTGTAAAGTTTGGAAGGTAGGAGACGAGATACTGGCAGAAGTAAAGCTGTGAGTACCGGGCGTGAGTCGTGCTTCGGTAGCTCAGATGGTAGAGCGCTTGCCCGCGAAAGGCAAAGGTCCCGAGTTCGAGTCTCGGTCGGGCACACAGTTTTAATCTGCCAGGAAGTTTCATATCAGCGCACACTCCGCTGCAGAGTGAAAATCTCATTCATGCCAAAGTTGTTTCACATGTTACATGCAGCGTGGTGGGTGTGTCCTTTGTGTGACAGGCCACAGAAGAGGTGGTATAGGGACGGGGTCAATTACGTTTGTGCAGTACAAAGCGAATCACGGTCCGCTGATTTCGCAGGTTTCAGAGCGTACACGTGAAAGCATAATAAGGTCACAGTACCATTGTAGCAGCTGCGGTGAGCAACAGTATAAAAAAAAAACAATATTTTGAGCCTTACAGTAAGGCGAAAAAATATGCTTAATTCTGCACAATGCTGCAGCTCTACAAAAATTACAGTAATACGTAATTCATCATATGAGGAATTGTTGGATTTGGATCAGGTGCGCATACGCAGAAAATGCGGTAATCTGTTCCTTAAACGTGGATACTGCTTATTTTTCTCACCGGTGATCTACTTCCTGAAACTATTCACAGCATGGTAAATTCCTTCATTCTGTAAATAATCCTTAAAAAAGTCTTAGTCCTGTATCTATGAAGGGGCTGATAAGTTAAACATTTATTCACAAGGAATTTAGATCAAAATGGTCCTCGTCAAGTAACATAAAACTATTTACGGCAGCCTGTATGCTATCATTTTTTGTGGTGGATTCAAACAAGAGAATGGAAGCCATCATGCGCCAGTTATGTTAACAGCTCTTAGTAGTTCATAAATATAACTTTTTAAAAATATTTTTGAACACAAAACAACTAAAAACAAATATCTTGCCGATTCTCACCAGCAGAGCTTTACGTAAAAACCAAAAGTTGCATCAGACGTTGCTGGACGAAGATGCGTATAATACTGAAAAGTCAAGAACTCTTTCAAATGTCACTGAAAAATACGAGAGCAGAAGCTTAACACTCTGTCTTCCTTGTCATGTGTCTTGCTCTTAAATTTGAGTGGTCACTTTATAGACGTCATCCGAATGATTCTGAGTAATGCAGGAAACGCGAGTTCTGATACAAACTAGGTTACACGCTAATTACCCAGATACATGTTCATATCGGACCATTTGTTCTAGCTAATCACCTGATCTACTTTCACGTCCTGGCAGTTGTCCTAGACACTACCCCGCTCCCTCATTCAGCCAGCTTGGTTTGACCACCATCATGTTTAATTTTCTTAATTCCGCAAATCAAATACCTAAGTGCAAACCCACTTTCACCTCCTGCTAATTGTAATAATCCACAAGGTTCTGGACACGACATTTGTAATTTTCTTAAAATCCAGCGATTTTCTAAACATTCATTGCTTATACAATTTTGAAGAAGATGGTACTTAAAATGTCGCAGGATCTGAATGTTCAACGTCTGATCACAGCAATGTTTAACTTTTTCAACATTCAATGAAGTTCTAGTGTTATAACTCGACTATTGCAACATGTGTACGTCACCTGGACCTAACCCTGTAGCCTGATAGTTCCGCCATGTTCAATTTCACAACGGACACCTCTTGGCCTGTCCCCAACCATCCCAGCACCAGCCCCAGTCTGCTAAATTCAGAAGGCCATTGGCTGCCGCCACTTCTAGCTTCCCAGAGTTAAAAAATAGTTACAAAATAGTTACGTAATATATTTGTAGACAGAACATATGGAAAAGCAATAACTCTTTAAAAACATTTCATTATCTTCTTCATGAAATTTTGTCATTAATGCAGTATAGGACCCAACATTTAGGACCGTGCTTCTATACATCAGTGGAAAAGACTGATCACGTGCTGCCTGTTACCACGGATCATTAAGTGCAGCACGATAATCAAAATCCCATGCAGTGATTTTGAGAACATACTCACATATTTCTTTCTGAAAACTGCACTTTCTTATTAGGTGAAGCAAGATCCGTAATCATTGTTTAAGGCTTCTTATGAGGGAGAAGGTTGCCACTTGAACTCTATCCCTACGTAGAGGTAATATGAAATGGTACTACCTGTTATGCAGCACTACAGCGAATTGTGAAGTGTAATACTATCGATTGTGCAGTGCTGCATGATAACACGGATTACGCAGCGCTGTACTTCTCAGTGTGCGGTTCGGTGAAATACCACGAAAGATGCGGTGTGGAACTCGGGATTGGCTCGAGGGGCATCCTTCTCTTATAAGTTTAACTCTATACCAGCTAAAAGGGTTGATAAATACTGTTGCAAAGTATTCAACATACCCGAACACCTTGGGACGAGGACGACTGCAGAAGGTTATTATGGAGAACTAGGACAATCTCACTACGTTGATTGCATGAATTATACTGAAACTGACATGTTCCTTAGGAAGAATTTAAATGTGCTTACGTCCATTACAGAAGCGTTCTGTGACAGTACTATGAAGTGGACTATTAAGAAAAAAAATAGAGAAGAGACAGTCTGTAATGTTAAAGTATGAAATGTGTGGTACATGTAACACATACATGGTGAATTCTCCGAGTCCAACCCCGTGAGACGCGTAGTCAGAGCAGAAATACCACTTCAATGCCATTTCTCTTGCACGGGAATGATAATGTCATAGCCTGAGGAATACTGAGAAAAAATTACTATGCAAGCGTATAAAAAATCCTTTGACTACACAATATAATCTGAAACTGGTGTACATTAAAATGGATTTTCTAATGGACCAGCTACCTGGAATATTGCATCATTTCCTTGTTGATTTCTCTCTTCTTGTGGTACCTCTATATAATGAGGGATTTTGCTGGTATTCTTAACAAAATGGAGAAGTATGATTACCTAACTTCAAATCACGACTTAAAGGAATCACAGCTTTACCGCTGTTTTCAGACGTTAACACTGTGGGACTAACTGCATTAAACGACCATTTATTTGCTAAAGTAGTGTACTTAACTGCAAATTAAATAAAGATCAATAACACAGTCCTCAACATATCTGTTATACAGAAGTGTTACAATTCACTCATGTTTATTTAAGTATCTGGAAAACTATGTAATGTTCAAAAATGGCTCTGAGCACTATGGGACTCAACATCTTAGGTCATAAGTCCCCTAGAACTTAGAACTACTTAAACCTAACTAATCTAACGACATCACACACACCCATGCCCGAGGCAGGATTCGAACCTGCGACCGTAGCAGTCCCGCGGTTCCGGACTGCAGCGCCAGAACCACTAGACCACCGCGGCCGGCCTATCTAATGTTTACAGAGTTTAATTATTAGGGTAACTACATTAACGATCATTCGTTGCGGAAGTAGTAGAACCTTCTATTTGCAAATTCAGCTTGCATTATTACTGTCACTGTTTAGAAATGCGGCAGACAGAAATTTTGGACTTGCGTTCTCAAAGTTCCCTACGGATTCTCCTACATTATGTTTATTACACATTTTTCACTACAGATGATGCATACTTTTCTTAAAATTTCAAACATATACTCGTCACTCATCGGAAATTTCTTTTATATGAATCGATTTTAACATAAATACGTTGATTTCGACATGTAATTGGCAGATTTTGACACAAATTTCACTAATTTAAACACAAAATTCATTGATTCGACATAGAATTGGATGATTTCGACACAAAATTGACTGATCTCGACACAGAAACCCCCTGCTCCGCAAATCTGTCTTCTTGTTCAATTTTTGTGATGGCTGCTTTCTGCTGACGTACATTGACTGTGTGTAAATTGTCCTGGCATAAATAAATACTTCGAGCGTTTTTATAACGACTGGGGATGCGAAAGTCTATATTGTACAGTTACAAATCTTAAGCATGGAAATGAAAATCTTTTGTTAACATTATTTCAGTAATATGTTGTGCATTCCTCTATGCGGTATGTGACATGCAAGTGGATACATACACGTTTTTCACATGTGTGTGGAACTACAACGATGCAAGTGTAACTAATGTAACATAACGAAAGTTGGTTTATTTCATTTCGATAGCTGTATGCGGGGAGTTAATTTGTGTTGCTTGCTCCTTTTGTAATGTGGTCTTTATGTAGTATGTTCATCTGCGAACAATCTGTGTTAATGTATGTAAGTTTGATGTGCAGAAACGTGTCACTTAATGTTATTGCTTTCCTGCTTTCCTGTGGAAACTAATGGCTTCTTAATATTGTCATTATATGTGTTAGTAAGGTGGTAGAACTTAAGAGATCTATACGCGAATTCCACCTGAATTTGGGGGAGACACTTAGTGGTATACATGGACAGACATTACTGCATAAACGTGGGGGTTTCTGTAGCTACTCTTTCACTACTTTCGTTGACATTATTCTCAGGCTCATATTAAATCGAGAGGGCTCATTTCTGACGTATAGCAGCCACAATACTCTTTAACATAGTCCTGTGTCCGTAACTAAATTTCTTCTTCTAATATTACATTTAACGGATCAAATTGTCCCACGAATCATGTATGCTGTTGCATTAATACAAGGTCCAGTCACATTACAGTGAACGCCACCTACGTTCGACGTCAGTGTGCAATAACCACTCGCAGATGGACTGGTAGCAACACTAGGAATGGAGGGTATGTAAAGCGTCCCAAGGGGACGCGGAAAACAGTACAGTCCGAAACTGCTAAGTTTGTAAACCGCTCACACACCACCGTAGTTGAAGTGTATCATGCATGGCGAAATGGCGCTATCCAAGACCGCTGCCTCTGGTTCACCACGGCCCAGGGTTGAATGGCGGCTGCGGAGATGTTTACAGTCGAATAGAGTGCAAGACCAATTGCCTGTCACATGAACCAGGAGGTTACGAGCCTCTCCTCAACGACCGTTCAGCGAATGTTGCTGCGTATGGGCCTCCGTAGAGGACGCCTGTTCATGCATCCATGGTGACAGCTGTTCATAGGCGACGGAGGCTGAAATTTGCGTGTCAGTGCAGCAACTGAACGTCCACTGAGTGGCGACAGCTGAATCAAGTTTTATGCTCCATCCGACAGATGGCAGTTGGCGTGAATTATTGCTCAAACTGTTTTTGTCAGTCAGTTAGTCAGTCTATTGTTTTTCACTCATTCGATTTTTTCAGTCGACTGCAACAACCGAATGAAACTAGTCTCTCCGGTCATGTCAGCTGTATAAATTTTGTCACTCATTCACCAGTTTTACGTGGTTGCATTCAATGCGGAACAGCCGACTGAAACAAGTCTCTGTCGATTGCGGCCGTTATATGAATATTTCCGCTCAGCCTCCGGGCTTGAGTGATTTCATTTACATACTTTTCAGCCGTTTCTGTTATATGTGAACCATTAATGGGACTGACGGCTTGTTTAGAGGCAATTATCTTATTTCAAGGAGATATGAATAAAAACTATATTTCTAAAACTATTTCCAAAATCTGTATATTTATTTACTTAAAGACGAATTTTCATAATTGTGGCATTGATTATGGGTTTTTGGTTGGGCTTAATAGCTCAATATCTGCTGCTACACCGTAAATTTATGTACATATAAATTGTTTTATTAGGTCGGTTTCTTGTCTGTTCGTTCCGTACAAATTTCAGGATTAATGCCGAAAGTTTCAAGTCTTTAGCTTAACGGTAAGTTAAATTGAAATCAATCCTAAAATTTGTACGGAACAAACAGGCAATGGAATGCAGACTCGGTGACAGTGCAATATTAACTAGCTTTCAGGCTTAATGCGTGACGGAGGGTACTTTTCCCGGTCTGTCTGTGTCTCTGTTGGGTAAACATTTTGCAACTGATTTTAAACTAAATTCGCGACAAGCTAAAGCCTTAAAACTTTCAACATAGTTCAAAAAATGGTTCAAATGGCTCTGAGCACTATGGGACCTAACATTTGAAGTCATCAGTCCCCTAGAACAAAGAACTACTTAAACCTAACAAACCTAAGGACGACAGACACACTCAATGCCCGAGGCAGGATTCGAACCTGCGACCTTAGCAGTCGCGCGGTTCCAGACTGAAACGCCTAGAACCGCTCGGTCACTCTGGCCGGCCAACATAGTTCAGAAGTGGATGACAATACAATATTAATTCGCTTTCTTTTCTGGTGAGCGCTGAAGAGTACTTGATGAACCACTGCTATTTCCCTGTTCTGTGGTTCCCGTCGCGAATGTTTAGCAGTTAAGAACGATTGTAGCTAAGCTTCCTTGTGAGCTCAATTCTCCCTAACTTCTGGAGTTGTAGTGTTTTCGCGATATGTACGTAGGGGAAAGGAATACAATGGCTGAAGAGAAACTGAAGTAAACCTGCAATTAACCACATATATCTGTTGTAATTTCAGCAAGATGTTTGAAAAATTTCACACATATGAGACAAAAGTGCAGAAAATAAGTCATCAAAACCTTTTGTAATATAACACGTTTTTAAAACGGTCTAAAAAGTATTTAATGATCTCCCCTCATCCCATACAGATTCCTAACGCCATACAGATAGTTCTGAAAATTTTTGCTTGTGAGTTTCTAATAGCAATGACAATACCTGTAAACTTAAAACGGGAAACCTGGGGTGCATGTAATAGATAGTAGTAAGGAATTTAAAGAGTAGCTGTCGTTAATAAAACTCACACAACATTTCATATTATTTGAAGTGCTATATAATTATTAGCGAATTAGGTGAACTATTCATGCATCAGTTACATACTGCATGTGTCCCATGTTTTGTGAAAACTGTTATAAATTCACAAGCACATTTTTTCAGGACTATCTGTGTGGCACTAGTAATCTGTTTGGGCTGGAAGAAATTATTTAATACTTTTAGGTCCGTTTTCAAAAACGTGTTATATTATAAAAATTTTTACCTAAATTATTATTTTTCATTGAAATTTATTGAAGCTCTATCTCTCTCTTCCCGCCTTTTATCAGCCATCGTCTGTAATTCATTTTCCTTAAATGATGAGGTGACGTGGTCATAAACAACATACGGTATAATTTTTGAATTGGTGACTTGATCATATGCATTTCAAGCACATACTGCCACTTGTAGGAAATATTTTTTCGCGAAAAATATGTCATCATTTGTTAAATTCCTTTGAATTTCTGTAACTATTATAGTTTCGTTTTATGAATCAACCTAGCAGATACTGTATATTGCTCTGAATTTATCTTGAAGGTCACGTCTCACTTCGTAATAGTTAGGACTACGTTGTATTCATCAAGCTTATTGGTACATGAGAATCACTTCCAGCATTATTTGTTTCCATTTAACTGGAACATATTCCAAAGTTTGCAGATCCTTACACCAATGGAAACACAATGATCTTGACGATGCAACTCGAAGTTACTCTAACGTTTCCATAGCCTAATGCGTTTTTTGTGTATCGTGTGAATGAGGCTGAAATGGTTAATTAATACAGCTTTCGCCTAGACAAGTGAGCAGAAAGCGCGTGAGAAACCACACTCAGGCTGGCTGGCAAAAGAGATTCGAAGTGACGTGTAATATCTTTTAATGTAATATCTTAGAATTACTCATTTGAATTACGTTATAACATCTTGTACTCATGTTCTAATAAGCTGAGAACGTACTTGCTCGATGTTACTATGAGCATAAATACATTTCACGTAATTGACTTAGGGAAGGTTATTATTGTGCAACATTGTTTTCTATGAATTTTTGATTGATGTCGTAAAGCACAAACAGCATAGTGTGTACTGATTTTTAATGAAAGCGTAAAATATTATTTATACAAATTACACTTACAAAAGAATCTTAAGAATATTTACGAAACTCTCTCAGATAGGAGTGGTATTGCAGATGGTTTATTTAACAGTGTACTTTCGATTAGCGTTTAAAAATATCATCTTGTCCACAATCTTCGATTTCACCCGTTTCCTCTTTTCTGTGCGAACGTGTGGCCTTCGAAAAAACTTGCTACGGCACACAAATACACTCCTGGAAATGGAAAAAAGAACACATTGACACCGGTGTGTCAGACCCACCATACTTGCTCCGGACACTGCGAGAGGGCTGTACAAGCAATGATCACACGCACGGCACAGCGGACACACCGGGAACCGCGGTGTTGGCCGTCGAATGGCGCTAGCTGCGCAGCATTTGTGCACCGCCGCCGTCAGCGTCAGCCAGTTTGCCGTGGCATACGGAGCTCCATCGCAGTCTTTAACACTGGTAGCATGCCGCGACAGCGTGGACGTGAACCGTATGTGCAGTTGACGGACTTTGAGCGAGGGCGTATAGTGGGCATGCGGGAGGCCGGGTGGACGTACCGCCGAATTGCTCAACACGTGGGGCGTGAGGTCTCCACAGTACATCGATGTTGTCGCCAGTGGTCGGCGGAAGGTGCACGTGCCCATCGACCTGGGACCGGACCGCAGCGACGCACGGATTCACGCCAAGACCGTAGGATCCTACGCAGTGCTGTAGGGGACCGCACCGCCACTTCCCAGCAAATTAGGGACACTCTTGCTCCTGGGGTATCGGCGAGGACCATTCGCAACCGTCTCCATGAAGCTGGGCTACGGTCCCGCACACCGTTAGGCCGTCTTCCGCTCACGCCCCAACATCGTGCAGCCCGCCTCCAGTGGTGTCGCGACAGGCGTGAATGGAGGGACGAATGGAGACGTGTCGTCTTCAGCGATGAGAGTCGCTTCTGCCTTGGTGCCAATGATGGTCGTATGCGTGTTTGGCGCCGTGCAGGTGAGCGCCACAATCAGGACTGCATACGACCGAGGCACACAGGGCCAACACCCGGCATCATGATGTGGGGAGCGATCTCCTACACTGGCCGTACACCACTGGTGATCGTCGAGGGGACACTGAATAGTGCACGGTACATCCAAACCGTCATCGAACCCATCGTTCTACCATTCCTAGACCGGCAACGGAACTTGCTGTTCCAACAGGACAATGCACGTCCGCATGTATCCCGTGCCACCCAACGTGCTCTAGAAGGTGTAAGTCAACTACCCTGGCCAGCAAGATCTCCGGATCTGTCCCCCATTGAGCATGTTTGGGACTGGATGAAGCGTCGTCTCACGCGGTCTGCACGTCCAGCACGAACGCTGGTCCAACTGAGGCGCCAGGTGGAAATGGCATGGCAAGCCGTTCCACAGGACTACATCCAGCATCTCTACGATCGTCTCCATGGGAGAATAGCAGCCTGCATTGCTGCGAAAGGTGGATATACACTGTACTAGTGCCGACATTGTGCATGCTCTGTTGCCTGTGTCTATGTGCCTGTGGTTCTGTCAGTGTGATCATGTGATGTATCTGACCCCAGGAATGTGTCAATAAAGTTTCCCCTTCCTGGGACAATGAATTCACGGTGTTCTTATTTCAATTTCCAGGAGTGTACTTTAAAGCAGCGTCAGACAAACGTACCATAGATTCGTGGCACTTCTTCTAAAAATTAGTGTATCAGGTTTCACCACTATATCTAGAACCATTTTGGACAAGTAGAGCCGCATGTCATCTTGCGCATTTGTAAGATACGATGACGTTGATTCATTTTTGTTTTTCTGTTCCACAAAAAGGTCCAGATCTTCTTCTTAACTTACGTTTCACCGAACTATAAACCACAACTCCGTCACTGTTTGCAGTTTGGCTGATCTCCACTATTAGCTCACTCACGACGTTTTCAGCCCTTTGTGCTGTTCCGAAACCATACTTTTTCAACTGAGGGACCAAACTAGTCGCTTTGGTACATATGACGGTGCTGTATTTTTTCATAAAGCGTCATGCTTTCCGACATGGCCTTCAGTAGTATTTTCTCAAAGCAGTGCGTACATTACTCGTTGGGTTGTCACTATCACTGCTCTCTAGCGTCATTGAACTGATGGGACTACAGTGGAGGCTGCTGTGAACTGTTCTCCAGACAGTCCTTCTGTCAACTCGAACAGTGGTTCCAGCACAGGAAGGCAGTCTCCCAAAACGCCCCACTCATTTGCTTTCAAAACTTCGCAGTTAACATACGAAAATGTCATTAAGAGGGCGTCTTTGACCTACACTAAGCGCTGCGTCATAAGAAACTTAGAGTTCCACCTGCTGGGCATCTCTAGTTTCAGCTTTAACAGCTTTTTTTCTTCAGCCGAACCTGCAGTCTACCCATTTTGCAGTGGCCACTGTACTACTTTTGAAAAACCGTATGATTTTGCTACATTTACGTCTCAAGGAGCTTAGTGATGCAAATTCGGAATGGTTGAAAACGTGCGACACACCTAAACTCAGTGTGTGAACAGCGCATCGCAAATGAACAACATTTACTTTCCTTCCTACAGCCACCATAACTCTCGCGTTGTCAGTGACAAGAGAAAACACTTTGTCATCAATTCCTCATTCAAAAATAATTTGGTTAACACTCTTGGTAATGTTTTCAGAAGTGTGCTGCTCAGCGAGGTGCACAGTGTCTAGAACAGCAGATTGTACTTTGCACTGCTCAATAAAGCGTGCTGTCACTGACAAAAAGCCTTGGTTTTATGTTGGTCCACATGTCTGCAGTCAGTGCGATATCTTTGCTTTCAGCCAGTATGTTACTAATAACTTCCTTCACTTCGAAACAGAGGCCAATTAACCGTTTATTTGTCAGGGTCTTCCTCGAAGGTAAATAAAACTGCGGTTGTAGTGTCTTATCTAGCTTCATAAATTTGGTATTATCAACCAAAGAAAAGCAAAGTAGCGCTCAGTCGTAGTATCAACGAGGAGATTATCAACCACTTTAAGTGTACTACCAGATAGTTATTTTACATTCATGGTAGTAAATCGTTGCCTGCACAGATATTTTTCTCAGCGCTTGTGATACTACAGTATCTGGACGATTAGAGATACTGTTACTGCTGTTGTTTCAGTCATATTACTTATTGCAAAATCAGACTGCAAATTTGACATACCTGCTACATCCGTGAACGTAGCGGTGCCGAGAATGGAAGGGGAGGGGCATATCGTAGAGCCAGAGATGGAAAAGGTAGATGTGGCGCCAGCAGCGGATAAGGCGAGTTGACGGCCTGTTGTATCTTCTGACACGGACGAAAAACTGAACTAAAAGCTACTGCAGAGGTCGGAGCGACAGTATTACTGACTACAGGTGAGGAGTGCAATCGACAACAACAATTTAACAGCATCAAAATGGTCTATTGTTTCCGCCAAGAATTGAATGCACCAGTGGTCAGAGGTGTCCAATTGTCGCTCCTTAGGTGCTAGAGGGGTGCGAACTTGGTTATACTGTTACAGACTGTTTACAGTGCTGACTGTGAAACTGAAGTACGTGTGTATAAATGTGAGTAGTACATTTCATTCCCGTGAAATACGACTAAAGCTACTTTTAGCAGACTGTGAAACGTAAACAGCATTGTGTGCGTGGGTGAAATTCGTACTTATGTAGCCGGTGACGTAATTTTATGTACAAAATATTTACCTTGGACACAAATATATTGCTGAAAAAGTGTTTACGGGTTCGATTCAAATGATTTTTAATTTGTGGACATCAACTCACATTTTATATAAAACGGAATGCAAACTGTAGTTAAAAAGAGGCAAGGTTTCTTTCCTTCTTCTGCATCCCTAAGAGAACCATTACGCTCACCTTTGCATCCCCAGTTAGGGCTGCGATACGTCCGGGTTTCCCCAGAATGGTCCCAGTTCTGAGATCGTCCAGACACGTTATACAACTGTCCGGGGCAAATACGGACCTGTTTTCGTGTCCGGAAAAATTCGATTGATTGGAAATAGACAGATTGTAATAATACTTAGTTGAAATTTATTACATGACGACATGGTAGTTTCCTCGTCTTAATATTTTAAAATTCCTGTGGTAAGCACACTTAGACGCTCTCCTATACATATACAGAACGTTCCAAAATGATCTTTACAATTTCGATCACGCATACATCAGAAATGGGAATGGATGCAAAGGTGCAGAAAAATTAATCCATTTCGTCTTGGCTGGTGGTACAGCAATCTTCTCATGCTACTATTTAGTCGTAGGTTGCAATATTCTGTATTAATATTGTGCTGCCTACGAATTTTTTTTAAATAGGAAGATACGCTTTGCCGCATAATGTTCAAAGACACCTAAAGCTGTTTTTTTTTCTTTTTTTTCATCCTGGTTATAGACTGGCCACCCCTAGCAGTTGGCACACAGTGTGGTATGGTTGGTACAGACCAGATCAAAATCCTATCTCCTGAGGAATCATATTACATTTTTTTTCTCTTGGTGGGACCTGCAGGAACTGTGAGATCGCATTAGAGCAGCAACAACAGCACCAATCAATGAGGACATGCTAGACCGGACATGTAATATCGCTTAGATAATATGTGTGCTACAGGCGACGCATATATTTAAGGTGATTATCCTTCAATCCGCGCCGGCCGCGGTGGCCGTGCGGTTCTAGGCGCTCCAGTCCGGAGCCGTGCTGCTGCTGCGGTCGCAGGTTCGAATCCTGCCTCGGGCATGGGTGTGTGTGATGTCCTTAGGTTAGTTAGGTTTAAGTAGTTCTAAGTTCTAGGGGACTGATGACCACAGCAGTTGAGTCCCATAGTGCTCAGAGCCATTTGAAACTTCTATCCGCGCCCTCCCTCCTCTTTCTTTTTGACATTCACGATTTTTCTAGCTGTGTCGTGAATTTTTTAAAAGCAATCCGGGACACCTTTTTTCCCCGGAATTAACTATTCTGAAACGAGTTACCCTGTATTACATGTTCATTTCACCTGTATCGGTACACTGGTACTGATAGGGTATTTTCCCAAATGAATAGTGTATGGAGCAGTAACAAAACACAGTTTTTTGTGAAAAATGTGATGGCAGTGTTAGTGATTAGAGTGAACTATGATGAAACTTGGGTTAAATGTATTCATGTGCAGTTGAAGAATATGGATATGCTGAAGAAAATTTGCAGCAGTGATAATGTTGTACCTCCACTCACACACCATCTTAGGAGGTACCGGTGCTAATAAAATATAACTTAAAGTACTTTATGTTACCCCGCCACACGCATGAACCGCGGACCTTGCCGTTACTGGGGAGGTTTCCGTCACTCAGCGATGCAGATGGCCGTACCGTAGTTTCAACCACAACGGAGGGGTATCTGTTGAGAGGCCAGACAAACGTGTGGTTCCTGAAGAGGGGCAGCAGCCTTTTCAGTAGTTGCAGGGGCAACAGTCTGGATAATTGACTGATCTGGCCTTGTAACACTAACCAAAACGGCCTTGCTGTGCTGGTACTGCGAACGGCTGAAACCAAGGGGAAACTACAGCCGTAATTTTTCCCGAGGACATGCAGCTTTACTGAAGGTTAAAGGATGATGGCGTCCTCTTGGGTAAAATATTCCGGAGTTAAAATAGTCCCCCATTCGGATCTCCAGGGGGGGGGGGGATTTCTCAGGAGGACGTCGTTATCAGGAGAAAGAAAACTGGCGTTCTACGGATCGGAGCGTGGAATGTCAGATCCCTTAATCGGGCAGGTAGGTCAAAAAATTTAAAAAGGGAAATGGATAGGTTAAAGTTAGACGCAGTTGGAATTAGTGAAGTTAGGTGGCAGGAGGAACAAGACTTTTGGTCAGGTGAATACAGGGTTATAAACACAAAATCAAATAGGAGTATTGCAGGAGTAGGTTTAATAATGAATAAAAGAATAGGATTGCGGGTAAGCTACTACAAACACCATAGTGAACGTATTATTGTGACCAAGATAGACACGAAGCCCACGCCTACTACAGTAGTAGAAGTTTATATGTCAACTAGCTCTGCAGATGTTGAAGAAATTGATGAATTGTATGATGAGATAAAAGAAATTATTCAGATAGTGAAGGGAGACGAAAATTTAATAGTCATGGGTGACTGGAATTCGAGAGTAGTAAAAGGGAGAGAAGGAAACATAGTAGGTGAATATGGATTGGGGGTAAGAAATGAAAGAGGAAGCCGTCTGGTAGAATTTTGCACAGAGCATAAATTAATCATATCTAACACTTGGTTCAAGAATCATGAACGGAGGTTGTATACAGGGAAGAACCCTGCAGGTACTAATAAGTATCAGATAGATTATATAATGGTAAGACAGAGATTTAGGTTTTAAATTGTAAGACATTTCCAGGGGCAGATGTGGACTCTGACCACAATCTATTGGTTATGAATTGTAGATTAAAACTGAAGAAACTGCAAAAAGGTGGGAATTTAAGGAGATGGGACCTTGATAAACGGGCTAAACCAGAGGTTGTAGAGAGTTTCAGGGCGAGCATAAGGGAACAATTGACAGGAATGGGGGAAAGAAATACAGTAGAAGAAGAATGGGTAGCTATGAGGGATGAAGTAGTGAAGGCAGCAGACGATCAAGTAGGGAAAAAGAGAAGGGCTAGGAGAAATCCTTGGGTAACAGAGGAAATGTCGAATTTAATTGATGAAAGGAGAAAATATAAAAATGCAGTAAATGAAGCAGTAAATGAAAAGGAATACAAACGTCTCAAAAATCAGATCGACAGGAAGTGCAAAAACTGCTAAGCAGGGATGGCTAGAGAACAAATGTAAGGATGTAGAGGCTTATCTCACTAGGTGTAAGATAGATACTGCCTACAGGAAAATTAAAGAGACCTTTGGAGAAAAGAGAGCCACTTGTATGAATATCAAGAGCTCAGATGGAAAACCAGTTCTAAGCAAAGAAGGGAAAGCAGAAAGGTGGAAGGAGTATATAGAGAGACTATTCAAGGGCGATGTACTTGAGGACAATATTATGGAAGAGGATATAGATGAAGATGAAATGGGAGATACGATACTGCATGAAGAGTCTGACAGAGCACTGAAAGACCTGAGTCGAAACAAGGCCCCGGGAGTGGACAAAATTCCATTAGAACTACTGACGACATTGGGAGAGGCAGTCACGACAAAACACGACCATCTGGTGAGCAGGATGTATGAGACAGGCTAAGTACCCTCAGACTTCAAGAACAATATAATAATTCCATTCCCAAAGAAAGCAGGTGTTGACAGATGAGAAAATTACCGAACTATCCTTGTTAATAAGTCACAGCTGCAAAATACTAAAGCGAATTCTTTATAGACTAATGGAAAAACTGGTAGAAGTCGACCTCTGGGAAAATCAGTTTGGATTCCGTAGAAATGTTGGAACACGTGAGGCAATACTGACCTTACGCCTTATCTTAGAAGAAAGATTAAGGAAAGGCAAACATACGTTTCTAGCATTTGCAGACTTACAGAAAGCTTTTGACAATGTTGACTGGGATATTCTCTTTCAAATTCTAAAGGTGGCAGGGGTAAAATACAGGGAGCGAAAGGCTATTTACAATTTGTACAGAAACCAGATGGCAGTTATAAGAGTCGAGGGGCAAGAAAGGGAAGCAGTGGTTGGGAAGGGAGTGAGACAGTTTTGTAACCTCTCCATGATGTTATTCAATCGGTATATTGAGCAAGCTGTGAAGGAAACAAAAGAAAAGTTCGGAGTAGGTATTGAAATCCATGGAGAAGAAATAAAAACTTTGAGGTTCGCCGATGACATTGCAATTCTGTCAGAGACAGCAAAGGACTTGGAAGAGCAGCTAGAACGGAATGAAAAATGAAATAGAGAGGATATAAAATGTAGACTGGCAATGGCAAGACAGCAAAGGACTTGGAAGAGCAGTTGAACGGAATGGACAGTGTCTTGAAGGGAGGATATAAGATGAACAGCTAGAACGGAATGAAAAATGTCTTGAAAGGAGGATATAAGATGAACATCAACAAAAGCAAAACGAGGATAATGGAATGTAGTCGAATTAAGTCGAGTGATGCTGAGGGAATGGGATTAGGAAATGAGACGCTTAAAGTAGTAAAGGAGTTTTGCTATTTGGGGAGCAAAATAACTGATGATGGTCGAAGTAGAGAGGATATAAAATATAGACTGGCAATGGCAAGGAAAGCGTTTCTGAAGAAGAGGAATTTGTTAACATCGAGTATAGATTTAAGTGTAAGGAAGTCGTTTCTGAAAGTATTTGTATGGAGTGTAGCCATGTATGGAAGCGAAACATGGACGATAAATAGTTTGGACAGGAAGAGAATAGATGCTTTCGAAATATGGTGCTACAGAAGAATGCTAAAGATTAGATGGGTAGATCACAACACTAATAAGGAGGTATTGAATAGAATAGGTGAGAAGAGGAGTTTGTGGCACAACTTGAAGAAGGGACCGGTTGGTAGGGCATGTTCTGAGGCATCAAGGGATCACACATTTAGCATTGGAGGGCAGCGTGGAGGGTAAAAATCGCATAGGGAGACCAAGAGATGACTACATTAAGCAGATTCAGAAGGATGTACTGGGAGATGAAGAATCTTGCACAGGTTAGAATAGCATGGAGAGCTGCATCAAACCAGTCTCTGGACTGAAGGACACAACAACAACAAAGTACTTTATGTAACAAATTAGAGCGATAGTTTACATTTATTACATTTAATGAAGACTTTATTTTGCAGTATCAAAATTTTATAATGTGTCCAGAATTTATGTACAGAAAATAGATTCACCTGAAAATAATGAACTCCGTTTAGCGGCAACTAGAACCTTAGGTATGTATGAACACTATGCCGCAAACCACAAGTTTCTACCTCTCCCCATTTCTGAAATATATGTCATCAAAGCTGCAAGGATCATTTTCGAATACCATGTCTTTTCCATACTTCTTCACTGAGACAATAAGAAGCCGCCGAGGATCGTCCACGCCCCCACACCCGCCAGACAACTGAATGTTTTAAAAGTTATTTGCCTTCTGTTCATTGAGCTGTATTAAAACTAACTTCACGTTCGTTCATATTCCTTACTGCAGATGAGTACAACGTTTGAACATGGATATCGCATTGTTCCAACTACTGGGAATGGCCATTCTGTAACTAGCAGGAAAAAGTAAAAAAAAAAAATTTAGAAGTTTACGTGTCTTGAACATTATGCACCAAGCTGCATCTTTCTATAAAAAAAAATAAATAAACAGCCCTATGTTGCACAGTATTTTACTTTCGTGTGGAATTCATATCTGATGATCGCTAGTTGGCACTCGCCAGCTGGCGTCGTCAGCAAGAGAGGGGCCGCGCGGAGTGGCCATGTGGTTCGAGGCGTCTTGCAACGGATTGCGCGGCCCTTCTCGCCGAAGGTTCGAGTCCTCCCACGGGAGTGTGTGTGTGTGTGTGTGTGTGTGTGTGTGTGTGTGTGTGTGCGCGCGCGCGCGTTGTTCCTAGCATTAGTTACATTAAGTTAGTTTCAGTAGTGTGTAAGTCTAGGGACCGATGACCTCAGCTGCTTCGTCACTTAGGAATTCACACACATTTGAGCAAGCGAGGGAACATTCTCAAGTTCCAACTCCTCACGGTACATAGTGTCCATAGGTCCATAGGTCAACACATCCGAAAAAAAGATCAGATTTGATCCAGATGTGCCGCGCTTTTGAAGTTTTTGTCTGGGGTCGACAATTTAAGTGATGGCAAGCCTACCTCAGCCGTACATCAACTTAATTAGCTATACGTTAATGGCACCTAGAACAATTTTATCCACAGCTGCATATGAATCAGTTTTAAAGGCTGAAATTAAAAACCACACTATTCAGTACATATATCTGAACGAACATGTATAATCGTTACTTTAACTTTGGCACAATCCCTGAGATATGTTTTCACTAACCCATGGGGATAGTACGAGTACTACCCTCTGGTGGTATAATGTAACACTTCTTTGGTCCATGCTGGTTTCACTCAGAAGAATGAAAGGAGAACTCAGTTAGTTAAAATATTAAAGAGTAGTTTCAGTTGAAACAATGAATACATGGCTCAACCGACACTTGAAAAGAAAGAAAGAATAATTCAGTCAGAATGGGAAGAATGTCAAATATTTTCATTCATTTTCACCCACAGACTGCTATCACTCAAAAAAAAAAAAAAAAAAAAAATCCGACTAACTCGACTGTTGTCATGCGGTGATTCCCGCAGACAGGTTTCATTCAAAAGAATGAGCGATTGAACGTCTGTTTTCATCATTCGGTTACTCCCACAGAACAGTTTCATTCAGAGGAATGAATGAAGAATTCAACCGATACGTTAAACTACAACCGAATGAGCCGATTGTTTTTCAACAACCGAATGACTAGAGTGTCTCGATTCTGTTGTTGCCATCACTAACGTGAATGGCATGAAACGTCTGAAACCATCGCCGTAAGAGTTGTGGTCTGTGGAATGTTTTCGTGGCATTCCCTGGGGGATCTCGTCATTCGGAGAAGCACAATGGATCAATGTAAGATGCATCTACGCTTGGGGATCATATCCAATCCTACACGCAGTTCGTTTCTCCTCCGCACAATGCATTTACCAGCTGAACAATGCAATGGGTCACACTGTTCCGGTACACATGCATGGTTCGAAGAGAACCAAGATTAGTTTGCCACACACACGTGACCACCGAACTCTCTGGACTTAAACATAATCAATAATCTGTGGGAACACATTGATCGGGCTGTTTGCGCCATGGATTCTCAACCGAGAAACCTAGCCCAGCTGTCGGTACCTTCATTAAATTTATGGACTCTAATCCTGCATAACTCGCAGTGGTCTTTGCTGCAAAAGGTGGTTATTCGTGCTATTGGCAGTTGATCAGGTTAATGTGGCTGAAAAATGTATGTAATGAGTCTCAGTACAGGGTGCCCTACCGAAGTCTGCCACTTCCTATACTTCCGAAACGTAAGAAAGTAAAACATGCACTATCCATGGATGTTGGTATCTCAGGGTTTCTCATAATCGACAGGAATCCTCAATCGATAAAAGTAAACGACCATCACTTCCATCCCAAAGTTACTGTTTTCAAATGGCACATGTACGTTTCTTCTACGGAAATGAAAACTAGAAGTTCAATAATGGCGACAGACTTGATTTCATTTTTCTAAACTTCATACTTTCTGAAATATTTACACTTTAAAGGATGGCAACGGCGGCACATTTTAAGCTGTAATGCATAGAGCGAGCAAGCATTGCCTACAGCAGAACTCACACCAGTGCAGGCAACCCGCATTACAGCATGACACCAGTACGGCGGAAATTGTGGCACTGTTTTCAGTATTTAAAGTAAAATAATTTCAGAAGGTAGAAGGTTTACAGCAGTGAAATCAAGTCTGCAATCACTGCTTGTACTTCTAGTTTTCATTTCAATTGAAAATACATACATGTATCATTTAAAAAAGAAAAAAAAGTAACTTTTTGTTATAAGTGACGTTTGTTTACTTGCGTGGAATGTGAATTTCTGTACATTTTATGAGCCCCTGACGTAGGTACTTCCCTGGCTAATTGCATTTTTCATTTTTTACTTTATTTCGGAAATATATGTGGTGGCAAAATTAGATAGGAGACCCTGTGTACATCTAGGCGATTTGCAATAATTGTGTCCCATTTACTGCAGACTTTCTCTCGTTCAGAGTTCGTTAGGTCTGTTATCGTTTTTTATTAACACCACAATAGCTCCAGCAGGCAGACACAAGACCACTTCTGCACCTAATACGTATTCGAAATTGTGCTCCAGAGAAGAGGTATTATTCATATCATTTATTTCCTTACCCAAACTATTCCATTTGGATACTAAACTAATGAAACTGACTGTGCTATAATCATTTTTATCTTATGAATCCGCTGTCCCGGTATTTTACCGCTATCGAGATTTGGCATTTGGTAGGGTGCTTAGGGCACCTGACATCTTTTCGTTTCTGAATCATCCACCTATCATATATATCAACGAAGGTAATATTCATAAAATGTGAAGTTGATATATAGTTCCTGGTGTCACAGGCATTTAATAATGGTAGCACTGTTTTCTCTTTCACCTGAACGCCTCTTGCCATCAGACGACTGTGGCTGCATGCCCGGTTACAAACTTTATGGTAATAAGTGATTTCAAATATCTGTATCTTTATCAGCGTTTTTACATATGTTACAATATTACTGTAACCTTCTTGTGAGGCTGTAGCTGGTTGAGACAGTGGGTAGATAGATATTTTGTATAAATCAGGGAAATATTGCTAAAGTAACAACTGTGAAGGGTTCTGACATGTAGACAGCATAAATTCCCGTAATTGCTACGTTAGTCTTCTAGAGGCAACGAACTATAATTGTTATGTTACGGAGGGTTCGTATACAGAGAGTGTGGTAACGGAATCTGGATTTTCTGTGATACACTTCTAAGTTCTGTCATCTTGGATCGTTTCATTGCTGATGCTAGGTTAGTATATTATGATTTGTGGGTGTAAGACGTGGATCTTTCCTCTGTGCTTTAATTGAATTCTGAATTCCGTAATATTAATACTCAACACAAATGAGCTGCGACTGATTACGTATTTCGAATCTATCACATTGCAAAGCACTTATTTACAGATGACGTGTAACTGTGTAGTAGTGACTTAAATGCTTGTTGAGCTTGTGATTGTCTTTTAATAAATAGTGTAACCATTTCTAAAAACTTTTTGTTGTGAGTAACTGAAACTATGACATGCAATCTTAATAACGTAGAGAGTAGCATTACATTTATAGTGATCATTTTCCTTGAGTTGTCAGGCGCTACAGAAGATACGGCCAAGAAGCTAGGTATGGTCTTGGAGCGGGAGGTCACGGACGAGCCATGATATCCGGTTGTGACCTTCGACGCGGCGGCAGATACGACTCTCCAGAGAAATATATACATGTGTCTCATCTGCGGAGACGCTGCTAGTACCACTGCGCTTCTATTGGAAATGTGCCACTTTTTTTCCTAGTATTACGCGGATCCTGTTTTACAAGGTAAGACGAGTCGTACATGTTCAGCAATTACGTGTAACTAATCTGACGAGTACGGTTTAAGTCCTTGGAGTTAATATATGAGCTCCTATTTTAATGTTGAAACACTGTAACACAATGGTAAATGACACTGTGAGGAAAATTAAATATATTTAAATCAACGTATTAACCTTACGCAAAGTATTTGTCACTCTCACAAGGTACATCAATAAAACATTTGAAAACAAAACACACACATACACACGCACACACACACATACACACACTCACACGCACACACACACACACACACACACACACACACACACACACACACGCACGCACACACACACACACACAAGCGCGCACTCACGGACGCTATACAGCAATTACTTCTCAAAAGTGGTAGGTTATAAAATAAAAAGCACTATAGAATACTTTAGAAAGATTATTAGATACATTTATTATGGAGAAGAAATAAAAACTTTAGGGTTCGCCGATGACATCGTGATTCTGTCAGAGACAGCAAAGGACTTGGAAGAGCAGTTGAACGGAATGGACAGTGTCTTGAAGGGAGGATATAAGATGAACATCAACAAAAGCAAAACGAGGATAAAGGAATGTAGTCGAATTAAGTCGGGTGATGGTGAGGGCATTAGATTAAGAAATGAGACTTTTAAAGTAGTAAAGGAGTTTTGCTATTTGGGGAGCAAAATAACTGATGACGGTCGAAGTAGAGAGGATATAAAATGTAAACTGGCAATGGCAAGGAAATCGTTTCTGAAGAAGAGAAATTTGTTAACATCGAGTATAGATTTAAGTGTCAGGAAGTCGTTTCTGAAAGTATTTGTACGGAGTGTAGCCATGTATGGAACTGAAACATGGACGATAAATAGTTTGGACAAGAAGAGAATAGAAGCTTTCGAAATGTGGTGCTACAGAAGAATGCTGAAGATTAGATGGGTAGATCACATAACTAATGAGGAGGTATTGAACAGAATTAGGGAGAAGAGGAGTTTGTGGCACAACTTGACTAGAAGAAGGGATCGGTTGGTAGGACGTGTTCTGAGGCATCAAGGGATCACCAATTTAGCATTGGAGGGCAGCGTGGAGAGTAAAAATCGTAGAGGGAGACCAAGAGATGAATACACTAAGCAGATTCAGAAGGATGTAGGTTGCAGTAGGTACTGGGAGATGAAGAAGGTTGCACAAGATAGAGTAGCATGGAGAGCTGCATCAGGCCAGTCTCAGGACAGAAGACCACAACAACAACAACAACAACATTATGGGAAAAAAGAATCAGCTGTAACATATTATCTAACGAAGAACGTAAACAGAAAGAATTGTCTTCACAGCTAGGAAACCGTGGAATTACACTGCTGGGAAGAAAACTGGATCTCCAAGTGCTCATAGAAAACACTGAATCTCAAATCCTTACAGGTGATGAGATAAGTTCAGCTGAAATTTCTATTAAGCGTCCAACGGTATTCGTAAAGGATATATTAATTACAATTAGTGAAGTTGTGTTTGAAGCTGTTATAAGTAGTTTATCCTTGAGTGAAATTGAGGTTGGGAGTTGCTACGAGTTAGTACAGGTAGAGGTTGTATCATTTGACCGTTGGAATAAATTAATAACCGGTTGATTTTTCTGACCAGCGACTCAGATGATTCCGTTACGAAAATGTTCAAAGAAAACGATAGTCTCATATCAGAAAGGTGCCCCGCTCATATATTTACAATTTGTGATAGGCATTAAACATCGTCATAGATCGTACACAATTCTTTCTCCGAAAATTATTTTGAACAATTAGTTGACGTGCGAAATAGAAGTGTAAATGGTTGCAGAATCATATTTGACCTCCTAGCAATCAACAATCCTGAGCAAATAGGGAGCATCATGATGGATACATGGATTAGTGACCACAAGGTTGTTGTAATGAGACTGACTACTGTAACATCCAGATTCTCCAAACTAAACGCAGAATATCTCATTTCCAACAAGCAGATAAAAATTTCTTTGACGCTGTCCTAAGAGATATTTGGCATAAAATCAAAGAAATAGTGTCGAAGGAAATTGAGATATTTATTCAAAATAAATTAAGAAGGAACGGAACAGATTCCCATTGTACACAAAACATTTTAGACCACTGTTACAGAAGCAACGAAAAAAGAAAGAACGCAAAGTCTTCAATGATGTACAATGTTTTATAAAAACTGGAAATTTAACACCGACTTCAGTGCGAGATGCTTATAAGAGTTTGCAAGCGTAAATGTCTCGAAATCTGGTAGAAAATTCTGAGAGATGCAGTTTGTACGTGAAATACACGAACGGCAAGACACAGTCAATACCATCACTGTGTAATAAAAATTCTTATGTTATGTATCATAGTGCCACTAAAGTGGAGGTATTAAACACGGTTTTCCGAAATTCCTTCACCAAAAAAAAAAAAAAAAAAAAAAAACGAAGTAAATAATCCAGAATTCGAATCAGGAACTGCTGGCAATATGAGTAACTTAGAAGTATATACCCACGGTGTAATGAGTTACTTAATAAAGGCAGGTCTTTAGGTTCAGACTGTACACCACTTAGGTTCCTTTGAGAATAAACTGATACAAAGGCTACATACTTAGCAATCACATACAAACCTTCACTCGATGAGAGATCAGCACCTGAAGACTGGAAAGGTGGACAAGTTACACAAATACTCAGGAAAGGGAACAAAAGTACTACGGAGAACTACAGACACATATCACTGACGCCGATTTGTAGTAGGATTTTAGAATATATACTGTGATAGAACATAATGAATTACGCAGAAGGAGACGATCTGTTGGCATTCATTGCTGTGAAACACAACTAGCTCTTTACACACTTCAAGTAACGAGTGATATCGACAAGGGATATCAAACTGATTCCATATTTCTACATTTCCAGAGGGCTTTTGACACCGTTCATACCTTATATTAAAATAGGGTGCCTATAAAGAGAGTATCGTCCCTGTTATTCCACTGGAATCATGATTTATTATCAGTGCGGTCTCAGTCCGTAGTGATTAACGAGAAGTTATAGAGTAAAGCACATGTTATACCTGGTGTTGCTCAAGAAAGTGTTATAGGCCCACCTTCTGTTTCTAATCCGTACAAACGATTCGGAAGACAACCTGAAGAGCCCTCTTAGATTGTTTGCAGATGATGCTATCATTTACCGTCTAGTAAAGGCATCAGAAAATCATAACCATCTGCAAAATGAGTTAGACAATATATCTACTCTGTACAAAAAATGACAGTTCACTCTAAATCATGAAAAATGTGAAGTCAACCAAATTTTTACTAAAAATATTTCGTCGTTAAAGTTCAGTTGCCCCATGAATGACCAAATCTGAAGGCTGTCACGTCAACTAAATACATAGGAATTACCGTTACGAACAAATTAACTTGAAATGATCTCATAAACGATGTTGTGAGATAGGAGAACTAAAGTCTGTAGTTTATAGCCAGAACGCTCAGAAGAAGCAACAGGTCTACTAAAGTGACTGTCTACACTGCCTTGCTAAAGTGTTCATATACAGTTCATATATACTGAGTCGCTGGTAGGAAAAATCAACCGGTTATTAATTTATTCCAACGGTCAAATTGACGGAGGATATCGAAAAAATTCTAAGAAGGGCAGATCGTTTTGTATCTCCTCGGAAGAGGGAAGAGAGTGTCTTGGATATGGTACTAGTTGGGGTAGCAGTCCTTAAAACAATGGCGGGAACTTTTCATAAAATTTCTATCACCAACTTTCTCCTTTGTCTGCGAAAATATTTTAACGCCCACCTACAGAGGCAGGTATGATCATCATAATAAAATAAGTAGAATCACTGCCCGCAAGGAAAGATTTATGTGTTGGTTATTCCCCAGCGCTGTTCCAGAGCCGAAGGACAAAGAAGTAAAGGTGATCGATGAATCCTCTGTCATTCGCTTAAGTGTTTATCACGGAGTAGTCGTACGGATGTAGATGTAGATCTTACATGAATACTTTCTCCTTTGTTGATACTACGATAGATAATAAGCACACATCATTGGCTGTAAAAAAAATGTTAGTATGCTTGATAGCCTAACTACAGTGAAAATAAGGGTATAGCAGTATACCTCCCGAGAGCTTGAACTGATATCTTAAAGGGTAGTGGGAAGTAGGAATTCATTACCTGTGACAGTTACTTCACTTTACATGGAGGATATTCGTCGCTCCTGAAAAAGCTCCGTTGTGTGTCGGACGACTGCTAGAGGCCGTGGTGAGCACCGTAGGGCGTTCCGTCAGATTCGGTCACACTTAATGATAACAGAGGTGTGACTCATTTGCTGCCTCGAGGCATCTTCCAACTGCTGCTGCAACGGGCACTTCCCCCTCCTGGAGGGCGACTCACACGAGGCGGGGCGCAGGTCGCGCGTGGGAGACACGGGACGTTAGATCCCTAATCGCCACATACAGGATGTCGTCTGAAATTCCTCCAGCTCGGACCGCAGAGAGTCGTGTTGTACTGAAAAAAGGACAAAGTCCGGTGAACAGCTATTAGCGGAGAGAACTCTATTCCCTTCTTTTATAAGTGTAATCCCATCATGGTAACGGTCGCCTGTTACATCGTCGTGAATTTCAGATCTACCAGTTGTAAAACAGTTGGAAACTGTGATATAAACCGAATTTTCGGCAGCAAGTCAGTATAGCTCTGGTTCCTCAAATACGCACTTCAGTAGTTACTAATAAATGTTGTTTATGGAAAAGAAACTGCGCTCTCTCATTTAGTTGTCACTAAAGCAGAACGTTTTCATTGTACTTATGCAAGCTAATTATATTTGTTACTGAACTCTAAACGGAGACACGATAAATGGATGAAAGAGAGATGCTATAAACGACAGATACGCTTATCCTTTCGGTCTATTTATTTAACCTGGTGTGATTAGGGCCGTCAGGCTCTCCCTTACATCGGACCTGGGTTTCACACAAAGTACATTTTTTAACATCACCGTCTCTCAAGAAACAATAACTTTAATATGACAAACAGTATTAAAATGTAGTTTTAACATCACCGTCTCTCAAGAAACAATAACTTTAATATGACAAACAGTATTAAAATGTAGAAACTATTTTGAACCTATCGAAAATTTAATGTTGATGCTTTTAATCCTCTCAGCAGTGTTCAAACAATTTACTGGAATGCTGGCAAATGACTTATTCGATAACTGCCGATTTTTCGGAAGGAAGAGCAGAACTTGGAAGTAGAATCACAAGCGAAGTACCGGGACATCGGACCACCAGATTTATCGGAACTGAAGAATGCAATTATAAACTTAAAGAATAATAAACCAGCAAGGAGAAGATGGCTTACATGTCGAATTATTAACATTTGGGTGGAAAGAAGACAGAGACGGCCAATAAAGCATTAACAAAACAAATATCGGTAAAGGAGGAAATACCTGAGGATTGGAGCATGGGAATAATCTACCCACTACATAAAAAAGCGATAAGGAATAGTGCAGCAACTGCAGCGCGATTACTCTCTTAGACACAATTTATAAGGTGTGTGGTAAGATTTTAGCCTCTCAGACAAAATACCGGATGGAAATGATACTCGGTATTATCAGGCTGGATTTAGGAGAAATAGATGCGCAATAAACCAAATTTTTTAAAACAGAAACAAGTGCAAGAGAAATTTTATGACTATGACAAGTAACTGCATCAGTTGTACTTCGACTTTAAACAAGCATACGAAAGCCTAGACAAGAATAAGATTTTCCAAAGTATGAAGGATTTTAGAGTCACGATAAAATTAGTGAGGTTGATCGGAATGGATATGAAATCAACAGTTTACAAGGCCAGAATAGAGCAAGAGATGTCAGGAGGGTGCCATGTGGGGAGTTTCTGGTTTGGGGAGATGTGATCGCCGCGCTACTTTTTCATTTAACACTACAGAAGGTGATTCGGCAAATGCCAAAAAACACAAGGCGAACAATGCGTAAGCGGCAGGTCCAGGTGATAGCATGTCCAGATTAGGTAGCATTAACTGCAAGGAATATCAGAGCCTTGAAGGATAATTATGCTGCACTGCAAGTTAATTTAGGTAAAACAAAGTACATGACGATGAGAGATCCTGGTGTGGATAGAGGAAAGACTTCAATAGAAAACAATTGGGAAAGTCAACCTGAATGTGGAAAAGTTTAAGTACCTAGCCTCGACAATAAGAGTAGATAAAATGAGAGCAGCAAAAATTGAAGAAAGGATAATAAGTTAAATTCGATGTTATTATTCGTTATAGAATGTATTCAGTTCCGGGTATGTTAGAAGGAATACAAAATTTTAAATATGTATGACTGTATTAAAACCTATAGTAACGTGTGGATCATAAGGCTGTATGATGACCGCACATGAGAAAGGCTGATTACTGGGTTGGTCAAGGAACCCTTTGAGAAAGGAAATTGGGACGGTGAGAGAGGAAGGAGGCTGGAGAATAAGGACAAATGCAGAGTGACAGACGCATTTAGGACAGATGATTATTGTAGTTACAATCACGCAAGGCAGAATAAGATGGTCTGGACAGGTAGAGAAAATGCCAGGAACTCAATGTGTTAAGAAAGGCAAAAGGACGGGACGAAGACCCAGACCCAGGAAAAGACGGCTTCAATTTGTGGAGGAGGATCTCAAAGCAGTGACATTCAGGCACTGGAGAAGAAAAGCGATGGTCCGAGAAGAAGGCAGATGACAAAGGAGATCAAGGTTCTACAAGGATTGTGACGCAAACCAGTAAATGAGTATATCACAATACAATACACAATGTATGGAACATTTTCGATAACGGGCAAATTTACTTATCTGCCAAAATACAGGATCATGAGACAAAAAAGAAAATCTTTATGAAATGATCCAATATAGATTAACTAACATTCAGTTTCTTTCAGAATAGATGTATCCAGTATCACATAAAAAAGAATATGAAAAGAAGAAATGGTGCAAAAACCGATAAAACTGAGAAAATCACTTTTAGAAACAAGGTAAGTTAGTATAGAAGGCAAAAACACTAAATTATGAACAGTATGAACACAAGAAATAAAACAAAGGTGGAAATACGTTTGAAATATGAGAGAAAAAAAGAGCGTTGAGAGAAATGAGTGAAGCGTACATTGTTAGATAACATTCCTTATTTTCTGCGAATTATCATGTTAAAATACATCTTCACAAACAACACGTTCATCGATCGCTTTATTACATACAGCCTTCTTCTGTTATGGTCGACAATAGAACGATATTAATGAGAACACTTTCAGCTAACCGCTTCCTACATTACCAAAGAAATTTTAATTAGATGCCTTACAGCTTCCATCTTACAATGTATTGTATTTCGGAGAACTAATAACATACGTACTCCTACTGAAAATCTATACAATATTCTGAAAAGACAGAGTTAAATGAAAGGTGAGCCATGTATTCAATAATACTGAGAGTGGAACTTCCTCGTAGATTAAAGCAGTGTGCCAGACCGAGACTCGAACTCGAGACCTTTGCCTTTCGCACCAAGGTTCGCAGGAGAGCTTCTGTAAAGTTTGGAAGGTAGGAGACGAGACATTGCCAGACGAAAAGCTGTGAGGACCGAGCGTGAGTCGTGCTTGGGTAGCTCAGATGGTAGAGCACTTTCCCGCGAAAGGCAAAGGTCCCAAGTTCGAGTCTCGGTATTGCACACAGTTTTAATCTGCCAGGAAGTTTTATATCAGCGTACACTACGCTGCAGAGTGAAAATCTCATTCTGGATACCGAGAATGATTACAATCGTGAATATGACGGTAACTTCGAGGTCGCAAGCTCTATCAAAACGTAGAGAGAATAAAAAAAGGGGAAGATCCGGTTGCACAGTCGCTGCAAAAATGAAGTCGTTAGAGGCAATGAACCACCACTGGAAGACCAAAGTGAGGAAAGAAATCGCCCACGTATTTTCAAAAGGATTCATCACGGCATTCGCCTTAATCTGTATCCTAACCAAGTTGCAGATGGCTGTCACGAATGTTTGAATTAAGGGTGTTCTGACGATTTCCCATATCGGAAACCTGGAGCATCAACGATGATAAATGAGCACACCAGAGAGATCGTACTTTTAGAAGTAGCTCATAGGTCATCAAGCGCTATTGCAGGAACAGCAGAAAGAAAAGTCAAGAAACCAAACTTTTCAAATGAAATGATTGTACGAGAGTGTCATACATATCTTGTGCTGCTTTTCTAGCAAGCTTTCTACTTCCATCTCGAGGTAAAGTAAACAGTGCACCAGTGGAAAACGCGAGATTTGACTGTCTATTGAGGCACTGATCGGTGTAGCTTTCATTAATTGATTTTTCTTGTTCTTGAGAAGCGGACGACCGATAAAAAGCTAGAGCTGCACGTGTTAACCGTCGGGATTTCGCTCCGGTTCGTTTCAGGATACTATATATGTGATTGTGAGGCTTCAGAAATATCAACTTTATGTATAAAGGTCAATATATATACACTTGTTTTCGCTTTTGTTTCTTGCCCATCGACCACATCAGTGTAACGATCCAGTCTTATTTGAAGAAAATCATTATTTTTACAGCATCTTGCCTGACGTTCCGTTACAGTCTACATCGGTTGCCTTCATAGGACTCGCGCGGTGGCATGCTGAATTTAATTCCCACACTTCTGCCCAAGGCTGGAACAGCGCCGCAGTGCAGAGCCTTACGATAAACAGACTCTGTCGTGAGGCCTCGGAGGTAAGCGGTAAAGTCAGCTTGTAGTTGTGAGCATTTACTGGAAAAAATGGAAAATATGTTTCTCGAACTTTTAATTCCATAAAAATACTGCCGTGAACTGCATGGAACTGACAAATTTTACTAACTTTCATATACGGCGACTTTTCGGTTTTAATTCAAGTTTACACACAATTCTCGACAGCTAGGGAGATATGAAAACTCCAGGGAGCAAGCTTCATAAAAATAAAATAAAATTGAACTCTTCTGTTAAAAGTACGATGAGTAGTTAGTTCAAAATATAAAGTTGTATACGTAATTTTTTGTTTTCAGGTAGATGCCAATTTCCTCGGTAGGCGTTGAAATCTCCTCACCGTCAGCTACAGCTCGCCGCTAGACTAGCGAAAACAAAATGGTAGAGCGCACTGATAAAGTGTAACAATGTGCTATTATTCTTTGAAGCTAAAAACACGGCCACCATCGAAAATGAGGTGGAAGTATTCGTGAACATTGCATCGTCATATGGAAATACAGACATTCTCGGTGAGTTTCGTTGACGAAAACGTCTATGTTATCGGCTGAGATATCGTCTTGTCTCAATGTTATGACGAGTTTCTAATTCGTCATATTCAGGTGAGGAGTTCGCTCGAAGATGACGAATAGGAAACTTGCCGAAACGTTGCGCCAAGACAACGATACGACTCAGATGATAACGCGAGAAGACTTCATCAATGCTCAACCACATGGCGCAGTGGTAAGGCGGTACCGTCTCTCCCAGTGTGGTCGAACTAGTCTGTATGAGGGAGAAGTGAGTGGTAGAAAATATCTCTGTAAAAGACAGGGAATAGCAGGAGAAATGGAGGCCTTAGTGCTCGAAGATCGGCCTGTCACAATAGAAATGATAGTGGAAAAAGTGAAAATGTCATGGAAAGGTTTTCAGCATTTCATGCAACATTTTGAACATGAAAAGGTAGACGCACGCTGGGTTCCGTGACTGATCACAACCTTCTGAAACGGGGTAACAGCGGGAATGCTTCAGCAGTATCAGGGTAATACAGATGACTTCGCTAGCCACCATAGCCCTGGCTGAGTGCTGCGCGTATCACTACGGCACCAAAACAGGAAATCGAACTGTGGAAACCGGTGGGTTCTCCAGCACCCCAAAAGGCGATGAACCACTCATCATAGAATAAGCTGATGTTTAGCCTGAAAGAGCATTCGACTTTTTCTACCAGATCATTTATATATATTGTTAACAGCAACGGTCCTGTCACACTTGCCTGTGGTACTTTTACATATGTTCATTTAGTTCCGTTACGAGTGGCATGCTGAGTTCCGTCTGCAAGAAAGTCTTGAATACATTCGAAGGTCTGCGCCGATACTCCGTAAGCTCGTATTTTTTTCATTAAACGCCAATGCCGGACGGTGTCAAATGCCTTACTGAAATCAAGGGACACGGCATCAACCAGAGCGCCGTTGTCCACTGCGCTGTGGATCTCGTGGAGGAATAGAGGGAGCTGAGTTTCACAGGCTCTTTGTTTGCAGATTCCACGTTGATTTTTATAGAGATGTTCGTTTTCCAAAAATTTCATAATTCGTGAGCACAAAACATGTTCCATTATTTCTACAACAGATCTACGTCAACGATGTAGGTCTATAATTGTGTGGATCTGTCCCATAGCCTTTCTTAAAAACGGGAATGACCTGCGATTTTTTTTTAGTCGTTATGTATCTATCGTTGCTCAAGCGATCTACGATAAACTACTGCTAGATGGGGAGCAAATTCTTTCGCACAATCTTTATAGAATCTTATAGGTATCTCATCTGGCTCTCACGCCTTTCCACTACGAATCGATTGTAGCTGCCATTCAATTCCGCGATGGGTTATCTAAATATCTGTCGTTTCGATATTCGTACGAGGACTGAAAGAAGGGACAGTCTTACGATCTTCCGCGGTGAAATAACTTCGGAAGACCGAATTCAGTATTGCGACCCTCTCACTGTTATCTTCTGTTTCGGTGGCGAGGTGGTCGATGAGAGAATGAATAGATGATTGTGACCCACTTACTGATTTTACATACGACCGAAATCTCTCAGGGTTTTTACTCAGGTCGGTTGACAACGTCTTACTTTCGAAATCATGGAACGCTTCTCTCATTGCTCTCCTTATGCTCATTTTCGCTTCGTTCAGCTTTTGTTTGTCAGTTAGGTTTTTACTCCTCTTGAAGCTGAGATGAAGTGCTCTTTGCTTACGTAGTGCTTTTCTAACATGGCTATTGAACCACGGTGGATCTTTCCCATCCCTTAAAACCTTACTCGGAACATACTTGTCCAGGGCATATTGGACGATGGCTTTCAATTTTTTCATTTGTTCCCCACATCTTCGTCCTCATCACCAAATATTTCATGCTGGCTGATGAGATATTCTGAAATTTGTATCCTGTCACCCTTGCTGAGCAAATATATCGGCCTACCATTCTCAACATTCCTTGTAGGACCTGTCGTCATAGATGCTGTCACAGCCTTGCGATCACTGATACCTTCCTCTAAATTAACTGATTCGGTAAGTTCAGGTCTGTTTGTTGGCAGGAGGTCTAAGTCGTTACCCTCACAAGTTGGTTATCTATCTGCTCAAGTTAACTTTCGGACAAGACATCCAGAACAATACCACACGATTCCCTGTCTCTGGCACCAGTTTTTGTAGCATAACACTCCCAGTCTATAACTGAAGTCATCCCCTATCACAACGGCGTGGTAAATATATTTTGTAAGTTCTGTACGAAGCGCCCTACAACTGCAGATCCTGACCTAGGTGGTCCATAAAAGCATCCGATCACCATGTATGACCGATCTTTGATACTCAATATCACCCATATTAATTTACATTCGGAATCCGTGGTAACCTCCATAGATTTTATCGAATTTATTTACCGCAATAAGCACGCCGCCATCTTTGGTGACTAACCTATCCCTATGATAAACATTCCAATCTGAACTTAGGATTTGTTGTCATAGATGTTTGGTTTCAACCAGGTTTCTGTTCCCAATACTATCTGTGCATTTTAACCCTCAGTAAGCGATACTAATTCTGGGACCTTTCTTTGGATGCTCCAGCAGCGTACTAAAATCATATTAACCTTTTCTATCTCTGATTTGCGAGGACCAAGATTCTCATATGTCGCAGTGGCTCATTTTACAGGTAAATCGTCTTTTCTCCCAAGGAAAGTTTTCTCTACCCTAAAAAAGCCCCATGTGTACGCCATATGTACTCCGCTGCCCTAGTAGCCGCTAAGGGGAATCTTACAATTCTGCACCCGATAGCGGAGGTCGAGAAAATCGCATCCGATACCATCGCATCGTCTCAGCCTCTGGTTTAGACCTTCCGCTCTGCTCCAAACTAGAGGATGACGATCATACCTTGGTAGATGCTCCAACTAGACAGCTCTGCCTGCACCCCGCGTGCGTTGCTAGTTGCCTTCACCAAATCAGCCAGCCGCCGAAAGGAGCCGAGGATGGCCACAGAACCCAAGCGGCAGGCGTCATTCGTGCCGACATGTACCACTACATGCAGCCGGCTGCAGCCAGTGCGCTCGATAGCCGTCGGCAGGGCCTCCTCCACATCACAGATGAGACCTCCCGCAAACGTACCGAGTGCACACGGGTATTCTTTCCCACCTTGCCTACTATCTCCCTATGGGAGAGGGGGGAGGGGGAGGGGCTCCATCACCGACCTAACATAGGAGCTCACAAGACTAGCATACCCACCCTTTGTACTTGTCCGGACTGGGCTGGAAAATCTATCGCTGGGCCAACAGGAGAGGGATCCCGTGCTGGCTCAGAGTTATTATCAACACTGGGTAGCATCTCATACCTGTTGCTGAAACGTAGCGAGCCAGACGCACTGCCTGCTCTCTCTCTCGCCTTCCGCCCAGCGACACGCGAACCCATCACTGCCTGCCACCCACTCTGGAGTGAGGACGGACCGGTCAGATGTTGCGTATCAGAAGCCGCAGCGACGTCTGGGTCACCAGGGGACTCCAGTGGCAACAAAGGTGTAGCAGGTCTCGTCACTGGCGCCCCGACGTCACCGCCGAAACTTCGAGCATGAGCTGGAAGCTGTTTACGGACAGCAGCCAATTCTGCTTGTATCCGCTCACAACAAGCACGGTCCCTAGCCATATTGTACTGTGTATAGAATAGATATAAGGTCATAAATAGCGTTACTGAGTTTGAAAATATACCGCAGGAGAATAAAGTAACACTCAAAGTTGCTATGCAGATTTCTCACTGTACTCTGAGATTGCAAGCTATTAAAAAGAAATAAATTTCTCTGGTGTAGCCGATGCATTTACGGATACCTGTTATAATACCTTTTGCCGAAAAGTTACTGCACAAGAGAAATATTCAAACTAGAATCCACTGATCTAAACTGTGTGCCGTCTACTAGCACAAAATTAAAACTTAGTGGCGTGACGGAGTTTCCAGTGACGGGAAAATTTACACTAGAAAGCCGCCCTTACACAAGGATATTCACAATACTTACGCAAAAACAAAAATTACCTTTAGTTTTCTAACCACGTCTACACAGTGAAATACAGACGTACAGTTCACTTCTTTGCAGAAGCACGTGAAGAAAATACAAAGACTAAATTAATTTACTGTTAATCAGACAAGTGCTGCTGCTGTTGTTCTGCTGCGCGTCCTCTCGGCTTTTCGATATGACTCCTTGGCTTTCATTACTACCGAATCAAGCACAGAAACACTAATACTGTTGACAGATTACAACACTGTCGCTCCCTTGTGAATTACTCCTATCCTTTCGCATTTTTGGGCTCTTATAGCTTTTAGTGTGGTTCGTGTACAACTTGTAGATAGCTCTCCGGTCCCTGTATTTGATCAGGGATACCTTCAGAATTTCTAAGAATGTGTTCCATTTGACACTGGAAAAAAGGACAGAGAGAGAGACAGAGAGACTAAAGAAAATTAAAACTTCACTGCAGTTTCATGATTTTAGTACTTTGATTGTACTGTCCAATTCATGGCCGTATAACAGAATATTCTTAGTTTACCCTGTGTGAGCGTGATACAACAGACTTTACTCTATTCCTTGCTATGGTTGACAACTTTTACTGTATTATCTGTATCATCCTTCTCGTTTCTATTTAGAACTTGAGGCTTTTGCCAAGCCGTCTTCTTCATTTCGCTGACTACCGTTTCTTTTAAGGACGTTTTAAGATTCAAATGGCTCTGAGAACTATGCGACTTAACTTCTTAGGTCATCAGGCGCCTAGAACTTAGAACTAATTGAACCTAACTAACCTAAGGACATCACACACATCCCTGCTCGAGGCAGGATTCGAACCTGCGATCGTAGCGGTCGCTCGGCTCCAGACTGTAGAGCCTAGAACCGCTCGGCCACTCCGGCCGGCGGACGTTTTAAGGCAACTTGATTGAGAGTAATGGGGATGTACAATAATCTCCACGTTTTACTGTAACTTATTTGAAGATGAGTATTCCGCTTGCTGTATACCCGATTCTCTTGAGAGTCATTGTCCGTTTCGTATGTTTAGTTTCTAAACATCACGAAGTTACACATTGATTTCACGGGACCTCAATTCAAAAATATTTTTAATCTTCGTCCAATTTCTGTTTTTTCTATGCAGATGGTGGAGCTTTAGATTGCGAAACCGATTGTACTAATAAATGGGTATTCTACAACTGGTACTGTTTTATTTAACACGAATGCAGTTAGCAGAACAGACTGGTCGCCTCGACGCGTTCGGATGGTGCAGAGATGGTATCGTGTTTGGACAAGCACATAAATGAAGTTACACGATTTGATGACTTATCAACACAGACTGCCTAACGTGTCTACAAGGAATGACCACTCTCAGGCTTGTAGTGAAGCTTAACTACAGTGGTCGTAATGAGATCCTAGCTGACAGGAGTCTTAGAAGAGTGTCAAGTATTGGCAGTGACAATCGATTTCAAAACCGACAGATTTTTCTGCTACCTGTGAATGTAGTTGCAACATAACCGGGACTTTTGGAAGTTGGCACCTCACAAAATTATATTGCCAACACTGGCACATCCTCTCCAAGCTGCTTGACCATATTGGGCCCAACAGCACAGACACTGGACAGTAGCTGACTGGAAGTGTCTCGTATGGTCCAACAAGACGCGGTTTTCTGTATCTTCAAACGATACAGAGCTTCGAGTACACCAGAGCCCCTGAGAGTCACTTCACCCGCAGTGTAAGGAGAGCGAAGCTCAGGCCATACAGGGCTCTGTGGTATCCTGAGGGTATTTCACATACCATGACGACAGTTCACTCGCTTAGATTGCTGTCAACATGAACTAGAGTATTTATCTTAAATTATTGATAACGAACTGTAGTCATTAGTTCTACATCATCCAAGATGACATCAGTCGTGTTCACAGGGATGCATACATTCGTTTTTTGATTTTATGAAGACTTAGGCTGTCTGTTGCATACTGCAACCATTACATCACTTATTCACGTGGAAAGTGACTGGAAGTATTTGGAATGGCAAATGAAGCGCGGCAACCGACATTACCGTAATTTGGTAACTCTGAGGTATCTAATCGTCAACGAATGAGTTCAGCTGGATATGGTAGACCTGGATAATGGTGTGGACATGCCTGCTCGTCGAACTGAGGCGTTTATCAAGGCTAGAGGAAGGCCGCATTTGCTTCACTTCTCCTGGGATATGGATCAGGGCTTTTAATTTGTCTCTTATTTTGCAACCATAACTTTAAACTGATGAGTAGGTAATATTCACATTTTCGAACATTTTTATTTTGGAATATGATGGTATTTCATTTGTATACCATGTAGGCCTGTACTACGAATGTCGTCCAATCTATGTGTTTTGCCGAGACTATCAGTGCTCTTTAACTATACACAACTCCCATGTCAACTTTCTCTATAAATCTCTTCCCTTATGATTACGTCATTAAATTCCTTTCACTTGCACAGACCTTCCACTGAACAGGACGAGGCAGACTAGATCGGCGACCTAAAATACATCCAGAACAAGCAAACAAAAGGACGTGATTTTTTGCTAAGTTGTAGAGGATAAAGTGGCGAAGTTTCTGAAGTATACAAGTAACTTTTAACGAGTGTAGCTGAATAATTGTGGGACAGACCTTTTCCTTTCTTTTCTAATGGGTCTATTCTAATGGTCCCGAGAAATAATGGGCGACATACAAGATACGTGAAACTGATATGAAACCTACTACAAGATTGAATGTTCAAATGATAAGCGTTTCCGTGAAATTCCAAGAAGTAGGTAGGATTAACGTTATCTACCTTCGATGTTATGAAAGATTATACAACAGATATCTTATTCATAAGTCGCATTTGCGTGTTGGCTGTTTCTGAATGTACCACCTGAAAGGACAAACGAATGACCAGGTCTGGTGGAGACGAGCGTACAGCCAAGTCCCATACCTTCAGTCGGTAGTATGATTCTTTGCAGCAAACAAATATCCACAGGGACCGAGCGACTACGTGGAACATCCGTCAGCGTCAGCACGGTGAGGTTCCTTACGACTTCGTATGGCAAAGCAGCACTGAGTGGCGCACCAACGTAGTGGCACGGGTTCCCATTGAATACAAAAAAATATAATGTCTCTTGAAAGTCTCTTCGGGTTTGCTGCCGGATCCTACAATCAACTTGACTCGATATTTCGGCGATCCAACTGTTAGCCATCTTCAGGAAAATGCTACTAATGCTGATGAGTCCCGCTGTTCTCAGCGGGACTCATCAGCATTAGCAGCATTTTCCTGAAGATGGCGAACAGTTGGATCGCCGAAATATCGAGTCAAGTTGATTTTAGTATCCGGCAGCAAACCCGAAGAGACTTTCAACACTTATTACGCCGGGAAAGACTACGTAATCATATAATGTCTCTTCCGCATAGCTGGTAATTTGGACAGTAGCACTTACATTTCCTAAGTTTTAAGGGAGGGAACTATGTCTAATTTTCGATGACTCTGTGATATTACCTACCGACAATTTAACGAAAACCGATGTGACGCTGATGTGGGCTGCATGATTGTGGAGTGTGCTCGACTGTTGCCTTCTCCATAACATTTTCTGAAGCTCAAATCCAGCAGCTAGTTGAACACTGCAACCCGCAAGTAGTTAGTTACGCCCACAGGTTCCATAGATCAAGTTAACGATAAGCGTTACGCTATGGGGCATGTCTACAGCGGAAACATACAATACACACACACACACACACACACACACACACACACACACACAAATACAGGCACAAGTTATACATGTTGCTGGGGGCCATCTGATATTTACTGATAAATTTTTCAGCCAAGAACACAGGTTGAAATACCTTTAGTTTCACAATGACGATTTCGGTAGCTCTACCTGTCATCTTCGAGACTACAGGAAATTTAATGTACATGAATCGTACAACCATAACTTCTTTAATTAATTACTCTACTTGGAGCCTGTGTTCTATAAATGGAGTCTGCTCTCGTTATCGTTGTACGGCTCACTCACATTAGTAATGTTTCTAGAAGATCCGAAGATGACAACAAAACCTGTCAAAATCTGAGCAAATCTCAACATGCGATGTTGGCTGAAAAACTTCATATACAGGGTGACAATTATTGAACTAAATGAAATTAAATCGTTATAACTTCTGAACGGTTTGCGTTAGGACGGTCAAACTGCACGGATGGATGTGGGGCATGATGGGAATCAGTATGTGATATATTGTTTGGCTTAGCGACGAAGCCCACTTACATTTGAATGGACTCATCAATAAGAAAAACTGGGGCATTTGGGGACTGAGAATCCGCATTTAGCGATCGAAATGTCTCTTCACCCTCACGCTGTGGAGTGTTTTCCAGCAGGGTAACACTCGCCCAGAAACCGCTGTTGTAGCCCAACATGCTCTACACTTTGGCGACAAGTTGCCTTGGCCTACTCGATCGCCAGATCTATCCCCAATCGAGCACATAAAGGACATCATCGGACAACAACTCCAGCGTCATCCAGAAACAGCAATAACCGTCCCTGTAAGGACTGACCAACTGCAACAAGCATGGAACTCCGTGAGACAAACTGACATCCGGAGGCTGTGCAAACAATGCACGCTCGTTTGCATGCTTGCATTCAAAATTCTGGCGGTTACACCACTTATTAATGTACCGGCGTTTGCAATGGCTTATCTAGCGATTACATTAACGTGTAATACTGCAGTATACATGCATATACACATATATAAAAAACAAACACCGTCACTAATACCGAAGTGGCTATTAGGACTCTTTCTTGTCAAAGAACAGATGAAATACGCACTGAAACAGCCATCGTACTTCCCCGAGCAAAAGCACCAGCTTGCAACCTGAAGAAGAAGAGGTGCAAGCTATCCATAGTCTTAAAGGTGACAAGAGTATGTTATTACTGCCTGTAGATACGAGAAATACGACCGTCGTAATGAAGACAGAAGATTATGAGCTGAAGATCAGACGACGTACTGAAAAAGCTCAGACCCGATGCAACGTATCACACGCAATACGAATCGGTCTATCAAGGTGTCTTCTCTCCCGACGGATACAAAGAGGAACCTGCGCAACACAGAATTCCTACCACCTCGGATGTATGGATTAGTAAAGATCTACAAGAATAAAGTGACCATAAGACCGATTGTTAGCACTCCTGGCTCACCGACACGTAATCTGGTAAAACACTTGTCCTCTCTTCTCCAGACGCACTTGAGAAACACTGAGACATACATAAAGGACCCAGGACAGTTCGGTGAGAAGGTGAAGAAACCAAACCTTGGACCAGATGACGTCCTGGTCAACTCTGATGTTGTTTCTTTGTTTACCGAAGTGTTACTCATTGACTCTTTGGAGCACATTGATTCCTTTCTCTTTCGCAAGATATCACCAAGCTCTTTCATGCATGTCTCGCCACGAACTACTTCACGTGGAGTGGCAACTTCTACACGCAGCGATAAGGCATCGCCATGGGTAGTCGTCTCAGTCCACTGGTAGCCAACTGCTTTATGGAACGTTTCCAGGCACAGGCGCTGGACTCAGCACCTTGAAACCTAAAGTATGGTACAGATACGTAGATGATACTTCGTTGTTTGTTGCCATGGTGAGGAACAGCTCGGTCACTTCCGAAGACCTTGAACAGCCTCCATGCCAACATAATATTTACCATGGTAGTAGAAAAGAACAAACAACTACCATTTTTAGATGTGCTGGTCACAAGGGACGCAGAAAACCTGGGACACAGCGTATCGAAAACCAATACAAAAGGAGCGATACTTGTACAAACTGTAAAATCACTACCCAAGCCAGAAAAGAGGCGTGATGACTATGCTCGTAATGGGAGCAAGAGGAATATCTCAGCTCCAGCAGCCAGACGCGAAATGCAACACCTGGAAGGTATTCCGAGGAGCAATGGGTATTCGCCAATTGTATCAGAAGTATGTCCGCCCCAGTAGCTGAGTGGTCAGCGTGACGGATTGCCGTCCTCCGGGCCCGGGTTCGATTCCCGGCTGGGTCGGAGATTTTCTCCGCTCAGGGACTGGGTGTTGTGTTGTGTTCATCATCATTTCATCCCCATCCGGCGTGCAGGTCGCCCAATGTGGCGCCGAATGTAATAAGACCTGCGCCACGGCGGCCGGACCTGCCCCGCGAGGGGCCTCCCGGCCAATGACGCCAAACGCTCATCATCATCATCAGAAGTATAACAGAGGCAAACACCGGGCGAAGTGCGACATCGGAAAAAGAAATGTCGGGTGCGGCCTTTCTGCCGTACATTCCCAAAGTGACGGACAGAATCGGCCGCATATTGTGCAAACACGGCGTAAAGGCTATTTACAAACCGACAAAGAAGATGGAAGAGTGTCTCAGATCGGAAATGGAGAAAAGGGATCCACTTGCAGTGTCACATGCGGAAAAGTTTTTATGTTGGATGGACTGGACGATCAATCAGCACCAGCATCATAGAACATAAGCGACATTGCAGGTTGGAGCAGGCAAAGAAAACGACCATGGCAGAGAACGCGCTGTGTGAGGCCAACCACGTAGTAAAATTCGCCGACACAAAAGTTCTGCTGTAGAAAAGAGCTATCACACCCGCTTTTTCAGAGAAGCTAGAGAAGTAACACAAACACGAGAACAACCTTTGCAAGAAATAAGAAGGCCTCAAGGTAAACGGATCCTGCAGTCCCGTCCTACAGCGAACGACCGCTGCAGGTAGCAAGAGGAGAACCGCACCGGAGATGACCGCGAAAAGCTCTTGGACCTTGGCGCACATTACGATATGCGCCCGCGAGCTCGGCTCCAGTCCACCACCAGCAATGGAGGGTGAAGCTTTGACAATGCCAGCCACTCGTGCTGGCGAAACATCAGAAAAATCATCAGACAGACGTCGGCCGAAAAACCCGAGACAGAAGCCAACAGGCCGTTTGTAGCCCATTCCTTTGACCTAGACACGTAATTTGACAAGAAACAAGGTTTCGCAGTACAAGTAGGGATAAAACTCCGAAAATGGTTAATTTATTACTACACCATATTAAGAAAACTTGGTTTTTATTATTTGTTGTCCGTCTGTCTGTCTGTCTGTCCTTTTGTTAAGACGACTTTGTCTCAGGATCACGTAGTGGTATCAAGTTGAAATTTATGTCAAATAGTAGGGACTACTGTCTCTTGGCGGTGTAAATAATTTCAACTTCTAAGTCAATACAATAAGAAGATAATAATTATATGACTTGTATTTTATATGTCATAGATCTCAGTACTGGTGGTCTAATGACAAAGCACAGCCTGGAAGCCGTAAGGCTGTATGATCGGCTCTCGGTCAAACCAAGGATTTTTCAGCCTTCGTTTTAAACTAGCCTTCTCCTCTCAACGTTTTGAGGCGTCACCAGAAAGGACACGCGTTACACTGGTTACGCAGGACAGAGCGGATCAGGTTGTGAAAAGGCGCCAAGAGCAGTTACTGTTAGTTACACAGGAACACACAACTTTATTCCTCAAAAACACAATGCACAGTTTTCTCTTTAAAACAACTAGGATCAATTTACGGCTGAGGGCCCAAGTAAATTCTCAATAATAAGGTTTAAAAAATTCCTTTTAAAACACTAGGAGTCAGACAAACGGCTGAAGGCCTTACTTTAAGTATTATTAAAACATCTTCTCGGCTAAAGGCCCAAATAACATTTGAGATCAGCAACGGAAATTCTTCAAAAGGCAAGCATTTACCAATTTCGACTAAAAGCCATATAAAGGAAACTTTAAATTAATTCCGCGGTTGAATGCCCAATAATATTTCAACATAAAAAGACAACCCTTGAAGACAAGCATTTACACAGTACAACAGAAAACGATCTTAAGAAAGCTTGAAATATCTTGACGGCTGAACACCCGAACAATTATTCAAAATAATTAAAGACAAATCTTAAGATAAGCATTTTTCGCAGTACGGCTGAAGGCCAATTTAAGAATTCAAGGTTCACGTGGTTCAAATAGCTCTGAGCACTAGGGGACTTAACATCTGAGGTCATCAGTCCCCTAGAATTTTGCCGGCCGAAGTGGCCGTGCGGTTCTCGGCGCTGCAGTCTGGAACCGCGAGACCGCTACGGTCGCAGGTTCGAATCCTGCCTCGGGCATGGATGTGTGTGATGTCCTTAGGTTAGTTAGGTTTAACTAGTTCAAAGTTCTAGGGGACTAATGACCTCAGAAGTTGAGTCCCATAGTGCTCAGAGCCATTTGAACCATTTGAACCCCTAGAACTTTGAACTACTTAAATCTAAGGACATCACACACATCCGTGCCCAAGGCAGGATTAGAACCTACGACCATAGCGGTCGCGCGGTTCCAGACTGAAGCGCCTAGAATCGCTCGGCCACAAAGACCGGCAAGAATTCAAGATAATTAAGGAGAAACCTTACAGACAGGAATTTTCACATTACGGCTGAACGCCACAAATTTTAAAACAAACGTGGCTGAAGGCCTAAATACAGGGAAAACAAGAATTTTAAATATAACATGGCTGAATGCCTAATCTTAAAATACTTCACATAAGGTTCGGCTGAATGCAATATACTAAACATAGAACAGACAAAACTAATACACGGCTGAAGGCCTGGCACAGTATTTGCGACAAAAGAAAACTACAATCACAAACAACAGAACAGTGGCGCTCAGAAGTGTTCAAAGGGTCGGCCTGAGGAGGAAACACTGACAACAGGCAGGCGTAACACTAAATAATCGGATGGCAGCACGACGTAGGAAGGGCTGAAGAACCAACTAAGAACCTAAGCAATTCGCCTGTCGCAACCGACCGACCACCTACGCTAGTATGCAGACAGCGTTCATAACTGCTCGGTGGAAATCACAGAATCTCCAACAGTTCCACGTAAACACTTACAGCAGGAACTCCAACAATCCTAAAACGAATCACCGTGGAACAACAAGGAGAAATGACAAGTCGACAGACACAGAGTTTCCATCGGTCGGCGACCAAGTACACGTCGATCGATGAGACGACCAACCGAACGACCAACCATGGTCGTCCCCACTCAAATTATATGTGTCGGCAACGGTCGGGCGAGTCTTCGCTTTCCGAATCTCACTGCAGCTCCAACCCGACTCAACTCGATGTCCGTTCGGAACTCGGAGACGCGGCGACCCGGGCACACTGGCTCGGGCCCAACCATGCAGAGGGAACACATGCTCATTGAACACCTGACATCCCTGCACAAGGAAGGAACCGACCCACGTCCGGCAAGATGACCAACTGACGAGGCCCAGAAACGGTCAAAAGACCAAATACACGTCGCCCAATGAGACGACCAACCGAACGACCAACCGACCGTCGTTCCCACTCCAGTCTCCTTCCGTCGGACTGTTCACGTGAGCGGCCAGTGGTCGGCAAGTACTGGCTGTCCGCGCCTCACTGTCGCTCCGTCCCCGACTGAACTTCAGTGCTGCTGCGTCCCCAGTGGGGAAAGGCCAAGCAAGCAGCTGAATTATCTGCGTACATAATTAAGTTTATTCGTAACCGTCAGAGCACGAGTACTACTAGCACTTGCCTGTTTTTTCTTTTTTAATATTTGTGTCATCCTAACATGGGACTTATTTAAATAAAATGGCAGATAATTTACAAATTTACTCGTTCTGGTTACGTTTACGGTAGTCTGCCTCATCTACCTCACGTCGTATACTCCTTCCACCTTTAAGTCTTCCCTTTCCTTTGTATTACTGATTTTCCATACCTCTGCGTGACGTTAGACAGCTGCTTCCCTTTTCTCCAAAATTAATTCAGGGTTCCTATACGTGACATCTATAGTTTCCGTGCTTATGTATGCGTCCACAGCTTATCAGTTCTCCACTAGCATATCTGTTTCTCTTTTTGCACTTCTTGTCAGTCTTATATTTTATTATTACCTGGTACTTGTTTCATTTGTGGTATTTTTATAGTTTCTTCTTTCGTCAGTTAAATTCGTTTTATAATATAACTGAAGGCTTCCGGCGTCTCCAGGCCTCTTCCACATCGTTTTAAGATTTCCTGTTTGCAATGATTAAATTGTGCTCTGTGCAAAATCTAGCTATCCCATGATCTACTACTTTTTCTTCTTGTCCTTTTCCTACTATCCACCGAGCGAGGTGGCGCAGTGGTTAGCACACTGGACTCGCATTCGGGAGGACGACTGTTCAATCCCTCGCCCGGCCATCCTGATTTAGGTTTTCAGTAATTACCCTAAATCGCTCCAGGCAAACGCCTGGATGGTTCCTTTGAAAGGGCACGGCTGACTTCCTTCCGCGTCCTTCCCTAATCCAGTAAGACTGATGACCTCGCTCTTCGGTCTCCTCCCCCAAACAATCCAATCCAAGTCCTACTATCCAGTAAAGCCCTCATCACAGTTATATATTCGTCTCTCTTGATGAACTCCAATGATTTCTTTCATCTCATCGTATATTCTTTCCATCTCCTCACCTTCTGCAGAGATAACAGTCGTGTTTAATTTTGCTACAGTGATGTGTTATATGAAAAGATAAAATCCTCTCGATGTTACCCATAGATTGCGGCAAAACTTAAGGAGAATTTGAAATATGGTACTATGGAAGGAATGAAAGATGGATTGATAAATTGTTTAATGAAAAGGTGCTTGAAAGTGGGAGGCAAATTTGTAGAAGGCGTTTTTCAGAAGATGAGACTGACTCGGCGAAATTGAGTAACTAGTCCTGGAAGGAACAATAGAAGACGCGGAGCTTTGCAAGGTCGACAGTGTTTAGTATGTAATGGAGGATGTTATGTATACTGATCAACGAAAACGCAAAGCAATATGTGGCATCACAGAACCAGTTAGGAAAAGGTTATTTAAAGGAAAAACAGTCCTTGGTTTGGTGATACATCTCAGGACTAGTGCATCGTAAGCACGTATGTTATCGACTATCTCTTGGAACGTTCTGACAGATTTAAAGTGTGTGCCGGACAGTGACTCGGACTTGAATCTTTGCTTTCGGAATCTTGCGTTTCGTGGGCAGTTTCTGGTATAAGTCCCGATCTAGCATACATGTCAAATCTTCCAAGAACTTTCAATACGGTGCACCGACCTCAGCATGGCGACTGATACTTTGTGAAATTTATCTCTTGCTCAAAGTTATCTCTACCACGAATCTGCAGCTGTACATGAACTGGAAGATCACGATAGAGACTGTCTGCTAGTTACAACGAGTTACTAGAGACCCTTTGAGAAACATTTCCCACGGTGTGTTTCTTCTAGGAAACAAAAGAACTAAATAGTGGCGGAAATAACGAATATAATGGTTTTGTCATTCACATGTCACCTTGTAGATTACCTGGTTTTGGTACTAAAACGAGTGCTGCTGATTTTTTTCTCGATTTTATGAGTTCAAATGACGCTTTGGAAAAGTGTAATACACATTATGTTTGCCTCCGTTCACACTTAGTTGTCAGGGACAAAGCTTCAGAAACAGTGAGACGCCAGTCCATAACATTCGCGAGCAAGGCAGCACAGTAGGGGAGGACGACGATTGGAGTATGACGCTGTCTACGCCCCAGCTCCTCGGCCATGATTTATGAATAATGCATCAGAGGCGCGTAGCGGGAGCGACTATAAACAGGCGCGGTGCAACGCTCGACTAACTGCATTAAGACGGCGTCGCTGGCTCCTTTGTTCTGCGAGACGCATGTCCTCAGGCGGAGCTGGTGGCTGTAGGGCGGTGCTGCTGCTGACGCCTGCTTCCACGCCAGTGGCGAGGACGAGAGAGCGCTATGGCACAGGCGGTTGGCCGCCGCTATTCCTCGCCTGTCTCCGACATCAGCTGACTAACAGTTGTATCTCTGAGGCAATACCAACGAGACGAAGTTCCTCCAATGTGCAGACACGGGTGCAGCAATGAGCCTGTACGAAACACATGGCTCAACCATTCCTCGACGTAATGGACAAGGTTAGCTGTTCTGTATAAAGACATCGCCTATTCTCTGCAGAATCTGTAGCAGTGAGGAAAATCCCGGTGGCAGTGAGGGAAAGCGTTTCCTTATTCCATAGTCAACTTCATGTTCTTTTTTATCTTTCTGTACCTACGAAAGAACGCAATACCAAATTATTATGAAATTATTGTAGCTCCAGTGGACTACATGGAAGTACAAACCGTACAACGTACTCTAGGACACATTGTAGACTCCAAGTAACAGAAATGAGATATTGTAGAATAGTATAGGGATTAACAAGAACAGATAAAAATGGGACCATTCCAAAGAATGTAAGAGTTCACAACTTAAGTGATAACAATAAAAAATGTAGAAAACAACAGGAAGAACATATATATAAAACGGATGATGAACGTATCCCAAAACAACTGCTACAGTGACTCAGAAGCGGCGATGGACCAACTGGTCCAATGCTCGAAGGAGGGGAGAAAGAGAAGAAGAAGAAGCAATTGTTAAGTACCCTGTAAATAGGAGTGAGTTGTTAGGGATTCTGTCTCTTTGTACAGCTGCTACAGGGAGCCCTGGACAGGGAGGTTGGCTGAACTGAGAGAGGAATACCATTTGTAGCATATCAGAGGAATTACATTTGCTACATAAGTTTGCAAGCAATGTATAGGCCTACTTTATAAAATACTGGTCAGAACCATCATTTGGTAAACATGCCGCTGTTCAACGACGTTGGATGTTGTCAGGAGTGGGTGAACGATGGCAGAACCCATCTTCAAGAAAGAAGTAGACAAGCTAGAGAGACGACGGAACATGAGGGCCTAGAAATCATCAGAGAGACACTCAGAGCTCCAGATATCGACACAACGCGAAGCTGGTGCTTCAGTGACCGCGAGGAGCAGAAAGGTGGCTAAACTCACAGTCCTTCTTGACGTCTACACACCAAGTCTGTTCACAGTGGTGACGGCCCCCCAAGGAGCTCGCCACTCTTTGGCAGGTTTGTGCATGGCTACCATGGGGCTCCAGCTTTCTCATCGTCTTTACCCTTCAGTGCTTCATGTCTATCCTCTTGCTATTCTTTTTCCCCTTCATTGGGGAACATGTCTGGAGTGATTCTGGGAGTGTTCCGCAATGTCTGTAGCTGACATAAGAACAGTCTCACCACTGTTTTTCGTTCCTTTTCCCTATCTTCGTTCACCTTTCTCTGCTTCAGCCTTTGAGGCTACTCTTTTTCTTCTTCCGCCCTGTGCGCTCCTGGAGGGTAGCCCATGTGTCTGACGTGTAAGAGGTGACTGAATAATGCGTAATTCCCAGCACCAGGTCGACAGGTAGAGTTTGCACATACCCCCTGGTACAGGACAGGTCCAGGGAGAGGCTGCTGCCTGAAATGCTAACTTTCAAATTGCTAGTTGGTCCCTCTGTCAGACGTTTGGGAGGTGTGACCTGAGGTGTGAGCAATCACCAAAGGTGGGTGCACCCTCTTGTGGAAAGGGCTGCCAGTTGAAAGGAGTGCGTCATGGGAGATGCTGCAAATCATGGGGTACTTTCTCACAATGAGCCAATCATTTTCACATTCAACATCTACAAAACATAACTGCAATGAGGCTAACGGTTCAAAGACCCTCCCAGCTCCACCACGGTTCCTCATTGGTTGTTGCACTGAAGATGGTCAGTCCCTCATGATGGTAAATCCGTTTATTATTCAGAAAGGTGTTGATGGAACTGCCAGCCCTGGGAAATCCTGCTCTTGTTTATCGAATGGGACTTTGCTTTTGGAGACTACCTCTGATTCTCAAGCACAACTGCTTGCTACTTCACTTCTCCAAGGACATCTTGTTATGTCAAAGTCCACAGAATTCTGAATGCTTCCCTTGGTGTTATTTACTCTAGGTTGCTCGACAGTCTGACTGAGGCTGAAATCCAAACACAGCTCTCTGATCAAGGTGTCTTTGAGGCCCATTGGGGGATGAAAAAGGTAGATGCCTCCTTAGTGCCGAAATGCACTCTTTTTCTCACCTTTGACAGAGTGGTGCTTCCAGGCTATGAAGTTATCACAGTCTGACCATACCTTCCGAAACTGATGTGCTGCTACCAGTGTCATCATTTCAACCAGACTCGAATGTCTTGTCAACATCTGACCAAATGTGTAACCTGTGGTAGGGATGTGCACAAGGATGGTTGTTTACTTCCTTCTCCCCACTGTATCAGCTGCAATGGTGACCATACCACCTCCTTTCGAGATTGTCCCATGTATCTTGATGAGTGGGCTATCCCACAGATCTGGGTAAAGGAAAATGTTCCTTTCCCAGTCGCTTGCAAATTATTGGCTGGTCACAAGCCCTGCACTCTACCATCTGGCACCTACAGTACTGTTCTGCTACATCTCGCTCCATGGAGGACATGGCCACACAGACAAGCGACCTCAAATTCAACTCTGAGGGTGTGAAATCTCCCAAGGATGGAAAGGACAGAAGGAATGCTCCCACGAAGACTTCTTATTTCCCTCCAGTCAACCAACACCAGTGTCTTCCTCTGCTAACCAGAAAGGCTCAAAGAAGTCCAACAAAGGCAAAGAGTCTTCTCCTTCACCGACTTGATGATCCTCTTGGATGGTGTTGCCACATGTGATACATTCACTCTGCTGGCCTCCATGTCACCTCTGTGCACCACGAACCGTTTTCCCTCATTGGACTCCACAAGCCGATAGTACAAGAAAGCCAATGCTTGTGTGACCCTCATGGAGCAGGATCCTCCTGCCTCTGTGTCCTGTAGCAGCGAGCCTTCGCAGGCTGGCTCTCAGTAGCAATTAATTCTTTCCTAATGATGACTCTCCTCCAATGGAACGTTCGAGGCCTTTGATCCAATAACGAGAATTTGCAGTTGCTTTCAGAATTGCAGCATCCACTTGTACTCTGCCTTCATGAAATAAATTTGGGTCCTTATAACCACTTTGAGCTTTCGAATTTCTTCCCAGTCCGTTTTGCCCTTCCCCCGAGGTCAGTATTTCATCTCATGGTGGAGTCATGCTGCTCATACGGGATGACGTTCATAGTCAACCCATCTTCCTGACTGCCCATCTTACGGCTATTACTGTTCGCCTTTTCCTTCCTCACTTGATTCTTTTACTTTGTACCATTTATATACCCCCATCATTTAATGTCACCAGGGCAGACTACCTGGGCAGCTACCTCACCTATTTCTGCTGCTCAGTGACTTTAATGCACACCATCCCCTTTGGGGTTCTGTCAGAGAAGTGCCCTCTTGGGTGAGCCTCTTAATCAACTTAACCTCTTTTACCTTAAAACAGGAACATCCGTGTTTCTTTCCGACTCCACACACACCAGTTCCCATTTGGAGCTATTCTTCAGCACTGATACCTTGCCTATCGTCTTGAGCGACCATTTCCAGTGTGCTGACCCCTACTCCACCTGTGTGCTCATCCAAATGGCAGATTACTAAGCCCTACTGGCGGCTTTAGTCCTCCCTGGAGACCTTCGACGAAAACAAGACTTCTCCAGTTGTGATGACCAGGTGAAATATCTTACAAGCGTTATCCTTTCCCCTGAAGAACGTTCCATTCCTTGAACTTCCTCTTAACCACGCTGTGTTCCAATACCTTGCTGGACTGAGGCATCCCGCGACGTAAGGGTTTATATCCATAATTCATTATGAAGAGGTGTGTGCACAGTGTCATCGCGTTATCTGGATAGCAAGAAAGCTGGCTGGATTTCATTCACTAGTTATTTTAACAGATCCACCCCCTCCTATGTCATGTGGGCCAATCTCCAATGGCTCTTTGGGATCAAGATCCATTCCCCAATTTCCGGCCTGACAATAGCGGTCAGTGTCATTATGGGCCCTATTTGCTATCTCCAACACCTTGGGCCACCATTTTCCGAAAATTTAGATCTCTTCCCATTATTAACCTGCGTTCCGCCACAGGAAACGAGCAGGGGAGGCTCGAGTGACACCTTTCTCTTCTCAGAATCATGGGTGCTACAATGCCACCTTTACTATGAGGGAGCTAGATCATGCTGTTACTGCATCCGGATCTTCCGCCTCATGGCCAGACGCTGTTCACATTCAAATGTTGCCGCAGCTTCTCTTGCGGGAAATCACTTTCTGCTTAACATATAAAAGTGCATCTGAGCAGAGGGCGCGTTTGCCAGATGCTGACGTGAAGCCACTGTCGTACCATACCTAAGCCCAGTAAGGACAAACATCTTCAGTCTAGCTACGACCCCATCTCTCTCACCAGCTGTTTTGTATGATCCATGCCTAGCTGGTATGGTGGCTGGAGTCTCGCAATTTACTAACCACAGCACAATGTGGATTTCTAGCGCGCAATTTTTCAGTAGATCGAACCTTTTCCACCCATGTCATGAATGGCTTTCTGTGGAAATTAGAGACTGTGGCTGTATTTTTCGATTTGGAGAAAGCCTACGACACCTGCTGTAGGACTGTTATCCTCTATACTCTGTACACGTGCGGCTTTCGTGGTCTCCCGCCCCGTTTCCTTGATGAATTTTTAAAAGACTGAGGTTTCAAGGTCCGTGTTGATTCTGCTTTGTCAGACACCTTTATCCAGGAAAACGGTGCGTCCCAGGGTTCCATGCTAGAATATCTTATAAACGTTATCCTTACCGCTGCAGAACGTTCCATTCCTCGCACTTCCTCTTGCCCACGTTGTGCCCCAATACCTTGCTGGACTGAGGCACCCCGCATCGCAAGGGTTTTTATCCATTATTCATTATGCCCTAAGGGCATTGATGGCTCCTTTTCTGCTGACGATTTTGCCATCTATCGCAGGTTTACAGGCCGTGTCTCATTAAGCGGCATCTTTAACGATGTCTCCATCGTCTTTACCCATGGAGCATCGACATTGACAAAACCGTTTGTATGAATTTGTGGCGGCGCAGTTGGTTTCTCCCAGCATCCTCACACCTTGGGCCTGTTGCTCTTCTGTTCATTTAAACTACGAAATTCCTGGGGCTTATGCTCGATACGAAACTCTCTTGGTACTTCTACCTTAACACAGGAACATCCGTGTTTCTTTCCGACTCCACGCACACCAGTTCCCATTTGGAGCCCAATGTGTGCGGTCCCTCAGTGTCCCTCGTGTTCTCAATGGTAGTTCCTGCGTTGCAGATGGAACCTTCCTCCTCCTTTTTTACCGGTCCCTTGTCTGTTCGAAACTACTAAAGCTGCTCTGTTTATGCATCTCCACGCCATCCATCTTACCCTGTCGCAATACAATCCATCGTCGTGGCGTCCATTTGGCCACTGACACCTTTTACACTAACCCGGTTGAGAGTCTGTATGCCGAAGCTGCTGGACTACCACTGCCCTACTACTGTGGCTTTCTCCTCAGCAGGTATGCATGCTGTTTGTCTGTCACGCGTGGCCACCCCATCCTATGCCTACTTCTTCGATGACTCCTTCGATCGCCAGAATGGGGTTCGTCTCTCTCCTGTTTTTTCCTGGAGTTCACTTTCGGCTATTGCACCAGCTGCTTAACTTCACGCTACCTGCAACTTTCCCGATTGGTGTGAACCCTTCTCCACCTTGGCTTCGTGTGGTGGCTTGTGTTCACCTTGGCCTAAGTAGATTACTCCAGCCTCGCTGTATAGCCTTCAGTTTCACGATCTTCACATGGAACTTCGTAATAGTACATTTGCGTACACTGATGGCTCTTGGACTGACTGTGGTGCCAGGTGTGCCTTCGTCATTGGCGCCGACGGTTTTCGGTATCATCTTCCGGGACACTGGTCAGTATTTACAGCAGATCTCTTCGCCCTGTATCAGGCCACGGAGTACGTCCGACGACACAATTTTTTCAATTATATCCTCGGCTCAGACTCTCTCAGCGCCCTTAAAAGTCTCAGTGCGCTGTACGCCGCTCATTCCTTGGTGCAACGGGTCCAGGAAAACTGCTACTTGTCCACTCTTGATGGAGCCACTGTGATGTTTGTGTGGGTTCCTGGTCATGTCGGTCTGCCTGGAAACGAGGCGGTAGACGCTGCTGCTAAGACTACAGTCCTCGTACCTCTGCCCACTAGTTCTCATCTCCCCTACGATGATCTCTGTATTGCCGTCAGTCAGGAGATGCTGTCACTTTGGCATCGACACTGGTCTTCCCTTCGTGGGAATAAGATTCAGGTTGTTACGCCTCTCCCAGCGGCTTAACGACTTCCTCTCGATCCGCCCGCCGCGAGGAAGTCATTTTTACTACGTTGCGTATTGAGCACTGCATTTTCAGCCACCGTCATTCATTACGTCGCCCCACCACTATACGCCCATTGCGCCCAAGTTTTAATTGTCCGACATTTCCTGACCTAATGTCCTTGGGTTTGCCGTCTGAGTTATCGGCCTTTTTAGCGAACGACGCGTGGGCTGTCGACCGCGTTTTACTTTTTATCCGTCGTAGCAATATGGCGAAGGCCATTTAATTTTACGTTCTAAGCCTCTATGGTGTATTTTATAGACCTTTCTCCACGTCCCTGATTTTAGGTGTCTTCTGTTAGGTCGATTGGGATTGACGTGCAGTCGTTTTTCAACTCCTGTCATCATGTTCTAATGTTGTGACAGGGGAGAGTGTGAGCCCAGTTGTATTTGCGCCAAAAAAGAAAGGAAGAAAGAAAGAAAGAAACAGGGGTGTCGAGCACATGCTGGCTTACAATATAGAGGTACGTCAGCGATATTCTGTGTTATGATTTGTTGCAATTCAAGGCAACATGCATACATGCATTTGCATTTCAACAAGATAATGTCAGCCCGCACATGGCGAGAGATTTTCTGCTGCTGCCTCCGTGCTTGCCAAGCCCTACCTTGGCCAACAATGTCCTCAGATCTTTCCCAGTTGAGGACGTTTGGAGCATTGTGGGCAGGGTCCATCAACCAGCTCGGTATTTGACGATCTAAAATACAAAGTGGACATAATTTGCCACGATATGCCTCTGGAGGACAACCAGTAGCCCCAGTCAACGCTAAGGCGGATAACTGATTGCGTAATGGTCACAGCTGGGTAAACACGTTATTGACTTGCTGCTTTTCTGAAGCTTTTTGTCTTGAATAAATTATCCAATTTTTCTGAAATTGTATTGATTTATTTGTCTGTACATGCACGCCACATCCACCGATTTCCAACCAATTACCATAATTCGTCCACTACTTTTGTGGATTGCCTACACGTACTGCATCACGCGAGGTGGCACATTGGCCAGCACACTGCACTAACATTAGGGACGGCGACGGTTAAATCAGTGTCTGGCCATCCGGTTTTAGATTTTCCTTTATATCCCTAAATTACATCAGGTAAATGATGTTTGCTTTCAAACATTCAGAGCTTGTGGACAATATTCACTACTGTTGCTATACGATGTCGTACTTGGCCCACATTTTAAAAGCTGCGACATAATAGCAGTGAGTCAGGAAATACATAATTTCTTTCTTTCTTTCCGGAAAATGATCACAAATAAATTATCGTCAGATTATCGATTTCTTCCCATAATGATCATCTTCAAATCTGAACTCTTATACTAAGCTGTTTTATTCTGATTTAAAGTGGTCATGAAGGACGGAAATCGGTAGTCTGACGACAATTTGTTGGTGACCATTGATTGGAATTAAAAAAAGAAATTCAACCAAACATTGTGTGCAAAGCGGTAAGGAAAACGTAGACGCAGTCACTCATGCCCCACCCCTTCCCACTCCACAGATGACATTGCATAGCGTGCGATCATCCGATCTTGAATTCCAAAGGGGACTGTGAGATCCGTACGCCGTCCTATCCACGAAAACCATGCACCACAGCTGAAACAAAGAATGTTTTGGTTGCTGTTTTATCGCAATTCACACCAACTCTAAGTAATGAAGTAGCTGCAGCATGAAGACCTAAGCCGGCAACCACAAGAATTTGTAACTGACGCCAAGATAAACTTTTATTTTCGATATATAAGTTAAAATTCCCCTCCAGTTTCTATGATGATACACGTACAAGATATAATCCAGTGAAGTCGGAATCATTTTTCCGAAGCACCCAGTACTTTGAGGAAAAACAGGAATACGCAGAAAATAAGAGGATTTTAATTCTCAAGGCCAAATTTATTCTTTGACACGCAGAGAAATTCTTCCCCTGTCGGCGTACATGTTCGCCTAATACACATTCATTTTCATACACTTTCATCCGCATCACCTTGCACAGTAACGTCAGAAAAGATATATCGTTGCTTAACGCCCTGAAAAACTTTTCTTCCGGACATGCTCACAACAACTGCGTCGAAAGTACTGGCGGTTGCTCTTTATCCGAAGTTCCAAAGAAATTCGATATGAGTCGCTTGCTCTCAAAGTCATTCTCCATTAGTTTGCGTCAGCGACCTCTGCAGACAGACTTAATTCATTGCCCCATTCCGAAGATCGAAGTGGCAGGCCGTGCTATTATTCTGCGGGGCAAGGAGACGGTTTCCCTGCCACTCGGCGCCTGTCATTCAAGAGCGAAACTTTGTTTCCGGAGTACGTCGACGGATCTCTCTTTGCTTTCATCCAACTACGTATTCTTCAGACGTTGTTGCACGCCATTTGTTTCTGAGGCTATTATTTTTCATTGTCAAAACTTTCTGAGTAGCGACGCCGGAATTAAAGCAGATAAGACGGAAACAAAAGAGGAGAACGCAAAAGCGCCTCTGAAGCGACTGGGATAGAAATAATTGACACTTAAAATGTTGCTGAAGGCGTAACGAACTTCCCTTCATTTTGGGGTCCGTGCAACTGCAGTCTGTGTCGTCGAAGGGAAGTTTAGTAACTACTCTGTCGCCGCAGGAAACGCACTAAACCTCTAAGTGCTTCTCTCAACTTCCATTTCGTGTTGTCTTGGACGCGCATCCAGTATGAAACTTAATTCGTGGCACAAGATACTGTCCACCAGTGCTTCAGTTTTATTCGTTAGTGCGCATTTTCGTTGTCGGTTGCAGAAGCAGGTGAAGCCACCGGGAAGAACAAAATTCACACTTCGAAATTATAGCGAAACGTGACAGGGTCCATATAGTGTTGCCAATTGATGTTGTGTTAGGTCCACCGACGCTATGTAGTGTTAGCAACAGAAGAAATGGGGCGCTTTTTCATAACTGATTAACTCCGTCTACTGTATTTAACGCAGCAGTGGCTACAGGAAGAAACGATCTGTTTTCTCTCTCTCTCTTCTTCTCTCTCTTTTTTTTTCAGCACGTTTTACTTATGTATGCATGTAAAACAAGAATTTCTACTTTGTTATTAGTTTTCTAAGTTTAAATTATCTTGTGGCATATGGAGCTAGTTCTGAATGTTGATGCAATTAAAATGTTTCAAATTAAAATGTGAATTAAAAATTCATTGCTTTAGGGGTCGCCGATTATCAAGTGACTAAAAGTGTAAGTTTGAGTTCACTTTACTTATGCCTTCGACCATTTGCACAGGACTTCACAGTCGTGTGGACAAATCACTTTACAGAGTATTTAATGAAATTCGTGTTTCAAAATTATTCTATAACTGCTTACTGAAACAGATATACAAGTGCGAAATGTCTTTTGACTTCTGGAGATTGATGGTTGTAAAGGTAATAGTTATGGAGAAATTTTTTCCTGTAAAATGAAACAGTACCAGACATGCTAGATGCGGATGCACACTGGACCTATACTGGCATGACTTTCTTCAGAGTGTCCCTCATTGTGTGCTGTGATAGACTTTATACCTCTGGAACTTTAATTACCAGTTTCTTCTACTTCACTCATTATATTGTGAACATAAATTTTTATTGGTTATAAGCATTCAGTAATTTTAGTCGTATTAATGTTCTATGCCCAGTAAAGACAGTAACTTAAAAACTTTTTCAATTGCTATAGGCTGCAGCGTTATTAGTTACATTACCGATTATTCTACATTCTGCAAGACATCTTACAGCGTGTGATAAAGGGAGCAGTCGCTTGGTTCGCACGTAGGACACAGGGTATTTCGGTTACTTATGAGCCACAGATGCCACCATTAGACCACACATCATTTCTCTTTACTAATGCGTTCGACCATTTGCACAGAACGTCACAGTCGTGTGGAACAAATCGCTTTACAGACTATTTTATTACAGTCGTGTTTCAGAATTATTACATAACTGGTAAAAGACAGTTTATAGGATAATCCATTGAAACGTCCCCTTAGAAGAATTGTACACGACTGTGCTTAAACTGACACACAATATTTTTAGCGCAACGCAATCTGACTTTCAAAAATCCCTGCAAAAGAATGGCCTTGACTAACATTAATCTATACCTTTCACAAATCACTTACCTCACCAAAAATCTCCGTTACTCGAACTACTGCAATACAGTGAGCGCCACTACTGCCAGCTAAATAAATGATTCAAACTACGGAAGGCACTAACTACTGATAGGCATAGTTAGCAAATGAAAGATTTTAATAGAGAACAAACAATGTATTTACCTTAATAGTGTTGAAAAAGCATAATATACATAGCAGTTCATAATATCCATTCTGTACTAAAAAATCCGCCATCTCATTTCCCACATCCACCACTGCTGGCGGCTCACCTCCAACTGCGCAACGCTACGCGCTGTTCACACCCAGCTGCCGCTGCCCAACACTACAAAGGCAGACAACAATGCAAACTAGCCACAGACTGCACACAGCACAGCCAGTGATTTTCATACAGAGCGCTACGTAACGTTGCCAATAAGAAAACATAAACAGCCTACTTACGTAGCCCCCATGCTCCCCACAAAAATTTTACAAAGTGTTTTGGGCAGTGGCCAATACAGATTTGAAAAAATTTTTATAATTACAATAACAAAGATATCAAATGCACACACTTATTGATACAATGTTTGGTCAAAAGCTAAAATTTTCTCACAGTCCATAAAGACAGTCCTGATCATTTATCACAGTAAAATTACAGTGTTTTTTTTCACAAAGTCTCATTAGTAGAAGAAATTGCACTCAGAAGTAATGGATTTCCATGCAGTCTTGAAGAAGTAGTGTTGTCCTTCCAACGGAAAGACAGTGCTGACTCTTGACATGCTTACAGGTAATATCAAACGTCCCCTTAAAACAACTGTACAAGACTGTGCTTGTTCGTCCCAGTTCCAAATAGTATTTTTTCCAGTGAGAGAACAAAGTTTTGGTGTAACAAGAATTTGCATATTCAGAAAACGACGGTAAAAATTTACGAGACCTAGAAAACTGCGGACTTGTTTTTTTGTGGATGGGACTGGAATGGCTCTGATTGCTTCTAACTTTTCAGGATCCGGCTGAATGCCTTCAGAAGAAATAATATGTCCCATAAACCTCATCTTTGACCTACCGAATCCAGACTTTTCCAACTTAACTGTAATTCCAGATTCTGCAAAAATACGTAACAAACTGTTGAGGATGTGATTATGCTATTCCCATGAAGCTTCTGCTATTAGAATATCGTCCACATATAAGGTGATGTGACGTTTTAAGAACTCAGGTAATATGGAATTTAGCCCGCGAATGAATGCTGCTGAAAAAATGTTCAAACTAAAAGGAAGTTTCCGAAACTGATAACAAACGCCGAAACAAAGGAAAGCTGTGTATTTTCTACATTCTGGATGAAGTTCGATCTGATAAAAGCTGTATCTGAGATCAATGGAAGACAACACTTTTACACCATTAAAATTTTGAAGAAGTTCTTCCAACGTTTGTGGCCTGTCTGTTTCAGGAATAATAATAGTATTGATTTGTCTCGAATCTAAGACAAGCCTGATCGATCTATTTTTCTTCTCAACAACATGTAATGGATTGTTGTATGAGCTTACTGCAGGCTCAATAATGCCCTCATCAAGCATAGATTGTATTTCTGTTCTAACACGGTCCCTATAATGTGCTGGAATAACGTATGGTCTAACACAAAATTTAGTATGCTCACGAACACGAAATTGGTATTGAAATCCCTTGATTGTTCCTGTTTTATGAGTAAAAACTGTGGAATATGCTTGTAAAATCTCAAAAAGGTCCTGCCTATCAGTGTCATTACAATTCTCAATTGTTTGAATTTTATTCTGAATTAACTAATTAATTTCAAATATGCCATCGATATCATCCCTGTCAGTACTTGCAGAGTGATTGTTAGTGTCTTGTTCCGTAGAAAATTCCGAACTGTTGTCTAACAGAAGGTAAATCCGATTAATTTCCTCGTCATGGTTTGAGAGCCAATCTTCAAATTTCAAAGCTATTGACTTACCTTCTTTCTCTAAACTTATTTCAGCATCGTGAAAGCTTAAGATTGCTTTGTATTCATTCAAAAAGTCTACTCCCAGTATAATTTCCGTCGACAATAATGGAACAATAAGAAAGTTCATAGAGAAGCTGTGGCTTTGACAAAAGAATTCTAAATTGGTTTGTTGGCGTACATCTACACTTTTTCCAAAGATTGCACCTTGTAATTTAATCTTACATAACGGAAGTGTGGGGCAATCGTTCGATTTGTTGCATTTGCTAAAAGCTGTTTCAGTAATTACTGAAATAGGACTGCCAGAGTCAAGTACTGCCGTAAATTTTACGTCATTTACAGTAATGTTAATCACAGGATATGCAATGTTGTTATGTTTTACGTCATGTTCCTGGAGTAAGATGTCCCTAATGTCTTCCATTTTTACGTAATTACTAGCTATGGCAGCTGCGTCGTCAGTTTCATAAGTACGTTTTGTGGCTGCCAGCGGTGTGAGTCATTGCCTATTGTCTCTTTGTTGGCGCGCGTCATTATTGGGATTTGAAGACCTAACTTCTACAAATTCACTGTGACGAGAGTGCGCTGCTCTGTTTGAATCCCACCAGTTCTGATGCAGTTCAGGTCTGTCGTTACGATCATATCGTCCGTCGTCATGTCGGTAGATTCCATAGTTTCTTTCTTGTCGGTCACGTGGTGGAGAATTTCTCCCTGAGTCGTAACTGCGCGCTGGACCGTTGCGTCTAAAGGTATTCTGTCTTCCTTGATAATAATTATTTTGGTTCCCATATCGTCTGTTTCTCTGATTGTCTCTGTGATAGTCATTACCGCGGAGAGGTGATCTTTCCCTGTAATTATTACTACTCTGCCAATGGTTGTCATACGGGTGGTGTCTGTTTCGGTCACGATTTACATTGAAAGAATAGCCTAGTCGTATATTATTTCTGTCATCGCGGAATTAAGACGAATGTGATCTGTAATTGTTGTGCTCCTTTTTTCGCGTTCCGCGATTGTCAGTGTCAATTTCCAGTTCTTTTAACAGTCCCTGCAAAGCTTCAATGTCGTCTTTGCACGTCCTGCCAAAATAATATGTCGTAAATGTTCAGGTAATTTGATTAAGCAAATGTGTATGAGTTCTGAGGGGCTGTATGGGTTTGACAGGTACTGATTCTTGTGCAACATGTCTTCAAAATATTTGACAAGACTGGAAAATTCAGATTGTTCGAAATGTTTCATCATTATGATACTATGTTTTACTCGGTCTTGTGTAGCGTGAGACCAATATGCTGAGAGGAACGCATGGTAAAATTCTCCTTCACTGTGACAATCGTGAATGACCGATCGCATTCTTACATCTGGTTCATTCTCCAAGTAGCCACACATAAATTCTAACCTGTGCTCCAATGACCAGTTGGGAGGAAAACAATGAGAGAATTGATGGAGCCACGCTTGTGGATGAATGTCGTTGGCAGAATTCTTAAACGTTTTGAATTTACGTGTAGTAATGAACAGCTTATAGTCAAAATCATTGTGTCGGCAAGTAGCATATCGGTCATTGTTACGTCGTGTCCGCGGTTCCATCTTAAAATTCGGTGCACCTTGGCAATTTCTTTCATAATTTCCGAAATGCCCTGTGTTATTATTTTGTGGCTGTTCCGTATTTCTAAGTTCCTCTTCCCGTGTTGGAGCGCGAGTGTCCTCTGAAATATGAAATTTTTGTATTACTTGTGCCAACTGATCTGGTACTTCCCGCATTTCTCTTTTGTATTGCGTATTAATTTGATTCTGATTTTGTTTGAATTTCTTAATTTGTTCATACTCTTCTGTGTCAGTGATGGCTACAGGTCTTGTGTCATTCAGATCATCATCTACCTTTGCAGATAAGTTAGTGACCTGATCCGAAAGTTCGGCTACTTTCTCCGATAGTGACCACATTTCCTCAGTGCGTTTTTCTGAACCAAGTTTCAGAGTGTCCATTTGTGTTGAAATCGAATCTACTGTGTCCTTTAAGTTTTCCTGAGTTTTTGCAAGTTGCGTAACCGAATCGGTAGATGCAACTGAGTCAATTTTAGCCCACAAGGTCTCATGATTTTCATGAACAATGGTTTGCAGTTCTTTTATGGCTGCTTCGTGATTCTGTAATGCATTTTCATGCCGCGAAAAAATAGGTTGAAAATGCTCACAAATTTGTGTTTTTACATCATTACAGACTTTTTGACATTTCGATTCAATGTTATGTAACTCAGTAGTCAAATCTTCACGTGTTTGTTCAAGTGTGGTGTCTAACTTCCGAATGTTTTGTTCCATTGTGTCTAACTGTTGCTGTGTTTGTCTCTGGTGTTGTTCCATTGTGTCTAACTTTTGAAGATTTTGTTCCATTGTGTCTAACTTTTGAAGCTTTAGTCCCATTTGTTGCATTAATTGTAATAAAAATGCACTGGTGTCTGAAACATGTTCCTCAGTGCTATTCGGCAATGCATTTGAACCGGCAATATTCGCAGTTTGAAAAGCAGAAAATGTGTCTTGACTTATTTGAGAAAAGGGCGAGGACGCAAAACCTGAATCTACAATATTTGCAAGATTGTGTCCTGTCATTTCGGATTCCTGAGGCAAGCTGTTGCCAACCGATCGATCGATAATGCTTCCCTGTTCACTAATTGTTTCACTGTCTACACCATTGTTTGCAGCCCGCTTCATTTCCCTATGTACAATTACCAAATTACTACTTTGAACATTAGTTAATTCATTACTCGGTGGCGCTAACACACTGCATTCGTCTTCACTGTCATTTCTCAGTTTACTTTGGAGCCTAGTATTACGTTTTTCACACGCCACTATTGTCACAATATTTCACACGATAACACAGAAAAACACAATTTGAAGAGCAAAAATAGGGGAACACATTAACATAGCACTGAAAATAATATCTAGTTAATTGCAGCTACGAAATACTTGGTGCAAATCTACATGCATGCCACAACTGTTTTACTGTACAACAATGAAAGACTGCAACTACAAAGGCGATTTTCTCTACAATTACGCGCTAGCAGTAAACAAAAGCTACACTAATTACACAAACTACAAGAAAAAATCAGAAGATTCCAGTGAGGTATCCTCGGCTAAGGGTCGACATATGAAACGTCCCCTTAGAACATTTATACAAGACTGTGCTTAAACTGACACACAATATTTTTTAGCGCAACGCAATCTGACTTTCAGAAATCCCTACAAAGTAATGGCCCTGACTAACATTAACCTGTACCTTTCACAAATCACTTACAAATCACTTACCTCACAAAAATCTTCGTTATTCAAGCTACTGCAACACAGCGAGCGCCACTCCTGACAGCTAAATAAAAGATTCAAACTACGGAAGGCACTAATTACTGATAGGGATAGTTAGCAAATGAAAGATATTAATAGAGAACAAACAATGTATTTACCTTAATAGTCATAATATATATAGCAGTTCATGACAAATTACAAAACTCCGCCATCTCTCTCCCGACACCCACCACTGCTGGCGGCTCACCTCCAACTGCGCAACGCTACGCGCTGTTCACACCCAGCTGCCGCTGCCCAACACTACAATGGCAGACAACAATGCAAACTAGCCACAGACTGCACACAGCACAGCCAGTGATTTTCATACAGAGCGCTACGTAACGTTGCCAATAAGAAAACATAAACAGCCTACTTACACCATATAAAAAATTTTTTTTAGGGTAAACAATGTAAAAACTGTAAGATGCCATATTATAAAATGATTCTGAAACTGAAGTGAACTATCAGCATAAGAAATGAGGTTGCAGCGCACCATTCATATTCGGTCATAAATGCGAGAATTTGAAAGTGGATTCCTGCAGCACAAGACAGAGACGATTGTGGACGTTGTGCTGTGCGAGGTGTAATAGCCGTCGAAGGCAGGTCGGCTGGTTCTGTGTGGAAACACACTGTTGTCCAAAGTTAAAGCAACAGGTTGCTATTTCCCCGCCCTGTGTCTAACCCACGTTATAGTCATACCGTTAACCATATGTCCGTACAGTCGTGTTCTCCACAGAAGATGGCGTTCACGTCAACGGATAACTATGCCAACGATGACGTCCTGGCACCAGTGGAAGGAGGTTGTGTTTGTCGAGAGGCCACATTCACAATCCCTGAGTCGCAAAATGATTTTGCCCGATGGCTTAATGCAGATCTTTCTGTGGTTTCTCGGATCTGGCGATAATTTGTAGATACTGAAACTGTATCGCAAAGACCAGGGCAGGGCTGACTACGTGTGACTTCAGCAGAGAGGACTGTTATTTGGCTGTAAGAGAACGACGTTACCGTCTTAGTATTGCACAACAATTGGCTTCTGAGTTCGCAGCATCCACTGGACGTGTTATAACGAGGCAAAAGGTGTGCAGAAGGCTTTAGCAGGGTGGCCTTTATTGTCGGAGACATGCTGTATGTCTACCTCTGAAGCGTCTTCAAAGAAAGAAACGTCTAGTGCGGAGTCAACAACATGCCACCTCCAAGGTCGAGCAATGGCCCAATGCTGTTTTCACATACGAGTCCCGATTTATTCTAGACAGTGATTTCCGATAGATTTGCATCTGGAGGGAACGTGGAACACTATTTAGGAACCTAAATGTTACGGAAAGAGACCGAGATCGCGGAGGATCCCTAATGATGTTGGCGGATATTATGTTTACACATGAACCCCCCTCCATGGAATTGTACGGGCAAATCGGCAAGGTTTAACTGCTGTCAAAAATCGTGACGAGATCTTGGGACCTCATTAGCGATTTTTGCGAGGAGCGTTCTATTGATGGACGATAATTTTCGACTCATAGAGCAAGGTTGGTTGATGTTTTGTTGGATATGGAAGATATTGCACGCATGGCGTAGCCTGCTCGCTCTCCCGATTTGAATTCCATAGAGCAAGTCTGGGATGCACTAGGGGGACGGCTTGCATCACGTCACATCCACCAACCACTCTTTAAGACTGCGAGCAGCTCTGCAGAAAGAATGGGTGTTAGTTCCCGAACAAGACATTGATTAATATTAATTAATTAGTATTTTGACAGATTAATGTGTTGAATTTAGAGCTGATTTATGCAGATTTTTTTCTACATATAGTACTGATACTTTATGATTTATTTATGTATGTTTAAATTTTCTTCTACTGCTTATTTGCGTTTTAATTTGACATCATTCACAGCATGCCACGTCGTTGTCAGGCCTGTATTGCTGCCAGAGGTGGTCACAGGCCATACTGAGAACATTAAAAAAGAACAATATTTTGGAAACTACCTGGCAGATTGAAACTGTGTGCCGGACCGAGACTCGAACTCGGGACGTTGGAAAGTAGAAAACGAGGTACTGGCAGAATTGAAGGTGTGAGGACGTGTCGTGAGTCGTGCTTTGGTAGCTCAGATGGTAGAGCATTTGCCCGCGAAAGGCATAGGTCCCGAGTTCGAGTCTCGGTCCGGCACACAGTTTTAATCTGTCAGGAAGTTTCATATCAGCGCACACTCCGCTGAAGGGTGAAAATCTCATCCAAGAACATTTTTGTCTACCGTTATGCATATGGCAGTTGTTAGCATTCTGTATTCAATACATTGTTTCTAGTTTACTAGCACATGATTATACTGTTTATTGCAAAATAAACACAGCCTTGAAAGTTTTCCTTTTGTTGTTTTAACTGTGGCAGTACTCAAGTGGTACGTACCCTCCGCACAAGGATTAGCGGTCACGACACTTGACACCCAATTCATTAATATTTGTGCACCGTCGGGCACCACCAAACGTCGTGACTGGGCCATGTTCTGCTCCACTGACTTTGTCCCACTTTTTATTGGACGGTAGCGACCTAGCGTCATCGCTGACGATTTTAAGTGCGTCCTTTATGCCAAGGAAAAAGCCGCACACTACACGCATTCTGCGGAACCGTGTGTAGTAATCCACCATCTTCACTTGTGCGACACAGGGGAAAAGGTACACAACGAAAGCTCTGGACGCCAGCATCTTACCAGTCATTTGGCTAGCCGACTGGATCGCGTATATGTGTCACAATGTCTTACACAGAGACTGGTGCCCGCCGAACGTTGGCCCCTGGCATTTTCACTGCAGTAGGTACATCAGCAGGATGAATCTCCTTCCTCCTTGAAAGATGAACGAAACACAGCTTTAGGACTCTGACTGCCGTCGACAAGTCACCGCAATGTGCGCCATATGCGAACGATGTCATGATAGTATTCGTCTTTGGCATGGTGGCTCCTCTGCACCAAACCTGCAGTCCGCAAGTCACTTATGTAGTCAGGCAAGGACAGGCAGCGTGGCGCCAGCAGACCCTGTACTTTTGCTGTGATGTGCTGCGGGACCTTGACACTCTATCCTCATGGCGGGGACAGACAGCTAGGACGACACGGAACCAAGTGTCGCTTATTATCGTTGACGATGCACCGCTTAGAAGGCACCGTGATTTGCTCCCAACGACACGACTCAACAGATGAAGAGGTCTCTCCCCCCTCCCCAACCCCCCACCCCATGTCGCACCGCCGACAGTTGAGCACACGTCTTACGACGCAAGAGGGGCGCTCCACTACGACACGATTAACCTTAGTGAAAGCCATGGAGGATTATTTCTGTCATCTTGCCCAGGAAACAGCTGTAGACGACGACGCCATAACGAAAGAGTTACTGTAAGTGGCACGCGTGGCGCTATCGACAAGACAACGGCGACGGAATTAACGGAGGAAATCATGTGTGAAGAGTTGTTGGATGCCTTGGAGAAAGGTGAGATCAGTAAGTCTCCACGGTTGGATGGATTACCAGACGAGTTCTATTGAACCTTTCGTGACATCGTGGTGCCGCACTGGGCAAGAATGTTCCGAGAACATATCTTCCCACACTGCACAATAGCACCTTCCTTCGTCATAGAGCTTCTCATATCAGTACACAAGCCAGCAGGAGTGCAATTGGTCAATGATTATCAGCCATTTACAATGCTGGACGCCGATTTCAAGATCTTCTCCAAGCTTTTAGCAGACCGCCACCAGAATAGCCATCGCAAGGGGCTACGGCAACGTGCAAATCATCACCGGCGATTGCAAGGATGTAAAGTGACCTAATAGGGATCGCCTCAGCCTGCCTCCATCGATTTCAGTTGGGCCTTTCACAGAGTGCACCACAAGTTACAGCTACAGCTGATGGGATTTCAAGGCCCATCGACATCCTGCTGCGCCAGCGTCCAGGTCCAGGACAGCGCACCGGCGGTGGGCCCAATACGCCTCAAGTCACTTCAACCTTTATGCAATCGCGGTCGAGCTACCCATCGGTGGTCTTCAAGAAGGCTATTTGGCATCAGCCTGCTCGACATCATCAACTAGTTCGTTCCGCCGATGAAATCCGCAGCATACTGTACTGGATCGAGCGATATAAACAGGCTGCGGGCATTTCTCTGAAGTTAAAAAAGTCGGCGGTGCTGGATATCTGACGCGGTCTCGAGGCGAGCGCTGTCACCTCTCTCCCGCCATTTACTGAACTCAGATTTTTTTGAGGCACGTTTACGAAGGATGTGCGAGGGAAGGTCGCAGCAAACTATCGACGGTTAGTACAGTTGTACGCATGATGATGCGCCCTGCTCTGGGACTTGAACCACCTGCAACGTGTGGAATACCCGAACCTCTACGTGATATCAAAACTCAATCACTAGGCACACGTCCTCCACCTACCGGCGGTGACAGTCTTACACTTCCGGGGACCTTCAGATATTTCCTAACCACGGACATGTATTTAAAGTACGTTATGACACTCTCACCCTCCTCGTAAGCGACAGAGGGCTGGGATCGGTTATTGTCGGAGCACGGGCAGCTGCCCTCTATACGAGCAACACGCCTCCCTGGAGGTACTGATGACATTCTCTCACACATCGTCAGTATCAATGGAGTACGTCGCGACAAAGCTCTCCCATGTATCGAGATTCATTCTGGAATATAGCTATGTGGCCTCGAAGCTCCCCGTAACGCTGCCACCGAGGGCGAAAATTTTTTACAGTACTCTTCTGTGAGCAGTTCCACCTAACATGGCGGAAACCAAACACTCAACTCTCAGTTGGCCGCGAGAGTGGGAAACAATACATTACCACTCTCTGCCACCCACGGAGCGCGCGACGTGGTATCAAGTCTAGCGACTGACACATATCTTAGTTTGTTACCTCCGTGTCAGCACTTGACGTGGTTGACGCTCGGACCCTTCCGTGTCCGCATGACTGTTACTTTGCCCTGGTCAAATTTACCGCGCTTACATGTTTCAAGGGAATGACAATGGACTACATCTTCGGCGAACGGGAGAAATGGAACTTGATTGCTGGTGGTACCTGCAAAATGCTCACAACGCTCTAGATCGCACGCCTTGATACCGAACGCTCTTCGCAGATTTTTCGCGCAGTGTTTTCGTAAACCCACCGCTAGTTGGGCGAGGTGGTTATAACGTAGCGCGGAGCAACACAACGAAGAGAGAATGACTTGAATTGCAAGCCATCGGCTGATTCATTGTCTGCTAAATTCATTGAGGCGTTAGCAACGTAGCATGACATTGTTGTAGATATTTTACACGGCTGGTATCGGAAATACCAAATGCCAGTTGCAGTGGACAAGCAAACTTTAGTTGCACCATGGCTTGAAGAAATATTCTTTTATCTAGAATAGAGCAAACAATATAAAAAGATATTTTAGTTTATGCTTTGAATCATGTTTTTATTGTAACACTCTATTACACATTTAATCATCGTAGTTATAAGAAGCAATAATGACACTGGTATAGGCATGCGTATTCAAATACGGAGATATGTAAGCAGGCAGAGTACGGCGCTGCCGTCGGCAACGCCTTTATAATATAACCAGCGTTTGGCGCAGTTGTTAGATCGGTTACTGCTGCTACAGTGGCAGATTATCAAGATTTAAGTCAGTTTGAACGTGGTGATGTAGCGAAGCATGACCGATGGGACACAGCAGCTCCGAGGCTGTGATGAAGTGGGGAGTTTTCCGTACGACCATTTCACGAGTATACCGTGAATATCAGGAATCCGGAAAACATTAAATGTCCAACATCGCTACGGCAGGAAAAAGATCCTCCAAGAACGGGATCAACGACGACTGAAGAGAATCGTTCAACGTGACGGAAGTGCAACCCTTCCCCAAATTGCTGCAGATTTCAATGCCGGGCCATCAACAAGTGTCAGCGTGCGAACCATTCAAAGAAACGCCATCAATATGGGCTTTCGGAGCCGGAGGCCCAGGGGTTGGGTTGTTTGGGGAAGGAGACCAAACAGCGAGGTCATCGGTCTCATCGGATTAGGGAAGGACGGGGAAGGAAATTGGCCGTACCCTTTCAAAGGAATAATCCCGCCATTTGCCGGGAGCGATTTAGGGAAATCACGGAAAACCTAAATCAGTATGGCCGGACGCGGGATTCAACCGTCGTCCTCCCGAATGCGAGTCCAGTGTACTAGCCACTGCATCACCCGGAGGCCCAGTCGTGTACCTTTAAAGACTGCAGGACACAAAGCTTTGCGCCTCGCCTGGGCCCGTCAAAACCGACATTGGACTGTTGTTTGGAAACATGTTGCCAGGTCGGACAAGTCTAGTTTCAAATTGTATCGAGCGAATGGACCTGTACGGGTATGGAGACTACCTCATGAATCCATGGAACCTTCATGTCAGCAGGAGACTGTTCAAGCTGGTGAAGGCCCTGTAATGGTGTGAGGCGTGAGCAGTTGGAGTGATATGGGGTCCCTGATACGACCAGATACGACTCTGACAGGTGAGACGCACCTAAGCATCCTGTCTGATCAATTACATCCATTCACGTCCTTTGTGCATTCCGACGGACTTGGGCAATTCCAGCAGGACTATGCGACACTCCACACGTACAGAATTGATACAGAGTTGCTCCAGGAACACTTTTCTGGATATAAAAACTTCCCCTCGCCACCAAACTACCCAGACATGAACATTATTGAGGATATCTGGAAGGCCTTGCAACATGCGGTTCAGAAGAGATCTCCACCCGCCCGTACTCTTACGGATTTACGGACAGCCGTGCAGGATTCATGGTGTCAGTTTCCTCCAGCACTACTTCAGACATTAGTCGAGTGCATGCCTCGTCATCTTGCGGCACGTTTGCTTGCATGCAGGGGCCCTATAAGATGTAAGGCAATTTCTTTGGCTCTAGTTATAGACCCATGTACCTTATCGCCTAGAGCGAATATTTGGAATTAATAGGAGCAACGCCGGAAGAGGGGTACCTCAAAATACTTGCATTTAGGCCGGTATTACACTACCAAATTTCTTTGTCAAAGATTTGATCAAAGATGTGATCCAATATTCCGTCCAATATATTTGACAAAGATCTTTGACGTAGCGCTAGAGGGGGTATTACACTGTCATCAAATTTTTCGTCAAAGTTCAAGATGGCTGACAACAACTTGTTATTAACCGCAGCAGTTCTACGTACTCCAATTGCATTGTGTGCACATGCGGAAAAGAAGTGGGGGAAAAAATGGAACCATACATACGAGGTTGACAGTCTTAAAAGTCCTGGGATTACAACTTGATAATAAATTCAGTTGGGGGGAGCACACCACAGAACTGCAGAAAGGCCTTAACAAATCTGTGTTTGCAATTCGAGTGTTAGCAGACATAGGCAACATAAAAATGAAAAAGCTTGCATACTTTCATTCCATAATGTCATATGGGATAATATTTTGGGGTAAATCTTGAAGTCAAACAAGTTTTCAAGGTCCAAAAGCGTGTAATACGTATTATTTGTGGAGTAAATTCACGGACCTCCTGCAGAAACCTCTTCAAATAACTGGGTATACTAACTACTGCCTCTCAGTATATTTACTTCTTAATGAAATTTGTCATAAATAATATATCTCTTTTTCCAACAAACAACTCAGTTCATACATACAATACCAGGAACAAAAATGATCTGCACAAGGACTTAAAAGCACTTACTTTAGTTCAAAAAGTGGTCCACTACTCAGGAACACTCATCTTCAATAATTTTCCAGGAAACATAAAAAATTTAGTTAGAAATAAAGATCAGTTTAAAAGGAGCCTGAAAGACTTACTACTGGCTAACTCCTAGTACTCCATTGGCGAAATTTTTAATAGAAACAAATGATGTATTGTATTTATTCATACTATTAGTATTGTTATTTCAGCTTTTATAAAATCGACATGTTCCACATCCACGGGGCTCTCCTCAGCATGGATCTATGGAACAAAAAAGTAATCTAATCTGGGTGAAGCCGTGGGTTTTACGACGACACGATAAAAGCATTTAACAAAACTTGTTACATGAGCTTACAGTGGAAGACGTGAAGTCGTACATCAATTGCTTAAGAATGGATGAGCATACATTTCTGTATGTGCTCAATGAAGTGTATCCTCATATCACAAAGCACAATATTCACTTAAGAACTGCTACATCTTCAGAAGAAAGGCTCACTATAACACTCCGATTCCTTGCTACAGGAGAGGGTTATGTTAGGTTAGGTTAGGTTAGGTCAAGTTAGGTCTCCAATCTTCTTAATCTATTTTTTTATTCAGGGTGCCTCACGTTGTAAAGCGCCCCATCAGCTTCAAACATCTCTATTAATTTTGTAGTTGTCGGCACACACCAATTGTATTTACCGGCAATGGTTATAAAAACACTACAGACGACAGTACGCTGCAGCGATGCTAGCGCTCCATGTGGTAACATGTCACATTGCGGTGAACAGAAGACAAGCGGTTTCTTTGATCAAATATACAGCGAGGCCCTAGATTTGATCAAATATTGGACGACATTTGACAAAGTCCCTATTACACTATCAAATATCTTTGACAAAGATATTGGACAAAGATATTGGACAAAGAAATTTGATAGTGTAATACCGGGCTTAATCAGATAAGGTGAGCCATATCGCTGGTCGATCATCAGCGATCGGCTTGTTATCTTTGGCGCGTCCCCGGGCACGAGCATCTTTGCGTTTTAGACTGGGGCGCGTGGGACGGCGAGAGGTAGTCAGTTTGGGGCGGCCGGTGAGACTGGCGGAGTTTTGGCTCGGGCGTAAGCACATGTGTGATGTCTGTTACGCTGGAGCTGTTTGCTAATCGTGAAACTCCTGCGGAGGCTACTGGTTGCCTGGAACGCATTTAATATAAACTGTGCCAAGCCTGGCAGTGAGAGGGGATTCCGGAGTTGGTGTTGGCCTAGATGTTTGTACAAATTGATGAGTCTGTGTGAGAAGCACGCCGTGGGCCTGTTGGTTGCTTCGTCCTTCTGGCAGCTACCGCAAGCGGATGTTCGGCCGGAATGTCTACAGTTTGTGGTGAGCATAGTGTGAACAAGTTCTCGTAGGATGTGCTCCCAGCCTGACTCTTAGCCTGTGTTATTTGTGGGTGCCGACCCCTTGTCTGTTACTGCTTCCGGGTGTCCTGTAAGATTTCACAGCAAAACTGTGTTTTTGTAGCATTATGTGTTTCTGGCTCAGCTTCCGCCTAGAAAGGGGAAAGATTTGGAATTCCCTAATGCCGTAATTTAAACATATATAAAAATAATGTTCTTTCAGAATAGGCGCCTGTTTCTTTGGGACACTGCAGTTCAAACAGGAGTGGTGTAATGTTAATGAGTATTTGTCAAATGAAGCGTATGTAATGTCTTGCTGTTTTCTGGGCACGCAGCTGTGTTATTGAACTCATTTAGAAGTGTTATGTTGGATAAACGACATCTCCCCACTTCAGTGTATGTTTTTCCGTAGTATTGTACGGTTTTTCGGATATTTGTCAGTGGGACGTATTGATTCAGTTTGGTTTTTCTCTTTCTTTGAATTACGGTGAATTGTTTAGTTTATCTGGTTATTGGCTTAACTCGCGCTTCAAGCATTAAATCAGCTGTTTTTGAAATTTTTTTTAATGCCTGTTTAATGTCAGATTCAAATGTAACTTCATTTATGTTATTTGAAATGAATGTGTTGGATTGACCTTAATGAATTATGTGCAGTCGAAGTAAGGGACCCAGTTCTTCATTAGTGCTTAACAGTGGCGTGTGGTTCGGGTTGTGAGCCCCGCGCTCGTACCATAAGGATATCGATCCACTACGCCCATCGAAATTGTAGCGTCTGTTTTGATATCTTTGATTGCTGAACAAAACGATGTCCGTTCCGGGTTCGAACCCCGCAACTGCTTAGATTTTGAAGAAAAATCATCAGCATTGGTGGCACAGGTGTTTTAGCAATGGAAGTCACACTTATTCCGTCGACGACATTGTCAGAGAAGCGAAGAATAGCAGCAGATGTTCGGGGACCCTCTTGACATTGGGGTGAGGAATTGTTTCAAAAGCGGAAGAAGGCACGAGAACGCAGATCGCAATGAAAACCAATGCATTAAACTCCCATAATGTGTACCCACATGAGATGTAGTCTATAATTGAAAACGTCTCATGACAACTTCTTAATTGGCAACAGATTTCGGAATAGTACCCCGTTCGGACCTCCTGGAGGGGACTACGAAGGGGGAGGTGAGCATGAGAAAAGTATCGAATAACCAATGAAAGGATAACGTTCTTCGAGTCGCGGCGTTGGATTTCAGAAGTTGGAACGTGGTAGGGAAGGTATAAAATCTGAAAACAGAAATGCAAATACTCATTCTAGATATAGTGATGGTTAGTGAAGTGAAATGGAAAGAAAACAAGGACTTCTGATGACTATAGGGTAACATCACAGAATGGTATAACTGTAGAAACATTCGTTACAAATAGGAAGGTAGGGAAGAGAGTGAGTTGATGTGAAAATTTTGCTGTGATAGGGTTCTCATCAGATTCGAAAGTAAACCAACACTGACATTATTATCGACAGCAAACCTTTTTTAGAGTGGTGATCGTTTCTCCCTATGTAAGTCGGTCTCAATAAAATATTTTCGCATTCGGAGGAGAAAGTTGGTGATTGGAATTTCGTGAGAAGATTCCTTCGCAACGAAAAACGCTTTCTTTTTAGTGATCCCCAGCCCAAATCCTGTATCATTTCAGTGAGACTCTCTCCCATATTTCGCGATAATACAAAATAGTCTGCCCTTGTTTGAACTTTTTCGATGTAAACCGTCAGTCCTGTCTGGTAAGGATCCCACATCGCGCAGCAGTATTCTAAAAAAAGACAGACAAGCGTAGTGTATGTAGTCTCCTTAGTGGATCTGTTACGTTTTAAAGTGTCCTACCAATAAAACGCAGTCTTTGATTAGCCACAACATTTTCTGTGTTTTCCTTCCAATTTAAGTTATTCGTAATTGTAATTAATATGTATTTAGTTGAATTTACGGCCTTTATATATGACTGATTTATCGTGTAACCGAAGTTTAACAGATTCCTGTTAGCATTCACGTGGATTAGCTCACACTTTTCGTTATTTATGGTCAATTGCCAATTTTCGCATCATTGAGATACCTTTTCTAAATCTTATTGCAGTTTGTTTTGATCTACTGATGACTTCATTAGTCGATACATGACAGCGTCATTTGCAAAACAACCTAAGACGGCTGCTCAGATAGCCTCCCAGATCGTTTATATAGCTAAGGAACAGCAAAGGGCCTATAACACTACCTTGGCGAACGCCAGAAATCACTTCTGTATTACTCGATGACTTTCCGTCAGTTACTACGAACTGTGACCTCCCTGACAGGAATTCACAAATCCAGTCACATAACTGAGACGATATTCCATAAGCACGCAATTTAACTACAAGCCGCTTGTGTGGTACAGTGTCTAAAGCCTACGGGAAGTCCAAAAATACGGAATTGATCTGAAATCCCTTGTCGATAACACTGATGCGAATAAAGAGCTAGTTGTGTTTCACAAGAACGATCCTTTCTAAACTCATGTTGACTGTGTGTCAATAGGCCCTTCTCTTCGAGGTAATTCGTAATGTTCGAACACAATACACGTTCCAGAATCCTGCTGCATATCGACTTTAATGATATGGCCCTGTAATTACTTGAATTACTCCTAAGACCTTTCTTGAATGTTGGTGTGACCTGTGAAACATTCCAGTCTTTGGGTACGGATCTTTCGTGGAACGAACGGTTGTATATGATTGTCAAGTATAGAGCTAATGCATCAGCGTACTCTGAGAGGAACCTAATTGGTATACAGTCTGGACCAGAAAACTTGCTTTTATTAAGTGATTTAAGTTCCTTCATTACTCCGAGGGTATTTACTTCTACAGTATTCATGTTGTCAGCTGTTCTTGATTCTAATTCTGGAATATTTGCTTCGTCTTCTTTTGTGAAGGCATTTCGGAAGGCTGTGTTCAGTAACTCTGTTTAGGCAGCACTTTCTACGATAGTATCTCCATTGCTATCGCCCAGAGAAGACATTGATTGTTTCTTGCCGCTACCATACTTCACATACGACCATAATCTCTTTGGAATTCAATACGTAAATGCAGAAGAAACCCTGACAGTCAGTGGGGTCTTGAATGCGGTTGTAGGGGAAGGAGGAGAAGAAAAGGTTACTGAAGAAAACGGGCTTAGTACGTGGAATGAGAGAGGAGAAAGGCTAATTCAGTTCTACACTAAATTTCAGGTACAAGCTTCGAGTATTGTATTCAAGAATCGCAAGAGGTGGAGGTGTTTTTGGAAGAGGCTGGGAGGTACGGGAAAGATTTCAGTTAGAATACATCACGGTGAGACAGGGTTTCCGACATCAGATATTGGGTTATACGGCGTATCCAGGAGCAGATATAGACAAAAATCACAATTTAGTAGTGATGAACAGTACGCTGAAGCTTAAGAGACTAGTCAGGAGGAATCAGGGCGGAAAGAAGTGGGATACGGAAGTACTAAGGAATGAAGAGATACGATCGAAATTCTCTACGGCTATAGATACAGCAATAACCAATAGCTCAGAAGGCAGTACAGTTGAAGAAGAGTGGACATCTCTAAAAAGGGAAACCACAGAATATGAAGAGAATAACGTAGGATGAAACAATGTTGCTGTGAAGGAACCGTGAATAACAGAAAAATATACTTTAGTTGATCGAAGGAAGTACAAAAATGTTCAGGGAATTTCAGGTATATAGAAATACAAGTGGCTGAAGAACGAAATAGGTAGGAAATGCAGAGAAGCTAAGACAAAATAGCGGCATGAAACATGTGAAGAAATAGAAAAAGAAATGATTGTCGGACGTGCTGACTCAGGATATGGAAACATGTAATGGGAATTCCACTGTTAAATGCAGAGGAGAGAGCGTATAGGTGGAAAGACTACACTGAAGGCCTCTTTCAGGGGAAGATTTGTCTGATATGATAGAAGAAGAAACAGTAGTCAACATAGAAGAGATGGGGGATTCAGTATTAGATTTTGAAAGAGCTTTGAAAGACTTAAGATCATATAAGGCCCAAATGATAGATATCACTCCATCACAACTTCCAAAATCATTGGAGAAACTGGTAACAAAAAGACTATTCACGTTGGTGTGCAGAATGTATGAATCTAGCGATACACCATCTAATTTTCGGAAAAGTATCTTTAAGTCGATTCCAAAGACTGAAAGAGCAGACAAGTGTGAGAATTATAGCACAATCAGCTTAACAGCTCATTCGAAGTTGCGGGCTAGAATAGTACACACAAGAATGAAATAGAAAGTTGTGGATGTGTTAGAAGACGATCAGTTTGGCTTTAGGAAAGATAAAGGCACCAGAGAGGCAGTTCTGAGATTGCGGTTTATAATGAAAGCAATGCTAAAGGAAGCTCAAGACACATTCGTAAGCTGTATAGAGAGACGGGCAAAATACAACATGTACAAGAGTCAAGAGGGAATAATAAAAGCAGAAGACCAAGAACGGAAGGTTTTATTAAAAAGGGTTGAAGACTACTCTTCAAGGTGTACATCGAAGAAGTATTGTAGGGAATAAAAGGAAGTTTGAGACGTGGAATTAAAATTCGCGGTTAAAGGACAAGAATAATAAGAGTTGCTGATGACATTACTATCTTCAGTGGAAGTGAAGAATTATAGGATCTGCTGAATGGCCTGGTCTAACGAGTACAGAATATGGATTGAGAGTAAATCGAAGAAAGATGAAAGTAATGAGGAGGTGTGTAAATGAGATGCGAGAAGCTGAACATCACGATTGATGATCAGGAAGTAGATAAAGGAACTCTGCTACTAGGCAGTGAAATAATCCTTGACAGACGGAACAAGGAGGATATCAAAAGCTGACTAGTACTGGCAAAAAGGGCATTCCTGGCCAAGAAAAGTGTACTAGTATCAAACATATGCTTTCATTTCAGGAAGAATTTTCTGACAATGTACATTTAGGTCACAGAACTGTATCTGTGTGAAACATGGACTGTGAGGAAATCGGAAAAGAGGAAAATCGTACCATCTGAGACGTGGCGCTGCAGAAGTATGTTGAAATTTAGGTGGACATTTGGTAAGAAGTGAGGAGGTCCTGCGTAGAATCGGAGAGGAAAGGAATATATGGAAAACACTGACAACAAGGAGATAGTGAAAGGGGATCTTTTAAGATGTCGGGGAATAACTTCAAGGCAGTAGAGGAAGCCGCAGAGAGTAAAACCTGTAGAGAAAGTTACAGATTGGAATACATGCAGCAAGTAATTGAGGACATAGGTTGGAAGTACTACTTTGAGATGAAGAGTTTGGCACAGGAGGAGATTACATGGCGATCTACCTCGAACTACTCATAAAACAAATGGCACGAAACAAAATACAAAAAAAAAACAAGTTCAAGCAGTAAGTTATCTTAAGCCTCTCCACACCTGCAGCTGCTGAAAATATTTAATGTACGTGCCAAAACGCGTAGCACAGCTTAAGCATGTGCAACTTCGAAAAGGTTAAATGATCAATCGATTTGTACTGCATTCACTTCGGTCAGCACCACAGGTCTGCATTCATGGGATCTGTGTCCCCTGGCCAAGGGATGCTGATCGAGGACCATAGCTCACATCCTCGCCAGTGCAGTCGGCTCTGAACTTCCCCATCATCCAGCTACTGTTTCCCGCGGAGTTCATACATTATCGCGACAAACAGCTGATAATCGAAAGGTTGAAATCAGTGCTGTAAGGTGGAGAAGGAGAAACAGTCCAATCACGTTTTGTTAGCTCTTCTCAGGTGCGCAGACTTGAGTGAGCCCTTACTTTTCATGGAAAATGTGAAGATCGCTTGCATTTCTCTGGCGATGAACACAATGAAGTTTTTTTTCAATTTACTGATGATAGCACAGTTCACTTCAGAGATGATGGTTGCATCCCGTAGCAGGAAATCGAGCGGAATAACCTCTTCAGAGTCCCAAAGGACCGTCGCGATGACTTTACTGGCTGAGGTTGCGGCTTTCTTCGAAGGAGGGGTGGTGCGGTGCCACTCCAAGGATTTCTGTTTTGTTTCCAGTGAGAAGAGAGCAACCCATGTTTCATCGTCAGTGAATATAAGTCTGGCATTTGCGATACTCCCGATTAATTTTGTGTGTCATTCCATTTCAAGTCGCTCCGTACTCATACTCCTAGTTATAAGGTAGCAGCTGTTCGTAACGCGCTAACATTTCCGCACCCAACATCCTTCGTTGCTCTTTATGGTGTTCTTTTAGGCGGCGAGAAACGCAGATGGCATACACCTTTGATTAGCCCAAGTGGTGGACGAGTGTGTGAGGACTACAGAGACGCTCTGTTCTGCAGCTAGGTATTGTGATCTGTCCCCAAGTTCCAAAATTGCAGTGGCAACAGTGAGGTGCTGGCAGTCGGTACGTGAGAGACTGGATAGGTTTGCGCGACCTTGTTGCATTTCATTGTGATTCTTTGTTTACTGTCAGGTCTCCGTAGACATTCTTGAAGCGCCAATGAATATGTGCGATGCTCTGGTTTTCCGCCAAAAGGGACTCAATAACAGCTCTTTGCGTGGAATGCATCTCAGTTATAGACGCCATTTTGAAGGCTGCATGTTGAAGGTTAACTATTGCACCGCCACTTACTATAACTTCCAATATAGCACCTGAAGGGGGAATATTCTTCGATGTCTCACAAGAAATACTGCATTTTTCAGCCAAAATTGGACAAGAAAGAAAAATAAGTGACATTGCTTACTGAACCACCCTTGTACTACTAAATTTCACTTCGATGTCAGGCATTTTAAATGAATTTGTTATTAATTAAATTATTTTTATCATCATTTTTTCTGGGACGTAATGTATTATTTGTCATAAATTTGTGAGGGAATATATGTGAAAACCTGAAAAGAAAAATGGGGAGTCTCACTCTCGTTGCAATGAGGGCTAGTGCAGTGAAATGGAAAGAAGATAAGGATGGATGGTCACATGTGCAAAGGGTAACGTCAAAAGCAGCGGTAGGATTCGTCATGAATAGCAAAACAGTGCAGAGAGAGAATTACTGCGAAGAGTTAAGTTATAGAACTACTGTCGCAATCAACAGGCGAGCTACGCCAACAACGGAAAGATTATCTTGATAATTTTTTAGCGTCGTATACGTAGGAGAGAGCAATATATGGATTGTGAGACAAGAACATGGAGATTGTCCCTTGCATTTACAGCTTTTGGGACAATGTTATTAAGGAAGATGTTGAAATTAAATTATCAAGTAACTTTACGAATACAGATGGTTGTTTCTGTTTAAATTATGCATGGAGAACTGATCTCTCACTCTTCAAAAACAGAGGGGCGGAATTTATGCTACCTCACCGTTGGATATTAATTTCATTATCGATAACTTCTTACGCCTGCTGTCTTGATTTGTGAAGGCGCTGGTGTTATCAGTGTGTTTGTTATGTGTATGCGTGTCTGTGTGTTTTATCTTTATGGAGTTTCTCTTAAAACCACAGTTTTAAATTTGCTTGCACAGCACTTACTTGCTGCAGTTTTGCCTTGAAAATGGCAGGATGTGCTCCTATGGAAATAGCGGTAGCTGTGCATGACGTCACCCGGCTGTATTCCCGTAAGTTATGTGAATATATTGATTGACTCTTCAATCAATACAGGCTCACGGAATTTTAACAGTACACCATACTGTTATGCAGAACGCCTGTCTTGTAGCGTCAGCAATTAGAGTTGGCTGATCATCCTCGTGACGCTTTCGAGCTTGCTAAACGAACTTATAGCAAAACGAGCTGCTCTTCTTTGAATATTCCTTAGTTCATGTCTGGTATTGATGTTGTACTGATCAGCGTTAGTCAAGTTTTGGCAGAAAGAAACGTCTTCTAAGTTTCTTCCTTTGTTGATGGACTACATTACCTGAGGAATATTCCAGTGAATATCAGTCTGGCATCTAACACGCGCCCTATTAATTTTATGTGGTCAGTCCATTTCAAATCGCTCTGCACGCAGACTCCTTCATATATCATGGGAGCAACTGCTTTAATAATGATGGAGAGTAAAGCGAAGTTCAAAACAATCATCCCGAATCAATGGGAAAAAAGTTGGTACTGAACTCCTGGGAACCGATGTACGCCTCGTGTTCTCTAAGGCTGTTATTACGGCGATAATAAAGCCCATATTAGGCAGTGCAGTTGAAGAGAAATCGATATATCTAAAAAAGGCAATCACAGAAGATGGACGAAAAAATGTAGGTACAAAGGACATACCAGCAAAGGTACCTTACGTAACAGAACAAATACTTTAGCAGATCGACGAACGAAGCAAGTCTAAAAATGAAAGGAAAACATCGAGTTATAGCAATACAAATCACTTCTGCTTCAAGTAAATAGGATGTGAAATACGAAGAAATTGATAACAAATTTTTGTTGAAAGGATAGATTCAACATACAGTTTGCCAAAGCAATCTCCAGTAAAATTAAGAGAAATGGCGTCAAAAAAAGAGCAAAAGTAATTCCACTATTAACCTAAGCGGAAGGAACTCAGAGATGGAAAGAGCGCGTTGAAACCCTGTACGAGTGGGAGGAACAGTCTGATGACATGACAGAAGGTAAATGAGCATCAATAGGGAAGACATTGGTATTACAATATTAGAGTCAGAGCTTCAAAGTGATCTGGAAGACTTCTTGTCAAGTAAGGTGGATGTCATAGATAACATTCTTTCGAAATTTCCAAGATCACTGGGGGCAAATTGGTTTGTAGACCCTGCAAAGTTTCGAAGACACCAAGGGTAGGCAAGTGCGAGAACCACTGCACAGCTAGCTTTAGACCTCAAGTATCTATGCTTCTGACTAGAATGATATACAGAAAAATGAGGAATAAAGCTGAGAATGTGTCCGACGACGGATGTTCTAAATTAGCAGGAAAACAGATCTAAACTACGGGGAAACAGACGTCTTATACATTGTGTTCAAGAACGAAGATGTAATCAGAAGATTGACAGACGAAGAACGAGATGCTCAGATCAGAAGTCCTTTGGAATCTGCTTACTGAGCTCATCTCTGGGTCTTCATCAACAACTTTTGCTCCCACATCTCACATTTCCGTTAAATACTAAACTGGCGATCTCTTGATGTCTCAGTAAATGTCCTATCAACTGATCCCTTCCTTTAGTGAACTTATCACACAAATTTCTTTTCTCCCTTCTATTAAGCACTTCCTCAATGGTTACATGATCTACCAATGTAATTTTCAGCATTATTAGTACCACCATATTTCCAAAGATTCCATTCTCTTCTTCTCTTAAATGATTATCGCCCATGTTTCACTGCCATACATGGCTACAATCCATACAAATACCTTCAAAAAAGACTTCCTAACACTTCAATTTATATTCGACGTTAACGAGTTTCTCAACTTCAGAAATGATTTTCTTATCATTGCCAGTCTACTCTCTATTTCAGCCATCGTAAGTTATTTTCCTGATCATATTCCAAAAGTAATTTTCTACTTTAAGCATGTCGTTTCGTAATCTAATTTCCTTAGAACCACTTGATTTTATTCAACACCATTCATTTATCCTCGTTTTTCTTTTGTCGATGTTCTTCTTATATCCTCCTTTCAAGACACCGTCCATTCCATTGAAATACACTTCCCAGACCTTTGCTGCCCGCGATAGATTACGAAATCAGCGGCAAACTTCAGCGTCTTTATTTATTCCCCTTAAACTTTAATTCCTTCTATAAACTGTTCTTTGGTTTATTTTACTAGTTGCTCAGTGTATAGATTGAAGTACATGGAGGATAAGCTACAATTCTGCTTCATTCCCTTCTCAACGATTACTTTCATTTCGTGCCTCTCGACTGTTATACCTGCCGTCTGGTTTATGTACAAGATGTATATAAGCTCTCGGTCCCTACATTTTACTCCTGCTTCCTTCAGAATGTCCAATGTAACTTCGGAGTACACTCCAGTCGACGTTGTTAAAAGACTTCTCCAAATGTACAAAAGCTATGAAAGTTGGCTTGCCTTTCCTAAACGTGTCTTCTAAGATAAGCCGGAGTGTCAATCCTGCCCGGGTGTTCCTACATTTGCGTGGAACCCAAACTGAAGTTGCCGAGGTCGGCTAATACCAATTTTTTCATTGTTTTGTAAATACGTCGTGTTAGCGCGAGAACATAGCTAATTGGCTCAAATGGCTCTGAGCACTATGCGACTTAACTTCTGAAGCCATCAGTTGCCTAGAACTTAGAAGTAATTAAACCTAACGAACCTAAGGACATCACACACATCCATGCCCGAGGCAAGATTCGAACCTACGACCTTAGCGGTCGCCCGGTTCCAGACTGTAGCGCCTAGAACCGCACGGCCACTCCGGCCGGCTCATAACTTATTAAACTGATAGTTTGACAGTATTCACACCTGTCAACACCTGTTTCTTATTAAATTACATTCTCCTTGAAGTCTGAGGGTATTTCAAATGTCTCATACACCTTGGCTGCCAGGTGTAATGATTTTGTTATGAGCTGCTCTCCCAAGAACAGTAATAGTTCTGAGGGAATGTCGTCTGCTCCGGTGGCCTCGTTCCGACATAGGTATTTTAGTTATCTGCCAAATTATTCTCACAATATCATGTCTCCTCCCATAACAACTTTGTCCCAACCACTTACCATATTTCTGTCTTCAATTGCATTTACTTTGTACAGCCTTTCTGTATGTTCTTTCCCCTTCTTTGCTTAGGACTGGTTATCCATATGATAACCATACAGCTACTTCTCTTTTCTCCAAACGCCTCTTTAATATGCTTCTATATCCTTCCATTTGTCCTTTAGCCATTCGTGCTTAGCCATTTTGAATTTCATGTCAATCATATTTTCAAACGTTTGTATTCCCTTTCACCTGCTTCATTTGCTGCGATTTTGTATTTTCTCCTTTCATGAGTTATATTCATCCTCTCTTTGATATCCAAGGATTTCTGCTAGGTCTTATTTTTTCACCTATCCTCTGCGGCCCTCACTATTCCACTTCTCAAAACTACTCATTCGTCTTCTGCTGCTTTTCAATCGTTGCATAGTGCTCCGTCGTAAACTCAGGATATTGCAACTTATCCCCAGGACCCATCTCCTTGATATGCTATAGGTGACTATTTGCAAATTCTTCAGAATTAATCTACAGTTCGTAATCAACAATTTGTGGCCAGAGACCATATCTGCCCCTTTATAATCTTATTCCAAAATCTCTGCCTTTCTATTATACAATAAGACCTTCTTTTACAATTCTAAACCAAGTTTCTGCGATGATTAAATAATGTTCTATGCAAAATCCTACCAGGCTGCTTCTTCTTTCATTCCATTCCCCCACTCGATTTTCACCTACTAGTTTTCCTTCTATTCCTTTTCTTATTATTAAATTCCAGTTCCCAGTCAAAATTATATTTTCCTCTCCTGTACCTCCGTAAACAATTTATCTGATGTCATCACACATTTTTTCAGTCTCTACCTCATCTGCGAAGCTGGTTGGCATATAAACTAATACTACAATGGTAGTTTCATTATATACACCGAAGAAAATATGACGATATCACACAAAAGTAGGATTAAAATTTAGGATAAACTTTTAACAATAATACGATTTGCTGATGACATTACTAGCCTGAGTGAAGGTGAAGAAGAATTACAGTATATGTTGACTGGAACGAATATGCTGAAGTTACACAATGCATTTGGAATAAACAGACGAAAAGCGAAATAATGCAGAGGAGCAGAAAATAAGTTAACAATAAAACTAACATCAAATTTGGTGACCACGGAATAGATTAAATGAATAAATTCTAATACACACGTTTTGTCTGGTATACATAGAGGAGCCATTCTAAACCACTCGACGAAATTTTAAAGTGATCTGAAGGTGAAAAGTGTATTTATGCTTTTTCAGCCCTCCTTTCTCATGTTTACCAGTGTCGTCTGCACTGAGGGTTTCTACACTGGCATACATGTGTATGAAACTGCAAACGGTTCCTCTAAGACCCCACAGTTCGGCAACACTTACAGTGCCGCCTATGCACCTTTGTAAGGGAACTGGTTTGAGACACACTTTCATTGATTCCCAGACGCCGACAGCATAGGAAAACCTTCTGACACCTCTCAGATTTCACATTTATCCAGTAAGCACTAGTGCATCAGTGGTGTAACGCCATTAAGCTGTTTTGTTTGGCTGCATAATCAAGTCATTATGAGATAGCTGTCGCACAGTGTGGTGTATGTTTTTCTCATGTTATCGTCATTGTTTCCAGAGAAGGGTAAGAACTCTTTGAAAGATAAAGTGTACTTTAACCTTTGACCTCTCTCTGTGCACATGAATTAGAAAGATTGTTTCATTTTACTGCATTATTGTACAGACATTGTAGTGTTCTGCTGTGGCCAACCAAACCATTGCTCTGTCTTGATATGACGTGTTACAACAACACACTGTGAACATGCTAGATACGTCACAGATTGTGGAAGGAAAGATGGGACAGCGGCAATAGGAGACAGGTCGTACTGCGTGATGTCCAAGCCAGTGCTGTCGTCATTACACTACAACGCACATGGATCACACTACTGGGCAGAATGCTTACTGGTACTGATGAGTGACATCAGAGACTCCAGCCAGTCCCTGTGTAGCTGCTACTGGGCAAGCAGTGTCGTGGCAGACTGTTCAATGATAATCGCAGGAACTATGCCTTCGTCCCCACAAGTCAGTGAAGGTGACCAAATTGATTTCTCATCATCAAGTGACCAGGCTGCAGTTTGGAAGACAGCACGTACAGGGAACTATGGAGCGTAAGCACTGGGCGCTCTTCACATATAATTCACCAAGTACGGCGATTACAGCAAGATTACGTCACTATTTGCAGGTGAAGAGTCATCGAAACATAATTTCCTGATTGACGTCTTCAGTGGGGGATCTGTCGTGATTTGGGAAGGTCTCAAGCCAAGCAGGAAAACGCCTCTCATCGGCATGCCACCTCCAACACTGAATGCCCATCTCTGCAGGAATGCGATAGTGGAACTGTATACCAATCGAGAGGCTGTAGCATTTAGGCCACACTGCACACTGACCCAAGACAACGATTGGCCTCAAATTGGCTGGGTCATCCGAGAGTGTCTCAATGCAGTGCGCATCACAGTGATAGAATGGACTTGTCAAGTGTGGCACACGTAAAGTTGGTAAGCATCACTGACTTGCGTATGTGAATACACAGTTCCCACAACTATTGTTGAACTGTCTGCGTTGACATCAACTGGGCAATAGCAGCAGCATGGCTATTTGCTATGGATGAAGCTGTTAGTCATCAATTCCCGACCGCCCTCCGCAGAGTTTGAGCCTCCCATAGTGTAGCTCAGTGGAGTAGGTTCCACCCTCTACGTCGTGTAATAGGGACCATCTCTGGATGTCGTTGCAGCATCCTTTCTACCACAGTGTGACACGCCTATCACATTTGCAATGTAAGGCTGTGACCTGCTATCCTCGAACAGCGCAGCGTCATGGCTAACCTGACAGGAAGACAGCTGCCTCCATATCATAATGTAGTAAAACAAAACAAACATTCCAATTCCTCGGCGCTGGGGTGAGCCACAGATTATTCACAGAATATTTACCATGCATTGTATACAGTGACGACAACACGAGAAAGGCACACACGGCACCATGCGACAACTCTCTGGAGCGTGATTTGATTCTACATCGAAACAAATCAGTTGAATGCCGCTAATGCTTACTGGCCGCGTACAAAACTGAATGGTTTGCCTATCCCATCGTCGTGTAGGGCGAATGAGCATCTTTTTAATGCGATTTTGTTAGGTGACGTTTAACAGCGGTTAAGTAACTGAAAAATGCATTTTAACGATCATCTGTTTTTATTTGTACATTAATTTCTAGCAGTTTCGGTCATGTTCCATTGTTACAGGCGAAAAGGCTAGAAAAAGATCAGGTGAACACGTAGATCATTTTCTTTTGTGGTTGATGGAAAATTTAAAACGTCGTAATAGGTATACGAAAAGAACACAACATTTTCCACAGAAGCCTAATAGCGATATGCTCAACGTAAGAACAGGAACAGTTGACAGCTGCTTACAGTGGTCCAATGTCAACTATAATTATAGTATAGATATTCTAAATTATTAATGTGGAACTGAATTACGACGGAAAAAGTTTAGTTCCTATTTTGTTCACCAGGTGCAAATCAGGGCTGTGAATGCAACGAAGACATATAGAAATGTTTGACTATGTACAAGTTTAGGTACGGATATGGGCAGAAAAGGTAAAACAAGTAAAAAAGGCATAATCATGATTTTATTATTAACCACCGCTTACACAATTTGTTCAGGACGAACATTGGAGACGCCGACGAGATGCTGCATCTGTATAAACCACGTGATCAACAAGCTCGCAGCAATTTCAGTGGAATCTGAGCAACGTGTCCCTCGTAAATGCATTCTTTTAGATATACCCAGAGCCAAAAGTCACTTGGATCCAGATGACGTACTCTTGCAGATACACACCTGGAAAACCTTTGAACGTAACACGTTCGTGAAGCGTTGGATTAAGTAGATCTTTCATTGGGTGAGCAACATGAAGTGTTACCACATCTTGCACGAAAACAGTAGGTTCCACACAGTTGCGCTCTTCCAAAGCAGGAATAACATGCTGTCCAAGGGGGTGTCAATAACGTGCAGAAAGGCACTCTCAGTTTATTCTCTTCAAAGAAAAATGGACCGAGAACGAAGATGCTTACGAATTTACACAATACAGTCACGTAAGGCGAGTACAGTGGCACTGCGTACACAACAGCCGGTTTAACAATACCACAAATTCGGTAGTTCTGTGTATTCACTGCAGGCTGTAGTGTAAAATGTACCTCGACACTCCGTAGAATACTGCTGGGCCACATCTCACCAATTTCCATCCGTTCCAGAAACCGAAGAGCAAATTCAGAGCGTTGCTATGGATCATGAGGTTTCAGTTGCTGCACCGTCTGGATCTTGTAACAGTACCACTGTAAAACAGACAGCAAAACTTTCCGTACTGCTGACCATGGGATGGACATCTCTCGCGACACTGTACAAACCCGGGGCATGGGTTGCATGTTCAGTTACAGCAACAGCAACCTCGTCAATAACGTTCATCGGGATACGACGCCTTCCTTTTCCAGCTGCCATTCGAAGTTCACCCGTGTTTTCGGACTTCATTATCATATTATTTAAACCATCGTATGAAATGGGGTCTCTCCTCAGACCTTTGAGTCGGCGTTACTCTCCCACTGCTGGACTGTGACAACTGCCGTTAAAATAAAACAGTTGCACTAACAAACAGTTGCACTAACTTTGCACTCTCTGTCTTATCGATATCCGTACCGTTCACTCACGTTATTGCTTGTCAAATGACAGAGGAGTTTTAATTTTTTTTTTATTCATCCATCTTCTGACTGGTTTGATGCATCCCACCACGAGTTCCTCACCTGGCCAACACTTTCATCTCAGAGTAGCACTTGCGAAATACATCTTCAATTATTTGCTGGATGTATCCCAATCTTTGTCTTCCTTACAGTTTTTGCGCTCTACAGCTCCATTTAATTGCATGAAAGTTATTCCCTGATGTCTTAACATAGATCCTGTCACCCTTTCCCTTCTGCTTGTCAATGTTTTCCATATATCCCTTTCTCGCCGATTCTCTAGAGAACGTCCTCATTCATCTCCTTATCAAGCCACATTATTTTCATCATTATTTCATAGCACCACATCTCAATTGCTTCGATTCTCTTCTGTTCAGGTTTTCCCACAGTCCAAGTCTCACTGCCATAGAATGTTGTGCTCTAAACGTATATTTTCAGAAATTTCTTCCTCATATTAGGACCAACGTTTGATACCAGTCGACTTCTCACGGCCAGGAATGCCCTTTCTTACCAGTGCTAAACTACTTTCTGCGTCCACTTTGCGTCATCCGTCATGGACTATTTTGCTGCCTAGGTAACAGATTTCCTCAACTTCATCTACTTCGTGATCACCAATTATGATAATCATCGTAATTGGTTCTCTCTATTCTCATTTCTGCTAATTCCAATTGCTTTCGTCTTTCATCTATTTACGCTCAGTCCATATTCTGAGGATACCAATGGCATAAGAGAATCTTGACAATGATATCCTTTCACCTTGAATTTTAATCCCGCTATTGAACCATTATTTTGTTTCAGTCATGTCGTCTTCGATGTATAGAGTGAACAGCAGAGGCGAAAGACTTTATAGCTCTCTTATAACCTTTTTAATCTGTGCACATCGCTCTTGGTCTTTCAATGTTATTGTTACCTCTTGATACTTGAACGTAATGCACATTGCCGATATCTCCATACAGCTTACCACCATTTGTCTCAGGATTTCGAACATATTGCACAGTTTTACACTGTCGAAGGCATTTTCCAGGTCGTCAAATCCTATGGACACTTCTTGGTTTTTCTTCAGTCTTGATTCCATTGTCAATCGCATCGTGAGAACTGCTTCTGAATCGTCATCTAACACATCCTGAATTTTCTTTTCCATTCTTTTGTATATTATTCTCGTCAGCAGCTTGAGTGCATGAACTGTTAAGCTAACTAGGCGATAATTCTCGCACGTGTCAGCTCTTGCTATTCTCGATGCTTTTCTGAAAGTCTGACGGTGTATCACCATTCTTATACATTCTACGTACCAACGTGAATAGTCGTTTTGTTGCCCTTCTTCCCCATGATTTTAGATATTCTTATGGAATGTGAGGTATCCCTTCTGACTTAATTGATCGAAAATCGTTCAAAGCTCTTTTAAATTCTGAATATAATACTGGATCTACTATCTCATCCATATGGGTTCCCGTTTGATCTTCTGTCACGACATCAGACACGTCCACTGCCTCAGTGTAACCTTTCCGCTTATCCGCCCTCGTTTTTAATTTCATCGAAGGTTCTTTTCGCTTTTCTACAAGCTGTATCAGTCTTTTCAACAATCATATCTTTTTCTATTTCTTCCTATTTTTAATCTAGTCGTTCCGTCTTAGCTTCCATGCACTTCGTATTTATCTAATCCCTAAGTGACTTCTATTTCTGCGTTCTTGAATTTCCTGAAAGTCATTGTACTTCCGTTCCTTCGTCGATCAACTGAAGTATTTCTTCTGTTGCCCTTGGTTTCTTCTCAGTTACCTTCCTTGTGCCTATGTTTTCCTCTCCAGCTTCTGCGACCCTTTTTAGAGTAGTCCATTCTTCTTCAACTGAACTGCCTACTGTGCTGTTCATCACCGCAGAATCTACAGCTTCAAAGAACTTCAAGCGTACCTCTTTATTCCTTAACACTTCCGTATCCCACTGCTCTGCGCACTAATTCTTCCTCTTTAGTGCCTTAAACGTCAGCCTGCACGTCATGATTACCAATTAGGATTGCGTGTCTAGGTCTGCTCCTTGGTCCGCCTTACAGTCCAATATCGGTTTTCGGAATCTCTGCCTGACTATTATGTAGTCTATTTGAAATTTTCCTACCTCACCTGACCTTTTCCAAGAATACCTCATTGTGATTCTTGAACAGAGTACTCACTAATACCATACCAAACTTAACTGCAGTCTTTGTCCCTCTCATTTCTGCTACCAAGCCCGTATTTGCCGGTAACCCATTGTTATGTGAACAGAATTCCAGTCCGTCATAAATATTAGAATTATAACACCCTTTACATACTGAATTACCTATTCAGTATTCTGATATACTTTGTCTATCCTTCCATTTTATGCCAGTTACGTAGTCATATATGGCTGACACATATTTGTCGGTGTTTGTTTGCTGTGGAATCTGATGAGAACAACCCTATAACCGAACCGTTCATAGAAACTCACGCTCCGTCCTACCTCCTGTTCATAGCGAATCTTGCTCCGATTGTTGCATTTTCTGTTGCTGTTCATATTACCCTGATCATATTACCCTATAGTCGTCCGACCAGAAATCCATGTCATCTTTCCATTACACTTCACTGATCCCAACAATATCTAGATTGATTCCGTTTTGAGATTTTCTAGCTTCCCTACCACGTATGAATTTCTGACATTACCGTCCCCCAGTCGTACAACGTCATCCTTTCGTTGGTTAGTCACTCTTTTTCACACTGTCACCCTCCCCCCCCCTCTCCGGGAGTCCCCTTCCGGATATCCGATTGAGGGAATAGTCTGGCAACTTTTTCAATGGCGAGATCATCGTGATATTTTTTTTTTCAGTTAAAGACGACATGTTCTGTGAATATGTCATGTCTCTTTAATGCGGTCTTTTTATTGGCTTCTGCAACTCTATGCCTTTGATCACTGGTGATTCTACCGCCTTTTAGGCGTGATTTTCCACCTCAAGGGCACGAGAGTATCCTGAACCTCTGTCGGCTCCCCCGTCTTCTTTGACTAACCTATTGGCAGAATTACGCTCACTCCTTATGACGGAAGTCTTCGGCCGACATTGCTGACAATTTTTATCCAGAATGTAAGCAGTGGCGTGGTACGAACCTGGGACCGAAAACGTTTACATTACTAGTCAATGACGCCACCCCTAGACGACAGGCAGTTTTCATACCGTCATACAAACAATGTACAGCGCCAGATTTGCATCTGATTGCCAAAATTGAAACTAAATTTTTTTATATGTAAAGCGGCTGCACATTAACGCGTTAGAATGTCTACCTTTTTTCGATTCCATATGGCAGTTACTGCCCACACAGAACCTTTCTGAGTAGCTGTATTACAACCACCCAGGACCGATTATGAAATTTTGGATTTTCTATCAGCCAGAAAAAAGTGATGTTGCTGTTCAACTGATTTGTTTTTCTCTCTATAATGTAAATATGGTCCATGATAAAAAGAAATACATATTAACGTACAAACAAAAACAGCTGATGGTTAGAAAGTACTTGAGGAAGGGCTGAATCGTCCGAGTGATGTTAGCAATGTCAAAGGATCTTGAGGCGTGAAATCTCCAGAGAAAGAAATAGTTTCATTCACTCCTGAGGTCTTATATCGATAAACGCTGGGCGTCGCGGTTTTGACCTACGTCGCAGAGACGTGACGAGAAGTGGTGAGATGTGGATAGGGAGAGTTAATTGCGTCGACCTTTCAATGACACGTCCACGGTGGCGTTCGACAGAAATGTCGTGAAATGCGATGCCAGCTCGTAATGTCACTAACCCGCCTTATACCGCGTAATAACTTCTCAGCTCTTCGAATTTCTACTTCGCTATGGGGGAATATGACGAAGTTTTAGAAACATGATCCTTTAATTTCTTGGCACATTAAACAGTGCACAGTACACTTACATAGCTCTACCTGGCAGTCTACGATATTAGCTATCGCAACGTCATCACGAAACTTTGACAGGAAACTAGTCAACATAATTCACAATTACATTGGAAAATTAACTCTAGTAATGGACACTTCTGAAGCTGTCACACGAACTGTAAACTAAGATCAGAGTTACCCTCAACTATTTGCTTGATAAAATGTCTGAATACAGAATATTTTATAACGAAATTGGACTCTCTTATACGAAACACATTTTATTTCGCTTCTGAACGTAAGGAAAAACCGTCATATAAGCTTTTACATGATGACACTTGGAAGTGATACAGAACTTATTATTTTTAGTTGAGTAAGATGAAGTGCTACTCATTTAGTGAAATGCACATATTACACGAATTTTTTGAGGTGTTACTCACAAATCCATTCATTGATTATTTCCACTCTCTTGGAAAATGGACTATAATGTTAATGGCAACTGGCATGCCTCTTGTACTAGGGACACATGTTTTCGGCCGCGCGGGATTAGCTTAGCGGTCTGAGGCGCTGCAGTCGCGGATTGTGCGGCTGGTCCCGGCGGAGGCTCGAGTCCTCCGTCGGACATGGGTGCGTGTGTTTGCCCTTAGGATAATTTAGGTTAAGTAGTGTGTAAGCTTAGGGACTGATGACCTTAGCAATAAAGTCCCATAAGATATCACACAAATTTGAACATTTTGAACAAATGTTTTCCACTAATGACTATTCTTACAATGGATGACTGTATTTTCTCCATAGATGCCTGGAGATTCAACAGACCGACGAGTTTTGTCATTGTCCACAACTGATACAGGAACATCAGCTTCAGAATCAGCTTTATTACGAAAGTCTGTTACGTCAGTTTCACGATTTTGTTCTAACACTGCTTCCCTCATACCATCTTCCGTTTGTAAGATGTCGTTCCTAAGCGCTACTTTCACATAAATTTACTTCACATCCAGCACCAAACAGTTACGCAATGTGTGCTGCATGGTCACAGTGACGCTTCACAAATATATCTGTCAGATTAAACAACGATTTCTGACAACTTCGAACGTCTGTCTTCCACTACATCTCTCTCACTGCTAAATTTTCATTGGTTTCTGCAGACTGTGTAAAGGCTGTGGCGCATGCACAGCAACAAGCAAAATAGTTCCAGGGTCTGACTAATGCTGGTGTACACGAAATCCTCGTCCTTCACAGTAATCGCATTTGGTGTACTTTATCAGATATTTTATTGCAAAACATATTTCATTGTAGTCACTTCATTTGTTATTGGTCAGATGTGATGCTAGAAGAATAGTTCATGAGAGGTTTTCACAATCCTTTTTGTATTTATATTTGCATCTATTCGAAATCGCATTTTATGTTGGTGAGCATAAACTCTCTGGACAAACAGCTTCGAAGAGAGTACTACGAGGTGCATTCAAGTTCTAAGGCCTCCGATTTTGTTTCTCTGGACTGGAAAGAGATAGAAACATGCGCATTGTTTAAAATGAGGCCGCGTTCATTGTCAATACGTCCCAGAGATGGCAGCACCGTACGGCAGATGGAATTTTACTGCGAGCGGCGAGAATGAGAACTGTTTTAAATACTTAAAATGGCGACGTTTTCCTTACTTGAACAGCTTGCAATCATTCGTTTTCTGAATTGGCGTGGTGTGAAACCAATTGAAATTCATCGACAATTGAAGGAGACATGTGGTGATGGAGTTATGGATGTGTCGAAAGTGCGTTCGTGGGTGCGACACTTTAATGAAGGCAGAACATCATGTGACAACAAACCGAAACAACCTCGGGCTCGCACAAGCCGGTCTGACGACATGATCGAGAAAGGGGAGAGAATTGTTTTGCAAGATCGCCGAATGACTTGGCATTTCTGTGGGTTCTATGCACACAATCCTGCATGACGACCTGAAAAGGCGAAAAGTGTCATCCAGGTGGGTGCCACGAATGTTGACGGACGACCACATGGCTGCCCGTGTGGCATGTTGTCAAGAAATGTTGACGTGCAACGACAGCATGAATGGGACTTTCTTTTCGTCAGTAGTGACAATGGATGAGACGTGGATGCCATTTTTCAATCCAGAAACAAAGCGCCAGTCAGCTCAATGGAAGCACACAGATTCACCGCCACCAAAAAAATTTCGGGTAACCGCCAGTGCTGAAGAAATGATGGTGTCCATGTTCTGGGACAGCGAGGGCGTAATCCTTACCCATTGCGTCCCAAAGGGCACTACGGTAACAGGTGCATCCTACGAAAATGTTTTGAAGAACAAATTCCTTCCTGCACTGCAACAAAAACGTTCGGGAAGGGCTGCGCGTGTGCTGTTTCACCAAGACAACGCACCCGCACATCGAGCTAACGTTACGCAACAGTTTCTTCGTGATAACAACTTTGAAGTGATTCCTCATGCTCCCTACTCACCTGACCTGGCTCCTAGTCACTTTTGGCTTTTTCCAACAATGAAAGACACTCTCCATGGCCGCACATTCACCAGCCGTGCTGCTATTGCCTCAGTGATTTTCCAGTGGCCAAAATAGACTCCTAAAGAAGCCTTCGCCGCTGCCATGGAATCATGGCGTCAGCGTTGTGAAAAATGTGTACGTCTGCAGGGCGATTACGTCGAGAAGTAACGCCAGTTTCATCGATTTCAGGTGAGTAGTTAATTAGAAAAAAAAAATCGGAGGCCTTAGAACTTGAATGCACCTCGTATAAACATAGGCAGCGGTTTTGCATTCTAAGACTATAACCAATGAGACGTAGCGATAAATGTACGCTCTCAGTTTCAGGTCCTGCAATCCAGCATCACACTCATACCTATGACCTTTACTCTGGCCTTTCTCATTTCTGAGGCTAATCTCCTAAAAGGGCGCTGCATAGCTTTCGACCTTTGCACTCAAAACATTTTCTGAAAGATAAAACACGAGTACCGATGCAGAACATGGCACAGAGTCGTCCAATGCCTATTAAAGGTTAGCTTTATTTCGTTCCTTGCATTTAAAGAATTTGAAGTAGTTTCTGTCGACGGAGAGTATCATAGATTCATTGTGTCGATCAGTAAATGAGTATTTCCGTAGGACCCGACCGAATTTCGAAACTGCTGTTATCTGACTCTCTTATTCTGTTTCAGTGTCTCGATCGCTCCTCGAAAACCGACTCAAAGCTTCATTAGACAGAGTAGCGCCCCTTTCCCTACAAACGTTGTAGTGGTTTTCCCATGGTTCTGAGCGACGGAGCATGCCCGACTGATCGGACACAGTCTAACACTTACATCAATTGGGAGTAGGCTTATTTTATGTAACTATCTATCTGCAATTTATGACGTGTGTATTCTGTGTTGTTTAAACTGTTTCATGTATGGCAAGAAAATTAGAGTTTCGTAATGTATATAGGAAAAAAGCAAAAGAATATGTTGAAATTTTAAATTATTATAATATGAATACGTTTATATAAAAAAGAGTGTGTTCGTTAAAAGCTGTTTCATGCTTAGGGCACTTGTATTTTTAACATGTAAACGCCGTTGAGAAGTCCTTTCGCAACTAAAGTGGCATGGAGCGATGTAAAAGGTGGGTTTGGCGGTCGAATTGAGCGGTTCCTTTGTGGGAACGACGAGCAGTATGTGGCTCTCCTTAGCACGGTACACCTCGACGGTGGCCTAGACAGGCAATTGGAAGCTGCAGTAGAAGGGATTTGCCTCGGATGTCGTCCTGGCTATTATCCGGTATTCACGGAATAATAGTATGGCTCTAATATGTTGAAAATACGACGCCAAGATGAGAATTTGTAGAGCATTCGCACACCAAGAGCCGTGAGTGCGATTGACCACCATTGCGTCTGCCACCAATCTTCGTCCCTGCCTCACAAACGTCATACATTCAGTTACGTAATGTGTAGGGGCATGGAGCAGTTGATTTGTGTGTTGTTTCAATAATAATTACGTAAAACATAATTCATCTCTGGAACCATATGTTCAGTCCTGATCATGAACCTACGCAGGTCCTCACCAAAGTTCTACTAAAACCGAATATCCTAATTTAAATGAAGAAATCTTGCATTCATATGTTTAAAAGTTGTTTTTTGCTTGAAGTAAAAGGAGTAGTAAAAGTTAAAGTAACATTTGGATGCTTTGTCAATGAACTACTCCAAGTGATTATAAAATATAGTGTTTTTGGATTACTGTGCTAAATTATGTATATATTATTACAAAGAATATCTGCTTCACAGGTTATTAAAGTTCAAGTACATATAAAACTTAAATGAACAGATTTACGGTAGTATTGTTAGAAGAAAAAATATGCACAATTTTAAAGAAGATGTATTTCTGGTACCCATCATGAAAGATTCCATTTTTGAAGTTAACTGAGTCCAGAGTTGTATTTTCTTGTCTTTCAAAGTAATTTAACTGATAATTACCTTTTAGAGTTAGTCTTTACTATTGGAATAATCAAGGATTTTTGACTAGTGAAACTACGAGGGTTGATTGAAAAATAACGCCTCCACCATCGTTAATTGGGTTTGGATGGGAATATTTTTAAAAACATTAAACTCAGAAATAATCCTAAGTATGTGATCTTTAATTACCAATATTCACTTTTCCCTATAATCACCAGCCAATTGGATACATTTCTGCCAACGATGAACAAGATTTCTGAAGCCGTCAAGGAAGAAGTCGACTCTCTGTTTCCGCAATCTCAGTCTCACAATTCTCTCAATGTCATCAGAAGCATAATGATGTCCCCGCACATCGTCTTTCATTTTCGGGAACAGATGTAAGTCAGACTGTGCTAAATCTGGACTGTACGGAGGATGCCGTACGGTGGTGAGGTTCATTCCCTGAAGTTCTGCTGTGGTGCCACGTGAAATTTGTGGTATGGCATTGTCATGCTGCAGGAAAACATTTCCCATTTCCTTTCGGAAACTTGTTAACCTTCGTTTCAGAGTTCGCAGATTTATGATGCAACACTCAATTTTTGTTGTTCCACGATCAAGGAAGTCAACATGGATAACAACATCTGCGCCCAGAACCCTGTGGCCACGATTTTTCCAGCTGAGGGCTGCGTCTTGAATTTCTTTATCGAGGGCGAGTCTTTGTGTTGATATTAGATACGTTTCGTCTCCGCATCGTAATGGTGTACCCATGTTTCGTCTCCGGTCACAACTAAATGGAGAAAGGCGTCACCTTCATTCTCGTAAAGCGAGAGGAGTCCCAGGAAAATTTCAAGTCTGTGCGCTTTAATTTCAGGAGTCAGCATCTAGGGTACCCATCGTGCACAGATCTTCCGATAGCCTCAGCAAAGCAATAATGTGACCCACGCGTTCTTGTGAAATGCCAATTCTGCTTGCAGTTTCCCTCTGAGTGATACGAGGATCGTCCTGAGTCGATCTGTCAACATTTTGCTTGTGAAACGCGGTGGTTGCTGTCACAGGACGTCCACCTCCTTGTTTGTTACGCAGGTCAGATGTTTCCACCTCAGCATATTGAAACTTACTCGCCCAATGACGCACAGTACTCACATCAAAACAATCACCATAAACTGCTTTCATTCTCTGATGTATCTCCTTTGGGATGACACCTTCCGCTGTCAAGAATTCAATGACTGCACGTTGCTTAAATCGATTGACCGACCTTCTGCGCAGGGTTTCATACTTTACACTGTAACAACGCAACCGTTCAATGCTAAAGTTCCCCGCCAACTGGAGCTGTGGAGAAGAGGCCACGGAACAAGCCAGTACTTGCCGGGTACCCGTGCTGCCAAGTGTTGAAGAGTTGAAGGTGGAGACATTACTTTTCAGTCAACCCTCGCATAATAGTTTATGGGTCCCCATGATACTCTCCACCTATTAAGAAAAAATTAAACTATTCCTGTTACTAAGGAAAACTACTATATGCTGAGGAGCTTAAACAGTGTATTTATGTTGTTATTCATCTGTATCTGTGCTTTTGATGTCAAGCAAGACAGAAGCCCCCTCACGTCCAAATTTAGTTCTGCACTCCATGCAATGACAATTCAGTATTTGATTAAGTAATGCTCTTGAGTGTGGCTGTCATTAGTGTGAACTTAGTGCAAATTTGCTTCCCGTAATGTACAGGTGTGTGTTATTGGTAGCTGATGCTACACACAGTACAGAGTGCACGGCGTGTGGGGTGGCGAGTACGCCTGGCAACTCATTTGGTGGTTAGCCAGAAAGCGAAGGGAAACGTACTTACCTTAGTTTCCAGTCTGCACGGCAACATTTCGGTCCAGTCCACTGAAAGAGAAGTACTTTGCGGGATCAGGAATATGACTTCAGTAAAAGTTTAAAGTTTCAATCAAGATTTAATTTAATTAATGTTTCTCACCAACAACACTTAAAGTGGCGTTATGTTCAATTGAAACAAGTCTTTCTAATCTAACAGTGCCTTTAGCAGTTCAGAGTCGACCTCTACGATAACTTCGTACCAGATTGTTTTTCGCCCTGACTAACATCACTCAATTGAAAGTTCGCAATAAATGTTCAAAAATTAATGCTCGCCATAAAAGTGGAAATAAATTCACCACTTGCCATGCGGAATTGAATTTCACACGGCCGGCACACTAACAGTTGTTTTACCGAATTCTAAACGATCCAGGGCGGTGTACAGTCCTCGCGAGTTCACTATCCGTTTTCACTGCCAAATACGCGCTTGTCACAGCTCGGCTCTGACGTCATCCGAGGCAGAGCGCGACCAGACGTTTAACTGGCGTGGACCTCACAGTGTCTGGGAACGAAGTGAACCTTCCTACTGCTTCAGGGGCTGTATTTATAAGGTGCCGGTGCGAACTGCAGAGAAAAAAATCTGTTGTCTCTGTCTATTTGCATACGTCGGCAATCTACAAACGACCGCTATCTCGGGCAAATAATCTTTAATAATATAGTTACCAATTACTTCAGAAACTTCTTAATTTTTTCTGGTATGTAGATAAGCAGTTTGAAAGCACGTAGAAAGTTTCAGCTCGCTAGAATGAAAACTTTGCTTAATAGAATTTATTTAGTGGAACTGACGGTAGATTGTCACCTCTGAACCATACCTTTGCTAAGACTTATATCAGTTGTTATTTATGTTACAAGTCTTAAACTTGTGTAGCTCTATTATTTGATATATTTGATCATCTGGTTTAACCAAAATCCTCTATCATTAAAATCTCAAATATTTAATCTACAACACTTAGGTACATTTTAGTTCCAAAATTAATTTTTTAATTACTCAAAAACTATAAGAGGTAGATTAACGTGGACTATGTGTTATTATTTTTGGGGTGTACTGAAACATAAAAAAAATTTTCAAGTTTCTAAGCCCATTATTTAGCGCTCCTGATTTTTCCGAAAAACGTGGATTCTGGCGTGAATTTTTGTTTTATGGTTTTGGAAACCAGCATCACTTATTTATAACTTCTAACTGCACCTTCTGACCAAATTGTGGCTTCCTAGCGTCATTATTTAGCGCCACTGATTTTTCTCTTAAAAAGACTTTTTCCGTAAGCTATTAAGTCTAGAACATCAAGACTTGGTATTCGGATCATTATTACACTAAACTATAATTTAACAAAGTTTTAAACATAAATTTTGATTTTTAATTTCTTACTAAATTGTGGTGCAATACTTGTGCGCTACACGCAGACGCGTTAAGGTGACGTGGCGCTACTAGCAGTGAACTGGGGTAAGTCCCGGCGCACTCGCTCGCCTCTGTATGTCACACATGATACTGCGCTTGGTTTGCTTCAGGTGCCAGTTTGTATCCTGTTTGCTATTCAAAGAGAAATCTCAACAAAAGTAAGTTCAATAACTAATATTCAATTTTCTCAGATACTTGTTTCCAAATTAATGGGCTGGTTACCGTTCATTTTCTTTCATTAATTTATGATTTTATCATTTTCGTTGACTCCCAAGTTTAGAGCCCGTTTGGTTTTTCTGTTAATTTCACCAAAATCGAAATTGTAGTCAGATACCCTTGTCCATCAGATACACGCTCGGTCAAACTTCATAATCCTCTCAGAGGGTAACATTAGCGTGTTACACGGCACGTTATTTATACATGTGGCTTTCCCGCGGCGGAATTAAATTTCGGTAGTTACGGAAGAGTGATATATCAGAGTGGCATAACAGTAATGAGTATGCGATTCTAGAGAGTGGGATGCATCTACAACAGGCAGTATCCAAGAGTGTGAGTGCATGTATAATACATGTACAAGTTGTTGTCTATCATTTCATGAAGGGGTTGTAGATATTGCGTGCTCCAAGGTTTCAAACTGAAACGTGCCGCAAAACAAACAGACGAGTGAGGAATGGTTAACGTTCACTTAACACAACGAGCTAAGCTGTAGTACTGCGCTCTAAGTCCTGCTTACGGTATCGACCTTTGGATTTCCCTCACATAGACAACTGATATTTTGAAACTGCTGGTGCCATCGTCGAATGGTTTGAGTCGTAGGAAGCGCAGCGTTGAACTCTTGACGAAGTCTGGAACCGCGCAACCACTACGGTCGCAGGTTTGAATCCTGCCTCATGGATGTGTGTGATGATCTTAGGTTAGTTAGGTTTAAGTATTTCTAAGCTCTATGGGACTGATGGCCTCAGAAGTTAAGTCCCATAGTGCTCAGAGCCATTTGAACCATCACCAGACGCCTTAGGTTCTTGTGTATCGCGTTATGGACTCGGCCGACGTTGGGTGAATCAGAGCAGAGAGAAATACTTGCAACATGGGCACACCTAGCGGCAGCCTCGTCAGTCGTAAACCTACGAATGGCGGTTAGCTAAGCTTTTAGTTTCAGCTGGTAAGCTAAATAGTAAACTAATTTCCGTCTTAAGCCACGTAGAAGATATATTGTCGATAGGTCGAATTAATCTCGTTGAAACACCCTGCATTTCGAAATCGCCAGAAATCAAAGAAGTGAAAAATTGATACGATATTAGAAGAGCTCTGCCAGAATTAAGACCAAGAAGCGTATTTTCTAAAATCATTGGAGGAAACGACAACAAAAGGACTAATCATGCTGGTGTAGAATCTATAAAACTGTCGACGTACCATTAGATATTCAGAAAAATATCTTCCACACACTTCAGGAAAATGAAAGAGAAGATAACTGGTAGGAGCTTAACAGCCCATGCACTCAAGTTGCTTACAAAAATAATATACCAAAGAAATGAATAAGAAAATCGAGTCTCTGTTTGATGCCGATCTCTTTGGGTTTAAGAAAAGTAAAGGCACCAGGCTGCCAGTCATGACGTTGTACTTGTTAATGGAAGCAAGACTGTAGAAAAAGCATTCGACGGTGTAAAATGGTCCAAGAAATTCGAAATTCTCCCGGCGTTCCGATTTTTGTGGACGACCCAAGTAACGTGATAACGATATCTGCCGCTAAATGATATTTTATTAGTGTAACCGGATGTGGACATTCGTAGAACAAGAGGGAACCGGAACACTAGAGAAAATCAAACCGTATGAAATGTGGTGCTACAACAGAATGTTGTAAATTAGGTAGACTGATAAGATAAGGAATGATGACGTTCTCTGGAGAATCGGATGCAGAATGAGACACATGAAAACACTTAAAAGAAACTGGAACAGGATGATACAACACCTGTTAAGCCATCAGGCCATGACCTTCGTCATCCTACAGTGAAAGTTCGAGTGTAGAAACAGTAAGAAAAGGCAGAAAAAGGAATACATCCAAAAAGTAATAGAGTACAAGTGCTATCCTGAGTGATGGTGTTGTCGCTAATAATTAATCCACAATGTGACAGGTAACAATCGTTCGTCTCGTGAGTACCTCGATGCTGAATATCGTTCTATCATCAGGCAGTAAAGGATTAATGTGTTTTTTCTCTCATATTTAAGTTTGGGGAGACGAATATTGTTAAAATGAGAAAAGGAGTTAAAAAATTGTAAAATAAAAACATTTGCTTCCCACGGTCCTCCCCCCCCCCCCCCAAACACACATACATACTATAAAAGCTCTTTTAAAAAACAGGCCAAAAAGAAGGAAGTATTAAAATACTATAATACTATGGCGAAACATTTAGCTTGTCAATCGCAAGCATACCACAATCGTTTCGTCACTAGACAAATTTCAAAGGCAGTCCATTAAATTTGCTGCTATGCTCTCGACCGAACACAGACTGCTGTCTGCCAAAATGTTTTATCTCGAAATACACACTTCATAAGCTCCACAAATTCATTGGTCCCTCTCTGGAAGAAAAAGCTGTGGGTCAGAGGGCACTGACCAATACTGGGTGTCAACGGCACTTTGAAACGTCCCCTTAGAAAAATTATACATGACTGTGCTTAAACTGACACACAATATTTTTTAGCGCAACGCAATCTGACTTTCAATAATCCCTACAAGAGAATGGCCCTGACTAAATTAATCTATACCTTTCACAAATCACTTACCTCACAAGAATCTTCGTTACTCGAACTACTGCAATACGGCGAGCGCCACTACTGCCAGCTAAATAAAAGATTCAAACTACTGAAGGCACTAACTACTGATAGGCATAGGTAGCAAATGAAAGATTTTGATAGAGAACAAACAATGTATTTACCTTAATACTGTTCAAAAGTCATTATATATATATATATATATATATATATATATATATATATATATATATATATATATATATATATATCAGTCCATGATATCCAATATTACAAATTTACTGTTTCTGATGGACACACGCCCAGATCGGCCGCTCTCAAGATTACGCCGTCTCTCTCCCACACCCACCACTGCTGGCGGCTCACCTCCAACTGCGCAACGCTACGCGCTGTTAACAGCCAACTGCCCAACACTACAATAGCCAACAACAATGCAAACCAGCCACAGACTGCACGTAGCACAGCCAGTGATTTTCATACAGAGCGCTACGTGGCGTTACCAATAAAAAAACCTAAACAACCTACTTAAATAGCCCCCATGCTCCCCACAAAAAATTTTACAAATTGTATTGGGCACTGGCCAATACAGATTTGAAAAAAAATTTCATAACTACAATAACAAAGAAATCAAAAGCACACACTCATTGATACAATGTTGGTCAAAAGCTAAAATTTTCTCACAGTCCATACAGACAGTCCTGATAATTCATCACAGTAAAATTGCAGTTGCTTTTTTTTTCTCAAAGTCTGAGCATGAAAGAAAATGCACACGGAAGTAGCGGATTTATATGCAGTGTTGAAGAAGTAGTGTTGTCCTTCCAACGGAAAGACAGTGCTCACTCTTGACATGCAGACACGTAATGGGCCACAACAGAGCAAACCCACCGCAGAGCCAGTCGAAGTTCTGAAGAATATTGGTAGGTACGTCATCACAGAGCAGACCACTGTAATCCTGTTAGAGATTACGGTATTGGTGGGCCACCAGAGGTGCAGACCCACGGCATTCCTTGTATAAATAATGGTACTGGTGGGTCATCAAATGTGTAGATCCACTGTAGTCCTTGTAGAGACGGCCAGCAGCCATCTGTTGTAACTGTGCAGGTGCACAGTCACCATCGAAGAGTCTTGCGGACAATATAGCAAGTCCATAAACCACCATTTGCGCTCTCACAAAGTTTATGGAATTGTCCTTAGAACCAGAAATGCTGTTAATCAGTCCCTTGCTGAATTATCAACACATGTGCGAACACTATCAGTCCCTACTTCTTACATATTGTCCATATACTATGACCAACAGAAATGTGTGCAGTGAAATGTAACTGACAAGTTACTTAATTTGATGAATTGGTGTCAATTACAATTTTATAACATAAGAATACAATAACAAAGGTACAAAATACGTCATTAAAGAACGTAACAATACGGATAACATTTGTAGTAATAGGGGCTTTACAAAAGAATAGGAATAAACATATACATCAGTGTTAAAGGAATTATGACATAAGTACATACATAAAAGATCAGAATAACTTTTGAAACATCAACTTCACACATGGGCAACAAAACAGAACAGATAAATAATGTCTAAACATCTTTACAAAGTAAATAACTTACTATTAGAAAAATTCTACAACATAACTCTCATCAGGTAAACACATAAAGACAGGAGAAACACAAATACCCAAGGGTACACAAACACATAGAGGGATAACACAAGGGGAAAGGGCAAGGTTTGTTTTCAGTGTAATATTTGGTACTGCATTCCAACCCAAAACTTCATTCCATAGATCTTTCATCTTATTTCAACATTTATTTCCACCAAAAAGAATCCTATCCAAGCATGCTTTCTGTATTTATATGTTTACATATTTCTTACCTCATTATTTATTTTCCATTATGTTACCTCATCATTTATTTCCAAGAAAATCCTATCTAAACCTGTTGTCCCTAAACCCTACTTTTTTGTTCATATCCTCTTTCAAAATACTTTTTTGGCCAAACCATTCTCTTGTAGCTTCTCAATGCATTTCTTCCAATTCATCACAACTCGTTCTCTTATATAGCGTACCCCATCTTAAGCTAACTTAAATCTACTGAGCTCAGATGCTAAACCAAGGGACGAGACAATGCAACAGCACAAACAATTAAGACAAACAGCAATGACAAAAAATGCAAATTGGCAAAGCAAGCAGCAATAAATATAAATTAGCAAAGCAAATGCAACATTACAACTCATATAAGGCAAAGTGGAGCAGACAAGAAAAATAAATCAGTAGTAAACTGGCTTACCAGTGTAATACAAAGTAAAATTTAGTAGCACTATGCCCGGCAAACAGCAGCAGCAAATGCAATAACTAATATGTAAACATGACAAAGCTCAAGCAGAAAGAGTATTACAGTAAAGATGGCCATGTCTAATACATATGTCACATCGTAACACTAGAGTGATGCATCACCTTGACTTACTCTAGCAGACAAGGTACCAAACAGTTAAAAACTTATTTTTGCGATTCCTGTGAAGGGAAATGTCTATTTGTGCTCTCTTTTCTACGAAAGTACATCATAAAATTATTCTTTACTGGGTCTGTAGAAAGAAAATGTTTATATTAGTACATCTATTAAATTTTATTTTAACCATTGCTGCATTGCAGCTAGAAGCTAGGTATTAAACGAAATGAGCAATCTCTCAACTAGAAAGACAATAAATGTAAAATTTTTCTCATCATTTCATTAGGCATTTTAGTAAATATCATAAAGTAAGAGCTCCACAGCGTAATCATATGTTTTCAAGTTCGAGCGTGTCGTATTTGCGATGCTTTCTACAAAGAAATGTCAATAGCAAGGATAATGGTCTCTTTTTTTTTCACCTAATGGCTTTTTCTCCAGGCAGGTGGCAAAGCTGGGTGCCCACAACACATTATGTGAAGGTCACTTAACTTTCTTACCGAAATATTTACGACAGCAGTTTGCACTACAGTGACAGTCTCATATAAAAAATTTCACAGCTCGAGAACTTGCGTTACAAATGTGTAGAAACAAAAACCTATAAATATAACAGTGTCCAAAAAATTTTCGCCAGAATTGTGATACATTCACGCATTTACACACATTTCATAACTGTTAAAGTACGATTCTTGGTTTCCAACATCTTTTTTCACAAATCAGAGTCCCTATCCACTACTCATTATTCCGTACCTTATTACACATATACATATTCGTCGACGCTTCTTCAATATTTCATCATAATAAATATATAGTATTATCAAATTCCTGATATACAGTAGCATCAGCTTATTGATCATAAAATACCTCAACAGCATAATACACATCGTCATCGTAATAATAACATCATAAAATATCAGCCAAATCTCAAAATATTCGTAGCTTCCTCCAGTAATTTAAAAACCTGAAAAAAAATTCTTTGCTCATTTCAGTAGTGTCGTCTACCTCAAACATACTTTAAAATCATGATATCATACCAAATACATTATTCAAAGCACTCATAGTATCACAATGGTTCTGAAAAAATATGAAGAGTTCAAAAAGTACATACAAAATATAGTTTCACAAGTGTGAAGTTATCCAACTGTGTAATTGCGTAAACATCTGTCACTGATGTAGTAAAAAAAAATGTTTGTTTCTCTGTTAAATAATCAGGTAGCTGTGTAATTCTGTGTTGGAGAAATATGGTACCGATGTGTAAAGTTGTATAAGCAAATACCATATTAGCTACTGCTCCTTGTGCTTGCCACACATATGGTACACAAAGTAGGCGTGTACCCCCTAAGGATTATTGTAATTATACCCTCAGGTGTTACAGTTTACAGCAATTGAATGAAATGTATCACGGAAAACCTTTGTATCATTGTAATTCGAAAATATTTAAAAATAAATGTTTTAAGTACAAAATCAATCACTCAAATACATGTACTGTAGCGCTAAACTGTGCGTCTTGTTGTACAATAATCTCTGTGGAAGTGTTGTAGTTATCGTCCTCCGAAAGCTAAGTTCTGCAGAAGTCAATGTACTTACCTCATGAAAAACAAAAGTGAAATGATTTGCGTATAGATATCTTACTTATTACGCTTATTGCCGTGATGAAGAAAGTACTGTTCTGTAACGTATTGTTGTGCTACAGAAAAGGCTGTCTCATTGTAGCTATACCGCAAAAGTTACTACTAAAACATGTTTTACTTTCCAGAATAATACAGAAAAACTGTGCAGATATAAAACAGAAACACCGCAAAAGCAACATTGTAAATAGTCACTCATTAGTAGTGCCATAATAAAATCGTGTAGCTGTCACATAAACTAACCACTGTGTCAACTGGTATCTCACAGAAAGTACTTTAAATCCAGAATGTATTTTCAAGTAAGCCAAAATGTTGCATTAAAATCTCGTTAGCAGTACTGGTATATGTTCCAAGTATGTGAGCCTTATAGTCGTTACGTAATCGTGCAACTAACAAGCAAGAATGTACAGGGCTATTACAAATAATTGAAGCGATTTCATAAATTCACCGTAGCTCCATTCATTGACATATGGTCACGACACACTACAGATACGTAGAAAAACTCATAAAGTTTTGTTCGGCTGCAGCCGCACTTCAGGTTTCTGCCGCCAGAGCACTCGAGAGCGCAGTGAGATAAAATAGCGACAGGAGCCGCGAAAGCGTATGTCGTGCTTGAAATGCACTCACATCAGTCAGTCATAACAGTGCAATGACACTTCAGGACGAAGTTCAACAAAGATCCACCAACTGCTAACTCCATTCGGCGATGGTATGTGCAGTTTAAAGCTTCTGGATGCATCTGTAAGGGGAAATCAACGGGTCGGCCTGCAGTGAGCGAAGAAACGGTTGAACACGTGCGGGCAAGTTTCACGCGTAGCCCGCGGAAGTCGACGAATAAATTAGCTCATGCCACAACTGGAGACCGACAGCGCCGACTTCATCTTTCAACAGGATGGTGCTCCACTGCACTTATATCATGATGTTTGGCATTTCTTAAACAGGTGATTGGAATACCGATGGATCGGTCGTGGTGGAGATCATGATCAGCAATTCATGTCATGGCCTCCACGCTCTCCCGACTTAACCCCAGGCGATTTCTTTCTGTGGGGTTATGTGAAAGATTCAGTGTTTAAACCTCCTCTACCAAGAAACGTGTCAGAACTGCGAGCTCGCATCAACGATGCTTTCGAACTCATTGATGGGGACATGCTGCGCCGAGTGTGGGAGGAACTTGATTGTCGGCTTGATGTCTGCCGAATCACTAAAGGGGCACATATCGAACATTTGTGAATGCCTAAAAAAACTTTTTGAGTTTTTGTATGTGTGTGCAAAGCATTGTGAAAATATCTCAAATAATAAAGTTATTGTAGAGCTGTGAAATCGCTTCAATCATTTGTAATAACCCTGTACATACACAATAACACTGCGTCGTCTGTTCACTATCACAATGCAGTGGTAATTAATGTCTAAATAGGTTCCTTAGGTTCTAGACTGGATATTTAGCTTCAAAAAATTGTTGCATGGTAACAGTTTCTACGTGTGACACATCATACTAGTAACGTGAAGTGAAAGACAAAGTTAAAGACAAAGTTAAAAAGCAGATTATCTTTCAATAAAAGGTTTTACATGTGAAATGTGGTGTAAACCTTTACTCTTCCTAGTAGGAAGAGTTTCATCTTCAAAGGAATTTTTATGTTGTATATGTCGGTAAGGAATACTGGAATTTTTTTCAAGGTTAGCGTCTATGTTATTTTCCCTGAGACAGTCAGCGCACGTAGCTGCTTGTGGTGCGAGTCATTGTCTGCTATCTCTTTGTTGGCGTGCGTCGTTATAGGGATTAGGAGACCTAACTTCTACAAATTCACCTTGCCGAGAGGGCCCAGCCCTGTTTGAATCCCGCCAGTTCTGATGAAATTCAGGTCAGTCGTTATGATTATATCGTCTGTCGTCATGTCGGTAGTTCCTGTAGTTTATTTCTTGTCGGTTAAGTGGTGGAGAATTTCTCCCTGAATCGTAACTGCGCGCTGAACTGTTGTGTCTGAAGTTATTCTGTCTCTCTTGATAATAATTGTTTTGGTTCCCATATTGTCTGTTTCTCTGATTGTCTCTGTGATAGTCATTACCACGGAGATGTGATCTTTCCCTGTAATTATTACTACTCTGCCAACGGTTGTCATATGAGTGGCGCCTGTTTTGGTCACGATTTACGTTGTAAGAATAGCCTTGTCGAGTCCAGCTATTATTTATTTCATCACGGAATTGTGACGGATGTGACCTGTAATTATTGGGTTCCTGTTTTCGCGTCCCACAATTGTCAGTGTCAATTTCCAATTCTTATAACAGCCCGTGATAAGCTTCATGTCGTCTTTGCAACGTCCTGCCAAAATAGTATGTTGTAAATGTTCAGGCAATTTGATTAAGCAAATGCGGATGAGTTCTGAGGGGCTGTATGGTTTTGACAGGTACTGATTCTTGTCCAACATGTCTTCAAAATATTTCACAGGACTGGAAAATTCAAATTGTTCGAAATGTTTCATCATTATGATGCTTTGTTTTACTCGGTCTTGTGTAGCTTGAGACCAATATGCTGAGAGGAAGGCATGATAAAATTCTCCTTCACTGTGGCAATCACGAATGACCGATTGCATTCTTACAGCTGGTTCATTCTCTAAATAGCCACACAAAAATTCTAATCTGTGCTCTAATGACCACTTGGGAGGAACACAATGAGAGAATTGATGAAGCCACGCTTGTGGATGAATGTCGTGGCCAGAATTCTTAAATGATATGAATTTACGTGTAGTAATAAACAGCTTATAGTCAAAATCAACATGTCGGCGAGGCGCATATCGGTCATTGTTACTTCGTTTCGGCGGTTCCATCTCAAAATTCGGTGTACCTTGCCAATTTCTTTCATAATTTCCGAAGTATCCCGTGTTATTATTTTGTGGCTGTTCCGTATTTCTATGTCCCTCTTCCCATATTGAAGCGCGAGTGTCCTCTGAAATACGTAATTCTTGTATTAACTGTGTCAGCTGATCTTGTGCTTCCCGGATTTCTCTTTGGTGTTGCGTATTAATTTGATTCTGATTTTGTTTGAATTCCCTAATTTGTTCGCACTCTTCTGTGTCATTAAAGACTACTGGTTTTGTGTCATTCAGATTATCATATACCTTCGTAGATAAATTATTTAGCTGATCCGAAAGTTCAACTACTTTTTCTGATAATGAACTAATTTCCGCCATGTGTCTTTTTAATCCAATTTTCAGAGTATCCAATGTGTCCTTTAAGTTTTCCTGAGTTTTTTCAAGTTGCATAACCAAATAGGTAGATGCAACTGAGTCAATTTTATCTTGCAAGGTCTCATGATTTTCATGAACAATAGTTTGCAGTTCTTTTATGGCTGCTTCGTGATTCTGCATTGCATTTTCATGCCGCGAAAAAATAGGTTGGAAATGCTCACAAGTTTGTGTTTTTACGTCATTACAGACTTTTTGACATTTCGATTCGATTTTATGTAACTCAGTAGTTAAATCTTCACGTGTTTGTTCAAGTGTGGTGTCTAACTGCTGAAGATTTTGTTCCATTGCGTCTAACTGTTGCTGTGCTTGTCTCTGGTGTTGTTCCATTGTGTCTAACTTTGGAAGATTTTGTTCCATTGTGTCTAACTTTTGAAGCTTTTGCTGCGTTTGTCTCTGATTTTGTTCCATTGTGTCTAACTTTTGAAGCTTTTGCTGTATTTGTCTCTGATTTTGCTCCATTTGTTGCATTAATTGCAATAATAATGTATTAGTGTCTGGAATCTGTTTCTCTATGCTTTTTTGGCAGTGCATTTTCACCGGCAACATTCACATTTTGACAAGCAGCAAATGTGTCCTGACTCATTTGAGAAAACGGTGAGGACCCAAAACCTGAGTCTATAGTATTTGCAATATTGTGTTCTGCCATTTCGGATTCCTAAGGCGAGCTGTTGCCGACCGTTCGATCGATAATGCTTCCCTGTTCACTATTTGTTTCACTGTGTACACCATTATTCGCCGCCCGCTCCATTTCCCTATACACAATTACCAAATTACTACTTCGAATGTCTGTAAATTCATTACACAGTGGTGCTGATAAGCTACTCTCGTCGTCACTATTATTTCTCAGTTTACTTTGGAGCCTAATGTTACGTTTTTCACACGCCATTATTGTCACAATATTTCACACGATAACACAGAAAAGCACAACTTGAAGAGCAAAAATAAGAGAACGCATTAACATAGCACTGAAAATAATATCCAGTTAAATGCAAGCGCAGCTGCGAAATACTTGGTGCAAATCTACATGCATGCAACAACTGTTTTACTGTACAACAATGAAAGACTGCAACTACAAAGGAGATTCTCTCTGCAATTACGTTCTTGCAATAAACAAAAGCTACACTAATTACACAAACTGCAAGAAAAAATCAGAAGATTCCAGTGAGGTGTTCTGGCAGGGTCGCCATATGAAACGCCCCCTTAGAAAAATTATACTTGACTGTGTTTAAACTGACACACAAAATTTTTAGCGCAACGCAATCTGACTTTCAATAATCCCTACAAGAGAAAGGCCCTGACTAAATTAACCTATACCTTTCACAAATCACTTACCTCACAAAAATCTTCGTTACTCGAACTACTGCAATACGGCGAGCGCCACTACTGCCAGCTAAATAAAAGATTCAAACTACTGAAGGCACTAACTACTGAAAGGCATAGTTAGCAAATGAAAGATTTTGATAGAGAACAAATAATGTATTTACCTTAATAGTGTTCAAAAGTCATAATATATATATATATATATATATATATATATATATATATATATATATATATATATATATATATATATATATATAGCAGTCCATGATATCCAATATTACAAATTTATTGTCTCTGATGGACACACATCCAGATTGTCCACATTCAAGATTCCGCCGTCTCTCTTCCCACATCCACCACTGTTGGCGGCTCACCTCCAACTGCGCAACGCTATGCGCTGTTAACAGCCAACTACCCAACATTACAATAGCCAACAACAATGCAAAGCAGCCACAGACTGCACGCAGCACAGCCAGTGATTTTCATACAGAGCGCTACGTGGCGTTACCAATAAAAAAAACTATACAGCCTACTCACAAATTCATATCGTTTATATGACTGGGAGAAAGATCGCCGGTAATTTTACAGACCACTACTTATTTTCCAACACCACCAACAACTCTGCCTCCTAGTGTCTTATTACTTTCTGGCTCAAAATCAAGGAAACGTCTCGTAACAGACAGTATGTGTTTCCACAATGTGCCCTCGAAAGCTTCCTAGCCTGCAATGTCAGTGTCTCCATTTCCATGGATTCCACATGTCCATGTACTCTCAGCACGGTACTATTTCTTTCCCTGGTCGTGCATGTGTATAAGAGAGAAACGAATCAAGTGAAGTAATTTTTCGGCTATGTAAGTCCGTGAAACTGTGAGTAATCGGAGCAGATCAGAGAGTGCTTCCCTCCCTCACGTCACATCAGATCTGCTGCCTTTGGGATCTGGGACAGCTCCCCAGCTCTGCAAGTTAACAATAGATACATTCCGTAAGCGAATCCTAAACACATGGTAGTCGAAATCCACTGAGTAGTCATGTGAATATCTCTGCTTAAAACCATCAAAAACTGTGTACTTGTTTAAAATTTTGCTATAAAATTTGAAAAGAACACTAGTTATACTATCTTTCTTTAGTCACTTGTAAACGGATTGTCAAGAAGTAAGACGGTGGTTTTCTACAATCTTGGAGGAAGACGTTAATACTTGCCAAATCAGTTTCTGAAAAGTGCCTCTTGAGACAACTAGACAACTAGACTATGGTTTCCGCCAGCATCTAGGGGCAGGGATAGTGTTGAGTTCAATCAACGAAGAAGTTCACAATCATCCTTTCCTCCGTGCCAGAAGTTGACTTTACACTGTCTATGGCACGCGACATATCACAAAATTTATTACAAGATGATGGGTCATCTAGATGAAAATGGAATAATTGTCATCTTTTATCTTTCTCATTTCACTTTTGAAACAAGACATTTCCTGGAATCGTGGAAAGGAGCTATTTTAACCGTAATTTTTAAACGTCGGAGGGATTGTACATGCAGTCACCGTAGTGTTGCCTTCATCATCTCCTTGGGAAACATCTTGCATTCAACTGTCGTCTTGTGTGGATGTTAGAATCCATCAAGTTGCTTACCCGCTCTCTGGTGTGTTTCAGTGGTATCTGCCACTGAAAACCTCACTCTGCTAGAGTCAGTTATTTACTACACTACATGGAGAAATAACATCCACGAACAGCTTCAAGTGTGGTTCTCTCGTGAACATCTCCCATGTTTGCTTGACTCCTTCCTACTCCACATTACTTCGCATAACTTCAGTAATGTCCTATCAGATCTATCCTAGATAATGACATTCGCAAACTAATGTTTCGTGACCTTGTTTTTAAAACATGTTTCGTGATCCTCTTATAAAGAAGTATTAATAGTACTCCAAAAGTGGTAAGGATTCCTATACAATGTTGATTATCCGTAGACAATTTTACAGTTTTGTTTTCGTGTTCCAGTGACTCGGTGACCATACTACAGTTCCAACTAACCGTTCGAGGCTAGATACTCGTTAAAGGCCGACAATACTGGATTTAAATTTTATACTGAAAATATGTGCTTTTCAGAAATGTTTTCAATCATCTGCAAATTAACATGAAGGGCATTATTTAAAATGTTAATCATTCTGTAAGGTTCTCTGGCCTCATATTTCATGTAAAACAACGCTGTTTGCCACAGTTGAAACATCTGAAGCATGGTCTCTCCAAGCTGTTGCTATACTAAAATGTATAAGCCACATGAGACGGTGCGTGCGCAGGGCACGTCTGCTCAAATTTTATGGAGCCTTTTTACGGTCCTACCTCGATTATGGTTGTACTGTGTAAAAGTTTGCTCGGCCATCATACTTGAAGATTCACAATTAAGGAATCAGGCTGACCTCAAGGGCATTTACTACCAGCGCTATTCCAGCTTTGGTGTTGAGTCTGGGTAACCAAAACTTAGGCAGTTACTTCTCATCTATTAAATGTGTAGAAAGGCTACGCTTTTTCAAAGCTTCCTTCTTGTCTCTTATTCCAATCACGTTTTGATAGAAACCATGCGTGTCCTGTTAATCATAGGAATTTTTGTGAGCTGAAGCTTCGGTGGGCTATTCAAATTCCTTCCTTATGAGTGTGGGCTATTGCCCGCAGGAAGTACAGCCATCCTGTTTGTAGCATTTCTTTTATGTGCAACAACAGCTAGGCAAATAAAAGTCACTCTTACCCTATGAGTCTTATACAATTGAAGTACGGGCGGTTCCAAAGAGGTTCCCACTAGCGACTGCTTCAACTCTTACAGTCGTCGACCCCCATCGGCATGTTGCACGACACGCGTTTGAAGGCGATCAGGGTAGTTAAGCCAAGATGCCCGATCTTTGTGACACACCACCAGTGCGACTCACCGTGATCGCCGAGGTAGGCCCAGAAAGAACAACTGCACAGGGTTAGTGGCGATTACCAGACCGCCATCACAGGAAACCTGAATTCCACCAAACCCATACTCAGCCAACGAAGACTGGGTTCCCTGTGGTGCCATGACCCGGGAGTCATGTTAGCTTTATTGAATGTTACGGTCGTAGCAAACAGTAACCCTAATTCTAAGGCTATATTTCAATTTTGCCGAATGAATCCATGCCGACATTTGTAAAAACTGCGATGGTACATTACTCCTTACTAATGTAAAATTGCCACCTTCTGAAGAAGACAAATTTATATTAGTCGAAACCTAGGTAAAGAATTCTTTATCCATTGCAACTGGTCGGCTGTTTGTAATTTTATTACGTGGAACCGTTGCTGTTATGCAACTATGTTTAAAATACTGAACCTCCTGTATAAGTTAGTTCGTTGGACACAATTCTTCACTTGACATAGGTTCCTTCTCCGATGTTTACCTTGTGAGCTCACAGCTAAGATTTCGACACACTCCTGTGGATATCAGAATCATCTGCATCGGCTGGACTAGCCGATATTCACAGAATAATGGCCTCTTTCTTATTTTTTTTTTTTTTTTTTTTTGTCATCAGTCTACTGCCTAGTTTGATGCGGCCCGCCACGAAATCCTTTCCTGTGCTAACCTCTTCATCTCAGAGTAGCACTTGCAACCTACGTCCTCAATTATTTGCTTGACGTATTCCGATCTCTGTCTTCCTCTACAGTTTTTGCCCTCTACAGCTCCCTCTAGTGCCATGGAGGTCATTCCCTCATGTCTTAGCAGATGTACTATCATCCTGTCCCTTCTCCTTATCAGTGTTTTAGACATATTCCTTTCCTCTCCGATTCTGCGTAGAATCTCCTCATTCCTTACCTTATCAGTCCACCTAATTTTCAACATTCGTCTATAGCACCACATCTCAAATGCTTCGATTCTCTTCTGTTCCGGTTTTCCCACGGTCCATGTTTCACTACCATACAATGCTGTACTCCAGACGTACATCCTCAGAAATTTCTTCCTCAAATAAGGCCGGTATTTGATATTAGTAGACTTCTCTGGGCCAGAAATGCCTTTTTTGCCATAGCGAGTCCGCTTTTGATGTTCTCCTTGCTCCGTCCGTCATTGGTTATTTTACTGCCTAGGTAGCAGAATTCCTTAACTTCATTGAATTCATAACCATAAATCCTGATGTTAAGTTTCTCGCTGTTCTCATTTCTACTACTTCTCATTACCTTCGTCTTGCTCCGATTTACTCTCAAACCATACTGTGTACTCATTAGACTGTTCATTCCGTTCAGCAGATCATTTAATTCTTCTTCACTTTCACTCAGGATAGCAATGTCATCAGCGAATCGTATCATTGATATCCTTAAACCTTGTATTTTAATTCCACTCCTGAACTTTTCTTTTCTTTCCATCATTGCTTCTTCGATGTACGGGTTGAAGAGTAGGGGCGAAAGGCTACAGCCTTGTCTTACACCCTTCTTAATACGAGCACTTCGTTCTTGATCGTCCACTCTTATTATTCCCTCTTGGTTGTTGTACATATTGTATATGACCCGTCTCTCCCTATAGCTTACCCCTACTTTTTTCAGAATCTCGAACAGCTTGCACCATTTTATATTGTCGAACGCCTTTTCCAGGTCGACAAATCCTATGAAAGTGTCTTGATATTTCTTTAGCCTTGCTTCCATTATTATCCGTAACGTCTGAATTGCCTCTCTCGTCCCTTTGCTTTTCCTAAAGCCAAACTGATCGTCACCTAGCGCATTCTCAATTTTCTTTTCCATTCTTCTGTATATTATTCTTGTAAGCAGCTTCGATGCATGTGCTGTTAAGCTGATTGCGCGATAATTCTCGCACTTGTCAGCTCTTGCTGTCTTCGGAATTGTGTGGATGATGCTTTTCCGAAAGTCAGATGGTATATCGCCAGACTCATATATTCTACACACCAACGTGAATTGCCGTTTTGTTGCCACTTTCCCCAATGATTTTAGAAATTCTGATGGAATGTTATCTATCCCTTCTGCCTTATTTGACCGTAAGTCCTCCAAAGCTCTTTTAAATTCCGATTCTAATACTGGATCCGCTATCTCTTCTAAATCGACTCCTGTTTCGCCTACTATCACATCAGACAAATCTTCACCCTTATAGAGGCTTTCAATGTATTCTTTCCACCTATCTGCTCTCTCCTCTGCATTTAACAGTGGAACTCCCGTTGCACTCTTAATGTTACCACCGCTGCTTTTAATGTCACCAAAGGTTGTTTTGACTTTCCTATATGCTGAGTCTGTCCTTCCGACAATCACATCTTTTTCGATGTCTTCACATTTTTCCTGCAGCCATTCCGTCTTAGCTTCCCTGCACTTCCTATTTATTTCATTCCTCAGCGACTTGTATTTCTGTATTCCTGATTTTCCCGGAACATGTTTGTACTTCCTCCTTTCATCAATCAACTGAAGTATATCTTCTGTTACCCATGGTTTCTTCGCAGCTACCTTCTTTGTACCTATGTTTTCCTTCCCAACTTCTGTGATGACCCTTTTTAGAGATGTCCATTCCTCTTCAACTGTACTGCGCTATTCCTTATTGCTGTATCTATAGCGTTAGAGAACTTCAAACGTATCTCGTCATTCCTTAGTACTTCCGTATCCCACTTCTTTGCGTATTGATTCTTCCTGACTAATGTCTTGAACTTCGACCTACTCTTTATCACTACTATATTGTGATCTGAGTCTATATCTGCTCCTGGTTACACCTTACAATCCAGTATCTGATTTCGGAATCTCTGCCTGACCATGATGTAATCTAATTGAAATCTTCCCGTATCTCCCGGCCTTTTCCAAGTATACCTCCTCCTCTTGTGATTCTTGAACAGGGTATTCGCTATTACTAGCAGAAACTTGTTACAGAACTCAATTAGTCTTTCTCCTCTTTCATTCCTAGTCCCAAGCCCATATTCCCCTGTACCCTTCTCTTCTACTCCTTCCCCTACAACTGCATTCCAGTCGCCCATGACTATTGGATTTTCGTCCCCATTTACATACTGCATTACCCTTTCAATATCCTAATACACTTTCTCTATCTGTTCATCTTCAGCTTGCGACGTTGGCATGTATACCTGAACTATCGTTGTCGGTGTTGGTTTGCCGTCGATTCTGATTAGAACAACCCGGTCACTGAACTGTTCACAGTAACACACCCTCTGCCCTACCTTCCTATTCATAACGAATCCTACCACTGTTATACCATTTTCCGCTGCTGTTGATATTGCCCGATACTCATCTGACCAGAAATCCTTGTCTTCCTTCCACTTCACTTCAATGACCCCTAATATATCTAGATTGAGCCTTTGTATTTCCCTTTTCAGATTTTCTAGTTTCCCTACCACGTTCAAGCTTCTGACATTCCACGCCCTGACTCGTAGAACGTTATCCTTTCGTAGATTATTCAATCTTTTTCTCATGGTAACCTCCCCCTTGGCAGTCCCCTCCCGGAGATCCGAATGGGGGACTATTCCGGAATCTTTTGCCAATGGAGAGATCATCATAACACTTCTTCAATTACAGGCCACATGTCCTGTGGATACACATTACGTGTCTTTAATGCAGTGGTTTCCATTGCCTTCTGCATCCTCATGTCGTTGATCATTGCTGATTCTTCCGCCTTTAGGGGCAATTTCCCACCCCTAGGACAAGAGAGTGCCCTGAACCTCTATCCGCTCCTCCGCCCTCTTTGACAAGGCCGTTGGCAGAATACGGGTGACTTCTTATGCAGGAAGTCTTCGGCCTCCATGCCGATTATTTATTAAAATTTAGGCAGTAGCGGGGAACGAATCCGGGACCGAAGACGTTTTGATTATGAGTCAAAGACGCTACCCCTAGACCACGGGTACCCCCAATGGGCTCATATGCATCTAATAAAAGATCTCGCGCAACGACAGTTAATAGGAGTGTCCGTGGCTTACATCAGACGGGTGCTGCACCTTACAAAAGAAAATGTAGAGGGAGATCATCTAATTATTAAATGAACAACGGTCCAAATTAACTCCTCTTTATTAGAAATTTCCGACCTAACATATACATTAATAACAAATTTTTACAGGTACTATTTGACATTAAGAAATGGAGTGAACAAAAAGAGGGGCTGTTAATGACATGGGCCAGTACTAATCTAATGCTTGCATTTCCCATCAAAGATTGGATAGTTTAAGTTGTAACGTCACAATAGGTTTCGTTACATAGTTAAAAATAAGTGTTATGTTGCTATCAGCTGATAGACATTATCAGCGTAAATTCAATTACTATCTCAGCCCCAAATTACATGCATATAGAAACAATTATGGATCAAAGTCTTTTATTCTCATTACAATATGCACGGCCTGTGTCGCTGTTTACATTTTCTCACCTCTCCTTAAAGTACGTGGTTAGGTGCGAATGTTTTGAGTGTGGTAACAGACGAACCAGAGAAGTAGTGGGTCTCAGAATCTTCTACCAACTTTAACACAGTCAGTGGAAGGCAAAGAGCAGGAACAGGAGAGTTCGACCAGAGGTGCGAAAGACTAAAAAAAAAAAAAACGTTTTCTTAGCAGACGTTGGTCATGGGCCTCCCCCACCACCTCGCGCTGCTCGGGAGAAAAAGCAGCGTAACGGTTACGTGGAGTTTTTTGCAAGACAGGTAAGCGTCCAGACGTTCCTTCAGAACGCTGCGCCGAAATCAGGACAAAGGTATTTGAATGTTTAAATATGTTTAATGTCAACAATTTATTATCAGAGGCTTTTTCGCGATTGATTAATTAAGAACCATTTATGGATTTTTGTTCAGTTTATGCGATGTAAGAATAATCTTCTCCGTTCGAGATTTCCGTTACGAGCCGCCACGTGGTCCATAGTTTCAAACTGCAACCGCCGAGAAAACTAATGAAGGGAGTTGTAGTCAATTTTTGCGATTGCTGAACATTTATGCTAGCGTGTGTCGATGTTTAACAACTTATTAAAAATTTAGTAACTTTTCTGAGATGAATCGTTTCGTATTCAATCACTTCACGCTGGCGATACCAGCCACGAGTCCTTCTCGATGCCAGCCACTGTACATAGAAAATCTGCATAGAGAAATAGTTACGATATTTGCATTTCAGTGATAACTTAGTGTATGTGTATGTATCAGCATAGTAGTGTAGTGACCACGTGCTCTCCAAGATTTTCCTTTCCCCACAGGACGGTGCAAATCAAAGGCAACACGGCTTGCAATTCAAAGGAGAAATAACCTGTGTGCATAGTTGAATAACCTTTGTCCATAGTTAAATGAAAGTTCAAAGCAGAATTAGTGAAGTGTGTATTCAAAAGATTGTTAAGAAGTAACTTCGTTAATTTTTGTCTAATGTTGGTTAAAATAAAATTAACTTTGTCTTTCGAAGCAATTATCGTTCTCGGCTTGCTCATTTAAGCCATACCTAAGAAAAGAGAATCACATTAATCACGCAGCCCCTTTACTAAAATTATTGGCACAAGGCTAGATTCGTGCAGGACGTAGTTTTCTCTGACCACCCCCAAAAATTACAATTGCGTTATCCGTTGCGACCTCAAATTCAATCGATAAGACTGTACTTTGATGAGCCTAAACATCAATTCTAAAGCGGGCAGAATGGTCAGGGAAGGTTACGCTGCCGAGAGAGAAAAAGTGTGCATAAGATCCTTCCCCACAGCAGGCTTATATAAAAATGAATAAAAGTAATCCCTGCTGATAAAATTAAGCAAACTCCCTTCTCAGCCTGCCACAGACAGGGAAAATTAACGACATTTACGATCCAAATACCAGTCGTTGGGAGCTTGCAAAGTGAAGGAAATAAAATCATAATCTGCGAATGAGCTAAAGAAATATAAATCCATGATGGATACACAGCTGTTTCCTGAATGCACCAGAAGAATGACCAACTCATGGGTGAGCCTTTAGTCACTCTGGAAAAGCATTAAACTCGCGGAAAGAAAAGACGACACATCACGAAAGAATTATCCGAGTGGGATGAAAAACGCCCAATATGACATACGTCTACAGACAAATTGGATGATTTACTCAAGAGAAAGAGCTTGAAAAAACCAGAAAGTCACTATAGCGTTGGCCCAGCTGTGGCTCTCATGCAGGCAGTTATTCGGTTTGGCATTGATTGATAGGGGCTATTGATTGTTCTCCTGAGGGACGTCGTGGCACATTATGTCCAATTTGTACGTTAGATCGTCAGTCTCCCGAGCTTGTTGGTGGACCTTGCCCCTAATTCTCCAAACGAATTGTGAAAAGATCAAAGGACCTTGTGGGCCAATCATGTGCGGACGGGCATTATCTTGCTGAAGTGTAAGCCCAGGATGGCTTGTCAAGAAGGGTAACAAAAGGGGGCATAGAATTCTGACGACATACCACTGTCCTGTAAGGGTGTCGCGGATGACAGCCAAAGGGTCCCTCTACGGAAAGAAATGGCATCCCAGAGGGTCACTCCCGGTTGTCGGGCCCTACGGTGGGCAACAGAGCGATTGGTATCCCTCCAGTGTCTGGAGAGTCCCCAGACACGTCATCGCTGATTCTCGGGGCTGACTTCGATGCGGGACTGAGCACTGAAGACAATTCTACTCCAGTCGATGACATTCCAGGCCGTAGACGTGTCTGGAAACGCCTTGAACAGTTGTGAGATACCAATGTGAGTGTCTCCGCCATACGGCGCGACACCAAGGAGTGTTGGTGTGCGGCGCCATTTCTTTTTATTATAGGACTGGTTTGATTGTGATCCAAGGCACCTTAAATGCATTTCCTAAACAGTTCCTATCTACACTCCCATTCTTCAGCTAAGTTTTCTACTTTAGCCAAAACACTCGCCTCCATGCCTACGTTTCTCATAAACTAGCGTCCTGACTATTCCTCCTCTGTTATTCTGCAAGATTAACCAATGATGAAGCGCGTTACAACTACCTAGAAAGCGAGTCCTTCATACCGTGTAAAGCAGTAGAAGAAAGTAGATTGCTGCTGCTGACTTCCCCCCGGACAGTTTTCTCAGAAGGTAATTGTCGGCACAAAACAAAGTTCCTTGGAAATGTGTTTTGGCCGGATGTAAAAGCTAGTTTCTGCATGAGCGCAGATGTTCGTCACGGTATGTTATACAACTTTTGTGTATGTAGGCCTGGACCCCGAATCTCAAAAAATCGCAGGAAAGCGACTTGTTGCCGCTCGTTCTAAGCAATGCGCGGGCCGAGCTGCAGTACCTACCAGGGCGGTAACTTTCTCCCATTCCCTCGGTCTTCCCTTAGAAAGACGAGATGCAACTTTGAAGGGAGCCTAATACCAAGTCATTGTTTTGGGTCTTTATGGCCAGCCTCACTCATTACGGTGCCATCTAAACTACAGGGAATATTGCACGCAAAACAGCCACCAGGAAACAGGAAGAAAGAGCAAAAAAGTAGACAGTTTAATCCTGTTAACCGTTGACGTTCCTTATTACAAGGGTTCAGATATTTCATTAATTGACAGGAATAGATTCTGTCAGGAATGACTTTAAATGAATTATGAATCACGCCAGCCTTACCATGCACTGATCTGTATCAACCTGCGTGGTAAGACATTTATAAGGAGATTAGAAAGCACTCTGCACAATGCAGGTCATGGTCATTGTGAACTAACGCTGCGAGGTAGCAATTCTCAGTGTAACTATACAACTGTAATCAAAATATAAGCCAGATAAGACGACAAAGAGAACACTGTTGGATGAACTGTAGGACGGAATTAGTAGAAGTTAGGCATTGTACTAGAGAATACTTCATTTTGGAAAACGAATTTTATTTTCTTCCTACTTCTCTGAAGAAAAATTCTTTAAAAGGCTAAATAATATGAATGATATCGTATTCGTCACGCCGTCGTGACAAGTTAGAGATCATAAAAAATAAAAAATTGTTTTAACAGGGGAAGGAGGGGCTGGCGGAGAAGAGCGCCCAGAAGGATGTAATTAATTAACCACGCGACCATTCACTTAGATGACAAATCAGAAGAGATATAAGCTAGAAATAAACTTACGCGTCCGAAGTGAGAATCGGACTCATAACAGGTTCTGTCAACGTCCACTGCGAAAGCTATTACAGAGATGCGACTGCAACTGGTAAGACTGACACGTCGAAAGTCGTTTCTCATTTCTTAATTAACTTTCGCTGACAGGCAATTGGTAGATTCAAAACAGTGTCGCGAAAGCTCTGCAGGACTTTCTTAATTAAGTAACATTAACAGCATTTAGAGACAACTTTTCATTAATAATATATGTCCATTTCTCAATCTGGAAGGCAATAATGTAACATATGACAAAATTTCACAAATAAATAGGAAGACTTACCATTTTCTTCCGTTCAGTCAACATACATATAGCATCTGAGTAAAAGTCTAGTGAATTGTTATGACACTGCATAGAACAGCCATCGTTCTTCGCATCATGCTTGTCAACTTCCCACGTCTCATCACACTACGGAAGCTCCAGCTAGGTTTTGAAGATCCGATTTTTCATACGACTTGCCGACATCTATCAACTGCAGTTGGTTATGAGTTGGTAGCCAAATTACTTTTGTATGATAATGTTAAAGTTTAAGATGATACTGTCTCTACGTGTAGGACAACCATTGTGTGACCGACTTTAAAAATACTATTACCATTAAAGATTGTAGTTGTTCAGACAAAAATTAATTGGTTAATTGATAATTCCTGACAAAACACGAAATTTTGTCGATTTTTTGTTTCTACATAGCATATCGTACTGTCAGGAAGAAGGTTAATGTCACTGGTATACGAAGCTGATGAAATGATGTCGGATGTATAGAAGTAGTGGTGAAACCGCGCTATCGGAAGAAATGGGCTTCGTGAAATTTAACTTAGTTGATCTTAGCGATTTGAGGCTGAAAAATAACCGTTAATTATAGTCTAATGTTTCTCATGTTACGATTGTATCGTTAGTTAGTTACTGCTTAAGGACCCGAAATGAATAGGGCAGCACCATCCGTGCATGACACAAATAGAAATGACTATCGTGAAAAATCTGTTAAAGAACAATAAGTTCAAAAACAAACCTGCATCACGAAACAAAAATCTAAAATGCAGCATTGGCATCGGTTGAGAAGTGAAAGACTATGCATAAAAAGCAGGTAAAGCGCAGCAGAAGAATACTAGTAGAGACACATTTGACAGGAGTCATACTACTATGGCTGGTTGACCATTAGGAATGATAGGTAACCTAGCCACGCTGTAACATATTACAATCTCAGACTTAATATTTCGCGAAGGAATCTTGACATTACACAATATCTTAAAACATAGACCACACTCATATCATCGACATTTAAAAAAGAGGTCAGGTCCTGTAAGAGACAGAGATATACCACCAAATCGAACACACGCGTGTTTTACACATTTGACGCACCGCTGGCTCCTCGCGACGTAAGAGGTAGATCGTCGTGATAGGAAGGAAGTGTACCACTGTCGCACTGAATGTTTCACTGACGGCAGCGTGTTACTACTCACTTCCAGCCACTGAGCCTCCCACCAACACGTGATCTTCCGAGTCACGTATAGTGATAGCCCGCAGTGGGACTGAACAACAAACAAAATGTTGAGGGCAGGAAGTCTTTTTGGCACAAGCTACACCAGGATCATTTACCCGGATTAATTGTTACCTGGAACCAAACAATAAATTATTCCTGTTCACTGCCTTTGCAACAGTAAGTGACGAACATTTGACAGTTTGCACTATCTAACCGCAGGGTACATCTGGCCTATAGCAAAAAGGGTATTTTGGGAATCAGAGTAGATACGGAATTTCGTGCCGCGGTATCGTCTCATCCCCTCCATTGGCCTCAAGATAGCTAACAGTGCCACATAGTAAAATGAAAACTGGTCCAAAAGCCCTATCCTATTGATAAATTGGAGAAACACGATAAAAATTCTCCCCTTTAGTGTAGACACCAATAAATTCGGGTGGCAATTTAAAATCTGATAAAATTTAGTTTCAAAAATATAAGAAAGAGTACTATCATTTCCTTCACCGATACAATTAAAAGATACGTCTGGGCCATTTTAGTAGTCATGGATACTCACTACTCCAGTGTTGGTTCAGGATCTGAATTCCACCAACCTGTACTATCTCCAGGCTTTCATTTGCACGGATCTCAGATTATTTTCTTGCTCACAACGGTTATGAAACTGAACTCTCTAGCGGCGGCCGGGATAAAGAGATGGAATCTGGCTATTTTGGAATAAACAGTTCTCTGCGAGGAGAAGGCATGGATACTCATCAGCCTCGTCAGACTGGCTATAAACAATAATTGTTCGATAATCCCCTGCTGACAACCCAATACCCTCGTAATGAATCGCATCTAAGATAAGTTGTGAATGCCTCGCTAACCCACAAATGTGGCATCGCTTTTCAAGCCGGGCCGAACGAAGGCCTTACTAAACTGGAGCAGATGGGCCGTGATGGCTTTCCAAGAAGTATGACTGACGCATTTGAGAATGGTTGAAGCCTTAAGGCCCCGAAACAACAGTTCCTTAACGTATATCAGCCACGTTAGCTTCCCACCTTCTCACATTTTCCCTACAAGTTAGTATGGTATCCCCAGTTTTTAAAACACGTAAATTCAAAATAAAGGTGAAGTGATTAAAATAAACTGAAAAATGACCTGTATCAGCGAATAGAGCAACAAGTGTTACCACTGCAGAACTTTATATGCATACAACTCACGCTAATAAGCTATAATAGCTAAAACATTAAGACTTAATAATGTACGTTCATAGTAATAAGTGATAATGTTAGGTGATTGGTACACTCGGATGAGGGACAGAATAGAAGACGGTATTGCTGAAGACTATGTACTCAGGGAAAGGAAACAAGAGAGGAGGACTTCGAAAGTCCTGCAACAGATTTCAGCTTCATATAGTGAAGAACCTCATCTAAAACTAAAAGACAATAGAATGTACTTTGAAAGACCGAGATAAATGTTCAGACATCAAACTGCACGATATACACTTTGTAGAGATGCTATGCAAGGGGTACCTCCTCCAGAGAAAACAATCTGTTCTCTGAAGATCAACATTGTCAGTAGTTTTGTTTTTTAAATATTGGGTTTCATGATGTGGCAGTACACCCAGTGATTTTAATGAGATTAATTACGTAATGCTATTGATCATCAATCATAAAATCCGCTACAGCTGTAAAAATCATTTATTTCTAAAAACGAAGGCACAACCCAGGTTTAGGAAATATGTCCCATCTTCAGGTGCATCTACCAAATTAAAAATCAATAATAATACCTGTCCACATGGTTAAGATAATCAAAGCTAAAGGCAACAATGAAAATTCTTAGACAAAAACATCAATACATGCATTAAAATGCCAATCCACAAAGGATGCGTAGTTACCTAATGATTGGATAGATGTTAACAAAACCAAACAGTAAACTGTAAACAGTGACAGAGATCATAACTCAGCATCTTTGAAGGGGATAAAGAAAGCGTGTATAAAGTTTGGTCATTGCGAATTAATGCCAGAAGTGAGCAACATGGAAATTTCTCCAGGAAGTGACTAGTGACAGAAGTAAAAAAGATGAAAGTTGTTCATTGAAAGAGAAGGGGAATGCAATAAGAAAGGAAGTAATTAAGACATTTTTGTTTTGAACCAAAACCTGATGTGTCATACTAATTTGCTGCGAAAGAACTATCACAGTTAACAAATAAAGGACTTATAGGAATGAAAATAAAGTGTGAAAAGTCAGTAAGGATTTCTAAGAAAAGTTATTAATGCATAATACCAAATGCTCATTTGAAAAAAAGAACTAGCACAAGGTAAGGCACAAGGTAAAGTACAAGGGGATTAACTGTAATTTCACAGAAGTAACATGTAGAGGCGCTGAAATACTAGCAAGTCCAGAAGATAGCAGCGAGGAGTATATGTCCAAAAGAGCATTAAGAGAAGGTTTCTGGTGTGAATAAAACGTGTGACCTTCAACTGTGGTCAGGCAATGCGCTAAGAAGTATGGATTCAGAACTGTTGATAAGAACCTTCGGAGGCACCAAGATATCAAAGGTAAAACAATTATTTCCTGTAAGACATACATGAAACTAGAGAGCTACAGTCATATTTCCAGACAAGCGTTTTTATTACATTAATAAAGAAGATACTAATCGACGACTGAAATAAATTGCCCAATGATTCGGAAATCATGCATGTCAACTGTAGCTGTACAAACGAATACAAAACTTGTTGTTGTTGTTGTTGTGGTCTTCAGTCCAGAGACTGGTTTGATGCAGCTCTCCATGCTACTCTATCCTGTGCAAGCTTCTTCATCTCCCAGTACCTAGCGCAACCTACATCCTTCTGAATCTGCTTAGTGTATTCACCTCTTGGTCTCCCTCTACGATTTTTACCCTCCACGCTGCCCTCCAATACTAAATTGGTGATCCCTTGATGCCTCAGAACATGTCCTACCAATCGATCCCTTCTTCTAGTCAAAGTGTGGTACAAATTTCTCTTCTCCCTAATTCTATTCAATACTTCCTCATTAGTTATGTGATATACCCATCTAATCTTCAGCATTATTCTGTAGCACCACATTTCGAAAGCTTCTGTTCTCCTTTCGTCCAAACTATTTATCGTCTACAAAAATTGTAGCTATACAAAAAAACTAAAGCTTAAAACATAAAATAAGAAAATACGGTCGGTTTTAGAAAATATGTTTCAATTTAAATTCAACGAACATGTTATTGTATACTACTTTCCAGATTTAGCGAATCGTCCTTCATGAGAAATATGTTTCGTTTCAGTTAGTTATAGTCTGTTCTTAGTTATGAAACTATATATAGACTCTTCGAAAATTAGAAACAAATGGTGCAACACTGAAACAAGGTCAATTCTGCTTTTATTACACTGTAAATCTGAAAGACACGCGTATTTCAGTTCGTTTCTTTTCACCCTTCGAGAAGTATGAGCCGCGAGGGATTAGTCGAGCGGTCTAAGGCGCTGCAGTCATGGACTGTGCGGCTGGTCCCGGCGGAGGTTCGAGTCCTCCCTCGGGCATGGGTATGTGTGTTTGTCCTTAGGATAATTTAGGTTAAGTAGTGTGTAAGCTTAGGGACTGATGACCTTAGCAGTTAAGTCCCATAAGAATTCACACACATTTGAACACATTTTTTTGAGAAGTATGAAAATTTAAAGTATCTGTGTGCAAAAGGCAGTGTTAAGTTAGCTGTTGCCATGTTTTATTATTACCTCTCTTTGCACTATCAAATAAATAAATAACGGTATACATCAAAGAATAATTACGCTTCATGTCTTAAATACAATACTTCCTCCAAGTTCACGAGTACGAATTCATAATAAGAGCACAAGCGACTTATTCATTCGTAGTAGTAATGCATCATTGTCTCTACACAGATGTAAGGAGAACACAGTGGAATTCGTGGAAGAATCCTCCTAATGAGGAAGCACCACTACACAGGATAGTAAGGTTAATTTACACTAGGTACACTACGGTCGGTGACTGCGTAACAGAACCAAACTTCCTCAGTAACACAGCCCTGCTAGTAACACCGACGCTAAATATTTGCAAAGCATTTTGAGAGTGTACGTTTTTGGCACAGGGTTGAATGGAACCGAAAAGTGGACCATCGGAGATCCGAAGAAATAGAAGTCGAAAACTTTTGAAATATATGGCCACAAAAGAATATTAAATCAAATGAACCACAGAAGTACTAAATGAAGAGTTACGAGAAGGTGTGGACAGGGGAAGAACCTGATGGAAAATACTTAGCACAAAGTGGATCGAGTGAGACAATACCTGCTACTCCACCCAGGATTTTCTTTTTTTCTTTTTTTTTTTTGTCTTAGATGCAACAGAAGAGGAAGAAAAGGCGTAGCTCTGTTCCATTAAATGAAAGAAGTCTCATATTTCAGTTTTAAAATGTCTTCCTTCTTCTTACGTACTACATTTAGGAAATTTTAGGACATTTCGAGAACAGCAGACACTAGGAACTAAATCAAAGTTAACAAGCCATTGCTGATACCCCAGGACGTTAAACCCCTCTATAACGACATCACGGTGCTGTAACCTCCACTGAACGTGCTTTAACATATCTGGAGTGCAGTGTAACTGCAAAATTAGCTTCGGTGTACACTAAGAAATCAACTGGGATCGTTGGAAACCTAACGACGAAATATGAACGTGTTCCAAAGCAGAAAAAGGTGTTTATATTTTTAATCCCTCTTTCTTCGCACCCTCCTGTGGCGTGTGTACTGGGGGCAGCAGCACTGAAACGCACGTAAATAAAATAACAAACTTTGTTTGTGAGACTGCACAGTTCGGTAACATCATCGGAACCAACTATGCACGTTTGTTGTGCATTCTACACACATCAAAAATAAGTCTTGCATCATCCCAGTTCCCAGAACCTGAAGATAGAGGTTGACCGTGGATATTGTATTACAGGTGTCCCTTTTACTGTTCAGAGATGACACTAAACTCACCCAAAGATGTACACAACCATACATGAACATCGCGTATTAGTCGGAGGGGGTCCTGCAACCGATTAGATCCAGTTATTCCACCAGGAAGGAGGTACACGGCTCGTGGTGTCTGTAGTGCAACCATGCCTAGACGGTCAATACAGCGGTTCGATCGCATCCGCATTGTTATTTGGTGCCAGGAAGGGCTCTCAACAAGGGAAGTGTCCAGGCGATTCGGAGTGAAGCAAAGCGACGTTGTTCTGACATGGAGGAGATACAGAGAGACAGGAACTATCGACGACATGCCTCGCTCAGGCGCCCAAGGACTACTAGTGCAGTGGGTGACCGCTGCCTACAGATTATGGCATGGAGGAACCCTGACAGCAAAGCCAATATATTGGATAATGCTTTTCATGAAGCCCCAGGACGCTGTGTTACGGCTCAAACTGTGCGCAATAGGCTGCATGATGCGCAACTTCACTCTTGACGACAATGGCGAGGTCCATCTTTGCAAGCACGACACCATGCAGTGCGGTACAGATGTGCTCAACAACATGCCAAATGGACCGCTCAGCATTGGCATCATGTTCTCTTCACCGATGAGTACCGCATATGTCTTCAACTAGACAATCGTCGGAGACGTGTTTGTTGGCAAACCCGGTCAGGCTGAACGTCTTACATACACTGACCAGCGACTGCAGCAGGGTTAGGTTCCCTGCTGTTTTGAGGTGGCATTATGTGGGGCCGACGTACGCCGCTGGTGGTCATGGAAGGCGCCGTAACGGAAGTACAATACGTGAATGCCATCATCCGACCGTTAGTGCAACCAAATCGTCAGTATATTGGCGAGGCTTTCGTCTTCATGGACATTCGTCTTCATGGACGACAATTCGTGGCCCCATCGTGCACATATCGTGAATGACTTCCTTCAGGATAACAACATCGCTCGACTAGAGTGGCCAGCATGTTCTCCAGATATGCGCCCTATCGACCAAGCCAGGGATATATTGAAAAGGGCTGTTTATGGACGACGTGACCCACCAGCCACTCTGAGGGATCTATTCCCAACCGCCATTTAGGAGTGTGACAATCTGGACCAACAGTGCCTTGATGGACTAGTGGATAGTATGCCACGAGGAATACAGACATGCATCAGTACAAGAGGACGTGCTACTGGGTATTAGAGGTAACGGTGTGTATAGCAATCTGGACCACCACCTCTGAAGGCGGTGGCACAAAATGCAATGTCTGGTTTTCATGGGCAATAAAAAGAGCGAAAATGATGTTCATGTTGATCTCTATTCCAATTTTCTGTACAGGTCCTGGAACTTTCGGAACCGAGGTGATGCAAAACTTTTCTTAACTTGTGTGTGATGTCTCTGTACAGAGACATCTGTCTATAGATATCCACCCGCTGGCCACACAGAAATCCCTTTCGACACTCTTCTGGTTTCAGACGGAAGCAGCAGTCACTGGCATCGAGCAGGTGGCTTGTTCTGCATGCGGGTACGATTCAATGAATGAGTATCTCTGTACAACGCATTTTTCAACAGTCGAACAAAGGTGCTCGAGTGGCACCAGTGGTGTTGCCGAGCTGAACCATTGCCATTTCATTCACATGTGTGTCACTGTTACTCCCTTACATGTCCACCCCATAGGAGGTCACGAAAAAGGAGGGATGAAAAATCATGAACACCATTTTCTGCTTCAGATGACATACTAATTTCGTTGAATGATTTTCAATGTTACCTAGTGATTTCACGCAGTATACCAAAGCTAAACCCCATAGGGTTACGATAATGTTGAGTGGGGTTTCAACAGCACGATATCTTTAGGAAATGATTCTATTGTCTGGGCTGTGTCATCAGTGGCAAAAATTGTCAAATACGTCGTCCTGTTGCACATCACGGAGAAAGCCCCTAGGTAAGGGGTGGTTTCATTTTCGTCCTTTATGCCACCTTCTGAGGCTATTTCGTGTTGATTCTGAACGACATTCTAGTCGAAATGTTTTCCTCTCCCACAAATAAGAAACCTGTGGATATTAACACTAGGCGTCGTGACTCTGACCTCCATTACAGAGTTATCAAACGAAGGTGTGAAATGTGGGTAAGAATGGGTGTAATGACTTCTCTATCGCGTGACACATCCACAGTGGCGTTGGGCAGAGTTTTAGCATAGTTTGGTGCCAATGTGACGTACTTAACCCACCTTGCAGCTCAAACAAAGTTCTGAGTTCTAATCCTTCAGTTGCATTTGTCGGCACCTTGCTGTTAGAAGCTTCGTCGAGCGCGATGGTGACGGTGCAGAGTGCCACGCATTTTTTCCATTACAGAGAGAGATTCGAGGCACCCTTGACAGGAATTAAATCTTGAGAGGTTTCCAAAAAAGTGATCATTTAACTGTGTTGCGCTGCGTAGAGATACTGTGCAGATATAAGTATATTCGAGAGACGATACGTTTCTTAGTATTACAAGAGCACTACTGGAGCACCCAGAATTCGTACCACTCTCTAGCTCATCGCAACCCAGTAGAAGACAAAAGTTGGAGTAACTAGCTGGGCGAGAGCTGGGACATGGATCCAATCAGCGGGGGCCAACCAGTGTGGGCTTTGCCGTAGATTCGTGAGTAGTGGATTGCGGTGTGGGACTTGTTCGAAGTATTTTCACTGGGGGGGAATGCAGTGGGGAAGCCAGAGGGCATTCTGGTGAGATCCTCTCCTGGAACTGCAGGTTATGTAACAAGAGTAAATTGATAGAGGAGCAGGAGGGTAAGATCTGTGACCTTCAGGTGCAGTTGAAAAACGCACAGGAGGAGCTAGATAGGATGAGGAGGGAGAAGGGGGTTGGGGAATGGGAGCGGGCTGTTGGCAAGAGTGCTAGGAGAAGAAGATTTTCAGATAGTTTTACTATTGATGTTTACAATAGATATGACCAACTGTCAGAGTCTAGTGGAGAGGAATCTCTAGTAGCTGTAGATGTAGGAAGTATGCAACAGACCTCAGCAGTTACGGTGGCTAGGACAGTTGCAAAGTCGAAGAGAAAGAAGAATGTTCTGCTGTTCGGTAGTTCTCATGGCAAAGGTATAGGCCAGCAGTTGCAGGAAGCGTTGGTGAGTGGGTACCAGGTCACCAGCATTGTGAAGCCTAATGCAGGATTGCTTAGGTGACTGTTAACATTGGGGGGTTATGTAGGGATTTCACTAAAGAGGACCAGATAGTGATTGTGGTGGGGCTGGTGATAGTATTGATAGGGATGGGGAGTGTGACATAGATGGTGACCTGGAAATGGTAGCCACTCAGGCTGGCAACACGAATGTTCATTTCGTGGATCTGTTTCAGCGTCACGATCGGCCTCGTCTTAATACAGCCGTCAGGCGTTGTAACATGAGACTTGGGGATGCGCTGATGACAGAAGGCATGGGTCACATTTCAGTGGTGTCGGTGGAGTCTATCAGCAGGACGGGTTTCACTAGAGATGGCCTGCACCTCAACAGGTATGGGAAGGGGAAGTTGGCGAAGCTTATAGGTGACAGCATAGGTGGGGGTGGTGGGATCTCTCATGGGAAAATTCCTGTAGTAGTGGGTGTTAGAGCTGCACCTTTTTTAGACTGAAGTCAGCTGATAGGTATTCCTGCTCAAGGGAAGTCTCTCTAACAAAGGAACCACTTTCGACAAAGCTTAGGTACCCGAGTGATGAGGGAATTAGTATATTTCATCAAAATATACAAGGTATTAGAGATAAAGTTAGTGAACTGCTTATAGATGTTGACTCTGAAATTATTGGTATATCTGAACACTTCTTAAATAAGGTGATAATTCAGAGGCTTCCTTTACCAGGATGCAGGCTGGCTGGCAGCATTTCTAGGAGCTCTTTGCAGTGTGGGGGAGTAGCCATGTATGTGAAAAACGGCATCGCATTTGAGTCAATTGATGTTTCAAAGTATTGCACTGAAAATGTGTTTGAATGTTGTGCAGGTATGGTTAAATTTAACGGAGCTAAACTTGTAACTGTTGTTATTTATAGATCCCCAGACTCTGATTTCACAACATTTTTGCTAAAGCTAGAGGAGGTTCTTGGTTCACTTTATAGGAAATACAAGAAGTTAGTTATATGTAGTGACTTCAATATTAATTGTATAAGTGATTGTGCAAGGAAGAGGATGCTGGTAGACCTCTTTAATTCATATAATCTTATGCAAACCGTATTCTTTCCAACGAGAGTGCAAGGGAACAGTAGAACAACCATAGACAACATTTTTGTTCATTCCTCATTACTAGAAGGGCATTCTGTTAGCAAAAAGGTGAATGGCCTTTCAGATCATGATGCGCAAATTTTAAGTTTCAAAGATTTTTATGCTGCATCACGTGTTAAATATAGTAATGAGCTGTTCAGGAAAGCTGATCCTTTCTAAACCTTATAAAGGAACAAGAGTGGCAAGATTTTTATAGCGCTGATACAGTAGGCGATAAATATAATGCTTTTCTCAAGACTTTTCTCATGCTCTTTGAAAGTTGCTTTCCTTTAGAACGTTTAAAACAGGGTACTAGCACAAACAGGCAGCCTGGGTGGCTGACTAGAAGGATAAGAGTATCTTGTAGAACAAAGTGGCAATTATATCAAAACGTTAGAAACAGTCAAAATCTAAATGCAGCAGCTCATTACAAACAGTATTGTAAGGTGCTTAAAAATGTTATTAGGAAGGCAAAAAGTATGTGGTATGCAGATAGAATAGCTATGTCTCAGGAGAAAATTAAAACCATATGGTCAGTCGTAAAGGAAGTGGCTGGTCTGCAGAGACAGGTCGAGGATATAGCATCAGTGCGTAGTGGGAATGTCCGTGTTACTGATAAGTCGCATATATGTACAGTATTTAATAATCACTTTCTGAATATAGCAGGTGAACTAAATAGAAACCTAGTCCAAACAGGGAATCATATAACGCTCTTAGAAAAAAGTGTTCCGAGACTGTTACCTGAAATGCTCCTCCAGGATACTGACAAGAGGGAGATTGAGTTAATAATTAAAACACTTAAGACCAAAAACTCTCATGGATATGACGGGGTATCTAGCAGAATACTGAAGTATTATTCTATGTATGGTAGCCCAGTTCTCAGCCATATCTGTAACTTTTCCTTTAGGAGTGGTCGGTTTCCTGACCAATCAAAGTACTCGGTAGTGAAGCCACTTTATAAAAAGGGAGACATTGATAATTTTGACAATTTTAGACCTATTTCTATGCCATCGGTGTTTGCTAAAGTTATCGAGAAGTTTGTATATACAAGGTTACTGGAGCATTTAAATTCATATAATTTGCTGTCAAATGTTCAGTTTGGTTTTAGAAATGGTTTAACAACTGAAAATGCTATATTCTCTTTTCTCTGTGAGGTTTTGGACTGATTAAATAAAAGGTTGCGAACGCTAGGTGTTTTCTTTGATTTAACGAAGGCTTTTGACTGTGTTGACCACAAAATATTACTGCAGAAGTTGGACCATTATGGAGTAAGGGGAGTAGCTTACAGTTGGTTCGCCTCTTACTTTAAGAACAGAAAGAAGAGGGTAATTCTCGGCAATATTGAGAGTGGTAGTGATGTTCAGTCCGAATGGGGCATATAAATGATATGCCTTCTAGTCTTACAGGTGATTCAAAAATATTTCTGTTTGCTGATGACACCAGCTTGATAGTGAAGGATCTTATGTGTAATATTGAAACAGTAACAAATAATGTAGTTCATGAAATAAGTTCGTGGCTTGTGGAAAATAATTTGATGCTAAATCACAGTAAGACTCAGTTTTTACAGTTTCTAACTCACAATTCAACAAGAACCAATATTTTGATCAGACAGAATGGGCATATTATAAGCGAGACGGAACAGTTCAAATTCCTAGGCGTTGGGATAGATAGTAAGCAGTTGTGGAAAGCCCATGTCTAGGATCTTGTTCAGAAGCTAAATGCTGCTTTATTTACCATTAGAACCGTATCTGAAATAAGTGACACTTTAACACGAAAAGTAGTCTATTTCGCATATTTTCATACGCTTATGTCGTATGGTATTATTTTTTGGGGTAATTCTTCTGATTCAAAAAGGGTATTTTTGGCTCAAAAACGGGCTGTTCGAGCTATATGTGGTGTAAGTTCGAGAACCTCTTGTCGACCCCTATTCAATAGTCTGGGAATTCTGACATTGCTCTCACAGTATATATTTTCTTTAATGTCGTTTGTTGTTAGCAATATTAGCCTATTCCCAAGAGTTAGCAGCGTTCACTCAATTAGTACTAGGCAGAAATCAAATCTGCATGTAGAACGCAGATCCTTGACTCTTGTGCAGACAGGAGTGCAGTATTCTGCTGCATCCATTTCCAATAAGCTACCACAAGAACTCGAAAATCTTTGCAGTAGCCCAAACTCTTTTAAGTCTAAACTGAAGAGTTTCCTCGTGGCTCACTCCTTCTATTCTGTCGAGGAGCTCCTGGAAGAGCTAAAAAATTAAACAAATTCCAGTGTTACATTGTTGATTGTCTTCATTTAAACTTACGACTTGTCACCTGAATATGTTTTTTTTTTTATATTTCATTGTATCTGTTTCTAATATCGTGTTATAATTTCATGTATTGACTCGTTCCATGACCATGGAGACTTCTCTTTAATTTGGTCCCACGGAACAATAAATAAATAAATAAAATATAAAATAAATAAGCGGATATAATCCCTTCGTCAATATCACCAATATGATCAGCTGCAGAGATACAAAAGACCGTTATTGAAAAAAAAGGAATTTGTCTATAACAAATTCGCAATTTTAAACAAAAATAAAATTGATACTACAATATGCAGTAATCTGACAGCGCCAAATTTGCTTCTTAATGGAAATAGACCTTCTGCTCGTTTGCGTAAGCCCTTTCGGTGTGCACTCACGTTCGCCATATGGAAGGATTACCTACTTCCTGCTGAGATGCCGGCAATATCAACAGTCTGGGCGTACCCTCAGGAGCAGCGTGAGGTGCCACAAGGAGCAAGCGCTTCGGACGTGGAGAGGTGTTCGTGTGCGTCGGAAACCCGACGCCACTAGGGACGGGAAGCTGTTGGGGGGTAGGGAGGGCTGTGTGCTGTTTTCCCAGCTGCGGGTTTCGCACGCTGCAGCATGAGGTAAAAGCCCGGCCGTACGTGCTGCCCGCCCCAGCACGGCACTCTTCTGCTGGAATGCAACACGGCCGAAACGTGGTGCACGTTTCAGACTGAGTAAAATATAAGGACTGCCACACTGCCGGCACACGAGGCGACGGAAAGGTGACGAGAACTCAATCCCGCACACTGAAGGTCTTCATACCTGAGAAAGCTCTTTAAGTGTCAACTGAACGTGACGGAAGTTTTGTAGATACAGAGTTTTAACGTACTATGTGTGTTCAGTTCAAAACGATAAACTATAAAATGAGGCAGTCATAGAACTCTCTGTTTTGAATTGTTTGTCGCCATCTGGTTTCCACCCTCCTCGACAAAGTTCGTCAACTGAAACTCACCGAGAGATTTACTATTAAAAATTTTGGGACAGTACTTTTCTGGAGGAGTCTGACAGCTTATTACTTCCTCCCACACACATCTCACAAAAGAACCCTCCTCCACACACCATTAGGTGGCTTGCGGAGTATGAGACAATTGAGACTATGTTTCATTTGGCGCCAACACATTTGAACGACTATCTGAAACTGCAACCACACATGCAAACTGCACCGTACGGTGTAGGATGACAGATCCGGCAGTAATGGTGTCGAAGTTATCTGTTTACACCATCGGCATATGTTACTGCTCTCGATCTTCTTCGTTTGTGTCCCTTCGTTCCTCCTCCGCTGCTGCACAGAGTTACTGAGCCACTGTATGCCATTTACTTGCCCACGCGGCTCCTGTGCTTGAAGCTATCTACATTTAATTCATTTACTAGACCAGTTCCCTCTACGTCAAATAAGGAAAAACCATGGCAACTGATGGGCTCCAATTGTAATGGATTTAAGATATACAGATGTATTCCCGGCTGTGTTGCAGATATTTTCCTCTCGGTGACTGGGTGTTGCGTTGACCTTAATTTCGTGTCGTTGAAGGCTAGACGTTCACAGTTTAGGAAAGTTAACTACTGATTCTGCTGTTGCGTGTGTATGTACACAAACTCTGAGTCTGAGACATTATTATCGTGAAAAGTAGCGAGCAAACAGTTGTTGAGAGGAGTCGGACGCAGTCTGGCATGGAGGGAACCCCTACGCGCCAGGAGAGGTCGCAGGCTATCGTTAACGTACTATTAACACCAGAAGAGATTTTGGTAAATATTTGGTATATTTCGCGAAGTAGATTACGATTCATAGGACATTATGCTGAAGGTTAATGAAATATTTTCTTCTGAGGAAGACACACGAGGCATTGTATATGATTTATTAAGAAAGAATTTTTCTTTTTGCAGCTGTTTATGGAAGAGACAACGTAGGAATGCATACTCTCTAAACGAAACAATCCACAGTTGTGCCTTATACATGGAAATCTGAGAGGATAGTATTATTGAAGTTTTACTACTACTGATGACATGTATTATGACATCTAAAAGCCATCTATTATGGAAAGAACACGAATTACAGTTTAAGATATCAATCATACCTACTCCAAAAAACACGAAACTTGTACCTAAATAAACACCACAGCTTGCAGATGAAACAGTATCTTTTCACCTCTTTAAAGATTAAAGTGCATCTGTGTGAAGTATCTGTCGAGTAATGAGCGTGAATGATTTTACAAAGATTTTTTTTTTCTCTACTGATTAATTATGTGTCGTAGGTGTGAGTTGAATTTTCTAGCTTTGTGAAGAAGTCATGCAATCAAATTGTCGCGGACAAAGTTTTTGTTTCTCAACTTATTACTCTTTACACTTACTGCACTTCATTTCTTTGTGTGTGATAACATCGTAATTGAATTTTTCTCTATTGCAGAAGCAATCAACGAACACAGAATTGTATGCCTTTGAAGGAATTACATAATACTTTCAGAACGGATTGTAACATACGTAGCGAGCGAGTTACATTCTAACAATGCGAAAGTCACAGTGGTTTGATACGGAGGTCATGTTGAAAACATTGATCCACGATTTGCATGTAAATGTGTTATGCATTTTGATTGTTTTTTTTCGCTTGTTGTGTGTTTTATGCCTTGATGCAAGTTGATGTACTACATTCTTATGTTTGTTTTAAGTAATTGTGTAATATTAGTAATTTGAGTATTTGAATGTTTTTCTGTTCAACCAATTTTATTTCCAATTTTCCACTTACGGTGATGAATGAAGATGTAGGTTCTGCTACAATAGTGATGAAGTGCCTATTCTGGCACATCAAGTCAATAATTATGAGACGATTTTCTGTCTTGTCACTAAGCAGTACTGAAGCTCGAGAGAAGTTATTTGCTTAATTTTTAGTTAAGAAACCATTTATTTCAGCTACTACTGAGGATTCAAGGACAAATTCTTTGTTGCATCTTTGAGTAAATTAGATGCTTTATGAGATAAGTATTTTGAATGTTGTATTTAATTTGCTGATGTGATTAAACACATATGGCCATACAATTCTGACTCCACAACAGACAAATTGTCAGTTAACATCTGATGGTTTTGACCTTGTGATGCTACTTGCTATTTTCTGTTCAAGGATTATCATGTACACATTAATACTATATTTTGAGAAATGGAATATTTGTACTGTAATAAAAAAAAGTACCTGCGATAATAACTGACCCAACACTCAATGACTGAATGTGTAGGCAATTACGAATACTGAAATGACAATGCTCTTGATAAGAATTTACACTCTTTACTAACTCCAACTTATCTTAACTGCAGCTCAAGTCTGTTACAATGTATACGAAGGAATTGCATTTATACACATTTCTCATAAGTATTTACTGCAGAAATCGAATTATATGGACTTTACTTTGTTTTCTGACCTGTAATTCTGACTGAGATAATTTAAAACATGTAATTGCTATTTATACATCAACACTGATAATTATGATTAATTGAAACTTTTATTTAAGATGTCACCATTAATGTCTTTCGACAAATCTGTATTTCATTCAGTGATGTTATATGTCACACATTTTGCGTTTTCTGGATCAAAACATGTACTTTATAGTATGCTGTATACTGTACCATCAGAAAACGTGTTTGTACAGAACAAGTTCGCCACCATGTGGTGGACCTAGACTTAATATTTACAACTGTACTTCAAAAACTTGCTACAGTTACGTAATCATCTATGTTCATACATATTTTGAGTCATGTACTGGGCACTGTGCTTATGTGTCTGTTCACATTTGTACATTAGTGTATATAACTCATTCACTGTATTTCGTTTCTGTTATGTCCCATGTGAAACTTTTGGCCATCTATGTCAATTATAAGTACCTGTTGTCTGAAGAGATACAGCTTCAATACTTTTATGATCTTATCAGGAATTATTTTGCTATTCAAGATGATATACTAGTGCTATATAGAATCAGTACTGATTCTGTCCATTATCTTTAGCCGAATATGAAAAGGGGTGAGACAGTAAAACAATTTGGTGTGATTGTCAGAGGAAATAATCTATGTAGCTAGTCTCTGTGTCTGCTTAGACCTCAAACTTGTGTATCCTCAAATGAATATGTAAACATTTTGGTGTGGTTGTCAGTGTGAGTTGTACATGAATCTGATGCACCTGAAACATATGTTTCCTTATCTGTTTTTCTATTGACAGATGAATTTTACTGTCTTGAAGAACTGTAAATAACATTTTGTTACATTTTAAAATGAACTATCGCCAATGTTATGCAGCTATGAGTGCTTATCTGCACAATAATACTTGTGTATTCATTTTCTTTCTCTTTGAACTGTTTGAAATTCCATGAAATATTTGTATGAACGCAACTGGAAGACATTTTTTACACTCTCAGAGACTATAAATAATATTTTGTTTTCCTATCAAATGAAGTGCTATCAATGTCATGTGGATATGAACACTTACATGCACAGGCTGATACTTGTCTATAACTTTCCTTGACTACTTTGTATAGCTTATCAGTTACAAACTATGCACATAACTTATGCAACCTTATGCTTACATTTATGCATTTTACCACTATTGTAAGATATATTAAAGATAGCTTAATGCTATTTTTGTTAGTTTCGTTATGTAAGAATTTTTCGTTTGCTGCTTGCCAACATGTTAGGCAAGTATCACCCTAGAAAATTCTTAAAGCTAAGGGTGGGGGTTATGGAAGTTGGGAGTTCACATTTTTGGAAATTTGACTACTGATTCTGCTTTTGCATTCATCCACAAACTCTGAGTCTATATTATTGTGAGTGATAGGGAGTGAGCAGCTATTGAGATGAGTTGGAAACAACCTGCTGGGGAGAGAAGCCATGCATCAGGAGTGGTCGCAGCATGCCGAGATTATGCTAGCAGTGCTGGAGGAGTTTTTGATATTAATTGAGGATTTTGGGCAATTCTTTTTGCTGCATGTAGTTGTTCCTTGTTTGTACACTGCAGGTATTTTGTTAGATTTGTGTATGCATACATCGAGAGTAATATTTGTATCTTTGTTGTGACCAGATATATGATTATTGATAATAGACATTATGAAATAATTGAAGTATCAAACTGTTGAAGGAAAAGAATAGTCTGAGAAAAATTTCTAAATGAATCAGTCTTCATTTTCAGAATATAGTAAATTAAAAGCTTTTGTTAGTTCTTTTTATTTTCTTTTACACTGCTTAAGGCTAGTTGACAAAACCTCTCCTGATCATTGAGTGTCTGTATATATAAAAAAGGCATGGGAGTAGTTCCACCAGTACTCGTAACCATACACTTCACTCTGCATGGATTGCAGTCTTTCCTTTGAATTGTTGTAGCTACTTGCTAGTCACACAGCTGCAGTGGCAAGGGAAGGTAAGTCATATTAGCATACAGGAGCATTGCAGTGCAGTTGTTAGTAAATGTTAGAGAATATTTTAAAATTGGCAGTCAGATACTAGAGATCTGATATTCATGATTTGTAGGAAGACTAATGAATTTCTGTTTCACTTCTCTATCAGAATACTGACATTTCCAATAGTAGGAGGCTCCAGAAAATGTTTGAATGCTTACATGTCAGAAAAACAGTTTTCATAATACAACTTGTATGGCTACATATCGGAATTTATGATAACTATAGTAATGTTATTAGACTGCCTTGTAGTTTTTTAGAGAAAGGTATAGATAATGCTAATTCTGCCAGACATGGAGTTTTACACATTTCAGTACGTCTTTCACCAGGCCAATAATATTTATTATAATCGATAGCTAAAACTTTCATCTGGTGGCCCTGTGAGGATTTCATTTCGGAATGATTTCGCAGATTGAGGTACTTTGTAGTAATAGTAACAGAAACATAAATATATTTCATTTTGTGGGTAGAAAAGAGTTCCAAAAAAGATATCAACTACCAAGATGGCCTACTCACCACCTTATTCATTCCAGTAAAGCTGCATGAGAACTGAAAGCCATGGAGCCTGGAAGTGATTTTACCATATCTCCCATGGATGTGAGAATCCTGGGCAGTTGGCACTTCCTGTTAGGTCAGCACTTCTTAAGAAGTACAGACCACTCATTGGGTGGCCAACCCTCATTCTAGTTTTGTTATTGCATTGTTAATATTTATTATTCTTAATGAGAATGGAGTAAAATGTTGGAAGTCTTCCATTGCTAATGCAAATGGTGAGAAAAGGAGGTCAATATATAATGGCTGACAGGTATGCCAACAAGGAAGGACTTCTGATGTTACAAGTTAGGAGGTCACAGGACAGATTTAAGTGCTACACACCATGAGAGCTGCATGTTCGAAAAGCTAGATCAGCAGAAGGCCATCATAGAGAGAGAGAGAGAGAGAGAGAGGGGGGGGAGGAGGTAGGCACAGTCATTTTCTTGACCATGTAGAGTGCAGTAACAAGCCATAAGCTGGACGCAAGAACCGATTGTTCAGGGTACCTGCTCTATAGAATTAGCCCACCACAGCTTCTGAAGATGTGACTTTTTTCAGCTGCAATCGAAACGTCAGGAAGGCTGATCATTCAAGAAAAGCGTACGAAATGCAGTCGTCTTGACCTTGCAGCAGCAATGCAAGCTGGACAGTTCCTTTATCAGTATTGTTCCAAATATTCTACTATTTCACAGCCGACCAACCTGGTGTAAGGACTTGGGACGGTGTACCCTCTTTTCATGGAAATTGTCTTTGAACTCTGACGGAACAGCAGATTCTGCCAGGAGGATTTTGCCACTGGACGCCACAGTGCTGTCGTTTCATTCAGGACTAATGGCAAGCTGTTGGCGACATTCACCATCACGTCTTCTGAAGGCCTAACTGGTGGCAGCCAGGGAGCAGTCAACAATCTTCATTGCAGAGGGACATGCCACAGCCACTGCCTGCCCTCTTTCCCTGTAGATATACTTCGATGCTGTGATACTTACTCCTGTCGGGGGCCAACGTGCGACCCAGTCTGACGCAACAGACGTCGACCAGAACCGGTGGGTGTTTACTTGGGCGCAGTGTACGATATTAATGAGACCGTCCAGGTAACCCACTGTTCCAAGCTGCTATCGCCACAGACGAAATTGGCCGAACAGCGGCCAGTGTGCTGTGGCAACTCAGGGTCCTGAGTATGCGCTTCCTGCGACGGTGTGTAGCGAAAACAGAATTTGTTTGCGACCTTGGCTTCGAGGATTTTAACACATATTATTAAAGAAAATCCTAAGACAGACGCTCCTCTCCAACTTTTACAGCGTCGGAAAACATGAACGCTTCTTTGCTATCGATACTAACGCTTTCGGGCGCAGAGCAGGACATCTCCCAAGTTCATCCATGCCTGAGAAGTGAGGGTCAGACCTGATCCTGATCTCAACGACCCAATATCGTCACATAACGTACCGTCTTCTTGCCATATGGTTACGCTAGCAATCAAAACACACTGGGTCCTAGTCTGGTCGCAGCCACTTCCTAAACTTCGAATAAAAATAATCAACAATGGCAGCCGTAGAGTTCTAGCATCAGGAGTCAAACTCATTCAGCCAAGGACGTTATAAGTAGAGGACAGATGAGTGGACAGAATATGGGGACACATTCTAGCATTCGGTGTCAGAATCTACTCCTAAAAGTTAGAAGAATCACTGATGATAAACGGCAGAAGAATGTGAAGTCAGTGGAAACCACTCCATTAAAGACACGTAATTTATACCGACAGATCAAACGACTCATAACGGAAAAAGTGCCAGGATGTTATTTACATTGGGAAAGATTCATCATTAGTCATCCATTTGGATCCACGAAGAGGACTGCTTAGAGCGAGTTGAACATGAGGTAAAATAGACCAACCAGCGAAAGGATAACATTCTATGTGTCTGAATGTGGAATATCAACAGTTAGAAAGTGACAGGGATGCTATAAAATCTGAAATGGAAAGGTGAAAGCTGAATTTACGTACGGTGGGTGGTCTGTGTAATGAAACAGGAAGAAGTTAAGGCTTTATCGTCAGACAGATATGGGGTAATATCAAGACCACCAGAATATAGTATAACAGAAATAGAACACATTAAGAAGGTAGGGCAGGGAATGTGTTGCTGCGAACAGTTCAGTGATACGGTTCTTCTCATCAGAATCGACAGCAAACCAACGTCAGCAACTACTGTTTCAGAAATACATGCCAACCTCAAAAGCTGAAGAGATAGAGAAGGTAAGAGAAGATACTGGTCTTGTAATTCTATATGTAAAGAGAAATCACAATGTTAAAATCATGGGGAATTAGAACGCAATAACAGAGAAAGCAATAGAAGTTAGAGACACTGGAGAATGTGAGACGTGTAGTAAGAATGAGAAAAGAGAGAAACTAATTGTTTCTGTAACGAAATTCGGTCAGCATTTGGTTCTAGGTCTTCCATTCCTACATTTACCTCTTGGTTCTTGCACAGATTGTTTATTAACGGTCATACTCTATGGGTTACATCTATTTTCATGAGAATTTCGAACGTGAGGCACCATTTTGCACTGTTCAGCGCTTTTTCGAAGTAGAGAAATCCTTTGAATGTATTTTTATATTTCTTAATGGTTGCATCCATTACGAAGGTCAATGTCAGAACTTCTTCTCTGGTGACGTTACCTCTCCGGAAGCTAAACTGGTGGATATCTATCTAAAGGATTCAATTTTCATTACGCACTCCCAAACAGCAAATATGGTACCACAACATCTATACGATTTACTGAAAACATCTGTCCCGGACCGGATCTCGAACCCTGACTTCCCACTGGTCACAAGTTGTCACCTTAATCACTTCGGCTATCTAAACACACTTACAGGACCGACCCAAGTCTCCACAAGTCCCACTGTCTACCTCTCATACAGCTCGCATAATTACGTGATTCCCGAATAGGGAGAGACTTGTGTTTCTCGTCAGGTTGCCTTCGCTCTGGCTGAAATACATTCAGTAAATGTCTGTATTTGACATAGTCTGTATAGTTCAACGCAGTGTTCCTTTGGACATGCACCCATCATGTACAAACACTGCGCTAATGTGATTCAATCTTCTTTCCACGCTTCTGTATATTGTTCCGATGAGCGAACTGGATGCATAGTTCTCACACTTACCTGCGTTTGCTACATATATTTAGGTGTGTATGAATTAAAGTAGATGGTGTATGGTGACACACAGTTTCTAGAAAGAAACTTGAGCAGTAGTTTCGTTGCCACCTTCGCTAGGTGATATTAAATCTTTTAGACGTATATCTATCTTCCAAAGTTTTATCGAGCTCTAATACAGTACCTCCTATGTCTTTCATACCGACTGCCATTTACTCCTCTGCCACGTCAGCAGGGAGTTCTCCCCCACCGTAGACACGTTCTTCTATTCTAAATGTTGACGCTTTTGCCGTTAATTTCACCGAAGTTTGTTTTGGCTTTTTTACAATTATTTATTTACTTTTTATTTATTTATTGTTCCGTGGGACCAAATTAAGGAGAAGACTCCATGGTCGTGGAACGAGTCAATACATGAAATTATAACACGATAGTAGAAACAGATGAAATGAAATATAAGAAACATGTTCAGTCGACAAGTCGTAGGTTTAAACAAAGAAAATCAACTATGTAACACGGAATTTGCTTAATTTTTCAGCTCTTCCAGGAGCTCCTCGACAGAATTGAAGGAGTGAGCCATGAGGAAACTCCTCAGTTTAGACTTAAAAGTGTTTGGGCTACTGCTAAGATTTTTGAGTTCTTGTGGTAGCTTATTGAAAATGGATGCAGTGGAATACTGCACTCCTTTCTGCTCAGGGGTCAAGGAAGTGCATTCCACATGCAGATTTGAATTCTGCCTAGTATTAACTGCGTGAAAGCTGCTAACTCTTGGCAATAAGCTAATATTGCTAACAACAAACGACATTAAAGAAAATATATACTGTGAAGGCAATGTCAGAATTCCCAGACTTTTGAATAGGGGTTGACAAGAGGTTCTAGAACTTACACCACGTATAGCTCGAACAGCCCGTTTCTGAGCCAAAAATACCTTTTTTGAATCAGAAGAATTACCCCAAAAAATAATACCATACGACAAATGGTTCAAATGTCTCTGAGCACTATGTGAGGTCATCAGTCGCCTAGAACTTAGAACTAATTAAACCTAACTAACCTAAGGACATCACACACATTCATACCCGAGGCAGTATTCGAACCTGTGACCACAGCGGTCGCTCGGTTCCACACTGTAGCGCCTAGAACCGCACGGCCACTCCAGCCGGCAATACCATACGACATAAGCGTATGAAAATATGCAAAGTAGACTACTTTTCGTGTGAACTGTTACTTATTTCAGATACTGCTCTAATGGTAAATAAAGCAGCATTTAGTTTCTGAACAAGATTCTGAACATGGAATTTCCACAATAACTTACTATCTAGCCGAACGCCGATGAATTTGAACTGTTCCTTCACGCTTATAATATGCCCATTGTGTCTGATCAAAATATCGGTTCTTGTTGAATTGTGAGTTAGAAACTGTAAAAACTGAATCTTTCTGTGATTTAGCATCAAATTATTTTCCACAAGCCACGAACTTATTTCATAAACTACATTATTTGATACTGTTTCAATATCACACACAAGATCCTTCAATACCAAGCTGGTGTCATCAGCAAACAGAAATATTTTTGAATCACCTGTAATACTAGAAGGTAGACCATTTATATAAATAAGAAACAGCAGTGGCCCCAGCACTGACCCTTGGAGAACGCCCCACTTAACAGTGCCCCATTCGGACTGAACATCACTACCACTCTCAATATTCAGGAGAATTACCTTCTCCTTTCTGTTCTTAAAGTAAGAGGCGAACCAACTGTAAGCTACTACCTCACTCCATAACGGTCCAACTCCTTCAGTAATATTTTGTGGTCAACACAGTCAAAAGCCTTCGATAAATCAAAGAAAACACCTAGCATTCGCTACCTTTTATTTAATCAGTCCTAAACCTCGCAGAGAAAAGAGAATATAGCATTTTCAGTTGTTAAACCATTTCTAAAACCAAACTGTACATTTGACAGCAAATCATGTGAATTTAAATGCTCCAGTAACCTTGTATGTACAACTTTCTCGATAACTTTAGCAAGCACCGATGGCATAGAAATAGATCTAAAATAGTCAACATTATCCCTGTCTCCCTTTTTATAAAGTGGCTTCACTACTGAGTACTTTAATCGGTCAGGAAACTGACCACTCCTAACGGAAAAGTTACAGATATGGCTAAGTACTGGGCTAACATACATAGAACAATACTACAGTATTCTGCTAGATACCCCGTCATATCCATGAGAGTTCTTGGTCTTTAGTGTTGTAATTATTAACTCAATCTCACTCTTGTCAGTATCATAGAGGAGCATTTCAGGTAACAGTCTCGGAACACTTTTTTCTAAGAGTCCTATATGATACCCTGTTGGGACTAGGTTTCTATTTAGTTCACCTGCTATATTCAGAAAGTGATTATTAAATACTGTACATATATGCGACTTATCAGTAACACGGACATTCCCACTACGCACTGATGCTATATCCTCGACCTGTCTCTGCAGACCAGTCACTTCCTTTACGACTGACCATATGGTTTTAATTTTCTCCTGAGACATAGCTATTCTATCTGCATACCACATACTTTTTGCCTTCCTAATAACATTTTTAAGCACCTTACAATACTGTTTGTAATGGGCTGCTGCATTTAGATTTTGACTGTTTCTAACGTTTTGATATAATTGCCACTTTGTTCTACAAGATATTCTTATCCTTCTAGTCAGCCTCCCAGGCTGCCTGTTTGTGCTAGTACCCTGTTTTAAACGTTCTAACGGAAAGCAACTTTCAAAGAGCATGAGAAAAGTCTTGAGAAAAGCATTATATTTATCGTCTACTGTATCAGCGCTATTAACATCTTGCCGCTCTTATTCCTTTATAAGGTTTAGGAAGGATCAGCTTTCCTGAACAGCTGATGACTATATTTAACACGTGTTGCAGCATAAAAATCTTTTAAACTTAAAATTTGCGCATCATGATCTTTTTGCTACCAGAATGCCCTTCTAGCACTCTCGTTGGAAAGAATACGGTTTGCATAATATTATATGAATTAAAGAGGTCTACCAGCATCCTCTTCCTTGCACAATCACTTATACAATTAATATTGAAGTCACCACATACAACTAACTTTTTGTATTTCCTATAAAGTGAACCAAAAACCTCCTCTAGCTTTAGCAAAAATGTTGTGAAATCGGAGTCTGGGGATCAATAAATAACAACAGTTACACGTTTAGCTCCGTAAAATTTAACCACACCTGCACAACATTCAAACACCTTTTCAGTGCAGTACTTTGAGACATCAATTGACTCAAATGGGATGCCGTTTTTCACATACATGGCTACTCCCCCACACCGCAAAGAGCTCCTCGAAAAGCAGCCAGCCAACCTGTATCCTGGTAAAGGAAGCCTCTGAATTATCTCGTTATTTAAGTAGTGTTCAGATATACCAATAATTTCAGAGTCAACATCTATAAGCAGTTCACTAACTTTATCTCTAATACTTTGTATATTTTGATGAAATATACTAATTCCCTTATTACTCGGATACCTAAGCTTTGTCAAAAGTTATTCCCTTGTTAGAGAGACTTCCCTTAAGCAGGAATACCTATCAGCTGACTTCAGACTAAAAAAAGGTGCAGCTATAACACCCACTACTGCAGGAATTTTCCCATGAGTGGTCCCACCAACCCCACCTATGCTGTCGCCTATAAGCTTTGCCAGCCTCCCCTTCCCATACCTGTTGAGGTGCAGGCCGTGTCTAGTGCAACCCGTCCTGCTGATAGACTCCACCGACACCACTGAAATGTGACCCATGCTTTCTGTCGTCAGCGCACCCCCAAGTCTCATGTTATTACGCCTGACGGCTGTATTAAGATGAGGCCGATCGTGCCGCTGAAACAGTTCCACGAAATGCACATTCATGTTGCCAGTCTGAGTGGCTATCTTTTCCAGGTCACCATCTATGTTATACTCCCCATCCCTATCAATACTATTACCAGCCCCACCCACAATCACTATCTGGTCCTCTTTAGTGAAATCCCTACATAACCCCCCTATGTTAACAGTCACCTGAGCAATCCTGCATTAGGCTTCACAATGCTGGTGACCTGGTACCCACTCCCTAACACTTCCTGCAACTGCTGGCCTATACCTTTGCCATGAGAACTACCGAACAGCAGAACATTCTTCTTTCTCTTCGACTTTGCAACTGTCCTAGCCACCGTAACTGCTGAGGTCTGTTGCATACTTCCTACATCTACAGCTACTAGAGATTCCTCTCCACCAGACTCTGACAGTTGGTCATATCTATTGCAAACACCAATAATAAAACTATCTGATAATCTCCTTCTCCTAGCAGATCTCTTGCCAACAGCCAGCTCCCATTCCCCAACCCCCTTCTCCCTCCTCATCCTATCTAGCTCCTCCTGTGCGTTTTTCAACTGCACCTGAAGGGCACAGATCTTACGCTCCTGCTCCTCTATCAGTTTACTCTTGTTACATAATCTGCAGTTCCAGGAGAGGATCTCACCAGAATGCCCACTGGCTTCCCCACTGCATTCCCCCTAGTGAAAATACTTCAACAAGTCTCACACCGCTATCCACTAATCACGAACCTACGCCAAAGACCACACTTCTCACTCACGGTAAAATTTTATAGTTATTGAAATAAGAAAACTATCTAAGTTCCGCTACTACAATAAGAAGATGAATTAGCCCTTTCGATGATCATTTAATTTGAGATTTCTTCTCATTTTTTCCGGAAGTCGTTTCGCTTTGACTTCCCTGTACATTTTATTTATTTAATTCGTAAACGGCTCATATTGCTATGTTCCTGTATTTTCCTTAACACTTCGGTCTTTCGTCGATCAGCTGTAGTAGGTGTTCTTCTACCCAATGTTTCTTCGTCGCTACCTTCATTGTCACCAAAAATTTGTCTATCAAACTTCTGTGATTAGACTTTTGGAAGATGTCAATTCCTATTCAATTGAACTACCTATCGTGGTACTCTTCATCGCCTTATCTATACCCTTAAAGAATTTGGAACATATATCATCATTTTCAGTACTCCAGTATTCCACTTGCTTCCACACGTTTCTCTTAAACTGCTGTCAGTTATTCATGACTACTGAATTATGATCAGAGCCTATGTCTACTCTGGCCTCACAATCCAAATCCCTTCTCGGACTTTGTATCTGACAATGACATAATCCATCTGCTAGCTTCCGGTGTCACGACCGGAATTCTAAGCACATTACTTTCTCTTGAGATTTTTGAATAGTATATTCGCTATTTCTGCCTTAAATGTGTTGTAGAACTCAATTATTAGCTTATTCCTCTTTCTTTCCTACTACCAAGCCAATATTCTCCCTTAACTTTGTCTTTATTTCTTTCCCTACTACAGTTTTCCAAAACTTTTTTACGTTTGCATCCGCCTTTCATGTTGAATTACATGTTAAATATCCTCATATACCTTTTCCATCTGTTCATCTTTTGCTTCTGAAATCGGCATGTACCATTAACCTGAACTTTTGTTAGTGGCGCAGCTTTGCTGTCGTTTGTCATGGGAAGAATCCTAAGTGTTTAACTGTTTACACTAACACATCCTCTGCCCTACCTTGTTGTTCTTGACGAATTCTACATTCGTAACACAATTTTCATCTGTATGTTTTCCTGATGCCGTCGTGCAGAATATCAGTAAAAGTTTTCTAAACTTTAATATCCTGTCGATGTGGAAGGAACATTCAAACTTCTGCATGTTACTAGTATTACTTTTCTTCTTCAAAGTGAAAATAAATTGCTTACATACTTCGTATTCTTAAACCTCCAGGACTTGACATGTCCCAAATTTACATGCTAATCACATTATGCATCAAATGTACCATCAAATTTATTTTTCTTTCATGTTTTATTTTGTGCTAAATTATCAGTTCATGTACTATGAAGTAGTATGCACTACTCCAGCTGTTCATATGTATTATGATCTGATATACAGTAAAATACACATCATATTGAATATATACAAATATATCTTGTAGTAGTTAATAGAAGTCTTGCAGAACTGTATGTAACCGGTCGATATTCCATTACGTTCCAGATATTGCTAAAACTAAGACTAACGTCTTGACATTCTGAATTAATGATTTCACAGCTCTTCGCTTGGAGCAATGTAGTAGCAGTAGTAATAGTAGCAGTAGTAGCTTCATTCATCTGTAGATCACTTTTTACAAGGATATGGGACATGTCAAAGTGTTTACAAATTTAGACCAATTTAAAATAAGCTAATTCGAATACACAATCATTTGCAGACTTCTAGTCAGGGACAATCATTTGATTTACTCCAGATATACAATACCCTTTCTTACAGATAACTTATTAAACAATGTAACGCCACATCGTTCACTCATATCTATTAGTTACTGCACAAGCTATACACACATTGTTTCATAACACTTCATGCACTACGAACACAAACACATAATCACACTGGTGATCTCTGGACCATTTGCTGTACCACAACTTCCCATTTGCTGTCCTAAATAATGCAGTCACCATCCCTCTATATTGAGTGAGATGTTGAGCTCAGAAAGAGGACGAGGTGTTAGTATTCTGCTATGCATAGCTTGCGGGTAATTTTTCTAGAAAAGGAGAGAAGAAGGAAAAACAAAATAGTGTGAAGGTGTTATGTCGAGTGTTGGATGTTTTATAATCATTATTATTTATTTGCATAGCATTTTTTTTTGCCAAACCCCCGCTCTGTTTTATCTAAGTAATCCTTCAATGTGTTAAACGTATTGCATAGTAGGTGCATTTTAGCTGCCTTTTTAAGTAAGTGTATTTTTGTAATTTCTTCAATCTCTTTTGGTAATTTATTGTACAGTTTTATTTCTTGGTAGAAAATGCTATTTAGAGTTTTATGTCTAATTTTTGTTGGTAAATGTAATTTGAGTCTAGCTTTTGTTCCATGATCATGGGCAGAGCTGTTTGTGCAGTAATTACCAATGTTATTTTTGATGTGTACGACTGACTGGTAAATTTATCCACTTGGAGCAGTTAAAATCACCTGTGTTTTGAATAGATCTTTAGAATGAGCTTGACTGCTAATTTTGGTTATTATTCCCATGGCTGTTTTCTGGAGTTTGAAAATGGTGTTCATATTTTGTACATTTGTTCCCCAAAAACGAATCTCATAGCTAAGAATTGAGTGTAGTATGAACAGTATGTAACTGAAAGACACTGTATGTTACACACTGATAATAGGATTCTAAGGGCATAACGTGCTGATAACATTCTGTTTGCAAGTACCTTTGTGTGTTCACACCACTTCAACTGGGAATCAATATTCATTCCTACAAATTTTGTATTTGTTACACAGTCTATAGAGGTACCATTACATTTAATTTAACATTGCCTTTTTCCACCTTCAAACTGAACTTCATGGTATTCGTTTTCTTTGTGTTGAATGTCACTTTATTGCTTTTTGACCAATCTTAAACTTCCTTGAGAGTTTCATTTACTTTCTGAGCAAGGAGTTCTCTTGTTTTTTCAGTGATTACAATATTGCTGTCATCAGCAAATTAAAGTTTTTCACAATGAGGAACACTACTGGTAAAGTCATTGTTATATATATCAAGAACAGTATTATTCCTAATACGCTACCTTGCAGAGCCCCTACATTAATGTATTTTGCTTCGGAAATGTGCTTTACTAAATGTTTATACCTGTTTTAAGTGTGAGTTATCTCTATTCTTTGTACCCTATCTGGTAGGTATGATCGAAACCAGTCTTTAACTACCCCTCCTTTTCCTAATGCTTCTAATTTATTTAATAGAATCTTTATTGCTTTTTGACCAGTTGTAAACTTCCTTGAGAGTTTAATTTGCTTTCTGTGCAATAAGTTCTCTTGCTTTCTCAGTGTTTATAATATTTCTGTCATCAGCAAAGAGAATTTTTTCACAATAAGTAACATTACTGGTAAAGTCATTGATGTACATCAGGAATAGTATTAGTCCTAATACACTACCTTGCAGAACCCCTATATTAATGTATTTTGGTTATGAAAAGTGTTTTACTAAATGTTTACATCTATTTGAAGTATGTGTTATATCTACTCTTTGTACCCTATCTGCTAGATATGATCGAAACCAGTCATTAACTACCCCTCTTACTCCTAATGCTTCTAATATACTGAATAGAATCTGAATAGAATTTGTACTTTGTCTAAGCCTACTGACATTATATTTTTTAGTTTTTTAACGATTTTATGGACTTCATTCTCGACGGTGGGAAATAAAATCATTGCATTCAGTGGAACACAATTTACAGGTGTTTTATTTGTCATGGGAAATTTTTGCTGAAACTTCCCTCCTATACTTCAAAAATGTTCATTTAGATGGTCTGCTGTGTGTTGTGGATCATTTGTTAATTTATCCCCCTCCCTTAGCAGTATGTTATTCTGCATTTGTTTGCCTCTCCCCATTTCCTTTTTTATATCTTCACAGACTGCTTTGCTTTTACACAATGCATTATATATTATCTTGTCATGAAATGAATTTTTTGTAGCTATCAGCACCTTCCTATAGATCTTTTTGTATCTATGATACTAATTTAAGAATTCTGAATCACAGCAACTATTTTTCATGAAAATGAGGAATTTAATGTTTGGGAATACTTCTTAAGATATTGATACAGACATGCAAACTTTTCGAAATGCCTTTTCAAAGTACAGTTTAAATAATATGGAGGATTTAGAGAACTTCATATTCACATATACACTTCATCCTCATTTTATTTTGCTACTTCTTTTGAAAAATCTTTTCTTCTGTTTTCTAACAGATGTCGTTTGTAGGCTTGTAGTTTAGGGAATAATCGGTTCCTGGTTTTACTGTTGTTTTTTGCCAGAGATGGTCTGATAGTCTGACATCTTTTACAGCTACATCACATTTTGCCTGTCCATATTTGTGACCACATGGTTAATTACTGATGCAGTCATTGTAGTAACCCCAGTTGCACTATTGACCAGTAGGGACATGCCAAAACTTTGAAGTATTTTTATGATGGTGCTGCTGTATTCATTTGTGATATTACTTTTGATGTTAATGTCCCCACACAGAATTATGTTGAAGTTTGTACTTGTAACTTCATCTAGAAGTTTTATTAATTTATTAAAAAAAGTGTCCGCTCTACCACTGTGAAATCGATACACACACAAATGATTAATTTCTTGGTGATATCGAGCCCTATTAATTCAACAGCTGATATTTCAAAGGGTTTGTCTTCACTTGCTGTACTGAGGTCATTTCTTCATTTGAGCTGTCTTCCTTTTCCGACATAAATGCATGATCCTCCACCCTTTGAAGCAGTTCTGCAGTAAGACATTGCACTTTCATATGATGAAATACTACATATTGGGTTTCTGTGTCTCTACATCAGTGCTCAGTAACACAAACTACTGTGCAAATGGTTCAAATGGCTCTGAGCACTATGGGACTTAACATCTATGGTCATCAGTCCCCTAGAACTTAGAACTACTTAAACCTAACTAACCCAAGGACATCACCCACATCCATGCCCGAGGCAGGATTCGAACCTGCGACCGTAGCAGTCGCGCGGCTCCGGACTGAGCGCCTAGAACCGCTAGACCACCGCGGCCGGCACTACTGTGCAATTCGAAGATTGGGCCTCAACTTCAAATAGTTTTATTTTATATTATATTGATTGCGTGTTTCATGGATGATTGTTAAGTCTGTGAAATGCCCCATTTTACCCTTTCCAGTGGTTTGTTTTTCTTTGTAACATCTGGTATGTGTGATATTTAGAGTGTTAAAATCTGTTTTGTGAGTGATTCTATCAGTGTTTTTCAAGCTGATGGTGACACTCATTAGGCATGGGAACCTGTTGTCTGGATTTATTCTAAAGAGGACTTACTTTTTCTACCCATGACAACAGGCATTTGACTCACTGTGGCGTGAGACCTACTCCCCATACTTTCATTAATCAGCTGTACTAATCTTCCCTTCCAAGTCGTGTTTAGGTGTAGGTCATGGTGTAGGCCACGCCTAGTAAAACCCCATCTGGTGATAGTCCCGATGGGCACCAGAGAAACATGAGCAATGTTGGCTGCCCTCAGAGTCATCCATAAACCTACACTGATTCGCCTCACAGCTCCATCAAGGTGTGGTCGATTATGATGCCGGAACAGCTCAGCAATGTGTATTCTGGTGTCATGAGTCAAGGAAGCTATCTTGTCCAGGTATTCTATCACATGACTTAGCTCTGCATTTGGCTTGAAGGTACTGGTGGCCTGGCACGCTGACCCTAAACTTTCCTGTAGCTGAGGGCCTAAACTTCACTCATGGCTACAACCTAGCAGCAGCACTTTCTTATTCCTTACACTTTGTACATTCCTACGCTCTCGGTTGGAGTGTGCTGCACATTTCCTGCTCGTCGTTCCACCTGTGACTTTTCTCCACTTAACTCTGGCTGTGGTAGACACTGTTTTTGGTGTTGATGATTAAACTGTCAGATCGCGTTCTCTTTCTTCCTATTATCCTACCAGCTGCCAGTTCCCAAGCACCCTCCTCCCTCCTGTCTCCCTTGATCCTTATCAGTTCCTTCCTTGCTTCTTCCAACTGCGCCCGAAGGGCAAAATATTCTTACTGCATACTCTGCAGTTCCAGGGAAGAGACTCTTCTCTTCTCCCAACGTTCTCACCACAGCATCCCACCCAAGTTGGCAACAAATCCCTCTACTCAGTACCATATAACAGCTCCCACATTTCTCATTCATGGTCAGTTCAGAAAGAATAATTGAGCTCAAAAAATATTTTAAATTTGTCAAGGACGCGAGATTGGCAGTATATAAACAAGAAACGACACGAAGGTCTTATGTGCGGTTGTTGTTTTTCTTATACTGATTTCGAGATAGAATGACAGAAGAATGAATTAGTAATTAGTTTGCTTTTAGAGAATTTACTTTATCAAGAGTGTTTAGACAGGTTCCAATCATTTATAACTCCGAAAACTTAGGCCTGGATCGCGTGTAACTAACTAGTTAACAATACGAAGTGGTTAGTTAAATATGATTTAGAAACATTTAATTAACTTTTATTGCGACAATAGACACTAATGAAACTAGCAGCTGTCTTTTTTTAACGAAATTTGCACTATTCATATTCACCTTTGGAACTGCCGTCGTCGTAATGTTATTTGTAATATCGAAATTATTATTTTCCGTTGCCAGGAAAGCTGTCTGTTTAATAGATTTCTTATACTACTAGATAAATACCTCACTTGTGTACTCTTTTCTTGTAAAACCACGATCACGGGAACAATGAAATATATTCCGACCAAAATTGAAATTACATCTGGAGAAACAATAAACTTGTAGGAATAAACATGTATGAAGATAGGTGCGCTAAGTGCAACAGCTATGTCACACTTAAATAAAATTTAATATTCTAGCGTTGTTATTAGAAAAATACGTAATCTCATGTATAGCTAAAAACTGGAACGAACGTGCCACTAACAGCTAGCAGATTGCTGCATCATTTTGCAAACAAAATTTGGAATATTTTCGGAGGTTAGCTATTCTAGGTAAATATAACTGAATAAAAACGTATCTCTTACCTCAAAAACTCTTTTTCTGCGCTTTACGTAGTAGGCCACTTGCCGCCTGTTACGGTTCACATCTTTTTCTCAGTATGGCAAGATCTCTTTTCCCGCTTGGTTTAAACGTCTGACGTGGTAGTCTCTGCAGATCCATTCGTTCTGTATGTTCACTGCATTCCTTTCTTGTAATATTTTAATTTTTCTTTCACACTCGAAAACTTGATCTCCTTAAGAATATCTTCATTTCGTATTTCACTTATGATTTTACATACATTCACTGCTGTAAGAAATCTCATTTTCGCTCCATCATTTGTTTTTCTTGTCTTTTATTCAAACCCACAATTTATTTCCATATAACCCAGTTGGCAATGTGAGTGTTCTGTAAAATTTGCGTCTTGTTTCTTTCTCTGTTTGATGGTCAAACGTTCTAATGATTGTATCACAAATACTTCCAAATATGTCCAGCTTAATCAGCTTATCTTCTTCTTATTCATATGATATATTGTATACAAGATAATTAAAACATTTCGCCTTTCTGTGGCGTTGTCATCAAGCATTATCTTAGTTCTCACTGAACGTTTTCCACAAAATGCCATTGACTTAGAGCTAATGGAAGATATTTTAATGTTATTGCCACTACATCTTTTATTTAGTTATAAATTACTTTTTATTAATTATCTTCTCTTCAAAAAATCAGTTCAAGGTAATATATGAGTGATTATAGCTTTACCAAATTGGTTAGTCGTACCCCAGCGTTCATCATTAGATTACGTCTATGAACTGATCATCAACTCAGTATAAAATAGCGTGGACGGTAACTTACAGAACAGTCTTTATTTATTTGTATAGGCTCTGTAATATGCCTTCCATATCTACGATTACTGATGTTTCTTTATATAAAAGCTTTTACAGGTTGTAAAGTGTAACATTTGTGTTCCATTATTCTCCATAACTTTTCTCTAGACACACTCTCAAACGCCTTCTCAAAATAACTATAAAAGCAATACGTTTCTCTTTGTAAACCCTCTCTAATCTTCAATAACCATTCGTAAAATGAAAAATTGAATCAGTCAATGATCGTCCCTTTTTAAACACGACCTGCTCCTCCGCAAGTAAACAGTTTTCTTTAGGCCTGTGTTTAAAATTCTTGCATGTAGTTCAGTTGTATACGCTGTGTCAAGTAACCTTATCTATGTGTATTTTTCACAGTTATTTTGTTCTCCATTTTTATACATCGATATTTATTCTGCTTTAGTCAAATTTCGTGGTAAATCTATTTGCTTCCAGAACTTTTTAAACAAGACAAACAATTTCAGGTGTAGCGAGCACACTCTACTCATACCTCAGCATTAATTCCATCTAAACCTGTTGCTTTTCGGGTTCTTTGTGATTTGCAAAGCTGCTGTGAGTTCTGCGCTTTGCTCGCTACAGTTTTCTGTCTCACACATCGAATATCGATAGCTGCGGCCCTGCTTTGCATGTCTTTGGCCTTTGCTTAGGAACGAGACCACGCCGTTCCGCGACGTGGCGAGGTGGTGGACGGTCGCGCTTTAATTTTAGGCCGTGTCGCGCTTCAATTTTAGGCAATTTAACTGACTTACTGGAGGCGCTCGGTGCTATTGATGAGCCATGTTGGCGGCGGCGCGTTTTCCCTGTCTGTGTTCAGCTGAGAACGGTGGAAATGGCGGCCTGGCATAATGTTGGTTGCTGTCAGTGATCTGGATTCGAGCAGCTTAATACCTTAAACCTTTACAGCGCTAACCACAGCTTGGAATTACCTTATTTTCTCAAAGCAGTTCAAACGTTGCCAACGGCCTTGCCTCAATGTTAACACCGGTTCCCGTCAGATCACCGAAGTTAAGCGCTCTCGGGCTGGGCTAGAACTTGGATGGGTGGCCATCCGGTCTGCCGAGCGCTGTTGCAAGCGGGTTGCGTTCAGCCCTCGTGAGACAAGCTGAGGAGGTACTTGGTTGAGAACTAGCGGATTCGGTCTCGTAAACTGACATATGGCCGGTAGAGCGGTATGCTGGCCACATGCCCCTCCATATCCGCATCCAGGGACGCCTGTGGGGTGAGGATGACGCGGCAGCCGGTCGGTAGCGTTTTACAAAGGCCTATTCGGACAGAGTACGAATGTTATCAGTTAGTGTCAGCTTTGGCGTTATCTGAAGATTTCTGCCCTCTCCTCACAGTTTCTTACTTTCCCGATTTTTCTTACGCGCGCCTTGTGCTCTCTGGCTGTAGTGTGTGACAGCTGAAGTTGTTAAATGTTTTCCTGCTGTAATCACGCATTGTGAGTCCTTGTGTGACTTAGGCAAGAATTTAAATGTCACATTACGGTACCGAGAGAAAGTTATCGTGATTAATGTGACGTCAGATGTTTTTTGATGTTTATTTGTGCAATGTGCCCTTCCGTAGCATTTTGTATTTAATTTATATGCTTAAATCTGTTGTAATATGCACCGTGTCCACTGTCGTTATACCCTATGGCAGGTTTGTTGTTTGGTATGTAGCCTGTGTCTTTGTTTCGCTTAGTACGTTGTTCTGTTGTTTAATGTCCGCCGTTATTACTTTAGTGGACGGCTGTCATATCCTATTTTAAGGGCACCGTCACCGTGGTACTTGTGCTGTTTGGATCGTAACGTACGTTAATAGTACCGAGTGAGAGAAAGAGTGCTATTTCCTACTAGGCGAGTCGCCAACTTGGTAATCGCGCGTTTGTGACAAGAACGTCGGTTCCCGATCTGTGTTTATGTTCTCCTTTTCCATGTAATGCTTATAAAGAGCAGTTTTTACGACCTATGTCTTGTATGTCAATCGCTGGTACTTATTTATCAAAATTTCACTAGTAAACTCTGTTTCATTTGATTTTTGTCTTTCTTTGAGGGATCTTTAGGTTACGTGATTTGCAAGCTTGTCTGAGTGGCAAGTGTATTAATGAAGTTAATTGTGCTGCGGGCAATACTTAGAGTCATTACCATGATTTGACTGTACATGTATGATATCGTATCCTGACTATGATCAGTTAGTCACATTCATATTCATGATTAATTCTGATTTCTCTTCAAAGAAATGTATGATTACCTATATTTGTTTACTGATTTGTATAGCTGTCCAGCTGAGTATTTATAATATGGTGAGCACTTGTTTTACTTTATCTATTTTGGTTAATTTGGTACTTCTGTTATTAACTGGTCAGGTTTTTCAGTTCTGTTTGTTTCTGTTATAGGCTTTTAGGCGTTTCAATTTGTAATATTCTGAACTTTCTCGTCGTTAATATTGTAGCTTCAAAGTTTTACTTGTTGACAGACTACAATCTATCGTGGGTGTGTGCCATGTAAGTCTTTTATTAAATGGTTACGAAGTGTTTCACCTTTATCGTTTCTAAGTGTGATGTCAGTATTTCACGAATGCTATTATTTATCTTAGCGCTAAAATCAAAACTGTAAATCAGAAAAATTATCGTCATTTTTGTCATTTGACACAAATAGTTCTCAAATGTTGGATGCCTCACCTCACTTGCACAATTTATGCATTGAAATTCAGTATATTTGTCGAATTGTACTGTCGTATTTTTTCACTTCTCACTGAACTGGATATTCATGGTGTCCTCGCAGTTAAGGAGTGTACTAACTTGTTTTCTTCTCAGTACTTAAAGTCAAGTAATTCTTATTAGCGCTAGTAACCTATACTTGAAGATCTTATTCGTTACCAGTATTTTATTCTCATTTCTTACCACCTACTGGATCGTGTCGTAATAAAGTCTGTTTGTTTAAAATTGTTTGTCTTCTCTGGCCCCATTAACTTACCACTTGCCGCAACGCTCTCCTTGAGTTTTCAAATTCTTTTAACATTATGCCATCTAATCCTTTTACTTCTATTTCTCGGGATTTTTATTTCTTCTCTTCATGTTAGCATCATACGACAGTTATTTGTAGTACGTCATCCACCCTTTTTCGTTATGTCATTCGAACGAATTCTATTCTTTTCTGTTTCATTTAATGTTTCATTGCGTTGTACAGGATGAGCCAGCTAAGTCATAACACCCTTTGTATCTCTCCAACCGTAATAGATGCAAAGATGCCGTTTGGACAGCGAATTGCAAGGACAGGGGCTACTTGAATACATCACACTTCATGTTTGTGCTATTTTTCATTACAGACATATGTGACCATCATTGGTTTTTTTAAATGGAACCTTATGTTAAATTTTAACGTAACATGATGGGCTTAAAAATACGGGTTCAAATTTGTGTATATCATAATACTTAGGCGAATAGTTTTTGAAACACAGGTATGTTCCCGTATCGTATTCGTTGTCCAATGCGACCTGTAATGTTGACCACTGAGGAACTTAACAGGGAGGGAGTTGCTTTCGTGCTTCTCGTAAACGCCGCAAGGTGACGCAATAGGTAGCTGGAGAGAAGGGCATAAATGAGCTGCTGGGGTAATGAGACATCGCATTTCCGTTACAGTTTCTTGGAGCAGACATGTACACCAACGAAGAAACGTTAGATATGCTTCTAGTGTGTGGTGAAAGCAGAAGAAATGCTGTTAGAGCAATAAAGTGCTATGGAGAGCTGTATCCTGATCGTGAGCGTCCTACGCGCCAGCTTCTTGCACGTATTTGCAAGAAACTACTTGAATCGGGATCATGGAACGCCATATAGAGGACAAGGCAGAAAACTACAACTGGCGAGGTACATGAAGAGCTCGTTCTAGCGTTGTCGCATCACGACCCTACTATTTCGTCATGACGTATCGCCTCGGAATGTGGTATAAGTCAGAAAAGTGTGCTACGCATATTGCACCGGCATAGATTTCACCCGTTTCACTTCTCATTACATCAAGCACTCTCCGGTGTGGATTTCGAACGGCGCCAGGAATTTTGCCGGTTTGCTCTGCAGCGCATACAAGATGATCGAACGTTTTTCAACAGGTACTTTTTACTGATAAAGCGATTTTCACCAACCACGGTAACGTGAATTTGCATAATATGCATTACTGGTCAATGGAGAACCCTCATTGGCTTCGGCAGGTACAGCATCAGCAACCGTGGAGTGTTAACGTGTGGTGCGGCATCGTCGAAAATGTTATTGTGGGGCCGTACGTCATTCCGGGTATACTAAATGGCAATAACTATGCACAGTTCCTGCGAAACGTTCTGTCCATTTTGCTGGAAGAGGTACCACGTCAGTGCATGTGGTTCCAACATGACGGCTGTCCTGCTCACTCTTCCCATGTGGCTACAGAGTTGTTAAATGAGAAGTTCCCGGATTTGGATAGGACGACGTGCTGAAGTGAAGTTGCCATCTCAGTCTCCTGATTTGACCACTCTTGATTTTTTTCTGTGGGGAGCAGTCAAACATAAAGTATATGCTCAAATACCAACTACGCCAGACGATATGAAGCAACGTACCATTGATACGAGCGCTGATATCTCACGTGAAACGCTCGCAGCCGTTCACAAATCATTCGAACGGCGACTAAAAATATGCATTGCAGCAGAGAGGAAGCATTTTGAGCACGTGCTTCAGTAAAGTTTTGAATCTTGTGGAGTATGTACGTATTTTGCATCTTTGTGTGTATTTGCTTCGTATTGTGATCAAATATTTTCAGATAAAAAACAAATACGTACGAAATAATTGTGACCAACAAGGGCCTCCTCATTTATATTTGTATTTCTGTTACTTAAAACGTATTAACATCTTAAAGTATTTTAATACTGTATGTTGTCTACTACACTACTGGAAATTGAAATAAGAACACCGTGAATTCATTGTCCCAGGAAGGGGAAACTTTATTGACACATTCCTGGGGTCAGATACATCACACGATCACACTGACAGAACCACAGGCACATATACACAGGCAACAGAGCATGCACAATGTCGGCACTAGTACAGTGTATATCCACCTTTCGCAGCAATGCAGGCTGCTATTCTCCCATGGAGACGATCGTAGAGATGCTGGATGTAGTCCTGTGGAACGGCTTGCCATGCCATTTCCACCTGGCGCCTCAGTTGGACCAGCGTTCGTGCTGGACGTGCAGATCGCGTGAGACGACGCTTCATCCAGTCCCAAACATGCTCAATGGGGGACAGATCCGGAGATCTTGCTGGCCAGGGTAGTTGACTTACACCTTCTAGAGCACGTTGGGTGGCACGGGATACATGCGGACGTGCATTGTCCTGTTGGAAGAGCAAGTTCCCTTGCCGGTCTAGGAATGGTAGAACGATGGGTTCGATGACGGTTTGGATGTACCGTGCACTATTCAGTGTCCCCTCGACGATCACCAGTGGTGTACGGCCAGTGTAGGAGATCGCTCCCCACACCATGATGCCGGGTGTTGGCCCTGTGTGCCTCGGTCGTATGCAGTCCTGATTGTGGCGCTCACCTGCACGGCGCCAAACACGCATACGACCATCATTGGCACCAAGGCAGAAGCGACTCTCATCGCTGAAGACGACACGTCTCCATTCGTCCCTCCATTCACGCCTGTCGCGACACCACTGGAGGCGGGCTGCACGATGTTGGGGCGTGAGCGGAAGACGGCCTAACGGTGTGCGGGACCGTAGCCCAGCTCCATGGAGACGGTTGCGAATGGTCCTCGCCGATACCCCAGGAGCAACAGTGTCCCTAATTTGCTGGGAAGTGGCGGTGCGGTCCCCTACGGCACTGCGTAGGATCCTACGGTCTTGGCATGCATCCGTGTGTCGCTGCGGTCCGGTCCCAGGTCGACGGGCACGTGCACCTTCCGCCGACCACTGGCGACAACATCGATGTACTGTGGAGACCTCACGCCCCACGTGTTGAGCAATTCGGCGGTACGTCCACCCGGCCTCCCGCATGCCCACTATCCGCCCTCGCTCAAAGTCCGTCAACTGCACATACGGTTCACGTCCATGCTGTCGCGGCATGCTACCAGTGTTAAAGACTGCGATGGAGCTCCGTATGCCACGGCAAACTGGCTGACACTGACGGCGGCGGTGCACAAATGCTGCGCAGCCAGCGCCACTCGACGGCCAACACCGCGGTTCCTGGTGTGTCCGCTGTGCCGTGCGTGTGATCATTGCTTGTACAGCCCTCTCGCAGTGTCCGGAGCAAGTATGGTGGGTCTGACACACCGGTGTCAATGTGTTCTTTTTTCCATTTCCAGGAGTGTATTTTGGTATCACAGTGGTCAAATACCTGAATGACATTTGCGCGACATCATCAGTTAATTTTTGCGCAAAATATCGCAGTATGTATTACTATTATCGGGTCAATGGGCGTGTTTGTGTAAGGACGGACTCGCGACGTTTGCTATGTACTCTATTCAACAGGAAAGGTCGCATTCGACCACGCCGCTTCGAAGGACGAACACGATACGAGACCATATCTGTGTATCAAAAACTATTCGCCTAAATATTATGATATACACAAATTTGAACCCGTATTTTTAAGCCCATCATGTTACGCTAAAATTTAACATAGGATTCCATTTAAAAAAACCAAAGATTGCATCATATCTTTGTAATAAAAAATAACACAAACGTGAAATGTGATGCACTGAAGTAGCGCCTGCCCCTGCAATTCACTGTCCAAACGGCATCTTTGTATCTTATACTGTTGGGGAGATACAAAGGGTGTTTTAACTTAGCTGCCCCACCCTGTATACTATCTGCTCACAGCCATGAACATCATGCTCCGTTTTCCTAATGTATATGTTCCAGGCTTGCCGGTGGGATCTTTCCACTATTCCTTTTGTGTAATTTCTTTTGTATTCTCGTATAGATGTCTTTATTTTCCAGGGTAGGCTTCGAAAAATAGTTTTCATTTTTTTGTTTTTCTTGTATTGCTGCCGGCCGGTGTGGCCGTGCGGTCTAGGCGCTTCAGTCTGGAACCGCGTGACCGCTCCGGTCGCAGGTTCGAATCCTGCCTCGGGCATAGATGTGTGTGATGTCCTTAGGTTAGTTAGGTTTAAATAGTTCTAAGTTCTAGGGGACTGATGACCTCAGATGTTAAGTCCCATAGTGCTCAGAGCCATTTGAACCATTTTTTCTTGTATTGCTTCCGCAGTTCGGAGATATTTCTTTTTCTCTCCTAATATCTCATTTGCAGCTTTTTTAACTCAGGCTTCAACACTCGTATTTGTCCATTTTTTTCAGTAGTGTCCCTCGTAGCTAATTGTTATTATTCTTTTCTTAATCTTTTACGAATCAGGCACTTAATTCTTTCATCCTAGTGAAATATACGTTATGGACCTCTTCTTACATCTGTGTGGTCAAAGTTTTCTTCTGTTCCCATGTAGCAAATGTGTCAGTCCGACATATTACAAGATAGGGATCAGTCCCGATACGAAAACTTCTGCATACTCTTGTACTTTTTACTTGACATTGCGTTCTTCAATTCACTATTACACAATATATATTTGATCTGTATCCTCCAGCAGTCCACGTGTATTTGTGAATGTATTTTCTTTTAAAAATTATTAGTTACTTTTGAATCACTAAAAGTGGAGAAATGCCTAAGTGATTTGTTACCCTCTGCCGCTAGAGGGTTCTGAACTATAATATGTAACATGGTGATATGTGAGAAAGAGCATTTTGTAATCAAGTTTCTAACTGCAGAAGAGTTCGTTCACACATGGAGCATCCCGTCCTTCGGCATGACAATTGCTTTCCACACACGAGCGCTGCGACATTTGCAACACTCCAGTGCCTTATATTCACTGACATCGACTGTCGTCATACAGTTCTGACTTTGTCCTGTCCGAGGACTTCACTTTGATATGTGAATGATGAAAGCAGAGGTAAGGTCGTGGTTCTGTGAAGAAAATATTCTACTAGGTGTACCGGTATGAAATGAGTGTTTTTGTGAAAATGAAATACTAATTTTGAATTGAAAAGTAAAACCATTTTATTCAAAGTACTGACCATTGCTTTCTACACATTTGGCCACATTTCTGGCAATTTGTGGACGCCACACCAATAGAAATGTTGGTCTTTTGAAGCAAACTAATCAGACACCCAATTTTCGACTTCTTCGTAGGAATCGAAGTGTTCCTCAGCCAATGCGTGTCCCATTGATGAAAACAAATGGTAGTCGAAAGGGACCAAGTCTAGTGAATACGACAGGTGGGGTAGCAGCTCCCAGACAAGTGTTTGGATTCTATCCTGAACCAGTTTTGCTTTGTGTGCAGGTGCATTGTCGTGTAAAAAAATTACTCTGCCATGTCTTTTGGCCCATGCTGGTCTTTTTTCGATCAATGCATAGTTCAGATTGGTCATTTGTTGTCTGTAGCGATTAGTATTCACAGTTTCACCGGGTTTTAGAAGCTTATGATACACCACACCTTTCTGATCCCACCGAACACAATCATTGTCTTCTTGCCGAATAGATCTGGTTTTGCAGTCGATGTTGATGGTCGTCCCTGATTAACCCATGGTTTTTCCCGTTTAGGATTCTTAAAATAAATCCGTTTTTCATCGCCACTAACAATTCGATGCAAAACTGATTTTCTTTCATCTCTTTGACGCAAAATTTGACAAATGGTTTTTCGGTTTTCCACCTGTCTTTCATTAAATTCATGTGGCACCCATTTTCCACACGTTTAGATCTTTTCCATAGCTTTCAAACGGTCAGAAATTGTTTGTTGTGCAACATTTACCATTGCTGCCATTTTCTTCTGCCTCTACAAGCATTCGATGCGACTCTGCAGCACTTTTTTTTCAAATGAAAGCAAAAAATTAATGCTTTCCGCATATCATCACTTGCTGGTACAAAATTCGACATTGTTAACACGATGAAAACATATGATGTTGTTTGTTACATGACTTGATGTATACTAAATATCTTTGTCAGATGTCATACCAACCAAATAAAAAAGAAAATTAAGGCTCCTTCACACCAAATGTTCCATATCGACACATTTGTATCTTAAAGCTCATCTCATACCGGTCCACCTGGTGATGTGACTGTACCAACGTGGTGGTCTCTCGTTGGGAGAAATGTGTTTGTCGTGATGTTGATCACGTTGACAAATTTTGGTGTACACAGAGAATAAAGATGTAGAATGTTTACAACTTTTCTTTTATTTTAAAAGGCTTTAAGACTTCCAAATAAACATTTCGGAAGAATTACTTTACAGTAAGCCTCGTATTTGCGCTATCCGATAAAAAGTATCAGGAAGCGCCCTCTGTAACGCTGAATTCAGCAGTAGATGTCACAAGAGGCCGAACACTAGTATAAAAGGAGACGTGGACGATTGTTCAACTAATACATGGATATCAACTGAGTACCATTTCAGCTCGTCTAAAGCTAGCTAAATACATTGTTAGTGACGTGCTTGTGAAGTGCAAATGCGAGGGAAGTACCATAGCTAAACCACGACCAGCCAGACCACATATAGCGATGGACAGCAGCTGTCGAAAATCGTGGAGGGTGTCGTAAAAATATCGCATCAAATCACCGGCAGGAGTCACTCGTGAGTTCCAAAGTGCTGCCAGCAGTCCAGCTAACACAACGTGAACAGGAACCGACAAACAACGATAAGCCACACGCATCTGTAAAAAAGACAGGGAAGTTGGACTTTAAGGTCCCGTTGACAATGAGGTCTTTAATGACGTAGTACAAGCTCGGATTACGAAAGAATGGGAAAGGAAACCTGCCATGTCCTTTTCAAAGCAAACATCCAGGGATTTGCGTTGAGAGATTTAAGGAAATCACGGAAAAATGTGGATGGTCCAAGCGCTTCTGAACCGTGATCGTGTTGTTTGAAAATCTCATTCTGGAAACATCCCCCAGGCTGTGGCTAAGCCATGTCTCCGCAGTATTCTTTCTTTCAGGAGTGCTAGTTCTGCAAGTTTCGCAGAAGAGCTTCTGTAAAGTTTGGATGGTAGGAGACGAGATACTGGCAGAAGTATAGCTGTGAGGACCGGGCGTGAGTCGTGCTTCGGTAGCTCAGGTGGTAGAGCACTTGCCCACGAAAGGCAAAGGTCCCGAGTTCGAGTCTCGGTCGGGCACACAATTTTAATCTGCCAGGAAGTTTCATATCAGCGCACACTCCGCTGCAGAGTGAAAATCTCATTCAGTAACAGGAGTGCTAGTTCTGCAAGTTTCGCAGGAGAGCTTCTGTAAAGTTTGGAAGGTAGGAGACGAGATACTGGCAGAAGTAAAGCTGTGAGGAGCGGGCGTGAGTCGTGCTTCGGTATCTCAGATGGTCAGTTGGCCTTTGGCTGTGCTGCGGTGAGGACGCGCTGTTTGTGTTCCTGCCGCGGAGCGAGCGCTCGTGTTGTTTACATAGCACTCGGCCGTTTCGCGAGTGCCGTACTCAGCATATAGATCACTATGGCGCACCAATACAGAAAATCGACGCTCAAATTTACGTTCCGCAACGAATTTGCACGGCCCAAAGCACTCGAAGTCGAACGATTTCTACGAGAAGAAGTTAAAATCCCGGCGACCGACATTCTCGGCATTCACTTGTCCCTTGTGAATAGTATCGTATATGTCAAGATCATCAACGACGCAACATGTGAACGGATCCTTCGGGACACGAGACAGGGCCTCCGTTTCTGCCATGCTGATGGCAATGTGGGGACTGTGCACGTCGATTATTCAGGCATGGGACTTCGCACGATCAGAATTTTCGAACTTCCTTTCGAACTACCGGCGGAGGACGTCGTGACAGCGCTGCGCCCCTACGGCACGGTCCATGATCATATTGCGGAAAAAGGGACGCAATTCCAGACATATCCTGTGATGAACGGCGTCCCCCAGGTCCTAATAGAACTTAAAAGACATGTCCCTTCGTATCTGAATATCGGTAGCTTCCGTGCCATCGTCATCTACGATGGGCAACCGAAGACCTGCTCTGGTTGTGGGAAGGAGGGACACCTCAGATCAGAATGTATGAAACGTCGAATCACTCAACTGCAGCCGGCTGAAGCGGACCCGCTATCACAGCCGACGCTGCTTCCTGTGACTTATGCAGCAAACCTCACGACAGCTACCACTTGACCACGACAGCCGACATCCACTGTTGGGTCGCGGCTCCATGCTCCAATACAGGGTGATGATGACACACCCGTTCCACAAGCTACGGATTCAACTCCGATGCCGCCGCTCCCGTCGACGGATAGCAACATACATGACGATAGCATGGCCGTAGACTCGCTTATTGTGCCTACGGCTGCCTTTGTGCCGGAACGTCGTGAATCTTTGCCATCGTCTGACACAGAAGGACACACCAGGAAGCAACGCTCTCCGAAGCGACGGAAGCGGAGGCGTAGAGCAACTTCCGAACGGGATGCGACACAGCCTCCAGAGGATGACGATTCCACCTTCATTGACGACGCTACCACAAAGGCAGCCGCCATTTGCTGCAGTGTGGCACCATCGAACGAAACTAAGGACAAACCACATATATCTACAGTGGCAAAATCGGATGCCGAGATGCAGGACAGATGCTGCCCACCACCTTCTGGAGTGCAAGCACCCATGCCGTGTCCTGAAGAAGCTAGGGAGGCCGATCTTGTTTTCAGTTCCCCGACGTGAGCGGATGACCACGACGATGACGGAACCATGCAAGCTACGCCAACAGGGCCCACGGCATTGGCGCCGGCTCTCTAGAAAGGCCTGCAGGTGAGGTTTGGGGGGATGCGGAGGTGTCAATATAGTCAGAAGCGTCATAGGTAATTCCAGTCTTAATGGATAACTTAACACCTGCGGTTCGGCAACAAGCTTATCGTATCGCCACGTTTAACCTCAACACGATACGAACGGCAGTGAAGATCCAGTTGCTGCGTGACATGCTTCGTTCTTCGGATGTTCACATTGCCTTGTAGCAAGAAGTATATATAGCGGCCCTCCCCGTTTTCTACGGTTATGTGACATATGTGTCACCGGCGGACCTGAATGGCAGCGGTACGGCAATACTAGTGCGCGACGGAATTACCATCGAAGAAGTGACTTACCTTCCGTCAGGAAGGGGGCTGGCGATCACAGCACTGGGCACGCGCATCATTAACATTTACGCTACATCAGGAACTGACCAACGCCGCGAACGATCGCTGTTCTACTAGGAGGATATCGCCCCCCTCTTTATCAGCCGCTTCGAGCAATATATCTTCGGCGGCGATTTTAACTGTGTGCTCTACCCCAAAGACCAACTCCCACATTTCTCGACCTGTCAAGAACTTCGGCTCCTGGTTCGAGATCTGCTTCTCACCGACACGTGGGAGACAGTGCACGGTGACCGTCCCGGGCCGACATACCTTACTAGTCACTCAGCCAGTCACCTAGACCGCATTTATGTCTCACGAGCTCTAGCACCGGGGGTATTGGACGCCGAACGTTGGCCGCTTGCCTTCTCCGATCATAGCGCTTTCATATGCACACTCACTCTAGAACAGCAGCGGATACGGCGCAGTCGAGGACCCTGGAAGCTGAATGTGGCACATCTTCAAGCCCCGGCATGCCGTCAGACTATCGCCAACACATGGCTGGATTTCGAACGTCGCCTTCCCCGATACCCATCGACTCTAGCATGGCGGGTGGACTGTGCAAAACCAGCTTTTCGGCGTGTGCTAACACAATTCGGAAAAGATATCGCAGCTTGGCATCGTCACACATTGGAATTTTATTACACGATGCTTCGCGAACTCGACAGCGAACCACCATCTCCAAATCGACAAATGGAAAGCCGCCGAATTAAAGGTAAAATATTGTCTCTTACGAGGAAACGTTTGGAGGGGGTCGTAGTGCGATCGCGACGTCAAGACCGAGTGGAACGAGAAAACCCGTCTATGCATCACATCGTGCTCGACAGCCGCCGACGCCGACAGCAGCTGATCACGGACCTCGTATTGCCAGGTGGTAGGGTCGTAATCACTCAGGCGGCGGTTACAGAAGCCTTCGCAGATCACTATCGCCGGTTTTACGACGAGGTGAATACAGAGGTGAATACAGAGGTGAATACAGAGCGAGGAAGCGGACGATCACGACATACTGCAGCACGTGTCGCACACCTTCGACAATGCAGCAGCGGCCACGCTGTTAGATGGAATTACACGAGACGACATCGAGGACGCGCTTAACAAGGGAGCGCTCAACAAATCTCCCGGGCCAGACGGACTGCCGCTCGAGTTTTATCGTACTCTCCGCGAGTTCATGATGCCCCGATGGATCATCATGTACCAAGAACTGATGACCCCCGGTTCCCACGTGCCACCTGCATTCGTGGAAGGTCTCCTTATACCGATACACAAGCCTTCCAGAGGTCGGACGGTCGAGGACTACAGGCAAATTACAATGCTCAACTCGGACTATAAAATCTTCACCCGACTACTCGCCAGCCGCATAAAGAAGGTTCTGCCCCTACTCCTCTCAAAGGAGCAAACGACACAGGGCGGAGTGACCAACATGCAAACGGCAACCAGTGAATGCAGGGATTTAATAGCCATCGCCACATCCTGTCGCCTTCGAGCTGCTCTGATCTCCATTGATTTCGACCACGACTTCGACAGAGTTCTCCACAAGGTCCTTCTGTCCGTTATGGCCCGCATGGGCTTCCCGCCTGACTTTCTCGACATCTTTCAGCGCCTTTTCCGTGGAGCTGCATCCCGTGTACTGGTGAATGGACGGATTGCGGGTTCCTTTCCGATCCGACGGTCAGTTCGCCAAGGATGCCCACTCTCCATGACCCTTTACGCGATCGCACTCGAACCACTAGTCCGTGGGTTGAAAAACAGGCTCTCGGGCATGTCATTGAGGGATCACACCTTTCACTGCAGGATATATGCTGATGACCTTCTATTGCTTGTCCGATCTGGTGACGAGGTACGCTCGGTGATACAATGGATCAATCGCTATGGTTTGGCAGCGGGCAGCCTCATGAATGTGGCCAAGTCGGCAGCGATGCCCATTGGGAGAGGTCTACAGGAGGACGCTTTAGCCCCACTCCCACTAATTAACAAGATCCGGTTCTTGGGCATAACATTTACACAGGATGTGCGCCGCACGGCTGCCATGAACTATGCACAATTACTACAGGCAATACGCACAGAAGTTCGCCGGAACTTACTTCGACGGATGGACCTCCTACAGCGTGTGGAAAACCTCATCCTTCACGTGGCAACTACGATGATCCACATGGCCCAGGTCCTACCGATATCGACAGCGATGGCACACAGACTGCAAGCAGAGTTTGGATATTACCTTACCGCCGGACACTTATTCAAAGTTCGCTACGAAACACTCACCCTCCCTCCGCTTGATGGCGGACTGGGACTTATAAATGTACGTGCGAGAGCTACAGAATTATACTTGTGCAGAATGATGAAATTGTGGACCCACAAAGATGCTTCCCTTGCGGGTCGTCTGTTAGAGGAATTGCTGCCGGTGTCTCTTCTGCTACCTGTCACGGTTGCGCACATTACACCCTCACTCTCGCACCTCTCGGCATTTATTCTTGAGTATAGTTACGTGCACCCAGACCTTCCCAACACTCGTACTCCCAAGGCGAGAGACTTTTACAGACTGCTGCTAAGGTCCATCCCTCGGAATGTGAGTGAGAGGAAGAGCCCTACGACCCTATGGCCTGCAGTGTGGAGAGCGGTCCAGAAGTCGTTCCTCCCCACGCGGGTACGAGCCGCGTGGTACCAGGTGGTGAACGGGAAGGTTGTAACACGACAAAGGCTGCACGCTATTGGGATGGCGGATTCCCACCTTTGCCCACGTTGCCACCTCGTGGATACTGACGAACACCGTTTAACGTGTGGATCGGCGTTAGAGGTATGGCTGCTAATGCAGAAGATCCTTGCCTGCTACCTACGTATCGCGCCTCGCACAATTGAGCCACGGCTCCTCCTTTGTCCAGAGGATACTTATTTCCCACCTGCGAAGACTCACGCTCTCACATGGTTTAAAGGCATGTCCACATACTACCTCTTTCGAGATGATGAGAAGATGGTGCTTGATTACTGGCAATTTCTACAGGACAGTCATAGCACACTTGAGAGTACACCCCGATACCGACAACTATTTGCGAACTATTTGCGCAGTGTCTTCGATAGCCCCCCTCACAGTTGGGGAGTACCGGGCAGAGGATTACCGCCTTCATGGGGCTTCACACGCTGCGAAATGTTGTACCAATTTGGAACATGGAATCTGTACGCAGATGGGCCATGCACATGGAATGGCGTGCGGGATTTGGTTACATTTTTCTTTCTTTATTATCAGTCACCACACTACTGCTTTCACATTCTAAAAAATGGTTCAAATAGCTCTGAGCACTATGGGACTTAACATCTATGGTCATCAGTCCCCTAGAACTTAGAACTACTTAAACCTAACTAACCTAAGGACAGCACACAACACCCAGCCATCACGAGGCAGAGAAAATCCCTGACCCCGCCGGGAATCGAACCCGGGAACCCGGGCGTGGGAAGCGAGAACGCTACCGCACGACCACGAGATACGGGCGGTTTCACATTCTATTTCATAGTTTAGAAGGAACTCTTGTTCTGTTGTTGCTACGGATGTACATTCTAATTTTGTTTGTCGTAACTGAAAGACGCCTTTTTCCATCTATATAAAAAAAAGGTTGGCAGAGGAAATAATTTACAATTAAACAACAAAATAACAAAAAGTAGAAAAAAAAGTTGGTAGAGCACTTGCCAAAAAAAAAAAGTGGTCAGCGCGACAGAATGTAAATCCTTAGTGCCCGGGTTCGATTCCCGGCTGGGTCGCAGATTTTCTAAAAAAAAAATTAAAAAAAATAAAAAAAAGATGGTAGAGCACTTGCCCACGAAAGGCAAAGGTCCCGAGTTCGAGTCTCGGTCGGGCACAAAGTTTTAATCTGCCAGGAAGTTTCATATCAGCGCACACTCCGCTGCAGAGTGAAAATCTCATTCTGGAAACATCCCCCAGGCCGTGGCGAAGCCATGTCTCCGCAGTATCCTTTCTTTCAGGAGTGCTAGTTCTGCAAGTTTCGCAGGAGAGCTTCTGTAAAGTTTGGAAGGTAGGAGACGAGATACTGGCAGAAGTAAAGCTGCGAGGACCGGGCGTGAGTCGTGCTTCGGTAGCTCAGGTGGTAGAGCACTTGCCCGCGAAAGGCAAAGGTCCCGAGTTCGAGTCTCGGTCGGGCACACAGTTTTAATCTGCCAGGAAGTTTCATGTCCCTAACAGTGTTCAATACGTTATGAAGAGGAAGGTGCGGCACATCACATATTAATGTCCACTAATAGAATGTAGCCGATATTATGGTGGTCCCTGTTCACAATCCACGCGTGAGCACTGATGTATAACACGAGTAATTACACACGTTCACAAAATAGCTATTCCGTGTGCAGTTAATAAGTTTAAATGTGTGTGAATTCCTAAGGGACCAAACTGCTGAGGTCATCGGTCCGTAGACTTACACACTACTTAAACTAACACACACACACCCGTGCCCGAAGGAGTACTAGAACTTCTGGCGGGAGGGGCAGCGCAAACCATGATATGGCGCCTCTAACCGTGCGGCCACTCCGCGTGGCAGTCACCAAGTCTCTACCACACAAAGAACTCGATGACTCGTGGCGAGAAAGCGGGGATTGATTTACCAAATATTCCGTGGACTTCTGTTTCTAATGGCAACACTTACAAACTACATAGCAACTGGAGTTGCTACGAATGTGACTTGTTACGGAAAGCTGCATGAAATTAGATGTTAAGAATTGTCACTTGTCTTATACTAGGTATTATAGGTGCTCTTCCGCGTACTCTCTTGACCCGTTTTCCTCGAGTTAAAACGCCGTAGCAGTTAGATTTCTTGTGAGTGCGGCCCATTAATTGAATTTGTTTTACGCGCCCAGCCTTGGGAATTATATTAAGGGCCGGAAACAAATGGAAAAGCAGGTTCAGTTATATAAATTCGATAGGAAATTAAAATGGTGTTTTCTTAACTTCTGTTCCTCCCGTGGCAAGATTTTTAATTTCCTGGTTGTATTCTGTTTGCATACGATTTAATTCTTAATATTACGTTGTGGGATGAGGCTTTGTTTCTCAATAGACTGACAGTACTGCTCGCGGAGCTCACCGGATGACGAACGCGATGATCTGATCGCCAAAACCACAGATCTCAATTCTAGATGATGGTTTCGCATGCTCTCCTTGCCTCAGAGAATAAATAGATCGCTTTCACATTCAAAATCCTGTCAGTGATTGCTCTTGACAACGGTTGGAAGGTTCTCGGAGCAGAAAGTAATGATGGTCACAATGTAAGCCTAAAAAGTCAGTTATTAGGAGACAATGGTGACAAATACATGCGTCACGGATCTGAGTTGTGTGGATGACGTAAATATGAATGTAATGTAATTGTAGTAGTTATGTGGAGGACATTCGGCAAGTCAAATGTGCTGCAAGTGAGGAGCAAAGCTGTAATAGTCAGTCTATTAACCTTTAATTAAATTCTTTTATCAGCTCACCATTCCGTTTCTTTCAACAATCAATAGCCCGACATGTCATCCCATTTGCAAGGAAGAACCTACAGCAGACAGTGAACAACTGACGATAGGCAACTAAGTGACCTCGCCCAAACTTGTGGCTAGTAAAACGACTCTACGAATATGTAGCATACAATTTTCACGCTACTCCGTTAAACTTAGCACAAAGATAGTTACAAATCTTGGCACTGATCTGTTATTGTACCATATACTCTGTTTTAATTTAACGTTAACAATACAGTCTCTAACAGCAGTTACTTAGTCTCGTAGCGCCTGAAGTAACAACTTCGCTATTCAGCATCACACTGCTATTTTTCTCCATCGAAAAGCAAAAATTTCGCACTATACTGCTATTCGAGAATTCTTGTAAACATATGTTCGGAGATTGCTGGAAGAAGAAACACATACCATTCATATGAATAAATAATGTAATTTTCTCACAATTAGAAGAGTATGAACACCGTCTCGATCGATATACAGGGTGGTCCATTGATAGTGACCGGGCCAAATATCGCACGAAATAAACGTCAAACGAAAAAACTAAAAAGAACGGAACTTGTCTAGCTTGAAGGGGGAAACCAGATGGCGGTATGGTTCGTTCAAATGGCTCTGAGCACTATGGGACACAACTGCTGAGGTCATTAGTCCCCTAGAACTTAGAACTAGTTAAACCCAACTAACCTAAGGACATCACAATCATCCATGCCCGAGGCAGGATTCGAACCTGCGACCGTAGCGGTCTTGCGGTTCCGGACTGCAGCGCCTTTAACCGCGGTATGGTTGGCCCGCTAGATAGCGCTGCCATAGCTCTAACGGATATCAACTGGTTTTTTTAAAAATAGGAACCCCAATTTTTTATTACATAATAGTGTAGTACGTAAATATATATGAATGTTTTAGTTGGACCACTTTTTTCGCTTTGTGATAGATGGCGCTGTAATAGTCACAAACATATAGCTCCCGATTTTAGACTAACGGTTGGTAACGGGCTGGTTTTTTAAATTAAAATATAGAACATTTTATTTCGGTTGTTCCTATGTGATACATGTTCCCTTGTGAACATATCATTTCTGAGAACGCATGCTGTTGCAGGATGATTACCTGTAAATACCACATTAATGCAATAAATGCTCAAAATGATGTCCGTTAACCTCAATGCATTTGGCAATACGTGTAACGACATTCCTCTCAACAGCGAGTAGTTCGCCTTCCGTAATGTTCGCATATGCATTGACAATGCGCTCACGCATGTTGTTAGGCGTTGTCGGTGGATCACTATAGCAAATATCCTTCAACTTTCCCCACAGAAAGAAATCCGGGGACGTCAGAACCGGTGAACGTGCGGGCAACTGCAGAAATCCACTGTTATAAACGACTTTGACAGTTGTCAGATTGTTATGGCCGTGAGCCTCAGGACGAAAATCTCTGAAACGGCGAAGCTGGTCGGCTCTTCATGTACTACTGTTGTGAGCATCTGCGGAAAGCGATTGATGGACGATGAAATAACGAGTAGACCACATGGTACTGGACGTCCACGTTTCGTCACAAAGAGTGGAGAGCGGAGGATTGCCCGCTGTGTGAATTAGGATCTGTGGCAGATCTGACGACAGAATACAATGCTGCTGTAGGCACATGTGTTTCGAAGCACACTGCTCAAGGCCATTGTTGAACATGGGACCCCACAGCAAGCGACCCCTTCTTGTTCCCGTGTTGACACAACGACATCGTCAATTACGATTGCGGTGGGCGCATCATCACTGAACTTCCACCGTGGGTCAAGGGACACGGGTCACCTGATCAAATGAGTCGCATTTGTTATTACATCAAGGCGATAGTTTTGTCCTTATACGCTCTCATCCAGGCCAATGGCTGCTTGAAACATGCACCACGCCACAGATGCAGGCCGTTGGGGGCAGAATAATGCGATGGGGGATACGTTGAGTTGGGCTTCCATGGGATCTGTGGTAATAGTAGTTTAAGACTACGTAAATAGTTCTGACGATCAACTGCATCGCTACGTGCTTGATGTCTTCCCCTAAGGTGATGACATTTTCCAGGAGGATAACTGCCCATGTCACTGTGCTGCAGTGGTTTGAGGAGCATCGTAGTGAACTCACATCGATTTCTTGGCCAGAAAACGCCCCTGATCTGCACCTGCTGTAAAACACATCGGGCGTCAGCTGCGCCCATGCTAACCACAGACATTTAATTAACGGGGACTGCTTGATCTGAACGGTAACATACAGTCTCGCATACCTCCAGAAACCTACCAAGGACTTTCCGAATGCATGCCAAACAGAAGCAATCCTGTATTCTGTTTGAAAAGTGGACCAAAACATTATTAAACAGGTGGTAACAATGTTTGGCTCATCAAAATGTATTGCAGTTCCTCTTGTTTCAGAGATACGGCAGTATAATATTCAGTTCCTGAGCTCCGTTTTGAATACCTAGCGAAGGGGTTCAATAGTGAGAAATTGGAATTGCGTTCTGCATGGCAGCCTTTTAAATCCTCGTCTGGACATACAGATTTAGGTTTTTTGGTGGTTTACGTACACAGCATTTGGCTAACGACAGATGGTTCCCTTTAAAGAGCACGGTCCGCTTCCTTTCCTATTATTCTCCACTCCAAATTCGTATTCCGCCTCTGATGTCCTCGTAGAAGACGGGACGCTAAACGCTGACCTTCGTTATTCCTGTTACACTCTTGTAAATTTTTCGGTGCCACTTTTATTAATATGTATCTGCGAACCGTAGATCTACAATCTGTACACTTAATAGAAGGTAAGACATCGACTGTTACACAACACACTTTTTCATGGGCGACTATCCCCCATGGTTGGTGTCATCCTGTAACAAACAAAACATCTTGCAGGTAGCTCACATCAACATATATTTGCAGTTCATCTTCTATGCATTCGATTTCTCCGTTTTAACAGTTAAATTGCCGTGGGACCTGTTAATCGCTGCAACGATCCAGACATCTCTTACCACTGTTTGAGTACATTATCTTAATTTCTCACGAAGAAATTTGTTCTTGCACATTCATGATATTAAAATTTACTTAGTTGCTCACTTATTTTAGTATACTGTTTCTGTCCCTTTTATTTTTCTTTTCTACATAGTATTTTTCATTTTAGAATTTAATAAGACACTTACCTCTATCTTACGTTTACCTTGTTGCACGGGCCACTGATTTGTTTCTGTCTATCGTTTCTGTCGTCTATAATTTTCTTTTCTACACACATCAAAAAAAGTTTTGCATCTCCTCGGTTACGAGAGTTCCGGAACCTGTACAGAAAATTGGAATAGAGATAATCAAATCATCATTTCCGCTCTTTTCATCGCTCATGAAAACCACACATAGCATGTTGTACCACCATAAGCGACACCTTCAGAGATGGTGGTCCAGATTGCTGTACTCGCCGGTAAACCTAATAACCAGTAGCACGTCCACTTGCACTGATGTATGCCTGTATTCCTCATGGCGTACTATCTACAAATTCATCAAGGCACTTTTGTTCCAGATTTTCCCACTCCTCGACGGCGACTCGGCGTAGATCCCTCAGAGTGGTTGGTGGGTCATGTCGTTCATAAACAGCCATTTTTAATTTATCCGACACATGTTCGACAGGGTTCATGTCTGGAGAACGTGATAGCCACTCTAGTCGAGCGATGTCGTTATCCTGAAGGAAGTCATTCACAAGATGTGCACGATAGGGGCCCGAGTTGTCATCCACGAAGACGAATGCCTCACCTATAAGCTGCCGATATGGTTGCACTATCGGTCGGAGGATGGCATTGACGTGTCTTAAAAAAAGCAGTGATGGCGCCTTCCATGACCACCAGCGACATACGTCGGCCCCACATAATGTCACCTCAAGACAGCAGAGAACCTTCACCTTGCTGCACTCGCTGGACAATGTGTCTAAGGCGTTCAGGCCTCGAAACACGTCTCCGACGATTGTCTGGTTGAAGGCATATGCGACACTCATCGGTGAAGATAACATGACGCCGATCCAATCGGTCCATCTGTACCGCGCTGCACGGTGTCGTGGTTGCAAAGGTGGTCCTCGCCGTGGACATCGGGAGTGAGGTAGCGCATCTTGCAGCCTATTGCGCACAGTTTGAGTCGTAATACGACGTCCTATGGCTGCACAAATTGCATTATTCAATATGGTGGCGTTGCTGTCAGGGTTCCTCCGAACTGTATTCCGTAGGTAGCGGACATCCACTGCTGTAGTAGTCCTTGGACGGCCTGAGCGAGGCATGTCATCGACAGTTACTTTGTCTCTGTATCTCCTCCATGTCAGAGCAACATCGCTTTGTTTCACTCCGAGACGCCTGGACACTGCCCTTGTTGAGAACCCTTCATGGCACAAAGTAACGATGCGGACGCCGTCGAACCACGGTATTGACCATCTAGGCATGGTTGAACTACAGACAACACGAGCCGTGTACCTCCTTCCTTGTGGAATGACTGGAACTGATCGGCTGTCGGAACCTCCCGTCTAATAGGCGCTGCTCCTGCAAGGTTGTTTACATCTTTGGGCAGGTTTAGTGACATCTCTGAACAGTCAAAGGGATTGTGTCTGTGCTATCTTCAGCAATTCTGGGAATAGAGGTGTGTGCATTGTATTTCTCACTTTTGCATTTAATAAAACTTGTTGTCCGTTCTGATGTCACGACAGAATGCATTCTTTCAAGTTTTCTCACAGAGCAACTTCGGTTGTGCCTACGTGACATCAGTCACCCGCCTTTCAGAATTGATGTAGGTCTGGTTAAAGCTGCTGAAAAGAGACGTCTTCAGCCCTCTGCTGAAACTGCTAGTGAATTCACGCCATCAGTGTTAGCCAGTGTCATGCGTGGGAGGCATGTTACTTCTGTGAATGCTGGAGGGTTATGCAGAGCAGAACACAGTGGCTTCTCTCTCCTGTGATCCAGACCTCGAGTAGAACAGACGTCTTTCTCCAGAGGCAGAGCCTCTGGCTCTGCGCTCCATGAGAGGCCACTACAGAACTTAACACGATTCGCCACCATTTCCATTGCTTTAGTTGTTCGACTTCCTAGACTGGCCTACACCGCACGAGTGCCCCGTTCATTGAAATATGTCCTCTTTGTTTGACCTAATTACGTGTTCTGTCATTTAAGGTCAGCCCGGGATGCCCACCTAACAGGTCCTCACTGCTCGATCTTCTGTACATTGTTGTCAGAAGCGGGATATAACAATCTCCCTCTCCCCGCTCATTGCAGTAGTGTTACTGGACATTGCTGTAAAGTAAACACAACTACTGTCCTTACAGGGTCAACAGTTCCTCTCCAAGGCAACAGAAGACTTGATAAAGTCGTTGTACAGTTTGAAAGAATGTAACGTCCATACCTTTCCACAACAGTAAGCACGCCAAACTACATACATAAAGGAAATAAATAAGTAAATGAATTACTCGCCTAAGGAATTATTTTCCACGGATGGATAAGATAAAGTAATCACTTCATCTAAAATAAGGAGGAGACTGATCTCAGTAACAGCATTAATTCTGCAGCACTAATAGTTGCACAAACAATACGCTTCATGGTTGCTGCATTCTCAAAAATTATATGTGTGCGTCAATAAAACTCATTACTACTGACACACTTAGCAACTAAGTTGATATATATTTTCTGCCTATACAGTTTTGAAGGCTGACTGCACTGAGCCCGTACAGCTTGTACCAGCAGTAGTATCATTAAATACGTATAGCAGAGATTAACTAACTGCGCAGTTTATAATGGTTTAAATGGCTCTGAACACTATGGTCTTCCAAGAATATACTGTTACTTCATGTATTTTGATTTAGGTGAAATTCTTCCTCACGAAACTAAAAATAAAATTCACGCATATTGTTTTAGAACAGCTGTTGTATGGATCAGAAAAAAAGTAAAAGAGACGAATAGCAACGTTAGCTTAAACGTATTTTGCTAGGCAAAGACAATCGTAGCAAAATTCTGCAGTAGCTGGCATTGATTTACGGACCTTACTATATGTATTCCTCAACTAGTCGCAGGTACTACGTCAAACAAGCTAACGATAAGTTAATTTTAATGTAGCTATAATGTGTTCTAATACATACATCATTTTTCAAGTGTCCTCCACGAGAGTGTGGTGCGATATCGTACAAACATCGATCACACACTCGTATCTGTCGTGTTGGGCATGGAAAAGAAGAACCTAATATGGCTATAAAGTAACGAAATGATCCTCTGTGTAAGCGCTTATCAAGAATCCATAAACGAATATGTTCTTCACTATATTCGCATCTTTTTCTCTGTGTCGACCAGCAGTTACTTCGTAGCTCGCATAGAAACCTAAAAGAGCGCAATCTTTCAGACCAGATTACTATATCGCGGTTTGTCGCTAAATGGAGTCGCACTTAACTATTCAGTTGCATTGCTCTGACCCTTAAATTGTTCTTCAGTTTTATTATCCCATTAACTATTTCCAACCCCTAGCGATTCATCGTCAGATAGCACATATTTATTGCTTGCCTGCAGCAGTGTGGGAGTCGTGTAGAGTTATTAGCAACCGTTGGTTTTTGGTACACACAGTACCCTGGAAAACACTTCACACACTTAGCCACAGGTAACACATTCCACATGCTTTTAAAAAAAGTAAATAAATAATTAATAAATATTATTTATTTACGTGTGCATCAACAACAAATCAAAGGATACTAATAACTCTACGCGACTCCCGCACTGCTGCACACAAACTATAGATATATACTATCTGATGATGAATCGCTAGGGAGTCGTAAACCCGTAATGGGATAATAGAATTGAAGAACCAAACAAAAGGCGACTGGCTGCAGTAATTTCAAGAAACAGTAGCACTGATCCTCATCCATAATGGATAAAATTTTAATATCTTGTGCCTCGCGGAGAGAAGCCTTATAACTTTGTAGTTCTTTCTTCTTTTCTGTTTTATTTGAAGTAAAACACTTATATCATTATTCCAGACATTACATGAACAATTATGAAAGTATTTTTCTGTTAATTCACCTCAAGTTATAACTACAGCATTTCTATAATTTCCAGGTGAGTTTCTTTTCTCGGTAGCTGTAATGCTTACTATACCTCTGGTATTACCTACTTTCTTTCGGAAGTCTGGGAATGCTTCTACTGTTACTTTTCTGTTTGTGTTAGCCTTTTAGCAGTCTGTTATCATAGGTGAATACTAGCCCCAGGATTTTTATATAATATCAATATACAAAATATATACATAATTATGTAATGAAAACGTATAAAGCACGACGTAATTAACGCACAATAATTCTGTTATGAAATTGTATAATAAGCAGCAAAACAAAAAATAACAAATGAACTTGAATCTTTCACCCACTTTTCTACATAGTCACCAATGTTCTCAACAGATTTCTCCCATAGTGGAACGAGTGTCAACACTACTTATTCGTAGAAGTCCGTTTAGCTGGAGTAGAGCCATCTGCGGAGCACTCCTTTGACATTTCAGTTCCACATCTGTCGCAAAGCGTTGGGTGGCTAGAAATTTCTTCATGGGATCACACAGATGAAAGTTCGACCAAGTAAGGTCAGCACTGTATAGGGGATACTGGAGCACCTCACACACAAATATGGCGATTTTCTCACGAACAAGGGCAGCAATATGGGGGCGAAAATTGTTTGAGATCTCAGATTTAATGTTACGGCGTTTGTCACGAAGGGTACGATGCAATCAAAGTTTTAACGTAGGCTGCAGAAGTCATAAAGGCCCCGTGCTCAATGAAGTCCACCAATAAAACACCATGCTTATCCCAGAACACTGTCACACTGTCACAAGCACTTTCCTATGAGGCTGAGCCATTTTAAATTTTTTTCGTACTGGGGGATCAGCATGTTTCCTCTCTATATAGGCCTGCCCGGTTTCGGGCACGTAGTGGTAAGCCTGCGACTCATCACCAGTGACGTTCCTTTAAGAAAGTCCTGCCCTGCTGGTTGCCTGTCAGTTTCTTAGGCACCAGTGAGCACTAATTTTACGAAATTTTATGGTGTCATGAACAATATCGTACACCTCACCTTATGAAATGTTGAACTGCTGCGATAAGGTTCGTTTAAAATTGCTGCCCCGATGGTTCCGACATTCTGGTGGTTTGCAGATGTTACCGGCTGCCATGAGCGTAGTGAATCATTAAGGTTCAGACGGATCTCTCGGAAGAATGCACACATCTTGGAGATATTGCTGCGGTCCATACAGTTGGCCAAGTTCACAACACCCATGTCCCTGTGAATACCACTCGGTTTACGCCCGTTGGCCCACAGATATCGAGCAATACTTCGCTGCTCTTCACAAGTTGACGACAGTAACAGTCGTGCCATTTTTGTTTCGTAGTTCAGGGTTCTGTCACTACAGCTGCACATGAAAACAAAATACCCTTGGTAGCACAAACTTCAAACTATAACGTCGGGAAATTTCAGCATTCCAGGTGAGGAAATAAAAATTACGTGCATTACTTTCAGGCCCCCTCCTGTATGTACGAAAATACATAATACGACGAAACTGTTTTCGGTACCACCTTCTTACTGAAATATCGCTGTTCCCTAGAATTACTAAGGGTACCTTAACTTACCTTTCATTTTGAAGCACAATGAACAAGCAGATACCTCTTCAAATTCTCTGTCATAGAACGTCGCCGATCAGAAAGAATGTGTTTGTAGGAGGAAAATTATTTCTCCATACCACAGGACGTTTATGGTGTAAATTTTGGGAGATGAAATATACCTGGAGACTCTTCTTCTGCCTCACTGATGATACTGCAGATAGTAGCTAAAGCAGAGTATCTTGGATGTTTTACCAAAACAACGTGAAACTTATTCACTACGCTCTGCCCTGTTTCATCTTGGGTACCAGCTAGCTTGCATTTGACATTCGCGAGTATTTATAACGATAACTAGGAAAGGTAACCGAAATGCTGCTGAACGTGCCAGAGCATTTTCGATTTTAAGTGAAAGGATTTTGTTCCAATTGGACTGAAATACTCGGTAATCGATCAATGACTTAACGCATTGAAAACGCTCATTATAAAATTCAACGGATTTAGTCCATGTACTCCACGTCGTTAGGACAGGTGCAGCCGGCTGCTGCAGATTCGGCAGCTGTTCCCTATAGAGTGATACACAATGCAGGGCTCTGGGAAACATTTTTTACGTACGAAATTATTTTCTTCACTTCAGGGTATATGTCGCGCAGTTCTTCGGCATGTTGCAGTGTATGAGACTGCAGGGTGAAGATGAGGAAAAACTGACGACATAAGCGCGGACCATTTACCGTGTTCAGCATTTACACCGCATATAACACTCCCCGTCTGCTAACTACTGTACCATAACCTCAATGCCAGAAGCAGATTGTAACATAAAACAATTTTGTAAAAGTAACTATGGCACAAAGCAACAGAGCAGTGTTACCCTCTGAGAGGAATTTTGTTAAGTTGACCGTATTGTTCCTAATGGAAGTGGCTTATCGGAAATGAAAGTCAGAATTACGTTAATATTGGAATAGTGACAAACAAAATTTTGCCTAGCTATACTGTTGATAGAATAAGGGAAACGGTCGCCAGCCTAATTAGGCAAGAGAAAGATTAACATTCTCGTTTATGAAAGTAGATATAAGTAACTATAATGGACAACACAACAGACACAACCTAGACTTAGCAACACGCGAGTGCAATGAACTCTAACACACATATGTTTTAAGATTGAAGCTAACAGTTAGAGCATCAGGAACTATTTTCAAAATTATAACAGGTACAGAAAAACACTATCACTTTCAGGGTTTACACAAACTGAGTGGTCTTTATACTGTTAATGTGCACACAAGAGAGACAAACACTTGGCATACATGAGAATGTAACGTTTCACAACTGCAGCTTTCTCACTTTTACTACAACGAAACACAATGTTGACAAAATTGCAAGAAACTGACTCTCCTTTTTAGAATTTACTACAGACAACAACGTGATCATTTACTTTATAAGACTCAGCCTAAAGTTTGGAGTTGGTAACAGCACTTTAAATAACAGTTTCAATAGGAAAATTATTATTGGACAAATAACATTTGCTTTAACTCACTCTGTTACCACATTTGCTTTAACTATCTTTTTAATAAGTTCAAGAGGCATTATTTAACAAAGCTCTAGGCTTCAACGTACTTTCAGTAAGGACACTCGGTAATCACTTTACTTCAAACGGAGAGGACCCTGAGAGGTGTTATGATGAGGAGTAAAATCAAGGTAGGTAAATAAATTCCGATATGAATTACCTTATATTTCAGCACACTAACACATCCATTAGGCTGATCCTTCACTGTACATCAATATAGTATTACGTTACAGTGATTGCGCAATGTGGTGGCAACTGCATGTTGGTAGGTGGAATTACAGGTAGAATTGCCGGACTTTATTGTATCTTCATGGCGATGATTCATACAAATTCCAGAATAGATCCAGCTATTTATCCACCCATCCGAGGCATTGGAAAGAAGCAGTAAAAGCCTCTCTCTGAATCAGCATGATATGCACCTTTACATTGACAGTGCACAGACTGGTAGCTCCTTTCCGACTGGTGGCTCGTCTCCGACTGACTGCTCTTCCCCGACTGACTATCAGTTCCACCTTTTCCACCTATGCCAACCACAATTTGCGCGCGATACGCATTTCCGTTCCAGAGGGGAACCACTACACCATTTACATACAAACTAACTAAGAACCCTAAGTGAGGATCAGCAATTTACATAACAGCAAACAAATACATTAAATAAAACAGAACATTTCCACATATTGACACTTCTACAAAAAATTATTCACACAAAATTACAATTACATACAATAAGTTCTGTTCCCTCCAAATGGGACAAAGAACTTTAAATTACAGATACACTACTTTGCATAGAATCAAATCACGACATCAAAGGTTTGACGAAGAAAAGAGTACACAATTTTATGTTATCGATTCAATCACACTTACAGAAGATCAACAATGTGACATTAAATAAAGCAAAATGAATCCATACAGCATAAGAGCTGTGGTGCTACACATGCCCCATGTTTCGTTGAAGTTTCCTGTCAGGGATACTTCAAGGAAACATCCATAACACCTAAGTGGTGCTGGCTGCAAAAAAAAAATTATTCCATCCAACTTCAGTTGGGAGAAAAAAAAACACACACACACATTACAAATATACAGTATATACACTAAGAAATTGCATGTATTTCTTCCAAAATATTTTCAAAGTAAAACATCTAAAGCAATTTTCAATTTCACACTGGTTTAAGGAAACTATTTTTCATCATTACACAAGATACTTTTAAGCATATTCATTTCATACACACACAGTTCAATTAATAGGCAATCAGTACAAAATTAATCTGCATATTAGTAGAAAAGGTATAGCCTTCAAAATAAAATAAAAGAATAAACACATATACAACAACACAGAACATTCTAAGTTAGCAAAACAGAAGTTTGTCTCTCAATAATTTTAGAGGAATGTAAAATTTCACAGACACACAAGCATATTAATGATCACAGTACATTTTACAAGGTTCAGCAATTAATGAAATATTGAAAATTTCAGTTTGCATCCAGATATGCACAAATATTTACACAAACAGCTATGGAAACCTTTTCCAACTGACTCCTTAAATACCAAAGTAACTTTGCAAGGTTTTTTCAAATTAATTAACTTTAAAGCTGCTCTTCATTAATAGCAGTCCAAAATATTTGTTACACATAAACACACTAACATATTCAGAGCCTATCTTTAATCATCACTGCTGTGATTTAAAACAAGGCAGTCCTAAACTTTAATTTAAACCAGAAAACCTAGTCTCAAAATATCAATAACTATTTGAACAAGAATGCATACGTATTTTGTAATAACTTTTCACTGACTTCAATAAGAATAGTCAGTTCGTAACACATTGATCAAAAACCTAACTTACTTCACTGCTTGCCTCAGCATAAGCAGTCCATATTACTCATACTGCCCATTATTGGTTTGGCAGTCTTTTTACATACACATTTAGGCACAAATACACAATTTAGATAAAGAACACTAAAAAACACATTTTTAAATTAATTCACTGCCCCATCCTCTAGGTTTGGCAGTTCATGACCACTTATCAGCTCCTTGCCCCACAATGGCAAGTCCTTTGGCTACTGCTCACATAGCATATATGGTAGTCCTCAACTCCAGGACCACAGCATTTTTATTACTTTGTCTTGTATTGCTGCCCAACAGCATATTTTTGAGCAGTTTATTGTCATCATCTTTAAGCTTTTCATCATTCTGTCACATCTTTGGTAAAATTTGCATTAATGGTATAAAACAGGAAACCTGTAACTTTGAAACAGCAATTAGACACTGGTAACAAAACCATTTCTTTTCAAATGACATAATCAGGTAACATATACATTAATCAAGAAAAAATTAAATGTCATATTCAGGATCAAGTTAGGATAAAGTATTTTTACTACTCATTTGTCATTGCTTTTTCACACACAGTTAGGTCATTACACACATTAAGACCAGGACAATAATTTTACATTCTACTGTAAGTGATTTCTGCCAACCCTTTTGTGGCACAAGACATATACATCTCATATCTATCTCACATACATTAGCCAGGTTCATCTCCTCAGTTTTAAACACATATACAGTTTTTCAACACCATATTTGCCCGTTTCTTTTTCAAAAACATTTACATTTAATTATATTATAATATTAATTTACCTTGTTTTCAGTAGTCTTACCTTTTCTCATCCATATTTCTCTTTCCAATTGCTTTTCCATTACATTTTCTCTTTAACAATACCCACCATACTTTCATTATTCTTGGTCATTTTCTAGTGTACCCACAGTATTCTACATTATTTCCACACTATTCAATACACTCTGATAGAGAAGAAGGAAAGAAGATAGTAAAAGTTCTAAATGATGAAGAGGAAGGTTGGCAGCATGAAAAGAAACGGAAGTAGTGCTAGCAACGACTCGGGTCCCTGGTGCTCGTCAGGCACCTGACAATGCAAAGAGTGCATTGCCCCCTGAGGGTTGTACATTTCATTCATTATTGGTTTCTGTGGACATACATTTTCAGGTCAACTATATTTCTAACTCCTAAAGGCTTCCTTGACCTAGGGTACACAAGAAAATAAGCATTTGCATGTGGAGTTCCTTGCACTTCAAAAGGTCCATTGTAAATATATTTGAATTTAGAAATTTCATTATTAATTTCGCTAGATTTTTCATGGGTCTTTACTAAAACATAATCTCCAAGCTTAAATTTAGTTGTTTTGAGGTTATTATCATGCCTCTTAGATCTAGCGGCCGCTTTCTCTTTCATTCTTTTCTTAACTAGCTCTTTTTTCTCATGCAGGTTAATTCCTACAATAGGGGGGAATTGCAAGATCTCTTCAATAATACTTTTACTTTTATGGTCCAACAGAATTTCTTCAGGGGTAAAACCTGTGGTTTCATGGTATAAGGTGTTCATGGTCTTTTCAAAGTCATTTACAAATCTGCCCCAAGCCTTATGGTTATGGTGACAGTAGGTTCTACCTAACCTTCCTAATTCACGCATATATCTTTCGACAGGGTTACTAGCTGGTTGGTAAGCTGAAATATATTTAACTTGAACACCATGTTGCTTCATGCCTTCCTTCCAGATTTTTGAGATAAACTGTGGTCCATTATCAGACAAAACTGCTTTAGGTTTACCAATGGTGTTAAAATACTCAGTCATCTTGCTGAAGACTGCTTTAGCAGTGGCTTTCCTGATTGGATATAATTTAATAAATTTGGAGAACACTTCCAATACTACAACAATGTAAGACCAATTACCTGAGGTTTTAGGTAAAGGACCATACAAATCCACTGACAGTAATTCTAATGTGTCCTCTGGTACGGTATTCTGCATGAAACCTTGATTTTGTTTGTTTGTTACTTTTGCCCTCTGACATACATCACAAGATCTTATTCTCTCAGTAATTTTCTTAGTAACACCTACATTAATTGCAACAACATCATTTAACTTTTCAATGCATTTCTTGGGACCACAATGCCCTAAGGCAAGATGAAAATAATCAATTACTTCAGTCTCAAAAAGCCTAGGCCAACACACCTTCCATTCTTCAGTGCTGGTATTCTCTCTCCTGTATAAAATTCCATTAAATATCTTGTAAAATCTACAGATTTGTGGGTAATTCGGGTTACTAAAATTAACTTTCACTGATTTCCAAATTTCATCCTCATTCTGGTGGAACCTCATACTTTTACAAATTTGCTCAATTCTTTTCCTACCTGGAACCTCCTTAATATATCTTACATGGAATTTGCCATCTTCATTATCTTCCCTTGGTAAGTTGTTCATACCCTCAGGCAACCGTGATAAAGCATCAGCTACATAATTGTCACTACCTTTAATGTATAATATCTCATGATCAAACTGTTGTAAGTACAAAGCCCATCGACTCAACCTGCCGGTAAACAGTCGACAGTTTATTAAAAAGGTTAATGCCTTGTGGTCTGTATGAATTATAGTTTTATGTCCCCATAAATAATTCCTAAATTTCTTTAATCCCCAAATGATTGCTAAAGCCTCCTTCTCTGAAATAGTATAGTTTTTCTCATATTTAGTTAAAGTTCTACTAGCAAAAGCAATGGTATTATGTTCAGTTTCCCCAGATTCTGTGTTTTCCTGAAATATTTCAACACCAATACCATAAGCACTACTGTCTGTAATCATGTGGAATGGCTCACTTAAAACTGGATGATGTAAAATGTTTTCCCTTACTAACTCGGTTTTCAAATTTTCAAAATCTTTCTGACATTCAGATGTCCAAATATATACACTATTTTTCTTTAACAAGCCATTCAAATGTGGGCTGTTAAAAGCTTGCCCTTTCACAAATTTGCGGTAAAACCCACAAAGACCTAAAAACGCTTTCACAACTGTTTTCTGTTCTTTGGAGGAGGGCAATTTTCAATAGCATTAAGCTTTTCTGGGTCCTTGCTAATCCCAGATGTGGTTATTATGTGTCCTAAAAACTTAATTTCTTGTCTCACAAATTCACACCTTTTTAACTTTTAAGTCATGCCCCCTGCTTGAAGAGCAATAAGGGTTTTCTTTAACAGGTCACAATGTTCTTCCCAGTTATCAGTAGCAATCAATAAGTCATCCACATATACAGTCAATCTAGCACAAAGTTCTTTTCCCAACACAGAATCCAAAGCCCTAATGAAAACAGAAACAGAAGTATTCAAACCAAATGGTACAACTTTGTATTGGTAACATTTTCCTGCAAACAAAAAAGCTGTGTATTTTCTAGAATCTTTGTGTAATGGGATCTGCCAATATCCAGCAGTAAGGTCTAAACTGGTTAGATATTTCACATTATGGAACTTTTGTAATAAATCATCTAAATTTTCAGGCCTGTCTACTTCTCTCTTGACAATTTTATTCAATGTTCGTGCATCAATGACTATTCTTACACCTCCATCCTTTTTGTTGACTATAATATGTGGACTATTGTATTCACTATTGCTTCTTTCTATTACCCCCCCATTCCAACATTTTATCAATTTCAGCTTGTACTGCCTCTTTCTTAGCTATAGGTATTGGATATGGTCTGACAAAGAATGGTTCATGTTCCAGGATATCCATACGGTATTCAAAGTTATTTACGACACCTGGTTTATCAGAGAACACTTTCTTATTACTATTCAAGATATCAAATAAATCATCTTTCTGTTCACATGATATTCCTTGGATAACACCAACAATTTCCCTTAGACTGTCAGTTTTTTTATCATCCTGCAATAAACCTCTCACATGGTATATTTCATATAGTTGGGATAAACCATCATTTTCAGATTCTATTTTTAATAAAATGGATTCCACATTCACAGCTTGGACCTGGTTGTTACCTTCAAATTTAATTTCTATTAGCTCAGTTTCCCTATTAATCTTAACAGTTCCACTACCACAATCTAAAATTACTTTTTCCTTGTCTAGCCAATCAATACCTAGGATCATTTCAGCACTTAGTTCAGGGACCACTAAAAAATCATGTTCAAATTTTTGGCTTCCTATTTCAAAGTCCATCAATACTTGTTTTTGAATGGGCTTGCTGGATCTACCAGTAGCTCCTATAATTTTCACTCCACTAACAGACATTATTACTAACCCTGGATTACATGAAATATGATTAAAGAAAGATTCTGATATGGCACTGATTTGGGATCCTGTGTCTAAAAGTACTTGCAGTTCAGTGTTACAAACATTTACAGGTATTATAGTTTGTTTAATAATTCTCTGTTCCTTTACCTCCTGTTCTTCCCATAATAAATCCTGCTCAACCATAATATCTTTCCAGGAAATATTACCTACTGATTTCAATCGTATATCAGGTGGCTTTTTGGGTTTGTGGACCTCTACATCTTTACAGATCTTTAACAGTTCACGGTCTACTATATTTATCTCTGAACATTCTTTAGGTCTCTGTAAATCTATTTCTGTCATTTCATTTAGTAAAGCCCGCCCTAATATAGTATAATCCGGCGGCTCTTTCGGTTTTGTTTCAGTTACACATTCCGGATTTTGTTTCGAAAAGATGTCGTTAATTTTTTCGTAACCTCTTTCTGTAAAGGTATAATTATGTTTGTCGACCTCCGAAAATTCATCTGTATCTGAATCTGTCGTCTCTCCTTCGTCTGAACTTTCACTAGGTTCTATTTCGTTATCAGATTCGAGCAGGAAAGCAACTTTTAGATAGTGAGGCAGATAATCACTAGATATCTCAGCCACTTCGTTTTCCGACTCCTTTTCTACATAATACACATTGTTTGGACAGTCAGGCACTTCTGTTATATCACTTTGAACGATTTCAGCCTTAACTTCATACTTAGTATAATCGTCACATACTTCAATAACTTTCATTTCATTTTCTTCCATGCTGTCATTTTCAGGTAATCGTGCGAAATTCTTACTAGACCCTTCTGCATCAAAACTATTAAACACCTTTCCATCAACAATAATTTCATCTGCACTGCTCATAATGTCATGATTACTAACGTCCTCCTCTACCTCATTTTTGCCTATTATTAATTGTGCACACGTCTTTTGCGTGGCATATTCTACCTCCCTTTCCTCTTTATTCATCACAACCTCCCCCACATTTACGTCTTTTACTTCATACACATCATTAACAGTACAAATGTTCTCCTTTCCACTCGCCTTTTCTGGCTCCCTTTCATTCTTTAAAAAAGTCTTTTCACACGATTCCGATACCGAGTTATCATTATCATATGACATATTAACTTTATTTTCATCTCTACATTCATCTACTACTGAAACCGGCCATCGGAAGTGTCCGATCCCGCCTCTTCTGTCTCTCTCTACGGCAGCCATCTTGTTCCGACGTCTGCCATTTGTGTCTGCTGCCAAGTGCAATGTACGCTGCTTCGGCAACGGCTGGCCCGAGCACGAACCGTCACGTGACTTCGCACTGGGAACGCCACTATGTATCATTCCGCGCCCGTCTGCTATAGGCGCGCCGTTAACCTTCTTGCCCCGTAGTTCACGTCTTTCCTTCTCGAATCTAATATTTGGCATCTTTTCTTTGGGCCCAAAACCGGTTTCCGCGTGAATCCGGCCCGTAACACACGCGGTCTTTAGTTTTCCATTTCGTCTCTAGTTTGGGAATTTCGTGCTATGTATCCTCTGCCGCGCGTCGTATAATTTCCTCTACCTCTCGCACGACCTCTTTGAATCGCGTTTACACGATATCTTTCGTTTTCAGGTCGTTCATTTTGGTCATTACTTTCTCGCAAATAATTATTGTTATTATGGGGACGGTACTCGCGATTTCTTCGCCAGTGATCTTCATCTTCTACCCTTTCCAAGAACGCAGAAAAACTACTGTGTGTACTCCCAACATATCGTTTCGAATCCTCAGGCAGTTTCTGCCAAAGAACCCAAACGATCTCAGCTTCAGTTCTTCTAGCCTTCAAATGTATCAGTTTTCTGTACCATGATTCGCAGAATTCTTTCATGGTTTGCCTACCTCTGATGTCATACAACCTGGCCATTAGAAATTCACGCCACAACTGGTCTTGTTTTTGTTCTGACCAGTATTCGTCAATAAATTTTTGTTTAAACGTTTCAAAATACATCTGGTTAGTATCCAGATTCAACCCCCATCTTTTTGCTTCTCCCGTTAGTGCACTAATTACAACATTAATTTTTTCCTGATCAGACAAATACTCAGGAAAATTTCTTTCGCAATTCTTTACAAAGTCTAGGGGGTGCCAGCCGTTATGTCTCTTCGCTGGGTCGAATTTTTCCTCGCCCTCTAATATTTTACTGAGAGGCATTCTTTCAGTAAAATGTGTAGGTCCGGTTTGTATTTTCCTTTCCAAGTCATACACTTTGCCTTGGATTTGTGAAGTGTTATGTTCACACTTCTTTTCGCAAGTAAGAATCTGTTTGGTTAGAGCTCTGCTTGTTTCTGTTACAGATTGTTTAATTTGTGCAAATTCCGCGTTACATTCGGTTTGTATTTCGGATTTAATACCGAATACCTTTTCGTCAACCTTAGTACAGACTAAGGGTTCAATTTGATCTTGAATTTTAATTACTTCAGAGTCAAATCTTTCGTTAATGTCATCAATTTGTCCTTGTATGTTGGCAATATTGCCATTGATGACAGTAATTTCGCTTTTAAGGTCTTTAATTTCATTACTCACAATGTCTACTTTTACATCAACCTCCTCAATCTGTTTACTAAGATTCTTGCCTTGATCTTGCATTTGTTTACTAATATCACTACCCTGTGTTGCAATTAGCTGTCTTTGTTCTACATTTTGTTGCCCCAGTGCTGCGATTTGTGCCTTAATATTGTCATTTTGCGCAGACAGTATTCTAAGCAAATCAGTCAGATCTAGTGTCTTTTCTCTTTTAGATTCTACTGCCTTTTCGTGTTCAGATCCTACACCCCTTTCTGGTTTTGGTGATTCAAACATATCCCTCGATACATCAGCATAGCCACTGTCTTCGACAACATCGCTTACATTGTCTTGCTTAGTACGCGCTACACACATAGCTTCGATCTGTTTATTAACGACTGCGTGATAACGTACGTAATTTAACTCGCGCGTCATGCCATCTGTTGGTGTGCTGCCTGAACTGCTCTCGGTTGCATTCTGCTCTCGTGTGTCTACATTTATTTCTAATTTCCTGTCCATTTTAGCTATTATTACGTACTGATACCTTTTATTTTTAATTTAAACTGAACTTTCACTACTAGTTCTGTCAAGTTATGTACAGGTTCGTGCCGCTGGACGTTTTATGTTCACTCAATGTTTGTAAAATGCTAACTACTTATAATTTTTTCCGTCTGTAGGTGCAAACTGAACAACGTCCTGTCACGCGGCGCCACGTATAACACTCCCCGTCTGCTAACTACTGTACCATAACCTCAATGCCAGAAGCAGATTGTAACATAAAACAATTTTGTAAAAGTAACTATGGCACAAAGCAACAGAGCAGTGTTACCCTCTGAGAGGAATTTTGTTAAGTTGACCGTATTGTTCCTAATGGAAGTGGCTTATCGGAAATGAAAGTCAGAATTACGTTAATATTGGAATAGTGACAAACAAAATTTTGCCTAGCTATACTGTTGATAGAATAAGGGAAACGGTCGCCAGCCTAATTAGGCAAGAGAAAGATTAACATTCTCGTTTATGAAAGTAGATATAAGTAACTATAATGGACAACACAACAGACACAACCTAGACTTAGCAACACGCGAGTGCAATGAACTCTAACACACATATGTTTCAAGATTGAAGCTAACAGTTAGAGCATCAGGAACTATTTTCAAAATTATAACAGGTACAGAAAAACACTATCACTTTCAGGGTTTACACAAATTGAGTGGTCTTTATACTGTTAATGTGCACACAAGAGAGACAAACACTTGGCATACATGAGAATGTAACGTTTCACAACTGCAGCTTCCTCACTTTTACTACAACGAAACACAATGTTGACAAAATTGCAAGAAACTGACTCTACTTTTTAGAATTTACTACAGACAACAACGTGATCATTTACTTTATAAGACTCAGCCGAAAGGTTAGAGTTGGTAACAGCACTTTAAATAACAGTTTCAATAGGAAAATTATTATTGGACAAATAACATTTGCTTTAACTCACTCTGTTACCACATTTGCTTTAACTATCTTTTTAATAAGTTCAAGAGGCATTATTTAACAAAGCTCTAGGCTTCAACGTACTTTCAGTAAGGACACTCGGTAATCACTTTACTTCAAACGGAGAGGACCCTGAGAGGTGTTATGATGAGGAGTAAAATCAAGGTAGGTAAATAAATTCCGATATGAATTACCTTATATTTCAGCACACTAACACATCCATTAGGCTGATCCTTCACTGTACATCAATATAGTATTACGTTACAGTGATTGCGCAATGTGGTGGCAACTGCATGTTGGTAGGTGGAATTACAGGTAGAATTGCCGGACTTTATCGTATCTTCATGGCGATGATTCATACAAATTCCAGAATAGATCCAGCTATTTATCCACCCATCCGAGGCATTGGAAAGAAGCAGTATAAGCCTCTCTCTGAATCAGCATGATATGCACCTTTACATTGACAGTGCACAGACTGGTAGCTCCTTTCCGACTGGTGGCTCGTCTCCGACTGACTGCTCTTCCCCGACTGACTATCAGTTCCACCTTTTCCACCTATGCCAACCACAATTTGCGCGCGATACGCATTTCCGTTCCAGAGGGGAACCACTACACCATTTACATACAAACTAACTAAGAACCCTAAGTGAGGATCAGCAATTTACATAACAGCAAACAAATACATTAAATAAAACAGAACATTTCCACATATTGACACTTCTACAAAAAATTATTCACACAAAATTACAATTACATACAATAAGTTCTGTTCCCTCCAAATGGGACAAAGAACTTTAAATTACAGATACACTACTTTGCATAGAATCAAATCACGACATCAAAGGTTTGACGAAGAAAAGAGTACACAATTTTATGTTATCGATTCAATCACACTTACAGAAGATCAACAATGTGACATTAAATAAAGCAAAATGAATCCATACAGCATAAGAGCTGTGGTGTTACACGCAACATTCAAATACATAACATGACCTTTTTCCTTGAATTCCCTCGGCTGACAGCACTTAAAGACTATCTTTCAAAAACGAGCTATTAGTAAATGAGTTGTGTTTTTCAACACTTTGCAACAAATCAGTAATGGCTTTTGAGGATTATTCTCAGTCGATCCTGCCAATAATTAGATGGAAAATAAAACTTGTACTTGCGACAATAATTTTGTCGACGGCTATCAGTATTTGCTGGTTACTTCTATAGCACCGCACAACAATCCTAGTAGTTTTTTCATTAAGTCGATTCGACACAAATTGTTGTCAGCAGTACTTTTGTAGAAAGACGCCATAATCAGGTACTTCAAGAGCCATGTACCACGGCATGTTAGCAGTAAACATAGTGCAGCACATACCAGTGAAGAGGACTGCACTCCTTTGTTCTTGGTATGCACCTCACTATGTATACGCTGCTGAAATTGGAACTTCATAGAGCGCCCGACCTGCTTATTGTACGATCTTCCTAGAACAATCTCTCCATCAACAGTGAAAGCGTCGTCCATCGTAACCCAAGATCTTAAGTTAGGTGACAGTTCTGATACAACCGTAGTCATCAGGAGTACACACAGTCATGAAAAATTGAAAGTACTATTCCGCAAGCTTTTCTTGGCGAACGCAGTCCCTAGTCCTGACTCGGTAGAAACCGTTAGTAGTAGGAAAACTTCCAGTCGATAGTCTTTTGTTTGCCACTCCGCCAATGTTGACAACACACGAAGCTCTTTATCGCACACAATATTGGCTACTACAGATTATTATTATTGCAAATGCTATGCTTTGGTGAACTGAAATTACAAATCTTAGTGAATTAAGCAGGAACACGTCGCTCACAATCCAATTCAGTTGGCCTAGAACGTAGTTTCTTTCTTCGACATTTACGATAGGTCAGATTCGGTTAGATTTCTAAGATATCGCCTACCAAGTTTAACACTGTAGCACAGAGACTTTCGGAGGTGTTTAGAGGACGCAGCAAAGTCTCTATAGCTGTCCAGCCCAGTGTCGTTACAAAGAAGAGAGAGAGCGAGAAGAACTGAAACCGCATTTCCAACCACAGATTCGAAAAGCTAATCCCGTTACAAGTTCATTGGTAGGAGACAATGTGCTGTGCAACTTTTAATTAAAATTCGAAGAATTTAATCTACTAATTTAAGCAATAAAATTAATTTTTCCAAGCTAACTGAAAAGGTCGATATCTTGCCTAAGTAGAGGAATGTCAAGTGACGGCTGCTGAGCGGTTCCCGTCATACCAGTAATTTAATTCATAGAATACACAATATGACATAAGTCTACAGTCGTTTCAGAGGCCGTTAGATCAAGTCAAGGCCACAATAGCGCGGCGGGATAATAGCCCTTTAAGCGACGAGAGAGTTGGTGCCACCACCAAGACCACCAGCCTGGGGATGGACGGGCGGAACTGACCCTCAGCAGAAAGACTAAGCATGTCTGCCTCCAGGAAACTTCGGCTGTCGGAGGAAGCACGCAGTGTGCGAAGTTCGAGGTAGCAAAACTGCTGAGAGACGCCTTCCCAACCTCATTTCTTTGTCGTTACTGGCAGGCTTTACTTCGTGACAAGCAGTATCGGGGTAATAGCCCCATATTCGCGATACATGTATATGTATCCATCACCATGGAAGCAACCGTTCAGTTTTACGTCCGCTATAGCCAACACTTTCGCGGTAGAATGGTCGTAGTACATCCTTCCTTGATTAAGCTGTAAATACGCGATCTGTAACACGAGGAATTCGCTTCGCTCCACGAGACTGGTTGTTTCCGTTGTGGTGATCTATCTGCTTCCTCGCAACAAGTTTCTACTCACGGCACATTGGCTTCGTTTATGATTCTAATCCGGGAGTTTCTTCTTTAATGTAATGCACCGACACTCTTTCTATGGACTGAGCTAGGTGTCTTTATTTGTCTTTTCCTCCATATATTTTTACATATGAAGTCTTGGCCCATAGCAAGCCTGCAGATCGCCTATTTAGCTCAAACTGTGGAATAGCAGTTTCAACCTTTTCTTGTAACGAGATTGTCTCGTATTTCAACGATTTCAGAGTATATCCAGTTTTACTTGAGGCGTCTGTTGCTGGTCTTTAGTCACCCCTGTTTCCTTCAGTAATCAACTAAATCTGTGCTAGACATGAAGAGGCCTTACGCGATTACGCTCCTGAAAGGAGAAGACTGGCAATGAAGGCATTTTAATATAACCGTAGAGAAGACAGTAACAAACTGAATATATCGCTTTCAAAATCAGCACGAATCCGAAGATCAACATCATGAAGAAGGTTGAAACAAGCAATAATACTTATTTTTATGTTGCAAAATGTTAATATCTAGACTTACATTAGGAAAGAGAAATACCGACGATAGCCGAATGAGAGCACTGAAATAATTCAATGGCGACAAGAGAAAATCTGTGCCAGACCAAACTCGAATCCGGATTTTCTGCCTGAAACGCCTCATCAAATCCGCAGGACAGAACAGGTAGTCGGGATTGTGGAAAGGGGCCAAAAATGAGCGGCTGTCAGGTACACTCAAACACATATAACTTTATTTAGCTGCCCAAACATTACAGCGCAAATTTCAGTGCGTAACTATCAACTGAATATGCCACGCAATCTTATGGCTTAAGGGCACAACCTCTTTAATTTTTCAAAAGGCAGAAAGCCGAAGGCTTTACCCTTAAATGTTTTTTTTTTAAATGAGGACGAAGGGCCAAACAATCTAAGATTTAACAAGTAAGGAATTTAAATTTTAGGGCGACTCAAGGCCCATGATTGAGAAACACAACTACAATAAATTTTCAAAAGGCAGAAGGCCCAAAGCTTTATCCAGAAAAAAACATTTTAAATGAGGCTGAAGGCCCAAACAATGCAAGACTTGAAAAGTAAGGAACTTTCAAGTTTAAAGCGGTTGAAGGCCTATTACTTAAAACCCAACTTCAAGCATACAAATTCAAGCCAATCAAACACCAATAACAAAAGGCGATACAGCCAGAAGTGCTCAGAAGGTTCCGGGGTTCTGTCTGCACTTGAAATATTAACGTTCGCCTGGGGAAGACAGGTAGTCGGCCCAATTATATCCGATCCGCCGGCAACCCAACCAAGAGACAGTCAACGGTCCCACCGACAAGACCACTTGCTTTCCACCCGACCAGTGCACAAGGAACTCCAAAGCAAAACGTAAAAGGCTTAGCCGCCCACAACCAGGTATGCATAAGCTGTCAAAACTACACACACGTGTTGGTCAGCTACAACACGGCGAGGAAAGGACACTGCCTGAATTTCACGTCAGGAGCCAGGGCAGGTAACCGGAACGCTAACGGCCACAAGGCAGAAAATTCCGCTGGTGCACTTGGACTTCAAATAACCAAAATACAATTTAACTCCACCGGATGGTGGCCAAACTTTCGCCAACTCGAATACTCACTGTTACATATGGGAATACCCTCAACAGCCAACCATGAAAAGCAACGGCACAATGTGAACAGACGGGCTTCGGTAATTAAATCACCACTCAACTTTGGTGTCCAGAGTCGGTGATCCACGGACCTCGTAGCAATTGGAACAGCTCCCACACACTCCGACACTGCGTAGAGACCGCCAGTGGGCCCGGCCCACTGCAACGCGCGGAGATTTCCTGGCTGATCGACACAAACCGACCGACTCCTCGCACACCAGCACGGAGGCAGCACTAAAATAACTGAGCAGTCGATATTACAACGAATCACGATACACACACCGCCATCCCATAAGCGACCGGCGAGAAAATACACGCCGTCCGATAAGACGACCAACCGACGATCAACCAAGACCGTCCCCAGTTGAAGTCATGTGTGTCGGCGACGGTCGGGCGAGTCAAGGCTATCCAAGCTTCACTACTGCTCCAACCCGACCGACTTCCGCCGCGTCCCAACTCTACGACTGCCAGGTCCAAACTGCACTGCAGGTGCGTTCCAACTCACTGGTAGATCTGAACTAACTCCGAACACACGACAACCGGGAAGTAATTGTAGCAGTAGTAGTAGTAGTAATAGCAGTAAGCAAAGATAATACGCCAGGGCTTATATCGATAAGACCTGTTGCTGCCGGTCACGGGCAGGTAAGGCGGCAACTCAGTGACACCAGTAATTGAAATTAACACAACGAGGTGGTATTACAGTAAAAACAGGATATCGTACGAGATATGGCACGAACACGAGCCAGCCACGGCTCACTGCTTTACACCAGTGGTCGTTTAAACTGCTTCACCTATGGAAGCACGCTTCCCGTCCGATCCAATTTCCCAGTTTGTCACACAATACTAACGCGGCGAAGTAATATTTACACCTTGACGGCATTCATGATATCTTCCTTCAGTGGGGATGCACCCTAGGTCGGACCTCTTTCGGGAATCAGGTGAGATGCTGCGAGCAAATAGGATTGTGGAGGGGTACCTCTACGGATATAGTGTGTGCTGGATTGGGAATTTGGATTGGACAGGAAGCGCGCTCGGATAACTGATGCGGCTACGGTGACATCTCGTAAAAATCTGCTACTCCGGGTTCGACTCCCGGTCCGGCACAAATCTTCACTTGTCGCCATTAAATTATTTCAGTAGCCTTATCACATCTCCGAAAGAATAGACATCACACATATTATAGTAAACTAAATTCCGTTAAAACATGTAATTATAGTGAAGTATGTAACGAAGAGATGAAGTACACTAAAGAGCCAAAGAAATTGGATCACCTGCCTAATATCGTGGGGGGCTCTCGCGAGCTCGCGGCATTTACTCGACTATTGTCTGAAGTAGTGGTGGAGGGAATTGACATCATGAATCCTGCATGGCTGTCCATAAATCTGAAGGAGTACGAGGGGTAGAGATTTCTTCTGAAAAGTGAGTTGCAAGTCATCCCAGATATGCTCAATAATGTTCATCTCTGGGGACTTTCGTGGCAGCGAGAGTGCTTAAACTCAGAAGCGTGTTCGTGGAGCCACTCTTTTGAAATTCTGGCCGTGTGAGCTGTTGCATTGTCCTGCTGGAATTGTCCAAGTCCGTCGGAACGCATAATAAACGTGACTGGATACAGATGATCAGGCAGAATGCTTACGTACGTGTCACCTATCAGAGTCGTATCTAGACGTATCAGGGGTCCTGTATCGCACCAACTGCACCTGCTCCGCATCGTTACAGAGGATCCACCAGCTTCAACAGTCCCCTACTGACATGCAGGGTCCATGGATTCATGAGGAAACGAGACTCGTCCGACCAGGCATCATGTTTCCAGTCATCAACAGTCCAATGTCAGTGTTGACGGTCCCAGGTGAGGCGTGAAGCTTTGTATCGTGCAGTCATCAAGGGTACACGAGCGGGCCTTCGGCTACGAAAGACCATATCGATGATGTTTCGTTGAATGGTTCGCACGCTGACGCTTCTTGAAGATCCAGCATAGAAATCTGCAGCAGCTTGCGTAAGGCTGCCCTTCTGTCACCATGAACGATTCTCTTGAGTCGTAGTTGGTCCCGTTCTTGCAGAATCTTCTTCCGGCTGCAGCGATATCGGAGATTGGATGTTTTACCGGATTACTGATATTCACGGTACACTCATGAAATGGTCGTATGGGGAAGTCCCCCACTTCATCGATACCTCGAAGATGCTCTTTCCCATCGCTCGTGTGCCGACTATAACACCACGTTGAAACTCACTTAAATATTGTAGCAGCAGCAACAGATTTAACAACTGCGAAAGACACATCTTATATGGGCGTATCCGACCGCAGCGCCACATTCTGCCTGTTTACGTATCTATGTATTTGAATACGCATGCCTATACCAGTTTCTTTGGCGTTTCACTGTGTATCAACGCTAGCTAGATGAGTCTTGAACGTTTACATTTTGCACGAGAGTAGAAGTGAAGGAAAAGAATAGGTGCTCATAAAAAATTTAAAAAAATGCGGAGTCTCGTTGTAACATGTAAAACCTAATATACTCAAGTTTCTATTTGCTGTCATCATACTCTCATTGCTTCCATTTGCTTTCCTCGCCAAATGGTCAGTGCATCTTTTCACATTCTGGCAGACACCTTTCCGAGTAATTCTGTTTTAATCCATTATTTTAAATCAAGATTTTATTTTATTGAAACTCCCACACTGGTATTAACAACTGCGTCGTTCCTTCTGAGATTTGTTTTCCTTTCTTCGTGCCAGTGACGCCGCTTAATGTTTGCAGAAGCATCTTTGTTAAACAGACCACTCACGTATGTTCCTGTACAATGTTAAGTACTGAAGAAACTGAACTTGTTGCTTAATCTAAATGGGCACACCTCCATATTCTTGCAAGGATCGATATTTCTGACCTACTTTCTGACTTCCTGCTTGTTGCCCATACATTCACGAACTCTCTGATATGGTGTCATGAAAAAATCGGGTAACCTAGTAAGGCATATGAAAGCTTCCTAGGGAGAAGAGCATGCGCCACATGAAAAGCAGGGAACTGCTTTCTCGCGGGCACTTCTGAGAGGTCGGCAGTATCTCTCTGCAGCCGCGCCATTTATGCGCCGACGCTGAGGACGCGCGAGTGTCGTGGGTTAAAGTCCCCTCGCATATGCACCTCTCAGCTCTTGAAGTTCCGTACGCAAATCTCACGGTAGAGTCTACGATATGACAAGATTTTACTTTTAAGCTTTTCGGGTAATTACCTCACCTCTACGACTTGAGCAAGGCGACCTCTCCAACATAATGCCTTGCGTCGGACTAAAAGCAACCTCAGCTTCTCAGTTCAGCCTTCACTAGAGGGCGCCTTTCCCTAGGTAAGATATGAAGGCATCACTGCGCATTAAACTTTATGCTTAATGGTCTGATTTACGAAACGTATACTTTTCCGAAAGAGAGAAATCATTTCGGTTTCCTCATTTCTTTCATTGCCAACAGTAAAAACACAGTCACTGAATTTCCTGCAATCAGTATGAGGCTATATCTTCTGCTCATTACAAAGTTAAGTAGCCTATGTGCTTACAGGTGCTTGCTAACATCAAAGGATAGTAACAGGGTAATTAAAATTTAGAAAACAGACTTGTACGAGTACCATTTGCAAGTAAGGTCCGATTCGTCGCGGAATGGAAACCACTGTGAAAATAAAAAAATGTTGTGATTGCCACAGTTAGCTTCACCTTACAGTTACTTTTCTACGTAGTCGCTGCTCCGACGTAGACATTTGTCGTTGGCTTGTAACAATTTTCCAATATCCTCTTCATAGAAGGCAGCTGCTTGCATTTTCCGCCAATTCCGTACGCTGGTCTGCAGCTTGTTGTCTGTGGCAGAATGTTGTCTGCGCTGCAGAGTGCGGCCGACAATAATTCTCATGAAGTAGGTAACGTGTGACAGGCATGTTATATGGGCTATAGGACATCAGGCGAAATCTTTCAACAGGCCCTCATTCCCGATAAGAGAGAATATTGTTCTAGGCATATTTCCGTGCTCACTGTGCGTTCAAAACAGCGACTTGACGCAATCGGCTGGCATACTAGAGACACTGCCCAACACATCTGTGCAAAGTTTTATCAAATTTTCACTGTAGTTTCCATTTCATGTGCAGTCGAACCTTACTTTCTGAACAGACCTCGTAGATAAAACATTTAACTTTAAGAAGAATAAAATAAAATCCGCACACTCAAATGACAGTTATTGATACACCAGTTACGGTGTCATTAATTACTAGCCTCTGAAATCAAGGTCTCAAATGCAAACATTGGAGATAATGATCCACTCCGAGATGGTCACTTCCACTTCTATTGAAGGAAACATTTTCGTCAAGACACCTGCGTGAATAACAGAGGTGAAGGCATACTGTTCCCAGTCAGCACCCAGTGCGCCAATACCTTGGGCTAAATGTCGAGGCATTTCACCTGCAGTATTCGGTCGGTAGGCGCTGTTGACATTGACGTGTTTCACTTTTCACTCTTGGTGGCATTTCGGAGAACAACGCTATATTCTAGTCGGCGATTAGGCTCGTCATCAGTACATACGCTATATCTCACTCACTCATCAAGCTCTCGAAAACCTAGCAAAATCATTTACATTTTGCAAGTGTGGATTATCGCTGGCAAGGGATGCCTCTCGACAACTGGTGACACACTAGATCTACTCTTCCATTTGACCCGTGACATGTGAACTAGCCCGTTGAGTCCTAGAACGATCACCACCATATTTGATTTTCCAGATTGGGAATTAATTGGAACATTCAACTTAACCTTGAACACCTACTTATGAGAGGGAGAGGACTGTTTTTATTTTGTTCTTATTTCGGAAAAATTGGTAGTGAGACTAGTTAAATTTATTATTAAATGAGTTTCGAGGGAAAGCTACAACAAATCATAACCAGCTTTTCAACTTTTATTTCAATTAGTCATATCCATTATGTCTGAAACATCTGCCACTAGTAGTTCAGAACACTTTGTAAATAATAGAGTTGGACAGGATTACGGAAACACCGCGAGGAATGGATACCTGAACATAAATGCAGGTGCTAGCGAAGCCTGCAGGTGGCGCCGTTGTATTACACCGCGAACGGCACCTGTGCACTGTCCTCTATACATTTCAAGTGTCAGTCGTGGGTAGAACAGTGTTCCGTATAGTTCTCAGTGCAATGTACAGGAGATATGTGAATCTGAACGTGGACAAATTGCTGGTGCTCGTACTATGGGTGCTTTCATAATCAATGTAGCCAAGATTTATGCTTCCAGAATGAGATTTTCACTCTGCAGCGGAGTGTGCGCTGATGTGAAACTTCCTGGCACATTAAAACTGTGTGCCTGACCGAGATTCGAACTCGGGACCTTTGCCTTTCGCGGGCAAGTGCTCTACCAACTTTCTTTTTTTTTTTTTTTCTTATCGTTGTTTCTGGTCGTTGCGGACGTCGCAAGACATCCTGTTCAAGTTCGGTGGTTGATCGTTCCACTCAGTTTTCTATTACAGGGGCCAACCGGCTCTCTGACCGAACACGCTGAGCAACCGTGCCGGCTCCAATTGAGCTACCCAAGCACGACTCACGCCCCATCCTCACAGCTCTACTTCTGGCAGTACCTCGTCTCCTACTTTCCAAACTTTACAGAAGCTCTCCTGCGAACCTATCAGAACTAGCACTCCTGAAACAAAGGATATTGCGGAGACATAGCACAGCCACAGCCTTGGGGATGTTTCCAGTTGGTAGAGCACTTGCCCGCAAAAAAGGCAAAGGTCCGGAGTTCGAGTCTCGGTCCGGCACACAGTTTTAATCTGCCAGGAATTTCATATCAGCGCACACTCCGCTGCAGAGTGAAAATCTCATTCTGGAAACATCCCCAAGGCTGTGGCTATCCAATGTCTCCGCAATATCCTTTGTTTCAGGAGTGCTAGTTCTGCTAGGTTCGCAGGAGAGCTTCTGTAAAGTTTGGAAAGTAGGAGACGAGGTACTGCCAGAAGTAGAGCTGTGAGGACGGGGCGTGAGTCGTGCTTGGGTAGCTCAGTTGGTAGAGCACTTGCCCGCGGAAGGCAAAGGTCCCGAGTTCGAGTCTCGGTCCGGCACACAGTTTTAATCTGCCAGGAAGTTTCAAGATTTATCCTGCTTAGAGGGAGAGTGGCAAAATGTCATCCGAAAAACTCACTAGGCGGTCTAAACTGCGTGTTCTGTGATCATGACAGGTGGTCATTGTAGCGGGTTGTGACGAAAAATAAGATGGCAGCTGCAAACGTCACTGCAGAACAGTAGCACTCGCGAACCCTGTCAGAACCAAAACAACACAGGGGGAATTCCATTAGCTGGGAGCTGAAGGACGAGCTGGAATTCTCGAAGCCACATGACAGTAAAGCAAATGCCCATAGCAAGGGAATGTGGCGCCGAAGCCTTAAAACCTGGACTCTGGAACAATGGAAGAAAGCCATATGGTCGGGTGGGTTCCTTTTCACATTGTTTTACGTCTGGCGAACGCTGTTCCAAGCCTACCATGCCGTCTACTTGCTGCTAAGAGCGAAACATGGCGGGGATTCAGAGGCGGTTTGGGCAGCCAGGTTTTGGTATTCCATTGGCCCCATAATTCTTCTAGAATGTCACATTACTGCCAATGATCATATGACCACTTTGGCTGGTCAGGTCCATCCCGTAGTAGAATATTCGTTCCACAATGATAATGCTGTGTTTCAAGAGCACAGGGCCCCTGTTCACACAGCTCACTTCGTTCGGCGCTGGTTTTGTCAGCAGGAATACAAAGTGCCGCATTTCTCCTGGGCACCACATCACCAGCTCTCAAAAATTGCTTTGCGTGATCGCTATCCTCCTCCGTCTTCGTTACCGGAAAATTGCCACTATTGTACCGAAAGAATGGTACAAAACTCATTTAAAACCCATACAGGATCAGTATTAATCCTCTCCCAAACGACGGTGAGCTGTTTTGAATGCCAACTGTGTTCTTACAACGTATTTTACGCGGTAATTTGTTGTGTTTTTGATGTTTACATATTTGTGTCGACCCCATCAGGTTTCAGCAAACGATGAGGTGATCAAAATCATACCTCCTAATGTCGTGTCGGACCCCCTTTTGCCGGTAGCTCGATGTGGCATGGACTCAACATGTCGTTGGAAGTATGTCGCGGAAATATAGAGCCATGTTTCCCCTATAGCCGTCCATAACAGCGAAAGTGTTAACGGTGCAGGAATTTGTGCACGAACTGACTCCTCAATTATGTCCCATATATTTTCGACAGGGTTCATGTCGGATGATCTGCGTGACCAAATCATTCGCTCGAACTGTGCAGAATGTTCTTCAAACCAGTAGCAAACAACTGTTGCCCGGTGACATGACGTCGTTGTCTGGAAACATGAAGTCCATAAATGGCTCCTACTGATTTCCAAATTGTCGAATGTAACAATTTCCATGCTATTTTATAAAAACTGACATTTTGAGCCCGTGGCTGTGAGTAAAGCATAGGTTTACTCTTACGTAGAAGATGGTAAAAAGTGGCTGGTTGCTATAACCATTTCCAGTCAATAATCTGTTCAGTAGGACCATAGAGCCCAGTCCATTCCTCTGACGAATATTTCTCCTCACAGTCCGAACAGATACATTCGTCACACGTCCCACAATTGCTTCCGTGGTTATTTTATGTAGTATTTCTTGTCTGTTAGCACTGACAACTCCACGCGAATGCAGCTGCTCTCTATCGTTAAGTGAAGGCAACCGGCCGTCGCCAGCGTTGTCCGTGGTGAGGGGTAATGGCTGATATTTGGTATTCATGGCACACTATTGACGCTGTGGTTCTCGAAATACTGAATTCCCTAACGATTTCCGGACCGAAATATCCCATGGAACTATCTACAGTTATTATTTTGCAATCAGAGTCTCTCAGTTCCCGTCGTGTGGCCATTGTCACCTTGGAAACCTTTTCACATGAATAATCTCAATACAAATGACTGCTCCACCAATACACTGCCCTTTCATACCTTCTGTACGCGATACTACCACCGTATGTATGTGTGCATATCGCTATCCCATGAACTTTGTCACCTTTTATGCTTCAAATGAGGCAGAAGCATACTTTTATATACACTGCTTGAGATTAAAATTGCTACATCAGGAAGATCACGTGCTACAGACGCGAAACTTAACCGACTGTCATATGCAAATGATTAGCTTTTCAGAGCATTCACACAAGATTGGCGCCGGTGGCGATACCTACAACGTGTTGACAAGAGGAAAGTTTACAACCGATTTCTCATACACAAACAGCGGTTGGTTGGCGTTGCCTGGTGAAACGTTGTTGTGATGCCTCGTGTAAGGAGGAGAAATGCGCACCATCACGTTTCCGACTTTGATAAAGGTCGAATTGCAGCCTATCGCGATTGCTGCTCGCGTTGGTCGAGATCCAACGACTGTTAGCAGAATATGGAATCCGTGGGTTCAGGAGGGTAATACGTAACGCCGTGCTGGATCCCAACGGCCTCGTATCTCTAGTAGTCGAGTTGTCAGGCATCTTATCCGCATGGCTGTAACGGTTCGTGCAGCCGCGTCTCGATCTCTGAGTCAACAGATGGGGACGTTTTCAAGACAACAATCATCTGCACGAATAATTCGACGACGTTTGCAGCAGCATGGACTATCAGCTCGGAAACCATGGCTGCGGTTACTCTTAACGCTGCATCATAGACAGGAGCGCCTGCGATGGTGTTCTCAACGACGAACCAGGGTGCACGAATGGCAAAACGTTAATTTTGGGATAAATACAGGTTTTGTTTACAGCATCATGATGGTCGCATCCGTGTTTGGCGTCATCGCGGTGAACGCACATTGGAAGCGTGTATTCGTCATCGCCATACTGGCGTATCACCTGGCGTGATGGTATAGGGTACCGTTGGTTACACGTCTCCGTCACCTCTTGTTCGCACTGACGGCACTTTGAACGGTGGACGTTACGTATCAGATGTGTTACGATCTGTGACTCTACCATTCATTCGATCCCTGTGAAACCCTACGTTTCAACAGGATAATGTACGACCGCATGTTGCAGGTCCTTTATGGGCCTTTCTGGATACAGAAAATGTTCGACTCCTGCTCAGGCCAGCACATTCTCCAGATCTCGCACCAATTGAAAACGACTGGTCAATGGTGGCCGAGCAACTGGCTCGTCACAATACGCCAGTCACTACTCTTGATGAACTGTGGTATCGTGTTGAATCTGCATGGGCAGCTGTACCTGTACACGCCATCCAAGCTGGTTCACTCAATGCCCAGGCGTATGAAGGCCGTTATTACGGAGAGAGGTGGTTGTTCTGGGTACTGATTTCTCAGGATCTATGCACCCAAATTGCGTGAAAATGTCAGATCTAGTATAATGAATACCCGTTAATCACCTGCATTTCTTCTTGGTGTAGCAATTTTAATGGCCAGTACTGTAATATACCGTGTCTATTATTGGGGGCATCGAATCGGAAAAAGTTTGAATGATAGGTACGATGTTTCAACTCTACGCCAGAGTTCATCATTCGTAATGGCTGGCGAGAATTAGCACGCAAGTTTCTTGGTAATCCATGAACAGATGTTTTCAGTGGGTAGGAGATGTGGCGAACGTATTTGAGAGGGCAACAGCTGAACATCCACTATACCGATACAGGCATGGCAGCATGGGAAACATGTGCTCCTGCACGGCTGACAAATTAAGTTTTCCTCGACATGTCAACTAGGCTACAGCTACAGATTTTAACACGCCACAGATGTAACGCCAGTTATCCAAATTACCGACTATGCAACCGTGTGAGACCATTTTGTACACCAAATGACACTCAACATCCTCACAACAGTGGAGGGGCCCGTACTGCGATGTGTAATGCACTCTGGCAACATTCTTTCTCCTCGGCGCTTCCTCACACGAGTATGTCCATCGCCAGGGTAGTACGCAGAGCAGTAAGTTTTTGTGAATTAAGTTTTCTGAGCTTAGTTACACTAGGTGTACCAGGAGGAATTGTCAGTATTCATAATATGACAGAAACGCTTCATATAGACATACACCGCTTTCGGAGTGGTTCCACTTAATGTACGTTTGTTCCAGGGCTTGTGGCACGCTCATATGTTTCTTTCCCTAATCACTGCATTGATCGTGTTAGTACAATCAGATGGTCACCAATATCGCCAGATCTTATGCTGTTAGGTTTTTGGTTTATGGGGTTTCCTGGACCCCTGATTTGTACAGAAGAAAGATAAATACGCGAGGTGAACTGCCTGATCGCATCATGGGCGCTGCTGCCCTCAGTAGGGAGAGTGCAAAGGCACTCAGACAAGGAACACAACATATTCTCCCAAGAGTGAACAAATGCCTTGAAGCTGATGACGGAATATTTTAACATTTATCATGAACTGTACAACAACTGTGCCGGGGTGTGTACGATAATGCTTAGCTGTGAACGTGTTAAAAGTAAGTATTTTTCAGTTTGTTTACAAAAAGCATGTATTTTTTATTAACTGTTGTAGATGTGTAAATCTGACGTTGTATTTGCATAATACAGAAAATAAACAACGTACATTAACTGTCTTCTGTCTCGGAAATCATTCGGAGTAGGGTAAGTGTCTATAAGAATTTTTTTGCATCAAACTATCGTTCCTATCATATCCCGAATACTGACCACTCCTCCTGGACACGCTCTGAGAGTTGCAAATAATTGTGTCGGAGGAACATCCGCAACTGGTCACTATACCAGAGGTTGAAAATACCGTTACAGTTGTAAGGTTCTTTCGTTTAGAGCACGACCGGTTTCGGGCTGTCATACGCCTATCTTCAGGTGTCGTAACTATGCGATGCGACTCCCAGCGCCTCGGTGGACGAGAAAAGATGCGGTGTGCTACCGGCATCCTGATTCGTCCACCACGGGGCTCGGAGTCGCAGCGCGTAGTTACGACACCTGAAGATGGGAGTATAAGAGCCCGAAACCGGCCGTGTTCTAAATAAAAGAACCTTACAAATGTAGTGGTATTTTCAGCCTGTGGTTCTACGACTTGATTATATGAAACAAACAAACACAGTGCGAACAGGCCTTGGTTGTCCAAAGCTACCGATCGACCGCCCGTAGGCGTCACCAGACGCGGATACGGAGGGACATGTGGTCAGCACACCACTCTCACGGCCGTTGTCAGTTTTCATGACCAGTACCGCTACTTCTCAGACATGTAACTCCTCATTTGGCCTCAAATGGACTGAGTGCACCCCGCTTTCCACCAGCACTCGGCCTACCCAGACGGTGACTCGTCCAAGTGCTATCCTACCCTGACCGGTGATCTGAGGGGAAAAGATGTTACAAATGCAGGAAGGCCTTTGGTTAGTTGATTATATACGTTTTGAAAAAAAAAGCAATAAAGAGAGTATGAGTTCACAATGACGTGATATTAAATAGTGAAATGTTCAGCATACGATGATATTGAAACTAGTCTAGTGATGGAGACAGAAAAAAAAGTAACTAATAGTACTGCGATCAGTAGATTCCAGTGCCGATGTCACCATTTCTAGAAAGAGAGACTTATTCATAACCTCAAACTTGTCTCATGCTATGAGCTTTGCTTGAAATGTTATATGATAGGTCATTTGTACAAACGTTTCGAAGACATCAGGTGAATCAAATATTATGAAAGAACCCAAATAAATGCTGTAGAAACAAGGGAATTTGAAAATTGATCCAAATGATTTGAAGAACGACTGTGAATGGTTTGAAATGAAAATGCAAACTTTATAATAAGGGCACCCGCAACCGAAGTTATGTATTCTCGAAAAATAGCCGCAAACAGCTGTTGTATGATCCTTTAATAGTACTGCCGGTTTCACAAAATTGTAGCTGCTTCTCAAAAATAGCACCTTTGGGAATTAAGAATTAATGAAAATTGTAAAATTATAATATAAAGAATTTTTTAGATATGTATCAGATCCATTCCGGTAAGACTTTAAAATTATAGGTCTTATTATCCTTCGTTTATTCGTTCTAATTTTTTATCGATGTTTTTATAGCTGACTTCCTTCTATAGCCCTCATTTTCATTTGGCCTGTTTTAACTTTTGATATTAGTCACTACTTTAAAGAATTATTATAATCTGACTGGGAATTATGGGATGTCCAGTGAGTTCAACTTTTGCTGTAAATGAGATAACGATAATTTAAGTGACTTTCGTATTTAAGTTTGCTTCTGTCAGTTATGTTCTTTGTACATGCTGTTTGCTATATTCTTCTCCATAGATTCTTGCCATTCAAAAAATACTTTATTATTTTATAATTTTTTATAAGTCTTAATTCCGACATGTGCTCTTCTTGTTTACTTAGATTTATATGAAGATGCAACTCGAGCGTTGTAAAACCGGTAGTACTATTAAAGGATCATACAACAGGTGTTTTTGGTTTATTTTTCAAAAATGAAATGAGATTATTTGTGAATGAAGGCGGAATTTGTGTATGATTCTGTTTTCACTTCACGTGCCTGTTCTACTTTACGATTACAATAACGATAGTGGCTCCCATCACTACATTAGCACCAGATGTGAAAAACGACAGTAGCGTGATGATTTACTGAACTTGTTACGAAATCCTTAGGCTACAAGCGGTCGTCAGCCCTGACAGCGACATTTGTCACTGTGCGAGACAAGCACTCCACTTTGTGTCGCCTGTCGACGTACTGAATGACCCCTAATGACGTAAGCGGCCCCCCGTGGCAGCCTAAGCTTTATGTTGACGTCTCGCGTCAGTTAGTGGAGGGAGAATAAGCCTCTGTCGCTCGACAGTTGATAATCCCTTCCTGCGTTGGCTGAATTTCGTCGACAGTAGAAAGCAAATCAAAGAGTAGCATAACGGTAATTGTGACTGGTCGTTGCCGGATGGCCGTATTTAGTAGTATTTTGCGGGGGGTGCGTGAGGCCGACGAGCACGGCTGATTGGCCTCCATTGTGCGCAACCCCGTTATCGCAGACAGATGTCATTCCACTGTGCGAGGGGGTAATACGGCCGCTAGGGAGAGCCTCTGCTATTACAAAATAACTCCCCTAGCGGCGATGTCAATCTTTGACAAAGTACGGCTGGCTGTTGGCTTAATTAAAAGCAGATATTCATTGCGGTGTAGGGTAGTTGCATTCTTAGTCGACTACAGAGAGGTTGTTAATCGCGGTTCAGCTATAATGAGTTCTGATCTCCAGTCGACAGAAAAAGACCTCTCCGCTGTGTTTGCAGAGAGATTAACATATATGGAAGGTTCGTTATACAGGGTATTCGGAAACCACCGTTACAGACCTCTATGACCTGTAGAGCGAATACCTAATATTTTGAATAGGAGCCCATAACCGGAACCGTACCGTTTCCGTCGTACGACTGTTTCAGTTCAGATATTTAAATGATCCACTTCTGCTTGAGAAACTGAATTAGGCAGTAATACGAAAGAAAACAGAATGATACACCGTTCCATTATAGTTTATGCAACGCTTAATTGACGCGACAGATGAAGATCTGCTGTCACGAGTTCTGACCGTTGCACTAGAACTTGAAGAGACATCATCTGGTATGGGGAGTGCACACATGTTTCGTAGGTGCAATGTCTGGAACGACGTTAGTGGTTGCCACATCGAACCGCAGTTGCAGTGCAACTGTTTTGTACGTACGGTATGCTAGGTTCTTTCTTTGGCTTGATATAATGTAAACGCGTAATGTTTAAATGTTAATGCAGTAAATGTGCTTAAGTGATAAATGGATGTTTCGAATTGTTACCTAATAATTGTATTGTGGAATGCCTAATTCAATTCCTGAAGCAGAAGTGGATCAGTTAAACATCTGAATTCAAATAGTCGCACAATGGAAATGCCACGATTCCAAACACAGGTTCCTATTCAAAATATTATGTAGACACTTCCCTTTACAAATCCCAGAAGTTTGTAACGGGAATTTCTTAACACAATTCGTGTTTACTCACTTATTGCGTGTGAGCGTTCTTTAACTTGTTTTAGGGCATTTCATAATATTAATTAGTGCCTCGACTGTAGTTTATTTTTTCCGTTATGTCAGACTGCTTCAATAACAAAAAAGCATCATCACCATGGACTACAATTTGCTGCTTTTCTTAGCTTTCATTCAGCATTGAATCCACTATAAACAAGCCAGGCTAATGTTATTTAGTGAAAACAGCTCAAAGTTCAAATTTAAAATATTAACTGAATCTAAAACTGATTTCACGGTGTTTATCCCCTTCTGCATTTACGTATACCTCGGCTGTGTTGGTGAAATTTTGGACTGAGAGGGACTTCAGTGGAAATTTTCATAATTCACCGCAGGAAGTAAATATTTCCTAATAATCTGTTATCTCTAATTATATGTATTTTGGATACATACGAGGGTGAGTCAAATGATAACTTTAAATTTGTAATAACGAATCGAAATTTCGCGCCGTTATCCTGTAAGTTGGTAAGCGTGCTAGAAACAACATGCAGGATGGCCAGTAGGTGGCAGCATACTGCAGATGCACACATACCGTCGCAGTATCAATATAAAGATGGCCGCCCAACTTGCGACTTGCACTGGGGAAGAACAGCGTTCTGTTATTCGGGTTTTGCGTAGTGAAGGTGTGAAACCTATTGAAATTCATCGACGAATGATGGTTCAGTACAGCGATGCATGTTTGTCACAGCAGCAAGTCTACCAATCGAGCAGGAAGTTCGCAAATGCTGAAACTTCAGTAAAAGATGCTCCTCGTCCAGGTCAGGCACAATGAGTTGTAACTCCACAGAACATTGCAGCAGTTGAAGCCATAGTAAAGGAAAACCGCCGACTGACACTGAATGACATTGCAGCATGTTTACAGATTAGTTATGGGTGCTCCAGTTTCACCAGATGATTGCCACGGCAGCTGACTCCTGAATTAAGAGAACGGCGTGTTGATGCTTGTGAAGAACTTCTTCGGCGCTTTGAACGAGAAGGTGATGGCTTCCTTGCAAGAATCATTACTGGGGACGAAACCTGGGTTCACTCCCACCAACCGGAAACAAAGAGAGCAAGCAAGGAATGGCGCCATTCCTCATCACCAAAACCAAAGAAGTTTCTGACAGAACTATCAGCAGGGAAGGTTATGCTGACTCTCTTTTGGGACGAAAAAGGCCTTATTTTGGAGCATTACATGCCTAGAGGGAGCACTGTCACCAGTGCATGGTGTCGTGGGGTTTCCTACGAGCAGTGGCGCACTCAACCTGTCAGAGGCCCGGGCCGGCAAAACAAATTGAGGCTCCCCTTGCTACCCCCTCCCACCCTCCTCACCACACAGGAGTTCTCCGAGAGTTTCAGACGCAAACGGAAGGAAGTCCCACATTGCTTATCATCTTCATTTAGTGTCGTGATAATTTTCAAGGTATAGCGTTATTTTACGTAACACTGAAAGTGACTGCTCTCGTAATCTTGTTGCTATTATTTAATAGCTATTTGCCCCTTGTACGACAGAAATCATTACATGATTTCTGTTGTTCGAATCTATTAGTTATGTTTCGCAACTAAGTCGGCATAGAGCGAGCGGGGTGTATAAAAACGAATCCGTATTTCTCAAACCAAGAGCAAGGTCACTGTCTACATAAAACTTCGTTCAGTGCATGGTGGAGGGTACTTTACTTACGGATTTCAACAAAAGCCACAGTGTTGCTCCGATCTTGATGAAATTTTGTTCATTTGATCTTCAAAACAAGGGGAACCTCACCGTCTACGTGAAATTTCATACGGTGTATGGCGGAGGGTAACTTAGAACAGAATTACACACCGTTTGAGTGATCAGCTTGGGAGTTGGCTCATGTATGTATATTTTCGTGGTGAAGGAATTTATACAAGCCAACGTATGCTGGACGGCGGAAGGTTGGCCTACCTTTAAATAAATTCAACATCGTTTCGTCAATCAGCATGAAAGTTGGCAGATATACGTATTTTTTCATAGCGAAAGAGGAGATGGCATGACGGAGGCGGAGGAGGAGACATACGGAGAGAGGAGAACGTGTTGGGGGTGGGAGGGGCGGAGGAGGTGCATCCAGAGAAGTGAGACAAGCAGATTAAAAGAGAGAGGAAGCAGCAGATAAACAGAGAAGGGGGGGGGGGGAAAGTGGTGAATGACTAATGGAACAATGTAATAAATACGTAAATTAGGGGGGTTATGGTGATTTTGATGTACTATTAGAAAAAGCGGAGGAGGAGGTGGACAGAGACGGGAAGACGGATGGAGAAGGAGAGGAGGATGGAGAGGAGGAGGAAGTGTTGTGAGAGAGGGGGGCAGATGGAGGAGATCGAAAGAGAGACGGATGGGCGGAAGGAGGAGGTGGATAGAGAGACGAGATAGGACTAAATGGACAAGAGAGATGACGGAAGAGGGGATGAAGTGACATAAAACTGGGATGAATAAATATCTGGGAAACACTGGGTTTACTGTTAGATAAAGATTTACGCGACAATGTGCTTGTTCATCTGAAAGAAATTACAGAATATTTTCCCATGGTTGGATGCCGTGTATAAAGTCTCGATAACTAGAGTGTAGATCTTGATGTCTACAGATGATAAAATTCGTTGCTTAATATAGATGACTCCACCAAAGTTAATCTAGCTGGAATTTCATCTTCATAAAATGAACTGTATAATAATCAGCTGAAAAATGCTCCTGTTGGAGCACAATAAAGGCAGATATGATTGTGCTTAAAAGACTCTGACAGAAAAGTGGGCAACAAGTGTGTAAGTCCTCATTCCGCCTTCCTCACCAAAAATTCTGGAAGCTTCACAAGACGAGTGACCATGTTATGTAAGAAATTTCCCAAGTAAAATTTCAGTTTTGTCGAGTTAAAAATTCAATAAATAGCAGGTTTTGTATTAGAACTTTAGAAATACCGTTAAAAGTGTACTTTTGTGAATGAGATCCGCCAAATGCAAATAATTAGTTTCGTATGACATATATGACGAAACTCCAGAATCGGCAAGCTAACTTTGCGAAATTATTGATGCTGGTAAAATGTGTGCTGTATTTACACACACCGTTTTGAAACAACAATATTTTTAAGGCCCACAACAAATCGCAGAATTTTTCACCCAGAAAATCACGGTAAATTTTTTATCATCCAACTTTTCGAATCTCTAGACTCCCTGCGTGGTGACGCTCGTGTTTCCGACTACAAATAAATATCGTAACCGTGAACTTTCCGACTGACATGAAAATAAGAACATCCCTTCACATTTTATCCATGCTTAGGACTGACAATGCACGTATTACATATGTATGTTTGATTTTTTTCATTTTCCATTTTGTTTATTTTTTTTGTTATTGTTGCTTATTTTTTGTTGTTTTTGTTGATATCGTTGTTGTTTAATATTACAGTAGCAAATTTATAACATTTTTTTTCTTATCAATAGTAAAAAGGCTAGAAATTTTAAACACTTTTTTAAATCTCCAGAGTCTTCATATGTCTCCATAATGTCTTTCAATCTTTTGTCAAGATCTATGTACCTTTTCTTTCTTTTTTAGAAGAGGTAGGCCAATCGAATCTTTTTTCAATTTCAAAAATAGTATTCACTGCCGTCGTTCTGTGCCGTTGGTTAAAAAAGTTCCACATTTCAATAGGTATATTACGATTTTCCATCCATTGATCAACCATATAATCTGCAAATGCTGTGATCTTCTCCCTACTCGGCATGTGTTCCTTTATTAAAATCCACGCTTCACTGACAGTGTTAAGTGGAAGATGTGCCACTGCAGCACACATGTGACAGAACAATCGGACTTCCTCCCTATCCCTGTAGTCTTCCGTTAATCCCAGTTCCTGTATCTTCTTCCACAGACACTGGCTAAAGTGAAAATTACAACCGGAAAGTTGTGTTTCAGGGAACACTGAATTCATTGCGTTAATTGTAGCCGTTTCAAAATCTAGTACAGCAGCTTTTGGTGACCATCCCGGCATCTCAGATTACAATCCATAAAAAAGTCTTTCAATTGAATTTTGACAAAAAAAAAAAAAAAACAGGAAATATCTTAGTTGCCTCTTCTGTACTTCCGATGTCGACATCTATTGTGTACAATTGTTTGAACTGTTTCGAACACCTGTCAAAAGTCCCATCCAAAAGTACAGTTCTATTGCCACAAAGAATTTTTTCTGCTTCTTCACAAGCAAATACTAGAAGTCTCTTGACTGTAACAGAGCCATCATCAATCTTCAAAAACTATTACCTTCCATCAATTTCAAAAGGTCGTCGCTAAGACGAATTTCCGAACTAGAGACAGGGTTCTGGGGTGTCGCAATAGCTCCTCTTCTCGCCTTACACAATTGAGTTTTGGAGCTGTTCGGAATATATGCCACGAATTCTAATCCTTTAACTTTCAAATCATGAACTTCCTGCTTAAGAATTTGGGATATGGGCATTGTCTTTTCTTCACGAACTCTTTTTCTGCAATTATATAGTCTTTTCTTTATCTCCACATCTGGTTCGTCAGGTGGACAAGAATGGTGCTGTTTAACAACAATTTCACCATTTGCAATTTTTAAACGGCTTTTGCACCTACTCTGTTCATAATTGACGCACATCCATTTCGTATATTCATCATTTTTCCTATAAATACGGTAGCGATGACCATCCTTGATAAGACACGGCTTCCGTTTCGTTGTTGTTATCACTTCCATAGTCTACACTGCATAAAACAGAAGTCGTATAGGAAAACGCACGGAACGAAAGCTATCGACGACGACACTGTCTGAGAAACGGCGACAACACCTGCAATGAGGGTGAGCGACTGTGGTAGACAAGCAGTGGGGGAGGCTCAGTTCGCAAACACCTCGTTAGAGAACCGGTTGCTCGGGACAGCTTCGCTGCCTGCTGCACCCTTGAGGGAAACCCATCAACCACAGATGTCCTGAAAAATCATTTGCGGCCTGCAATCAAATCAAAGCGACGTGGATTGCTGTAAGCAGGTGTCCCTTTGCAACATGACAGTGCATGGCCCCACACTGCCCGTACAACAATTGCAACAATCACAGACCTGCATTTTGAGTGTCTTCCTCATCCACGATACTCACCAAAACATACCCCAAGTGATTTCCATATGTTTGGACCACTCAAAGACGCAAAGGGAGGCAAGAAGTTCCGTTCTGATGAAGAGGTACGCCACGCGGTACATGAGTGGTTGCGCGGGTTACCAAAAGATTTTTTTTCTAAGGGTATTTATGCACTTTGTAAGTACCCGTGGTCCAGGGGTAGCGTCTTTGATTCATAATCAAAACGTCTTCGGTCCAGGGTCCGATCCCCGCCACTGCCTAAATTTTGATAAATTATCAGCATTGGTGGCCGAAGACTTCCGGCATAAGAAGTCAGCCTCATTCTGCCAACAGCCTTGTCAAAGAGGGTGGAGGAGCGGATAGAGGTTCAGGGCACTCTCTTTTCCTAGGGGTGGGAAATTGCCCCTAAAGGCGGAAGAATCAGCAATGATCAACGACATGAGGATGCAGAAGGCAATGGAAACCACTGCATTAAAGACACGTAACGTGTATCCACAGGTCATGTGGCCTGTATTTGAAGAAGTGTCATGATGATCTCTCTATTGGCAAAATATTCGGGATTAGTCCCCCATTCGGATCTCCGGGAGGGGACTGCCAAGGGGGAAGTTACCATGAGAAAAAGATTGAATAATCAACGAAAGGATAACGTTCTACGAGTCGGAGCGTGGAATGTCAGAAGCTTGAACGTGGTAGGGAAACTAGAGAATCTGAAAAGGGAAATGCGAAGGCTCAATATAGATACAGTAGGGGTCAGTGAAGTGAAGTGGAAGGAAGACAAGGATTTCTGGTCAGATGAGTATCGGGTAATGTCAACAGCAGCGGAAAATGGTATAACAGGTATAGGATTCGTGATGAATAGGAAGCTAGGGCAGAGGGTGTGTTACTGTGAACAGTGCAGTGACCAGGTTGTTGTAATCAGAATCAACAGCAGACCAACAACGACAACGATAGTTCAGGTATACATGCCGACGTCGCAAGCAGAAGTTGAACAGATAGAGAAAGTGTATGAGGATATTGAAAGGGTAATACAGTATGTAAAAGGGGACGAAAATCTAATAGTCATGGGCGACTGGAATGCAGTTGTAGGGGAAGGAGTAGAAGGAAAGGTTACAGGAGAATATGGGCTTGGGAAAAGGAATGAAAGAGGAGAAAGACTAATTGAGTTCTGTAACAAGTTTCAGCTAGTAATAGCGAATACCCTGTTCAAGAATCACAAGAGGAGGAGGTATACTTGGAAAAGGCCGGGAGATACGGGAAGATTTCAATTAGATTACATCATGGTCAGACAGAGATTCCGAAATCAGATACTGGATTGTAAGGCGTAACCAGGAGCAGATATTGACTCAGATCACAATATAGTAGTGATGAAGAGTAGGCTGAAGTTCAAGACATTAGTCAGGAAGAATCAATACGCAAAGAAGTGGGATACGGAAGTACTAAGGAATGACGAGATACGTTTGAAGTTCTCTAACGCTATAGATACAGCTATAAGGAATAGCGCAGTAGGCAGTACAGTTGAAGAGGAATGGACATCTCTAAAAAGGACTATCACAGAGGTTGGGAAGGAAAACATAGGTACAAAGAAGGTAGCTGCGAAGAAACCATGGGTAACACAAGAAATACTTCAGTTGATTGATGAAAGGAGGAAGTACAAACATGTTCCGGGAAAATCAGGAATACAGAAATACAAGTCGCTGAGGAAAGTCAAAACAACCCTTGGTGACATTAAAAGCAACGGTGGTAACATTAAAAGTGCAGCGGGAATTCCACTGTTAAATGCAAAGGAGAGAGCAGATAGGTGGAAAGAATACATTGAAAGCCTCTATGAGGGTGAAGATTTGTCTGATGTGATAGAAGAAGAAACAGGAGTCGATTTAGAAGAGATAGGGGATCCAGTATTAGAATCGGAATTTAAAAGAGCTTTGGAGGACTTACGGTCAAATAAGGCAGAAGGGATAGATAGCATTCCATCAGAATTTCTAAAATCATTGGGGGAAGTGGCAAGAAAACGACTATTCACGTTGGTGTGTAGAATATATGAGTCTGTCGATATACCATCTGACTTTCGGAAAAGCATCATCCACACAATTCCGAAGACGGCAAGAGCTGACAAGTGCGAGAATTATCGCACAATCAGCTTAACAGCTCATGCATCGAAGCTGCTTACAAGAATAATATACAGAAGAATGGAAAAGAAAATTGAGAATGCGCTAGGTGACGATCAGTTTAGCTTTAGGAAAAGTAAAGGGACGAGAGAGGCAATTCTGACGTTACGGCTAATAATGGAAGCAAGGCTAAAGAAAAATCAAGACACTTTCATAGGATTTGTCGACCTGGAAAAATCGTTCGACAATATAAAATGGTGCAACTGTTCGAGATTCTGAAAAAAGGAGGGGTAAGCTATAGTGAGAGACGGGTCATAAACAATATGTACAACAACCAAGAGGGATTAATAAGAGTGGATGATCAAGAACGAAGTGCTCGTATTAAGAAGGGTGTAAGACAAGGTTGTAGCCTTTCGCCCCTACTCTTCAATCTGTACATCGAGGAAGCAATGATGGAAATAAAAGAAAGGTTCAGGAGTGGAATTAAAATACAAGGTGAAAGGATATCAATGATACGATTCGCTGATGACATTGATATCCTGAGTGAAAGTGAAGAAGAATTAAATGATCTGCTGAACGGAATGAACAGTCTAATGAGTACACAGTATGGTTTGAGAGTAAATCGGAGAAAGACGAAGGTAATAAGAAGTAGTAAAAATGAGTACAGTGAGAAACTTAACATTAGGATTGCCTGCTACCTAGGCAGTAAAATAACCAATGACGGACGGAGCAAGGAGGACATCAAAAGCAGACTCGCTATGGCAAAAAAGGCATTTCTGGCCAAGAGAAGTCTACTAATATCAAATGCCGGCATTAATTTGAGGAAGAAATTTCCGAGGATGTACGTCTGGAGTACAGCATTGTATGGTAATGAAACATGGACTGTGGGAAAACCGGAACAGAAGAGAATCGAAGCATTTGAGATGTGGTGCTATAGACGAATGTTGAAAATTAGGTGGACTGATAAGGTAAGGAATGAGGAGATTCTACGCAGAATCGGAGAGGGAAGGAATATGTGGAAAACACTGATAAGGAGAAGGGACAGGATGATAGGACATCTGCTAAGACATGAGGGAATGACTTCCATGGTACTAGAGGGAGATGTAGAGGGCAGAAACTGTAGAGGAACACAGAGATTGGAATACGTCAAGCAAATAATTGAGGACGTAGGTTGCAAGTGCTACTCTGAGATGAAGAGGTTAGCACAGGAAAGGAATTCGTGGCGGGCCACATCAAACCAGTCAGTAGACTGATGACAAAAAAAAAGAAAAAAAAGCACTGGAGGAGTTGCATTGATCGTGGGGGAGATTATGTTGAAACGTGATACAGCTTTGTACCACTTCTGCACAATAAATAATATGAATACTATATATGAACTTCACGATTACATTTTGCGAAATAAATTTTGAAAAGGAATGTAAAATGGTGTGACATTTAGCGAAAATACTTTCTAGTGTTAGCTACCTACTGGAGATTTAACTTCCCCTCAGAAAAGACGGACTACTAAAATAAAAACCAAGGTTAGGGGCAGGTGCAGACATGGAAAAATACAAAATTTTCTGAGAATTTCAACAAGGAACATAAGATCCTTTAGTAAAAGAAATCAAGTACTTATAGAAGAATTGAAAGACATGATATTTCAGTATGTATTTGTAGTAGTCAAGACACAAAAAGGAAAGGCTAAGGGCAGAAGAAATATGACCGTTATCTCTTCATTTATAGTTATGTTGCGAAGAAGACAAGAGCTAAAGCAGGGACAGGGAAACTTATCCGTAGGAAATACAAAGATCTTATTGAATAGTGCCAAAACATCTCTGAAGGAATAGTTTTACTGAAACTGAAACTGGCTCACCACAAACTGAATATTATGTCCCTGTACAGCCCAGAGAATTGTATATCAAGAACAGAGGCCCATACAATTACAGAGGGGTAAAAATGCTAATTTCAGTCTTAAACTGGTAACAAAAATAACATGAAGTTAAATAAGTAGCATCGCAATCTTCGCAGATGAGCAACATGTCTTTAGATCCAGTAGTAAGAATTGCAGTATTCATTCTTAGACAGGTTATAGAGAAATCCGTTGAATGCTACGGTCCATGAGAGACAGAAGGCTTTCGGTAGAATTCATTTAATAGATATTGTAAACCTGCTCTGAATTCGTGAGTTTCTTTCCACCTCAATAAAAACAGTTGGAGATATGTAATCCAACAACTGCATCCAAGCGAAAATTTATTGCAAGCTAACTAGCGACGTAGCAATTGGTTGTGGTATTGGACACGGTGACTCTTTAGCCATCTGCTAGTAAATGCATTCAGGGGCGAGATGATAAAGAAGGCATTTCAGGTCACTGCTGATGGTGACTGGAGGAACTCTATTGGCAAAAGGATTGGCCACAGACATCCTTCGTTGATGCTGAGGTATTCCAGTGACCAGCTGGATTCCCAGATCTGATCTCAATTGAACCAGCTCGTGGCCCTTGTGCCAGTATCCAGAATATCAAGGATTAGCAACGACAGTTATGGCCCAACTTGCTGCAAGAAACGCTTTAAGGCAGCCTTCCCAACAGAGTCAGTGGAACATCAGCTCATAAGAAGGTCCGTTCTGGTAAGTTATTTGTAAATATGGCTGGACCTTTTAATCAGTTAAACAATGTCACTCACCCTCCAATTCATGAAGTTTTGTTTCCTCCTCCTCATCCGGATGCTTCACTTTGTTTCTCAGGCAGTGTAGTTAACAGTACTGGTAATAACAGTCGAATGAACGAAGGAAAAATAGGAGAAACAACTAGTGTGTAGGCACAAAATTTTGAACGGTTTGCAGAGAATATCAATCAAATTGGTTGCGTGTGTGTTTGGAAGTGGTGGGTGGGTGGAGGGGGTTGTTTAGACGCCATTTTCTTACGTTTTTCTTTAATTATTAAAAACATGGCATCTAGTGAAAAGATTCCACAGAATAAAATTAAACTGTACTAAACTTTCTACAAGGAAGTCCTAGTCATTTTTTTCTGTAGGATTGATAGTTTACGCAGTGCACGGGATTGAAATATTTCACGCTGTTACATTTATTGTCCTAATGGTATTGTATTACTGCTTGTTTTTTAAGGTAGCAGGTTAAGATTAACGATTAAATTTGTGTACATAAGTCCAGTAGAGCCATATTAAAAGATTAATTGAGTTCTGGTGATGTGACAGGTGGAGAACGGGGTGTTTGATGGTAGAAATGTGAGGGAAGGTGAGGTTAAGATGAACGATTAAATTTGTGTACATAAGTCCAGTAGAGCCATATTAAAAGATTAATTGAGTTCTGGTGATGTGACAGGTGGAGAACGGGGTGTTTGATGGTAGAAATGTGAGGGAAGGTTGTCTCTGGATATATTGAAGTACTTAAATCTCTGCAAAGCTAAATAGTAAATTAATTAGTAATTAGTACTCTTGCACGATAGTTGCAGTGTTATTCTGGAGAAGGCCTCTACCCCCTCCCCCTGTCTACTATAAAGTGTGTTTAGACAAAAGAAATATATCTGGAGTCCATCGCACGCAGGAGGCGGCCACACCGACAGCGGGGGCTGTGTGGCGTGAACTGGCGGGATCCTTAGGCTAGAGGATTTTTGGGAAACACAGAATGGACTACAGTCTCAAAGAATGCAAGTCTAAGACAGGAATAACGTAGATCTTGGAACTATCGGTGTAACAGTTATAAATTGTCGTAGCTGTTTTGGGAAAATAGCAGAGATCCAATCGCTAATACAAAGCACTGATGTCCAAATCGTTAGAGTCACTGAAAACAGGCAAAAGCGAGGGATACAGCAGAAACTTTTTCAAGGGATATAACGGTGTTAGTAAAGGATAGGCTAAATACAGCTAGCGGTGGTGTGTTTGTTGCTGATAAAAGTAGTTTATCTTGTAGTGAAATTGAATTAGATAGTTACTGTGAGTTAGTATGGGTAAAGATCATTCTTGTCAACCGGAATAAAATAATAATTAGATGCATTTACCAACATCCCAAATCAGATAACACAATTGCTTAAAGGTTCAAGGAAAACCTGAAGCTAATTTCTAACACGTGACCTATTCATCTTATAATAGTTGGTGATGACTTTAATTTTCCTTCTACATGTTGGTGAAAATATGTTTGTAAAATACGAGATATGCATGAAACATCATGCGAAATAATACTAAACGCAATCTCTGAAAATTATTTCTAGCAATTAGTTCATGAGCCCACCTGAACAGTAAACATTTCTGAAAACACACTCCACTTCTTAGCAATAAATAATCCAGAGCTAATAATGAGCATCAAAACGGATACGGGATTAGTGAACACAGGGTCGTGGTAGCGAGACTGAGTACCGGAACTCCCAGACCCTCAAAAATTAAACCTGTTTTTAAAAGAAGCAGACAGAAATTCGCTTAATGGGTTACTGAGAGACAATCTACACTCCTTCCAAATGAACAGTATAAGTGCAGACAAGGTATGGCTTGAATTCAAGGAAATAGTATCGGCCACAATTGAGAGATTTATACCAAATAAATTAACAAGCGACGAAGCTGCTCGCCTCGGTACAAAAAACAGCTCAGAAAACGGCTGAAAAAAATAAAAAACAACGAAAAAGGCATGCTGTGGCAGAATATCCAGAGATATTCTGGTTGTATGTAAAATATACTTCCAGCAAGAGACAGTCAATGCCATTTCTGCGCGATAGCAATGGAAATACTGTCGATGACAGTGTTACTGAAGCAAAGTTGTTAAACATAGCCTTGCGAAATTCTTTCATCAGAGAAGACGAAGTAAATATTCCAGAATATGAATCAAGAACAGCTGCCTACTTCAGTAACTTAGAAGAAGATATTCCTGGAGTTGTGAAGCAACTTAACTCACTTAAAAGCAAGTCTTCTAGTCCAGACTGTATACCATTAAGGTTCTTTCCAGAGTATGTTGATACAATAGCTCCATACTTAACAATGATATACAACCATTCGCTCGACGAAAGACCCGTACTCAAAGACTGGAAAGTTCCAAAAGTTCCACAGGTCACACCAATATTCAAGAGAGACAATCGAAGTAATTCATTAAACTACAGGTCAATGTCATTAATATCGACATTCAGAAGGATTATGGAACATACGAGGGTAAGTCAATTATTATCCGCAATTTAGTTATATTTTTGTTTATTTTGGTTGTACTGTCGTTTTACGTTGATGACGCATGCCTTATTTATTTGTTGTTATATCGTTGCAATTTTCAAGCTGCTAGGTTAGCTTCGTTATCGCTGCCATGCTGTTAATCACGGCTGCTCCGCTGTCTACTTGCACCAAAGAAGAGCAACGTTCAGTGATCTGCTTTTTGTGGTCGGAAGGCGTATAAGGGGCCGAAATTCATAGAAAACTTTCGGTGCAGTACGGGAACAGTGTTTTTTCACAACGGAGTGTCTACGAATGGACTGAAAACTTCCGTAATGGTCGCACAAGTGTTGCACGATGAAGGAGCCGGACGACCGTTTACCGCCACCAATGAAGAAACCACAGGGCGTTCACGTGAAATGATTCTCTTGGACACACTACCTGTTGACGAAGTAACACATCGTCTGCAAATTAGTCATGGTTCGGCCTACAATATCATCCACAACAGACTTGGGTTTCATAAGGTTTGTGCAAGATAGGTCCCAAAACCACTCACACAGTTGCATAGACAAACGCCATTGAACATCTGAAAAAAAAAAAACATTTGGATCACTATGGTAACGAAGAGGACGACTTCTTAGACAGGATCATTACTGGTGATGAAACATGGATCCATCATTAGGAGCCGGGGAGTAAACTGCAGAGTATGTAATGGAAACATCCAAATTCGCCGTGCAAGAAAAAGTTCAAGACACAAACGTCAGCAGGAAAACTGATGCTTACGGTGTTTTGGGACGCGCCAGGTCCAGTAATGGAACATTAGGGGGAAAGCGGCACAACAATAAACAGTGTACGTTACAGTGAGATGCTTACTGCCAGGATAAAGCCTGCAATTCGAAGCAAACGCCGAGGTGTTGTGTTGTTGCAGGAGAATGCCCGTCCGCATACTGCTGCCCACGCTGCTGAAACGCTCCAGAAACTCAAATTTGAAGTACTGGATCATCCTCCGTATAGTCCCGATCTTGCCTCTTCTGATTATCACTTGTCTGGTCCACTCGAACAGGCATTAAGGGGCCGTTGATTTGTCTCGGACGAAGCAGTGAAAGAAGCGGTGCATTCCTGGCTCGCAGCTAAATCGAGAACCTTCTTTTTTGAGGACATCAGGAACCTTGTACAACGATGGACCAAGTGCGACTATATCGAGAAATAATGTTCTTGTAAGTTTCCCATTTGAGTACAATAAAATTTTATAACTACTTTGCGGGTAATAATTGACTTACCCTCGTATATTGTGTTTGAACATTATCAGTTACTTCGATGAGAACGTGCTATTGACTCATAGTCAACACATATTAGGAAGCATTGTACTTTTGAAACACAACTAGCTCTTTACTCACTTGTGCTGAGTGCTGTTAACAAGGCATTTCAAACTGAGTACGTATTTCTAGATTTCCAGAAGGCTTTTGGACTGTACCTCACAAGCACCTTATACTAAAATTGCGCGCTTACGGAATATCGTCTCACTTATGCGACTGGATTCGTGATTTTCTGTCAGAGAGGTCACAGTTCGTAGAAACTGACGGAAAGTGATCGAATAAAATATAAGTGATTTCTGATGTTCCTCAAGGTAGTGTTATAGGCCCTCTGTTGTTCCTTAACTTTATAAATGATTTGAAAGACAATTTGAGCAGCCGTCTTTGGTTGTTTGCAGATGATGCTGTCGGTTATCATCTAGTAAAGTCATTTATCATTTAGCTACAAAATAGCAGGTCAGCAACTGGAAGCAGTTAATACCATAAATTATCTGGGAGTACGCATTAGGAGTGATTTAAAATGGAATGATCATATAATGTTGATTGTCGGTAAAGCAGATGCCAGACTGAGATTCATTGGAAGAATCCTAAGGAAATGCAATCCGAAAACAAAGGAAGTAGGTTACAGTACGCTTGTTCGCCCACTGCTTGAATACTGCTCAGCAGTGTGGGATCCGTGCCAGATAGGGTTGATACAAGACATAGAGAAGATCCAACGGAGAGCAGCGCGCTTCGTTACAGGATCATTTAGTAATCGCGAAAGCGTTACGGAGATGATAGATAAACTCCAGTGGAAGACTCTGCAGGAGAGACGCTCTGTAGCTCGGTACGGGCTTTTGTCAAAGTTTCGAGAACATACCTTCACCGAAGAGTCAAGCAGTATATTGCTCCCTCCTACGTATATCTCGCGAAGAGACCATGAGGATAAAATCAGAGAGATTAGAGCCCACACAGAGGCATACCGACAATCCTTCTTTCCACGAACAATACGAGACTGGAATAGAAGGGAGAACCGATAGAGGTACTGAAGGTACCCTCCGCCACACACCGTCAGGTGGCTTGCGGAGTATGGATGTAGATGTAGATGTAGATGTAGAAGATCAAAACAAATTTCATAAATATTTAGAAACGTTATCTGTATGACCCGAAAGTTGGCAATTGACACTAAATAATGAAAAGAGTGTGGTCATCCACATGAGTGCTGAATGGAATCCGTTAAACTTCGGATAAACGATAAATCATGAAATCTAAAAGCCTTAAATTCAATTAAACGTCTAGAAAATACAATTACGAGCAGCTTAAACTGAAAAGGACAGACATAAAATTTTATGGGGAAGACGGACAAAAGGCTGTGATTTATTGGTAGAACACTTTTAAGATGCAACAGATCTACTAACGAGTCTGCCAAAGTACGCTTGTCCGTCCTCTTTTGGAATACTGCTGCGCGGTGCGGGATCCTTACCAGATAGGGTTAACGGAGTCTATTGAGAAAGCTCAAAGAAGATCAGCACGTTTTGTATTATCTAGAAATAGGGGAGAGTGTGTCACGAAGATGATACGGGATTTGGGGTGGACTTCATTAAAACAAATGCTTTTCTCGTTGTCGCGTGTTCTTCTCACGTGAGGTGCACGTCTCAGTACAGTCATGATTCCTTTGCCAATCGCAAACATTTTTCCACGAAGGCATTGACAGTTTAGTCTGACAGTGTATTAAGTGACTTTTATTTTAATAAACAGTTTACTTACTTTTTTCATTTACTTGCTTTTTCACCTTTCTTGTTTTCATTTGACTGCCCCTTATACACTGAAGTCACAAAAGCCATGGGATAGCTCCTAATGTCGTGTGGGACTTCCATTGCCTGGAGTAGTGCCGCAGCTACTACGCCAACTTAGATGATTGTTAATCTGACACTGAATACGGACATTGTAAAAATACAAGGAAAATAGTCAAGAAACGTACAGTAACGTACTGAAAATTACAACTGATTTTCAGTTATGTTAATAAATGAAAAAGGAAGAAAAGAAAACAAGATGTAGAGCACGCCACGGGCTGCAAGCATTAATGGTAACGGTTTCATTGTCTCTGGTCACGTATCACCAACTGATTATGTGACGTATTAGCTCGACCGATATTAATCGCCGTACTCACCTACAAATCTTTGGCTGTCGGTGAATCCACAGTCATCTTCAGCGTAGTGTCGTGCAGAAGCAGCTGCTCCTACCTATTTGGACTCACTTTCTTAACTAAAAATTCTTATTTGGTGCCTACACTGACATCTGGTATCCCTTGTATTACATGTTGGCTGTCGTTTTCTAAAAACATCCCATTTAGTTAAAATAAAAACGGTTGAAGATACCGGTCGTGGAAGCCTTCATTTTATGATTTTAATAACAGTGAATGACCACAGACTGTCATCAACAGTGTGTATATACACTGAAGAGCCAAAGAAACTGGTACACCCGCCTAATATCGTGTAGGGCCCCCACGAGCACGCAGAAGTTCCGCAACACGACGTGGCATGGGCTTGACTAATGCCTCAAGTAGTACTGTAGGGAACTGACACCACGAATCCTGTAGGGCTGTCCATAAATCCCTGGGAGTACGAGGGGGTGGAGATCTCTTCTGAACAGCACGTTGCAAGGCATCCCAGATATGCTCAATAAGGTTCATGTCTGGGGAGTTTGGTGGCCAGTGGAAGTGTTTAAATTCAGAAGAGTGTTCCTGGAGATACTGTGCAGCAATTCTAGACATGTGTAGTGTCACATTGTCCCTCTGGAATTGCTCAAGTCCTACGGAATGCACAATGGACATGAATGGATGCAGATGATCAGACTGGGTGCTTATGTACTTGTCACCTATCAGAGTCGTATCTGGACGTATCAGGGGTCTCCCATCACTCCAACTGCACACGCCCCACACCATTATAGAGCCTCCAAAATCTTGAACAGTCCCCTGCTGATATGCGGGGTCCATGGATTCATGAGGTTGTCTCCTTAGCCGCACATGTCCATCCGCTCGATACAACTTGAAATGAGACTCGTCCGGCAAGGCAACTAGTTTCCAGTCACCGACAGCACAGTGTCGGTGTTGACGGGCCCAGGCGAGGGTTAAATCTATGCGCCGTGCAGTCATCAAGGGTACACGAGTTGGCCTTCGGCTCCGAAAGCCTCTAACGACGCGACGATATTTCGTTGAATGATTGGCACGCTGACACTTGTTGATGGCCCAGCATTGAAATCCGCAGCAATTTGTGGAAGGGTTGCACTTCTGTCACGTTGAATGATGCCGTTCAGTCACCGTTGATCCCTTTCTTGCAGGATCTTTTTCTGGCCGCAGCGATGTCGGAGATTTGGTGTGATACCGTATTCCTGATATTCACGATACATTCGTGAAATGGTTGTACGGGAAAATTCCCACTTCATCGCTACGTCGGCCATGCTGTGTCCCATCACTCGTGCGCCGACTATGGCACCACGTTCAAACTCATTTAAATCTTGATAACCTGCCATTGTAGCAGCAGTAACCGATCTAACAACTGCGCGACATTTGTCGACTTGTATAGGCGTTGCCAACTGCAGCTCCGTATTCTGCCTGTTTATGTATCTCTATATTTGAAAACGCATACCTGTACCAGTTTCTTTGCCGCTTCAGTGTAATTCTTTTATGTAGCACAGTTGCTGACGTCCACAAACAGGAGAGGTTACGGCAGCATTTCTGAAAACGCTACTTCGGCAGTGTCACTGTAGCCAGCCCGCGTCCCTTTGTGCGCCATCGGCAGCAGCTCAGCAATGGAGCGCCGCAGCAGGGGTGTGTCACGTATTCTATCACCGCCTGCTCTTCCCGGCAGGGTTGAGCTAAAGCGTCGCGGAGCGGCATCGCCCTTGCATGCGAATAGCGTCCGCCCGCGGCTAAATACTGACGCCCCCTGCTACCAGCTTTCGCGACACTCCACTGGGCTTTTTTTCTCTCTCCCCCGTATTCCCTAGAGGACAAAGTTCGCCAAGTTATTACAGACCGCCCACTCGTTCGATACTGATAAAACCTTACGCGTCTGCTCTTCCAAACTGAGATAAAGGAGACATTCGCCGGGCAACAGCACAATTTCCGCCGTGACAGGTCTTTATTAACGGAGAGCCTTTCGCGTACTGCGACCCATAAACGCAAACTCTGTATGCGGAAATGGCGGGGCAGGTTCTTATCGGCAACGGAGCAATAGCCTGTCTACGTTGTCATACTACTTGCGATGGGTTATCTTAAAACTTTTGGGGCTAAACATTCTACTAGTAATACCTCTACTAGAAACCGGTCAACTCAACTGCATAACGAAGTATGAGACTACGGTTGGGGTTTATCACACCCTGAGATACTATCAAGATATGAACCCAGTGAACTATGCAATGAACAGACCACTCTCCGTAATATCGTGTGAAATGTTGTCAAGAAACTGCAGAAAATCTAACTCTTAATTCACGTACATGTAATGGTGAAGAGATTTCATCGAACTATGAAATGAAATCAATGGTCACAATAAAATCCAGTTTATTACTCCATGGCGTCATTTGAATTCTAATCACTGATTAGGCAAATCCAAGAATTACAACAGAGCTTAAATAACTCACGAAAGGTACGTGATGATCCCTCAGCACAGTTGCGTGGAAATGGAAAGAAAATGATACATATAGCTTGTTCACGCAAGCTGCCAGTGATTGCTGAATTAGTCAAAAAATTAAAATTCAAACATAGAAAAGTACTTGTAAGTACCAATAGCTTTGTCTAAGCACATGTTAAGTTTCAAATGGTTCAAATGGCTCTGAGGACTATGGGACTTAACTTCTGAGGTCATCAGTCCCCTAGAACTTAACACTACTTAAACCTAAGTAACCTAAGGACATCACACACATCCATGCCCGAGGCAGGATTCGAACCTGCGACCATAGCAGGTGCGCGGTTCCAGACTGAAGCGCCTAGAATCGCTCGGCCACAGCGGCCGGCATACGGGAAGCTTTCAGTTAGTTTACATCATGGTCAGACAGAGATTCGAAAATCAGGTACTGAATTGTAAGGCATACCCAATAGCAGACATAGACACAGATCACAATACAGTAGTACTGGAGACTAGGCTGAAGTTTAACACATTAGTCAGCATGAATCAATACACAAAGAAGTTGGATACGAGAGTACTAAGTATTGATGAGATACGATTGAAGTTCTCTAAGGCTATAGATACAGCAATAAGGAATAGCTCAGTAAGCAGTACAGGTGAAGTGGAATTTACATCTCTAAAAAGGGCTATCTCAGAAGTTGTGAAGGAAAATATGGGTGCAAAGAAGGTAACTGCGAATGAACCATGGGAACATAAATACACTCGTGGAAATTGAAATAAGAACACCGTGAATTCATTGTCGCAGGAAGGGGAAACTTTATTGACACATTCCTGGGGTCAGATACATCACATGATCACACTGACAGAACCACAGGCACATAGACACAGGCAACAGAGCATGCACAATGTCGGCACTAGTATAGTGTATATCCACCTTTCGCAGCAATGCAGGCTGCTATTCTCCCATGGAGACGATCGTAGAGATGCTGGATGTAGTCCTGTGGAACGGCTTGCCATGCCATTTCCACCTGGCGCCTCAGTTGGACCAGCGTTCGTGCTGGATGTGCAGACCGCGTGAGACGACGCTTCATCCAGTCCCAAACATGCTCAATGGGGGACAAATCCGGAGATCTTGCTGGCCAGGGTAGTTGACTTACACCTTCTAGAGCACGTTGGGTGGCACGGGATACATGCGGACGTGCATTGTCCTGTTGGAACAGCAAGTTCCCTTGCCGGTCTAGGAATGGTAGAACGATGGGTTCGATGACGGTTTGGATGTACCGTGCACTATTCAGTGTCCCCTCGACGATCACCAGTGGTGTACGGCCAGTGTAGGAGATCGCTCCCCACACCATGATGCCGGGTGTTGGCCCTGTGTGCCTCGGTCGTATGCAGTCCTGATTGTGGCGCTCACCTGCACGGCGCCAAACACGCATACGACCATCATTGGCACCAAGGCAGAAGCGACTCTCATCGCTGAAGACGACACGTCTCCATTCGTCCCTCCATTCACGCCTGTCGCGACACCACTGGAGGCGGGCTGCACGATGTTGGAGCGTGAGCGGAAGACGGCCTAACGGTGTGCGGGACCGTAGCCCAGCTTCATGGAGACGGTTGCGAATGGTCCTCGCCGATACCCCAGGAGCAACAGTGTCCCTAATTTGCTGGGAAGTGGCGGTGCGGTCCCCTACGGCACTGCGTAGGATCCTACGGTCTTGGCGTGCATCCGTGCGTCGCTGCGGTCCGGTCCCAGGTCGACGGGCACGTGCACCTTCCGCCGACCACTGGCGACAACATCGATGTACTGTGGAGACCTCACGCCCCACGTGTTGAGCAATTCGGCGGTACGTCCACCCGGCCTCCCGCATGCCCACTATACGCCCTCGCTCAAAGTCCGTCAACTGCACATACGGTTCACGTCCACGCTGTCGCGGCATGCTACCAGTGTTAAAGACTGCGATGGAGCTCCGTATGCCACGGCAAACTGGCTGACACTGACGGCGGCGGTGCACAAATGCTGCGCAGCTAGCGCCATTCGACGGCCAACACCGCGGTTCCTGGTGTGTCCGCTGTGCCGTGCGTGTGATCATTGCTTGTACAGCCCTCTCGCAGTGTCCGGAGCAAGTATGGTGGGTCTGACACCCCGGTGTCAATGTGTTCTCTTTTCCATTTCCAGGAGTGTACTTCAGTTGGTCGATGAAAGGAGGAAGTACAAACATGTTTCCTGAAACTGAGGAATAAAGAAATACAAGTAGCTGAGGAATGAAATAGATAGGAAGTGCAAGGAAGCTAAGACGAAATGGCTACAGGAAAAATGTCAAGACCTCGAAAAAGAAATTATTGCCGGAAGGAGAGACTCGGCATACAGGAAAGTCAAAACAACCTTCAGAGACATAAAAAGCAAGAATGGTAATATTAAGAGTGCAACGGGGATCCCACTGCTAAATGCAGAGGAGAGAGCAGGTAGGTGGGATAAATACACTTAAAGCCTCTATGACGTGGTAGATTTGTCTGATGTGATAGAAGAAGAAACAGGAGTCCATTTAGAAGAGTTATGTTATCCAGTATTAGAATCAGAATTTAAAAGAGCATTGGAGGACTTAAGATCGAATAAGGCAGAAGGGGTGGATAACATTCCATCAGAAGTTCTAAGATCATTGGGGGAAATGGCAAGAAAACGACTATTCAGGATGGTGTGTAGAATGCATGAGTCTGGCGACATACCATCTGACTTTCGGAAAAGCATAATCCACACAATTCAGGAGACGGAAAAAGCTGACAAGTTCGAGAATTATCACATAATCAGCTTAACCGCTCATGCATCCAAGTTGCTTACAAGAATAATATACAGAATAATGGAAAAGGAAACTGAGGATGAACTGGATGACAGTCAGTTTGGCTTTAGGAAAGGTAAAGGCACGAGAGAGACAATTCTGACGTTTGGGTTAATACTGGAAGCAAGACTAAAGAAAAATAAAGACACGTTCATAAGATTTGTCGACCTGAAAAAAGTGTTCGACAATGTAAAATGGAACAAGATGTTCGAAATTCTGAGAAAAGTGGCAGTAAGTTATAGGGAGAGACGGGTCATATACAATATGTACAGCAAAACTTGGTTCAAATGGCTCTACGCACTATGAGACTTATCTGAGATCATCAGTCCCCTAGGCTTAAAACTCCTTAAACCTAACAACATCACACACATCCATGCCCGAGGCAGGATTCGAACGTGTGACCGTAGCAACCACGTGGTTCCGGACTGAGGTGGCTAGAGCAGCTCGGCCATAGCGGCCAGCTATGTACAACAGCCAAGAGCGAATAATAAGGGTAAACGACCAAGTACTAAGTGCTCGTAATAAAATGGGTTAAGGCAAGGATGTAGCCTTTCGCCCCTACTGTTCAATGTATACATCGAGGAAGCAATGATGGTTATAAAAGAAAGGTTCAGGAGTGAAATTGAAATTCAAGGTGAAAAGATATCAATGATACGATTCGCTGTTGACATTGTTATTCTGAGTGAAAGTGAAGAGGAATTACATGATCTGCTGAACGGGATGAACAGTCTAATGAGTACAGAGTATGCATTGAGAGTAAATCAAACAAAGCCGAAGGTAATTACAAGTAGTAGAAATGAGAACAGCGTTAACATCAGGATTGATGGTCACAAAGTTGAAGGAGGTAAGGAGTTCTGCTAGCTAGGCAGTAAAATAACCAATGACGGAAGGAGAAACGAGGACATCAAAAGCATACTAGCAATGGCAAATAGGGCACTCCTGGCCAGGATAAGTCTACTAATATCAGATATTGGCCTTAATTTGAGGAAGAAATTTTTTAAAACGTATGTCTGGAGTACAGCATTGTATGAAAGCGAAAAATTGACTGTGAGAAAACAGGAACAGAAGAGAATCGAAGCATTTGAAATATGGTGTTACAGACTAATGTTGAAAATTAGGTGGACTGATGAGGTAAGGAATGAGGAGGTTCTGTGCAGAATCGGAGAGGAAAGGAATATCTGGAGAACACTGAAAAGGAGAAGGGACAGGATGATAGGACATCTATTAAGACATGTGGGACTATCTTCCATGGTAATAGAGGGAGCTGTAGAGGGCAAACACTGTAGAGGAAGACAGAGATTGGAATACATCCAGCAAATAATTTAGGATGTAGGCTGCAGGTGACACTCTTAGATGCAGAGGTTATCACGGGAGAGGAATTCGTGGCGGGCCAGATCAAACCAGTCAGAAGAACTACGACCAAAAAAATGTTATCAATGATCACTTTTTGTCAATTAGTAGCATTAATGCGGTGATACTTACAGGTTCGACACATAGTCCACCCTCTACACGCATATATTGTGCTTTGTCCCTTACATCGCTGATGATAAAAGTGAGACAGATACCTAACAAAAGCTACATATTTCAAGAAAACCTCTGCATCTAAGAGTGTCACCTGCAGCCTACGTCCTAAATTATTTGCTGGATGTATTCCAATCTCTGTCTTCCTCTACAGTGTTTGCTCTCTACAGCTCCCTCTATTACCATGGAAGATAGTCCCACATGTCTTAATAGATGTCCTATCATCCTGTCCCTTCTCCGAGATGTAGATAGTAACTGCAGTAGTCAAGAAATTGCTTCATTACTCACTTCGAAACATATAAATGCGTTAAATGACAGCACGACAAAGCAGTTTTTACATAAGGGCTGCTGCAGTGGTGTACGCAGTGTTATTATTGTTATTATTTCATTGGTTAGGTACAAAGCATTAACAGACTGAAGTCGTCTAACTTCTGTGAGTTCAGAAGTAAGGAGCTCAGCAGTCAAATGATTTACAAACGGTAAGTATAGTGCACACATCTGAACTTGTTTGATTGTAATATGGGGTTGCAGTGTTCAGGTTAAGCAAGTGCCGCACTGGAGAGGGGTAACGCAGGAGAAGCATGTTGTGTAAGAAATGTCTGTCCTCATTGTGGATAGTTAACTATCGGAGAAGGATTTGTGGATAGCACTTCACTTGTGACGCAGCATGACTTGCTTCATCATTCATTCTACTAAACACACACACACACACACACACACACACACACACACACACACACACATATATATATATATATATATATATATATATATATATATATATATATTCACTCACTGAGTGTCATTCATCTTTCATCAGTTTAAAACTAAAAGTGTTCCAAGAAAGTCTTTCGTTCTACAGTTTAGTTGAGCATCAAATTTGGTGGCCCATTGCACCCCCTCAGCTTTTCAGCTAGAACAGTTCTACGACTTGCTTGCCGATTTACACCTACGTTCTTAGCTCTCACACAGTCTGCCAGAGGATTAACAGAACATAGCACGTCTCTTTCATGAAGGAAATGAAGCTGAGATTAACCTATTACATTGATGTTTGATTCAGATATATCTGCATCTTCATGCACGACCAGTAATCTGAATTTACTTGGGGAGTGTTATTTAGATAGTGGGATATTAATTGGGATACGGAGCAGTTTTGGTTAAACTGTCCCGTAATTTGAGATAGGTTGCAGTCGAATTGATAGTTGTATAAGCAGAACAGTCTGCACAACGGGCGTTCCGTTAACCTGCGCTTGCAAGTAGGGGCATAAAGGACCATGGTTCTCTACCTAAGCTGGGTAGAGTGTAAAGTGGCGAATAAGTCCAAATCTTACGAGACAGTAGCTAAAGTGTAAGGTGAATTTGCACTGTGCAAGTGATATACACTCCTGGAAATTGAAATAAGAACACCGTGAATTCATTGTCCCAGGAAGGGGAAACTTTATTGACACATTCCTGGGGTCAGATACATCACATGATCACACTGACAGAACCACAGGCACATAGACACAGGCAACAGAGCATGCACAATGTCGGCACTAGTACAGTGTATATCCACCTTTCGCAGCAATGCAGGCTGCTATTCTCCCATGGAGACGATCGTAGAGATGCTGGATGTAGTCCTGTGGAACGGCTTGCCAGGCCATTTCCACCTGGCGCCTCAGTTGGACCAGCGTTCGTGCTGGACGTGCAGACCGCGTGGGACGACGCTTCATCCAGTCCCAAACATGCTCAATGGGGGACAGATCCGGAGATCTTGCTGGCCAGGGTAGTTGACTTACACCTTCTAGAGCACGTTGGGTGGCACGGGATACATGCGGACGTGCATTGTCCTGTTGGAACAGCAAGTTCCCTTGCCGGTCTAGGAATGGTAGAACGATGGGTTCGATGACGGTTTGGATGTACCGTGCACTATTCAGTGTCCCCTCGACGATCACCAGTGGTGTACGGCCAGTGTAGGAGATCGCTCCCCACACCATGATGCCGGGTGTTGGCCCTGTGTGCCTCGGTCGTATGCAGTCCTGATTGTGGCGCTCACCTGCAAGGCGCCAAACATGCATACGACCATCATTGGCACCAAGGCAGAAGCGACTCTCATCGCTGAAGACGACACGTCTCCATTCGTCCCTCCATTCACGCCTGTCGCGACACCACTGGAGGCGGACTGCACGATGTTGGGGCGTGAGCGGAAGACGGCCTAACGGTGTGCGGGACCGTAGCCCAGCTTCATGAAGACGGTTGCGAATGGTCCTCGCCGATACCCCAGGAGCAACAGTGTCCCTAATTTGCTGGGAAGCGGCGGTGCGGTCCCCTACGGCACTGCGTAGGAGCCTACGGTCTTGGCGTGCATCCGTGCGTCGCTGCGGTCCGGTCCCAGGTCGACGGGCACGTGCACCTTCCGCCGACTACTGGCGACAACATCGATGTACTGTGGAGACCTCACGCCCCACGTGTTGAGCAATTCGGCGGTACGTCCACCCGGCCTCCCGCATGCCCACTATACGCCCTCGCTCAAAGTCCGTCAACTGCACATACGGTTCACGTCCACGCTGTCGCCGCATGCTACCAGTGTTAAAGACTGCGATGGAGCTCCGTATGCCACGGCAAAGTGGCTGACACTGACGGCGGCAGTGCACAAATGCTGCGCAGCTAGCGCCATTCGACGGCCAACACCGCGGTTCCTGGTGTGTCCGCTGTGCCGTGCGTGTGATCATTGCTTGTACAGCCCTCTCGCAGTGTCCGGAGCAAGTATGGTGGGTCTGACACACCGGTGTCAATGTGTTCCTTTTTCCATTTCCAGGAGTGTATTTTATCTGACCTGTTGATTGCACGTGGAACATCTCCATGATTACTAACGCTGAGGAGTGTTGCCTACACAAAACTGCGATACGATTGCTACAGGTCTGCGTGTCACCTGCTACAACCTGCAGCGCACTTCGTCACATCAAGTGATTTCGAGGTTAGTTCGATTAGCCGAGCGCTGTGTGATTCACCTTCCGTACTTGCGTAATTTTTGCCTGCGTCTGGAGAACTCTGCATTATATCGATTGGTCGATAGTAGAACGCCAGGCCTTTATAAGAATTCAGTATTACGACTGCTGAATACAGTCGTAGAAATATCGAGATCTTCATTTGGGCTAGCGCTGGTTGAAACCGAGACGACTTTACTGTGACACCTTGCTTAAAAACAAACCAAATGATGGAGAGGATACAATATTTAATTTTATACATCTGGATAAAATAATTTTGCAACTAAATAAATGGACTGGAATGTGAATTTCAGCATTATGTACAAAGTGAGTATTGAGAACAAGAATTGGAAGTCAAATGTGTAATTAAGGATCTTTTGTTAGAAAATAATGCCGTAAGGAATTCCTTAAAACAGAAACACATTAGAAAAGAAAATGAAATTCTTCCCTGATTCTACTAAAATGACGCTTCCTGACAGTATAAGTTTAATATCACTTAAAAGAAAACATCACCAAGTTCACATTGTATTTTAAAGAGGAAAGAGCATAGCTGCAAGATAACAGCCCCAGTAGTCGATCCCACGTGATAACTTGGACCATAATTCTGACTTTCTGAGTGTACAGCTTATAAACTTTCACGCGGACAGGATGTTTTTCACTCGCTCCGCCCCACTGCCGCCGGTTAGTGTCCAAGCGTGCAGTACTGTACTGCGGAGTGAGTAAAAAACTTTTCAAATACCGTTTTGACGTTGGTAACGTGATTTGTTTCACTGTGTCAAAGCGCACAGTTTCTGACACGTGGCTCGTATCAGAAATCTATTTGCAGTGAACGCTTTTATGCCGCTATTCAGAAATGCAGTCCAAATGAATGAAACTATTTAGTAAATCATTAAAAAGTAGCGTAGTTCTGTTTAATTAGCAACATCGCTTTCTGCGTTATTTTATTTTAATTTTAAAACTGCCGCTGTTGTAGTGAAGTGCTTTTGTAGGGGATGAGCTATTCTTTAACGTAATTGACATAATTAAATAGTAAACCGATATCATTATCTCCGTTTCATAATAATTCTTCAGTTGCTTAGGTTTATTAATTCATACATACGTGTTACATGCTACGACTATTTTTCACGTAGAATTACATGTGTTCTCGAACAAGTTTTCAAAACGAAATGTGCAGATTTGTCCAACTTCCCTCATCTCTTCCACCCTCCTTCGACAAGGCGCATAAAGCAGGGCTCTGGCTGTCACTCCGCTGCACCACACTTCACGCTGGGGCATTGGGCGGCCGCATCGGTGTGCAGCGCGTGACAAACATCCCCTCGGGTGCGAAGTTTAAAAGCTCTACTTTGAGAAGGCCACAACTACATTCTATCAAAATTTTGGTACAAAATTTTGTTTGGGATGTAAATGTGCGCCTTTCTCAAAATATTTTGTCAAGTTGGTGATGCTACCTTGTTAGTAGTTGTGTTTGTTGAAAGATCTCAAAAATGGTTCAAATGGCTCTGAGCACTATGGGACTTAACATCTATGGTCATCAGTCCCCTAGAACTACTTAAACCTAACTAACTTAAGGACAGCACACAACATCCAGCCATCACGAGGCAGAGAAAATCCCTGAACCCGCCGGGAATCAAACCCGGGAACCCGGGCGTGGCAAGCGAGAACGCTACCGCACGACCACGAGATGCGGACTGAAAGATCTCATCCAATGATGATTGAAGCTATGTGCAAGTGGCGACCGCGTAGTATGCCCAGAAATAATCAAGTAAAACCATTCAGGTCCTCTTGAAGTCAGCACTAACAGTTTGGCGACATCAGTGCTTCTACATCTGCATTCACTGGATACATGATGGCTGGGAGCAATCACTATAGTCACTCGCTGTCTTTTACTCTCGCATTTTCCAAAAGCGATATTGCCTTCTCATGAAAGTCTTACTATTTCACTGTCCCACACTGTATCGCACTCTGGCGTTAGTATGCAAAATATTATACAGATGTCGATAGGTTATTTATTCGCTTTCGTCACACCAGCGAGCTAAATGTACCAGTAACGACCATGTCCCGCTCGCTCATTCTGCGTCACAGTGTTTACTTGCCAACTGTCGACTATCAATAATTCAGCATGCTCTCTTGCTCGCACAGCAGAACTCCACCTATAAAATTTCAGAGGCTGTTCAGGGACAGATGGTTCAGATGGCCCTGAGCACTATGGAACTTAACACTGAGGTCATCAGTTCCCTATAAGTTAGAACTACTTGAACCTAACTAACCTAATGATATCACACACACCCATGCCCGAGGCAGGATTCGAATCTGCGACCGTAGTGTCCAGGGACATTTTCTGATTATCTAGGTATAAGGCTTGCGTAATTTTTGCCTGCGTCTGGGGAGTTCTGCATTATATCGATTGGTCGATAGTAGAACGCCAGGCCTTTATAAGAATTCAGTATTAGGACTGCTGAATACAGTCGTGGAAATATCGAGATCTTCATTTGGGCTAGCGCTGGTTGAAACCGAGACGACTTTACTGTGACACCTTGCTTAAAAACAAACCAAATGATGAAAAGGAAACAATATTTAATTTTATGCATCTGGATAAAATAATTTTGCAACTAAATAAATGGACTGGAATGTGAATTTCAGCATTATGTACAAAGTGAGTACTGAGAACAAGAATTGGAAGTCAAATGTGTAATTAAGAATCTTTCGTTAGAAAATAATGCCGTAAGGAATTCCTTAAAACAGAAACACATTAGAAACGAAAATGAAATTCTTCCCTGATTCTACTAAAATGACGCTTTCTGACAGTTTAAGTTTAATATAACTTAAAAGAAAACATCACCAAGTTCACATTGTATTTTAAAGAGGAAACAGCACAGCTGCAAGATAACAGCTCGAGAAGTCGATCCCACGTGATAACTTGGACCATAATTCTGACGGTACACAATTGTGACGGTCGTCTCCGGTGCCTTATCAAAGAGCAATGGTTACGATTGACTGAATCTGTCGCCACAGTTACCTTTATTTACCAGAAATTATCTTCACAACAGTGAAAAATTCAGTAATATGACAACACGAAACTCAGAATAATGCTACAACCCTCAGAGCGCTGATAAAGTAGTGTAATAGGACTGTCGTCGCTGGGAGAACATCTGAGCATAGCCTCGCTGGGCTGCTCTTCCATGGCATTCAGTGAATAACGTGCTCGAGGTGGATTTCAGCTGACTCTGTGTCAGTAAGCCTGTCCGTACTGCTGTGTATCTCAGTCAACGAACAAATAACTCAGCCGGAAAACAAATACCAGGACAGAACCGTACTGAATGCAGTCCTGAGGTCGAAGGGTAATGTGACCCGTACTGTTGTCAAAAACTAGCTAGAGTGAATGCTTGTTTTGTAGATATTTTCAGTGCAGTAGATATACAAAGATAAATGAGGGCAACATACCAAACGGAATGCGGTTACTCTGTAACGTGTCACCGGAGACCACGGGTCCCTTACACCAAACTCTCAGAAAAGATACCTCAATAACTTTCGAAATTTTGCCGGTAAAGTTATGGTTTACCCTGTATATTACAATTACTGCAAATATTATAGACATTTACATAGAAAAGAAACGTCTTTCACAAAAATTGACATTTAAAAAACAACGAAAACATGGTCAAATGGTTCAAATGGCTCTGAGCACTATGGGACTTAAACTCTGAGGTCATCAGAGTCCCCTAGAACTTAGAATTACTTAAACCTAACAAACCTAAGGACATCACACACACCCATGCCCGAGGCAGGATTCGAACCTGCGACCGTAGCAGTCGCACGGTTCGAGACTGTAGCGCCTAGAACCGCTCGGCCACCACGGCCGCCAAAACATGGTCATCACGCACCACACAGTGACCTTTTCAGAATGATAAAGCGTGCGGATTTTCCATCGCCCATATTCTGGAACTCCGCGTATTGACATTTTCTTGGAGATGTAAATGGGCGTCTCACTTCCACAGAATGTTCCACGGCCATTCATTGTTCGCTTTCAAGAAACTCCAGAGCGCGCGGTTTTCCGCCTGGCAGGTCAGCAGGAAGCAACTCCTGAACAAGAGTGATTTTGTATGGATAGCAATGCAGGATTCGTAAGTGTTATAATGACGACGAACGAGTCGTTGCCAATGTTCACTGGTGGCCAATGCTAAACAGAAACAGATTAATCATAGCAGGTTTGTCAGTAACGTCGATAAGGTGTTGGCTGCATGATCTGGATCTGCAACGACTAAAATAATCAAAAGTCGTTGGTAAAAAATAATATATATTGTACTTAACTGGTTGTACAGTATTCTTCTCGGCTACATACATATAATTATAAACAGATAGCTATTGAGGCCTCACTTAGGCCATACGTTACTAAGCGCCTTGTTATAGGTTATGCTACTTTACCACTTGACATCCCGAGCAAGTACGAACGAGAGCTCGCGAGAAACTTGACACAAGCCGCGGAGCGGCGCTGGCAGAGCTGGTCGCGACTCGCGGGCCCAACGATATTAATACGGACCGCAGTCGATAACTGCAACCCCTAACAAGTATGGTATCGATCGTTGATACCACAGTACGACTTCATGCCCCCAGGCCTGCACAATGTTCGGGCAATCCCCCAAACACTGCATGTTTCCACACCATCGTTCGACCCCTGGGGCCACATCTTTCACAGACGTCGCCTCAACTGCTTCTCTGCCACATTTCACTTCAAAACAACCTGTGCTTCTTAATTTTGTAATCACTTTTCTCCAGACCCTTAGCAGACAACAGACCAATGGCGTTCTCCATACCCTTGAGAGGAAGTTATGCAGGGCTATTAGTGCACGCTCACCGTTCTCGCAAAAGAACTTTACCAGCAGAGCGCGATCCTTCATGGGGACTGACGTGTAGGGCGTCTCGGGCGCAAACTGAGGAACAGATGTGTGCCACGCCCCTGCCGGTGTTCATGTTTTTACGCTTACAGCTCCATCTATTGAACAAATTTTGGTTAGTTTTTTCATTTTTTTTCATGACGTTTCCCCCTACGTCCATAATATGCTGCTCAAACTTGACGTCATTCAGAGCCGTGCTTCTCTTTCTACAAAGTTTAGAAACAGAAACCTACGATGCGAAAAAGAAGACCTGCAGTTTTTGACCACATTTCTCGCTCACCGAATACTAGACTCCTGACACAGCTTTTTGACTAGTTGGGAACAGTAAGAGAATAAAAACTGTGTTAAAGAAGTATAACCAGAACTCCGGTTAGCAAACTGACTCGCATTCGGGAGGATGGTGGTTCAAACCCGGGTACGGCCATCCTGATTAAGGTTTTCTGTGATTTCCCTAAATCGCTTCAGGCAAATGGTAGGATGGTTCCTTTGAAAGGGCACAGCCGACTTCCTTCCCCATTCTTCCTTAGTCCGATGGTACCGATCACCTCTGTGTCTGGTCCCTTCCCCAGCAGACCACTAGATCTAAATGAATAGAACGTTGCCAAACATTAAATTGAACGTGCATAAGAGAAGCTGCTGCTGAAGAACAAATACATACGACTGACACTGAAAACATCGCAACGGAAGAAATATGGCGTATATGCAGAAGAACGAGCCGCCAGATCACTCCGAATGAAAACGTTTTGGGAAAGAAAGAAATTGTTGACTGCTAAGATCTAAACCCATTCGTTGTAGACTCTGTTGTATAACGTTTGATTTCAACGCTCCAGTATCGCCTTCAGCTATGTAAACAAATAAATAAACAAATAAGTATGGACATACTATATATGTATTTTCTTGTCCGCTTACAAGGAACTCCAGAGCGAACGTTTTTCTGTCTGGTATCTATTTTTTATATTGCACAATATTTTCGTTAAATATAAACGTTGGCTTCTGCGGCCGTTGTCACAGCCAATAAAATTATTCTGGGTTTGGGACCGCATTGTCAACTAGAAAATTCCAGCGTTTCGGTGGCTGTAGCAAAACGCCTTCCTCAAGGTATACTGTTAACTGCTGAATGGAGCCTAGTTTCAATACTTAAATACTATGGTGGAGTGCTGTCATTGGATATGATGGTGAAGAGGAAGAGTATTAGGTGTTCTTTTATTGGTCTTTGCCTTGTGTGTTGTCATTTTCGAAAATAGGCGTTTTCCATTGGTGTTTCCTTTATTGCTTGCCATTGGTGGAAATCGGCGAATAGGAAATTGAGCGGCGACTGCAGCGTAGCGCTGTTTACTAACTACCCAGTACTGACTGGGGCACGTCAGCACTCTGTGTACCCTCCACCGCTGTGGCTTACAGCGCGCCTGTTGCTTTGCGAGAGCTGTCCTTCCGCAAAGCTGTCACTGCTGGCAGCCAAGACGCTTGGTGTTGCTACCCATCTTCTGTGTTCATATTGTCTGGTCGCTTGGCTATTTATATAGCCTCTCTGACCTCCCTCCTCAAGCTGAACGACTGTTTCGTCAGTGCGTGGGCCTCTAGAAATTCAGTCTATACCCTGCACTGTCCCTGGATTTCTGCCACCGTTGATTTATTGTATTGTTTGAGAAAGATACATCTCTCGTGTTCAGACAAGCTTATTGGACGCCCAGTCTCGCCCATATACAGTTGTCCACATTCGCACCTGATTTCATAACCTCCGGCGGCCTGAACCTTGTGAATTGTATCCGTAGTTGATCCCGGAACGTCTTTTATTTTGTTGTTGCTACGAAAAATCGGCTTAATACCTGCCCGACGGAGAATTTTGCGAAACGTGACGCCTTGTACGCACGGTTGCACGACGGTGTTCCGTGCTTCATTCTGCATTTTCCTATTGCCCTCCTCCTTTAGCGCCATAGTTCTGTGTATCATCCTTATGTTATAGCCCTTTAGGTCTAAAAATGGACCTGGGGTTCTGTAATTCAGCTTTGAGATTGTGTTCATCGCTGGTCCTGTAGGCTGTGTTAGTTAAACTTCGCAGGGCCGATTTCTTTTGCGTAGGATACTAGTCGGAGGGTACATGCAGGTAGCTGTCCGTGTTGGCGGGCTTTCTATAAACTCTGTGTCCAAGCTTTCCGTCAGGCTTACGGTAAACTTCCACGTCGAGAAAAGGCAATACCCCGTTTTTTTATCTCCACGGTGAAGTGAATTTTGCTGTGCTGCTGACTGAGATGTCAGTGGAAGTTCTGAAGCTCTTCTTCTCAGTGTGGCCAGATGACAGAACTGTCGTCAACGTCTCGTAGCTAGCATTCTGGGCGTAATGGTGCAAACTGGAGTGCTGTTTCTTCGAACGCCTGCATACAGATATCTGCTGCGACAGGTGACAGAATGGAACTCGTAGCTACAGCGCCCGTCTGCTCCTAGAAATCCTCTTTCCACCTGAAATAGGTGGTCGTCGAACAGTGGCGCATTAGCTCGCAGATGCGGGTGTTCATGGTGTCCGTCACGGGTACATTCCTCAATGAAGACTTCACGTCGAAACTGACCAACAGATCCGTACCTGAGACGTTTACATTTAACGAACCTGTATGGGCAGGAGATCTACGGCAACATTAAGCAGCTCGAATCACTGAGGCTGAAAAGAGGTAAACTGCTAAATGACGTTGCGTTCCTGAAGAGATGCAAGGACACCAATGTTGGGCAAAAATTTCTACGGCTGACGGCCCAAAAGAAATCCAACGTGGCTAGGAATATCAGTATACAAGCCAGGAAAGCCTTGTTGCGGGAAAGGATCCGCCATATCCGTGGTAGTCTCGACGTGAACAGCACAATATTGTGTGAACTGCACATCTTCCTGAGTGGAAAACTGGATGAGGGTAAATGGTAGAAGGTCCATCGGTTAACCTCCCAACAGGTCACAAGGTCAAGTGAAAGTACCACGAGCCGCCAGATGACGAATTTCGACAAATTGCCACAGAAAACAACGGATGAAGGATCGATTCTGGACACGCGACGAACAGTGGTGAACCTCTCCAGTCACAACTTGAACGATGCGGCCAAAGAAATTCTGGTTGGAGGGATGAACTACAAAATCGCACCAAAACCAGTACCGAAAGAAGACATTGTCGAATGAGTGGAGGCTTCGGTTCGCCATCCACCACAACCAGAGGCAGAGAAGATCCGGCAAGAAACAGTACGAGTCCTGGCTCACGCACAGCCTCTGAAGTAAGGAGGAACGTCATGACATCAAGGAGCTGAATAACAACTCTCAGACAGTGGTAAAACACACGGACAAAGGAAATTCCACCGTATCGTTGGACACAGTAGATTATGCCAAGCGGATGGATGATCTTCTGAGTGAACCCATTTGCCATAAACTGAAGCGGGATCCGACGACCAAGATAATGAAATTGATGCAAGCGCCGCTGAAGCAAACTGGGACGAATTTTGACATGGCTCGAAGACTCATTCCACAAGTTCCACAGGCACCAAGAATATATGGTGTACCAAAGGTCCACAAAGAAACGTTTCCTTTAGTGCCTGTAGTGAGCAGTATTAGTTCACCGACCTAGAGACTAGCAAAAGAAGTGGCTCCGAAGCTTAGATACCTAGTGAGCCACACAGATTCATACTTCAAGGACTCCACCCACATTGTAGCACTTTGAAAAGAAAAGCGGCTCTCGGGTTCGGATCTGATGGTCAGTTTCGACTTGAAGTCGTGGAGATGAGTCCTAAGGGTCCTGTTATCTGTACCGTCACCGGCAAAAGCTATGAGAGTCTTTCGCGCGCCAACGTCATTTTAACCCAACAGTGTGGCTGTCTGTGGATGATCATTTTTATGCAAGATGGCGCTCCTCCACACGTTGCACAGCCAGGGAAGCGTCTGTTACAGGGGTACTTCGCAAGTGCTAGAATTATCAGCCGTCATTTCCCTGCACCCAGGCCGTCCAGATCACCTGACCTTAATCAGTGTGACTTCTGGCTGTGAGTTTATCTGAAAAATGTTGCATTCAGTCTTACAATTACTAATGTAGCTGCACTGAAGGCACACACTGAGCAACGTACAGGTACTCTGAAGTTGACTCCCGAAACACTCCGATCTTCTGTGGAACATGCTGTTCGTCGTTTCCACATGCGGCAGAAAAAGGTGGACAGCCTATTGAGCACGTCTTGCGTCAGGCTTACGACAATTAGAAATGGATGTTGTTTTGGTTTTTAAGCGGTCTGTGGTCTCAGGACAGTTACAAACAGGTTTTTCGCACCCGATGTCGTATGACTTCGCAGTTGTGGATAACCTTAAGTAACAGTGCCACAACTGTTGGCTGCTGAACTTGTGCAGTCATGCCCATTGAACTGTACGCCTGGTGCATTGTGCATCTCAAATCATAGCCATTGTATTGCCAGTCATCTGTCATTTTCTGCCGGCCCCATTTTCATTAGGACGCTCAGAGCGCCATCTATTGGTAAGATTTTCCTTAACATATATGTATATACTTTTTTTTTGTTCCATGATGTTTCCTCCTGTGTCACTAATATAATGGTAATATCCGACGTCATATTGAGCAGTGCTTCTCTCAACAGCGTTTTGAAACTCGAACTTAAGTTATGGACATCCTATACAGGGTGGTCCATTGATCGTGACCGGGCCAAATATCTCACGAAATAAGCGTCAAACGAGAAAACTACAAAGAACGGAACTTGTCTATCTTGAAGGGGAAAACCAGATGGCGCTATGATTGGCCCGCTAGATGGCGCTGCCATAGGTCAAATGGATATGAATACCACTTCAACCGCACACGAGCCATGTGCCGGACATCCATCATGTTGGAAGTACATCGCCATTCTGCCATGCAGGGAAACATCTTGTAGTAACATCGGTAGAACATTACGTAGGAAATCAGCATACACTGCACCATTTAGATTGCCATCGATGAAATGGAGGCCAATTATCCTTCCTCCCATAATGCCGCACCATACATCAACCCGCCAACGTCGCTGATGTTCCACTTGTCGCAGCCATAGTGGATTTTCCGTTGCCCAATAGTGCATATTATGCCAGTTTACGTTACCGCTGTTGGTGAATGACGATTCGTCGCTAAGTAGAATGCGTGCAAAAAATCTGTCCTCCTACTGTAATTTCTCTTGTGCCTAGTGACAGAACTGTACACGACGTTCAAAGTCGTCTCCATGCAATTCCAGGTGCATAGAAATATGGTACGGTTGCAATCGATGTTGATGTAGCATTCTCAACACCGACATTTTTGAGATTCTCGATTCTAGCGCAATTTGTCTGCTCCTGGTGTGCGGATTAGCCTGGAAGCAGCTAAAACACCTACTTGGGCATCATCGTTTGTTGCAGGTCGTGGTTGACGTTTCACATGTGGCTGAACACTTCCTGTTTCCTCAAATAACGTATCTATCCGGCGAACGGTTCAGACACTTGGATGATGTCGTCCAGGATACCGAGCAGCATACATAGTACACGCCCGTTGGGCATTTTGATCACAATAGCAATAAATCAACACAATATCGACCTTTTCCGCAACTGGTAAACGGTCCATTTTGACGCGGGTAATGTATTACGAAGCAAATACCGTCCGCACTACCGGAATGTTACGTGATACCACGTACTTATACGTTTGTGACTATTACAGTGCCATCTACCACAAAGCGAAAAAAGAGGTACAACTAAAACATTCATATTTCTTTACGTACTACACGAATATGTAATAAAAAATGGGGGTTCCTATTAAAAAAAAAAAACGCAGCTGATATCCGTTTTACCTATGGCAGCGACAACCATAGCGCCGTCTGGTTTTCCCCTTCAAGACAGACGAGTTCCGTTCTTTGTAGGTTTTTCGTTTGATGCTTATTTCGTGCCCAGTCACTATCAATGGACCACCCTGTATATATATTCTGTTTTATCAAAAATGGACACACTTGTCTGCAGACAGTTATCAACTATCCTCATTTCTACAAAATATACAATATTTCCGCCTGCGAATTGCTATTTTTTGGTGTCTCAGACTGAGCATTTTTTGGCAACATGAACCAACTTTAGGTCTGTTTCCTCTGGATCTTTCACCGGCTAAAAATATGGGAGATCTTTAGAAGAAACAGAGTGAATGTGCACATAGAGGTTTTCAGACTCATTTGAGCCTTTATCAGCACTCATATTTAGACAGTTTGGAATGCATTACGACGTGTCTGCTGCGGCTGGCCGAGCTTGACATGATGGAGGAAACCTCAGCGTGCGATTACATTCAACCTGATATAGAGGACGCACCCAAATGTATTTTGACCTGTTTCTCTGTAGTAAAATACCTTTGTCAGTATTGGAAACCCTGGTCAATGTTAAAGTTAAATACTCTGGAATTTATTTCAAGACTGTACTTTTAAATCTGTTAATGCTTGTAGAGGACATTCATTAACGTTACAACCATTTTACATCAGTCAAATTACTTTTAAATTTTAATATGAAGCGACAGCGCTGAAGTTTGTCTTTAATATATGACAATGAAACTTTTTGTTTACTCTGTAACTACGGGAAATTATATATTATACTCGCAAGGCAGGAGACGCAGCACTTGTGGAAAAACAGCTGTGAGGGCGGACCGTGAGTCCTGCAGAGTTCGTGTCTAGGTCTGGCACGCAGTTTTAATCTGCCACGAAGTTTCATGTAACACACACCGCTGCAAAGTGAAAATTTCATTTTGGCTATTATACATAGTTTGTATTTTAAGCTGTATCATATTGTAAGCATATTATTAGAATCCAACCTTTCTTTGATTTCACATTTTTTAACAGATCTAAAAATGGTCGCCTTCCCTGCAGCTAGTCAGTTTCAGATGACAAAGTCAGCAATGGACAGAGTATGTACAGTAGGTCACTCTAATGCAGAAATGTGAACTGAAATACTATTCATTGTCAGGAAAAATTCACAAGACGAAGAGATGGAAGGCAGCATGAAACTTGTTGGCCGACGTTACGGCTAACAAAAGATAGCCAGGCAGAGATTTTAAGCGTCTACCACTCACTAGCTTTTATCCATTCCTTGCAAATTCTACAGGAGCTCACCAACGGTGCTTTGAATGTATCACCTCCGTATCGGCATATATGGCGAAGACCAGACGTCAGCGGAAGAAAAGCTACCATATACGTGATGTGACATGTGATGATTGTAAGTTTACGTAGTGCCTTGCCACTGGACATTGTTTAAATATTAGCCTTTTAGTTCCATATGTAGTGACCAGCAGAGTGATAGTGCGTTGGCACCGTATATTTAGCCATAAGAAGTGGTAGATGGGGAAGCATTGTATTATATGGTTGTTCCGATATAGTGTAACGTCACATCTCCATTAACGGGTTCCTGTGGCGACCGTTCTGTATCCGACGCCAGATACATGTTCTACAAATCTGAAAGCCGAGATTACGAACAGTCATGATCTCTTCTGTAACAGCGGTTGTGTTTTGAAGTGTATGGAGGTGTAATGCCGCAGCTGAGTAGCAGGAACCTCCATTCTTTTTCATGGGCCACTCATGTTCTATGTCAACTGACGCTTAAAAAAGTACAAGCAGAAATTTAACTTTGCAGATCCCGCCATTCTGACTCTCGTAACCGTTTTCCAGGGGAGAATTGAGTTCCGTGCTAAGAGAACTTTTCTCATTGTCCTTAATGGAAATAAGAGAGTAAACTGCCGGTTTTCTTTGCTAACGGTATGAAGGGGATTGGAAATTTACTGCGAATCGTGAAATGAAGCTACTGAGCCCCTAAAGAGAAATACTAGATATGCTGGAGGTGACGAGTTATATGAATAACATTGACCAGTAAAACATGAATCTTTATTATCACAATGTGATGTCTCTTGTTTCAGTTTACTGCTACTTTTTTGTTAGAAAAACTGTAAGTATTGCTCTTTTCTACAATAACTTGATTTAAAATTATGATAAAAGCCACAATATAATAAGTCGTCTTGATGATAGATAAAGCATTTATCAGAGGACTTTAAAAACTAAGTTACACATTGCGCTAGTTTAAGGTCGCAGCACACGATACTATTCTGATCCTAAGCTTTCGTTCAGAACTGTGCTGTACGTCTTCAGAAGCGTTTCCCCTCCCAGTTGAGTCTTACCGACTGACGGGTTGGGTGTCTGAGAGTGAAATATATACTCTAGGAAAAGAGGCGTGGCCGGAGTTATACGTGATAAGCGGAAATGATCCTTATCAAACATAAAACTTGACTATCGATTGTCATCTTGTCAAACATAAAAAAGTTTAGCAGTACTGCAGAGCTACTGTCCACATTTCGCTAAGTTTCGTGGTCTATGTATTTCAGTGGTCCCTCTACACACCGTAGTCACAGATAAAATTTATTCTTCAGAAAACTTCACTTGGCTTCCTGGCTGGAAAGCATGCTCTGATATACAAGATTTGTCTATTTTCCGTACTCTGCAAAGACGTCTGGGTTCCTTTAGTGTAGGGTGGAACCCATCCATGTCCACACCGGCATGAAGGGCAACACAAAAGTTCTACTGCCATTTCACTAAATAAGGCCTTCGCAGGACGTGTGTAATGCAGTGGCCGGTCGGAGTGGCCAAGCGGTTAAAGGCGCTACAGTCTGGAACCGCGCGACTGCTACGGTCGCAGGTTCGAATCCTGCCTCAGGCATGGATGTGTGTGGTGTCCTTAGGTTAGTTAGGTTTAAGTAGTTCTAAGTTCTAGGGGACTGATGACCTTAGAAGTTGAGTCCCATAGTGCTCAGAGCCATTTGAACCATTTTGTAATGCAGTGTTTGTGTACGTCTGGTTATGATTAAGTTCTCCTCGTCCGGAGAAAGATTGGGTCGAAAATTGAAGGAAAGGTAGCGGTTTGAAGGGCAGAGGAAACGAAGTGCCAAGGCAAGAGCCTAGGGAAAGAAAACCTCTTCGATAGTCGTGGCGGGTAGTACAAGAAGTAGGAGGTTGCTTGCTATCTGCGACAGATCACGCAAGGGTTAGGTGCTTTGGAAGTGGGTATCATGCAGGCGGATACCTTTGACGTTGCAGGGTGTTGTCACTCGGCGGCTGCACCTGAGTGCCGGCGTTGTCTTCTCGGCCAGCATCATCGTACCTGTAACAGTCGTGTTCGTCATCACTCCGATAGGTCACGCACCGGATGCACAGTGTAGGGTAGTACAGGCGGTTTGGTTTTGCATTAGTGTGCGAGTTTATCGCCTTCCCTGCTGTTGCCTGTTGGTCGGTTGTGAGAGCAACTGGCATGTCCATGAAGTATTGCTAATGTGCAGGGGTTGCCAAAATTGTCACCTGTGAGTGTGTGTTAGCTCGCCATATGTATTTAGGTTCTGGCTAACAGTATGTATCCACAATCCTCTTTGTTGTTCCAATTAAACTGCACCAATTGTACACGGAATTTTATATACGACACATGCTGACAGAAGAAGGCGGTTATACTTTACGGATCCTATTTTTTTGTTGGTCTAAAAACCGGTCTAATGACTTATTTCTGTAAAGTCTTTCATGTCTTGTCCGTTACGTTTCTAATAAAGGGAAGAGAAACTGCAATCTCCTATCGTTGTTTTTCATGCTCGTTCTTCGGCCTTCCGTTATTTGCGCGTAGAATTCTGTTTACTTTTTTCCTTGGACACCCATTTTTCTCGAAATCCCCCTTTTACATATTTTAATTCGGCGTCCACGTATTCCGGCGTGCAAATTCTTTTGGCTTTGTCGACAAGAATTTTAATGACACTTCTATTTTGTTGTGGATGGTAATTACAGTTCTTATGTAAATATCTGTCCATGTGCGTTACTTTTCGAAAAACGTAATGTACCATACTTCCGTCGGTCTGTCTCACGACGAAAGTATCCAAGAAAGGTATTTTGTTATGCTGTGAGCCGGCCGCTGTCGCAGAGCGGTTCTAGGCGCTACAGTCCGGAAACGCGCTGCTGCTATGGTCCGAGCTTCGAATCCTGCCCCGGGCACCGATGTGTGTGATGTCCTTAGGATAGGTAGGTTTACGTCTAGGAGACTGATGACCTCAGATGATAAGTTCCATAGTGCTAGAGCCCTTTGAACCATTTTGGGCCGTGAATACGCGGCTAAAGGAACACAAAAGTCTTTGCCGACTAGGGAAAATGAACGAATGTGCTGTAGCAAAACATGCGCTCCCGTCAGGAAGTCACAAAGTAAAGTTTTTGGTAACAAAAATTTTATCTACGACGAGAAAGTTATTATCTATGGCTATGTAGAGAAGCAATTGAAATGTATATACATAGGGATAATTTTAACAAGAAAAAATAGAGCATGTATCTTAGCGCCATATGGATAGTAGCTCTAGCTCTGTAGAATCGGTGAACAGTTTTTTATACTTGATAGGAGGACATTCAATAGTTCAGTTCTATATTTGACAAGAATCATCTCCGTTCATCACGTGTACATCTTGCTACTTCCCCTTTTCTACAGTATAAACACTGAAGTGCCGAAGAAATTGATATAGGCTTACAATTCAAATACAGAGATATGTTAACAGGCAGATTACAGCACTGCCGTCGGCAGTGTCTGGTGCAGTTGTTACATCGGTTACTGCAGTTACGATGGCAGGTTATCAAGATTTAAGTGAGTCCTAATGTAGTGTTATAGTCGACGCATGAGGATGGGACACAGCATTCATTTCACGTGTGTACCGTGATTATCAGGAATCTGGTAAAACATTAAATCTCCGACATCGCTGCGGTCAGAAAAAGATCCTGCAAGAAAGGGACCAACGACGACTGAAGGACATCGTTCATCGTGACAGAATTCCAACCCTTCCGCAAATTACTGCTGATTTCAGTGCTGGGAAATCAACAAGTGTCAGCGTGCGAACCATTCAACGAAACACCATCGGTATGGGCTTTCGGAGCCTAAGACCCATTCGTGTACCCTTGATGACTGCACGACACAAAGCTTTACGCCTCGCCTGGTCACGTCAGCACCGACATTGGACTCGTGATGACTGGAAATATGTTGCCTGGTCGGTCGGGGCTCGTTTCAAATTGTATCGAGCTGATGGACGTGTACGGGTATGGAGGCAGCCTCACTATTCCATTGACCTACATGTCAGCTGGAGAGTGTTGAAGCCGGAGGAGGCTCTGTAATGTGATGAGTATGCAGTTGGTGGGGTATAGGACCCCTGACACATCTAGATACGACTCTGCCAAGCGACACTTTCGTAAGTATCCTGTCTGATCACCTAAATCTGTTCATGTCCATTATGCATTTCGACGGACTTGGGCAATTCCAGCAGGACAATGCGGCACCCCACATGTCCAGAATTGCCATAGAATGCTCCAGGAACAATCGTCTGAGTTTAAGCACTTCCGCTAGCCACCAAACTCCGACATAAACATAATTGAGCATACATAATTATTATTGAGCATATATGGGATGTCATGCAACGTGCTGTTCAGAAGAGATCTCCATTCCCTCGTACTCTTACGGATCTATGGCAACCCTGCCGGATTCATGGTGCCATTTCCCTCCAGCACTATTTCAGACATTAGTTGAGTCCATGCCACGTCGTGTTGCGGCATTTATGCACTCTCGCAAGTGAACCAGTCTCTTTGGCTCCTCAGTTCATGTGGCACCGAGACGTCAGGTGGCTGGACTCAGTGGAGGGGAACGCCTCTGAATAAGTGCAGCGCAGTTCATTACGGAACGTTAGGAACAGAATAGTTTCGTGGAACATGAGCTTATATCCCGAAAGGTTTACCAGCAGCAATAACATCCTGTCGTGAAAGCCTTCATTCTATCCTATGTTACACGTTGTTACGAGAAGTCTGCTAACTTTTATTGAGAGCTGCACTACGCTTTAAAGTGACGCAGATACATGACACTTTTTTTCAGTACAGATCCCATGTCTCTGTAAACAACGGTCGGAACTTTCTACCAACCGTTCGATTCCTTGAAGATAGAAATCCGTTCGTGGGTCATAGAGGCATTCGAGGACCGTTGTGTGATGGTCCTTCTCGTTGGAAAATCTGATTACCGCAAATCAATTCCTCCGTGGTCGATGTCGACGGCTTTCTGGTCGATACACTACATTGGATCCGTATACCTCCACAGTTTCACTATGAATCTGTGTGCAGTTTAGGTGTACCGTTCTGCGGTTCCATTTACCGCGTAATTTAGGTTCGACACCGTGATGCACCCGTTATCCGTGCCGCAGCGGACCTGTGTGCGTAAGAAACATTTATTCTCCTTGACAACGGGCCACTCTTGCTGCGTTGTGGTCGGGGACGTCGTATGTAGTAACTTTCTGAAGTGGCTACGTAGTTTTCGTGAGCCTATGGATCTATCTGTAGCATTTGGTTTAAGCGCAGAAGGAAATAGATAAATTAAAAATGAAATGCCTGCAGTGATTCTAGTGGCCACTGAGTTAATTTTTGATAGATCTCTAGTACACGATATTGTGTTAATTATAATTGATTATACTAGCTTATATCTCTTTCGTACAGATTAGAGAATTTTTTTACGGTATAGTGGCAACGAAGTATATCCAGTTTCTTGAATATATTTCGTATTATGACTAGTTTAGTTGCAGAAAAAAAATGTGTTTCATTATCTCTCCACTGCATTAAGTTATTTGGAGATTATTCAGTTGTTTAGTAAACAACATTTAAACACCATTTAAAAATAAATGAATAAATGATAAATACACCTACATGTTCGTACCAGTCAAACGAATTAAACATCGAAGTAGCCTGAGATTAAATTTTTGTACTGTAAGAAAGGAATTAGTTAAATATGCGAATATTGATAGTGTATCATAGGTCAGGACAAATGGTTTCAAATAATTTGATAACTTTTCGGATGACTCAGTGAAGCAATACAATGATGCTAATTTTGTAAAACAAGAGACAGTAAACTGAAGAAATATGTTCTGGTCCTATCGGCTTTGTGTAACTTGTTATAGACAAGAAAATTGTTAATTTTCTTCAGTGAAGTAATAAGGACTGCAAGTGGTTTCCAATTCCTGATGTTTTCTCGATGTTATTCTTTCTTGGCAGTTTTCAGATCTCAGGTTAAATCGATGCTTCTAGAGCATACCGTAAGTTATGAAATTATGTTCTTCGTTACGTCTGGAGTGAACAAGAAAATTTCATACACAAATGAAATGCTGTCTGAGGACATTTTACAAAATTTTTGGTTAAACTGAGAGAATTAATTCACAAATCTTTTGGTAAGATGTTATACAACAATTTCAAACTGTCTTTTTTGAAATACAGGTAGTGTTTTCGACTGCGAAGTTTCGCATTAAACGTTTTTCCGATGAAGAATTGAAACTAACTAATCAAACATTGTTGCACTGCAACAGTTCGTTAAGATCACATTATTCAATCGATGTAATATAACTAAATTATTTATTATTACATATTCTACTGCTACAACCTACAGTGGATTATTCTGATACCAAACGGGTATAAGGGGCAGTCATATGAAAACGAGACAAGCGAAAAAGGTAAGGGAACTGTTACTTCAAAAGTGATCGCAATAAGCATGTTCCTTTCCATACCTTGTTGGCCAGCGTGTTGTCCTCCATACTCATGATGTGCCGAGCATATTTCAGTGTTATATTCAGTACTGTGTTTGAATCTCGCTCAACACTCGCTTACAGCTCCTGCCTTCATTTGTGTATCCAGACATCGCCTTGTTTTCTCGTGCCACGGATATCTCCCAAGATCTTTCGTTCCTCCTTCTCCAGCCAGATAAGGCCCTCTTGTCCAGTGTGGTCGTTTCTATTTTACACGATGCGCTATTTCTGGTTTTTGACATAATTTCTCAGTTTGATATTCCTGGATAGGTATTCCTTTCCATAGATTGTTTCGCAATATATGGAGAGTTTGGGACATGTGCAGTACACTCTGTAGGTCTGTAACTTGTCTATTACGTTACCCCCATGTGGTGGAAGCTGTTCGCATTCTCCATCACTTGACCTATAACCTTCCCGCTTGCTTCTACATTCAGGACCTAGGCCTTAATGTACGCTGCCTTGAACCGACTTCCGCTGCAACAACAGCAAGATTTTCCTGTGCCGTTTTTGTACCTTCTTCGTTTTCTGCATCTACATCTACATCCATACTCCGCAAGTCACCTGACGGTTTGTGGCGGAGGGTGCCTTGAGTACCTCTATCGGTTCTCCCTTCTATTCCAGTCTCGTATTGTTGGTGGAAAGAAGGATTGTCGGTATGCCTCTGTGTGGGCTCTAATATCTCTGATTTTATCTCTGATTTATATCTCTTCGCGAGATATACGTAGGAGGCAGCAATATACTGCTTGACTCCTCGGTGAAGGTATGTTCTCGAAACTTCAACAAAAGCCCGTACCGAGCTACTGAGCGTCTCTCCTGCAGAGTCTTCCACTGGAGTTTATCTATCATCTCCGTAACGCTTTCGTGATTACTAAATGATCCTGTAACGAAGCGCGCTGCTCTCCGTTGGATCTTCTCTATCTCTTCTATCAATCCTATCTGGTACGTATCCCACACTGCTGAGCAGTATTCAAGCAGTGGGCGAACAAGCGTACCGTAACCTACTTCCTTTGTTTTCGGATTGCATTTCGTTAGGATTCTTCCAATGAATCTCAGTCTGGCATCTGCTTTACCGACGATCAGCATTATATGATCATTCCATTTTAAATCACTCCTAATGCGTACTCCCAGATAATTTATGGTATTAACTGCTTCCAGTTGCTGACGTGCTATGTTGTAGCTAAATGATATGGGATCTTTCTTTCTATGTATTCGCAGTACGTTACACTTGTCTACATTGAGATTCAATTGCCATGCCCTGCACCATGCGTCAATTCGCTGCAGATCCTCCTTTATTTCAGTGCAATTTTCCATTGTTACAACCTCTCGATATACCATAGTATCATCCGCAAAAAGCCTCAGTGAACTTCCGATGTCATCCACAAGGTCATTTATGTATATTGTGAATAGCAACGGCCCTACGACACTCCCCTGCGGCACAATGAAATCACTCTTACTTCGGAAGACTTCTCTCCATTTAGAATGACATGCTGCATTTCTTGTAGCACTGCCATATCACTGGCAAAGGCTAGGTAGTCTGGTATGGTGTTATGTTTTATTTTCTGCCCAGTCTGAACAGAAACGGTGAAACACATGTCCTTGACTAACTCTGGTCTCTGTTTCAAATCTTTCCGACCCTGAGCTTCTGGACCCTTACTAATTCGTGTCTTACGAATATCTCCATGTGATTTAATTATTTTTGAAAAGAGACATTTTTCCTTGAAGGTAATGACCGACTTGTCTCATATTGGGTATATATATTCACAGCTACGGCGATTACTTTTGAAATAATAAGCATTTGCTTACTTTTCTTCTATCTGTCTCGTTTACATTTGACTGGCATTTATGTAAGTCATATCTTTAAATTCACTTGACTATCATAAAAAAAACACTTCCTCGCTCCATATCGTATGCCTCTCGGTGTAAGACGTTGCCTGTGAATAACTGCCAACGAAATTACGACACACACACTCTTTAAACTCCAGGCTGCTGCTCCACGTGTTCAACACGGGCATAACGTGTACCTTACGACCGGCGGAAAGTGTTCGTAAAGACCGGGTCCCTCTTGCCTGCCTGTATTTACATATTCTCGTAAAACACTGTGTGTGGCGAGCCCGTGCACTTTATTGCGAGCTGGTCCACTGCATTATATGGTAATAACTGTCAGACGAAACTACTGTAGGGTGAAATACGAAAGTCAGGTCGATGGGGCTTCCGGCCTTTCCGAGATTCCTCGTGTGGTACTGCGGTAACCATGTTATTCCCGGAACTGGGCTGACTCGCGTTGTAACGCCAACTCAGCCACTTGGATTCAACGAATAAATTAGGTTCCGCACTGTGGAGTTTTGTTTAGAGAAGAAAAGTGAAAGACAGATAAATACGCATGGTTTTACTTTCATTGGCTCGTCTCCTCCCAGACACATCATAGAATGTCTATTGTGCTCAGAAGACACATATAAGTAGAAGATTCGAAATCCAGTCAGGTATTCTTACTCTGCAACCCATTCTAGTCGCAAACATCCCTGTTTTTATTTGATTTACAAGTACTGTAATATTCGCGCCGTATTATTTGTACAGTATTTTTGGTTGTCTGTTGTCCTCCATAAAGTTACTACGCTCTCTTCAGTTTCTTCTGTATTTTATGTTTTTTATTCAGAGACATTAATTCTAATACTACCCTTATTTCAGTATTTCACTTTCGGTTTTGTCTTAATTATTCTGCTACAAGAGTGATAAGTCTTATTTTCGAAGTGCAGCTTCCTAGAGTATCCTTTCTTTGTCTCTATCCAGGTTTCAATTCTGTAGATGAAAACTGCGACCAACAGTGTTTCACAAATTTTCAGAAATGTCTCTTTCTGTACTCTCGATTAGAAAAGTATTGGCTGAAAAAAAAGGCATTGTTATTTTACATTTTGCAATTAACGTGTGTTAAGGTTGCTCTACAAAAAAAAATAAACTTTCTTAAAAATGGCATGATTCTAGTTTAGTAAAACCTTGAACACTAAGGAAAATATTAAAAGTAACCTACTGGCACAACAGGTGTTAAACACAGAGGCTACTGTCCTTACAAATGTCTTAGCATGCAAATACCGCAGTCAATATTTTTAAAGATATTGCGTGGTGCCCCTTTAAAATAAAAATATACGTTATATAATAGCCAAAAGTATTTGTCCGTCAAACACACCAATACATGCAACATATTTTTTTGCAAAAAACAACGTAACATACAAGGAGTGCTAAGTACACGGAAAGTCACGTTTAAAATATATAAAAGACCTCAGTGGATAGTTGTCCTGTCGAGTTTTAAGAGGCTTCGTGCAGTACCCTATTAACATGAAAGAAACAAAAACATTCAGAGCGAGTAAATTGCTTATGACTCTAAGCTACGTACTGCAAAATAAGGAAACAGTAGATTACCTCGTAGACACCAAAAGCGATCAGACCTACACCAGTGGCCGGCCGGAGTGGCCGTGCGGTTCTAGGCGCTACAGTCTGGAGCCTGGCGACCGCTACGGTCGCAGGTTCGAATCCTGCCTCGGGCATGGATGTGTGTGATGTCCTTAGGTTAGTTAGGTTTAATCAGTTCTAAGTTCTAGGCGACTGATAACCTCAGAAGTTAAGTCGCATAGTGCTCAGAGCCATTTGACCCATTTGAACCTACACCAGTGTATCATAGAATATAAACATGTAAGAAATGCCGCTGTATATATTTTCGCTTGCACAATAACACTGGGTATCGGCTGGACAACAAGAGTCGTACAGCGAGTATGCGCCGCTCATGGCAGATGGCACCACGGGAAGAGAATTAGAGTTATTTTAACAGCCAAACGTTGTAATGAGTTACAGATACGAACCGCGGAAAATTAACAAAATTCGTTGTTAAAATATAAATAATGTGCTTATATACATAGTTTTTAAAGAGTAGAGATGAGTAACGATTTAAAAATTAAAATTTGTAAAGTACTTGTGGTAGTAGCATAGTGGAGTAAAAATGTTTTCTATTGAAGCATATTATTTTTTCGTTCTTTTCTTATATACAAGCTCTTTGTAAACTGAATGAGTCATAGACTCCGCCAAAGGTAAATTAACGAGTTGTTTTGTGCCAAGGACAATATTTTGATACATCGTTAAACATCTGAACGAAACAAAGTAAGAAATACGCTCTACACGTTATGCATTCCTGTATCTTCACCCTTTTGTTCCGAGAAGTGGTAGCGTACGGAAGTATGATTGGATCCATCGTACCAGCATTATTAAAATCGCGTATTTCGACCGGTCATTAAAATTGTTATAAATAGTTATTTGAAAAACAATATTTATTCGCACGATTAAGAGATCAGCTCTTATTTGTTCATCATTTCACTCTTCGCCGGGATCCTGCATCAAGAGGTTCGGTGCACACAAGAAGAATTTACGGAGTATTTGGAGGAGCGTTCCTGCATCGACATTGTCACAATCAGGATGAAATACAATGGAATTAATATGAAGCAGTATGTTATGCAAATTATATTTGTTGACCTCGAATGTATTGATACTAAAGGTCTGTTGATATTGGTATCAGTTAAAGTTCACCAAGGATTGTGCACGGATTCATAAATTACCATCAAGTTTCTTTCAAATGTTCTTTCCAATCAATTTTACCAATTATTCAAGCTTTTATTAATCAATTTCCTTCACACCACATCTACCTATTCAGTATTAAAGGATCTCCTGACGTAAATTTACTGGATTAAATGGAATAGATCTATGTCAAAAAACTGCATATGCAAAAATGCAGAGTTGCGACATAGGTGTACTGGAAAGGTGTCCCACGATAACTGGAGGCCCTTAAATAATCAGGACAACAAAGCATTGAATGTTAGGCTATGTTGAAAAGTACACTTCAGTAAAGTACATGATGCTAAGAATATGAAACAGGAAAAAATTGGGAGATAAAGGAATACAAAACGTGTCATTGCAAATAGGCCAGAGTCAGCTGTACGTATATCACATGATAAAAAGCATAGCTCATAAGGCAAAGTTCGAACGTATATAAATAACAAACCACTGTATTTGAGCAAAAAGGGTGCGAGGTGGCACCCCTCGACAGTTTGATACCCAGGAGTTAACTATTTAGGGAAAAATAGTGGTTGTAATGTGCCAATTGGAAATTTGAGGTGCATTACGGATTTATTTCGCTTCAACTCATTATAGAGTGACAAAGCAGCATTTTTATGTTTATTACTATGTGAAATTGTATGAAGGTGTTATATGTTTGTTGTATTTATGATGTAGGAAAAATAGTTTGTGAGAGATTATGTCGCGACAGTGGGCAAGACCAAAGATGATTATACACCGCGTTGCCGTACGGGAAAGATGCTGATGGGCTGTCAACGGGGTGGCCGCTATCCGACGACGAGACGGTCACGAACAAAATTAAATTAATTGTTAAAAGTATGGTTAACGCTCTTCGTTTACTAGCCTAAATGGTTCCAAATGGTGTTATACGTATCACATAGAAGTATGGTTTTAACTACGGTAGGAATAACACCCACTGGTACCATGGGTAAGGTTGCGGCTGTGGTATAGAATCCTTAGAGTGGCTAATTCGAAGCATGTTATCTGGGTAGAAATACACGTAATATAAAAAATAACGGCTCTATCAAATCTCCCGCTGGAGTCCCATCCGCAAGAGCGTCCTGAATACAAATCTGCTCAGACAATCGGTAAGTTGAGATTTTGTTCAGTAAACAGTAGTGCAGAATTGTGTCAGATGTCTTCCTGAAGTCAAGGGGCAGATCGTCAACCTGAACAACGCTAACCTCGGCGGTATGGACCTCATGGACGAAAAGATCGAGCTGAGTTTCACAAAATCTCTGTAACGGACTTCATCTCAAGTTTTATAGAGCAAATTTGAGTTCAATAATTTCATAATAAGTGAGCATGAAACAACTTTCAAAATTCTAGACCAGATCAATGTACGCGATATAGGCTTATAATTATGCCCCGGGACTCCTCGAAAACGATAATGACCTGTGTTTCTTCGCAGTCACTAGGTACCCTTAATTGCTCCAGGGTTCGCGGCTATACCATTGGTAGAAGGGAAGGAAGTTCTCGACTCCCGTCAGTGGTATCAGTTTGATAACATTACATTTGTCTTGTTATTAAATATCTGTAAGTTGTATGACGCACAGACTCTGTACGTAGTTGATACGTTACTCTTTCACATTATTCTCAATGATCATCTACAGATAGCATCATAAGTATACTGTCTGTATTTTTAATATCAAAACGGTAGTTCATTTCCCCATTCCGAAAGGGTTTCGTTGATATCGGTATTAAAAACGGTGTATGACAAGCTGTACCCTTGTAAACCTGGGTGATGGTCTGTTTATTTTTTACTAGCGGTACCTGGCTACGTATTGCTGTGACTCAGTCTGGTTAAACTCAAAAGAAAGAACAGAGAAAGCAAATGTTTTTAACATGTATGAGAATTGAATACATGTCATAGTCTCCTTCTACCCCCATGTCCCTGTCCACCTTCTCTTCTCCCCTTGTAAGTCTCCTCCTTCTTCCCCTCTCTCTGTCCATCTTCTCCTACCCCATAAAATCCTGGTCTCTTTCGTTCCCTGTCCATCTGCTCCTTTCCACTATGTCCATTTCTCCCCTCACCCACCCACTCTGACGTGGAGTCCCTTCTATTGTTATTCCGAATTCACATTCCTTTGTGTTAGTCCAGTCATAAGCAGTGTGTCAGAAATACCAGTTTATTTTTTCTGAAAAAACCGTCTCTCAGGATGGAAGCAAAACAGCGCATTCTGGTGTGTACAATTTATGTTTAAAATAAGGAGAAAGAATATAAATGGGAGAAACAGTGTATATAATGACTTAAATGCCCCACTACTATAGTTAAACTTCCGGCGGCAAAGAAATTGCTTATATTTACAGTAGAGTATTTTCTTTCTCGTAGTCAGTTTCAATAGAAAACCTGTGAAATGTTGTTTTAAAAAAATTGCGTAGTACACGTCTACCTGAATGTTTAATAGAGAATCATTTAAAATTAGAAGTAAATCGTGCAAGAACGTTTGGAGAATTTTGCTAGAGATCAGCAGCGTTTGCATGGAGTTGTCAGTGCTACCAGATAATTAACACTGCGTGGAATAGCCGCAGAAATCGATGTGGGACGTAGGACAAACTTATCAGTTAGAACAGAGCGGCGAAATTGTGCGTTAATAGGACATGGCAGCAGACAACCGACGCGAGCGCCTTTATTAAAAACACGGCATCGACTGCAGCTCCTCTCTTAGGCTTGTGAGCATATCGGTTCGACTCTAGACTACTGGACAGCTGTGATCTGTTCAGATGAATCACAATCTCAGTTGGTAAGAGGTCACGGTAGGGTTAGTCTGTGGCACAGACTACACGAAGCGATAGACACAGGTGTCCACAAAACACTGTGCAAGCTGGGGGTGGCTCTACAGTGATGTGGGCTGTGTTTACATCTGGTTCAACTGAACAGCTCAGTGACTAGAAACGGTTGTGTTCGGCTACTTGGAGACCATTTGTTCGCAAATAACGATGGAATTTTTATGGATGACCTTGCACCAGATGCTCGCGGTCGGTTTGCAGAACACTTTTGCAAAACATTCTGGGCAATTCGAGCGAATGATTTGGTCACCCATATCACCGGACACGAATCCCATCGAGCATTTGTGGGCATAATCTAGAGTTAAGTTCATGCATAAAATCCTGGTCCGGCACCATTTTCACGATTATGTGCGCCTATAAGTCCGCATGGCTCAATGTTTCTCCAGGGAATTTCGAACGACTTACTGAGTCCGTGCCACGTATAGTTGTTGCACTACACTGACAAGGGAACCTCTCCATCGCACCCCCTCAGATTTAGTTATACGTTGGCACAGTGGATAGGCATTGAAAAACTGAACACAGCTCAATCGAGAAAACAGGAAGAAGTTGTGTGGAACTATGAAAAAATAAGCAAAATATACAAACTGAGCAGTCCATGTGCAAGATATGCAATATCAAGGATAGGGTCAGCTCAGGAGCGCTGCGGTCCCGTGGTTAGCGTGAGAAGCTGCGGAACGAGAGGTCCTTGGTTCAAGTATTGCCTCGAGTGAAAAGTTTACTTTCTTTATTTTCGCAAAGTTATGATCTGTCTGTTCGTTCATTGACGTCTCTGTTCACTGTAATAAGTTTAGTGTCTGTGTTTTGCGACCGCAGTGCAAAGCCGTGCAATTAGTAGACGAAAGGACGTGCCTCTCGAATGGGAACCGAAAACATTTGATCGCACGGTCATAGGTCAACCGATTCCTCCACTGGAAAGCACGTCTGATATATTCTATACGACACTCATGTGCGTCACATGACAGGAATATGTTGTCGACCCACTTAACTTGTACACTTGGCAATGGGTAAAAAGATTCTTCTACCTTGCCCGATTTAGGTTTTCTCCCAAAAAGTGATGAAAACATAAGAGTTTGTCATATAAACTGCAACAAATGAATGCAACGGTTTCACAGTCGCACAGTTTTCCGTGTGCTCTGTCAAAACCTATGTTTTTAAGGTTTTCAAATTTTTCCGTGTGTAGACCTTCAAATCCTGCACATGTCCAAGCAAATCTGAGCATGTGCTGGAATTTTGGAGAGCGAAGTTGATTACGTGTGAGTGCCTGAACTTTGATAATTGACACACGATCACGTAAGCAATGCTGCTCTGTGTACCTGTGCAGCTTCAAAAAATCATAGAATCTTTTCACATAGTATTTCACTTGCCGAAAACCAAACACATCTAACGGTTGCACAAGAGGTGTACAACCTGGAGGAATGGTAATCACGTCTACTTCCACACTAAAATTGTACAATGCCTGATCCTTCTGTCCCGTATAGCTGTCAAGAAGAAAGGCAAAATCTTTGTCCGCGTAAGGAGCAATCACACGTTCTTTCGTCTACTAATCGCACGGTTTTGCGGTGCGGTCACAAAACACAGACACTAAACTTATTACAGTGAACAGAGACGTCAATGAACGAAAGGACAGATCATAACTTTGCGAAAATAAAGACAGTAAACTTTTCACTCGAGGGAAGACTTGAATCAAGGACCTCTCGTTTCGCAGCTGCTCACGCTAACCACAGGACAACTGCGCTCCTGAGCTCACACTGTCCTTGATGTTGCCTATCTTGCGCATGGACTACTCAGTTGGTATATTTTGCTTATTTTTTCATGGTTCCACACAACTTCTTCCTGTTTTCTCGATTGATCTGTGTTCAGTTTTTCTAGGCCTATCCACTGTGCCAACTTATAACTAAATCTAAGGGGGTGCGTGGGGAGGTTCCCTTGTGAACAAAAGGAGGTGGCCTGCGATTGTTGTCACCTCACTGTATGATTCTCATAGTTCGTGAATTAACTCCTAAACGAACCGAGCTCACTGGCGTACATTTTACCGAGGCCTGTGTTAGTTAACAACCGTTTACAAACAAGAATGATCAATTTACTGTCTAAATTTTACCTCCCAAACATTTCGTCGTAAATTTTGAAGTAGTAACGTAGTGCTTACTGCGCATGTTTTTTTGACGCACTGGTATAGTATCTTTCTGAATCATCGACATTATGTGTAAGTCACTTTCATAGTGTCGGTTCTTTAAGAATGGCCTTAATTTTGGTCCCCGACATGATATAGATGCATCGCCAACTTCATGTTGTCCTCTACATACGTGGTACATGTTATGGCCCAATGTTGGGTTCAACATGGAGAAATTGATACCCTGCTATACTGGAAGTAACAAGTTTATTGATGAAAAAATGAAAGCTTCTCTTCTCTTTACTTGAAATTCCATTACAGTATCGCAAGATATAATTCTCAATCGGGCCTCTGTCTTCAGGTGGGTGCTAGGCGGTTGGTCTGGTGGACTGTGGGCCATGGACGGCGAATCACAATCTACTGACGTCACCCTGAAGACACTCACGGTGCGCTAATTTTCTCTGATTGCACGAACTCTAGGATGAGTAGTAGTGCCAAAATCCCGGAGCTGTATTGTAATAGAAGCCAAGTCTCGGTGAAGCACGACGATGATTGCTAACAGATCCTCGTAGTGTCGAAAGCGAAGATCCGACGTTGATGAACTGGTCGGTGTCGGAGAGCAGGCCGCAGGAGGTTCCAGCAGAGACTTCGGTAATCGACCACGGAGAGATGTAAACTCTCTTTCCCTGGTTGTGCACCGACAAAAATATGATCATGAGGCACGGATAAGGTGCGACTGACTTGCGAGCACGAGGAGTTGAAATGGTATCCACGATAGCAGCGTACTGTTGTCGGCAAGGCTGGCCTCGCTCGTGCTGGCTGACAAAGTTTCTGTGGATAACATATCAGACTGTCCGGTTGCTATCCGAGATATTAATTAACGAGCAGGACAAGCACTGGTCAGTGATAAGTTTTCCGGTATGTAAACTGATTTCTAAGGATGACACCTGATGTTCGGCCACCCGCAAGCCACAGGTGTGCGACTGGTTGCTATCTCGTAGGCACATGGGCAGACAGCGGCAGACAAAAACCCACTATAAGTATTGCAATCACGAATACAAGGAACTGTAAATAACTGAAATTGGACCGTTAAGTTAAAGAATACCTGAGTTATTTAGCATCGGTTTCTGATTTCTGGAGGTAGTAAACATTAAGAGTTCCACTGCAAAACGCTTGTTCTAATCCTGTTACATGTAGTGTAGCGTCCACTTTATGGTCCCAGTTCAAATTCACGTGGGGAACAAAAGTAATCCCAGCAGTTCCATAAAATCCGTGAGACATACGTTTCCAGAATGTTGGTCGTTGCTTAAAGTCTATGGCGATTTTCTGTGAATCTCATTCATTTCCAGTTAGTCCATTCTGATGGTCTCTTCGTATTTATGGTGGACAATATTATTGTAAAAAGTGATTCAAATGGCTCTGAGCACTATGGACTTAACATCTGTGGTCATCAGTCCCCTAGAACTTAGAACTACTTAAACGTAACTAACCTAAGGACATCACACACATCCATGCCCGAGGCAGGATTCGAACCTGCGACCGTAGCGGTCACGCGGTTCCAGACTGAAGCGCCTAGAAACGCACGGCCACACCGGCCAGAAATATTATTGTACTGTCTCGGATTTACTATAGATTCGGTGAGAGACTATCGCTTATACGAGGGCTGTTCAGAAAGTAAGCTCCGATTGATCGCGAAATGGGAACCACAGTGAAAATTAGAAATGTTTTATTTTTAACAGTTAGCTACACCATCCAGCTACTTCTCTACGTAGTTGCCGTTCTGACTAAGACATTTGTCGTAGCGTTCTACCAACTTTCCAATACCCTCATCATAAAAGACAGCCGCCAGTGCTTTCCGCCAATTCTCTACGCTGGCCTACAGCTCGTTTTCTGTGCCAAAATGTTGTATTCATAGCCAGCGGTTCATGTGAGCAGAAATGAAACGCAGGGAGAGTCAATTACGGGCTCTATTGTGGGTAGTCAAACATTTCCAATTGAAAACGATGCAGGAGCATCTTCATTGCCCCTTCAGAATGCGGCTGAGAATATTTCCTTGTAGAAGAAACTGCACGACAGTTATGTAATGTTGGCTGTATAGCTTCAGGCGAAATTTCTCACCAGGTCCTCGTACTTGGCGGGAGACACTATTCTCTAGACAACTTTACGCGATCACTGTGAGCTCAGAAATGAGAGGAGTGACGTGATGCTATCTAGGGTCATACTAGAGACACTGCCCAACACATCTGTGCAAAGCTTTATCGGATTATCATAGTCGTTTCCATTTCGCGATCAATCGGTGCTTACTTTCTGAACAGCCCTCGTATATGCAGAAACCAATGGAATGCAGTAGGCTCCGACAAACCAACGACTGATTTCCGCACAAATTGCAGCACAATGAAAACGCACAACAAAACAGATTCGAAATCCATTTTTACAATTTTAGTATGAGTCACTTAGCTTGGATTCAGTTGACGAGAGGCATAAGCAGTTATTTTAAAAAATCTACAAAATCACTGTCATACAAAGAAGAACTAAAAATTTTCTCAACATGGAAATATGCTACTTTTAGTGATCCAGTGAGCAACTCTACAATTCTTTTCTCTCTAACGTTTAGAATTCCTGACGCCACAGGAAGACTCTCACGCTTCCAACGTTTTCATTATAATTTTAATCATAAATGTGAAGTAAATGTAGCATCCAAGAAAGTTCATTGCAAAGAATTAAGATTAAATGTGTGAAACTTCGTTTCGTTTTGTAAAGATATACACTGTCAGGTCATATTCATGTGACCACCTGTAAAAAGCCTGAGTAACCACCTTTCGCAGCGCGCAACGCTGCGAGATGTGCAGGAAGAGAGTCTGTGAGGTTTTTAAGGGACAGATAGTTATGATGAGCCACGTCGACTCCATTTCAGTGGCCATCAGCGATTAATCTCTGATACATGGAGTTGACAGCTCATCGATGTGAGCCTATAAATTCTCGATTCGGTTTAAATCAGAGTAGTTTTTTATTTTCGCGAAATATGGGAGAGAGTGTCACAGAAATGATACAGGATTTGGGATAGACGTCATTAATAGAAAAGCGTTTTTCGTTGCGACGGAATCTTATCACTAAATTCCAATCACCATCTTTCTCCTCCGAATACGAAAATATTTTGTTGACATCGACTTACATAGGGAGGAACGATCATCAAGATAAAATAAGGGAAACCAGAGCTCGTACGGAAAGATATAGGTGTTCATTCTTTCCGCCCGCTATACGAGATTGGAATAAAAGAGAATTGTGAAGGTGGTTCGATGAACCCTCTGCCAGGCACTTAAATGTGACTTGCAGAGTATAGATGCAGATGTAGATAGCCGAGGAAGTACGGTAAACGCATCCTGGCGCTTTTCGCACGACGCACGTATAATGCGAGCTGTGTGACACGTTGCGTTGTCCTGAGGTAGATGTCATCGTGCCAAGAAAAAACAAACAGCATGTATGCACGCACATGGCCCTCATAGGTAGACGTACATTTGCATCGATCCATTCTGCCTTTTAGTATGACGATATCGCCCAGGGGGTGCCACGAAAACATTCCCCAATAGTAATGCTCCCCCCTCCGGACGACTATTACAGCAGGGTGTTTACTTTCAGATATTTCACGCTGTACACTTCAATGGCCGTCTGAATGAATGAGCATAAAAGGTGATTCATTTAAAAAGCTCTACTGTCGCCACTCAGTGCTCATCCAGCTGCGGTATTCGCTTACAAATTCCAACCTTCTTCGACGATGAGCAGCAGTCAGCGTGGGTACATGAACAAAGCACCTGATGCGGAGGTCAATATGCAGGAATGTTCTCCGAAAGGCCGTTGAGCAGACACTGTTGGCAGCACTTTGGTTGATTGGGCGGTCAGGTTCTCAGCAGCTGCATGCCTGTTCGCCCGCACATACCTCCGCAGCCGTCGTTCACCTCAGTCACCTGTTGCCTGTGGTGCGTCACAGTTGCCTCAGTGACGGTTTTGGATAGCGCCAGTTGGCCATGCACAGTGGTCTGTATTTTAACCACAGGGGCGCGTGAACTGACTAAAATCTTAGCCATCCCGCAAATGCTGCCACTCTTCGTAGGAAAGCCAAAGATCACGCCCTTTTCTACATAAGATAAATAGCCACGTTTCCGCATTAAGGCAACGACTGCGCTGTTTTCCGCGTCCACCCCACTGCTAGTGCTTCCAGCTGCCGTCTGTGAGCGGTTAATTCAACTCGACGTTAAACGTAAGTGGTAGTCACATTAACGCCACTGGACCGTGTATAAAGAAAATACCCAAAGTATCTTAGAAACCAGTAATTCAGTGTAATTGTAATTCCGTCAGTAGGCAAATGGCTATGGCTACAGTACAGATCATCCAATATTTTGAATAAAATTAGATAAGGCTTAGAAAGACTGTAAAAAAAGGCACACACAGCGTAACATCGTGAACTTCAGAAGCAATCTGTAATGTAGATAGTAATTAAGTGATCCCCATAAAGGATCCCTACATGAACCTCTACATGAGTTTGCTCGGCATATAACTTAATGTCTTCACCTCCGGTACCTCTATTCTGGGCACAAGCAGCCAACTACACAAGAAGTGGCCGAGTAGCTGAGTGTGTCTATAGTGACCATAATGCAATCTTTATTTCACTTGACATTTCACTAAGGTTTCTAATAATGATCGGAGCTCCACATGCATATTGAATACATTTATTTGCAATATGTCAGTATGCTGCAGTAGGTAATGGGAGATGAAGAGGCTTGCACAGGACAGAGTAGCATGGATTTGCATCAAACCAGTCTCCGGACTGAAACCACAACAACAGCAACAAATATGTCAGTATGCACGTCATTTCCTTCTCGCACTTAATGAATGAAAAGCATGAATAACAGTGTACAAGATTCATTTCAATATGTAGATCTATGGGTGCCAAAGTAGTCCGCTAATGTGGCAGAATAGCCAACCCTATAAAGCACGTACCAGGTAGCAACGAAGTTTCTGTTCATCTTGTACGAAGCTCTTCTATAGGTTGGCACCACACAACAGGGAGCTTCCCGTCCACTTCCAGAGAAACGGAACGCGTGGGTTCCAAAAGGGTTCACTCTAAACTGTTGTGGGAGACGCGAGATGTATGATACTGACTGTGAGTGTACCTATTCATTGTTATTGATTATTTTATTTTTGTAGATTTCATCTGCAGTCAAAATTTGCCCCTTGCTCTCATTGCTCATTGCTCGTTGAGGGGTATACGGAAATTTTGTCGCTAATTTCGGCCATTATAACCACTTTCACATGGCCACGCATACAAGCCATTGTTCTGCTCTAACCCTGTCCAAACATGTGGATGCCTGATGTATCTCATCAGTTCAGTCTGATTTAAGTTGTTGGTGATCTCACGAGTATGGTATAAATGAATAGATTTCTGAAACCTCGGTAGTTTCGATTTTAGTTCGTAATCTAGTTTAGCCATGCCTTTGTTTCGTCATCACGTGCTAAGCACAGATCTGAGACCCTTATGTTCGCAGATCGTGTCTTATGGTAGTGTTCCCTGTCGAATTTGCTTAGTTATTCTGAATTTTACCACTCAATTATTTCACATTTTTTGTTTGTGAGGACCACGTGTTCATGGGGTAAAACTTCCAAATTAGTTTCAAAATTTCGTCTGTGGTGTAACTGTTAACAGTTTACTCTTATCGATGAATTATTGTTCACTTGCTTCGGGCACTCAAGCCAAGGGAACGACCGTTTTCCAACCACGTGCATACTGATGAAGTTTTTCTTTATTCTTATAATTGTCCTGGATCTCTGTTATACGTGTATATTTGGGTGAATGTCGCCACCGAAAGGTTTCTCCGATCCCTCCATAATTAATGATAGATCCTGCTCTGGTCTCCAGGACGCAGTTGTAAAAGTAATTTTGTAGCTCAGCTGAGCGTGGTATGAAGAACAGTAAGCATCAGCCATTTATTAGTTGTTTAGTTTATTTATTATTTTAGTTGTACTTGAATAAACGTGATATTTTTGCAAGAGCACATACTTACATATCCCCTCGCTAATTTCCAATTTTACATCCTATTGCTATCCGTTGTGCAACAGATAAATATGACCAAGTTATTTGTTTAATATTTATTCAGCTATCACTAACGCGCGGATCCGGCAACTCAGATCGTTTAAACAGCAAAGCTCTTTCTTTCAGTACATCCAGATACCATCTTTCCACCTTCCATGTTAATAGATACCTCATCTTATATGGACACCTTCATCACGAGCACCGATCCGCATCCGATCGTTCACGCATTGATACCGCTCACCCACATAATATATAATTGATTTGTTTTATTTTATATTTATTACATGTGGTGTAACAGACAACACATTTCTTTATTGTCGTATAACTGCTGGCACTCTGCATCCAAACGCCTCTGTATTAATGACATATTACACGCCACTCCCACACCATCTTTGACAAGTAGAAAATTGTACTTCCACTTCACAATCCTAACAAGTTAATGAACCAGCTTGTTAGTACTACGGGAAATACGTTCATTGGCAGATGATTAAGTCGAAAAATATTAATCAAAAATTCACATAGTATTTATAAATCAACAAATAATCTTTTCATTGATTAGCGTAACTTATACATGCGATTTAATGACTAGGTAGCACTTACTATTAACAAGCCATTTCAGATATAATGAAACTGATAACCAAATTCTCGTTCTGCACGAATAAAAACTGTATGAATAATTAGATCTCAGTCACCATTCTCTCACATTATTAGTACCACGACTGCGAGAAGCACATGACGCGTAAGTAAAGCACATCAGAGGAGCAGATACGAGTGGGGAGGCTTATTTTAGCGAAACGGACCATTGAGATAAACGGCACTGACCAAGGGCATATTGTTACAGACGGATGCTTGGGAACTGGCGTCACAAAACAGCGAAAATGATCAGCTGTCCCCGTGAGCATCTATGGGACGTCGAGAAACAGCGGAAAAACCATGAGTAAACTGCGAGGTTTTTGATGTCGTCGCCTCATCCCTGAACGTGGTGGTCGGAAGCTTGTCTGCGGGGTAGCCGGCCATGTGTGACATATCCGACGGAAGAGTAGAATGCTGTTGCAGGTACACGTGTTACGGAGAAAACCTCTCAGCACACATTGATGAACGCAGAGCTCCGTGCCAGACGTCTCGCACGTGTTTCCATGTTGAGTAAACTACTCAATTCTTACAACTGTAATAATAATTGAACCGTGATTCTATGGCAACGTGTTATGTTGTAGGATCAATGTGTTTCCTGCTACACCAGGACGCTGGCCACGACTAGATTTTTTTTTTTTTTTTTTTGGGGCATACATCTGGGCTTCCATGGGATCAGCGCTAGTAATAAAAGCCACCATAATAGTAATGGACTACATCAACAATACTGCAGACCGCCTGGAGCCCTTCACACCTGATGTCTTCCCGATGGTAATTGCGTCTTGCAACATGATAACCGTCCTTTTCTCAAGGTCAGAATCGTACCACAGTGGTTTGAGGAGCATGATAGTGAATGCACGTTGATGCGGGACACACCTAGTAAGCAAACAGACACTATTTCCGCATTCACAAACTACCTGCCTGTAATTAACGAGAACTACATGACCTGTGCTTAGATATCTGGTGCCACATACGTACGGTGACCTAGTAGGGATTTGTTGCATGCAGAATCGCTGTTGTATTGCTTTCCAAAAGTGGACCAACATGCTGTTAAACATGTCTTCTTAATGTTATGGCTCATCCGTGAAAACTTTAATAAATTTCTCAGTTCCATCGCTATCTCTGAATCATATGTTACATTATTTCAAAGTTGCATTTTTCAAAGCCGATGTATCTCCATTATGACTCTAATCTTGTCCTTTCGATTTGCCGTTTACATCTATTTGCACAACTGTTTCATTCAACGTTGTGTTTATGTCTCTTGTATTACGGCCTAGGTCTACTACCCTCGATGACTGAAGAATTGTTACATTTCTGAAGTCGCAACTTCTGTTTTTGAGTTTACTGTTGTACTTATACCATCGACGCTTGTGTGATACACAGTTTTGATGTTAAGAATTTTTAGATAACTCATTACTGTCTCCATGTGTAACAGTAGTAATACTAATGTCATTAACCGTTATGTAGGGGTAATATTAATGCCCGCAAATGAATATCATATTACGTTTAAAAATCCCTGACGAGGATCTCGTGCATCTACAGACGTTATTAGGCAGAAGGAAATGATATCGATTTCTAACAGTTACGTATATGATACGACAGATTGTCATGGTTCTTTTTTAAATTTGACTCCCTCTGGTACCTGGAAGTTCTCAGCCACCGTACTTATTTCAGTGGTGAGAGAAGCTACAGCAGTCATTCGGAGTTTGTGTTTATTGCAGCAGATCGATATTTCGGTTACTGAGTGACCATTATCAATGCATCAGGTGAATTTAACATATTGCAACCGGCGTTTGGCACAGTCCCTCATGGACTATACACGTTGAAAGTTCAAACTGCACTCTTGCGACGGACGAAGTGTGTTAACCTTATCTGCTGCACTGTATGTGGTCACTCAGTCACTCAGTGACCGAAATCTGTATCTACTACAATAAACACGAATTGCGACTGACTGCTGTACCTTTGTTCGCCAGTTGCTATGGTTCTTGTTGCATATTTTTCGTTCTTTGTGTGTTACATCAATAGGCTATATCTTAAAAGAGTTTTTATTGGGGAGTTAAATTACATTAGATCTACCTTTCAAATACAATATATGCGTCTTCATTTTATACTGAAGTCCTTTAAACCTGACCAGGTGACGTAAAGAATGTTATCTATCAGACCCACAAACGTTCTGAATATTCGGTGGAAACACGTACCTGATCTGAATTTTAGCTGCACTAGATTATTAACTGTTTTCTGTGATGTGTAATTCTTGAGAAATCTAATGTGATTATATTTTGCGAGGAAAAGTCTTACATGTTATGTTTTTAACTTTGCCATAATCCTGTATGGTAAATGCGATAGTAGCAGATTAATACCAGTTAGATCTGAACAGTAATTATGAGCTAATCGTCTTCTAGCTGTTAACTAAAAATATGTATTTGCTTACTACTACCCGTTGTCCATTATTACTTTTTGGGCCCTCTATGTTTTAATTGTAGAGATTAGCTCTCGTTTCCTAGGTGTTTCTTGGAACATGACTGTCCATTGGCACTGTTTCTGCCCTATATGTTCCAATCTGCAGTAATTTGTTGTCGTTTCGTAGGTAGTTTATTGCAGCATGAGTTTTGACTCTTTCGGCGAACGCCTTACGTTGTATAAATTCTAAGTTGTTTAGCCATCCGATGATCAGCCTTTCAAAGAAGTTAGGCAGTTAATCGATTTACACCTTGAACTTTGGGACATCGTACATTCTCGCTAGTCTTATAAAGTGAAAAGTTGCGAATAAAGGTACGTACACGTTTCTCGCTACTGCTTGTTATGTATTAACAGCATTTTACAAAAACATGTGTTGTATTCAATGTGGATTATCACTTGATAACGCACCTTTATAATGACACGAAACCAGTTGTTGTCTAATGAAGGAACTTGTATACATCTAATGCGGCCTTGCAGAAATTTTTCATATTTAAAACTTTTCAAGATTTTTAAAATTATTTTGGAGAAATTTTAGAAATTTTCTTACAGTAACAATGTATAATCCAAACAGCGGTTGTCCTAACTACAAAAGTCCTTAATATCGAGAAATCTGATATCTTTATCTCTTCTGTAGTTAATTTTCTGTTTCCTTGTTCTATTGCACTCTAGATATCCGATGATACGCTTCTGCCCATGAAGCCTCCTCTATAGGTTTCCAGAGAGGAAACACCTCAACTTAATAAGTGTAAGTTATCGGCTACGAAAGATACTGAAGACATGCCGATACGTGGAGCCGGTGATTTGCTTTCAGGTTTGTCAGTATTGAATAAATAGAAAAAAAGTTGGTTTGTACTGTGTAATAAATCACAACTGCGCCAACGACGACCGCTTCGTCTGTAGTCGAAGAATAAATACAGACAGAGTACTCCTCTCCTTGTGACAGATATCTTTAGGTACAACGAGACAACCGTTTCCTCGCTATTGTGATATATGCTCAGCTCTTCTTTTTCTCTATTTGAGCTGTCGTCTTTCAAATTTAGTTGCTTCTCTTATCTCCTTCAGTGCTGGCTTCTCTGTTGGACAAGGACGCACTGCAGGCAAGTTGTTTACGCTTTCAGTTCGTGACGTGATGTAAGGAAGATATATCCTCTACAGAAGAACAGCGAGGCACGATGCATTGTCCAGAACAATAGAGAATGTTTAATTTATATAATTACATATATGGGGAAGAACAAAATATTACAAACTGTTCTTACTTTTTTAGTTGACAACTTGTTGTAAATATTTTAGGATACAACAACCAATATTTGGGACGTAATCTAAAGCAACGTGTTTCCAGAGTCTAGCTCCCATGGTCTCGCTCCCTACGATAATTCTACTTAAAATGCGTAACAAGAGTACTCGAGTTCAAAATATAAAAATAAACTATTTGGGAACGTAAGACTTTGTCTTACTTTAAAAATGGTAACACAAGACCTGATCCACTTATCCATGTTGTCACACACCTACCAAAACGTTCCTTCCGCAAAGCGGTAAACACCGATCACATCAAATATCTCTCCGTGCACCATCAGTTCGTAGACTGCACCGAGCCTTCAACTGTTCTATAATATTTCAAAGGTGTTACAAAGGGCACGAATGAACCCATACTAATATTTATCTGTTCCAGATAGTTCACATTTATCCTAATAACGCTAGCCTCAAAAAAGATCTAAGCGACCATTGAAGAAGCCACTATCATTCTCACCAGTTTCTGTTTAGGGTACAGCGGGATTATTCCGCTTACCAGGCTAAACCACTGGAAATAGGAAACGTTGGAAGAGTGCGCGATTTCCTCCTGAGTCTAGGCCGTTTTGCTCGAAGCGTGCGCCAGTATCTCTGTGTCACCACGTGTGCTTGTAGTAAGGCTGTTTTCTGATACAGTGTTGACAGGACAGAGGAATACAACCTAACAAATAAAGATGTACCATGAACAATAGCGTTAAATATTAAACTCTTTATGTTACCTATATAATAATACAGGTTATGCAGTGGTGTTTCAGTTAACATTTCTGCGTTTTTGCACAATAGTCTAATTTGGTACGTCCATCGAAATGTCTGCCCATAGGGCTATTTTGCCCTGTACACGTGGGGCTCTTTCCGCTCGTTCAGATTAGTCGTTTAATGCGGAATTACAGAGAATACGCTTTCTTGGTTTATTTTAAGATTTTCCGTACATACAAAAGGAAAAGGCCAAGCGCTTCGTGGTCCGAGGAAGAAATGAAACACGTAGTAATGAATGTTATAGGCGGAGACGTGAGTATGAAAATAGCTGCTGTGTTGTTCAAAATTCCTTATTCCACACTTAAACATCGGGTAACCGTTTGAAAACGTGATTCGGCAGTGGGAGAAAAGAAACTTCGCAGACCAGCTCATCATCCGACTATATTCAGCTCAGAACAAGAGGATGATTTTAGTTATAGGTTGAAAGACAGCTGCAGGGATTTTGGCTGCACTCCTGAAAATATTTGTAGAGCAGAACTCGCGTAAGCAACGACGAATTATATTGAGCCTTCCTCTAGAACTGAAGCTAAAGACTAGTTTCTGGTTTATGAAGAGGCATAGTGATTTATTTATCAGTCCGAAGACCACAAGGCTTGTCAAAAGCTAGATTGAAGGTGATGAATAAGCAAGCTGTGAATGCATTTTTCAACGTGTATCGGAATTTGTCTGAGGAAACTGTGATAAGCCTCATCTCATCTTCAGTGTTGACGAGACGGGTTTTCTCCTTAATAATTACCCACCTAAAATAGCTACAGCAAAATGTACCAGGGGAAGTAGTGAAGATAACAAATGCGGAGAGCGGCGTGAGGGAATGTCACTATTATAGCTCGCTGTAGTGCTAATTGCATTTTTAATCCTTCCTGTGCTATCTTCAGAGGTGTATGATTTAGAGTGCTGTAGAAACACACTCTACCAGTGGGATCAGAAAGCACTATGCCTGATTCTGGGTATGTGAACGAAGTTGTTTTTCTAAAGTGGCTCGAACACTCACACAAGCGCCTCTCCCCTGGAAAGTGTCTTCTAATTTTGGATGGCCATAGCTCTCATTGTAGAAGTTTCGCAACAGTTGATTTTTACAGGGCGGGTTGTCAATCCTGAGTCCAACCCCTACCAGGGATCGGGTGATTTTTAATCACTAAAGATATTGAAACACTGGATGCATTTGAAATAGAGGTACTTAGACGAATTATCGGCTCAATCTGTAAAAGAGGAAGATGGAGGAGGTGATACAACCATGAGTTGTATATCATATACAAAGACCAACCCATCAGAAGGATAGTGAAATCATCCAGACTAAGGTTGGCGGCACATGTGACTCGCATGAATGATACAGAAGTGCCGAAAAAAATATTACTAGGAAAGCCAGGAGGGCAGAGAGGACGTGGTCGACCAAGAGCCGGATGGGCAGATGGAGTAATCGAAGATCTTAGGAAGATGGGCTATAGAAGCTGGAGTGTATTGGCAAAGGACTGAGAGAAATGGAAGGAAGTTGTAGAAGAGGCCAAGGCTCATCATGAGCTGTAGATCCAAGAAAAAAAAAAGCTCTCATTGTTCTCTCCTGTGTCTGGAGTATTGTCATCAGAATGACATAGAGGCGCTCTGCTTTCCACCTCACACCATAAACGCCTTTCAGCCTGTGGACAGATCAAACCGCTGAAAGTTTTCTACCATTATGCTGCAACAAATTACATACGATCGACACCAGGAGGTGCAATCAATAAGTTTAACTTCGGATAAATGTTTCCCACAGCTTGGGATAAAGCTGTCACCGTTAGAAGTGATGTTAAAGGATTTAAATGCCCTGGATTGATCCCTTTTAATCCGTTAGTCATTTCCGAAGACAGATTTCTTTCCTCAGTTCATTTCCAGCAGCGATTGTCTGGGGCAATGTGGTAAACACGCATGTCAGTCGTCTGCAGAAGTTGCAGAACCGCACTCTCCGCCTGGCCCTACACTTGCTGCAACGCTTCCTGACGAACGAATTTACGCGTATCAGTGAAGTACCTATTTCTCCTTCCTGAGAGATTCTGCAAGAATGCACGACTACGTTACGCACTTGTGCGTTCCAGACACACCCCGCACGGCCTGAGGCGCCTTGTCACGGTCCGCGCGGCTCCCCCCGTCGGAGGTTCGAGTCCTCCTACGGGCGTTAGTGTGTGTGTTGTCCTTAGTGTAAGTTAGTTTAAGCTAGATTAAGTTGTGCGTAAGCCTAGGTACCGATGACCTTAGCAGTTTTGTCCCATAAGATCTTACCACAAATTAAAAAAAAAAAGCAAACTAATGCAGAGATGGAATTCTGAATATTGAGTATTTTTACTGTACAAGTGATAAGCTGCCTGTACGAGATGACGAGAAGAATAAACTAACCACCAAGGCATTAAAAAAGAAAAGACCCATGTATGACAACAAGTTTATTTCGATTACGAGAACAGAAATTTCCTTCGGGCTTTGAAACCGTCAGAACAAAATAAACTCTTCTGGCTTGAACACAAAACAGTACTGCAAGCAGAAGGCATGATACTAGAGCAACTGTTTTGGTTTACACACGAAACATCACTTCAGTCAGAAGGTCTAGTAATGGAATAAACAATGTTCTAAAGTAAACGTTCTTGGCGCAGATCGTGTAAAAACCAAGTCTTATTAAAACATTTTGGCACACTGAGCACAGAATTAATATTGGAGAAGGGACAAGTGAGAGTCAAGGATCACAATGAGGAAAATGCCCAAGACCGGCGAAGTCGAATTAAAGACCTACTCTGAAATATTACAAGTCTGCTGCTTGGTCATCAAATCAGGGCGTCTTCTTGTAGGTTGCCACATTGGAGGACCTATGGCGGGAAGAGTAACTCAGACAGAAGTGAGTCGAACGGAGGTGACAGCACAGCGACGGATTCTTGATTGGAAACATGTTTAAGCACTTGGAACCTGGGCCAGGAAGAACTGGGAGTGAGCTGCCTGTTCAGAGCCTATGCGCAGCCGTAAGTACAGTACGTCTTGCTCCCTGTCACGTGGCCGGCATAGGAAAGAGATCTTTGGGGCCAGCAACCTCTGCTGGCGCTTCGGTTTCCGTCTGGTGGCCGAGTGTACTATGGTAGCCTTTAAGTGTCAGCAGTAAGAACACCGGCTGTAGCATTACTTGGATTTCATGTGGGCTGCTGGCAGAGTAGTTGTAATCCCACGATACTGCATAGACAATACCGACAAATTAGAGGCTTTGGACGTTAACCGCATCCATATCCAGTTTTGAGGCATAAATCAAAGAGTTTGAGCTCCACCACAGCTCCGGTTGAGAAGAAATCTCGCCATTTACAATGCTGAAGAAACTTCTGAGTTGACAATGTGGCAACTTTCGCGTATGGATCCGATGGCGTTCATTTCCAGTAGTCAAGTGATAGACATTGGGCGATCGATACTTTAACTTTTGTGTGGACTAAGAACAACTGCTAACGGTTTGAACCTAGAATCTGGTCGCCAGATGGAACTCTTTTGTGATGAGGGCGCTGAAATTCGAATTATTACTGCTTTTAATTGTTTCTGCTTAGCCTGAAGACTTTATTGATACTTAAGCAAGATTTTAATTGTGTAGGTTAGTTATAAGATAATGTGGTACAGGACTTTATATTATACGTATTTGAAATAAATAGTTGACTGAGGGAACCTGACAGCCCTTCTACTATGCTACTCTTATGCAGGTACTTTCGTCAGCTGATTTGTCACTATATCTGCAAACTTTTTGTAAGGACGGCTTCTGTTTGTTGCATTGATCGTTAATGAATAAATAATAAATTCATCAAAAGTTAAATCATCGGTGTGGCCTACCATTATTAATTTTTATTATTCTGGATTTACAATGTGAGTACATTTTTCCAGCACCTATTCTAGATTACAGTAAGTCACTAATTATTGTTCTCCACTCTTCTCTATTTGTCCATAAATCTTCAGGAATGTTGTTCTACCTCACTGCTGACTGAACTCCCTGTTTCCATGTATCAGGTGGTCGTCCCATTTTTCTTCTTCCAATTGGTACCCAGTCGATTATGCATTTTGGTAGCCTTTCCTGTTCCATTCGTCGATGAAATCAATAATTGAATTTTTACATTTCATCTTGTCTCTGATTACTTCATTTCTTATTCTTTCTCGTTTTGATATTCTTGCTGAACGTCTCCAGAAATCCATTTCTGTGGCTAATAATTTTGATTTCAGTTGCCATTTTGTTGTACACACTTCTGAACCATATGTAATAATGCTCCTAACTATTGTTTTAAAAATCCTTATTTTGTTATCAGTTGTTATGTGTTTGTCCCAGAGAATTCCATTCAATAAAGAGATTGTCGTCTTTCCAGAATTTATTCTTGATCTAATTTCTTTGTCCTGTTTCCCATCATTTGTAATTTTCACACCTAAATATTTATATTCCTCAGTAGCTGTTATTGTTCCCATTATTAATCCTAAGAGAATTATCAAAATTATTTTCCATTAATCACTTTTATTAATATTGAATCTGAAAACTTGCCCTACTCAGAATTACGACTGCAGGAACACTTCTGTCTGTTTAATTTCAATTAGCATACACCGAGCAAGCAGTAATCAGGTCGTAAATGTGCCCAACCGATGCAAGCGGATAATGTTTGTTTTGTTGGTTGAGACTTCCAGTTACAGTGAGGTGAGCGCTCCTGCGTTGTGTGTAGATCGCAAGCCACTGGAAGTACGTGATAGTAACTATTTCGTTGGTACTGTTTAATTTATTCTTTTCAGAGCGGGTGTGACCCAGTTTCTCTGATTCTGTCCTGAATGTAACGAAGAGAAATCTTGTTTGAATGTTGTGTTAAGACGACAACTTGGCTAGTAATACGAGAAGATTTAATGAGCAAAATTTCCTGAAAAATCCGTTTTGCTTTTTAAATACATTTTCTGTTTTTGTTCATTCCATTTGGGTCTATGTCTGTAGATGTACTATTCGTATCTGGTGTTGCAACGTCTATCATTTACTTGATTTGGGAATTCCCATTTGTGCTGCCTAAATATTACTCTCTCGTTTCTTGCAGACCCATGAATCGTCTGAATACATTAGTGCAGCAGCACGAAGCTATCCTGTGTCTTAGCATATACTGCAATGTTAGGTACCTTTTTATTGTCTAAGAATCTTTTCTTCTTTTCAGTGTAATTGTTGTATTTACACTTAAGCTAGAAACATAGATAATTAAAATATGTTAATTCTTATTTCACTTTTACGAACAGTTTTCGGTTTCTGGTATTATTTTACTGTAAAAGCCATAGCTCAAACACTATCTTTTAACAATTTTATGCTCTCTCCTGAATACTCTGTAGCACACTTAAACGCATTTTCCGGAATGTTTCTACCCTTGGGTACAGGATAAAAAAGCGTGCTTTCCTTTTGTCATGCTGTATTGTACATACACTGACCAGCCAGAAAATTATGACCACCTACCTTATTCACTTTCGGCAAGGATAACAGTGGCGACGCGCCGTGGCGTGTAAGCAGTTTGGCCTTGGTAGGTGGTTGGAGGATGTTGGCACCACATACAAGTCACCGAATTCATATGATTTCCGGGGGAGGGCGTTGAGCTCTGACGCCACGTTCAATCGCGTCCCAGATGGGTTACATCGGGTTCAGATCTGGTGGGTTAAGGGTCTGGCACATCTATTGGAACTCGCCACTTTATTCCTAGGACCACTACATTACACTTCTAGATTTGTGACATGGTGTACTACGTTGCTGCAAAATGCCACCGCTGCAGACATGATCGACAAAAGAGGCGTAAGTGATCTCCTTGGCCGTCATGGTGCCTTGCAAGAACTCCAATGGACACCAACTGATGCCGAAGTGAATGATTCGCACATTCCCACGGGTATGACGAAGCAGGTATCGTGAGTCATCAGACCATGCTACGGTCTTGCACTGCGCCAGCGTCCAGTGTCGATGGTCATGTGCCCATCTGGTCGTAGTTCCCGATTTTGTGGCACTTGCACGGGTCGTCGGCTGCGGAGGCCCATCACTAAGAGTGTTCGGTACACTGTGTTTTCAGACGCACTATTCTAATGTTTGTTCCGTCACAGTTCGTCACCTGTCGTATTTTACCAGCTTACGACGTCTTATGTCTGTAATGACGGGTAGGCACTCAATGCCACGACATATAATTGTTTCACTTTGAGTCCACCAAGTGTTGAAGACACTCCGTACAGTACTCCTCGAATACCCGACGACTTGTGTAGCTTCGGGAATGCTCGTGCCGAGCCTCCGGGCTATTACAATCTGCCATCGGTCAAACTTAGATGGGTCGCTAGCCTTCCCCATTGCACACGTCGATAGCTCACTCACGGATACTACTTTCACCGTGCGTGTGTGTGGCCACTAGTCATTCCTCGGCAGGACGGGTTTACATAGATACGTGGTCGGTGGTCATAGTGTTCTGCCTGGTCTGTATAATTGAGAATCATGGATAAGACAGAAAATTTCGCAAATATAGGCTCATTAATTCAACGTTTATATTTCCACTGAAGTGCTAAAGGAACTGGTACACCTGCCTAATATCGTATAGGGCCCCCGCTACCACGCAGAAATTCTGCAACACGACGTGGCTTGCATTCGAAGTAGTCAGAAGTAGTGATGGAGTGAACCGACACCATGAATCTTTCAGGGCTGTCCATAAATCCGTAAGAGTACGAGGGGATGGACATCTCTTCAGAGCAGCACGTTGCAAGTCATCCCAGATATGCTCAATCATATTCATGTATGGGGAGTCTGGTAGCCAGAGGAACTCTATAAACTCAGAGGAGTATTCCTGGAGCCACTATGTAGCAATTCGGGACGTGTAGGGTGTCGCATTGTCCTGCTGGAATTGCCCGTCCGGCGGAATGCACAATGGACATGAACGGATGCAGGTGATCAGATAGAACGCTTACGTACGTGTCACCTGTCACAGTCGTATCTAGACGTGTCACGGGTCTCATATCACTCCAACTGCGCACGCCCCACACCACTGCCGACCCTCCATCAGCTTGAACAGCCTCTGCTGACATGCAGGATCCATGAATCCTGTACAACTCCATCGACTCAATAAAATTTGAAACGAAATTCCTCCGACCAGGCAACATGTTTCGTGTCATCAAGAGCACAGTGTCGGCGCTGATGGACCCAGGCGAGGTGTAAAGCTTTGTGTCGTGCAGTCATCAAAGGTACACTACTGGGCCTTCAGCTCTGGAAGCCCATGTCCATGATGTTTCGTTGAATGGTTCGGAAGCTGACACTTGCTGATGGCCCAGCACTAAAATCTGCAGTAATAAGTGTATCTTGAATAAGGTTGTAGTGCAATAAATTTGGTTATAAATAAGAGGAAAGTGCACAAACATCAGGTTTAGTCAGTCACATGTTTTCTGCGAATTCAGGTTCAGCCACACTCTTATTGAAATGAGGGTGGTAAATGTGTTTTTTCATTATACTATATTCTAATACGTGTCTCGAATGAAAAGAGATGCCAAGAGGAGATATACAAAAAAGTGTATGAGTTCGTGAAATAAGAAACTCACTGCCCTTAACAATGAAATATGAGGGATCTGGGATCTGCAACAGTCCCAGAGACGATAAGTAAAAATCTCTTAGCATTTGCAATTTATTCTTTCTAGTTATAACTGTATAGTGCAACACTTGTTTCTGTTCCTCCAAACATGCACTTACAATAGCTAATGTTCAATTTCTTGTTTATCACTTTGTACAAATAGACATATTACATGGGTGTGCAAGACTCAGAAATCTTAGCAAAACTTTGGCAGCAGCGGAACAATCGGGAAGATAATGAAAGGAAATGGCGCAGAGCGAAGGAAATGTAACCAGACAAGGAACAGGAGGAAAATATTCCAGACTGCCACACATCCAGAAAATTACGCCCCAAGTATAGAAGTCGGCTCACTCTGCAAGCTACGTGATGTGGCGTTTGGCCAGTGTAGCATACTCCTAACAAGGGAACCTCCCCATCACACCCCCCTCAGATTTATTTATAAGTTGGCTCAGTGGATAGGCCTTGAAAAACTGAACACAGATCAATCGAGAAAACAGGAAGAAGTTGTGTGGAACTATGAAAAAAATAAGCAAAATATAGAAACTGAGTAGTCCATGCGTAAGATAGGCAACATCAAGGATAGTATAAGTTCAGGAGCACCGTGGTCCCGTGGTTAGCGTGAGCAACTGCGCATCGAGAGTGAAAAGTTCACTTTCTTTCTTTTCGCAAAGTTATGATCTGTCAGTTCGTTCATTGACGTCTATGTTCACTGTAATTAGTTTAGCGTCTGTGTTTTGCGACCGCACCGCAAAATAGTGCGATTAGTAGACGAAATGACGTGCCTCTCCATTGAAGTCGCGAGCTGTATTTGCTGGACTCACATTGCCCACGGAATACATCTCACGTGTTTAATGCACTCTCGTCCAAAGTAGCGAACAGTCAACTGCCAGCCAGGGAGCCTCATTAGCAGGAATACTCTCTCTTCCGTGCGCTGTAGTCGACTGACGTCATGTGTTTCGATGTTTGTTTAGGTGTAGCGTCCCCATACTACGGCGCAGCTATCTCGCATCGGACAGACGAACGGACAGATAATAATTGTCTGAAAATAAAAAAGATTACACTTTTCACTCGAGGGAAGACTTGAACCAAGGACCTCTCGCTTCGTAACTGCTCAAGCTAACCACAGGACCAAGGCGCTCTTGAGCTCACAACGTTGTTGTTGTTGCCAACGACTACTCAGATTGTATATTTTGCTTATTTTTTTCATAGTTCCACACAACATCTTCCTGTTTTCTCGATTGATCTGTGTTCAGTGTTTCAAGGCCTATCCACTGTGCCAACTTATAACTAAATCTGAGGAGGGTGCGAAGGGGAGGTTCCCTTGTAAGATGCTAAAGATTCGATCCGCCGTGTCGTGCACGGAAGGGAAGCTCCCAATAAGATAAAGCAAGTTTCAAAGAAACAATGTCGCGCAATGGATAACGTGTTATTTCATGAAAATTACTGTCGGTGGCCTCAAGAAGCATGAAAGTATGGATATCATACCTCACACTGAAGCACTGATCAAGGGATCCAACAAACTACGAACCGAAACTAGCGGTCACAATAACTACTTGATTTATTCCCGTAAGGCAAAATTTTTAAAAAAATTATATGCTAGCTTAATGAAGAGTACAAACATTTAGTATATGAACAAGAGATTGAGGATAGGAATTATAAGTGCGTAGACATATGAAAGCACAGTATGAAACTAGATTGTGGATATGGTCAACGACTGCGGAAAAGGTTAGTGACTTGAAGAAAGATTCCCGGAAAATCAAGAACGAACTCCCACTTCCGCCAAAGTGCATAAAGGATGCAACTTGTTGAATGTCAATATTAGATCTGTGAAATGAAGTCCTGATGCAAATTAACTAGTTTTGCGTCCCCCATCGTCTTGGTGGTTGTAACGAATGTGCGCGCTCACCACTCATAGGTTGGGTGCGTGTGGAAGATGGCTGTAATGGCAGCTGAAAATTCTGAGTTCAGCTCAGCGTCTGAACCTGTTCTAAGTCAGAGACTTCCCTCTCTGCAGCTCTCTACAGCGACCTGGAGAAGTGACTTTCCCAGTCTCTTTCCAGCAAGTGTCTTCTCCGATCTCTCTGCAGCAAGTTGACCAGTTCTGCAGGTATCAGAATCTCATCGACCAACTGCAGCTGACATTGCGTGTTACAACTAATAATAACTTATTTACAAGTTTAACAATTTCCTACTATCATGGATTTCGTCATGGTTAGCCAATAAGGTATGGCAAAAATCTCTCCCACTACATGACCAATTTCCAGTCATAGTCAACCAAAAGCCTTGCACACAAGCACATTTGGAAATTTGTCTCGTCTACTGAAATAATTACTGTGAGCCATTCACAGAATATCTTACTAGAATTTGACAAATACTCATGTGTCATTCAGATTCTAATTCCATGCTCTGAATCCCTGGTGTTTTTACACCTTCAGATCTTATGTAGCTTACGTTGTTGTTGTTGTGGTCTTCAGTCCAGAGACTCGTTTGATGCAGCTCTCCATGTTACTCTATCCTGTGCAAACTTCATCATCTCCCAGTACCTACTGCAAACAATATCCTTCTGAATCTGCTTAGTATATTCATCTCTCGGTCTCCCTCTACGATTTTTACCCTCCACGCTGCCCTCCAGTACTAAATTGGTGATCCCTTGATGCCTCAGAACATGTGCTACCAACCGATTCCTTCTTCTAGTCAAGTTGTGCCACAAATTTCTCTTATCCCCAATTCTATTCAATACCTCCTCATTAGTTATGTGATCTACCCATCTAATCTTCAGCATTCTTCTGTAGCACCACGTTTCGAAAGCTTCTATTCTCTTCTTGTCTAAACTATTTATTGTCCATGTTTCACTTTCATACATGGCTATCCCCCATACAAATACTTTCAGGAACGACTTCCTGACACTTAAATCAATACTCCATGTTAACAAATTTCTCTTCTTCAGAAACGCTTTCCTTGCCATTGCCAGTCTGCATTTTATATCCTCTCTTCTTCGACCATCATCACTTATTTTGCTCCCCAAATAGCAAAACTCCTTTACTATTTTAAGTGTCTCATTTCCTAATCTAATTCCCTCAGCATCACCCGATTTAATTCGACTACATTCCATTATCTTCGTTTTGCTTTTCTTGATGTTTATCTTATATCCTCCTTTCAATACACTGTCTATTCCGTTCAGCTGCTCTTCCAGGTCCTTTGCTGTCTGTGATACAATTACAATGTCATCGGCGAACCTCAAAGATTTTATTTCTTCTCCGTGGATTTTAATTCCTACACCGAATTTTTGTTTTGTTTCCTTTACTGCTTGCTCCATATACAGATTGAATAACATCGGGGATAGGCTACAACCCTGTCTCACTCCCTTTCCAAACACTGCCTCCCTTTCATGCCCCTCGGCTCTTGTTACTGCCATCTGGTTTCTGTACAAATTGAAGTTGCCTTTCGCTCCCTGTATTTTACCCCTGCCACCTTCAGAATTTGAAAGAGAGTATTCCAGTCCGTCAAAAGCTTTCCCTAAGTCTACAAATGCTAGAAACGTAGGTTTGCCTTTCCTTAATCTTTCTTCTAAGATTAGTCGTAGGGTCAGAATTGCTTCCCGTGTCCCATAATTTCTACTGATCCAAACTGTTCTTCCCCCAGGTCGGCTTCTGTCTGCAAAGAATTCGCGTTAGTATTTTGCAGCCGTGACTTATTAAACTAATAGTTCGGTTATTTTCTTATTTGTCAACACCTGCTTTCTATGCGACTGGAATTATTATATTCTTCTTGAAGTCTGAGGGCATTTCTCCTGTCTCATACATCTTGCTCATACATCTTGTACAGTTTTGTGAGGGCTGGCTCTCCCAAGGCTTCCAGTAGTTCTAATGGAATGTTTCTACTCCTGGGGCCTTGTTTCGACTTAGGTCTTTCAGTGCTCTGTCAAACTCTTCACTTAGTATCATATCTCCCATTTCATCTTCATCTACATCCTCTTCCATTTTCATAATATTGTCCTCAAGTACATTGCCCTTGTGTAGATCCTCTATACACTCCTTCCACCTTTCTGCTCTCCCTCCTTTGCTTAGAACTGGATTTCCATTTGACCTCTTGATATTCATACAAGTGGTTCTCTTTTCTTCAAACGTATCTTTAATTTTCCTGTAGACAGTATCTATCTTACCTCTAGTGAGATATGCCTCTACATCCTTACATTTGGCTGTAGGCATCCCTGATTAGCCATTTTGCACTCTATCTCATTCTTGAGACGTTGCACGCTCCCATCCGTAGAAAGCTAATTTTTTTTTTTCTCCTGATAACGACGTTCTCCTGAGTAGTCCCCACCCGCAGATCCGAATGGGGGACTATTTTACCTCCGGAATATTTTACCCATGAGGACGCCATCATCATTTAACCACACAGTAAAGCTGCATGCCCTCACTAAAAATTACGGCTGTAGTTTCCCTTTGCTTTCAGCCGTTCGCAGGCCGTTTTGGTTAGTGTTACAAGGCCAGATCAGTCAATCATCCAGACTGTTTCCCCTGCAACTACTGAAAAGGCTGCTGCCCCTTTTCAGGAATCACACGTTTGTCTGGCCCCTCAACAGATACTCTTTCGTTGTGGTTTCTCCTAAGGTACGGCACGCTAAAGCACGCAAGCCTCCCCACCAGTAGCAAGGTCCATGGTTCAAAAAATGGCTCTGAGCACTATAAGACTTAACATCTGTGGTCATAAATCCCCTAGAACTTAGAACTACTTAAACCTAACTAACCTAAGGACATCACACATATCCATGCCCGAGGCAGGATTCCAACCTGCGGTCGCGCGGTTCCAGACTGGAGTTCCTAGAACCACTCGGCCACTCCGGCCGGCTCATTTAAATCTTGCCTGCGTCCAAAGTATACTCGAAGTCGCCAGCAGGCGATCATCGTCATACTATACCACAGGTAACTCACCAGTATATTTGCCGTAGTCCAGCTGTTGAAATCCAGACAATGTGAAAACGAACTAGTACTTGGGAAAATGTCATAGGTATCTCCGTTTCTGAGCAATGAGATTAGTTTTGTGTGTTTTCAAATTTGTCTGCCTCAGTTGCTAAGTGGTTATTGAGCATGATGGCCATGCGCTCGGCCCAATTTCAATTCCCGGTACTGCCAAGGATTTTCCCTTGTTGGGAGGACAGGACTGGTATTTAGTCTGCTTAACGATGCCAAATGAACAGGTACCTGAATGAGAAGTAATAGCTCCAAGATCTGGAAAACCGAGACATGTAGGGAGTACGAACTGTTGAAACCGTTGTCTCTCCACACCGATCCAAATGTGCCGGTCGGTTTCTCATGTGGTAATATAGACCTGGTATGGTAGGTTAATTATTTCTTAAATAACGTTCGCATACTATCTGGCATTACTAATTTCTTCCAGAATACCATGAACATTTGTAACAATCCAATTTATTAATTTATTTTTTGAGTCATCAGTCTTCTGATTGGACTGATACGCCCTGACACCTCTCCTGTGCCAGTCACTTCATCTGAGAATGTCATTTGCAATCTACGTCGTCAATTATTTGCTGACTGTATTCCAATTTCTGCCTTCCTCTACATTTTGACCTTCTATTGACCCCAGTACCTGATATCTAAACAGATGTCCTACCATCCTGTCCCTTCATTTATCAGAGTTTTCAATATATTCCTTTCCCCGTCTATTCTCTGGCCACATTACTTTCATCATACTTCTATAGCACTGCATCTCAAATGCTTCGATTCTCCTTTGCTCCGAATTTTCCAAAGTCTATGTTTCATCAGCATATAATGCTGTGCTCCAAACGTACATTCTCAGAAATTAAGGCCAATGTTTGGTACTGATTAGGATGTTCGTTCCATTCAGTAGATACTGCATTTCTTCTTCACCTCACCAAGGATAGCAATGTCATCAGCAAATCTTATCACTGATATACTTTCACCTTGAATTTTAATTCCATTCTTGCTCCTTCATTTTATTTCCGTCTTTGCTTCATCAACGTATAGATTGAACAGTAGGGACGAAAGACTACATCCCTGTCTTACACCCTTTTTAATCCGAACGCTTGGTTTTTGGTCTCCCATTCTTGCTGTGGCCTCTTGACTTTGTCTCTCCCGATAGCTTACCTACATTTCTGTCAGAATTTCTAACGTATTGCGCCATTTGACATTGTCGAACGCTTTCTCCTGGTCGGCAAATACTATGAACATGTCTTAATTTTTATTTATCCTTGCTTCCATTATCAACCGCAGTGGCAGAATTACCTGTCTGGTGCCTTTACTTTTCCTAAAGTCGAACAATGTTATCTAAGACATCCTCAATTTCCTTTTATACTCTTCTATATATTATTCTTATAAGGAACTCGGATGCATTAGCTGTTAAGCTTATTGTGCGAAATTGTCACACTTGGCGACTCTTGCAATTTTGGGAACTGTGTATGATATCTCAATAGTCGCTTTGTTGCCACTTCCCCAGTGATCTTAGAAATTCTGATTGAATATAATCGGTCGCTACTACCTTATTTGGTCTTAAGTCTTTCAAATTTCTTTTAAATTTTAATTCTAAAACTGGATACCTCGTCTGTTCTACGTCGACCCCTATTTCTTCTTGTATCACGACATGAGATAAGTCTTCACCCTCATAAATGTCTTCAGTGGATTCTTTCCACCTACCCGCTCTCTACTCTGCTTGTATTGGTGGAATTCTCCTTTCACTCTTAACGTTACCACTCTTGCTTTTAATTTCCCCGAAGTCTGTTTTGGCTTTTCAAATTGCTGAGTAAATCCTTTCGACAATCATTTTGTTTCCCGATTTCTTCACATTCACCTATTTCGCCATAGCTTTCCTGTATTTCCCAAGTGACGCGTATTTATGCCTTCGTAAATTTTTTCAACATTTTTGTACTTCCTTCTTTCACTGATCAACTGAAGTATTTCATCTGTTACCAATGGTTTCTTCGCAGCTGGCTTCTAGGTATTTACGATTTTTTTTTAACTTCTGTGATTACCCTATTTAGTGACGTCCATTCCTTTTCAACTGAACTACCTCCACTCTATTCATTATCGCAATATATATATAGCATCAAAATACTTTAAGCGTCTCTCTTCACTCATTCGTATTTCTTTGCACATCGATTCTTCCTGAGTAGTCTCTTAAATTTGAGACAACCATTCATCGCTACTAAACTGTGATCTGAATCTAGATATGTTACTGTGTATGCCTTACAATCTATTATTTGATTTCCGAATCTCTGTCTGACCATGATGTTATCTAACCGAAATCGTCCCACATCTCCTGGACTTTTCCAGTTAAGCCTCCTCCCCTTGCGATTCCTGAACAGAGTATTCATTATTAATAGCTGAAATTTACTGCAATAACTCAATTAGTCTTTTTCCTCTCCCATTCTTACTACCAAGCCCGTATTCTCCAGTAACCCTTTCTTTGTATTGCTTCCTTTTACGTGATGAAATACTCGTCCACTGACATACGTTCTCAATCTCTTCTACTCTTTTGCTATCGTTGTCGTTGTTGGTTTGCTGTAGGTTCGCCGCGCGGATTGGCCGCGCGGTTAGAGGTGCCATATCACTGACTGCGTGGCCTCTCCCGCCGGAGGTTCGAGTCCTCCTTCGCGCATATTTGTGTGTGTGTGTGGTGTGTGGTGTGTGTGTGTGTGTGTGTATGTGTGTGTGTGTGTGTGTGTGTGTGTGTGTGTGTGTGTGTGTTTTGTCCTTAGCGTAAGTTAGTCTAAGTAGTGTGTAAGTCTAGGGACCGATGACCTCAGCAGTTTGATCCCTTAGAAATTCACACACATTTCAACATGTTTTTACTGTCGGGTCCGATAACAAGAGTTCTATCACTTAACTGCTCACAGCACCCCACTCTCTGCGCTACCTTCCACTTCATATCGAATCCTACTCCCGTTGTACAGTATTCTGCTACTGTCAATATTACCCTGTACACATATGACCAGATATCCTTGACGTCTTCCCATTTCACTTCACTGACCTCCACCATAACTAGATTGAGCCTTATAATTTCCCCTTTCTATTTTTCTAGCTACCATACCACATCCAGACGTCTCACATTCCACGCCCCGAATCACAGAACGTCATCCTTTAGTTCGTTGTTTATTTAATCTTTTTCTCACGGTCACCTCGCCCTAGGCAGTTCCGTCCCAGAGATCCGAATTCGGACGAGAACGGAATATTTTGCCAATAGAAAGATCATGATGACACTTCTTCAGCTACAGGCCACATGTCCCGCGGATGCAAATTGTGTGTCTTTCATCCAGACGTTTCCATTGCCTTCTGAATCTTCATGCCGTTGATCGTCGCTGACTTTTCCGCCTTTAGGGGCTGTTTCTTATCACAAGTGCAAAAGTATGACTGAAACTCTGTCTGCACCTCCAACCTCCTTGACAACACTATTGGCAGAGTGAGGGTGACTTTCTAAGCTGGAAGTCTTCGACCGATATTGCTGATGATTTTTATTCAATCAAAGACGCTACATCATCCCTTTGATTGCCATACCCGGACTCGAACCTGAGACTTCCTGCTTACTTTTTTGTGTACAAAAAAGAATGGACACAGTTAGCTTCAGGCTAGATTGAGAAAAGGTGGGCAGGAGTCGAAAGTCGTGGCCTGGCTACGATACCATCCCAACAGCCCCCTCCCCGTACCGCCCCTACCTGTCACTGTGCTCATCCATCACATGGACATAGTACTAAGTTGGATTTCTTATTTTATTTTATTTTTTATAGTTTTCAATATTCTCTGTATTTTTTGTTATGTAGATAAAAGTTGATAGACATAAATTCTGCAATTTGGGACGAAATAAAAGCAAAAACGAGTGATTTCTCTAGGAAGAACACATTGAGATAAGAGGCTCAAGAGTGCGGAAAAAAACAAAACTATCCAATACCTTGACAATTAACGGCAAGGTGCAACATATTTGCAAATGAAGCACGGAAGCCTCTTCAAAGAGTGTTCACCATATTTTGGCGAAAAACACGGATATCAGAATCGCTGTCACGCGGCTATATAGTAGGCGTAGTTTCCGAGGAGTCATACGAACGAAGTACTTTCCGACCGAAGAAAAACTGGAAAATTCGATCACAAAAGAAGTTCAACAGAAAAAGCGCTTCAGCTAATCGGGTGAGTACAGCCAGCTGTCAGTGAATCCAGTGCTAGCATAGTCGTCCGCTAGAGACAAGCCTATGTGGTGATGTATCACGTTAATGACACGTGCCGCAAAGACCTGTCGGGATTAAGACCAATGCGATGGAGGTGTTTATATGTTGGGATGAGATTGTGAATGACCTTATACTACGATAAGGATAGGAAGAGTAACGTGAAACCACACTGTTATTCAGGATATCAATGGCGTTGCCATTTCAACTAGGAAGAGGGATGACAGTACTTCCCAACGAAAAATCAATGATCTGGCGGTATCATGTGTCAATGATAAAATTTTGGATCCCAGAAAACTTGTTATAATATAAAATTCACGTATGTGGCGGAATTTAGAGTAGATCCAGCCAACATTGGCAGGGGATTATACTGACTAGATGAAGACATGTAAATAGGAGATGTAAGTGAATGAGTGCCGCCGGCCGGAGTGGCTGTGCGGTTCTAGGCGCTACAGTCTGGAGCCGAGCGACCGCTACGGTCGCAGGTTCGAATCCTGCCTCGGGCATGGATGTGTGTGATGTCCTTAGGTTAGTTAGGTTTAATTAATTCTAAGTTCAATTCGACTGATGACCTCAGAAGTTAAGTCGCATAGTGCTCAGAGCCATTTGAATGAGAGCCCCGAGTACATGTTAAAACGTTATGCCATACATACAAAACTGATAACTTGCAAAATCGTGTATCACAGTCCCAGTCCATGGCAGAATCAACGGATGAATCTGGATGTAAAGACGTTACTCCCTCTCTTCCACTTTTAGTTTTCTTTTCTTTTTCTGTTCGTCTTTCGCGAGGCCGTACGCTCAAGTTCAAAACGCTGTTTGTTGCAGCTTTGCAGAAAGGCTACTGTCGCATGGGTCAACTGGGGGAGGGTCAGCAGAAAATCAGTATCAAGTGCAGAGCGTACAGAGCGTAGGAGTGCGGTGTGGCTCGTGCGAATCAACCGAAACAAGAACTTAAGGTACTTCTTTTACCGTCAACTCGTGTTCCACTGGCATACTCGTGCCGATCTGGCCCTGATCAATAGCGGCCTGTGACGTTCTTTCCTCATACGGAGATGTAGAAGAAGGATGGAAATAGGTTACAGACTCAGGGACGACCAGCACGTCTGTCGAAATGGTACGGGGCTCCTGAACGGGTCTATCCTCGTGTGACTCCGAAGAGCCGATCTCGGTCTCGGGAAACACATAGGACGGGGTACTTGACGCTTTCAATCCTTGAACACTGCTGACATGTAAGCACCCGGTGTGAACTCGGGGTAGGAGAGGCTTCCTACGTAATCTTTTTAGTGGAGTGGAGAAGGGACAAAAAATCATCTGACACCTTGCCATCTTGCGTTCGTCTACACTTATTTTCAAGTGGAGGTGGCAGAGGTACGGAAGCGACAGTGCCAATTTACCTACCCGAAGTTAACGGTGGAAACGCGCTAGAATCATCAAGCAATGGCTCACGTTGCCCCTCAAAAGCTTGGTTGGGCAGAAGGGCTGTCACTTGGGCAGGTCCACTAAAGTCAGCTTCCTGCTATGTTCGAAAGTGGATTTTAACACCATGACACAACGTGGGCAATTTGTACGGAGGAGTCCACTCTCATTACATATAGAACCGGTCCCTTTTAGTCCTGTGTAAATTATATGTACCCAGTACCCACACATTTGCAAATGAGAGGCGATATTCCGTTTGAACACCACGTCCACAGATCGAACTCCTCTACAATCTTGTAAACGATGTTCATTGGTCCAGCTTTCCCGCCATATATTCCGTATGTCCCCGAACGGAAGCAGGACGGGGTTGAGGAAATTATCAGCTTCGGGCGGAATATTAAACACTCTAACATTCGTCTATTCCATCTCTGCGTTCGCCAGAGCCTTGACGATAAGTTTGAGGGACTTGTCTGTGCTCGAAAAGTAGCCTGTCAACCTGAAGCGGGTCTAGAAACATGACATATACGGTTAACAACAGAAGTAAGCCGTGTGGACCTGTTCTGAAATCGCCTTATCGTATCTACAAGCCAATCATGCATATCGCATGCACTTGCCAAAACTAAAACAGACGGTACCTGTTCGTGAAATATTTCTGGGAGCCGTGGAAGACGTCACGGCACAAGATAAAGCGGCTTCAAAGTTGAGTCACAAACATGAGACGCTGAGAGGCAAACGAAGATATTACGTACATAACGAGTCACACGGCACTAAGGATAAACTAGGAAGCTCTCGCAGCGCTACGATAGAGGTGGGGACAGGCAGAACGTATTCTCCAGGTGTGCGAAGCGGGAATGCCCCTAGACCAAACTTAGATATGAGGAAATAACCATCAAACTGCATTGTGTGCGCCTTGTAATTAGGCTGACTGTCTGCTTCTAAAACAATTCATGGCTTCCGTTATCTCATCCGTAACCATGACGTCATCCGTGCTGATTTTGATCCATTACGTTGTTATATACTGGACATTACGAATCATATCAGCATCAACAAATTGAATTATTTTTTGCAGACGTTCACGAAGAAAATATTAATAAAGCTTTTTTTCTGTTTCAGATGTTATGGCTAACTAGTTTCCATCTAAGAGGTAAATGTTTTGTCTTACTAACTGTGAAGACCAAGAAGAAGTCGCAAACTGTGTGTCACTCTCGTCAGCACCTAAACGTAGTTCAGATTTACTGAAATATTATTAAAAGATCACAAAAAGTCCAAGGAGATAAATTCTACCATTTTGATGTTTAGGGCAGAAATACAAGGCGGCAAAAATTGAAGACCCTCTTCCACATGGCGTTGGTGGTCAGAGCATGCGCAGTTTTGGGAACACACGGTTACAACTCACTCGTATGAAATCTGACAGATCTCGTGTTTGTAAATGGCGTAGTTCCTCAGAACCTGCTGAGGCACCAATTTTGTGTGAAAGGAGGGGTACAATAGACGTCTTAATGTTTAAAATTCTAGGTATTTGGTATATGAGGTGTTCCAAAATGGTTTTCACAACTCTGGTCATTTATATTCCGAATATGGAGCACAATGTTCACACAAAGCTATATTTTTTCTTTGTTTTGTAGGTTGTTTACTGACAAAAATGGTCCCCCTTTCCTCGCCACCGCCTCCTGGCAGATGGCACTGTGTGTGGAATAACTGACAGAGACCAAATCTGACACCTAAGTACAACGGAACTTCTGGGCACGTTTCAGTAGGACACCACCATCACGTCCGACCATTAGAATGTAGTATTCGAGGTTCAAGGAATACAGAAATATAATGAAGAGAACGAGTTCTGGGTGTCCGAGCGTGAGTGATGCAGATGCGGAACGGGTACCAGCAGTCATTTAACCAGAGGAAAAAGAAGAAGAAGGAAAAAAAAAGAATCCTTCAAGAGTATCTACAGTTACAGCTACTATCAACTATGTTGCACAGGGTCCACATAAGAGACTGAAGCTTCACGTCTATACGGTGCAACTGCTACATGTGTTTCATCCTGACAGTAGGCGCAAGAGCTAACCATTTGCAGTTGTGATTCTCAGCCTCGTTGTGATTGTCATATACTCTGTCTGCCACTGTCACTGGCTCTCTCTCACTTCCACCTTCCTTTGTTCCTCATCCTCCCCAGCCCCCACCCCCGCTGACACTGACTACTACACTCGTTTGTCAGTACTGTAATCTCAGTGTCAACTTTGTTCCTCTGACTCTGTGTCCCACTCTTTCTTTCGCATTACCATTGACTCCTTTGCTCTTTCTATAACACAACCACTGCCTACCATCTTCCAGTATTTATTGCTTTTCTGACTCTTTACCACTGCCATTCTCTTCTTTTCTCTCAGCATAAAAAATCGTGAATATGTTGGCATGCTAAAGTTTTTAACAAAAATTTCAGACATGTCGAGGAAGGTACAATGAAGCAACTGATACCAAAATTTTCAGACTCTTATAAATAAATAAAAGAAATTCGCATTTTTGTACTCCAATATGAGCATTTTTCCTCTGGTTCATTTACTTTCTCTGACACAGGGGGCATAAAACTCATATGAAAAGAAATGTATTGGTCAGTAAACTTTAGATAGTTTACTTATGTCAAACTGAAATAACGAGAAACTAACTTCAGACGTCGGACGGGAGTTTTCCTAGGAAAAAAAAGTTACATGTGCTCTAGTACCACAACACGAGGTTCCCTGATACGTGCGTATTTTACGTGTGCGTATTTTACGTGCGCGAGTAGCGTATCTTTACATCTCTATACATATGAAACAGAAAAAGATGTGAAGAAAATGTTCACGGTTGTTCGAAATCGGGGTCTTAGGAATATATCGTTAAAGTTAACAACCGTTTGCTGTGCATACCCATCTCAGAATTCTCGGCTGGGTTTTGGTCCGCTGGTGACATCAAAAATACAATAAGAAAAATCATTTTTGTGCGGTTTTAAGAGGAACCGCCTGTGAATGAAGGGTGCTGCCGTATGTCCTATGAAGGCCACTTCAAGTACAAAAGGAACCAATAGATTTGTTCCATTTTACTAAGCAGGACGAAGTGTGTCAATTTTATGTTTGGCCCTATACTGTAGGACAGTGAAAGCAAGACAGTGCTTCTGTTGGGTGTACAAATGGTCCATAGACCAAGCGTTAACCACAAAATTTTATCTTCCTTCATGTCAGCCGTATCACTATTGAGGCATTTCCATTTACAACCCCACATATCGTAGACAAGATTTTTCTTAAACTTCGTATCAATGCGTATTGGATACCTCCTAAACGGACTTGGCTGATGCAAATTTGAGCGACTACTACGATTTGTACTGTTATTGTACACTATTCACTATGGATTGTGAAACGTTGTATTTACAGTAGAGTGAAATATAAATTTAGAAGTGCAACATTTCTGTTTTAGTTTACTTATTTTCGGGATCATCTCTAGCTGAAAGAATTTCAGGTGATCGTTAGCATAACGTTACTCATTACTGATTGGCAGGGCCAGGTGAAGACAACTCCATAGATACAGTAATTCGGAAACGTTTATCGAGAAGAAATGCAGCACAATATAAGACGTAAATGTGAAAATGGTTAATATCTGAATAAGGAAGGAATCTGCCACCAACGCTTGGCAGATGACGTACACGTGCGACGTCGGAAATTTCATCTGTGCAACTGAACACGCACACGATAAATGGGATGCATATCAGAAGGCTTCCAATCTGTCCTGCGATAACGCTCGTACCGCCAGAGTCAGTTCTTGCAGCCGGACAACTAACTTTCCGCACGGCATCACGTTTGCTGCGGGATGCGACGGACGGCGCTTTTAGCTTTGGGTCTGCGCTGCGCTGCAGCTCGCCCGCACGCCGGCTTTACAGACCGACCGCCGCAAAACGCGGCGCAATTTCGCGGAAGCTACGACAAAACCAGTTTTTGCGACAGGGCCATAAAAGTAAATACCGGTAGCAGATGCTAATAACAGGAGCGGAAAGCCGCATTCATACAGCGGCAGATGCGGCGGGCAGCGGGCAGCGCGGCCCCTAAACGCCGGCTGCCTGCGTACGTGAGGACGGCCTACGTGACCGGCCGCCATGGCAGCGGCAGGAGCTGCGGCTGCGCCAGACGTTCCGACACCGCCGAGTCACTGGTGCGAATTGCAGCATACCACATAGCCGAACACATGTGCCGTTGGAGGTTCCTTTTCTCATTAGCACTGGGTACGTGCCAATAAAACCGCCTCCACAGTGAAAAATCAATTACAACGATACGAACGTCAGGACAACGCAACACCTAGCTCTCAAGCGGAGAAAATCTCTCGCCGGGCAGGGAATCGAACCCGGACCCCTTCAGTTAGCAATCTGCCGCGCTCACCGCGCAGTTGCGGGGGCAAACGAGCTAACTCAACGGAACGCAGACTGTGTGTGAACATCCCGCCGACTACGGGCGCCCGTCCTCTGCGTGATTTAATGCAGCCCGCCAAACACATCATCTCCGAGTACCACTTACACGTGAACACCTAGAAATATTTGTTGCTTGCATTAAAATATCTGTCCTATCTGTACAGTTTTGACAATCTGCAGCTCCCTCTGATATAGTGCCTCCAAACCTTCCTGTCACCGTGACTGGAACCTTGATTTCATGCTCATCGCGAGCGGTCGCCTTACAATTTGGCTACCCGTGAGCGACTCAGGGCCAAAGCGAAACTTTCATAAGTCGTTGACCATGCGTCTACGACCTGCACTCGCACATCCATTATTTTTATTCCCGTACAGGTCAGACGTTGTACTTGAAAGCCGCTTGCCCGGTACCGGCAGAAATATACAGTATTGCAGTGCCTATGTTATTCTGATTACGATGTAAAGTTCATTTGGACATGCATTCATGCACGTCCAAAGGAACTATGCATCGTAATCCGAATGACACAGGTACTGTGCCCGTATAATGGATGTAAACCTCTTGCAGTTCAGTAGTGCGTCATGTGTCTTCACTTAGTCTATGACCGGCAGAGTGAGAGTAGTTTACGCTGTTCAGTCTCTCAACGTGTGTTGAAGAATTATTTCAAGCTATAGGCGCACATTGTCAGTTTATGGCAAGAATGGTCCTCTGCTCAGTACATTGTCTGGCGAATTGTCATGCACAACAGCGATATCATACAAAGATACGATCGTTATTATGAACGACTGAACACTAAACATCTGCCACATGATAATTGTCCACAGACAGTTATATCGTTTGATCAACGCCACTGGTAAATTTTAGCTCGTAGATATCCTGAGTAGAACAGAACATAACTGGGCCCTATCTATTTGGAGGCACTTGGGATGGCAACTTCGAACCAGAAAGTAATCAGTCGTTTGCACGCAATCAACTCAGCGTCCATTACCAATAACAGTAGAAACTCCACAGCGGTGCACAAAGAAGATGGAACACTTGAAATGGAACTTAGATCAGTAGTAATGACTTTCCTCTCTACCGAAACAACTGTACTGCTTGTTTGAAGTAAGTATAACTATCTCCACATTGTCCTTGTCAAAAAAGTCTACCAGTACGAATAAAAGGCCTGCATTTGAGGAATGTACGCATGAAATACAGCACTATATGGAAATAAACCACGGTCTGCGGGAAAACGGAAGAAGAAGAAAATCGAATGAGCTGTCGTTGTAAAGGGATATTGAAAATTAAGTGCTCTGATAAGATAAAACCGAACAAATGTGAATAGTATCCGTGCTCCGAAGGTCCCGTACAAATTTGATTATGTGCATAATCATTTCGTCTGGACGAATTTCCTGGAGCCAGTCTTTTAATTGGACACGACTTCAGGGACTTGAGTGATCACAGTTATCCAACAGGTGAACAGGAGCGACAATTCAACGTGAAATCCCAACCGCGTGTCGTTTCAGACGACTTCTCACATAGTTGACAGGTGAAAGCTAGGTTAAATCGAAGATCGACAAATCCATCGTCCGAACAAGATCCCATCCCGCCACCTACCAGTGTCGAAGCCCGTGCTTCATCAGTAGATCACAAGGCCCAATATATAGGTAGAGTTGGTCACCCAAAGCGTTTGATGAGTGAGTTTGAGAGCATCAAAATGTGTGACATAAATGGCCTAATGTTTTGACCGCGTTGGCTAAGTAGCTTAAGATTCTTCAGCCCCAAGGAACCGTAGGCCCTAGTATTTGATATAAATTTAAAGTTGATACCTCCAAGCGTTCCTGAGAAAAAGGGGTCCAAACAGAGGGGAAGACAGACAGACAGACAGACAGACGTACAAGTGATATTGTAAATGTTCAGTTTTTACTGACTGGGGTGCGGAACCGTAAAAAATAGTTTCTTCACAGAATCGTCGAGGAAAGAAATGTGCGGATAACGCTAAGTGGAAAAAGGCACAGAAATGCACTACATGTATACTTGCTAACAATTATCCTTTTTAAAATACTAGCATTAACGCGTGAAATAATGTTTTGGAGGTGGTTACATCTTGTGAAACGAATGTACGAAAACCGTGCTCACATAGTCCACGCAACGCACACGTACTGCACACTTCGTGCCACGCATCCATAGCAGTAAAAATGATACATATATGTCACATAAACACACATGCTTAAACGCATCGTGAAAATACAAACCTTCTTACTGGTTTGATGCAGCCCGCCACAACTAATTCCTCTCCTGAAAGAACGTCTTCATCTTAGAGACTTGCAACCTATGTCCTCAATTATTTGCTGGATGTATTCCAGGATCGCCGGCCGGAGAAGCCGAGCGGTTCTAGGCGCTACAGTCTGGAACCACGCCACCGCTACGCCTCGGGCATGGATGTGTTTGATGTCCTTAGGTTAGTTAGGTTTAAGTAGTTCTAAGTTCTAGGGGACTGATTACCTCGGCAGTTAAGTCTCATAGTGCTCAGAGCCATTTGAACCATTTATTCCAGGATCTGTCTTCCTTTACAGTCTTTAGCCTCGACAGATCCCTCTAGTATAATGAAATCCGATAATGTCTTAACAAATGTCCTACCGTCGTACCCCTCTTCTTCTTGTCAGTGTTTTACATATATTCGTTTCCTCTCTAATTCTCCGAAGAATCTCAACATTCCTTACCTTATCAGTCCATCTAATTTTCAACATTCTTCTGTAGCACTACATCTCAAATGTTTCGAGTCTCTTCTGTTCCAATTTTCCCAAAGTCCATGTTTCACTAACATGCAACGCTATGCTCCAAACTTACATTCTCAGACATTCTTGGCATGGAATGTTCTTTTTGCTAGTGGTCGTCTGCTTTTCATGTCCTCTTCGCTCCGTCCAACATGCGTTATTTTGCTGCCTAAGTAACAGGCTTCGTTAAACACATCTACGTTGTGATCGTCAGTCATGCTGTCAAGTTTCTCGCCGTTCTCATTTCGGCTACTACTCGTCACTTTCGTAATAAGCCCAGATATTTGTTCATTATTCACTTCGTAACAATGAAGGAACAAACTGACAGTACAACGCAACACTAACTATGTAAAGGACACTAAGCTGCTGTATTATTACTGTAGTTGTTATTACTGTCAGTGGTTAGACACATAGTATTGGTAGCCAGAAGACTTCCATTCTCTATTATTTCAAAAGTAGGGAGTTCAAAAGTCAAATTATTTACAAACGGTAAGTATAGTGCACGTATATTAACTTATTTAATTTTAAATGGAGCGCATGAGTGGATGAAGGAAGTGTCGCTACGGAGAGGAGTGTTGCAGAGGAAGCATATTATCTACCCTCATTGTGGATAGTTAGTTTTATTTCCTAGGGGGGAGCTGTAGGTAGCACTCGAGGTTTATTGGGAACTACTTCATCAATCTGTGAAAACAGATTCTTAGAAATAGACAGGACGAATGACCTCTTTGAGACATTACCACGTCGTTTGTTCAAAGAAAATTCTTTTTCGTTGTAAGGGGATTGATGTTGGTGGAAAGGCGAGGGAGGGTGGTGGTATTTGTCAATATCTGATTGCACTTAGAGCCGGCCGAGGTGGCCGAGCGGTTCTAGGCGCTACAGTCTGGAACCGCGCGGCCGCTACGGTCGCAGGTTCGAATCCTGCCTCGGGCATGGATGTGTGTGATGTCCTTAGGTTCGTTAGGTTTAAGTAGTTCTAAGTTCTAGGGGACTGATGACCTTAGCAGTTAAGTCCCATAGTGCTCAGAGCCATTTGAACCATTTGATTGCCCTTAGGGGTCACGGTCCGCAACAAATTTTCATTGTCGTCATTCCATTCTACAGCTGATGGTTGTCCTTATTTGCAATTGCGAATATGTTGAATGTACATTATACAGGTGGTTGCACGTAGATATTTTGGAAATTAGAAATTTGTGGCAAGTTCCTATTGGACCAAACTGCTAAGGTCATCGGTCCCTAGGCTTATACACTACTTAATCTAACTTAAATTAATTGAAACTAACTTACGCTGTGGACAACACATACACCCATGCCCGAGGGAAGACTAGAACCTCCGACGGGGAAAGCCGCGCGAACCGTGGAAAGACGCCTCAGCCCAAGCGGCTACCGCCGAAGATCTCGTGACTGGTTTGTTGCCGCTGGCCACGACTTCCTCTCTTGTGCCAACCTCTTCATCTCAGAGAATCACTTGCAATCTATGACCCGAATTACTTTTTAGATTTATTCTAATCTCTGTCTTTCCCTATAGTTTTTACGTACCGGTGCTCATTCTATTCGTAGTACCTTGATAGTTATTCCCTGATGTCTTAACTCATGTTTTAATCCATGTCCTACTATCGTGTCCTTTCATCTTCTTAGTGTTTTCCATATGTTCATTTCTTGCCTAATTGCAGAGAACGTCCTTGTAGTTTATCAGTCTAGCTAATTTTCGACATTGTTTTGTAGCACCACACATAAAAACACATCCATTTTCTTTTTTTTTCGGATTTTCCCATAGTCGATGATTCACTAACACTGCGTTTCTCATTCCCTGAATTTATTTTTCTCCATTGAAGGCAGATGTTTGACAGTAGTAGACAACTCCTTGTCAGGAATAACTTCTATACCTATTCTAATCTGCTTTTCATGTCACCCTCGATTCTCCTGTTACGTTTTAATTTGCTTCCAAGGTAGCAGAATTCCTGTACATATACTTCGGGTTCCAAGTTACATGTTAAGTTTATCGCTATGCTGATTTCTGCTACTCCCCCTGAATTTCAATCCCTTCACCCTGAATATTAATCCCGATTCTCCTGTTACGTTTTATTTTGCTTCCAAGGTAGCAGAATTCCTGTACATATACTTCGGGTTCCAAGTTACATGTTAAGTTTATCGCTATGCTGATTTCTGCTACTCCCCCTGAATTTCAATCCCTTCACCCTGAATATTAATCCCGCTCTTGCGTCTTTGCTTTATTTCCGTATTTGCTTCTTCAATGTGTAAATTCAACAGTAAGAGCGAAAGACTGCACCCTAGTCTTACTCTCTTTTTAATACGAGACGTTAGTTATTGTCTTCTGTACTTATTGTTTCCCCTTGATTCTTGTAACTATAGTATATTATCCGCCCTCCCCTACAGCATACTCTTCGTTTTCCCAGAACTTCGAACGTCTTGCAATATTTTACATTGTCAAGCACCTTCTCAAGATCGAAGAGTCCTATGAAAAGGTATTGATTTTTCTTAAGTCTTCCTTTCATTATCAATCGCGATGCCAGAACTATCTTTCTGAAGGCCTTAACTTTCCGAAAGCTAGACTGATGCGTCAAGTAACAGATCCTCAATTTGCTTTTCCATTCTTCTGTATTTTATTCTTGTCACAAACTTGGTGACTTCAGTCATTGATCTGGTTGTTCAATTGTTTTCGTATTGACCTGACGTTACTATCTTTGGGATACTGTGGATGACACTTTTCCTAAAAGCTTGCGAAATGTCTCTTAGACTCTACTCAGCAATATGAATAGTCCCTTGATTGACACTTTTTTCAATGACATTAGAAATATGGGAGGTATTTTACCTATCTCTTATGCCTTATTTGATGGCATCCCTTCAACGCTCTGTTAAACTCTGACTCTCGTACTGGATCCCCTAGTACTCCCATATTGGCTCACATTTCTTTCTCAATCCCATCATCAGAGAAGAGGTCTCACTCTCCTCAGCGCTGAACTCTGGAATTCCCATTACACGCTTAATTTTGACGATGTTGTTTTTCATTTCATCGACGGTTGTTTCGAATTTTCTAAATGCTGAATCAGACCATTCGATCATCACTTGATTATCGATTTCTTCACATTTTTCCTGCAATCATTTCGCCTTAGGTCCCCTACATGTCCCTTTTTCCCTATGTGACTTATATTTCTGTATTCCAGAATTTCCCTGAAAATTTTTGTACTTCTTTCTTTCATCGATCCGTTCAAGTAAGAAGGTTGTTCGGAAAGCAGGTCTGGTCGTTCGCGAAATATTTCGTTTGTAACAGTTAGCTACTCCTTTCCGCTACTTATCTATGTAGTCTCCACTCCGACAGAGATGGTTATCATAGCATTGTACCAACTTCCCGCCGGCCGCTGTGGCCGAGCGGTTCTCAGGGCTTCAGTTCGGAACCGTTCGACTGCTATGGGCGCAGGTTCGAATCCTACCTCGGGCATGGATGTGTCTGATGTCCTTAGGTTAGTTAGGTTTACGTACTTCTAAGTTCTAGGGGACTGATGACCTCAGATGTTAAGACCCATAGTGCTCAGAGCCATTTGAGCCATCTGAACAAACTTTCCAATACCCTCGTAATAGGAGACAGCCACATGTGCTATCCGCCAATTCTCTACCCCGATATGCAGCTTGTAGACCGTGCGAAAATGTTGTCTTCATCATCTACGGTTCATCTAAGCAGAGATAAAAAGCAGAGGCAGAAAAGTCAGGGATGTATAGTGGGTGAACAAACACTTTCCTTCGAGAACGCTGCAGGCGCGTCCTCATTACCCCTGCAGCGTGCAGTCAGAAACTGAAGACGGAAATCCATGACAGTTGCGTTGTGTGGGCTGCGTGAAATTAGTCGACATCTCTCACATGCACTCACACGAAGTTCATTCGTGATGTGAGGTCCGATTGGGCCCAAAATGGAAACCACCGTGAAAAATCCGATGGAACTTCGCACAGATGTGTCGGATAGTGTCTTAAGTGTGCCTGTCGCTCGCTCCAGCTCGATCTTTCCAGTTCAGAGCGCAAAGTGATCACGTAGAAATGCCTAAAACAACAGTGTCTCCCTCCCCCCCCTCCCAAGTATGTAAATCTGGTGAGAGATTTCGCCGGAAACCATGCAGCCCACATAAGATGAATATCATGCCTTTTTCTCTCCACGACAATTTTCAGCCGTATTCTGCAGGGCCAATGAAGATGTTCCAGCAGCGTTTTCGATGGGAAGTGTTTGATCACCTATAATACAGCCTAAATTGCCTCCCTCCGTTATTCATCTATGCCCACATGAACCGCTGGCTATGAAGACAACATTTTGGCACAAACGAAAGGCATACCAGCGTAGAGATTTGGCGGAAAGCACAGGTGGTTGCTTTCTGTGACTATGGTACTGGGAAGATTGTACAATGCCACGACTAATGTCTAACTCGGAGCGTCGAAAATTTAGACATGTATCTGGAAGATGCGGCTAACAGTTACGAATTTTTAAAAAAAAACATTATTTTTACTTTGGTTTTCATTTTGCGACTTATTTGACCTTACTTTCCGAACAGCCTTCGTATTTGGCAAGAAACACTATTTTCTATGTATCTTTACGTGCTAACTGTGCGCTCAGAACTGGAACGAACGACGTGGCGCGATCAACAAGTATGCTAGATGAAGTGTTGGCAGAAGAGCCAACACCTTGTAGCTAGATTAGGCCGAAAGGCACGCGTTAAAGCTCACGCAGACTGGCGTGTGGTCTGGAACAGTTAAGGGAAATTATAGTAGCAAATAAAGTACGTAGTTGAAGTAATACTTAACTTTATTCCATAATTGGTGAACATCGCTCTTGATATCACATAAGTGCAATCTCAATATCAATTGGTAATGGCGCCTTGCTAGGTCGTAGCAACTGACGTAGCTGAAGGCTATGCTAACTATCGTTTCGGCAAATGAGAGCGTATTTGTCAATGTAGCATCGCTAGCAAAGTCGGCTGTACAACTGGGGCGAGTGCTAGTACGTCTCTCTAGACCTGCCGTGTGGCGGCGCTCCGTCTGCCATCACTGACAGAGGCGACACGCGGGTCCGTCGTATACTAGCGGACCGCGGCCGATTTAAAAGCTACCACCTAGCAAGTGTGGTGTCTGGCGGTGACACCACATTAGAGTCAGATTTATACAAAGCTTCAGAGAATTTTTACATTGAAATTACAGTGAAATGAATACCCTTAGCTGCACACAGGCGTTGATATAAGTCAACGGGGATAGTTGAAAATGTATGCCTCCACCGGGACTCAAACCCGGCATCTCGTGCTTACAAGGCAGACACACACACACACACACACACACACACACACACACACAGAGGACAGTGCGACTGCAGCGACGTATCTCTGGCGCTCCTCCTGTGAAACCCACAATCGCAACTTATTGTCCCATACTATATTCACAGTGCTCCTGCCCATCATAGTCATTACTCGCGGCTTTATCGCCGATTCCCGTAAGAGTTCGGGAACTGTTTGTGCATCCGCACAGAATAAGATGGTCAACTGGCCGATGTGACAAAGGAACTGATTGTGTAAACTGAATGGGGCCGGTGGGGGGAGGGGGGGGGGGAGAGAAAAGAAAGGAAAAAGGAAGGTACTAACGATATCGCCTGTTTAAATCTTTGTGCAGAATCAGTGGCGATGACTGAAAATGTGCGCTAGACTGGGACTCTAACATGGGATCTCCTGCTTACTTGGCAACTGCGTTAATCACTGCGCCACCCGAACACTGAGTTAACACCAAATATGTGGACTATCTCGATACGCTCCCTGGCCGATTCAAATTACCACCTAGAGCCACAGCTGAAAAAGCGGACACTGACATTCATATCGTCCATTAACAGCAATGGGCAATAAATTCGGTAACTTCAGTGCAGAAGCACATTTACGTTCAATTTCCAGTGGGAATCTAAAAATTAGCGAGCATGGGGTACCCGCAAAGGGACTGTGGATAGATGGCGCTAGGTGCGAATGTGAGTCGGTCGGGGAGCGTGTCGAGATAGTCCAGGCATTTGCGATGAACACAGTGATTAACGCAACTGCCTAGCAAGCAGGAGATCCCGAGTTCGAGTTCCAGTCCGGCACACGTTTTCACTTATTGCCGCTGATTACGGACAGTGTCTCGAGGCAGCAGATAGCATTAGTTCCTTCCCTTTCCCTTCATTCCTCTCCACACTCAGTTTAATATGTCCAGAAGAACAGACACCACGCATTCGTATAAAAGACCTGATGTTGTTTAAGGACGTAATATTCACGATCAGGCACTGGACACAGTGAGAGTCATGCAGTACCTGACGGATATGTGATTTGAGAAACAATGATAGTGAAAATCAAGTGAGGTGGCATCTGAAATCCCATTCCGTCTACCAAGCTTTAGATTTCCCGTGGTTTATTTAAATTACCTCGAAAAATGCTTGAGTATTGCGTTTGAGAAGGACACGCTCATTCATTCGCTGTCTTTTCACCTTCCGGGACTGTAGTTCGTATCATAATGACTTCGACGGGACCGTAACTTATAAGGTTTCTTCTTCCTGTCGTCAATCATATATTTTTATGGGCAAGGTGGCAATGGAGTAATATTTATTGGATGAAACCAATGTGTACGTAATAAATGCATGAAAGAAATCAACGTAAAACCCTTATCAGATTAATTCTAAAGCATTGTTCCTCGATCACTTGTATTATACGAGATAGGTACGGAAACAAAAAAGACGATGTCCATTGTGAAGAACTTGTCCTATAAACTGTGGAGAGCCCACGTGCCAAAGTAGGTCAAGACACGTATGGTTATCTCTATCATACGCCTCGGGTAATGGTCATCACGGTAGTTTTAGTTCAATTTGGTCTGGTACATAGCGCTGCCGACAACTTTTCTACCCATTACTATAAACAAATAATGTAAGAAGGAAGAAAATGAATGTGGTAGATCCTGGTACGCTAAGGTAGCTGCCGTCTCATATTGTATGGAGTCTATAGCAGGAACGTTATTGTAGGTTCTCCACTATGAAACTGAGCTGACTCCACTACAGGCTTCGTACACGATCAAAATATTTACTTGGATGGACGGTGTGGAACGGGCCTGTCGAGGCACTGGTGTAGGTCTGTTCAGGCAATGATTGAAAGTAGTGTGCTGTAGGCGAAGTAAAAACCACGCACTGTCTGAATGTGCGCTGAGTCATATCAACACTGCTGGAACTGCTGAAATAACAGCCTGTTGTTCTGAGTAGCTTTCAGAGCAAACAATGTAGGCGTGCCAGACAGGTGTCAACAAACAAATTTCGAAGTATACACATCTACTGCCTTTGTTCGTCTTCTGCGCGATGTATCCCAAATGACGTTAATGCAACTCCAGTATATTTCACAAGTTTATTTACGTACACGAGTACAAGCTAACTTCCGGTTTCACCTTTGGTACGGCTGAGGACATGTGCATCAGATCATATCGCTTCGAAAATTTAGAGACGACGTAGAAACGTAATGTGTTGTTTGTGCTGCTTTCTTCTTATTCTTGTCTGTCTGTATCAATATTTATATGTGTAACAGCATTCATTGTGTATTTTCAAAGACTGCGTGCACCGAGAAACTCTATTCCTGATATATTGTCTGCTGTAAACTACATTTGTGCCTTATACAATTTTTAATACTGATATCCTTGATTTGATGATTGTTCGCAAAAATTTCAGTTTATAAATTACAGTTTAATAAATTAGTAACACTTGGCAGGGTAACAAATAAATAAATTTTATTTGTTATACGTGTACAGTATACCTGAACACGTGATCTATGTGAATACGTTATAACTACAACACCCAACTGATCAAAATGGAAATGACTTGCAATATGTCGTTTCAAGGCAATGACTCATTAAAGATTTATCACAAATACCCCATCCTTACCATTAAACGTCTGTTAATTACGCACCAACGATATAAGCCTTCAACAGATCATTTAATTCCCAAGACAAAAGACGAAAGATGTATGACTTCGGCATAGGGCAATGGAAAATGTAGTGGACTACAGATTCGAATGCAGTATGCTCACGTCACGGTATACGCCTGTTTTTCATCTTAGCGTAGTTAGCACTTCCTGGGACTTTCTTATGAATTTAATGTAAGTATGTCTTGCAATACTGCAGTAATGTTATATTTCCGTCTAATTATAAAATGAGGGATGAAATAAATATTTGGCTATTTATTTCCGAATATGTGTCGATTTCCGAGTGTGTGATTAGGCAGGAACCTAGACAGCTTAAATTGCTGCCAGTCAAACGAGCAGCAATAACATTCATATTTTTCCTTGTCACAAATATTTCGCTTTTGATTCTACTTCTGCATCATCGACACCTACATCTGTACCCCACAGGCTACCTCAGGCTGCGTGATGACCTCAGATGGTAAGTGCCATAGTGCTTAGAGCCATTTGAACCAACCACCACCAGCACAGAAGAACACAGTCAACCCTTCTATGGCTATCAACGTGCAGCGCATAGCTGATGCCTGCTTCATAGCTCAAAATGCTGACATTGTTGGCCAATGGTTATAACCATAAAGCGATCCACAAGGCCATTGTAAGGAACAAAAGAAAGCAAGATAGCAGGCAAATAAGTGCAGTCGGCAGCGCGCTTATCCTAGCTAAAGAGTGTCATTGGTTGGAATGGTAAACATCTTATCCAGGTTCATGTCCTGCCTGTCTTCTACAGCAGCAGCGAGATCCAGGATGTGCTAGGCTCCATCAAAGTTGATACTTTGTGAAATCTTGCACCGTTCCCGTGTACGCCGATAACTCATCTGGCGCAACAACGTCACCGGTTGCCTACATGCCATAGAACCACAATTCACCAGAAAACAGATTTGCAGCATTTTCACTAGATGGCCCTAGCAGCGCCACCACGGGGTTAGGGAGGGGAGGGGGAGGGGTGTGGGACCTGTTTGCATCCGCGACGCACATAGTTCCTGCGACATTACGCCGCGAGATAGTATTTAGGTGCGCACACCGCCGTGGAGAGGCAGTGCACGTCGAGCCAGAGGTATATACGGACAACTGCTCCACTACGACGCTGCTGCCTGCAGCCAACCAGCTGCCTCCTCGATGGACACTGCCTGGCCTCTGCAACTCTGGCGGCGGCCCGCAATCCCTGGTTCGTTGTAATAACCTGGTTCACAAGCTTATGTAGAAAATTGACTGTATTCTGTTTTCCCAAGGATCTATGTCACTGCGCAAGTACTAAAGTAAACTCTCGTGGAACTTAGTTTCCGTGTGCAGAAGTGGAACTTAGTAAGTATTAGTTTGCGAAAAACTCGACGAAGTACGAGAGTTTGAGTTGTTGAGCGAAATCCTTCAGCCTGTGAGTCATTTTCAAGAGTTATTTGTTTCTGGTTCTTCGGAGCAGACGAGCATACCATTTTTTTCCAATAAACTAGATTTGTGGAAGGTTCAAATGGCTCTGAGCACTATGGGACTTAACTTCTGAGTCATCAGTCCCCTAGAACTTAGAACTACTTGAACCTAACTAACCTAAGGACATCACACATATCCATGCCCGAGGCAGGATTCGAACCTGCGATCGTAGCGGTCGCGCGGTTCCAGACTGCAGCGCCTACAAAGGCTCGGCCACCCTGGCCGGCTTTGTGGAAGGTTAGCGACTTCAGTTCCCCCTACGGAGGATTGTTTATTATACTAGCCGCAGCTGTGTACAACGGGGAATGTGTGTGCAGATATTTACATCGGCGAAACCGGCAGGCCAGTAGCACTTACAACACGAGCACTACAAACGAAATTTGGCGGGACACCAAATTTTCAGTGACTGAATGCCAGAATGAGTGTGGCAAGGAAATAAAACTTAATGAAACAAGCGTACTTGCCCGGCTGCCATTGGTGGTCGTAATGGTACTTGACTAACGTAACCATTACGGCACCTCACCTGAACCTCTCGATACCAGCGATATTCTACTGTGTTTCTGTTAACCACTTAAGATATTTCTGAGACAACATTCAGATTTGATTTCATTTGTGATACATCGATATGTTTATATTGCAATGATATTATTCTTATGTGTATTCTTTCTTTTGTCACTATGATCTTTGTCGTACTTGTAACTCTGATTTTTGGGCGCGTAAGTGATTATTAGATAGTAGTTAGTTATTTGGAGTCAGACCTTGTAAAAGTCAAGTCTTGGACGGCATGTTGGAAAGACGCGTATTGTAGTCAGCTTATAAAATGTGAACTTTAACAGTGAGGAAGATGTTTTGAAGTATGTTTTGTATTGTGATGTTTTGTGTGTTACGCGATATTGCAACAAAAGCAATAAAAAGGAAGTGTAACTTAAATTCGGAGTGCTGATTATTTTTTAACATCACCATTGTGCTAACTTTGAAAGGTTTAATCATCAAGAATGGTTTGTGAAGCGCATCTACAAAACTTTTGAACATAGCAGAATAAAACCTAGGCCTCTTGCATCCGAGCTTGGAATCTTCACCACCTAGATTTTCGACTATTGAGTCATGATTTTACAACGGGACCAGCATTGGAAACACGAAAAGATGAGTGCCTAGATTGTCCATTATTACATGAAATGACTTTAATAACTGTGCTCTAATGACACCTTAGTTGTTGCCCGGAAATGCAGTATTTAGCAGCGTGAGCAACACCACAATCATTATTAAATTTTGACCTTTGTTGTGGTAGGGTTGTTAGATGGTGAAACGCAAGATCAGAGCAGCCATCTAAATGCTAAAACACCGCAACAACATGAACAGAAATTCAGACTTGTCCTATCCTGGATGCCAGCCACCAGAGCGCAACACGTCGCAAAACAACACGAGATGCGAACGCTACCGGCGAATAACCGCCTGCGTCTAGTAGGATGGAAAATGTGGACACTTCATCCGCCGATCACTATCAGTCATAGAACACAGTTCCAGAGGCACTCGCTCCACAACAGAAATCTATTGCTAAGAAGTTCTCACTCCTTCCGTGTCATCTGAGAACGATTGTCATGCTTTTTGAGCAGTCAGACAACTCATAAGTCAGCAAAATCACACCAGTAGACACACAAGACGGCTACTGTAACCGTAGCCGAAACTTCTCTTTCACCAGTAACAATTTATTCTCATACGACGCAGTACCATACCCAGCAAAATTTTAACCCAGCTGATTCTGACCGCCGAGACTATTCAATTACAAGAAGGGGATTGGTCATTGTAGGCAAGGTAGAGAGCAGACATCTGCTCATTTGTAGGATACTCACAAAATGCAAACAGACTGCTGACAGAACACTCGCGTGACGGATCCTAGAACACCACTCAAGTGTTTACGAAGTACTACTGAAAGAGGATATTGTACCTACACAAAGAACGACAGAACAAATGTTCAAATGTTTGAATTACAAACCAACGTCAAACGAAAGGCTGACAAAATTGAAATGGAAGACGCGTCAAGACAGGCGGCAATTATACCGCGAAAGCCCACAGACAAAGTTTCAATGAACTGTATTAAGCGGAGAACCTAGGAACATACTACAGTCACTATATGTCTTCCCTATTGAGCCATGGCGGCTTCTGTAAGGGTGCGCGCGCTGTTGTACAGGCGCCGCTTGTGCGCGCATTTCATCGATTCTGGCCATCTCGCATCCTCTTTGCCGGGTTTTGTGTTCCCTCTGGGGCTGTGGTGTATGGAACACGGAGTTGGACGGGATCGTCTGAATAATCGTCGTCCTGGCGATTGCAGCGAGTTGAAACCGTTGACCATTGGGCTATATGGAGCCGCGTGTTCCTGCAGCGTTGACCGTTGCTACCGGCGAATTGTGGGGCAAGGACCGGCTCTCGTCGCGTGCCGCCAGGTTGTGAAGTGCTCCAGTCAGTTGTGGTGGGCTAAAGACGCCGAGATGTGTCGGATAACTTGTAAGCAGCTACGAGCAGCAGGGCAGTATTATCCGGCGTTCACCTGAAGTCTTGAGGCCGTTGTCATCCTTGGCATTTATTTGAAATTATGTACGAAAACTGTTCAGTAAGTAATGTGCTGGAAGACTTTTAAATCCTGACCAAGAATCCGGTACCTTTATGCCTTTCAGTGACCACTTTTGGGGCTGTGTGTGTCAGTCTGGAGCAGGCCGCTGTGGCCGAGCGGTTCCAGGCGCTTCAGCCCGGAACTGCGCGACTGCGTCCGTCGCAGGTTCGAATCCTGCCTCTGGCATGGATGAGTGTGGTGTCCTTAGGTTAGTTAGGTTTAAGTAGTTCTACGTTCTAGGAGATTGATGACCTCAGATGTTAAGTCCCATAGTGCTCAGAGCCTTTGGAACAATTTTTGTCAATCTGGAGGTTTCTGTAAGCTATAATCCAGTAAACTTTTAGTCTGGTACTGGAAATCATTGTTTTTATCATTATTTGATACTACTGATTGTAATTTCTTTTTGTTGTAGATATTAAGACCCTTCCTGGGGTGAGTTATCGGATTTGGCCTGTAACTAAAGTTGTATGCGCTCGTCAATTAGGTACGCACTTGTGAGTCATGTGCGTGTGCTGGTTCGTATTTACGCAATCTCTTACTCCATGCTGAGGAGCCCTTAGAATTATAGGCGTCCATTTTAACCGGCCATCTGCCTTTTGGTGAGTAAACCTACCACGCAATAATTTAGCGGTTGAATGAGGACAGTCGGAAAACTTCAAGCCATAAAGGGACACCAACGTTCAGAACGATTTTATGACAGGTGATTTAAGTGGGCTTACGGGAGCTGCTATACATTTAGTCCAGTCCATTCCACTAGTCATGGTGCTTGCAGGACAACAAAGGCAATCGCTTTAACAGTGTGTTCACTGCCAACGGACAGATAGCTTGCCACCAGAATTTCGCAGAAGACAATTGCGCTGGGTGCAATAAAACTTAAGGAGACAGCGTGTGAGGAATGAGAGTCGGCAGAGTGTAATAGGCTACCCCCCAAGTTAATTTCGAAGAAAGCCCTCCCAGACGATAACCCTAGATTGTGTGCGTGTGACTTAACAGTGGCGTGTGACTATTTAAGTGTAGGAAGTGCCAGTGATAACCGACCTAACCAGAGAGCTAGCCCCCTTCTTTCAAGTGTTTCTGTATCATGCCACTCTAAACTCAAGAGAGAATCTTGTATATTATTCATGTGAATATGTTGAGTAAGATGCATAAAATGTTACTTGTCCTAGGTTAGTCGTGTCATTAGTGTATCCTTCTTTGATGACTTCGTAGCGGATTCTGAGCAGAGAGGAAAAGGAGAGAGCATTGGCTTCAACATAAAGTATTATCTCAAAAGTTAGAAGTATAGTAAGGTGCATATCGTTAGTCTGTCATCTACCAGACTGAAACTGGGGATGTAAGATGGGGTAAATTTTCTGACCCAAAGCAAGATGTACGTCTAATGAGTTAATCAGAACCTAGGTCGACAATGTTTCTCTCAATCCTATCTGGCCAGAATTAAGTGTGTGTCAAGACAAGGCGGCCATATGCCTCGGTGTAGCAGCGATAAGATACTTGATTTTAACTGGACCTAAGACATGGGTAAAGGGATATTGTTTTGTGAGCTATTTGTGCCTATATAATTGTTCATAACATTGCTTTCATGGCCCACGTAGCTTTATAGCAATCAATAATGAGAATTCTTTATTAAGGGTTTAGTTGTAGGCTAGCAGACTCAATAACTAATGAAACTGAAATTAGAGTTTCTACTAGAGTTTCTGATAGGACGAATAATAGAAAATGTTTTGTAGCCCCTGAAGGCGATATATTTTTATTAAGTGATTGTTTATTAATTTTTGATGTGTTGTTAAACAATATATATATATATATATATATATATATATATATATATATATATATATATATATATATATATGGATTGGTGCAGCGTGGAGATTAGGGTCTCCTCCCCGTGGCATCAATTGAAAAATGTTCTGGACTGTCGTTCCATCGGAAAGACAGCTCGAAGTCCATTTTCTTTAAAGATACCCGATTGTGATGAAACGGAACTTGTTGTATCGTTCCAATGTTTTATTAAGTTGCTAGCACTCAGAAATTATTAGCAAGAGTTTCTTCTCTTGCAGGTAATAACTCAGCTGATGTCCAAAAGGAGAGAATGGACTAAACAGTGTTATTGATTGAATTATTTTCTGTTGTGTACCACGTTTCCCATTTTCCTTTCCTTTGTGCGGCCTGGACGGTATAAATGAGTGAGTGTGTGAACTAGCAGAAAGCTTTAGGCACAGTTTGTATCACTGCATGAATGGTCGTTCTGGGGAAGGGTAGTACCAACCCCCCAAGCGTGAACAAGTTTAGCAGAGACCAGGTTTGCAGGTCAGGGCAAAGATAACACGTAGGCGCCCGAATTGGCTCTGTCAGGTTGCGCGCTACCCCCATCACGTTTGTAGGCGGAACGGTTAGGCGAATTCTGTGGGAAGAGCACTTGTTCCCGGGTCGTGGTGCTGGACAGACGTGGAGACGCAGTTCTCGTTTTGGCAATGTTAACATACGTATTAGATTGTCAGAAATATGCTCTGTAATGAAGTCCAGATGTTGAAATCAGGTGCGAAATTACCACTGAACCCCATAAGGGAATTGATTTTCTTAATTTACGCGAATTTCAGTAGACCTTGCGCTAGTGCCTTGTTCAGGCAACGCACCATGTGCCTTAAGCTCACGGTCATTTTATTGCTCTGTGCTTAACGGAAACTCACTCATTCAATGTATTTTAATCTGCTCTTCCATTTACAGTAATATTTTGGGGACTTTTATTTATTTTCCATATGTTTTCTTTGTGAACTTGCTTTCGCACCACGTGGTCGGTTGGAGCAACCGCCGCATCGATAAATTGTAGTTTCGGTCAGAATATATATTGTACACGATGAATAATCATACGATAGTGAGCGAGTGTAAAACAAGGCCGGAGTAATCGTGTGTCCATATTTTTCTGGGTTTCTGTTGGCTACTGAAACTTGGCCATGTGGGTTGAACAGCATTGAAGAGATGTTTCTTGTGCACCCCCATAACGATTTGATTTGTTGGTGATGTTGTGCGTTAAGTAAAATACTCGTGCCACCAGGAAAAGTATCGGATGTTAATGCCCACTGATTTGATAAAGATTTGCGAAATACTCTTCCACCATGACCTAGTTTTGCTTGTAGTGTATTTGCGGAACTTATTCTGAGTAATCTATAGCAACAGAATGTAATAAGCGTGGGTTTAGGTATAATTGTGCGGTTGCCAGGTCTGCACTCCTCTGTCCCGTTCCACAATTACGTGGCGAAAGTGAACCATGTTAACTAGAGACCGGTTTTGACGATGTACATTGTAAAAGAAGCACTAGTTGTTGAAATACCATCGCTACTGAATAAATATCGATTAGTCTCTACCCTCGACTTATTATTTACTCCGTCCATCATAAAGAATAGGTGGCAGTCAGTACCACAGTCGAATTCTGGGTCATGAGAGCAAATAAAAGCTATATACTGCCTATTGAGCCCTGTATAGGAGCCTTCTTTAGTGGTTCAAAAAAAGTGCGTTATCCGTTGCGTTCAAATTTTTCCCGCTTCGTTAAAACCTTCCCCTAGAAATTATTAATACCCAGCAATAACTCGCAGGGGTCAGTAATTTCGTGGGCCACACGAATTTAAGAAACCATTTACTACAGACGGTAGCTTGCAGGAGCGGTAGGACATGTCAAAGCGACGGTAATCTACCTACTTAAGTAGACTTTTACCACCACCAGTACTGGAAGGTTGCGTTGCACAATTCCTATGTAATTTCCTTTAATATGGAACTTCCTGGCAAATTAAAACTGTGTGCCAGACCGAGACTCGAACTCGGCACCTTTGCCTTACGAAGGCAAGTGCTGTACCATCTGAGCTACTCAAGCACAACCCACGACCCGTCCTCACAGCTTCAATTCTGCCAATATCTCGTCTCCTACTTTCCGAAATTCACAGAAGCTCTGCTGCGAACCTTTCAGTACTAGTACTCCTGGAAGAAAGGTTATTGCGGAGACATGGCTTAGCCACAGCCTGGGGCATGTTTCCAGAATGAGATTTTAACTATGCAGCGGAGTGTGCACTGATATGAAACTTCCTGGCAGATTAAAATTGTGTGCCAGACCGAGACTCGAACTCGGGATCGTTGCGTTAGGTGGTTTCTTGTCATTGCTACGAAAGTTAACTTCCAATGTAATGGGCGGGGTGCTCCTTTATCGACGTTTTAATACTTTGTCTCCTTGAAACTAATCTCTAATTGTCCATTTAAGTATTGCTGTTTATGTCAGTTCTTATCAAACTTGTTTGATGTTTGTTGTTTGGTATATGTTAACAGCTTTGCATCGGCAGCAGTTCATGCGTTACTGTTCTGCTGCTCCGAGGCAGGGACACGTTTTCCTTGTACTTCTGTGGCTTTACCGTTATCGCAAGAGGCGTAAGTGCCGGCGTGCCACATGCGCTTTTGGAGATTTTCCGTTCCAGCCTCAGGTTGTGTAGTTTATTGTCATTGCTCGTACGGAAAGATATAGATGTTCATTCTTCCCGCGCGCTATACGAGATGGGAATAATAGAGAATTGTGGAATTGTTTCGATGAACCCTCTGCCAGGCACTTAAATGTGATTTTCAGAGTATCCATGTAGATGTAGATTCTTTTTCTATCACGCTGTGGCGGGGATGTCAACGGATTAGGAAGCATTTTACTCAGTGATTCTAATATTGTAAGGCCCTTGTGGGCCTGTGAGGAAAGCATTTGAGCCAATTGAGCACTGAGTTTCCCGATTCCTTAAAAAATGGTATAATTGTCATTATCATTTTATTAGGGTTTTAGGGGCCCGGTAATTTATTAAAATACTTAATTTATGTGTGACAGTCGTGTGGCCAATCAGTCAACTACTACTGTTTGCTTCGGTTTTTTACATGTGGGTAGCGTTTGACCAGCTTGGCACTATCTTGCCGATATGAGAGCAGAATAACCGGTGCAGATCTATGCATCTTAATGTCTTTTATATAACTTTTGTTGAACTGAATTTCGAGTTCTGAAGGGGAATCAGCCCGCAGTTGTTAAGCTAGTCGCGCGGACAGACTGCCGCCGCAGATATATTTGATCAGTTAACGGTATGTAATAGGGCCACAATTGCATTGCCCAGCTGACATATTCTTCCGGTTTATGTATTATGGAAATGTCCTTCTGAATTACTGATTGTAATTTAAAAACCTTAGCCATTTGTTTGTATTTGGGAAGGATATTATTAACCGTCAGTTGGCTTATGATACAATTGTTAATAAATAAAAAAAATTTTTTTAATGATAAATGGTGCCTCAATTTGGGCCATCTTTCGGCGTGTTTTCCTTAAATTAATCCCGATCCTTGCCCTGGGGGTCAACTATATGACCAGTCCATTTCACAAAATTGCGTATGTTGACCTGTCAGTGACAGTTGACATGAAATATTTCTGGGCATGGAACCGCGTCATATCTCAGGAAACTTACTGGCAAAATCAGCGTTCCGCCGCTACAGTAGCCTTCTTCTGAGTGTTCTGGTGTATTTTTATTGTCCAGTGTCATAATTTACCATGAATGCTCAGTGAGCACGGCATCAAACCATAATTGCGAAACGAATGTTGATACAATTGTTCGTATAACGCGAAGGGAGTTGGAAATTTGCTGATCTGTTTTTGTCTGTTGCCTCATGATGTGTGCTATGGTTGGTGGTCATCGGCAAATGAAGTGTGGAAACCACGCTGTGGACTGCTGCTTGACCCAAGCCGTGAGGTGGCAGTCACTTGCCGGTTGCTCTCGCGTCTCGTGTTGTTAGTGCGGCATGAGAGCAATTAAGTACTCACGTGGGATTTCAACCTGTCACTGATCCCACGATCCATATCCTAATGGACGCGGAGACAACGTTAATACGTTCTATAATGTGAAGTACACTGTTTTCCACCTTAGACTGGATTGCCGAACATGCAAAGAGATGTCACTATTTCATGAGGTTTTATTGTGGACCTGAGATGGACTGGATGGTTTATGTAGAGAACGGGACGTGCGATCTTTATCAGTGTTGGTACTGGGCGTCTAGAAATGTGATCGGTAGCGAAGTGATGAGGAGAATCTCGTGTGAACCTCCACAATACACAAGCAGCTGTTCCGAAACACAAGGCGACGACAGTAGAAATTTTCACCAATGGTGCACCTACAATACGTACCACCACGTACAGTCGTTTGCTGTAGAGGCTGGGCTGTGAGGAAGGACGCCATAAAGTTGTGACTACCAGCCAATACCCAAGTGTGGAGTGAACGTCATGACTCGAGGGAAGACTCACGGAAAATCACGTTAACTGTTACTCGTAATTTTCACCCTGACATTTTTTTGGTCGTTTGTTGGTTTATGTGGGTTTAGCATCCTGCAGGATAGCCACAACTGCCCTATAACGTCAAACGGCTGCAAACATCATCATCGCGTAGCGTTGAGAAACTAAACCAGCAAAATTAATGGAACGTTTGGACGAAAATCATTCTAAGTACTTTGGTTTCGTGATGAAGCGATATCACACCATAATGCATGACTTTTGTTGTAAAACCGGACAAATATAATCGTGATTTCCTACTTTCCAGCAATGCGTAATTCACATCGTGACGTACCCATATATAGTTAACGCTTCACTGACAAAGGGAAATTGTATCTCACAGAGGGCCTTAGTGACCTATGAGAAAATGTCAATTGCAACGAATGAATACCACTCATCAAAATCCATGAAGTTACCACAGAGGATTTAACTGTACAAAATGAATTTACAGATGTAGGTATTTCCATTAAAGAATACATTCTAATCAAGAAAAAGCTAGAAGACCCGCCCGAAAAGCTGCGCAAGTTTTCACGTTGTTTCTGATATTGGGAAATACGGCGGTTCTGCTTCGAATCCGCCGGGCAGACTAACGACGTGGGCCGGCCTGGGTGAGGTTTTCAGTGTTTCACCACATCCGGCTACAACAACAACAGTACCGGTACTGCACAATTGCTGAATAGGCCTCGTACTGGTGAATGAATGACATCAATATTATGTGTTTCAGGATAACCAATAATAAGATAATTGTGTAACAGATTCGAAGGCACGTAATAAGAGCAACAACGACGTGACACATCACAAAAATATCTTTAAGTTACAAATATAAGGCACATAACAGACCAAGAGGAATGAATATTTTCAGTGTTGAACCCATCATACTTTACGGTACCCAAAAGGAAGCTGATCATAAATGGTCGTAGGAAAACACGTTTCACATCATATTTCCGCAAAATACGACAGAACCTATTCAAAATGCTCCATGTGAAACGCAAAAAGGCCGTAAATTTCGGTACCACTCCAGTATTATCATCACCCACCCGGTGCACAGTTGGCCGATAGTGTAAAGCACATATGATCTGCTTTTCACTGTGACCATGCTGACGAAAGGTGACTGACTATGGGCTTGCTCAGCCAACAAACTTCAAAGTTCTTAGATGACATGGGTTATGTGAACCGAGGTACCCCTTCAGGGTGGACTGAATGGTGACATCAGACTGTAGATACAAGGCAGTGTGAGCAGGCTTCCTAAAATTGGATGTGCCAACGCACCATCAGCCAAGGAAGGAAGGCAGCCATCCATTTCCACCACCATCGTGAATCAAATATTTGGGTCGGTTGAAATCAGGTGTTCCAAAAAGTCATTCAAATTATGATTGCCATGAGGCCTACCAATTAAGATATCGTCTACATATGCGGAAAAACACTCAGATTTAAAAGCTTCTCCCTCTAAGGCACGTTCCTCAGAGTCTTACATAAACAAATTGGCAATAATACGTCACAAATGTGACAGAAGTAGTGATTGAAAAAGCTAGGTGGAAGTGGGTGCTACATCCTTTTGGACAACTTCTGTTTATTACAATTGCAAACATTTTAAAATCCGATGATCATCAGTAAGGGAAATCGTTAATACAATCCTGGACACAGTAAATGATAATGATACAAGTAGTGATCCAGAATTTCAATTGATTCCAATGATTTAGCTCAATTGTATATATGATTTAATGAGTTCAACGCCATAACTAGTACACAGGTAAATAATTTCAAGAATGCAACACCTCGTTGTTGTGGTCCTCAGTTCAAAGACTGGGTTGCTGCAGCTCTCCATGCTACCCTATCCTGTGCAAACCTCTTCATCTCCGAATGACTACTGTAACCTACATCCTCCTCAATCTGGTCAGTGTATTCATCTCTTGGTCTCCGTCTACGAGTTTTACCCTCCAAGCTTCCCTCCAATATGAAATTAGAGATTCCTTGATGCCTCAGAATGTGTCCTACCAACCGATCCCTGCTTTAATTGAAATTGTGCCGCAAATTCCTCTTCTCTCCAATTCTGTTCAGTACCTCCTCATTAGTTAGGTGATCTGCCCATATAATCTTCAGCATTCTTCTGTAGCACCACATTTCGAAAGCTTCTGTTCTCTTCTTGGCTAAACTATTGATCGTCCACGTTTCGCATCCATACCTGGCTATACTCCGTACAAATTGTTTGAGAAAAGACTTCCTGACACTTAAATCTATACTCGATGTTAAGAAATTTCTCTTCTTCAGAAACACTTTCTTGCCATTTCCAGTATACATTTTATATCCTCCCTACTTTGACCATCATTAGTTATTTTGCTCCCCAAATAGCAAAACTCATATACTAGTTTAAGTGTCTCATTTCCTAGCCTAATTAACTTAGCATCACGTGATTGATTTCAAGTTGGCTTATCCTTGACTTATTCTTCTTTGGCTTTTGTTATAACCTCTTTTCAAAGTACTGTCCATTCCGTTCCACTGCTCTTTCAAATAATTTGCTGTCTCTGACAGAATTATAATGTCATCGGAAAACCTCAAGTATTCTAATTCGTACTCCAAATTTCTCTTTTGTATCACGAAAAATTTAAAACTCCATTCATGAACAAGACTGCCACAAAACTTCTTTACTCAAGGCAGCCCACACTACATGTCTGTTTACCAAATGATAAAATTTGCTTGAATTAAATAGCACCGGTACAACAGTCAGACCCAACTCCCGCTAAAGTACGTCGGCTAAGTCTTTCAGCAGTGCCCAGTAGGTTCCACTGCCAGCAGGAAGTCTTTCTTAATCACTTATAAAAACTTAAAGTTCAGTGGCAGCGGCACTGTCTCCGATACCGACCAAAATGTTAACATGGCGGTGTTCCGAGCGGTGCGCTGCAGGAAGGCGACCCGACACCTCGATCCTTGCAGACGGACAGCTGGATTACAAGAGAAGTCGCGATGTGGCGCGCAAGGACTGGCTGCCAGCAGACAACGCCACACTCGCACCGCTCCCTGCACCGCGCCGCATCAAGTCCCGTCGAGGCGGAGCGGAAATTCAAGTCGCCGCTACTCTTGATGACTCAATGTCGGTGGACCATCGCAACTCCATTTGTCTGCTCATAGTACTGCTCATTGAATAAAAAGTAAGTAGAAGCCAAGGCATGTCGATTAGTTTTGTTAATACAACATCAAACCCAATCTCAGTCAACGGTAACAAGTGAGACCAAGCAACACGTATGAAGAGAGACGATATCAAAACTTTCTAGGGAATCATAGTCATTCAAAAGCACCTCTCTCATCGACGTAGGAAATTCGCCGAGTTCTGAATGTGATGCTGACACCGACATGTAAGGCTACATAGAGTAGCAAGACGCTTTGCTACATTATACGCCAAAGCACCGTCGTTACTCATAATGGGATACAAAGGAACTCCTACCTTGCGGACCTTAGGAAGGAAATATAGGCTACAGGAACAGCACAAAAGTATTAAAACACTTGATATGTCATTTTAGGATTCCCCGTCGTATGGAAATCTTGAATAATTCTGGAGTGTTCAGCTGGGTGGCGTCTTCCAACAGGCGCGACATTTCGGCAAGCCGACTTCTTGCCATTTATAGGCCTTCTTGGAGTCTCATTGATCTCTGATGGATGTCGACTTTATACCCTCTTCCCCCCTCCACCCCTTCCCACGAACATACGCATTCCCGCTGCCTCCATTTGGCCGCCTCTTAGAGCGGTCCAGTTGCGGTGCTGGGGTCGGGGGGAGGGGGGGGGGGGCAAGCGATGGAAAAAGCACGACGCCGTGTGACGGATCATAAACCACAATACTGCCACGTGCTGGGCTCTGCAGCCGTGGTGACAATACATCTACTCAATCTGATGTGACTATATTTCCTTGTAGATGGCCGCTGTGCTTTGGTCATAGTCAAGGTTAGGTCCCAGGCCTTGCATAACTGAAACCCGCTGTCCTTATACACTCCTGGAAATGGAAAAAAGAACACATTGACACCGGTGTGTCAGACCCACCATACTTGCTCCGGACACTGCGAGAGGGCTGTACAAGCAATGATCGCACGCACGGCACAGCGGACACACCAGGAACCGCGGTGTTGGCCGTCGAATGGCGCTAGCTGCGCAGCATTTGTGCACCGCCGCCGTCAGTGTCAGCCAGTTTGCCGTGGCATACGGAGCTCCATCGCAGTCTTTAACACTGGTAGCATGCCACGACAGCGTGGACGTGAACCGAGGGCGTATAGTGGGCATGCGGGAGGCCGGGTGGACGTACCGCCGAATTGCTCAACACGTGGGGCGTGAGGTCTCCACAGTACATCGATGTTGTCGCCAGTGGTCGGCGGAAGGTGCACGTGCCCGTCGACCTGGGACCGGACCGCAGCGACGCACGGATGCACGCCAAGACCGTAGGATCCTACGCAGTGCCGTAGCAGACCGCACCGCCACTTCCCAGCAAATTAGGGACACTGTTGCTCCTGGGGTATCGGCGAGGACCATTCGCAACCGTCTCCATGATGCTGGGCTACGGTCTCGCACACTGTTAGGCCGTCTACCGCTCACGCCCCAACATCGTGCAGCCCGCCTCCAGTGGTGTCGCGACAGGCGTGAATGGAGGGACGAATGGAGACGTGTCGTCTTCAGCGATGAGAGTCGCTTCTGCCTTGGTGCCAATGATGGTCGTATGCGTGTTTGACGCCGTGCAGGTGAGCGCCACAATCAGGACTGCATACGACCGAGGCACACAGGGCCAACACCCGGCATCATGGTGTGGGGAGCGATCTCCTACACTGGCCGTACACCACTGGTGATCGTGGAGGGGACACTGAATAGTGCACGGTACATCCAAACCGTCATCGAACCCATCGTTCCACCATTCCTAGACCAGCAAGGGAACTTGCTGTTCCAACAGGACAATGCACGTCCGCATGTATCCCGTGCCACCCAACGTGCTCTATAAGGTGTAAGTCAACTACCCTGGCCAGCAAGATCTCCGGATCTGTCCCCCATTGAGCATGTTTGGGACTGGATGAAGCGTCGTCTCACGCGGTCTGCACGTCCAGCACGAACGCTGGTCCAACTGAGGCGCCAGGTGGAAATGGCATGGCAAGCCGTTCCACAGGACTACATCCAGCATCTCTACGATCGTCTCCATGGGAGAATAGCAGCCTGCATTGCTGCGAAAGGTGGATATACACTGTACTAGTGCCGACATTGTGCATGCTCTGTTGCCTGTGTCTATGTGCCTGTGGTTCTGTCAGTGTGATCATGTGATGTATCTGACCCCAGGAATGTGTCAATAAAGTTTCCCCTTCCTGGGACAATGAATTCACGGTGTTCTTATTTCAATTTCCAGGAGTGTATGTCTGAGATATATTCAACATTTCCGTAGGCCGGGAAGCCCTAAAGTCATAGAACAAGCATCTTACGGAGAGGAGATACACAGCAAAATCGGCAGTTTTGACAAGTTTCAGAACAGGAACGATCACCTTTTGGCACCCCTGACTTTCTGCTCAGACGTCGAGAGGACCGAATCATACCATCCCTTGCGAAGCTCGTTCATCACATCGGTACTCATTACGACAACCGGATCACCAAGCTAGCCAGCCTGGTGGTGGCCAGGAAGAGGATCCAATAAACGACACATACTCGACGAGTTCTCAAGAGAACTCTTCTCGCTCCACCTGCATCTATCCTCGACACTTTCCCCTGAGTCGTAGGAGTGTCTTGATGCAATTAGCTCGTCTCAAACCCAGTTGGCGACCTGCACGTAAACTGTTAATTATGAATGCCTTGTAGCCAAACTACCTCAAAAATAACCTTGGACCGCCGTCATTAACTGTACTGAGAAAATTATCCGTATTTGAAAATGGGGCCAAACTTAGCAGCGACACTGACAACCACACCAACGGGACAATTCATCAGCGTGGTGGAAGAAGCCGCTCTTGTCCTTCCACGGGACGTTGCAGATAGTTAACAGGGAGGCCCTCAGAATCCAAACATCTCGAAGGAATAGAGGAAAGCACTTAAAGCGACCTCGAGAAGATGATGAGACTGTATTCCTCCCGGCAGACAATGAGATGTGTACGCTCCTACTACCACGTGAAGTACACGACAGCGACCGATGACCTACGCTGTTTGATCCCTTAGGAATTCACACACATTTGAGCATTTAAAGTTCACGAAACAGAATTGTACGACATATTAAAAGATGACACCTACAACTGAAGACTATCCAACAAACCAAGAGGAAAGGAAGACCATCGATCTTCACCAATACACGTTCCCAAATAAGAAGACGGTGAAGAAACTTGATCAACGAGAAGCTGGGCGTCTTAGACTTTATAAGAAAAGAATACCTCTCCAGAAAATCACTTGACATCCATACTTAGCCCATTTGTGGGCAAATGTCAGCGACACATACGAAATTCGGCGTATTTCGTCTAGCAGCTCCAGAACTTCCGACTGGGGCAAGAAGATATCATGCTGAGCTTCGACGTGGTATCTCTCTTTACACGGTTACCCTTAAAGTAGTCCCTAAGTTTCGTAGGAGGAAAGTTCGGACCAGCGCTAACGAAACAGTTCGAATTCGTGCTTGCGGTAACGCACTTTCTGTTTCTCGGGCTTTACTACTAACAGACAGATGGACTGCCCACTATCACCAGTGGTGGCCGATATATTTACGGAGACTTCTGAGGAAGAAGCTCTAGAGTCGGCAGTCTACAAGCCTTCGTGCTATTTTCAACATGCAGACGATACATTCGTAATATTACTGCACGGACGACATTGCCTATAAGATATACTTGAAAAAAGAGACAGCATTGGTCATATATTTTTTACTATCGCAAAATCGATTTTCTGTCACTGAGTGACCATCTTCAGTGCTATATTGTAGATGGTCACTCAGTGACAGAAAATCGATTTTGCGATAGTAAAAAGTATACGACCAATGCTGTCTCTTTTTTCAAGTATACCTGTTATCTGGTCGTAGTGCACAAGACAACATGGAGTCGCCAATCAATTGCCTATAATACTTCTTGCAACACCTGATCTCACTGCACCAGTATATCTAAGAGGAGGTGAAGAGGGGGGTGGATGAGATAATATTAGAGGAGTGGAGGAGACACACGGAACGAAAAGGAGCAAGCGGGCTGAGGGGTGGAGGAGCAGACTGACAGAGACTGGAGAAGGATATGGATAGAGAATGGTGATGGAAGATGTGGGAAAATGTAGGGAGGGGGCCGAGGAGATGGAAAGAGAGGGGATGAAGGAGGTGTTGAAGGAAGAGATGGACTAAGAGAAAATTGTTACAAATACATATCTGGGCAATACTGGGTACTCAGCTAGTATTAAATATAATGAACGAGGCAGCAGAATCTGTCTATCTTTTCTGCAGCAGCAGTTTTATTACCAAGTTAAATTGACAAGTAGCTTGAATAACAAAAAGTAGCATTAAATTGTATAATCATAGTCTATTGCTAATATAATAATCAGTTTTGAGATTATATGATTTTCTTGCCTTTTCTTTAACACAAGTATTGCCCCACGTCCCAGTACATTCTTCTTTTCATTGGATCTATGAAAGGCCTTGAATGAATCATTACACGAACAAGTAATAACTGCTGTACCAGACTGCCTTATAAATTGTGCTAGCAGGTTGTGGGGTATTAATCTTGCATAGAGGTGCCGGACTGCGCAACGAACTTCGAGTGGGACGAGAGTGTGCAGAGCGCGTCGCAGGCGGAGAAGAGAGGGCAGAGGGTTAGGGTTACGGTCACGGAGGACAGGTCACGGCGCTAAGGAAATTGCCGGTTTTAAAACGGAGCCGTAAAAGAGGCGCCACCAGCTCGTGTTATCTTTACTGCCGCCTGTGCAGTGCTGCAGAGTAGCCTACAGGCAGGCGCTCAGCAGTTACACTGCTGTGACTCTCTCCTGGCTAGCACGTCGCGAGCGCCTCCTCTCTTCTGTCGCGAGGCTGCGCCCTGTTTCTCTTAGATTGTGTCCTATTGGAGACCCTACGTGTCATCGTATCTGGCTACCATGTTTGAAGGGGGTTCTTTCGTATCTTTTTCTGGCTGCAACCGTAAGTTGCCCTGCTCGCTATTCATGCCAGAGACAGTTTCCGGCATATGGCGCCATGGTGTTTTTGCTCGAGCGTGATTTCGTAATCCTTCTAAACTGGTTTTTCTATCAGCATACTAGACACGCATAATATTTAACTTGAAATGCCATCAAATGAACAGTTGCAGAAATTAAGGTGGACTGTCGATACCGTCATCTTTTTGTTCGTTTATTTGTTGTGGTTGTAGCGCGTAGAACAGCTGATACGAGAAGCACCCAGATCGTAAGTTCAAATGGACGGTTTTCCAAGGAAACCACATTGTAGTTCTTCAAACTCCCGTCATTAGAAAGATTTACCATTTCTCCCAATTAAATAGGAACTCATGGATGTTGGCTCGATCTGTTTTCATTGTGTTGCTAGGGAAACGCCGATCTATCTGATTAGAGCATGTCTTCTGGGGCTTTTGAAGACTGAGAGTGAAATTGTGTAAGAAACTTGCATTTCATAGTTCCTTTGTACGTGTTTGTGGTGTGAACTTCATTCCTCCACAGTAAATAATAAGACACTTCTCTCTAAATTCATAGAGGAAGTCGCAACGTGCGAAGAGGCTGCGAAGTTGCGTTCTGCTGGGCACCAACTGATCAGGCTATCTACAGGAAAGCTTTTCCTGGGAAAATTGAGACGTACACCAGGTCAAAAAATAATCCAATGAATGCACAAAATATTCTCAACCAAAAAATAAGAAGCAAACAGGAAAGATGAAAGGGAAGAAACAACATAATAGTGCAGCGGGTTAAAAATCTCTATGTGCAAAGAAACACATTTCAGAATGCATCACACACAAAATTATGCTATGTGAAAATAATATGAAATAAATTAAACAGTAGGTTACTCCGCAGCTTGTGGTCTCGCGGTAGCGTTCTCCCTACACGTGCACGGGGTCCCGAGTTCGATTTCCTGCGGGGTCAGGGATTTTCACCTGCCCTGAAATGACTGGGTGTTGTTGTGTCGTCTTCATTATCATCAATAATCTCTATTACGGTATGAGGAAAGCTAAGGCAAACCACCTCCATTAATTAGGACCTTGCCTAATACGACGGTGCGGGCCTCCCGCGTCGTTCCCCTACGCTCTGTCAAGAAAAATGGGACTTCATTTTCATTTGGTAGGATGTTAGTTTTCAGGTACTGAAAATATAGTAGTAGCTTATTAGGACCAGAAAGATTATTAAACATTTTTGGCTTCGATAAACTTCAAAAATTTTCTAAAAAAAACGTATCTAAAAACAAAACGTTTCTAACAAGTTGGAAAAATGTAACTCAGGAGAAGCAGTTCCAGGTCTCCGTAACAGTATTGAAGTGTTGAAGGTTTTTCTTGGCAAAAACGTTTAAAATTGGTAATAATGGATAGCATAAGAATGAACGGCACGATTTACGTAGTCGATAGTCAAACTGCACACGGCTTTTCACTTTCGTTGATGGTAAGTGTATTCCAGCACCTTTTGGAAAGGATAGTTTCGAAGTCCGAACAGGATGCCGAAGTGTAACGTACTGTTTGCCATATCAGAAATTGTTCAATGGAAACGTCTGCATACTGTACTTGAGGTCGACTGGCTGAAATGAGTAAACATGAAATGGTTTCGTGGAGCGGTTTGCAGCTTGCGAACTCGACGAGAGGCAGGCCTCGTCAAAACAAGAGGTATAGTTTCCCCTCCGGGGTGGAAGTGGTGTTTCAAAGGGTGATCGGGAGTATGCATTTCAGATATTTAGAGGATAACTGTGACGTCTTGCAAAGGAGAGGAAGCCTATTTAGTATTACTCCGGTTTTTCTCTTGGCATTTTGCGGTTCTCTGATCGTGCACTTGTTTTCAGGGAGAGCCTTGCAACAGGCGTGGAGGCATTAGAAATCTGGGTGACGTTGGATAAATGTCTAGGTGGGGTTTAATTAACGCCTACAAATTTCAGTTGTTTCTGTGGAAACTTGAGGCATGCAGTTTTTTTATCTGTTTTGATCACTTGACTTTGAACCATATTCCTGTTTTTATATTTGTGCATATCAGCCACGCTAGTTACTAGTGGTCATACAGAACTACGCTGCACGCGAGCGATCGCTTTCACAGGCTCGTCCACCCAAGCACTCTCCACGCAGCGACCCCCGCTTGCATACTTCACCTCGTAAGTCTACCTCCTATACTCACGTAGATACTGTGAGTTGTGTTCGTCTTACGTCTCTTTCCATACAGGGTTTACAGTACATGCGCTGCTATAGAATGTAGACAAAAGCAGTGACATATGGAAGTATGGGTCGGTCCAGAGAGTGTACTTACATGGTCGAGGCGGTCAAGACGAACTCCCGCGTCAAGCGGAAAATTCTCGTTTGAGTTCAGAGTCAGCACAAATTTTCGTTGTGACTAATACGTAGAGCAGCCAAAGCTTAACCAAGTTCGCAAATGCGAATATGGTGCTCGTATTTCATACGGTTGACGATCGCTGCTGTGTCTGTGCCTTCAGACATGTATTATTATTATTATTATTAAGCATTACAATCCATGAAGGCTTTTTGCTGCAGAATGGACAATGTTGAACCACTTTGCTCTGTCTTTACAAGTAATTTGCCACTGTCTGTCATGTCCTAGTTTTCTGAGATCGTCTTGAATATTGTCCAAGTATCTCATGCGTGGGCGTCCAAGAGGTCGTCTTCCGGTGGGAATCTCTTCAGTCACTTTCTTGATGGTCCTGTTTGGTGGTGCTCTGATGACATGCCCTATCCATTTCAGTCTTTTGGCTTTAATTTTGGCCACTATATCGGAGTCTTTATATAATTTGTAAATTTCATTGTTATTTAGCAATCTCCATTCATCACTGATCCTATCTCTTATGGGTCCAAATATTTTTCTCAAAATTTTTCGTTCAAATACTCTTAATCTGTTTTCCTCTTTTTTTGTGAGAGTCCAGGTTTCAGATCCATAGGTGAGTACTGGTATAATCAATGATTTGTATACTTGTAGTTTGGTGTTCCTAGATATTAACTTGCTTTTGAAAACTGTCAAGAGACTATAGTAGCATTTGTTAGCCTTCTGAATTCGTGATTCTATTTCAATTTTTATGGAGTTGTCAGAGGTTACTATTGTACCAAGGTAATTAAATTCATTTGTCTTTGTGAAAGCTGTGTTATTAATTTGCAGTACATTATTATTTGATGGATAGCGGGATAAGATAAAGTACATTGTTTTGTCTGTATTCAGCTGGAGGCCTGTGCCATTTGTGGCTTTAATTAATTGTGCTGTAAGAAGCTTCAAATCATTCTCACTGTCAGATAATAATGCAATGTCATCAGCGTATGCTACAATGTTAATTTTGCTTTCCAGTTGTGCTCCAATTTGTAGTAGCTTTACTTTTTGGATTATTCTATTGATTACTATGTTAAAGAGAACTGGTGAGAGTGAATCCCCTTGTTTGACTCCAGTTTTAACCTCAAAGTCTTCAGAGAGTTTGCCAGCTACTTTTATTTTGTATTTTGAGTTTAAAGTGCAAGCTTTTATTAAATTTATCAATTTGTTAGGGATGCCAATCTGCCTCATGCACTTCCATAAATATTCCCTGTTGATACTGTCAAAAGCTTTTTTAAAATCAATGAAAAGCATATGTACATTTTGATTGAATTCATATTTCTTTTCACCCAACATCCTTAGGACATATATATTGTCAATAGTCGATCTGTTAGGTCTAAATCCACATTGGGCATCATCTAGGGAGTCTTCAACGTAAGGGCTTATCCTTGCTAACAGTATATTTGTCAGAATTTTATATGTTGTGTTTAGTAACGCAATTCCTCTGTAGTTTGAACAATTTGTTGGGTCCCCCTTCTTGTATATAGGGCACACAACTACTTCTTTCCAATCATGTGGGACCTGTTCCTGCTTCCAGATGTTGGTGATGATTTTGTGTAAGCAGTTTACAAAAGGAAATTTACTGAGCTTCCATATATCTGTGTCTATACCATCACTTCCAGGAGCTTTATGTCTCTTCAGCTTCTTGATGCTTTCTTTAATTTCTGCTAAGCTGGGCTCTTCGTCCGATGGGTCAGCAGTAAGATATTCATTGTCATCTTCCTGAGAGACGCTTATAGTTGGAGCATTTAGTAACTCATTAAAATATTCCTTCCATCTGTTAGCAATGTCACTTCTTTCTGTTAGCAAGGAGCCATCTGGGTCTGTTATGAACTGTCCATAATTTTTTATATTCCCACTTTTAAACATATTTATGCTCTTGAAAAATCCTCTGGAGTCTGTGGTACGGTCATTCTCAGCTCTTTTTAATTTGTAATTCATAAAATCCCTTTTCTTTTTCCTAATGAGTTTCCTGGCAAGTTTCTGTTTCTCTTCAAAAATAAGTTTGTTTTGTGTTATTGGTTTTTGTAGGAATTTTTCCCTTGCTAATTTTCTATCTTCGATAGCGTTCGAGCACTCGGCATCAAACCAGGGGTTCTTAGTTGTAGTAAAATGTCCCAAAACTGAGGTAGTTGCTCGTGTGATATTTTCTTTCAGAGCGTTCCAGGCTTGATTAGTATCATCATTGTTAATTTTACTTTCCACTTCAGGTTTGTGTGTTTCTAATTCTCTAATGTACTGGTTGAGAATGTTTGGGTTTTTCAGTTTCATTCAGACATGTATGCATCTCCGAAAGACATAGCAAAGCAAATCACAAGAACATATGCACTGCAGTTTAATAGATACAGAACAGTTAGAGACCATCAAACCCCGAAGTCGTTCTGAGAGTAATTACATAGCTACAGGGAAATTAGTTATACACTTTGAGATACACTGAATTTTAACCTCATTTCGTAGATCAAAGCGACGCTGAGACGCTTATTTAGTTATTTCAAAGTGCTTCAATGCAGATTATTAATCCAGCTCCTCTATTAAGGGTTTCCGAGTAGATCTGCAGATTAATACCTCCCGTAACCTGTCTTGTGCGCTGCTGTGTGACGATTCTAGCCGTGGACGCAGATGATACATTGACCGAAGCCACTTTTAATCTCTTCTTTCCATCCTTCTTCCATCTATTGTCCACATTACGATTTGAGAGGAGCGAAGATTACATAAACTTTCAGGTTTATGTAGCTTGTCATGTCGAGATAGGGGTCTGTCTCTTGAAGTTGAAAATCTAACATCAGGTCCTCACGGTTTGTTTGAGCTAAATAAATTGGAAGATTGTTGTTGCAAATTTTTCTTTCGTAAATATACTTTCCACTGATTTTCTCGCATTTTTGTATATCATAAAGCATTTTGATTTTTCACATGAACAAAGCCGAAATTATATTCTTTGCACCTATTATACTAAAACACGTCCGGTCACGTCAGTGACAAGCTTACGACTCCCACACTTTGCGGAAATAACAATATTCCGAGGGGTTTACAATTTTTCTTAACAAATGAATTCCTACTAGTTTTCATTACATTATTAATTACGATTATTTCACAAATGAATCTAGAAATAAAAATAGTAAACAGTACACGATTGCGTAATTAATAACATAAATTTTAAGCGTGCAAATAATTCGTAATTTCAAATGTTTCTAAAAAAATTTTAACTGTACATTCAGAACCAGTACTTATTGATTATAACAGCGAAACTAAAATATTTTATAAAGTAATCCCTTTTCATTAATTTTACCTTGAAATATAACATAATGTGTATAAAATTACATGGAAGTTTTCAGAAAAGCAACTGAGATTATACTAACTTGTCCAAAATTCGAAACATAATACTGGTATCGACAACTACTGCTGAGAAAAGTAATGCTAGAGGATGATGTCCCGTTACACACTGAAGTTCTGAGAATGGACATTAGAAACGTTCCACATTCTATAGTTTAGCAGAAGAATATTACAGCACACTTGGCAACGGGAAGAAGGAGATACTCATGAGAACTCTTGAATGTAACGTAGTGTATACCATATGGTTTACGGCTGCATAGAGTTGAGACAAAAGTGCTTCACAGAAATGACGATGACGACAGTGACTTTTTAAATATTAAAACACGGGAAGACCCAGTTGTGTAAACTGCGAAAGTATTCTGGAATTGAAGAAGGTAGATATAAGGAATCCTCGAAACAAACTGTATTTGGAAAGCTGGTTAAAACAAGGAGAACAACCTTGTTCAACCTAAAAGACCCTGCAGTAACAATTACTTTAAACCAATACCTTAAACAAATATAAACAAAACAGAATACTTAAAATTAAAATAGCGCTATCCTAATTTCAGCCGCGTTTACATTCTCACACATAGCCAAACAAAGAATGTAAAATTACTAACTTTGTCAATGTTAAAATATTTATTAAAATTATAAAAGCTATGAAATAAAAGTTAAAAAAGAACTGACTTTATTGGATCCACCCACCTTCGTAACGCATTACCTCCCTAAAAGGTTATGGAGCAAGTCAGACACCTCGCAAAATACATTATGGCATGACACTTATACAGTGAACAGTTTTTTAAAATACTGGTGTTAAAATTGTCCTCGGACTCTTTCGCGGCGGCGTGTCTCAATAAAATCTTCTGGGTTTTCAAGCCAACCAAAAAGACTTTATTCAGGCGTTAGAAATATTTCACAATAAAGGATGACAGCCAAAAACAGTTGCAGGATAAAATTTATTAAAATTCTTGACCAAGGTTTCGGTACATATAAATATACCTTCATCAGAAGTAAAACTACTAAAATGATGAAGGTATATTTATATGTACCGAAACCTTGGTCAAGAATTTTAATAAATTTTATCCTGCAACTGTTTTTGGCTGTCATCCTTTATTGTGAAGAATTTTAACAGTTGCTGCCACAGCCATGTTTAAAATCATGCGTTAGAAATATTAAAATGAAACTAAATGAAATGTTAAGTGGTTCGCTGAATCTGTATTTCTTCAGGCCACTTATAAACCCACGCATTCGGTTTCACAACGTTTGAGTTGTATCTGCCGGTGTAAATGTAATGCAATGTCATACGTTACAGAGTGCCATAGTGTAACAATTGGTGTGGCTAGGTAAAGATTTCAGCACTCCTCAACTGATAAAAGAACCTTCGTCAAATGATAAAAATACGAACGTCAATGATAAGTCATTCTGTGTTAAGCTGCGAGCTGTACACGTTCCGATTAAAACATGCTCTTGTCGGCCTTTGCCAACAAACAAAAGCTCCTAGTAGATGTTATTATTATCTCGCAAAATTTTAAATGGCATACTACATTCGTCTCTTTGTCAGCTGAAACAGATGTCAGATCAACTAGTAAACTAAACATTTCCCTGTTGTATAAAAATAAAATACGTTGAGTTAAAACATGGTGTACAGTTCAGCACATTGCAAGGTGCCGCATGTCACAGGAGTAGGCGGTATGCAGTGGGTAGTGAGGATTTCATGCCGTCTTAGTGCCGGAAGGACGTACCCCACTGCCTAGTTGTTGGCTTTCATATAGGCTTCTGTCATAGTCATCGTGAGGGTAGTCTGTAGTATTATTACCACTCAATACATTTTCAGCTGCCAAGATCGCTGAAATCATTTATTCATACGTATTACCGGTTTCGGTGATTCGGTGTGGTAATCGTCCGCCTGCTTATTTAGGTGGTAACATGCCTACCATGTAGTGGTCCCGGATTCGATTCCCGGCCAGGTTGAAGATTTTCTCTGCTCGTGTACTGTGTATTGTGCGGTCCTCATCATCATTTCATCATCAACGATGCGCAAGTCGTCCCACTTGAAATATGACTTACTCCCTGCGCCCCAACTTCCCCGGATGGGGTCTCCCGGACAACAATGCCACACGATCAGTTCATATTATACTGTTCGGATCTATCTTTACATCACTGCACAATCTTCACCTTCAGTACAGTTAATGGTGCTATAGGATGTATATTCATGTTGCTATCCGGTTCCAGGCGCTACAATCTGGAACCGCGCGGTCGCTACGGTCGCAGGTTCGAATCCTGCCACGGTCATGGATGTGTGTGATGTCCTTAGGTTAGTTAGGTTTAAGTAGTTCTACGTTCTAGGAGACTGATGACCTTAGAAGTTAAGTCGCATATTGGTCAGAGCCATATAAACCATGTTGCTATCGTGAGTTTTACTACAAGTCGCCATGTCAGTTTTAAAATAACAGCAATGTACACACATGTTATTGGGCTGATTACAGATGGTAACATTCATCACCATTTCATCAATCACAACTGACATTCCTATTTCAGGTATAGGAAATGATACCATCATGGACCTACACTGCGTAGCACCATTTACTCTGCTGAAGGAGAAGACTGTATTATGACGTATACGTAGATTTAAAGATGGCAACAGAGAATTGCTGATACCGGTAATCAGTATGATTAAATGACTTTAGCGATCCTTGCAGTTGAAAATTTATTCAGTATTCATTGTTGGTTTTCCTAGCAACAACTTACCGCCCACCATTTCCAGCACTTCTTCCTCCCACCAGTGCATGACCCTGCACCCAAAAAGCGATGGTATAGCATCGAGGGAGATAGCGCTATGAGTCGCCTTGGGTGCCACATCTTCTGATTCATCACCTTGAATTCCTTTGTGTCCTGGTAGCAACCGTAATGGTATCTCCTTTCACAGCATTTGCAGGCATTTGCAGGCGGAATATCTGCTGAGCATTCTCATTAAAGAAATTAATGGTAACTTTTTAAGCCGGCAGCAGACGAGGAATTTCTATGAAAGGATATGTTCCATCAGCTCCAGTGACCTCAAGATCACATGCAATACTGCATCCCCACCACCAACTCCCACGAATTAGGACTTAGACCTGTTCTGAGTGCCAATATGGGAAGCGATCTATGACTGCGGACTTCTGATAAGCGTGTCACCAGTCTTTCCAGCCCTTATTGCAAGTAGATAAATTCTATAAATGTCACCTTTCCTGTATTCAAGCAGCTCGTCTTTTGGCGTTGTGAGGCTGAATGGACGCCGTTACAGAACTTTCTACTTCAGAAAAATGTCCAAAGAAGTATCAGGAATCGAACCCCGATCATTCTGCACTGCGACGTGTACCAGTCGAATACGGAGGCAGCCAATCAGCATCACGGACAATAAATTGGTTTAGTAAACGAATCTTGACCACACACCCTTTAATACCACTGAGAAGACAAACAGTGCCTCTGATTACGAGGATCCTGCGATGATACCATTAAATTCAAAGTGCATTACCTAATTTTTTTTTATTTATTTAAACAGTATCGACTGAAAACCTACTGAATGAAATGACGAATCTTATACAAAACATTAGTGCTAAGGAAACCTCTACAGCTACGTCAGTAAGCACAAGTGCAATGTCTGTGATAAATGTTAATTGGAAGGAAAGAGTATTTAGTGAAACACAAATAATTTTATTTAAAAAAATATAGAAATGAAAGTAAGTTATAAATGTACTGAGTGTAACATTTTAAAGGTATTAGAGCAAGTAATTCATCTAGACAAAATGAAATCGTAAAGGTAGGGAAAGCACTATGGGGTTCCGGCCGCCAGGATTTTGGATGTACATATAGTGGTGTGCCATATCCGGCGATGTGAGCATTAAACAGTGAAATTTAGTGTGAAAGAGCTTAATATTTCGTGTGGCAGTGGCCTGCAGTTCCTGAAGTCGTCTCCAGTTTATTTTGTGGCAAAAAGTAAGAATATCTGACTGGTTTTACATGATGGAGTGTGGAGCCAATGATACAGCGAATTAACATGGCTACCGCAAGTGTATGGTAGTTGTAAAATAAATCCTTCACTGGAGACGTGAGGAGCCTTTCTAAATTTTCATACGGCAAGCAAGAACCTCAGCATCGATATGACTGCAGCGAACAAGGGAAGACATTTTCGTATTGTCATTAGCAGTGTATCTTAATGATACAGCCAGCCCCATACTTCGTGAAAGTTCTAATATAGCTTTGTTAAAAGTATTTGTTAGAAGCATTCTCCAAACTCCTATAATCATGCAAGGTCACTTTCTATTTCATTAAATGTAAATTTTGTGTCATTCTGTATGGTCAACAGATTGTAGTTACTTGATTCTGGTGATACGACAAACTTGCAGTGTCATATAAAAGTAACTTCCAAGAATAATTGTTTACTTTCTATTTGAAGAGACAAAATGTGTTTGATTTGGTATGTCAGAGAAAAGTTCAATTTTATGAGATTTATTACCTTTACATTTACTTTATGAGAATATTAACTTTACGTAATTATTGAAAGTAAAGCCAGCGCCCACTAAGCGTCCATATTGTTTCCAAGTAAAATTGTAGTCACAAAAGTCATTAACGTACATTTACTTCTGGAACATTTAAAGAAATATAAACGGAATTAAAGTAGTGAAATTGGTCCTTCGGAGCTGGTAACCAAACAGGCTTCATAGATATAGTTTTCTTTCAGTGGATCTGCCGTAAGGTAAGGCTACATGACTGCATGCTGTTTGCTACAGGGATGCGGATAAAACCTGTTCCAGGTAGGCCATATAAAGTGTTGTATATGTAATTATTTATGTGGAGTACGAATCCCGAAAATCGAATTCCATTATCAACACTTCGCTTTGGAGAGCAGTTTAAAGCATAAATAGGTGCTTTGCTAATAACAGAATTCTGTTAGGTAACACGTATCAAAATTTCTGTAGAGATTGTGGTTAATGTTGGTAAAAACAGAGTAATGTTGTTTAGTTTTAATGAAAATGCTCTACTGGGCGAACTAAAAACTGTATTTTTCTGAGAAGCGAGACGTAGTCGACGCAGGAGGGACGAAGGTTCCTCTTTCTTGTAAGGCACTTCCGGCAGGTAGCGGTACACGCGCGGGGGGTCGTAAGCCCTTACACCTCACCGGATTCGCTTTCCGTAGCGCGGCCAACGCCATGTTTTCATTTTTAATTAAATGCAGAAATTATTCTACACATTATCACTTCCACTTTAAGCAATATTAGCGGGTCACATTGTTAGATATTGTCACTTTCGTAGTTAAAAAGCTTTCCTTTCCCTGCTACGGAATGTCAACAACGGTTCGATTGCATGCCATTCGAGCATTTAAAAATATAAAGGCAGATTGGTCACACATGGCATCGGCGGGTTCGGCTACAAACCCTTTCAGTGCGAGGTCGCAAGTTCAGTCTTTAGTAAGACACATTTCAAAGTGTTGTGTTAATAGTTATGACAATAAATATTATTTCTAATGACTAACCATGTGCATCAGGAGGGTAAAATAAAATGAGTGTCTGGGAGGTGCCGAGATCAACCTCTTATCAGACGTCGCCGACATTCAATAAATGTTCAAAACAAACCATTAACCTTCACCATCAGCGCTGAATGTAAAATGGCTAACCACAGCGATCACAACACTTCATACCACCAACATCCAACGCGAATTCCTTAGGAGCTACAAAACGTACCGGACATCAAGCTAGGTATCCACTCGTAATGAATATAGGATCATATTGCTGCAGTGAGGTGACGAGAACTGATTGAATTTGATGACATGTAACCGAATGCGAAACACTCTGTCGTGTAGCTTACGTCGAAACTTACTTTCCTTTAAGGCGTAGCTGCCGATAATGTGATAATATGTTCTATAGAAATGGGAAAAGCAAACTCCCAGAGGCTGAGTCTGTCCTGTGGTCCCATATGGTAGGAACTGCAATGTTACACACATTGCAGATGGGATGGTTTGGTCTAAAGGAGTAAGATTTTTGTATGCAGACCAGAAATCAAGCTAAAGCATATTATTTGACGAGCTATTGGGCAAAGTCGGTACTCATAATTTCTCTTACGCGTATTTCCCAATATCACTTGCTATGACGTAAATATTGTCTAATGTCCTTCCAAGATCATGCACACGAGAAAGAATTGTAGGGGGCACAGAATCTCCACATTCTCACAGCACAATAAATAACTTTACAGCCAATTTACCATCCAGATTAACCGTCGGAATATGAATGCGTTAAGGCGTTGATGTTAGCTGATCCTGACAGGATTCTCTTTGTATCTCTAATTTCCTGGGTTCCTTTCATACTCATTTCCTCTTCAGATGCCTGTCGGTCGGAGTTGAAAACAAATTCTTTACTAAGCGATGGGATAAGTTTAGCTCAACTACATATTTTCTGGCCGATTTCGCAGTATGTTCTGCATCGCCAAGTTGACGCTTTGTTTGAAATTTTGTTATCTTACGTCTTCCAGTTCTGTAGATTTGTTTGAAGTGACGCAACCATCCAAGGTTTCCCTTAAAATCAATGTAATCTGTCTCTCATCATGCACATTGTGCTAGTTGCTCTGGGGAGAGCAATATTTATTCATATGGAATTGCGTATTATGCTATGAATTACGACCTTTATGATTCTTGAAAGACAGAAAATGACAGAAAAAAATTTATCGTTCAACGTAGTTGCTTGATGTTATGTAATTACCCACTCTGGTCTTGATCTTGAATAGGATAGACGGGAGAGACATTATAAATGCACTTACGTTGCATTTTAGTCAAATATACGTGTTCTTTTTCTCTTAAAGCTTTTACTAGCGCATCTATAGCATCCCTGCACGTTAGAGACTAATAACTTATTTTTTTAGAATATCAGAATGGGCAGTTCAGCGCTAGCCTATGAATGATTGTTGTTGGCCATTTACACAGTCGCAATATCTTATTTGAATATTGCCACTTTAAACGGCACAGAGCCGCGGCAATAACTTACTAAGCTTGCATTTTTATTATGTTATTTAACTTCAGTGTCATTTTGATTTATTTGCAAAGATTAATAGCACTTTTCGTTAAATTCCTGTGGTTACTGCATAGCTGCAGCCTTTTATCTCACCTACGTAAATTCACAGAAACTGACTTCCACCGAAATGATTAGGTGATAAATATGTAACACAACAACATTTCTCTAGATGAACCCATGACATTAAAGCAGTATTAATCTCAATAAAATTTCAATGAAAAAAGAACCTGGGATGTTTTGTTAACAGACGAACTAGTAAGAGCCTTTGATACAACTCGTTACGTGTTTCATGATGTTGGCATAAATACACTGTGGGATTTGCCTGTGGTAAGTTGTCACTTTTGTGTGTATTCTGTCATTTGATGTGTAACCGTAAGTTTATGTGCCTACACATTATACAGTTTAATGAACTGCACATGTACACCCAAGTAAAGCACACCACTAGACTTACAGAACGAGACACAATATACCTTTTAAAAAACAACTCACTGGTGCCTCGGAACGTGGCTAGAAATACATGTGAGGTTAGGTTATACTTTATATGTACTTTATTGTAGTTTGTATTGTATTTTCTTTCATGTACCACGTCCACTTCAACAACGAGATATATACTGCTTGGCAAGGATTCCATAAGAGAGAGGTAGCATTGCCAATCCACATTCTGAGAAAAGCCTACAATGTGACAGACCAGACGGTTTTATGTCCACCAGGCTTCGACGATACATGCAAGTAGTGCCTTGGGAGTCTGAAAAGAGTGATTTGTGTCTGAATATTTTTCTAAAAGTATTTCTTGTTGCTGCACATACTGCAGTGCTGTGGGAGATAGTTTCGTTCCCAGATTTGTTTCAATAGATTCGTGGAAAGTAGGTTTAGTGAGGGGGGGGGGGGAGATTTTTTTCAGTTCACTGCAATATTGTCATCATCATACTATTTTTCGTTTTTTGTGTGTACTCCCGGGAAAGAGCTGGCGTAGGTATTGGCCAGAGCTGTGCTGTCTGTAGGTACACATTGCCGGTCTGACTCTGCTGGAATGCTTATAATACTGATTGTGTGGAGTGCTGCACTTAGTCACCTTATTTCCAACCGGTGCATCTCTGTCACATGGCTTTTCATGAAGTAGTGCTGTTTTTATGTGGCAAGTCTGTTGATGTTTACATTCGCAGGCGACGTTCTGATATGAGCTCTTGAAAGGAGGTTGGTAGCCTGTATTTCTCCCCCTGGAAAAAGAATGCACAGCACCAAAAAAGTCCATAGGAGTGGGGGCATCCTGGTCGATGTCCATAGGTTCATGGCCATCAGGGGCTGGAGGCGGCAACGCAGCAGGGGCAACTGGCGGCAGAGGCAGCGCCTGTGGCGGAGGCAGAAGCGGAGGTTCTGTCACTGGGCATCCATCAACAGGCACCTGCTGCTCCCCTAGGGTGTCGTGTCGTGTCGTGTCGTGGTTGAGGTGCCAGCAAGCAGCGAAACCATCGGCCCACCAGAGAGACACCATCGCCTGTCGGCAGTGCTTGGTGATGCTGGCAGGCACCCAGTGAGCCTGAGGATATGAGAAGATCTGTGCCCAGACCTCCTGCCCTACCTGGAAAGAGTGCTGTGGAGTGTGAATGGGTGAGAAGTCTTGGGAACGAGGACAGATAAGGAAAACCAGATTGGTAATCGAGTAGTATCTCTGCTGGACTTTTACTGGCATGTGAGGCGGCGCAGTTTGTAGCCATAAAAAGAAGCACGGCCTCCTCCAGTGCGAGATGGAGCAGCAGTTTATCGAGTTGGGTCTTGAACATCTGCACAAAACGTCCTGCCTGGCAGTTTGACACAGAGCGAAATGGGGCAGTGTGGACAAAGGAAGTCCCATAGACAGCACAGAACTGCATAAGCTCAGTGGAAGTAAACTGTGGACCATTATTCATATTGATCGTTTTATGGAATCCCTCAACAGCAAAGAGGAGCTGGAGACTTTTGATAGTCTCAGCAGAAGTGGTGTTTATAAAGCAGGATACCGAAGGGCATCCTGACCTGGAATCTATCAGGATGAGCCACTGGGAGTCATGAAACAACCCTGTGAAATACAAATGGAGACGTTCCCATGGAACAATAGCACCTGGCCATGTAAAATAATGCTGCGGAGGTGCCTGACGTGTTTGGCATATGGTGCAGGCCAACACAAGGGAGGCAATGTCCTAGTCCAATTCGCGCCAAAAAAGGTGTCAGCAGGCCAGCTGTTTGGTGAGGACGGTTACCCAGTGGCCAGCATGGAAGAGGTCGAGGACACAGTGGCGCAATGTATGCAGTGTGATCACCCGAGGAACATCCGAATCACTGTACAAAAAGATGACACCACTGCAGAAAAAGAGATTCTGCCGATGATCCCAAAAATGCTGGACTTCCACATCGCAGACACTACAGTGGCTGTTCGGGCAACCGGCAGTGATTTGTTGGCGAAGAGCTTGCAGTGTCTGATCCTGAGCGGTGGCCCGCTGGTACCCATCGGCATCCAACGGAAGTACATCCAGATCTGCGCCCACGTATGGTTCCACCTGAAACAAACCATGGGGGTGGCATCAAACAGCTGGGAAAGGAATTCGGCGTTTGCGTGCCTTTCAAAGGTAAGACAGACAGTATCAAAGTAGAACACTCGCCAGGAAGAGCGCCAAATGCTTTAGGTGGCGCACTGTCCGGGTGGGCACTGAGGCACCTGGGTGAAACAAAGAAATCGGAGGTTTTTGGTTGGTCTTCAGAGTGAAATGAAGGCCATACACGAAATCGTAAAATTTCGTTAGGGCGAAATCCACCGCCAAAGCTTTCTCTTCAATTTGACTATATTTGGTTGAGCAAAAGATGCAAAGACCACCAGTTGCCAGAAGACCGCACCCAGGCCATGGTCCGATGCATCGGCGGCGAGATCGGGAGAGAGCCGACTTGAGACTTGTGAAAGCCTGCACAAACGCCACGTCTCAAAACCAATGCACACCCTTGCTCAACAACCCGGTCAGCTCGGAAAAAATCTCGGTGGTGTGGCGTATAAAACGGATTGCAGTTGCTTAATGTTGGTGGGAGGAGGCAGGTTTTGAATCACGTCGACATTCTCCTTAGAGGTGTGTAAGGCCACGGGCATCAATCGTGAACCCGAGACAACTGACCTCGCGCGCAGAGAGTCACATTTCTCTTTCCGGCAACGCAGGTTAGCCTCGTAAAAAAACTGAAACTGTCTACCCAGCTAGTCCGTGAGGTCCACCGCGGACGACGCACTGATGATGACATCGTCCAGATAATTTGCCGCACTGGGCACCTGATGGGTGAGGTGTTCCACATAACGTTGGAAAATGGGAGCGGGGGCGGGGGGGGGGGGGCGCTGGCAGTGCCAAACGGGAGGCGGTTGTTCCGGAAAAGGCCACATGGGGAATTGATGACTGGGATTTGCTGCGATTCCTCGTCCAACGGCAGCTGCTGCAAGTAAACATCGCGCAAATCAGTTTTGGTGAAAACGGTTGAATTCGCAAGACCTGTATGTATGTAATCCGCTGATGGGACAGGATATGCATCGATGACGGACTGAGAATTAACCGTGAAATTAAAATCGCCACAGATGCGTAAAGCACAGTTCGGCTTCTCGGCTAACACGATAGGTGTTGCCCAGCGACGGTGCGCGACGAGAGAAAGAATGCCTTCTTCTTGTAAGCGGCGAAGTTCCACCTGGAACCTGTCTCGGAGAGGAAAGAGGACCGGGCGGGCCTTAAAGAAATGAGGGATAGCAGAGGAAAGAAGCTGAACATGTGCGGTGAAACCCTTCATCCCTGGCGTGGAGTTTGAGAACGACGTATTTGCTGAGCAGCGTGGCAGTGAGGGTTAACGAGGAGGGGATTCAAACTGCGTGTACCTGCAATGACAATCTCTGACGATCAACTATGTTCAAACCCAGAAGGTTAGTAGCGACGGGGGAGCCGATCACCAAAATCTGAGCGGTGAAGGAATGACCATTATAGGAGATCTGTGTTGAAAAAATGGCGTTGACTGATATATGGTGATCACTGAAAGTAGGCAAGTTACGAATGTACGGAGACCAAGCTGGCGAGCTCAAGCGCTGGAATGTGGCACCATCCACAATAGGAACGGAAGATGCCGTGTCAATTTAGAAGATCACAGGAATATGCGCGACCTCCATGGTAAGGAGGAACGGGGTCCTGACTGGGGAATGATGGAGAATACTTGTCCGTCAATGGAATGTGAGGCTTCCAGGTCCTGCAGTGACAATTCGTGACTAGCCTGCAAGCCGTGCACCTTGATCGCCGGTGGGGCGCTCCGAACACTGGTGAGTCCAAAAACAGTCCAGACAAGTTGGAAAACGTGCGAAAGATATTCTGTCACGGAATGTACCAATGGTCCGACAAGACTCAACGCTCGGCGCTACGCAACTGGCGAACCGCGAAAACAGCTGGATCAAGACGGGGTGGTTGTAGCCGGTAAGACGGGGAAACGCACGAATGATCAGCAGACGGATGTCGAGGGATAGGGCCTGCAGCTTCAAAATATCGTCCCGAAAACCCTCGTCTGGTGCGTGAAACACCACCACATCGCGAATCAACGGTGAGGCATAAGACTACTTGCGGGCAACTTTGGCGCACCGGAATTGTAAATCGCGGGAGAGACTCTGGAGCGTCATAATCCATTGCCGATGTGTCTGATCAGGGGACTTTGGACAGAAAGGAAAGTCTGACGGGTGGAGGTGACGGGTATTTGTGCGGCACTCAAAAAGGCAGCCCTTAATATGGGTAAACGAGAGATTTCGAGGTGACCGCTCAGGTTTCAATTGTTGAACTAAACGATACATCTGTGGACCGACTGTTGCTAAAAAAAAGCCCGACTTCGATTTCCGTAGTGGATCTCATGTACTAGTAAATGTTGTTCCAACTGTTCGACATAATTTGACCTGGTTCGACAGATCTATAGAAAGCCGGAAACGTCGGTGGAGCCACGAGCAATGTATTCAGTTATCCGGCGATGGAATCAACTCTATGATCTGCATCTTGCAACGCCGGGGAGTGAGGGATATGTTCCGACATTGTGAGCACTGCTTGAATCTGCTACAGAGTTACCGTCAAGGACTGAAGAAATTCCTCTAAAGTAGCCATTTCGACCGAAATGAAAGTTTTATCCTCTTCGCCAATAACTGTAGTGTCCTTGTCTGTTATGCGGACCCTCTAACTGATAAAATGTCGTTACGGGTTGTGGTTAATTAATTTATGTTTCATTAATTTGCATAATTAACTTGATATCAATTTTTTAATAAATTTTCTAGTTTCGCCATTCCCTATTACTCCTGAACATCATTTTCCACAGTGATCTGGAGTTGATTGGCGAACAGAACGTGTGGTGTTTCGCAGGAATTTTGTCACGGAATCCTCGTTGATTTTTAGGATTACATGCATCAGTCGATAGAAATGGAACCGTTAGAGGATCACTTTGTTGTCCATCTATTTGTCTGTTCTACTGATAGGAAATCCTTTTCTGAGGAAAGGGCAGACGTATCAACTTGAAATTTATGTCACATAAGGTGATCTATGTTGCCCTGGTTACGTAAAAGAATTGATGCTTCTAAGTCAATGCAGTCACATGATACGGTCATTTACACCAGAGTTGTTAATACTTTCAAATTCATTCATCACAACCTATACGGTCTTTCCAGTTGGTTAAAAGGAAGGTTTTACAGTACAACCAAAGGAAAAACCCGAAAACTATACATTTGTAATTATTTCACACAAAAAATATTTTGGTCGCTTCTCATCTGACTCTGTCTGTTAAGACATCTTTTTCTAAGGAACGAGTAGACGAATCTAGCAGAGATTTCGTTCATATACTGAGGTCTGTATGCCCTTGGTGGTATGAGTAAATGTAAGCTTCTAAGTCAACGAAACCAAAAGATTCCGCGTTTATATCACGTACGATAACACAGACTCATTCCTCAAAACTTATAGGTACTTCTCGTTGATCTACAACGATGTAATTTGGCAAGATGTAAGGTTTCACAACGCAAGTAAAGGAAAAAAAAGAAAGCTGTTGATTTCTAATTACATAAGATAAAAATATTGCTTTTTTAACTTGTTATTGCAAATAAAAACAATAGTTCTGAATTCAGACTGACTGGGTGGCAATGGTAAAAGTCAAACATCGGGCAAGAACTTATTTTATTGCTCATACAGCACGTTTCGGAATTTATGTGTCATCAGATAGATATCCTGAGCGATTGCAACATGTATGTTAGTATACCAGAATTTGGTTCACATACAATTTGAAACGCCATAGCTATGTGCAGTAAGCGCTCCTGGATATCTGATGATTGATAAATTCCGAGATTAGTCATATGGGCAGTAAAGTCATTCGCTGGCTGATGTTTGACTTTTGTTATTGCGATCGAGTCAACCTGAGTGCAAAACTACTAATTAATTTAATAATGGTCGCATGCTTCCAGCATGACATTATCTCACGCTTATGTTACTGAATTTAAGACTTTATTGACTATCTTGCAGTCCGTGTGATTGATATCTAGCATCAGTGTCGAAAAGAGGCAAAATGGCAGACGTTCTCCATTCCTAAAATGGAATATACAAACAGGTTGAGCCATCAAGGACTTTACTACTATGGAATGATACAGTAACGTACTGCGATAACTTACAGAATCGGTAGACGTGTCAGTTTGCAGTAAATAACCTCAAGTTCGATTCACGTAGTGCATCACTACCCGATTCTGCCATAAGGAGCGCTAACATAAAGCACATTTAAAGTGACTGCTTTCACTGGTTCGGAGGGTCTTCGCTGTGCGTTTTGTTTACGTGGAACGAACTCTGCAACAACTGTTCGGTGTAAATTTCGCACTGAATACGCTGAAGAACTTCCAAGCAGGACTACAATGCACTCTTGGCACAAAACTTCGTTGAGACGTGTTGCCCTTAGCAAAATGAAAGTGGACCGCGCCTTCTTCTTCATGGAGAAAAATGGTATTATGTAGATGGATATGTTTGAAAACGTTTTAATTACACAGGTCGATGAAGGTAACCGAGATAGGATCGTTTATTACCGGCAAGACGGTGCACCACCTCATTTCCTCCAGCAGTTCGAGGTTTCCTCGATAACCAGACTTCTTGAATAATAGAAGCCAGTATGAGTCCTCGATGGCGACTGTTGATTAGAGACATGGGTGTCGTCAAGAGCGCCCCAAGGAATGGTGAGAGGACCGCTGTTGTTTTCTATATACATAAATGATTTGGCGAGCAGGGTGGGCAGCAATCTTTGGTTATTTGCTGATGGTGCCATGGTGGACGGTTAAGTATCGAGGTTGAGTGAATGTAGGAAGGTACAAGACACACAAAATTTGTAGTTGGTGTGATGAATGGCATCTAGTCCTAAATATGGAAAAATGTAAGTTTATGCGGATGAGTAAGGAGAGCAAACCTATAATGTTCGAATGGAGTATTACTAGCGCCCTGCTTGACACAGTCGCGTCGTTTAAATACCTAGGCGTAACGCTGCAAAGTGATATGAAATGGAACGAGTGTGTTGGAACTGTAGTAGGGAAGCCGAATGGTCGACTTCGGTTTATTGGGAGAATTTTAGAAAAAAAGTGGTTCGTCCGTAAAGGGGACCGCATATAGGACGCTGGTGCGATCTATTCTTGAGTACAACTCGTGTATTCGGTATCCGTACCAGATTGGATAGAAGGAAGACATTGAAGCAATTCTGAGGTGGGCTGCTAGATTTGTTACTGCTAGTTTTGAACAACACGTAAGTATTACGGAGATGTTTCGGGAACTGAGGTGGGAATCCCTGGAGGGAAGGCGATGTTCTTCTCGAAAAACACTGTTGAGAAAATTCAGAGAACCGACATTTGAAGATTATTGCTGAACGGTTCTACTGCCGCCAACATACATTCCTCGTAGGGTCCACGACGATAAGATACGAGAAATTAGGGCTCATACGGAGACATAAATACAATCGCTTTTCCTTCGCTCTATTTGCGAATGGAATGGGAAAGGAAATGACTAGTAATGATACCCTGCGCCACGCACTGTACGGTGACTTTCGGAGAATCTGTGTTGATGCAGACGTAGAACCACTTCCTGGGTCGATAGATCGGCCGTAAAGGGCCAATGGCGTGGCCACCTAACTCCTCAGACCTGACACCACTGGATTTCTTTTTCTGGGGTTAAAGATTGTGTGAATGTTCTTCCCCTGCCAAGAAGTTTAGCCAACCATATAAATCGAATCTACACTGTCGTAGCACAAGTTACGCCCGTTTTGATGCAACGTGTTTGGGTTCAAATGGTTCAAATGGCTCTGAGCACTATGCGACTTAACTTCTGAGGTCGTCAGTCACCTAGAACTTAGAAGTAATTAAACGTAACTAGCCTAAGAACATCACACACATCCATGCCGGAGGCAGGATTCGAACCTGCGACCGTAGCGGTCGCTCGGCTCCAGACTGTAGCGCCTAGAATCGCACGGCCACTACGGCCGACCGTGTATTGGAAGAAACTAATTATCAGTGGGACTTTGCCGCATCACAAATGATAAGTCACATTGAATGAAAATGACACTTGCCACTTTTATGTGGAACGCGAGGCTGTTTTCTGCACAATAACACATCTAACGATTCTGTAAGTTATCATATTAAATTTGTATATCACTCCAAAGTTGTAAAGCCTTTCTGACTCGCCCAGTACATAATTAAGTCTGTTATAGGGAAACTTGGTCACACTGTCTACAGCAGATTTTCGTTCTTCAGTTACGTCACAATGCACGAACACAGAATATATTCTATACCTCGTACAATAACAGTGACTCTAACAGCAGCGCAGTGTCTGAACGGTAGTATGCAGATCTGTGCTTTGTCGAGTCAACAGCGGCTAGTGAAACGACTGCTCGGGAATCTAGAGCGGCCAGTGCCCCTCGAGAGCAGATCTGTCGAACACGGCTGGCGTACCGCGGCGCGCGGTCCGGAATTAATGGCGGCAGCGGCCGCGCGGGGCCGACTTCGGCGAGTACGTCCCAGGCAGACAGATTAGCCGGCGGTCCCCCGGCTGCGGCGCCTTCATCACACCGCCCCAGAGAGCGACTGGGGCGCGCCCTTTGTGACGTCGCGTCGGCGCATTACAAACAGCGCCGTTCCCTTCTGTTGGGTCTCCCAACAGCGACACTGTGTGCGCAAGCCGCTGTGGCCCTCGGCCACTTGGCCGTTCCTACGCTATTTGCGTAGTCCTGAGTCCACCAGTTTCACGAGTAATTGAACCTAATAGCAGACCGAGACTGTCGAGGAATTCAGTGCGTCGGTATTTTCCTTCCAGGCAAAAGTGGAATGTTAATTTCTCTTTATTAGGAGTCGAAAGGCGTAGAATTGTGTAACTGATAACGCATTTGGGATGTGACCTATTTCATTTCCTATAGACTGACGGAAAAATATCGCAACACCGAAAAGCTAATTGACGTAGAGTAAGGAAAATTCCTAAATACGTTTGTGAATAATAACATTGCATTATCACACTTTAGTGGAAGCTCGAGATAAGAGATACATTGTCTTCTACAGGTACTGGGCTGTAAGTTTTGCAGAATGCTGTTCTATGCCTGTTGCACTTGGTCGGTCAATGCAGGTACGGTTAATGGTAGATTTGTCGTCCGATGATGACACATATTTGCTCGGGTAATAAAACTGCTGATCGAGCAGGCCAGTGTAATGTAACAACGCTCTGTAGAGCATGTTGAATTACAACAGCGGTATGTGATCGAGCGTCGTCCAGTTGGAAAACACCTCCTGTAACACTGCTCATGAGTGGCAGCAGAACAGATCGAACAACAAGAATGACATACAAATTCATGGTGTGTGGGATAACCGTAAGACTGCTCCTGCTGTCATACGAAATTGCAGCCCAGACCATAACTCCAGGCGTCTAACAGGCAGACAGGTTGACTGCACGGCCTGAATTGGCGTCCTTCTAAACAATACACAGCCATCACCGGTGTCGAGGCAGAATGATCTTTCATCAGAAAACACAACAGACCTCCAACTCGCCCTGCAATGATCTCTCGCTTGGCACCAGTGAGGCCGCAAATGGCAATGGCGTGGGGTCAGTGGAATGCACGCTGTAGTGTCGCTCGGAGTTGTCCTTGAAATAACCGATACGTAATAGGTCATTCTGCCACTGTAGTGCCAGCTGCTGCTGAAGATACAGTACGAAGCCCCAGAGCCAAATACTAAACACGGCGGTCTTCCTTCTCGATAGTGCCATGTGGCCTGTCTGGAGCCCACTCTTCTTCCTACAGTACGTTCTCGTGACCACCGCTAACAGCAATCACATAAAGTGACTAAATTCCCGCCAAGACTTTCAGCACTGTCGCAGAAGAAACATCCAGCTCCTCGTAGCCCTGTTACACAATATCGTTCAAACTCAAAGGAATGGTGATAATGGTATCTTTTTCACCTTAATGTCATGCTTGACTAACACTGACTCACCCAGTCTGAAAGGTAACTAATGTTCTCAACAGTTCCAGCGTGTACTGCTAGTAAACTTGATATGCAAAGTGGCGATACTAGCCGCCTTTATGCGACTGGCACGAAATTTGGAGAGACTTCGTCTTTCAGGTTTCGAAACACGCCTACCAACTTTCGTTTATGTCGCGCAATTCGTTCTTGCTATTGCGATTTTTCGCATCAGTACATACGCGGTGTCTGTTCTATCGGATATGCCCGAACATTAGCCATTTTTGGTCTTAAACCGATATATGATGGTAATCTGAAATTTACAACTCATACACACACTGTTGACGCAGTGAATAAACGATTGCAGTTTCTGGTGGTTGTGCAACTTCCACAAACATTTGGGCATTAGTACATTATACAATAACTACAATAAAGACATATCAGGAATACTTTCCAAATTAGTTATAGCAAATACAAAGAACATGACACTGAGTTGAAATGACATTACAACTGTTTGAAAGAAAACTGAAATTTCGGTCAGCTTTTTGAGGGGACAAAGCTGGTTAAAAAGCGACAGGGTCAGAGAAAGCTGCATATTCCTAGTACAATGAGGTTTCCTATCCCTTTAAGAATGCGATACAGAATGGACAACATACCCGCCCTCCCCTCACGTGGAGGAAGACTTTAAATGGACAGAGACACCATGGGAAGAGACTAAGGCACGAAAGAGCGCGTGCAAAGTAAAGAATTATCTGCACGAATTGAAAGAGGAGAATTTGCAGAAAGAGCAGCACCACTAGTTTTAGGTTTATCTACAGAGAGATTCAGAAAGTACGAGTGGGTGTTGAAAGTTAGTGCCTCCGATTTTTTTTATGTTCTCCGTATCTGTTGAAGTACTACATGTCATGCATATTACTTGGTCGTCTTCCCCCACTGCGGAAATTTGGAAATTCGTGGTAAGGTCTTATGGGACTAAAGTACTGAGGTCATCGGTCCCTAAGCTTACACACTACTTAATCTAACTTAAGCTAACTTACGTTAAGGGCGACACACTCACCCATGCCAGAGGGAGGAGTCAAACCTCCGACGGGCGGAGCCGCGCGGACCGGGACCAGGCCCCTCAGACCACGCGGCTACCCCGCGCGGCCCCCGCTTCGCTGACGCAAGTTGCAACCGTCCGCAGCCAAAGGGCTCAGAATTGTAGCGTGTAGCACTGTGGTGTGTAACGCAACGACGTGGCGCGTGAGTAACAACGTGCTGCAATGGAGTTTCCATTCGAAGAGTTCGTCCACACATGGAGCTCACTCTCCTTCGGCCCCAGCCGGGGTGGCCGAGCGGTTCTAGGTGCTACAGTCTGGAACCGCGCGACCGCTACGGTCGCAGGTTCGACTCCTGCCTCGGGCATGGATGTGTGTGATGTCCTTAGGTTCAAATGGTTCGAATGGCTCTGAGCACTACGGGACTCAACTTCTGAGGTCATTAGTCCCCTAGAACTTAGAACTAGTTAAACCTAACTAACCTAAGGACATCACACATATCCATGCCCGAAGCAGGATTCGAACCTGCGACCGTAGCGGTCTCGCGGTTCCGGACTGCAGCGCCTAGAACCTCACGGCCACTTCGGCCGGCATGTCCTTAGGTTAGTTACGTTTAAGTAGTTCTAAGTTCTAGGGGACTGATGACCTCAGCAGTTAAGTCCCATAGTGTTCAGAGCCATTTGAATCTCCTTCGGGGTGACAATGCCGCACCACACACCAGCGCTCCGACATCTTCAACAATACGACACTTTCGGTTTACAGTCATTGATCGTCCTCCAAACAGATCCGTCTTGGCCCCATCAGATTTTCATCTGTGCCCAAAAGTTAAAGGGTGCCTCCGAGGACTTCACTTTGATAGTGACGAAACGATGCAAGTAGAGATGAGGCTGTGGCTCCTTCAAAAAAAGGCAGTCCACAGTGATTGTATCAGCAAACTGGTTCCTCTACCGGATGTGTGTGTTCGTCGGGAGGGTGACTATGTTGAGAAAAAAATATGTATACATGAATAAAGTTGTACAACGTTAACGAAGTTTGTTTTATTTAAAAAAGCTTGAAGAGTTTTCTAATTAAGAAAGGGGGCGTTACCTTTCAGAAAGTTCATGTAAGTTACATAATGTAGGTCGTCCCATGCTAAAACCATTGTGCAACAAGAGAGGCGCCTTGTCAGAAGAGAGTACATGTCCTGGAGTTCCTACAGAAACAGATTTGCTATTTCCTGCGATATACTTCACAAGTCTGCCACAGACATGGATGTGTGTGAAGTCCTTGGGTTAGTAGGTTCAAGTAGTTCGGAGCCATTTGAACCATTTTGAACTTGACAAGTGCATCACATAGTGCCAGTGAAATGGCGCGGGAAGTGTAAAACGTAATCCAAAACTGAAGTAAGGAAAACAATGCAATTCTTCTCGACAAATCGTTTAAAATGCGTACGGATTCACCGACAAATTCTCGTGGTATGCGCACAAAATGCAATGTCGCCACCAGCAAAAAATTTTACCAAGGCGGCACGAATGTAGGTAATGCTGATCAGAAAAGATGGCCAGCGACATCGATCGCGGAAGACAATTTTCCGGGCAATCGAGGAACTGATGAACATGAAGTGCAGAATGACTGTCGCGGAAATTGTTCAGCAGATGCACATCTCAATAGCAGTGCTCATTCCATCGTCTGAGATCGTCTGCAGTATCGGAAACAGCTCACGTGGGTGCCGCGAACGATTTCATCTGCTCACAAAGGCGACAAGTTTGAGCCAGGATGCCAGAAAGAAGAAGTGATGTGGGAGATTAAGCAAAAGCATTGTTCTACAGCACGACAATGCCGCAACCTCAACGGCGTGAACAATACGAGCTTTGCTTCAACCTTTTCGTTGAAAGGTTTGGAAGCATCCGTCATACAGTCCAGATCTTGTCCTTGTGATTTCCACCTTCTGGGCAGGTTGAAAGAACATCTGGGCGAAAACGATTTCCAGCCATGATGATGCTACTCAGTCGTTCTCGAATGACTCCGCGACCAAAGAATGGATTTCAGTCCTCCAGGAAATGAAAGATTGGTAGAAAGTCCCGAGAGTTGTTTACAGAGACTTGGTTACTATGTTGAAAACTAGTGTCATATTTCTGTGTCACTTATAAGCGTACTGCAGCTTTCAGTAAAAGTTGCTTGGCCTGCGACAGTAAAATGAAGTTCAGTTGCAGGTAATATGAGACCTGCAACTTCACAGACGGTTGGCGGGAACTACTACTGCTAGCAATCCAACAGAGGGCCAGTGGACAGCATGTTAAATGGCTCGTCCATACAGGGGTTTCGTTGCACATCGTTATGCCCTTACATAAACGATTAACGATTATTAAAGTGGCCTATGAGGTTAGTCAGTGAAATACAGATATACACTAGGTGATCAAAAGTATCCCGACACCTAGCTGAAATTGACTTATAAGTTCGTGGCGCCCTCCAACGGTAATGCTAGAATTCAATATGCTGCTTACCCACCATTAGCCTTGATGGTAGCTTCCCCTCTATAAGGCATACGTTCAATCAGGTGCTAGAAGGTTTCTTGGGGAACGGCAGCCCATTGTCCACAGAGTGCTGCACTCAAGAGATGTCTCAATGTCGGTCGGTGAGGCCTGGCACGAAGTCGGCGTTCCAGAATATCCCAAAGGTGTTCTGTAGGGTTCAGGTCAGGACTCTGTGCAGGCCAATGCATTACAGGGATGTTATTATCGTGTAACCGTTCCGCCACAGGCCGTGCATTATGAACAGGTGCCCGACCGTGTTGAAAGATGCAGTCGCCTTACCCGGATTGCTCTTCAACAGTGAGAAGCAGGAAGGTGCTTAAATCATCAATGTAGGAATGTGCTGTGATAGTGCCACACAAAACAACAAGGAGTGCAAGCCCCCTCCATGAAGAACACGACCACACCATGACATCACCGCCTCCGAATTTTACTGTTGGCGCTACACACGCTGGCAGATGACGTTCACCGAGCATTCGCCATACCCACACCATGCCATCGAATCGCCACATTGTGTATCGTGATTCGTCACTCCACAAAGCGTTTTTCAAATGTTCAATCGTCCAATGTTTACACTTCTTACATCAAACGAGGCGTCTTTTGGCATCATGTGTGGCAACCGCTCGACCTTGAAATCAAAAAATGGTTCAAATGGCTCTGAGCACTATGGGACTTAACATCTATGGTCATCAGTCCCCTAGAACTTAGAACTACTTAAACCTAACTAACCTAAGGACAGCACACAACACCCAGCCATAACGATACAGAGAAAATCCCTGACCCCGCCGGGAATCGAACCCGGGAACACGGGCGTGGGAAGCGAGAACGCTACCGCACGACCACGAGATGCGGGCGACCTTGAAATCCAAGATTTCTCACGTCCCGCCTGACTGTCATAGTACCTGATGCAGTTTGGGATTCCTGTGTGATGGTCTGGATAGATGTCTGCCTATTACAAATCACGACGCTCTTCAATTGTCGGCCGTCTGTATCAGTCAACAGACGTGGTCGGCCTGTACGTTTTTGTGTTGTATGTGTCCCATCCCGTTCACTTCATTATCACATCGGAAACAGTGGGCCTAGGGATGTTTACGAGAGTGGAAATCTCGAGTACAAACGTATGACATAAGTGACACACAATCACCTGACCACCCTCGAAGTGCGTGAGTTCCGCGGAGCGCCCCATACTGCTCTCTCATCATGTCTAATGACTACTGAGGTCGCTGGTGTGGAGTACCTGGCAGTTGGTGGCAGCATAACTTCATATAAACAACATATGGTTTTGGGGGTGTGCGGATACTTTTGATCACATAATGGGTAAGAGTAAACTGAGCAATGAAATAAGTAATTAAGGATATTAATGTGTGTTTATCTCTCATGAGATTTATATCGTTGCTTTCTTTATAGAAACTTGCTTAACGATGAATTACGGCCCTATGCACGATGGTCCAATCGAATCTGAAAGTGGTTTTAGAACAGCAGTTGCACGCAGCAAATAGTTCACCACATCAGTCTCATTAATTCCACTATGTTCACAGCGCACAAACTGATAAACCGAAGACAAGCTTCGAATAATCCTATAACACTTGATCCTTTCGCGATCCCCAGTCTGTTCTAGTCCAGCTTACCAGCACGGATTCCAACACACACAAAATCTCTATATCTGCTTTTCGTCTGTGTCCTGCGTTTTGTCACATGGTCCACTGCTCTAGTCAAATTAAGATCCATATAACTGACCATTATTAGTTTATAAACAATTTTTACGATATACATGTACCGTTTTTGAACCTAATACATTACACAGTTCTGTGCACAATTATTCTATCACGTACTATTACAGTTTCTTGTTATTTTTTCTGTTTTAATGCATTGCACGAACCGGAACAGCAATTGCTCGTCAAAACAGCTCCTTTATTCTTTCTTGAACGTTTTGAATTATGTTATTCAAATCCTTCTACAATTATTATTACATAAATTTATTATAAAATGAACTTATAAAATGAAACATTGGTGCAAATTATCCACGCAGAGCCTAATAGCTTCATGTATTTGGAGATAACTCCGTTTCAGGTGTACAGTTTCACCTGTTACGTTATAGACCGTCGCAAAGAATGCTAGGGAACGTAAAAATTACGTTGAACGCTATAGAAAATTATACAGCCGGACATCTGCAGCTATTTCCAATAAATATATATCTTTTTAGGTTATCGGTAATATAAGGGTAATTAGAAGTTATGGAATGTACTTACCATACAAAAATGGAAGAGACAAGGGAAATTGAAGGTTACGTAAAGTACTTATCATCCGGAAATGGAAGAGAATTGGAGAAGGGACACGTTAGAATGATTCCTACATCCACACAAGCTGGGGAAGTCGTCGTAGAAGTTGATATGACGGAGAATAGAGACTGGTTCCCAGATAACTTGACAAGACGTAAAATTCCTGAGAAAGCTGTAGGAAACGTGTCTGTACACACAGGCAAGACAATGACATCGGTCTTCCGATACTGTTTCACTGCGGAAGACCATAGTCTAGTTCCCCCTTTCAATCTTCACACGAAAGTCGAAATGGCTGATACTGAGATAAACGTTTGCGGAATAGGAAATCATCTGTAACTTCTCAAGTGACAAGATAACTGGAACTGGTGAGACTCAGTGGAGATAAAGTACTATCTCCTCTTGTAGCACTTGTTTATCGAAGATCGCTGGAGCAAAAGGCTACAAGCAATTGAAAGAAAAAAGCGCAGACCATTGCCGTGCCAAGAGAGGTTTTCGGACAGAGGCGCTTAGTTACAGGCCTATAACGCTGACGTGAATGAGTTGTAGAATTTGCGAATGCGTTTTACAACTACGCATTAAGTGGCTTTTGGAGGATGAATGTATCCTCTACAAAAATCGATATGAATTCTGTAGACAGAGATCTTACGAATCTGAACTCGATCTGTTCGCTGTATACAAAGGCGACAGGGGTTGATGCCGTGTTCCACAACTAGCGACGGGCATTCGGAACAGTTCCGCACAGTCGTTTAACAAAAGAAATATGAGCTTATTGAGTATACGACCGAATTAATGATTGGACTCAGGACTTCTTCACAGGCAGAACTCTACATGTCATTCTTGATGGAACAAAATCGTCAGATGTACAGGCAATTTTGGGAGTACGCGAAGGGAATATTAGGAATTTACATTATTCATCAGATGAATAACATCGGAAGCTCCGTGATGCTATACACGAACGATGCTGTTGTCTATCGGATGGTTGCAACTTCAGGAGAATGTAGTAAGATGCAGGAAGGCTTTCAGAGGATCGACAGTTTATGTGCAAGGACTGGCAGTTGATGTGCATGGACTGGCAGTTGATCTTGAATGTAAGAGTATGTAATATACTGGGCACAAATATGCAAAGAGATAAGCTGCTGTTTATGAGAAGCAACATATAACAGTGATTTTGTAAATTACCTAGGAGTAAACGTTTGGAGTGAAATACTCGTAAATACACAGACCAGTCACATTAACGTAATAACGTTTCCATCGCCTATGTCTTACTTCTACGTACAATGACCAGTCACTGACAGAAGTTGACAGCACTGGCAGTGGAGGTTATATAAAGTGCACGGAAAACAGTGCAGTCGTTGTAGTAATGCAGAAGCGGAGAGGTTTACATGACCTCGAAATTCTGATCATTGGCTTTCGGGGCAAGATGGTAGCGTTTCCGGAACGGCTAAGCTTGTAAACAGTTCGCGTACAGCCCTGGATAAAGTCCGCTCAAAATCCATTTAGCGAACGTTGCTGCGTGTTGGCCAGTGCATGCACCCTTACTGAATGCTGTTCATCAGTGACGAGGACTGGATTTTGCACTACAGTACCGCACCAGAGCTTCCACTGAGTGGTGACATGTGGCCTTTTCAGATAAATCGCTTTTTTTGCGCCATCGGGCTGATGGACGTTGGCGAGTGCTTTGTACAACCCTGCAACAATCTTCGAATATTCCAGGACTGACGATGGAGCATTATAGTCTAGGGCATGTTCACATGGCACTACTTATGCGATCTGGAAGGTACAGTGACGCAAGCATGCGTCTATCCTTGGAAACAATGCCCTCCCTTATATGCAGTTTGTTTTCTCTCGGCGTGATGGCACCTACCAGCAGAACGTACAATATGTATGTGCATGGTTCGAGAAGAGCAGGATGAGTTTACCGTACTCCCCTGGCCATAAAACTCCCTGGATTCAAATGCAATCGAAAATATGTGGGACAACCTTGATCGGGCTGTTCGCGCCGTGGTTCCTCAACCGAGAAACCTATCGCAGCCGGTCACAGCACTGGAGTCAGCGCATGACTCCACATCCGTGTCGGTACTTTCCAGAACCTGATTCTGGCGATGCATTAAGTGGTTATTCAGGCTTCTGACAAGTGGTCTCATTAATGTGACCGGACCGTATCGTAGAAAAAACATACCTGGCTGAAATTCATTAGGAGGAAATGTAGTTCATTGACGAAATAAGACACAAAACACTCATTAGATCGATTATTTAGTATTATTCACCGCTTGGGACCCATACCAGATACGATTAATGGTATAACTAGAGAAAATGTTATGAAGAAAGTCGTGTTTCGTTACGGAGTCCTTTTCTCGGCGCGAGACCGCCAAGGAGACACTCAACGAATTGGATTTCTGTATCATGGAGAAATTTACGAGAGCGTTTCATTCCATCATCAATCTTCTGCCTGGTATGATATTAGCTGGTACAACTTCCTCTTCTGCACTAACTTCTTCAGCTAGGAGTATCCCTTACATTCTGAATTATTTGTTGTATACATTCTAATCTCAGCCTTCCTCTGCATGTTTTACGCGCTACAGTTCCTTCTCGACCCCTTAAAGTCATTCCCTAGTGTCTTAATAGATATCCTATCATACTTTCCCTTCTGCTTGTCAGTGTTTTCTGAAAATTATATTCAACGATTATGCAGAGAACCACCTTGTTTGTTATCTTAATCTTCCACCTCTTTTTCAATATCCTTCCAAAGCATCACGTTCCAAAACTTTCGACAGTCTTCTGTTCCGGTTTCCCAACAGTTCGTTATTCGCTCCCATGCGCTGATGTGATACAAGCGTACATTATCAGAAGTTTTTTCATCAGATTAAGGCAGATATTTGTTACTAGCGTACTTCTGTTGGTGAGGACTGCACTCATTCGTTTCTTTTATATCCTTCTTGCTTCGTCCATCATCCATTTGGTTTAAAAGGTAGAAATATTCTTTCTCTTTGTTTACCTCGTAATTCCCAATTGTGATACTATTTTTATCACTAATCTCTTTTTTACAACTCCCCATTATCTTCCTTCTTCTTCCCTTTATCTCAGGCCTTATCTTGTGCTCAGCTCACTGTGAGTTCTATACAGTAAGCCCTGTAATACCCCTTCGATGTTACTGAAGACAAGAGTGCCATCATCGACTCTCACCACTGATATTTTTTCATCTCGATTTTTAATCCCAGTGCTGAACCAGTTTTCTGTTCCTGTCATTCCTTATTCGATGTTCAAGCTGAACAGTACGTGGGAAGCATTGCGTTCCTGTCTTTCGTGCTTTGCTTTCTGGTTCTTGGTCTTCGGTTGCAAAGCATAGGTTCGAAGAGTAGTCGGGCAGCGTATTGCTGAGACCTACCTCCTACTTTGCGGATTTAACATGACGAGAAAATCAGAGAAATTAGAGGTCATGCGGATTGAGAGTAGATCGAAGAACGACGAAAGTAATGAGAAGAAGCAGTATTGAGAACGGCGAAAAACTTAACTTCAGAATTGGTGATCACAAATTGCATCAAGTTTAGGAATTCTACTACCCAGGCATCAAAATTAACCATAATAGACGGAACAAGGAGAACATAAAAAATAGAGTAGCACTGGCAAAAGGGACGTTCCTGAGCAAGAGCAGTGTACCAGTATCAAACCTTTTTCTTAATTTGAGCAAGAAATTTCTCAGAATGTACGTCTGGAGCACAGCATTTTACGGTAGTGAAACTTGCACTGTGGGTAATCGGAACCGAAGAAAACCGAAGCATTTGAGATTTGATATTACAGACTTATGATGAATTCATGTGGACTGAAAAGGTAAAGGCCGGCCGCTGTGACTGAGCGGTTCTAGGTGCTTCAGTCCGGAACAACGCGGCTGCTACGGTCGCAGGTCCGAATCCTGCCTCGGCATGGATGTGTGTGATGCCCTTCGGTTACTTAGTTTTTAGTAGTCTTAAGTCTAGGGGATTGATGACCTCACATGTTTAGTCCCGTAGTGCTTAGACTCATTTGAACCATTTGAAGAAGACGCAGGATGATAGGACATCTGTTAAGATATCAGAAAATAACTTCCATGGGACTGCAGAGGAAGACAGTGATTGGAATATATCCAGCGGTGAGGACTTAGGACAAGTACTATTTAAGAAAAAAACGAAGAAACGTAAGTACTTGACTGCCTCCGTAGTTGGGTATTTTACGCAGGTCTCTGTCATGCGGAAAACTCGAGTTCGATTTACGGCACTGCCAGCGATTTTTCTTAGTGGGAGGATTGGCGTGGAGTGCACTCAATCTCGTGAGGTCGACTGAGGAGCTACTCAAACGATTAGTGACAGTTCCAAGGTCAGGAAACCCAGCGTCGTCCGGGAGAGCGGTGTGCTAACGACATGACCTTACGTTTCGCATGCGATGGCGCCGTTCAGAGGACGACACGGCGGTCGGTCGGACTCGATTGAGCCCTTTTTTTCTGTAGCAGACATAATCTTCGTTGTCTCTGTCGTAACGATGGCTTTCTGGGTTTAGATGTATTTTTTCTTCGCAAACAGAGCGTATCGCAGAAGTGAGAGCGGCCGCAACGACGACACGCACAGCGTGAGTGACATGTAAACGGCTTGCTGCGCGGGTAAACGAGGCCTCGGCTTACTGCTGCCCCGCTGGTAATCTGCTATCTCGTCAGATGATCTGTGATGTGTCGTACTGGCCGTGCGTGAGCGCACGCAGCTCGGCGCTGCACGCCATGGCGCGCCAGCCCAGTCTGGACAGCCGTTGCGTGTCTGCAGGCAGACCGCTGTTGCCGCCGCCGCCTTAAAACACTCGGCCTAAATCCCGCGGGCGGAGCCGAGCCGTCACTCACGTAGACAGCCCGGCCCGTTCACTTAGCAGCCGTGCTTCTTGGCCGCAGGTTCCTTTGTTATTACGGCCAGAAGTTAAGCTCCCAGACGATGAAGCGCCAGTCGGGTTTGAAATTTGGAGTGACCCGTCAGCTAGTGCGTGCTACCAGCGGCGGCGGCCTCAACTTGTCTCATAAAGCATTCATAGAGGCTGGATAATTTGATCTGAGGACTCTGACCTCAGCCACTCAACTCTAAAAAGATCACCGCCGTCTACAGTGGGAGAGAGACGACTTCTTGGTGCGCTGTGTTTGGGTTCTAGGTTACTTTACAAATAGAACTGGTGCTGCACTACAATTTCTTTCATCTGGATTTCACTGTATTGCTCTTAAAGTAAATTAAATGTGATATTTGGACTTCTTTTCAACCCGATAAGGATTCATGAAAAACGACTAACATTATGTATTTAACAGTCGTTTGTCTTCCTACACATAAAATTACATGATTACTCTGCAGTTCAAAGTGTTTGACAAAGGATTTCAAACTATTTCTCGACCTTTCCATCCTCGAATACTACGGGAAAAAAACTATCTAATTACGTATTCGCCTCCGTAGCTGAGTATTTTGCCTGGGGGTCTTTCGACGACTCGGGCCCGATTCCCGGTACTGTTGGCTATTTTTGCTTTGACGTGGTGCATTCGGCCTTGTGAGCCTAATTGAGAAGCTACTTGACTGTAAAGTATCCACTCCGTTTTTTGGAAGATGTGAAACGTCCCCTTAGAAAAATTATATACGACTGTGCTTAAACTGACACAATATTTTTAGCGCAACGCAATCTGACTTTCAGAAATCCCTACAAAAGAATGGCCCTGACTAACATTAACCTATGCGTTTCACAAATCGCTTACCTCACAAAAATCTTGGTTACTCGAACTACTGCAATACAGCGAGCGCCACTACTGCCAGCTAAATAAAAGATTCAAACTACGGAAGGCACTAACTACTGATAGGCATAGTTAGCAAAAGAAAGATTTTGTTACAGAACAAACAATGTATTTACCTAAATAGTGTTGAAAAATCATAATATACATAGCAGTTCATAATATCCAGTATTACAAATTTCAGTCCGCAGCTCGTGGTCGTGCGGTAGCGTTCTCGCTTCCCACGCCCGGGTTCCCGGGTTCGATTCCCGGCGGGGTCAGGTTCTCTGCCTCGTGATGACTGGGTGTTGTGTGATGTCCTTCGGTTAGTTAGGTTTAAGTAGTTCTAAGTTCTAGGGGACTGATGACCATGCATGTTAAGTCCCATAATGCTCAGAGCCATTTGAACCATTTTTTTACAAATTTCAAAACTCCGACATCTCTCTCCCCACATCCACCACTGCTGGCGGCTCACCTCCAACTGCGCAACGCTACGCGCTGTTCACGTCCAGCTGCCACTGCCCAACACTACAATGGCAGACAACAATGCAAATTAGCCACAGACTGCACACAGCACAGCCAGTGATTTTCATACAGACAGTGCTACGTGGCGGCGGCGTTACCAATATAAGAACCTAAACAGCCTACATATAAGAACCTAAACAGCCTACTTACAGATGAAAATATTAAACTGAGATGTAAGGGAAAAAACATGAGATTATAATGAATATCATGATAGGCAATTTTTAAACTAAAAGTGAGGAAACGATTTGAAGCAGGAATATCTAGATTTTATGCTTGAAATATCACGACGTATTTTGAACTATTTGAAAAATCGTAGGGCAAATGATGTAAACGTTCGAAATTAGTGTTAAAATGCTCGAAAAATGATGAAGTACGAAACAATGCTCGAAACACTTTTAAAAAGATTGTTTCTCGTGTGCGTCAATTTGACTTTTTTTTGTAATCTGACGTTTAGGCGAAATCGGGTGTTTTTCTAGAAATTTCGCGTTTTTTGTGGTTTTTGCTTTATTTTTGAAATATTTACATTTAGCATTACATTTCGCTAGAGACGGCGTAGTGTATCTACTCATTGCACACGCCGTTAACTACAAGTGTCTAAACCTCAGGAGGATGTCATCAGCATAAACATAATTCACATTCTTAAGTTTCACTGGCTGCGCGACCTTAAGTAGAAGCTGCTGAAACCCAAACCTCTAGATGGCAGACACTCACAACGGTACCAAACGTTGCATGTCGACAGAGTATCAACCAAAACACCGATTTACACTGAAGGGCCAAAGAAACTGGTATAGGAATGAGTATTCAAATGCAGATGCATGCAAACAGGCAGAATGCGGCGCTGTGGTCAGCAACACCTTTATAAGACAACAAGTATCTGGCTCAGTTGCTAGATCGGTCACTGCTGCTAAAATGGCAGTTCATCAAGATTTAAATGCTTACGTACTAAGCATCCTGCCTGATCACCTGCATTCAGTCATGTCCATTGCGTATTTCGACGGACATCTACAGCAGGACAATGCGACACCCACACATCCATAATTGCTACAGAGTGGCTCCAGGAACACTCTTCTGAGTTTATACTCTTGCGCTGGCTACCAAACTCCCCAGGCATAACGTTATTGAGCGTATCTGGTATGCTTTGTAAGGTGCTGTCCAGAAGGGATCTCCAGCCCCTCCTACTCTTACGGATTGTTGGCAGCTCTGCAGGATTCATGGTGTCAGTTCCCTCCAGCACTACTTCAGTCATTAGTAGAGTCCATGCGAAGACGTGTTGCGGCACTTCTGCATGCTCGCGAGGGCCCTACACAATTTTAGGTGGATTTACCAGTTTCTGTGACTCTTCAATGTAGTCCGTGCTATGTGCTGTCATGCAGCAGAACATAATTAAACGGTAATTAAAACTACGGAGTACAAGAAAATCGTATCTGTGAGAGATAATTTTGCAGATCTCTTGTGAGTAAGCTGATAGAGCGTGATGTTGCTGTACCAAAGGTTCTGCGTTCAAGCCTTACGCCTGAGAATTGTTCTTAACTGTTTACCCATGAGACTGTTTTACGGGAGAACATTTCCGTGTAAAAGGACTTTTCGGAGTTGTAGCAATGTTCTTTTGGCAGTCTGCTTTCACTCCGTTAGTTGAAAGTACCAAACCTATAGAGTACATTTGTATAGGAAAGTGTGATGTTCTGTTGGACATGTGCAACGGAAGAGAAGCAGCTAGTGGATTTATAGTTTTACAGAACTGATGTTCATTTCTTCCGAATTTACAAGCATATGATTCGTAAAACGTCTGAAGCTGTTCAGGGGTCTTCGTAGAACATTAGTCTTCAACGACGGAATAACCTTCCTAAGCTACAGTCCCTCAGATTCAATCAGTTGTGTTCTCCACGTTTCTCTAATTCTCACTTTCACGTGTGGAATGGCTAAACTCGTTGACGAATCCAGACCCTTTGGAACTCCGACGAAGTTCTGTTTCAGACAGAAGCCTTCATTCGGCCATCTACAGGGCGAATGCGCAAATGTCGAATTCATCAAACGTGCTTTGTGTACGAAAATAATTTGCTTCACACATTCCTTTGGTATGTAGCCATCATTTTGAAGCCTCCGTTCCTGAATGAATGACGCTGTGTGTGTGTGGGGGGTGTGTGTGCGGGTCTGTGTGAGTGCGTGTGTGTGTCTATTTACTTATGTAATTTATGTACACATTATTTTGTTTATTATTACTACTATTGTAAGTAGGCTGTTTGGTTTTTTTCTTGGTAACGCTACGGAGCGCTCTGTATGAAAATCACTGGCTGTGCTGTGTGCAGTCTGTGGCTAGTTTTCATTGTTGTCTGCCATTGTAGTGTTGGGCAGCTGGATGTGAACAGCGCGTAGCGTTGCGCAGTCGGAGGTGAGCCGCCAGCAATGGTGGATGTGGGGAGAGAAATGGCGGAGTTTTGAAATTTGTGATACTGGATATTATAAACTGCTATGTATATTATGATTTTTCAACACTATTAAGGTAAGTACATTGTTTGTTCTCTATCAAAATCTTTCATTTGCTAACTATGCCTATCAGTAGTTAGTTCCTTCCATAGTTTGAATCTTTTATTTAGCTGGCAGTAGTGGCGCTCGCTATATTGCAGTAGTTCGAGTAACCAAGATTTTTGTGAGGTAAGCGATTTGTGAAACGCATAGGTTCTACATCTACATCTACATTTATACTCCGCAAGCCACCCAACGGTGTGTGGCGGAGGGCACTTTACATGCCACTGTCATTACCTCCCTTTCCTGTTCCAGTCGCGTATGGTTCGCGGGAAGAACGACTGTCTGAAAGCCTCTCTGCGCGCTCTAATCTCTCTAATTTTACATTCGTGATCTCCTCGGGAGGTATAAGTAGGGGGAAGCAATATATTCGATACCTCATCCAGAAACGCACCCTCTCGAAACCTGGCGAGCAAGCTACACCGCGAAGCAGAGCGCCTCTCTTGCAGAGTCTGCCACTTGAGTTTGTTAAACATCTCCGTAACGCTATCACGGTTACCAAATAACCCTGTGACGAAACGTGCCGCTCTTCTTTGAATCTTCTCTATCTCCTCCGTCAACCCGACCTGGTACGGATCCCACACTGATGAGCAATACTCAAGTATAGGTCGAACGAGTGTTTTGTAAGCCACCTCCTTTGTTGATGGACTACATTTTCTAAGTACTCTCCCAATGAATCTCAACCTGGTACCCGCCTTACCAACAATTAATTTTATATGATCATTCCACTTCAAATCGTTCCGCACGCATACTCCCAGATATTTTACAGAAGTAACTGCTACCAGTGTTTGTTCCGCTATCATATAATCATACAATAAAGGATCCTTCTTTCTATGTATTCGCAATACATTACATTTGTCTATGTTAAGGGTCAGTTGCCACTCCCTGCACCAAGTGCCTATCCGCTGCAGATCTTCCTGCATTTCGCTACAATTTTCTAATGCTGCAACTTCTCTGTATACTACAGCATCATCCGCGAAAAGCCGCATGGAACTTCCGACACTATCTACTAGGTCATTTATATATATTGTGAAAAGCAATGGTCCCATAACACTCCCCTGTGGCACACCAGAAGTTACTTTAACGTCTGTAGACGTCTCTCCGTTGATAACAACATGCTGCGTTCTGTTTGCTAAGAACTCTTCAATCCAGCCACACAGCTGGTCTGATATTCCGTAGGCTCTTACTTTTTTTATCAGGCGACAGTGCGGAACCGTATCGAACGCCTTCCGGAAGTCAAGAAAAATAGCATCTACCTGGGAGCCTGTATCTAATATTTTCTGGGTCTCATGAACAAATAAAGCGAGTTGGGTCTCACACGATCGCTGTTTCCGGAATCCATGTTGATTCCTACATAGTAGATTCTGAGTTTCCAAAAACGACATGATATTCGAGCAAAAAACATGTTCTAAAATTCTACAACAGATCGACGTCAGAGATATAGGTCTATAGTTTTGCGCATCTGCTCGACGACCCTTCTTGAAGACTGGGACTACCTGTGCTCTTTTCCAATCATTTGGAACCTTCCGTTCCTCTAGAGACTTGCGGTACACGGCTGTTAGAAGGGGGGCAAGTTCTTTCGCGTAATGTTAGTCAGGGCCATTCTTTTGTAGGGATTTTTGAAAGTCAGATTGCGTTGCGCTAAAAATATTGTGTGTCAGTTTAAGAACAGTCATGTATAATTTTTCTAAGGGGACGTTTCAGTATTAGTTTTGTTATGTGTATTATTATTATTACATCCTCGCGTGTGATGCAAGTGTCTCTTAATTTTCCTGTTTCTATATTCTGTTAAACTACAAGTGTACTCCATAGGATTAATACTTTCAAAGAAGCGGAACGAACGCAGAGTGCTAAGAGAACATTGCTTTAAACTCTAAACAGCCCTTCTACATGTGATAAACATGTTGTTCCATATAACACTTTCACGCATAACGCAGTAAAAAGAAAAATAGTCATCACTGGAGACTGAACCCAGAACCCTCGGTAAGACGATCTAACGCTCTACCAACCTTCCCACGAAAGTTATAAGCGTTAGTCACCCACAGTTACGCTCATCCTGTGCTCCGTAGTTCTCGTTTTACTTTTAATTTACGTTTACATCCGTTCACCTAGAGGACACACGTAATAAATCGGAGTTCTGGTTGATACTATAACGTCATGCAACTTGTCCGTCCCTGGTAGCTGAGCGGTCAGTGCTACGGAATGTCATACCTAACGGCCCGGGCTCGATTCCCGGCTGGGCAGGAGATTTTCTCCGTTCAGGGACTGGGTGTTGTGTTGTGCTTATCAACATCATTTCATCCCTATCGACATGCAAGTCGCCGAAGTGGCGTCAACTCGAAAGACTTGCACCAGGCGAACGGTCTACCCGACGGGAGGCCCTAGCCACACGGCATTTCCGTTGTCATACAACGTTTGGTACCGGTCTGAGTATCTGACATCTGGGGGTTTGGGTGCGAGCCACATCTTTGTAGTAATGGTGCGTTTTGCCCCACGGCTCACTATACTTGGTGGCTGTGGCGTTCGGACACCACAGTTTACGAAATATTACCTCTGCTTGCAGTTATATGATTTTCTATTATTTATGTACATGGAGGCAAACTCTATTGCTTTAATAAACACGGCGAATCCTCCACTGTTTATCACAATATAATATAAATGACTACTTTTCCTTTCGGGATGAATCACTGATGAATTCGTTCATAGAGGCCTAAGTCAAGGGGTGTCCACTTCTGAGAACTGTGTCTTAACTTTTGCGTTGTGTCTTAACTTTTGCCCTCTGTATCCCTGTGTCTGCTCCTACCCTTTCCATGTCCTGCTGGGATCTCCTGTTTTATAAACTGGCGATATGGCGGGGTCACCGTCCGAGTTCTGCCTCCGAACGCGATATCCGGCCTTCCCGTCTTCTAGCCACCTGTAGGTCAATTCTGATAGACTTTCTTAGTCAAAACGTAAATATCTCCACTCTGCGTATTTCAATCAGTATGCTGTTTTTACCATTCTTACTGTAATAAAGCACCTCAGCTACGTAAGTTTCTTAATTATCATTCATAACGGTTTAAACTGTTAATTATGTACGTTAAATACATATGTGTGTGATGTCTCTTTTGTCGGACACATCCGACAGACCATACTTTACACACACACACACACACACACACACACACACACACACAGACACACACACACACACACACACACACACACACACTCACATATACTACATACATGTAAAATTTCTGTAGGCTTGACGGCCAATGCATATCACGTTTTGTTTCGTCCACAGGTCACGCTGTGAGCGAGACGTATGTGGGGTGGCGCGCCGCATTGGCTTGTAATCAATCGAGAATTTGGATCAAGCACAAAATGTGTGAGGACGACTGGGAAGGTTAAGGAAACACTTTTAGAGAAGCAGAGCTTCCACGTTCATGTCCTTGAGTGGTAGAAATTTTCGACTTACATCACTGATTAATTTTAATGCCCTAATGGCGGCCCCAATCGGGAAAATTAGCCTGAAATTTGTTAATTATGGACTTGAATGTGTGCAGTGTTATGAGAGCATACAGTCACGTCTCAGCTTGTTGTGTAAGAAAACCACACGTCTGGCTCAATGGCTCTGAGCACTATGGGACTCAACTGCTGTGGTCATAAGTCCCCTAGAACTTAGAACTACTTAAACCTAACTAACCTAAGGACATCACACACATCCATGCCCGAGGCAGGATTCGAACCTGCGACCGTAGCGGTCGTGCGGTTCCAGACTGTAGCGCCTTTAACCGCTCGGCCACTCCGGCCGGCTCACACGTCTGTGACGACTGCCAAAACAGTTAACTATTTTACTATTGAAAATGGAATATTTCCGACAGTTAATTTGGATGTTATGAACATTTGAACATTATGTACCTTTTTTGGACACCCTACGTAACACCTGCATATGCAAAATCGCATTTAAGTCCTTCAGATAACAGGAAACCCGAAACCTCAAGGCAAATCGACACTGTGTGCTGTCCCGGGAGTCGAATCTGTCTTTACAATGCCTTCTGCCAGGTGAACCATCCATGTAGGACATACGACCTACCCCCACTGGAAGTAAGGAAAGAGGTACTGACGGAAATGAAGCTGTTCAAATGGTTCAAATGGCTCTGAGCACTATGGGACTTAACATCTGAGGTCATCAGTCCCCTAGAACGTAGAACTACTTAAACCTAACCAACCTAAGGACATCACACTCATCCATGCCCGAGGCAGGATTCGAACCTGCGACCGTAGCGATCGCGCGGTTCCAGACTGAAGCGCCTAGAACCGCTAGGCCACACCGGCCGGCCAGTGAAGCTGTGAGGTGGATGTTTATCGCTCAACCGATAAATGACTTGGTTAAGGGTGACGGAGGGAAAGGTCCTGAGTTCTAGTCATAGTCCGACCTGCCAGGAAGTTTCAAACCTGTGAGCACTCCACTGCAGAGTAAAAATTCATTCTGCATACGACGGACCTGGTGATGATACCCTTTATTCTGCTCCCGATGTCGTTTATACCCAATACCTGGAAACCTAAAATTTTTGCCATGGGGCAGATGACCTCGCTGTTTGTTTCCATTCCCCGAACCAACCAACCAACCAACGAAACATGTTTGCTATATTACTATTCTAGATTTTTCAGCGCAGTTACATTTTTCAGCAGCGTTTCCTTTTCAAGTCAAACGTGTCACTTGCTGCTGTCGGGTTCGACAACGGATCCCATAAGGAGCCTGTTGGATCTCATATTTATTTCGATTTAATTTTTTCTCGTGCTGAAGGATCTTTTGTGGATTCGGCTAAATTAGTCTTTGCAGTACAGGATACAGAATATCATCAAATTCGTCACTAACTGTAATCATATGCATTACCTGCCGAAAATCATAAGGAGCATCTTTTAATTCGATCGCAGGCTGCCGAGTCCGACAAGCTTTCAGTTACCCTCTGTAAAGTATCAGCAGCAGTATCTCAGCGAATGAATAACTGAAAGCGGCTGGCGTTTTTGCTTGCTTTATCGCCGTGCTCGCACTCTTGCAGCCAGAACAGGTAACGAGAGCGCCGCCAGCACTCATTTCTTCTAACAAGCCGGCACAGCATTCCGTGGGGAGCGCACCCTAGCTGTGTGTGCTGCCAGCTGCCGGTCAGGGGCGGCAAACATCCCCCCGCGAGACTGCCGTCCCATTTGAATATGCAGATCGGACGGCTGCGTGTCTTCCTTAATTAATTTCGGCGTTAACGCTCGTTTTGGGATGGATCAAAAATACCCCACACCGGCTGCGGAGGCGTGAGTAGCATAGCATGCAACACCCCACGCCCCGCTCCCCATAGCGAAGAAAATTTTGCAAAAGTCTGCCCTTTCTGTGTTATTTCACAGCATGAATCGACTAAAATTATTTAAAAAACAGTCTTGATCGCAGCCGACGTTAACTTCGGTCTCGGCGTTTTAATTACAGGCCACTCTAACTGATCACTTACAGTGACTCAGGCCTCCACTGCAGGTCAGGCGCCATGGCCATCATCCAGATGGTGTAAACTCTGATGATGGTCCTTAATTAAAAGGCCGAAACCGGTCAGAAGTTAACACCGGCTGCGATCTACGCTGCTTTTTAAATAATTTTTTGAGAATACAGATTACTGTTCTCCAACAACGGCCGGCAGCTGTGACCGAGCGGCTCTAGGTGCTTCAGTCCAGAACCGCGCTGCTGCTACGGTCGCAGGTTCGAATCCTGCCTCGGGCATGGATGTGTTTGATGTCCTTAGGTTAGTTAGGTATAAGTAGTTCTAAGTCTAGGGGACTGATGACCTCAGATGCTAAGTGCCATAGTGCTTAGGGCCATTTGAACCATCAAACAACACTGACTCAGTGTTTAAACTGTTTACTCGTTGGAGAAACCCATTATTGTGAGTAAATACAATGTGACGTTAAGAGTGCCGTGCCCCGCCAAACCAGTGTTATCTCATTGTAACCAACACCAGCTAGACGAAAAGGACGAACAATTGCGAAAACTATAGGCTGTGATGCCAACGAGAAGCGTCGAAAGTCAACAGCTGTCTCGTGTTGTATCAACAACGTGCTAGCTATAAAAAGGTCGTTCTGTTACGTGATCGTTACGAGATTACTATTCCAGCAAACAGAAATCATATTTAGTGCTACTATGTTGTATGTGTGGGAGTTTAACAAAACATAAAATACATTTACGCAGCTGTTTCATACTCAATGCGATTATAAAGTGTTTCAAACCAAAAGTTAATGTAAACAATATAACAGGCAACCATGCTCAAGTGTTCTGGTGCCCTAAAGGCGGTGTAATCGTACACACCGTCAGGTGGCTTGCGGAGTATGGAAGTAGATGTAGATGTAGAAATGGCTCCGGTCATATCGAAGGAAGAATTTAGCAGATATCTAGTATTTCGTGGTAAGTTATGTGTTGAATATAATTTGATAATGCATGTTTTAGATTACGGTATATTGATATTTGCAGAATCACGTGGCAATGAATGTATGACGTTTAATGTATTTCACCGGTCAGTTTTCAGGAATTTCAAAGCTACCGGCATTAACTGGGAAGCATGTGCCACAGAAAGAAAACCCGTTACTGCCGCACTTCCAAAACCACGGCCTATTTCTAATACCGTACCAGGCATCTTTCTGATCCAGCCAACCTACCTGTCTTCAGCTCCATGATTATCCAGAGAGAAAGAGAGACAAAAGAAAAAGTTAGTTAGAGGCAGACGCATTGTAGGAAAGCCTCGAGATTAGTGTAGCCAGTCCTAACGAGTATATAAAAAGAAATGCATATAACACTCATCATGAGATGAGAGATAAAAATGTAATACTTTTCCTGAAGACCTGCCGGCCGCTGTGACCGAGCGGTTCTAGGCGCTTCGGTCCGGAACCGCGCTGATGCTACGGTCGTAGGTTCGAGTCCTGGCACGGGAATGGATGTGTGTTCTGTCCTTAGGTTAGTTAGCTTTAAGTAGTTCTAAGTCTAGGGGACTGATGACCTCATATTTTAAGTCCCATAGTACTTAGAGCCATTTGAACCACTTGAACCAGAAGAACAGGGTGAAATTATATGTGTATCGATCCATCTGCGCCGTCTCATTACTTGGTGTGTATTGTGATTGATAACCATTTGAATGTGGACATGTATTCAAAAGTAGTTTCATTAAACAAAATTCTGATCACTGTATTTATTCTTCAAGTTGTACTCGTAAAAGAAAATAATGTGAACACAACAGACTGTGATGTGCATGCCTCACTGTGTTTGTATAAAATTATAATTTGGAGATGTGTGAATGATTTTTACCAGACCACTACTGTACCTTTAAAAATGCCCCAGATGTTCCTAACAATTCATACGCATGAAAACAGCGCATTTTTTTCAAAGACGTGAGCGGCTTTGCTTACGCATATGGAAGTCAAGATGTATGTTACGTTATGCACGACATTAACCGCAGTTATGCGTTGTTAACTGTCTTAGCCCCATTTCCACATAATCAGTTATATGTTTTCTCCTTTAACTAACCTCTTTCAAGTGTCAACCCAAAAACCGCTTTTTTTACGAACCACACATTTCTTTTGGTGTTAGCTGGTGTATATTACAATCTCCGCTTGGATATGACATCACGATACGCATATTTGGCCTTCTTTCTATGTGGTATTGACAACAACTCGACAATAAGTACGCGCGAGCAGCTGATGACCTAGTAAGTTAGAATAGAGCTCTTATCACCGTGATGTAACCTCCTGTTTTCACGACCACCACAATGGTTGCTGATTACCGCGTAGTACCTGATCTCTTAGATCATGGTTGTCACACAAATGACTTGTTCGGTTATGTTTTCAGACATATCTCCTAGAATGAAAGCGTGAAGAATGATGAAAAGAAGTTCTGATGTGTCAGATTGGTCATCACTACAGACAATAGACGTACCTGCGACTTCACGAAAAGAATGATAGGTAGAGTGAATTTGCAGTTATAGCATTAATCAGAGAGCAACTACCCAATGTCATTGTCGCACAACATAGAGAGATGTGGCTTTGTCACACGTTTCTAGCACACACCCAAAATTACTGTCAGTGGATGACAACCCATCTAGGTTCACGAACTCTGTTCTGCACGGCAAGACGTTGAAGTGCAATAGTAAACCTGGCTGGATAGGCACGTGTATGGATGTGGACTGAAAGATTTATAGAATTGTATTACAGAAGTGCCCTGTTTCACTACTTTACAGCTATAACGGAAGCACAGCTCATCATTTCACAATGAATGCTGGTTATCGTGAAGGAGACAACTGTGTACTCCGTAGATTACAATGATGGAACTTAGTGTTTGTTCCGAAATTCTGCTACAGTGGAGATAAATGATAGCAAACACCGATATGTGTATATCTCCATGATCAGTCGTATTACTGAACGGAGGAATAAATACTTCGTCAATACCAAGTGAAATGCCGTACTCAGAATAGTTCCTAGTCTACCGCATTTGTAGAAATGATGAACAAATGACTGACAGTACCGTGACATAACTACCGCTCGATCTTTTATTCTTTTTTGTTTTGCGTGATGTAAATTTCATTTACACCTGACAGAGAAATGTGTGAATCAGAACGAGACGCTGCAAAGCTCAGTGAAATGGAAAAAATATAGAAATTGATGATCATTTAATAACAAAAGCAAGGAAAGTGATAGTATGTGTTGAAATTTATGAGTAGGAAGATGGGCATGATGAACTGTTGTGCCCAATACACTGGCTGAATTTTTCTTAAAAGGACTGACTAGCAGCGAGCAACAAACATCATAAATCTATATAAAACACTTAACCCTGGAAGTACACTCCTGGAAATGGAAAAAAGAACACATTGACACCGGTGTGTCAGACCCACCATACTTGCTCCGGACACTGCGAGAGGGCTGTACAAGCAATCATCACACGCACGGCACAGCGGACACACCAGGAACCGCGGTGTTGGCCGTCGAATGGCGCTAGCTGCGCAGCATTTGTGCACCGCCACCGTCAGTGTCAGCCAGTTTGCCGTGGCATACGGAGCTCCACCGCAGTCTTTAACACTGGTAGCATGCCGCGACAGCGTGGACGTGAACCGTATGTGCAGTTGACGGACTTTGAGCGAGGGCGTATAGTGGGCATGCGGGAGGCCGGGTGGACGTACCGCCGAATTGCTCAACACGTGGGGCGTGAGGTCTCCACAGTACATCGATGTTGTCACCAGTATTCGGCGGAAGGTGCACGTGCCCGTCGACCTGGGACCGGACCGCAGCGACGCACGGATGCACGCCAAGACCGTAGGATCCTACGCAGTGCCGTAGGGGACCGCACCGCCACTTCCCAGCAAATTAGGGACACTGTTGCTCCTGGGGTATCGGCGAGGACCATTCGCAACCGTCTCCATGAAGCTGGGCTACGGTCCCAAACACCGTTAGGCCGTCTTCCGCTCACGCCCCAACATCGTGCAGCCCGCCTCCAGTGGTGTCGCGACAGGCGTGAATGGAGGGACGAATGGAGACGTCTTCAGCGATGAGAGTCGCTTCTGCCTTGGTGCCAATGATGGTCGTATGCGTGTTTGGCGCCGTGCAGGTGAGCGCCACAATCAGGACTGCATACGACCGAGGCACACAGGGCCAACACCCGGCATCATGTTGTGGGGAGCGATCTCCTACACTGGCCGTACACCACTGGTGATCGTCGAGGGGACACTGAATAGTGCACGGTACATCCAAACCGTCATCGAACCCATCGTTCTACCATTCCTAGACCGGCAAGGGAACTTGCTGTTCCAACAGGACAATGCACGTCCGCATGTATCCCGTGCCACCCAACGTGCTCTAGAAGGTGTAAGTCAATTACCCTGGCCAGCAAGATCTCCGGATCTGTCCCCCATTGAGCATGTTTGGGACTGGATGAAGCGTCGTCTCACGCGGTCTGCACGTCCAGCACGGACGCTGGTCCAACTGAGGCGCCAGGTGGAAATGGCATGGCAAGCCGTTCCACAGGACTACATCCAGCATCTCTACGATCGTCTCCATGGGAGAATAGCAGCCTGCATTGCTGCGAAAGGTGGATATACACTGTACTAGTGCCGACATTGTGCATGCTCTGTTGCCTGTGTCTATGTGCCTGTGGTTCTGTCAGTGTGATCATGTGATGTATCTGACCCCAGGAATGTGTCAATAAAGTTTCCCCTTCCTGGGATAATGAATTCACGGTGTTCTTATTTCAATTTCCAGGAGTGTATTTTAGTTGCAGCTCACGGCATAGAACAAGATGTCTTTCAACAAATGCTTTCAACTCGCAGAGCACTAAGCATACTACGAGTAGATTCTTTAGTCATTTGTTAAAATGTGATGATTACGTATTTACGATTGTTATTACCGGTGACGTCAGAAGCCTTCTAGCAGCAGCAGTCCAAGTGATAAAACAAATTATATTTTGTATTTTTCTAGTGATCGTATGGGTTTCGTTGTAAATCCTAAGCTACTTTACTACTTCGTCTGGCATGGAAAGAACTGTTTCGTCCTTAAAGATCTGAAGCATGTTGACTATTACTGGTATTCTCCACTTGGAGCTAATGGTGTGAATCACTAAAAGATGTAGAGCTAAAATAAGTAATTGATGCAGAAAATGTTGTTGCATTTAATAATCGGTCTCCTTCCTCATGATGCCGCGCTTTATTCCCTTATTGACAAAGTATAAGGGGCTATCAGAAAGTTGCTCTTTGAGGGCGTTGCTCTGGCGTATATGCGACGTAGCTTGACTGCGACGCGGGCATATAAACATCGACTTTTAGGCAAGGGCTTATTGTGGCATTTGTGTATATGCTAAATGCGTCCGGTAAATGCGGCAACGAGGACTATGGCGACGTAACCATCAAATGCGTCCAAACACGTTCGACGTGCTGTTGTTATTTCCTTGGCTGCCGAAGAACAAACACCGGTAGACGCCTATCGGTGAGTGAAAAATGTTTATGGGGCAGCATGTCCGTCGAAAACCACCGGCGTGAAATGGAGCGCCAAATTCCATGCTGTTCGCGATTCGACACAAGACGACTCAGAAGTTACGCCAATTGAAGTGGGAGACACTCGAGTACCCGCCCTGTAATCCTGATCTCTGCCTATGCGAGTATCACTCCTTTGGTCCCTTAATAGCTCATACTGAAACGGTACAGTAGTTTCCGCTCCATAGCAGCAAGTTTCGCTGCTCGCTCGCACCGGGATATAGAAACAGAGGCGGCTCCGCAGCCAATTTTATTATACCTATTTAAAATAAATACGTAATCAATTGCGGGTGCAACGGAACCCATGTGGACGGGTGGAAAGAAACGTATCAGGCTCCATAATAAGTATTCATATGTGTCATGTATTATGCATTTCTTGTACGTGAATGTGAATCTGCACATGAACTTTCCTAATGCTCCTCACACCTTTTCGTAAAGCGTGGCCAAATCTTTGTTGGGAAGTAGTTCTGTAGTATAGCAGTGCCAACCTCACTCCTGGGTAGGGGATCAGAGAGACAGCACAGGAAGGTAAAAGTCATAGACTTTCCAGTGTCACAAGATTTGGGGTGGAGAGGTTGGTCATGGCCAAGTGGTTCGACCACCCCCTCCACCGGGGCCCAGGAGGACCTCCTGGTGCCCACCAGATTCCAGGAGTGTTACAGAAGACGGGTAAGTGAGCAGCCGTGCCCTTGTCTGTCTCAATGTTCACGCATGGAAGAGAGGTATTTGAATATTTGTACTAATTCTTTTATTTTCAGCTTCGGATAGTGTAAGGAAATGAATGATCTCGTTAATTTCGGAAATTTGACCCCCTGTGTTAATGTATCTGGTCCCCAGTTTGCCTGTTACCCTCCTCACGTAGTGGATGTCCTATATAAAATATTGGGAGGCTTTAGTGGCATATATTTGGCCAACGCTATTCCGTCTTGCCCGTAGAAAAGTGCGTGCAGATTGGTATATAATATACCCGAGCTATAAGTTGTAAACTGGAACAATTGCTGCGATCGCTGTAAAATCGAGTGATAATATTTAAAATAAATACGTAATCAATTGTCATCAATCTTTAACATAACTTAAAAAATCACAAAGAAGTCAAGTTAAAGGAATTCATTTAAAATAAAAGATATAGAATGCAGGGACCCACACATCAGCGTGTGAGCCCTCCAGCCCCTTGCCTAGTATCGAACATAAAGGGCACGCTCTCTAGGTAGCGCTCTCTAGCTCCCCTCCCCAGTTATCCGTTGCGCAATTTTGATTCAGGGCTTGACGACATCAGCTTTCGTCTGGCGTCCCTAGGCGAGGAGATTAGACGGTAAACTTTCAATACATCCAAGTCTCGGACAAGAATAATATACAGAAGAATGGAAAAGAAAATAGAGGATGTGTTAGATAGAAACAGCCAGATCAGTTTGGCTTTAGAAAAGGTAAGGGTGCCAGAGAGGCAATTCTGACCTGGCAGTTGATAACGGAGAGAGGAATAATGAAAATTGAAGACACGTTCATATGCGACCTGAAGAAAGCGTTCGATAATATTCAATTGTGTAACATGTTAGAAATTCTGAGAAAAATAGGGGTAAGCTATAGTGGGGGACGGGTAATATAGAATATGTACAAGAGCCAAGAGAGAGTATAAGACTGGACGACCAAGAACGATGTGCTCGCATTAAAGAGGACGTAATGCAGGGGTGTAGTCTTTCGCCCTTACTGTTCAGTCTGTACATCGAAGAAACCATGAGGGAAGTAAAATAAAGGTTCAGAAGCACAACTAAAATTCAAGGTGAAAGGACATCAATTATGCGATTCGCTGATGACAATGCTATCCTGAGTGAAAGTGAAGCAGAACTACATGATCTCCTGAATAGGATGAAGAGTTTAATGAGTACAGAATATGGATTGAGACTAAATCGAAGAAAGACGAAAGAAATGTGAAGTAGCAGAAATGAGAATAGCGAGGCATCTAACATCAGGATTGATGGTCACGAAATGATGAAGTTAAGGAATTCTACTATCTAGGCAGCAAGATAACCAATAATGGAAGAAGCAAGGAGGAAACCAAAAGCAGGCTAGCACCGTCATAAATGGCATACCTGACCAAGAGAAAGTTACTAGTGTCAAACATAGGCATTACTTTGAGGAAGGAATTTCTGAGAATGTACATCTGGAGCACAGCATTGTATGGAAGTCAAACATGGATTGGTTCAAGTGGTTCAAATGGCTCTTAGCACTATGGGACCCCTAGACTTAGAACTGCTTAAGCCTAACTAACCTAAGCACATCACACACATCCATGGCCGCGGCAGGATTCGAACCTACGACCGTAGCAGCAGCGCGGTCCCGGACTGAAGAGCCGTGAACATTTCGGCCACAGCGGCCGGCTCAAACAAGGAGTCTCGGAAAACCGAGCCAGAAGAGAATCGAAGAATTTGAGATGTGGTGCTACAGCCGAATGTTGTGACTTATGTGCAGTGATAAAATAAGGAATGAGTAGGTTCTGCCCGGAATCGAAGAGAAGAGGAATATGAGGGAAACACTGACAAGGAGAAGGAACAGTATGAGAGGACGTCTGTTAAGATATCAGGGGGAATGACTTCCATGGGACCAGAGGGAGCTGTATGGATCAAAAACTGTAGAATAAGACTGAGAGTGGGATATATCTAACTGAGGACGTTGGTTGCAATTTCTGCTCTGAGATGAAGAGGTTGCCACGGGACACGAATTCGTGGCAGGCCGTACCAAAGCACTCAGAAGACTGATGACTAAAAAAAAAAAAGTCTCAGAGTTTTGAATTTAATGGTGCTCACTATTTTTTGTTAAATAAAAAACAACAAAGAAATGGAAAATTTCAAGATTTCAACTTGCCGGCGCCCCTTAACTCCTTTCCTTTAGATTGTGACGGGGATATGCTTTAGTGGCGATTAGTTTTATCTTGCGCGAGAATTGTTGGAAGCAAGGAAATTGTCTGCGCCCTCTCTGTCGCCATTTGTAAAGCCATTCTCACACGGAAAGTATATCTCATCGTGAAGCATGGTGCTTGGGGCACGCTTACGAACAAGCTGGTACATCAAACCGAACGGGCTTCTCGTCGTCATTTGCGATCGCAGCGCTGTCCAGCCACTTTTGTTGCCTTTATCTGGCGTGCTAACCATGTAGTTAGAAAGTCGATGCGTGTAGAGTTCCTACGTAAGTTCTAGTAAATCGCTCGTCATCGTTCTTGTTCGTAGGTAGTCGTATTTTTCTGTCTGTGGTATACAAAAAATAAAGCTTCAATATCCATGAAAATGATGTCAGGAAAAAAGGAAAGTTCCACGTCCTTTCAGTAAGGACAGCGTTTTTTATGCCTTCCACCGTAAATAGCCCGACATCAATTTCCTGTAATCTTCCAGACAAGATAGAATTATTTCACCATTCTCACTTTTTATTCAAACCCTAAGGTCATTCACTGGTTCTATACAGTATAAATTTTTTTATAACGTCTAAAATACAGAACTCGTAACACGACCGTGCTAAATATCCTCGCGCATTTGGTTCAAACTATCTTGTAGATAAAGCTAATTAACGTTATTTATTTACTACAATACTACGTTAAATTACGTGAACTTCATTTAAGTTGTGTGTGTGTGTGTGTGTGTGTGTGTGTGTGTGTGTGTGTGTGTGTGTGGCGCGATTGCTATTTTCGCTGCGCCTTAAATGGCATACGTTCATAACACGCAAGTTGTAATATGAAAACGAATAAATACTAATATTCTTTAACAACAGGGTAACATTTCCCGTCATTTTACTAAAATCATACCAAACACTACGAATTTTCGATGGATACTCAGTGTGGTGGTGCTTCGACATACCATATGTTTATAGGATATAAATTAGAGTATGTCCCCACATTTGAACTGCAACTGCAAACGACGTAATCCAAAATTGCGTCACCTAAATTATTCGGCTTGTGTCCTAGTAAGCGATCTAGCATGCCACTGGCCATGTTTCTCTCTACGAAGCAAAACTGTGACGTGTTTATTCACTCAAAATGCGTGTACTTAAATTATCCTAAAGAGAAGCAGACACACCCATGCCCGAGATAGGGTTCGAACCTCCGCCAGGACCAGCCGCACAATCCATGACTGCAGCGCCTTAGACCGTTCTTTTTTTTTTGGGATAGTGGACCGGTGGGGGCCTGGGGGGCAAAGTGGGCAGGGATCGAGCCAGAGGCTTGGCCACAGTGTCCCCGTCACCACCACCGAGCCTGTGGTGCTTAGGGAAGTGGGAGACACAGGAATCAACAGAAGTGTAAGGCGCTGTTGTTATTTATTTATTAGCATTGTGTTTTTGTAATATTCACTATTGTCATAAAATTATGTGGAACACATCGGCGACAGAGAATATATATATATATATATATATATATATATATATATATATATATATATATATTCTGGGTAAAGAAAAAGGAAAGAAAAAAGGAAAAGCAAAAAGAAATAAAATCCGCGCAATCTGCGACGCGCTCTGACATCCGCGGAGGTCAGAAGTAGACTCGATAGTAGGCGGCTTAAGCTAAGACACCGCCGGGGCCGGGGCGTGTTTCCGAGAGCTGCATTGGCTGTTCGTAAATAGGTCAAGAAGTCGAGGCGGGATTTGGGACCCTCATAAGGAGGTAAGCGACCGCCCATCCTTTGACCAACGTAATAGCATGACATTTGGCGGCGGGAAAATGTTTGTCCTCCGGGTATAGAAACATTCGAGGTTCGATTGTGTCTGGTGGCACCCGGAGACAGCAGGCAATGATTTGCTGCACGAAGCGCCATACATATTGCGAAGAGGCGCATGTCAGACGGTGTCCATCAGTGTCTGATTGCTCGACAAGGACACAAAGAGGGGAATCTGGCAAGCCAATGTTGTGCAGTCGCTGCTTTCTGTTAATTTCCTGTTGACTATGTGATGCCACAGTGCCCGGACGTTCGTAGGGATGAAGGGCTGGTGGACGGCAGTCCAGACTATGGGCCACGGCATGGAGCGGTTTGGTCTCCATCACATTCCGGGGAACACAGCGTAGCAGCAGATTGTAAAAATCCTTAGTCCTGGGTGGGAGCGTATCTGGGAGACTGGTATGTATGTGACTGTAGTCGACGAAATAGGTCGAAATATGAGACAAGTGAGGCACGATATGGCCGACAGACACCGGTGGTGAGGTGGAAGCAGGCAGAAGGACCTCAAGCAAGCTGCGTGTTAGAGATGTGCCCTGGCCGGTCCACTGTTTTCTCAGGGTACTCATGTACAAGGGTGCAGCTCGGGTACGGACATAGACGAGCCTGACGCCACTATCCCGTGGGGCAGGGTAAGTGTCTCATAACGGACTTTAAACATGGAACCAGCCATGTTATAATATCCAAAAGCCGCCTGAAGTTTACGCCCAATTTCAGTTGGCAGAGGGAGAACTTGTGCGATGTGGACCAATTTTGATGCCACATAAAGATTAAGAAACTCAACCCGTTTAAGTGTGTCCTTGTGGTGCAAGAGGTTCTGGCGGATGTCGTTGCGGATGACGTGTAACAGGCGACGGAAATTCGTTGCCGCTGTGCGTGTGACCGTGGGGGTAAAGGTAATGCCCAGGTACCGGAAAGTCCGTACAAGCGACAGGGATGCCACTTCACCCTCCTGGAGGCCTCGCCAAATGTGCATTGCAGAAGATTTGGTAACATTCATGCCACTGCCAGTGGCAGCCCCATAACAGGTACTCAACTGAGGACTGCTCGAATGTCACAGCCGGAGCGAATGAGGAGGAGGAGGTCATCAGCATATGCCCGACAGCGAAAAGTGTGTTGGCGTAGGGTGAGGCCAGAAAGCTTGGTTGTCAAACTCCCAATGAGGGGCTCAAGGGTAATGGCATACAGGAGGGTAGAGAGGGGGCACCCTTGCCGTATGGAACGGCAGATAGGTACCGACCCTACTGAACGTCCATTGACTTGGACACGTGAACTGGCACTGTTTTAAAGACGCCGGATGACGTCGAGAAACGGAGGGGGGACGCCCATTCGGGCCGCCACCGCAAACAGGAAACGATGGTGCACTTTATCGAAGGCGCTGTCGAAGTCTATAGGGACGACCTTTGCAAGGAGTCTGCAGGCCGCCGCCTCCGCAATTATGTCGTGGCATTCCCCTGTGGCAGTCTGTATGTTAACCTGTCCCCCAGGCGTTGTTTGCTCTGACGAGAGGATATGAGGGAGTATTGTTCGAAGCCGCATTGCCAGTAGGCACGCGAAAATCTTGTAATCGGCATTGAGTAGGGTGAGCGGTCTGTAAGTCGTGACCATCGAACCACGGGCTCGTTTGTGGACTGGTATAATGATGCACTCAGCAAAGGCGGGTGGGATTGATACATAGTCGTCCACCGCGGTACCATGAGGTCCCGGAAGGTATGGTAAAACTCAATCGATAAGCCGTCAATGCCGGGCGATCTGTTGACAGCACCCTTGTCGATTGCGTTGTTGACTTCGTCTCACGTGACCGCCACTGTCGAAGCATCCACCTACGTGTGGGGGAGGCTGCGCACGATGTAATGCAAAATGGAGTCGTCTGCTACAGTTTCAGCATCTTCTTCACTATAAGTGCGACGGTAGTGCTCGACGAATGCGTGGACGATGTCATTCTGATTGGTGACCTACGTGCCATTAGGCGTGGTCAGAGTTCTGATTATCTGCCGATGACGCCGTCGTTCGTCGGACACTATATGATGCATGAATGGAATTTCTAAACCCGCGTAACAGTGGCGTCGCGTCCGTATCACCACCCCTTGCAATTTCCAGCGTGCCAGCGCAATTACCTGCGCCTTAGTTCTTTGCCGTTCCATCTGGTTCCGCCGGTTTGGCGCAGTCCAACCACCATGTCTTGTGTCGAGCGGTAGCTGATAAGGCATCGTTCGCAGGTTGTCCACGTTTCAGTGACTTGTTGGCGACATGCCAGGTCATGCAGGTGAGAAGTATTGAGTTTCCATGGCGCACGGTGGATGGAGGACTGTACAAATGTAAGCGCAATGGTCGGAAAAGGCCAGCCGCCAGCGTTCGGCGCCCCGTATCGCAGATCTAAGAGTTTGTGATATATCCTGTCTAGTCGGCTTGCGGAATGACTGGTAAGAAAGGTATGACCAGAACGGTCACCGTGTTGAACTTCCCAGGTATCGTGAAGCAGGAGGTCTCGCACCACTATACGTGGTTCGTGGCATGTAGTATAGTGGGGAATCTGATCTTTGGGATGCAGAACGCAGTTGAAATCTCCTCCTAGTAGGCAGTGGTCATAACAGGGGAACGATGTCCTTGGAATAAAACTGGGCTCTTTCATGCCGTCGGTCGGTGCCTGAGGGAGCGTAGACATTAATGATCCGTGTCCCCATGGTAGTGAGTGCCATGCCCCGAGCTGATGGAAGGAAGGCGACGTCGGTCATAGAAATCTCGTGGCAGACGTAGGTGGCCACTCCGCCACCCTTAGGATCACTCACGGAGGCGTGGGCGATATAGCCATTGATATCCGGGAGGCTAGCCAAGTGAACTTCCTGCAGAAGGGCGAAATCAGTATCCGAAGCTCAGAACACCTCCAGCATAAGGCGGATTTCCACCCTGGAATGGATGTTGTTGGTGTTGATGGTTGCTGTCCGGTAGGCCTGGTGGCGGACTGCTGGAGGCTTGTCCACACCGCCGTTCGCGCAAGGGCGTGCGCGTCTTAGCGGAACGTTATCCTGCTGGCCCGCAGGGGATTCTGGTGAGAGTACGATTAGTGGTTGGGTCCCGAGGGCGCAGGGTCCCGTAACGGGTCCTGTTCTTTGACATCCTCCCCGTGCCACACGGTGGAAGCGGGCACCGGTGTATCTTACGTTCAAATGTGTGTGAAATCTTATGGGACTTAACTGCTAAGGTCATCAGTCCCTAAGCTTACACACTACTTAACCTAAATTATCCTAAGAACAAACACACACACCCATGCCCGAGGGAGGACTCGAACCCCTGCTGGGACCAGCCGCACAGTCCATGACTGCAGCGCCTAAGACCGCTCGGCTAATCCCGCGCGGCCGCACCGGTGTATCGTCCATTTTGTCTGCAGAAGATGTTGTAACGGTGCGTGGTGTAGTATCGCCTGCGATATGTTCATGAATTAGTGCAGCGTCAGCATGGGGCAACGGGGAGATTGGCGCAGGCACACCGGCGGATGTCTTCGCGCTCAGAACGTCTTCGTCAGTAGTAGCGGGCTCTGGGGCCTCGTCATGGTAGACGGTTGCGTCATTCTCGACTTGCAACGTCTCCTCTTGGCCGGAAACTGTGCGACGCCGTCGCTTGCGACGTTTCGGAGAACGTTGTTTCCTTGTGCGACCCTCCGTGTCTAACGACGGAAGGAAGTCGCGTCGGTCTGGCAGGAAGGCCACTGTAGGAACGATGAGCGAGTCGATCTCCATCGTGTTGCCGAGGACAGGGTCAACACCGGTTGCGGCGTCGATGGCTGGCTATAGAGATGGGGCCCCTCCACGCCCGCACCAACGTGGTGACCAAACCAAAAGTCCTACTGTCACATCCGTAAACATGTTAGTTATCTAGTGAGTGGATCACAGGATGCTCGGCTGTGATGTTATCCGTACGTCTGGGTAAGACTACGCATTAACACGGTCCATCAGGTGATAGATAGTGGACGAAACACGAGTGAGGGTAGCGATTTGAAGAGCAGAGGGAAAAACGTGCCATGGCTCGTGCCGTGGAAAAAAAACCTCTGCGACAGTGGGATGGGTAGTAAGAGTAGTAGTGGCTTACTAGCTGCTATAGTTCATGCAAGGTTGGATTGTTAGTATAGGTATCATGCATCATTACCGTGGCAAGCGATGGCCATGTATCCCAGCTGCTGCAGCTGCTACATTCCTGGAACAATCAAGATCGTTATACAGTAGTGGGACATCGGCCATAGATCATCTCACTGTGTGGGGGATGTGTGGAGCTTGTCTGCATGCAGTGTACGGTACGGCTTCCCTGTGTGGTGCCAGTTATTCGGCAGTGTATTCCAGCTGGATATCCAGTAATGGCGTCTGATTAACAGGGGATCGCCTGTACCGTTATGTTTGCGTATGCTTGGCCATAGATGTTAGGTCCTTACAAGTATGTCTTTTGGTCTTTTAAGTTTCCATCTATGGTTGTGGTCGTAGTTCCCCAGATTCAGAATAAACGGGCTCTGCGAATGTCTGGAGTTTCTGTGGTGAGTTTGTGGATTACCTCCGTGAGAGTACCAAGTCGGTATTCCCGGTGAAGGTCCGCGATGCGTGTGTATCGTGGAGTCCGCCGCTCGTGGTCTCGCGGTAGCGTTCTCGCTTCCCGAGCACGGGGTCCCGGGTTCGATTCCCGGCGGGGTCAGGGATTTTCACCTGCCTCGAGATGACTGGGTGTTTGTGTTGTCCTCATCATTTCATCATCATCCAGGAAAGTAGCGGAATTGGACTGAGCAAAGACTGGGTAATTGTACGGGGGCTGATAACCACGCAGTTGAGCGCCCCACAAACCAAATATCATCATCATCATCACTGTATCGTGGAGCATTGCTTATGATTTGAGTACTTTGTTTTGTGTGAGCTGCAGACGGCGCAGGCGTGTAGGCGCAGCGTATCCCCAGACAGGAGCTGCGTACGTCATCAGGGGTCAAATAAGTGTCATGTACATGGACCTCGACACCCTTCTGTTCAGTGTGCTACGCCTGTTGAGCATAGGATAGAGCTGTTTGAGCCTCGCGCTAGCTCGGTTGGTCGTGTGTTGTATGTGGTCCCCCCAGAGTAATTTCCGGTCCAGCCAGACACCGAGGTATTTGACTTTCTCGCGGAAACGTATTGGGCGTGCATGTAGAGTTATTGGTCTGCAGTAGCGGTGTTTGCGCAGTTGCTTCGGTCTTATAGTGAACAGAACGGCTTCGCACTTGTCGACGTTTGCTCTAACACGCCGTTTCTCCAACCAAGGCTCAGCCACTCTGAGTGCAGTCTATAGGTGTGACGTAATGTTTGATGGTTTCTAATCTTGCGCTAGGATGGCTGTGTCATCCGCGTAGATTGCCATCGTTGTGTTGTGTGTGGTTGGGAGATCGTTTATGTAGAGGTTAAACAGTAGGGGCCCTAGGATGCTTTCCTGGGGTACTCCCGCGTGTATACCGTGTCGTGTTGATTGTTTTCCCTGCACGTCAGTGTTGAAACTCCTATCTGTGAGGTATGAGTGTATTAGACGCAGCAGCCCGTCGGGAAATCCCGCGTCGCTGAGTTTGCGGATGAGGCTGTTGTGCCATAGCCTTTTCGATGTCCAGGAACACCGCCCCTGTAGCTTTGTTTATGTTGAAGCCATATGTTATATGTTCAACGACCCGCAGGAGTTGTGTTGTGGAGTGGTGGTTCCTGAAGCCGAATTGCTCCGGTCTCAGGATGTCATTTGTTATGCAGCGCCTAGTGATGCGTTTGAGAATCACCTTCTCAACAATCTTACTGAGCGAGCTCAGAAGGCTGATGGGTCGGTAGTTTTGTGGGAGGCTGTGGTCTATCCCCGGCTTCCTGAACATCAGGACCTTGGCCGTCTTCCAAAAGGCGGGGAAGTGTTGGTGTTTTAGTATGGCATTCGTTATGTGTGTTAGGTACTCAATTGCTTTATCCGTGAACTCCTGGAGGACACGGTTTTAAATGCCATCATGACCAGGGGCTTTCCTAGCAGCGGAATGCATTATAGCCCAGGATACTTCGGCTGTGCTAGCATGTCGAATGTCGTCGCGCGATGGTTGGGCTAGAATGCGTGTAACCTCTTGGTCAGTAGCAAGTGTGAACACTGGATCTGATGGTACCAGGTTCGGTGTGAATGACGCTGCGAGTGTGCGGGCCATTAGTTCTGCTTTCTCTTCTGCTGAGTATGCAGGTCCGTCAGGCCCATGAAGCGTTGGGGTGTATATTTTCTTCCTGGTGAAGTGTCGGGCTAGTTGCCACACGCCAGGTCGTGCGGTGTCCAGCTCTTCGAGTTTTTGGTCCCACTGTTTTCTATGTGTTTGTATTTTATCGTGTATGATGCCCTGTAGCCTGTTAATGTGCCGTTTGAAGTACGGACGCCTGGTGCGCTGCCATTGCCTCCTGAGGCGATTCCTGAGATTAGGCCCAGGATTTCCTGGGGGCAGGGCCGCACTGTGTTGTTGTGAGGTGCGATCAGGTATGGTGCCTGCCATTGCGTCTTGGACGGCGTTAGTGAGGGTTTCTACTGCCTCGTCAATTTGTGCTGTTTCACTAATTTCGTGTATTGGTGGGATGTGGCTATCGAGCGTTTGCTTGAACAATGTCCAATTCGCACGCCCGTAGTCCAACATCTTGCGTTGTTCCATGTGCTGCAGAGTTTCCTCAATGTATAGTATTACAGGATGGTGGTTTGAGGGCAGATCGTTTTCAACGGCAACGTTGAGTGTCGATGTAATGCCCTTGATGAGGGCCGTGTCTATCACGTCTGGCCTGTGTCCCCTCTGATAGGGAATGTGCGTCGGTTCAGTCGGCGCTAGTATAATGTAGTTTCTGCCTAGTGAATGTTCGTACAGTTTTTTGCCGTTGGGATTTCGTATGCGTGAATTCCATTCTGGGTGTTTTGCGTTCAGATCTCCAGCACCCATTACTCGCGGTGTAATGTTGAGTAATGTGCTGATATCGCGTGTTGAGATGCCTACAGGGCTGTTGTATACCGATATCGGTGTGGTGTAGGCTCCGTTGATCTTGACTCTGACGGCCGTAGCCTCCATTTTTTCCAGTTCAGTGTGTGCTCAATGTCTTTGTGTATGACGATTGCAGTTCCACCTCCCACGGCGTCGCCCGGTCGGTCGGTACGATAGACACAGTAGCCAGGAAAGTTTAACTGTTTGTGCGGTTTTAGCTTAGTCTCGCTCAGTAGCGCGACAAGGATTCCCTTGCGCTCCATGAACGCGGCAAATTCTGCCCTTTTGTTGTGGATCGAGAATGCATTCCAGAACATGATCTGCGATAGTGTGTGCGGGTTTGCGTTATGGGCCGGGTGTGGTATATTATTCATGTAAGAGTGTGAAAGAGTGTTGTGATGACCGGCTGAGGCGGCGGGTCCGCAGCTCGTGGTCGTTCGGTAGCGTTCTCGATTCCCGCGCCCGGGTTCCCGGGTTCGATTCCCGGCGGGGTCAGTGATTTTCTCTGTCTCGTGATGACTGGGTGTTGTGTGATGTCCTTAGGTTAGTTAGGTTTAAGTAGTTCTAAGTTCTAGGGGACTGATGACCATAGATGTTAAGTCCCATTGTGCTCAGAGCCATTTTTTGAGGCGGCGGGCCGTCCGAAGCGCTCTCCATCGGTGTCTGGTCGGGCTCGTTGGTGGTGTCGTTGGTGGCGCCCGGGCAACGCAAAGCGGTAGGAGAAGCTAGAGCAGCGGCATAGGTCACCGGTAGCACCGTAGGTTGCGACGTGTGTGGTTCTTCGGCAGCTGAAAGTTGCGTAATACGCTGCTGTAGGCAATCGGATCTAAGGTGGCCTTCTATGCCGCACCCGGAACAGGTCCGAGGCTGGCCGTCGTATATAATTATTGCACGGCATCCGCCGATCTGTAAGTAGTACGGGAAGTGGCTTCGGAGATCAATGGTGACCTGTCGGACCCCGTGTAGGACAGGATACGTCCGAAACTGTCCATTTCTCCGCAGTGTGGCCGTGGACTGTGCTATATGGGCGGAGTGCCGTGACGACTTCCTCAGCAGGAAGTTCGAATGGCAATTCGAAAATGCGTATCGTTCGCGTACCTAAGCCTGCGTGGTCGACGGTTACCACCCCCACATTGCCATCAGCATCACAGAAGCGGAGCCCCTGTTTTGTCCCACGTAGGATGCGTTCGCACGCCGAGTAGTTAATGATTTTAACATAGACTGTGCTGCTCATGATCGACAAATGTATGCCGATAATATCCTCTCGTAGAAAACGCTCCACCTCGAGTGCTTTGGGTCGAACATAATCGTTACAAAGAGTAAATAGGAGTGTAGATTTACGGTAACGGTTCGCCATGTACCGTATACGGTAAGCCTACACTTAAGCAACGGCCGTCACAATGTAAACAAGGAGAGCTCGCACGCGGTGAACACGGACGCGTCCGCTCTGTTGCCCTGTTGAAGGCAGACTGCGTCCGCTCGGCTAATCCCGCGCGGCGTTTATTCACTCCTTCACGCTTCGGTATGCTCTCTAAAGTGAAATTCAACCTTGTGGCGTCACAAAACTGAACCACTAAAACGTATACGTGTCAGGTGAGGACGGCTTAAGCAAACCGCGTCCGCTCCTCACTTCCCTGTCAATGTGAATTTCTCGCTTTGGGAAGCGGCACCTTCCGATGTATATACGCATTTTATGTGAGTAGCTCCCTACATTGGTGGAATGCAAAGACATGCCATCTCCAATATCACCACGCTGAATAATGGAATACAACGTTTTTTTTGTTAATAGAACACATTCTTAGACAATTGAATGTGGAAATAGAATTTTAGTCGTTTTTAACAAAACAGAACACTGATGATCAACGCCCATACGTAACTTAAACAACTACTCTTCTTATAAATAACTAGGCACTGTTTCCCTTTGTGATGTCACGCTTCAAGCAATTATAATTACTTATTACAGTAATAAGGATCGATCAAAAAGTTTCTGTACGAGGGCTGTACAGTCCGGAATCGTTATGTCAGTTAGGCAAAATCGCCGTGAGCAGTGAGGAAATGATACCGTCGACGCACCATGCCCAAGATTCCCGTTTGGTAAAACACCGTGCTCCGCTGTGTGAGGAAGGGCGTAACTGTCTGCTGGACATCCTCGTCCGACAGGAATCATCGACTCGCTCTTGTCAGCTCTCGCCAGGCTCATACATGCTACGCACCAACGTGAACAGTGATTTTATTGCCACTTCCACCGATGATTTTAGAGATCCTGATGGCATGTTAGCTATCCTTTCTGCCTTATTTGATAAAAGTCCTCAAAATCTCTCTTAAATTCTGGTTGTAATACGGGATCCCCTATTTCTTCTAAATCTCCTCCTGGGTCTTCTTCTGTCACGTCAGACAAGTCTTCCCCTTACAGAGGCCTTCGGTATACTCTTCAAACCTACTCAATGTCTCCTCTGCATTTAACAGAGGAATTCCCGTTGCACTCTTAATGTCAGCACCCTTGCTTTTAATTCCACCGAAGGTTATTTTGACTTTCCTATATGCTGAGTCAGGCCTTCCGACAACCACTTCTTTGTCGATGTCTTCACATTTTTCGTACAGCTACTTAGTCTTAGTTTCCCTGAACTTCCTATTTGTTTCATCCCTCAGCGACTTGTATTTCTGTAATTCCTGAATTTGCCGCGCGGTAAGAGGCGCCATTTCATGGATTGCGCGGCCCCAGCCGGAGGTTCGAGTCCTTCCTCCGGCATGGATATATGCGCGCGCGCGTGTGTGTGTGTGTGTGTGTGTGTGTGTGTGTGTGTGTGTGTGTGTGTGTGTGTGTGTGTGTGCTTCTTAGCATAAGTTAGTTTAAGTAGTGTGTAAGTCTAGGGACCGATGATCTCATCAGTTTGGCCCCTTAGAAATTCACATACATTCAACATTTTTATCTCTCCTTCCGTCTATCAATTGAAGTATACCCACGGTTTCTTCGCACTTACCTTCTTTGTACCTATGTTTTCCTTTTCTACTTCCGTGATTGCCCTTTTCAGAGAAGTCCATTCCTCTCAAACTGTATTGGCTACTGACCTGTATCAATGGCCTTAGAGAAGTTCAAGTGTATTTCGTCATTCCTTAATACTTCCGTATCCATTTCTTTGCGTATTGATTCTTCCCAAGTAATCTCTTCAGCTTCAGCCTACTCTTCATCGCTGCAACATTGTGTCTGTTTCTGGGTACGCTTTACAACCCAGTACCTGATTTCTGAGTTTCTGTCTGACCATGATGTAATCTGGCTGAAATCTTCCCGTATCACCCGGCTATTTCCAAGTATAACTCCTTCACTTACGATTCTTGAACAGAGTATTCCCTATTATTATTATTATTATTATTATTAAGCATTACAATCCATGAAGGCTTTTTGCTGCAGAATGGACAATGTTGAACCACTTTGCTCTGTCTTTACAAGTAATTTGCCACTGTCTGTCATGTCCTAGTTTTCTGAGATCGTCTTGAATATTGTCCAAGTATCTCATGCGTGGGCGTCCAAGTGGTCGTCTTCCGGTGGGAATCTCTTCAGTCACTTTCTTGATGGTCCTGTTTGGTGGTGCTCTGATGACATGCCCTATCCATTTCAGTCTTTTGGCTTTAATTTTGGCCACTATATCGGAGTCTTTATATAATTTGTAAATTTCATTGTTATTTAGCAATCTCCATTCATCACTGATCCTATTCCCTATTACTAGCTTAAATTTATTAGAGAACTCAATTAGTCTTTTTCCTCTCTCATACCTTGCCCCAAGTCCATACTCTCCTGTAAACTTTTCTTCTACGCCCACCCCTATGGCCGGCCGGAGTGGCCGAGCGGTTCTAGGCGCTACAGTCTGGAGCCGCGCGACCACTACGGTCGCATGTTCGAATCCTGCCTCCGGCATGGATGTGTGTAATGTCCTTAGGTTTGTTAGGTGTAAGTAGTTCTAAGTTCTATGGGACTGATAACCTCAGAAGTTAAGTCCCATAGTGCTCAGAGCCATTTGAACCATTTGAACCCACCCCTACGAATGCAATCCAGTCCGAAATTACTATTACAGTTTTTTCCTCCCTTTACGTACTGTATTACCCTCAATATCCTCAAACACTTCATCATCAGTTTCAACTTATGACGTCGGCAGGTATACTTGAACTATCGTTGTCGGCGTTCGTTTGCTGTCGATCCTGATAACAACGACCCTGTCACTGAACTGTTCACAGTAACACACTCTCCGTACTACCTTCCCATTCATAATGATTCCTACTCCTGTTATACCACTTTCTGCCATTGTTGATACTTACCTATACTCAACTTATAGTATTCTCTTTAACCTCTTTTAAAAACAAAATGCTACTTAAGTTTCCACGTGCTGTGGTACAAGGTCTCTTCTGTATAGCCCACGTAGACTCAATGCTGTTGAAGTGGAAGTCCGCTGCCTGGCTAAGTCTGCGGCTCCGTCTGGGTGACACGCTGGAACTCCACGGCATACAAACTCGAACTAACTGAACTGACTAACTAACTGGGCGTAACAGGCTCGAACTAAGTGGCTAACTCATTGGCTGAACTGACTGGCTAAAACTGGCCCTACTGTACGCGGCGGCGATCCTAAATACTGGCGACTGAGAGGGCGTTGGTGGCGTGTCTCCAGGGAGCCTTGTCGTTGGCCTCTACCGATACTCTCGTCCCAGTGTACGCCAGCACATTCCTTCCACAGGAAATGCAGCAACGTTGTCGCATAGTGAGGCTGCGAACGAAAACGGGGATAGAGGTAGGACGCTGGACGTAGAGAAGAGCCGGGCGCCGTGTGGAGGACAGCGTACTCCCGACAATACCCCGCCATCTGGCTAGCGAGGCAACAGAAACATCCTCCAGAAAACTGCTGCCAGGGCACATGTCCAGGCCTGAGGGCGTGTTCTGGGGCGATGTTGGCGATTGCGATGGGGGTCCAGGTCCATGGGGTCGACGAGTTGGGACGGCGGGAGCTGGGGCGCATCGTCCATCCGCTCCTCTTTGGGTACCCTCGTGGCACCAGCGGGCGGCTGCGAAGGCCACGCCGTTTATCGAGGCCGTGAATCTGGTGGAAGAACAGCAGCAGAATCACGGGGCAAATCACATGCGTGTATTTGGTTCTGGTGGCGGCGCTGAAAACCATCGGGACCAGCAGTTAGGTACATAAACCCTGAAAAGAACAAGATCGTGTGGCGAAAAGTGATGCTTGTGGACCATTGGCGCCGCCGGATGCTGCGGTGGGTGGAGCAAGTCTAACAGCGTCCGATGACAGCGGTCATACAGAAGTTCCACTGGTAATGGTCCGTCTCGAGAGTTGGAGCGACAGGAGGAGATAAAACGTTGCAGCGCCTGTTCCCGTGTGTTGGTCATGCGAAACTTTGGCATATGTTGCTTGAAAGTGTGTACGAAGCTTTCTACTTCTCTGTAGGACTGCGGGTGAAACGTGACGCTTGACGAATGCCATTGCATTCACGAAACTGTTCAAAGTTACTTGAAGTGAAATGTTGTCCGTTGTCCGACACAAGTACTTCTGTCAAACCTTCTATGCAAAGTATTGAAGACAATGCTTGAATGATCCTACGTGATGTGGTAGAAGTCACATATGCTTGAATGATCCTACGTGATGTGGTAGAAGTCACATAGGCACGGCAAATGGAAACTTGCTACGAGCTAACAAGTGTTCCGAAGTGGTCCTCCAAATTCTATGTATAGTCGTTGTCATGCACTCGTTGCCATGGCAATTACAAAAGTCTGTGTTGGAGCGGATTAGTTCTCCGCGCTTAGGCGACACTGCCGGCCGAGGTGGCCGAGCGGTTCTAGGCGCTACGGTCGCAGGTTCAAATCCTGCCTCGGGCATGGATGTGTGTGATTTCCTTACGTTTGTTAGGTTTAAGTAGTTCTAAGTTCTAGGGGACTGATGACCTCAGAAGTTAAATCCCATAGTGCTCAGAGCCATTTTTTTCTGCGCGACACTGTGACATCATCCGTTCATTGTGATCGTGCATGCCCTGCCAAGTACAGTGCCGCCCGCTGTTTAGCACGATCAATTCCCCAATGTCCTTGGTGGAGTAACCTCAACACATCCTTTTACAATACTCTGGGATAAGCACACGGGATTGTTCACTGTCAGTTTGAAGTACAATCACACCTTGTCGAATTGAAAGGCTATGCCGACGTGCCAAATATCGGCGCACAAAAATGGTTCAAATGGCCCTGAGCACTATGGGACTCAACTTCTGAGGTTATTAGTCCCCTAGAACTTAGAACTAGTTAAACCTAACTAACCTGAGGACATCACACACATCCATGCCCGAGGCAGGATTCGAACCTGCGACCGTAGCGGTCTCGCGGTTCCAGACTGCAGCGCCTAGAACCGCACGGCCACTTCGGCCGGCTATCGGCGCACAACTGAGTTCTGGGTACTATTCAATGGACGGGGCAAAGACGTGAAAATATAATGCTACAAAATCTTGAGGTCTGGGTCTGCTTCCGTGTCCTCTGCTATTTTCTGAAATCAAAAAATTCCACCAATTCAGAGTCCTGCGCATATATTTGGCAACAAGATGCGGCAGAGGCATCTAAATCAGAGTCTGGGCCAATCGGAAAGCGAGATAGGACGTCTGAATTGCCATGCTCTGCCATAAGTCTGTACGAAATATCATACTGGTACTGCGAAAGCAACTAAGCCCAACGTTGCAATTTTTGAGTGGTGGGTATAGGAACCGGCTTTGACGGATGAGACAAGGACTGCAAAGGCGTATGATCTGTCACTAAATAGAACTTGCGACCGTACAAAGGGTGATGGAATTTTGTCACACCATACACAACAGCAAGAGTGATGGAATTTTGTCACATCATACACAACAGCAAGAGCTGCTTTTTCAATTTGAGAATAATTGCACTGAGTTTGAGTTAACAACTCTCAGACAAAAGCAATATGTCTGTCTTGTGTACCAGTTATGTGGGAAAGCACAGCACCGATTCCGTAGGAAGAAGCGTCGGCTTGGAAAACTATTGGCTTGGCAGGGTAAAGTGCACTAGACATCTGTCACTAAGCGAAGCATTTTTGGGTTTCTGAAATGGATCTTGACAATCTTTAGACCACATTTTTGCGACGCAAGCGACGCAATGGAGCCGCTATCTGAGTTCGGAAATTCTCACGCGGTCTGAGGGACTCCACCTCGTGAATTTGGGGATGAAAGTGGTGTTTGAAGCCTCTCGACGTTTTAAACACGTTTTCTCTGTATGTAAGTTGGAATGCGGGTGTTGCAGGGTCATTGGTGACAAGCAGAACGCCAGCGGTTTAACAAAGCCGCTGGGAAGTTGAAAATTCGGCTCTCTGGTTGCGAGGGCTGCGCTTCCGGCGCTCGGACACTGCAGCAGTTCCTTAACGGCACAACGCGGCCGGCCTTCTGTCGCCACGTGGAGTGGAAAGCAGCGTCACGAGTTAGCGCAGACGTCAGCCCAGCCTAGCGAGGCTACTGTGCGTTGCTGGTCACGGCACGTCGTCCCGTGGCGCTCAGTACTCCATAGTACAGCGCTTTGTTGTCGCTGGCGCGGGGCGAGCTTTCAAAGCGGCGCTACGGCCTCCTAGCATTACAAAGGCGGTCCCGCTACGTCGGCCATCCTGTCCCAGAAATCATGATGACATAAGGTCAGAACCCGATTAGCGCACAACTCAAAACAGCAGTCACTTCGCAGGTACAGCTACAACTAAGAGCCAAAATTGAAGGAAAATTTAATATCTCCTTCCCATTGCCGCTGTCACACCACCAGCTACACGCAGCAGCAGATGGGGCGCCAGCGTTCTAGTCTACGGCAGGTCGCTGGTTCGACCCTCTGAGAACAATGCGGGGTCCGCAGCCAGCTAGTGGCCGGCCACGCCACAGATCGCTACTGCAGGCAGTCTTGTTGGCTTTCAACAAGCGCCAGAGGCATCCTGAGGCAAGGGCTGTAGATTTGGACGCCACGTCATGGGTGCTTGTTGTCGCCGCGATCTTAGCTACGCCGGCGAAGAAGCAGGGATGGATGCTGCTGAGTCGACTGCCGGCACAACTCCTTGGCCGAACAAGGACGACCCACAGAAGGGCGTTGCATGGGTCACTGAGGCAGCCATTCCGCGCCAAGCCGTTTCGCAGACAGCAGTGTCCTCAGCATTGTGGGAACCATTGACGCAGACCAAGAGGAACGGGGGCATTGTACCTGGAAACAATAAATCACTTGGGAAATGTGGATGAGTTTTAATACGGCACATCCTGACGGCCCGTCCTCATCCAACATCCCCTCTACAGCAGTATTTCAACAAGATGGAGCAACCGCTTGTCCTTCCAACCAAGTACAGCCCACATGACCAACGTGTTACATGAAGACAGATTTGTCTGCCTCTGGACCCCAAGGTTCCTGGTCTTAACACCATGTGACTTTTACTTACACTAAAAGGCCAGGTGTATACTGAAAAACCTTGCACACTAGACGATTTTAAACCGAACATTACTAGAGAAATTAATGGCATCAAACCTGCAGAGTTACAGCATATTGTTGGTAATGTCATCACACGAAGCAATGCATGGATGCCCATGGCCACCATTTCCAGCATCTGTTATAAACAGGTAACTACATGTTTTCTTAACTTTACTATTATCTGTTCTTTTTTTAGTTAGCACATTGTTACTTGAATCTCGGGTGTGAGACGTACAAATTTTACATGGAACCACCTGTAAACATACCCCAGCAACAAAAGTGGCACAAGTCAAAAAACGTTAAGTTGAATGTAATTTTTAATACCACTGATTATTTACTTGTCTGTGTTTATACAGTGTCTGTACCTTACGTAACAATATCTTTCAAGCATGCATGCACTTTTGAAGGAGCAGACAACTACAGCACTTCTAAATATTACGAAAGGTCATGTGTTGCAAGGTAAAGGGAAAAAATGGAAATTTATGCTATATAGAAAATTCTTATTTCACCACTTTTCTCGCAGAAAAGTAATACGACATTCCTACATTATATAATCACATTTATCATTCTATGATTTTGTAAATTGTATTCCTCGAATTGTATCTAGTGTTCCTCATTTAACTGCATTAATTGGCAGAAATAACGATTTTGCATTTTGCATTTTTCTGATACAACAGTTTCAACTTTTTTAAAAATTTTATTTCTAGTCAGAATTCGATTACGAATTTTAGCAGTGCTATTCTTTAAGAATCAGTCTAATAAATTAAGCAATTAAAAAAATTCGGTTCTTTCGGAATTTTTGCTCTACATCCGTCCTTAAGTACTAATTTCACCTGATGAATGTTCAAACGTCTTTTACATTATTTATGGTGAAAAAAATCACAAAAAACTTTTGTGAGGGGTCATAACAAAAACAAAAAAGGCATGTAAAGTCAAGAAAAATGCCAAAACTCAAAGAATTAATAAATAAATACCCGATAACACCTGACATTAACCGAGATGTGAACAATGTATCCATATTACTGGTGTATAGACTATAATGGAATTTTATATCAAAATTACTTACTTAAATTTAGGAAGAAATTCTGAGAATATACGTCTGCAACATAGTATGGAAGCGAACGATGTATCATTGAAAAACAGAAAAGAAGAGACTTGAATGATTTGACATATACTTTTCCGGAAGGACGCTATAAATTAAATGAAAGGAATGAGAAAATTTTCCTTACAGTTGGTGAAGAAAGTAGTATCAGGAAAGCAGTGACTAGAAAAATAGAGTGATAGGACGTATACTAAGTTACTAAGGAATAAGCCAGTGGTTCTAGAATATGCTGCAGATGCCAAAACTGCAGAGGACGACAGATATTGCAATGAATACGTGGAATAAATAACCGAATTCGTTGAGTGTAAGTGTTATTATGATGTGAAGAGTATGGTGTAGCTGAGGCAATAATGGGGAGCTGTATCAGACAAGTCTGAAAAAAAAATGCCTAAACTAAGTCATTTACAGAAGCAGATCCATTCAGTCGTGCAATAGAAACGGAGAGGACACTTCCATTTGTTACGTCCACAGCTATTTCTCCCACACCAGCATCGAACTTAGTGGTCAGTACCACTTAACTAAGGAATTTGTGTAGCCGGTTTTGTGGCAGATACAGTAGCATGCACTGACAGTTACAACTGGGTTCGTGATTCGCTGGTGGTCTGTGGTATCTGCGTCCAATGTTTTGATCATGAATTTGCCTTGCTGTTCGAATCGAAAGAACTGTGTGAGCCTGAATGTTTTTTTTTTATATGCACATCTTTCTGAGTTTTACCTAAGAGGCTGCATGAGTGCTAAGTACCTCAGAAAGATTAGTTTAGCGCTATTTCGTCATATTCTACGTAACTGCTCAAGGGACATCTATTAAAAACTTCAAAATAAATGAGCGTTTACTATAAGGGCAAAATGCCACCATTAACAAATTGAAAGGTATCTGTGTAATACCCCAGGCAGGGGTCAACGTGATCTCAACTACTTTTCTCAGTATGGCTAGTTGTATTTGTCGAGATTAAGAGCGAGGCCACGTCATATTTACGTAAACTGAAAATGCATAATTACATGATTTACGTGCTAAAACTGAGAAGTATAATGTAACTTCGTCCAAGCATTATGTTAATCAGTTTTTTAAAGGATGGCAGAGAACTGTGCTGTATGTGCTAGTATGAATGGTGGACGTATAGGCGTGACTGAATGTTAGGAAGGACTAACCTTGTTTGGAAGAGCCGATGATTACACCGTGAGTGAAGTTGCACGATTTGTTGTTGTATGAACGTGGGCTGTCCATCATGTCCCAAGGAATGGTGTACCATGTGACACGGCTTTCCAACACTGCTCGAAGAAGAACCTTAAGCGATGGGGCTTATTCTCACGCCTTGTCAGTGACAATAGGTTTCAGTTCAGACAAGAATTTCTGACCTCAGGGAGTGCGGGTACGTCTCAAACATTTTCCGAGCAATCTGATGGTAAGACATGTGTTAAGACATCAGGGAATAACCTCTATGGAATTAGAGGAAGCTTTAGAGTGTAAAAATCCTAGAGGAAGACAGAGACTGGATTACATCCGACAAATGACTGAGGATGTAGGTTGCGAGTGACACTCTGAAATGAAGAGGGTGACACAGGAGAGGTATTTGTTTCAGGCAACGTTAAACCAGTCAGGGGACCGAGGACTCAAAAAAAAGTCATCTAATTCGACAACAGACTCGTTGTCAAATGGTTCAAATGGCTCCGAGCACTATGGGACTCAACATCTTAGGTCATAAGTCCCCTAGAACTTAGAACTACTTAAACCTAACTAACCTAAGGACATCACACACATCCATGCCCGAAGCAGGATTCGAACCTGCGACCGTATCAGTCGCGCGGTTCCAGACTGAAGCGCCTAGAACCGCTCGGCCACTCCGGCCGGCAGACTAGTTGTCGGCGTGCGCATATCATGTCTCTCTGGTCAAAGGAAGGCATAGTTTTGATGCCATAAAAGGACATATTGTATGCTCAGTATCAGTTCTGTGTTGTGCTTTATGAAGTACCCGTTCCTGTCGATACGTCATACGTGACGATGTCTATGACCTTATTGCCAGATCGTCTTCTCGTAGTCGTCGAGGTTGGATGGTCTGCCCAACGTGTTTTATGACCGTTTTCGGCCTTTATTATGTACTATATTCATATTGAACGAAGTGTTGAGAGGAGTGTTTGTGTTATAACTAGACAATAGCGGACTGTGGGCCTGTAGTGCGATGTCACGAGTCGCCATCTTGCCTCTTTTCAAATGATGCAAACTGTAGAGTATGTGGAGGTTATCGTAAAGATCGAAGAAGTTACAGTGTACCTTAGAGTTGCTTTTTGTACCACGATTTGGATCCACAGGTTCCGCTTACCGCATCATGGAGTTTGTTTCAACATTTTCAGTAAGGAAGTGTTGCCCATCCTTCTACCTCTCAGTGATCTACGTACGTACTCCTAAGCCACCGTATGGTATGGCTTTACCTTTCGTATTTCACTCGCCACTGGAGCGAGGGGAAGAAGACTGTAAGCCTCCGTTTGAGCCCTAATTTCTCTTACCTTGTCTTCGCGTTCCTTGCGATAAAACGTACGTTAAGGACAGTAGAATCAATCTGCAGTCAGCTGCAGATATCGTCCTCTAAAATTTCCCAACAGTGTCTCCCATTTGAGTTCACGAAGCATCTGCGCAACACTCGCGTGTGGCGTAACCTGCTATTAACAAATATAGCAGCATGTACTCTGAAGTGTTTCGATGTCTTCGTTTAATCCGACGTGTCGGTAGCCACAAAGACTCGAGCAGTACTCAAGACTGACTGGCTCAATGTTCTATAAGCCGAATTCTTTGTAAGGTGAAACTTCCTGGCAGATTAAAACTGTGTGCCCGACCGAGACTCGAACTCGGGACCTTTGCCTTTCGCGGGCAAGCGCTCTACCATCTGAGCTACCGAAGCACGATTCACGCCCGGTCCTCACAGCTTTACTTCTGCCAGTATCTTGTCTCCTACCTTCCAAACTTTACAGAAGCTCTCCTGCGAACCTTGCAGAACTAGCACTCCTGAAAGAAAGAATACTGCGGAGATATGGCTTAGCCACGGCCTGGGGGATGTTTCCAGAATGAGATTTTCACTCCGCTGCAGAGTGAAAATCTCATTCTTTGTAAGGTACTTGACGAAGTTATGGCCCGTTTGGTTTTGTGGTCCATTTTTTATAGGGAGCTTAGTAAGTGTAGCTTCCGGTATTTGGAAGCGAAATGCACGACAGTAAGTGAATACTAGCCAACTGCTTCGTTTGGTGGTGTGTGGGAGTATGTGGGTTTCACTGGAAGCTCCCATTTACTGCAAGAAGATGTTGTCAGATTCTTCTTTGTTATTTTGGACCCCAAAGTCTATTATCTTAGCTAATAAACCTATGTTATTGTTTTGATTATTCGTAGTTTATTATTCAGCAACGAATTTACTAATGGTGTCATTTTTGTGTGAATAAAATATTAATGGGTTTATGACAGGTTGTTTACAAAAAATACCCTCTCTGCTGATATGACCTATTGGTTGGCACTACTCAGTTCAGATAAGGTAAGGCACATGAGACTGTGCATAAGTTGTGGTGATTATATTCACGAGGAGTGTGTGGATTTGTCGAAAGAAGATAATGAACTTTTTGCTTGTCCCATCTGTGAAAATTCCATTTTGATTTTTACCACAGTTTTAAACTAATAATAATGTTATATTTTTAACCGGCTTTATTTCTGTTGTTCAGAAATACAGTTTTTCATTGCATTATGGATTACTGAGCATACTGTACACACAAGTTAATGTTAGGGCCCAATCGCAGATGTTCAACCTTACAAATACGATTATTTTTCTACTATAACCAAAGTTACAGGTATCAAATGGGTAGAGATTTGTAAAGAATCTACCCAAAACAGTGATTTTAAAATTCCTCATAATCTAAGTGAGCTACATTTACCTAAAAATCACCCTATAAGCCGAAGTTGACCATTCGCCTTCCATGTTAGTGTTCTCAAGTGGTGTTTTCCAACGTTACTCCTAGATACTTAATGGACCTTACTGATTCGACCAGCACACGTATAATACTGTGTTCAAACATTACAGGATTGTTTTCCTATTCGTCTTTGTTAACTCACATTTTTCTATATAGCAAGCTGCCATTCATGACACCAAATAAAAATTCTGTCTAAATCATCGTGTATCGTTCTACATGATTAGTCTGCTGTGGATGCATGTACCTTCCAAGATGGCAGCAGTAGTTTCCACACGTGGCACGTCTACCTTCCCGGGTTTTATGAATATTCAGGCGCCCCGTCTCCCTCGACTGGTCCGCTATGTTCCCAACCATAACCTCAAAGGAAATATCTGAGTTTATTTGGATCTTCGGATGGGACCTACTAATCAACATCACCGCAACAGTAGCTCTAAGGGATCTAATCACGCTACACCTTGACAATCCAGTAGATACTTTTCGTCGTCGTTCTGACACCGCTGTTGAGGTCAGTGGCGGTATCAGTATGATGTCTCGAGGGTCTAATAAGGTTTTTCTCAGTGTGTTTATGCAATGGTTGCGTGACATATGGTTCGTTGTATTGATCCACTTTTAGTAATACTTCCACCCCTCCTCCACCACCCCAAAAAACACTCTACGACAAAAAAGGAAGTACCTTGTAAGCATTACCCGAAAACTACAGTAATCGATAGATGTGACGTACATGTACAGACAAACAAATGATTACAATTTCAGAAAAAAATGCTTGATTTATTCAATAGAAAGTGTTTCGTAAATTGAGTAAGTCAATAAAGCGCTGAAGCACCTTGGATTCTTAAGCACCTCGGGTTCTTATGTGGGTGGTTACTTGTACTGGCATTTTTTGACAGAGTTGTTGGATGTCCTGAGGGATATCCTTTCAAATTCTGTCCAACTGGCACTTCACATCTTCAAAATCCTGTGTTGGTTTAAGGTGTGTGCTCTTAATGCTCCAATCGTCCTCAGTTGGGGACAGATTCAGCGATGTTACTGGCCAAGGTATGGTTTGGCAAGGACTAAGACAAGCACTAGAAACTCTCGCTCAGGGTGGCCTGCCATGAAGGGTAACATAACGGAGCGTAGAGTATCGCCGACGTATCACTGTGTTTAAGGACGCGGCAGACGACAACCTAAGTGGCCCTACTATGAAATGAAACAGCACACTATAAAGTCACTTCTAGTTGTCAGGCCGTATGGGGGCCGACAGTCAGGTTGGTATTCCACCACTGTCGAGCGAGTCTCAAAACAATTCACTGTTCATTCGGCCTCTGTTTGAAGAATGACATTTCTACTTCAGTCTATGAAATTCCGGGCCAAATATGCTTCCAAACTGGCTTGTTGCAGTACGTGGGTCAATGGCTGTCGCGGCAAGGGGTACCGTGAGCTCAGTCACTTTTCTATGAGACGTCTTATTATGGTCCATATGATCACTGAAGCACCAGTTGTACGTCTGATTGTTGATAAATACGGGGCTCTGAGTGCCTCTCTGGTGATTGCTCGGTCCTCATGTTCTGTTGTCTCTCTAGTTCGAGAGCTTCCTTCCTGGCCCTGTGTTCGGGCATAGTCCCCCATTTCTGCCAACATCGTCGAATATTGACATCGCTCCTGTTCAAACGTCAAGCGAATCGCCGATTACATCAACCTGTTTCTTTGAGCCGAAATACTCGTCCTCTCTCAAATGCTGACATCCGCATACATCGTGGACGCGTCTGCCTGCGAGGCACAGTTTCTTTCCGTATGAATACACGGAACAAAATATGTACAGTATTTAACAATCATTTTCTGAACAGTGCTCGTGAGTTAATTAAAAATTTAGTTTCTACAGGGAATCATATAACTCTCTTGGCTAATGCCTTTCCGAGATTATGTCTGAGATACTTCTCTATGGAACAGACAAGGAGGAGATTGAGTCAATAATTAAGTCGTGAAGACTAAGGACACTCATCGATATGGTGGAGTGCCAAGCAGAATATTGAAGTACTGTATGCATATGTTAGCCCTGTTTTAGCCATAATAGTAAGTTTCCTTTATCAATGGTCAGTTTCCTGAACGATTAATGTACTCCGTACTAAAGACGCTTTATAAAAATGGAGTAAGGGATCATGCAGTCAATTTTAGACCTATTTCTGTGCCATCAGTGTTTGCTAAAGTTATTGAAAAGGCTGTGTATGTAAGGATAATTCATCATTTTATATCGCAAGAGTTGCTATCAAATGTACAGTACGGCTTTAGAAGTCGTTTATTAACTGAAAATGTGAGGTATTAGATAGGTTAAACAAAAGGTTTCGAACACTAGGCATATTTTTTAATTTAACTAAGGCGCTTAATTGTGTTGATCACAAAATATTGCTCCAGAAGTTGGACCATTATGGAATATGGGGAGTGGCTCACGGTTACTTCACCTCTTACTTTAGCAACAGACAGTAAAAGGTCATTATTCACAATGTTGTGAATGGCTGTTTTGTGGGGTCTGAGTGAGGTACGTTGAAGTGGGGGGTGCTCCAGGGATCAGTGCTGGGGCCACTCCTATTCCTTGTTTGTGTGAATGATATGCCCTTTAGTATTACGGATTACTCTAAAATATTTCTGTTTGCTGATGATACTGGCTTGGTGGTAAAGGATGTTGTGTGCAACATTGACTGTGTTTCAAATACTGCAGTTCATGACCTAAGTTCATGTCTTGTAGAAAATAAACTAACTCTAAATGACAGTAAGACTAAGTTCTTACAGGTAATAACATACCATTCAACAGAACCTGACGTTTTAATTTCACAGAATGGGCATATGATTAGAGAAACTGAACACTTCAGATTTCTAGGTTCAAATGGCTCTAAGCACTATGGGACTTAACATCTTGGGTCATCAGTCCCCTAGACTTATAACTACTGAAACCTAACTAACGTAATGACATCACACACATCGATACCCGAAGCAGGATTCGAACCTGCGACCGTAGCAGCAGCGCGGTTCCGAACCGAAGCGCCTACACCCGCTCGGCCACATCGGCCGGCCTAGGTGTTGAGATAGATAGTAAACTGTCGTGGAAAGCCCACGTTCTGGATCTTGTTCAAAGACTTAATGCTGCCATTTTTACTATTCGAACGGTATCGAAGTGACAAACTGCCTTTTGGTATCTGAAGTGAATGATCGTTCGACACGAAAATTAGTCCACTTCTTTTCGTTGGCTTATGTCGTATGATATTATATTTTTGGTTAACTCCTCCCGTTCTAAAAGGATAATTTTGGCTCAGAAACGGGCGGTTCTGGTATTAAGTGGTGTAAGTTCACGAACCTCTGGTCGACCCCTGTTCACCAGTCTGGGTATTTTGACATTGGTCTCTCAATATGCATATTACTTAGTGTCCTTTCTGGTTAACAATATCACCTTATTCCCAAGAATAAACAGCTTTCACTCAGTTAATACTAGGCAGAAATAAAACCTGCATTTGGATCGTAGATCCTTAACACTTGTGAAAAAAGGTGTGAGTATACTGCTGCATCCATTTTCAAGAGTTTACTCATGGGTCACTCTTTATATTCTGTCGAGGAGTTCCTTGGGAAATTGAGCTAATTCTTATTGTATTGTTGATAGCTTTTACGTAAACTTATGGCTTGACTTTTTTTTGTTCATAAACATTGTATTGTTATCTGTTATTACTTTTATCTTGCAATCTCATGTGTTGACACATTCCATGACCTTGGAGATTTGCTCCTCAATTTGGTCCTTCGGAATTTGACGTATATATATATATATATACTCCTGGAAATGGAAAAAAGAACACATGGACACCGGTGTGTCAGACCCACCATACTTGCTCCGGACACTGCGAGAGGGCTGTACAAGGAATGATCACACGCACGGCACAGCGGACACACCAGGAACCGCTGTGTTGGCCGTCGAATGGCGCTAGCTGCGCAGCATTTGTGCACCGCCGCCGTCAGTGTCAGCCAGTTTGCCGTGGCATACGGAGCTCCATCGCAGTCTTTAAGGCTAGGCGCAAATTGAGACGCGTATAGCACGTGTGACGTGACACGACACTGCAGCGCGACACGCACGTGCCGCACGGGTCACGCGGGTCCAGCGCATATTGCGACGCGTACACCATACTTCGCACGCGCCAACTGGCGACGCTCTGTGCTGACTGAACCGAAGCGCGCCCAACCTCTTTTCTTTCTCAAACGATTTTACAGAAACTATTCTCTGAAAATATATGATTTTTGCCTTAATAGTTGCGTTATATGTCAGCTACGTGACGAAGTGCCCATCACCTCGCTAATGACCTTTCTTATTGTGATGTACACATTTTAGTAAGACACTACGCAAAACTCAAAAAGTTTGCAACGAAAATTAGGGGTTGCTATGATTTTGCGTTTGGTGCGTATTACACTATATGTTGCTGCGTATGAAATTTAGCTAACATGCTGAATTTTTGTTTAGACTTGGGAGGAGATCTATATCTGCCTCCGATCTCGAGAAAATGGATCCCATGTAGCGCGCTCACTTCCGGCCTCACGCCCGCGAGAATGAAACACTCCCAACATCTCTCGTATCTTCTGAACCGCTTGAGACATCGAAACGAAAGTTTGGCGAATGATAGCACACAATGAGGAGAGTGTTTTGCCAATTATTAAACACACGGAACTTTCTTATCTATGGTGGTATATCACTACTTATACTTCTTTTTTTATTTATCTCACTCCAGTGACTAATTTTTTAAGAGTTATCGACAGCTAGCGAAACAAGAGCTTCCTAGTATGAAAATAAACACGAAATTTCTTCTTTTATGTTACTGCAAACCGATACTACGAAGTTTTTCGTAAGCTATTGAGCTCTGTCATTGCCAATTACTTGTTTAGTGAGGCCCTCCGTTTCGGAATTCTGTCTCAATAGCTGCTGTGAGATGAGTTTGGCAAATTATATTGTGACAAAGGAAGTACAATTAAACCAGACACTAAGAGAAATGTGGCCTTTACTCATACATGGTGATGCTTCTTCGAATGAGAAAAGGTTAACAACTCACACAAAAACAGATAGGCAATTCTGTTGTTATTTTGGTGGAATCCCCGTAATCCATCGTATTTTTAACACTGAGCGACTGGAATGGAAACTTACCGAAGAATTTTATTCCTTCTCTTGATCTGAGAAGTATTAAAATAATGACGAGCGTTCCTTCAGGCGGAATGATAGGCACATGCCAGATACTGTTTACTCACCTAGGGCTTGCCAAACTGACAATGCGTGATCGCGAATAAAATAGTTATTATTGAGAAAAATAAACAAATGATCTGTCGCACAACACAATGGTCAGCGCATTGTCAGCAGCGAAGGATAATGCGCGCGATAGGAATGCACAAGCTAGCCATGTGTGCCTTGTGAGATGGAGTTCGAAAAACATTGTCATGCAAGTAGATCTGCCTTTGTCAGCAGCACATTTCAACAAATTAAATATATCTAATCATAACACTCTTTTAGGATATTCGTACTTTCGTAATAATACCGACCATTTTCTTCATTTGTGTAGCCTGTTGTTGTATAATTAGCTTATTAATGCTGATAATGTCCATGCAACAATTGAAATACTTTTTCTCATCACGGCGCACCAATTAAAACGTTATTTGTGACTGCTTTTCGACTGTTTCTAACTTGCAGTGGAAATATGTTGTTCACATGCATGTAGTACAGTGTGTCGTATTGCATTATTACATCCGTATCAGAGTAATCACAGTGAAACTTCTGTACTTCAGATCTTGGACAGTTTTTACCACAAGCACAAAGGGATCACACCTGTGGAAATTATCCCTTTCTAAATTTTTGTAACAGATCGTACAGATACGCTAGCTTACTAGGCAGCGAGAATATAACCTTGCTTTACTTTCCTGCCTTGGTTCTTGATCACATCATTTTATAATATTCCTTGCTTCTTTATTCACTACCCTCTGACCCTTCTTGCAATCTGAAAACATCACGGAGGCATATGGTGCAATTCCAGCGGCCAATGGCTCATCAGTTACTGAAGTATACATTTTTCTTGACAGAAGTAAAACAAAACAAAACTATGCAGATATACACAACAGAAAAGTATAACGTGCTAACGAAGAAAGCTGGAGCGTTTAAATGGCGAAAAACGAAACACTACCCAAAGGCAATAAAGTTCAGTAGACAGTAAGGCAAAATTTATCGTATTGGCAATACTACCACTGCTGATATGCGCCGTTCCGATGTGAGCATATGGCTGGGCTACTTTTCCGCTCCCCGCCTCAAATTTCCCACGGTGCTAGCGAGGCAAGCGCGACGCGCGGCGCGAGAAACTGTGCCTCAACCACAACGCCGCGCGACCTGGCGCAGGCGCGTGTCACGTCCCAGTCGCGTCGCGTCGCAATTTGCGCGGTCCCATTTGAACCTGTGATGTTACAAAAACGTGCGCTGCGCTGCGTCGCGCCACACGCGCTATACGCGTCTCAATTTGCGCCTACCTTAACACTGGTAGTATGCCGCGACAGCGTGGACGTGAACCGTATGTGCAGTTGACGGACTTTGAGCGAGGGCGTGTAGTGGGCATGCGGGAGGCCGGGTGGACGTACCGCCGAATTGCTCAACACGTGGGGCGTGAGGTCTCCACAGTACATCGATGTTGTCGCCAGTGGTCGGCGGAAGGTGCACGTGCCCGTCGACCTGGGACCGGACCGCAGCGACGCACGGATGCACGCCAAGACCGTAGGATCCTACGCACTGCCGTATGGGACCGCACCGCCACTTCCCAGCAAATTAGGGACACTGTTGCTCCTGGGGTATCGGCGAGGACCATTCGCAACTGTTTCCATGAAGCTGGGCTACGGTCCCACACACACTTAGGCCGTCTTCCGCTCACGCCCCAACATCGTGCAGCCCGCCTCCAGTGGTGTCGCGACAGGCGTGAATGGAGGGACGAATGGAGACGTGTCGTCTTCAGCGATGAGAGTCGCTTCTGCCTTGGTGCCAATGATGGTCGTATGCGTGTTTGGCGCCGTGCAGGTGAGCGCCACAATCAGGACTGCATACGACCGAGGCACACAGGGCCAACACCCGGCATCATGGTGTGGGGAGCGATCTCCTACACTGGCCGTACACCACTGGTGATCGTCGAGGGGACACTGAATAGTGCACGGTACATCCAAACCGTCATCGAACCCATCGGTCTACCATTCCTAGACCGGCAAGGGAACTTGCTGTTCCAACAGGACAATGCACGTCCGCATGTATCCCGTGCCACCCAACGTGCTCTAGAAGGTGTAAGTCAACTACCCTGGCCAGCAAGATCTCCGGATCTGTCCCCCATTGAGCATGTTTGGGACTGGATGAAGCGTCGTCTCACGCGGTCTGCACGTCCAGCACGAACGCTGGTCCAGCTGAGGCGCCAGGTGGAAATGGCATGGCAAGCCGTTCCACAGGACTACATCCAGCATCTCTACGATCGTCTTCATGGGAGAATAGCAGCCTGCATTGCTGCGAAAGGTGGATATAAACTGTACTAGTGCCGACATTGTGCATGCTCTGTTGCCTGTGTCTATGTGCCTGTGGTTCTGTCAGTGTGATCATGTGATGTATCTGACCCCAGGAATGTGTCAATAAAGTTTCCCCTTCCTGGGACAATGAATTCACGGTGTTCTTATTTCAATTTCCAAGAGTGTATATATATATATATATATATATATATATATATATATATATATATATATATATATATATATATTCGCAAGGACTTTATGCCCTGTAGTCGACATGTCCTCTGTTTACTGTCCTTGCCAGCTCCTCATTGAAACAGCGCTGTCCCCATTTTTAATACTTGAGTGGGTAGGAATATTGTCTAAATTCAAGCAGCAAAAACAATATTTTAATAAACAAACCACAAATGATTAAAACAATAATTATCGCACTATCAATTGCCGTTGGCTACCATAGTTTACGATATAGCGTTGTCCGTCGATACATGGACGAATACCAATTTGTGACCCATTTTCATAACTTTTTTTCTGCGAGAGAGCCGTAATATTATTGTCCACCATCTTTCACTCGTCCTATACTAAAGACTCTCGAAAACACATTCTACAATTCTTGGCCTTTTACAATTCCTTTTAGTAAGTAGATACCAGGACACCATAAGCTAAATCTAACCCACATGTGGTCTCGAGTAAGATCTATAAAGCCCGTCCGGTTAGCCGTACAGTCTAATGCACTGCTTTCCGGACGAGAAGGCGTGCAGGGGTCACTGGCACGAATCCACCTGGCGAATTCGTGTCGAGGTCTGGTGTGCGAACCTGTGTTTGGATAGTTTTTCAGGCGGTTTTCCATCTGACTCGGTGAATGCGGGCTGGTTCCCCTTATTCTGTCTCAGTTACACTATGTCGGCGATGGCTGCGCAAACACTACCTCCACGTACACGAACACCATAATTACTCTACCATGCAAATATTGGGGTTCCACTCGTCTGGTGTGAGACGTTCCCGGGGGACGGGCGGGTATGGGGGGGGGGAGAGGGGGGGAAAACCCTCTTTTCGCTCAGAGACTTTCAAAGAGGAACGTATTCGTCTTTTTTGTGCTCCGACAGGAGCATCTTCTCGCCTATTTTCCCTGCTAGACTCCTTGCACAATTCTCGTAGAATTAGTAAACAGACTATCAGTTGCAAATTGGAAGGTTTATTAAACCCTTCCACCATGTCTTCAACGTTAATGAAAACGTCTTCTTCAAAAGGAAATTTGGACAACAGCTTCATTAAAATACAGTCGTACCTCCGGCACAATATGAAATCTAGCTGTCCAAATTTTCTCCTGAAGATAACGTCTTTGTAAACGTTGGAACCATGGTAAAGGCGTTTCAATAAAATTTTAATTTCCAACCGATTGGGTTTTTAACAGTTCTACAAGAAGATTTCATTCTACGGTTGCTGCTGCTGCCACGTGCAAAATTTCGAAATGAGTTCTAGACGTCAGTAAGGTTTTGAAGGTTTATTTGTATACTTCGACACATTCAACAACAACACTGACGTAAAGAAACCGCAGCACCAAGAAGGTGTTGTGCAACATAAACAGAAGTTGGTAGGCGTGTTTCTACGTCTGAAATATGATGTCTATTCAAATTTTTCACCCATCGCATAAGAGTAGCACTAGTAGTGCCACTATAACGACGCAAATAGGGTTTCCCCTAAGTGCACGCTGCAACGGCCGTGAGCGCTAGGTAGCATTGAGATTGGGCGTGGTGAGTTGATGTTACACAAGAATGACTTTAAACCGACAAAGATGCCATTATCAACGCCTCACTGAGTAGGTACGTAGCCGTGTGTCAGGGCTACGAGAAGATTGATGTTAATCTGCCATAACGCAGAAAGACTAGAATGTAGCCACTGTGCATGATTGCTGGTAGTGATGATCACGAGACTGTACAGCTGCAAGAATAGATTTGTGTTCTCTGAGCATCGCTTCAGTTATTCCTCGATGTCATCGTCGCAGGGCGCTGTATTCGAGAGGAAACATGACATTCATTTTGAAAAGATCTGTCGGAGATGGCCCGTTTTCCAAATGAACATCACACTGATATTGGACTCTGTCCGTCCCACCGTTCACCCACTGCTCCACCTCTTCTACCTTTGTTGTGCAGATGCCAGAATCCCTTCCAGTGGATCATTTGTAGCCCGGTGGCATTATTAGAGGTAGACGCTTTAACGTTTGCTTTTGTTAAATAAACACATCTTTGTCGGGAAGTGAAAGCTTTTCAAGCACGTCCTCTGTTCCTTCGGAAAAACGAAACAAAGTCGTTCGAAAGCCTAATAAATATAAACAGATCACTATTAGAAACTCAAAAGTGATGGGAAATGAGCATATTAACCAGTTTGGAAAACATGTTCAGGCTCGACACTTCGGAAACCTGTGCAAGTAAGTTTCTGTCTCTTAATAAAACACCTCAAATATTTGCGCATACGTGTATTCGTATTTCACAACGCTTGTGCTTTGAATAAATTTCAAAAATTCATCATCATCGTTGTATTTTGTTGCCTTGTCAAGAAGATAGGCTATATACTCAAATTTTCGAATGTAATAAGCTTTTATTGCTACCTACTTTTATTGTTTTGGCTTTTCTTTCATTTTCGATTCCAATAAACTTTTAATGCAACCAAATATTAATGTTTTGGCTTTTTTTGCCAGTGCAAGTGCTTTTTTCCACTATATCGCCAGGAAAAACTATGGCACTGATCGAGACAGTGAATACCTTTATTCCACGGACGAGCAAGATATTTTTCTCCAAGGGCTAATCGATGTTCAGCCACGAAAAAACTATACGAAACACATGCCTGATGAAGATATTCAAACAAAAAGTAAGTCACCGACTCGAAAAATCAAATCAAACGTCTTCACGCACCTTAATAATTATCAGCGAACTGTACTTGGTATCGTTTTACAATCGTTGTTCGGGATAGCTAAATAAAGTGTTGGGCGACTGTGCTGCTTGAAAAGCCTTAACCAAACTCCTCATGATAACAGAGGCAAATCAACTGTCTGTCCTTCAAACACGATTCTTGGTCAACATTGCCAAGGGATTAATGAATTTATAAGTGATATGGTTGCCAAACAAGTGCATTATTCTGACACCATAAAATATTATCTTTCCGGAAAGCCAAACGTAAAATACTTACGCGAAATGTTCATCACAAAACATCTAGAAAGCCAAATCAAAGTAAAAGACTACTTTTGTTGAAGTATTTTTAAAAAGATTTCAATTTAACTTTTGGTCGCCCACATGTCGACCTGTGCTCGAAATGTAAAGAACTAGGCACCAAAATAAAAGACAGCCGCTTAAATGACAACGCCAAACGAGCTGCTACCGCTGAACTCATTGTCCACAAAAGGAGGCCCTCAAAATTCTGAAAAAAAATGTTTATATCCTCCGACTGACATGGAAAGAAAAAGAAAAAGTAACTACATTAAGCTTTGACTACATGCAAAATCTTCCCCTACCTCGTTTCCCCGTACAAAAGGTCTTTTATTAGCTTCAGCTACGGCTAAACGAATTTTGTATTCGCAGTTTCAAAACTGGAAAAGCAACTGCAACCTCAGATATAGAAGGAGACGGTCACAGAGATCCCCATGAAGTTCGCTCTTTTTTAAATTGCTACACTAGAGAACAGATCCCCAGTGGAGTAGTATAGCTTAACCTATTCTGTGACGGTTGTTCGGAACACAATCTTCCAATTCCTTCAGAAGATTCTAGCTTGCAATGGTAAGGAAGGAAGGTTTTCTACAATTACACTGTGCTTTTCTCAGCGGTGCTACTTCTCCAGTTATTGCGACTGAGATTTTGAGAGGGCGACGCTAAAAATTCGACGTCAGGAGAGAATTTATTCTCCTCAACAGTATGAAGATCCAATTGAAAGGTCATCAGATTCTAGTAAGTTCATTGTACAGCATGTCACTTAATAAGATGTGGCAAAGTTCAGAACTTGGTTGCCTACGTTCTCCAAAAAGAAAGTCCTTGCTATTGGAAGTTTTACCCAACCAATTGCTAACAAAGAAAAATCTTATTTCACAGTGAATAAGTATTACGAATTTCACTTTACAAGTGAAGAACCAGGAGGTGTGATTGTGAAACCCTTCACAGACTGCATAGTAGAGGAGCGATCTCGCTTACTGAAGAAACAACAAACTGGCTCATTACTATCCATCCCAGAACCATCTAAAACTGCAGCTTATGTTTTAAAAAACTTTACCAATACGTGCCATATACACTCAAGGAATTTTACAATGTGATCTACCTTTGGCCTACCACCATGAACAATGAAACGCCTTAATAATTCTAAAACCTTGTTCATTTTCTTGTGCAGACTTTCCAGAACCATAGTGATGATTTTAAGTTTTTTTTCAGTTTATTTGTGTGAATGCATAAGACTTAATTTGAGATTTCTGAAATATTGCAAATATACCTGAAAAAAGAGAAACATCTTTTTTTAAAAAAAAAACCTCGTAGTTCATTTAGAAAACGGGTCATCTCTCTTGTGAAAAATTTATTTCACTGTGGCCAAAATTACATTTTTATATGGGGTTGTAGAAAAATATCCGCTACCAGTCACAATAAAAGCTTGTTTACTTGTCACACGACCGGTTTCGGGCTTGCGCCCATCTTGAGGTGTTTACACATTCGTTTACATGTTTGTACTGTTGGAGATCACTGTATAAATACAAAAAAAAAAATATTTGCTGGTGACTACACAAATACAAGTGGGACAATTGTAAGTGGTAAGGCAGCATTTGACGAAAATATATCTGTACTTATAAAAAGATGAAGCACCATTATTACAGTTATGCTGTGATGATAGTTTTGCCACTTAGGTACACACTTATGGTCATTTTCACGTCCATATATTAGGTATAGCTGCATATTACACTATTATGATGTGCACTCGTGAAATACACGATGTTTGTATGTAATATGGAGCTATACCTGATATATAGACGTGAAAATGACCATAAGTGTGTACCTAAGTGGCAAAACTATCATCACAACATAACTGTAATAATGGTGCTTCATCTTTTTGTAAGTACAGATATATTTTCGTCAAATGCTGCCTTACCACTTACAATTGTCCCACTTGTATTTGTGTAGTCACCAGCAAATAATTTTTTTTGTATTTATACAGTGATCTCCAACAGTACAAACATGTAAACGAATGTGTAAACACCTGAAGATGGGCGCAAGCCCGAAACGGGTCGTGTGACGAATAAACAACCTTTTATTGTGACTGGTAGCGGATATTTTTCTAAAACCCCATAAAGGAACATTCACGGTGTTCGACAGAATCCACTATGGATAAAATACATTTTTATACCTAACAAGACACTTGCTAACAGATAAAAATTTCTGTTGCCATTCTGCAAAATGTAAGCTTTATAATACGTTATTTGCTTCTCCTGCAAAATTTGAAAAACTGGAGATGAACCCTTTTCAAAATAATCGCTTCATTTATTTTTTGGTGTTGCGACTTTTTGCGTTAGTCCATCAGGTTAACATGAAATCGTTTGCTTTACACTTTTTCTGCCTACTTTTCTCATCTATTGGAATGCATCGAAAATGCCTGATCTATGATTTGTATCATAAGGTACTATTTTTTCTTTTTTTGCATTTGCCGTCTATCCAGTTTTTCATAATTTTTTGTAGTCATTTTAAGTTCTTTCCAGGCATGTTAAGAGCTTCTGTAGCCCATTTTCTGTCGCTGCTGTGCCACTTGCAGCATATTTGCATAGGAGTGAAGTGCCCATTATACAGAGACAGGGGGTCATTACGTTTTATTGGAAAAATTTCTGACTAATAACACAGTTTGATGACCTTAGATCGCTTGCGGTGGCTATAGGACCCTTCCCATTTCTTCATTACATCAGTTAAGACCACATTTACGCTTCAGACCAGATATTATGTGCTTGTTTTATTTGCGTGAGTTCTGTAACTTCGATCTCGGTAAAGTTTCAAGGTTCACCGAGAACGTCTTTTTCAGGAAATATGGTACAAATATCGACGTAGTGTCGGCATGAATAGAAATTAGAGAAGTGACCACCGCTACAATTGGTATGTTTGGTACCGAAGAAAACATGGTTTTACCGGTGTAACTTGACAACGGATTCGGATTTTCGAAAACACGAAAATGATATTCCTTTATGAATGTCTAAAGAATGTATATTTAAACTTCGAGCCATGTGCTAGCATTACTTCTTTAGATAATTCCGGTTCGCATTGAAAAAACGGCTAAAAACAGGTTTTGGCTCTTTCCTGCACAAGTATGTTAACTTTGAACCTCTGGATCTCGATAACAGGTAGTGATAACGAAAATAGTTTAGATTTTCCTCAGGAATATCGTCCTAAAAACATGTGGTAAAAATTTCGACGTTCTCCATGGACAAAATTTATAGACGTTGCGGCGGGGCGGGGTTTGGTCGTCGTCGTTGTTCGTTCTTACTGTCTCTCATTAACAGTCCACCTACCTCAGTCTGACTTCCTTACGACGTCCATTCACTCTGCACTAGTAGATCCCTACGAGGCAGTGTAAAACAGCGTTGATGAAACCACGACCTAATACGCACCACAGAGAGACCGTGTAATTCAAGTTGAGAATACATTCCTGTAAGTTCACCTTAACGAATTTCGGGTGATGGGGAAATGCTTTTACCTGTAGTAAGCCTTCGGAAATTTTAGTAAACTGGTTCTTTATTCTTAAGGAAGTACATAAATTTGCTATCAAGTCCGAATTTACTATTTCTACTGCTGTACTATTCCAATCTCACAGTCTGTACAAAATGTTCTCACACGAAGAAAACAGTCGGAATACCTACTAGTCCGACCCGATTAATGTCAGTTCTGACAGTCACTGACACACTACTACGTATCAGTGGCCTTCAAAGTTGGAAGTGCACGCCCACGTATTCCATAAAGTATACGGAATATGCCACGCGAAATTTCACTAAGACCGAAATATCACAGGCTCATAAAACATAAATTAATTAATCAAATTGTCCTCAAAATGTTCTTAACTGAAACTGCCTGAGTCACGACACTTCCTAACAGCAACGAACTCAACAGTTCTTCATTTTACAAGCTATTTTCCCGGTGACATTTAGCATGATGTTATACGCACGAAGGTTGGCGAGCGACTCTCTCGATGCCACCCCACTCTATGCCTATCTAACTCTTTGCCCGTGGGAACAGCAGAATTCTGATTGTCTAATGGTTTAAATGATGAATTAGAATGATCCTACAAGGTCATTCTCGTAGCAAAACTTGCTTGAGCAAATCACTAATAAGAAAATTATTTAAGTCATTCCAATGCCAATTTCTAATATATTATTTAATAAAATAGACCGAAATGCAAAATAATCTTTAAATTAATTTATTCCACTTCCGACTTCTATTCTGGCTGCTCTCTCACAAAATCAAGCACACTTCGACATACGTCAGCAGCTTCGTGGTAGCACCACAATTTTCCCACGATTCAATTTCATATATTTTGACTAAAGTTCAGTCTTGATCACTCATGTATGTTTTAATGATATAGGTAACCGGTTTCGGTTCTTTCTACAGAACCATCATCAGACCCATGGCTCCCTTAGGATGGTAGGCGGTCAACTGCGTAGCAGCGAGGAGAGCTCCGCCTACCATCCTAAGGGAGCCATGGGTCTGATGATGGTTCTGTAGAAATAACCGAAACCGGTTACCTATATCATTAAAACATACATGAGTGATCAAGACTGAACTTTAGTCAAAATATAACAATTAATTGATCTCTGCTTTCCAAAAATGTTTACCAAAATTGTGTCAATTTCATATGTTTTTACATAAAATAGTATTAAGTTTTTACGTATGTCCCACAGACACACTCTCATTATACTCATGTATACACACAACATAGTAATAAGCAGATAATTCTGAAAGATTCTTTTACACTACTAAATGCAGAGTAATTAAAGTTTTGAAAAGACAATTCCAGTTAAGTGATTTTATACACTGAGAACTCTGTTTATGACTTTAGGTGATAATAAAAGACAAACTGCTATTGTTCCTAACTGAGTTTTGAAACATAAGTGTCGGTTTTGGATACTTAACTAATTTTCTAAACGATAGGAGATAAAATTTTTGCAGGATCCTTTACTTAACAACTAAAGATCGTATACCAAGTCTGAACAAATTCGGTTGATAATTACTATGGTATTTAGATTCGTATGGGGTATGAATTTACGTTCCTACTAGACGTTACTTGAGACCTTTCTCACGGCTAATTGCGTCAGCTGCGCTCTGAGTCACAACGAAGACATGTTCCTGCCACCACTGGGCTACACGGCCGCATGGTTTAGTGCAATGAATGTTATCGCGTAGTAACTTGCAAGTTACAATGTGGCCATCCCCACAACTGTACTCTTCGTACATAAAAATCAAGTTTTTTTTGGGTTTTCTCAGTTACCCGTATTTACAAATGGTGCTTTTATAAGCCGTCCAAGCTGTACTATAGACCGCACTGAATACAAAAGAACCAACCGATTAACTCAGTTTGCTGGACTGGAGAAAGTGTGTAAAGTTCAGCGTTTGAGACTGTACTGTCGGATAGGTATAAAAATGATAGCCATTCCAATGGCTATCCAAAACACTTGTCAATTTACCTCTCTGATCAATAGAGTACGAGATATGACCCCCTGAGAAAATCACATTTCGCAAGCGGCGTTTTGGAACATATTGCTACTGTGCGCCGTCGTGCACCAACTGATACGTGTAACAAAGTTTTAGTGAAATTGAAAACGTATTTTAATCTTTTCAATTTTAACTTTTTCAGTTTTAACCAAATAGCCAGACGATGGTTAATCATAACTCTGATTTCCTGTCCATAGTACGCTAGCATACCGACAGGGGTGTGAAGCAAAATGACGCAGCCAATGGATAAAGTGAAGTATCGTGCAACAATACGTTTTCTGCATTTGAAGAGGAACAACGCATGTAACAATACAAGCTGGAAGACATGCCGTACAGCGCACCACATATGACAATTGCTTAGTTGGTGCAGACACTTGTAGTGTTATCATACAAGTGCGAATGACGAAGCACAATGTGGGAGACCATCTCTGTATGAGGAAACTTGTATCGCAAGAGAAGTGGTGGCATTACTGCTCGCTGACCGGCGTATCACAAACGAATCGATATTGAAAAACGTGAAAATAAGTTAAGGACCAGTTTTTTACGTCTTTCACGACATTCTGCGTATAACGAATGTCCCTGCCCACTGGCTTTCGCGACTGTTTGTACACGTTGTAGAAGCTCGCCAAACCCAAGCAGCAGGGGAAATATTACTGCTGCGTCGTGGACAATCCAGATGACATTCTTAGCCTCATAATGACCGTGGACGAATGCTAGGTTTATCATTACTACCTCGAAACGAAGAGCAGGTTTGACTGTGGAATGAGACTGATTTACCACTGGTGAAACAGGTGAAGACCTAGTCACCAACCGGAAAAATTTGAGACCGCCTTGGTGACGTGCTATCAGTTATGGTCGTAAGAGGGAAACAGTCACTGTATCATACTTCCGATATTTCTTGGTAAAGTTACGGGAGGTTGTTAACACAAAAGATGAGGGGAAGCTGCTGTGACGAGTGTTTATTGTTCCACAATAGCGCTCCAGCTTATTCTACACACGACACAGTCGCGTATGTCGCTACAGTGATCTACCAAATTTTGGTTCACCCCGGTGTCCTCCTCAAACGGCTTTTTTCCCGAATCAAGAAACATGCGTGGCTGGTATTTTCAGGAAAACGGCTCGTTAATTTTCGAGGTGGCACCTTTCCTGAAGAGCCTAAATGCAGATTCTACAACGGAGACGAGCACCTGCCTATACAGGCTGGATCCAACTCCACTCTTACGACAGCCGAACTGTTACCATTTTACAAGCCCTGTTATAAGCACAGACGACCACTACAGACACAATATTATGGTATTATGGAAGCCCTACAAATGATAAGATACCATCATTATACAAGGGGCGTCCAATTAGTAGCAACACAATTTTTCTGAATGCAGTTTGATTTTCTTGTTTAGTAAGTCGCTTCAGATGTATGTAATGCATTATTATCGATTAACTACCATTTCGTGGCACAAAATCCACATATTTACGTGAACATATAACTAAAACATTAGGTGACGGACAACGAATGCGGGGTACAAAGTTCGAAGCTTTTCAACTCTAATACAGCTGAAGCACTTTACTAATATCCAAGCTGTGATTACCCTGCCTTCAACATTGTCTGCTGTTTGGTTTTATTCATGATTCCAGTACACCATATTATTCCCCATTGTTTTGGCGACAAAACACTACTTTTCAGCATAGTGTCCGTTCAATGAGACGGGATTACGCTACCTTACTGAGAGGGCCAGTGTGCTCTCCTGATGACGTTATACTGGTCGAGTACGCAGCTCTTGGTCTAGTGGCTAGCGTTGCTGCATCTGGATCACGAGGTCCCGGGTTCGATTCCCGTCCGGGTTGGGGATTTTCTCTGCCCGGGGACTGGATGCTTGTGTTGCCATCATCAATTCATCATCATCATTATTCGTGACAGTGGCTAGATTGGATTGAGAAAAAAAATTGGACCGTGTAAGAATTGGGACGTTGTACGGGCGCTGATGACCGTGCAGTTGAGCGCCCCACAAACAAAACATCATCATCGTGTACTGGTGGATGTCGGAGTCAATGTTTTGGTGTATCAATGACCTCCCCATCATCCAGTCCTACTTCCCATGGAGTGCATCCTTCAGTGGGCCAGACAGATGGAATTTGGGAAGTACGAGATCTATGCTGTAGGGTGGATGAGGAAGTAAAATCGAGTGTAATTTTACGAGCTCCTCTCGGGTACATAAATTTGTGTGAGGCTTAGCATTGCAATTGAGAACATTTTCGTTGCACTATGTGCTTAAGAGTTGATCGCTGCACCATGAGGGTAGGACATCAAAAACAGTAATTCCTTCAGAGTCGCCGACGGCAGCCACCATGACATGGGCTCACGGTGCGGCTTTGAACTTTTTCTTAGGAGGGGAGGAGGTGCGGCAACATTCCTTCCACTGCCGTTTTTTATCAAGTTCATAATGATGAACCCATGCTTCATCACCTGTGATGAAGTTCGACAAAAAATTGTTACGATCAGCCACGTAACGCACTAGCAAATCCGCACACAGGATCGTTCGTTGCACTTTATGGTCTTCTGTTGGCCGGCGAGGAACCCAGTTGTAACGCCGGAAATGCATATCCTCCTATTTCCATCTATTGTACTATTTTTTTTCCTTGCTTTGTTACCTCAAGATGACATTTCTGTCTCTTTATATGTTGTAATTGTTTTACTGTTTGTATATATATATTTATGCATTTATGTTGGTTTGTCTCGTAAATATTATTTGTACTTTTACGCTGGGTCTTGCCTAGGGAAAACTGCTGTCGAACGATTACATCGATAGGTCGTGTGAAGAATCAAAGTGTGTAGGATCTTTGGTAGTGTTAACTCTGCCGCGTGGAGCGCGGGCTGAGGGAAGGAGTGTGGCGGGAGTAGCGAGTGGAGCAGGTGTGTTGTGTGACGCTCCCGCGAGTTGCCGCGCTTTCGGGGTTTGGCAGCATGTAATTGCACTCGACTTGCGATGAGAGTTTCTGACATGGTGTCGCGGACGGGAAACATTAACTAGCGCACATCAAGAGCCCGTTTCGTCTGGTGACCGTGTCGAGAAGAAGGCGCGCCAACATCCAGCTTCTGCAACAGCGACGGCCGACAATGAGTGACTGTCGCCACCTCCTCGATCGACGGCTTCGAACCTTCAATCAACCGACGAGGAAGACTGGACGCACGTAAAGTTCTAGAACTGTATGGCAGACCTCAGCTTTTCAAACTGTACCATTTTCGTCAATATAACTACAGCAACTTAGCATGAACTTTTGTTGCTCATTGTCCCAATTGCATTACCAAGCAGAGTCCCTTCCTTTTCCGAAATGAACCCGAGTGTCGTTGAGATTCAAACGCCAGCATTAAAGTAATATAGCTAATTCTATTTCACTGCTTTAATTTCAAAGTTCAGTTAGCTGGCTACAATATTCAGATTACACAAGCACAAATTAAGAGTGCGAGTTTTGTTACCGTATTTTAGCTTACCTGTGACTACAGCTCAGCTTGGTACGTACTAAATTTTACTATTGCTAATTGTTCAGAATCATTTAATTCAAGTTCAAAGTTAAATCTCTTATTTCTAAATTGAGTAGATTCAAGTAGCTTTAGAAATGATTGTTGAGGTAGTCCAAGACTAACCGTATTTCACTTAATTTCGATGTGCTTCAGAAAGAAAGCTCACTATTAACTTCAGTCACTAAATTAACTTTCGATTTTTCGGTTTTATTAATTCTTTTGCTAAATTAAGTCAGGGTGTAGCGAAATTTATTACTTCTGACAAACTTTCAGTTTTCACACTACACGTGTCAACCTTCAGTTGACACGCTTCTAGTGCTAATTATATGTGTAATAACCTTTCTTTTTCAGTTACTATAGTAATTGTCCTTAGGACTGGCGACCATGATTTCCCCAAATCTCAAATACCTAATTACCGCTAGTTAATTGTTAACGTAACGGCTGCACATTTACTTTCTTTATTAACTTTACCCCTTTTCAAAATTAATTTCCACCAGTTTCATTAGCACATTTCCTTTCATTTAGATGTAACCCTTTCCTCCCTCTTTACCGACAGCTTAACTTCGGTGACGATTGCTTTTCCAAAAGTCCCATTAGGTACACGCGGTTTCATCTTTCACTGTCATTAAGGTCGGTAAGTGAGGGGGAGGTTACACGTGGCGACCTGGTGACAGGACAATCTTCAGATTTGAGGTTGTTCTGGACACGAATTTTGCATTGTGCAAATCTCGTAACAAAGTACTGGTTACGTACAGGCCGTTACGTCAGCGAGAATAAGTAGTGGGAGTAATCCTAATTATATTTGAGGTTTGGCATTTATATTGAAAATTATTAAAATGAGTGAAGGCAACAATTGCCAAAATTTGGTAGACTTGGATACGGAACAATCGGTCGAACAGTGGGAAACGCGCACCGCGGTACCCATTGTTCAGGGGCAGGCGGCTAGCATGAAAGACGCGACCGCCGAAACGCAACAAAGAGCAGAAATGGAAATCCACACTTTAGAAAATGTTTCGGAATCGGAAGTGAAAATCAGATGTGAATCCCTTGATGACGAATACGGGGGGACAATTAAAGAGGAAGCCGCTACGGAAGTAAAACCGGTAGTTTCCGGGAATTTAACTGATTTATTGAATGTTTTGATTAACGAAATCAAGAGTCAATCGGCAGAAATTAAAACTCTGTCTGCCAAGCAAGAAGCTCAGGCTGTCAAGCAAGAAGCTCAGGCTGTCAAGCAAGAGGCTCGGGCTGCCAAGCAAGAAGCTCAGTCTGAAAAAATTGAACGGATGCTAGACAATCAGAACAAAGCTATTAACGTTGTTAACAACAATGTTGGAGTTGTTAATACAAAAGTTGATAAAATCAAAGAAGATATTGTTGTAATTAATACCGAAATCGGTAATCTTAAACAGGAAATGATAGGCGTTCAGGCGGAAATTGCGAGCATAAATACTCGTTTTGATTCCGAAATTAGCAGAATCGAGAAAAGTGTAGGAGAAGCAGTTGCTCCGATCATCGAGAATAAGGTGACGGAACAAATTCAATTAGTGAAAAAAGAGGATCAACAGAAGGTGGAAACTTTAAAGGCTTTAGTGTCCGAAGTAGACACTAAAGTGAGGGAGCAGGCTAATACCTGCGAAGAGAAAAAGAGGGAAGTGGAAACGCTTGCGACAACCACTTGCCAAGTAATTACGAGAGTGTCGGAATTAGAAAAGAAACTTGACGAAAAACAGAGCTATGTGCCAATCTGTGCACATAGTTCGGAATTGTTGACGAAAGAGGAGCGGTTCGACCCCTTGAAAAAGGGCGGTATACACGCGACGGATTTCATTAAAAATTGTGAAAGAGTTTTACCCAGATCATGGACAAATGAGAGAAAAATTAATGCGGTTATTGATGTGCTGGCTGGTGATGCCAAGCGTTGGGGCTTAAACCTCAACATTACGAACCTGACTTTTGACGAGTTTAAAAATTTGTTTCTGGCTGAATACTGGTCAGAGCAAAAACAGCAAAGTGTCTGGCGCGAATTTGTCATATCGAGGCCTTTCGATGCGAATTCGCGCGGCTCGATGAAGGAGTTTTGTGAGGGCTGGATCCGCAAGTTGGAATATTTGCGTGATCGCCGCACGGAATCCGAAATAGTCTGGGAACTCTACAAGAAGCTTCCAGATGATACAAAACGCTACGTAGGAAGCAATTATAGGACAGTGAATGATTTCCTGGAAAGAGTTGAGGACGAGGACAATTGGCGCAATAATCGCGACAGTGGTAGAGGCCGTGGTAACAACAACGAGTACCACAGCAACCACAACAATGATAACCATGGGAATAATGCATACCGCAGCAATAACAATAATGGTTCGGACCGTAATAACAATCGGTACAATGCAAATAATAACAGGAATGACAGAAACCATTATCATACTAACGTGATACGGGCTTCACAGAATAGTAATAACGCCAGAGGGTGTGATCAGCCGCCTCAGCAGCATCCGGGGAGCGTATCTGCTGGGACGAGACAGGGAAACCATTAGCCGCGCCGGTGAGGGGCCGAGCGGGCGTGGAGAAATTTTGGCGGCCCAATAACAAGAGAAAACCCAGGTGTCGCCGTTATGAAAATTCCGTATGGAATAATCAACGGCGGGAGAGTATGCCAGTGTTAAGAGAAAAGAGTGCGCCCACAAGTAGTAGATCAGCTGTATACACGGCAGTAGAAAATACATTCGCTGTCAGTGAGAACAATTTAAGTAGTGTTCCGGAAATCGATCATAAAGTGGCAGCTGTAATACCCACAGCGGAACTGGAGATTGAGTTTAATAATGATTCACAAGTGTTGAGAGAAGATCAGATGTCGGATAAAACGTCCGTCATCGAGCGAGGGGATGCAGAGAGGGATGAGGTCTGGTTAAGGCAGTTCGGTCGCTTATACGACGAACTAAGAGATTATAGGGGTCTGTATGGGAGAAGTGTTTATGGGGAGCGCGTGCAGGATTTGCCGCGTCTCGTCCCGCAGGAAGATAGTGTTTGTGAAGTGATAGAAAGTTCTGGCCCTAACCGGCAGACTTTACTAGAAATAGTTGATGTTAAGGGGGAACACGAGCAAGATTCGTCGTGTTTCGTCCCGCAGGAGTTAGATGTTGAAGTAGTAACGGAAAGTTCTGGCCCTAATCGGCAGACCTTACCGAAAGTTTCAGTGGTAGAAGTAACCGACCCATCCGACGCAAACCTCCAGTTTAAACATTGCGAGAGTATTAAGGAGAAAGATTGCGAAAATTTTAGTGATAGCCGGACACGATTGGTAGAAAAGCACATAGATTACGACGTGTATGAGGTTAGAGCTGACATTATACGGTCAGACGATAGCAGTGTGGGTTGCGCAGATCTAGCGGAAGTAATTGCTGAAACTACTGGACACATTCCTCCAGGTAGATTGGCGGATGAGATTAATCTGACCAAAGTGGAATCAACGAAGGTGACGATTAATGAATTGATAGCAAAGCAACACTCACTAGTTGACGAGTTACAGGAAAAGGTTTCGGTATTGGAGGCGAAGCTACAGGCTAAGCCTCAGGACAAACGTGTTGAAATTAAAACTGTATGTGAACAGAGGCTGAAAAAGCCGCCAGATAAGCCGGATTTAGGATCAAAGCCGGATGGTTTTTTCTGGAATGACCTGGATATAGACGAGGATTTACTGTGGGAAAATAAAGAAACAGCCGAGGACAAGTGTAGACAGATAGTAGTGTCTGTTAATATGCATGACCTACAACTAAACGTGTTGAGTGACACCGGTGCAGAATTGAGTGCTGTATCTGGGAAAATATTTGAGTTACTGAAAGACAGACCCGGCATCGTAGTTATGCCAGTAACAGGAGTGAAAATTATCGGTGCTACTGGGAAGGCCAGTAAACCGGTCACAAAACAGATTTTTGTCCACTTCGAGATATGTGGGGCACGATTTGAACAAGAGTTTGTTGTCGTGCCAGACTTGGCTACGGAAGTAATTATCGGGTTAGATTGGCTATTAAAGTACCGTGCAGTGATTAATTGCGAAAGCAAAACTTTGACATGTACGTCACAAGATAAAACGATAGTAGTTAGTTTTGACGAGGCAGGAGACGGTGTGCATAAGCAATACCAGCCTATACACATTGTTAACTGGCCGGATGACATTTACGTAGGAATGAATTTGAACTGCCGTAACGTGAGGAATCTCGGCCTTGACAAAAGTGTAGAAAGTGAATTGGAAGAGATAATCAAATTCCCTCCACGGATTGACATTAGTATTGGTGTGAAAAAAGATCGTTTGCGAGAAGTAATGAAGCTAAAAGCCGGCGCTCCCATACGTCGTCATGACGCTAAAACGCGTTTTGCTAAGTTTGCAATCGGAGACTTAGTACTTGTAAAAGCTCATGAGAAATCGAGCGAGATAGACCATGAAATCTCTAAATTTAAGTTTGTTTGTAATGGACCATATAAAGTCATTGGTATACCTCACACAAATGCTTATTGCTTAGAGTATCCAAGCTCTGGAAAACGATTAGGTATACGGAATATTGTAGACTTGAAATTGTATCAACCTAGGATCGATTAATACCACACAATGAGTAACTTGTACAGTATGTAAATATAGAGTGTAAGATTTAAGGATGTGCCATGTTACGATGCTTTTGCCTGACCTAGAGGTCATTAAAGAAGTTGTAATTAATAAGTAATTAATTTTGACTAAATGATTTAAGAGTAACTGATTAGTAATCATCTGAAAAATCCAAGCTGCTAGTTTAAGTTTTCAGCTGAGTCACAGTAGATTAAGGAATGTAAATATGATATTGTAACTAGCTGTCAGATTCCATGAATGTGTGTTTTTATTAGTCATTGCCGATGTACTTAGACGCTGTTTTAAGTTTCAGGCTAGTACATGCGTGTGATGATGGACAGTGTTGAGTTATCCACTGTGATAGTGCTTATGGACTCCTTGAGATTACTCGGGAGTGAGTTTTTCCGAAAGAATTCAGTGAAACGGACGTTCTGCAAATGCCGTTACACAGGCGAGTGAGATCAAGCGTGCCGCACAGGCGGGCGCAACAATATTGGCGAGGTGAAGCCGCTGTCGGCTCTTGTGCCGCTGTCGGCTCTTGTGCCGCTGTCGGCATTCTTTGTACTTGCGGGTACGGAAGGCGGAACTGTTTTTCTTCCTGGACAGCTGAAAGAATTCTATTGTCAATATTTATGTTTTTGTCGATCTGCTGTATATTATTTTCTTGTTTAGCGTTAAGTACACACTCATGACGAAAATATTAATTATGAAAAGTTTGTATAAAATACGTATTCTATGTAATTAATTATTAGTTTGCGTATTTTGATATACCTGTTTTTTATGACCATGTGCTCTGATCAATTTTGCAAATAGTATTCCATTTTTTATAGTGTTACGAATTTTAATGATTTTGGAATAGCTAAACCATTTTCTATGTTTTCTATGAATTTTGATATGTTGTCAACCTGTTTTATTTTGTGCAAGATGACAGAGTGGAATAAGATTAGGAGTGTCTCCACTCAATTATTATTGTCTAAAAATTGGTTTATGATTAATTAGACGAATGCTAAATTTTTTTGATGTTTTGAGCATATGCATTTCCGCTGTTTCTTTTTTGGGACATTTTCTGAGTCTGTTTACGTTACACGAACATCCTCAGACAATGTGGGGCACGTGTAACGCCGGAAATGCATATCCTCCTATTTCCATCTATTGTACTATTTTTTTTCCTTGCTTTGTTACCTCAAGATATGACATTTCTGTCTCTTTATATGTTGTAATTGTTTTACTGTTTGTATATATATATTTATGCATTTATGTTGGTTTGTCTCGTAAATATTATTTGTACTTTTACGCTGGGTCTTGCCTAGGGAAAACTGCTGTCGAACGATTACATCGATAGGTCGTGTGAAGAATCAAAGTGTGTAGGATCTTTGGTAGTGTTAACTCTGCCGCGTGGAGCGCGGGCTGAGGGAAGGAGTGTGGCGGGAGTAGCGAGTGGAGCAGGTGTGTTGTGTGACGCTCCCGCGAGTTGCCGCGCTTTCGGGGTTTGGCAGCATGTAATTGCACTCGACTTGCGATGAGAGTTTCTGACATGGTGTCGCGGACGGGAAACATTAACTAGCGCACATCAAGAGCCCGTTTCGTCTGGTGACCGTGTCGAGAAGAAGGCGCGCCAACATCCAGCTTCTGCAACAGCGACGGCCGACAATGAGTGACTGTCGCCACCTCCTCGATCGACGGCTTCGAACCTTCAATCAACCGACGAGGAAGACTGGACGCACGTAAAGTTCTAGAACTGTATGGCAGACCTCAGCTTTTCAAACTGTACCATTTTCGTCAATATAACTACAGCAACTTAGCATGAACTTTTGTTGCTCATTGTCCCAATTGCATTACCAAGCAGAGTCCCTTCCTTTTCCGAAATGAACCCGAGTGTCGTTGAGATTCAAACGCCAGCATTAAAGTAATATAGCTAATTCTATTTCACTGCTTTAATTTCAAAGTTCAGTTAGCTGGCTACAATATTCAGATTACACAAGCACAAATTAAGAGTGCGAGTTTTGTTACCGTATTTTAGCTTACCTGTGACTACAGCTCAGCTTGGTACGTACTAAATTTTACTATTGCTAATTGTTCAGAATCATTTAATTCAAGTTCAAAGTTAAATCTCTTATTTCTAAATTGAGTAGATTCAAGTAGCTTTAGAAATGATTGTTGAGGTAGTCCAAGACTAACCGTATTTCACTTAATTTCGATGTGCTTCAGAAAGAAAGCTCACTATTAACTTCAGTCACTAAATTAACTTTCGATTTTTCGGTTTTATTAATTCTTTTGCTAAATTAAGTCAGGGTGTAGCGAAATTTATTACTTCTGACAAACTTTCAGTTTTCACACTACACGTGTCAACCTTCAGTTGACACGCTTCTAGTGCTAATTATATGTGTAATAACCTTTCTTTTTCAGTTACTATAGTAATTGTCCTTAGGACTGGCGACCATGATTTCCCCAAATCTCAAATACCTAATTACCGCTAGTTAATTGTTAACGTAACGGCTGCACATTTACTTTCTTTATTAACTTTACCCCTTTTCAAAATTAATTTCCACCAGTTTCATTAGCACATTTCCTTTCATTTAGATGTAACCCTTTCCTCCCTCTTTACCGACAGCTTAACTTCGGTGACGATTGCTTTTCCAAAACTCCCATTAGGTACACGCGGTTTCATCTTTCACTGTCATTAAGGTCGGTAAGTGAGGGGGAGGTTACACAGTGCCTTTGGGTACCCCAGCTGCTGGACGAGAGTGTCAGTACTACCAACATAGACGTCGAGTAGTGTATCGAAGTGTTTGATTATGATCCATCAATCACTTCGCATGAGAGCTTCCGCACGTTTCAACATTGCAACCGCCACAGCTGTATCTAACCGGTCGGCACGCGGGACATCGTACAGGTTTGCGCAACCTTGTTGTGATGTAGACAGACACCTCGCCCATCGAATCACAGTGCTTTTGTTGCCTTTCATATCTCCGTAGATATTCTGCAAGTGTGTATGAATGTTTGCGATGCTTTGGTTTTCCTCCAAAGGAAACCCAACGACAGCTCTCTGCTTGGAACGCACCTAACAAAGTCTGCATTTTCTCAACCGAAGTTGACCGAGAAAAGAAACGTGTTGCACTACTTGCTCAAAACCTCTCGTAGTTGCAGCAGTTGTTGACGTCGTGTTTCGAGTGAAGCTTAACTATCGCAATATCATGATGGTTTCAATGAAAGACCGCTCTGGAAATGAAGAAGATGATGTCCTAACGAAGCTAGCATCTCTACATGGAGCTATTAAACTCCCTCTCATCGATACGATGATCTTGCTCAGGAAGTGGTTGAACTGGCAAGAGGAGAATGGTGGAGGACATCTAAAATCTAAGACAGTCGCTACACAGTTATTCATAGTACGATTCCAAGAGTACTGTGGTTGAACTAGACACAAACGTCGAGGAGCTTCACGACAGAATGGCTGAAATTTAATCATTCAGAGTTCAACAAACACCTCTATCTGCTCAACATTAGCGCCTCCACTCTACGTGTTTGCGGAAAGGAAGAAGATCCAACCGTATATACCTACAATGTCTTCGAAACACGTATCACATCAACGTCCTTACAACTAATCTTCGAGCCCTTGGTCGTCAGTTCCCAAGATGACCGCAAGTCAGTCTTCTTAGCATCCAACAATATACAGTCATGCTCATAAATTAAAGATAATTGCAGAATGTGATACCACACAACGTGGTAGTACACAAAAATCGCGCTAACAGCATAGGCACTTAGGGAACACACACGACACAGATCTGTAAGTCCACGGTATTGGTGATAAGTTGAGAAAACCGTCCCGAAACACATGTGCTACAAAACGCCACTGTTTCCTGCGCATGTACCCCGATATCAATATGGGATATGATCACCATGCGCACGTACACAGGCCGCACAACGGGTTGGCATACTCTGGATCAGATGGTCGAGCAGCTGCTGGGATGTAGCCTTCCGCTCTTTCACCAGTGCCTGTCGGAGCACCTGAAATGTCGTATGGGTTTGAAGACGTGCAGCGATACGTCGACCGAGAGCATCCCAGACGTGCTCGATGAGGTTTAGGTCTGGAGAGCAGGCAGGTCATTCCATTCGCCTGATATCTTCTGTTTCAAGGTACTCCTCTACGATGGCAGCTCGGTGGGACCGTGCAGTATCATCCATCAGAAATGGATCATCCCACAGCATCCCTGAAAAGGCGGACATACTGGTGCAAAATGACGTTCCGATACAAGTGACCTGTTACAGTTCCTCTGTCAAAGACATGCAGGGGTGTACGTGCACCAATTATAATCCCTCCCCACACCAGCAAACCATGACCTTCATACAGATCACTTTCGAGGACATTAAGGAGTTGGTATCTGGTTCCTGGTTCACGCCAGATGAAAACCTGGCGAGGATCACTGTTCAGACTATACCTGGACTCGTCCGTGAACATAACCTGGGACCACTGTTCCAATGACCATGTACTGTGTTCTTGACACCAGGCTTTACGGGCTTTCCTGTGGCCAGGGGTCAGTGGAATGCACCTTGCAGGTCTCTGGGCGAATAAACCATGTCAGTTCAGTCGTCTGTAGATGGTGTGTCTCGAGACAATTGTCCCAGTGGCTGCGGTAAGGTCCCAAACATGGCTACCTGCAGTACTCCGTGGCCGTCTGCGGGCACTGATTGTGAGATATCGGTTTTCTTGTGGTGTTGTACACTGTGGACGTCCCGTACTGTAGCGCCTGGACACGTTTCCTGTCTGCTGGAATCGTTGCCAGAATCTTGAGATCACACTTTGTGGCACATGGAGGGCCAGTCCTACGACCTGCTGTGTTTGACCAGCCTCCATTCACCCTAGTATTCTATCCCTCATAACGTCATCAATGCCGCGCAGTATTAGCCGAGGGGTCTAAGGCACTGCAGTCATGGACTGTGAGGCTGATCCCGGCGGAGGTTCGAGTCCTCCCTCGGGCATGGGTGTGTAAGTTTGTCCTTAGGATAATTTAAGTTAAATAGTGTGTAAGCTTAGGGACTGATGACCTTAGCAGTTAAGTCCCATAAGATTTCACACACATTTAAAAATTTTTTTGAACGTCACCAATATGTGTTCTTTGAGACACACAGTCACTATTAGCACGTCTGAAAACTTCTGCACACCTATTTGCTGCAACATACTCTGACATGCACCAACACGCCTCTGCCTATGTGGACTGCTGCCAGCGCCATCGTACGACAAACGCAGGTCAAATGCAACGCATGGTCATACCCCGACGTGATTTAAACCCCCAAACTGCCCACCAGAGCGTTGTTTCACCATGTATCAGCATTATCCTTAATTTTTGAGCCTGAGTGTTGCCGCGCATTATACACTCCTGGAAATGGAAAAAAGAACACATTGACACCGGTGTGTCAGACCCACCATACTTGCTCCGGACACTGCGAGAGGGCTGTACAAGCAATGATCACACGCACGGCACAGCGGACACACCAGGAACCGCGGTGTTGGCCGTCGAATGGCGCTAGCTGCGCAGCATTTGTGCACCGCCGCCGTAAGTGTCAGCCAGTTTGCCGTGGCATACGGAGCTCCATCGCAGTCTTTAACACTGGTAGCATGCCGCGACAGCGTGGACGTGAACCGTATGTGCAGTTGACGGACTTTGAGCGAGGGCGTATAGTGGGCATGCGGGAGGCCGGGTGGACGTACCGCCGAATTGCTCAACACGTGGGGCGTGAGGTCTCCACAGTACATCGATGTTGTCGCCAGTGGTCGGCGGAAGGTGCACGTGCCCGTCGACCTGGGACCGGACCGCAGCGACGCACGGATGCACGCCAAGACCGTAGGATCCTACGCACTGCCGTAGGGGACCGCACCGCCACTTCCCAGCTAATTAGGGACACTGTTGCTCCTGGGGTATCGGCGAGGACCATTCGCAACCGTCTCCATGAAGCTGGGCTACGGTCCCGCACACCGTTAGGCCGTCTTCCGCTCACGCCCCAACATCGTGCAGCCCGCCTCCAGTGGTGTCGCGACAGGCGTGAATGGAGGGACGAATGGAGACGTGTCGTCTTCAGCGATGAGAGTCGCTTCTGCCTTGGTGCCAATGATAGTCGTATGCGTGTTTGGCGCCGTGCAGGTGAGCGCCACAATCAGGACTGCATACGACCGAGGCACACAGGGCCAACACCCGGCATCATGGTGTGGGGAGCGATCTCCTACACTGGCCGTACACCACTGGTGATCGTCGAGGGGACACTGAATAGTGCACGGTACATCCAAACCGTCATCGAACCCATCGTTCTACCATTCCTAGACCGGCAAGGGAACTTGCTGTTCCAACAGGACAATGCACGTCCGCATGTATCCCGTGCCACCCAACGTGCTCTAGAAGGTGTAAGTCAACTACCCTGGCCAGCAAGATCTCCGGGTCTGTCCCCCATTGAGCATGTTTGGGACTGGATGAAGTGTCGTCTCACGCGGTCTGCACGTCCAGCACGAACGCTGGTCCAGCTGAGGCGCCAGGTGGAAATGGCATGGCAAGCCGTTCCACAGGACTACATCCAGCATCTCTACGATCGTCTCCATGGGAGAATAGCAGCCTGCATTGCTGCGAAAGGGGGATATACACTGTACTAGCGCCAACATTGTACATGGTCTGTTGCCTGTGTCTATGTGCCTGTGGTTCTGTCAGTGTGATCATGTGATGTATCTGACCCCAGGAATGTGTCAATAAAGTTTCCCCTTCCTGGGACAATGAATTCACGGTGTTCTTATTTCAATGTCCAGGAGTGTATACTGTAGGAATTCGCTAACAGTGTGAACATCCAGATGTAGCTCCCTACGCTGGATAATTAAAATGCAAGGAGAAGAGCACAGCACAATTTACAGCCTATATTCCCACATGCTGCTCAGCAGGATGTGGATCACTCAGTCTATGAAAGTATATCGCTACGTTCCTCCCACATTTACGTATCTGAATACTGCTGTCTCTGTACCTGTAGTTGTTAATACCCAAATCTAGTTATTGTACACAATTTTCGTGTTCTGTCTAGATGGTACTTATAGATCGGTACAGATGAATAACCGCTTAGCAGCTTTTGAAACAATTGTTCAAAATGGTTCAAATGGCTCTGAGCACTATGGGACTTAACATCTGAGGTCGTCATTCCCCTAGAACTTAGAACTACTTAAACCTAACTAACCAAAGACATCACACACAACCATGCCCGAGGCAGGATTCGAACCTGAAACCGTAGCGGTCGCGCGGTTCCAGACTGAAGCGCCTAGAACCGCTGGGGCACCCCGGCCGGCGAAACAATTGTTACATGATATACAAAAGATCATTTTAATTAAATTCATAATCTTGGATGGAATTGGGAATATCCCATATGTGTACCGAGGATATTTTAACATTCTTTGTCGTTTCGCCAGAAGGATTTTTATAGCATACTACCTCTGTGTATCATGTTCATCTTCTTTACTCGTTTTGGTATTCTGTGGATGTAAAATTTGCTTGTTGTCGGAATTTGCCCTTTGTTAAACCTATGTAACTACTTAACATGGTATGACTTTAACGTATATCCTGCAATGTCGAAACAAACTGTAGAATCACATTTCCAATGTTAATATGACTGATTGGCAATAATAAAGTAACTAACTAAACAAATACAGGTTACCAGCAAGTACCGGCCAGAGTGGCCGTGCGGTTCTAGGCGCTACAGTCTGGAGCCGAGCGACCGCTACGGTCGCAGGCTCGAATCCTGTCTCGGATAGGATGTGTGTCATGTCGTTAGGTTAGTTAGGTTTAATTAGTTCTAAGTTCTAGGCGACTGATTACCTCAGAAGTTAAGTCACATAGTGCTCAGAGCCATTTGAACCATTACCAGCAAGTCATCCATCGCTGGGGAAAATGTGTCGCTGAAAGGAAGGCCGACATCTTCACTACGTGTCACGGGGGTTGTTTTGAAGGCGATAATCAATATTTTACTAGCATGAAGCGCTTACCTGTATATTTGTTACCACTAACAAAGGTGTGTAATTAGCTGGAGGTCAGGAGAAGCACCGCCTCATGAAACGCACATCACGTCGCGTCAGCCCGCCGCAGCACTCCCTGTCGTGAGCTGGGGCTGTGTACTGCGGTAAGTCCTACGGCCGCGGTACAGCTGTTCGTGCAGTATTGAGCCGTCCGCGGACACGCTGCGGTTTAATATGGCGGCGTCTAAATAATGGATTACCGGTCACGTCGCGGTCCCTGCGGCTAATGGCCGCCCAACTGAGCGCGTCGGGGTCTCAGCTGGCTGCCCATGCTTGAGGCGCGAGCATTCCTACTCTGCAGAGAGATCGTTCGAAGCGCCGTAGTAATAATTAGCGTCACCGCATTCTCCGCTTTGTTTATGACTGCATATTTTGATGCAGTTTTGTACTACATCGTACACAACGGTAAGGAGAGGTGGGCTACAGAATGGTGCAGCTGCTTTCGTCACAGGGAAGCTTGACAGGATCAGAAATTACTAACGAAAACATAAATACAGTGGTTTTTTACTTCACTTGTAGCTTACTCCAAGCGTTGCGAAGAACCTTTACAAAAAGATAGAAAGAAGAAAACAGCAAGCAACCAAACAAACAGCAATGCAATCCAGCTATTGCCAAGATGCAAACTAAAGGGCTTCTTGCATTGTGAGGCTCCTGCTACTAATACACAAGTGAACTGTCGAAGCCTAAGATTGAAGACTGTCAAAGATTGCAACTGAGTCTGGCCATGTAGCTGCCGTCTGCCATCCTATATCACGGCGGCAGAGCGCGCTCGTACTTGCAGCTGCTGGAGATACGGCTCACCAGACGCGTATCGTTGGAGCCACCGGGTGCCCACATGACCGCTATCAGCGTCTGTCCAAAATGTGTGTTTCCGTTGCCAACTGTGAGCCGCCGGTGAACGTGCTATCGATCTATGACCTCACAGATGGAGATCGCTGTTTTTGGACCCAAAAGCGTCAAAAATTACATGTTTCTCCGTGACGGTAATAACTTCTGTCTTGGACATAGAAACGACGGAGAGGCTTTGTCCCCGCCGTTGCCCTCAGTGGTTCACAACCCAACAACAGGCTAAAGCAGTCCACTCACCCCACCGCCGCCACACACCGGGTTATTGTGCGGTTCGGCCCCCAGTTGAACCCCCACTCCTCCCCCCCCCCTCCCCCGCCCCTTTGAAATGTCTCACACCACACGAGTGTTACCCCAATTTTCGCGTGCTTGTGTAATTATGGTGTACGCGTACGTGGAGGAAGTGTTTATGCAAGGATCGCCGACATAGTGTAACTGAGGTGGAATAAGCGGAACCAGCCCGCATTCGCCGAGGCATATGGAAAACCGCCTTAAAAACCATCCACACACTGTCCTGCACACCAGACCTCGACACTAACCCGCCGGGCGGATATGTGCCGGAAAACGGCACGCCTTCCCGCCCGGAAAGCAGTGCGTTAGACGGCACGGCTAACTGGGTGGGTACTTATTCAACACTATGGAAAGAACACTGTCAACTGGTGGTGATGGGAAGTTCCTACGGGACGAAACTGCTAAGGTCATCGGTTCCTAGGCTTCCTCACAGCTTAATCTAACTTACAGTAACTTACGCTAAAGACAGCACACAAACCCATGCCCGAGGGAGAATTTCCGACGGGAGGAGCCGCGCGAACCCTGGCAAGGCTACCCCACGCCGCAACACTGTCAACTGACCAAGGCGGGAAGACACACTCCTGAGTATTTGGCGATAGCGTCTGTGTTAGTTGGGGATCAAGTTACTCTCACGGCGTATGGAATTGTTCGGCGTATGACGTCACTGGGATCTTGTCAAGATTGTCAGTGGTGTTGACGGGACAGTTTCACAAATAACAGGCTCGACGTGTAGTACCGACATATTAGAATGAGATCATTTCAGTGCATCTGATGCATGGTACATTCCATCTCCAAAGCAGAGCAGGCATTGAGCTCTTCAGATTGTAAGTTCAGACAACAAAAATCTTCAAGTAACTTTTTTAGCCGAGAAAGCCAATGCGTAAGTATCTAAGGTTACCATGAGATACGATTATGTTCAGTTTTCTGCCTCTTTTCTCTCTATGTGGGGTAAACGATTCAGACGGAATACTCTTCCTTAATCATATTCTGAATCTGCACACCTTCACAAATGATTCTGATGTAACATGACAGACACTTTCGGCTACAACATAAAATTGGTTGAAATTATCCATCTTTTTATGTATATGTTTATATATCTAGAAATTATGACCAGCATTAATAAAGTTTACTGTAAGTCACAACTAACTTTATGTGCAGTGACATAATAGATCTTCTAGGGGGGGGGGGGGGGGGGGTTGGGGTACGCTACATCATTAAAACAAACTGAGGCTAAAAAGGGAGTACTACTAAGCTTACTTTCGGACTTTTTAAAAAATCAACAGGTTTGAATTAAATTGACGTATCTCATTCGAAGCACAAAGTCATAATACCCCTACTGAGATAACTAATTTCGTGAACAAGAGAATGTTTTGATTGACATTAATTAATTACAACTTCGGTAACTCTCAAAATACTTTTGACTAAACCTTGTTTAAGATTGCACCCATCTAATGAAACGAAGTTATTACAAACACATAACAACAATATTCGCTGAATTTTTCTCTTAGCAGTTTTATATTAATTTGTATTTTCGTATGTTTTTAACCTGCTTCAGTCAACATACTACAAACATGATTTGCTGCGAACAGTACTGGCAATCTGTAGGGGACAGCAAATTTCAGTTTGATCCACTTCTTCCTGGCTCTGCAGCCCTTGATGCGCCTTGGCCTGAATTTTTCATCCCCATCCTCTGACACCAATAATTTTTTAATCTTCTTGTATGTCATCCTAGTATCGGAGTCTTGGACTTCTCTGTTTCTTCGTTCCACTGAGTTTTGCAGCAGGGCTTTTTGGTTGGTTCTCAGATTCTATGTGAAAAATTTGGCCGATCCATTGAAGATGGCTTAGTTTACAGAATTTTATGATTTCAGGGTCTCTATACAATTTGTAAAGTTCAAGCTTATACCGACTACGCAGTGCTCTGTCTTCATTAGTCACACCATACATTTTGCAGCAGACCTTTCGTTCAAAACGTCCTGTCTGATCTTCTTACTGTCTTGTCAGTGTCCAGATTTCTGAGCTATATGTTAACACTGGACGTATTAAAGTTTTATACGTCTGACAGTTTGTTCTTCTGGACAAATGTCTTTATTTAGGTTGTGGGGCCAGCCGTTAAGAGCATTTATTATGTAGGTGGATGCTCCGCTTTGTTTCCACACTAACATCATTGTTTGATGCTACCTGTGTTTCCAGATAAATAAACTAACAGACTCTATTTGCGCCTGATCAATTTCTAACATTGTGTTTAGTTCTGGTCGTATTATTCACATGTATTTTGTTTTATTGATGTTCACTTACAGTCCCATTTGTATTGCTACTTCCACCACTGCTTGTGTTCCTATAGCAGCTAGTGCCGATCTTGCAATAATGTCCACATCATCTGCACAGGCCAGAACCTACGCCGTTCTCTTGAATATTGTACCTGTTGGGATGATTTGAGCTGACCTTATTACCTTCTCTAGAGCTATATTAAGAAACATAAATGAGAGTGCATTTCCTTGCCTCAGTCCACGCTTAGTTAAAGAACCTGATGTAAAATTTCTCTGTATACGTGCTGTACATACTACTTTTCGCATAGTCAAATTTATGAGGCGCATAAAATGTTATGGACGGCTCAGTTCATTCATGGCTTCAATAAGCTTATATCTTTTTATGGTGTCGTACGCTGCTTTAAAGCTGTTGTGTTTCTATTGTATTCCCTTGTTTTCTCCAATATCTTCCTCAGACTGAATGTTTGGTCAATAGCTGTTTTGCCAGATCCAAACGCTGCCTGATACCTCCCAAATGCTTATTCTGCAAAAGGCGTCACACGGATAAAAAGCAAGGAGGAGAATATTTTATATGTGGTGTTCAAAAATGTAATTCTTATATACCTTGTATATTTCACGATGCCCCTTTTCCATGTATAGCATATATTACGAGAATATTCAAATCATCTGGGATGACTTTTTGTGCACATATATCTCAGATCAAGGTGTGCAGCCATGTAACTAGATGTTCTCCGCCACGCTTAATAAGGTGTCATTGACATGTAACTTATTGTTGGCTCGTTTCTTTATTGCTAACCAAATCTCTTGCATCGAGGGCATCCCATTTCCCTCTCCTTCCAGTTGTTAGTTTTCACTTATTTCGCAAGTTCAGCATTCTCTGAGTATAGTAATTTCTTAAAGTACTCAGCTCAATGACGTAACATTCCTTCCTATGATGCTATTTGTTCATGATTTTTTTTTCTAAGTTGTGTTTTTTATGGTTCATAATCATTTCTAAGGTCATTGACCATTCTATAGAATTTCCTGCTTTCAAATAGTCTTGTTAAGCCATTCCGTGCACGGAAACGGTATTTCGTAAAAGCTTCTCTTATTTGCTTTCAGTTCTGCTGGCCTGCATTTTTATACACTACTCGCCATTAAAATTGCTACACCAAGAAGAAATGCAAATGATAGACGGGCATTCATTGGACAAATATATTATACTAGAACTGACATGTGATTAGATTTTCACGCAATTTGGGTGCATATTCTGCTAACAGTCATTGGATCTCGACCAACGCGAGCAGCAATGTCGCGATACGATAAACCGCAATCACGATAGGCTACAATCCGACCTTTATCAAAGTCGGAAACGTGATGGCATGCATTTCTTCTCCTTACACGAGGCATCAAAGCAGCGCTTCACCAGGCAACACCGGTCAACTGTTGTTTGTGTGTGAGAAATCGGTTGGAAACTTTCCTCATGTCAGCACGTTGTAGGTGTCGCCACCGGCGCCAATTTTGTGTGAGTGCTCTGAAAAGCTAATAATTTGCATATCACAGCCTCTTCTTTCTGTCGGTTAAATTTCGCGTCTGTAGCACGTCGTCTTCGTGGTGTACGAATATTTTGACCAGGGGGGTATATATTTCATTCTTTCTTCCTTTTGCCTCCTCACACTCTCCATCATACCATTCATTCCTTCTGGTCTGTTGTTCCATACCAGTTACTTCCTCTGCAGCAGCTTGTATTTAATTTCTGATTTCATTTCTGTGATCATTTATATTACAAGTGTAGTGCTACAGAAACCTTGTCAACCTATTTTCCAAATTAATAGCTAGGTTCTCACACTTCCTTGCGACCTTAAATTCTGTGGTAGTATAATTACTTTGTCCTTCTCCTTTAACTTTATGTGCAACTGAAATTCTCCCTCTAATTTTTGCTATCAACAGGTAATGATCAGTGTCCGTATTAACGCCTACGAAACGGCGGCAGTCTAGTATATCAATGCCATGACTGGAATCTACTGATTCGTGATACGTTTGCTTCCTAGTTTTTTTATCTGGTGACACCTAGGTCATTATATCCTTATGCTGGGGCCATGTGCTAGAAACTATCATATTGAATGAAGCTGTAAAATTTATCAGACGAAGTCCGTCGTTATTACTCTCTTTGTGGAGGCTATATTTACCAATGATAGGGGAGAAGGATATTTGAAATTCTGAGAAAAATAGGGGTAAGCTATAGGGAGAGAAGGGTAATACACAATACGTACAAGAATCAAGGGGGAATAACCCTGCTTCGTTTATTAGGAGAGTTTTAGGAATGCGTAGTTCATCTGTCAATACGACATCGTATAGAAAATTAACGTGACATAATCTTAAATACCGCTCGAATGTCGGATTAAAGGAAGAGGTCGAAGCTATTACGGAGATGCTGCGACAGCTTAAATGGGTATCTCTGGAGGTATGGCGGCATTATTTACGAGGAACACTGTTGAAATAGTTTAGAGAACCGGCATTTGAAGCTGACTGCAGAACGATTATATTGCAGCGGACATACATTTCGCTAAGGGTGACGAAGATAAGGCATATAGATAGTATGTTTTCCCTCGCTCCATTTGCGAGTGGATCAGGAAAGAAAATAACTTTCAGTGCTACAGGATACTGTCCGCCACACTTAGTACGGTTGGCCTCTGCACTATTTACCAAGAGGTAGATGGGGTTGGACCCTCGGAATGAAATGGGGTCACTGGTAAGTCTGTCATCGTTCGTCAACAGTGAATGGAGAATGGCATGTGGCTTATAAATTTAGCATTACAATGCAATGTTCTATCGCTAACTACGACTACCGTTGTCAGTGCAATTCTTGGTACATCCTACAGTTGTTTTCCCTTCCCCCTTTCCCTCACCACGACCCTCCATCCTTTCTCATCTCACATGATTTGCACACTACTGAATGCTTGGAAATAGTATTTCTTTTTTCTTTATATGATTGCTTTTCCTTTCCTATGAATCTGCAAATTACTTTTCAGGTCACAGAAACACCAAAAAATTTCGTATACTTATTTCAAGTTTTTGTTTCATATAGTCCTCTCCTCATCTATTCTTAGCGTAACCTCTTGCTTTCTTGACAATATACTTAATTCTAAACATCCTGCAACCACATTTTAGACGCTTTGCTTCTGCGTCTTTCCTGTTACCGCACGTTCCGCGTTTCACTTACACGCAATTTTTTACTCTAGATGTGGTTTCTGAGAAAATTTATTCATTCCTGTGTTTCAGTACTAATAGATTACGTCTGGAATCGGGTGCTGTATTTGGCCGATCTATTCTGTCTCTTATATCATTCACGCTTTGTTCTTAATGCATTATTTGAAACTCGTTTTTCATTCTTTATTCATGAGAATTGAGCGGGTTCAAGTCAAGGAAATATTTGAGTAGGCTTGGTGTGGAGCAGCGGGATCCCAGTTGGAAATTTTTCGATGGAACTTCCGTTTCCGAAATACGTTAAGAACCGGGAAACTGTACATACTTTGTGCCTGTGACGTTGTTCATGTTCCCAGTGAAAGATGACATTCTCCCTCCCTCTCTCTCTCTCTCTCTCTCTCTCTCTCTCTCTCTCCCTCTCCCTGTGCTTGTGTGTGTATGGGGGGGGGGGAGGAGGGCTAAGAGAATAGGATCTTATCTTGACTACGCACTAAATTAATCTGTATGAATTGTTCCAAAGCTGCTGTTTTTCTAGAATCGACGGCGTAGCACCTTTTACGGTCTTTGACGACGACTGGACAATGAATGTTCACGGTCGATTTATTTTTTGCGTGTTTGCATTGCCGATGCTGAAGAACGTTGACCAGCATGGGACGTGGTGTGAAAACAAGAGAGAGCCTGTCCGCAGAAATTTATATCAGTGTCTCAGTCGGAAAACATATTTGTGGTGACGGCGCCACGGGTGGAAAAGGCAGGCACACAGCGAGGCAGCGCGAAAGTCCTAACGACGTCAGATTCCGCCGCTGTCAGCTCGGCGCGATGTGCTGCGGCCGGCTGCGGGCAGCAGAATGTATTAAAAGCGGGAACCGTGGCAGCTGGCGGAACAACTGTTGCAGCTCGGAAATGTTTCAGCGCAATATGCATCGCTCCGACAGAGGCAACCGCCGCCCTCGCCCAGCCGCCGCACTATTCAGAGTTTTCAGTGCCGATTTTGCGTCGGTCGTGGAGGGTGTTCGCATCCCTGCAGCTAGCCGAACGAGCAGCGGCTGCATTAAAACTGACAGCACCCCAGTTTTTCGTAGGTACTCTTTTAAGAGATTACATCAAACCGATACTTATTGAAATCTGGTGACGTTGCACCGCACGCTGTCCTATATCAGCAGCAGTAGCGAGTTCAGTCTATTTTCTGATTTCGCACTTGATGCTGTTTAGCTGAACTTCTGCTGTTACAGTTCGTTGATATGTTGCGCCTAACCCTTTCGTTCCTTTTCAACCACGCTATTTCGAAACTTACTATTTTGTCATACTGTACGACAGGAACTTCGAACATCAGACATTTTTCAGCTGCAGCATCGGTTATTACTGACATAATTTTTTTCTCTGTTGGAAGGTAAGAGAAGAAGGTTCTGGTAAAAGTAGAGCTGTGAATATGGGTCTTTAGACGTGCTTGGACAAGACCTACACTCGAAAGGCGCAGTTTCTGTATTCAAGTCCCGATCAAAAACAAAGCTTTAATCTATCAGGAAGATTCAAACTTCAGTTTCTTACATAACCAATTACAATATCTTCCTTTCTATTTGTAGATTCTCTCTCTTCTCTAAAATTATCCCGTTATAGGGGACACACCATTTCACGATTCGGCATTTTCGTCGAGTTTCTCAATTTTGTGTATGTTTGGTCGTCCTGTCACTACTGTGATCAGTTAACCTAAGGGAGACTGGGGCCCAGACCAGCACTTTTCTAAACAAGGTTGGACAACCACCTAAAAGCCACACACAGACTGGACGTCCAAACTGTTGTTAATCCATCGCATGGATTCGATGCGGCCCTAGTCAGCCTCGTCGTCTTACCTGACAGTGTGTTGTGCATCGAGCAGTACGAGCAGCTTAAAATGTTGATTTATTAGGAAGAAAAATCTGAGAACATACATTTGGAGTAGATATATGACAGTGAGTCATGGACTGTGAAAAGCCGGAAATGAAAAGAATCAAAGCACTTGAGATGGGGTGCTAGAGAAGTATATTGAAAATTAGGTGGACTGATACGACGAGGAAAAACGAGGCTCTCCCCACAATCGACGAGGAAACGGAAATATGCAAAAGCTGACCAGAAGAAGGGACAGCATGCAGGACATGCGTTGAGACATCAGGGAGTAACTTCCATGGTACTAGAGGGGGCTGCGCAATGTAAAAACTTCCGAGGAAGACACGGACTGGAATACATCCAACAAACAATTGAGATCGTAGGGTGCAAGCGCTACTCTGAGATGAAGATGGTGGAATAGGATAGGAATCGATGGTAGGCAGCATCCAAAGAGTCATAAGACTGATGATGCAGTATGAACGAATTACGTCTAATCACTTAAGAGCACGATGAGTTGTGCAAACAACTGATCTTTCAAAATTGATCACACTTGTGTCAGCGCACTGATAACCTCGGTGTTGAGCTATCGTAAGCTCCATGTGTCAGCAGATTTGTGCAATCACTAGACCTCTGACCAATTTTCATAGCTCGCACCTGATGCGGCTAAGATTAATCTCTACTTTTATTATTTGTCTCCTTGTTATGGCTATTCGTTTCGTTGCTTTCTAACTACCCCTCTTCTGAAATTTACTGTTTTGTCTCATTGTTCTATGACTGGCGCATTGGCTATCGTTCAGCTGCAACACCGATTGCTATTAACGTAATATGTTTCCTCCGTGAAAATACATTCGTAATTATCACTAGTTGTTTTAGTCACGTGTTACTTTCTATCATCACTAACGGTAATACAAATGAGTTGAAGCATTACTGGCACTAGAAAGATTAGATTTTTGCGTACTATTTGGAACCCAAATTCTATCATTTCCTCAGCACACATGGCTAGTGATACAGCGTGAAACCCACACCGTGACCTATCACTTCTAATTGCTTGAATGAGATCCTCTCTATTGAAAATATTTGCATAAAATAAAACATTCGACGAAGTTTGGGCGCTATCTATTATTTTATTGTGTAAATAGTCCTATCGTCCATTTTTATAATCTTTCGCAACATTTTTACAGATCAACAAAATATAATTAGGTTTCCTTTCAATAGAAATGATAAACGCAAGACTTCTTTGCTGGTGGCTTGGTTAACAATTACATAAACAATGGATTGCCTGCACGAGACATAAATTAATATCGTCATATACACTGACGAAAATTCGAAGTGCTGCACTGGGCTGATATTTATCAAACTTTTTGTAGACGTTCACCGCATAACAAGTATAAAATGCCTTTCCAGAATGAGATTTTCACTCTGCAGCGGAGTGTGCTGTGAGACCGGGCGTGAGTCGTGCTTCGGTAGCTCAGATGGTAGAGCACTTGCCCGCGAAAGGCAAAGGTCCCGAGTTCGAGTCTCGGTCGGGCACACAGTTTTAATCTGCCAGGAAGTTTCAAGTATAAAATGGTTAGATTCTCATTTCATTCTGAACTGACTTTTTCCATCCGGCAAAAAGACACTGTTTTATTCGTTTTGCTATGGAGACAAACATTCGCCAGATGTTATCTTAAGGAATTCCTGGCCGTGCCATGCTGCATCGGGTTTTGTATGGAAGTATACTTCCCACTACAACCCAGACTTGTGACTAATTAGTGGACTGCGAAGATCACTCAAGGATTCGTACATTTCTCGAAACTTTTGTGGAGAGAACTGCACTGTCATCTCTTGTGTCGTCCTGTTAGAATAAGCCATTTGATACCTTCTTCATGAAGCTTGTGACAGAGTATACCATTCTTGGTACCTACTGGTGACAATTCAGCTTCTCTTTAACAAGAACATAACCAGTCCTTTTGCCATACCCAATGGTTCCCACAACTTGGTACCAACAATTGGAGAGCTATGAGTCTTGAGGATCGCTGATTGCTGTTACCTTCCACCAGGTCCTTTACGTACACGTTGGTGTCGATGTTAACCACCACAGACTGAAGCGAGACTCATCGCTGAACACCACAGAGTGCCGTTCACCATCACAGTTAATTTTGACTCTGCACCATTCTGGTCTCTGTGGTACGGTATCAGCGGTAATTGACGCATGGGAACTAGATCAGATCCTAGCTTCCAGTAACCAGTTCCCGATGGTTTGTGATGAACTCTGCCTGTAATCTCCACTCGTATGTAAGCTGGTGTATGAACATTCTGGTTTTCTTTGATTACGTACCAATTATCCGGCACACTTAGTTTACATCACGTGACCGCGGTTATTGACCTAATAACTACATCAATCATATCTGTGATATCCTCGCTCTCCTTATGACATCATCAACCTTACTTTTGGGGAACCATTCCGTTTCGCCCTCTTTTGTTTTATCTCCAACACAAAAAGAAACCGTCGCATATGGCGGCACTAACCTAATTGTATCAAAGGAGGGTTAAGACCCTCTCCTTGTCCCTCTCCTTCCCTTCATCCACTTCTACAGCCAATTACACTTGCCGGCCGGAGTGGCCGAGCGGTTCTAGGCGCTTCAGTCTGGACCCGCGCGACCGCTACTGTCGCACGTTCGAATCCTGCCTCTGGTATGGATGGGTGTGATGTCCTTAGGTTAGTTAGGATTAAGTAGTTCTAAGTTCTAGGGGACTGATGACCTCAGATGTTAAGTCCCATAGTGCTCAGAGCCATTTGAACCAATTACACTTAGTATTAAACAACTTCACTCCATTCCTCCTCTAACATGTCTCATGGCTTGGCTTCATGGAGTATTCTCTCCAGTATTTAGCTCAATTGTTAGAAGCGAGGATTCCTTAGCTCTAAGCGACCTAGTACTTTTCTAGGTTCCCCAACTACCTACTTTTCGCTACTTTGCAAATCACAGTCGAAAAGACGTACTTAGATCATCATAAATGAGAAACTTTTTTAGGAATTTTGGCAGGGTAAGAAAACAAGTAGTCTTGAACAAAATATTATTAATATTTGTATATACATTTACATCCACCGAATAGTTCATTATTCCGAGTAGTTCCAAGTCTTCCTGCAGAATGAACAAGTATGGGGGAAGGGAGTTTCATAAACATTTTTTTCGTGTGAAAGCTGTAAACATATGTGCTGTTACGTCAGGAAATTTTGTGCTCATCAGCAAAATTTGTCAGTATAAGAAGCCTTGGTAGCTGCAGATGATCAACTTTCTTTGGTAAAGTGTCAACATTGCTTTGTCCAAAGTTCTTAACATCCGTCATTTGTTGTGGAGGAAGAAGACAAGACCAACTGACAAATTCTCTGGTGTGTTATTATTATGGTAGTACCAGAGCAATATTGTTACTGTCATTGGTAAGACAGATTGCGCAAAAAAAATGGAACACACCAGTGACGATACAGGGAAGGAATGGTTTGTGTTGTTCAGGAGCCAATTGCTGACTTGTATTTGGAGGTACATACGTGTCCAGCCGTTGAGTTTCGTGATTTTGGTTTAGAGCGAAATCCTTCCTCATTGCATGTAAATGTCGCGCTTAGTGGAATACCCACAGATTATCACATCAGCCAGTCCTCGAGAACACTGACGAGGATCATTGCAGATTAATGCCTTTAAACAATCTTCATAAAACCCCGAAGATCTTCCTGAACCTGAGGAGTCACTAATGTCGACAGATTCTCTTTCAAACGAGAAAGCCATTTTCCCGCCGTGCTCTGTCCAGTAACGTTGTCCCCGTACACAGCGCAAATTTTTCGGGCTGCCTCCACTGCTGTCACCCCTCCATTGAACTCAAACACAAGAATATGTTGAAAATGTTCTGATCTCTCCACTTGGGACTCCATTTCCTAGCGTTCGCAGTTCCACTCGCTAACCCCAAATGACTAAATAACAATATGTAAACTCAAATAGCAACGTTGAACTACAAAAAAAAAAGACGATTGATAAATAAACCCATAGTAACGGGAATACCAAACAAAAATGCTGCGAACTCATGCACCAACCAAATATATAGTGTAAACAATTGCCACACAGGAATAATATAAACTGCAATTGGAAAAAGCAGAAGCCACTGGAGATGTGCAAACAAGGCTTACATCTTATTTTAAACACTGAGGAATACAAAATCCGAGCATTTACTGTAAGTCTCAATGGAAAGCGGCCTTGGACTGGAGTGCTCATATAAAAAATAGATTCATTCGAGTTTACTATATGAAAGGATACACGAACAACTTTCTTGGTATACATCCACTCCTATTTGGATCTACTGAAAGACGACAGTTACATTGTATTTAAATGTGGTGGAATGGATACTGTGGATCTAACAATAAAACGGCCGTATGGAGAATTTGAAACCCATGGAATATAAGCGCATAACGAAAATTTTTTTACGAAGTTGTAAACTTGGAGCTTTACATGGAAATTCGACAAGAATGTGGAGCAGAAGAGTTTGTAACACACGCCCAAGAAGACATGTAGTTGTTTGAAAATAGCGTAATGCACAAAATAAATGGTAAAATTAACATTCAGGTATGTCCTCAGGTAGAAGCTTCCAAGAAGGAGATCAACTAATTGTTAAAGCCATAAAAATAGTTTGTAGGAAAAAATTACGTATATATCAGAATTCGATACTATGTTGTCTTTGAATATGTCGAATTACTGATGGGAAAAAGAAGTAGATGATTTAGATGTAATTTAAGTAAAGTTAGAAACTAAGTTAGCTTTTATTAAAACCACAGCAAACAAACATAAGGACATAGTTATTTTTCGTGTGCAAATGTACGTGCAAAAATTATTAAAGATTTTGTACAAGAATACCTTTTTCTTATTCTCTACTCTGCCCAAAGACTCTAAGAAGATTCTTTAATACTCTTCTGGAATCTTAACTTGTCAAGTAGTCGAAAGTGGGAAGTTGGGTGACCTTGAAAAGTAGCTGAAACTAGTTAGCCGACAACGTGCGAATGCTCATTTCTTATCTGTATGCAAAGCTTTGACTTTAAATTGATGGTACCGTAACATTTTACTATATATCTGGTGTCATTTTTAGGCTTCATTTTGATACTACGCTCTAGCTGGTAGGAGATATGATGTGGGGAAGGTGGATAGGGCATGGCTTGATGTGTATATTTTTGCACGTCATTTTAATAGTACGAGGGACGTCAAGAAAGTAAATGTACTTTGACCAAAACGGACTGTGATTTCTTTGTTTTTTGATGATTGGAAACACTGAGTGATAGAGAGGGAACCTCTGTGAGCACTGCAGCAAAACGGTACTGCGTAAACTCACGTTGTAGTGTCCAGTTTCGTGAAAGATGGTAAAAAATCCCGACAAGCGCGAGCCACGAGCTGTGATCCGCTCCCTACTCGCGGAAGGAATAGCACATAACTGAATTTCTTTCGCGAATAGAAAAGGTTTACGACGAAGATTTTGTGAACCTAACGAGGTTTTAGGGAGTTTATTGGAGGCAGAACAAATATTCTTGATGGACAGAGGAATGGAAGATTTTCCATTTTGACTCAGAGCTGGTACAAACAACGAGGAAACTGTTCGTGGAGACAGCTGATTAAGAGTGGATAAAATTTCTACTATGTTTCATCAAATTTCCAGGTCTCTCTTATACGAGAAAATCACAGAAACCCTGAGACATTGGAAATGGAGCGCATATTTGGTTCCATAGCAGCTGACTGAGCTGCAAAATGAAAATCCGGTCAGTAACGCACGCGAGTTTCTTGAGCGAGTTGAACTGGAGGGTGAGAATTTTCTGAGCTCTGTCGTGACTGGAGATAAAACGTGGGTGGCTCCTTACACACCCGAAAGAAAAAGAAAGTCGTCACAGTGACGTTCCACCAATGCCCCATCTGCCAAAAAATTAGAAACCACAATTACGGGCAAAAAAATCATGGCCTCATTGTTTTGGAACCATTGAAACCATTTTGGTCGACTTTCTACAGTATGCAGAGATTATTAATGCACAGTGACACTGTGGGACCCATAAGAACTGAAAAGGAGCAATCAAAACAAACGGAGGTAAGTGCTGACGAGGAGAGAACGCTTGTTGCAGGACAACGCCCGTCCCCGCACAGCCTTTATCATCAAGGCGTTCTTCGACTCAAGTGATTGCGATGTTTTGAACCATTCCCCTGACTTGGCGTCCTCAGATTATCATCTTCTCACCTCCCCGAAGGCACACATGAGTGGAATAAACTTTTCAACCGACGAGCGGTTGCAGAAAAAGATTCTGAAGTGGGGGACGGAGCTGGTGGGAGAGTTCTTCGAGGAGAGTATGAAGGAAATTGTGCCACTGCTCACCACGTGCACTGGCCGGGATCGCGATTATGCGGAAAAATAGTCAACAAGTGTATCAATAATATCATGTAAGTTTTTCCACATCGCTCTTTCTAAAAAAGACTGAACATCTAAAAATCTATTACACGTAGTTTCTGAACGTGCCTCGTGACTGCCGTGGAGATAAGAACGAGGAACGAGGGGGGAAACAGTTTTTAATTTCCCATTAACACAATAGTGAACATGTTTGTCGAAATTTTGAACAATAACTGTAAGGGAACAGTTGAGCATTTGTTACCTGCTACCAATTATTCTACATTTGTGACTGATACTAGAGACTGCTGTCATAGTGTGCACAACGACGCACCTATTTTAGATGAAACCTGTGTCTAGTTTTTCTGAATTTTTCGTCGCGATCATTTCCTGTGAAGTATATGGAAGGCAGTAATACGTTGTTTGACTCTTGTCACAAAGTACTCTCTTGAAATTTCAACGGTGACCTACTCGGTGATGCACAGCACCTTTCTCTTAGCGCCTCCCACTTACATTTAACTACCTGCGAACGCTCTCGCGTCAGATAAACGATCCGGCGACGAAACGTGTCGGTCTTCGTTGAATGTTCACTATGCCTTCTATTAATCCTAACTGGTAACGATATCAGACTGATGAACAGTACTCAAGAATAGGTGGAACGAATGTTTTATCGTCCGATGAGGCCAATCGTTTGTGTTCCACCGGTTACTGCGTTGCGAGAGGCGTTTTTGATTGCGCGGCAAGAAAATTGAAAAAATAAGATTTTTCCCACGCGACGGCCACACCGACTTGTTCACTGTCATTGTTTCACAATTAATAGGTACCGAAAATCCACACGCACTGGAGTGTCGGTACTATCGACAGAAGTTTGCTGTGAAAGTATGGGATACTGCTCTCAATGATTTTGTGATTGAACCTACCTACTTCCTGATACGGTGATGCGATGCCCTCCCACAGTTCTCAAAATGTACTGGGAGTAGTTCTAGCGTGACGGGACGAAGGCACACTTCGCACTCGATGTTATGAACCGCATTGAACTACAGTAAATGTAGCTCCATCCTAGACTCAGGAGTTTGGTGCAGCGACTGGTCAATGAAATGTAATAATACTGGTCCAGCAGCCGTTATTCGATATTGTTTTATTAGGAAACAGTTTCGACGTTCCAGTCACGTCATCTTCAGGCATGTCGTATGAATGATACCAAGTACCACTCTTGCATGTACATAGACAAGACCCCAACATTCGTGTCTGGTTCTGTAGACATCTTAACTTCACGCAAATGTGTGCTCTTCACATATGTGGCAGTAACTGTGTGAATCTGTAGCATTTCTATCATTGCGTCCACAGCATTCACTGCCAAACGTGCCTTAGTAGTTGAGAAGGATAACATTAGCTGCCATGTACCGTAACGGATGGACTGAGGCGTAGACATACGTATTTGCCTTTATCAACATTTTTTAAACATAAATAATTCTGCATTTATTAGAAGTTGCAGCAGCTTCTCTGTTGTCATACAAAATCAATATTCTTTTCATTATCTACTTTGATTAATAATGTTAGTATTGTGTAATGCAGGCGGAGCACTTCGTGCGCCGACGTCGCGCAAGAAAATAATAGCTGAGTGAAGAGTTTCAGGCTGAATATGGAAGTCGAGTGATGGCAGGAGTCGAGTGAATGCATGGTTACAGAGGCTGCATGGTTAGGTATAAGCAAGGCCGCATGTATAGCGTCTTACTTTCTCCTTGTAAATACTTATGTACCGCGACTCTGCCATTAATGCAGAATAGAGTCTATAAACAGGTAGATGTTATACCAAGTGATTTATATAAAGTGCTTTACCAAGTATCAACATTGTTAACTGTTCAGCTTTACGCGATTTGTGGCTTTGTCCGCTTCTTAGTTCCGTTAACGTTGTTGGCATCCATGTGGTAATTATACTTTTGTTAGTAGCGTTGACCTCCTTAGTCTACTCGCTAGTAACGTCTTTCAGCCTCACATCAACAGAGCGGAACACCACGACCTGCGAGCTACTTTTCTACTGGATAAAGTAAGTGGATAATTAGAACTTCTTTTTTCTACCTTGATAAGAATACCGTTATAGCCTTTCTCACACTCTGCCTCCAGCGTACAAAACTGGACAGGTGCGTATTACCTACAGTGGTACAGTGGAGGAAATACGCAGGATGCTTGGATGGATGGGGTTAAAGGAACCAAGCAACGAGGTCTTTCTTTGTGCATCCAGCCGGAACAGGAAGGACACAAAAGACAAATCCTAGTGGACCCAGTTGTGTCCGAATATCAAGAAAACCGAGAGACAGAGGCAAGTAGACGGCAGAGAGGCGTAAAAGATTTGATACACCCAGAAAGCAGCTGGAAGCCCCAGGGACAATTTATGGGACTGGAGACACAACCTCCGCATTCGAATGATTCTTCCACTCTCTATATTACCACAAGAAAACTATTTCCATCATTGCTTCTTCGATGTACAGATGGGACAGTAGCGGTGAAAGACTATGTCCCAGTCTTACACCCTTTTTAATACGAGCACTTCGTTCTTGATCGTCCAGTCTTACTATTTCCTCTTGGCTCTTGTACGTATTGTATATTACGCTTATCTCCTTATAGCTTACCCCCATTTTTCTCAGAGTTTAGAATATCTTGCCATATTTTACATATTCGAACGCCTTTTGCAGGTCCACAAATCTTATGAACGTGTTTTTATATTTCGTTAGTCTCGTTTTCATTATCAACCACAATGTCAGAATTACCTCTCTCACGCCTTTACCTTTCCTAAAGCCCAGCTGTTCGTCATGTAACATAACCTCAGTTTTCTTTTCCATTCTTCTGTATATTATTTTTGTCAGCAACTCGAGTGGGTGAAATGTTAAGCTGATAGTCGGATAATTCTCACGCTTGTCAGCTCTTGCAGTCTTCGGAGTTGTATGGATGATGTTTTTCCGAAACTCATATGGTACGTGGCCAGAGTCTTGCAATCTACACATTCTTTTCTTAAGTCCTCCGTAGCTCTCTTCTAAAACGAGTCCTGTTTTTTCTTCTGAGACAAATTTTCCCCCTTAGAGGCTTTCATTATACTGTTTCAGCTATCCGCTCTCTCCCCTGCATTTAACAGTGGTATTCCCTTTTCGCTCTTAATGCTATCACCCTTCCTTTTCTTCACATTTTTCATACAGCCATTTCTTCTTAGCTTCCCTGCACTTCCTGTTTATTTCATTCCTCAGCGACTTGTATTTCTGTATTCCTGAATTTCCCTGAATATTTTTGTACTTCCCTCTTTCATCGATCAATTGAAGTATTTCTTCTTTTGTCCATGGTTTTTTCACAGCTACCATCTTTGTACCTACGTTTTTATTTTAAACAACTATGATTGCTCCTTTTAGAGACGTCCATTCCTCTTCAACTGTACTGCCTCCTGTGCTGTTCCTTATTGCCGTATCTATGGCCTTAGAGAACTTCGAGCGTATATCATCATTCCTTAGTACCTCCGTGTCCCACTTCTTTGGGTATTGATTCTTCCTGATTAATCTCTTGAAGTTCAGCCTACTCTTTGTCACTACTACGTTGTAATCTGAGTCTTGGTCACGTCTTACAATCCAATATCTGGTTTCGGAATCTGTGTCTGACCATGTTCCATTTTCACCCCGTCTTTTTCATATATACATCCTCCTCTTGTGATTCTTGAACAGAGTATTGGCTACTAACTGAAATTTACTGCAGAAGTCAAATAATCTATCTCCTCTCCTATACCTTGTCCCAAGCCCATATTCTGCTGCAACCTTTTCTTCTACTCCTTCACCTAACTCTGCATTCTTGTCCCCAATTACTATTAGATTTTCATCTCTCTTCTATATGCTCATACACTTTCTCTACCTCTTCATCTTCAGCTTGCGACGTGGCATGTATACGCGAACTATCGTGGTCTGTGTTGGTTTGCTGTCGATTCGGATGAGAACAACCCTATCACTGAACTGTTCACGGTAAGATACTGTCGCCCCTATCTAACTATTCATAACGAATCCTACTGCCGTTCTACCATTTTCTGCTGCTGTTGATACTACTCTATACTAATCTGACCGGAAATCTTTATCTTCTTTCCATTTCACTTCACTGGCCCCTACTACATAGACGGTGAGCCTTTGTGTTTCCCTTTTAAGATTTTCTAGCTTCCCTACGACGTTCAAGCTTCTAACGTTCCAAGCTCCGAGTCGCAGAATGTTATCCTTTCGTTGGTTATTTTCTCATGGTCACCTCGCCCTTGGCAGTCATCTCCCGGAGATCAGCATGGGGGACTATCCCGGAATCTGTTTCCAATCAGGGGATCATAATGACACTTCGATGAATTACTGGCCATGTGTCCTGTGGATACATATTACATGTTTTTAATGCAGTGGTTTCCATTGTATGGCCTCATATACTGTTGATAATGGCAAGAATGTGACGTTAGCAATCCACTGACAAGTGTTTAAGCATTTGGATAGGAATGTAGTCTGGCCCTGGAGCTTTGTGAGGGCAAAGAACTGAGAAATTCCCACTTAATGAACGGAGCCGTCTAAGGTTCCCGGCCACGTAAAGGAAGTAGCTCTAGCCGCTGTTCGAGGACACGAAATGCACGCTGGTAATTGACAAACTCACAGGATCGATCACAATGAAAAGCAATATGTTCGGCAACAGCGTCTGGATCACTGCAGACATTACCATTGGATTACGAAAGACGCTAGGACAGTGGTTATGATGAACATTGAATCTAGTTTCCAGCCGGTTGCAAAGGTTAATAATTACAAATAATTAGCGCCCAGAGCAGTAATAGTGCGCCGTAAATCCTACTCAGATCCTAAATTAAAAAAATTAGAATTAATTGTTGCCACATAAATTATTTTGTTTTCTTTCAATATAATCGTTCTCGCACACGTTGTCGACCCAGTGACCCGGAATGAATATTTCTGAAGTCACTAACTGCCCCTGCGTCTCGGAAACTACCCTCGTGACGACTTGGCCTGTCGGTTTTGCAGCCACACCGCACTTAGCACCAATAGCGGCTATGCAGCGGCTTGGCTTTGCACACGCGCAGGCAGCGGCCTCCCGGCACAGACAAGAGCAGCCGCCGCCGCCGCCGGACAATGAGCGAGCAACCCTCACCCCAATAAGCCGCATCTGTCGCAGGCCGGCCCATTTCACGCGCCGCCGCGCCCCAAAAGACGCCAAATTAATTTTCCGTCTCATCTGGCGCCGCGCGATCGGCTCCGATTCCTGCCCGCGATTGAGATTTACTCTCCGGAGCACTATTGGCGCTGCTGCTGAAAAGAAATAGTTGTGAGAGCTAGCGCGGGTGCCGCCCCGCTGGGACGCGCTGCAGGCTTGTCGATTGTGCGCGCGCACCCTTGCAGCCCCAGCGCGATCGGGCCGATCACCGCTCGAGCCGGTGCTCCTTTTGTTCGTCGCCTGTTTCTGATGCCCGGCTACATTCGAGAGCCCCTCTGTTATTCGGAATGGAGCCCGCCTTATTACGCTCCTCAATCCTGTTTGTTCCGTTTTGTGTTTGGCACTTGGGAAGCATCCCCGATCCGAATGTAATTCCGGGTGCCGCAGTGCGAAAAGAAACTTTAATTTATTCATCCGTTGCCTTGAGCTCGAGTGTGCAGCCTTTCGTTAGGAGTGAGCGCACAGAATGAGATGGAGGCCAGTGCACCCCTCTCCGTGCTTTTGTTCCACGGTGCAGCTACCAATTCTGGGTGGTTGCGAAGCTGTAACACGCCGATAGCACAATGCGGGTCTTAGGTTTTACATTGGAAACGCATACGTAACTAGTAAGGATGAAGCACAGTTATTCATAAAAAACTAAAAAAAAGGTAGCACTGATAGAACTTGAATGACACATAAAGAAATCGCAAGAAAAGAAAAATTCACGCTCATAACGTACTACTACTTTCTGTTTCATGTAATAGAATACGGATCAAACAAGGCTGACAGTTACACATAAATTAACACTAACGTGTCTATTAAAAGTGAAAGGATTTCCAACAGGGCTTCTGCAAATTATTGGCTCTGAGCACTATGCGACTTAACTTCTGAGGTCATTAGTCGCCTAGAACGTAGAACTAATTAAACCTAACTAACCTAAGGACATCACACACATCCATGCCCGAGGCAAGATTCGAACCTGCGACCGTAGCGGTCGCTCGGTTCCAGACTGTAGTGCCTAGAACCGCACTGCCACACCAGGCGGCTGCAAATTATTAAAATATACATTGTCCTGCATAATTTGACTACGCCAAATAACATGCATGTAGCCATATCATACACATAGCGTGAGTCAGCTCTATGACAAGGCCGTTCGCAGAATGAGGGCGACTTCTAATGCCCGAAGTCTTCGGCCGGCAATGTTGATTAATCATAATTTAAGTGGTGGTGGGTTTCGAACCCGGGACCGAAAACTTTTTAATTCTAGTCAAAGTCGCTACACGAAGACCACGGGTACACGTCTGCCACTCTTTCAGATAGGCTTCATGCAACCTGCACCGCCGCCAAAAACCACGTGCAAGATTTTCGTATTTTCTCGCTGGCTAAGCACAAACTTACAGAAAAAAATGTACACGAAATGTAATGGAGTTAAAATTTTGCTGTGGGATATGTTTCCTCTACAGGTCACTACTTCCTAGTTATAAAAAAAACCCGTTTGAAAGTAACTTTCGTACGTTTTTCTTTAATAATTGGAAAACTAGTGCCTCTAGCGAGAACGTATCCCAGTACAAAACTGAGGTACATTAAATTTCTTACGGAAGGTCCTGTTCATAATTTCTGTAGGACTAACAGTTTGCACACACCGTGCGAGAGAATACGAAAAACTTCATATGGGGTACTGAAGCCGTTGCGAGTTGCACGAAACTCATTGGTAGGGGCTGCTGAATCTCGCTGTTATGTAACTGCGTTATATAGGGTGGCTCACGAGAAACCGACACCCAGTACACACTGCTCGCCAGTTGCACATGAATTGCTGCTCGCCACAACTAGATACAACAACAGATAGATAAACATGCAATAATTAGAAAATATAGAAAGAACAAATAAGCTAATGTAAATTTCTGTATCTACTGAACTAATCTTGTCTTTTACACTACACTACATTAGGGACTGAAAATGACCTCATTATGTTTTAATGCACTTTTGCCCAAAGGCTGACATGGTAATATAAACTTTGCCCAATTCTGCCGCACCAATTGCCAAATTTCATTACGAATATTGTTATCCAAGTCTTCAAAAGTTATTGGGCTGCTTGCGTACAGTTTTCCCTTTGGACGGCCCCACAAAATAAAAGTCACAAACGATTGGGTCCGGAGAAGTCAGGGCTCACAGTCCTTTGCTGACAGTCTTTTCTTCTGTGACTTTTTCATGAATTCTTGGGACTGACACGCGTGAAGTGTGACAGGTCGCCCCCATGGTGTTAGAAAATAGCGTACGTACTATCATGGGGTTCCAATGAGCACAAAATTTCTCAAAGACACGCACATACACGGCAGTTTTACTCTTGTTACAGAAACATGGGACTCACAGTCTAACTTGCCAACACGACGTACCACACCCTGATTTTTTCACCGTGTAGTGGCTCATCATTAATCGTATTAGGATTGTTTCTTGGTCTCTAGGGGTGTCCTGCGAGTTTACGTGTCCTGTCAGTCGGAAAGAGACTTTATCACTCAAGAAATACAACAGCAGGTTCAACATCCTGTTCTCAGTTATTTGACTTAGCGACATATAGTAATTCAGACGTTTATGCCTTACCTCCTTCAGCCCTTCGACACATGCCATTTTGTAGGGCTTCATCCTTACATGGTGCAAAAAATTTACTAGGGGCCGGTTTTTCGTGCGTCACCCTGTATATGTTGTTGCTGTTGTGGTCTTCAGTCCTGCGACTGGTTTAATGCAGCTCTCCATGCTACTCTATCCTGTGCAAGCTTCTTCATCTCCCAGTACCTACTGCAACACACATCCTTCTGAATCTGCTTAGTGTATTCATCTCTTGGTCTCCCTCTACGAATTTCACCCTCCACGCAGCCCTCCAATACTAAATCTGTGATCCCTTGATGTCTCAGAACATGTCCTACCAACCGGTCCCTTCTTCTAGTCAAGTTGTGCCACAGATTTCTCTTCTCCCTAATTCTATTCAATACCTCCTCATTAGTTATGTAATCTACCCATCTAGTCTTCAACATTCTTCTGTAGTACCACATTTCGAAAGCTTCTTTTCTCTTCTTGTCCAAACTATTTATCGTCCACGTTTCACTTCCATACATGGCTACACTCCATACAAATACTTTCAGAAACGACTTCCTGACATTTAAATCTATACTCGACGTTAACAAATTTCTCTTCTTCAGAAACGCTTTTCTTGCCATTCCCAGTCTACATTTTATACCCTCCCTACTTCGACCATCATCAATTACTTTGCTCCCCAAATAGGAATACTCCTTAACTACTTTAAGTGTCTCATTTCCTAATCTAATACTCTCAGAATCACCCGATTTAATTCGACTACATTCCATTATCCTCGTTTTGCTTTTGTTGATGTTCATCTTATACCCTCCTTTCAAGACACTGTCCATTCCGTTCAACTGCTCTTCCAAGTCCTTTGCTGTCTCTGACAGAATTACAATGACATCGGCGAACCTCAAAGTTTTTATAGCTTCCCTTGGATTTTAATACCTACTCTCAATTTTTCATTTGTTTCCTTCACTGCTTGCTCAATATACAGATTGAATAAGATCGGGGAGAGGCTACGACCCTTTCTCACTCCCTTCCCAACCACTGCTTCCCTTTCATACCCCTCGACTCTTATAACTGCCATCTGGTATCTGTACAAATTGTAAATAGCCTTTCGTTCCCTGTATTTTACCCCTGCCACCTTCAGAATTTGAAAGAGAGTATTCCAGTCAACATTGTCAAAAGCTTTCTCCAAGTCTACAAATGCTAGAAACGTAGGTTTGCCTTTCCTTAATCTAGCTTCTAAGATAAGTCGTAAGGTCAGTATTGCCTCACGTGTTCCAATATTTCTATGGAATCCAAACTGATCTTCCCCGAGGTCGGCTTCCACTAGTTTTTCCATTCGTCTGTAAAGAATTCGCGTTAGTATTTTGCAGCTGTTACTTATTAAACTGATAGTTCGGTAATTTTCACATCTGTCAACACCTGCTTTCTTTGGGATTGGAATTATTATGTTCTTCTTGAAGTCTGAGGGTATTTCGCCTGTCTCATAGATCTTGCTCACCAGATGGTAGAGTTTTGTCAGGACTGGCTCTCCCAAGGCCGTCAGTAGTTCTAATGGAATGTTGTCTACTCCCGGGGCCTTGTTTCGACTCAGGTCTTTCAGTGCTCTGTCAAACTCTTCACGCAGTATCATATCTCCCATTTCATCTTCATCTACATCCTCTGGCATTTCCATAATATTGTCCTCAAGTACATCGCCCTTGTAAAGACGCTCTATATACTCCTTCCACCTTTCTGCTTTCCCTTCTTTGCTTAGAACTGGGTTTCCATCTGAGCTCTAGATATTCATACACGTAGTTTCTTTTCTCCAAAGGTCTCTGTAATTTTCCTGTAGGCAGTATCTATCTTACACCTAGTGAGATAAGCCTCTACATCCTTACATTTGTCCTCTAGCCATGCCTTCTTAGCCATTTTGCACTTCCTGTACATCTCATTTTTGAGACGTTTGTATTCTTTTTTGCCTGCTTCATTTACTGCATTCTTATATTTTCTCCTTTCATCAATTAAATTCAATATTTCTTCTGTTACCCAAGGACTTCTACTAGTCCTCGTCTTTTTACCTACTTGATCCTCTTACCGAGCGAGGTGGCGCAGTGGTTAGCACACTGGATTCGCATTCGGGAGGACGACGGTTCAATCCCGTCTCCAGCCATCCTGATTTAGGTTTTCCGTGATTTCCCTAATTCGTCTCAGGCAAATGCCGGGATGGTTTCTTTGTAAGGGCACGGCCGATTTCCTTCCCAATCCTTCCCTAACCCGAGCTTGCGCTCCGTCTCTAATGACCTCGTTGTCGGCGGGACGTTAAACACTAAGCACCACCACCACTTGATCCTCTGCTGCCTTCACTACTTCATCCCTCAGAGCTACCCATTCTTCTTCTACTTTATTTCTTTCCCTCATTCTTGTCAATCGTTCCCTAATGCTCTCCCTGAAGCTGTCTACAACCTCTGGTTCTTTCAGTTTATCCAGGTCCCATCTCTCCAATTTTGCACTTTTTCGCAGTTTCTTCAGTTTTAATCTACTGTTCATAACCAATAGATTGTGGTCAGAGTCCACATCTGCCCCTGGAAATCTCTTAAGTTTAAAACCTGGTTCCTAAATCTCTGTCTTACTGTTATATAATCTGTCTGATACCTTTTAGTATCTCCAGGGTTCTTCCATATATACAACCTTCTTTCATGATTCTTAAATCAAGTGATAGCTATGATTAAGTTATGCTCTGCGCAAAATTCTACCAGGCGGCTTCCTCTTTCATTTCTTAGCCCCAATCCATATTCACCTACTATGTTTCCTTCTCTCCCTTTTCCTACACTCGAATTCCAGTCACCCATGACTATTAAATTTACGTCTCCTTTCACTACCTGAATAATTTCTTTTATCTCATCATACATTTCATCAATTTCTTCGTCATCTGCAGAGCTAGTTGGCATATAAACTTATACTACTGTCGTAGGCGTGGGCTTCGTGTCTATCTTGGCCACAATAATGCGTTCACTATGCTGTTTGTAGTAGCTTACCCGTACTCCTAATTTTTATTCATTATTAAACCTACTCCTGCATTATCCCAATTTGATTTTGTATTTATTACCCTGTATTCACCTGACCAAAAGTCTTGTTCCTCCTGCCACCGAAATTCACTAATTCCCACAAAAAATAGCTTTAACCTATCCATTTCCCTTTTTAAATTTTCTGACCTACCTGCCCGATTAAGGGATCTGACATTCCACGCTCGGATCCGTAGAACGCCAGTTTTCTTTCTCCTGATAACAACGTCCTCTTGAGTAGTCCCCGCCCGGAGATCCGAATGGGGGACTATTTTCCATCCGGAATATTTTACCCAAGAGGACGCCATCATCATTTAATCATACAGTAAAGCTGTATGCCCTCGGGAAAAATTACGGCCGTAGTTTCCCCTTGCTTTCAGACGTTCGCAGTACCAGAACAGCAAGGCCATTTTGGTTAGTGTTACAAGGCCTGATCAGTCAATCATCCAGACTGTTGCCCCTGCAACTGCTGAAAAGGCTGCTGCCCCTCGTCAGGAACCACACGTTTGTCTGGCCTCTCAACAGATACCCCTCCGTTGTGGTTGCACCTACGGTACGGCTATCTGTATCGTTGAGGCACGCAAGCCTCCCCACCAACGGCAAGGTCCATGGTTCATGTGGGGGACCCTGTATATAAGAATGCATAATTGCAATTGCTGATTTGTTAACTTACATTCTCCATAGATTAGTAGTATTCTTTTCTCTGCGTTGGTGTGGATTGTACTCAACACAAGCCTTCAACTGAAGAAGATTCACGAACTAACGAATGTAACTTACATTTCCCTTGTGTTTTCATTTGTTTGCTGCCCATTTCTGCAAGTAGACGGTATACATTACCCTGGATAAATACGCTGTGTGCAAATACTACACGAGAGTCAAAGATAATTTCGTAGTACACTTTGAATAACGTCAAATTTATGTAAATGGTATAATGTGACACTTGTTTAAATAGGTCTTGTTAATTTCCCACTGGCAACTAAAGAACATTTGCTTGATACATATTTTGTTTTCCCTCTGGGCAAGAGATTATTTGAAGTGGCCTAGATAAACGGGACACTCTGTATACCGCAAAGGATCTGAACTGGGTCCAATCGTTAGCCTTGATCTTGTGCTAAGAAGTTAAAATGAATTATATATATATAGGTCATACGTTTTGAATGGATGAGACTAGTGCCGCTTCACATTTCTTACTTTTTCTAGCTTCTTCTACATCATTAAAGAGTTCGTTTACGGTGGGTCGTAAAACCGATTTCCTTCGCCCTCAGAACAACCACAGTCTATGAAAATGAACTTTCTTGCATTAGGTATGCCTTCTATGCCTTCTACCCAGTGATAGAGAAGACGGCAAAGGCAGTTTAGCGGGAAATGGTTTCATTCACACCAGATGAGTAAAGCAAGAATTACTTGAAATTAATAATTAATGAATTTATCTAATCGCTGCTTTTTAGTGTGTAGCCCTTGAGCGAGTGTGGCAGAAGACGAATGTTGCTACAGTCACATACTATGGAGGACAGATACAGAGTTGCCCCACAGCCCATCATAGCTCGATAAACTTTTGTTTTGGTGACATCCAACATTCACTGTTCTTCTTGCAGGGCAGATTCATGAATGTATATGTATAGGATTACAATAAATGGTTGCATGGTAGTCTACTACGAGACTGCATCAAATCTCATTATGATAAAAATAATTATAGACGCTAAAATAGATGAACACTGGAGACAAAGGAGCGAGTTTCAGTGGTAAACTTCAAGTAATAGATTTAGTTATTTGATTATGATCCGTATCATCAACAAAGGAACAAAATATGTTTAGTAACGCACATGGTCGAAATGAGAAGTTATGCGTCACTTTAGCAGCTTCCACTTAACAGAGATAGAGGTACCAATTCCTTAATACAAATGACAATTCTTCCATCATAAGGACGGTTAAACATTAAAGTACCGTCTTATAATGCTAACGTCAAATACGTTCCAACATTATAGATTAGCTGTGGTCAAAAATATACATACCTTAGAATGGTTTCAATCACAATGAAACTCGATTGGAAGTAAAATAATTTTGTTTGTGAATGAGCCCGCTTCGAGATAAACAGAGTAGATATAGATGCCGGTTGCTCTCCATTATGTCTGTGGTTACTCAATTCTACTTCTGTAAGCGTTTTTCCTCCCCCTGAACAGAGCTGTTTCTACGTTTCCCTGCCGGCCGATGTGGCCGAGCGGTTCTAGACGCTTCAGTCTGGAAACGCGCGACTGCTACGGTCGCAGGTTCTAATCGTGCCTCGGGCATGGATGTGTGTGATGTCCTTGGGTTAGTCAGATTTAAGTAGTCTAAGTTCTATGGGACGGATGACCTCAGATGTTAAGTCCCATAGTGCTCAGAGCCATTTGAACAATTTTTTTTTTTTTTGTCTTTCCCTACAGCGTTTTCTCCGTATAACTGCTGAATTTTAGAAATAAATATTTCCTTATTATGACTGCATCTTTCTGTGATCCTTACAAATTGATGAACCTGCTTTTTATATCCCACAAAAATTAGTAGGATTTACCTATTCCTCGGCTACCATGTTTTGATCCCATTTTCTAATTTCAATGTACGGTTTTATCTCCTTTGTTGTCTATTAACAACTACTGGATCAATATGTATTTAGTTCCCACAAATTTTTGTACAATTCTCCTTTTGCTTCCTCAAATCTCCTAATACACACTATTCTGTTCAAAATTAATGTCTTGAATTGTATCGCCGCTCTATTTTGAAGGTGCACTGCTAATGACTTAGGTCGTGAGTCTCTTATGTCTGTTTTACTTTTAATACATCTCCAGTTGTAAAAAAAAAAAAGAAAGACACACATTGCATTTTCTTTTGTAGATCTTGCTGCTTGTGAAGGCATTATCTGCATTCTTTGTTTGCTGTTCGTTCAGTGATTACACCTACCAAAAAAAAAAAAGAGTATATATTACATGTTCTGATGAGGATTTTTTTGCATGGTTGGTGAAATATATTCGATTTCCTAATATTTCCCGTCAGTTTAGAGAACAGGAATCGAAATATCGGGTTATACACTTCTTTAAAAACAGTACATTATTTATCATCTGAGGTAAACTTATGTTTCAGCCACGAAAAATAAAGCTTTATGAGCATTGCGTTAAAGATTGGTACAGCTAGTTCATTACGCTATCAAAATGCCTCTGGCGAACAGATGATGACAGTAAGGTAGACGAAAAGCGTATTCAGGTATAAGCTACGTTGGATGATAGGCACGTATCACCTCGAGTTAGTAAAAACTACTATGTTTTCCTAGGTTAACCTTGTTCGTTATGGTTCTACACAGTGCAAAGGTCTTTACAGGAAGTTGCTAACCAGAACAGCTCAATACTTGATATTCTCTTCTAAGACGTATTGCTTTCTTTCAAGGTAGCCTGTTATCACTATTAGTCAGTTTTAAGAGCTCTCTTTCAGGTCTCAGATACGTAAGACGGAAATAGAAATAAGATTTTTATTATGTTTAGTTACTAGTAGAAAACAGACGCTAGCAAAATTGTGCTCCGAGGGATGCATGCCTTTGAGCAAGATGCACTGTGGTCACCGAATAAGTTAAAATACACTCTAAGAAGTAAAAAGGAGGAGGAAAAAACTGCGAACCAAGAAGGTATTATCTAAATGGGACGAAAATAGGTAGATGTGACGTATATTTACAAACAAACAAATGATTATAATATCAGAGAAATTGGATGATTTATTGAAGAGTAAGAACTTCGCCAACTGAGCTAGTGAATAATGCTTTGGTTCATCTCTGTCCCTTACACATGCCGCTATTCGGCATGGCATTGACTGACTGATGTTGGTTGTCCTTCTGAGGGATATAGTGCCATCTTTTATCCAATTGGCGCGTTGGACTGTCAAAATCACGAAATGGTTGGAGGGCCCTGCTCATAATGCCCAAAACGTAGTCAATTGCCAATAGATCCGGCGGCCTTGCTGAAATGAAGGGCAGGGAATAAAATTTTCGGTGGTGGTTCCCGTTTCGAATTGAGCCCCAAGGATCAGCGAAGACGTGTCTGGAGACGCCACGGACAACTGTGGGACCAACCTGGCTGTCATCCATCACCTGGCCCGACACCACGGGGTTGTGGTCTGGGGTGCCATTTGTTTCCATGGCACGACCCCTTATGTTGGTCATCCAAGACGCCCTTTCAGCAGAGCGGTACGTCGATAATATAATACGCCCCGTTTCGTTGCCCTTCATAGCAAGCCATTCTGGGCCTACATTTCAGGAAGATAATGCCCGTGTACACACTGCGAGAGTATCTATTACTTGTCTTTGTGCTTGCCAATCCGTACTTTGGCCAGCAAGTTCGCTGGATCTCTCCCCAAATGAGAAACGTTTGGAACATTATGGGGAGGCCTCCGCAGCTAGTTCGAGATTTTGACGATTTAACGCACCAGTTGAACAGAATTTGGCACGATGTCCCTCACGAGGAATCCATAAATTTTATCAAACAATGCCAGGCCGGACAACGGCTTCCACAAGAGCCAAAAATGGGGCCAATTATTGACTTTCTCTATATGTGAACCTCTTTCTCTTGAATGTATCATCTATTTTCTCTGAAACTATGTCATTTATTTGTCTGCACATGTACATCACATCTAACGATTTCTACCCATTCGGATAATTGCTTTATGATGCCCATTTTTTATGTCTTAGAGTTTGTGTTACTATATAACACACAGGGACATTGTAATTTTAATCTTATATTAGTTTCGGCAGCAGATCTAGCATAAATCTTGCGTAAATGGATTATGTACATTATTTGACAGTGAAATCACGGTTTCTCAATAAGACATTGAAGATAAAATGCCATGATAGTATCGGTAATGCTAAAACTGCGACTTCACGGTTCTTACACAAAATTGCTTATATTCATGTCAATAGAGATGCAACAGGAAGAGAAGGTGTATTAAGTTTGAAACTAATGTTTTCAAAAGAGTCAGAAACTATAAATATGTACATTTCCTACCTTATGGATGAAAAGCGAACCATTCATGATAATTCAGTACGAATAATAACTTTGCAGCGTATAAACGGTTTATAGACTCATCAAACAATATTTTCCAAGAATTAGCTCTTCATTCCAGTGCCCATGAGAAAGCATATTTCGTTTCCATCACTTACCTAAGCCAGTGATGTTTATACTACAGAAATAACAGTCTTCAATAAAAATAGACTTTCAAAAGAAAATTGTGGGGTACCTCACTTATCTAACAGAAATTAACCTTTTGAAACTAGGTATTAATGTTCACAGATCAGCGCTACATCAGATATAGGGATGAACTATATATGTGCAACAACAGGAAAGCCATCTACGATGATGTTATATTGGAAACCACTATTAAACTTGTCTAAAATGTATTGAACTATAGTACGACAATCGGATGAGTCTCTTTCTTTGCTACTGGTTACTCTTCGCTAGAAGACATGAGTGTCAAATTTTGGGTCGTTATGGATGAGTAATCTTTCTGGTTTAGCCTATTGCTTGTACAAATACCAAGGCTAACACGAAAGCTCTAAATCGAATCCCTTAGTTGAGGTTTCAGGTAGGTATGTCACATTTACCCCGTAGGCTTTTTTAAGTTTTGGATGAATGTGGTGACAACGATAGCACGTAATTATGACCAATGGCTGCTTATGTAACCTTGGTTGCTGATTCACGAGCGACAGTTATCAGCAGTCTGCAACCGCAGCCGCCAGCACTGTGCAACCGAGGCCATTGCTAGCACAGAGGGAGAACGCTTACATGGCTGGGGATCGCGTGCGTGGAGCAGCGATATCCTCTAAACGAGCAGCTCGCGATAAGGCGGCTTTCCGGCGGCCACACTAACATACCGGGTGTTAACACGCTCGTTACTCGTGCGCGTGTTTTACCACCTGCAGTCCCGAGCAAACTGTAAATGTCCATCACTTACACGAACAAAAAGTTTGATATCTGACGCGTAAATAATTACATAACTTACTATCCTTTTGAAAACTATGCATCTGCCTGGGACACACATGGAAACACAAAAATTGTAACCATTTACGTCCGTTCAATAATTTCGTTGACGAACGATTTGAATGAAATGTTCAATCTGATGAATCGGATAATAACTGTCCACCAGGATGAACCCTTGATGGCGTTATGTGACCAATGCGATAACGTTACACACTTCTGGCACATGTAAGCGTTCAGGTTTCTGTCTTACTGGGTGGCGGTATGATGGTTTTTACATTAATCTACTAGCTAAGTATACGTCGCTGTGCTGGTATGCTTTACTTCAGTTCTATTGGTCCGTATTCACCTATCACCTCTCTCTATCCCTCTCCTCCGCCTCCTCTCTGTCCATCACCTTCTCCCCCTTCTCTTTGTCCACTTTCTTTATCCCCCATTCTCTGTTCATCTCTTCTTGCCCATCTCTGCATCTGCTACTCCCCTCTCTCTCTCTGACCGTCTTCTCCACCCCATCTCTCTGTCCAACTCCTATGCCCAGCTGATTTTCCTGTCCATCTCCATTTCCATTAGTTGCCTTTCTCCTGCTCCTCTCTCTCTCTCTCTCTCTCTCTCTCTCTCTCTCTCTCTCTGGCCATCTCCTCTTTCCCTCGTATCCCCTGAACTACTTGTCACATAATAATATAATTTTGTACGCACATTCAGAGGCTTAAGTGGGTACTGTCTGCTAAATATGGGTCCAACTGATTTAGTAGGAAATAATAAATTTGAACATCATGACGTCACGTCTGACGTGGCAGTTTTACTGCAAGTACAACAAAAATGTAGTAAGCGATAAACTTTTTTCCATTCATCATTTTTTGCGAGGGTAGTCAGGGAAAAAATGTTTTGTTATTTGTTGCAAGTCATTCAGTGCTCTCATTCTCAAACAGTGCATAGCGGCCATCGTCCCTGTACATGCAATAAATAGTATGGCAGTATGGAGTAAACAAACTGAAGACTGTATAAGCGTGGTATTCACTACTCTGAATCGTATCACGTAGTACATATCAACGAATAAAAATACTGTAACAAATATCATGAAGTTCAAAAGTTAAAGAGAAGCATTTTCAGAGAGTAAGTATTTTTCTCTAATTCCCGTGATATTCTTCAAATCAATAACTATTTGCACTACACTTTTTCTAAAGTAGTTTACGTTCTTTCTCATGGTTCATACTATCTCCTTACCAGATTTCATCGAAACCGTTAAGCATTTTCGCAATTACAAATTCAAACGTCATGCGTGATGCAGCGGTTTTTCACGACTCTTTGTATTTATGACGTTAAAAATTCTGAATTACGTGTATAAATTTACAAGTGCCTTGGAAGATGTGTGTCAACAACGTGTGCAAAAGATGTCGAGGATGCAGTTAGCAGTAAAGAAGTAATAAATTAAAATGTGTGCTTACTGCGATAATGAACAACGAAAATTTAGTAAGCGATAAACTTTTTCCTTTTATAATTTTTCGGTGGTTGGCAGGGAAAAAAAGTTTCGAGAGATTCGATATAATGGATAAAGTTTGTTGCACATCACAAAAAATCCATCGTCCTCGAATACTGGATGAATAAAATCTGGTTATTCGCGCGTCGTGGCCTACACCTCTTTTTCCCCCACACCAAATCCCTTGAATAGTAAGTGAAATCGGTGCAGTGGAGGAGACGTAGATCATACATACATAAATATATACATTTATGTTTTATGTAGACATGAATTTTTACAGTGATCCGATTTTGATGAAACGAAGCCTTTACGGCACCCCACGCTCTACTCAAGTTACCTGCGAAAAACCCACGAAAAGTCTTCTAGTAGTCTTAGAGATTAGCGTGTTTAAGGACACATAGACTCGACGGTTTTACCGATTTTTTTAGTATTCTGTTGCTTGTAAAACTATGCAGCCGACAGATTATGCCTTACGAAGGTTTTTTTAACCAATTAATCAGTGGTGGATATTTAAAACACCGAGTTGATTCCCGTCTCAGAATATTAAAGAGCTAATAACGAAATCAATATGGACCCATGGGTTATTGAACACAAAGGGGGGGGGGGGGGGGGTCATAGCTCCCAAATCCTACAAAAATAAACGAAAAATATATCTATTAAAAAAAGTAGATAAAGTAAAGTCCCCACTCCTTCCAAATTAAATGTGTAGGTATAGGCCAGAGGTAGATCGAATTCAAAGAAATAGTTTTGACAACAATTGGGAGGTTTATACCAAATAAATTAACAAACGACGGAGCTGATTCACCATGACGCACAAAACAGGTCAGAACATTGTTGCAAAAACAACGAAAAGAAGCATAGGAAGTTTAAGCGAACGCGAAATCCCTAAGAACAGCGATCTTTAAAGAAGCGCGAAATTTAGCGTGGACTTAAATGCGAGATAATTATAATAGTTTCCACAACGAAAGCTTTTCTCTAAACCTGGCATAAAATCCAAAGACATTCGGGTCGTATGTAAAGTATGACAGCGGCAAGAAAGTAAATGTCTTTTCTGCGCGATAGCAATGGAGATACTATCGATGAGCTTGCTGCCAAAGCAGAGTTACTAGAAATAGTCTTCTGAAAATCCTTCAACAAAGAGGTCGGAAAAAGATGATTTTAGACTAGGGACGCGTCGTTGTAACGGTACGCAGGGCCATGTTTCGGCAAAATACGTCCCTTATTTAAGAATCAGAATCAAGAGCAGCTGCCAACATGAGTAATTTAGAAGTACATATTCTCTAAGTAATGAAACCGCTTAAAACACTTAATAAAGTTAAGCTTTCCGGTCCAGATTGTATACCAATGCAATAGCTCCATACTTAACAATTAGATACAACCACTCAGTCGACGAAAGGTCGGTACCAAAATACTGGAAAGTTGAAGGGGTTGCAAGTCGCTACTTGCTTCGATCGTAAATATAAGGTCGATTGATGCTAAATGCTATTATATTTACACAAAGAAAAGTATTATATTGGGTCAATAACCTAAAAATAACGAACTACAGTCTTCAATTTTTATATATGAAACTAATGAATTTACTCATGGCACTTTTGTTGCTTATGACCTTGAATTTTTGGTGTATCATGCATCACCACAATAAAATAAAAACAGTGAATATTTGAGGGAGTGTGAATGAGAACAGTAGCGTATTCAAGTTTACGAAAATAATGACAAGTTTTATTAATTCTTTTATAGCTACACACACTGTGAGGCGCAATTCTGTTCAGCTGGAATCAACTATGAGCAAGTACACCATAAATTTTGGTCCACGGAGAACAGGGAACTGTGAATATCATTTTATAACTGTTCGATAGTACAGCGATACTTTACCCTTTCATCTCGATTCAGACGGCAGCAGCAATCAGCGCGTTTTGCCAGCGAGGAGCAGCGCACTGCGGCAGCTGTAGAGTTTCCACCCATACACGAAAATTTGCAAACTACGCGGAGTGGCGTTCTGAACGCGGGAAACTTTACTATCAGAGGCCTGAAATCCCGGCTGATTTCAGTGTGGGGTGCACCCGTCCGTAGGTCCAACCAAGCCAACTTGACTTACAATCACGATGGAGTTTGCTAGAAATATCAAACATCAGACAGCCGACTCAAGACGAACAAGTCCACCCTCGTGTTACACGATATGTCCGAGATGATGTGCAGTTCCACTGTTGGTACAGCTGGAAACTGCCACTGGCTCTTAGTCCAAAACAAATTGCAGACCACAAGTTCCATCCATTACGGAAAGACGTAAAGTTCTCCACCAGGACCAAACAATGGCAAAAAATCAGAACCACTTCCCACCTATTCTCGGTACGGGAGCAGTATTAGTAAAAACGAAACTGCCTCCGCATTGTACAAACGAAACGAACCATCCTCCACTCACTGAATCCCACTTGAATGTTCTGTTGGCCATATACAGCACCAGGGTTCTCACACTGGGGGGAGCATAACCAGAGAGAAGCCAATAAGCGATTCAGAAGCTTTCTTGTCTGAAAAAGGACGATTTTAGACTAGGGAGGCGTCGTTGTCATGGTACGCATGACTATGTTTCGTCAAAATATGTCCTTCATTTACCGAGAGATCTAATTTTTACAGACCGACCATTTAGAATTTTTAAAAGAAGGCTGATAAGCTTCCCAGGCAGTCTTGTCCATGACAAGTAAGTTTTTCCCCCTCGTTAAAAGAAGCTGGCGACTATCTGGCGTCAGTGGAGTTACAGTCTTACCTCCACTAAACACGTGTATGAGCCTCTGGGTCTGTAACGTCCCAGCTTCTAATAAGAGAATGCCCACTGTTTACACAAAAGCTCAGATTACAGTAATATCTCTTACATGGCTTCCACCACCCTCTTTCCACCAACTGGCCACTTTCACTACAGACTGTTGCCCGGCCCAGGTAAAATGTTTTGTGAACCGGTGCTCTGGTGCTTTAACCATAAGTGGAAAGAGGGGAGTACAATGGCCCGAATCCCTCGTCGCGTACAGTCCACAGGTGACTGCTTCCCAGAATCATCCCTGCAGGCAGGTCGCTGGACTCAGCATATATGGCCCACAATCCATCTCTGTCCCTGTTCTCCACTGACTCCACTAGGGTCCTTCGGATACAAGTTCTCCACGGGCTACACATGCAGCTGTATGAACATTCTGTCCACAATTTCCTCATGTAAAAAGTCATAAGCCACACATAAGAAATGTAGTACTGGGGAACACCGAAATCATGACGTAATCTGACTGACAGTGTTTTTAAAGTGAGAGAGTGGTGTGAGACCTGTCACTACCTCCTTGATAACCAATAATTTCTGCGTGGGGAGGGTCGCGATTCAATAAAGAAGTTTATAAACGCGGAACAGAAGAAATTATGACACTTTAACAGGGGCTTTGAGAGTTACATGCTGGAACATGACAGCACTACCAACCAAAAAAGAAAAACCCTGACCTCATTCAGTCAGGGGTCATACACACACTCACTGGTGCATGCCTGCAAAGGTTGTGTGATTTGCTGGGTGTCAGAAATTTTCCTGTGGGTCCTCAGGTCTTTGACATGCACCCTTGACCATAAATACAATGATTGAGCGGTGAAAAGCTAATGCAGACATTTAACTGAGACATTCACACCGTAGCTGTGGTCAGAGATGATTGGTTTCCCTAATCACAATAAAATACAGTTGAGCATTGCTCATACTCTACCTCAGAAATTTTATTACTCCTGTCCATGCATTCACAGCGGTCCAATCTTCCACAGAGACAATAACATGACAAATTATGTCCGAGCTTTCAGCAAATCTAGTTCTTGTCATACAACAGAGTAAATGATGTTAACACAAAATAAACAAAATTTAAATGACATGCGTAACATAGTGAAACTTAACACAAGCGACAAACACAAAATAAAAATATGAGTCAATTTCAAAAATAGTTCGAATATTAGTGTATTTCTAGTGCATGACCTTTTGTCAGTCTTAGATTTTAGATGAGAGTGCCCTTGTACCCCAGTGTACCTCTAAAAATGGTGTCATCCCTCATGACAAACATAGTAAGAAAAAAGAAGAAAATGATTACATTTAACCTCATAAATTGAATAGAGAAATGACACACGAAAATAAGAATTAAGATACAGAAACATATTTTAAGTCTCCTACTGCTCCCTTCTCAAATGTTTTTAGGAAATAGGAAAATCGGCTATGATACTGGACAGACATCTACAACAGCACTACATATAAGAGGTGTGTAACAGGTTGGATGTGCTCCTGGGCTACTTGCTAGCATTTCTGCCTCTGGATCACGGGATTCCGTGTTCGATTCGCGGGCTGGTTGGGGATTTTCTCTGTCTGGGGACTGGGTGTTTGTGTTATTCTCATCATTCCATCGTCATAATCGTCATCATCATCATTCGTGACAGGGGGTAGACTGGATTGTGTAGAAACTGGACTGTGTAAAAACAAGGATTTTGTATGGGCACTGATGAACGCGCAGTTGAGCGCCCCACAAACCAAACATCATCATCAGATTGTTTGTGGCAGGTGTAGTGGGGGAGTTGCTGCAACGAGAAGGGTTACATATTTAATTAACAACATCATTGGTGGCAGCAGTGTTGGGGGCAGGACCTGGCTCCAGTCTACGGCAGCAACTGGTAGGCATCTGGACTACTAAGAGATCAGAGATGGGTGGCATATTACAAACAGTTGCTCTTGTTGAAGACAGTGCTCCAGTGGCAGTTGTTTGTGATGTGGCAAGTATCATAGACGTCAGAAGCTTGGTCCAGCGCTCCCCCTGCCCCCGAGGTCGCGCTACAACAGCCAGCCCCACCAGCCGCATTGTGTGGTGGGCGCCTGCCAGGCGCCAAGCCACGTCTGGACACGGTCTGCTACTCGCTCGCCGTTTGATACGCCACTGTACTCTGTGCAGTCCCCAGTACATGTTACAGTGCCGTGTTTTTACAATGAAGGCTTACAAAACCACATGCATACAAAATCAGAACAAAAATATGAAAGGAAATGACACGTGGCGATCGCCTGGTGTAAGTCTTGTGCATTAAAATTTACAATACTATAAATGAAAAAAAAGTGCCTTATTGCTTTCTTTCACTTAAAGATTGTACCAATCGATAATTAATAGGTTATCTAAAAGACATAAACTCTTCACTTTCTAGTTGTGAAGCTGTGTTGCTGTTGTTTATGTCAGTGTTACATTAGTTTCCCAACACCACTCACGCACCCACATGGGCCAAGCCGGCAAAGCCTGAACATGAATATTTGAAGCACTTTTACGTCATCCTACACATATTTCTTGTTATTCTTCCCATTACCAAGTCTAGCTACCTCTCACCCTTTGTACTTTACACTAATCTGGGCTTTGATACTTCCCCTGATGCCATCTTATTGGATGATGACGCTGATGCGGATATCTGGCACAGAATGTTAGTCGAATACTGCTCACTGTCATCTGTACACTGTTCTCTGTGCCGTCGGCATAGATCAGACATTGACATGAATTCACCTTTCTACCTGAAACTGACCAATAGCTCTCAAAAATCGACGTACGGGTATCTTCAATTAACAGCTGCTATGACAAAAAAATACCAGGTATTGTTTTAATAATTTTTAGTGCAGAAGGGTTTGTATTTTCTGTTTTCATCTGGTCACATTCTCCATTTCTTTCCTATCCATCTAAAAATGCACTACTCGCACTCCACATGCTGAAGACATGTAATACAAAACTTTGCCAATGACGCACATCTGGCACTGACGGTCCACAACGGAAATACCAAAAGGCAAACATCATTTCACTATTGGCGATAAGCCATAACAGGTAACCATAGACGAAAAAATATTACCAGCGAAAAATATAGCATTACAGGCGTATATTCGTGTAACCACACTCGAAATCCGCTAAGGAAAACACATCGTTCCACTGGCGATAAACCTAATCGAACCACACGGGAGGAAAACGTCCATACTCGAACACCAACACGCTTCTGTTGTGGACAACCCATGTCCATCTCGCAAGATATCCCCATCGGTATCGGTGGCATGTTCCAAATGACGCTGGCTACCAACTTCTGTGCCCCCTCCCCCCCCCTCCCCCTCCCACACCCACACCCGGCAATGCACATAGTATCAACGGAAGGAACGAAACCATTACTGCATTCCAAGATGAATTCAGAGAATAATTGTGTCTCCAAGACTAGTCCAATTATTTCGGAACCATGTGCTGTGTCGTTTCAAGTTATTAATATAGTAATGTTTAAGTGTAGAACCAGCAACTTTTGTCGTAATCCCGAGATGTTTCCGCGGAGAAATCGGAACATTCCTATCCATGAAATAAATTTCTATATGTGAAACCAGTACGTCTGAAATTTGCGGTAAATTACCAAAGTGGAAAAGCTCGACAGGAAACTACGAACGCCAAACTCATTGATCAGATGTCACAGGAGAAAAATTTTATCCGCTAATTATAATAATAAATCATCCAAAAAACTGCAAGTGCGAGCAGATATAGAACATTATACTAAATGACTATATAAATTAATGAGAAACGAATGATTCTTAACACTAGTGATGTAACGAGGCCGCAGCGGCCGACTGTCAATTCCTACGCGGACTTCTGCTGCGGTTTGTGTTTGGGAGGTTTGGTGGGCCGATTTCCCCTATGTTGTTCTGGTGATCACTTTACGGATTTCTCATATAAATCCCTCCATTAGTCCTAGTTTGTCCTGAGTTCCACACTGGATGCACGAAGTGATTACAATTTTGCATTTACCCCCGCATTTCGCCCCTGCTGCTATTTCCGTTTTCGTGAAAGCTACCGCCATACATCTCCCTTCTGCTTCTATCATTCCACTGAGAGTCATAATTAAATTTTTGGCCTTCATACTGATTTATTGTTGACCTGCATCTATTTGTATTTTGCCCGTCATTATTTTCTTCAGATGCACTTTGCGAATTCCATTCGTTATGTCTCACTCGGTCCCCTGCGTTTTGTGCTTCCTTGATAAAGTCTGACTCTCGTAGTGTGCTTTTGAATGCCTCTGTTGTGCCATTATATTTGCCAATGAGCAGTTTCTGGTAACTCAACGGCAGATTCATGTAGGAGTGTCGCATTATCTCCATGTCACCGTATAGTTGGTCCAGGTAATGGTTTTTGTTGACAAGCGTCTCGAAAACCTTTACCGTAATGCGCCACCCGGATGCTTCGCAATCCTTCCTTAACACAATCTCCTTCTACTTCTTGGGTGTCCTATGACCAATAGAGATTTAGGTAAAACTCTCTGAATTCCCCGTAATTGCGGCAGTTTGCCGCAACGCTACGCATGTGCTCTGCTATTGAACCTTCCAGGTATCCACAGACAAATTCCAGTTTGTATAGTAGTCACCAGGCCATGGGAAGTACCCTGTCATACTGAGCAGTCCATGGCTTGGGGTGTAATGAATTGTGATCCTCTTTGTAAACCTGAAGTTTTGTATTGAGAGAAAATGTTTTATATCGAAATATTCATAATTTTGCGCCCCTGGACTTTCTCTAAATTCTGGCGCGCGTGCACCTAAGATTTCATGGCCGACAGCTCCCTGAATGCTGAAGTACCATCGACTTGTGTCATCAAAGTCAGGTAGGCATGTTTTCCGTACGTCTGAGTGGCGCGCAGTTGTGGTCCAGCTCGGTACTTTGTGCACTACGCACCACTGACTGCGCGCACCGGCCGAGCGCCGTACCCCCTAAAACGGGCGCTCCTGCCATTTATCAACCTGTGCCGTGGATTTGGTTGCAGTTTGAGTTGCAAAATTTTGTCTTTTACATTCCTGGCGACCAAGGAACAAACGGCGACATGCTGTTTCTTATGACTGAATTTCTGCACGAGTGACCTGTTCGCACATTTGTCTCATCTGCCAGCTCGTTCTGCTGGGTAGTGTGATGTGTTTGTTCATATTTAATTTCTAACATTTCTTCCTGGTCTTTTCAGCTACTCCCTCTCTCTATTTTCTTTTTTTAAGAGCAGAAATTTTTTTGTTGCACTCACATCGACCTTCGACCTTGCGCTGGCCGAACTCGCGCAATTTGTGCATTTTTTCGCACATCTTGCGCCACTAGTCTGGCTATCCTAGCCTCACATTTGGATTCTACCGCTGTTTCTAGCGTCTCGTCTGATGTTTTCTTAATTTCTTCAACCTCTGCTTTTACACACTTAACTTGATTCCCGACTTGATTTGCGTTTTCGACAAACCCATCAGCCTTCCTTAGGAATTTCCTTAATTTCTTTCATTACTTAGTCGTGTCTCTTTTCTTCCTTGTTTTGTCACTTCTGAATTTCCCTAATTTCATTAATGAAGATCTAAGCCTCGCGGAGTGGCCGCACGGTTTAGGGCGCCATGTCACGGATTGCGCGGCGCCTCCGCCGGTGTTCCGCGTCCTCCTTCGGGAATAGGTGGATGTGCTGGTCTTAGCATAAGTTAGTTTAAGTAGTGTGTAAGTCTAGGAACCGATGACCTCAGCAGTTTGGTCCCTTAGGAATTAACACACATTTTTTTGAGGATCTCCTGTCTTTTGTCTGCTTCCTGCCGTCTCTTTTCTTTCCTTTCTTTCCTCTGCTTTTCCTCCTCCTTGCTCTCTTCTCTGCCTCGTGCATAAATTGAGTCGTCAATTTTAACTGCGTACTTCCAGTAACGTATCGTCGACTAGACGCACACTACCCAACTGCACTGCGACACCTTGCCCGTTAAATCGAACTGCTACTTTCCCTTACTGTACCTCTTTCAGTATTTCAAGAACCTACATATCCTGTCACCTCGTCATCATTTTCACTTTCATTTTCTGAGTGAACTAAAGCGTCAACATCGGAGAATGCCTGATCTGACATTTGTGCCGTGTTTTGAGAGTAATTTAAATGAACTTCTTCCGCCGTTCTATGTTGTTCAGTATAATGAATGGCTCGTTTTCCATTGGACGACAGAATCAAATTAACTAAGACTGAACCTTGAATTGCTAGTATACCCACGTATCATGACAATAAAATAAAAACAGCGAATATTTGAGAGAGCATGAATGAGAAAATGGGGTATTTAAGGTTACGAAAACAATGGCAGGTTTCCACAAATTCTTTTGTAACTACAACGAGATGATAAATCTTACAAAAAAATGACGAAAACAAATGAAAAAAGAGATGATGCTTGACTGGCAAAGCATTCATTGGGGTGGAAGCTGTACAAATTCTCCCCTGAATTACTCGCTTTTCCAACGCAATCCCTTTTTTTTTCATGAATCAACTGTGAGGCCCAATTCTGTTCAAATGGATTCATCTATGACCCAGTACACCACAAACTATGGTTCACGGAGAACAGGGTGCTTCAATATCATTTAACAATCCTATGCCGATGTAGCAATACTTTGCCCTTCACCTTGATTCAAGCGGCAGCAGAAATCGGCGCGCGCAGTGAGCGAGGATTCCGTAATGTTCTGACCCGTCCACTAAAACTTCAAAATTTCGTCTTCTGGCCTTCTGAACGCGGGAATCGTCCCTATCAGAACGCGAGAAACCAGCAGATTTCAATGCGAGGTGCACCCGTTCGCTGGTCTGGCCAAACCAATTTGATTCAGAGGCACAACAGTGCGTGCTGGAATTGTCAGACGTTAAACGGCCGACTCAGGACGAATAAGTTCACCCTCGTGTTACACGATATGTCCGGCTTCCACTGTCGGTACAGTTGGAAACTTCCACTGGCTCTTAGACCATCACAAGTTGCAGACCAGAAATCTGACCCACTGTGGAAAGACCTGAAGTTCTCCGCCAGGGTAGGCGAAACGACGAAGAAGGCAAAAAATCATAACCACTTTCCCCGAAGCCTCGGTATGGGAGAAGATTTAGCTAAGACGCATACAAAGCATAGCCACTCTCATCACAAACTAGTCGCTGAAGCAAAGCCACATCAAGCAACTACCTACGCAAATTTCTTAACATAGTTTTCTGTTCAGTACGACATACGAAACAAACCATTCTTACAGGGTAATATAAATGATAATATTCGATGCAAAGGGGTCAAAAGAATCAGCCACGAACACAGCCTGATAAAGGTAAGATGACGTTTCGTACCATGGCACATACAAAATAAATAACGCCCTGTGCAGATGCATATCAAGAACAATACGGCTCTTGGTCTTAAGCAAACGTCAGAACGTGAAGCAGGCAACCACACAGCCGTCAGAATACATACAGTACTGAGTTCTGTTACTTAAGAAGTCTTAAAGCCACTCACATCTGAGAACCTATTCGGTGTGCTCGGACCGTCGTTAGCGGTCTGCCGTGGGACACCGATTCAAACGCTTTTCAAAAATCTAGGAATACTAAATCAACTATGGTTCGTGGGATATCGTGTGAGAAAATGGCAAGCCATGTGTCTCACTAGCAATGGTTTATAAATCAGTGCTAATTTGGGGACAGAGTTCGAACATACCAAATTTCCTTGAGACAGAGAAGCCGCTGTCTTATGGAAATTTGCTATGTTCGATCTTTGATGTAATCAAGATCTAGGCAGTAAACCGACGTTAGGGATATTGGCCTTAAAATTTTATGTCCCTTCTTTTACCCTTTGTATACAGAGAAGTAAGATGGACTTTCTTCCTGTAGCTTGGCACTGCTCTAGAGTTTCGTGATGAATACAAGTGACGGATCAGTGCCAAATCGTACCATTGTAAAAACGAAATATCCTTATCGTAATATTCGAAGAGGTCAAAGATCAGCGGCAACAGAAGTCAAAAAGAGTTTAAAGTTTTCTAGTTACAAAAACTTACTGTCCGAAGAAATCTTAACACTGCAATGACTTTTCTTTGATGAAAGTTGCCAAAATTACCTATGGTGCTATTTATTTAAAAGGAAAAGCTTTATACTGAATGTGGTACGTGTAATTATTGTCAACGGCCTCGCCGCAGTGGTAACACCGGTTCCCGTCATAACACCGACGGGCTTGGCCAGCACTTGCATCGGTCTGCTTTCGGGTATGCCGAGCACTTTTGGTAGGCGGAGTGGACTTAGCTCTTTTGAGCCCAGTTGAGGAGCTACTTGATTGAGAAATAGCGGCACTGGCCACAAAAGTGACAACGGCCGGGAAACCGGTGTGCCGACCGTATCCGCATACGATGGGACTGAGGGTGATATGGCGGCTGCTCTTTACCTTTGGGCGTTCAACGCCTGTTCGGACGGTGGTGTTTTTCATTTTTTTTTTGCTTGTAATTATCATCCATCTCACATAATACCCAACATACGGACTTCCTGTCTGAAATCATTGGTGATGGTACCGTAACAAATCTGCTATTTCGTGCCGCAGTTCCTCAACGCTACGTATGTCATATACAGTAATGGAAATCAGCGTAAGGGTAGCGTTCCTAGGAAAGTAATAGCACAATGTCTCAGGCGTGTACCGAATTTATTATGGTCATGATAGAATAACACAGATCGTTTCATAACAAGAATAAGAAAATAAAGCGTTAGCATTTCCTGGATGGAAATTCATATAAAGGCACTCAAAGTCCCATTGTGTTATTGTATTGTTAGTACTTTGTCCAGCCTCCATTCTTCCTGATTACCTCGACTTGTTAGCGTTTGTTCTCCTAGCACTAAAATCATCGCCTATCCATCTCATGTCGCTCTTTTCACCTCACATACGTTCCCACATTGTCTTACATTGCGATAAACACCCGTTGAAAGTATTCCCCAAAGGAGTCTTGTTGAAACATTAGACTTTCGTCCCCTAAATTCTAGCATCTCAGTGTGCATGTAGATTTCATTCTAGTGTCCGGGAAGCTATGCGTGACTTGCCTTTAGCGCAGAAGGCTTGGAAATCATAACATGCCCACCACCAAAATTTCTGCTCACTTTTTCCTGTTGCTCTGTTCTCAAATAATGCCAATGATACCATCCGGTCCACCTTAACTAAACCTCTTCTCATCACAGAAGGCCATTTTAACCCATTCTGAAGTCAATGACATATGTTTTCCAGCAAACAGCAATCGAACTTGTATATGTTCGGATGTTAGAGCAGGTTTCTGCAGTAGTTGCTTGAATGATAGATGATTGTCTTGCGACAAAATATGTCGTACACTTCGGACAGTTACTGGCAACTTTAAATCAGAACCAAGCTGAAGGATAACGGTTTGTGGCACATGCTTTTCGCCAAAGTAGCCATTTCCATGCCCCAGATAATTTTCTACTTTGCCCATATTTTTCGTTCTGTCCACATCACGCTCCCAGTCCAACGAAATTATCAATCAATGTATTTGAACGGTTCAACGTCTCGGCGCTTCGACGATTAGATAGTCCAATTTCTCAGTTCACAACGATGTTTGCTTTTTCATCACATGATGACTGTTTTCCGCTTGGCGTTGTCACAATCGTGGTTATATACTCATTGCGAGTACTGGTGCTCTTGTCCTGTAAGCAGTAAAGACACGAACGCACACACTAACACCTCACAGAGCCGACTGCCTTTTTACTGAAGGGCCACCTTGATAGCTTTTGTTCAAATGGTTCAAATGGCTCTGAGCACTATGGGACTTAACATCTGAGGTCATAAGTCCTCTAGAACTTGGAACTACTTAAACCTAACTAACCTGAGGACATCACACAGATCCATGCCCGAGGCAGGATTCGAACCTGCGACCGTAGCGGTCGCACGGTTCCCGACTGAAGCGCCCAGAACCGCTCTGCCACACCGGCCGGCGATAGCTTTTGTATGCCAGTCTTTTTGACAGGAGCTCTTGGAGACGACGGCCTTTTACTGTTGCGAGAAAATGAAACGTCTGCAGCCGTCCTTATGATTTTATATATTTTTTATCTACCAGTTTCTCCAGTCAGTTGGCAGTTGATGGTTGGAGTGCTGACACCAAAGTTTTCAGATAGCCTACGTAACCATTTATGTTGGTCACTCGTGCGGTATGTGTAGGGATCGTATCAACCCCTTCAGCGTCAACTACAGCCTGAAGTTGGCGCATTGAAACGCCGAAACTGGTAGCAACAAAATAAATAAATTCGTAAGAACGTCTGTAAACATTTCATTTCCTCACAACCTTAATCGTTATTCTCGATATATATCGTACTATTGACATCAAATAGCCACGCGGTGTAGCCGTGCGGTCTAACGGGCGTCTTGTCACGGCTCGCGTGGCTCCCCTCGTAAGAGGCTCGAGTCCTCCCTCGGGCATGGGTTTCTGTGTTGTTCTTATTTTAAGTCAGATCAAGCAGTGTGTAAGACTAATAACCAAGTTAAGATGCTATGGTGTTGGAGGTGTTGTTCTATGCGGTTCTAGGCTCTACAGTCTGGAGCCGCGCGACCGCTATAAGAGGAACATTGAAGTGCCAAGGTGTCGCCCATCAAGTACACAAGACAGCTTTCAAACAGTCGCCCTAAAAATGTACAATCTACTGTCTCCAGAAGTGAAATCCCTGCCACCTGAATTATTTCGGAAAAAAATTGCTCAGGACTTGAAACAACATCCATTACATTGGCTCAAATGGCTCTGAGCACTATGGGACTTAACTTCTAAGGTCATCAGTCCCCTAGAACTTAGAACTACTTAAACCTAACTAACCTAAGGACATCACACACATCCATGCCCGAGGCAGGATTGGAACCTGCGACCGTAGCGGTCACACGGTTCCAGACTGTAGCGCCTTTAACCGCTTGGCCACCCCGGCCGGCCATCCACTACATTCCTTGGAAAAGTTTTTCAACAGTGGTTCTAGTGAATGGACAAAATAATAAATATTGTTATGTTTTATATATAATTTTGCCTAAATTTAGTCTTCTTTTTATGTTCTCAGTTAACTGCACATTTAATTTTGTGTTTTACTTAAAGTACATATTTTGCCAAAACGAAACTTTATGTGTGTGATGTACATGGCTTTGTAAACATTTTGCTTTATGGTATTTTCATTTGCTGCTATGAAGTTTTACTTTCCTGTTTAGTTATATTTCATTTTCTCTGTGTTCTACGTGTTTTTGTGCACTGCATAAATATTTTATTTTATTTGTAATATAAATTTTTTATTTGGTGTTGTATAAAAGTTAGTTGATGAACATTGTATTTGTGACGCAGTCTGTCCAGCCATGGATGGTAAACGACGAAGATATAGTAATGAAGTAATAAAGACCTCAGTAGTTTGGTCCTATAGTCCTTACCGCAAATTTCCAAATTGACATCAAATTCCATACGATTTTATTCCGTTTGTCGGTATATTGGACCTCATGCTATTGTATATGCACTGTATACAAGTATTCTGACCAACATTGTTCAATTTCCTATAAATAGACATGCCTTTATACTGATTTCAAATACAGTATGATGATGCTGCTCACCCCGAGCCCTCGTTTTGAATCCAGAGAGAGCGCGTACCCCCGCCAGCGTGTTGTGGACAGGCCGCCTGTCGATATACGCACCCTGTCTCCGGCAGCACAGGGGGAGGGAAGGCTGCGCCATTTCACCTGGCTGCGTGGCTGCCCGCCCTGCTGACTCACCCGCCGGGGTGCGCGCGCCCCTGACACAGCGGATCATTGTCCTTGTACGCACTCAGCCGTTATGTCTGTCCCCGACAGGAAGGGACAGCGCAGCTGCGACTCGTCGCTCCTGTTGCTCCACAGCCCTATGAAATCCATTTCGTTATGGCCGATGCCCGATTTTTATCAGCGGAGAACCCCTTTATTGTTATAAATACAATCAGGCTGTCTCCCTCACTGAGGATGTCACTTGGTGTCCACCCTTGTCTGCAATAGATGACACCCGGTTAATTTGATACTAAGCTTGTCAGTTTTAATCGTAATAATTTCTGCATGTTGCTATAAATTATCCTCCTGAGACCTAATACAGGGAGAACCACATAAACTTCCGAGACCTCGTGGAAACTGGAAGGTTATTAATTTCTCTGTAGAACCAGTAGTATCGGTCGTTGTTGACAAGTCGATTGTTGTTTCTGCACTGAGGCAATTTGTCTGGTATAATGCCCGGTTTGCTGGGCTCTTGTAAATTTGTTCGTAAGCTCGTCGGTTGCGGATTTGTGAAGTCTGTGAGTGTATAGGTCGAGCCACGTAAAATAATGAGCAAATAAATGATGGATTCGCAGTCTTCAACTGGCAGAAACATACAGTACACACTTCGAGAGCGGGTTTTTCTTGGAAAAACATACTGGAGGACAGAATCACCGTTTGCAACACAACGGACATTCTGGAGATGCTGAACTCTGCATGGAAATCGTTGCGTCGATTGATCGAGGAGAGAAGTATTTCACATTTAACTTGTCAGCTGCTGCGAAGAAATCGGCATTGCCACCATACAGAGAGCACATAATGCAAGCATTCCAAGAAACAGATTATATTCCAAAAAGTAAACAGTTTAATCGATTGCAGAAAACCTGGAGACAACTGGTGTAGTAAACGGTCACAGTGGTAAACACAGACAATCAAATCCCCCAGGAACTCACATAGCCTAGTGAAAAACTGTTTCAGTGATGGAACAGCAGTGTGTGCGTTTAACAGCATCGAATTAGGAAATAAGGTGACAAAACTTGCCCACAGTAGTGTTGCTTGGCCATATCATTTTCAGATGACTTAATCGTGTTGACCAAATCAGATACTGCATTATTGCTGAAGAGAAATGAAAAAATCACAGCTTAGGCCCAAAACAACAAAATCCGTTCTAATGATCAAAAATCGAAAGTAATGCTAATAATAAGGGTAAGGCGTAAATACAAAGCAACAGCTAGAATCTGTCTAACAATAATGTTTTTAAACAAATTTAACGATTAAAATACTTGGGTATAACTATTGATTATAAATTTATGTTTAATGAACGCATGCAGTACATGATAAGAACGTTCGAAACTTATTCATTCTCTGTTTAAATCAGCAAGACTCAACTGGAGACTTGGTTCAGGAGCAATGAAAATAACTTACAACAGGTACGATTCAAGAAGTCGGTCAAGGAGGTGGAAGGGGGCTAATGGGGTGGGTGGGAGAGTGCATCCGGAGAATGGATTATCGCTTAACAAAAGGAGAGTTGAGGTCCTCCACCGACAGATTGGTAAAATTTGGTGTTGCTTAAAGTAGTTTTTGTTAATTGTTTTGAAGTTCAGGGTGAAAAATGTGTATTAATAAATAATAAGACGTCAATTTTAAGTTAAATGATATTTATTGGTTTAGATACTAAGCTATTTGCCGCTGCCGCTCTTATTCTTTTGTTGAAATGTTTTTGAAATACATCGCAATCTACATATTGCTACATAATTATATAAGAATTGATTGAATCTGTTGGAGTAATATATTCGTTGATTTCTAAAGTCAGTTTATCCAGTGCAATATGATACTCCATTGGGGGGGGGGGCTATAGGCCCCATAGCCCTCCTCCCCCCCCCCCCACCTTGCCACTGTCCCTGCTTACAAAGGCGCCATACCATCAATTAATACTTTCACATGCACCTCCTGTTTGGATTCAAGCACTGAGAAGAAAACATAACTGTATGAAGATTCGAAGAATACGGTGCTTGATCAACAGGAAGATTGCTAAGGCTTACAGAACGACGTCTACTAAAGCTTTGCGCATTCTATCAGGCCTTATACCGATAATTATCAAGCCACAGGCATTATCTGAAGAATATAAAATTACAAAATGGTTCAAATGGCAATGAGCGCTATGGGACTTAATTTCTGAGGTCATCAGTCACCTAGAACTTAGAACTACTTAATCCTAACAAACCTAAGGACATCACACACGTCCATGTCCGAGGCAGGATTCGAACCTGCGACCGTAGCGGTCACGCGGTTCCAAACTGAAGCGCCTAGAACCGCTCGGCCACTTCGGCCTGCTCAAAATTACAAAAGTTGAACACGCTATCCATTCTACAGACATTCCTTCAGATTAGAAATAATGGCCCCATCCAGCAAGTATTGCCACTTTAGAAGAAAATTTAAAACTCCTGGAATATCTTCAATTAGTTTTATACCGATGGGAGTTATTCAGGGAGCTGAATAGATTCAGGAGTGGTAATAATGATGCCTGTCAGTTGAAGAATGGTTGCACAATTAACCAAGCGGAACAATTACCAATCTTGCGAACCTTAGAGAAATTAGAGAACTTACGAGAAAAAATGGCAGCTGTATAACGCTCGGACAGTAGAATTACGCTGGATTCACTGAAAAGTTTCATTAATCATAAATATTTGACAGAAGAGATGAGAAACAAAACTGAGGAACTACGGCAGAGAAAATAGCACATTAACTTCGAATGGACAAAAGCACATGTAGGAACTCAACGCAACGCAACGCAACGGGAACATGCAACAGAATCCTTTCGTCTACGATCAGAAGGAAGTTAATATGCAACGCGATAAAAAAAATTGGAAAGCGAATGGCCAGCAACTCCAGAAGGGGCGATCACAAAAGACTTTTTCCGACTGTTGAACATCATCTTTCCATAAATTTACCGCAGTCATCTAACCTTATGACAATGTTAACCGGGGATGGAAATTTAATAACTAACTACCAACGGTTCAGAGTAGCCCTAAGTGCTGCTTGTACGTGCGGAGAGGGTGATCAAACAGTAGGTCGCCTGCTATGGGTGCGTCGCGAGCTTAATACAGAGCGAGATGCCGTTAGGAAGAGTTTTACAGGAAAGGGAGGCAGCTGGCGCGTCTATAAACGTGATTTTACAAAGCTATATACGAGCGATTTTCAAGTCTTACAATTTAATAATGTTTCCCAGCATATGAAAGTTTATGTTAATAAAATAATTTTTTTTTTTTAAATTATGCACTACCTGAAAACCTAATATCGATCATGCAGGAGTTTAATGCTGCGAATATCATTATTAGTATATCTTTATCACGTTCTATTTGGAAATCTTATGTAAGCATTCTGTAGCGAATACTTTTCATACATATATTGTAACTCGTTATAATTAGACTTCTTCTCTATGTATCTCGGTATCTATACATGTAGTACTGCAAATATTGTAAGGGATCGTGTTGAATAAATGAAATGAAAAAACGAACAAATAAGCAGAGACCATCGTTGAGTGCTGAGGGTGTTGATAATGTTCGAAGACGTTTGCAGAACTCTACGAGGAAATAATTGCGTCGATTGATCGAGGAGAGACGATGTGGCACATGTCAGAGAGCTGCTGAGAAATCGGCATTCCGACCATAGAGAGTGCACACAATGCAAGCATTTCAAGAAACAGATCATGAGAAAAGAATGCGTTACTGTCGATGGTTCCAGGAGTTTGTTCTTCAACGTCAAAATATTCTCCCCATAACGATTCACATAACAGCAGATACTGGACTGCTGTGAACCCCCATATCATTCTCGAAACACCACTGCATAATGAGAAGGTCGGCGTGTGGTGCGCGGTATCAGCTTCCAGGACTGTAGGCCTTACTTTCTTTGATACGATCGTGACATTACAATTTATACGGGCATCCTCAACGCGTTTGTGGAACAGCTGAATGAGGTCGAACTTACGGAAGGTTATTTCCTAGTAGTTGAGGCAACGTGTCACATCTCTAACGCTTCCATGCATCTTGTAATTGGCTCCTTTGGTGACAGAGTAATTTCAAAAGCTTGAACCGTCAGACCCTGATCACCTGACCTACCTCCCCCCACCCCTACCCACCTACCGTCTTTTTTTCTTGGGGAGGGTGTCTTAAATGTCGAGTGTACAAGAATGGACCATAGAAAATTGCAAAACTCCGTGAGGCCGTTACACACGAAATAAGTGACACTGACTAAACGTTTCACAGACGACTATAGGTGTGGATGGACGCGGATGAGAGCGCTCCTAGCATTTGCTGTGTGAGTATGTGCGTATATATGTAGTTTCCCAATGGAGTATTGTCATTTCCAAACGATCAAACGTGTGCCGTTACTGATGCAAAGTAGTTCAGGTTTATATGAATCACTCCGTAGTTTCTTGGATGCTGCACGCAAGAAATGATTCTTTGGCGTGGGAGCTGCATGACATTCAGTAATATAACCTGTATTACTTAAGTGTTATGTTGGAGCTCAAAACCACTTGCAGGTCGCCTATCGTAATTATTGACCGAATTTTAAGATTTAAAATGCTGTCATAATGACCGCACAAACGGTTTCTAGTGAAATTGCCTACTTATAGAATATCATCTTAGTCATATGGCCCGATTCGTGATTTCCTTCAGAGAGATCGCAGTTCGTAGTAACTGACGGAAAATAAATTTTTCTGCCGTTTCCCCAAGGTAGTGTTATAGGCTCCTCTGTATATAAACGATTTAAGAGACAATCTGAGCACCCGTCTTAGGTTGTTTGCAGATGATGCTGTCGTTTATCGACAAGTAAATTCGTCAGAAGATGAAAGCAAATTGCGAAACGATTTAGAAAAGATATCTGTACGGTGCGAAAATAGGCAATTGACCCTAAATGACGGAAAGTGTGTGGTTATCCACGTGAACGTTAAAATGAATCCGTTGCACGATAAATCAGTCAAATCTAAAGGCTGCAAATTCAACTAAAACCTATGAATTAAAATTACGAACAACTTAACTTGGAAGTAGCACATAGAAAATGTTATGGGAATGGGTAACCAAAGACTGCCTTTTATTGGCAGGACTCTTAGAAAATGTAACAGATCTTATAAAGAGATTGCCCAGACTACGTCTGTCTGTCCTCTTTTAGAATACTGCTGCGCGGGTTGGGATACTTACCAGATGGGACTGACGGAGAACATCGCGAATGCCCAGAGAAGCACAGCACGTTTTGTATTATCGCGAAATATGGAAGAGAATGTGACTGAAATGGTACAGTATTTGGGGTGGATATCATTAAAACAAAGGTGCTTTTCGTTACGGCGGAATCTTCTCACGAAATTTCAATCACCAACTTTCTCCTCCGAATGCGACAATATTTTCTTGACCCCGACCTACACAGGGAGAAACGATCATCATAGTAAAATAAGGGGCATCAGAGCTTGCACAGAAAGATACAGGGTTCGGTTTTTCTGCGCGCTGTACGTGACTGGAATAACGGGGATTTATTGTGAAAGTGTTTCGATAAATCCTCTGCCAGGTACTAAAATGTGATTTGAAGAGTATCCATGTAGATATAAATGTAGATTTACTCATTTATACAAACGATCTTATGTGACAATTTTGACACACTAAGACCAGGATTACAGTTACTGTGTGTCTCGAGGCAACGTAACTAACTCCACGTACATACCCGGACCATGTGCATCCAGTATTTAGGAATGAAAGCACTTAGCAACTTCCAAAATACTTTAAATGCAATTAGAAACGTTCACGAAACATATGTTTCACTGATTTCCCCTCACAAACCTATGGAAGCAAGAAAGTTAATCGCTTACTACATTCTTGCTGTTTATGTACTCAGACTTCAGCAACCGGCATTTCCAATCTTTGTAGTCTTGACTTCCTCCGTTGCGTGTAATATCACCGTATATTGTTAATTTTACTATTTGACGGTATAACTACAACTGAATGTAACACAATTATCGTGGAATACGTGTTTCGCCTTTCATCTCTGTAAAGCATCTTCAGTGGCACATTCCCTGTGTGATTTTGTACATGTTGTGTTTTTGTCGCTGTTCTTCTTCTTATAACTGCCATTCGGGTTTTTGTTTTCGACACTTCACAGCACTAGGAACTGAAATTTGTTTTGATGCACTGCCACTTAACACGTCTGACAGAGAAATACGAATGTCACGAAAATTATGTTTCATTCAGTTGTAGCTAGACGGTCAGCAAGTAAAAATTAACAATATACCATAATATCTGGCATGCCGTTTCAATTTGTTACTTCGCTGACGGTACCTACATACATCTCTGATTGAACCTGCACTATTATATCACTGTACGGCACACAGTTTTGGAGATATTGCGTTATAACCATTTAGGTGCTTGAAAAACTTGGTTTAGCATAAAACTGGGCAAAAATTACCCAGACTATATTCATCCACAGATTCATAACAAGAGTTCTTAGCGAATTTTAACAATCTGTAAGCATAATTTCAAACCTTATCGAAACCTATTCTCGCTTCCATGCTTAACATCAGATATTTCCCACATTAACTCATTTGTAAAGTAATCAGAAGATTGCAGCTGTTTTGTACGTGGGAGTTAGATTCTTTAAAGGCTGGTAGCTTACTAGTAAGAATATATTTGTTCTAATAACTTATTGGAGTGCAGCCAGATAACGTTCTCGACAACCACTGATATTTCGGCAGGTGGACATCACATCATATTCATGGCGCTAGTGAAACGAGAGAAGCTGTACTTGTCAACTTATACCCTCGGTGATCGGAGATAAAATAACCAGACATAAAATACTACGTATGAAGAAGGACAACAAACACCAAAAACAACAAACGCCACCATAAACACAAAGATAACCAAAACTAGACGACAGCAATTGTAAATAAATAATTAATAACCGATCAGCAAGTGTTGCTAGATCACACTTGCACGATCCCCTTTTAACTGAATACACAATAATATTAATGTATGTAGAGCCTTCCAGTTGAACGGTTTCTACTTGATTCTCATTTCTATCTGCTGTTACACAGGGTCTTCGTTATTCTTCTGTTATCAAAACTAAGGGTATTAGTTCTCTTGCAAAGTAGATGACAGGTTCCTTTGTTGTACACCAGATTTCATGCCAATAAAGTCGTCTAACATGTGGGACCGAGAAATATGATAGATTGATGTTAGTGGTTCCTGCAATCAGTGTTCGCTTAGCTTCAAAAGCTTAATTTTATTGAAAAGAAAAGGAAAATTCTCGAATCAGTTTTCTTCGCTCATTGTTCACAACATATTTTCGCAGTTCTAATTTCAGGGAACTATTTTAACCATGTGAATACCGGAAGATTTGCAAATTACGCTTTCGAAATAATAGTTGTCGCTAATGGAATTCGACATTCCACCTTTCACACTTAAGCTGAACGATAGACAGTCCTTAAATGTGTTCCTAGGGATGTAATGGGAGACCGTAGCCAAATAAAAGCTTTGACAGTATCTCGAAAATAACTAATAACGAAGAGCTACTGCACCCTCTGATGTAGATCGTCCTACGTCGCTTCCCCAAGCTTTATGTTACCTTAGTTTCTATTGAAATTTCAATCCACTATGGTTGCAAAATTCTTATGAAGTCTATCAGTCCAACAGGAATGTCAACCACATCTTTTGGGGATAGTCCTTAGGTGTTAATTACCACTCGGAAAAACTATTTCAATGTTGAACGTTCTTTGGAAACGAGAAAAACGAGAGTTACCAGTTTATGGTCATCAATATGTAAGATATTGTTTATGGCAGAAAGGAGATTTTTTTACTCACGAGTGAATTTTCTTAACCATCGATCTGGAACCCGTTTCAAATAATATTTACAGGGTGGATTAATATTGTTTCTAAAGGGGTATGTTAGATATTACTTTAACCGCAAAACTCGAATTGTGTCTCTCACTCAGAACCTAATACAAACGAAGGTGTTGTATTCCTCACAGAATCTGAAACTATACATTACGTTACAGTCCACTGCTAGAGGTGGACAGCAATATCGTAAAACGCTAGAAACAGCAGTACCATTTAATCAAATGGTTTCAGATATGGAAAGGATGTTTATGACGTGCCATAATACCCAAAGGCATGTGTGTATTAATATCCTCAAATTCTTTCACACTGTTAGATGTTGGCGAATCAGCTATGATTTTATTTCAAATTATGTACCAGCTTAGTGGCATACAGTATTGTTTGAACAGAATTGTTCACTGGACATTCTAAATGTACCGAAAAAATGACGTTGCAGCAACGGTTATTAAACGTTTGCATTGTACAGATTGTGCTTATTTCTCGATCCTCATACCTAGCCCATTTTCCTAATATTCACACGATAAGGTTTAATGCAACATTAACAAGATTTAAAACAGATTACACATTTTGTAAGTCGCTCCTCAGTATCAGTGGTTTAGTATCCCGGCTGCGAGTGTATTATTCTCATGTACAATTGTCTCGTAGATATTTTATACACTCTTTTAACCTGTTTAGCTATTGTTATTTGTATATGTGTTAGTTGTACTTTTGGGAAATATTGTTATTGTCAGTGATCTATATTTTTGTGCAGTATTAGTGTCAAACATAGTTAGACCGAAGAAGCAAGTAAAGTCGAATTGAGCACGCCGATGCAGAAATGGCATCAGACCCTCAAATAGATCAACCTTCGCACACTTCAGTGAAAGTCCTTGATAATGTAAATGAAGATGATAACGATTTACTACTTGATATTCCAAGCGAAAATGTAATTAAGGAGTTGGCAACACAAACGAACATTCCTGCAATAAAACGTTCAGAAGTGAATGATAATATTTCTACCGGGAAAGGGGCAGAAATTACTAACTCTCAAGCTATGCCACTATCGGGTAGTATTATTTGAAAAGTTCAATATCATGGAACAGGATCGCAAGCACAGTGAGCAGGAGCTTGAAAAGAAATTCGTGAAACAAATAAACAATATTTTTATAGAAAGAGATAAGGAAATTGCCCAGAGAATTAAACAGGTGTTAGTCGATCGTAATATAGCAATTACGACTTATTTTAACAAAGAAATCAATGCAATAAAGACTAGCATTAAACCGTTGGAAAACATACCAACCCAAGTGAATAATCTTCAAATAGGTCAATCTAATCTTCAAATAATCTTCAAGTACGTAAGTTACAAATGCAGTTCAAAAATTTGACTACTACTGTTGAGTCAACACAGAACAATATCCCCACAGAATTACAGTTAAATGTCCGAACGGAAGTATCCAGAGCACTGATCATTGAAAATCACAATCTTGAAACAATGTCAGCACACAGCAACGAGGACGCTGGTACTGACAGGCAAAAGAACAACGAAAATTTGCCGACAATATCTATTACAGTGCATAACAGACCATGTTCCGGTAATCAATGTGTATTACCCCAGTAATCTGTTTCACCTAGGAACCCGAATAGCACTTAAGTACCTTAATGCATGAAGAGAGCTTGATTAAACACCCCTAATTCCAAGTATTCAACGAGGAGAGTAAAAAGAATATTCATATCGTAGTTTTTATTAGAAACTTCAGAAGTGCTCTTCCAAAGTCTTGAACGGAGAAACAGAAAACCTAGTTTGTGATTTCACACATTTTCCGTCACGAATCGCTCTAGACGTTGAACGCAGCAGAAACACGCAAAACATTTAACGAATTTGAGTAGGCGTTTCTCGACCATTTCTGGTCAGCGTCAACTCAAGAATGTCTGAGGAAGAGTGTATATAACGTAGAAATATATAACCCTAAGATAGGTTCTTTGAGAAAAATACTTAGAAAAATATATTAAAATGACAAGGTACTGGGATGAACCAGTAACAACACGAGACCTGTTACTAGTACTGAAGGCTAGTTTGCCAACAGATATTAGAGAGAAACTGTTTAACGTCACAGATACTGATCTTAAGGAATTTTTATCTGTGATAGATTCTTTAGACTTAGTCCAAGAATCGCCAAAAACAATTTTGACTCAATAAATAGTGCCAACTGTTCTAACGGAAAAGGTTCCAGGATCGGAAGCAATGGAAATACGGGCAAGGAAAGCAAAAACAAAATCCATCGTATTGGAAAATATAGTATAGTAACAGTAAAGATCTTTACATCCAAAAATCTATTTACTTCTGTAATAACAATAATAATTAGCAGAAAACCAGCTTTCTAATGGTAATCAAAGGCAATATAATAATGAAAAGACAATAATAATAATAATTCTAATCGTAAAAGACGAAGTGAAAATAAATCGGACAGTCCGTACAAGGATAAACCAAGAAACATGCGTGGTGACAATAAATATTGGCGACAACCAGTGGCATGTCTTTGGCAGCCGCAACAAAATTTTATGAATCCGGGTCAGCCAGTAAATTATGTTCAGGCTATAAACGTGCCGAATAACTAGTACCCACAACGGTGGGACCCGAATACACCACCTCTGACTGTAAAATCACAAAATGTGAAAATAGTGAAGGTATCCTCGGAGCCGAAACAAAATATATCAACGTCAACAAACTAATCTCTGTCCCTGTAGGCCTTCGGCAGGAGACAGAGATTGAGAATGAAGGCTATAGGTCTATGCAAGGGAACGTTAATACGATCGCTATCAGGATGGTAAGAAAAACGAAAATGAACTCTATGAAGAATCTGCCGTCGCTGATAGGGAAGAAAAGGAAAGTATTCAGGCAAGTGACAATGGAACCACCTATGGTGTAGCACAGATGCGAGTGTATCGGTAATGAACGCACAATTTTTCAAGAAGGTAACGCAAAAAAAAAGACTGCTGATTTTGCATGTCACGAATTGCGAAGTTATAGGAGCGCTGGGAAAGAAGGCACAAATTATAAAGTACCAGATGCCGGTTGAGGTTTTCTTTGGAAATGTTAGCGTGAGATGCACATTCCTATTAATGGAAAACTTATCAATACCGGTATTACCGGGCCTTGAGTTTTTATGGGACAGAGAGGCCATAATAGATCTCGCCTGGGGAACATGTGTACAAAGTACCAGCAGCGACCAAGAGCGTTGAGGCTGAATCGGGAGTTCGGTGCGAGCCTTCTGCTGACAAGAGGATTAGATGTATCAGTCGGAAAACCAAAATTGTTGGTGTTAGAGTATGATCACACATCAAAGTGTCATGCCAACCAAAACAATGATGTATCCAACAACGTGAGTGAAATTGGCGCAACATTAGAGTAGAAGGTGAAAGAGGCATCTTGCATTGACGCTTCACAGGCTGAACAATTAATAAAATGGCTGTCCAGATACCAGTATTTATAGATCGTAAAGGGATCATAAATGATTATGTTTATGATACGAAAGTCTACTCCCATAAGTCCTATTGCAGAGCTTCATACATGGTCCCCTGCACAAAGAAAATGGAATTTATTGTACGAAGAACCATTTAAAATAATCTCAATCCCACATGACGGATGTTATGTACTAGAAGATGTCAGTACAGGGAACCTAAAAGGACTGTATTGCCATAGAGACATTAAGAAATATTTGCAGTAGGAAATGACTTTTGTGTCTCCGTAAAGAAAATAATATCTCCAGCACAAATGCATAATAGCATAAATGTAAATATTAAATAGTAGTTATAGTGAAAATGTTATCATAAGTAATTTCATGTATTTATGTGTACTAGTCTATAGGCTTATATGTCAGTAGTTACACTGAAGTATTCATGAAGTACAAATCCCAATCGGGGAGAGTAATGTTCTATATAACAAAATTTTTAACTATCCTTAAGAAGTTAGTGTAAATGCTATCTCAGTAAACGCAATTTTCTTATCTTTTCTATGTAGATTATAGAAATTCCGAACATAAATTTATATACAGAGATACTGTGTTTATTCATGTATCAGGGTAAACGAGTCATGAACGTTTCTATGAACCTCACCTATGTAAATGTACACACGTAACGAATGTTAATTGCGTGTGAGTACGCATGTTTGTCTGTATCCGCATTTGTTATTCACGGAACATCTTCCTTTTGTGTACTGTTTTGGGTACGTATTTCCTTACACGGTTGTATTTGCCATTTACTCTTCTGAGCTTTTCTCTCGTTAGGTGTACCGAATATGGACATCTGTCCCATAATCTAATAGTAATTATAACAAGAGTATGAATGAATGAGTATAATGAACATAAATAAAATGAATGTCATCAATGTACTGGTATCTACAGAGTTCAATTATGATCCTATGCTCAGAACAGTGTAGAGGATTCTAGCAGTCATCTTGTCTCATATTCTTTTGACAGTATATGATCTTTGTTACATTTTATTACAATACGAAACAATATGCACATGAACAAAAACTGATTACTTTGTAAAGTGCCAACTGTATAGAAGATTGTCTCTTGTGTGGCTTATGAAGCACTAGCAGTAATCAGGACAGTGAAGTGTGTCTCACAAGAACTATAAAAGTCTAGTGGACGTGTGAAAAACTGTGATTTCTTTTAAGAAATGTGATGAACAGTGATTATAAATGTGATAATTGAACATATGAACGCTCATAGAGTGTTAATGTTAGCAACAACGACATGGACGTTGAAGAACTGTTGACAGTATTAAAACAGATATAAGATTTTAGACCTCAAAAAAATGTTACGAGTCATCTTCACGTGCCAGATGTTATGAGGCAGACTGCACAGCCAGCCGCGCGGCAACAATATGATGCAACGCTGGCTACGCAGCGCCTTGCGGAAATTTTTGCTTACTGCAGAAAATAAACAGAGCACGCGATGGACACCAGAATGAAAAACGGTGCGGTGTCGTACATGTACATAGCTAAAAGTTGAAAATGAATCACTACATTCAAATGAATAGTGTCAAGATGCAGGACATCGTCTCAAAACAAACTGTATGAATCTGTGTGATGAAAGTGAATTTGAAACTAACACTTCTTCCACAGGGTGAATATAATAATTACCTCGTTACCGGTACTTCTTTTCGACATTTCATGTACCCACCTTGTACGAGAGGGACGTGGAAAGAGCGAATACTTCCAGACAGCAACAGATCCAGATCTCGCTGCGGCCGATGGCAGCCGATGTTCCACCCACGCGGACGGGGGCGTTACAGCAGCGCTTTCCACCTGCCTGCGATCCAGCGGCTCGACGCGGGGGCGGCTACGTGACATCGTCGGGATATCGTTATTTGAACTTTTGTTATTTCGAACTACATGAACTTTTAACCTTCATGTTAAACCTCTGTGAAAGACCCTCTTGACTTCTGGTACTACTAAACACAAATATAAATACTTGTCTTGAACATATTATCTATTAGAATCACGTCATGCATGACACAAAAGAGCAGGTAACTACGCTCCTGGAAATTGAAATAAGAACACCGTGAATTCATTGTCCCAGGAAGGGGAAACTTTATTGACACATTCCTGGGGTCAGATACATCACATGATCACACAGACAGAACCACAGGCACATAGACACAGGCAACAGAGCATGCACAATATCGGCACTAGTACAGTGTATATCCACCTTTCGCAGCAATGCAGGCTGCTATTCTCCCATGGAGACGATCGTAGAGATGCTGGATGTAGTCCTGTTGAACGGCTTGCCATGCCATTTCCACCTGGCACCTCAGTTGGACCAGCGTTCGTGCTGGACGTGCAGACCGCGTGAGACGACGCTTCATCCAGTCCCAAGCATGCTCAATGGGGGACAGATACGGAGATCTTGCTGGCCAGGGTAGTTGACTTACACCTTCTAGAGCACGTTGGGTGGCACGGGATACATGCGAACGTGCATTATCCTGTTGGAACAGCAAGTTCCCTTGCCGGTCTAGGAATGGTAGAACGATGGGTTCGATGACGGTTTGGATGTACCGTGCACTATTCAGTGTCCCCTCGACGATTACCAGTGGTGTACGGCCAGTGTAGGAGATCGCTCCCCACACCATGATGCCGGGTGTTGGCCCTGTGTGCCTCGGTCGTATGCAGTCCTGATTGTGGCGCTCACCTGCACGGCGCCAAACACGCATACGACCATCATTGGCACCAAGGCAGAAGCGAGTCTCATCGCTGAAGACGACACGTCTCCATTCGTCCCTCCATTCACGCCTGTCGCGACACCACTGGAGGCGGGCTGCACGATGTTGGGGCGTGAGCGGAAGACGGCCTAACGGTGTGCGGGACCGTAGCCCAGCTTCATGGAGACGGTTGCGAATGGTCCTCGCCGATACCCCAGGAGCAACAGTGTCCCTAATTTGCTGGGAAGTGGCGGTGCGGTCCCCTACGGCACTGCGTAGGATCTTACGGTCTTGGCGTGCATCCGTGCGTCGCTGCGGTCCGGTCCCAGGTCGACGGGCACGTGCACCTTCCGCCGACTACTGGTGACAACATCGATGTACTGTGGAGACCTCACGCCCCACGTGTTGAGCAATTCGGCGGTACGTCCACCCGGCCTCCCGCATGCCCACTATACGCCCTCGCTCAAAGTCCGTCAGCTGCACATACGGTTCACGTCCACGCTGTCGCGGCATGCTACCAGTGTTAAAGACTGCGATGGAGCTCCGTATGCCACGGCAAACTGGCTGACACTGACGGTGGCGGTGCACAAATGCTGCGCAGCTAGCGCCATTCGACGGCCAACACCGCGGTTCCTGGTGTGTCCGCTGTGCCGTGCGTGTGATCATTGCTTGTACAGCCCTCTCGCAGTGTCCGGAGCAAGTATGGTGGGTCTGACACACCGGTGTCAATGTGTTCTTTTTTCCATTTCCAGGAGTGTATTTTCTTGAAGCCCCTTGGACGGTTTTGTTTCCTGTTTTCCGAATACAGTGAACCCAGATTGGGAAAGGAGAGGGGTGATAAGTTAATACGGTAAGTCTCCGTCGTATTTTCCAATATTTTACAGTTACTGATGTCATTTACACAATCACATCAATACTAATTGTGTCATCAGTTACTCCGTATATATGAACATTGGCATGATGAGAACAGTGTGTTATTGAAGTGAAAGTGAACAATTAGCAACGTGGATATGGTGGACATAAACTAGTTCTTCTTTTATAATTGCGTTTTTCTTTCTCAGCCGAAGGGGCAATGTAATATCCACGCCTATATTTTATTCAGAATCATATTCACGACTGGGTTGCGTGTGGAACGTGATGAACATTCTCGTGATATTAATAAAAAAAGACTTCGTCATTGATGAAATAATATATAATTATTGTCAAAGACGTAATTTAATATTCTGTAAGAAATTATATCTCAGACAACACTCATGGAAAAACGTAATGAAAATCATCATCTTTTGTTATCAATAATTCTTCTAGAATAATCATTCTTCCTGTTCGAACTGTTGTACTGATCGGATGTGATTGATGTCTCGTAGCACAGAGGTCTGTAACAACCTGTAGTATTTTGATAAGTAACGCTTGAAAAATAGAGTTTCTGTGTCATTGAATGAATCCACTTTGTTTAGACTTTTATTTCACTATGATTCTCGTCATATATAGACGTTAAGTTTTCTGATCAGCTACAATGGAGCGTAGCCATTAGCGCTATTGATCTACAGCACTGTATATTGGTAAATGCTCAATAATTAGCGATTAACATTGAGAACTACTTTTAAATGTTAATGCATATAGTAAAGGTACAAAAAAGATTTAATATATATTTTTGTCAGTATTAAAACAGTGCCTGAAGGAGAATCGATAAGTGACTGTCTTATGTTAGCCGCCATCTTAGTGAAATATTGCAACGGCAGTTTTAAATTGAATTTTTAAACAGACATAAATCTTGATGGTAATTATTGCGATAATAATTGTGTATAGGTGGCCCATAACCCACTCAGAGGTAATAAATTCCACTTATATTGTGAATAATCATTAAATATGGTGAAGTTATGTATATGCAAACAGCATCTTACGTGATAAAAATAGTTCTTTCCTGATGTATGAAGCCTGGTTATTCCGTAACAACTTTTACCAAATATTTTGACAGGAAGCAATACGTTAGTGTTGTGCCCGTGTGGTATTGTGTGGCAAAACTGCCGATTTTGCTCAAGGAAAAGTGTTGTCACCCCGAATTAATAGTTCAAATGGCTCTGAGTTCTATGGGACTTAACATCTGAGGTCATCAGTCCCCTAGAACTTAGAACTACTTAAACCTAACCAACCTAAGGACACCACACACATCCATGCCCGAGGCAGGATTCGAACCTGCCACCATAGCGGTCGCGCGGTTCCAGACTGAAGCGCCTAGAATCGCTCCGTCACTCCGGCCGGCCCTCGAATAGCAGTATCGGTTAATTCGATAGATATATATGCAACTGGTAACGAGATTATTATGCAACAACAGGTAAGATCGCTAAAAATCACTACTATTGTATAGTTGAGATTACTTATTCAGCTTGTTTGCTGGTTGTATATGACCACTTGTGTGCATGAACTTAATGCAATTTACACTGCTTGACAGACAACATTGCTACTCTTTAGCGGGTGGAGATTTTTTTAACAATATAACGATCATTAGCCGGGAAAAGCAGTGATTAAATAAAACCTCATGTTACATTAATAATAAGTAACTGGTTTTGTGTAGTCTTGCCGACATTACCCAGCCAGTAGTGAGGACACAGACGGGGTAATATAGTACGTAAAGGGAAATGAAAATCTACACTGAAGAGCCAAAACAAACCCATACATGTGTCTAATATCTTGTGGGACCTCGGTGAGGACGCAGAAGTGTCGCAACAAAACTGATACAGTTTTCTGTTTCCATCGGAATGTTTGATTTCAATCAGCCCCATGGTCTCTTGCCATCGGGGTGCTCGATTTCGGTGAGTCACGTGACCTGTCAACATTGGTGTGCTCGACTTCGGTGAATCCTCTTGCCTATCACCGACGGGGTGCCTTATTTCGGTGATTATCCACGGCAGGTGCGCCTGTCACTTCATGGACATTTTACCTTATTAGAACTGTTATGGTTTGCATGCCGTCGGTAGCCTCGTGGGGCCCAGCGCGATAGTTGCGACTGTTGAATGGAAAGGTACAGTGCAGTCAGTCACCCTGATGGCGGTGTTAGAGTGTGGCGATTGGGGATTACCATAATCAACCCTGTAGGAAACAGAAAACTTCGTTGCCAAAAAAGGTAGTTAATTAGTTTATTATGTGTTCCGTTGATCACGGTAACCGTTGTGATGTGGAACGTGTCAAATGTGTAAGAAATGCACACATGAATCAAGGTCCCATTTTTCTTTTTTAAGCATAAAATTTTTATTACCTACCCCATTCCCTTAAATGGCAAAAAATGCATATATCATACTTATAAAGTCATTTATTCTTATTCAAGAATTTATCTATGGTATAGAAGGAGTTGTCAATTGGATATGATTTCAATTTATTTTTGAAACTACACTACTGGTCATGAAAATTACTACACCAAGAAGAAATGATGATGATAAACGGGTATTCGTTGGAGAAATATATTATAATAGACCTGACATGAGATTACATTTTCAGGCAATTTGGGTGCATAGATCCTGAGAAATCAGTGCCCAGAACAACCATCTCTGGCCGTAATAACGGCCTTGATACGCCTGGGCATTAAGTCAAACAGAGCTTGGATGGCGTGTACAGGTACAGTTGCCCATGCAGCTTCAACACGATACCACAGTTCATCAGGAATAGTGACTGGCGTATTGTGACGAGCCAGTTGCTCGGCCACCATTGACCAGACGTTTTCAATTGGTGACAGATGTGGAGAATGTGCTGGCCATGGCAGCAGTCGAACATTTTATGTATCCAGAAAGCCCGTACAGGACCTGGAACATACGGTCGTGCATTATCCTGCTGAAATGTAGGGTTTCACAGGGATCGAATGAAGGGCAGAGCCACGAGTCGTAACACATCTGAAATGTAAGGCCCACTGTTCAAAGTGCGGTCAATGCGAACAAGAGGCGACCCAGACGTGTAACCAATGGCAACCCTTACCATCGCGCTTTTTAACTGTTCTCAACAATTTTTTCATCTACACTTAAGAAAGGGTTGTTAATTCACTAGCTACTTGTGTACTTTTGGTTAGGAAGGGCTCATTCTCTTTAAAAGTAATACTATGTATTCCAATGGCGATGACGATTACACGCTTCCAATGTGCGTTCACCGCGATGTCGCCAAACACGGATGCGACCATCATGATGCTGTAAACAGAACCTGGATTCATCCGAAAAAATTACGTTTTGCCATTCGTGCACCCAAGTTCCTTGTTGAGTACACCATCGCAGGCGCTCCTGTCTGTGATGCAGCGTCAAGGGTAACTGCAGCCATGGTCTCCGAGCTGATAGTCAATGCTGCTGCAAACGTCGTCGAACTGTTCGTGCAGATGGTTGTTGTCTAGCAAACATCCCCATCTGTTGACTCAGTGATCGAAACTTGGCTGCACGATCCGTTACAGCGATGTGGTTAAGATGCCTGTCATCTCGACTGCTAGTGATACGAGGCCGTTGGGATCCAGCACGGCGTTCCGTATTACCCTCCTGAACCCACCTGTTCCATATTCTGCTAACAGTCATTGGATCTCGACCAACGCGAGCAGCAATGTCTCGATTCGATAAACTGCAATCACGATGGTCTACAATCCGACCTTTATCAAAGTCAGAAATATGATGGTACGCCTTTCTCTTCCTTACACGAGGCATCACAACAACGTTTGACCAGGCAACACCGGTCAACTGCTGTTTGTGTATAAGAAATTGGTTGGAAACTTTCTTCATGTCAGCACGTTGTCGGTGTCGCCACCGGCGGCAACCTTGTGTGAATGCTCTGAAAAGCTAATCATTAGCATATCACAGCATCTTCTTCCTGTCGGTTAACTTTCGCGTCTGTAGCACGTCGTCTTACTGCGGTAGGAATTTTAACCGCCAATAGTGAATTTCTGCATTTTATTTCATATGGTAATTTATCGAAAAGTTTTACAGCAGCGTATTGTAGCCCTTTCTGTATCAAAGATAAAGATAAGTTAAGTAAAGAATAGTGTAAGTCATTCTTTCATCTAGTCTTATTATCAAGAATGTAGCTGTTCATTTTAGACTGGTCCAGAACAAATTTCATTACTGAGTAAATGTACTATGAAACTGTTTTAAGAATTCCTAACCTTTTAAACAGATGCCTACAGGATATGCGACTATGAGCCCCACATATTATTCTAACCACTTTCTTTTGAGCCATGGATACTTTTTGCCTAAGCGTTGAGTTACCCCTAAATATTATTCCATATGACATCAGAGGGTGAAAGTATGCAAAGTATGTTAGCTTACTAATTACTATATCCTCAAAATTGGCCATTATTCTGACTGCAAACGTTGCCGGACCTGGTCGCCTTAGGAGATACAAAATATGGCTTTTCCAATGAAGATTGTCAATGTATAAGTACATCCAAAAACTTAATATGATCTGCCCTGGCTACTGAATTCTGTTGATGTGTTATATTTATTGAAGGAGCTGTGCTCTTTGCTGCAGAAAATGTGATGTACATGTTTTTTCGATGTTCAGAGCAAGCCCATTTTCAGAAAAGCAGTTAATAACTTTTCCAGAGACATTATCTGTATCATTTTCTATTGGAGTTTCTTTTACTGGATTAATAACGACGCTTGTATCGTCAGAAACAGTGTTAGTTTAGCTTCTTGTTCCAGATAAGAAAGGCGGTCATTTGCATATATCATGAACAGAAGGGGACGCATGATCGAACCCTGTGGAACATCTAATGTAATTTCACCGCAGTTAGATGAAGTGGCAAACTTTCTTAAATCGCGTAAACACAGAAAGAAACTTTTTTCTTCCGGTTCTGTAGACATGACTTGAACCAGTCATATGCTGTTCCATTTATACCACAGAATTGTAATTTCCCTAATGTAATGTCATGGTTAACAAAATCAAATTCTTTGGAGAAATCACAGAAAATTCCTATTGGTGACATTTTACTATTTACAGATTCTGTGGACAGTGGATTTGTATATTGCTGTCGCAGTGGAACAGCATTCTTGAAATCCGAACTGTGATTTACTAAGTATCCCATTGCTGTTTAGATGGCTAACCCCTCTTGAGTACATTACTTTCTCGACGATTTTTGAAAATACTGTAAGCGAGGATACTGGCCAGAGTCCCCTTTTTTGTAGAAATGCTTGACAATGGCATATTTTAACTTGTCTGGGCTAATATCTTGAGTTCATGACTCACAAAATGAGCTACAATTGCTCCACTTTCTTTTAATATCTTGTTAGAGATGCCATCTACTCCAACATAATATTTATTTATCAAAGATTTAATGAATATCCTTATTTCAGAAGAGGTTATTAGTTGAAAATTAATGTGACCAAAATTTCTCAAAACTGGCTTTTTCATGTACTGATTGGCGTTTCCTTTTGAACTGTTCTCAACAATTTTTTCATCTACACTTAAGAATTGGTTGTTAAATTCACTAGCTACTTGTGTACTTTTGGTTAGGATGGTCTCATTCTCTTTAAAAGTAATACTACGTACTCCAATAGTTACTATTCCTATCTCCCTTCTCGAAACATTCCATATTGATATGACTTTATTGCCCAAGTTGTTAATTTCATCTCTAACACACGTACTTCTTCATTTTCTGATAACTTTTCTCAGTATGTTATAATGATTTTATAGTGTAACATTACTTCTGGCTCTTTACTAATTCTTATGGTCTCATACAATTTTGTTCATCTTTGTGAAGAAACTTTTATATCTGTAGTAATCCAAGGATTCTTTGAAAACTGTTTGGTGTTACATTTATTAACTTTTTGAGCAACAGTGTTCCAAAGGGATATAAATTCATCAAGAAATATGTTGCATTTATCACTAGCATTTGGCTCGTTATATACATCTCCCCAGTTAACATTTCTTAAACGTTCTCTGAAGTGCTCTATAGGAACCGAGGTGCTCAACTCCTGATAGTTTTTTAAGTTATTCAATTGTCCATCATGGTCAGATAATTCATTTATCACACGGAAAGCATGTGTGAATTTTATATCCTCTTCCTGTACAAATACATTGTCTATTAGAGTGCTTTTGTCTTGAGCTATACGTGTAGGGAAACTGACCATGGATCTAAGTTGAAGGTCATTAATAACACTTATAGTTCACTTTGCTAATATAAACACTACATTATCTAGCTGTAGTTGACGTGCACAAACGTCAAAGTACTGATCAACACCAGATTTTCTTACTTCTACAGTTTTGTATTTGTACCCTTTTTTGTGCAAGTGGCAACTCCTACTTTATCCATGTTAGATCTGCAGTTGTAAGATGCTAAATTGTACCCATTTATACTGATACTTTCCATTCCCGCAGTTACATGGTGTTTAGACAGACAAAGTATATCAATCTCATTCTTATGTTTGAGATCATTTAAACACGCTAACATCTCATCTACTTTATTTTTTATTCCCCTGATATTTTGATGAAGTAAATTGATACTACCCCTAGCTTTATGCGTATTTACTGTGCATGAAGCTTCTTTTATTCTGATTTTTTGGTCTGTCTGGACTTTGGCTTTATCCATTAATCACAGGGATCATCACTGTGGCCCCCCTATAGTATCTGATTTTAGAGAAGCTAACTTATCTTTCCCCTTCCTATTTTTCCTCCAGCTACCAGTAGCATCAACTGGAACAACACTTACCTGAGATTTTGCCAAAGTCTGGAGCATACTGTTCAGCTCAGTTGTTCACATGCCTTACGGGAGTGTTTTGCCAGGGCCGATCATGGCACTGAAAGACCTCAACAAACTCCACATTTTTGTGCTCAGTTTCTGCTCCTGTTTTATCCAGGTCACTCCCAATACTTTATCTTGGATTCATAGCTAGGCTGTTTCCTTCTCTCCCAACTGTAATACCTGACCTTCTTTCTCAACGTCCCTGCATAGATGACCTAAGTTTTCTGTCACCTGCCTAACACTAGCACTTGGTTTCACAAAACTTGTGACCTGGTATCCTGCACCTAATTTTTCCTGAAGCTGCTGGTCTGCACCCCTCCCTTGACTGCTACCTAGAAGCAGAATTCTTCTTTCCCTATGCTGATTTGATCCCGACCTATATTCTTTTCTTTATGCTAATATTCTACTTTAACCTACATTCAACTACATCTGGACGAGGCCCATACTCAAATACTTAGGATAGCAAGCCAAACTGATTTACTAACTGCACTTCGAAAGTTTGTCATCAGTTTCCCTTTTCGCCCTTTGTTTCCTACCTCCTTTCAGCACCCCGTTTCTTTTTCCTCCCTTAGCCTACATAATTCCGAATTCACGTTTTCGAAAAAATGGTTCAAATGGCTCTGAGAATTATGAGACTTAACTTCTGAGGTCATCAGTCCCCTAGAACTTAGAACTACTTAAACCTAACCAACCTAAGGACATCACACATAGCCACGCCCGTGGTAGGATTCGAACCTGCGACCGTAGCTGTCACGTGGTTCCAGACTGTAGCACCTAGAACCGCTCGGCCACACCGTCCCGCCACGTTTTCGAATTCAATCTTAAGGACACAAATTTTTGTCTCATATTCAGCGATTTTTTGTCCTTTCTGAATGACCTACATTGCCATGGATGAGCGTTTCCTCGCCGCTACATTCGCCTCAATGAAACCATAAAGTACAGTCTTCACAGAACAGCCTATCCTTCAGATTTCTACTGCAACAACCACGTTTGTCACACCTTGAAATATTCTTGTCATAAAAAGTAAATCATTGACTCACGGATCCATTTGCTTTTGTTTCTCTTCCTTCCACTACGAGACCCCACAAGTAGTAAGCGCGACGTTTCAAGCTCGTGCCAGCACTTGGCTGTAGCGATAAGAACGAAGTCTGTCGTACTGGCTACAGGGCCGGACCGGGGCTGCGACAACATCCTTTTGTCACATACATTTGCTGCACATGTTCGCAGGGCTGGCAGCCGCCTCGGTTGCGCATGCCTGCTGCAGAATCGCCGCGCGCGGGCAAAGCTGCGAAGATACGAAGCAGTGCAGGCAGCGCGCCTGATACCCGTGGTTTACAGCGCCGGCTATCGAGGCAGCGACGCGGCCGGCATCCGCTAAATGAAACTCATGCAAATGCCGCGCGTGCTAATCTCGCCGGTTACTCATCGAGAGATAGCGCCAAATGAGCGCCGCTTCCGAGGAGATCGCCGCACCACTCGCCGCGTAGTTCAGGATTTAGGAGATTAAAACGGCGAAGAAATTAGAACTTGCTCCGCAGAGACGGGCGCACAACGCAGCCGCTGTCTCCGGTGTCCGTGCTGATCTTTTTTTTCACGTTTTTTATTTACCCTATTCACTATCTGCATGAACCTTCGATCATGTTGGCCAACGCAACAGTCTTGAAGTGAAATAGAGGGAAGGTCATAGGCTAGTCGCAGTCATTTACTTCCCCTTAATTGTGGTCTGGTGGAATATCCAAAACAGCAAAATTTACCATCATTCTTTGATGCCTCCTTCAAAATTACCACATAAGTAGAGATACTCAAAATTGCATACCAATGTCCTTAACTGTTTGCTGCTGATTTCTAGAACGTATTCTCGATTCGAATATCATAAATTTCCTAGACACGGAAAAGCTTGTCTTCACGAATCAGCACTGCTACAGATAGCTTCCTTTGCGTGAAACTCAAATTATCCTGGTCTCACACGATGTACTGCGAAATATGGACGAAGAGCAGCGGACGAATTGGTTATTTCTTGATTTCGGGGAAGCATCTAACACGTTACGCCAGTGACGACTGTTAACAAAGCAATCTACGGTTGGTTGCTCACATCGCTGTGATGTACTGGAAGATTTCGAAATTGAGCTAGCGTAAGATGATACGAGATGACTTAGACAGCATTTCTGGTCGGTGTGCTAAATGGCAACCGACAGTAAATGCTGAAAAAAATTTTGTTAATGCGGGTAAGTAGGAAAAGCAAACGCGTAAAGTTAGGATACAGCGTTAGCAGTGTCATGACTGATGTTGTCATTTACATATCTAGGCACAACTTTGGAAAGCGATATGAGAAGGAAGAGCATGTGAGGATTGTGGTAGGGAAGGCGAATGGCCGACTTTGCTTCACTGAGAGAATTTTAGAAAAGTCTTGTTCATTTGTAACGAAACAACATATATCGGACGCTTGTGCGACCTATCCTTGTGTACTGCTAGAGTGTTTGGGATCCGCAAAAGGTCGGATTAAAGATAGACATTGAAGCAATTCGGAGATGATCTACTAGGTTTGTTTCCGGTAGGTCGAACAACACGCAAGTGTTACAGAAATGCTTCCGGAGCTCAAATGGGAATCCCTGGGAGGAAGGCTACATTCTTTTCGAGGAACACTATGAAAAAATTAGAGACCTGGCATTTGAAGCTGACTGCAGAACGATCCTACGCAGCCAACATACATTTCGCTAAGGACCACGAAGATAAGACAGGAGAAATTAGGGCTCATAAGGATGCATATAGATAGTCGTTCCTCTCTCACTCTGTCTACGAGTGGAACAGGAAGGAAACTACTAGTAGTGGTACAGGGTACTCAAGACCACACACAGGACGTTGGATTGTGGTGTAGTATGTAGATGTAGATGCAAATCTAGATGCAGATGTAGACATTCGTGGATACTACAATATTGCAAATCACGTTAACCCGTTCGGCTCGCTGAAACTCTGACGGTAACCTTACTAATTGTTGAACCTCGTAGTTTTCCTCGCATTTACATGCCGGTCGTGAGTCCTTTTTATTAGACAGCCTGTTTTTTACTATTTCTCGCATTTTGGTAAACTCATAGAGAACTACATGTGACAATGCGACAGTGTAAAGCGTAGTTTCGTATGCATATAATGGGATGCTTTTGCGCCTACTCAAAACGATATACCCGACGTATGGATCACAGATTTACTTCAGATCTGGTATACCTCTGATAGGCCATTAAAACAACATAATATGCGAGTAATACGGCAATTCCGAGAGAATCTGAAAAGAAGCTTTACGCTCCCATTATGTGCCTTACATATCTGTAAGTGGTCAAGTGGCTAGGGTTTCAACTTCGTAAGACGAACGCGTATTATGCGACGGTCCGGCTCACGCTCAAACTTACTGTTTAATCTATACTATCGGAAGAAAGAAATTTTGGAAAATGTCAGCGAGGTGTGGTTCCCCTTGGAAACTCTAATCATTCCCTATAATTCTGGGAAAACTGCATTCATTCGATTTTATAGGTGCCGTTTGAAGTTATGCTTTCCATGTTTGTAGGACAAATACCATCCTGCAATGTGTGACGTCGACAGCACATCCAACGAGTAATAGTACATTACTCTTACGGTCTGGCACAATGTAACTTAATATATCACTGAGTAACGTCATTCGCACCCTTAGTTATCGAAGTCTGACTTGAGATTTTGAAGCATGACCCTCATCCTTGAAAATTTAATTAAAAATAGTAAATAGTCGAATATCACGTGAAATTCACTACAATTATATGAAAATGCGAGTGTTTTTTTTTATCATATTGCCTCTCAAATATATAAATTAAATAATGTGAACAGTGATGAAAAAAATACAGATTAAAAAATAAGCGTTGATAGAGTTCAAATCGTCGCCTCTAAGACGACCCTCTTGCGATGCACGAACACTAACAATTTTTTACATCACATTTTGTACGTTATTGATCATTGCATTTGTTCGGGGCGGACGTCCCGTGGGACCCACTCAGGTTCATCGTTGATCCATGTACTGAGTTTTTTTTATTATTATAGACGGCAGCCAACCCTCTGACCTACCAATTGACCACAATGACTTATTACAACAAGCCCCTACGCACGCATACATCGGATACTTAATAAACGAATAAAATTCCTTTTGCAACTTTCTCGGAACCGTGAGAGTGGTGCACCTTAGTACTTGCACATTACGTTGTTTTAACGCCCTCCTAAAATATACAAAATTTGATCTAAATTCGTGATCCAAACTTCGTGACCTCTCCTTGCTAGATAATGTGGCACAGCCTCCATTTCTCGATAACCCGCAAGGTGGCACCATGGTAGAGCTCGGTACAGCTTCCATGTACCGAGAAACCGCTAGGTGGCGAAATGAAACAGAAGTTTTCTAAAGTAGCCCTGGAATTGGTGAAGAGCAGAAAAAGCGGTACCTGCCCGCGTGCGTCAAGCACGGCCTCGTGTCGTTTATGGGTTTTGTAACGTTACGCCTAGCGTCGACAACCAGCAAAACCCTGGTGTCAGCGTGCTGGTGTTACATCAGGGGCCGAGAGGCAACACGGCGGCCCGCTGCGTCTGCTGCTAGCATTCTTCGCTACCTATGAAGGATAGCACGACGCTCCTTGACACGCTGGTCAGAAACAGTCTAAAAAGCTTGTAAGAGAGTTGCTGGGTAGTTTGTACCGATAAATAATTGTTCAGAAAAAATTCGATACGTTGCGCCATTTATGAATTAATTAGCATTGAAGATAGCCTGTAAACCTGTCGCACATAAATGCAAGCGACCCGCCAGTTACAATTGGTGTCATTTGTTCTCAAAGAGTAGATGTTAACGCACGGGACTGCTCAGCCTTTGACTTAGATTCTATTCTTACTAACGTCTCATGGCTATTTTTGGTTCATTTAGGACTTCCTAAGGCTCATATAGATGCTTATATTTCTGGCAGAATGATTCTTGCAGGTGTTTTATTGAAGTTAGGTGGTTGGCCGATTTTTGTATCGCTCTCTTGCTCTGTTTTAGGAAACCAAACAAAGAACACGTTTGGTGATACCATCTCTGGCGGGTCGCTTGAATTTCCGCGCAACGGCCCGGTTGGTTACCTTCGTTGTTAATGTACTCGGAAACGGCGTTAAGTAAATTTTTTCTCAGATAATTATTTCACAACACAAACTATCCCCCACCACCCTTAAAACTTTCCCAACTGCTCATGACTACAACAACAGGAGGTGGACGTGACAGTACAAAAGGAGGATTGGTTGGTTGATTCGGGGGAGGGTACCAAGCAGCGAGCTCAATGGTTCGATCGGATTAGCGAAGGATGGAGAAGAAAGTCGGCTGTGACCTTTCAAAGGAACCATCCCGGCATTCGCCTGAAGCGCCCAGTATGAAAGGAGGAGAGGAGTATTGTGCTGGCAGTAGGGGGGGGCAGTTACAGCAGAAAGTATCGATCAGGAGAGCTCAGTGACTTCGAGCATGAACCAGTGACTGGATGTCTCATGAACAACAAATCCACAAGAGACATTTCAACGCACCTAAAGACGGTAATGCGAAGAAAGATACACACCTAAATGAGAGCCCAAATGATGACGGACAGGCATCGTCGAGCATTGCGGAGGATTGCTGTAAAAATTACATGAAATCAGTGGAAGGAATCACTCATGAGTTTGTAAGTGCTGCCAAGTCCCACAGTGACCTTGTGTAGGGAGTTAAATAGAACGAGACGCTGTATTCGAGCAGTTTCGGCGGATAAGCCACACATTTCTATAGTCAATCTTAAGCGCACTTATCGTGGCGTAAAGGGTAACTCCACTAGGAACAGTGGATGACTGGAAACGAGCAGTTCCGGTTACTGGATCACGCTGTACCTCTGCCAGTCTGATGAAAGGGAGAATTTCTGAAGAGCGTTACCGGGCAACATGTGTAGTGCCACTAGTAAAGTAAACAATAGATGCTGTTGTAGTATGAGGTGTTTTCGTGGTTAATATATGCTAACTAATAAATCGCTAAATTAACAATTATATGAACCCATTTTACAGAATTATCTAATGCATACTGTAGAACAACAGATCGGAGGCGATAATTGTTTGAATCAGCATGACAGTCCTCCCTGTCACAAAGCAGCTCACAGATACAATAGTTTGTGGCAAATAACATTCCTTAAATGTACTGACACGGCTAGAGCCCTGACCTGAACCCAATGGAACACGCTTGGTATAAGTTGGAGCATCGACTTCTTTCCAGACGCCAGCTCCGCACATTACTACCTTCTTTTTAATTTGATCTGTATTTCGCGGCTCCAAACGTGACTACATTCAATACACTGGATATATGAATTGAAAAACACCTACAGTCACAACTTTTCGTGCTTTATTAAGACTGGCAACTGGATAAAATCGAGAGCAGTGCTGTACTATACCTCCCGATCAGTGCATTTGCGCTATGTGTTGGCAGCTGCACTACATTTACAAGCAATTTTAGAGCACGCAACGAGAGGTTATGTCATGATCTCAATGGTACAAGTGACATAAAAAATCGATAGAATTGCTGAAATCAACATATATATTGATGCAATATTCGTCGAAATGCGGGGAAACTGACGATGTGCTGCGTGTCTTCTGCTTGGCACAGAACAATTTGTACATTGGAAGAAGCATGTGACAGCAAAGGTGTTCTATAAGATTCGGGTCAGGACCCTCTGCAGGCCAGTCCATTACAGAAATGTTATTTTCGCCCTATTGTCGTGTAACCACTCCGCTAGAGGCCGTGCATTATGAATAGGTGCTCGATCGTGTTGAAAGATGCAGTCGCCATCCCCCAATTTCTGTTCAACGGTGGGAAGCAAGAAGGTGCTTGAAACATCAGTGCAGACCTGTGCTGTGATAGTGTCACGCAAAACAACAAGGGGTGCAAGCTGCCTACATAAAAAACACGACCATACCATAACACCACCGTCTCAGAATTTTACTGTTGGTACTATACACGTTGGCAGATGACGTTCACCGAGCATTCGCCATACCCACACCCTGCCATCCGCTCGCCATATTGTATACCGTCAATCGTCACTTCACACAACGTTTTTAGACCGTTCAATCGTCCAATGTTTACGCTCCTTACACCAAGCGAGGCGTCGTTTGGCATTTACCTGCTCGACCATGAAATCCAAGTTATCTCACCTCCTGCGTTACTATATAGTACTTGTAGTGGATCCTGATACAGTTTGGAATTCCTGTGTGATGTTATGGATAGATGTATGCCTATTACGACCCTTTTCAACTGTCGGAGGTCTCTGTCTGTCAACAAACGAGGTTGGCCTGTACGCTTTCGGGCTGTACGTGTCCCTTCACGTTTCAACTTCACTATCACATCGGAAATAGTGGACTTAGGGATGTTTAGGAGTGTGGAAATGTCGCGTACAGACGTATGACACAAGTGACACCCAATCACCTGAGCACGTTCGAAGTCCGTGAGTTCCGTGGAGCGTCCCATCCTGCTCTCTCACGATGTCTAATGACAACTGAGGTCGCTGATATGGAATGGTTCAAATGGCTCTGAGCACTATGGGACTTAACATCTATGGTCATCAGTCCCCTAGAACTTAGAACTACTTAAACCTAACTAACCTAAGGACAGCACACAACACCCAGCCATCACGAGGCAGAGAAAATCCCTGACCCCGCCGGGAATCGAACCCGGGAACCCGGGCGTGGGAAGCGAGAACGCTACCGCACGACCACGAGATGCGGGCGATATGGAATACCTGGCAGTGGGTGGCAGCACAATGCACCTAATATGAAAAATACACTCCTGGAAATTGAAATAAGAACACCGTGAATTCATTGTCCCAGGAAGGGGAAACTTTATTGACACATTCCTGGGGTCAGATACATCACATGATCACACTGACAGAACCACAGGCACATAGACACAGGCGACAGAGCATGCACAATGTCGGCACTAGTACAGTGTATATCCACCTTTCGCAGCAATGCAGGCTGCTATTCTCCCATGGAGACGATCGTAGAGATGCTGGATGTAGTCTTGTGGAACGGCTTGCCATGCCATTTCCACCTGGTGCCTCAGTTGGACCAGCGTTCGTGCTGGACGTGCAGACCGCGTGAGACGATGCTTCATCCAGTCCCAAACATGCTCAATGGGGGACAGATCCGGAGATCTTGCTGGCCAGGGTAGTTGACTTACACCTTCTAGAGCACGTTGGGTGGCACGGGATACATGCGGACGTGCAATGTCCTGTTGGAACAGCAAGTTCCCTTGCCGGTCTAGGAATGGTAGAACGATGGGTTCGATGACGGTTTGGATGTACCGTGCACTATTCAGTGTCACCTCGACGATCACCAGTGGTGTACGGCCAGTGTAGGAGATCGCTCCCCACACCATTATGCCGGGTGTTGGCCCTGTGTGCCTCGGTCGTATGCAGTCCTGATTGTGGCGCTCACCTGCACGGCGCCAAACACGCATACGACCATCATTGGCACCAAGGCAGAAGCGACTCTCATCGCTGAAGACGACACGTCTCCATTCGTCCCTCCATTCACGCCTGTCGCGACACCACTGGAGGCGGGCTGCACGATGTTGGGGCGTGAGCGGAAGACGGCCTAACGGTGTGCGGGACCGTAGCCCAGCTTCATGGAGACGGTTGCGAATGGTCCTCGCCGATACCCCAGGAGCAACAGTGTCCCTAATTTGCTGGGAAGTGGCGGTGAGGTCCCCTACGGCACTGCGTAGGATCCTACGGTCTTGGCGTGCATCCGTGCGTCGCTGCGGTCCGGTCCCAGGTCGACGGGCACGTGCACCTTCCGCCGACCACTGGCGACAACATCGATGTACTGTGGAGACCTCACGCCCCATGTGTTGAGCAATTCGGCGGTACGTCCACCCAGCCTCCCGCATGCCCACTATACGCCCTCGCTCAAAGTCCGTCAGCTGCACATACGGTTCACGTCCACGCTGTCGCGGCATGCTACCAGTGTTAAAGACTGCGATGGAGCTCCGTATGCCACGGCAAACTGGCTGACACTGACGGCGGCGGTGCACAAATGCTGCGCAGCTAGCGCCATTCGACGGCCAACACCGCGGTTCCTGGTGTGTCCGCTGTGCCGTGCGTGTGATCATTGCTTGTACAGCCCTCTCGCAGTGTCCGGAGCAAGTATGGTGGGTCTGACACACCGGTGTCAATGCGTTCTTTTTTCCATTTCCAGGAGTGTATTTTGGGGGTGTCCGGATACTTTTGGTCACATAGTGTAGATCACCTTAAAAAGTACCTGAAACATTGCATACGCACTTTACAGAAGCCTTAATCATTTGACACCGGGAACTGATGTTGGCTTAAAGATGTGAACAGTAATAGTACTCTGCTTTTTCGCCACGGTATCATAGCCGAGATTCCACTTTAATTACGTTGATTTCAGTGACGGAATAAGAAGTGACAGCCAACAATTTTTTTTTTACTTTTCTATTACACTTTTTCACATATTGGAATTTGTGTTCTAATAAATTAGGTTAAAATGACACTGTAGACGGCACCGAATCGTCACGAAAAACAACGCATTGGAAACTACAAATCAGTCACAATAAGAACGGTAAGCGATTTGCACCACCTTGACCATTATTATTTTCACGATTTGCACCACCTTGACCATTATTACTTTCATTTCTTCCTCATTTACCCTTACCATTTTTGTAGGCAAGTGAAATATATATTTTTTCTTCGTCATATCATCATAAAAGTAAAACCACACACTACACACAAAAAAATAAGAAACTGATCGATGCTCGAATTTTAGAGGAGTAAAAGAAATGGCATCCAACATTATTTTTATACTTTTAAGATTCTGCATTGCTCTGATTCACATTGTCGAATATGTTCTAATTATTTTACTACAGTGACACTGTACAGGAAATTGTCTCACACAGGAACACATAGATGCACACAAGGGTTTGAGAAATTGCATAAAATGGAGGAAGTTAATCAGACTGTTATGTATACATCCGAGCTGCATATGAACAAAGCACCATTGTGTATACTAGAGATGGGCAAAACTGTTCTTTTCAGAGATTGGATCAGAACTGTTCATTCCCTGAAATGAATTAGCTCTTTTTCATGACTCACCACTCATTTAGAATAGAAAATAAATGGAAGGCACATTGCCCTTTAAACTTGGTTTATTCCAGTACTATACCTGTATTTTGATCTTATTTGATCCTATTTTGAAGTAACACAGATAATGAGTAAGAATTTTGTATTGTTTATTGAAATTTCCACGATATGAGAAAGTTTTTGATTATTGATTTATTTTGCACTATCGTGGATTTTTGGGTGATCAGAAAATGTTGTAACTTGAGATTTACATTAACAATATATTTGGCTATAATGTATTAAAATTTCATTAACCTCATACAAATACATCGCAAGCCATACATTTTTAAAGTGAACGTTTCCTTCCGAAGACGCCTAAAATCGCAAAATCCGTACCAGAATAAGAAAAAAAAATATAAATTTGACTGTAAAACGAAAGTGCTGCATATAGCCTTACGCAGAATAAAACAAGGAAAATATTGGTGTATCACATTTTGCGATATGTTTATCGGTTCGCTCGTAATTAAAGCGTAAATTCGAGTGTCCATAATAAAAATCCTATAGTAAGAGGAGTCATCAGGAACCTAATCTAATCAGTTTAAACAAATAAAAATAAAATATAAACAATTGATATATACATAACATAATAATCTAATATACATAGCGGTATTACTACGAAGAACAATATCCAGTAGGGACGAACTCTGATGCAGAGGCGCTGAGTCGAGCAGGTCGAGCCGCGAGCTGTATTACTGCGTGAGCTAAGACCGCAGAGACCAGAGTGACACCTGAGTCGCTTTGCTCAACGCTCTGGCTAGAGTCGAGACGGTGGGGTGAGTGTTGAGCGGGCGAGTTCCGAGGGTGGGGGGAGCGGTGAATTCACCCGCTCCGAGACAAATCGTCCGTTCCCTTGCGAGCAGGTTGTTGCAAGTAGTTCCTATGTTATCCGCTAGGTGGCTCTCTGTCCTGTTGCTCGCATCAATTGCCCAGAGGGCAGGACGTGCGACTGAAACGATCGCCGACAGAGTGCGATGCGAAGTTAAGCTGCGCCAGACACTGCATGCGGCAGACGACGCACAGAGACGGCACGGCATATATGAAACACAAAATCCAATGGGGCACTGCACAATGCAGGCAGCCAAGGTAGAAGCAGGGCAGAGGCCGGCGCTGGCTGTGTTGTGTGGCGTGCACTGTGCTCTGACCAGCAGAGGCGCTGCTGATATGCTCCGTCTCTCTCTCTCTCTCTCTCTCTCTCTCTCTCTGCCGTGGGAAACGTTTGGAGCTACCATTCTTTTTTTCTGAATCACTGATTGTTCACTCCTTTGAAAGATTCAACTCTATGAATTAGTTCAAGAGCGGATCCCCCATCTCTAGTGTATACACAGACTGCCAGCTTGCTCAGATACACTTCGAAATTCATCTAGCACTTCTCTCGTGAACGCATGGCCATAAAATCGCAGAAAATATCTACATGTTTTTGGACATATAAAGGGCTTCTTATCAATAGTACGTTGACAGTTAAATATTCGATGTGCATACTTATGAAACACAGCTGGTTCTCCTTGCACATAATTCTGCTACTACAATACTGCGCCATAGCTGTTACTAAAACTGAGACTGAGAACATGTTCAGTAGTCTGTGCTCACTCCTTATACAGGGTGTCCCAGCTATCTTGTTCACCCAAAATATCTCTGGAACCATAACAGCTATTGGGAAACGACTTTCACCGGTATCAATGTAGGGCTGGGGCCCATGAATGTACATATTTGGAAACATTCTAAAACGAAAGCATATGTGTTCTTTAACACAAGCTTATGTTTATTTTAAACGAAACTCCTATATTTTTTCTTCAGCAATCCATAGCATGAGAAAGCACATACACAATGGCGTTGATTGCATCGCATTATTCCCATCACATCCCGAGATATTGAGACGCGAAGTTGACGCTTGAAACACCCGACATGCGCTGCTAGCGCACGTCCTGAGGGTCAGGCGTGAACCCCATGCTGCCCGTAATCGCGATGTGATTGACATGTGTAATCACACATGCATACTTATCAAGAGGGACACTTACTTGTCAATCACATTGCGATTACGGGCAGCATGGTGTTCACGCCTGAGCCTCAGGACGTGCGCTAGCAGCGCATGTCGGGTGTTTCAAGCGTCAACTTAGCGTCTCATATCTCGGGATGTAATGGGAATATTGCGATGCAATCAACGCCATTGTGTATGTGCTTTGTCATACTATCGATTGCTGAAGAAAAAATATAAGAGTTTCATTTAAAAAAACGTAAGTTTGTGTTAAAAAACACATATGCTTTCGTTTTAGAATGTTTCCAAATATGTACATTCATGGGCCCCAGCCCTACATTGACACCGGAAAGTCGTTTTCCAATAGCTGTTATTGTTCCAGAGATATTTTGGGTGGACAAGATAGCTGGAACACCCTGTATATCAACTGATGTGACAAAAGTCGTGGGATACTTCCTAAGATGATGTCAGTTATTTTTTTGCGTGGCGCACTGCAGCAACTCGACATGGTATGGACTCAACAAGAAGTGGGAACTCCCCAGCAGAAATTTTGAGCCATTTCGCCTCTATAGCTGTCCATAATGCGATAGTTCCGGGGTAAGATTTTTGCACGAGCTGACGTCTCGATTATGTTCCATAAATATTCTATAGGACTCATGTTGTGGGACTCATGATGTGGGTGGCCAAATTATTCGATCGAATTGTACAGAATATTCTTCATACCATTCGGGAACAATTTTGGCTGGATGACGTGTTTGGGTACATGAAGGTCCTGAACAGCTTAAAATGGTCTCCAAGTAGCCGAACATAGCCATTTCCAGTCAATGATCGGTTCTATTGGATCATAGACTCTAGTCAATACATCCCGCACTATTATGGAGGCACCACCGACAAGCACATTACCTTGTTGATAATCTAGGTTCACAACTTCGTGGCGGCTGCGCCGCACTCGGACACTACCGTCTGCTCTACCATCTGAAGTCGGGACTCATCCGATCAGGCCACGATTTTCCAGTCGTCAAGATTCAACTGAGATGGCTACGAGCGCAGAAGAGGCACTACAGGCGATTTCGTGTTATTAGTAAAGACAGTCGCGTCGGTATTCTGCTGCCATAGCCAATTAACGCCAAATTTCGCCGCTCTGTTCCAGCAGATACGTTCATTGTACGTCCAACATTGATTTTTGCGGTTATCTTACGCAGTTTTGCTTGTCTGTTAGCAATGAAAACTCTACGCAAACGTGTCAGCTCTCGGTCCTTAAATGGAGGTCGTCGGCCACTGTGTTGTCTGTGGCGATAGGTAAGGAATGAAGTTTGGTATTCTCTTGACACGGTGTGTCTCGGAATATTGAATTCCCTAACGATTTACGAAGTGGTACGTCTCATGCATCTAGCTCCAACTAACATTCCACGTTCAGAGTCTGTGAATCCCTTTCGTGCGGCCGTAATCACATCGGAAACGTTTTCACGTAAATCACCTGAGTACAAATGATAGTTCTGAAAGTGAGTTGCCCTTTTACCAGGTGTAGCGGTATGAAATGAGCGTTTTTTTGTGAAAATGAAACACTAATTTTGAATTGAAAAGTAAAATCATTTTATTCACAGTACTGACCATTGCTTTCTATACATTTCGACCACTTTTCTGGCAATTTGTGGACACCACGCCAATAGAAATGTTCGTCTTTTGAAGCAAACCAATCAGACACCCAATTTTCGACTTTTTCGTAGGAATCGAAGTGATTCTCAGTCAATGCTTGTCCCATTGATGAAAACAATGGTAGTCGGAAGGGGCCAAGTCTGGTTAATACGGCGGGTGGGGTAACAGCTCCCAGCCAAGTGTTTTGATTGTATCCTGAACCAGTTTTGCTTTGTGTGCAGGTGCATTGTCCTGTAAAAAAATTACTTTGCCATGTCTTCTGGCCCATTCTGGTCTTTTTTCGATCAATGTATGGTTCAAATTGATCATGTGTTGTCTGCAGCGATTAGAATTTACAGTTTGACCGGGTTTTAGAAGCTCATGATACACCACACCTTTCTGATCCCACCAAATACAGAGCATTGTCTTCTAGCCGAATCGGTCTGGTTTTGCAGTGGATGTTGATGGTTGTCCCGGATTAACTCATGATTTTTCCCGTTTAGGATTCTTAAGATAAATCCATTTTTCATCGCCAGTAACATTTCGATGCAAAATTGATCATCTTTCATGTCTTTAAAGCAAAACTTGAGAAATGGTTTTTCGGTTTTCCATCTTTCATTCAATTCATGTGGCACCCCTTTTCTACACTTTTGGATCTTTCCTATAGCTTTGAAAGGCTCAGAAATTGTTTGTTGTGCAACATTTAGCATTTCTGCTATTTGCGTCTGACTCGAAGTATTATCTTCATCCAATATTGCTTGCAATTCGGCGTCTTCGAACTTTTTTGGTGGCCTTCCACGTTCTTCATTTCTTACATCAAAATCATTATTTCTGAACCGTTGAAACCATCTTTTGCATGTTGCTTCTGATAGAGCATGATCACCATATGCCTCGACAAGCATTCGATGCGACTCTGCAGCATTACTTTTTTTTTTTTTTTCAAATGAAAACAAAAAATTAATGCTTTCTGTAAATCATCTCTTTCTGGTACAAAATTCGACATTGTTAACACGATGAAAACATATGATGTTGTTTGTTCCATGACTTGATGTGTACTAAATATCGTTGACATATGTCATACCAACCAAACAAAACAAAAAATTAGGCTCGTTCACAACAAACGTTCCATATCGACACATTTGTATCTTAACGCTCATTTCATACCGATGCACCTGGTACACCTTGTGTACGCGATTCTACTGCCGTCTGTATATATGCATACAGCTATCCCATGACTTTTGTCACCTGTTTTTAAAGAGGATTAAGTGTATCATCATGTCTTGAGAAACCGCGCCAGTGGACATACTGAAAAATACCTGTAGCTCATTCGTAAACAAATGACTGCTGATGGTGGCAGCAGACATTGCGCCAGAGGGGCCGGCCAACACCGACTCAAAGGAAGGCCTCGGCGCTTGTTGGTGACGTCACGTCAGCCAGGCACGGCGAACGCCAGGTGTGTTGCAGGCATACTCATAATGGTGGTGCCTCCCTCTCCGACACAGGAAAATGTGAAACTACTGGCGGTAGTTGACCAACCCACATTGTTCTGAGAGCTTTCTGCAATCAATTAATTGTGCAATTCATTACGTTTATTAACAAATAGTGTACTCCTGAACATAAATTTCCACCTGTTTTAAGGATTGACATACAAATTCAACTTCCTGGTCCATGGTCCTCCATGGTGCTGCCTTACTTTATTTGTAAATCTGATGAAGTTACGTTTGTACTGGGTTGCTTTTACAAGAAACTGTGAACATATTGGTGCTCTTGTTTAGGTATCTTGGTTGACTATGGGGTGCGGAGCACTGAATGTTAATGAAATATCTTGCGATTGTACACGTTGGGGGACGGGGTGGGGGACAGAAGAAGAGGCAAAAGAGAAATACTTGTTTTATGAAATAATTTTTTTTTATGTTGTAAAGTTTCTCCTTTCAGTTGCAAGAGGGTAATATTCATCTTATCTAATGTGTGTGTTTAAAAAGTTTAAACTCAGCAGTATTTTCGATGTATGAAGCTATTTTGTTTCCTGTGTAGAATACCTTTCGTTGAAAACGACTGTAATCTAATGACTGGCAACAGTTGGACAATTACACATGTAAATTAGTTTACATTTCCAGTGACGATGTCAAACGAAAATTAATAAATAAATAAATAAAAGAAACGAGTTAATTGTAAGGGGGTTTGGGTAAGTTTCGATAACAAAATGGATCAAGTAAATATAGTTACTTGAATGTAAAATTTCCGAAGCTTGCAATGGGGCAGAGCATCTTCTCATATTGTTGTACGTTTGTTTCGACAGGATTCAGTAATACAGAACTATGATCTTCATTTGTAGTTTTACGATAGTAAGACAATCTTTCATCTCAATAAAACTGCAGAATCCAAAACAATACCAAACATTTTGTCCAAAAATAAGAGATTTATAGTGATAAGCACGCCCAGGCGTTTCTGCCTGCAACAGACCTGGCGTTCGCCGTGCCTAGCTGGCGTGACGTCACCGACAAGCGCCGAGGCCTTCCTTTGAGTCGGCGCTGGGCCGGCGCGCTGCAGCCTCCTGCCGCGGCCCGCACTTTCCGCGCCGCCGGGCCTCGGCAGTGCGTGCCGTGGAAGCCATCAGGGTCCCGCGGGGCCGCACATTACCATCGACCGGCCGCCGTCGCCGTCCTCGCGCCATTACGACCGACGCGTCTCCTCCGATCACCCGGCGGGCTTCCTGCGACACAGTACCGCACTTTCTTGTGTCGCCGAAACCGTGACCATCTGTTCCCTCCAGCCTCCTGAGGGTGCCAAACTTCACCTCCTGCGCTGCTCCCCGGGGTTCGCGCATTCCATTACGGCAGACACCTGCAAATAAAGAGAAACAGTGTTCGATCTGCATACAAGTATGTTCACGTCTCATAAGCCTTCGTCTTATTTTGATAAACAGTATCGTGGATAAAGGGAAAAGAGTTTGCGTACTGTAGATGTTATGCACCAATTTTTAAACATGTGATATATTTACCATGTTTCGGGAATACATTTTCCACTCACCATGTTTCGGGAATTCGTTATTTTTTGGACTACGTCATCCCATTATCAACTGATATAAAACAAGGAAACACATCAATACATCGCAGTAATATACACACTGGCAACTACGTAAATATTTACGTTGTCCTGTGGTGTAACATACCGTATAGCTTCTACTTCAATAGGCACCGTCAAAATAAAAAAAACAGCATCAAACATGCATTGTCAGACATACAACTACGCGTTGAACATCTCATGCCGGCTCATCAGACTCTCACAAGACTCAGTTGTAAGCTAAAGGCGGCAGCCAACGCTACCAAAGATAGTACTGCTCTACAAAGCATGTAACACAGATCCCAACGCTGCTATTGTCTATAGTAAAATCTTTGAACACTATATGTCAAGCCCTAGCAAATTCTAAGACCCAATACTACAGCGATGTTGCAATGTACCACTACATATAGAACGATCAACGGAAAATGGTAAACCTAATGTAGCTAATCAGAATAGGTCTTCTCAGCGAAGGCCTCGCTAAAGTAGACCCATAAATTCTCCTTGGACATTCCTGTCTTCTCATTTAACGCCGAGCTGAATTATTCTAGTAAAACGCAAAAAAATTATATTAGATAATTTCGTAACGTCGCATTACTTTGTATTTCTCCGGATTTGCCTCGTTTTGTTTATTTCTGTGACCTGCGGCTGCATCAAACCTACCTATTAAAACCCGCGTCAAAACTGTTTTAACTATTATTTGCCGAAGTGTTTCCATTTCTTCATAGTTGTTCTTAGGACTTAGTGTGCACAGCATTTGTGAACAATGCTAATTTATGTTTAGGAGGTGGGGGGTGGGACGGTGTCTTATCAGTTACTGCACCTATGAAGCTGGGTTCCCTAAATACTCTTGTCTCAAGCGTGTTGTTCTTGCTCTCGATCATCAAAAAATGGCTCTGAGCACTATGGGACTCAACATCTAAGGTCATAAGTCCCCTAGAACGTAGAACTACTTAAACCTAACTAACCTAAGGACATCACACACTCACCCATGCCCGAGGCAGGATTCGAACCTGCGACCGTAGCAGTCCCGCGGTTCCGGACTGCAGCGCCAGAACCGCACGGCCACCGCGGCCGGCACGATCGTCAGATCACGATAATTTAAAAATACTTGTTGCTCATGCTCTATTGTCAATACTATATTGTCATGCATTTTCTTAAGGTCAACGATAAGAACAATGAGGAAAACTTTAATTTTCCAATATATCTTCAAGGAAGAATTTTATGCTAGACAATGCGTATCTTTCGCTGGTTTTTTTACTTTTGACGCTGCCTATTGGTATAGGAGCGTTAAGTTTGTTATACTACAGGACGATATAATTATTTACTATAGGACGATATAAATATTTACCCAGATATCAGCATGTGTAGTATTACGATGTATTGATTTCTTTCTTTATTTTGTAGCGCCTGATAAAGGGATATCGTACTCTCGTAATTAAATATACGAATATCATGCGTTTGACAACTGATGCGTAACAATCCCAGTAGGCTACTGATTTATGAGACAGTTGTACGATGTCTTCACAACAGATAACAGGCAAAGAGTTTGTATCGTATTCAATGACATTTCGGGTATGCAGGCGGATTAAGCCGACATCTGGCATTTCAACTGACAAACATTCACTCATCTTCATATGACTTGCTAACTTACTGCCTGAAACTGACATGGACCTCCTCAAGCACAGGTCAACGCTGCATGACCGCCCTCTATCGAGTTTAGCGCCCACTGTCGGATGTTACTCCCTTTAGGACGGGCAAGCGCACGTATAACGGTGATATTGCAGGCACACGGTGGGTCTGTGAAACATTGGTGAACAAAATTACAAAATTATTAGGCCTAAAATTTTGTCTTATTACCATATCGAGATGAATGCCGCCACCACGATTAATAAAATCCTCTCTAAAACGTATTCCTACAGATTATTGAAAACTTAGATCCTAGGAGTGTATGCGACCAAGTCTACACCGACAAGACTACTTGTACAGCACCTGAAAGACGTGAGAAACATAGTCGAAACACACGTCGTCTTCCACCGAGGAAACCAGACGTAGCTGAGCGTTGCTTTCCCCGATGATATTCTGTGATTTGCACCAACACGGGATTCATCTACATCTACACCCATACTCCGCAAACCACCTGACGGTGTGTGGCGGAGGGTACCTTGAGTACCTCTATCGGTTCTCCCTTCTATTCCAGTCTCGTATTGTTCGTGGAAAGAAAGATTGTCGGTATGCCTGTGTGTGGGCTCTAATCTCTCTGATTTTATCCTCAAGGTCTCTTCGCGAGATATACGTAGGCGGGAGCAATATACTGCTTGTCTCTTCGGTGAAGGTATGTTCTCGAAACTTTGACAAAAGCCCGTACCGAGCTACTGAGCGTCTCTCCTGCAGAGTCTTCCACTGGAGTTTATCTATCAACTCCGTAACGCTTTCGTGATTACTAAATGATCCTGTAACGATGCGCGCTGCTCTCCGTTGGATCTTCTCTATCTCTTCTATCAACCCTATCTGGTACGGATCCCACACTGCTGAGCAGTATTCAAGCAGTGGGCGAACAAGCGTACTGTAACCTAGTTCCTTTGTTTTCGGATTGCATTTCCTTAGCATTCTTCCAATGAATCTCAGTCTGGCATCTGCTTTACCGACGATCAACATTATATGATCATTCCATTTTAAATCACTCCTAATGCGTACTCCCAGATAATTTATGGTATTAACTGACCTGCTATTTTGTAGCTAAATGATAAAGGATCTATCTTTCTGTGTATTCGCAGCACATTACACTTGTCTACATTGAGATTCAATTGCCATTCCCCGCACCATGCGTCAATTCGCTGCAGATCCTCCTACAATTCAGTACAATTTTCCATTGTTACAACCTCTCGATACACCACAGCATCATCTGCAAAAAGCCTCAGTGAACTTCCGATGTCATCCACCAGGTCATTTATGTATATTGTGAATAGCAACGGTCCTATGACACTCCCCTGCGGCACACCTGATATCACTCTTACTTCGGAAGACTTCTCTCCATTGAGAATGACATGCTGCGTCCTGTTATCTAGGAACTCCTCAATCCAATCACACAATTGGTCTGATAGTCCATATGCTCTTACTTTGTTCATTAAACGACTGTGGGGAACTGTATCGAACGCCTTGCGGCAGTCAAGAAACATGGCATCTACCTGTGAACCCGTGTCTATGGCCCTCTGAGTCTCGTGGACGAATAGCGCGAGCTGGGTTTCACATGACCGTCTTTTTCGAAACCCATGCTGATTCCTACAGAGTAGATTTCTAGTCTCCAGAAAAGTCATTATACTTGAACACAATACGTGTTCCAAAATTCTACAACTGATCGACGTTAGAGATATAGGTCTATAGTTCTCCACATCTGTTCGACGTCCCTTCTTGAAAACGGGGATGACCTGTGCCCTTTTCCAATCCTTTGGAACGCTACGCTCTTCTAGAGACCTACGGTACACCGCTGCAAGAAGGGGGGCAAGTTGCTTCGCGTACTCTGTGTAAAGTTGAAGTGGTATCCCATCAGGTCCAGAGACCTTTCCTCTTTTGAGCGATTTTAATTGTTTCTCTATCCCTCTGTCGTCTATTTCGATATCTACCATTTTGTCAACTGTGCGACAATCTAGAGAAGGAACTACAGTGCAATCTTCCTCTGTGAAACAACTTTGGAAAAAGACATTTAGTATTTCGGCCTTTAGTCTGTCATCCTCTGTTTCAGTATCATTTTGGTCACAGAGTGTCTGGACATTTTGTTTTGATCCACCTACCGCTTTGACATAAGACCAAAATTTCTTAGGATTTTCTGCCAAGTCAGTACATAGAACTTTATTTTCGAATTCATTGAACGCCTCTCGCATAGCCCTCCTCACACTACATTTCGCTTCACGTAATTTTTGTTTGTCTGCAGGGCTTTGGCTATGTTTTGTTTGCTGTGAAGTTCCCTTTGCTTCCGCAGCAGTTTTCTAACTCGGTTGTTGTACCACGGTGGCTCTTTTCCATCTCTTACGATCTTGCTTGGCACATAATCATCTAACGCATTATGTACGACGGTTTTGAACTTTGTCCACTGATCCTCAACACTATCTGTACTTGAGACAAAACTTTTCTGTTGAGCCAACAGGTACTCTGAAATCTGCTTTTTGTCACTTTTTCTAAACAGAAAAATCTTCCTACCCTTTTTAATATTCAATCTTGGTCAGGACGAGGCCCTTCTAGGTTTCACTTATGTGAAATACGTTTTTCAGGCTATCTTATCTTGGAGATGACAAGATTTTACGGCTAATGACATGTTTAGCGTCAGTTAGTTCTCTTTACTTTGACCATAGAATTTTAACTCTGAGGCACGCAATTCGACAGTGTGTGTGATAGCAATATCATTGTTGCGTATGGGCTTGAGCACCTCAAATGGAGAAACAATCGACATAGGGTACTAAACTCGACAAAGGGCGGTCGCGTGAGGTAGCCGCTCGGTCTAAGTCGCCTTCTCACGGTCCGGGCGGCTCCCGTCGTCGGAGGTTCGAGTCCTCCCTCGGGAATGGGTGTGTATGTGTGTGTCGTTCTTAGCGTAAGTTAGTTTACGTTAGATTAAGTAGTGCGTAAGCTTAGGGACCGATGACCTCAGCAGTTTGGTCCCATAAGACCTAACTACAAATTTCCAATTTTCTTTCGACAAGAGGCGGTCATACAGCAATAACTTACGTACTTGCGTCTCATTGCCAGTTTTAGGCATAACGTCAGTAGCGTGCATTATCAATCTCCTTCAACCAACTCGCTCTACCTAACAACGAAATCCGATCGAGATATATCCCTCTCCTTTTCACTGTTGGGGTAATGGAGAAAAGAAAGTTATATTTTCCATCCTACGCAGTTTTCAGCTTTCATAGTTCTAGAGAAAGCATTTGATAGGGTGCATAGAGAGAGCCTGTGGAAAATTACGGCAAAACGCTGAGATCCAAATCACTTATTTAACTCCATTAAAAGCCTGTATAATAAAACGTTTATTATACTTGACATACCCAGTTACAAAGGCGAAGAGATTTTAATAAATCAAGATAAAAGATAAGGTTATATCGCATTGCCTACTCTTTTCACTATTTATGTGGATGATGCCAGCCGAAAATTGAAAGAACGCTTTTCAGAAGGAACCAATATAAACAAGAGCAAATATATCAATATATTATTATATCAAGTTACCTTCTATTAGGAAAGTGGAACGTACTGCGTGATATGTCGTTCAAAATGATGGAGCACAGTATCAGCCGTCCGTCCCTTTCAGATTTCATTAAAGAATATCTAGATTTCGACTAGTAACTGGCCATTATCAATTTCAGAGGTCTAATACATGCCCTGAGTACATCTATCCTTGTTGTTCGAGATCCTGCTTACAGTTCATTCAAGACTAACTGTATACAGTAGTCTTGAATGAACTGTGATAGGAGCTCGAACAAGGGGGGATTTACGTACTACGCTCCTGTCATAGTTCATTCAAGATTTCTGTATACAGTAGTATTGAATGAATTGTGACAGGTACACGATCAACAGGAGACTGACGTACTAGGGCATGTATTCAAACTCTGAAATACTACACTGATAGTGGCTATTACTGCCGAGATCTATATTTGCTTTAATAAAGCCTGAAAGGAAAGGACAACCGATTGTTGTGCTCCATAATCTTGAAATATTATTATATGCTGAAAGCATTGTATTAATGTCAAATCCTGAAGACGAATGTCAGAAATCAATCCATCTTTTAAACTTAATTGGAAAGGATTATAATTTTAAGCTAGCAATAAATAAAACTAAGCTATGGGACGAACTCAGCACAAACAAAGCTGCAATTTACAATCAGATTTTGGAACGAGTTCAGCAGTTCAGTTAACTTGGAAAACACATTTCTTTTAATGAAGATTAGGAACTAATTACAAATATTACAAATATATCAGAGTATATGTCGCAGTATAAGCTGAACATGAAACAAATGCACTAAGGACCTCAAAATAGTACGTTATAAGACAATGGCTGTACCTGTTCCACTGTACGGCAACCAGACCTCGATTACTAAGTGATAAGGTTCCAGCCAGGAAGCAGCTCAAATAAAATTTTTACAATCAATCGAAGATTGCACTAAGTAGGTTAGAAAGTGAACACCTTAGCACTAAATGACAAAACAGAAAAATAAACAGAACTGGAAAGCTTATTTAGAACGAATGTAAGAACCAAGGATTCCAGAGATTTCCTTACAATACAAACAAAAGCGAGAGCATAAGGGAACAATTGACAAGAATGGGGAAAAAAATACAAGAGAAGAAGAATGGGTAGCTTTGAGGGATGAAGTAGTGAAGGCAGTAGAGGATCAAGTAGGTAAAAAGACGAGGGCTAATAGCAATCCTTGGGTGACAGAAGAAATATTGAATTTAATTGACGAAAGGAGAAAATATAAAAATGCAGTAAATGGAGCAGGCAAAAATGAGATCGACAGGAAGCGCAAAATGGCTAAGCAGGCATCGCTAGAGGACAAATGTAGGGATGTAGAGGCTTATCCCACTAGAGGTAAGATAGATACTGCCTACAGGAAAATTAAAGAGACCTTTGGAGAAAAGAGAACGACTTGTATGAATATCAAGAGCTCAGATGGAAACCCAGTTCTAAGCAAAGAAGGGAAAGCAGAAAGGTGGAAGGAGTATATAGAGGGTCTATACAAGGGCGATGTACTTGAGGACAATATTATGGAAATGGAAGAGGATGTAGATGAAGATGAAATGGGAGATACGATACTGCGTGAAGCACTGAACACTGAGCACTGAAAGATCTGAGTCGAAACATGGCCCCGGGAGTAGACAACATTCCATTAGAACGACTTACAGCCTTGGGAGAGCCAGTCCTGACAAATCTCTACCATCTGGTGAGCAAAATGTATGAGACAGGCGAAATACCCTCAGACTTCAAGAAGAATATACGTAATAATTCCAATCCCAAAGAAAGCAGGCGTTGGCAGATGTGAAAATTACCGAACTATCAGTTTAATAAGTCACGGCTGCAAAATACTAACGGGAATTCTTTACAGACGAATGGAAAAACTGGTAGAAGCCGACCTTGGGGAAGATCAGTTTGGATTCCGTAGAAATATGGGAACATGTGAAGCAATACTGACCCTACGACTCATCTTAGAAAATAGATTAAGGAAAGGCAAACCTACGTTTCTAGCATTTGTAGACTTAGAAAAAGCTTTTAACAATGTTGACTGGAATACTCTCTTTGAATTTCAGAAGGAGGCAGTGGTAAAATACAGGGAGCGAAAGGCTATTTACAATTTGTACAGAAACCAGATGGCAGTTATAAGAGTCGAGGACATTAAAGGGAAACAGTGGTAGGGAAGGGAGTGAGACATTGTTGAAACCTCTCCCTGATGTTGTTCAATCTGTATATTGAGCAAGCAGTAAAGGAAAGAAAAGAAAAATTCGGAGTAGGTATTAAAATCCATGGAGAAGAAATAAAAACTTTAAGGTTCGCTGATGACATTGTAATTCTGTCGGAGACAGCAAAGGACTTGGAAGAGCAGTTGAACGGAATGGACAGTGTCTTAAAATGAGGATATAAGATGAACATCAACAAAAGCCAAACGAGGATAATGGAATGTTGTCGAATTAAGTCGGTTGATGCTGAGGGAATTAGATTAGGAAATGAGACACTTAGGGTAGTAAAGGAGGTTTGCTATTTGGGGAGCAAAGTAACTGATGATGGTCGAAGTAGAGAGGGTATAAAATGTAGACTGGCAATGGCAAGGAAAGCGTTTCTGAAGAAGAGAAATTTGATAACGTCGAGTATTGATTTAAGTGTAAGGAAGCCGTTTCTGAAAGTATTTGTATGGAGTGTAGCCATGTATGGAAGTGACACATGGACGATAAATAGTTTGGACAAGAAGAGAATAGAATCTTTCGAAATGTGGTGCTATAGAATAATGCTGAAGGTTAGATGGGTAGATTACATAACTAATGAGGAGGTACTGAATAGTATTGGGGAGAAGAGGAGTTGTGGCACAACTTGACTAGAAAAAGGGATTATTTTAATCATGTACAACCTTTGAGTGAAGGGTGATTTTAGTCCATGGCCAGCTGTCACCCCTCCATCCACCACCACCCCACTCTTCGTAGGGGACTGAAATTCAACTGATGATAGCTGAAGGGTAGTCAGCCGATTAATTTCATTGAAAGTAAAGGTGAACTATACTAGCTGTTGAACGGAATGAACAATCTACTGAGTACAGAATACAGACTGAGAGTAAATCGTTGAAATATGAAAGTAATGAGAAGTAACAGAAATGATAACTGCGCGAAACTTAAGTTCAGGACTGGCGATCACGACGTACATGAGGTTAAGAAATTCTGTTACCTAGGCAGCACAACTCATGATGCACGGAAAATGATGACATGAGAAACAGATTAGCACTGACAAAAATAGCTTTCCCATCCAAGAGAAGTCTATTAGCGTAGACCTTAATTTGAGGAAGAAATTTCTGAGAACGTACATTTGGGAGAAAGCACTGTATGGTAGTGAGACATGGAAAACCGAGAGAGAATCGAAGCATTTGAGATGTGGTGTTGCAGAAGAACGTTGAAAATTAGGTAAGGAATCAGGAGGTTATCCGGAGAATCGGCGGGGAAAGGAATACGTACATGGGAAACACTGACAAGAAGAAGGTACAGGAAGGTGGGATATCCAGAAATCAGGAAATAACGTTCTTGATGCTAGCGGGAGATGTTGAGGGTGAAAACTGTAGAGGAAGACAGAGACTGGAATACATCCAGCAAATAATTGAGGACGTAGGTTGGAAGTGCTACCCAGAGGCTAACACAGGATAGGTATACGTGGCGGATCGCATCAAACTAGTCTTCTTTCGCATGAAAGACTGATTATAAGACATGCATCGTTCAAGATGTTGATGTAATCCGGCCGCATGCTCGAAACCTCATGGAATACTCATTACACCTGGACAACTTCAAGAATCACCGTTTGTACCTTTATTTCCACGACTGATACCCACACTCATATCTTCTGCTCGTGGCAAGTCGCTAAGAGACAGAAAATAGAGAGACTTGATGCCACTAATGGTGCATGCGAATATCTAGATTCTAAGAATAAATTGACGAAGCAGTTTCCCAACTGGCGCATTGCCGCTCTTTGGTTAGGCCGGCATCCATCTGCTCTCTGGGAACATTCAGCCTGCAGATGTTCGGGAGAAAGAAGAGGAGGAATTATGGAGTGCAGTTCTGAAAGCGGGATATCCCTACTTCCACCAGTTCACACAACAACTCAAAAACTACCCAGAGCGCTGTGCCACACAGCTACAAACGTCGCAAGAAGCTATTTATATTTTAAGCGTTGTTGAACTAGAAACAGTCAGATGAAATTTCGGCCTAACATTGCTTCAGACTTTCTTATGGGAGAGAAATCGTGTAATATCATTCAAGTTTTTCGTTTAGCTCCCAAATTTAAGTAAGCAGTCTAAGACCTAATTTTACCTCTGAATTATGATACACGTTCCGAGCTTCAAAGAGAATATCATCACTGTTAAGACTGTTGCCATGTAGTCGTGTTATCTTCTGCTGTAGTGTACGTAGAAGAATTTGTAAGTCGTTCACTACTGCGGAATCTTGACCATATAATATAAACGCAGTTCTGAGCCAAATAAAAGAGTAGAAGCGAAATGTATGATGCTAAGGTACATAGAAAAAACTACTACAGTATAGTAGAGAAGCTAAAGGAGTGGGCAATGGAACGAACAGAAAGGCTCCTTTATTCAAAGACAGTAATTGCAATGAAGTCATCGCCATTTATGATGGTCCCCTGGACATGCAATGACTGAGGACTGGTTGATTGTAAAAACAGTCATAGGTTGCAAATCTGTATTGCATTAATTACGCGTTTCTCCTGAATAGGTCTCCATTAGATAATGAAGTAATTAATGCCAGGGGCAAACATCATACAATGTAGAAATAAATGCCAAGGGAAATAATTCCTACGTTGTTCCACTAAGTTTCGGGTGTGCAGCCGCAAGAAATCTCCTTCTTCTTCTAATATTTCGGCCGTATAACGTTCAGCCATCTTCAAAGTGAGCCGCAAGACAGTCTTGCGGCTCACTCTGAAGATGGCTGAACGTTATACGGCCGAAATATTAGAAGAAGAAGGAGATTTCTTGCGGCTGCACACCCGAAACTTAATGGAACAGTCTTTGCGCCGCCAAAACCTGAAGATTCACAATTCCTACGTTATCTGATGAAGCCCTACTCGGGTGGAGCCCGTAATGAATAAATTACAAATTTTCAACCTAAGACTCTTTTTACAATGAACTTACAATAAGGTTGATATATCAGTTCGCCACTATGTAATGAAATTGTTTTTGCCGGGATATGTCTCCTAATAGAGTGTGTGAACACACTCTACAACCTCTTTCCATGCTGGTCACGTTTGTGGTAATGAGTTCTTGTGAGAAAGCGTTCCATTCCTCCATCTGCGCGGTTCACAACCGCTGAATGGACATTGGTGCATGTGAAAGTGCTGCAGTACGTCTGACCAACGTATCCCACATGTGATTACAGTCGAGAGAACGGACAGTCCGTTTTTTCAATACGTTCTCGCTCCTCCACCTGTGCAGTTCGATGCGATCGCGTATTTTCACACATAAAAATTAAGACAGGGCAAAGAGAAACCTTGAAAAGACACACATGGGCATCAGTGTGTGCACAATGTGCAAAGATTTGGCGGTCTGTACGCCCATGCAAAATTTTGCTTCCTTACATCTGCGTCACCAAAACGATCACGTTAGACAGTGTTCCAGGGTGCGTTATGAGTTCCTGCCTCTTACCATGAGGGTACGTGACTTCGATGTATTTAATGCCTTTGAATAAAAGTCTCGGTTCTGTTCGTCTCACTGTGTGTTACTTTCAATCACCTTCTGTATTATACTTCAAAAGTTTGTACTATATATGGTTCAAGTCCGATCGAGCTATGTTCTTTGGCTGTGACATATCAAATGAAAGTTAGTTTATTTCTTATGTTTGCACACCATTTTATATGAAATGATTGAGCAGATCTGCAATCCTCTGGTACCACATAAATTTTTGATAAATTGCGACTGAAACAAGTTGTTCCTTTTATATTCGAACTCTTGTGTAATGCTCCGATACCGGTCAGTGGTGGACAAGTGGAGGAACGTTGCTTTGGTCTGGCAGGATGGTGCAGCCGCTTTGCCAGCCAGGCGTTGCAAGCTCGATAAGGGCGACAGATTAACAAATCCGTCGAAGCTTCCAACTGGCCACAACAAAACAGATGAATCAGAGTAAAACTCTATATAGTTACACCAAGCTGGAACAGCTACAGATGCATGCCTCACTCTGTGGATGCAGCCAGGCGTCGAACCACGGCACCTTTGTATCAAGTAAAGTGGAGGCGTCTGTACCTGAAGCTCACGTACGCTGCTGAGAGACAGCACATTGCGAAGCGCTGCAATAGCGGCCAGTGGGTGCCAGCGCGACATTCCTGTAGGTAGGCTTGGCAGCAGTTAGCAGAAGCGGTGGCAACTTGGCAAAGGCCCTCCGCGTTCACAGAATTCCGCGTACAACCTGGCGGCGTCGAAGCTCGTACTTCAAGCAGGTCGGTAAATTGCTGCCGGGCGGACGTTTTCCGACGCGTTGCCCAGACCCTTAGAGCTCTATAGCCGAACTGTTCACTGATGGGTGGGTCATCGAACCTTCCCACACCAAGATGTTTTGCTGTCAGCGGAGAAGGAATGCAATCGGATTAACAGGTGCTGTCCTACTTCAGCACCCTCTTAAAGGAGTACCGGAACACACTGACAGGGGCTTTTAGCAAGTTTGGTGTGTTATCGGACCCCTGCCTTCTAGGCGGTAAGTGGTCACCAAGCATTAATACTCCTTTGCGTCGCAGTATTCTGTCCACGCCACGAGACCTGAAATTACCTCTATCGGTCAGAAGAGACGTTAATAGTAGCCCCGTAGAACTCACATAACGAGGAACACTCCACTAAACAACGGCTAGACTAGAGTGGTGTTGAGGCCAGTGACACTTCAAGTGGTCGGCGCTAGTCGCTGTCCGAAACCCAAGGCATCCTGATTGACTAACAAATTTAAGATCAGCCGAATTAAGTTACAAATCGGAAGTGCTGTTAACCTGGCCCTTTCACTTCGTCTTAGCGCAATAGTACACCGTAGGAACATTATCACGCTTGCCAACATCAGGCATCGACTCATCACGTCAGGACGGCAGAGAATGTCAGATACTAGCAGCTTTGAATGGCAAGCGGTAAACCAAAAATAACTAAGATTTTATTATCTTTAATATTTGACATATAAAAACTACGATCCACCGAAATATAATATCAGCTAAAAAGTATGCGGACAACAATATGAAATTTGGAATTGTCCACTAAACACCACAACAGGTGGACCAGTCAGTACGAAAGAAAGCAGGTAACATGCTGGTGTCAGTAGAGAAGCAGTAACACCAGAATGAGTCAGCCAGCAGAGCTCAGTATCTTCGAATGTGAACTAGTCATTAGATGTCACCCATCGAGGACATTTCAACAAATTTCAAAACTACCGAACTGGTGGTGCGATGAATGGGAATACGAAAGATCAAGCAGAGCTAAAACACGGCTAGGCACATCTCACGTAGTGACGGACAGACACCGTCATGCACTGCGGAGCTGTATAAAAAAATCAGCCATTACGAATCAGTCTTGTAATCCAAAGTGCTACCGGCTGCTACTGTAATGTCTATCCGTAGGCCGTTAAAATGAATAGCGTGCAATGGTCGAGCTGCTCCTCAGAAGCCGCATATTTCTGTATACAGTGCTAAGTTACGCTTTGTAAAGAGCGACGCCAGTGGACTGTGGATGACTGGAAACGAATGAATCCGAGTGATGAATTGCACTGTAACTGTGGGCAATGCTATGGAAGGTGATGCTTGGAGAACGTTACCTCTCATCATGTGTAGTTCAAATTGCTCTGAGCACTGTGCGCCTGCATAGCTTTGTGGTTGCGTACTCGCCTCCCATGCAAGCGGGCCCGGGTTCGATTCCCAGCCGTGTTGGAGATTTTCTTCGCTCGGAGACTGGGTGTTGTGTTGTCGTCATCATCATTTCATCCTGACCACTGGCGCGCAAGCCGCCCAGTGTGGTGTCGAATGAAATAAGACTTGCACTGGCGGCCGAACTTCCCAGATAGGGGCCTCCCGACCGACGATGCCATACGTTAGAGCGGTGGTAAAAATTGCTGATTTGAAGGGCGCGCGGCAGCGCGTAGTGTGAAGCAGTTGCCCTCCGTCTCTGGCGGTGGCGCCGCTGTGGTAATCGCAGCATTGGTGTCTCCCTCTGGTGAGAAAGGGGAAAGGTTGCCTGTTCACGTACATTTAAGGGGCGCTACGAGCTCGCCAGTCGGTCAGTCTGGGGTCAGTCTGGGTCAGTCTCTTGTCCGCAGTCCTGAGGCAGTTAGTGTCTGTCTGTCACCCCGAGTGCTAGTATGTCTTTCATTCACATCAACCTTTAAAGCCAGCAAAATGAGAGTCTTTCCACCCCGCCAGTAAGAAAACTCAGCGAGTGGTCGCTCGGTCGGGGATTAGTTCCTGCATCTGAGTCTGCGCGTTAGGCCACCAGTCTGCTCGAGTTTGCTCAGGCAACGGTCAAGGCGGTTGGATCGATCGGTCGGTCGGTCGCGCACTGAGACACAAAATGACTTGTCCGTCTTGAGCATGGGCGCATGTGAGGTCGCCACGTGAGTCCAGTGGGCCGCGGCGTATAGCAAGGGGTAGTGACTTCGCAGTCGACACGAGAGCAACAGGAGTCAACCCACGACATCGGTCTGGCCGGTGCGAGCTACGACGCCGTGAGACGGGAGATCAGCGCGCCTTCCAGCGTCCGTTGAAGCGGCTGGCAGCGAACAGTTCGGGAGAGCGATTTGGGGGTGGTGCGCCAGGTCTTCTCCAGAAATCGCAGTTTATTGGAAGTTGAGTGATTGGTGATATGTTTCATTTACTTGTTAAATTCTACTTGTTTTCTTGGTGAGGTCACCAGCCGTTTTGTTTTGGGGTCGTCTCACCATTCTTCCCTGTTTGCCCACACGCGGGAGGGTGGTTGTTTATGAACTGGGTGGTCCGTTTTTCCTTTGTGGAGTAGGGGCGGGTTAGAGCAACCTGCGGTATGGGTTGTTCAGTAATCTCCCTATCAATCTACCGTACGTTAGTACCTGCCTCTGTCATGTTTGTCGGATTTGGTGTCAACGAATTTATTGCAAGGAGTGTAACGGCCTAATACCTGAAATATGTTTTGATCTTGCCTATTATCTTGAGAGGCGGTATCTGTGTCCTGTAGAGCGTGTTACCTTGTTTGGTCAACCTTGTATAATTTTATATAAGATTGCGTTTCATGGGCTTTTATTTAAAAGGCCATTTTAGTATTTCAGTATACAGGGTGTTACAAAAAGGTACAGCCAAACTTTCAGGAAACATTCCTCACACACAAATAAAGAAAAGATGTTATGTGGACATGTCTCCGGAAACGCTTATTTTGCATGTTAGAGCTCATTTTGGTTTCCTCAGTATGTACTGTACTTCCTCGATTCACCGCCAGTTTCCCCAATTGAAGGAAGGTAATGTTGACTCCGGTGCTTGTGTTGACATGCGACTCATTGCTCTACAGTACTAGCATCAAGCACATCAGTACGAATCATCAACAGTTCATCACGAGCGTGGTTTTGCAGTGAGTGCAATGTTTACAAATGCGGAGTTGGCAGATGCCCATTTGATGTATGGATTAGCACGGGGCAATAGACGTGGCACGGTACGTTTGTATCGAGACCCATTTCCAGAACGAAGGTGTCCCGACAGGAACACGTTCGAAGCAATTGATCGGCGTCTTAGGGAGCATGGAACGTTCCAGCCTATGACTCCCGACTGGGGAAGACCTAGAACGACGAGGACACCTGCAATGGACGAGGCAATTCTTCGTGCAGTTGACGATAACCCGAATGTCAGCGTCAGAGAAGTTGCTGCTGTACAAGGTAACGTTGACCACGTCACTGTATGGAGAGTGCTACGGGAAAACCAGTTATTTCCGTACCACGTACAGCGTGTGCAGGCACTATCAGCAGCTGATTGGCCTCCACGGGTTCACTTCTGCGAACGGTTCATCCAACAATGTGTCAATCCTCATTTCAGTGCAAATGTTCTCTTTACGGATGAGGCTTCATTCCAACGTGATCAAATTGTAAATTTTCACAATCAACATGTGTGGGCTGACGAGAATCCGCACGCAATTGTGCAATCACGTCATCAACACAGATTTTGTGCGAACGTTTGGACAGGCATTGTTGGTGATGTCTTGATTGGGTCCCATGTTCTTCCACTTCAATGGAGCACGTTATCATGATTTCATACGGGATACTCTACCTGTGCTGCTAGAACATTTGCCTTTACAAGTACGACACAACGTGTGGTTCATGCACGATGGAGCTCCTGCACATTTCAGTCGAAGTGTTCGTACGCTTCTCAACAACAAATTCGGTGACCGATGGATTGGTATAGGCGGACCTATTCCATGGCCTCCACGCTCTCCTGACCTCAACCCTCTTGACTTTCATTTATAGGGGCATTTGAAAGCTCTTGTCTACGCAACCCCGGTACCAAATATAGAGACTCTTCGTGCTCGTATTGTGGACGACTGTGATACAATACGGCATTCTCCAGGGCTGGATCAGCGCCTCAGGGATTCCATGCGAGGGGGGGGGGGGGGTGCATGCATGTATCCTCGCTAACGGAGGACATTTTGAACATTTCCTGTAACAAAGTGTTTTAAGTCACGCTGGTACGTTCTGTTGCTGTGTGTTTCCATTCCATGATTAATGTGATTTGAAGAGAAGTAACAAAATGAGCTCTAACATGGAAAGTAAGCGTTTCTGGATACATGTCCACATAACATATTTTCTTTATTTGTGTGTGAGGAATATTTCCTGAAAGTTTGGCCGTAGCTTTTTATAACACCCTGTATAAACTTGCTACCCTTTCACAGCAAGACTTTTCTTGGAAGTTAAAATCAAGTTGCACCTTCGGTGGCAAAGTTAATATTTTAATTTTAGTGTTTTGTACCATTTCCATCCCTCCTACGGGGTACATAGTTTGTGTGTTTGTGTGAATTGTTAAAACTTTTAATTTAAAGTAATCTGGTGTGTTGTAGATTTGCACCAGTGTAGTCTTTCACTGTCAAAAGGGAGCGGCAAGTTTCGCAACCCGAAAGCTCATACAGTCAAAAATTTGTTTCTTTCTGCCTCTGAATAAATTGTAACTTCATATTTAGAGGGTGCTCTCTGATTATAATTTGAAATCTGTTTCTTTTAAAAAAGCTTTAGGCATCATTAAAGTGAATAAATTACCATTTGTTAAAAAGGAATTTACTGATGATTTCATCAGTTACTCCCTGACAACTACTTCCATTCTTACATAGTGTGATTAAATGTGTTAATGTTCTTGATGAATTGCTAGTAAATAAAATAAATTCTTACGAATATTCTTTGAAAATAAATCACGGTTCAACGTTCATTTCATTCTCTGCTCTGAGCACCATGGGACTTAAAATCTGAGGCCATCAGTCCCTTAGACTTAGAACTACTTATACCTACCTAACCTAACGACATCATACACATCCATGCTCGACGCAGGATTCGAAACTGCGACCGTAGTAGCAGCGCGGTTCCGGACTGAAGCGCCTAGAACCGCACGGCAACAAGGGACGGCCACACAGCTCATTCAACATCTAACGTTGCCCAGGGCGGCCGGCCATCGTGTGTAGTGCCAAAAGTTGAATACAGAGAGGGTGGTGTGATGGTATGAAGGATAATTGTCATTAATAATGTGTTGTTTTCTTATTGCCGTTAAGAAAACACTAAACCGACAAGTACATAAAACGTTTTGCAGCACGGTATATTGCGTACAGTAGAAGAACACTTAAGAGACGATGTTTGTTAACTTCAGCATGACAATGCTTCTGTCACAAATTCGTGTCAGTGAGGAAATGATTCGTGGAGAATAACATTCCTGAAATGGACTGGCCGGCCCGAAGTCCTGACTTGAATCCGGTATAACACCTTTGTGATCAGTCAGAACGTCCTTTGCTCCAGATTCCTGCGCCGAAAATCACTACTTTCTCTGGTTTCGTTGCGGCCAAGCGGTTCTAGGCGCTTCAGTCTGGAACCGCGCTGCTGCTACGGTCTCAGGTTCGAATCCTGCCTCGGGCATGGATGTGTGTTTAACCAGTTGGGTTTAAGTAGTTCTAAGTCTAGGGGACTGATGACCTCAAATGTTAAGTCCCATAGTGCTCAAAGCCATTTGAAGCATTTTTGAATATCTGTCTTCGACTCTTGAGGAAGAATAGGCTACCATATTAAGACACATATTAAGACCTCATTAAAAGTGTCCCCAGCAGAGTTCAAGCCGTGGACACACGCCATATAAATATCGACTAACAGGTGTCGGGATGCTTTTGATCAAAGAATGTATTTGTAACTTAAGCACACCGCTGGGAATCTGTATACTACTTAATCATTTTTTGATGATGCATTACCTGCCAAGTAACGTGTTAGGTCCGTTTAAATAAGGTAATTACATTAAACATAACAGATTAAAGGAAAAATTGGCAACTATACTTCTCTGATCTTATATTCCGAAAAGAATTCAAGCCTTACTACAAAATTCTACTTAGTATGTTATCGCTTAATATTCTAAAAATAAAAACTATACTGCAGAAACCAACATTTCGGCTATTGCAGTTGTGACCGAAACGTTTGTTTCTCCAATGCAGCTTTTTTTGTGTTTGATTACGCGGTACGATACTCATGAAACTTTTATGTCAGCTGACTCTGGTCGCGACACTGTACAGTAAATGCCAAGAAATTAACGTTGCCACCTTCTGACAGACTGAGGTCCTCATCGAAACCGTTGTGAAGTTGTGGCTCTGTATCAAATACTAGGGTTTCTTCCTGTTCCAGTCCAGTTTCCAACGACGGAAGAATGGTCACGTTGCGATCAATATAACCTCGTTCATTATATGTAGCGACGGCACAGATACGTTGCGTGTTGTAGTCTAGTCCTATAACTTGTTCTGGAGGATTTGGAAGTAGACTTTCAGGATACTGGTGAAGTTTTGATACAACACTAATGAATTTTCTTTCTCTTTTGTTGATCTAGGATCGTCTGTAATCTATCTCCTTTCATATTAGTTGTTTATTCATATTTACTTTCCATGAAATTTCGGGACTGCACCCGCGTGACATCGTGTTTCTGCAACATTATTTCGATGATAAATATTCATCCATCTCCAGATAAGTGTTTTGCACTGGAGATAGGCGGTTCACTTCGCTAACCTTACACCAAAATAGGCGCGGACGCTTGTACAAAGGCAGCCAAGTTGAATTTCGCGTTCCGCCTGTGGCGGGCAGGCGTATGCGTAATGGGTGTCACTACACGTGCGCTCTCTGTGGAAAGCGGGGTCGTGGAGCCAAAATTCATGTTCCAATTTAATAAAATTAGCTTTTTTTAGAAATGTCATTAGCCACAGAGCTGTCTTTCTAAGATATTAAAGATATCTTCGGTTCCCACGACTTTTCCAGTTGAAAACTGGCATCACTATTAATCAGATTTTCCGGCAATCGCCATGTGGTATCATCATTACGTGTGTGCACGCCACAAACGCTGTAATATTCGAAAAGGATGCGAAACTCGACAGAGGTCTTAATCACTCCCGATTGGTTCGGATGTTATTAATCACTGAGTAGGAGCATCACAAATGATTTATACTGGCGATATCCTAAGTATAAGGAGCTGATCGACTAATACTGCTATGGGAGTAGTTTCGTATCAGTGTTTCGGCTGCTGAATAATGCATTAACACAGTCAATAAGGCTCTGTTGTAATTATAATAATTAAGGAGTTCCGCTGTAATTGTAGTATTCTTGATTTCACACAAATGTCAGGCAGTTACTCCCATCGCCTTACAATTTAATGGTGGTTATCTCATCACATGTCACTGTTTGATATCCTCACATGCTATAGCATGAATTAGCACAAAACACACCGCGGTCCTCATTGCAGTGCAATAGTAGGTGTCAAGCACAGTTGACGCGAAATGCGTAATAGCGGTACGATGTAGATACTTAATAAAACACTTCTAAATAAGCTCCTTTGTAAGGGCTGGTAAATTACTGAGAGTCAACACGCGGCGTTGGGGACACTCTCAGACGACAATTAGTTTTACGTCGGCCTTCCGCCATTACACCGCTTCTTGTTTTCTTAGCAATTTCTGCCTCTGCACACTGTCTGCACTACACCTGTTAACAATTGTTGTATATCTCTGGCGCTCGCGGTGCTCCACTATCGATATCTAGCGCACCTCGACATTTGTGAGGCAAAACTGCATTTATCTATATGTATGGGGCTGCAGACCCCTTACATCGCCATCCAAAAGGGCTTCATTGTAGCTGAAGGCGAAAAAGAATATAGGAAAAGTTCATGCAAATAAATACGAATACATTAAATCCAAATGCACTCTGGAACTATAAAAAAGTCCAGTAAGTACCTTCTGACTTGACTCTTAAACTGCCTCTGCAGCAAATGTTAAACAAAAAACTCTCACTATCACATCAGTTCAGCACCATACAAGAAGGAGAAGAAATAACGGTAATTATTGACTATCCTCTGTCTGTAAGACACTGGTAACAAAAAAGACACTAAATAATATATAACGATAATACAAATATTTAGCAATGCCTTACTCCTTATCAGTTTATACAAATGTATGTCTGTGACTAACATAGTTGCCTCAGAACCAATTTTCACACAGATGGCTGTATTAGTCTGACCCAGGCTATTTTTACTGAATTTGAACAGGTGTTGTTAACATCGCAAACACGATGGCGAATACCTCTTGTTGTATAGATTCAAAATTTTAATTAATAATTTTCATGGTTTACCACATAGTGGCAGCATTCTACATTTGCATTCAATCTGATAACATAAATTTTTAAACTCAGCAGCTAATCAGGTCACTGAATCATTATTTCTCTATTCTTCACGAGTTATTCTTCACTTATCATCAACGTACATCTTTTATCACTACACTTGTAAATATGTATTTATATAAATAGGATGGCTACTGTGAACATAAATGACAATCAGACATAACCTATTACATACTTTGTATTCTATTACCCTTGTACCTTATGCTGTATTAACCTCCATGAACTTATATATATCTACCTTAAGATCTCGGTTCTATATCACTTTCCCTTCAGATACATCATCCACTAATCACCTTCATTAAGGGAGCCGGAAAGCTGTGTGTTGTCCTTGCTAAAACCACAAGGTGCAGGTACATTTTTCTTGGAAACTACTTACTATAGTGTGATAAAATTTTTACAGGTTGTCAAACTGACTTTTATCAGTATTTAAAAACGGTTTGGGAGCAGTGGATCATAACATGAAAATTTAATTTTTTATCCAAATCTAATTTTTTGTTATAATGTAACATGCAATATCTCATAACATTTTTTCAGTAACGTGAAACATACATAATACAGCAGTCTGTGAAAGTATGAGCCCTGTGTGTGTTATAGTTTGAAATAAAATGGTACCTATAAGTTAAAAAATCCAAATTTGAGAAACGAAGCTTTAAAATCAGTTACCTGTTTAGAACATCTCAGCTGCATAGGATGGATTGACAGGGTCTTCAGTCTCATCTAATAGTTTTTATTTTTCAATTTCCTTTTCAGCATTTCTTGTTCTTTCAGAGTCTATCACAGCCAAGGACTGAATTGTGAACCATCCTGGTTTTAGTCCTAGCCTCTTCAGAACATCACAAATAATCTCATTTCCTTTATTGTAAACAGTCACTCCATCATAGACTCCAAAATGTAGAGTACTAATTTCAACACAATCCCTGCTGAGAATGCGACTCCACATTACATTATTCCATCTTTCATTGTAATTTTGTGTTTTTCCATGTAGACACCTCTCCAATAACATTCCACTGGATAACTCTCTAAATATTGTGTTAATTTCTTCTGTAATTGCTGCAGGTAAATTGTGTTTGTGGTCATAGATTTCTTCTGCATTTCTCAGTGTATTGCACTTTCAGTACAATGATGAACCAGGTGGACATAAACTGTGCTTAGGTTTGTATATGTCGTCATCATATGTAAAAATAGTGTCCAAATTTCCTTGCTCCTACCACTTACATATTTGGTATTCTACCTTACTTTAAACCCATAATATGTCTGTAGTCTGCTGACGACATCATCTGTCAGCATGTTCCTGCTTCCAATAGGCTTTCCATCAACAAGTTGCTTTCTTCCTAATTTTGTTTAGAGCTGCCTAGTCTTGAATTCTTTTACTCGGATGTCATTGCCATAGGATGTCAATTCTTCGCTTGTTTTGAAACTTTTGCAGTGACCATCACCTAGAAAACTGATTTGACATATCAGCCTTGTGCCATAAGATAGACCTTTCAAAAATTTTCTTCACCCATTCAACTTCCATGCCACCACTGCTTCCACTATAATTAGCCTGACAGCTTTCATAATGTTAATTTTTAATTCTGTCTGGGCATCTGCAATATTATGTCTAATTACGACATCTGTCACCTTTGCAGTGTCTCCATTAGTGGCTGTTACCACATCATTGAGTGACTGATGGTCTTTCTTTTGTCAGGAACCCTCTAAGCCTACAGTGAGGTCCCTTTTGTTGACACCGTCATTGACACTAACAGCTTCTTCAACTGCTTCCTGCATAGTTTCTTGTGCAATATCTTCTACTACAGAATGTAAAGTTTTATTGTGAATATTAAATTTTGTGGGAAGCTTTGGTAAGTTCATAAGACCGCATATCATTTGTTCTGTGGGTGTATTTTTTCCAATGGATCGAAGAGCATAAACCAGTCTCAAATTAAGTTCAAATAAGTTTCCTGACCCACTTTGCGCATAAAACAGTCTCAAATTAAGTTCAAATAACTTTCCTGACCCACTTTGCGCAAAGTGGCAGTCAAAAAGCGGTACTCTGTAATCCTCTTGCGAGGTCAACATGTCGCTCGACTTGAAGCTCAAGACATTCCTGACTCCGATTCTTAAACCTAACATAATTTTTAAAAATATCTAACTGTACACTTACGTCAAATATGTCATTTACATTGCTCTTATCTGTTTCGTGAGACATTTTAGTGTAGTTGTCTTCACTAGTATGCACTGCACTGGGAGGAAGAAGCCTCAAATGGCTCTGAGCACTATGGAACTTAACATCTGAGGTCATCAGTCCCCTAGAACTTAGAACTACTTAAACCTAACTAACATAAGGACATCACACACATCCATCCCCGAGGCAGGATTCGAACCAACGACGATAGCGGTCGTGTGGTTCCAGACTGAAACTCCTAGAACCGCTCGGCCACACCGGCCCTCAGAAGAAGCCTCACTATCTGCCTCAAACCTAACCTCTATATTTTCAGAAACGTTCTTACAAACGTGCCTCTTCCTTTTGTATTTTCGCTTTTTAAATATTCTGTTACACAATCACGGCATTTTCAGTAAAAAATGCTATCCAAACAAGAATGCACCCACTCAATCTATCTACTCAACACAATTCAGAACAACAGACTCAAAACAGCACACGAAAACCACACAACAAACTTCGATGTACAACTGTCTTATTTTGTGCCAGAGCTGCCAACCTCTGTACAGAATGCACTCAGTGCCAAATCCCTATCCCTGTCGGCAAAGAAAACAGAGGGAAGTTCAAAAGATGTACACATTTTCTGCGACAAACAAACGAAAATCCTGTAAAACGGGTCGGGAAACGCCCACAAAGTGCAGCGCAAGTCCTATTTTTTCTATATTTTTAATTACTTAGAATTAAGGTAGATGCATGATTCTTAAAGCAAATTATTTGGAAAACTCGGTGAAATTTTAATACGCGAAAAAACCATATTTTTCACATTTTCCCCCTTCCAAGTGCCCTTAATCTCTGTAAATACATAAAATCTCTACAATGTTCCGTTAACTTTCTACGTACTATAAACCTCATTAACTTCATAACACGGTAACACCTCTCTATATCTCAGTATTATTCACATAGACCATTACTTGTCAATTATATGCCATTATACACATTCTTTTCATTGAGCATACCCATCAGCCGCTATTTAACTACAGTTCCTTATAGTTTGCTTAGTCTTTCATTACTCATTATAAAAAAACTGTAAGATTACATACAAGTCCTTACTGATATTCATTAGCTCTTTTCCATACTTAAATAGATGTTTACCTTCAGGTCTGCCCCTACTGTTCTTGTAATTTAACCTCCAAACGGATATATAAGGCATGACTTCTTTGTTACTTCATATTTATCTACTATTATCATAATGAAATGTACCATTGTATTACCAATTGGTTTCGTTTGGACTGGCTGGAAAACCATAACGACTAGGAGAACACAATAATTTAAACAATGACTCCTTCTATATTCCAGATATTTTCTGCCTAACTACTGTTTAATCTATTTATTGAAATAATGGGTATGCCCTACTATTTCTATTTTCTTAATTGCTTCTTGGTATTTGAAAGGATTTGCTAATCATCCAGCGAATTAATGCATCAAGACCTCTTAAATCTATGAACAGGGAAGATGCTAGAGGAGTGAGGCTTGAAAGAGGAAGAAAAGTCTCACCCAGAGTGGACCAGTCACCACTCAGTATACAAACAGATGAACTGCCAGTTTATGACACTCTGTCTTAGTCATTGCTCCTCTGTATACTGCCTCCCCACTCATAATTCCTCGAATCCTCATCTATTCTGGAATTATTGTAACACTGACGATCATTTCCTTAGTTCCTGTACTCACGATTACCTCCTCTTCCTCGGTGGGATTGTTGGTTACCAGAGTGGTTTTGTTAGTAATTATCTCCTCCTCGGTTTTGTCTGCTCATCTTAATATCTTCCTGTCCATGTGTTGATTATAACTGCTCAAGTATATGCATCAGTGCGTCTCCATCGTTGATCCGTCTTACTGATAAATTCTCTCGCATTCTTCTACTCAGTCTTCTCTCAAATGGTACGTATCATTATATACTCATTTAACGGTTTGTATAAAGTTTCATTCAATTCCCACAAAAGTACAGCAAACTCCCTTGGGTTACCTCTCCAATTACTAAGTGATTTGCGTTGTACTAAGTCTTTGAACGATGTACACTGATGACTCCTCGACCAGCACTTCTTTACAAATTCTCCTTCAAATTGATTGTAACTGTTAACTTCCTCTTTCTTCCTTGCCCTCCCCCCCCCCCATGTGAAACCTTAACCATTCTATCCATTGCAAATTGAATTTTGTCTTTATCCCTGAAGTGTACAGGGGAAATGCCTTTTAACTATTTCTTAAATATCACTTGATTCAAGGTTCTCTTATGTTTACATCCTTGTCCTACATGAGACTGTGTGCATATGCTATCACCATTAACCACAGTTAATAACAGTACCCTCCCCCACTAATAACAATGCACTATCAATCTTCTTATCAAGTACATCAGTTCTCGTTTCTAGGTACAAGATTTCTGCATGTAAGTGCTGCATATCCTGTGTAATCTTCTGATTATCTTCTCTAGTTTGTACTGCTAGAGAATTCCTTATATTTACAGACAGTTCAATTTGCTTAGCCCCTAGTCCCTGAATAGCAGCTTTACTTTGCCATTGCTCTTGTGTTACCGCTTCGGTCTGTTGGCCAAAATGTGTCTCAACTTCTTGGATCTTCCACTCCAAATCTTCCTTGACTGTCTTCACATCTTTACTATTTCTTTCATCGAACTCTCCCTTAATCTCTTCCTTAAACTCCTGTAACCTTCTTTCATGTCTCCTTGTTCTTGTAATACCATGTCAAACCTTCCTTCATTCTTTTGGTCAACTTCTCGTAACATTTCTTCATTTTTATTGTAGATTTTTTGGAATCATCCTTCATTCTTCTGGTCAACTTCTCGTAACATTCCATCATTTTTTGTTCATTTTCTACTATATTTCTGCGTTATTGCAGTCAGATTCTTATAATATTTCTTCATTCTTCTAATCAGACTCTCTACTGTCTTACAAAGTTGCTGCCATCGTTGATTATGACTTTTCTGACGTCTCCTAATCTCGACCTTATTTGTTTTTTTGTTGATTTTATTAGTGTCTCAGTAGAAGCGATTGAATGATTTAATGGGGTATCAACTGAAAATCCACAAACATTGATTCTTGAATCATCCTTATCCTCCTGCACCATCTCTGTCTTCTGAAGTACTACGTCCTCCATCTGTTGCTTTATCTCAGTAGACATTTTTGGTTGTTTGCTATACTCGTACACTGATAATTAGTATACAGTAATATTTGTGTACACCAGACACTTCTAATTATAAACAAATTAAATGGCCAAACTAACACAATATCTATCACCTCTGATTACAGTAAACATACCGAGCGAGGTGGCACAGTGGTTAGCACACTGGACTCGCATTCGGGAGGACGACGGTTCAATCCCGTCTCCGGCCATCCTGATTTAGGTTTTCCGTGATTTCCCTAGATCGCTTCAGGCAAATGCCGGGATGGTTCCTTTGAAAGGGCACGGCCGATTTCCTTACCCATCCTTCCCTCACCCGAGCTTGCGCTCCGTCTCTAATGACCTCGTTGTCGACGGGACGTTAAACACTAATCTCCTCCTCCTCCTCCTCCTACAGTAAACGTCAGCAGCCTTTCGAAGTCTATTATGTCAACATTCACCGGGGTATACAAAACATCATAACAGGATACACATCACATATTACTATACCTAGACTAGACTGACCGCCTCTGCATTGAAGTTCATACAAGTGCACACTGTACTTCAGAGCAAAAATTATGAAAATATATCAAAACTACTATTACAGATATTTCTATTAATGCAAAATATGATATGAACTTACTTACATGCTCCGAAGACAGTGCAGGATTGTCCACTATTGCCCCAGCTGCTCACCTACATCCACCACTCGACGCTAGTACAGGACGCGATAGCTGACTTTTGGTGCGGGCGCGCCTGTGCTTACTATCTGTTTGTTGGCTACTCTGTCACTCTAAGCTGCGCTGCCGCTGTTGCCCACAGCGTGCTGTGGGCCGTTTGCATTGGCTGTCTCGCCCTCGCAGTTGCGCAGCCTGCTGATGAGTGAAGCTGTCGTCATTAGTATTTACTAACTTTGCAGCTGCAACAGACAGTTCCAGATTTGCCACTAGACGTCGAGATCGATGGCCTCGTTGTTACTGTTCCCACTTGGAGTCGCTAAAGTGGTAGTCCAGTGTATTTTGCCTGCACTGTCCTCGTTCTTTGAGCAGCCTTCTACGACGTCGTTTAGAGTCACCGTGCTTCTTGATATTCTTTCACAGAACTGCTACCCGAGTCTGTATGATGTCACTCAACCATCACATCAATAACTTGCATTATCGTCTCTATCACACTTTATGGATCAGAAAAGAATTCTTCGATTTTAATCTTTTAATAAGCAATTCCAAGCCCAATGTCACAGACAAATACGTATCTGGTTTTCTCTTAATGGATATTTGGCCTACTTCATCGCGACAATGTTCAGCGTGTCTCTCGTTAGTATTAAATTTACACTGTTTTTCGCGGAGATTTTGGCGTTTGCCTTTTGTAGCGTAGTTTGTGAATACCATTCCTATTTTCTGAAATGCCGAAGCTAGTCTGATCACTATTAGAAGATTTGGCTAACAATGCTGTGGAGTTGTTTCGTATCACAGACGTCTCAAAAATGATATCGACAGAAAGTGCAAAATGGCTAAGCAGGGATGGCTAGAGGACAAATGTAAGGATGTAGAGGCTTGTCTCACTAGGGGTAAGATAGATACTGCCTACAGGAAAATTAAAGAGACCTTTGGAGAGAAGAGAACCACTTGTATGAATATCAAGAGCTCAGATGGCAACCCAGTTCTAAGCAAAGAAGGGAAGGCAGAAAGGTGGAAGGAGTATATAGAGGGTTTATACAAGGGCGATGTACTTGAGGACAATATTATGGAAATGGAAGAGGATGTAGATGAAGATGAAATGGAAGATAAGATACTGCGTGAAGAATTTGACAGAGCACTGAAAGACCTGAGTCGAAACAAGGCCCCGGGAGTAGACAACATTCCATTAGAACTATTGACGGCCTTGGGAGAGCCATTCCTGACGAAACTTTACCATCTGGTGAGCAAGATGTATGAAACAGGCGAAATACCCTCAGACTTCAAGAAGAATATAATAATTCCAATCCCAAAGAAAGCAGGTGTTGACAGATGTGAAAATTACCGAACTATCAGTTTAATAAGTCACAGCTGCAAAATACTAACGCGAATTCTTTACAGACAAATGGAAAAACTGGTAGAAGCCGACCTCGGGGAAGATCAGTTTGGATTCCGTAGAAATGTTGGACCACGTGAGGCAATACTGACCTTACGACTTATCTTAGAAGAAAGATTAAGAAAAGGCAAACCTACGTTTCTAGCATTTGTAGACTTAGAGAAAGCTTTTGACAATGTTAACTGGAATACTCTCTTTCAAATTCTGAAGGTGGCAGGGGTAAAATACAGGGAGCGAAAGGCTATTTACAGTTTGTACAGAAACCAGATGGCAGTTATAAGAGTCGAGGGGCATGAAAGGGAAGCAGTGGTTGGGAAAGGAGTAAGACAGGGTTGTAGCCTCTCCCCGATGTTATTCAATCTGTATATTGAGCAAGCAGTAAAGGAAACAAAAGAAAAATTTGGAGTAGGTATTAAAATTCATGGAGAAGAAGTAAAAACTTTGAGGTTCGCCGATGACATTGTAATTCTGTCAGAGGCAGCAAAGGACTTGGAAGAGCAGTTGAACGGAATGGACAGTGTCTTGAAAGGAGGATATAAGATGAACATCAACAAAAGCAAAACGAGGATAATGGAATGTAGTCAAATTAAGTCGGGTGATGCTGAGGGAATTAGATTAGGAAATGAGACACTTAAAGTAGTAAAGGAGTTTTGCTATTTAGGGAGTAAAATAACCGATGATGGTCGAAGTAGAGAGGATATAAAATGTAGACTGGCAATGGCAAGGAAAGCGTTTCTGAAGAAGAGGAATTTGTTAACATCGAGTATAGATTTAAGTGTCAGGAAGTTGTTTCTGAAAGTATTTGTATGGAGTGTAGCCATGTATGGAAGTGAAACATGGACGATAACTAGTTTGGACAAGAAGAGAATAGAAGCTTTCGAAATGTGGTGCTACAGAAGAATGCTGAAGATAAGGTGGGTAGATCACGTAACTAATGAGGAGGTATTGAATAGGATTGGGGAGAAGAGAAGTTTGTGGCACAACTTGACTAGAAGAAGGGATCGGTTGGTAGGACATGTTTTGAGGCATCAAGGGATCACAAATTTAGCATTGGAGGGCAGTGTGGAGGGTAAAAATCGTAGAGGGAGACCAAGAGATGAATACACTAAGCAGATTCAGAAGGATGTAGGTTGCAGTAGATACTGGGAGATGAAGAAGCTTGCACAGGATAGAGTAGCATGGAGAGCTGCATCAAACCAGTCTCAGGACTGAAGACCACAACAACAACAACTAATCACTACAGCGTTCCTCTGCAATTAAACATTAAATTCTTGATTTTACACAAATGTGAGGCAGTTACCCCATTCACTTTTCATTTTAACGACGGTTACACCCACCAGAGGTCACTCTTTGATATCTTCACATGGTGTAGAATTAATTAGCACAGAACACGCCACAGTCCGCTCTGCAGCCGAACTGTAGGAGGCCGGCACGGTTGATGCGAAACGCGCAATCGCGGAATGACGTAGATACTAAACATTTCAAGATCTTTTATCTTGATTAGTATGTTGCTGAGGGTCAAGCTGAGGCTTCGGGGACACGCTTAGGCGACAATACGTACTACTGGTGGCATATGGACATTCCACCACGTTCTGCTCGCTTAGAGCTCTCTTAGCGATTTCTGCCGTGCACATTGCCTGCACTACACTTACTAACAATTGCTGTATCTCTCTGGCGCTCGTAGGGCTCGACTGTCGATATTTCGCGTACCTGAATTTATCTGAGGCAAGACTACATTTGTCTTCACGTAAGGGGCTGTGGACGCCTTACAGATCGCTCATGTGGCGGCTGCCTTTCCGCGAATTTTTAGTACAAAGTTAGCAATGTGAACTATTAATTTGCAGTGCAAAACATTCACCTGAAGATGACTGAGTGGTTGTCAGCTGAAATACCGTTGCAAGAAGTCGACGTCGTCCGGCTGCAGTCCCAGAACTATGGTGTAGTCTTAACACAGGGAAAATTTAAAGAATAATATTTACTACATCAGGATACAGCGTGAAAAAATTTCAGCATTTCGTTTCTTTCTTTATTAGAAAATAAACCTTAAATTACTAAAGTTTATCAAAACCAGAATTAAACCGTATTCAAAGTAACATAATAAGTTTAATTTTTTAATGTTTTCTACACTAGCCAGAATATCTGTTAAAACTGGCCTTCAGCACACCTCGAAACTGAATACAAGACAAATTAATTCAAAAGACGTATGGCTTGGTCGATTCTGTAAGAGAGACGTCACAAGATAGTAAAAGAACCTGCGTCAACTAAAGGTGGGCGCCAACTGCCAGAGTGTTGGAAACAATACAGCAGCGGCGGTGCAGGCTGACTTGGTTGCCGCAACTGCGTATCGCCTGAGGTCGCGTGCGCTCTGTTTTCGGTATCGCGCAAAGGTGTCATGGGAGTACAGATCGAGGCTATTTACAGTGCATCAGACAAATGTTAATTGGTTTGAATGATGACGATAAGCAAATACTACGGTGATATTTCGTTCCTTGGTCAAATCTCGGTATCACTTCAGACATCAAACGAAGCCAAAACCCTGAAAGCCTAGATGTAACGGCATCAACTAAGACCCGATGTGTAATGGTAGTCTACTAAAGAGGGCTCGATTAATACGCAGCCGGCCGGTGGGGCCGAGCGGTCCTAGGCGCTTCAGTCTGGAACCGCGCGACCGCTACGTTCGCAGGTTCGAATCCTGCCTCGGGCATGGATGTGTGTGATGTCCTTAGGTTAGCTAGGTTTAAGTAGTTCTAAGTTCTAGGGGACTGATGACCTGAGATGTTAAGTCCCGTAGTGCTCAGACCCATTTGAACCATTTTTTTATTAATACGCTAGAAAATAAACATGTTTAGATCTCAATGTATATTTTTAAGCATCTCCCACGTGCACCAAGCAGACATTTCATAGAGTCATGTGCCACATTTGGGAGTCAATTGTCCCGTTAAAAATGGCACCACGATAATGATGTTTGAGGCTTAGCTTCAGAAAGCAGGACGTCCGTCGCGCACCATCGTGCCGTCGAAGTTGACTCAGTCACTGCCAGTCGCGACGTGGTCATAGACGATGGCTTCACACACCATGACGTCAACAGAAACACCGCTGTGCTTCTCCAGAACGCTGGAAGAATACAGTCTTTCCCCTAGTCGCTCTACTCGTGCGTGATGGTCATGTGGGACAGTATAGGAAGGCGAATCGTCTCTTAATATACTGCAGTGCCATTCATCAGTAGTCCACGCTTCCCAATCGTGAAATCACTCCTAAAGCAGCCATCTCTGTTGTGTTACGGTCGACGCATGGAACTGGAAATCCTTAGTCCGCCTGTTGCTAGTCTTCGATCAGTCGTGCGAGTTCACACAAAATGTTACAGCAATGTGATGGTAGATGCAGATGCGAAGGGTGCACAAGATGACGATACTCCTCTGATAGCAAGCACAGGTGTGAAGTGCTGACAATGTGGTACACAGTACGGCGATTCTTCCTTTTGATGGTCAGAGGAATGTGCTGGCCCCCGAGGTCCCGCGCAATCCAACGTTGGGCCACTATTACGGCTCTGAGCACTATGGGACTCAACTGCTGTGGTCATAGGTCCCCTAGAACTTAGAACTACTTAAACCTAACTAACCTAAGGACAGCACACAACACCCAGCCATCACGAGGCAGAGAAAATCCCTGACCCCGCCGGGAATCGAACCCGGGAACCCGGGCGTGGGAAGCGAGAACGCTACCGCACGAGCCACTATTACATCTGAATGCCCTATAGATCCTACAGATCATTGCAAGATTCGCTGAACCGGTCGAATGGAGACCCACAATGCAGCGTCTTTCAAACCCTGCCGGATACTGATTACCCTGTCGCACAAGTGTATGTTTTATCTCTGTGTTCTTCACACATATCAAAAAATGGAAAAATGGCTCAAATGGCTCTAAGCACTATGGGACTTAACTTCTTAGGTCACCAGTCCCCTAGAACTTAGAACTACTTATACCTAACTAACCTAAGGACAGCACACACATCCATGCCCGAGGCAGGCTTCCAACATGCGCCCGTGCAGCAGCGCGGTTCCGGACTGAAGCGCCTAGAACCGAATGGCCACAGCGGCCGGCCACACAGATCATTCAAAATCTAACACTATCCAGGGCCCTTATGTACACTATCAGGCCTGGTAACAGCAATAAGACACTAACAATTGTAACGCACGCTGATGGCCTTTCAATTTTGTTTGCCACTGAGAATCACAACAAGCTTTAATCATTCATATACCCGACGATATCACAGTTACACTGACATCCGCCAATGTCTACTCGGAGCTCCAGTTTTCTTTCTTTTTTTTCTTTTCGTAGACAGCCTGCATTTTCCAGTTATCCTACTAAAGTTCCAAAATTCGCAATATCTTTTTTACCAAAGAAGTATTTGTCTTATACTGAATGGTTTCATTGTTACCATCACACACAACTATTAAGGATCGGTGAAGGCGTTTTACTGGGTGGCAATGTTTAAAGTGCAGCCACTCAAAGAGGTCACGTGGAGCCAATAATTACCGTGTGGGAGCTAAACTTGGTAGATGTTCTAAAGCGTTTCATGCGGAATGGATTTAAGGTGGAAAAAAATTAGTTCCAGTTTTGGACACCATCTGGCGCTGTGAGTGCAAGAAATGTGAATAGAAATGTTTCCACACATAATACATTAGGAAAGGGACGTGGACAGCAGCGTTCAAGCAAGTGAGAAAGACAAAATTTTGATTTTATTATTAACCGTCGTTTTTACACTTAGTTTAATATGAGCACCGGAGACGTCGACGACATACCGCATCTGTAAAACGATGTGATCAACTGTTGCCCACAGCAGTTCCTTCAGGTAGAGACCGAACATGTCGCCAGCAAACGGGTTCTTTTAGACTCTCCAGAGTCACATCAAGTGATCTTGCAGGCCATTTGTCTGGCAAGCCTCTGGAGATAACACGTTCGCGGAAAGTTATCCCTTAAGCATAACTTTCACTGGGCGAGCAGCATGAGGTGTAGCCCGCCCGGTTGGCAGTACGGTCTAACGCACTGCTTTCCGAGCGGGAAGGAGCGCCGGTCCCCGGCACGAATCCACCCGGCGGTTTTGTGTTGAGGTCCGGTGAACCGGCCAGTCTGTGGATGCTTTTTAACCGGTTTTCCATCTGCCTCGGCGAATGCGGGATTTTTCCCCTTATTCCGCCTCAACTACACTATGTCGGCGATTGCTGCGCAAAGAAGTTCTCTACGTACGAGTACACCACCATTGCTCTACCACGCAAACATAGGGGTTACACTCGTCTGGTGTGAGACGTTCCCTGGGGGGGTCCACCGGGGGCCGAAACGCACAATAACCCAGGGTTAGGCGTGGGGCGGCGGAGAGGTTGACTGAGGCAGTCGCCGTGGGGTTGTGGACCACTGCGGCTGCGGCTGGGACGGAGCCTTTCCGTCGTTTCTGGGTCCCCGGTTAACACAACATAACATTAGGTGTTTCCCCCATCCTGCATCAAACAGTGGTCTCCACACAGATGCGCTCTTAAAAAGCGGTAATCGCTTGCAATACAATGTGTCGATTCTTGTCAAAGAAGAACGGACCGAGATTAAAGTGATTGTGAACCCACACCACACAGTAAAATATGGCAAATCAATGGCTCTTCGTGCACAACATACGGTTTAAAAGTATCCCAAATCCGGCAGTTCTATGTATTCACTGCACCCTAAATGCAAAATGTCCCTCGTCACTTCACAGGATATTCCCCGGCCACATGTCATCGACTACGACCCGTGCCAGAAGCCGAGGAGAAAATTAAGAACATTGCTGCGGATCATAAGGTTTCAGTTGCAGCACCGTCTGGATCTTGTACGGGTACCAGCGTAAAATAGATTTCCAAAAATTGGCATGCTCTTGACATGCTGCATGGTCAGTTATAGCAGCTGCTACCTCGTCAATATCTTCCAAGGGGTAAGAAGATTTCGTTCTCCAGGTGCCACCCAAGCTCAACCACATTTTCTAATTTCCTTATCATCTTCTTTAAACAACATAATGGGCCACTCCTCAGACTTTTCAGTAGGCGATACGCTCTCAATGGAGCACTGTAATTGCTGCCACTCCCATAAAGCAGATTCATAAATAGCACACGGTCTCTCTTCTCGATAGCCATACTATTCACTTACGGCTTGTTAAATGACAGTGTCGATGACATGCCATCATACAGACAGTGCACAGCGCCAGACCCAAACCTGTTGGCCACAACTGTAACTAATTTTTTCCAGTGTAAACCGGTTCCACATTAATACATTAACATATCTATCAAGTTTCGCTCCCACACGGTAACAGGCTATGCTATGTTTAAAATATGGCTCAGATTGGCTTCAGTCTGATTGATTATAACATTTAAATAGCATTTACGGTTAATATTCTCACAAAATATCTATTATTTTTATGTAATTGAAGCTTAGAAATTATTAAATATCAAGATGTGGTCACGTGATCGAAAACGCTCTGTTATTCTTTCAAGTAACGATACAAAGGAACTTTATGACCGGTGATAGTGGAAGAATTGAGAAAGTTGATGCGTTTATGTTCCACCCATTTAGAGAGCCGATACGTGCAGCGATGGGTATTTTTTTGCTTGCTTCCCGCAACATCAGTAAACTCACTCAAAACTGAGGAACTGTCGAACTTCCAGAAATGGGTCCTTATCTTATGACTATATTGCGACCCAAGACACAATAAAACTATTCTTCTTAAGACTTAGTGCTGATTTCCTTTCAAGAAGGCTCTCATCAGAGACCATGACCCCCGCAAGCGTTCGGTGGCGCAAGGGATAGCGCATACAACAGCAGAATAACAGGTCACATTTTCAAATCTTGGAAGGCTCATAAATTTTTAAAAGTCTTACGCGAAATACGAAAATAGCGTTAGCGAGAACAGGCTGTGGCAGTTGTTTGGATTGTAGGACGTTTTATACGTTTATTTTTTTTACAGAATTTGGACAATTATGGACAGCTTAGAAGCTAAGAAAAAGGTACAATATTTTTCTTCTTATCTTCCCAGAACTTCTTCATGCGTTGGCTCATGACCTGCCTCTGCTAATTTAAAATCGCCCTCCTAGGTTGTGAATATCGTTGTTGATCAGGAAATTTTGCAGTATTGATCAGTAACCTGAAACTTACCCTATTTTGCATGGTGTTTCCTGCGACATTAAGTTTTCTCAAGTCATTTCTTGTTCCTTCCGGCCATCCCGTAGTGTTTTTTAATTTTCAAATGAATTTAAACAGTTTCTTCGTTATCCCATTGTCATTTAGTCTGTGCATATGACCATAAAATTTTAATGGCCTCTTTCTTATTTTGTTTGTGATTGTTTCTCTGTTTCTATATATATCTTCATTTTTCCTCTTCGTCCAGTTGTTACCTTTTTTCTTTTGCTGTCCTAAAATTTTCTGTTTTCCTTTCCTTCATTTCCAGTACTTCTTGTTCACCTCTTTCATTCAGTATTAGGCATTCGGGTCCGTAAAGTACTTGCTGTTTAATTCCTATTGCGTAGTGTTCATTTTAGCCTGGAATTTTACTGATCTTTTATTATATCGGTTTTGGATGAGTTTGTACGCCAATTCATTTTCTTTGATCTCTTCTTACTTGTGGCGTTATCTAAACCATTTGATTGCGTCCATTCTCCCAAATACTTAAAGTTATCAACTCTTTTGATGTTACCGTGTTGCGTTTGCATACATTTTTGTTTGTTGTGTTTATATTCAATGTGTTTCGTTTTTTCATATGATATTAGTAATCCTGTTTCAGCTGCACTTTTGTGAAGTGTTTCTTTCGTTATCTTTGCGTCTGTTCTGTCCTTAGAAATTACATTACAATCATCAGTAACAGTGAGACATTGCACCACAAATCTTCCTCCTTCTTGTCCTAGATTGATTCCTTCTATGTTTTTTCTCTTGTAGTTCCTTATCCCCTGATTAGACTCATTTGGGAGGTGCCAATAACATCCGCATTGCTCTCTATCGCTATCGGGACATAATCGCTCTTGCCCACGCTCGTCGTATCCCTGGACTTTTGGCAGCTCTTGACTTCGTCGGGTTCTCCACATTATACCCTAATACTACCGTCAATGTCTTCGTCGGGTCGATGACGACTATGTGAAAGGGGTGCTCCGCAGTATACCCTAATACTGCTCTCAATGCCTTGACTTAGTCGGGTCGATGACTATCTGGAAGGGGTGCTCCGCAGCATACCCTAATACTACCGTTAACGTCTTGACATCGTCGGGTCGATGACGACTATCTGGAAGGGGTGCTCCGCAGTATACCCTAATACTACCGTCAACGTCGTAATGCGGCGTGCTCTACAACGGCCGTATCATTCCTCCCATCCCGTTCCGTCGATCGGTGCGCCAAGGCTACCCACTCTCTGCTCTGTTGTATACTTTCGCTATGGAACCGTTGCCGTGTGGCCTCTGTCAACGCCTGTCTGGGATATGTCTCTAATGAATATGCCCTCTAAAAGTATCCCAGATTAATAGTTTCTCGATATTTATCTCCAAATGTGCAAATTTCATGTTCTGTTGAGCCGTCAATCCTGTCGGTTCTCTTAACTATCTCCTTCACTGTGCGTTATCATGCTGAACTATAGACACAGTTAGCAGAAATATTCTTTTTCATACTTCTATCAAGATGTTTTCCCCTGTTAACCAACCTGTCCTATGGAGAGACATGGTAGCAAATTTTTCATAAGACGACAGTTCAGCACCTAACGCCAATTACAACAACAGCTGTGACGGTGGTAGGAAGGAAAGAAGGAAGATAAAAAAAGGAATGTGGGATAAGAAGGGCAACAAATCGATGGGTAATGAAAAGACTTTCTGTTAGTCTGTGGCACGAAGTGAAAACTATTTATATCGATCACGATGAAACCACCAATGACGATGAAACAAAATGCCACAATTCAGTCACTGGCAGAAGTTATTAACAGATTGCTTGTCTTAAAAGCTACGGCTCCGAAGGAGAAGGAACTGGGAAACTGATTAGTTACTTACTTGCGTCGTCACAACGCTGGGTACCTCAAATCTTTTTTACTTCAGTCTACACAACTATTTACAACTAACAGGATAATTTACATGCGTAGAGACGACAAACAGTGAAAGTTCCTACAGAAAATATATTGACTCAATAACCACGTATAATCAAAGATTATTAGTATTAGTGCTAACATTTATGACTATTGTCGTAATTGCGTATCATCTCAGATGGCTATTTGGCATCGTTTGCGAACAGATAACTTTCTATTTCTCGTAAATATTTTCTGATTCGTATCGCACATTTAGGCTGTCATATTGGTCAAAGATATCACTATGTCCCAGTAAGATAGAGAGACGAACGAAATGTGCGGAATCTATCACACCGGGGAAGAGGTTAATCTGGGCCACCGCAGGTAGAACGATTTTATCCGGATCTCACGAACAAAGGACAAGGTCATCTAACACACTCACTCGTTATGCTACGCTGTGTTTGTGCGAGAGAGCAGAATTAATTTTCACTACTTTTTCCATTAGCAGTCTTGTCTAAAATTAACTGCATATATATTGTTAATTAGTTTATAAAATTAATGTCTAGTGTCTATGCTTTTACTTATCATCCATATTTCGTTATTAGTTATTTTAATGCTTTGTCTTACAATATTTTACTACAGATCATTTAAGTATATTTCGTAGATGATTAGGAATTTGTTGTGATGAAATACGTGGAAAGCTCGTAACAATTTTGCAGAGTAATTTGTCTTTGTAAGCTACATATCATGTGTATCACGTGACTAATGCTGACCACTGAGCTCTTTTGTCTTACCTGTTTGTAATTAATGAGAGTAAGATCTGTGCGATTTTTACGGAAAAGGAATGTGTTCTCATACTGCGTAAGAATTTATATTAGTTTCTGTCGGTCTCTGTATTTAATTTAAATTTACTGTGGAAAAGTAAAACCTTGTTATCACTCACATATATATGGGTAGAGAGTGAGTGAAGTGTTTCTACCATTATTCATACCATTTCTTAATATATGTTGTTCTTTAAATGAAAGAATATTTTCTTTTGAAGCATGTCAGTTCACTTTGTCGCTGGAGAAAGAAAACCATGTACTCCTATGTTAGCCACCTTTAATCTAGGTAATCTTTCTTGAAAACCATATGCTGTACTTGTTCATCATATGCCGTCTTTGTCCACAGTTCGTTGTGTCATGTTAAAAAGGACGCTCCGTTTCAAAATTAGTTACCTATTATTCCAGTAGAAAAATAAACGTTATCGCAGTCTACGTAAAAAAGATATCTACAGAGGCACTTAAGTCTAAAAGATACATAATCTTACAGACCATGTTGTCTGCAAAAAGCTGGTCCATTGGACGAACACTTGTTATTCGCTACAGCATAGCGTCGATTTTCTTTCAGCTTCTTGTTATGCAGTCTACGAGCAAGATTACAGAAACTTTGGAAACGGTTAACCTCACAGTGTTGTCATGGTGTTTCACATGTGATTCAGATGTGATTAGTTGCAGAATGGCATACCAGAAATTTAGTTGCTTCTGTCAATGAGATTCGTTAGCCAGTACGTGCATATCTGTTAAGAAATAATGAAACAATTCATTTCTCTGTCATGATTCTGTCTCTCTGTCCTTCAGTGTGTTTATCTTATGGCTCATGAAATTGATTTCCTTTGCGCTCAAACATTGTAACCTCAGTGACATGAAATATTCAAACTTAGATGCACTCGTAACATAAAATATTAGTTATTGTACGCAATCACATGTGTTTCAACATTTCAAACTTAGTCTAATGGAATTTCAGTAACGCCAGATCTGAGATCATAGGCGAAGCAAGTGTGCAGTCAGCACATACACATGAATGTCCTCTTGAGCCGAGAGCCCTGACCCTTGAGCCACTATTTTGTTAAGTGCCTTGTGTTAATGCTGTTTCACAATGACTGGCCATTAAAGATTATTTTTGAAACTATAGTTCAATTTTTTAGATGGTGTCATATAATACTTCATGATTTAAGCAGGACAAATATGTACACAACGTTGTAGCTTCATGTAACTTTATTAAAAAATTCAGTCACAAGCATTACACATATTTCTAGTATTTGCTGTTGACCCAACACTGGTAACAATACTTTCAACCACTGAAACAGAACAATTCTAAATATTTGAACAAAATTACCAAGTTCAAAATAATGTTTCTATCTTAATATTACCACATGGATCAGTATTAATATAATGTTCCTTGTCCTAATTTAGTTATATTTTTTGTGGAATGAGTTCAAGCAATTTCTGTCAGTAGTGAAATAAAGGAACGCTTTGCACTGCTTACATCATACGGAGGTAAGGCCTCTGCAGACTTTAGTCAGGCGTTTCGATCAGTTCTACTGACCGTGCCAGTCACGTCTGGTAATCAAGTGGAAACAAATACAGCACTTCCACTGGCGTAAACAAAGTCGGCACCGAGTCCCGAGATATCTTGTTCGATACCCAGAAGTTTTTAAACAGTAATTTGTAGTTATTTATTAACTGAGTTATTAAAGCACATGAAGACATTTGTAGTTCTCTGCCTCGTGATGACTGGGTGCTGTGTGATGTCATTAGGTTAGTTATGTTTAAGTAGTTCTAAGTTCTAGGTGACTGATGATCATAGGTGTTAAGTCCCATAGTGCTCAGAGCCATTTTTGAAGACACTTGTAGTTGGAAAATCATATGAATTTATCTTCATTTTGCCCAGATATTCTGTGCACTTGCAGAATACGAAATTTGCAATCAGTTCTGCCACATCGTGACGTATCATATGTAAATAGGCTGTTTAGGTTTTTTTGTTGGTAACGCCACGTAGCGCTCTGTATGAAAATTACTGGCTGTACTGCGTGCAGTCTGTGGCTGGTTGGCATTGTTGTAATATTCGCTATTGTAGTGTTTGGAAGCTGGATGTTAACAACGCGTAGCGTTGCGCAGTCGGAGGTGAGCCGCCAGCAGTGATGGATGTGGGGAGAGAAATGGCGGAGTTTTGAGAGCGGATGATCTGGACGTGTGTCCATCAGACACAGTAAATTTGTAAGACTGGATTTCATGAACTGCTGTATATATTATGACTAATAAGGTAAATACATTGTTCGTTCTCTATAAAAATCTTTCATTTGATAACTATACCTATCAGTAGTTAGTGCCTTCAGTAGTTAGAATCTTTTATTTAGCTGGCAGTAGTGGTGCTCGCTGTATTGCAGTAGTTCGATTAACGAAGACTTTTGTGAGGTAGGTGATTGAAGAAAGGTATAGATTATTGTCAGTCAGGACCATTCTTTTGTAGGGATTATTGAAAGTCAGATTGCGTTGCGCTAAAAGTACTGTGTGTCAGTTTAAGCACAGTCATATATAATTTTTCTAAGGGGACGTTTCATACATACACCAGAATAGGTTCAAGAGCGGGCGCTTCCGAGAAAAAAAAATAGAACTTAAAGATTTTGACATAGGATATCCCGGGACTGAATAGGATATAATGCGAATTAGGATTTTTGATATTTTCCGACACTAAATAGAAGAAAAAAATTTCTAAATAAGTCTTTACAAGATTTACGGAATGATGTGGTCGTGATCATCTACATATCATTGGCGTAACAATCAAGCGCTAACATTGCTCTCTGTATGTCTTTTGACTCAAGGAGAAGCGTGGGGTCTCAACTAACGCCTTCGCCGGTTCGTTGTCAGTATTGTTTTATTTCCAGTTCTAATTAACAAGTGAATTTACGACAGATGTACGTCGTCCTTGGCGTCGGGTGTGGTCCATAAACGACAGGCGATCTGCGGCTTACCAATTACCGCTGCAGAGCGTTGTGGAACGACTGCTGCGATATATTACGTCAGCCTTCTGCGACGCTATCGACACAGGGAGATTAAACTGTGGCCCGAAACGCAGAGGCATCCGCTAATGGAAATCCGATTGCCGGCATGGCGGTGCTGTTAGTACAGAGCTGTACATGGCCAGCGGCGGCAAAAGCCTCATCTGTACCACGTGTGCAGGGCCGATCACAGTCTAACTACACGGTCGCCCTGGCTAACGAAGCTCAGTAGCCATCAGGGAATACCCATCCACTCACACTGGTAGCTGCTCGGACTTGTTACATTAATGGCAACCCCGTAACTCCCCAGCGTGACAGAACTTCATGAGGTGAGAGAGTAACATAAGCTGATTACCCATATTCCATAAAGGCAATTCATACGAGCATGAAACACACACACTCTGCTGAGGCCTGTGCTTTGTTATCAAACTTCCTGACTGATTGAAATTGTGTTACTGGAATCTTTTACGGAAGTGCTGTTACAGAAAGAAATTGAATAAAACGGTTATTGGTTACCTGCTCTCTCCTTACTCAATCTCTTCTGCATAATACAAAACCTCGTTACTATAATGGAAATGTCTCTTGCCTGTACACTGATCAGCCAGAACCTTATGACCACCAACCTACTATCGATATAAACCAGTCCAGGGGATAGCAACGTCACCTGGCGAGGAGTGATTGCCACTTAGAAACATTCACGGTATACGAAGTATCAGTGAGCGTGCTGTCCGTGTGTGGAATGGGGAAGGCGAGTTTGACCGAGGGAAAATCGTCATGGCATTTCTGAAACTGCACGACTTTTCGCGTGGAGTGCTGAGATAAGTATCTTCAAAAAGTGGTGAGAGCAAAGTGAAACCACGTCATGACTCGGTGGAGTTGGCCGGTCACCCCTCAGTACAGATGTTCGACATCCTAGGCTGGACACACAGGCGGCAAACTGTGGTGGAACTAAGATCATACTTTTATGCTGGGCAGGGTACAAGTGTATCTGAACACACGTTGCACCGAAGACTCCTAAAGATGGTCCTCTGTAGCAGACGACCCATGCGTGGGCACGTATGACTGAAATGGGCGCGTGACCATCGGTACTGGGCGTTGACGCAGCCCCAGAGCACTGCACGGTCTGATGAATCCCGATATCTTCATCGTCATGCCGATGGAATGGCGCGAATCAGTCGTGTTTCAGGAGAACAGCACTCCAGTAGTACAGTCGATTCTAAAATATTTGTGTTTGCTGATGGCACTAGCTTAGTAGTAAATAATGTTGTGTGCAACGATGCCACTGTTTCAAATAGTGCAGTTCAAGACCAAAGTTCATGATTTGCAGAAAATGAACTAATGCTAAATCACAGTATGACCCAGTTTTTACGGTGTTTTGATGCACAATTCAACAAAACCTGACGTTATAATTTCCAGAACGGGCATATGATTAGTGAAACTGAACTGTTCGAATTTATAGGTTTCCAGATAGCTAGTAACTTGTTATGGAAGGCACATGTTCAGGATCTGATTCAAATACTTTATGCTACCATTTTTACTATTCTAACGGTATCTGAGGTAGCTGACAGTTCGACACAAGAAGTAGTCTACTTTGCCTAATTTCATTCGCTAATGACATATGTTATTATATCTTGGGACAACTCTTCCCATTCTTAAAGGCTATTTTCTGCTCATAAGCGGGCGGTTCGGGCAGTAAGTGGTGTAATTTCGCGAAACTCCTGTCGATCCTTGTTCAGTAGTCTCGATATTCTGACATTGGCCTCTCAATGCGTATATTTTTTACTGTCGTTTCTTCTTCACAATATCCACTTAGTCCCAAGAATTAGCAGCCTTCTCTCAGTTAATACTAAGCAGAAATCCAGTCTGCATTTGGGTCGCATATCCTTGACTCTTGTGCAGAAAGGCGTTCAGTATACCGCCGCATCCGTTTTCAATAAACTACCACGAGCATTCAAAAATCTTAGCAGTAAGGGATGATGATGTGGTGGTGACACAGATATTCAGCTGACAGTGGGGAGGATGGGCACATGCTAGCATGGGCATATATTTTGGCACACAGCTCCCGACAGAAAGAACTGTGGGGAGGAGTGGGGGGGAGGGGTGCTAATGGCAATGTACAGTATGACTGACAGCCTCTGTGTGTACTCATCATCCAAGAGTTGACTTATGGGTCACTCTTTCCATTCTGTCAAGGATTTCCTTGAAAAATTAAGCTGATTTCTGTGTTATATTGTTGATAACGTTTACTTAAACCTATGGCTTGCCTTTTTTTATTTCATAAACATTTTATTTTACCTGTTATTACTTTTATGATGTAATTTCATGTACTGACACTTTCTATGACCCTGGAGATTTGGTACTCAATTTGGTCCTACGGAACGAGACGTGTAAAATAATAGTAATTAAAAAACACTAACTACTGCATTGTCGACAGAGAATAAATTAGGACAGTTATTGCTCCACAGCATAAAAATAGATTGCAAATAATTCAACATCATTGGGAGATATAAAATATCATACCTGAGTTGCCTTGCCTATTATATTGGAAAAACAGACAGAAGCTTCAGACCACTTTCCCAGGAGAACATGAACGTCTTCATACTTAAACACTTCCAAACAGCCAGTCATTGTACAGCGTATGCGTGAGACTAGACACATGATCAACAACATAAAAAGTAATTTGCTCGTGTTACCAATGAACTCAATGCTAGGACCGGAGACCTCTCAGAGCAAACGCAAATGTACCTGATTAAAAAAAAACCTAAATTCAAGTTAAATTTACAAGCCGATCTCACTGTCCATTGGCCGACCAGTGTGGCCGAGCGGTTCTAGGAGCTTCAGTCTAGAACCGAGAGACTGCTACGGTCGCAGGTTCGAATCCTGCCTTGGGCATGGATGTGTGTGATGTCTTTAGGTTAGTTAGGTTTAGGTAGTTCTAAGTTCTAGGGGACTGATCACCTCAGATGTTAAATCCCAAAGTGCTCACAGCCATTTGAACCATCACTGTCCATTGCTATTCCAGTAATTTTAAAGACGTATTGTAAATTTAGTGACTTACATATACGAAATTATTCGTGACAATGTAGAAAACAGTGTTCTTCTTGGAACTTGTGGCTGATTGTCCACTGTTGTCCATCTTGTTTTCCATTGTTTGATTTCACAATTTAGAAATTGAAACTCTAACATTCTGTTAACAGGAACGTAAATTTCGCATCACTGCGCTCCAGAGCATATATAAATAATTTATCAAACGTTCGCACCTGTTGATGGACCCACAGGGTCTGAATAGCAAAGTGCGATTTAACCCTGCTGCTCTGACCCGACATCGTTATAAATTTCGTTTCTTTAAATATCAAAATAACATTATGAAATTTGGTGATTTTGTTTGAAAATGCAAGCGGAGTACGTGGTTAAAATAGTTTTAAACTGTTTTTCAGTCATCTGGTCATAAACCTTAAGTGTTACATACGTGATATTTGGGTCAGTGTGACCCGACATTAATAAGATTACTCTTGTCTCATATTTTATAGTAGCAATGGTTTTCATTGTTCATACTCACTCTCACTATTCAACAAGTCAACAAAGGCGCTGCATATACAACAATGGAGTTGTCATTGCGACTTGTCTACAGTTCGAAATATCCATTGGTTCTGCGCAGTTTATTCTGTGTATCGTTTATGATAAACCTGAATTCTTACATCAAGGGGATTACACCGTTGACTGACGCTGTGTTGGAAGAACTAGTAATTAGCTCAACAGACGAAGGATCACTTTCCGAGTTCGAAGATCATTTTACAAATGCATCTGGAAACGAGTGTCCTGATGACATCGACGACAGTCCTCAGCCTGTTCAAAGTTGCGTTGTGTTGGTGGTTGCAACTGCCATTATGTGTTTACATTTTCAGAAACAGGCCGCATACCTGCTTCGAATGTCATCAGAAATACTCCTGGAGTTACCAGGTATGCAAGCAGCACAATAAGTGATGTACAAAATTAATCTGAACTTTTGAACATGGCTGCGTAGTATTAATGTGAAGTGTTATTTTCTACAGCACTTCAGAATGAGATAATAGAGATATCAGATATTGTACTGCAACGAGTTTACGGTAAACAATGGACAAACATTGTTGATTCTCTTCTTCACGCATACTTAGGACTCCTATTCCTTGCTGATATATATCGCTAGAAAAAGTTTGTGGGATTAGGATACTGGGTGGAACATGTTTCGAGCAACCATATCCCTCGAAACATTGTGTAAACTAACGCGCGCTTTGGGATTTCATAAGAAATCCACAACAGAGGAAAGACGACGTACTGATAAACTCGCCGCAATTCGCAGTATCTGGGAGAGGTAGGTAGAAGTCATTCCAAAACTGTATAGTCTAGGGGAAAATGTGACGGTCGACGTTCAGCTGAAGCATTTAGAGGGTGCTGTCCATTCAAGCTGTACATCCCAATCAAATGGGCAAAATATGAGATTAAGATATGGACTCCGTGTGACAGCAAATCTACATCCGTGCTGAAAACCCAAATTTAAAGAGGAAACGAGAGTGGAGTGGCATCAGAAAAAAATCAGAGAATGAGATTGCTGATTGTACCTCTGAATTGTCATGTCAGAATATGTCAATTTTTTTATGTCATACAATTTGTGACAGCTGCTCCTGAAAAGTAAACTGACAATGTTAAGGGCCATACGTAAAAATAAGCCAGAGCTTCCACAAAATATGGCCAACTAGGAAGTTCACAGCACTTCATTTTACTTCACAAATAACACTACAGTGGTACTTACTAGAAAGAGAATATTTTTGGAGGAACATTTGAAAGTCGGTGGTTGCAGAGCACACTGCATCAAGAAAGCATTTTCCAAGAACAGAAGACTCTTTGAGAATGGGCAGGAGTATCCAACACCCTGAAGGAGTTGCAGGTGTGGCTAAATCAGTAACAACAAGAACCTCCAATAAATGTGCGCGCTGTACTTTCTCTCATTCAAGCAGTGACAGTAAAACAAACATGTTGTGTGGAAAGTGTCATAAACACGTATGCAAAACACATGTCACCTACTTTTGTCCCAACTGCTGTGAAAAAGAAGGAAAGAAAGTGATAAGGGCAGACGTACAGATGGTTACTGAGAATGACTTTTTGGTGGAAATGTCTGTTGTCCCTATTATAACCTGCAATAATATTAAAATAATAAATTGTCTTTAGTGAAGTTCTACGTATTACTATTAGCATAATTGTTATTATTTTTATTATTACTTTTAATATTGTCACTATGGTCATTAACAATATACTGCAGTGGTGTACCGTAGGTCTCTCGAAGACCGTAGCGTTCCAAAGGATTGGGAATGGGCACAGGTCATCCCCGTTTTCAAGAAGGGACGTCGAACAGATGTGCAGAACTATAGACCTATATCTCTATCGTCTATCAGTTGTAGAATTTTGGAACACGTATTATGTTCGAGTATAATGACTTTTCTGGAGACTAGAAATCTACTCTGTAGGAATCAGCATGGGATTCGAAAAAGACGATCGTGTGAAACCCAGCTCGCGCTATTCGTCCACGAGACTCAGAGGGCCATAGACACGGGTTCCCAGGTAGATGCTGTGTTTCTTGACTTCCGCAAGGCGTTCGATACAGTTCCCCACAATCGTTTAATGAACAACGTAAGAGAATATGGACTATCACACCAATTGTGTGATTGGATTGAAGAGTTCCTAGATAACAGAACGCAGCATGTAATTCTCAATGGAGAGAAGTCTTCAGAAGTAAGAGTGATTTCAGGTGTGCCGCAGGGGAGTGTCGTAGGACCGTTTCTATTCACAGTATACATAAATGACCTTGTGGATGACATCGGAAGTTCACTGAGGCTTTTTGCGGATGATGCTGTGGTATATCGAGAGGTTGTAATAATGAAAAATTGTACTGAAATGCTGGAGGATCTGCAGCGAATTGACGCATGGTGCTGGGAATGGCAATTGAATCTGAATGTAGACAAGTATAATGTGCTGTGAATACATAGAAAGAAAGATCCCTTACCATTCAGCTACAATATAGCAGGTCAGCAACTGGAAGCAGTTAATTCCATAAATTATCTAGGAGTACGCATTAGGAGTGATTTCAAATGAAATGATCATAAAAAGTTGATCGTCGGTAAAGCAGATGCCAGACAGATGCATTGGAAGAATCCTAAGGAAATGCAATCCGAAAACAAAGAAAGTAGGTTACAGTACGCTTATTCGCCCACTGCTTGAATACTGCTCACCAGTGTGGGATCCGTACCAGATAGGGTTGATAGAAGAGATAGAGAAGATCCAACGGAGAGCAGCGCGCTTCGTTACAGGATCATTTACTAATCGCGAAAGCGTTACGGAGATGACAGATAAACTCCAGTGGAAGACTTTGCACGAGTGGCGCTCAGTAGCTCGGTACGGGCTTTTGTTGAAGTTTCGAGAACATACCTTCACCGAGGAGTCAAGCAATATATTGCTCCCTCCCACGTATTTCTCGCGAAAGGACCATGAGGATAAAACCAGAGTGATTAGAGCCCACACAGAGGCATATCGACAATCTTTCTTTTCACGAACAATACGAGACTTGAATAGAAGGGAGAACCGATAGCGATACCCTCCGCCACACACCGTCAGGTAGCTTGCGGAGTATGGATGTAGATGTAGCTGTAGAACACCAACGTCAATGGCTTACAACTATACGAAAAATGCATGTGAGCAGAAGTTTTTGTCAGTATTTTATTATGTTGGGTAGCATTCACCCAAACAGTATACATTTATAGTAAAAATGAGCAGAACAGCGGGGTTAAAAAAACACAAAAATATGAGACTAAAGACGTTATTATTCATATTTCCTATGCACTTAATACAATCACGTTCACAGCCATGCAAGCAGAGTTTATCTCGGTGTATAAAATATACGTCTAACAGGCGAGAATGGAGCCGTCTGACGTCTTTGACGATTGCCAATCTTTCGACAGGTGCACTCCCTGCCATTTTCAAGGCACAAAGGTAACTAGAGAGTGCTGTTCGAGGATATTTAAGACGTAGATATGCAGGGCCGAAAGACAGCACGCGGTTTCTTTCATATTCTAATGTGGCTTAAATTTCGCACCTTACAAACACTCATCTACATACTTTGCCATGATTTACAACTGGAATTAGGTATCATTTGATAGGTTGTACATCGTATATATGAATACTTAAGGAAGACTGACATTGTCAAGTACGCCTTGTAAATAGTTGTTAATGCTTGTTGAATGAAGGGTTATGGATTGTCTTTATTATCAAAACGGTGTAATGAATGATTGTCTATACTAGCACAGATTGGAACACCAGTGGAAATGAAACGACTGGCGTAACTCAGGCCCTGGGAGGTAAAGCCCAAACAGGTGTGCTGGTCCTGCTTAACACAGGAAGTAATTCTAGACGGTCGGTCAGGACGCCTGAGCGCTGAAGTACAATACAGCGTCGGCCGGCCGGTTTTGTAGTCGGGCCAGAATGATAACCGGATAATACTTCGGAAACTCTCAAAATCTTGGACACACAGAGAGCAACGAGGAAGCGTTACTTCGGAAATCATGCAGTATGGGTTATTTCCAAGAATTTTTACTCTGAGAATTGTACCGTTGCATCAGTACAGGTATTTCCTCGCAAACTTTCCACACTGGATGACAAAAGAATAAAACATGGTTGGTCGGTGTTTGGAAGAATCTGTAGAGAGGGAGAATATTCTGTAGTTACGAGAATATGATTCGCCTTTTGCAGTTACGAGGGAGGGGAGCCGAGCTTTGCTGGGAAGGCAGCTATGGAGAGAAAGAGGTCTTCCCTTTTGAGCGCCCATGTCCGATGATCGCCCAGTATCAGCTTTGTCGCTACAAACGACTTGCGCGACACTGCGAGGAAGTACGTAAAAAAAATTAAAAAATACTGGGAGACTCAATAAAATCAGAGTAAAAAGTACTAACGATGATACTGTGACGTGTTACTTTGACTAAAATCGGATTCAACGTATAGGCATAACAACAGAGAAGAGGCTGCACATCAGAAAGACAACCACTCATATGAGCAACACTATCGCATCTCTGAGAAATAACTTTGTCTAATTGATCCATTATTTCCAGCAAAGTTACTATGAGAGAATCTGCTAACGTTCCTGCATCATGTCCACGAGGAGGGTCCAGAACCATTCTTCAGGTTTAAACCTCAGGCAAAACATTTTTGGTGATCACGACAAACTAGAAGACAGCTGAAATATCAGTTGTTTTATTGGCAATAACCGACACCAAATGAGTGCAAGTAATTTCATTTCTTGCTCGGTCATGATGAATCTCCAGCATACAAGAAAGTAAAGCATATTGAATATGTTTAGACTCGCCATTGACAACAGTAGTCTTCGAAATGTGATCGCTAAGCTGTGCGTCGTGTTCAGCACTAAAATTTATAATCGCGAAAAGTCAATGAATTATTGCGCTCATCATATCTACGAAGTGCTACCTCAAAACGACCACAAAATTCAATAAAACCCACAATCTTTTAGTGAGCACAAAACAATTTTTTCAAATCTGATCATTGTGTCTTCCAGTTGACTGCCTGTAAATCTCCTCCAGTTTTTGTCTACTGCCGTGTTTCTCTAAAGGTTTCGTTCTACTTATGCAGTCATATGTGAAATAGACCACTGACGTTTCTGTATCGTCTGTTATAAATGAATTAGGTCATAAAACGTCTTAGCATCCAAGTCATTTAGCACTCTGCATTGTCTTTAGTAAACAACAAACACAGGAAACAGTAAGTACAATTCGTTTGTAATTTCACAGCCACATCTCAGATATTGTTTTCTGTAAATGCTGCGTCTGAAAATTCAAATAGTTTTTCCTTTAATTTTGGTTTTCTTGATTAACTTGATGTACAGCATCGGTCTCCCAGCTGATTATTTTGGAGCTTAGCGTAAAGCTGTGGGGAAGAGAAATTAGTTTCCCTACGCCTCTGGACTGATTTTTCACACATATTAACTTCACACAGTTAACAATGAGAGCTCAGTCTTGAAACTCAAAATGCGTTTTGAATCCTCCTACGTGACAAACAGTAAATGCTGGTCACAATTCTGGTAACCTTGAAACGTCCCCTTAGAAAAGTTATTGAATTACTGTACTGATAAATCTCTTACATTAATCGATTTTCAAACAGCTGAGTAAAACTGAACGTACCAAGACATTTCGCTCTTTACCTATTCTGATCAACACTAAACTGACACACAATATTTCTTAGCGCAACGCAATCTGACTTTTAATAATCCCTACAAAAGAATGGCCCTGACTAACATTAACCTATACCTTTCACAAATCACTTACAGCACAAAAATCTTCGTGACTCGAACTACTGCAATACGGCGAGCGCCACTACTGCCAGCTAAATAAAAGACTAAAACTACTGAAGGCACTAACTATTGATAGGCATAGTTAGCAAATGGAAGATTTTGATAGAGAACAAAATGGCGAACATTACTCCAACAATGCAAACCAACCACAGTCAGTGATTTTCATACAGAGCGCTACGTGGCGTTACCAGTAAAAAAACTAAACAGCCTACTTACATAGCCCCCATGCTCCCCACAAAAAAGTTTACAAATTGTTTTGGGCAGTTGCCAATACAGATTTGAAAAAAAAATTTCATAATTACAATAACAAAGATATCAAATGCAAACACTCATTGATACAATGCTGGTCAAAAGCTAAAATTTTCTCACAGTCCATAAAGACAGTCCTGATCATTCATCATAGTAAAATTGCAATTTTTTTTCTCAAAGTCTGAGCAGTAAAAGAAAATGCACATGGAAGTAGTGGATTTCCATGCAGTCTTGAAGAAGTAGTGTTGACCTTCCAGCGGAAAGACAGTGCTGACTCTTGACATGCAAACAGGTAATGGGCCACAACAGAGCAAACCCACAGCAGAGTCAGTCGAAATTTTGAAGAATATTGGTAGGTAGGTCATCACAGAGCAGACTCACTGTAGTCTCGGTAGAGATTACAGTATTGGTGGGCCACCAGAGATGCAGACCCACTGCAGTCCTTGCAGAAATAATGGTATTGGTGGGCCATCAAAGATGCAGACCCACTGTAGTCCTTGTAGAGATGGTCAGCAGCCATCTCTTGTGACTGTGCGGGTGCACAATCATCATTGAAGAGTCTTGCAGATAATATAGCAAGTCCATAAACCACCACTTGTGCGCTCACAAAGTTTTTCGAGTTGTCCTTAGAACCAGAAATGCTGTTCACCAGTCCCTTCCTGAATTATTAACGCACGTGCAAACTCTAGAAGTCCACTTTTTTTTCTCGTATATTCTGTGTATACTATGACCCACAGAAATGTGTGCAGTGAAATAAATGCTTACAAGTACATTAATTTGATGAACTGGTGTCAATTACAATTTAAAATTTACAACATAAGAATACAATTACAAGGGTACAAAATACATAATTAAAGATAATAATAGTAAAGATAACATTTGTAGTAATACAGGCTTTACAAAAGAATAGAAATAGACATATACATCAGTGTTACAAGAATTATGACGTAAGTAAACATAGAAAATAATGAGAATAGTTTTCGAAACATTAATTTCACACATGAGCATTAAAACAGAACAGAATAAAGAATGTCTAAACATGTTTACAAAGAAAATAACATAGTATTTGAAAAATTCTACAACATAAATCTTATTAGCTAAACACATAAAGACAGGAAAAACACAAATACACAAGAGTACACAAACACATAGCAGAATAACACAGGAGGAAAGGACAGGGTTTGTTTTCAGTGTAACTTTTGGTACTGCAGCCCAACCCAAAACTTCGTTCCATAGATCTTTCCTCTTATTTCAACATTTGTTTCCACCAAAAAAATCCTATCCAAGCATGCTTTCTGTATTTATATGTTCACATATTTCTTACCTCATTATTTATTTTCCATTATCTTACCTCATTATTTATTTCCAAGAAAATCCTACCTAAACCTGTTGTCCCTAAACCCTACTTTTTTGTTCATATCCTCTTTCAAAATACATTTTTGGCCAAACCATTTTCTTATAGCGTCTCAATGCATTTTGTCCAGTTCATCACAACTCGTTCTCTTATATAACCAACCCCATCTTAAGCTAACTTAAATCTACTGAGCTCAGATGCATAAACTAAGGGACAAGGCAATGCAGCAGCCCAAAGAATTAACACAAACAGCAGTGACAAAAAAATGCAAATTGCAAAGCAAGCAGCAGTATATCTAAATTAGCAGAGCAAATGCAACATTACATCTAATATGAGCCAATGTGCAGCAACAAGAAAAATAAATCAGTAGTAAAACTAGCTTAACAGAGTAACATAAAGTCATATTCAGTAACACTATGCCTGGCAAACAGCAACAGCAAATGAAAGAGCTTATATCTAAACATGACATAGCTCAAGCAGAAAAAATATTACACTAAAGACAACAATGCAGATAAGGGAAATGTATATTCACATCTTAATGTCTATCTAACTAAAGTGGTGCACCACAAAATCTTATTCTACAAAAAATTACCAAGTACTTGAAAAAAAAATTGTGTATACAGTTACTGTAATTAGTCCCTTCTTATTGTTCTTTCATTTCCAAGTGCTCCTTTTTGAAGAACGTGGGTCATAAAATTATTATTTAATAGATCTGTTGACAGAAAGTTTTCACATTAGCAAATGGATTTAATTTTATTTTATAAAACCAATGCTGTAACAAAGCTGGAAACCAGATATAAAACGAAATAAGGAACTATCTAAAGTGAAGCATAAAAATATCATTCAATACTCATGTGGCATTTCATAAGTTAGGAAATTCTCTCAACTCTTGTAGAAAGACACTTGTCATAATCGGGTGTGCAGATGTAAGAATATTTCCCATCAGTTCATAAGCATTTCAGTAAGTTGCTCAAAGTACAATATGTTTCCAATTAATGAGCGTGTCGTATTTGCGATGCTTTCTACAATGGAATGTCAATAGCGAGGATAATGGCCTCTTTTTTTCCACCTGTGCCTCTGAAAGGCACACACTAATGGCTTTTTTCCGGGCGACTGTCGCGCAGCTGGGTGCTTACAGTGCATTACGTCAAGGTGACCTACCTTCCTTACCGAAATATTTACATCAGTTTCCGCTACAGTGACAGTTTGTTACAAATAAGATTTCACAGGTCGAAATATATGTGCTACAAATCTGTAGAAACAAAATCATATAAATATAACAGTGTCCAAAAAATTTTTGCCAGCATTGTGATACATTCACGCATTTACACACATTTCATAACTTTTAAAGTATGATTCTTGGTTTCCAACATCTCACAAGTCAGAGTCCCTAACCACTACTCATTATTCCTTACCTTATTACACATATACATATTCGTCGACATTCTTTAATATTTCATCATTATAAATATGTAGCATAATCAAATTCCTCATATAGCATCAGCTTATTGATCATAAACATACCTCAACAGCATAATACACATCGTCGTCATAAAAATAACATCATAGCACCTCAGTCAAGTCTCAGAACCGTCGTAGCTTCCTCCAATAATATCAAAACCTAAAGAAAATGCTCTGCTCATTTTATTAGTGTCATCTACCTCAAATGTACTTTAAAAATCATTATCCCACAGGAAATACATCATTCAAAACTCTCATAGTATCACAATGGTTCAAAAAAAATATGAACAGTTCACAAAGTACAGATAAAATACAATTTCATAATTGTGAAATTATCCAACTGTGTAATTGCGTAAACATGTGTCACTGACATAGTAAAAAAATTTTTGCTTCTCTAATAAATAATCAGATAGCTGTGTAATTCAGTGTTAGAGAAATATAGTACCGATATGTAAAATTGTATAAGCAAATACCATATTAGCTAGGGCTCCTTGTGCTTGCCAAACGCATGGTACACAAAGTAAGCGTGTACCCCCCTGAGGATTACTGTAATTATACCCTCAGGTGTTACGGATTACATCAATGAAATGAAATGTATCACGGAAAACCTTTGTATCATTGTAATTCAAAAATCTTTAAAAATAAATGTATTAAGGACAAAATTAATCACTCAAATGCGTGTCCTGTAGCTCTAAATGTGCGTCTTGCTGTAAGATAATTCTGTGGAAGTGTCGTACTTATCGTCCTCTGTAAGCAAAGTTCTGCTGAAGTCAATGTACTCACCTCATCATAAACAAAAGTGAAATGCTTTGCGTATAGATATCGTAGTTGTTATGCTTATTGCCATGATGAAGAAAGTACTGTACTGTAACGTATTGTTGTGCTACAGAAAAGGCTGTCTCATTGTAGCTATACCAAAAAAGTTACTACTAAAACATGTTGTACTTTCCGGAATAATACATAAAAACTGTGCAGATATAAAACAGATACACCGCAAAAGCAACAATGTAAATTGTGTCACACATTAGTAGCGTTGTGATATAATCGTGTAGCTGTCAAAGGAACTAAATACTAAGTCATCTTTATTCTCACAGAAAGTACTTCAAATAAAGAATGTCTTTTCAACTAAACCAAAATTTTGCATTAAAATCTTATTAGCAGTATATGTAAGCCTTATAGTCATTACATAATGGTTCAATTAACAAGCAAGAATGTACACACACAATAACACTGTGTCGTCTGTTCACTATAACAATGTATTTGTAATTTCTGTTTAAATATGTTCCCTAGATTCTAGACTGGATAGTTAACTTCAAAACATTGTTGCATGTTAACAGTTACTATGTGTGACAAAGAGTGCTAGTAACATGAAGTGAAAGATTTTATAGCTGAGACTATGTTAAAAAAGCAGATTATCTTTCAATAAACGGTTTTTCATGTGAAATGTGGAACAATCCTTTACCCTACCTAGTACGCAGAGCTTCAACTTCAAAGCAATTACCATGTTGTATACGTCAGTAAGGAATGCTAAATTAGCGTCTATGTATTTTTCTCTGAGCCAGCCGGCGCTCGTGCCTGCCTTCGGTGCGAGTCATTGTCTGTCTCTTTGTTGGCGTGCATCGTTATTAGGATTAGGAGACCTAACTTCTACAAATTCACGTTGTCGAGAGGGCCCTGCCCTGTTTGAATCCCGCCAGTTCTGATGCAATTCAGGCCTGTCGTTACGATCATATCGTCTGTCGTCATGTCAGTAGATTCCATAGTTTCTTTCTTGTTGGGCACGTGGTGGAGAATTTCTCCCTGAATCGTAACTGCACAGTGGACCGTTGCGTCTGAAGTTATTCTGTCTCCCTTGATAATAATTATTTTGGTTCCCATATTGTCTGTTTCTCTCATTGTCTCTGTGATAGCCATTACCGCAGAGAGTTGACCTTTTCCTGTAATTATTACTACTCTGCCAACGATTGTCATATGGGTGGTTTCTGTTTTGGTCACGATTTACATTGTAAGAACAGCCTTGTCGTGTCCAGTTATTATTTCCTTTATTGCGGAATTCTGATGGATGTTCAAAAATGCTTCAAATGGCTCTGAGCACTATGGGACTTAACATCTAAGGTCATCAGTCCCCTAGAACTTAGAACTACTTAAACCTAACTAACCTAAGGACATCACACACATCCATGTCTGAAGCAGGATACGAACCTGCGACCATAGCGGTCGCGCGGTTCCAGACTGAAGCACCTAGAACCGCTCGGCCACAGCGGCCGGCTGTGACGGATATGGCCTGTAATTGTTGTGCTCATGTTTTCGCGTTCCGCGATTGTCAGCGTCAATTTCCAATTCTTGTAGCAGACCTTGAAAAGCTTCAATGTCGTCTTTGCAACGTCCTGCCAAAATAATATGTAGCAAATGTTCAGGCAATTTGATTAAGCAAATGCGGATGTGTTCTGAAGGACTGTAAGGGTTTGACAGGTACTGATTCTTGTGCAACATGTCATCAAAATATTTCACAAGACTGGAAAATCCATATTGTTGGAAATGTTTCATCATTATGATGCTATGTTTTACTCGGTCTTGTGTGACTTGAGACCAATATGCTGAGAGGAAGCCATGGTAAAATTCTCCTTCACTGTGGCAATCGTGAATGACCGATCGCATTCTTACAGCTGGTTCATTCTCTAAGTAGCCACACATAAATTCTTATCTGAGCTCTAATGACCAGTTGGGGGGAAAACAATGAGAGAATAGATGAGGCCACGCTTGTGGGTGAATGTCGATGCCGGAATTCTTAAAAGGTTTGAATTTACGTGTAGTAAGAAACAGCTTATAGTCAAAATCATCATGTCGGCGAGTCGCATGTCGGTCATTGTTACGTCGTTTTGGCGGTTCCATCTCAAAATTCGGTGTACCTTGCCAATTTCTTTCATAATTTCCGAAGTGCCCTGTGTTATTATTTAGTCGCTGTTCCATATTTCTATGTCCCTCTTCCCGTATTGGAGCGCGAGTGTCCTCTGAAGTAGGTAATTCCTGTATTAGCTGTGTCAACTGAACTTGTACTTCCCGGATTTCCCTTTGGTGTTGCGTATTAATTTGATTCTGATTTTGTTTGAATGTTCTAATTTGTTCGTACTCTTCTGTGTCAGTGACGGCTACAGGTCTTGTGTCATTCAGATCATCATCCACCTTTGTAGATACGTATGTTAGTGAACTGATCCGAAAGTTCGGCTACTTTCTCCGATAGTGAACTTATTTCCTCAGTGTGTTTTTCTGAACCAAGTTTCAGAGTGTCCATTTGTGTTGAAATCGTATCTACTGTGTCCTTTAAGTATTCCTGAGTTTTTGCAAGTTGCGTAACCGAATCGGTAGATGCAGCTGAGTCAATCTTAGCTTCCAAGGTCTCATGATTTTCATGAACAATAGTTTGCAGTTCTTTTATGGCTGCTTCGTGATTCTGTAATGTATTTTCATGCCGCGAAAAAATAGGTTGGAAATGCTCACAAATTTGTGTTTTTATATCATTACAGACTTTTTGACATTTAGATTCGATTTTGTATAACTCAGTAGTTAAATCTTCACGTGTTTGTTCAAGTGTGGTGTCTAACGTTTGAAGATTTTGTTCCATTGTGTCTAACTTTTGAAGCTTTTGCTGTTTTTGTCACATTTGTTGTATTAATTGTAATAACAATGCACTGGTGTCTGAAACATGTTCCTCAGTGCTTTTCGGCAGTGAATTTGCACCGGCAACATTCACATTTTCACAAGCAGAAAATGTGTCTTGACTTATTTGAGAAAACGGTGAGGACCCAAAACCTGAATCTACAGTACTTGCGAGATTGTGTACTGTCATTTCGGATTCCTGAGGCGAGCTGTTGCCGACTGATCGATCGATAATGCTTCCCTGTTCACTAATTGTTCCCATTTTTCCACTATCTACGCCATTATTTGCAGCCCGCTCTATTTCCCTGTGCACAATTACCAAATTACTACTTTTAACATTAGTTAATTCATTACACAGTGGTGCTGATAAGCTACGCTCGTCGTCACTATTATTTCTCAGTTTACTTAGGAGCCTGGTGATAAGTTTTTCTCACGCCATTATTGTCACAATATTTCACACGATAACACAGAAAAGCACAATTTGAAAAGCAAAATAAGAAAACACATTAACATAGCGCTGAAAATAATGTCTACTTAATTGCAAGCGCAGCTGCGAAATACTTGGTGCAAATCTACATGCATGCCACAACTGCTTTACAGTACAACAATGAAAAACTACAACTACAAAGGAAATTCTCTCTATGATTACGCACTAGCAATAAACAATAGCTACACTAATTACACAAATTACAGGAAAAAAATCAGAAGATTCCAGTGAGGTATCCTCGGCTAAGGGTCGACATATGAAACGTCCCCTTAAAAAAACTTAGTGAATTAATGTACTGATAAATCTCTTACATTGTTTGATTTTCAAACAGCTTAGTAAAATTGAACATACCCAGACATTTTGCTCTTTACCTATTCTGATCAACACTAAACTGACACACAATATTTTTTAGCGCAACGCAATCTGACTTTTAATAATCCCTACAAGAAAATGGCCCTGACTCACATTAACCTATACCTTTTACAAATCACTTACCTCACAAAAATCTTCGTTACTCGAACTACTGCAATACGGCGAGTGCCACTACTGCCAGCTAAATAAAAGATTAAAACTACTGAAGGCACTAACTATTGATATGCATAATTAGCAAATGAAAGATTTTGATAGAGAACAAACAATGTATTTACCTTAATAGTGTTAAAAATCATAATATATACAACAATTCCATGACATCCATTCTTACAAATGTACTGTTTCTGATGGACACACGTCCAGATCATCCGCTCTCAAAAATCTGCCATCTCACTTCCCCACATCCACCACTGCTGGCGGCTCACCTCCAACTGCGCAACGCTACGCGCTGTTAACAGCCAACTGCCCAACACTACAATGGCGAATATTACTCTAACAATGCAAACCAACCACAGCCTTCACAAAGCACAGTCAGTGATTTTCATACAGAGTGCTACGTGGTGTTACCAATAAAAAAACCTAAACTGCCTACTTACAACCTGACTGCAATAAATACGAGAAATATCCTCCCTCTCGTTTCTACTAGACTTACGTTGTTACTGCATTATCAGAAATCTAACTGCTCGCTGGGAACAATGATGCAACAGATAAGTTACCGAATACTGTAGATATGAATTAGATTCAAAATCTGCTGTTCATGTGTCATGCTAACGTAACAGCTCGAATCCTGCCTCGGGCTAGGATGTGTGTGATGTCCTTAGGTTAGTTAGGTTTAAGTAGTTCTAAGTTCTAGGGGACTGATGACCACAGACGTTAAGCCCCATTGTGCTCAGAGCCATTTGAACTTGGGAAGAAGAGGATCCACACCTTAGCCAGGCACAACAGTAGAAGTGTAAGTGGAGGGTCTGGGAAATAAACCCGAAGCATGTCTCAAATGCCCAGGACAGGAAACTGTTCCTGACCCCTCTCCATCGTCTACTCCTCGCCTACAAACTCAGCGGATGGAATGTTGTTATCGGGACCTGCTCAATAACTTGGATTTATGAACATATAATATGCAAAATCTGTTGGTGAATGAGAAATCGGCTTCCTAAACCCGATCAAAAAGCAAAAACAACCCGTAAACGAAGCGACATCTGTCCCACATTGATGTTAACCGCAACTCCCACTCTGTTATTTGACATCATTGCATAAGTAACAACAATGTTCCAATACAGGTCAATTGTTTCACAAGCTGCGACATAGTCGCAAATTGAGTAGTGATCCGAATGTAGAATAAATTTCCTTAACTTGAAGTCTATGGTCACAGATTATTGTCATCAGGCTACCGGTTCCGATCTATAATGACCATATTCAGGTCTCTCTTATAAAAGCATGTCCTAATATACTGGGGCCATAGTGGCATTGTGTTTAGCATTTGACGATGCCACCATACGTGTAGCCGAAGCAGCCATGCATATATGGGAGTTGAGCAATGTGCCACATTACAGCAAAAATGTAAGATTGCTATTTACGATGGACACATTCCAAACTCTAAGTATTGCTAGAGATGTTTACTAAGCGGGACTAATGGCACGGGTGCACAGTTATTGATGTGGGAAACTGAAAACGGCTGAGAGAGAGAGATGTGCGGACCCCATGCACTCCATACTACATAATGCCACTGGCAGAGGATAATGCAGCATGCAACAAAGCAATACGGTGGCACGAAGTGGTGTTCAGTCCAGCGTTGTCATTCACTAAGTGTGTCAACGACTGAAACGTGAAGTGTGGTACGAAGTGAGAGAGCACAGTCGCCAGTGGCGTGAAGGAACAGTGAACATCCATATCGCGTTTAAGCACATTTAACAGTGCATACACACATTCTCTTGCCTCTGTGACACGTAATTATTTAGTAACATACACTGAAGAATCAAAGAAATTGCTACACCTGCCTAATATTGTGTAGAGCCCCCGCGAGCACGCAGAAGTGCTACAATACGACGTGACATGGACTCGAATAACGTCCGAAATAGCTGTGGAGGGATTTGGAACCATTAATTCCGCAGGGCTGTACATAAATCTGGGGATCTCTTCTGGACAGCACGTTGAGAGGCATCCCAGATACGCTCAATAATGTTTAGGGGAGTGTCTGGGGAATTTGGTGGCCAGCGGAAGTGTTTAACCTCAGAAGAGGGTTCCTGGAGACACTCTATAGCAATTCAGGACGTATGGGGTGTCGCATTGTCCTGCTGGAATTGCCCAAGTCCGTCTGAATGCACAATGCACATGAATGAATGCAAGTCATCAGACAGGATGCTTACTTACGAGTCACTTGTCAGAGTCGTACTTAGACGCATCAGGGGTCCAATGTCACTCCTACTGCACACACCCCAAACCATTACAGAGCCTCCACCAGCTTCAAAGCCCCCTACTGACATACAGGGTCGATGGTTTCATAAGGTTGTCTCCATATTCGTACAGTTCTATCCGCACGATACAATTTGAAACGAGACGTCCGAACAGGCAATATGTTTCCAGTCATCAACAGTCCGATGTCGGTGTTGACGGGCCCAGGCGAAACGTAAAGCTTTGTGTCGCGCAGTAATCAAGGGTACACGAGTGGGCATTCGGATCCTAAGGCTCATATCAATGGTGTTTCGTTGAATGGTTCGGACGCTGACATTTTGTTGATGGCCCAGCATTGAAATTTGCAGCAATTTGCTCTTCTCTCACGTTGAACGATTCTCTTCCGTCGTTTTTGGTCCCGCTCTTGCAGGATCTTTTCCCGACCGCAGCGATGTCGGAGAATCGATGTTCTTTCGATCCCTGATACTCACGATATACCCTTGAAATGGTCGCCTGGGAAAATCCCCACTTTATCGCTACCTCGAATTTGCTGTGTCCCACCACTCGTGCGTCGACTATGACACCACGTTGAAACTCAGTTAAATCTTGATAACCTGCCATCGTAGCAGTAGTAAGCGATCTAACAAGTACGCCAGGCACTTGTCTTATAAAGGTTTTGCCGAACGCAGCGTAGTATTCTGCCTGTTCACATACCTCTTTATTTGAATACGCATGCCTATATCAGTTTCTTTGGCTCTTCAGGATATATGAATCTCCACACCGACGTCTACAGCCATGTTTCAAACGGGTGATTAACTCTTACGTCCTCGGCTCGACGCCTCGCGCAAAGTCCGGTTTCACAAACCCGAAGAGCACATTGCGGCCGCCGAGTTCGTTGACGGGCGATGGAGAAAGGAGCGGGGGCACGAAGTTTCTCCTATCCCGAGCGCTTGAGCAAAGCTTCGGTTGTATCAGCCAGAGCCTCCACTTCCACTCCGCTGTTCAGCCTAGCCAAGGCGTGGTTCTTCCTCTTGCTCCCCAGTTGTTCTAACAACATGACACAAAAACAGCAAATTTTGAATTTAATTCGTATATACATTATTCTGTAACTTGTAATCACTGTTGTGCTATTGTTCCCTGCGAGCGTTACTTTTCTGCAACTTTAGTATGAACATGAGTCTAGGAAGAACGAAAAAGATAAGTTTTCTCTTATTTGTTGCAGTGGAGCTACTAGAACTGTGACCACCTTTTACCGTTTGTCACGCAGGAAGACTCGATATCGAGTTGAGATTGAAGAAGTGAGTCCTCAGTTTCTACAGTGTGAAGTCTATATGTCATGTGCAGTGACTTGAGAAAACTAATTTCTATTCCCTGTCTCTTTACGATATGCTCTGGAGACTGTTACCGGATATGAAGTTAGAAAAATAGAAATAGAGGGAAAGAAACTGTAAGAACTTTCAGACCATACAATTGCCGGAAAGTATATTGGATAAGTGGTTGTGATATCACAAATAGATATAGTTTTCTGTTTTTTGTTGCTTGCAAAAAGAAATTTTGCATGCTAAACGACTTGGAAGTTAAGACACATTGATGATCTCGGACTTTTATCACGGAAGGTAAACAAACATGAGTGAACCCATTACATATGAGTGTTCAGCTAGAGAAACACGACATTGGGCTACCACTGGGCAGGGCTTAGAGGCAATCAGTGAAAGAGACAATGATCAGATTTGCAAAAAAAAAAAAAACGTTCAAATTGTGGACTGTATTATATTTTGTGGTGCTTTTGAAGTCGCACTTCGTGAATGCGACGAGCGCAGAGATTCATCAAATCGCGAAATCCTCTCCGGTCTTATAAATTACGCTGTTGAACTTGATGTTGCGATTAGCGATTACCTTTTGAACGCTACTTTCCTGTATACTGGAGGTTTCTCATGAGCGAGTAAGAAAGGAAATTGCTGTTGCTAATTTTGTGTCAGTCATTGTGGATGGAACAGCTGATATTTGAACAATTTCACACTTTGCGTGATTATCGTGTATGATTTCTCTGAGGCTAAACGTGTAGGAATGTTTCTAGCCTTCCTCACTTCTCTTGAATATTGTGACGTTGGTGCCACTTGTTACGTTATATACAAAAAATTACACATATATATTTTCATTTTTAATTTATCAGCATGAATTTTTCTTTTGTTTGAGCATGATTCTTTGTCTCAGGGAAATTATCTTTTCTTATCACTTTTTCCTACGTGCATAAGTAAATATGAAATGGGTTCTTGAAGGGCCGCTGTTATTCATGTACCAACTTTAGATTTTGAACGTGATGACTAAAATATAGTTGCCGTTAACTGAATTGAACGTAATTTTGTTAATTTCTATTTATTGATTCCAAAGCAAGGCTCGAGAGGATTTCGATTGTTGCCGTGGAGCGGCCAAGATAAAACTTACTGAACTCATGGAATCTGTATAATATAAAAAAATGAACTTTAACGTAAATTAATTACCTGTTCCAATTTAAAAAGTTCTTACAACGAAATCTCTCGCATTTACAGTTACTGTTAACACTGAAAAATAAATTAATACCTCGGCGCGTAATGGCCGACCAGAGGCTGTATCGGAAGATGAGCTTCCCGCAGCGTAAATTACTGAAAAAATGCTTATTAAAAATAAGTAGCCACTGCGAGCATTTGAGGTGACAACTATTACAAGGAAATTAATTTTTTGATAACAATAATTATTTATTTTAGTAGAATACATAATAACTTACATAAAATATGAGTAGCCGCTCAATGGACCTCCGTATCGCGAAACAAAACAGTGTGTGTACCATAAAATACGTCCTTCCTCTTCAGCCGTACAATCGCGTCTCTTTCGATCCTTTTTTATTTTCATAGACGTTAAATATAGATGCTACTCTTAAATTATCGCTGCATATCAGTTGTTTCAAGAACATTAACTGTATCTTTTATACTAATTATATTCATAAAATACCTTAACTACGGTTTACAACCGATAAAAATGTCAATATTTATGTGACGTACCGTCACAATATGATGCACGAACGTTAGCAGGGACGCTTAAAGAAACATTGCTGGTTGTTATGGATAGTGCAGATAAAATTATTTTTCAGAGCTATGATGGTGCAGCTGTTTTGAGTGGTGGTCATAAAGAAGCGCAGAATCATCTGAATCAGCTTTTTAAACATGAATTTTTTGTTAACTGTTATGCTATAAATTGAATCTGATTTTGATCGAAGCAGCGAATCAAGCCACAGACATTAGAATTTTTTGCTGATCTTATTGAGATTCCCATTTTTTTTTCGTAGTAATTAGGACGAACAGCGGTGCTAAACATAGTGGACAGGATGTCCTTTAAGTTCCTAACATGAGATCGAATTTCAAACTATGAACTGCGCAAGTTATGTGCGGAAGTAGAGAGTCACTTGTAGAATGCCTCGAGTAAACTGAGCATACATCTCGAGAAACTGCTATAAAGAAACACAAATTACAGCGCCAAGCATTTAAATTTTAGTGGTCTGTGTTCAGTCTTATTACATCACATGATGTCATATTGTACAGCCAATTACAAAAAAGAGCGCTGACCCACTTACTGTACAACAAGAGGTAAAACATTTAAAAAGAGCCACACAGGAAACCCGAGGTAGCATCACTGGACAGAATTCCCATGTACAGAGGAGACAGACAGGCAAACGAAATTCCAAAAGCGGTTGCTGAAAAACAGGTGTGCCATCCAGTTACCGCTTAAGTTGTGTGACGCTTTGACGTCACAGGGCTTCACGTCACTGCAGCTTCATTTTCTTCCGAAAAGTTTGTTTCGCACCCATGTCAATTGCCGCAACCATTGCTGCAAATGTCTTATGAAATAGCCGGCCGGTGTGGCCGTGCGGTTCTAGGCGCTTCAGTCTGGAACCGCGTGACCGCTACGGTCGCAGGTTCGAATCCTGCCTCGGGCTTGGATGTGAGTGATGACCTTGGGTTAGTTAGGTTTAAGTAGTTCTAAGTTCAAAGGGACTGATGACCACAGATGTTAAGTCTCATAGTGCTCAGAGCCATTCTTATGAAATACATCCCTTCTTTGAAAGCAATAAGCTGAGAACAGAGTTTGAGACAGTATAAACGAGTAGGTGCTGTTTCAGTTCTGAAATTCCTGTCGAAAATACTTGCAGGAGCAAGCCCTAAAAGTGATTGTTACCGTTCCACCGATACTGTCTCTGAAGGTATGATTTTTCTGAACCCTGACGAGAGTAGATAAGAATTTCTGCGATGTACTATGGGACAAGAGCGTTTAACGGCACTAGCAGCGCTCTCCATTGAGAGGAACTTTATATGCAAAATGATTCAAATGGTTCTGAGCACTATGCGACTTAACATCTGAGGTGATCAGTCCCCTAGAACTTAGAGCTATTTAAACCTAACTAACCTAAGGACATCACACACATCGATGCCCGAGGCAGGATTCGAACCTGCGACCGTAGCGGTCTCCAGGTTCCAAACTAAAGCGCCTAGAACCGCTCGGTCACAGCGGCCGGCACTTCATATGCAGCTGCTTAGACTTCAGCAAGTGCGTCACTGACAGTCCGTCTGGCTCTTATGGAGAGGAGAATGCATTTTTCATATAGACATAAGGTAAGCGTATTTGCGCGTAGAAATTATTTTATTATTGTTAGTCTATTACATTATTTGGAACACTGTAGTCCATCTTCCACTGAACGCCTGAGAATAAACGCCACGAGCCGTCAGTGATTCTGGCAAAACTAAGAAATATTCTGTCCGTATTTGCACAGAACTCACCTCGCAGCCAAGTTCTCACTTGCATTTCACTTTAATCACTGTGCCGGCCGCGGTGGTCTAGCGGTTCTGGCGCTGCAGTCCGGAACCACGGGACTGCTACGGTCGCAGGTTCGAATCCTGCCTCGAGCATGGGTGTGTGTGATGTCCTTAGGTTAGTTAGGTTTAAGTAGTTCTAAGTGCTAGGGGACTTATGACCTAAGATGTTGAGTCCCACAGTGCTCAGAGACATTTAATCACTGTGGATTGCGAGTGAGGTGAGCATAAGTACACGTTTGTGGTGCAGGCCACTTTTCCATACGACAAGGAGTGGTTCTGTATTGTATCACTGCAAGCCAGTTCCTTTAGTCCGGCACGGAATCGGTGAGCTATTTGCTGCACTGTGGCTGGACAGTCTATCAGTCATTACCTTCCCCTCTAGTCGGCGGCGACCTTTAGCATCAACTAGTTGCACTCTGCTCCGCTACGGCAACTTACAACGCCATAGCGGAGAAGTGAGGCACTGTTACCTGAATTGAAACCACAAGCTACAGCGATGCGATTAGATACTGGCCTAGTGGCCTGTTGGTAGGTGAGTAAACAAAGATCTAAATAACAGGATGTTTACTTCACATCTCAAATGAGTAACTAAGTATGCCTTAAACTTGTTCTTTAATGAATTTAGTTTTCTAGTTTTCTGTATCAACGCTACATCACCAGACCCGGTGACAAGAATGTAGGCTTCCTTTCTGACCAGTAGGAGCGAAAATGGGGCAAGTTATCGATTCAAGGTAGTTCCAGGAAACCTACGATGCAGCAGACAGAGAGTATTTTGTCAATTAGTAAATTTTACACCTTCAATTCCTGTTTGATATTACCTGACACATTCTCTGCGTTTGTCTTAAGCACTTAGTTTTCAGTTTTCGTTTACCTTCCTTTCCACAATTTTGCTGTACGTTTTCTTCAACGTGTTTGTACTTTAATAACTGTCATTTCCAGTATAGATCAACTACGTATTTCATTCTCAAACTTGTTTCTAAGGGGAATACGAAATGTTTAAGAACCTCATTTGGATCTCGTAATTCACTCTGAGTGCAGTGTTTTGTAAGATGGTTGACATATCACACAAATAACATCCTCAGGAACCTTCCAGAGATAGCTTATAACCTAATCTGAGAGAGCAATACATATAAATACGTTTGGCTGGCTGACTTGGTATCTTGATAGATACAGGGCTTGAAAGATATTGGTGGCTTCTAAAAGTTACTTGACGATGGTATTTAGGGTCGGACGGGATTGTATGTAAATAAATTTGCGAAGAACGTATCTCTGTGGGCAAGAGAAGTCAATCAACAATGCTCACAACAAATTTATGTATGCTCCTCCTCTCGATAGCAGTTAAGGAGACATTCAGAGGAGAAATAGTGGCTCTGTTTAAGAAAATACGACGTTAGTATGGTCCATGATAATCAGTGACAGTAGCAGAAACCGACTTGCTGCGCGAGAGGTAGTGGTGAATATTTTGACAAATTCCGGCGGCTGGACGGCCGAGTGACGTATGCGAGGAATGCAGTTGCCTGAGAACAGGATGGAAGATTTCCCACGGGCCAGTGTTTGCACAATGGGCTAAAGGGGTGCAGGCGGCACTATGGGAGCTAAAATGAACGAAATGAAAGATGAACATTACATATTTGAAAGCAAATACATGATAGCCCCTAGAAACGTATTACAGAAAAACAAAGTGCACCAGAAAACCCGTGGCAGAGAGACCAGATTATTTGCAACTAAAATGTTAACAGAACTTAAATTGTTTTAATTGTGACAGAATACAAAAATTAATAACAAATGAACCACAGGAGCAAGTTGGTCATAAAAGCTGTAAAACGAAAGCTGGAAGATCAGTGACCCCCTCAACATATTACATTTCAAATCCAGCATGTGTATGAAGAATTACAGCTGAATTTATTGAAAGTTTGCGTGCAAATTTACCAGTACTATAAATCCTCCACAGTTACACGTAATATGAAGGCAGCATATTTCAATAATTTTCTCTGTTTTATAGTGTCTTTTATGTACGAGAAATTAGTTCTAAATTTGAGAGGTGGTCTTTATTTAAGGCTCTAAATTGGAGTCAGTTTTATATGACGTCACAGAAAGTATTTGAGTCGAGGCGGTATGGGGTGAATAATCTTTTGTTCGCAGTATTTTGTCGATGCCTTTCGTATTTGGATGATGTTAAGTGGCTGTGTGGTCAACTATATGCATGAGATGCTCACACTATCTTTTTATTGGGCGAGTTAAGGTCTATAACGTTCAACCGAACTTAAATTATTTGAGTGTGTTTTCGGTGACTGATTTTGCGTGCCCTTTCAAACTTCCACATTCTTAATACGGTCTCCATCTCCTCCCACTCGAGCAGCCTTGGATACAGTCATAGTTCCATAATCAATCACAAACATTTTTCCAGTAAGACACTGACCATCTTGTCTCACAGTGGGGTAAATGTATCAGTCGTTATGGCTGTTACTCTTGAATGATCCTTATACACTGATATCAGTTCTAGGAGAACACAGAGAAGGGTGTGATTACGAGATAGTGTTCATGGAGGTGCTGCAGATTCAGAAGGGTATATACAAGCTCGAAGTGTTCTCGCCCTTTAGATCGTGCATTTCACTACCAGCGTCTTCGACTTGCATTGTGCAGGAGCACAATGTGGTCCAAGGAAACTCGTCCATTCCCATTATGATTTTTCTCATACAGTAATCAGCGTCTATGGTTGGGCAGATACTATAGTAGCTAAGAACTTTCTTAGAGGCTGCTGCTGATATGTATATTTCGTTTTCAGTTTACGTTCATACATACTGCTTACAAAATCAGAAGTGATTTTTTAGCAACTGCATTTATTATGCATAATATAAAATGCTCAAGGATGGATTGTTTCCCATGCAGTAAGCAATGTGCATCTCCGCAGGTCTTCTCATCCATCTAAGCGTTCCACTTCTCTTCTAGCGAAATGAAAATGTGGTGATCGATAATAGCATCAAGCAGGTGTTCTGAGATCACCTCACTCTTTGTGAGTTTCATAAACGTAATCCCCAACGGGCAGCACTAGCTGCTGATTATTTTCTCTTATCAGTAGTGCTGTGGCTTGTACTGGAGATCATAAAAGCTGTCGAGGACGTTTTCCGGTTCTGTCGAGTTTACGACAAAAATTACGACCCTCCTCAGCTTTCGAGCGTGCAGGAAAGCCATTACCACAGCCAAACTAGGAGCAAACTGTGTTCTGACATGACACGGCGGAGTGATGCGTTTTCCTTATGTAAAGTTTCCGTGTACGAAGATGAATGATGCAAGCGCAGCAACGGAAAAAGACGGACGTTGTTGGTGATTTCATCTGTGTCGTTAATTCTGGCAGATACTGATCCACGCATCTAGCCTCTGCGGCAATAATGTTTCAGTCAGATAGTAGTTGCCCCTCGTAATGATAATATTTAAAAGGAAATTTTACGTCTCGTGATCAGTACAATGGATTGAGCAATAAAGTACACAGTGCTCTGAATGATAATTTACAACTCCGTAGTGCAATAAGACAAGCCCAAAGAAACGAAGACAAAAAATATCGTTGATATGAGAAGGCCACTAAAGAAGTGATGTTTGTACGTCATACGTTACTGCTGTTTGGTTTGACGGCGTTTGATCGCGGAAAAGAGTAATGTAATAAGTATTATATTGCTGCTGTGTGATACACAGATGCGCTGAGAAAATTTAGAACACATTAAGGCAAAGAGTTAACCCTTCTGAGGTCAACAGGGAATTAGTTGAATTGTACAAAAGCATGGACATTAGTAAAATGGTTTTATTCGTGAACATTTTGGTTAGGCCTTACCGTGACTGTTACCAAAATAAGATGAGACAGCAAGGTTACTGATACCAGTCATTATTTACATATTTCCGCGATGCGTTTCGTAGATCCAAATCTCCTTCAGGTGGATTTATGTGCATTACTATGACATATATGTGCACTGTTTCGAGATGGACTACAGAGTTCCTGGTATATCCTGCTAGTTACAATGATAATTATTTTTTCTTTTAATTGGTTTATGTGTCAATCTCCATTTTTATACCTCCTGACGTAGCCTTGTCAAGTGCTAATTTTATTTTATTTCATTAGTTTTCTTTTATTAATAGAAACTGCTATGTAGGCATGCAGTTTTCATTTTGTATTGAAACATTTTCCTGTCTACTCGGTTTTTATTTATTTATGTTCAATTTATTTACTTTTTCATTGCATTACCACCACACTGTCGAAGATGTTACTTACTGTATGTTTCTGCTTTAATCTAGATGTGTAACTTCTTTGGTGGCAATACTCAGTAAATGTCTGAAGATGGCCTTGTAAGCGGAAAACCGGTTAACACAATGAAATTGCTACTGTAGAACAGAAGAAAACAAGTTCAGAAATGGCTCTGAGCACTATGGGACGCCATCAGTCCCCTAGAACTTAGAAGTACTTAAACCTAACGGTTGAGAATACAAGTGTTTTATATTCATTATAATGTTCTACCACGGACCGACGGAAGATTCAGTTAAAATGTACCACACGGTTGGTAAATATTCCAAAACGACGAGTCTCTTTCATGGAGTTTTCAGTACAAACGAACTTCGTTTGGTACATTGAGTCCACACAACAGAAGACAAATAATGGATAATAAAAGGTTGAAGTGCAGACTCACCGAGAGTGTTCAGTCGTTACTACTACAATTATTATTTGGTGTATAGCCACCATCTGGCTAAGTAAAGTCACTGCTATAAGCTAGGTGGACATATAAGGTAAGCACTGGATGGAAACTGTTTGATAATGGTTCACAGTGAGAACTCTGACTGATGAGGAGCAGATGCATCTGGTGCTTCGTCCAACACATGCAGAGGAATGATGTCTCGATACCTGAGACCGAAATCCTATTCCATACTTGTTCTCTGGCCCAAACAGTGTGAGGGCACTTGACTACGGTGCGGCCTGCATGGGTGCAAGTGACATCGTGTTGGAAAATACCGTCCCCGATCACAGCAGCCTAGATATGGAGGTATGCTGTACTGGCAGCAGACCTGAAGCCTCTTGTGATGGCTGCCAGAGATTCAGTGGACAACAAGTCGAAGTATTGTTGTTGTCGATTTTGTGCAGAAATTCAAATATTTACATACTTATTTATTAGCATTACAGAGTGACCCATCGCCTTAGAAACACGTGATACATAAGGTACATTCTGGGAGAGGAAATATTTTTACTGAAGGACAGATTTGGGTAGTAAAAAGACATTTACTTGGCTGTTTCAAGAGGGAGGGCTTCAGTAAACACTACGTCACCGTCTGTATGTCGTGAGATTAATTCGACATGGTTTGTGTATGAGGTTTAATAGTTCTACTTGTTACTACAATTACTTCCTTCAGTTTTTACGAACTTTCGAGATGATTGCGGATCGGTGTTTGGCCTGCAGGCTGTTGTGCCTGTTGGAGCAGACGATGCCGGAAGTGTGGTCATCTCCAGGATACGAGGGTGTTGCAGGCTTGCAGGTTGCTACCTTGTAGCAACACCCATGTGTCATGCTAATGAGATCTAGTCAGCTAGCGAGAGCGCCCCTTGTTTTTCAGAAAATGGGTATGGCTCGAAAAATAATTAATGTTTTTTAATTCTTCGAGCAATTGCTTTTCTGGTTTTTCGCAGGCTAGAGCGAGTCGGGAACATAGATGTTAACGAATCACAGAGAAACTGATTTTCAAACAAATTTTCCGATGTCTCGAAACATAAGAAAGCAAAAGATACAAAAAAAGCAGTCAACAGGTATGTGTAAGCCCTAAAATATCCGCCTTTAAAATATTTTGATCGGAGCTGCATTTCTTTGCTTATTTACGAAAGCAGGTTTTATTATTTTTTTTTTTTTTACTTTGCGGATTTTTTTGGCCAAGTTCGCCATTTTGACTGGAGTTCCATTAAAGGAGAAAGTATATTTAAAATTTAATTTCCTATACGCAAATACTTATTTTTTTCAGGTAACAATTTTTGCAGTCCCTTCTCCACAATGCTTGGAATAATACGTTGTGAGAACAATATGCTAGGCTGCTTGTTCTGATTGGCTTACTTCAATACTGATTAACTCGAAAAAAAAAATACATTTTTTTTCTTAAGAGCTATTTATCAACGTATTCTATCCTGCAACAGCTTGAAAAGCTTTTCAGACTGTTTCTGATCACCCCGTATATTAACCAAGACCTCCTCACAGCGAAAAGCAAGGCGCGGATCGAATCCGTGTGTCAGATTTACGTTCGTGGAGTGGTAGCACCGGCCAGCCACTGTATTGTTGTTGGGCAGTTTCCCTAGCTCGTTTAGGAAAACGCCGGGATGGTCTCCAATTTGTGGCTATGATATTACGATTTACACACAATGTTTACATGATGCACAAACCGATATCGTAGACGACAACTCTCGTTTTAATTACTTGATGACTATGACATCAGCAAAGCCATCCGGCCGTGAAATTAAACAATGACATTGAAATTGTAAAATTCTGAAAAATCGGACCCCATGATACACGGGGTAAAAGAAAACTGTATATTAAGCAAGGAAATGACAATTCCATAACTATTTTCTTGCTGCAACCCCGAAATAGCCTGTCGGATCGCCAGTCTAACCGGACTGACATATGTGTCATACCATAGCATTTTTTGTTGATTAGTACCACAGAAGACCTGTGAATGAAAATTTCATGCTATAACCTTCACCCACGCGATCATCATCTAGTAATTCGTTTATCAACGGTGGCAGGCATGATAAAAATCGCTTCCCTACTAGTAAGCGTAACTGTATAAAGCTGCACTCACGCTTCATCTGCGTACTTCACATATGATATAGGTAACACTATGCTGTCAATGACGAAACTTTCATTGCTTCACCATCTAGGCACTTAAGCATTACAGCTCAATGAGTAGCTGATCCTTCAGACTTCAAATGAAAATTGAAAGTGGAGAGGGAGACAAAGGAATTGAAAGGGAGGGGATCACTTCTGTCAGCTGCATACGGACGTTATACGGAGTCAACGGTGACGTAGTGAAAGAGTGTACCGTACTGGGATTCCAACGTGGGATTTCCTGCGTACTAGGCAGGTGCGTTAACCATTGCGCCAGCCGGGACACAGCGTTATTGTAACTGCTTTGACTGTCTCGGCACGCCTGACGGCCGATCCACATTCTCATTCACCTGTTCGCAGTCCCTGTCATTTCCTCCTTGTTCGTTCCTCCGGGATTCTCACATGAGATCGAACTTATTCATGCACCCGCACTGAAGGATGTAGATCCATTGCCCAACTAGCCTAATAAATTATATGAATGTGTGGTGTGTGTTGATTCGGAGATGTCCGAAAGAACGGACGTCACGCACTCATGTAATCTGAAGATCTCGTCGGGGAGACACTTTCCTGCGAGACAGTGGTCATGAAAGCAACTCCTATAGAGACTACCGCATTAGCACGGCAAATAAATTTCTATTCCAGAGGGCACTCAGGTGAAGCCTGTGGTAGTGGGTGAGGGTGAAGGTAGGCAAACATTCGAATACAAATAGCCTTGTGTAAGATCATTGGAACACATCGAATGTTCCTGTTCTCGACGTAACACAGAGCACCTACAGGCGAGTACAAGTGGAAAATATAGCAGAAATTTGACATGAAATGGACCACCAATTGATACTTTATTTAAAACAAGAACCTCACTTCAGCATCATCGTGAGGAGATGTGTTTCTTCCATTAGTTGCTTGATGGTGGGAAAGAACCAGCCCATAGAACATGGGTGGTACACGTTACGATAAAAGATTTCTCAAAATACGTCAATACTTTCAAAACAGCCGGCCGGAGTGGCCAAGTGGTTCTAGGCGGTACTGTCTGGAACCGCGCGACCGCTACGGTCGCAGGTTCGAATCCTGCCTCGGGCATGGATGTGTGTGATGTCCTTAGGTTAGTTAGGTTTAAGTAGTTCTAAGTTCTAGGGGACTGATGACCTCAGAAGTTAAGTCCCATAGTGCTCAGAGCCATTTGAACCATTTTGAACTTTCAAAACATATCTACTGACGAATTTTATATTATGTGAATAAATGACAGATTGACGTAATCGTACAAATTGTTGAAAGCTAGAATGGGACTAATAGGTAAGTTCTGTCAGTAAAGATACATACAGTCTGGGAAGTAACTGAATGATCTCTGGTTTGAAGTGTGCAAACGACGATAGATAACGGCTCTTCAGGAAGTTAACATATAGGGGAAAATCGTATTCAACGGAGATGAATGGGGGACCGTATAAACCATCAACTATTGAGTTAAGAGTTGTGTAAACTCTGACGAAAGTGATATAAATGAGAGCTGCGCAAACTCTCACGAAAATGATATAAATGCGAACTTGTAGAATATCTACAGGGAAGTAAAATGCAGTCAGCATAGAAGAAAACGACAGTTTCAGATAACAGACGATACGATGGCCAAAATTTAATTTAGAACTAAAAATTAGTAAATCTAATTATAACGACGTAACGTTCGTTGGCTCCAGTGCTAATTCATTAGTGTCTTATTGTGCAGTTTAATTCAGTATATTAACCATTAACATGATACGAGTGTTGCCGTCACATTGAACTGCTGTGTGAAGTACTGCTGTTGACTCTTCTTAGGTTACAGCTGACACAGCTGGCAGAAGAAAAATAATTAATTTATCAAAGTCATTGCTGTGAAACGTCCACACGTAAGTGTGAGTAAGCCAAATGTTTATAGAGCTACATACTGAACAAATTCTTTAAACTTAATGTGAATAAATCTACCTTACATTTGGCTCTATCTTTGTGCAATAATCTTCCCACTTAAATTTTAGACCGAGCGGGGTGGCGCAGTGGTTAGACACTGGACTTGCATTCGGGAGGACGACGGTTCAATCCCGCGTCCGGCCATCCTGATTTAGGTTTTTTGTGATTTCCCTAAATCACTCCAGGCAAATGCCGGGATGGTTCCTCTGAAAGGGCACGGCCGACTTCCTTCCCCATCCTTCCCTAATCTGATGAGACCGATGACCACGCTGTCTGGTCTCCTTCCCCAAACCAACCAACCAACCAACTTAAATTTTAAAGGAAAGACTCAATTACACACTTTAATTCCTTAAACATGACCTGGTAACATCTTTAACATCTTAGTAACTACCTCCGTTTGTTATTTAATATTACCACTGATGAAGTTAGCGCACCTGATTCGCAAAAGCTCCATGGGAAACTGTAATCACACTCCGATTTACCTTCAGTTACTCTTATAGCTTATTCTTTGTACGTAAGATTGATGACAGCACACAGAAGTTTCGAATTACGAATGGCAGCAAATATATATTTCTTATCCTTTAGTCGTGGATCCAGTGAGCCAGTTCGCTGTTTGTATCCAAAGATACCGTGGCCGCGGTCTGCGCTACGTTTACGCCGGCGTCCCGCTATGCGGCAGCTGAGTCGAGTTATTGGGCTACAAAGCGCCGTGCGGAGACCCTCTCATGATTTTTTCACATCCAGCGAATGGAAGTGTTACTGAATATTGAGGGACAGCGGCGGAGTTGTTCGCGTTTGGAGTTGACGTCGCGTGATCGGCTCAGTGTTACCTTGGTCGGAAGCTCGGGACATAATTTACCACAGTGGTCGGAAACTATGTGTGGGACCCACGGTTCTCAGCCGTATTTCATAACAGTATTAGCGGTGAAACCCTGCGTCCACGCCCGTACCACACAGCATCTGGCCTTGTGCTCAATGTTTATGACGTCGTATCTCCTGAATCGTGTGCCGTATAACGATATAATTTTGTACGTACATTATTCAGCATATAGAGACACTGTCCGCAAAATGTGTTCCAAATGGAGTTAATAGAAACGAGGCAATAAATTTGAACGTCGTGTACTACACGGCAGTTTTTCACGCTTCTCACTATTTACAACGTTATATCTCCTGAACGATGCTGCATACATGATATTGTAGGTAGATTCAGTGGCATATGTAAACACTCTCTGTGAAATTTATTGGGAATAGAGTTAGTAACGAAGAATAATAAATTTAAACATCTTGCATGATGTGACAGTTTTTCACGCATCTCACGTTTTTGTGACGTTATATCTCGTGAACTGTGTGTCGTACAATGATATAATCTAGCATTTACATTCAGCGGTGTATGTGCATACTGTCTGCAAACTGTTACAAGATGTAACTGATACGTGGTACTTACTGGAATTAAGAAAAATGTAGGAGGGAAGACCCACCAATATAACTTGCTTTTCGCTCAAACTGTTTATTTAACAATATATAAACTGTGTTTTACAGATAATCGAAGCCTTTAACCATAACGTTTTCTTTAACCAAATGTACAAAGTTGCTAAATTCTTTTGACCTTAAACCTTAAGTTGAATAAGCTTTTAATCTTTGCAAAAGAAATCTGAAGTGCTGTATTGCAAAACAGCAAACAATATGACAATGATTATATGACGGCCGGACCTGTAACCCACCGTTATCAGTGAAACAGCGGTGTTTACTACCGCGTTGAACACAGTCTGTCTTATTAAATGCTCTTCTGCAACACATGAAAATATATAAACACCATTGATGACAGGAGTGATTCCATTACTCAAAACAGATGACTTACCTTTAAATTTGAAAGCTATATGTCGAACGGTTCAGGGTTAAAATGTGCACCTGTGCTTGAAGGTTAAACAGATCAGCAAACAACATGGTAATGAAAAAGCATACTTCAAAGCTACTAACTTCTTAATTTCAATCGGCAATCAAGGTGCGACTGGATCCCAACACGACCCTTCTGACAATTCTATTTTCACTAAGGCCCTGATGGCAGTTGGCTGCTAATATTTCCAAAGTTAAACTGATTGTGGGTTATTAAGACCGCTCTGAAGGAACGTCTTAAAACATCACTTCTGAACACTTATTACAACAGAACTCACTCGACGGAACCAGAAGATCCCGCTAAAATACACTAACACGGAAACGAACAGCTTAGTACAGCGGATGGTTCAGATTATAACTAATGACTGAGAAATGAAATAACAATCAAAGAATTGAATCGGTTAACAGCTAAATCTAACATCAAGGTCCCTCTTTTTTTTTTTAGCAGCAACCTGTGCCTTCGTACAATTTTTCCCCGCTGTATTTACGACCAAGAGCTGATTAATAGGAACATTAATGATCGGGTACAAACCAGAAGGGAAAGGCAATATAATAGCGGAACAAATATTCAAGCAACAACTGGTGTCTTGGCGCAATACTATTTCCTATATTTACTACCAAAGAGCTGACGGAGTAAAACTCTGAGGTCGGGTACAAACCAGAAAATTCACACACATCAAAAAGGTTTTCCATCACCTCGGTTCCGAGAGTTCCTGAACTTCTACAGAAAATTGGAATAGAGATCAACATAAACATCATTTCTGCCCTTTCCATTACTCTTGAGAACCAATCATTACGTGTTGGTACCACCATATAGCGAGACCTTCCGATGTGGTGGTCCAGAACGTTGTACACACCGGTGCCTCTAATACCCAGTAGTACGTCCTCTTGCATTTATGCATACCTGTATTCGTCGTGGCATACTATCCACAAGTCCATCAAGGAACTGTTGGTCCAGATTGTCCCACCCTTCAACGGCGACTTGGCGTAGATCCCTCAGAGAGATTGGTGGGTAACGTCATCCATAAACAGCCCTTTTCAATCTATCCCAGGCATAACCGAAAGGGTTTATGTCTGAAGAACATACTGGCCACTCCAGTCGAGCGACGTCGTTATCCTGAACGAAGTCACTCACAAAATGTGCGCAATGGGAGTGCGAATTGTCGTCCATGAAGACGAATGCCTTGTCAATATGCTGCCGATATGGTTGCACTATCAGTCGGAGAATGGCATTCACGTATCGTGCACCCTTTACGGCGCCTTCCATGACACCAGCGGCATACATCGGCGCACATAATGCTACCCCAAAACAGCAGGGAACCTCCACCTTGCTGCACTCGCTGGACGGTGTGTCTAAGGCATCCAGCCAGACCGGGTCACCTCCAAACACGTCTCCGATGATTGTCTAGTTGAAGGCATATGCGACACTCAACCGTGAATACGTGACGGCAATCCTGAGTGGTCCATTCTGCTTGTTGTTGGGCCTATCTGTAACGCGCTGCGTGGTGTCGTGGTTGCTAAGATGGATCTCACCATGAACGTCCCGAGTGAAGTTGCGCATTATGCAACCTATTGCGCAGAGTTTGAGTCGTAATACGACGTCTTGTGGGTGCACGAAAAGCATTATTCAACATGGTAGCGTTGCTGTAACGGTTCCTCCGAGCCATAATCAGTAGGTAGCGGTCATCCACTGCAGTAGTAGCTCTTAGGCGGCCTGAGCGAGGCATGTCATCGATAGTCCCTGTCTCTCTGTTTCTCCTCCATGTCCGAACAACATGGCTTTGGTTGACTCCGAGACGCCAAGACACTTCCCTTGTTGAGAGCCTTTCCTGGCCCAAAGTAACAATGCGGACGCTATGGAACTGCGGTATTGACCGTCTAGGAATGGTTCAACTACAGACAACACGATCCGCGTACCTCTTCCCTGGTGGAATGACGAAATGATCGACTATCGGTTCCCCTCCGTCTAATAGGTGCTGCTCGAGCGTGGCTTTTTACGTCTTTGGGCGGGTTTAGTGTCATCTGTGAGGAGTTTAAGGGACTGTGTCTGTGATACAATATCCATAGTCAACGTCTATCTTCAGGAGTTCTGGGAATCGGGTTGATGCAAAACTTTTTTGATGTATGTAGTTACATCCTATAGCATCATCCTTTCTAATATTAAACTTTTAATTGCTCTATATCGGTTTCTGTTTGCATTTTTTGTACAGAATGTCAGTCACCTTCTGCAGTACCAGAACCACCTGAATATCTGGAAATCTCCAGTACACTTTTGCTGCATGAGGATCGGGGACTGAAATGGCATCGCTGTGTAAAGTGTTGTACTGAACGCTCTGGACTATCGCAAAGCTAGTGATTTACCGTGATGTGGAAATACACTGCTCTTTAAAAGTTAAGGACGAGATAGATAAAGTTAAATAACGTATTAACTACGCCGTGGAACTGAATGAAAGTGCGGAAGCATGTTGCCAGAGGTCTCCTCATAGTGCACACAAAATTGAACACCACATGGCGTTAGGTAAGCGTAACAATAGCGCCAAATGGGGCTGGCCCCGCAAAACGAAGCGGTTGAATGGACTTAAGACAATGTGTGTGTGTGTGTGTGTGTGTGTGTGTGTGTGTGTGTTCAGGTACCAGTTACGGTACATAATTAAAATATCCTCACTACAACATGGCCTAGACACCACAACTGGATGACTTCTAGAATAATCATCAGAACAGTGCAAGAAGGATGAAGTGTGACTAGCGTAGCGCAGGAGTCTGGCGTTGCTCACACAACTTTTTCACTTACATGGGGAGCGTTCCGAAAAACAGGCACTGCTGTCTGAAGAGGAGTATGTGGTCGACAACGGCCAACTGCAGTAGCGCATGACTGGAAGCAGGGGCCCAAGTCAAACAGAGCGTGTAATTGCAATCAACTTTGACAGGACTGCAAGGCAGTAATCTCAGGCTAAACAGTGACACGGCGACTGAGAAGGTCGCCGACCAGAGGGTTCTGTTCTGTTGACACCTACAGGTCGACGGCTCCGATTGCGATAGTACCGAGAGCATACTGACTGGACCAATGAGGAGCAAGCCCGTATGCACTTCTCGGATATTAGATTCAGTCTGAGTAGTGATTCTGGATGTATACTAATCTAGTGAGAGGTGGGAACACGTACCACACCGAGGAACATGGTCGAAGATGATCGTTTTGGTGGCGCAGATATTATGATGTTTGGAGGCGTAATGTTTGTGAGCAGGGAGGTGGTAACACGTAACGATCCCTTAAACATTGTCGAACATGATCGATTTTATGGTCCAGACTTACGATTTGAGGGCCACAATTTGTCACGGACGTACTGACCTTCAGCTCTTTGAACTCGGTACACACAGTAGTTAAAGTTATTGTACACTGTGCTCCTTCCACATGTGCATTTTATCACAGGTACTCTCGGGTCTGTCTTCGTGTCTATGGATACAATACTAAACTGCGCAGAACAGCGCAGGTAGAGAGATTCTCGGAATTAGAGGATTTTCGGCGAATGGACTGTCCGGCTTGTTTCCCCACATTTCAATACCATCGCAAAAGAGTGAGTGAGTCCCCTGCTATACACGCAGGACACCACAGATAGTTTAATTTGTGGAAATAGGCCAAAATAAGTAACTGTCAGTTGCACACGAACATACTACTTTATTCATTTGGCAAACATTACAAGAGTACAGGAAACATTAAAAACAGAGCAAGCATACCAATAATTGTAGAACTTAATTCCCGGATAAATGAGCCATTCAATCTCATGCCTCAAGGGCAAAACAACATTAACTTAAAATCGGCTGAAGGCCAATAATTTAAGACTCAAAAGTGGAATTTGAATTTTAGAAGGCAGAAGGCCTTATCCGAAAATTTCTTTAAATGAGGCTGAATGCCCAAACAATCTCATGCCTCAAGATCAAAACAACTTTAATTTAAAATCGTCTAGAAGCCGTACATAAGCAAACAACAAAGACAAATAAGAAAAGGCAGCACATCAAACGGCACTCAGATGTTTCCAAGGGTCGGCCTGGAGTTGAAATACTAACGCTCGCTTAAGTGAGACAGGCAGTCGGCCCAAGAACTTCGCGATCCGACAGCAACCCAACCGACAGACAGTCCATGGCCCAAACGACAGGATAACTTCCGCTCCACCAGACCAGCACACAACAGGAAGTTCAGTGGAACAACGCAGAAGGTATCGGCACCCACAACGAATTACAGATTCAGCTGTCAAACTACACGCCATGCTAGACAGACACAACACGAGGAAAATACACTGCCAGAATTTACGTCAACGGCCATGGCAGGTAACCGGAACGTTAACATCAACAAGGCAGAAGATTCCGCTGGTTCACTTCAATTCAAAATAATCAAGTTAAGTTAAACTCCACAGGAGGGCGGCTAGAATTTCGTCAACTTCAAAACACACGTTGTTGCTAGCAGCCCACAACGAAACTCAAACGACACAATGTGAACAGTTGGGACTGGATGGTAGATTACGTGAAGACTCAACTTTCGTGTCTGGGGTCGGTGAGCCACGGACCTCGTAGCCATGGGAACATTCCTCACACTCCGACTGCACGTGGACACCACCAGCGGGCCCGGCCAGACACTCGTCATGGAGACTTCCTCGCTGCTCCACGCCAACCAACCAACTGCCCGCACACGGCACAACCGGAAACCATAAGCGCGAGGCCAAAGATAGTACAAGGACGCGAATATCGATATACCCTGCTGCTGCCACATGCGGAGAGAGAGGGTAACAGCATAATCGCGATAACCGCAGGAGACTAATCACAGAATAGCAACCAAAGTTTAATGCAAGGCATAGCACTAGCCAGCCCTTGCTCAGTGGGTTTAGTTTTAGAGACACAGTGCAGCCCGTCAACGTAAAGCAGTGACCATTCAGCAGTTGTCGACCGCATTGGGGGATGAATTGAACTCCCTGCAAAAGAAATCACTAGCAACATTGTCACCAGCAAAGAATCGCATTGCAGAGCAGGCATTGCTGTCCATGGCAATCATACACCCTATTAAGAAGCAATTCCTGCCTATTTTAATGACCATTATAAATCGCGGACACTTCAGAGTAATTACATACTTCGAATAAAAGAGCCATTTCTTTTCATCTAATTTCGTGTTTTTTTCAGTTACCTTCCGTACTATACCGTAGCTGCTATTTTGTGTATGGTCCAAGTTCCATCGAGCTATGTTACTTGCAGTGACATATCATGCAAAAATTACTTGTATCCTTGAGTCTTGCACACGAGTGTAGTAGCGTGTGAGAGCTGCTTTAAATTTTTTGAATGTACGTACAAGTTACAATATGCCAACTGCAGTGATACACTAAAATTATGTTGTGCCGTATACTTTTTATCAATATTCCTGATTAAGTTATAATTTTTCATGAGTGTATGAGATTATTTAAAAGGACCTCCGAGGCTTCAGAAAACGATATTGTGAAAATTGCAAGACGAAAATAAAATTAACACAAATCCGTCGATGGAACAACTAAATTTTTAACGCACGTGGTAAGTCCTAAATATGAGAAACATTTTGACGCGGAAAGCGTAAGTGTGATAGTGAAACTCATTTCATGCTCGTCGCGACACCTCGTGGCCGTTATTAGCGACTGTATTAATTATCCTCCCTTGAAGCTTTTTTTAAGTTAAATTTCAGTGCAGACCGGAATACAAGATCCATGACGTGGTCCCACTAGAAGAATTTAGACGAAGTTACGTGAGGTGGCTGACTGTGGAGGGTGGGGCCACTGAACAAGATCATACGGGAAGTAAGACAAATGCAGCACTGAGGCAGTTCGACAACAACTTCTGAAGAAAGTGTGATGGAACACCGTCTTGTCGCAAAATTAAGTCTCCACTGTCTTGCTGCAATTATGGCATAAGCCATGAATCTAACATGTCCAGGTACACCAATTGAGCGCGTTTTCCCCACAAAGAAAAATGGTTCATAAATTTGTCAGGAGGACATGGCGCACAACACATTAACTGTAGTTGGATGACGAATCTGCGCCCCACACACGCACATGTAGTCGATTTCTTCGGGCCCCTAAAGGATGTCTACCGCATATGCTACACCTTCTCTGCTGACGGGCCAGGTAACCTGTATTCTTCACACCACATATCCAAACGGAATCACCGAACGCATACAACCACCCACGAACTGTTTCGTTTCTTCGACTTCTAGCAAATTCAAGAAACAAAATGCAAGCTTCACTTCAGAATAAAGCCCTTACTGATGCACTCTGCAACTGCACCACGGCGCGTAATATGATCAAGAGATGCTCGATATATTGAAGCCATTTTTCTGTATGTCTTATAGTTTTCGCCCAATCGTTTTCTGACAATCCAGAATTTCACGTGAATAAACTCATATAACTTCTATTAAACTAGCAAAAATATAATATTTGCTAAATATGTTCAGAAGAGTAATTGCAGTTGTTGGTCTTCGTGATGTTAACGTAATTTCAAATGCTGGCAGCCGCCCATTGAGCGTGTGTAGAATATTGGGAAAGAATTGGAAATTTGTGGTAAGGACTATGGGACCAAACTACCGAGGTTATCGGGCCCTAGGCTTACGCACTACTTAATCTAACTTAAACTAACTTACGCTAAGGACAACACACACACATCCATGCCCGAGGGAGGACTCGAACCTCCGACGGGGGCAGCCGTACGAACTGTGACAAGTCGCCTAAGACCTCACGGCTACCCCGCGCGACTATAAAATATGTGTATTTTAAGTACTGTACCCGGTGCCGACTCGCTTCATTGAAGCTTACATAAATATGATAGCTCTACAGAGGTATGTACACTTTGTTGGAAACACGTTGATGTACACTTACTCTTAATACATTTGTTTACATTCTTTCCTAAATAAGTCCGAGCATTCAAGTGTTTTTCAATATTGAACAAGTTCGATGTTATTAGGGACAGTATAGACGTAACTTGGAAAAACATCTGGAATGTTGTTCTTACGTAAGCTCAGTCGCTTGGTTGTGATGCTCATCAGCTATTGTTTCTTATTGACGATAGCTGTTAGATGACACATTTTAGGTAGGGAGTTGACAATATATTAATTGCAGTTTATCTGTCGTACTATTGCAAACGTGTTTTCTAAGATGACTGGATTCTGCTACACGGCAACCTCATATCTCCAGTCAGCGCCTGTCGTAGGATGACAGTATAGTATAACGCAGAGTCGTGCTCCTGCAGTAGTACATCAGTTTGTGGTGGTGAGGAGGAGGAGGAGGAGATTAGTGTTAAACGTCTCGTCGACATCGAGGTCATTAGAGAGGAAACACATGCTCAGATTAGGGAAGGATAGAGAAGGAGAGTGACCGTGCTCTTTCGAAGGAACCGTACCGGCATTTGCCTGAAGCGACTTAGAGAAATCAAGCCCAATCTAAATCTGGATGGCTGGATGCGGGTTAGAACTTCCGTCTTTCCGAGTGGGAGTCCATTGTGCTAACTACTGCACCACCTCGATAGGTGTTTGTGGTGACCAAAGATGTTCATGGAACAATTACCGTATATAAACAATGACTGGGAAATTATTTTCTCATTATTAATCATTTCCCTGCCGTATTTAGTGTTTCAACCCAAGTCTTGTTGAAAAGTTACTTATCGAACGACAACCACTAGTATGCGGGAACGCCGTCAGTGAGAACTCAGTCTGTACTCCGCCGCCTTGAGAATAAGTATAAACCAACACTAAAGATAAAGAGTTTAAATTTATTTTTACTCTTCGCACGCTGTTAGCCCATTATGAGATTCAACTGAAGATGAAGAAAAGCGGACTCTGTAACATTCCTTTTTGCAAACCTCTTCACGTGATTGCCGAACTGCAACATTTACGTTTCCAAAAACGAATCCGGGTACAGAAAGACATGTGAAGTCACAGAGTTTACGCAAATACATATGCCTCGTGCTTTCCAGCAAATGAACCAAACCATATTTCGTGAAAGTTTCATCTCTGGTACGAAATCAGACTCGACATCGTGCAAATACTTTAAAAAAGTAAAGAAATTTCAAATTTTTGTGACTTTTGTCCAGTAATGCTTTTCCGTACTAAGGTTTCATTTACTTCGTATTTTTGTATTTCTAATGTGTATTTGAGCCTTTTGTAGTTTCCTTTTCAGTTTTTTGGCTTTCCTATCAAGTAAACCTTCTGCAATTCCTTGTCTCGACTCATAAAACGTTATCTTTTCGTTGGTAATTCAGCCGTTTTCTCACGGTCACCTTCCCCTTGGGAGTCCACTCGCGGAGATACGAATGTGGGACTACTCCGAAAAGTTTTGCCAATGGAGACATCATCATGACAATTTTTCAATTACAGGTCGTATAACCTATGTGTCTTTAATGCAGGGATTTCCATCGCCTTCTGCGTCCTTAAGCCGTTGATCACTGGTGATTCAGGCGGCTTTAGGGGTAGTTTCCCGCCCCAAGGACAAGAGAATACCCTGAACTTCTGTCCGCTCCAACTCCCTCTTTGACAAGACCGTTTGCAGATTGAGGGTGGTTGCTTATTCTGGAAATATTCGGTCGCCAATGATGATTATTAATCAAAATTCAGGGTGTGCAGGGTTCTGAACCCGGGACCGAAAATGTTTGGATTACCAATCAAAGATGCTACAGGTATCCCACGGGTCTAGGCTCAATCTTGATACAGTGGGGGTCACTGAAGTGAAACGGAAAAAAGACAACGATTTATGTTGAGATGAGTGTTGGGTAATAATAACAGCAGCACCAAATGATTTAAGTGGAGTAGGATTCGTTATGAAAGGGAAGGTATGGCAGAGAGTGTGTTACTGTGAATAAGTCAGTGATACGGTTGTTCTCGTTAAAATCGACTGCAAACCAATACCTATAACGATGACATCACAAGTTGAAAACGATGTGACAGAGTATTTGAGGATACTGAAAGGTTAATACAGTGCGTAAAGGGAGATGAATATCTAACAGTCACGAGGGACTGGAGTGCACATGTAGGAAGGAGTGGAAACAAAGGCTACAGGAAAATATGGGCATGGGACAAGGAGAGACTGGCTACTTGAGTTCCGTAGTAAATTTCAACTAGTAATAGCGAATAATTTGTTCAAGAACCACAAGAGGAAGAGGTGTACTTGGAAGAGGCCATGTGATATGGTAAGATATCAGTTAGATTTCATTATGGTTAGACGGAGATTCCAAATTCAGGTACTGGATTGTGGGGCGTACCCTGGAGCAGATATAGACTCAGATCACAGAGTAGTACTGATGAAAAGTAGGCTGAAGTTTAAGAGATTACTCAGGAAGAATCAACAAGCCAAGCAGTGGGATAAGGAAGCACTAAGCAATGACGAGATACGCTTGCAGTTCTCTAAGGTAATACATACTGTGATAACGAACATACAGTTGAAGAGGACTGTATATCTCTGAAAAGGGCAATTACAGAAATTGGATAGAAAAGCATAGGTAGGAAGAGGGTAACTGCAAAGAATCCATGGGTAACAAAAGATATACTTCAGTTGCTCTATGAAAGATACAAGTACAAAAATGCTCTAGGTAATTCAAGAATACAGAAATAAAAGTTGCTGAGGAATGAAAGAAATAGGAAGTACAGCAAGGGAATGGCTGCATGAAAATTGTGAAAAGTCGAAAAAGGAAAATGATAGACTCAGCATATAGGAAAATGAAAATAACTTCGGTGATATACAAAGAAAGGGTGGTAACATTAAGAGTGCAACGGAAATTCCGCTATTAAATGCAAAGGAGAGAGCGGATAGGTGGAAATACACTCCTGGAAATGGAAAAAAGAACACATTGACACCGGTGTTTCAGACCCACCATACTTGCTCCGGACACTGCGAGAGGGCTGTACAAGCAATGATCACACGCACGACACAGCGGACACACCAGGAACTGCAAAGTTGGCCGTCGAATGGCGCTAGCTGCGCAGCTTTTGTGCACCGCCGCCGTCAGTGTCAGCCAGTTTGCCGTGGCATACGGAGCTCCATCGCAGTCTTTAACACTGGTAGCATGCCGTGACAGCGTGGACGTGAACCGTTTGTGCAGTTGACGGACTTTGAGCGAGAGCGTATAGTGGGCATGCGGAAGGCCGGTTGGACGTACCGCCGAATTGCTCAACACGTGGGGCGTGAGGTCTCCACAGTACATCGATGTTGTCGCCAGTGGTCGGCGGAAGGTGCACGTGCCCGTCGACCTGGGACCGGACCGCAGCGACGCACGGATGCACGCCAAGACCGTAGGATCCTACACAGTGCCGTAGGGGACCGCACCGCCACTTCCCAGCAAATTAGGGACACTGTTGCTCCTGGGGTATCGGCGAGGACCATTCGCAACCGTCTCCATGAAGCTGGGCTACGGTCCCGCACACGGTTAGGCCGTCTTCCGCTCACGCCCCAACATCGTGCAGCCCGTCTCCAGGGGTATCGCGACAGGCGTGAATGGAGGGACGAATGGAGACGTGTCGTCTTCAGCGATGAGAGTCGCTTCTGCCTTGGTGCCAATGATGGTCGTATGCGTGTTTGGCGCCGTGCAGGTGAGCGCCACAATCAGGACTGCATACGACCGAGGCACACAGGGCCAACACACGGCATCATGGTGTGGGGAGCGATCTCCTACACTGGCCGTACACCACTGGTGATCGTCGAGGGGACACTGAATAGCGCACGGTACATCCAAACCGTCATCGAACCCATCGTTCTACCATTCCTAGACCGGCAAGGGAACTTGCTGTTCCAACAGGACAATGCACGTCCGCATGTGTCCCGTGCTACCCAACGTGCTCTAGAAGGTGTAAGTCAACTACCCTGGCCAGCAAGATCTCCGGATCTGTCCCCAATTGAGCATGTTTGGGACTGGATGAAGCGTCGTCTCACGCGGTCTGCACGTCCAGCACGAACGCTGGTCCAACTGAGGCGCCAGGTGGAAATGGCATGGCAAGCCGTTCCACAGGACTACATCCAGCATCTCTACGATCGTCTCCATGGGAGAATAGCAGCCTGCATTGCTGCGAAAGGTGGATATACACTGTACTAGTGCCGACATTGTGCATGCTGTGTTGCCTGTGTCTGCGTGCCTGTGGTTCTGTCAATGTGATCATGTGATGTATCTGACCCCAGGAATGTGTCAATAAAGTTTCCCCTTCCTGGGACAATGAATTCACGGTGTTCTTATTTCAATTTCCAGGAGTGTAGTACATCTAAGGCCTCCATGAGTGGAAAGACTTGTTGGATGTGATAGAGGAAGAAACAGATAGGCCTATCAATTTAGAGGAGATAGGAGTTCTAATATTAGAATAAGAATTAAAAGGGCTTTGGAAGACTTAAAATCAAATACAGCAGAAGGGATAGTGTTGTGTACATAGTTCCACGTTGTCAGCGCGTACACAACTTTCCCACTAGAGCGCGCCCCGCTAAGCACAACAGCGCAGGCGCACTGCTCGTCCATCTCCGCACAACAAGATGGCACTGCCATAGAGACGGACCAAATTCTGCTTCCGCCGATCCGCGTATTAATATGTAACGCAGCCAATGAGATTGCTGCTAACGTAGAACCTTTTCTCCTCGCAGATCACACTCACGCAGTGATACCTGAACATGCAAGGTATTATAACAAATCCTATTAGTCAGTCTGCATTAGTCTGTAGTCACGTTTGTGTCTGCACCTAATAAGATTATCATATTCCTGTACATAGCCATGAAGATAAATGACTAGACACTTTGTCAAGTATCAGAGATATGTGAGAATAAGATTAACGTACTAAGACCAAAGGAACTTCAGATTGTCAATTGTTAATAGCATCCAGAAACAAGTTAAGTAAGGTTTATGATTGTTGTTATATTAACAAATGTGTGTGAAAATTAATCAAGTTCTGTTTAAAGTTGGTCACTGTCAATCTGCTACTCTAAGCATGCAAGTGGCATTTCTATCGTCTGACCTAAGGGCAGAAGATAAACACGGCACGATAAGACCACGAGACATACTGCTGACACTCGCCTACTTCGTTAGAGCGACAAGTCAAGTAATCTGATTGTGTGTGTACCGAAGGTCTAACAGTATGCACGCCACAGATAGACATCGTGGGGGTAAGTGTCAACAAAACGCCTGTTCACGTTGGTGTGTAGAATGTATGTGTACAGCGACATACCATCATCCGCACATTTCCGAGGACTGCAAGAGTTTCAAAGTGCGAGAATTATGGCACAATCAGCTGAACAGCTCAAGCATCAAATTTGCTGACAAGGAGAGTGGGAAAGAATATGGAGACTGTGTTGAATGACGATCAGTTTGGATTTGGGAAAGATGAAGGTACCGAGAGCCAATACTGACATTGCGGTTGATAATGGAAGCAGGACTTATCGACTTCGAAAAAGCGTTTGACAACGTAAAATGGTACAAAATGTTCGCAGTTCTGAGAAAAATAGGGGTAAGCTATAGGGAGAGACGGTAGTAGACAATATGTACAAGGGTCAAGTACTCTTTCACCCCTACTATTCAGTCTGTACAACGAAGAAGCAATAATGGAAATAAAAGGAAGGTTCAGGAGTGTTATTAAAATTCAAGGTGATAGGATATCAATGATACGGTTCGCTGCTGACATTGCTACGATTAGTGAAAGTGAAGAAAAATTGCGTGAGCTACTGAGTACAGAAACCAGATGGCAGTTATAAGAGTCGAGGGGTATGAAAGGGAAGCAGTGGTTGGGAAGGGAGTGAGACAGGGTTGTAGCCTATCCCCGATGTTATTCAATCTGTATATTGAGCAAGCAGTAAAGGAAAGAAAACAAAAATTAGGAGTAAGTATTAAAATCCATGGAGAAGAAATAAAAACTTTGAGGTTCACCGATGACATTGTTATTCTGTCAGAGACAGCAAAGGACTTGGAAGAGCAGTTGAACGGAATGGACAGCGTCTTGAAAGGAGGATATAAGATGAACATCAACAAAAGCAAAACAAGGATAATGGAATGTAGTCGAATTAAGTCGGGTAATGCTGAGGGAATTAAGTTAGGAAATGAGACACTTAAAGTAGTAAAGGAGTTTTGCTATTTGGGGAGCAAAATAACTGATGATGGTCGAAGTAGAGAAGATATAAAATGTAGATTGGCAATGGCAAGGAAAGCGTTTCTGAAGAAGAGAAATTTGTTAACGTCGAGTATAGATTTAAGTGTCAGGAAGTAGTTTCTGAAAGTATTTGTATGGAGTGTAGCCATGTATGGAAGTGAAACATGATAAATAGTTTGGACAAGAAGAGAATAGAAGCTTTCGAAATGTGGTGCTACGGAAGAACGCTGAAGATTAGAGGGGTAGATCACATAACTAATGATGAAGTATTGAATAGATTGGGGAGAAGAGGAGTATGTGGCACAACTTGACAAAAAGAAGGGACCGGTTAGTAGGACATGTTCTGAGGCATCAAGGGATCACCAATTTAGCATTGGAGGGCAGCGTGGAGGGTAAAAATCATAGAGGAAGACCAAGAGATGAATACACTAAGCAGATTCAGTAGGATGTAGGTTGCAGTAAGTACCAGGAGATGAAGAAGCTTGCACAGGATAGGGTAGCATGGAGAGCTGCATCAAACCAGTCTCAGGACTGAAAACCACAACAACACAACAACAACTGAGTGAAATGAACTGTCTAATAAGTAAGGAACATGAATTGAGAGCAAAACTACAAAATACGAAATTAATGAGGATTAGCAGAAATGAGAACAGCGATAAACTTAGCATCTGGATTGATGGTCACGAAGTAGATGAATTTAAGGAATCATACTACCTAGGCAGCAAATTAGGCAATGATAGACGGAGGAAGGAGGACATCAAAAGCAGTCTAGCACGGGAAAAAGGGCATTCCTGACGAAGAGAAGTCTACTAGTATCAAGCACATGCTTTACATGCATTTCTGCTTACGTACGTTTGGAGCGCAGTATTGTATGACAGTGAAACATGGACTGTCGGAAAACAGAAACAGAAGAGAATCGAATAATTTGAGATGTAGCGCTATCACGAATGTCGAAAATTAAGTGGACTGACAAGGAAAGGAGTGAGGAGGTTCTGCGTACAATCGGAAGGAATATGTGGAAAAGACTGACTAGGAGAAGGGACAGGATGATAGGACATCTGTCAAGACAACACGGAATGACCTGCATAGTATAAGAAAGAGCTGTAGAGGGCAAAAGATGTGGAGGAAGACAGACATTGGGATATATCTAGAAAATAAATGAGGACTTAGGTTGCAAGTGCTACTCTGAGATGGAGAGGTTGGCACTAGAGAGGAATTCGTGTCAGGCCGAATCAACCAGTCAGAAGACTGCTGACAAAAAAAAAAGAAAAGTTTATTTTACATCATATTCCTTACAACAAATAATTTCACCAGAGATATAATGGAATGGAAAGTGAAATGAAAATGAAATGAATATGTCGTAATGGTAGGAAGGAGATACAGCAAGATAGCGAGTGAATTAGTTCCTACAGCCCAAGAGGTAAGGATCATTGAGACAACCTATTGGTTGTGAACATATTGGATAAGCTAAGAAATTTCTAGCGAAGGTCATTACCGCGTAATGGAGTAAAAGTTTTGATGATGTAATGCTTTTGTGTAATATGTTTGTCGCTGAAACTACATGGTGCCACCATTCTTTTAAATGAGAACAGAAACGAAGCAGTTATCAGTGATTTGCGAACGCATATGACGAACCAACAATTAATTGAATACAAAATATGTTCGCATTACACAATGGCAGAAGTGTTTGTTAAGCACAAGTGCTTTTATGCTGTCGACGTGTTTTTTGCCATTCGAGTTCGCTAAGTGGTTAAGGAACTAGCGCCGTAATTACTATTCTTCTGCTTCTGTATCTACAGCTACATCTACATTGACATTCAATCTCTAGATCTGAGTACATATTCTGCAAACTACTCGGAAGTGCATGGCAAAAGCTACTGCCATTACTCAACTTGTCGGGGTCTCTCCTCGTTCCATTCGTAAATGAAGCTGGAGGAGAACACCTAATCAGATGCCTCACTGCCAGCTGTAATTAGTGTAATCCCGGCTTCGCGGTCTCTACTAGACAGATCAAAGGCTCTAGAATATTCGTAGACATCTCGCTTAACTATGGATTTGAAACTTCGTAAGTAGTAGGTTAGCTTTAGGAAATGTATAGACTCTAGAGGAACAGTTCTGACGTTGGTCTTGATAACGCAACTAACACTTCACTAGAACTTGAACGCTTCCTCTAACTTATAACTTTAATCTCTGCGTACATAGCAAATTATGTCTTCGGTTTCAATGCCTTAAAAATATTTCCCTTTGAATAAAATTCAAGCAATGAATGAATTAGAACGTAATGTAACTACTTTTAGTGAAATATGACATAATGAACCTACATTAATAGCTCAATAAAGGTGCCTTTAAAATATGCTAAATCGAGATAAATTGCTGAGTGTATTGTTCTTATAGGCGAGATAAGTGAAATTCAGACGTAGTTGTACTGTTATGTTGCAATACCCAAGTAACTCATTTGAAAACAAAGTCTCGACGTACTCTTCACTACAACAAGCGTCTTGAAAATCAATGTGACCCACACTTACGTTAGTTAGTTGGAAACAGCATATACAACAGAAAATAATATTATGGCTACAGGCGGTATCTAAAAATTCTGTCTCTGCTGAGAGCAGATTTATAAATATTTCAAACAGATTGCAACGTCAACGTCTTGCGGTCATAAACGAACCGTAAATGAGGACATGCATAAATCAACATTAAAGATCGGAGGACTCAAAAATGGTCTCACGAGAAAATGTATTAATGAGAAATTTGAATTAAAACTCAGTTATTACTCACAAAGTAGACACAAAAGCTTACGAATAACTCATGCAAATGTTTGCTTACAGACTACGTGGATGCACAGAATCATGTATTTACAAAAGATAGAAACATAACCCCCCCTACTCATTATAATCCTCGTAGTATTGCTTAAAGACAGAGGAAGTAATGTGCGAAGCGGGTGATATGTTCGGATATCTCAATGAAAACTAGGTATTTATCGTCACGTATTTTCACGAAGACCTGAAACAGTCAAACTCCTACTGTACAAACCTCAACTACGGGCAGAAATACCTATTGCTTTCCTCACCTTAGAACTCGTTGCCGCTCCGCTGCTGCTTATACTAATTACACTGAATTTATACCTAAATTAAAAATAAATATTAAGTGACTATCTCTTAGGCCTTAATCCGTAAGGATTCTCAATTACCGTTTTTTTCACAGGCTCTTGTTCATCTTCCGATACCTTTGTTCTCAGTCTCCCTTTCTGGTCCTTGTGGTCCGCGACTCATATCCCTGCAGTGACTTCCAGACTGCCTTGCTCGTGGTCTAGTGGTTAGCTTTCTACCTCTGGATCAGTGGGTCCCGGGTTCGATTCCCGGGAACTGGGAGTTTGTATTGTCCTCATAATTTCATCATCATCATCGTCCTTTGTGACTGTGCTCAACTGGATTGTGTAAAAAAGTTGGACCTTGTAAAAATTGTGACTTCGTACGGTCGCTGATGACCGCGGAATTCAGCGCCCTCCAAACCAAGCATCATCATCATCCGGACTGCCTTGGAACGGTTTCAACTGCCTTACATGCACAGTTATCGTTCTCATTACAAATGAAGCTTGACATTTACTGGTGACGTTAGTGTCGGCCACTTACGTGGCCCCTGATACTTTGCAAAGGGCTTCTTTGTCTTTCTCTTCGGCGTACACGAAGTTCACAGCATCACCCACTGACAAATCTTATACTGTGGCATTCTTCCATACGGCTCACTGCTTCTTCCTATTTCTCCAATCGTTGTGTATTGGCCCTCTGTACGCTGTTCCAAATTTCCCTAATCAGTCTGGCAAATTTCTTAACAGGATCTCCAGCCTTCACTTTCAATATATCGAACGGTGATGGCATTTTACGGTCACATAAGGGGTACTTAATATGGCGATAATCCTGTATTCGTATGCTGCTCTGAGTAGTAGACGAAGACGATGCACTTCAAATAGACATCACAGTTGGTACGATGTGAGTAAAAGTAGTATCCAAGCACCATCTCGATTGTCCTATGCATTCTTTAAATTCTTCCATTGGCTTCTATACAACTTACACACTTTCTTGATGAGGCTTGTTCATTCCCTGTTCTTTTATCATTGTTTCAGGCAGGCCAAACTTCAATATCCAATTATTCACAAGTGCCACTATTGATTGCGACCATTTCTATGTATAATTAAAAATGATCTATGATTATGAGTACGTACCTAACCCCAACAGGTGTTCTATTGAATGAATGTAAAACATCAATCTCCAAACATTCGACTGAGGCTAATGGTCTCTAATAGTACTCTCGTTCAACACAAATCCGCTCTCCGTGCGCATAGAAATCAATTTACGCCTTTCTGCTTATTCCTCCACCAACACCTTCGCAGTCCTCTTCTGTTGGTAAATCTGAAAACGCCATGACCCGCTAATAAGTGATCATGAGCTGCTTGTAGCACACCATTCCTTAGCTTCGTTGGTACCACTATCCGCAGTCCCAATTTGGTTCCTCTGCATAGAAAACTGTGAATGTTAAAAATACAGCTTATGTATATTGGTAATCCCATCTTCGTGCGGCTTGCCATTCCTTATGCTAATCACCCGCAATTTGTAATACTGCTACTCTTCTACTTAATCCATCCGCATTTCCAAGCTTCTTCCTAGGTTTACGTTTAACTTCAAAATCAAATTCTCTTAGTCTTACAATCCATCGTGTCAACATACTGGTAGGATCCTTTGAATCCAACAATCAATTTAATGTCGCATGACCTGTTATTACTCTAAACGCCTTATTGTACATGTAACATTTGAAACGCGTGATTCCAAAAATAAGGCTTAACATCTCTTTCTCCATTGTGGAATAATTTCCTCATCGGAACTTAGTTGCCTTCATGCATAAGCTATCGGACGCTCTACACCTTCTACCTCTTTTCACAGCACAGAGCCAAGCCATGGTTTGAGCATTGAATGATAAAACAAATTCTCTACTAAAATCCAGATATACCATTACGCATTCGATGTTAAAGCTGCTCTCAGCTCCTTAAAAGCGTGCTGGCACTCTTCTGACCACATAAATACTGTACCCTTTTTTAACAGTTGCGTCTACTGCATGGCAATACCCGAAAATTCTTTTACGAACCAGGAACAATAGTTCACGAGTCCCAAGAACAACTGCAACTCATTCGCAGATTCTGGTACAGGAAACTTACACACCGCTCTAATTAATCTTGCGTTTGTCTTAATTCTATCTTTACGACTTAGGGATCTACCTCTTCCATCACAAAATTACACTTTTCTGTATCCAGTGTTAACTTCGCTGCTTTTAACTTTAGGAAAACTTTCCATAATCACCGCGTAGGCTTTTCCATGTCACTCCAATAGATTATTATGTCCTAGAGATACGCTAACCACTGCCGTGGTCTTAAACCTCTGAGTACTTTGTCCAGCAATCTCTGAATGCAGGTGCATTTTTTTTTTAAATCCAAATGCCACTCTTCTGAATTGGCAGTGTACCAAGGGTGCCAAAAATGCTTTTTCTGTCGACTATCTGGTGCAACCTCTATCTCGTGCTAACCACTCTTTAAATCTATTGTTGAAAAATATACTACAGGCCACAAAAATTTCTACACCACGAAGACGACGTGCTACAGACGCGAAATTTGAACGACAGGAAGAAGATACTGTGATAGGCAAATAATTAGCTTTTCAGAGCATTCACACAAGGTTGGCGCCGGTGGCGACACCTACAACGTGCCGACATGAGGAAAGATTCCAAGCGATTTTTCATACACACAGTTGACCGGCGCTGCCTGGTGAAGCGTTGTTGTGTTCCCTCGTGTAAGGAGAAGAAATGCGTACCATCACGTTTCCGACTTTGATAAAGGTCGAATTGTAGCCTATCGCGAATGCGGCTTATCGTATCGCGACATTGCTGCTCGCGTTGGTCGAGATCAAATGACTGTTAGCAGAATATGGAGCAGGTGGGTTCAGGAGGGTAATAAGGAACGCCATGTTGGATCCCAACGGTCTCGTATCAGTAGCAGTCGAGATGACAGGCATCTTATCCGCATGGCTGTAATGGATCATGCAGCCACGTCTCGATCCCTGAGTCAACAGATGGGGGCGTTTGGAAGACAACAACCATCTGCACGAACAGTTCGACGACGTTTGCAGCAGCATGGAGTATCAGCTCGGAGACCAAGGCTGCGTTTATCCTTGACGCTGCATCACAGACAGGAGCGCCTGCGATGGTGTACTCAACGACGAGCCTGGGTGTACGAATGGCAAAACGTCATTTTATTTCTAATGAATCCAGGTTCTGTTTACAGCGTCATGATGGTCGGACCAGTGTTTGGCGACATTGCGGTGAACGCACATTGCAAGTGTGTATTCGTCATCGCCATATTGGTATATCACCCAGCGTTATGGTATGGGGTGCCATTGGTTACACATCTCGGTCACCTCTTGTTTGCATTGACGGCCCTTTGAACAGTGGACGTTACATTTCAGATGTGTTACGACCTTCTTCCCTTCATTCGATCTCTGCGAAACACTACATTTCAGTAAGATAATGCACGACCGCATGTTGCAGGTCCTGCACAGGCCTTTCTGGATATAGAAAACGTTCGACTGCTGCTCTGGCCACCACATTCTTCAGATCTCTCACCAACTGGAAACGTCTGGTCAATGGTGGCCGAGCAACTGGTTCGTCACAATACGCCAATCATTACTCTTGATGAACTGTGGTATCGTGTTGAAGCTGCATAGGCAGCTGTACCTGTGCACGCCATCCAAGCTCTGTTTGACTCAATGCCCAGGCGTATGAAGGCCGTTATTACGGCCAGAGTTGGCTGTTCTGGGTACTGATTTCTCAGGATCTATGCTCCCAAATTGCGTGTAAATGTAATCACATGTCAATTATAGTATAATATATTTGTCCAATGAATACCCGTTAATCATCTGCATTTGTTCTTGGTGTAGCAATTTTAATGGCCAGTAGTGTATTTGTGCTGCCCAATGTTTTTGTGATGTTTGGCAAAGCATAGGTGTCCGTTATGGCTATTGCATCTATAATCAGTAGGAAAGCTACATTTTCGTGTTTTATCCATTGATTTTTTGGCATAACGTCTATTCCTGGCCTCCCCCCCTTCTATTACGTTCTTCATTGATGTCACCTTACAGCTGTTGACCGATAAATTCCTCCAAAATTGTCTTAAAATGTCGAGGTATTCTGTGCGGTTTGCGGTGATGATTCGTTTCCCATTGGTATGCAGTGCTGCTATTTAATATACTGAGATGGTAATGGCCTTTTTTGTAAAAATAAGTCTTTAAATCTAAAAGTAACAATCCAATCCGCCCCCTATTTCTTCTGTCATGTTGCTTCAATTTTTCTTGTAATGCAGTTTCAAGAGTGTCCGGCGGCGGTCTGCGGCTGATACCCTTATGTCTCGTTCTTCTTCCTCCAGATTATCTGGAGGAAGAATTATCTACAAAAACAGCTACCTTCTGTCCATCCTTTATGTCTTGAACGCACAAAGTACCTGTTTTAACTAAGCAGCCTGCTTGATATAGTACTCCATTGTCTTCTAACGTACTACTACACAGAAAATTCCTTCCGGGAACCGAGACTCAACACTGACCCAAAGCGATTTCCCAGTACCCTTCAGTACGCAACCGTGCGAATCAAGTTTTGGCATGGCCGTTCGCAGTTTCATCGGTTTGTCTTTCGTGACAGACTCCCCTCACGACATCGCTACACTGGCAATGACTTCACCTAACTGAAACATTTTTCCATCAGTTTCCACTCTACGTTGTCAAATTTCTAATATGGCACAATGCTAATATATGAAACCTAATCCCAATATCGCGTGTGCCAGCATTTTTATACATTGTTTATTTTTTGGACCGTATCCAGCCAAAAGTCTATGTCCACTGATCGTAATGATGTGATACACTTATGCTCCACCCCACGCCGTGGGGTACCGTGGTAGGCCGCCTGTCGTTGCACAGTCCACCCCTGCATACGATTTTGTAATATCCAATGCCACTGGGAAGGGTCTTAGGTGGACCTGGGGTTCCCGTTGGTATTTAACACCTTATTCCTCCTCAGTCCTCTACTTCAAATACCATTATTTTCTCTTACTTCACTCACACCACCCTGCGGCTGGTTATACTGCCTCCTTACGTGCTCCGTTCAACACACCTGAAACATTTTATATTAGCTGCAAACACTGTCTGTCTACCCTACATTCCAGTCGATGAATCGATTTGTTCACATGCTATAGCTAATCCCTCTGCTGTTGGCAAATCCATCGGACACGTTTTTACATTACCACATGCAAACGTCTTAAAAAGGCACTAAATGCCCTCTGCTCAGCTTCTTGAGAAATGATTCCAGTATCTGCAGCATCCTGTCCTAATTCATAGGTGCATTCAATAATATTCCTTATCCCGTCTCCAAATTGTTCCACAGCTTCTGTACTTTTGTTAGTTATTACCGCTATAGTGTGTGACACATCTTTAAATTCTTCGAAGGTTGTGGCTTCTGTACACTTTCTGTATACATTACACAGGCTGAATGAAACACTCAATAATTCCTTATCAGACCAATCCTCCATCTGAGCGAGACTTCCGACGCCTCCCACGAAGGCCAGAATATTCGCGGTTGCCTCACCAGAGAAAGGAGCAATTAAACTTTTGATTGACGAATCTATACCCCGTTCTGACGATCGCAATTCTACGAGTCTACGGAGATCTCTATTATCCGTTTGTTAATTGTGCTACCGTTTCTAATAATATGCGTGCTGCTTCCGGTTCTGACAAACCTTGTGTCTTTGCTTCTGTCGAAGATTTTTCCTTGACAACACTCATTTTCAGAACTGAAATTCACAAGGCAAGATAAAAAAATACATTAACCTAATTCTGACGTCTAATCATAAGCAATATCGGACTCCCGGCACTGACTAACCACATGTCCCCAGCGATTACATGTAAAATATTTTATTTGAACTGCTTTCGTATATGGCGTTGGTCCATCGCGTTTTGTCCATTCCAGCTGCGCTTTGCTACTGGAATGTACATCCAGGTGGGAAAAGGGATTACTTGGTATTGTATTCCGATCAGCGAAGTGTACTTCCATTATCATCTGATTTACTTATTAATTTTATTACGCCCAAAGAATGGCGTGTGACATTTCACTCACATTTTTATGTCAAAGAGGTGTCCATGGAAGGTGGAAAAATGAACTGTCACCGTTTCTGTTGCCTATTGAAGGTGATAAAAGTGGACTGCCACCTTACAGCAGATACCTGCTTCATAAGAGGTAACGTACAGTCATTACAAGAAACTGCATTTAGGTACTAAAATTGCAACACTAAAACTTATTATAACAGTCTTAGCAAGTTTTTGTTCCAGAGCGATGCATTTTCTAAATATTCCACATTACAGTATGAGATAGGGAACCATCACAAGTGGTAATTCATCAAAGACGTTTATGCCGAAGTAGGAGAACATCAATAATTTAATGTATGAAAGAATATTTCATAAGGAAAACGGAAAAATGTTGGTAGCTATTCACCCATCTGTGTCTTTCTTTCATATAGATTCATCACATAGCTAATTAATTGCCCTGCATATTTCAGTGGGCCCCCACCCACACCTCAGTGGCGCTCCATCATTGGTTACCGCTATCATCTGTGGCTTCGAGGCGGGAACGTCAATCACGAATGCTGACACGCCACCACTACTGCTGATGCTGCTGCTGCCACTTCCTCGTGCCATGCTGCCGGTCTCTAGTGGCAACCGGACTTGATACCGAGTGTGGAAACTTCTGAGCATGCGTTTCTACAACGTCTACTTTGCAAGTGATGGGAACTGAGCTTAGCTCACGCTGTTCTGCCAGTTGGATGCACTCGTCCAGCGCAGTGATACTCAATGTGTTCCCATTCTTTGCCGATATTAACGTCTAGAACATGAAAAAATTATCACCAAATCGTTTCCTGGAATAGCCTAATTTGCAAGAAATCACCCATAATTAAATGCCACTGAAGAAGTATCGTATCAGAATAGGTATATATATTTTTGCTTAGAACTCTAAAATTAGCCTAACTCACTGCGTGAATAATTTCCACCAAAAAAATCCCCATTTATGCTGCAGGTTGCATCCGTTGATCCTTTGTCGGTGCGGCCCCATTCTTTGACTCTTTGTCAACATTGGGGCCTGGGTCAGTTAGAGAGAGTGAGAGCGAGAGAGAGAGAGAGAGAGAGAGAGAGAGAGAGAGAGAGAAAGAAAGACAGACAGACAGATAGACAGAGGAAACGGTCGACATTAACTTCTCAGCTTTCATTTTTCGGTAATGAGTTGCTGCGTTTCTTTTGTTTCACTGCTTGGTACAATTTTATACTGGTTTCTAGAGATGGGAAAAGTGGAGATGAATATACCAAAATTTGAACTAGAACGAAAATTGCGTCGTCTTTGGCATCCATTAAAAACAAAAACATAAATCAAGGATCAAGCAACATTCAACATAACAGTACTATGAAGAACAATAATTAAATTTCTGATTTGCATGGACAGGAGATGCGGCCAAGCCTACACCGAAATGTTTAGTCTTTGGCACAGTGTTGAGTGTTGTGGACTAAGTTTATGGTAATTAACAAACTGAAAAGGCTTCTGGAACGAAACCACACAGTGTCTCTCAAACGTCATGACGCGATTTTCAACGTCTGTATACTTGCACTCTAGCTTGTTCTATCATGATGAAAAAAAAAACAAAAAGAAACTCTCTGATAAAGACTGTCTGACATCATTCGAACGTTCTGAGATAATTTCCGACAAGCAGAAATCCCATAACAGTTGCCAGAGATTATTTTATTGGCATGTAAAGAAGTTGTTGGTCTTATGTTGGGACCGGAGGTAGTTGAAGAGATTTCAGAAATACCTTTCAAATGATACAGTTTATTGGCGCACTATGAACATGTCAGTTGATTTTCAAAGTAATGTTGTAGAAAACTTAACAAACACGCTGTTTGCGCTACAGTTGGATGAAAGCATTGAAATTTCCCGAAAAGCTCAATTATTAACTTTTGTGAGACTTGTTTGCGGAACAGAAATAACTGAGCAGCACCCGTTTTCTCAAGAACTGGAAACAACAACCACTGGAGCTGATATATTTGCTGCTGTTGAGTTTCTTTCCAGATAGTGAGCCCAGGTGGACGGATTACATTCCTGTGTCTACTGACGGCGCTGCTGTAGTGAAAGGAAATATAAAGGGGTTTCTAATTGTTACGTAGAATAAAAATCAATTAGTAAGAACTACTCATTTCTTTTTACATATAGGGTGTAATGGTAATGACTACTGACGGAAATCGTTACCATGACATCACTGAGAAGATTTTTTTTCAATAACCTATGGTGTAAAAACTCTTTCTTTAAAATCGTGAGTGCTTGAGAAACATTGTAAAGAAATGGGCACAGATCATAAAGTGTTTAAATTCCACTGGAAAATCCGTAAGCTTTCCATAGGAAAAATAATATCAAAGTTCTGCAGCCTACCGTCAAACTACTCGCATTTTTGAAACGATTGACAATAATAAGTAGTGACGGTTAATGTCTTAAAAATTTCGCCTGGTGTGCTGAGATGGCGTCTGTTTTCGATATGATCTACAGAATTAATGTTTTGAATTCAAGTGTGCAGGGACAGTTTGAAACGATCGTATCATCACTGATGAAATGCGTGCATTTGCGAAAAAAATTGCCCTTGGATCTCGGCCACAAGAGTAACGGCCTAAATGTTTTTCCAGAAACAGTTACCCCATCAAGAGAATTCAATTGACCAGAAAGTATTAGATGAAGTAACGCATGAAAGGGCATTCACCTGAACTGTAAATGAGGATATTTGAACACTGTTCCTCGATTTCGACTACTGGCTGGGAATGGTTGATTGCAGCTGAAGAGGAAAAGATCTAATAAACATCACCGTAAAAGAGAAACTTAGCGATACATCATGATATACTACCCTGAGATAGAAATTTAAAGGAAAAAACGAATAAAACCTTAACTCTTTTACTGACATTTCCAAAGCCCTAGCCGGCCAAGGTGCTCGAGCTGTTCCAGGCCCTACAGTATGGAACCGCGCGACCGCTAAAGGTCGCAGGTTCGAATCCTGCCTCGGGCAAAATAAAAAAGAGCGTTTTTTGTGTACTTTATGTGTTGCTTTTTTACATCTAGGGGAAAAAATGACATGTAGGGGTATTGTGAGAGCTACATCAATACATCAATATAAGTTGAACTGGAGAGAAACAAGAGTAGAGTTGCATGTATGCCCGAAAAGTCATCTGACTGAAAGAAATTATATAATCATTCACGAAATGTAAACAAAAATGCATTTGAAACCCTACATTCACAGAAAAAAATTATTATGTCAAATTTTTCATCGGTGTTGGCAATCAAAGTGATTGACGATGTGTAACAATAAATAAAGGGAAGAAATTGGAAACTTCTTGCAAGTCCTCTCATATTTGCGCACCTGCTCATCTTAGCGACATCGACATGCCTCCCATTTACAATCTGTCCACTTGAAACGTACGATTTTCATCACTATGGTTCCTTGAAGCGCAACGTTAACCATAGCTGGAGATATTAGTTTATGTAGCCTGTCTTATCCGACTAGTGTAATGGTCATTCTTAGATTACTTATCTCGTCTATTGAGTCCTGTATCCGCTTACACTGTACTTCGTTTATTCACTTGATAACAACCTTCCTTCCCAACACCATTGAAAGTATTTCCATTTCTTCCTATCCTTGCTTTTCATCAATTCACCTTTTACTTAGATAAAATACTGTGTTCCGGAAACTGAATTTCATGTCATGTTAACATCTGAAGTAAGTGGACAACTTTGTTAGAAGATATCCCTTTTCGCCTGCACCAGTTAGCTACTTATATGTCTGTTTTCTTCACCCCATTGCTAGTGATTTAACTGTTTAGGCATTGTTAAACTCTAATCTTCACTTCTTCCTCTTGTTTTAAACACCCTAAGTTATTGGAATCTTATAGAGCTTCTGTAAAGTTTGGAACGTGGGAGACGAGGTACTGGCAGATGTAAAGCAGTGAGGACGGGGCGTGAGTCGTGCTTGGGTAGCTCAGAAGGTAGAGCACTTGCCCGCGAAAGGCAAATGTCCCGAGTTTGAGTCTCGGTCCGGCACACAGTTTTAATCTGCCAGGAAGTTTAATATAATATATTATTTATGGACGGAATTTTAAAGGTTTTGTTGAAACCCATTTTATTAATACTAGAAAGGTTTGGAAAGCGTTTTAAAAAAACCTGATGCATAGTCTGCAAAACTTTTGACCTGCTGTCATACTATAAGCTGACTGAAACTGATTAAGAGATATGTAAAAAGTGTCTACAAATGTTAGTGTCAAAAACCAAAAGGTACACTAACGGAAGTACTACTGCAAATAGTAGATGGCGCCTATTAAATACTCTTAACCAAACTGTATCAACAGATGACTTACGATTCATTTGGTGATGTCTTGTAGGGCACATCGGTCTAATGTGGTTGCGAACAGCACAAAATATATAAATATTATGCTATTAAATTGTTTTATTAAGCACAAGCAAACGACTCAGATATGTTATAACGTTCTGAAGAACTACTGCGATTTACGCAGAGTCCTAGACACCTCTTCTTATATTTAAACATACGTATTTTAGGTTTTGGTTAATATAGGTAATGGTCCGAAAGTGAACGAAAATGTTCAAAACTGGTCTACATTAACTCAAATATGACCTCAATGAAGATAAAGGAATAAAAAAAGTAATAAGAAATATATCTATTTATGCAAATTACCATAATCCTCCTCAAATATATGTAATGTGGTAAACGTTTTGGTACACTATTGTCTTGTGGACGTACTCTTTAACGCAAAAGTGCAGATTAATATTGATTCATAGGCTCTTATACTGGCAATAATGTATCCATTTTTCTACCTAACACTTACTTAAGAGGATCGTAGATGACCTACAGAGGAAATGTTACAAACAATATTCCTGTGGCATTATTTCAAGAGCTCTTAGAAGATCACTGAAACTTATACATGCGCCTCAGCCAGGCTCAATATTCTAATTTTTAAGAACTACGGTATATAACGTGAAGATATCAATTTTAAGACTTCGTTTCGTATTTTCCATACTTTTTATAGGTTTATTCATTACAAATGTGCAATATGGTTAGTGTTCTAAATTGACAGTGTCATAACAATGTTGTTAGCATATCGTAAATGGTTCATATGTTGTCTAGAAAACAGGTCAATTACACTAGTTAACAAATCTAAAATTTTTCTGCATCTGGTTTGTAAATGGGTGGGTGTACCTAATTTTAGGGTGCTGAATACAGTGGTAAAATCAGATTTTCTGTATGGCGTCAAATTTTCTAGATACACAGCAGAATAAAAAATGGTAATAGTGAAAACTGACACAATAAAGTCCAACAAAAATACACATCAGAACGTTCCAAATCAATACTATTTTGTATGTACACTAATGGCCATTAAAATTGCTACACTAAGAAGAAATGCAGATGATAAACGGGTATTCATTGTACAAATATATTATACTAGAACTGACATATGATTACATTTTCACGCAATTTGGGTGCATAGATACTGAGAAGTGAGTACCCAGAACAACCACCTCTAGCCATAATAACGCCCTTGATACGCCTGGGCATTGAAACAAACTGAGCTTCGATGGCGTGTACTGGTACAGCTGCCCATGCAGCTTCAACACGATACCAAAATTTATCAAGAGTAGTGACTGGCGTGTTGTGACGAGCCAGTTGTTCAGCCACCATTGACCAGACGTTTTCAGTTGGTGAGAGATCTGGAGAATGTGCTGGCCAGGGCAGCAGTCGAACATTTTCTGTATCCAGAAAGGCCTGTACAGGACCTGTAACATGCGGTCGTGCATTATCCTGCTGAAATGTAGGGTTTCGCAGGGATCGAATGGAAGGTAGAGGGATGGGTCGCAACACATCTGAAATGTAACACGCACTGTTCAAAGTGCCGTCAATGCGAACAAGAGGTGAGCGAAACGTGTAACCAATGGCACCCCATACCATCACGCCGGGTGATAGTCCAATACTGCGATGACGAATACACGCTTCCAATGTGCGTTCACCGCGATGTCACCAAACACGGATTCGACCAGCATGATGCTGTAAACAGAACCTGGATTCATCCGCAAAAATGACGTTTTGCCATTCGTGCAACCAGGTTCGTGGTTGAGTACAACATCACAGGCGCTCCTGTCTGTGATTCAGCGTCAAGGTTAATCGCAGCCATGGTCTTCGAGCTAATAGTCCGTGCTGCTGTAAATGTCGTCGAACTGTTCGTGCAGATGGTTGTTGGCTTCCAAACGTCCCCATCTGTTGACTCAGGGATCGAGACGTGGCTGCACGATCCATTACAGCCATGCGGATAAGATGCCTGTCATCTTGACTGCTAGTGATACGAGTCCGTTGGGATCCAGCACGGCGTTCCGTATTACCCTCCTGAACCAACCGATTCCATATTCTGCTAACAGTCATTGGATCTCGACCAACGCGAGCAGCAATGTCGCGATACGATAAACCGCAATCACGATAGGCTACAATCCGACCTTTATAAAAGTCGGAAAGGTGATGGTACGCATTTCACCTCCTTACACGAGGAATCACAACAGCGTTTTACCAGGCAACGCCGGTCAACTGCTGTTTGTGTATGAGAAATCGGTTGGAATCTTTCATCATGTCAGCACATTGTAGGTGTCGCCACCGGTGCGAACCTTGTGTGAATGCTCTGAAAAGCTAATCATTAGCATATCACAGCATCTTCTTCCTGTCAGTTAATTTTCGCGTCATATTCGTGCTGTAGCAATTTTAGTGGCCAGTAGCGCATATAAGGGCATGATGCCAACAAAAGGTCCATATTAGTTCAGAAGATATTTTCACCTTTAATAGTCTTTGGTTTTTGAAAAATGCGACGGCGGAGGTTTCTTTTGTTTGCCATTTCATCACTATCCCTAACAAGTCCCCAGCAATAGCAATCCATCATCGAAGGGTTTCAGTGTCCTTGGTAACGATGTTCCGTGGTAAGAATGTCTTGGTGAAAGCGTTCACCATGTTCATCGCTTAAGGCTCCCAAATTTTCTGGGAAGGAATAAAGGGGCGAATGTAAAAAGTGAATTTTAAGCTTCATTCTACACCCCATGTTCTTATTGTTGACGAACTGATCATTCACAATGCTAACATAGATAATGTCTTTTCTGTGATCCAAAAAGCCCTTCACAATTGCTTTAAAAGAAGACCAAACAGCTAATTGTATATCTGTGAGTTTGGTATCAAAGGTTCGATCTTACAACAGTTTTCTTATTTGTTGTACAACTATTATACCCTCTCTCAGCTTTGCTTCACTTAATTTGGGAAATTAATAAAAGTGATTGAAGGCCTCACCTTATTTATCCAGAGCTTTCACAACGTTCTTGATAAGGTCCAACTTTATATGAAAGGAAGGCAAAATGATTTTATCGGGCTCAGCCAATGGGATATTGTTCACATTTATATTTCCAGGAACATAGGACTTCCTTACACGCCCGTCCTTGACTGTATAGTGGTTCTTGGTGTCACTGCTGTCCCAAGGGCACAAAAGCAGAAATATTTTGCGAATCCAGCCTGTAAACCTGCAAGGAGTGCAACAACTTTTAAATCACGACAAAACTTCCATTCGTGACCCTTATATTTCATTGTCTCCAGCAGCAAAGCCATGGTTTCATAAGTTTCTTTCACGTCTACTGCGTAAACCAAAGGTACCGATGGAAATGCATTGCGATTACGCAGTTTGGTTTTAATAGAGTCAATAAACAGTCGCCACTCCTGTGGATTATGTTGTACACCTAGCTGCATCATCAGACCACTGACAGTTCTACATACATACACTGAATTCTGCGTATCGAAATATTGAGCGAAGGAACCGCCTCTTGATCTGAAACAGGAAATATTTGTTCCTGGAGGTAGAAAGATCCGTTGTTGCAGTCTCGACTCCAAGAGTTCAGCTTGCTCTTCCGAAAGTTTAAGATTGCGAACCAAATCGTTCAATTTCTTTTGATTAAAAAGCTGAGGCGAAGTGTCATGATATTGAGGGCAGTACTCTTCTGTATGTTTAATATTTTCTGATTCCCTTAATACGGTGTCTGCTTCCGTGGTTTCCAAGTAACAGGCAACCCTCTTCATGGGGCAAAGGTAAATGCGCTGAAGATACATTTGGATACATTATGTCCTGTCTAGTTTTGCTTGAACGCCCGAAATATTTGTGAGGCAGAAGTAACAATCTGAATAATGGTAATTAGGCTCACACCACATGATCGGAATAGCGATTGGCATGGCTCAGCGTTTGCCTTCCAACCACTCAGTTAAGGCTGTAGTACAGGTTACAAAGACAATATGAGGTGCAAAATTTTTATCTTGATCACCATCAGGACAATCAAAATACAATTTATATGCCTTCTTAACCAAATCAGTGATTGGTTTCCTTTGGGATTTTAGAGTGAATTTTTCACATACATAATACCGTAATAAATGTTGTTAATGGGGTTTAGACAGCAACAAGGTTTACTAGTTGCCAGTTATCTTAGTGTAAGTTTTAGACACAAAAAGTTTGCACTGTCTTTCACAGAAACACTCACTGAGGATCTCTTCCACATGACTGGATGATCTCACCAACCATTTACAGACGATTTAATGATCTTCTAGCTCTCATATGCATATCAAATGTTTTTGATTAAACGTCAAAACAGAAGAACAGCAAAAAGCGAAATACTGAATAAGAAAACTAAAAAAACTTTAAAAACTCAAAAATGATACGTGCTAGAACATTTTGAAAGGTATATTCGGATTCTACACACCAAAATACATACTAGCTGATGTATCACATCCCAGATGCAAAATGGTTGTGGACTAGTGTTATCACAAAAAAGTAGTTGTGAAGTAGGAATTCAAACGAAAAATAATAGCTGGCAACTGCCATAAAAGTTAAAATGCGCCAGTACTGATTATTACCTTCCGTAACATCCATCAGCTATTCGCTAGTTCTCCGACTCCTCAAGTACCGTTGACGTTTTCCATACATCACTTATTACATCATTTACCATAATGACTGGATCAGTTACTGAAAGAATGAGCGTCTGACATCCTTTCAAGTCAGTTTCTGAAACTAGTGAGCAAATAACATTGCGGGAATACTCCTTGAATTTTTTCCTGTCGCACATATTTTCAGCGACTACGAAGCTGCGAAATATCTATAAATTTCCTTCATTACCTCTGAAACAGCATCGGGAAAAAAAAGTGTTCCTTTTTTTTTGGCTTTCTTTCTATAGCGTACATTACGACCTACATGCCGATCAATAGAGCTATACCGCTCTTCTCTTTGTATCGTGTTATTTCAGTTTCTAATATCTTGGCCATAGATCAGGTACTATGAAGGTTGAATTATGTTCCATTATGAGAGAAGAAATAAGTTTCATTCACTACAAAACGGTATTACGGTACAAGACTATACTGAAAATAACAGTGTTTCACGCCAACATTTTCGTCAACTGAAGCAAAACGACAGCTGAAATACTGCTTTGTACACAACAGTTTTCAATATTACGTGGAACCTGAATTAAAAAGCACTTTGTGAGGGAATTAGATTTTCCACAACAAAATAACACTGTATAACATATTGATAAGAAAAATAATTGCAAGCACTAACAGGCAATGAATGTTTATGAAAAGTACTGAGTAGGTCCCAAATTTTAATTTTACAGCAAAAGAAATAGATTCTGTTACCCACAATACCGTCTACACAATCGTTAGAAAGGCACGTTTATGAATTGAGATGACCATCAGCGATTGAAGCGCAGTTGACTGGGACTGTATTTTATATTTCCACACGAGTGGTTAAGGGAATTTATCAGTATACCACGTTCTGGCAGACTGGCTACGTTACTGAAATCGGGAAACGAAAGCAGTGCTGAATAATAATATAGCTATAAAAGTGAGAGTTGTATTCTGTAATATAGCTCATTATTCCAAAAGTTTCACTTGGTTATAACTTAAAGTTGGGTTCTGGAAATGTATAGAACTCGCTGCCGTGGATGATACTGATTAAAAGTGAATTCTGGATAACAGCTGACCTAAACATTTTTGCGTTAAAAAGAAACGAACGAAATCGAATACCAACTTCTTCAACTTATTTAATATCGACGACATGCAGGAGCTATATTGTAATACAATTATTTTGCAAAAACAGAAACATTTGTTATTGGATTTAAATATCTTAAAATCGTCACAAACGTGCGTAGTATGTCAGAATTGATTTCAGAAACGTTGTATGATGAGTCTTAGAATGAAATGCTGTCAGGGGAAAAAAGAAGGAAGTCTTTTTCCTTACAGATTCTCTAGGAAACATGTCATGAAGCATGGCGCAATGCTGCGGTCATATGTATGAAAGAGTTCATACTTTTAGTGTTTTTACGTTAATTTTAAAAGCCACCCCTGGTAATGAAGGGCCTGTTTTAATGGCGAGCTTTGTGCGTACATGGCGACTCGTTAACCCACAAGCAATAAATGTCTTTGAAACAAATACAGATGACCAGTTTTTTATTAGCCATTCACAGCGAGATAACATGGTACATGAAATACGCACCGCTAACGGTTGTGTTTACGTTATAAATAACATGTACCAGCTTGTCCCAATGTTTACAGATATTTTTACATTTTCAGATCTATTACACCACGATGGCTGGTTATAAGCGGAAATCAGAAAATCAAGACGAAGTCTGTTAGATAATATTTTGCAAAAATCACAACAGTAACTTTCTTCACAATCGAGAAATATTATTTACAGTTTAAGAATAAATATAACAAAACAGGAAGAGAATATAGTTTTGTGAAACAGTTGTTAGGTTTTGCTACTAGACTTCCTTCAGCACTCGCAGATTCTGAATTACAATGCATACCTCCACTTCTCAAAACACGATACTTGGTTAACAAACAAAGTTATCGATTTTCAAAAGTATTCGTTCGATATACTATTTGTGGCACATTGTCTCATCTGAGAAACTGTGTATCTTACAACTTACCATAACTCTGTCTTACAAGGAAATGCTCACCAGCAATGGTATTACATTACAGTAGATGCACTATTCGTTCAAAAAATCCTTACCTGATAGATCCCTTTGCCTGTGTACCACACTAGAAAAACAAAAATATGTAGTATGTGTTTGCAAAAGATCTGATGAGTTAATGTTCCTTTCACATATCCTACATGAAATGGTTCGAAGCCACGTGGGATCAAACTATAATGTTAAATTTACTTTCATTTCTGTGTGACAGACACTGAAATCAAATAAAAAGATCTGCCATCACCCCGGTTCCCAGAACTCCTAAAGATAGTCGTTGACTGTTGGTATCGTATCACAGACACAGTCCCTTTGACTGTTCACTAAACCCACCCAAAGGTGTAAACAACCATGCTTGAGCAGCGCCTATTAGATGGGGGGGGGGGGGGGGGGGTCCGACAGCCGATCCGTTCCAGTCATTCCAGCAGCAGGTACACGGCTCTTGTTGTCTGTAGTTCAACGATGGCTAGACTGTCAATACCGGGGTTCGATTGCGTCCGCATTGTTGCCTTATGAAAAGAAGGGCTCTCAACGAGGGAAGTGTCCAGGCGTCTCGCAGTGAACCAAAACGATGTTGTTCGGACAAGGAGGAGATACACAGAGACAGGAACTGTCGATGACATGCCTCGCACAGGCCGCCCAAGGGATACTACTGCAGTGGATGACCGCTACCTACGGATTATGTCTCGGAGGAACCCTGACAGCAATGCCACCAAGTTGAATAATACTTTTCGTGTAGCCACAGGACGTTGTGTTACGACTCGAACTGTGCGCAATAGGCTGCATGATGGGCAACTTCACTCCCGACGTCCATGGCTGTGTCCTTTTTTGCAACTACAACACCATGCAGCGCGGTACAGATGGGCCCAATAACATGTTGAATAGACCGCTCAGGACTGACGTCACGTTTCCTTCACCGACGAGTCTCTCAATTGCCTTCAACCAGACAATCGTCGGAGACGTGTTTGGAGGCAACCCGGTCAGGCTGAACGCCTTAGATACACAGTCCAGCGAGTGCAGCAAGGTGGAGGTTCCCTGCTGTTTTGGGGTAGCATTATGTGCGCCGATGTATGCCGCTGGTGTCATGGAAGGCGCCGTAAAGGGTGCACGATACGTGAATGCCATTCTCCGACTGATAGTGCAACAATATCGTCAGTATATTGACGAGGCATTTGTCTACATGGACGACAATTCGCGCCCTCATCGTACACATTTTGTGAATGACTTCCTTCAGGATAACGACATCGCCCGACTAGATTGGCCAGCATGACCTCCAGACATGAGCCCTATCGAACGTGCCTGGGACAGATTGGAAAGGGCCGTTAATGGATGACGTGACCCACCAACCACTGTGAGGGATCGACGCCAAATCGCCATTGAGTAGTGGGACAATCTGGACCAACAGGGTCTTGATGAACTTGTGGATAGTATGCCACGACGAATATAGGCATGCATCAATTAAAGTTTGGGAATCGTATAGAGCCCAGGATATAACCAATAACGGCGACAAACAAGCGTCGTCGGACTCAGGATGGCGAGGGTGAGAATTTTGTTGTGCCTTCTGCCACAGCCTCCTCCGCTTCGATTGTCTCTCCAGCTCCTCTCGATGCTACGATACCTCCGTGGTACGGTGAGTGGTGAAGAAGCTGTCTCCCCCATCCCTCATGTTCGCACCTTCTGAGCTGCCGTTACAGTCTACGACCATGCAATGTCCTCCTGCTCCTTCGTCTTCAGCCACTGACGGTTTCTTGCATTTTCCGACTACAGTATCTCTCGAGGAGTATAAATTTAGGGACCTAGTATCACCTGTTGCATTGCCAGTTCCACAGACTGTTTCGGACACAGTGACTGGAACTGCATTACATGACCATAGTTCTGAGGGGCAGGAAGCTGTGCCTATGACCCTTCCCACACCACCGTCTGCAGAGGCCGCCATCTCACGTAGCCGACAGAGACAGCGTATACAACCTGACCGTGCGGTGGCACGTAAGAAATGGAACAAAAAAGATTGCGCTGACAGGGGTTGTGGTCCCCCGATGTCTGATTCCTCTACGGATTCCTCAGTGAACCTTGGCTCTCAGCTATCTACCTAATTCTACTCGCACGTTCCGTACATCTCTGCATAGCTGCGATCAAAGACTTAGCCTAAACTTTCCTTTCTTGAACGTTAATCAGAATTACGATTGGCTTCGCTGCGTCAGATAATTTATGATTCAAGTGCGAATACAGTCTTCTTGCTAGAGCTGCATTTCTCCTTACCTGGTTTTCGTGTTTAATGTAGCACCCGAATATTCTACGGGGACTGCCTTACTATTTCGCGAATGCATTCCTATTGCTGACAGGGGCATAGGTTGTCAACATTTTAATCTTACCTGGGTCTTTTATATGCTCCTTCTGGCACTGGTCGCGCAGTGGAACGTTCGCGTTTTTATAAAGAGGGTATTGTTGATCTGTTGCATAAGAATCCTCCGGGTATTTTGTTGGGTGATGAATTTAACTGTGTATGCGTCCTGCAGATCAATCTCCAAATTTTAAAATCTGTCTTGAATTACATGAATTGGTCCAGTCCTTGCGGCTGCAAGATGTCTGGGTGTGTAAACACCCGACATTAGTAAAAATTTACTCACTTTACTGCGGCTTCCAGTGGCCGGTTAGATAGAGGTCAATTATCAGACTGCCTGCGCGACTGCATTCTTAATGTTGATGTCATCCCAGCGTGCTTTACGGATCACTGTGCTGTGACTACAACCCTCAATCTAGAACGGCAACCAGCCAAATTGTTTGCTGTCTGTGGATGTTAAACGTCGCTCACCTAGCTGACCCCTTTCTCGATGACGTGATGCGAGCCGCGTGGGAGCGTCCTCTACGGTTCACAGGGAAGTATCCTTCCATCCTTGACTGATCGACACAGTTGGCAACTTTGAGACTTTCGGAGAAACGAATTTTACTATTCCATCCTGCGTGAAATTTATGACGCTGGGGATCACGCCCCTCTGTGAATAGCGGATGTTAGGCGTGTAAAGGTAAAATTGTTGACCTTAAAAAGAATACAAATGGGTTGAAAATGTGGTCCAAGCAACGATCATTGGTGACGTAAGAACTGAATTCCTTATATCGTTTGCTTCGGCATCAGAACCGTCGCCGACTCGCTTGTATTCATTCTCTCACGACATATAATGGACGTAACGTATCGGAGCTAGCTGATATAGTGCGTGTCTTATACCAATATTACGTAGATATCTACGACATCGATGAGTCCAACGCAACACCTAACGAGCCATTAGTCAGCACCTTGGATACGAAAATTACACCTGAACACAATGAAGCGCTCTTAGCTGCAGTTCAGCCTGAGGACGTTTACAAACGTATTGTGAGATCGCCATATCAAAAATCTCCGGGTCTGGATGGACATCCCAAGGAATTTCACGTGCGCTTTTGGCAGCTGTTGCGTGCTATCTTTACGTCCATTTTGAATGAAGTGTTACAGGGTAGAGTAATTTCAAAGTTAGAAAAATTATGTTAATCCCGAAACGCACTGGACCGGCTTCCCCTGATAGCTTTCACCCAATTATTTTGTTAAATTTTGATTACAAGACTGTGGCGAGGGCAGTTAATAGTAGGATGTCGGCTCTGATGGGATGACTGTTGACAAACATCAAAACTGCGTACCTGGTCGTACCATTCTTACTCCTATAGTCGAGTATCGTGACGTGGTTTCGGTTGCTTCTGTGACGTATGTCCTTGTGCCCTTGCTTTCCTAGGCATTTCATCATGTTAATCATGCTTCGGATTCTGGGGGGAATTGCTTTTACTACTGACACATGGAGAGTGCTCTCAAATCTGTTTACTGGTATTTCAGCATCGGCAGTTGTTAGTGGCCAAAAGTCGCCCCCCGATAGCCGTCGGGAAGTGCCTAAAGGAAGCATCCTAGCAATGACATTTTTTGTGTTGTCTCTGGAGCCCCTACTTCGGATGATAGCATTGCAGCTGAAAGGTTGGATATTTTCCGGAGGGACTATAGGTGTTCATGCATATGCGGATGATTTGATGGTTCTGTTCCGCAATTCTGCGGAGATATCTCGACTGAAGTCTGTAATCGATGATTGTACGTCTACACATCTACATCTACATGGATAATCTGCAAATCACATTCAAGTGCCGGACAGAGGGTTCATCGAACCATCTTCATAATTCAATATTATTCCAGTCTCGTATAACGCGCGGAAAGAATAAAAACCTACCGTACGAGCTCCGTTTTCCCTTATTTTATCGTGGTGATCGTTCGTCCTTATGTAGGTCGGTGTCAACAAAATATTTTCGCATTCGGAGGAGAAAGTTGATGATTGGAATTTCGTGAGAAGATTCCGTCTCAATGAAAAACGCCTTTCTTTATTGATTTCCAGCCCAAATCCTGTATCATTTCTGTGACACTCTCTCCCATATTTCTCGGTAGTACAAAACGTGCTGCCTATCTTTGCGCTTCTTCGATGTACTCTGTCAGTCCTATCTGGTAAGGATCCAACACCGTGCTGCAGTATTCTAAAAGAGGACGGACAAGCGTAGTGTAGACAGTCTCCTTAGTACGACTGTAACACTTTCAGTGTCCTGCCAATGAAGCGCGGTCTTTGGTTAGCCTCCCCCACAACATTTTCTATGTGCTCCTTCCAATTTCAGTTGTTCACAATTGTAATACCTAAGAATTTAGTTGAATTTGTGGCTTTTAGATTAGACTGATTTATTGTGTAACCGTAGTTTAACGAGTTCCTTTTATCACTCATGAGGATGACCGCACACTTTTCGTTATTTAGGGTCAGCTGCCACTTTTCACACCATTCATATGTCTTTTACAAATCGTTTTGCAGTTTGTTTTGATCTTGTAATGACTTTGTTAGTCGATAAACGTCAGCGTCATCTGCAAACAACCGAAGACAGCTGCTCAAATTGTTTCCAAAATCGTTGATATAGGTAAGGAACAGCAAAGGGTTACCTTGGGGGTCGACAGAAATCAATTCTGTTGTACTCGATGATTTTCCGTCAATTGCTACGAACTGTGACCTTTCCGACAAGAAATCACAAATCCAGTCACATAACTGAGACGATATTCCATAAGCACGCAATTTCACTACGAGCCGCTTGTGTGGTACAATGTCAAAAGTCTTCTGGAAATCCAGAAATACGGAATCGATCTGAAATCCCTTGTCAATAGCACTCAACACTTCATGTGAATAAAGAGCCAGTTGTGTTTCACAGGAACGATGTTTTCTAAACCAATGTTGACTGTGTGTCAATAGACCGTTTTCTTCCAGGTAATTCATAATGTTTAAACACAATATACCTTCTATAATCCTGCTGCATCTCGACGTTAACGATATGGGCCTGTAATTTAGTGGATTAGTCCTACTACCTTTCTTGAATATTGGTGTGACCTAAGCAACTTTCTAGTCTTTGGGTTTGTAGCTTTCGTTGAGCGAACGGTTCTATATGATTGTTAAGTATGGATACTAATGCTTCAGCTTACTCTGAAAGGAAACAAATTTTATTAAGTGATTTAAGTTGCTACACTACTCCGAAGATATTTACTTCCACGTTACCCATGTTGGCAGCTGTTCTCGATTCGAATTCTGGAATATTTACTTCGTCTTCTTTTGTAAAGGCATTTCGGAAGGCTGTGTTCAGTAACTCTGCTTTGGTAGCACTGTCTTCGGTAGTATTTCCATTGCTATCGCGCAGACAAGGCATTGATTGTTTCTTGCCTCTAACATACTTCACACACGACCAGAATCTCTTTGGATTTTCTGCCAGGTTTCGAGACAAAGTTTCGTTGTGGAAACTGTTATAGGCATCTCGCATTGAAGTCCGCTCTAAATTTCGAGCTTCTGTAAAAAATCGCCATCTTGGGGATTTTGCGTCAGTTAAAATTTGGCATGTTTATTTCGTTGTTTCTGTAATAGTGTTGTAACCCGTTCTGTGTCCCAAGGAGGATCAGCTCTGTTTTTTGTTAATTTGTTTGGTATAAATCTCTCAATTGCTGCCGATACTATTTCTTTGAATTTAAGCCACATCCGGTCTACATTTATATTATAAATTTGGAATGACTGGAGATTGTCTCTCAGGAAGGCGTCAAGTGAATTTTTTCTGCTTTGTTGAATAGGTATATTTTTTCGCTTATTTTTCGAGGATTTGAGGATTACAATATACAATGTCGCTACTAGAACCCTGTGTTCACTAATCCCTGAATCGGTTTTGATGCTCGTTATTAACTCAGAATTATTTGTTGCTAAGTGGTCAAGTGTGTATTCACAACCGTGTACTATTCGCGTGGGCTCATGAACTGACTTCTCGAAATAATTTTCAGAGAATGCGGTTAACACAATTTCGGATGATATTTTATGCGTATCTCCGGAATTAAACATGTATTTTCTCCAAGAAATCTAGGGTAAATTGAAGTCAGCACCAACTATAATCGTATGAGTCGGGTACGTGTTTGAAATCAAACTCAAGTTTTCTTTGAACCTTTCAGCAACTGTATCATGTGAATTGGGAGGTCGGTAAAAATATACTATTATTATTTTATTCCGGTTGCCAAAACTGACCTCTGCCCATGCTAACTCACAGGAAGTATCTACTTAAATTTCGCGACAAGATAAACTACTTCTCACAGCAACAAACACGCCGCCGCCTACAGTGTTTAGCCTATCCTTTCGGAACACCGTTAGGTTATTCGAAAATTTCGGCTGAGCTTATATCCGGCTTTAGCCAGCTTTTAGTGCCTATATCGATTTGAGCATCAGTGCTTTCTATTAGCGCTTGGAGCCCTGGTGCTTCCAACACAGCTACGACAATTTACAACTGTTATACCAATGGTTCCTGTATCTACGTTCTTCCTGTGTTCAGCCTGCACTCTTTGTGACTGAAGCCCTTCTTGTGTTTTCCCGAGACCCTCTAACCTAATAAACCGCCCAGTCCACGCCACACAGCCTCTGCTACCTGTGTAGCCGCCTCCTGACCTTTTCAGCGGAACCCGAAACGCAACCACCCTTTGGCGCAAGTCGAGGAACCTGCATCCTACACGGTCGCAGAACCGTCTGAGGCTCTGATTCAGACCCTCCACTCGGCTCTGTACCAGAGGTCCGCAATCGGTCCTGTCGACTATGCTGCAAATGGTCAGCTCTGCTTTCATCTTGCAAGCAAGTCTGGCAGCCTTTACCACTTCTGTTAGCCGCTCGAATACAGAGAGAATCTCTTCTGATCCAAAGTGACACATCATTGGTACCGACATGAGCAACCACCTGCAGTTGGCTGCACCCTTTGCTCTTCATGGCATCCGGGAGGACCCTTTCCACATCTGGAATGACTCCAACTGGTATGTACACGGAGTGCACATTGGTTTTATTACCCTCTCCTCGGGTCATGACCATATCAGATGGACAGTAGACGACAGGAAAACAGTAGCCTGGTCAGATGAATCCCGATTCCAGTGTGTAAGTGTTGATGGTATGCTTCCAACGCGGCGGAGACTCCACAAAATAATGGGCCCAAATTATCAACAAGGCAGTACGCAAGGTGATGCCGTGCTGTTAGCAAAGCTACTCGTATTGGTCATCTGCTCCCATAGCCCATTAACGCCAGATTTCGCCCCACTGTCCTAACGGATACGTTCATCATGCATCCCACATTATTTTTTGCGGATATTTCACGCAGTGTTGCTTATCTAGTAACACTGACAACTCTACGCAAACGCTGCTGGTCTCGATAGTTTAGTGAAGAGCTCCGACCACTGCGTTATCGGTGGTGAGAGGTAATGCATAAAATATGGTACTCTCTGCACTGTCTTGACCCTGTGGATCTCGGAATATTGAATTCCGTAACAATATCCGAAATCGAACTCCCATACGTCTAGCTCCAACTAGCAGTCTGTTGAATCCTGTCATGCAACCATAATCATTCTGACCTCTTTTCACATTAATCACCTGAATTCAGATGACAGCGCCGTCAATGCACTGGTGTACTGCAAACTACCACCATCTGCATATGTGCACATCTCAATGCCATGACCTTTGTCATCTCATTGTATAATTTGTTGAGTGAAGATGGAGGCATCAGACTCCTTTTGGAACAGAATGTAGATGTACTTTATCTACAATTGTTCTCCGCAAGCCACTTTACAAAGTATGGCAGGAGAATTACCAGTGTCACATCTCCCTTTCTTGTACCAGTCTCTAATAGTTCGCAGGAAGTACAATTGTCGGTAAGCCTTCACTTGAGCTCTAATCTCTCTAAATATATCACCTGGTCCCTTTCCCAAGACATACGTGGCAGGAAGAAATAAATTGGTTGACACTTCTAGGAACGTAAGATCTCGGAACAGTACACGACTCATGTTTCAGAACGCCTCGCCTGCTGCGTCTGACACTGCAATTAGATGAGCATGCCGGCGACACTTACTTGCTTACTAAATGAACCAGTAACGAAAGGCACTGATCCTTTTTGAATCTTCAATATTTTATCTCTCAGTCCTAGGTAGTACGGATCCTACTATGACAAACAACATTCAAGTACTGGTCGGAAAAGAGTTTTGTACCCTACCTCTTTTGCGGGTGTACTACACTTCCTACGAATTCTCTCAGCCTATCATGTACCTTTCCAGCGATTAATTTTATGATTTCGTTCCTAGTTAAATAACTCAGGACGCATTGTCCAAGATATTTAACAGAAGTGTTTGCTTGCTGTGACTGTTCTGCAACCGTGCAGTCATACGAAAACAGAGTATTCTACCAATTTACGCGCAATACGTTCTATCTGCTTATGCTGACAGTCAACTGACAATCCCCGCACGAGACGTCGATCGTCTGAAACTCTTCCTGCTTTCACTACAATTTCCCAGCGATGTCACTTCTCTGTACAAGAGCACCGTCCACGATAGCCTGTTTACCATTAGGTATATATATTAGTATATTTTTAAAATCACTGATCCTATAACATTCCCCTTGGGTTGTGTGCCCGAAGTTACTTTTTCTTCTAAAGATTTCTCTCCGTTGACGGCGGAGGAGTTCACAGAGGTTCAGAGCATTCTCTTGCCCTTGGCGTGGGCAATGGTTCAGATGGCTCTAAGCACTATGGGACTTAACATATGAGGTAATCAGTCCCCTAGACTTACAACTACGTAAACCAAACTAATCTAAGTGCATCACACACAACCATGCCCGAGGCAGGATTCGAACCTGCGACCGTAGCAGCAGCACGGTTCCAGACTGAAACTCCTAGAACCGCTCGGCCACAGCGGCCGGCTTCATTAAAGACACATAATGTATATGCTCAGGGCATGTGGCCTGTAATTGAAAAAAAAGTCATGAGTTTCACTCCTTGTTAAAAAAATCCGAAATAATCTCCCATTAAGATCTCCGGGAAGAGACTTCCAAAGGGGAGGTCACCATGAGAGAATGATTAAACATCCAACGAAAGGATAACGTTCTATTAGTCGGGGTGTGGAATGTCAGAAGCTTGAAAAATGAAACGAAGGAACTCAGTCTAGATACAGTGGGGATAAGTGAAACGAAACTCAAAAATGAGAATGAGTATAGAGCAATACCAATAGCAGCAGATAATGGTATAACGCGAGTACGATTTGTTATGAATAGGAAGGTAGGGCAGAGATTGAGATATTGTCAACAGCTCAGTGACAGAGAAGTTATCGGTATCGACGGCAAACCAACACTGACAACGATAGTTCAGGTACACATGCCGACGTCGCAAGCAGAATATGAAGAGACAGAGGAAGTATATGAGGATATTCAAAGCAATCGAGTACTTAAAGGTAGATGAAAATCTAATAGTCATGAGGGACGGGAATGCGGTTGTAACGTGAAGGAAGTGGTAGTGGTGGTGGTGGGTATATTGGGATCGGCGTATGACACCAAAGTCTTGCGGGCTTTCAAAAAAACCATTAAATTAATGGTGGCCCTCAATTACGTACCCTCATATTCAGAGTTGAAATATTAAAAGTTTTTCCTGGTTTCGTTGTCTAGGGGCTGGGATACGTAGTTGCCGCATTACAAGACAAATACTGCTGAGTATACAGTATACAATATGAATATACACATAATTCGAATGGTCGAAGGTTTTTACCACTCTGCAATTGCGAATTTTGAATGTAAGATAGAAATTTATAAATTAAAGATCCCAATTGAGTAAAATCTGCCGGTATTATTTTTAATGACTTTAAATGATGAGTACGATAGCAGAAGTACCTTTAAAAATGCCGTTTATTACCGCAAAACACTTACTAGTGTCGATGGTCAAGCAATTAAATAATATGTAAGTGAATAATTGGGAAACAATAGATTCCTACTTCACGTAATTAGTTATGAGCAACAACATAGCTCGCGAGATTTACACTTCTAAACGCATGCTACATCTTCACTTCAGAAGGCACAGCAAAAGGCGGTGCCTCGAAATATTTATATCCCCCACGACCACGCGCAACCTGCTCAACATTCTACACGTACACTACCGGCCATTAAAATTTTTACACCAAGATGAAATGCAGATGATAAACAGGTATTCATTGGACAAATATATTATACAAGAACTGACATGTGATTACATTTTCATTCAATTTGGGTGCATAGATCCTGAGAAATCAGTACCCAGAACAACCACCTCTGGCCGTAATAAAGGCCTGGGTATTGAGTCAAACAGAGCTTGGATGGCGTGTACAGGTACTGCTGCCCATGCAGCTTCAACACGATACCACAGTTCATCAAGAGTAGTGATTGGTGTATTGTGACAAGCCAGTTGCTCGGCCAACATTAACCAGACGTTTTCAATTGGTGAGAGATCTGGAGAATGTGCTGGCCAGGGCAGCGGTCGAACATTTTCTGTATCCAGAAAGTCCCGTACAGGACCTGCGGTCGTGCATTGTCCTGCTGAAATGTAGGGTTTCGCAGGGATCGAATGAAGGGTAGAGCCTGTGATGTTACAAAATAAAAGTGATGTTGTTATTCAATGGAAAGTTGGAAATTGAGATTTAGCTTACTGTTTTATCAATCACAATTGGCGTAAGAATCATGGATTGACCATTGTCATAAAATATTGCATTATGAGATGAGAATAGTTTTTACTTGCAGTTTCGCGTGTCTTGAGGCAGTCACAACTAGCGTGCTATTGATTAAGAAATTGCGTTATCGTCGTTCTAATTACTTCATGATCGTAGATACGATCATACACGGTTGTGAAGTTATTGTTATGACAAAACAATTTCCTAAGGGACCAGAAAGTTCTTAAGGGCGCAAATACAACTGTAACATCACACAAAAGGGAAATTCAATATTAAAGCTGATTCAAGATGATGATAAAACAGTTTTCTTTTTATCAATGTAACACGCACATTGGACTGCTGATCTTGGTGTCTGTAATCTCAGCAAAACGCATAATTAAAATGAAAATAGTACTGAGGAGATGACAGAAATGAGCACTGCTAAATGACTCAGTATCTCCAGAACAAATATTTGATATAACTAAAACATATATCGTACCTTAAGCTTAGTACTACAATGACGGTAGATTTTTATGTCCGTATCACGTCCATTGAGCGCTCTTTTATATAGCCATTGTCCTCTTGAGTCGCTCGTGCGTCGTCACGATAAGTTATAACAGTTCTTTACACTTCACTCAAACTTAGACATAACACATTTTTATACATTTAGTAAAAATTAGATCAGACTGCCACAAATCTGCGTCCGTCTTACTTGAGAAAAACAGTACAAGTCTTTAGCGCTCAAGGCTTCATTTGTTCTCCAGCGAACAAAATAGTGAAGGATAGGATATCTATCCGTATTTTTCTGTTTATATTGCCACCCAAAGACGACGAATTACATTATTTAGAAAATTCCACCGTCGCTATGCGACGCCTCATTATACATTAATCATTATTTATAAACAAGTATTTGCCTTCTGGCTGAAAGTATTAACTACTCGTATTTGCTGTTTTAATGAAGTCAAAAATAGCGAATATCACAAGCCACCGGTCTTAATACATTTAAAATGTAACGTCCACTGTTCAAAGTGGCGTCAATGCTAACAAGAGGTGACCGAGACGTGTGACCAATGACACCCCATACACCGGGTGATACGCCAGTATGGCGGTGACGAATACACCCTTCCAGTGTGCGTTCACCGCGATGTTCCCAAACACCGATGCGACCATCATGATGCTGAAAACAGAACCCGGATTCATCCGGAAAAATGACGTTTTGCCATTCGTGCATCCAGGTTCGTTGTTCAGTACACCATCACAGGCGCTCCTGTCTGTGATGCAGCGTCAATGGTAACCGCAGCCAGGGTCTCAGAGCTGATAGTGCATGCTGCTGGAAACGTCGTCGAACTGTTCGTGCAGATGGTTGTTGTCTCGAGCAACGCGAGCAGCAATGTCGCGATACGATAAACCGCAATCGCGATAGGCTACAATCCGACCTTTATCAAAGTCGGAAACGTGATGGTACGCATTTCTCCTTCTTACACGAGGCATCACAACAACGTTTCACCAGGCAACGCCGATCAACTGCTTCTTGGGTATGAGAAATCGGTTGGAAACTTTCCTCATGTCAGAAGGTTGTAGGTGTCGCCACCGGCGCCAACCTTGTGTGAATGCTCTGAAAAGGTAATCATTTGCATATCACAGCATCTTCTTCCTGTCGGTTCAATTTCGCGCTTGTAGCGCATCATCTTCGTGGTGTAGCAATTTTAACGGCCAGTAGTGTATTTTCTGCGACCATCCGTCGCAACCTCCCGTCCAGCACTCCCCACTGCCCTCTGCTACCCGATACTCCCGCCCCTGCCCCCTCCCCCACTTCCATGCAGTCTCTCCATTGACTTTGGTAGTCGCCTACCGTAGTAACGAGAGCTGTGATTGGCAGAAACGCTCCCGCCATGTCTCCAAGCCTATTCACACTCACAGACATATTTAAGCACATGCGAAATACTAGGTTTACATTTAAACAACTTGAAATTAAATAAATATTCCTACGGGTGGACCATAAACACGCTCTAACACACATTATTAAATGCATAAACAAGTTAAGGAATAGAAACAACAGTAATCCAGTAGCTTAATGTATCAGTGCTTTATAAAACACAGTAAATATTTGACTAATTTCTTCATGAATAGTGTATATTGGTTATGAACAAGGACATAGAGGAATAAATGTATTTATAAGCATTCCACTACCGATTTTCGTGTAACTGTGGAGTACTTATGGCCTGACGTGATTAACAGGAATTGGGCACTTTGACCTCCAATAACTCATGTACTATTCAAGTTACATGCATGTACTACATTCCAATTTGGGCTTACACTAATAGCTTTCTAAGTACACGTCTATCGACAAAATCGGATGAACCGTTTCGATTTTGAAAACACGTTGCTGATTGTTACTTGTGTAATTTTAAGTCAGACACTAAACTTAAAACTAATAAAGAGGTGGAAAATCTGATTACACCATCAGAATCGTCGTGCAGATAATGGTAACGTACATGTTTCTTTTTAAGATATCATGTTTCCTCTGGCTATTATTAATTTCTATGTGATCTGTGAAATGTCTGCCATTATGGTTTCACAAAGTCCGCCATCTTTAGCACTCCCGGCATACAAATCTCCTTCATCGACACAAAGCACAGTCCTCGACCCAGCGTCAATATGGAATTCCCAGCCTCACGGCTGGCCTGGGCCACGAACTGGTGCTACCCCTCTTGCTCTGGCTAACGTTCGGCACGGGGTGCTTACTGAGGAGTCCTGGATTACCGAGCAGCCCGTGCTACCACTGCAACTTCCAACTTAGAATATTTTCAGGGCGCCACAACTCGCCCGTTACCTCACATTCTTCAGCGCCCATGCGAAAACAGTTTGAGATAGAAAAGGACACTAAGGAGTATAAAACAGCATGGAAAGTAAAAGGAACAAAATGTGGAAAGCTATGTGTGTAACGACATGGAAGCACGAAACGAAGTATCATGCCAATATTAAAACATTAAAAGGAAGAGAGTGGTAGAAGTTAAAACAATATAGCAAATGATTGTTGGTGGCTGACCGTAGGAAAATAAAAGAAGGTGCCAGCCATTCTGCAACACACTACAACGTTCAGCCTGAAGGCTTAGGCCGGATTCCCGACACATCATAAAGCCATTAAAAGTATAGTCACACTCGTCTCATCACCAGCTAAAGTAGAAGGCAGATCCACACCGATATTTTCTTCAACTCTTGCATCGTGGTATAAAATGCACTCTGTTAAAATATGGCGTACTGAGATTTGCACACCACAAGCATCACAAAACGGTAGATCCTCTCGCCGTAGTAAGAAGCCATGCGTTAGAGGGCAGTGCCGAATTCGAAGACGTGTGAAGTTCACTTCATTCGGCCTGCGCAACTGGCAGGAGGAACATCATGGCCGGATCGTTGACCATAGCTTACTTTCTGATACCGCCACCTATTACTCATTCCACAACCACATGATCTTCCTATGTAGTGGAGAAACGACAGCCTGCAGGGGAATATGACACTATGCCACATCCTAGACACTGCAGCCTGATTGGCCTATCCCATTTCCCCGTATTTCTACATATCCTGGTACCTAGCAGAATGACGCCTGCTTTCTCTACCGTTGAGCAAGTACAGTTGGTAACTAATCAGCTGACCAACTTCTCAGCTGAATACAGATTCTGTTACAATTGTAAGGCACTCAGGGAATCGGAGCAGATAATAAACCTTTGCCCTGAGTACGTCGGATCTGTTCTAGTGCCTTCAGGATCCCGTGGAGCTCCGCTGAGACAACGGTATACTTATCACGAAGATGAATGCTGGTGACATAGTTAAGGAACATTACAAAGCAGCAGAGGGAATTCCTTTGCTTGGGTGCAACAGTGTACACTACTGTGAAACCGTGACGCATATCTAAAATTTTAAAAAACAGAGATTGAAATGTAAGATCTGATGCACCATCTTTCTTAGAATTGGTCAAGTCTAAAACATGCCTGGTCCTCTGGAGGAGCCATGGTGGAAATCTGCTCCAATCGCGATGTAACACATTTAGACCGGCCACGCCCATCTCTGAAAGACGCCTGCGCGAATCCCATAGAGCCTCGTTGCCTGTTGCCAGTTACTATTGGACGCCGACCAACGGTATGGTACGTCTACCGTACTGCAGCCGTTGCCTGATGTGAAGTGGCGGTTCACAGGCCTCTGCACAGAGGGTCGGTACGGTTCTTGTTCTGACCGCCTCAGTGGCCAACCGAATCTTTTCATGGTGCACCGTGTCCAACATCTTTAAGTAAGAGGGTTTTGCAGGCACATACGCCGTACGCCCGTATTCTGGCCGGGATCGCACGAATGCTGCGTAAAACCGGAGCAGAAAAGTCCCGTTTACTCCCCATGTACTGAGATAAGATATTTTAAAATACTTGGAGCCTTAAGGGACCGTTTTTTCAGGTCCTTAGGATGTGACAACTAAGTAAGTTTGTAGCAAAATATGAGACCCTGAAACATCAGAGTGTCTTTAAAATTAAGGACAGTATCTCTCATTCTCAACTCAGGGAAGCTTAAAATGGAACGAGAATGAGTAAAAAGAACGCACTCAGACTTCTCGGTTGAAAACTTAAAACCATTCTTCTTCGCCCATTCCTTCAAAAGAGAGGGAGTAGAAGAAAGGGCTTCGGCAGAGTATGGGATTAGCAGCAAAAATGAGAGAGGATTAAGACTCAGCTCTGCTGTACATTTCAGGTGGTAATAGCGAAAGCCCTGTTCAAGAATCACTTGGAATAGGTCGGGAGGTATTAGAAGAATTCAGCTAGGTAACATCGTGGATTACGTCTTTCGACTATAAGGCGTAGCCACGGTCAGATACTGACTCGAATCACAATTTAGTAATGATGAAGGTTAGGCTGAAGTTTAAGAGAGTAGTCGAGAAGAATCAATGCTTAAAGAAGTGGGGTACGAAAATACTAAGAAATAAATATATAAGCTTGAAATTTTTTGAGGCTATAGATACTGTAACTTTAAAACGTTTGTGTAAGGAAGGTAACAAAAGAAATACTTTAGTTGAACAATGAAAGAAGGAAGTACAAAATGTTCAGAAAAAAAACGAAAGAAATACTTCAGTTGAACAACGAAAGAAGGAAGTACAAAATCTTCAGAAAAGTTCAGGAATACATAAATGAAAGTCAGGAAAGAAACAGGAAGTGCCGTGAAGCTAAGGCCAAATGGCTACATGAAAAATGTGAAGGAATCGAAAAAGAAATGATTTTCGGAAGGACTAACTCAGCATACAGGACAGTAAAACCAATCTTCGGTTAAAACCAAGGACGGTAACATTAAGAGTGCAACGGGGATTTTACTGTAGAGGAGAGAGCGGACAGGTGGAAAGAGTACATTAAATGCCTCTGTGACGAGGAAGACTTGTCTGATGACGAAACAAAAGAAGAAACATGAGACGGAAGAGACAGAGCATCCAATATTAGAAACCGAATGTAAAAGTGCTTTGGACGACTTAAGATCAAATAAGGCAGGAGGCATAGAAACACTCCATCAGAATTTCTAAAATCATTGGGGGAAGTGCGAACAAGTCACGTTCGTGTGTAGAATTTATAAGACTGGCTACATACCGTCAGGCTTTCGGAAAAATCATCATCCACGCAATTCTGTAGATAGCAAAAGCCGACAAGTGCGAGAATAATAACACAATCAGCTTAACAAGAAGCGGACAAGATGCAGACAAGAATATATACAAAATAATGGAAAAGAAAATTGAGAATTTGTTAGATGACGATCAGTTTGGCTCCAGGAAGGCAGTTCTGACTTTGCTGTTGATGATGGATGCGACACTGAAGAAAAATAAAGACACGTTCTTAGGATTTGTCAACCTAGAAAAAGCTTTCTACAGTATTAAATAGTGCAAGATGTTCCAAATTATAGGAAAAATAGGGTAAAGTTACAGGGGAAAGCCGGACAATATACACTCCTGGAAATTGAAATAAGAACACCGTGAATTCATTGTCCCAGGAAGGGGAAACTTTATTGACACATTCCTGGGGTCAGATACATCACATGATCACACTGACAGAACCACAGGCACATAGACACAGGCAACACAGCATGCACAATGTTGGCACTAGTACAGTGTATATCCACCTTTCGCAGCAATGCAGGCTGCTATTCTCCCATGGAGACGATCGTAGAGATGCTGGATGTAGTCCTGTGGAACGGCTTGCCATGCCATTTCCACCTGGCGCCTCAGTATGACCAGCGTTCGTGCTGGACGTGCAGACCGCGTGAGACGACGCTTCATCCTGTCCCAAACATGCTCAATGGGGGACAGATCCGGAGATCTTGCTGGCCAGGGTAGTTGACTTACACCTTCTAGAGCACGTTGGGCGGCAAGGGATACATGCGGACGTGCATTGTCCTGTTGGAACAGCAAGTTCCCTTGCCGGTCTAGGAATGGTAGAACGATGGGTTCGATGATGGTTTGGATGTACCGTGCACTATTCAGTGTCCCCTCGACGATCACCAGTGGTGTACGGCCAGTGTAGGAGATCGCTCCCCACACCATGATGCCGGGTGTTGGCCCTGTGTGCCTCGGTCGTATGCAGTCCTGATTGTGGCGCTCACCTGCACGGCGCCAAACACGCGTACGACCATCATTGGCACCAAGGCAGAAGCGACTCTCATCGCTGAAGACGACACGTCTCCATTCATCCCTCCATTCACGCCTGTCGCGACACCACTGGAGGCGGGCTGCACGATGTTGGGGCGTGAGCGGAACACGGCCTAACGGTGTGCGGGACCGTAGCCCAGCTTCATGGAGACGGTTGCGAATGGTCCTCGCCGATACCCCAGGAGCAACAGCGTCCCTAATTTGCTGGGAAGTGGCGGTGCGGTCCCCTACGGCACTGCGTAGGATCCTACGGTCTTGGCGTGCATCCGTGCGTCGCTGCGGTCCGGTCCCAGGTCGACGGGCACGTGCACCTTCCGCCGACCACTGGCGACAACATCGATGTACTGTGGAGACCTCACGCCCCACGTGTTGAGCCATTCGGCGGTACGTCCACCCGGGCCTCCCGCATGCCCACTATACGCCCTCGCTCAAAGTCCGTCAACTGCACATACGGTTCACGTCCACGCTGTCGCGGCATGCTACCAGTGTTAAAGACTGCGATGGAGCTCCGTACGCCATGGCAAACTGGCTGACACTGACGGCGGCGGTGCACAAATGCTGCGCAGCTAGCGCCATTCGACGGCCAACACCGCGGTTCCTGGTGTGTCCGCTGTGCCGTGCGTGTGATCATTGCTTGTACAGCCCTCTCGCAGTGTCCGGAGCAAGTATGGTGGTTCTGACACACCAATGTCAATGTGTTCTTTTTTCCATTTCCAGGACTGTACAATGGGCCCAAGAACCCACATGGAACAACAAGACTGGAAGACAAAAAAGGAAGTAGTTGTGTACATAGTTCCGCGTAGTCAGCACGTACGCAACTTTCCCACTAGAGCGCGCCCTGCTAAGCACTACAGCGCAGGCGCAGCGCTCATCCGTCTCCGCTCTACGAGATGTCGCTGCCATAAAGAGGGACCAAATTCTGCTTCCGCCGATCCGCGTATTAATATGTAACGCAGCCAATGAGATTGCTGCTAACGCAGAACCTTTTCTCCTCGCGGAACACACTCGCGTAGTGATACCTGAACGCGCGAGGTATTATAACGAGTGTACAGACCTCCTATCGGTCAGTCTACATTTGTCTGCACCAGTCTGCAACAGTCTGCATTAGTCTGTACCAGTCTGCATTAGTCTGTACCAGTCTATAGTCAAGTTTCAGTCTGCACCTAATAAGATTACCCTATTACTGTACATAGCCATGAAGATAAATGAATAGACGCTTTGTCAAATATCAGAGATATGTGAGAATAAGATTAACGTACCAAACCAAAGGAACTTCAGATTGTCAATTGTAAACAGCATCCAGAATCAAGTTATGTAATGTCTATGATTTTTATTATTTTAATAAATGTGTGTGAAAATTAATCAAGTTCTGTTTAAAGTTGGTCACCGTCAATCTGCTACTCTAAGCGTGCAAGTGGCATTTCTATCGTCTGACCTAACGGCAGAAGATAAACACGTCACGATAAGACCACGAGACATATTGCTGACACTCGCCTACTTCGTTAGAGCGACAAGTCAAATAATTTGATGGTGTGTGTACCGAAGGTCTTACAGTACGCTCACCACAGAAGTGCTCGGATTAAAAAGTGTTTACGGCCGGGACATAGTCTTTCGCGTCTACTGTACAGTCTGTTCACCGAAGAACCAATTAGAGAAAGAAAAGAAAGAATCATGAGGGGGCTTAAAATTCAGGGTGGAAGAATATGAAGATATAAGATTCGATTGCTGATGACATTCCTGTCAGCTGTGAAAGTGAAGAACAGTTATGGGATGTGTTGAACGGAATGAACGGTCTAATGAGTATAAATTGTGGATTTAGGGTAAATCGAAGAAAGACGAACGCGATGAGAACAACGAGAAATTTAACATTAGATTTGGTGATCGCGAATTAGATGAAGTTTTGTTGTAGCGGTCTTCAGTCCAAAGACGAGTTTGATGCAGCTCTCCATGTTACCCTATCCTGTGCAAGCCTCGTCATCTCCGAGTAACTACAGCAACCTACATCGTTCTGAATCTATTTACTGTATTCATCTCCTGGTCTCCCCCCTCCGCGCTTCCCTCCAGTACTAAATTGGTGATTCTTTGACGCCTCAGAATGTGCCCTAGCAAGCGATCCCTTCTTTTAGTCAAGTTTCAAATCATATTTCTCTTCTCTCAATTCTATTCAGTACCTCCTCATTAGTTACATGGTCTACCCATATAATCTTGAGCATTTTTCTGTAGCACCACATCTCAAAAACTTGTATTCTCTTTCTGTCTAAACTGTTTATTGTCCATATATCACTTCCATACTTGGCTATATTCCATACAAATATTTTCAGAAAGGACTTCCTGACAGTTAAATCTATTCTGGATGTTAACAAATTTCTCTTCTTCAGAAATGCTTTTCTTGCCATTGCCAGTCTACTTTTTATATCCTCCCTACTTTGACCATCAACAGTTATTTTGCTTCTCAAATAGCAAAACTATTCTACTACCTTAAGTGTCTCATTTTCTAATCTAATTCCCTCAGCATCACCGGATTTATTTCGACTGCATTCCATTTTCCTCGCATTGTTTTTGTTGGTATTCGTCTTATACCCTCCTTTTAAGACACTTTCCATTCCTTTCAACTGTTCTTCCGAGTCCTTTGCTGTCCCTGACAGAATTACAATTCATCAGCAAACCTCAAAGTTTTTGTTTCTTCTCCCTGGACTTTAATTCCTACTCCAAACATTTCTTCTGTTTCCTTTACTGCTTGCTCAATATACAGATAGAGTAACATCTGGGATATGCTACAACCTTGTCTCACTCCCTTCTCGACCACTGCTTCCCTTTCCTGTGTTAGTTGTGGACATTGTGTATAACTTACACTAATGCGTTCACTACGCTGTTCGTAGTAGCTTACCCGTGTACATATTTTGTTATTCATTAGTAAACCTACTTCTGCATTGCCCCTATTTGATTTTGTACTTATAACTTTGTATTCACCTGACCAGAAGTCCTGTTACTCATGCCACTGAGCTTCACAATTTCCCTTTATATCTAGCTTTAACCTATCCATTTCATTTTTAAATTTTCTAAAATACCTGCCCGATTAAGAGATCTGAGATTTGACACAGGAGTGTGAAGAACGCCAGTATTGCTTCCCCTGATAACGACGTCTTATTCAGTAGTCCCCGCCCGGAGATCCGAAAAGACCTGTGGAATATTTTACCCAAGAGGATGCCATCATCATTTAAGCATGCAGTAGAGATGCTTGCCATCGGGAAAAATTACGGCTGTAGTTCCCCTTGCAATCAGCCGTTTGCAGTACCAGCACAGCAAGGCTGTTTTGGGTGATGTTACAAGGCCAGATCAGTAAATCATCCAGACCGTTGCCCCTGCAACTACTAAAATGATCAGTCAATCATCCAGACTGTTGCTCCTGAAATTACTACAAAGGCTGCTGCCCCTCTTCAGGGAGAACACGACTCTCTGACCTTTCAACAGCTACCCCTCCATTGTGGTTGCGTCTACGGTATGGCTACCTGTATCGCTGAGGCACGCAAGACTCCCCACTAACGGCAAGGTCCGTGGTTAAAGGGTGTAGATGAAGTTAAGGCAGCAAAATAAGCCATGACGGACGGAGTAAGGAGGACATTAAAAGCAGACTACAACTGACAAAAAGGGCATTCCTGCCAAGAGAATTCTGCTAGTATGAAACGTAAGTTCTAATGTGAGGAAGAAATTTCTGTGAATGTACGTTGCATTGTAGTGAAACGTGAACTATGGGGAAAACTGGAACAAGAGAAAATCTAAGGCTTTGAGCCGTGGTCCTACAGAAGAATATTGAAAATTAGGTGGACCGGTAAGAAAAGGAATGCGGAGGTTCTCTGCAGAATCGGTAAGGAAAGAAATGTATGGAAAACACTAAAGAGCAGAAGAGGCAGGCTGATAGGACATCTGTTAAGACATGAGGGAATTTTTGGTACTAGAGGGAGCTGTATATCGAATAAGCTGTAGAGGAAGACAGAGTTTGGAATACACCCAGCAAGTGATTGATGATGTATATTTCATTTGCACCTCAGAACTGAAAAGATTGGCATAGGAAAAGAGCTGTTGACGGGGTGCACCAAACCAGTCTGAAGACTGATGGGAGAAAAAAAAGAATGATCGAGTATGTTGCTTTACTTAATACCCTTGTCCACATTTCCCAGCGTCTCCATTGCACCCCCATATATTTCTGTGTTTCTTGCAAGTCACTTATCCCTCAATACTTCATCTGTTAAATAATTATCCCACCATACCACCTGTATACGATTTGTACTGCATACCGAATCTCTTCTTCTGCAAGTTAGTGTCTGCTCAATTTCAATTTCGTAGTATTCGTTTATTTTTAAATAAAGGTAAAGCTTTCCTCAACTCGAAATTTTGTTTTAAGGCCTCAGTACTGCACTAGGAATGGTCATAATGGATGTGGTATGCCCTCGTCTGTCTCTGACCTTTGACGTTACTTACGTAATCATTTACTGAGATACCTATGATTCAGTACTACGGCCAACTAACAACGGTGCAACTTGGCATTTCTCACAAAATGTATAATTTAATAACATTTTTCTGAATGTGTTACTTATCATTAAGTTCTATAAAATAAATCCAGTTTGTGTTTCTGCCGCATAGACCCTTCATCAGGGCAACCTGTCACGTTGTATTACTGCAATTGTGACGTTATATGGGCTCTTTTCGGTCTTACATTTCAGGGTCATTGTGGCATTCGACGTGTTCATTCGATGACGAAATATAGAGGCTACAACACTAATATTGTGTTTCTTGATACTTTTCTGCATATTCACCTACAGTTGTACACATATCTACGTTTTTGTAGTTTCTAACACACACTTCAACAAAACATGACGTTTCAGTTTCTCAGAATGGGCATACGATCACTGAAATTGAACAGTTCAAATTTCTAGGTGTTCGGATAGGTAGTAGACTGTAGTGGAAAGCCCACATTCAGGATCTGAGTCAGATACTTAATGCTGCCATTTTTACTATTCCAACGGTATCTAAAGTAAGTGATAGTTCGACACAAAAACTAGTCTACGTTGTTTATTTTCATTCGCTTATTGCGTGTGGTATTATGTTTACGGGTAACTATTCCCATTCTCAAGGATATTTTTGGCTCAGAAATGGGTGGTTCGGGCAATAAGTGGTGTAATTTCGCGAACCTTTTGTCGACCCCTGTTCAATAGTCTGGGTATTCTGAAATTGGCCTCTCAGCATATATATTCTTTAAGTCGCTTCTTGTTAACAGTATCACTTCATTCTCAAGAATTAGCAGCTGTCACTCATTTAATAATAGCCACTAGTCCAGTCTACGTTTTGATCACCCTTCCTTCACTCTTGTGCAGGAAGATGTGTAGTATATTGCTGCATCAGTTTTCAATAACCTACCACAAGAATTCAAAAATCTTAGCGGTAGTCCATGTGCTTTCAAATCGAAACTGAGGAGTTTCCTCATGGATCACTCCTTCTTTTCTGTCGTGGATTTTCTTGAAAAATTAAGCTGATTCCTGTGCTATATAGTTGACTGCGTTTACATAAACGTTTGGCTTGTCTTTCTTTGGGTTCATGAACATTTTATTTTGTGTGCTATTACTTTTATGTTGTAATTTCTTGTTCTGACATGTTCAATGACTGTGGTTATTTGCGCCTCAATTTGGTCCTACGGAACTGGACGTGTAGAATCAAATAAAATAAATCAATACTCCCCAAGACACATTATCGTGTGTGGTGTGGGGTATTTTGTCTCCTCCCTTTCGTGTTCCAGAGGCGAACGATGTGTGAGACGAACGATTTTCATATTATTAGCAACGGCACCAAAGTCACTCCTATTATCACGTTTACAATGTGTCACTTGCTACAAGCTAGAGCATATTTCTGGGAAGATTTTTGAATGTAATCAAACGTTTTTCTTCTGTGACCCTCTGTATTTAACACTGGGACAGGCTCCGAGAATTTTTTTTTTTTTTTACTTGCCCGCTATAATCTTGTAAGTCGGTACTCATCTGTTGTCGTTTGACAGTTTTCTAAATGGAAAATCATTTTTCCACAAAGTAATACAAGAGATCATCCTCATTTGTTGCTTTCACTAAAAATCGATGGAGAAGAATTTTCTCTGTTAGTGGCAGAATTAAGTCTTCCTTTCTTAATGGTTAAACTTGGGAAAACTATATTAATTCATAAATACGTAGCACTAGTTTTAGAACTCATTTTATCATTCTGAAATACAGGATACATTCTTATTGCTTCTCACCGCCGCATGTTGTTAGCGGTGCATACTTAATGCGAACATATTGTGAGGACAAATCAATAATTACTAATTACCGGTAATAGAAAGGAATTTAATTTTGTATTCAGGTAAGACTCCATCTGCACTTTCAGCAATCGTGGTTTGCGTTACTCGGTAAACGGAGAGAAGGAGCAAGGCTTCTGCAGCGGCCGGTTGCGTTATGGTGCAGATGCGGCACTCACTAGTCACGTTGCATTACGAGTAGCAGCGAGTGGTCGTTGTGACTCCACTCAGACTCTGTGGTGCACGTCCTAATAGCGCGCTAAGGCTTAATTAAGGCTGCACACCCAACGGCCCAAGTTTCCCTACTCCACTATTCTGTATGTGAGGAGCACCGTTTCTAGCCTTTCTAGGGAAATGCGTTAATTATCTGCACTTCCTCTCTGGAGTTTTAATTTCTGGATAACTGCTTTCGGACCTTGTGACCACCATCACATTAGAGCGTTGGTAACCATCTTTTACAGTAAATTGGCCGCTTTACCTCGTAACATGGAATGTAGAAGAGGAGGACACCAATGGATGTAAAAGGATTGATTATGGTAACGCATAAATTCCTCTTCATGGACGCTTCAAGATAACAAAGTAGGGGTTTTCGGCATATGATAGTACGCAGAGGTACAACTAACTTTGCTCTGTTGCTTGTAGTGTTAATTCTTGCATCGAATGAGATCGAAATCAACTGAGACAGAAATCTGTACGTTTTGTTTTTTAATGGATCCATATCCTGATTTAACGGCATTCAAAAGCTATAGAAAAGACCAGTAAAATTAGGGGACACTTGTTGATGTTCACGTCCCTCCTGTCCAAGACACCTTAATAGAATCTTTTGAGTGTCTTCACTGAAGCTTACCCTGACTTAAGAGTATGGGTGGTCACACTGTAATTAACGATTTATTTGAAATACGAGAGCGATTCAGTTTGTATATTCCGTTAATTTATAAAAGAAAACTTCAGTACATATACAGAAGTCTTGGTATTTTCCTACACCGACAAAAGAGGTGCACCATCCTAAGGATTGGGGTAATGGAATGGAACTTCAAGGGCAGATAGGCTAAGTAAATTAAATGATTAGAATATCGAGACGAGTTCAGTTTACATATAAGTTGACAGTACGACTCCACTTACTGGAATGACACCTGGCCTGGCATGGTTACACGCGTTAATTTGGTTGAGAAAGGTGTTGCCTATGTGTCCCCTCCTGAGGAAAACCAGTTCTTGCAATGGGACAGAGTTTACGTTTGAGCTGTTCCCACACATGTTCTCCTGTGAACATGTCACGGTATGTTGCTGGTGACAGGCATATCTCAACATGAGAGGCGTTTCGTAGAGAAAAGTAAACGTGTGGAGGAACACTCTCCTGTTGAAAAATGGCACCATGACCCTGTAGCATGAGAAGTAACACAAGAAGACGCAGAATGTCCGTGACATATCAACGTGTTGCCTGATTCTCTCAGTCACTACTAGCCTTGATCTGAAGTCATACCCGATGGATCACCACACTATGACGTCAGGAGTAATACTTCTGCGCCCCTCCTTTCCAGAATACTGGAAGAGCGGGATTTCTCCCCAGGTCGCCGACACACCCGCCAGAGATTGTCATCTGGGGTAGAGTGAGCAACTGCATCCAATACAGCACCCGTGGTGTAGGAGTAGCGTCTTCGGTCCCGCGTTCGAAACCCACCACCGCTTAAATTCTGATTAATAACCGGCATCGGCGGCCGAAGGCTTCCGACATAAGAGGTCATCCTCATTCTGCCAGCGATCTTATCGAACAGGGTGGAAGAGCAGTTACAGGTTCAGGGTATTCTGTTTTCTGTGGGGTGGGAAACTGCCTCTAACGTGGAAGAATCAGCAATGATCTACGGCACGAGGATGCAGAAGGCAACGGAAACCACTACGTTAAAGACACATAACACGTATCCACAGGACATATGATCTCTAACTGAAAAAGTGTCGTGATGATGTTTCCATTGGCCAAAGATTTCGGAATAACCCTCCATTCGGATCTCCAGAAGGAGACTGCCAAAGGAGAAGTGATCTTGAGAAAAATATTGAATAATCAATGGAACGATAACAGTCTGCGTGTGGGGGTTAGTGAAGTGAAATAGAAAGAAGAAAAGTCATTTGTGGTCACATGAGTACAGGGTAATATCAACAGCAGAAGCAAATGGTAGAACGGGAGTAGAATTCGTCATGAATAGGTACGCAGGACAGAGAGAGCGTTATTGTAAACTTTTCAGTGATAGGGTTGTTCTTATCAGAATCGAGAGCAAAGCAACATCGACAACGATATTTCAGGTATATACACCGACGCCACATGCTGAAGGTGATTAGACAGAAAGTGTCTGAGAATACTGAAAGGGTAATGCAGTCAGTACGTAAGCGACATGAAAATCTAATAGTCAATGCCAATAAAATGCACCGACAACTGTGTAACTTAAGCTATAATTTTATTTTATTGTGAAGGCTACCAGTTTCGGCATTTCATTATGCCGTCTTCAGGCCTCATACGCCTCTATCCAAATAAACGAACATGTCGTACAGAGCCACAAATCTCTGGTTATGAGTAAATTAAGTCGTTGCACTGACGATTCATTAGAAGACGTGATAACAAATTGCAGTCACGTCTTCGAATGAAGCAATAGAGATTTATGGCTTGTAACGCGTCATCTTATATTATTATGTTTAGCTACTGTTACTGTTAGAAGAATCATTATTTAGTCGGTTGACAAAATTTTGAAATAAAAGTTATTGTGGACGTCGGGTAATAAATATTTCGCGTGAAGCGCTATTCCGACACAGGCAGAGATCAATTGTGGAAACTAAGCCACTGAATATTACAAATAATGTTATTAAAGAATGCGGCCGACTGACTACATCAAATAAGAGGACACGTACATTCGCGAATGAGTGGTCAAAAAAAAAAAGCGTTAATGCTGTGAGTCTTAAATATAGTTACGCTTGTACAAATTCAAATGTATGAGAACATTTGAACGGGATAGAGGCACGTACATTTTGAGTGCAATCATCCCCCGTGGCCTGGATAAAAAGAATTACAGTTAAATGCATTCATTCATTTCAGAACGTAAATGCGTGAACTTCGAAATTAAATGAAAAGAAAGACTGCAGGTTCTGAATGTCGCGGCAAATATATTGAAATTGACGGTAGTGGCCACGAAAGAAAAAAGATGATCACATTCACATACCTCTATTGTTGAGCAGCGTCGCCGTAAATATCGTTGCCTCCATCTAAATTCTCTGCATAAAATTAAAATAATAGTAATAATTTTCCAGTATTTCAGGAGCTGGGACCCATGGTATCACAAAATACGAAATCGCTCTGCTTCAAAATCACTTTCATTTTTTAACGCAATTTTATCAGTAAGAAATGGCGCAACACGTCTTAACACTAGGGCAGGATAAAAGCGAAAGGTAAATTATTCTAAAACTAATAAACGAAGAGCGTAAAGCTTCTTTTCTTCAGCAGATGCTTTACGTATTAATCTCTGGTAGTTGAACTGGTGTCTATATATTCATAAAAAAATTATATAACTCCTTAACAGGCTCTATACTACATGTTTGTTTATTTGGATAGAGGCATATGGAGCCTGAAGATGGCACAATGAAATGCTGAAACTGGTAGCCTTCATAATAAAATTAAATAACATCTTAGTTACACGGCTGTTGGAGAGTTCCATTGATATCGACAAATACTTGACCAGCAATGTCCCCTGTCCATGATGGACCAACAGAGATTGAAAATCTAATCGCAATGGAGGCTTGGGATACAGTTTCAGGGAAAGGAGCAGAACAAAAGATTATAGCAGAATATGGGCTTGCGACATGGAATGAGAGAGCGGAGAGACTAATTGAGTTGTGTAATAAATTTCAGCTAATAACAGGGAATACTCTGTTCAAGAATCCTTAGAGGAGGAGATTTACTTGGCAAAGGCCGTGTGATACGGGAATATTTCGGTTAGGTTGCATCATGGTCAGACTAGATCCCGAAATCAGATACTGGATTGTAAGGCGTACCCAGGAGCAGATGTAGACTCAGATCACAATGTAGTAATGATAAGAGAAAGCTGTAGCTTAAGAGACTAGTCAGGAAGAATGAATACACAAAGAAGTGGGATACGGAAGTACTAAAGAATAGGAGATACACTTGAAGTTCTCTAAGGCTTAAGATACAGCAATAAGAAAAAGCTCAGTAGGCATTAGCAGAATGGATAACTCTAAAAAAGACAATCACAGAATTTGGGAAGGACAACATAGGTCCAAGAAGATAACTGCGAAGAAACCATGGATAGCAGAAGAAATAGTGCAGCTGATCGATGAAAGAAGGAAGTACAAATATGTTCAGGGACATTCACGAATACAGAAATACAAGTCGCTGATGAATAAAATGAATAGGAAGTGCAGTGAAGCTAAGACGAAATGGCTGCATGAAAAATGTGAAGAAGTCGAAAAGAAATGATGTTGCAAGAGCTGAATCAGAATATAGGGAAGGCATTGCAACCTATGGCGAAATTATATGCACGGGTAGTACGATTAAGAGTGCAACGGGAATTCCACTGTTAAATGCAGAGGAGAGAGTGGGTAGATGTTCCTCCTACTGCTGCAACGTCGTGGGCTGACGCTTGCGCGTAGTGGAACAATCGTCGATGGTGTGGCGAGAAGGTTCATCGTTGACGGCCCAGGCATTTGTTCCTGTCGTAAAACACATGTTTCAGTGTTTGAAGCGGGCTCATGCTATCAGCACCCAGAAGACACGTGAAAGTGTTCAAGGTAAGTCTCCAGTGCTTATATTCGTCTCCATTCCCTCTCTGTGGTGAAATGTCTTGTTGATATCCGAGTCAACAGAGGATATAAACGTTCGTTACTGCTCATTACTGGCACACGTTTGCCACGAGAACACACGGAATTAACGGGTTTCAAACTCTCACAAAATGTTCGTAGCACATTTACAGTTATTATATCACATATGCAGTTCTGGAAAAATATTGATTTACATTGCGTCATATACACAGTTTTTACGTTTCATCATTGTTACGGTAAGAGTATTTACATTTTAAAATATATTTATACGCCGGGTTCGCGCATTTCTTACTCCGTACGTATAAATTTTCGTATTGCATTTACCTTTCTTTACATAAATATTATACAAAACTTTACATAAACAATGTATAGAAATTATACATACAAGACAGTTAATATTACGTCCATTACTAGAGGCTTTATGTCAGTTAACAAATTTCAGTTTTTACAGTATCATTTGTATCGTATTTTTCTCTCAGCCGTTACCCTTTTGAATGTTCATTTGTGAACTGTCTGTATTCCTAGTGTCATCTTACTTTGACATTTAACAGGTTGTCGTATTTTCAATCTCATTGTGCATAATGACACGAGGTGCATAAGTTTTGTGTTCAGACATTGCATTTTACACGAGTGTCCGTCATGACTGATGTGGCGGAAGAACGGCCTCATAACATGAAATCGCGATAAACCTACATAATTACTCTCAGCTACGCCTATGGCTAGTTTACGAGGATGTGTCTAGCGGTCTACAGGAACTGCTATGGGCAGAAAGAAGAATCCAGTTTTTACTCTACTACAGCAATCCTTCGTTCATCACGAGAGAACTACTGAGTGCATTATTTTGTGATCATCTACTCTAGTTAATTCACTTACTTCGTGTTTACTAGCTACTGCTGATAGTATTGTATTACACAAGAATCATCATCGACTGTAAATAGTGTACTTCAATATCGGCAACTTACATTTCATTTTACTACAGGATGTCATTCCTGTGTATTCTATTGTGTATGAATATGTATCTACGAGAACTGTGCCACTGAACAAGTGTAAAACAATTTTGAGGCAACTTGTGTTCCTGTGCAACTGTACTGCAGTAACTCTTGCTTGGCGCTACTCTCAGTCACAGCGACTTGTAAAGCTTGGTCTGACCCCTTTTTATTCGGTAGCACAAGGCCTAAGTTCATTATTTTTTTTACTTCTCACATACTAGCTTTCTCATACACGCATTCAAACCATCACACTCACACAAAGAAAAGTGTTGTCTTAGGCGGTCACCATCCTGTCTCTCGTATTATATTCAAGTATTCAAGGCTTAATTTATATTCCTTCAGTCCTCATGTAGATATCCCGTTTGACTAGCGTGTAAATAGCCACATCTATAAATGTAAATAACGGGCTCCTGTAAAGTTTGGAAGGTAGGAGACGAGGTAATGGCAGAAGTAAAGCTGTGAGTACCGGTCGTGAGTCGTGCTTCGGTAGCTCAGATGGTAGAGCACTTGCCCGCGAAAGGCAAAGGTCCCGAGTTCGAGTCTCGGTCGGGCACAAAGTTTTAATCTGCCAGGAAGTTTCATATCAGCGCACACTCCGCTGCAGAGTGAAAATCTCATTCTGGAAACGTGTACATAGTTTCATAGTGTGTAGCTATTTTCTTTAGATAGTACTTACTTTGTCACTAACTATGAAGTTAGTTTCTGGGACAAAAGTTGAATGGGACAACGGCGGCCATAATATCACGTTGGTTTTTTGTCGCTAGGTGGGCTCGCTTCAGAGATATGAAGGTAAACTGTTTTTCTTTTTTTTGTGGGATGATATAGTTTGGTACTTACTTTCTGATAGTGCTATTGAGTCGAATCCAATTAGGTGTAACAGTAAGGTCATTGAAAGTCGACTAAGGTCACAAAAGTGGCATGTACGTTCATTTACATAAAGTGCTCGAAGTTATGACCATTGGTATCAATGCAGTGCTGCAATTCTTATCACAGATCGAGTTGTATTCGTTATCTCATCGGCACTTATCGAAGCACATGCTCTGACGATTCTCTCTCGCATATCATCAGGCGTAGTTGGAACGTATTTATAAACAATATCTTTTACGAATCCCCACAAGAAAAAATCCAGTGGCGTCAAGCCTGGCCAACGAGACGGCCACGACACATCTCCTCCACGTCCAATCCAGCGATTTGTGAATTGTCTCTGCTAGTCATTTCTAGCCATCAGCGAAAAATGTGCCGGACACCCATCGTGTTGATACCACATTCTGTGCCTTGTTCCTAAATGTATTTCTTGAAATGACAGAATGTGCTGTACTTCCTAACATGAAGATTTACTTCGATGAAATATGGGCCTACAATTCTGTCCTCCACAATCCCATAACATACATTCACCGACCACGATTTTTGGCATGCAACTTGCCGCAGCCAACATTGATTTTCAGTTGCCCAATAATGCATGTTATGCAAATTAACATTTCCATGGTTCGTGAATGTAGCCTCATCAGTAAATAAAATCAGATTAATAAATGTGTCATCCCTCTGAATCTGAAGCTGAGCCCATCGGCAGAATTCAGTGCGACGCATGCGATCTGTACCAGTTTATTATTGGTGGAGACTGATATGGGATGATACTTATGGCGATGCAGAATACGAACAACACTACCCTTGATTATGTTTAATCCTTTGCACGTCATGTCATTTCCTTCCTCTTTGCGATAACATAGTATGCCATTCATAAAACAGAGATAGACAACAATAACTATAATAGAAAATTTACAAAATTATATAATTATTTTAAATTATTACAACCGTGCTAACTCTCCCGATAGCGACGTCCGTCATAGGTCGCTAGATATATTGGTTGGGGAGAGAGATATATGCAGGAATTTTAAGGAAGGCGTATAAAAAATTGTCTGCCCAGAAACACCCGCAGGCATAGATGTTTTAGAAAACATCTATAAATGTTAATCCTGTATTTTAGTGTGCGGCTTGGTAATTTACCTTTTCTCCCAATGATGTACAGCAGCTGAGTTTTAAAATGCAATTCCTCGTCGCATCGGGAGAATAAAAGCAGGACGTAGCTCGGTAGTAGAATGAAAAACTTGAGATTGCCGCGTATTAGAACATTTACGTAACACAATACTGAGACAATTCCATTACGTACGTCTTTGTCCCACCAGCTCAAAAGACCGACACAATTGATATTTTTATTCTTCTATTTTCCGTCAGCGGAGAGTATAATTATACATCCCTGCGATATCTTTGCCGTATGGAGACGGCGCGAATACTTATTTGCATGAACAGGTCATTAAAAGAAACTACACAAATTCTACTACATAGGCAGCAAAATAACCAACGAGGGACAGAGCGAAGAGGGCATCAAAAGCAGACTAGCGTTGGCAAAACAGACATTGCTTGCCAAGAGAAGTCGACTAGTATGAAACATAGGCGTTAATTTGAAGAAAAAATTTCTGATAGTGTACGCTTCGAGTACAGCATTGTATGGTTGTGAAACATGGACTGTGGGAAAACCGGAACAGAAGAAAATCGAAGAATTTAGGATGTGGTGCCACAGACGAATGTTGAAAATTGGGTGGACTGGTGAGGTAAGGAATGAGGAGGTTCTGCACAGAGTCGGACAGGAAAGGAATATGTGGAAAACACTGACAAGCAGAAACTACGGGATGATAGGACACGAGCAAGTACTACTCTGAGACGAAGAGGTTGGCACAGGAGAGGAATTCGTGGTGGGCCGCATCAAACCAGTCAGAAAAATGATGACTCAAAAAAAAATCCATAGACTTACACATAATCAATCTTTCCACGCGCCATTCACGAATGGAAAATGAATGGGGGAAGCAGTCACCGGTAGCAGAAGTACTTTCCGCCACGCATCGTCAGGCAGCTCTACAGAATGTTGATGGTTTTGATATAAATACAGTACTAGGATTCATCGCTGAATGCAATGCGACACCATTCATCGGCAGTCAGTCCTTCCCAGTCACGGCATCACTCCAAAGGGAACAGTTTTGTTGTGGTGGTAATGGCAGCCTATGCGTGGAATGGTAATTCGCTATTCCGGCTGCTGTTTGCCTCTGTTCAGTGGGGTTGTATGACAGACTGTAGCAGGGAGTCAATTACTTGATCTTCGATCTCAGGTGCAGATGTGAGGAGGTAACGAATGGCTTATAGCACAATGCGGTGATCATTTCTTTGGTGGTATCATAATACCATGCAGCCATCACCGGGCGACTGTCACATGCGAATACCCCACAAATTTGGGTATTGGACGTTTCTATGGAGATCCACAATGAAGAATTTTGCAAACTCTGTTAGTAGATGATAATGCCTCTGGATTACGGGGTCCCGCGTTCGATTCCTGGTCGTGTCAGGGATTTTCTTCGTCCGGGTGCTGTGTGTTTGTGCTGTCCTCATCATCTTATCATCATTCTGGAAGTGCCAAGACGTGAAATGGAAAGATTTGGAACTTGTACGGGCGCTGATGACCACGATGTTGAGGGGCCTACACACCAATATCATCATCATCTTCATCGTAGTAGCTGATAACGCAGTTTCTAACGAGTACATTGCATGATCACGCAAAATATGACTCAGTTCATGTCAATATGACTCAATTCATGTCCCTTATGTGTCATATTAGGAAAGGTAACCATACACATGAACAACACTAATGGACACTGATGGCCGTTGTACCTGTCGTAGAGAATTACAAACTTTAATCATTTCCATATACACCGAAGGTGTGTACGTTTCTTCGGGGTACCTTACTTTTTTTTTGTCAGGCAGTCTATGTAATTGTCCCCTACACTAAGGGACTTGTCATTTCAAGAAAAGCCGGCCTGAGTGGCCGAGTGGTTCTATGCGCTACAGTCTGGAACCGTGCCACCGCTACGGTCGCAGGTTCGAATCCTGCCTCGGACATGGATGTGTGTGATGTCCTTAGGTTAGTTATGTTTAAGTAGTTCTAAGTTCTAGGGTGCTGATGACCTCAGCAGTTAAGTTCCATGGTGCTCAGAGCCATTTGAACCATTTCAAGAAACGAATTATTGAGTGCCCTAATTGTTAAATTTACCACCTGAGAGCAAACCCATGCTTTTTGCTACTTTACTTAAACTCGTTATTTTCTGACTGCTGCGCCACTAAATAGCTTTTCATCTATGGAAACGGATGTAAAACATTGGTTGACCGATCAGGACAGTACGGAGAACGATCAAAGAACTTCTGGTGCAAACTGTGTGCAACATTTGTGAGCTTTCTATACTATACTGCGCACCATTACTGTGCCGACCGAGCGAGGTGGCGCAGTGGTTAGCACACTGGACTCGCATTCTGGAGGACGACGGTTCAATCCTGCGTCCGGACATCCTGAGTTAGACTTTCCGTCATTTCCCTAAATCACTCCAGGCAAATGCCGGAACGATTCGTTTGAAAGGGAACTGCCGACTTCCTTCCCCGTCATTCCCTACTCCGATGACACCGATGACCTCGCTGTCTGGTCTCCTCACCCACAACAACCCAATCCAATTGTGACGAAAGGGGTAACGCAACTCTATCGCACGCCCCTTACTCCCATTTATTCTTGTCCATGAGTGGCAAGCTAATTTAAATTTAGTGAGGACGCATATGGCGACGTGGAAAAACGTGCCAGAGTCATAACCTAAAAGACGTACACAGGGGCCCCTCATATTAATAAACCTTGCTTAGTAGCAAGACGTTTCTTAATAGGAGTGGACCGTGCGTATGTTATTTTAACTCCGACTATGGCACGTTATTCCACGTCACCATATGGTTCCCCACTAAATTTGAATTTGCTTGCCACTCTTGGAAAGAAAATTAATGCATTGTGTTTTATCGTTTATGCATTTGCTTTAAGCCACCCGCTTCCAGTTAACGATTGTTATCACAGTTCTGTACTGGTCCTGTTCAGTACGTCCCTTTTTCACTCATAATGTTCTCATGATATACTGTTAACGCTTTCATGCAACTTTTTTGCAGTATTTTCTTCCTTTGCATGTACACCAGTAACTGAAATTCCGGACGGTCGGGGTAGTTGGTCTGACAGATACCAGTACTTTTGTCAGTCTGGCTTTCCAGTTTGCTTCCTCCTACGTGTACCTACTCCGTGCTCTGCGCTCGCTGTTGGTACACCGCGCTCCATCGGGGCGCTTGAGGTCACGGAACAAAATGTAAGAGTCCTGGTGTTCCCTCTGTACTTGTTTACCCAGGCAGTCATCCGTCGTATTTCTGGTGTCGCTGTGACATTTCAACAATTTAAAGCACCTAGTCCGACCGTTGTTTTCTACAAACATTATGTGTTACCTCTTTTTTATTTTCTCGTGTGTACTGCTGTGTGTAGAAACCATTATTAGCTTCAGTCTCTCGTTTACTTTCAGTATCATACTTGATGATGAGCGTGTAACTGCCCGAAACCGGTATTTATTTATTTATTTACTTACACGTCAAGTTCCGTAAGACCAAACTGAGGAGCAAATCTCCAATATCATGGAGCGTGTCAGTACATGAAATTACAACATAAAAGTAATAACAGATAAAAATAAATGTTTATGAACCCGAAAAGTCAGTCCATAAGTTGAAGTAAACGCAATCAACAATACAATAAGAATCAGCTTAATTGTTCAAGGAAGTCCTCTACAGAATAGAAGGACTGACCGATGAGGAAACTCTTCAGATTCGATTTGAAAGCGGGTGGATTACTGCTAAGATTTTTGAATTCGAGTGCAAGCTTATTGAAAATGGATGCAGCAGTACACTGCACACCTTTTTGCACAAGAGTTAAGGAAGTCCGATCCAAATGCAGGTTTGATTTCTGCAGAGTATTAATCGAGTGAAAGCTACTTATTCTTGGGAATACACTATATCGTTAACAAGAAATGACAGTAAGGAATATATATATTGAGAGGCCAATGTCAAAATACCCAGACTCGTGAACAGGGGTCGACAGGAGGTTCGTGAACTTACACCACTTACTGCCCGAACCGCCCGTTTCGGAGCCAACGATATCCTTTTAAGGAGCTCCGGAACGCCCTATACTTGCAATGTTAAAATAACGCTTATAAATTACATCTTTCCTCACAAAGTATTTGAGGTAGGAAGTTGAACTTTTTATAGATTATTTATTGGAATATGGGCTACAACTTAACACAGGGATTTTACAAAATTTTAGTTCAGTTATTAAAGATGATTTTTTTCAATTGTAATGAAAATTAACAACATTTTTTTGCAATTTTTTATTAATATATTAAAAAATGTACAGTTTTTAGGAAAAAGGCTGTGTTAAATTATGCAGAATGTACTGTGTAACATTTACTGAAAGTTTGAAACAAATATGTTTGGAAGATCCTTAGAAAACATGTAATTAGTATGAGAAAATAAAAGTTTTGGGAACCGAGCGACAAAGATTGGATTAACTTTTTAGTGCATTCCAGGTCCATAGGATGGATTATCTTCATCCTCTGCAAACTCCTCCTCCAGCTTCCTCTTGTTCCTCCTCCTGTTTACTCTTGCTTGTATTTCTAGACTCATTACAGCCCTGTCTGCAGCCCGAAGGCGTTCCTTGTCTAAAGCAAGCATCGCTCGTACCATGTTAGAACCAAAGTTTACAGTAATAACACATACCTTTGGCTTTCCAACATTTCTGCTTTTCTTAAACCCCTTCAGAGGATTTCTAATAACTTTACTTTTACTCATTATTATACTTCAACAAAACAGAGACTCAAGAAACAGAATTAATTACGAATATTTTTGAGATAACGACAGAGTAAATAACATGAAACAATCGACAATCACACCAGCGATATACACTCCTGGAAATTGAAATAAGAACACCGTGAATTCATTGTCCCAGGAAGGGGAAACTTTATTGACACATTCCTGGGGTCAGATACATCACATGATCACACTGACAGAACCACAGGCACATAGACACAGGCAACAGAGCATGCACAATGTCGGCACTAGTACAGTGTATATCCACCTTTCGCAGCAATGCAGGCTGCTATTCTCCCATGGAGACGATCGTAGAGATGCTGGATGTAGTCCTGTGGAAAGGTTTGCCATGCCATTTCCACCTGGCGCCTCAGTTGGACCAGCGTTCGTGCTGGACGTGCAGACCGCGTGAGACGACGCTTCATCCAGTCCCATACATGCTCAATGGGGGACAGATCCGGAGATCTTGCTGGCCGGGGTAGTTGACTTACACCTTCTAGAGCACGTTGGGTGGCACGGGATACATGCGGACGTGCATTGTCCTGTTGGAACAGCAAGTTCACTTGCCGGTCTAGGAATGGTAGAACGATGGGTTCGATCACGGTTTGGATGTACCGTGCACTATTCAGTGTCCCCTCGACGATCACCAGTGGTGTACGGCCAGTGTAGGAGATCGCTCCCCACACCATGATACCGGGTGTTGGCCCTGTGTGCCTCGGTCGTATGCAGTCCTGATTGTGGCGCTCACCTGCACGGCGCCAAACACGCATACGACCATCATTGGCACCAAGGCAGAAGCGACTCTCATCGCTGAAGACGACACGTCTCCATTCGTCCCTCCATTCACGCCTGTCGCGACACCACTGGAGGCGGGCTGCACGATGTTGGGGCGTGAGCGGAAGACGGCCTAACGGTGTGCGGGACCGTAGCCCAGCTTCATGGAGACGGTTGCGAATGGTCCTCGCCGATACCCCAGGAGCAACAGTGTCCCTAATTTGCTGGGAAGTGGCGGTGCGGTCCCCTACGGCACTGCGTAGGATCCTACGGTCTTGGCGTGCATCCGTGCGTCGCTGCGGTCCGGTCCCAGGTCGACGGGCACGTGCACCTTCCGCCGACCACTGGCGACAACATCGATGTACTGTGGAGTCCTCACGCCCCACGTGTTGAGCAATTCGGCGGTACGTCCACCCGGCCTCCCGCATGCCCACTATACGCCCTCGCTCAAAGTCCGTCAACTGCACATACGGTTCACGTCCACGCTGTCGCGGCATGCTACCAGTGTTAAAGACTGCAATGGAGCTCCGTATTCCACGGCAAACTGGCTGACACTGACGGCGGCTGTGCACAAATGCTGCGCAGCTAGCGCCATTCGACGGCCAACACCGAGGTTCCTGGTGTGTCCGCTGTGCCGTGCGTGTGATCATTGCCTTGTACAGCCCTCTCGCAGTGTCCGGAGCAAGTATGGTAGGTCTGACACACCGGTGTCAATGTGTTCTTTTTTCCATTTCCAGGAGTGTATATTGAACCATCACAGGTTACCCACAACACATACTTTATTTCACATCACTAAAATGTACCTGATGAACACGGACGTTAATAATAACACCGTTTGACAGCAGTTTAACAGCGCCACAGTGGGTCACGCCCATGTAGAACACATTTAAAAAAAAATTTAAAAATAGTTGTAGTCTTCGGAATTGAATAAATTATATATCTATTAAAAGGTAATAGTCTGTAGAAAACGCAAAAAAGTAAAAATTGAACTTTTTATGATTTTGAGCCTTTCCGGAGCCCCTTAAAATGGGAAGAGTTACCCCAAAATATAAAACCATACGACATAAGTGAATGAATATAAGCAAAATAGACTAATTTTCGTGTCGAACGATCATTCACTTCTGGTACCGTTCGAATAGTAAAAATGAAAGTATTAAGTCTTTGAACAAGATTCTGAACGTGGGCTTTTCACAACAGCTTACTATCTATCTGAACACCTAGAAATTTGAACTGTTCAGTTTCACTACTCATATGTCCGTTCTGTGAAATTAAAACGTCAGGTTTTGCTGAATTGTATGTTATAAACTGTAAAACCTGAGTCTTACTGTGATTTAGAGTTAGTTTATTTTCTACAAGCCATGAACTTAGGTCATGTACTGCACGATTTGAAACGAGCCAATGTTGCACACAACATCCTTTACTACCAAGCTGGTGTCATCAGCAAACAGAAATATTTTAGAGTTACCCATAATACTAGAGAGCATATCATTTATATAAGTAAAGAACAGGAGTGGCTCCAACACTGATCCTTGCAGCACACAACACACGACAGTACCCCACTCAGACCCCACAGCAGCGCCAATGTCAACACTGTGATTAATGACATTTTGCTGCCTGTTGCTAAAGTAAGAGGTGAACCAGTTTGAGCTACTCCCCATATTCCGTAATGGTCCAATTTCTAGAGCAATATTTTGTGATTAACACAACCAGATCCCTTAATCAAATAAAAAAAAAAGCCAAGCTTTCGAAAGATAACCACAGAAAAACAAAAATTCTTACAACTGAAGCGGTAGTTCCACCGGTTGCCGTTGTTCCTCCGGTAGGACTGTTTGTTATGAATGTAAGATGGTCGTGGGGAAATGCGATCGGCTGTAGGAACGAGACAGGAGGAAGTCACCTTGCGTCCTGTGGTGAATTTCATCTTGTAATAGCAAATACACAGTTCAAAAATCATGGTACAATAAGGTATACTTTGAAAAAGTCTGTATACAAACAGCATTGTGAGGTTTACGCAGTGACAGATAGTGAAGTAGGTGATTCCCTGAGGAGAATGGGTACGTTTGTAAAGAGTAGTCACTGGAGTTAGATAGATAAATGCTAGCATAGTGATGGTAACAATTACACTACTGGCCATTAAAATTGCTACACCACGAAGATGACGTGCTACAAACGCGAAATTTAACCGACAGAAAGAAGATCCTGTTATATGCAAATGATTAGCTTTTCAGAGCATTCATACAAGGTTGGAGCCGGTGGCGACACCTACAACGTACTGACATGAGGAAAGTTTCCACCCGATTTCTCATACACAAACAGCAGTTGACCTGCGTTGCCTGGTAAAACTTCGTTGTGATGCATCGTGTAAGGAGGAGAAATGCGTACCATCACGTTTCCGACTTTGATAAAGGTCGGATTGTAGCCTATCGTGATTGCGGTTTATCGTATCGCGACATTGCTGCTCGCTTTGGTCGAGATCCAATGACTGTTAGCAGAATATAGAATCGGTGGGTTCAGGAGGGTAATACGTAACGCCGTGCTGGATCCCAAGGGCCTCGTATCACTAGCAGTCGAGATGACAGGCATCTTATTCGCATGGCTGATACGGATCGTGCAGCCACGTCTCGACCCCTGAGTCAACAGATAGGGACGTTCGCAAGACAACAACCATCTGCACGAACAGTTCGACGACGTTTGCAGCAGCATGGACTATCAGCTCGGTGACCATGGCTGCGGTTACCCTTGACGCTGTACCACAGCCAGGAGCGCCGGCGATGGTGTACTCAACGACATACCTGGGTGAACGAATGGCAAAAAGTCATTTTTTCGGATGAATCCATGTTCTGTTTACAGCATCATGATGGTCGCGTCCGTGTTTGGCGACATTGCGGTGAACCCACATTGGAGGCGTGTATTCGTCATCGCCATGCTGGCGTATCACCCGGCGTGATGGTATGGGGTGCCATTGGTTACACGCCTCGGTCACCACTTGTTCGCATTGACGGAACTTTGAACAGCTGACGTTACATTTCAGATGTGTTATGACCCGTGGCTCTACCCTTCATTCGATCCCTGCGAAACTCTACATTTCAACAGGATAATGCACGACCTCATGTTGCAGGTCGTGTACGGGCCTTTCTGGATACAGAAAATGTTCGACTGCTGCCCTGGCCAGCACATTGCCCACTTCTCTCACCAACTGAAAATGTCTGGTCAATGGTGGCCGAGCAATTAGCTCGTCGCAATACGCCAGTCACTACTGTTGATGAACTGTGGTATCTTGTTGAAGCTACATGGGCAGATGTACCTGTAAACGCCATCCTAGCTCTGTTTGACTCAATGCCCAGGCATATGAAGGCCGTTATTACAGCCAGAGGTGGTTGTTCTGGGTACTGATTTCTCAGGATCTATGCACCCAAATTGCGTGAACGTGTAATCACATGACAGTGCTAGTATAATAGAATTGTCCAACGAATACCCGTTTATCATCTGCATTTCTTCTTGGTGTAGCAATTTTAATGGCCAGTAGTGTATTATGCTGAGGATAACAGAACAAATACTTAAACTGACAGAAGGAAGAAAGAAATTCTATGACGTTCATGGAAAGAAAGTAATATAACAGTGTAAGTCAGTCAAAGTAAATAGTTTCTGCGAAGTAACTGAAACACAACCTGAAGATATTGAAAGGGAAATGATCATCGCATTGACAGACTTATGATACAGAAAAATGTATGTAACTTCCGTATAATGTGAAAACAAAGGCGTGGGCGATAATAATGCAAAAGGTGTTACCTGTGAACACACAGGAGAATGCGAAGACTTGAAAGAAGCTTTTACGAAATAGTTTGTACAATGTGGTGAATGCAGGATGACGTGGATACAGGGATTCTTGAGTGACAAGCCACTGGACCTGTTGTTTAAGATTTTGACTTATAATCATTTATTAGATGACCCAGAAAATACTTGCGTACTTTGGTACTAGAACAACACAAACCAAGAATTAATTTGACGAAATCTTTAAAACAAATGCACAACTACAATTATAAATCTTGGCTTAATAAACTAGTAAAATTCCTCAGAAACCTTTGAACGGGTGATACTAGTAAAGTTTATGAAATGGTACAAATGGCTCTAAGTGCTATGGGACATAACATCTGAGGTCATCAGTCCCCTAGAACTTTGAACTACTTAAACCTAACTAACCTAAGGACATCACACACATCCATGCCCGAGGCAGGACTCGAACCTGCGACCGTAGCAGTCGCGCGCTTCCGGACCGAAGCGGCTAGAACCGCTTGGCCACCGCGGCCGGCCCTAAAGTTTTTAGTTTAGGTAGAACAAATTAACTTCTAAATATTTGTCACCAACAAACATTCTAAGACCAAAGAACGAATGAATTAAAAAAAAAAATCTTATGAGTAATTACTGTCGATCTTTTGAAAGTGTTAATCAGAACTTGACTACTTCATTGACAATTACAGAGAAAATTTTAGCACTTTAATTTCAGTAACTGACCGACTGAGTTAAAAAACAATTGACAGTTTATCCAAATCGCTGTCCAAAATGCAGCGTCTTAATCTGCATGAACTAGCCACACCTAAACACCTTCACTCAAATTCAGGACGAGCAGTTACCACGGTACTTTATCAGCTGCTAACGAGAACGGAGGGAAACCCCCTGCTCGTGGTGGCTGCGTTCCAGACTGAAGGAAATTACGCCAGTGAGCCACGCCCTGTGCGGTGGCGCCTTACAACACAGATATGCACAAGTTATCCTCTATAACAGACAAAACCACAACCACAGTAAATTTAAGTGGTAACAGAATGAAATATTCACTCTGCAGCGGAGTGTGCGCTGATATGAAACTTCCTGGCAGATTAAAACTGTTTGCAAAACCGAGACTCGAACTCGGGTTCTTTGCTTTTCGCGGGAAAGGGCTCTAGCAAATGTGCTACCGAAGCACGACTCACGCCCCGTCCTCACTGATTTACTTCTGCCAGTATCTCGTCTCCTACCTTCCATATTTTACAGATGCTCTCTTGCGAACCTGCAAAGGTCACGAGTTCGAGTCTCGGTCCGGCACACAATTTTAATCTGCCAGGACGTTTCGTAAGTGGTATCAGTTTGGAAAACAGAAATGCACATTTTAGTACCGAGATAATTGACGGCCACAATGACCAGTCGCACAATCGTGAAACTGCAAATCGGTCATTAGGTTTGTTCCTTTCAAATGCGAGCTGAATTCGTACTTTGCTTAGGCAAATTTTAATTTTAATAACATTAAGTAGACCGTGCAGTCCTCAAGACGGCACTTGAACTAGTATCTCTTGGAAATGCAACTACATAGGCCGTAACAAAACTGTCTTCATAAAAACCAGTGAACTTACCTGGTGCTTACCCGTTATGGATCAGTAGGAAGCCATTAAGATCACGGTGCTCCGGCTGACGCGGCTACGAGTACTTCCCCGTATACGACTGCAACGGCTCCTTCCTTCTCGGCCGACAGCTCGAACACTCGCTGTCCTGCTCCGGGATGCTCAAGTGTCCGGCACACATCAGTCAAGCTCTCCTTCTCTCATCAGGCTTCTACTGTAAACCAGACGACGTCTCCGCTCTTGCGCACGGCTTAAGAAGTCGTTTTCATATCGCGCGCGCACACTCAGACCACAGTCAGCCTGTGGAAAGACTCCCAATGGCGTTGACAATCGTGAGTTGGGCAACGAGTGTATTAGTTCACGTGATAAAATAATAGCCATTGACACAGGTGTCGATTTGGAGGACGTAGGGGATCCAGTTTTACAGTTACAGCTGCACAGAACTTTGGCAGCCATAGGGCATCATTTGAAAAGAAATTTCTCATAAGGTTCATCTGGAGTACAGTGTTGTGTGCGGGCTTTGGGAAAACGAGAAGAGGGGAGATCTGAAGCGGTTTACTTGCAGTGTTCCACAATGAATCTCAAGATTAAGAGAACTGCTGGAATAAATGAGGATATTTTCCGCACAGTCAGCTAGGAAAGGAATATCTCGAAAACACTACAAAAAAGGAGGAGTAGTCTGATAGGGCATGCTTTAGCCGGCCGCGGTGGTCTCGCGGTTCTATTCGCTCAGTCAGGAACCGCGCGACCGCTACGTTCGCAGGTTCGAATCCTGCCTCGGCCATGGATGTATGTGATGTCCTTAGGTTAGTTAGGTTTAAGTAGTTCTAAGTTCTAGGGTACTGATGACCTAAGATGTTAAGTCCCATAGTGCTCAGAGCCATCTGGTATGCTTTAAACAACAGCGAATAAGTTTCCTTAGAGCTAGAGGGAGCAGTATAGGGCATACACTTTGAGGACATACAGATATTAAAATGTGTACTACAAATAATGAGGATATCGGATGTAGATAGTACTTTGACATGAAGTAATTGACTCAAGGAAGAAAGCTGAGCTGTTAGGGCAAGATTTTTGAAAATCTGCAATAATATTCCTTCTGAAAGCACTTTAGAATACTGCTTGCTCTGACGGTACATCACCATGAATTTATGGAAGTTTGTCCTATCTCTCCGTCGATCCGTTATGGACACGGGACATCGGGTGGTCAAGTAACTCTAAAAGTCAATGGAACTCTCCTACAGTTATGTAACTAAAATGTTATTTTATTTTAGTTTGAAGGCTACTAGTCTCGGCATTCGACTATGCCATCTTCAGGCAGCATATGAATCTCTCCATATAAACGATAATGTCGTGTAGTGCCCTAAATCCCTGGATGTCGTAGTGCTTCATTCGAAGCAGGTGTGCTCAGTTCCTGTCAAGTCTTCGAATGAAGTATTAGTGAAACGATTGAATTCACGACCTCCAAGAGGTTATGGCACAATATGACATTATTGTTTATTTGGAGAGATTCATATGGGGACTGCAGATGACATAGTGGAATGCCGAAACTGGAAGCTTCAAAATAAAGTAACATCTCACTTACCTGGCTGATGGAGAGTTTCATTATTATTGACAGTTTGTCCTATGTGGTGTTAATGTATATGCCGACTGTGGAGTAGCCTGACTCTTCAGACCACCAATAGCTTAGGAGCCTCCAGTATAGTAATGGTGCTTTTGGTGCCTCGCCTAGGCGTCATTGACTGTTAGATCGCTTTTTTCACGGTCTGAAGGTCTACTGTTGCTTAAACACATTACATGATCAAAAAAATGGCTATGAGCACTATGGGACTTAACTGCTGTGGTCATCAGTCCCCTAGAACACAGAACTACTTAAACCTAACTAACCTAAGGACATCAGACACGGCCATGCCCGAGGTAGGATTCGAACCGGCAACCGTAGCGGTTGCGCGGTTCCAGACTGACGTGCCTAGAACTGCTCGGCCACACCGGCCGGCCATTACATGATCTATTGAATTCCAGCATCTTACTCTGCAAAAGGAGAACGAGGGAAAGAAGGCTAAGGTTACTCTATCATGACTTACACTTTGGGTGAAAATTAAACAATGTGTGAAGACGAATGTCCTGTTCCATACTGACATAATCTTAGTGCTAAATGACACGGCTCATTAACAGTTTTCATCTTTGCGGTTAGATTACGAACGTCCGACTGATGGAGACATAAATGTAGTGAGATGGAATCATGTTTTGCACACTTAATACGCTTTGGTGTTGGTGTTCCGTCGCAAAAGAAAAGATACTTCAGTGTGTGGAGTTCATGATGAATACAAAAAAATACACCTCGTTAAAGTGATATGAAAGTCTAAAGGTAAATGAAGGGCAAGCTATGGTTCCTATTAGAACCCGTTTTACGTAGAACGAGGCCATGGAAAATGTATTAACCATTTTGTATCTTCTCAGTATATTTATAACATATTGCGATTGATTTCACACTTTTGTTTTCAAGACGCTAGCTAACAGCAGCTCAGTAGATCTTCCATTATTGACTGTTTACAACTTAGTATAGCGATTTTGATAAACAGGGTTCATTAAAATGATAATTTTTACTTAATAGTTAGTCATCCACCTTACAACTCATTACCCTTTTAATACCTGCAATGTTGTGCTCTTTAAGCCAAGGAATACATGGAATTAACAATTCAGCTTCAAAAATTGCTTGTAAGTGGACTATTTTTAACGTGGCATTACTGCTTTTGTTTTGTTTTTCACATTCAGTGAAAAAGCACTGAAGTCTTTATATTGGAGGTTACTGCGACAGCTATAATAATAAAACGGAATGCTGTGTTTGTGTTTGTCGAGTCTGTGAAAGGAATCGTAAGCCTGAAGTTAAACTTTCGTGTTAAGGCGGTGTTTCCCTTAAGAGCGTAAATTGTTATAATGACGTCCTGTTAGGGCTTTTTTTATATTTATGGCTAACGTCACTGTTCCAGAATATCCCTTCGGCCATCCAAGACGATAACGGCTTCCAGTATGCCATCGATATGGCACTTAGAGTATGCCTTTAATAGCGGCAGAAGGCTGTTTGGTTGTGTGCAGTGCGATACTTCAACATAGCGACGGCATCATTAATTCATTTGGTCGGAAGCCGTGCCGCTAAGAGGGCGCTGTTGCATAATGTAATGTTCGCTATTTACATGCGTAATGCGACGGTTGGCGGCAGAGTTACAAAGTCTTTCCCAACACGCCATGCGGTCACACCCAGCCAGCAGCTATGCCACCCGCATCTGCGGTGCCGAGGGAATGTTGCCTGCCAGAGAAAAAAAAAAACCTATGGTAAAGTCATGTGACTTAGCTCTCTGTCCAAAATGACATGTTGTTTCACACACCAGATGCATGGTAGTGAAATGGCAAGAAATTAATTATGTTGACTCAAGAGCAATTACAAAGGACGTTGCTCATTGTTTATTTGTTGTGCACTTACAAAGGCATTTATCGCATAATGTATTAACAAGTATATTCTGGTACCTCGATACTGAGTTACAATGTTCTTCACATATGTTCTTATCATACAGCGTAATATTACATTCTTGAGCCACTCAGTAGGTGAGTCGGAGATTCTGTGTATACCATTCAGATCACATTCACAGCCTAGCACATCACACACAAAGAAATGGTCCATTGCTTGGATTTCACTGCACTCACATTCAGGACTGTCCAATAGGCGCCATTTCTTGTTTGTTACTTACACCTACCAATACTCGTTCAAAGTTGGCTACAATTTCCTCGAGAAGTTGACTCCATCGACCTTCTTGGGGTATCATACGAAGTTTCGGTTCTTACGTTAACTTACAGCCCATAGTCCTTTCGAAGCTGTCTTCGAGTCGAAGCCTTGCAGTTCTAGGCCGGTTTTCTACAATTGAGCTTACATATTGGTGTATAAGTAATTCTGGGTTGTCTACGATTTTTCTGTATGATCTTATGGCTGACTGTGATCGCCTAGTTTCAGGGGCTCTGTGTTGGCTAGGACTGGGAGTTGGGCACACGCGGTGGCCCTGAGTATTCCAGAGATTGTCCGCGTTGTCTCCTTCATTTGGACGTCCACTTTAGCTACGTGTGCATTCCTCAGACTGGTGAACACTATTCAGCCACGCTGTAGAGACGAGCTAGTGCTAAAGTCCTCAGTGTGCCCGCTCCACAACCCCACGTCGTTCCACATAGTTTCTGCGGTTCTGCGGGATAGCATTATGGGATTTTAGCTTCTGTTTTGTTTCTTCTAGAAATGAGCTGTACGTGAGAGTGCGATCTAATTTCATTATCAAGTATTTAGGTTTATTCTCATGCCTGATCCGTTAGCCATTCATAGTTGTAGTTTTCTGTTTGTGGCGCTATTATTAATGTGCAATGCGGTGCTGATCGATGTTCTTTTTTTTTTTAGCCTAGTTTAGATGTATGTGCGATTTGGATGGCCAGGTCCTCCGCGTACGCGGATTTATGCTTTTCTGTGTCTGACATGTTGGCAATATGTAGATTGAAAAGAATAGGTGCAAGTGCCGAGCGCTGTGACAGGTATTATTCAGAACCATTTTCCTCCTGTCAAGACGTGAAACACTGATTTTCCTGTCTGTTAAGATGTTTTTGAGTAAAGTGTAAGTTTGCATTTGATGGTTCTAGTTAGTTTAAGCAGTACCTCTCAGTCCATAACCGTATCGTCAGCTGATGTAAGGCCTATGAGAACTAGGCCGGTTTCCATCCAGTAATGGAAGCATTTCTCAGTATTGGTTGAGAGTTATAGCACTTTACCGCAACACCAGAATGAGATTTTCACTCTGCAGCGGAGTGTGCGCTGATATGAAAATTCCTGGCAGATTAAAACTATGTGCCCGACCGAGACTCGAACTCGGGACTATTGCCTTCCATGGGCAGGTGCTCTACCAACTGAGCTACCGAAGCACGACTCAAGCCCGGCCCTCACAGCTTTACTTCCGCCAGTATCTCGTCTCCTACCTTCCAAACTTTACAGAAGCTCTCCTGCGAACCTTGCAGAACTAGCACTCCTGAAAGAAAGGATACTGTGGAGACATGGCTTTCTTATCGCAACAGTCTGATCTAAAACCCGCTTGGTGTGTAGGAAGGTTGGCCTCGCTCAGTGGAGTTAATCTAGTCAGTAATATTCTATCGAGTAGTTTATGGGAGGTAGGTCGTTGTGAATATGGTGAAACGAGTAGTTCGAAGCGCTATGGAACTGATATATCGATATAATTTTTGCTGACCGTCGGCATGACAGTCGAGATTAGGATGGGCAGAATGCATTTGATCATGGCTGTCGGGCGAGGAAGCATAGGAAAATGTCGCTTGGACTGGTGAGTTGATAGCCAACATGATGGAAGGTTGATTGCAGTCTGGTTAACGTTCCGTCGACGACGATGTCATTAGTTACATGCACAAACTAGGACTGGGGAGGCATGTGTAAATAAAACGACTGTGACCTATAAGACGATTAGGGAACTCTCAGAAAATCTAAATACAGATTGCTGGACTGGGGTTTGAACCGCCATCCTCCTGAATTATTGTAGTGTCGTGGAATAGTAAAGAGTTGGAAACGTGGAATATTGTCAAAGTTCGTTGCCTATACCGAGAGCCAGAGGCAGTACGTTAGCCAAGAGCTAGGAGGATTGCACATATATCGGAATGTGTCGCCACGCAGGGGCAATGGCCTGGTTACACACAACAGGCGAGAGAGGATTGCCTAGGACGCGGGTTTGTGTTAGACGGAGACTTTTGTAGAGTGAAAGACAGAGGTATAGCGCCAGCTGTACTGCATTTCACAACTTCGCATAAGTCTGCCGTAAGAACACGTAGCTCTGTAGCAAGAACATCTATGGGGCGAGTACGACAGATGAATCAGCAGTATAAGTGGAACAAATGCGTTCATTACAAACGAGCTTGACGTCAGGACGTTGCTCGTGCTACCTTTAAATACGCCAGCTTTGATAGCAACAAGGCACTCACGGTTAGACTTGCAGTTAGATGTGGACTGGGTCACTGTGTAGCGCTCAGTTTGGTGATCGACATGTTAATCTTTATTAAGGAGATGTTGCCTATCCAGCAGCAGACGTGAGGGAACAGTACCAGCTCTGGTCCTCTCTGCTGCCGCTATCAATCATCAACCCAGGATTAGCAGACATCGCGGCAGACTCGCTAGCCGCAAATGCTGACCACATCAGTCAGCCATCATCGAGATCGTGCGGGGCCTAGGCCCTGTGCATCCGCCATCACAACCGGTGAGCCGTCGACGCTGGGGGACTGCAGCCCGTTCCGCCCGTTCACTGCGGGCGAGCCACCAGGAGAAGCAGGGAAAAAAACGGGGTGGGAAAGAGTACATTCCTCACAACGAGAACGCCTCTCGTGTCGACAGCGCCGGGACTCCAACTCGGAGCCTCCACGCACAGCACCTTGCTGTCCACCGCAGAGCCGACCGGACAGCCAGACGCCACCAGCCACATGCGGCCGAAGTACGAAGTAAGGACATTCCTCCGCTACGTCACAGCACGCGGCGCTGCGCTAGAAAGATTGTGTGGCCCGGAGCTGGTGTCATCGCTACGAGTCAGCGAGGACTCAGTGAAGGTCGTTGATATCAGCAAGCTCAGCCAGCCTGTGTTACGCGGGCCACATTGTACTCAGCAGGAATCAAGGTGTTATGAATTAATAATGTTTCTTTGGCATTTCTGATGGGTCCACAGTCATTTCCTAGGATCCTGACAGAGGGAGAGGTCACCGCTCGGCCATCCAGTCCACCGCAGGCGACCAGGACCACCGAGGCGCCTACATTAGAGTCTACTGTCTATCCATTGCACTACCTCGCTCAGTGAAACCAAACAGCTGGTGCAGGATTTCCTGTATGGAGAGTGATGAAATAATACGTATTCCTTTTAGATCTATCGTCATGTAGCAGTCAAGAAATATAATCTGATGGGGTGAAACGAATTGGTTGTGCAAGGTAAGGAAAGGGCAGGTATAAAGGGAAGTGAAGGCCTAACTATTTTTGAACTAGTACGGCTCTGCAGACAAAAGCAAAAGTGCATAAAGGTGTGATTCACAACCCCCTCAGTTACGTTTAGTCATAGAAAGGAGCCAGGATATCGCGTTGTCTCGTGGTCGTGTCTTGGTGGCTTTCAGATCCTCTGATCAATGACAAGTTCTTACTACATGTAATTATTACAAATTTAAACTACAAGTTAGGTTTCCACAATGTAGTTGTGTTGAAAGAACCGTGTCTTTGTGAAAAAATCCCATTCCGACGATTGCTCCATCGGAGGCTGTCGCCAACCTTGAATTAAAACGTTTTTATTCCCGATTTTACTATTATTTATGTGGACAAATATTGAATACTGAGAGCAATATGTTTGTGCTGACTTTGACCTGCTCACTGAGGATTAGTCATTACCAACTGGGACCCACATTGGAAACTGTCTACATGCCAGGATCAATAATGACCTTGAATGTATCACGTAATCAAGATGATGGATGGAAGGAAATTTAAAAATCAAAGACGATGAGTTGAGGGAAATCTAAAAACGCAAGATCTTGACGGACGAGAAATTTTAAAATCAAAGACAGTGCTCACAGGATTTAAAAACTGCAAGATGTTGGGAGATTATATATATAACTTGTTACACCTCCTCGTCCCTCTCCATCAGAGCTTAGTAATTTACAGACCATTATAATGAAGTATCCAATCACACTGTGGCTTCAGAACAGCCAACCTGTTATGCTCAAAAGTATCCAAATCCTGAGAATATTCTTTTGCACCATATTCAGAATATTTATCCAAAAAGATACGTAAAGCATATAACTTGCAGTATTTCCACATCCAAAAGTACTTAACAGCCCATTAAAATTACAGTTCATCCATGTGGTTTGTGCTGGAAAGTATATGCATGCTTCAATTTCTTGTGAGTCATTTTCATAAGTATTTATCAAACGTTTATGTAAAGCAGCACTTGCATACGTGGAGTTTGATTTCTGTATCATCATTGGTGTAGGGCACAGTGGAGCCTCAAATTAAATATTTCCACATCTAAATTATTTTATGAAACTTGTTGAGTGCCACAAGACATGCAGGAAGTTATGAGCAAAACTAAAATCACTTAGGGAACATTTTTCTTATCTCGCCAAGTCTTTTCATGCTGACATCCATTGAACTTGACCCCCGACGTAGCGTACTACGGCACGCATGCATCAATGTAAAACACACATGATCATTGCTGCTGATCTGACTTACATCTTAGCCTGTGTGCTAGAATTATCAAAATAAACAGTATTTCTCCGATGTCTGATTTCTATGGAAGAGTCGTCTCTAAAACTGATACAGAAATCAGCCAAACATTACTGTGACCATATGCTGTGGTATTAGCTTAATCTATCAGAAAAAAATGTTAGCCGCTGTTAACAGCCAATACAAAAGTATAGTGGTAACAGCCATTCATATAGATAAGAAACGAGTGTTGCTATGCTTTAAATTACCTACTTCTAGAATAAAATTTTACGTTGGTATTAATCTTATCTTTCAGGACAGAAAGTTTGTCATCTTCTGCTGATGATGCTAAATCTTATTGTCACGTCGTGGAAATATCGTCTTTGAATGGATTATTTTCCAGAAATTTTATACATCAGATATTTAGTACTATCAGCAGAACATGAAACATGTTTTGTACTGCAAGACAGAGTTAATACTCTAGCATGAGATGACTATAATGCTTGACTGATTTTGAAAGTGGGTAGCATTTCTTACCTATGCAAATGGGTAGGGAGTAGCCGCATATATATGACTTGAAAAGTAGCCAAAACTAGGTAGCCGAAAATATAGTATTTCTCGTTTTTTAATCAATAACATGGCGATACAACTACTGACAACAAGAGTGTTTCTGGAGGGTTTCATTCAAGTATACCTCAAAACAAGAGAAGAAAACTGACAAACATTTCCTGCTGCTGAGGGGAAGACTTTTCGGCATGATAGGTAAGGATATAAGACACGTAGAATTTGAACTATCCGAGAGCAAAATCTTGGGCATAATTTTAATAAGGAGACGGGAATGACTGGAAAGGGTAGATTGCTGGTTTCCAACATTGAGATTGTGCTCAAGTGCTCAGGATAAGCGAAATGGGCCCACAAACAGTGCACAGCCATTGGTGAGGACGAAAATAACTATTTGAGTGTAATTAACTGGTAGAAGTGGACCTCGATGAAAAATTAATGTAGGAGCACCCGAGGCGATACTGACCCTACGACTTACCTTATAAGATAGGCTAAGGAAAGGCAAACCTATCTAGACTTACAGAAAGCTTTTGACAATGTTGAATGGAATATATTGTTTGAAATTACGGGAGTAGCAGAAGTAAAATACAGGGCCGAAAGACTATTTACAACTCAAAGACACCAGACAGTAGGTGTAAGAGGCGAGGAGCACGAAAAGGAAGCACTGGTTGAGACGGGAGTGAGATAGGGCTGTAGCCTATCGCTGGTGTTGGGCAGTCCGTACAGTAAGCAAGCAGTAAGGGAAAAGATAGAAAAATTTGGATTAAGAATTAAAGTGAGCAAGCAGTAAAGGAAACCAAAGCAAATTTGAAGTAGGAATTAAAATCGAGGGAGAAAAGACTAAAACTTTAAAGTTGGCCGATATCATTGTGATTCTGTCAGAGACAGCAAAGATCTTGCAAGAGCAGTAGAACGGAATGGAAAGGAGGATATAAAATGAATATCAACAAAAGCAGAACGAGGACAATGGAATATAGACAATTCACTCTGTTGATGCGGAGGGAATAAGATAGGAAAAGGAGAAGATTAGTTTTTATATTTGGGCAGCAAAATAAGTGAAGATGGCCGAAGTAGAGTGGATATAAAATGTAGACTGGCAAGAGAAGAAAAGCGTTTCTGAAGCAGAGAAATTTGTTAATATCGAATGTAGAATTAAGTGTTAGGAATTCTTTTAAGCGGGTACTTGTTTGGAATGTAGCCATGCGCGGACATGAAACATGGACGCTAAACAGGCACACAAGAAGAGAATAGATGCTTTTGAAACGTGGGGCTACAGAAGAATACTGAAGGTTAGATGGGTGGATCGCGTAACCAATGAGGAGTTACTGAACAGAATTGGGAAGACAAGAAATTTGTGGAAAAACTTTACTGAAAGAAAATATCGGTTGATAAGACGCATTCTGAGACACCAGTAGATCACCAGTTTAGTACTGGAGGGAAGTGTGGGGGTAACAATAATAGAGGGAGACCAAGAGATGAATATAGTAAGCAGATTCGGGAGGATGTAGTTTGTACTTGCTATTTGGAGGTGAAGAGGCTTGCACAGAATAGAGTAGCATAGAGAGCTGCATCACATTATTCTGTGGGCTGAAGACCACAACAAAACCAATTAACAGTCTAATCTCAACAGGTATTTGTACCGTAAATAAGTTCTTTATTCTCTCAAAGTTAAAAACTGTTTTTCTCAATTTATGTATAACTTTTTAGATAAGCAGCCATTAGACCCTAAGCCCTAGCTTGTCACACACAGAGACCAAACCAGTATCCTTCAGAGTATTGATTACTTAGGGGCTGTCTTTTTCTCCAACTAGAACTGAAAAAAAATCAGGCAGGTAGGAGGACAGTTTGAGTGCACAGTCCGTGCTTTTCTGATCAAACGTATCGAGACACCTCTAGGTAATGAGGAATTGACCAGGAAATGTCACAAGAGACGGGGATCAGTATAAAAGATTGCGGGAGAGATTTGTGTTGTCAACATGGAAGCAACTACAGAATATGTTACAGGAGCAAAGTGACTTCAAAAATGGGCCATTCATTGAATATCATCTGAGTAACGAACGAATCAGGGACATCATAACGTGTAAGCTTTCACAGCCAGCGTCTTCATCAATTTAAACTTCCAGGATAAGAGGCCGTGGTCCAACAGTAGAGGTTCCTCCTGGTTTCATGTTGCCCGCTACTAACTCCCCTCCTGTTCCTGAGCCAACTTCTTCATCTCAGAGTAACATTTGCGACCTATGTCCCGAATTATCTCCTGCATGTGTTCTAATCCCTGTCTTGATCTACACTTTTTGCTCTCTACAGCTCCCTCTAACCATGGAAGGCATTCCCTCATATCTTAACGTCCTAACATCCTGTCCCTTCTCCAGGACGGAGTTTACCACATATTCCTTTCCTCTCCGACTCTGCGCAAAACCTTCTCATTCCCTATCTTATCAGTCCATCTAATTTTCAACATTCGTCACACCTCAAATGCTTCGTATTTCTTCTGTTTCGGTTTTCCCACAGTTCATGTTTCGCTACCATACAATGCTGTGCTCCAAACGTAAATTTTCAGAAATTTCTTTCTCAAATTAAAGCCTGTGTTTGATAATAGTAGACTTCTCTTTGCCAGGAATGCCCTTTTTGTCAGTGCTAGTTTGCTTTTGATGTGCTCCTTGCTCCGACCATCATTCGTTATGTTAGTGCCTAGGTACTAGAATTCCTTAACTACATCTACTTTGTGACCATGAACACTGATGTAAGTTTCTCGCAGTTCTGGTTTCTGTTACTTCTCATTACTTTCGTCTTTCTTCGAATTACTCTCAGTCCATATTTTGTACTCATTAGACTGATCATTCCATTCAACAGATCGTATAATTCTTCTCCACTTTCACTTATGTTAGCAATGTCATTACCGAATCGTAACACTGAATCAAAGCACTTCATTCTTGATTGTGCATTCTTATTATTCCCTCTTAGCTCTTGTACATTTTGCACGGAGTGAATATTATTGGACTATATGAAATAAAATTGTCATAACTTCTGAATGGTTTGCGTTAGGATGTTCAAACGGCACGATTGGCCCTAGGCTTGATGCTAATTAGAATCTGAATTTACAGTTTAGTTTAGCGACGAAGCCCACTTCCATTTGGATGGGTTCGTCAGCACGCAAAATTGGGGCGTTTGGAGGACTGAGAATACGCATTTCACGATAGAGAAGTCTCTTCACCCTCAACGGGTGACTGTGTGTTGTGTAATGTCCAGTCACAGAATAATGGATGCGAAATTCCCTGATGGCACGGGAGCCACCGAACGGTACGTGAAGGTTTTGGAAGATGATATCATACCAATTACCCATGGAGTTCGACACCATTGAAGCAGGAGAGAGGTTGATGTCCTGGAAGAGCACTTTGGGGACCATATTCTGGCTCTGGGGTACCCAGAGGCCAATGGTATGGGCCTCTATTGGCTGCCATATTCTCCGGATCTGAATGCATGTGGCTCCATTTCATGGGGCAACATTAAAAACAAGGTGTACAGCAAAATCCCCAAAACTATTACTGAGCTGAAGAAAGCTATCCATGAGTTCATAGACAGCATCGATAATCTGAGACTTTAGCAGGTCATGAAGAATTTCGCTTTTCGTCTGTATCTGCCAATGATGGCAGGCATATCGAACATGTCATAACCTAAATTCGAGCGTCTTTAGTGACGTTTCATGTTGAACTAAGTGTGTACACGCCCTACTTTTAGCTAATTATGTAATTCTTGATGTAGCTCAATAGTTGTCACCCCATATATTACACACCTCTCCCTATAGCTTACCCCTATTTTTCTCAGAATTTCGAACATTTCGCTCCATTCTGCAATGTCGAACGCTTTTTCCAAGTCGACAGATCCTATGATCGTGTCTTGATTTTTTTTTTTTTTTTTTGGTCTTGCTTCCATTTTCAGCCGGAACGTCAGAATAGCCTCTCTGGTGTCTTTAACTTTCCTAATGCCAAACTCATCGTCATCTAAAAAATCCTCAATATTCTTTTCATTTCTTCAGTGTATTATTCTTGTCAGAAACTTGGATGCATGAGCTGCAAAGCCGATTGAGCGATAATTCTCGCACTTGTTAGTTCTTGCAGTCTTCGGAATTCTGTGGATGACATTTCTCCGAAAGTCAGATGGTATGTCGCCACCAAGACGACGCACAACCTCTTGGCAGTACTAAGCAGTAAAGTAATTACATCAGTAACTTCTGGGGCGTGCTCGTGACGGACAACGCCACTGGATTAAAAAAAAAAAGACGTACAGCATGACTTCCACATTGCTGCAGAACTGCATTCTACACACCGACATGTTGCCACTTCCCCCAAAGATTTTAGAAGTTCTGATGGAATGTTATCCATTCCTTTTGCCTTATTTGATCTTAAGTCCTCCAAAACTCTATTAAATTATGATTCGAATACTGGATCCTCTACTCTCTTAAATGCTGTTTCTTTTCCTATCACATCATCAAGTCTTCCCCCTCGTAGAAGCCTTCAGTTTACTCTTTTCACCTATCCGCTCTCTCCTCTGCATTTAAGAATGGAATTTCCGGAGCACTCCTAATGTTACCAATCTTGCATTTAATTTCACAGAAAATTATTTTGACTTGCTATATGCTGAGTGACTCGTTCCGACAATCATTTCTTTTTCGATTTCTTCACATTTTTTATGCAGCCATTTCGTCTTTGCTCCCGTGCACTTCTTATTTATTTTATTCCTCAGGGACTTGTATTTCCATATTCCTGAATTTTCATGTACAGTTTTGTACTTCGTTCTCTCATCAATCCACGGTAGTAATTCTTCTGTTACCCACGGTTTCTTCGCAGTTAGCTTCTTTGCACATATGTTGCCGCGCGTAGTGGCCGCGCGGTTTGAGTCGCCATATCACGGACTGCGTGACCCCTCCCGCCGGATGTTCGAGTCCTCCCTCGGGCATGGGTGTGTGTGCTGTTCTTAGCATAAGTTAGTATAAGTAATGAGGAAGTCTAGGGAACGATGACCTCAGCAGTTTTGTCCCTTAGGAATTTCAATATTTTTTGTATCTATGCTTTTCTTTCCAATTGTCCATTCCTCTTCAACTCTACTGCCCACTGAGTTATTCCAAGTTGCTGTGTCTATAGCCTTAGAGATCTTGAAGCGTATTTTGTCATTCCTCAGTACTTTTGTATCCCACTTCTTTGCGTATAGGTTCTTCCTGATATCTTAAGCTACAGCCTACTCTTCATCACTATTACATTGTGATCTGAATCTGTATCTGATCCTGCATACGCCTCGTAATCCAGTATCTGATTTCGGAATCTCTGTCTGACTATGATGTACTCTAACTGAAATCTTCTTTTATCACCTGGCGTTTCGCAAGTATGTGATTATGAAGTGGGAAGGCGAAGGAACAACCACAGTTAAACCAAGGCCAGACAGAACTTATGTACTGGTGGACTGGGACTGTCGAACATTGTACAGGGTGGTTACAAAAATTGCATAAAATCCGCGGAAGGAATCATCGTCAGGTCCAGGTTGGTGCCAATGGTCAAGCTAGCACTATCACTGTGCTTAAGAATAGGGTAAGATGATCGAACAGCTCTTCACAAGATACACATTTGTGAGGTCAAACGATGTAACTTGATAGTGGGGACTGAAATTAAGTGATTAAGGATAATAAATGTCAGTGTGCCCTGCGGGAATCGGATGGAAGGCTTTGGGTTCGGCAAATTCCTGGGGAACGTTGCCTTCATCAGGAGCTGTGCCAACAGAGAAGTACAGAAGAAACGGTGTTACGACAAGGGTGTGGTTCTCTTGATTGGGGCAAAGGTCTCCTTAATGTGCTTCCGAAATCGTGAAATACAGAAGGATATGAATACATTTTACAAAACTTTGTGCTGCGTACGGCAGAGGAACATTTCGAGGTCGATTTTTGTATCAGCAGGACAATGTACCCTATTACAAAGTAACGTCAGTGAGACAATAATTTCTGTGTAGTAACACTACTGTAAAGGTCTGTCCTGCACAGAAACACGCCCTGAACCCAACGGAGCACCTTTTGTTTGAGTTAGAATGTCGACTTCGCTCCAGACCCCCACGGTTTCGGTTCTTGAGGAAGAGTGGGCTGCCATTCGTGCACAATCAGACATCACACAGAAAGTGACCCCAGAAGAGTTCAGGCCACCATAAACGTGGTGAAGCGTCCACTGAAGCCGCCACCACAGTCACAGCGCTTGTACATGGCGCCGCCGGTGAGACAGGAAAACAAGAACGCGTTCATCGCTCGCCGCCGGCCGAGTGATCCCAGCAGCACGCCGCTCTCTCTTGCATCGGTCGCGCTTAATGCAGGCTCAGCTTTCTGATTAGACCGTTCCTTGATTTGGCTACCACCGCAGGACTATATCGACCTGGGCTATTGTATTCACTGTTGCATTGTTAGCGTGCGTGTGTAATTCTGGCACTAAGTCATTGCTGCCATACGCGCTGTGATCTTGGCTTTGGTAATAAAACTGTAGATACTATACCTCATGACTGCGTGGTTGTTTCGTAACCACATGTGTTCCGCCACCGTAATGTATCCATTGTTGGCTCTGTTCTTAAGAGACATACAAGAGCGAGGCAGGTTAACAACGGCGTACTGAGGGCTGCCGAAAACATATGCAACCCTTTTTACTGTAGACACAAACAAAGGTACTAGGGTGTGCACGCTCTTCATGTTTGAGGAAACTTCTTTTCACGATTGTGTAAATAACCAGTTGCTGGCTAACGGTATACAGCGTCGTGCATGTTTTGAGCAGCCTTTAGTACATCATTGTGGACCTGCCTCACTCGTCTACATCTTGTAACAATAGATCCAACGAAGGATGCACAGCGGTCGCAGAACACATGTGGATACGAAACAACCACGTTGTCAGGAAGTGTGTATCTACAATCCCAAAGATTCGACAGATGTTTCGTGACGAATCAGTGGGTACCCCGCAGTAAAGGAATGCTACAACCGCTTCAAAGATATCGCCCATCAGTGAAGTGAATCATCCGCAGATGTTGTTAGTCATCACGCAAGGACCCTGGTAATGCAGGATAGACTAATGACGATCGGAGAGCTTGCAGACGAGTTTAAATTAATATTACATCCATTCATTCCATTAAAGGAACATTTGGACCACAGGAGGGTCTCAGCCATATTTGTGCCGAAGTTACAACGAAGTGGAAGCAACTTCGTTTCGGTGATCAGACATGCCATGCTGGATTCAGTGAGAAATAATTCCAATCTTCTAGCACAGTGACTATAGGATACGATCCCGAACAAAGCTTCAGTCGTCTGGTATCCATCAGCCCTAGATCCGAAAAAGCGAAGCAGTTCTGCGGCAATGTGAAAGTCACGCTGACTTTCTTTTTTTTTTTTTTTTTTTTTTTTTTTACTTCAGTGGTGTGGTCCATCACGAGCACACCCCAGAAAGTACTAATGTCAAATGTCAACAATAGCAACAGCAGACAGACTTGCTTCGTTACAGTCCTTCCGCAAACTCTCTTGTTACACCCAACTTAGCCTCCACCTTTTGCATCACTCCAAGAGGCGAGGGGAGACTCGTACATGCGTCTGCAGCAGGATTTCGCAGAATATCAGATAGAGGACGTGATTTGGCAGAATTCCTCTTCCTACCCTTGATCGAGCCCAAAATGTTTCATTTGATTGGAAAACTTGTGCCATTAACGGACCCAGCAACGTCGTCGTTTTCTCAGATCAATGAATTACTTAGTGGAGTTCCACTAGGAAAAAACTTAACGAGGCCAGTTCTATAGTGAGTATGTAGCCGAATTATTGAGTTTATGTCTGAAGTGCTGACTTATTTGCGCTCATTGTAAACAGTCCTATGCTGAATCTCTGGAACGCGATGTCGTTGTCAATTCTGCTACACAGAAAAAAGTGGGTTGGAAGGCTTTGCATTTACAAGATCGTACAATCGTGCAGCTATTGGCTATCACTTCGGTGTTCGAAGTGTCGAAGCCTGTGACTGAACAGTGTGAAGACATAATGGAGGTAAGTGGCAGTGTGTTCTGTTCAACAGCGAAGGTATTCTTCAATGACACTATCTTCATTCTCGTTTTGTTTGTACTGATCGCAATCGAACTATGGTTCTTCCACACGTAACTTCCTATCATTTCCCGATTCTTTCCAAACACATGTCCACTGTGCGAAACTTTCCGTAAGCACGGCCATTTGGTAACTACACTATTGGCCATTAAAATTGATACACCACGAAGATGACGTGCTACAGACGCGAAATTGAACCGACAGGAAGAAGATGCTGTGATATGCAAATGATCAGCTTTTTAGAGCATTCACACGAGGTTGGCGCCGGTGGCGACACCTACAACGTGCTGACACGAGGAAAGTTTCCAACCGGCGTTGCCTGGTGAAACGTTGTTGTGATGCCTCGTGTAAGCAGAAGAATGCGTACCATCACGTTTCCGACTTTGATAAAGGTCGGTTTGTAGCCTACCGCGATTGCGGTTTATCGTATCGCGACATTGCTGCTCGCGTTGGTCGAGATCCAATGACTATAAGCAGAATATGGAATAGGTGAGTTCAGGAGGGTAATAAGGAACGCCGTGCTGGATCCCAACGGCCGTGTCACTACCAGTCGAGATGACAGGTATCTTATCCGCATGGCTGTAACGGATCGAGTAGCCACGTCTCGATGCCTGAGTCCACAGAAGGGGACGTTTGCAAGACAACAACCATTTGCACGAACGCTTCTACGACGTTCGCAGCAGCATGGAAGAGGATGTAGATGAAGATGAAATGGGAGATACGATACTGCGTGAAGAGTTTGACAGAGCACTGAAAGACCTGAGTCGAAACAAGGCCCCCGGAGTAGACAACATTCCATTGGAACTACTGACGGCCTTGGGAGAGCCAGTCCTGACAAAACTCTACCATCTGGTGAGCAAGATGTATGAGACAGGTGAAATACCCTCAGACTTCAAGAAGAATATAATAATTCCAATCCCAAAGAAAGCAGGTGTTGACAGATGTGAAAATTACCGAACAATCAGTTTAATAAGCCACAGCTGCAAAATACTAACACGAATTCTTTACAGACGAATGGAAAAACTAGTAGAAGCCAACCTCGGGGAAGATCAGTTTGGATTCCGTAGAAATACTGGAACACGTGAGGCAATACTGACCTTACGACTTATCTTAGAAGAAAGATTAAGGAAAGGCAAACCTACGTTTCTAGCATTTGTAGACTTAGAGAAAGCTTTTGACAATGTTGACTGGAATACTCTCTTTCAAATTCTAAAGGTGGCAGGGGTAAAATACAGGGAACGAAAGGCTATTTACAGTTTGTACAGAAACCAGATGGCTGTTATAAGAGTCGAGGGACATGAAAGGGAAGCAGCGGTGGGGAAGGGAGTAAGACAGGGTTGTAGCCTCTCCCCGATGTTATTCAATCTGTATATTGAGCAAGCAGTAAAGGAAACAAAAGAAAATTTCGGAGTAGGTATTAAAATCCATGGAGAAGAAATAAAAACTTTGAGGTTTGCCGATGACATTGTAATTCTGTCAGAGACAGCAAAGGACTTGGAAGAGCAGTTGAACGGAATGGATGGTATCTTGAAGGGAGGATATAAGATGAACATCAACAAGAGCAAAACGAGGATAATGAAATGTAGTGGAACTAAGTCGGGTGATGCTGAGGGAATTAGATTAGGAAATGAGACACTTAAAGTAGTAAAGGAGTTTTGCTATTTGGGGAGCAAAATAACTGATGATGGTCGAAGTAGAGAGGATATAAAATGTAGACTGGCAATGGCAAGGAAAGCGTTTCTGAAGAAGAGAAATTTGTTAACATCGAGTATAGATTTAAGTGTCAGGATGTCGTTTCTGAAAGTATTTGTATGGAGTGTAGCCATGTATGGAAGTGAAACATGGACGGTAAATAGTTTGGACAAGAAGAGAATAGAAGCTTTCGAAATGTGGTGCTACAGAAGAATGCTGAAGATTAGATGGGTAGATCACGTAACTAATGAGGAGGTACTGAATAGAATAGGGAAGAAGAGAAGTTTGTGGCACAACTTGACCAGAAGAAGGGATCGGTTGGTAGGACATGTTCTGAGGCATCAAGGGATCACCAATTTAGTATTGGAGGGCAGCGTGGAGGGTAAAAATCGTAGGGGGAGACCAAGAGATGAATACACTAAGCAGATTCTGAAAGATGTAGGTTGCAGTAGGTACTGGGAGATGAAGAAGCTTGCACAGGATAGAGTAGCATGGAGAGCTGCATCAAACCAGTCTCAGGACTGAAGACCACAACAACAACAACCCTTACGCTGCATCACAGACAGGAATGCCTGGATGGTGTACTCAGCGACGGACCTGGGTGCACGAATGGCAAAACGCCATTTTTTCGGATGAAACCAGGTTCTGTATACAGCATCATGGTGGTCGCATCCGTATTTGACGGCATCGGGGTGATTGCACATTGGCAGCGTGTATTCGCCATCGCCATACTGGTGTATCAGCCGTTGTGATGGTATGGGTTGTCATTGTTTACACGTCTCGGACACCTCTTGTTCGCACTGACGGCACTTTGAACAGTGGACGTTACATTTCAGATGTGTTACGAGCCGTAGCTCTACCCTTCATTCGATCCCAGCGAAACCCTACATTTCAGCAGGACAATGTACGACCGCATATTGCAGGTCCTGTAAGGGCCTCTCTGGATACAGAAAATGTTCGACTGCTGCCCTGGCCAGCACATTCTCCAGATCTCTCACCAGTTGAAAACGTCGGGTTAATGGTGTCCGAGCAACTGGCTCGTCACAACACGCCAGTTACCATTCTTGACGACCTGTGGTATCGAGATGAAGGTGCATGGGCAGCTGTACCTGTACATGCCTTCCAAGCTCTGTTTGACTCAATGCCCTGGCGTATCAAGGCCGGTATTATGGCCAGAGGTGGTTGTTCTGAGTACTGATTTCTCAGGATCTATGCACCCAAATTGCGTGAAAACGTCATCACATGTCAGTTCTAGTATAATATATTTGCCCAATGAATATCCGTTTATCATCTGCATTTCTTCTTGCTGTAGCAAAGTTAGTGGCCTGTAGTGCATTTGAGGCGGCTACCAACCGACCAATTTTCTGACACGTACGTGGAGTTTCCGAAGATTCATAGAATCTCGTCGGTGCCCAGCCGAGAATTCCGTTTTCTCAGGAAAATTTACATTACGTTGCACATTCAGTAACGCCCACTATGTTTGCAGGAGCCTCTGTACCTCTCGCGAACCTTCAAACATACTATCGTTTGGGTTGATCTCTCTTTTTCCTCCACAAATCGTCGTTTGATCAGTTACGGCGACCGGCCAATTCCTATACATGACCACTTCACGATCGACATCAAGCAGCATATCGCAAAGACCTTCGTGTTTTTGGCCGTCGATATTGTAACGTCTATAATCACTTTTGGTCTCGACGCGTCCTCAGTTTTTGGGTATTCGGATTCTGGATGTTGTGCATCGTGTTTCTGACTCCGTTACGTCCCAGGCGTTGGAAAAAATCTGGGTCGAGTTTTGGTCTCTGTTTTTGCCAGGATTGGATGATGCAAACGAGTATGAGGCTCATGTCATCCTTAAGTCCACAGCTCTTCCCAAATTCTGATGTGCTCGACCTATTTCGTGAGCTCTGTGATTGACTGTCAAGAAAGAAATGGATAGGTCGCACAGCTCGGACATTATAGAAGCTCCTCCAACCATCCAGCGGTCTAAGCCTGTGGTTGTTAGCTGGAATCGTATGGGAGCAGTTTTGCAGATATTTTAAACGGATATGTAACACTCAGTTGGTAGTGGATCGCTGCCGTATTCCTTGTACTGATGAAATATTAGTGAAACTGACTGGCTTGAAATATTTTTGAAAAACTAATTTAGTGGAGGTGTACATACAGCTTCTACCGGATTACACCCCTCAACAGATAAAGGACATCAACACTCTCCTTGAATTGTACTGTCATACACACCTGCTGTTCAGTATTGCGTTCACTTCCACCGATTTTCAGAGAGTTTTAGAACAGTTAACGCTAAGTGTTCCAAGCTGTGCGAACTGTCTTAATAACATTTTCGTCACAGCCTCCTCATGGCATGACCATCTCACTAACCTTTGGATTCGGGTCACTAAAACGCTTGAGGCAATCTGCAGAAATCGAAGTTTTTCAAATAGAAATCGAACAACTGGATTACCCCCTTTTGAAGGGGGATCTTACACACGATTTAGCGGCGATTATAAGCTACCTAAATAACTTAAACCGAAGGAAGGCCAATGGTCTCTGAGCAAAATCAGTTTCTATCTGAAATCTCTCTCTCAAGTGGCCATTGTCATTCACCTGTTGAAATGATAGCATAAAGAAGATTTTCTGTTCATCTGGCCTGCAGAATACAGAAAGCATTTGCCTACATAAAATCCCTACCCGGACACTTTACACTGGGAAACCCGCTCATCCTCGCACCAGATTGTTCCCAATATGTGGTTGTTGGGTTGGAGCAGTACTGTTCCACAGAAATGCTGATATATCTGAGCATCCCATTATGTTCATCTCCAAATCATTGACAGCTGCTCAGTGTCACTATTCTCAGATAGAGAAGGAAGCTTTAGTCATCACGTACACACTCCAGATGTTTCATGTTTTCCTCACAACAACAAATTTCATCTCATCACCCACTATCATCGGTTGTGGAATTCTTAAGGCCCATGTTCTCGGCTTCCCAACTGGACCACACAACGACTGCAACATTTGCCTCTGTCTTTGAGCGCATATCACTACGAGATTCATTATAGATTTACAGCATAGCACACTAATGTGTATAAATTGTTGCATTTGCCCTTGGCTATTGACCTGGCCTTCAACAAGGCTGAAGTTCTCTCTCTTTAGATTGATGCTCACCTGTGGTATTTAGAGGTTAAACTTCCTTTGACAGCCTGTCTTCAAGTGCAGGCCAGCTGGCAAGGTCCGATGCTCTGACCGGTGGCTGATTTTATGTGCAATGGTTAGCATGATCAACTGCCCAGAAGTTTTTCACTGTACACCTACTTTGTCCTATACCATGGACTGGCCGCAGTTGACGGTACTCTTCTCCTTAAAAGCATCTCGAACTGTCCCTAGGTCTGTCTCTCTCTTGTCCTGCAGATTTGTATAATTGTTTCCCGCCACTGTGGACACAAAGGCGTTTTGTTCATTCGGCTTGCAACAGTTAAGCGATTGAGAAAATAGTCCATGAGAGCAACCAGTGCTCTGAGCAACAGGCGACTGTGCCAGAACTTTGGCTTCATGGTCCGTACCAAATCAGTCATGGGACCATGTACACATCTTTGTGTCAACCCTTTATTCGTTCTGTGTGACCGGTGATGGTCAACATTGCCTAGTTACACAAATGAACTCATCTAGTGGATTAAAAGTTACGCTTTACTTGTAAGTTCGATGAGCAGTAGTGTAACCTGGCTTTGGTAAATAATACTTACATTATACACTACTGGCCATTAAAATTGCTACACCAAAAAGAAATGCAGATGATAGACGGGTATTCATCGGACAAATATACTATTCTAGAACTGGCACGTGATTATATTTTCACGCAATTTGGTTAGATAGACCCTGAGAAATTAGTACCCAGAACAACCACCTCTGGCCTTGATACGCCTGGGCATTGAGTCAAACAGGGTTTGGATGGCGTGTACATGTACAGCTGTCCATGCAGCTTTAACACGATACCACAGTTCATCAAGAGTGTGACTAGTGTATTGTGACGAGCCAGTTGCTCGGCCACCATTGACCATAAGTTTTCAATTGGTGAGAGATCTGGAGAATGTGCTGGCCAGGGCAGCAGTCGAACATTTTCTGTGTCCAGGAAGGCCCGTACAGGACCTGCAACATGCGGTCTTGCATTATGCAGAAATGTAGGGTTTCTTAGAGATCGAATGAAGGGTAGAGCCGCGGCTCGTAACAAATCTGAAATGTAACGTCCACTGTTTAAAGTGCAGTCAATGCGAACAAGAGGTGACCGAGACGTGTAACCAATATCACCCCACACCATTACGCCGGGTGATACGCCAGTATGGCGATGACCAATACATGCTTCCAATGTGCGTTCACGGCGATGTCGCCAAACACGGATGCACCCATCATAATCCTGTAAACAGAACCTGAATTCATCCGAAAAAATGACGTTTTGCAATTCGTGCACCCAGGTTCGTCATTGGGTACTTCATCGCTGGCGCTCCTGTCTGTGATGCAGCGTCAAGGGTAACCGCAGCTATGGTCTCCGAGCTGATAGTCCATGCTGCTGCAAACGTCGTCGACCTGTTCGTGTAGGTGGATGTTGTCTTGCAAATGTCCCCATCTATTGACTAAGGGATCGAGACGTGGCTGCACGATCCGTTACAGCCATGCGGATAAGATACCTGTAATCTCGACTGCTAGTGATACGAGGCCGATGGGATCCAGCACGGCGTTCCCTATTACACTCCTGAACCCACCGATTCCATGTTCTGCTAACAGTCACGGGATCTAGACCAAGGCGAGCAGCAATGTCTGGATAAGATAAACCGCAATCTCGATAGGCTACAAACCGACCTTTATCAAAGTCGGAAACGTGATGGTATGCATTTCTCATCCTTACACGAGGCATCACAACAACGTTTCACCAGGCAACGCCGGTCACCTGCTGTTTGTGTATGTCAGCACGTTGTAGGTGTCGCCACAGTATCTTCTTCCTATCGGTTAAATTTTCGCGTCTGTAGCACGTCACTTTCATGGTGTAGCAATTTTAATGGCCAGTAGTGTAGATGTGGAAATATTTAATTTTAACGGTACACTGTGCTTTGCGAGAAGTGCGGTACAATAACCGAACTATGCTGCAAGTTTAACATATGGAAGCTTATATAATTTTACGTGAAAATACTGTGAGTCATTACTTTCAGTGTTTTGATAAATAACAGAGATCGCTGGCCGGGGTGGCCGAGCGGTTCTAGGCACTACAGTCCGGAACCATGCGACCGCTACGGTCGCAGGTTCGAATACTGCCTCGGGCATGGGCATGGGTGTGTGTGATGTCCTTAGGTTAGTTATGTTTAAGTAGTTCTAAGTTCTAGGGTACTGATGACCTCAGAAGTTAAGTCCCATAGTGCTCAGAGCCATTTGAACCATTTTTGAACAGAGATCATTCTGCTACTTTTGAACATAGCGCAAAACTCAGACCGTTTGGACACTTTTGAACGTGACGGCTAAATACTAGTTAGCTGATTCGTTTTAACTGGAGGTAAAGTACTGAATGTTTCTTTTTAATGGCCCTTGGTGTGTGGCATAAAGGTGTTTCAGATAAGAGCACGTACTTTGTGACACAACGGGTAGGGAAATGACTTGCACAAGTGATGTAAAAAGAAGTTTCCTGTGGACCCCCTAGCCATACCATTCATTCTGAAAGTTATCTTAGAAGATTTTGGGAAGGGGTAGTTTGATTTACAGTTTCCTGATATTCTTGCCAAGGTTCAGTTACTACCTAAATGACGACTTTATATGAAACTAAACTTAAATACTAACCGACAATATTTTTCCTTTCTTCTATGGGTTCCATCCAGGACCCAACTGTCTCTGCATTTATCACCAGTGTTCTTCAGTAGGAATATTTAGTTATTTATTGTCATTTGAGTCTATTGACTGACGGAAATCTGTATTTACTTGTCACTAGCTTTCTTCCTGCTATTATGCGTAACTGTATTAAGAAGACATTTTGTAAGTAAAAAAAGGTGACAAGTAATTGAATATAATATAGTGATATTTCTAACGACAACGTTTATCGTTTTCAGTACAGTTGTTTAGGTAGGAGAACGAATTGTAGTGCAGATAATTACCGAGCCTAGGCGAGAATACGAGGGAAGCCTGGTGTAGGTAGATTGAAGGACCATGTGAGCATACATATGCAGTGATCCACAGCTGCAATCCCAATGTAAAAGGTTTTTAATCAAATTAATTCGCAATACCGGTCTGGCGTGTTACTGATCGTACCATTTTACTTAGTGATAAAAGTAAACGGAAACATTATTCAGTACTGCTTTGTATGTGTTAAATGGAAGATCTTTTATGTATATGTGAAAGAGTAATGGATTTGAGATCGAACCTTGCGCAACCAGATCAACAGTTTATGCATGCTCTAAGAACACTACCTCATAGTTGAATTATGGGCAGATGTTATACCAGACACTAGCTGTCCCATTACACCAACGAAGTCGCAGTCTTCTGGTTGGCTAAGCAGCGAAAATAATTGAGTACACAACAGTGTGTGTACCGACACAACACTGTTAATTCTGTCGTTACCGTAAGCGCTGTCGCCGCCTGTTAAGCGAATAGCAGCGCTACGTAATTCAAGAGGCATCCATCCGTCCATCTGCCGAGCGTCAGGGCTAATTAACTAACGAGCTCCCTGGCATTTCAGCCACTCTCGAGCTGACACACTTAGTGCGACAGTCACATCTCGTTAGTTCACGTCTCGTTAGTTTCTTGCTATCTTCAAGGGCGACTTAATTCGTGTAAGTTGTACGTATACCGTAAGTGCATCACAACGCCATCTAAACTACAACCGCAGAGGAGCATTTGCACTATTCACAAGTGAAATTTTCTGGGCTGTTAAACAGCGTTATTTTCGTATTTTTGAAGGAAATCATTTCGATACTCATGATGGAGTTTTAATCGAGTTTTATGGTGTTAGTCGGTGGCTGGAAACTGTCGAGAGCTAATAATAATTTTGCATATTAAAGGATATTTTCTCCCTATTTTTTTCTTAAGAATCGGTGTCCTGTGTAGAATTCCTCAGCCTCTTTTTCGAATGGTTCTAACCGCTACGAGACTTAACGTCTGAGGTCATCAGTCCTCTAGACTTAGAACTACTTAAGCCTGACTAACCTAAGGACTGCACCGCCTTGAACCGCTCGGCGACAGCGGCCGGCAGGCTCATATTGGAAGTCGTCGTTAGTGCGTAGATACTGACAGAACTCAGAACTAGGAAGGGGAGTGTGAACAGGATATATTAGAAATGTAAATATTATTGCTGTCGCTTTGCCGAGATGACTTTGTGGAAGTCGTTTCATTTTCCAGCTCGTACAGCAGGCTCTTATCTCCATGAGAAACCAATATCCTCACACGTTATAATTTACACAGTGTTTAATATATTCTAAACTTATTCTTCAGTTTTGCCGCATGGTCATTCAGCAGCAGCTGGTAAAGTTGTATACAGCCACAATTTTTTTTTCTGCCGACAACGGTCACTAGTATCTTTGTGGCAATATCACAGCAGGAAGGAGCAAATCCGGAAGCTGAGACCTGTAATGAATGGAATGGACTTCACAGCTTAATTTCTGGAAAGTACTTTTTCGGAGAAACCAAAATACATAGTCAGGTAAGTCAACCCTTTTGCAAAAGTCCCCAGATATTTGAAATAAATATTATTGCCATCGTGTAGTGGATGTAACAGATATGTTTAGGAATACGATCGCTCCAGATATGCGTGACCTGGTGTAATTCTGGCTACTATCAAACTATTTTAAAAATTAAGAGGTATCGATGAAAAAAAATTCACGGTGTAGTTATGAGTTGATCTTTAAGGACAGTAGAGTTAATGCCGTGGAGCATTTACAGAAACAAATGTTAAGCAGCGAGTGGCTATTACTGTTTTTCAGATTGAACTGTGTGAATAACGTATTTGTTATTAAAGTATTTACACTCGTATGGCCTAGTGTAACGTCGTATTGGTTTTGTATTCAGCACTCAAAATGAAACTACTTGACTGCCTTAGGATCTAACAGTCCGCCGAAGCAACATCTGCAACTGAGCATTATGGCAGAGGTTGAAAATACAGCTTCAGTTGTAAGGTTCTTTTTATCTTTCAGCATTTGAAACACGACCGGTATCGGACTCTTACGCGCTCTTCATCAGGTGTTATACTGAAAATAAACAAGAGACCGGAGCAAATTATATTTTTTACATTCAGTAGTACACATAAAGAAGCAAAGAAATGAAGTTCCAAATAACATTTTAGAAAACAACTGTCGGGCTAGGTGTGGTAAAACCTAAGTCAACGGCAAAGTGATAAAGACAGTACTAGGGACGACTGCTTGATGAAACAAACGCAGTGAACAGGATACTTAAACTTCGTGCTGTGGCCCCGAGCGCCACGGTGGACGAGTGCAGGATGCATGTGTGTGTGTGTGTGTGTGTGTGTGTGTGTGTGTGTGTGTGTGGTTTAGGAACTTATGGGCGCCCAACGGCGAGGTTATCAGCGCCCTGACATCGATGAAAACAAACAAATGTTGAATAGAATGAAAATGTCGTACACACATGCACACGAAACGATCACACAGTGACTATCGCGCAGGATCGCTCACATGCATTAAAACCAATGAGGAGGCAAGATAGCTAATGAAGAAAGTAAAAGAGGGAAAACGAACCCCAAAAGAGTTAAAAGAACAGCTCAGGTAAATGAGGCTGGCTGACCACTAACGAAAAAATTTGGGTGAGCAGACACTCCGTCGACTCATTAAAAATATCTCCCCAAAACCTTGTAGAAAATGTGGGACAGTTCACTGAAATTTAAAACCCGAACCACATTCGTTTGAGCATTGAATAAAATAGACTGTATATCCGCCGGCAAATCCGCTGCAGTCCGCTGTCAGCAAAAAAAAATGCAGTCCAATAAAATGTGGTGCATCTTAACTGCACGCCACAAGCACTACCCATCGGAGGGTCCTCTCGCCGGAGTAAAAATCCATGCGTCATAGGGCTGTGGCCGATGCGAAGACGAGTAATGAAGATCTCGTCCCGTCGACGTGTCTGGAAGGAAGTAAGGCACGGCCGAGTTGTGGGTTTCCCCAGAATTCCCGCGTGCCCTGGTACCCAGCAGAAAGACACCTACTTCCCCAGTCACTGTAGTTGGAGGAGGGCGTCGTGGAGAGTCTGGTTCCCTTTATCTGCTGGGTACAAACGCTGGAGAGAGTAAAATATGCTCAAAGAATCTGAACAGACGAGAAATCTAACACTGGGAGAAAGTCTCATCTGCTCCTGCGCCCACAAGATGGCATATAATTCTGCGTCAAAGATGGTAAATTCGGGAGGCAGTCTGACCTTGACGACACGATCCGGGAAGACGAAAGAGCAACCAACAGAGTCGCCCTGCTTAGACCCATCCGTAAAAACAGCTACATGGTCGTGGCGCTCAGATAAAACGGCAGAAAAGACCCGATTAAAAACGGAAGCACGAGTGCTATCTCTCCTGTACCGCTCCAAAACGAAAATCACTCTAGACCTCTCCAGTAACCAGGGTGGCAGACGGTTAAAACCCTGGATTTGGGGTCGTACAGACTGTGCACACCGAGGGACTCTAGCACACGTTGCACACGGAGCTCAAACGGCAACGTAGCCCGGGGACGGTGGGAAAAAAGGCGGTCCAGAGACGGATGAGCAACAATATGGTGAGAAGGTGAGGTTGGAGCTGCAAAAAACTCGTACAAGCCTGGCGCACCGGCAGGAGCTGCCGCCGGATGGTAAGTGGCGGTTCCCCGACCTTAGCACAGAGGCTGGGTATGGGACCGGTCCGATAAGCACCCATGGCCAGTCGAATCCCTGCATGGTGGACAGCGTCAAGGATCCGCAAATAAGACTGCCTCGCTGACCCATACACTGTGCACCCCTAGTCCAGCCGTGAACGCACAAAAGCCCGATAAAACTGGAGGTGACGCTTCCTGTCCGCTCCCCAAGACCTGTGGCTGAGGCACTTGAGGATGTTCAGTGCCTTCTGGCTTTTAAGTCTCGTAGGTGTGGCAACCATGACAACCTGGAGTCAAAAATTAGGCCCAGAACCCGCACTGTGTCTCTAAAATGTAGGACAGTATCCCCCATATGCAAGGCAGGCAAATTAAAAGGTCGACGAGAACGATTAAAATGAACACCAACACACTTATCGGCAGAAAACTGAAAACCCGTCTTTGCAGCCCACTCCTCTAACCGCCGCACTGTTAGTTGCATCTCACGGTTCACTGTTGCAACACTGGAGGAGGAACAGAATGCAGGATACGATGTAACACCAACGAGCGCATAGCATGGAGTATCGTACACGACGGGAGGAAGCAAACAGGTAAATCAGAAAGACAAAAATACTTCCACCTCTTGAAGGGAAGAACAAGTGCTTTACATTCAAAATGAAAAGCGTTAAAACTACATTGTGAGTGTCAAAGAAACATATTGAACAAGGGCAGTACAAAACTGCAGTAAAACTAACTGGAAGCCGGTGACACAATAAAGTGTCTTACGAAGACCGAAGCGGTACAAATGGCTTGGAAAATTCCCATGGTTTAACCTCATTATTATTAAAATGGAGATGCTTCTCCTTCCGTAGTTTTTCACATGGAATCAAGGTTTCGATGGGTTGTCTTGAACTGCCCTTTGACACCACTGACGAATTTCAGTCTTTTTGCCAAAGAGAATTAATGTTGGATTTGACATTGCTATAAAATTCTGTATGTGGTAATTTTATACTTACGTGGGTCCCTATTGTTACTCCTTGCTTTGAAACGCAAGCCGCACGGCTACTTTCATTGATTGCTGATTGTAAAATGATAGAATGGACGTTCAAGGCATATTAACTTTCTTTTAGTATTTCGTGTCACTGACCACATTTCAGACAATCTGACGGTATACGTTCCCCTAATAACTTGCTTGTAGTTTCTTTGCTTCAAGAAAGATGGAAGTACTCTTTTATAAACCCATTTCATCGAAGAAAACGACATTATAAATAATATACTGTGATAGTTTTCGATAAAATATGTAATTAACATTTGATTCAGAATTCCGTTGAATATCTTTAATAAATCAATCACAGGAACAAATTTTTATCTTGTGCACTTCAATAAATTTATTACAAATTGCACCAAACCTGACGGTGACATTAAATAAAAAAACTAAACTCATGGAAGATACAGGAATGAAAGCAGCCGCTGTTGTGACCGAGCGGTTCTACGCACTTCAGTGTGACGCCGCGCTGCTGATACGGGCGTAGGTTCGAATCCTGCCTGGGGATGGATGTGTGTGCTGTCCTTACATTACTTAGGTTTAAGTAGTTCAACGTCTAGGGGACTAATGACCTCAGATGTTAAGTCCTGTAGCACTTAGAGCCATTGGAACCATTTCTGAATGAAAGCAAACGTCGTTAAAAGAGAACTGTTACAAAGGTAACTATTTGGATGCTAACAACAGCCGGCCGAAGTGGCCGTGCGGTTCTAGGCGCTGCAGTCTGGAACCGCGAGACCACTATGGTCGCAGGTTCGAATCCTGCCTCGGGCATGGATGTGTGTGGTGTCCTAAGGTTAGTTAGGTTTAACTAGAAGTTCTAGGGGACTAATGACCTCAGAAGTTGAGTCCCACAGTGCTCAGAGCCATTTGAACCATTTTGCTAACAATATACAACGGAATTCGTAAGGTTTCTTTTTGCGAGAAACGGCAATCAGCTCGAAGATAATTCGATCCTGCGATTCGGAATCTTCGTACAGAGCCCAGGAGATCCCTTTCCATACAGATTGAAAGAAACAGAAAACATCAACAAACGTTTTATAGTCTTGCGTGAACAATAATTCAAGAAATTCAGTTTTCTTAAGTCACCACTCTTCTGACTGGTTTGATGCGACCAGCCACGAATTCCTCTCCTGTAGCGACCAGGCCATCTCACAGTAGCACTTGTAATCTACGTCCTCAATCATCAGGTGGATGTATTCCAATCTCTCTCTTTCTCTACAGTTTTTACCCTCCACGGCTCCCTTTAGTACCATGGACGTTATTACCGAATGTCGTAACAGATGTCCCTTCTTCTTGTCAATATTTTACCTATATTCCCTTCCTCGCCTGTTCTGCGAAGAATCTCCTCATACCTTACTTATCTTATGAAACCTATACTGTATGTACGTTGTGCCAAATATAACGTTTATTTTATTTATTTATTTATTTATTTATTGTTCCGTGGGACAAAATTAAGGAGAAGTCTCCATGGTCATGGAACGAGTCAATACATGAAATTATAACACGATAGTAGAAACAGATAAAATGAAATATAAGTAACATATTCAGGCAACAATTCGTAAGTTTAAATAAAGAAAATCAACAATGTAACACTGGAGTTTGCTTAATTTTTCAGCTCTTCCAGGAGCTCCTCGATAGAATAGAAGGAGTGAGCCATGAGGAAACTCTTCAGTTTAGACTTAAAAGTGTTTGGGCTACTTCTAAGATTTTGGAGTTCTTGTGGTAGCTTATTGAAAATGGATGCAGCAGAATACTGAACTCCTTTCTGCACAAGAGTCAAGGATGTTCATTCCACATGGAGATTTGATTTCTGCCTGGTATTAACTGAGTGAAAGCTGTTAACTCTTGGGAATAAGCTAATATTGCTAAGAACAAACGACATTAAAGAAAATATATAATGTGAGGGCAAATTCAGAATTCCCAGACTATTGAATAGCGGTCGACAAGACGTTCTGAACTTATACCACACATAGCTCGAACAGCCCGTTTATGAGCCAAAAATACCCTTTCTGAATCAGAAGAATTACCCCAAAAAGTAATACCATATGACATAAGCGTATGAAAATATGCGAAGTAGACTACTATTTGTGTTGAACTGTCACTTATTTCAGGTATTGTTCTAATGGTAAATAAAGCAGCATTTAGTTTCTGAACAGGATCAATCACCTGTAATAATAGAAGGCATATGATTTATATAAATAAGAAACAGCAGTGGCCCAGCACCGATCCTTGGGGAACGACCCACTTAACAGTGCCCCATTGGGACTGAACATCACTACCACTCTCAATATTGCGGAGAATTACCTTCTGCTTTCTGTTCTTAAAGTAATAGTCGAACCAATTGCAAGCTACTCCCCTCACTCCATAATGGTCCAACTTCTGCTGCAATATTTTATGGTCAACACAGTCAAAAGCCTTCGTTAAATCAAAGAAAACACCTAGCTTTGCAACCTTTCATTTAATCCGTTCGAAACTTCACAGAGAAAAGAGAATATAGCATTTTCAGTTGTTAAACCATTTCTAAAACCAAACTGTACATTTGACAGCAAATTATGTGAATTTAAATACTCCAGTAACCTTGTATATGCAACCTTCTTGATAACTTTAGCAAACACCGATGGCATAGAAATAGATCTATAATTGTCAACATGATCCCTGTCTCCCTTTTTATAAAGTGGCTTCACTACCGAGTACTTTAATCGGTCAGGAAACCGACAACATCTAAAGGAAAAGTTACAAATATGGCTAAGTACTGGGCTAACATACATAGAACAATACTTCAGTATTCTGCTAGATACCTCGTCATTAACTCAATCTCCCTCTTGTCAGTGCCATGGAGGAGCATTTCAGGTAACAGTCTCTGAACACTTTCTTCTACGAGCGCTATATTGTTCCCTGTTGGGACTAGGTTTCTATTTAGTTCATCTGCTATATTCAGAAAGTGATTATTAAATACTGTACATATATGCGACTTATCAGTAACACGGATATTCCCACTACGCACTGAATCTATATCCTCGACCTGTCCCTGCAGACCAGCCACTTCCTTTACGGCTGACCATACGGTTTTAATTTTATCATGAGACTTAGCTATTCTATCTGCATACCACATACCTTTTGCCTTCCTAATAACTTTTTAAGCGCCTAACAATACTGTTTATAATGTGCTGCTGCATTTAGATTTTGACTATTCCTAACGTTTTGATATAATTGCCACTTTGTTCTACAGGATATTCTTATCCCTCTAGTCAGCCACCCAGGCTGCCTGTTTGTGCTAGTACCCTGTTTTGAACGTTCTAACGGAAAGCAACTTTCAAAGAGCACGAGAAAAGTCTTGAGGAAGGCATTATATTTATCGTGTACTGTATCAGCGCTATAAACATCTTGCCACTCTTGTTCCTTGATAAGGTTTACAGAGGTCTCTACAGCAACTGGACCAGCTTTCCTAAAATGCTGATAACTATATTTAACATGTGTTGCAGCACAAAAACCTTTTAGAGTTAAAATTTGTGGATGATGATCTGAAATTCCCTTCACCTTTTTGCTAGCAGAATGCCCTTCTAGTAACGAGGAATGAACAGAAATGTTGTCTATGGTTGTTCTGCTGTTCCCTTGCACTCTCGTTGGAATGAATACGGTTTGCATAAGGTTATATGAATTAAGGAGGTCTACCAGCATCGTTTTCCTTGCACAGTCACTTATACAATTAATATTGATGTCACCACATATAACTAACTTTTTGTATTTCGTGTAAAGTGAACCAAGAACCTTCTCTAGCTTCAGAAAAAATGTTGTGAAATCGGAGTCTGGGGATCTATAAATAACAACAGTTAGAAGATTAACTCCACTAAATTTAACCGCACCTGCAGAACATTCAAACACCTTTTCAGTGCAGTACTTTGAAACAGCAATTGACTCAAGTGGGATAGCGTTTTTCACATACATGGCTACGCCCCCACACCGCAAAGAGCTCCTAGAAAAGCTGCCAGCCAACCTGTATGCTGGTAAAGGAAGCCTCTGAATTATCTCTTTATTTAAGAAGCGTTCAGATATACCAATAATTTCAGAGTCAACAACTATAAGCAGTTCACTAACTTTACCTCTAATACCTTGTATTTTTGATGAAATATATTAATTCCTTCATTAATCGAATACCTAAGCTTTGTCGAAAGTGGTTTCTTTATTAGAGAGACCTGCCTTAAGCAGGAATACCTATCAGCTGACTTCAATCTGAAAAAGGTGCAGCTCTACACCCACTACTACAGGAATTTTCCCATGAGTGATCCCACCACCCCCACCTATGCTGTCACCTATAAGCTTTGCCAACCTCCCCTTTCCATACCTGTTGAGGGGCAGGCCATGTCTAGTGAAATCCGTCCTGCTGATTGACTCCACCGACACCACTGAAATGTGACTCATGCCTTCTGTCATCAGCGCACCCTCAGTCTCATGTTATTACGCCTGACAGCTGTATTAAGACGAGGCCGATCGTGACGCTGAAACAGTTCCACGAAATGCACATTCGTGTTGCCAGTCTGAGTGGCTATCTTTTCCAGATCACCATCTATGTCATATTCCCCATCACTGTCAATACTATTACTAGCCCCACCCACAATCACTACCGGGTCCTCTTTAGTAAAATCCCTACATAATCCCCCTATGTTAACACAGTCACCTGAGCCAATCCTGAATTAGGCTTCACAATGCTGGTGACCTGGTACTCACCTCCCCCCCCCCCCCACCCCCAACACTTCCTGCAACTGCTGGCCTACACCTCTACCATGAGAACTACCTAACAGCAGAACCTTCTTCATTCTCTTAGACTTTGCAACTGTCCTAGCCACCGTAACTGCTGAGGTCTGCTGCATACTTCCTACATCTACAGCTACTAAAGATTCCTCTCCACTAGACTCTGACTGTTGTTCATATCTATTGCAAACACCAATAGTAAAACTATCTGAAAATGTCCTTCTCCTAGCAGATCTCTTGCCAACAGCCAGCTCCCATTTCCCAACCCCCTTCTCCCTCCTCATTCTATCTAGCTCCTCCTGTGCGTTTTTCAACTGCACCTGCAGGGTACACATCTTACGCTCCTGCTCCTCCATCAACTTACTCTTGCTACATAACCTGCAGTTCCAGGAGAGGACCTCATCAGAATGCCCACTGGCTTCCCCACTGCATTCCCCCCAGTGAAAATACCTCGAACAAGTCTCACACCGCAATCCACTACTCACGAACCTACGGCAAAGCCCACACTTCTCACTCATGGTAAAATTTTACAGTTATTGAAACAAGAAAACTACCTTAAGTTCCGCTACTACAATAAGAAGATGTCAAAAACTGAATACAATAATCACAAACTTGCTCTACAAGGGAAGTAACTACCATTATTGACAGTATTAATAATCAACAAATGAGAATATAAAAAAAGACTAACACAGAAAGAAAATCAAACGTCTAATGACACAGTAACGAAACTGAAAGCAGTTTCCAAAAATTTCTTTTGAAATTATTTCACCAGAAAACACCAAGACCACCGGTTGAAGACTACTAAAGTACCTAAATAAACCACTATACACAAACAATTAATTAATACTTAGCTTTCGATGCGCCCCTACAGCTGCAACTGGTCAGCGTGGAATGTAAACACAGGTAAGAGGTTAAATTGCTCGATACTAAACACTCCATATATCAGGTCACAACACAAGAAAGGCAGAGGTGAATGAAGAAACCAATAATAAGTCACTTATATAGTAAATATTATCACAAAAACCGTTAAAATACATATCTGAAACTTAAAAATACATGAAAACTTAGAGAGCGATCTCACACACAGTCACGCGCTTGTGACGTCACACCAACGTTAACGTACAATGAGTGTTACTCTCTGAGAGGAATTTTGAAGTTTGACTGTGAGTTAACCTAATGGAAAGAGCGCACTCAACACGAATTTAGTGACTATGACAATTAATAAAAATCTGAAAAACTCTACCCTAGGAAATAATAAAAGTAGTGAAAGTTTTTCGTGAATGAAATAATAAACGGTAGCCAGCCTGATTAAGCATAATAGTTTAGAACATTTATCTCAAAGAATTTAAATATATTTTAACAAAGGGGTGTTTCATTCTTTCTCTCTTGGTAAAGTGCAATGAAAACACATAGTCTAACTGACCAGTGGTAAGCTGTAGTCATCATTTGCATAAATTTGGAATCACAGGAAGATAATTAGCACTTTACTTCTAATGAAAATAATCGCCACCTCAACCATTAACCAATTCAGCACCAAAAAGTTGTCAAAGTCCTCACGGGACTAAGTGAATTATGACAAGAGTCCTGGTTTAACTAAAACACACACACACACGTACACAATACCACAAATGCAGATAAATATTTCTTTAGCAAAACAATCTTTAGTTTAACTTTCTCATAATAGAAAAGAATATAGTGGGGACTCATAAACTGTCAATTTCTCTACTGGCAAATTCTGTAACTTTTTCAGAAATAAATTACATTATATTATTGTGGACATCTAACCCCAATTGAATTTGTTTATGCTTTAAAACAAGTTATTCAAATATTGTTATTCAAATATTAATCTCAATAATTTTCAGAAAATAGTTCATGATACAAATCAATGCACTTTACTTTTCATAGTAGTCCAATATATGTGACTTTATCACTACCTGTGAAGCAGGTAACTTTGATAACAACATTTAAATATTTTAGCACTGAACTTTAGCACCCTTAGTGCAACAAGAACCACTATCTTTTTAGAAACAGGCTGCTCGGTTATCTGTATGTTAAGGACAGGACACTGCATTGGTTTGTGATTAGTACAGTTTTTAAGGTGCAAACAGTTTTATGTCACTAGAATTATGATTGAGAAACACTCATATCAATATACTGGTCTATACTGTGATACATATCTGAAATCCTGCAGTTGGTAGAGCAGTGGTGCAATGGTGGTGGCAAGCACGTGGCGGCTAAGTAGTCCCATGAACTTGAATGCTCTTTATAAATTCTTCTTGGCGACGTATTTCCTTCATTTCAGAGCTATTACATGATAACAAGAGCACCACACGACAGCCAAAACCATATCCGAGGCAATTTCAACATAAACTTGCTTCCAAAGGCCTCACTTGGCACCCGCATTGTTGACAGTACAATGTCTAGCCACTGACTGCGTGCTGTGCTCTCTCTCTCTCTCTCTCTTGCCGCCCAGATTGACCGCCAGTTCCACCTTTTCGTGCGCCAAGCCCCTTCCATAGCGGAGGGGGTTCCCTACGTCTTTTAACTTACATCATACAATTTCCCTAAGTATGTACCAGTATTCAAATTACAAATTACCTTTTATAAACAGGCATAAAATTTCATTACTTTTAAACATCTTTTAAGTTTTTATATCAATCATATTACACATATAAACTTTCTTCCACAACTCAATGAACTTAATCAGTAAATGACAACTACTTCATAGTTACATACACATAATTACACTGTGTAAACCACTTACAATCGATACAGATGTTACAATCTGCCCACCTAATTTTCAATATTCTTCTTCTTAAATAGTTCTATTATGTTCTGTTCCGGTTTTCCCACAGTTTATGTTTCAATGCTATGCTCCAAACGTACATTCTCAGAAACTTCTTCCTCAAATTAAACCCTATGTTTGATATCAGCAGATTTATATATTTTTATGACCTCCTTACTCCACCCATCGAGGGTTAACTTCGTTTCCTTTGCGATCATCAGGTATGGTGTTAAGTACATCACTGGTCTCGTTTCTGCTACTTGTCATCTGTTTCATCTTTCTTCCATTTACTCTCAATCCATATTCTGTACTGACTACAGTGTTGATTCCATTCATCAGATCTTGTAATTCCGCTTCAGTTCCACTAAGCATAGCAACGTCATCAGAGAATGTTAACACTGATATTCTTTCACCTTGAAATTAAATCCCAATCTTGAACCCTTTTTTCCCTTATTGCTTCCTCGGCGTATAGATTGAACGGCAAAGAAGGAAGACTACATCCCTGTCTTACACCATCTTTTATCCATGCACTTTATTCTTGGTCTTCCAGTTTTATTCTTCCCTCTTACGTCCTGTACTACTGTATAGACTTATTACCCAAATTTCCCTACAGCTTACCCATGTATTTCTCAGGATTACGGAAATTTTTGTACCATTTTACATTGTCAGACACTTTTACAGAAGACAGACTCTACGAATATGTCTTTGGTTTTCTTCAGTCTTGCTTCCATTGTAAGTAGGCTGTTTATGTTTTCTTATTGGCAATGTTACGTAGCGCTCTGTATGAAAATCACTGCCTGTGCTGTGTGCAGTCTGTGGCCAGTTTGCATTGTTGTCTGCCATTGTAGTGTTGGGCAGCTGGACGTGAACAGCGCGTAGTGTTGCGCAGTTGGAGGTGAGCCGCCAGCAGTAGTGGATGTGGGGAGAGAGATGGCAGAGTTTTGAAATTTGTAATACTGGATGTCATGAACTGCTATGTATATTATGATTTTTCAACACTATTAAGGTAAATACATTGTGTGTTCTCTATCAAAATTTTTCATTTGCTAACTATGCCTATTAGTAGTTAGTGCCTTCAGTAGTTTGAATCTTTTATTTAGCTGGCAGTTGTGGGGCTTGCTGTATTGCAGTAGCTTGAGTAACCAAGATTTTTGTGAGGTAAGCGATTTGTGAAACGCGTAGGTTAATGTTAGTCAGGGCCATTCTTTTGTAGGGATTTCTGAAAGTCAGATTGCGTTGCGCTAAAAATATTGTGTGTCAGTTTAAGCACAGTCATGTATAATTTTTCTAAGGGGACGTTTCATATGGCGACCCTGCCAGGATACCTCACTGGAATCTTCTGAATTTTTTCTTGTAGTTTGTGTAATTAGTGTGGCTATTGTTTATTGCTAGTGCGTAATTGTAGAGAGAATCTTCTTTGTAGTTGCAGTCTTTCATTGTTGTACAGTAAAACAGTTGTGGTATGCATGTAGATTTGCACCAAGTATTTCGCAGCTGCGCTTGCAATTAACTACATATTATTTTCAGTGCTATGTTAATGTGTTCTCTTATTTTTGCTCTTCAAATTGTGCTTTTCTGTGTTATCGTGTGAAATATTGTGACAATAATGGCGTGTGAAAAACGTAACACTAGGCTTCAAAGTAAACTGAGAAATAATAGTGACGACGAGCGTAGCTTATCAGCACTACTGTGTAGTGAATTAACAAACATTCGAAGTAGTAATTTGGTAATTGCGCATAAGGAAATGGAGCGGGCGGCAAACAATGGCGTAGGCAGTGAAACAATTAGTGAACATGGAAGCATTATCGATCGATCGGTCGGCAACAGCTCGCCTCAGAAATCCGAAATGACAGGACACAATCTTGCAAATACTGTAGATTCAGGTTTTGCGTCCTCACCGTTTTCTCAAATAAGTCAAGACACATTTTCTGCTTGTCAAAATGTGAATGTTGCCGGTTCAAATGTACTGCCGAAAAGCGTAGAGGAACAGATTCCAGACACTAATGCATTGTTATTACAATTAATGCAACAAATGGGACAAAATCTTCAAAAGTTAGACACAATGGAACAGAATCTTAAAAAGTTAGACGCAATGAAACAAAATCTTCAAAAGTTAGACACAATGGAACAAAATCAGAGACAAACACAGCAAAAGCTTCAAAAGTTAAGCACCACACTTGAACAAACACGTGAAGATTTAACTACTGAGTTACATAACATTGAATCGAAATGTCAAAAAGTCTGTAATGACGTAAAAACACAAATTTGTGACCATTTCCAACCTATTTTTTCGCGGCATGAAAATGCATTACAGAATCACGAAGCAGCCATACAATAACTGCAAACCATTGTTCATGAAAATCATGAGACCTTGTGGGCTAAAATTGACTCAGTTGCATCTACCGATTCGGTTACGCAACTTGCAAAAACTCAGGAAAACTTAAAGGACACAGTAGATTCGATTTCAACACAAATGGACACTCTGAAACTTGGTTCAGAAAAACACACTGAGGAAATGTGTTCACTATCGGAGAAAGTAGCTGAACTTTCGGATCAGTTCACTAACTTATCTACAAAGGTAGATGATGATCTGAATGACACAAGACCCGTAGCCTTCACTGACACAGAAGAGTATGAACAAATTAGAATATTCAAACAAAATCAAAATCAAATCAATACACAGTACAAAAGAGAAATCCGGGAAGTACAAGATCAGTTGACGCAGGTAATACAAGAATTACATATTTCAGAGGACACTCCCGCTCCAGTACGGGAAGAGGGACATAGAAATACGGAACAACCACAAAATAAGAACACAGGACACTTCGGAAATGATGAAAGAAATTGGCAAGGCGCATTGGATTTTGAGATGGAATCGCCGAAACGACGTAACAATGACCGACATGTGACTTGCCGACATGATTATTTTGACTATAAGCTGTTCATTACTACAAGTAAATTCAAAACATTTAAGAATTCTGGCAACGACATTCATCCACAAACATGGCTCCATCAATTCTCTCATTGTTTTCCTCCCAATTGGTCATTAGAACGTAGATTAGAATTTATGTGTGGCTACTTAGAGAATGAACCAGCTGTAAGAATGTGATCTGTCATTCACGATTGCCACAGTGAAGGAGAATTTTACCATGCCTTCCTCTCAGGATATTGGTCTCAAGCCACACAAGACCGAGTAAAAAATGGCATCATAATGATGAAACATTTCGAACAATCTGAATTTTCGAGACTTGTGAAATAATTTGAAGACATGTTGCACAAGAATCAGTACCTGTCAAACCCATACAGCCCTACAGAACTCATCCGCATTTGCTTCACCAAATTACCTGAACATTTACAGCATATTATTTTGGCAGGACGTTGCAAAGACAACATTGAAGTTTTTCAGGGGCTCTTACAAGAACTGGAAATTGACACTGAGAATCGCAGAACGTGAAAACAGGACCACAACAATTACAGGTCACATCCGTCGCAATTCCGTGATGAAAGAAATAATAACTGGACATGACAAGACTATTCTCACAACACAAATCGTGACCAAAACAGACACCACCAGTATGACAACCGTTGGCAGAGTAGTAATAATTACAGGGAAAGATCACCTCCTCGCGGTAATGACTATCACAGAGACAATCAGAGAAACAGACAAAATGGAACCAAAACAGTTATTATCAAGGGAGACAGAATAACTTCAGACGCAATGGTCCAGTGCGCAGTTACGACTCAGGGAGAAATTCTCCACCACGTGACCGACAAGAAAGAAACTATGGAATCTACCGACATGACGACAGACGATAAGATCGTAATGACAGACCTGAACTGCATCAGAACTGGCGGGATTTAAACAGGGCAGGGCCCTCTCGTCACAGTGAATTTGTAGAAGTTAGGTCTCCTAATCCCAGGAAGGACGTGCGCCAACAAAGAAACAGACAATGACTCACACCGCAGGCAGCCACGTGCGCCGGCTGGCTCAGAGAAAAATAACATAGACGCTAACCTTGAGCAAATTTTAGCATTCCTTACCGACGAATACAACATAATAATTGCTTTGAAGTTGAAACTCTGCGTACTAGGAGGAGTAAAGGTTTACACCACATTTCACATGTAAAACCGTTTATTGAAAGATAATCTGCTTTTTAACTTTGTCTTTGCCAAATAACTTTTCACTTTACATTACCAGTATGCTTTGTCAGACTTAGTGTATGTTAACATGCAACAGTGTTTGAAGTTAAATGTCCAGTCAAGAACCAAGATAACTTATTTAAACAGAAATTACGAATGCATTGTTGTAGTGAACGGACGACACAGTGTTGTTGTTTGTACATTCTTGCTTGTTAGTTGCACGATCGCGTAACGACTATGAGGTTCACATACTTGGAACATATACCGGCACTGCTAATGAGATTTTCATGCAACATTTTGGTTTGCTTGAGAGTGGATTCTGGATTTGAGGTGCTTTCTGTGAAATGCCGGATGACACAGTGGTTGGTTTGTGTGACAGCTACACGATTTTATCACGACACTGCTAATGAGTGACAATTTACAATGTTGCTTTTGCGGTGTATCTCTTTTATATCTGCACAGTTTTTCTGAATTCTTCTGTAAAGTAAAACATGTTTTAGTAGTAACTTTTGTGGTATAGCTACAAGGAGACAGCGTTTTCCGTAGCACAATAATACGTTACAGCACAGTACTTTCTTCATCACAACAATAAGCGTAATAACTAAGATATCTATACGCAAAGCATTTCACTTTTGTTTATCGTGAGGTAAGTACATTAGCTTCTGCAGAACTTAGCTTTCAGAGGAAAATAACTACGGCACTTCCACAGAGATTATCTTACAACAAGATGCACATTTAGTGCTACAAGACACGCATTTCAGTGATTAATTTTGTACTTAAAACATTTATTTTTAAAGATTTTTGGATTACAAAGATAGTTTGCCGTGATACATTTCATTCCATTGCTGTAATCTGTAACACCTGAGGGTATAATTACATTAATCCTCAGGGGGTACACGCCTACTTTGTGTACCATATGTCTGGCAAGCACAAGGAGCCCTAGCTAATATGGTATTTGCTTATACAACTTTACACACCGGTACCATATTTCTCTAACACATAAATTACACACCTATCTGATCATTTAACTGAGAGATAAACTTTTTTTTTACATCAGTGACACATGTTTACGCAATTACACAGTTGTATAACTTCACACTTATGAAATTGTATTTTGTCTGTACTTTGTGAACCCTTCATATTTTTTCGGAATCATTGTGATACTATGAGAGCTTTGAATGATATGTTTGGTATGGGATCGTGATTTTTATAGTACATTTGAGGTAGATGACACTATTGAAATGAGCAGAGAATTTTTTTAGGTTTTGACATTATTGCAGAAAGCTACGACGTTTTTAGATTTGACTGAGGTGTTATGATGTTATTTTTACGACGACGATGTGTATTATGCTGTTGCGGTATGTTTATGATCAATAAGCTGATGCTATATGAGTTATTTGATTATGCTACGTATCTGTTATGATGAAATATTGAAGAAGTGTCGATGAATAAGGTAAGGAGTAATGAATAGTGGTTAGGGTCTCTGACTTGTGAAAAAGGATGTCGGAAACTAAGAATCGTACTTTAAGAGTTATGAAATGTGTGTAAATGCGAGAATGTATCACAATGCCGGCGAAAATTTTTGGACACTGTTATATTCATAAGATTTTGTTTCTACACATTTGCAACGCAAATTCTCGACCCGTGAAATTTTGTATATGAGATTGTCACTGTAGCGGAAACTGCTGTCATAAATATTTCCGTAAGAAAGTTAAGTGACCACCTGCATGTAATGCGTCGTGGGCACCCAGCTGCGTCAGATGCCTGGAGAAAAAGCCATTAGTGTGTGCATTTTCAGAGGCACAGGTAGAAAAAAAAGGGAGGCCATTATCCTCGCTATTGACATTCCTTTGTAGAAAGCATCCCAAATACGACATGCTAAAACTTGAAAATATATGATTACACTGTGGAGCTCTTAATTTTTGATTTACTGAAATGCCTAAGGAAATGACGAGAAATATTTTATGTCTATACACCTGATTATGACTACTGTCTTTATAGTTGAGAGATATTTTACTACCTTATGAAATGCCATATGGCTAATGAATGATGTTTCATGCCTTTCTTTGTACATATTTTCATTTTTTTTAATATCTAGTTTCTAGCCGCACTGCAGCATTGGTTAAAATAGAATTTTATAGATGTACTAATATAAATATTTTCTGTCTACAGATCTAGTAAATACTAATTTTGTAATACATTTCCCAAAAATGGGGGAGCACAACGACATTTCCCTTCACAGGAATTGCATACGGAATTTTCTTTTCAACTACTTGGTAATTTTTTGTAGAATAACTTCTTGTGGTGCACCACTTTAATTACATAGACATTAAGATGTGAATATACATTTCCCTTGTCTGCACTGTTGTCTTTAGTGTAATGTTTTTTTCTGCTTGAGCTATGTCATGTTTACATATAAGTTATTTCATTTGCTGCTGCTGTTTACCAGGCATAGTGTTACTGAATTTGACTTTGTGTTACTCTTCTAAGCCAGTTTACTACTGATTTATTTTTCTTGTTTGCTGCACATTGCCTTATATTAGTTGTAATATTGCAATTGCTTTGCCCATTTCCATTTTTTTCTCATTGCTGTTTGTGTTATTTGTTTTGTGCTGCTGCATTGCCTCGTCCCTTAGTTTAGCATCTGAGCTCAGTAGATTTAAGTTACCTTAAGAAGGGGTAGACTATATAAGAGAATGAGTTGCGATGAATTTGAAGAAATGCACTGAGAGGTTATACGAGGAAAATACAGAAAGCTTGCTTGGATAGGATTTTTTTTGGCTGGAGCAAATATCGAAATAAGACGAAAGATCTATGGTATGAAGTTTTGGGTTGGACTGCAGTACCAAATGTTACACTGAAAACGAACCCTGTCCTTTCCTTTTGTGTTATCCCACTATGTGTTTGTGTACCCTTGTGTATTTGTTTTCTTCCTGTCTCTGTGTAGTTTCATAGAAATTTTTCTTCTTCTAATACTAAGCTACATTCACTACGATGAGGAATAGTGTTATCCTCAAATATAATTTGCATTAATAATATGTTATTTACCTTGTAAATATGCTTATACATTATTTATTCCGTTTTGTTTTAATGCCCATGTGTAAAGTTGATGTTTCAAAAGTTATTCTGATTTTTTATGTATTTACTTATGTCACAATTCCTGTAACACTGATGTATATGTCTATTTCTATTCTTTTGTAAAGCCTGTATTACTACAAATGTTATCTGTATTGTTATGTTTTTAATGATGTATTTTGTACTTTTGTTATTGTATTCTTATGTTATAAAATTGTAATTGACACCAGTTCATCAAATTAAGTAACTTGTAAGCATTCATTTCACTGCACACATTTCTATTGGTCATAGTATATGGACAATATGTGAGAAGTAGGGACTGTTAGTGTTTGCACTTGTGTTAATAATTCAGCAAGGGACTGGATAACAGCACTGCTGGTTCTAAGGACAATTCCAAAAAATTTGTGAGAGCAGAAGTGGTGGTTATGGACTTGCTATATTATCCGCAAGACTCTTCAATGGTGATTGTGCACCTGCACAGTCACAACAGATGGCTGCTGGCCATCTCTACAAGGACTACAGTGGGTCTGCATCTTTGATGGCCCAACAATACCATTATTTCTACAAGGACTACAGTGGGTCTACACCTTTGCTGACTCGCCAGTACCATTATTTCTACAAGGACTGCAGTGGTTCTGCACCTCTGGTGGCCCACCAATACCGTAATCTCTACCAGGACTACAGTGGGTCTATTCTGCGATGACCTACCTACCAATATTCTTCAAAATTCGACTGACTCTGCTGTGGGTTTGCTCTGTTGTGGCCCATTACCTGTCAGCATGTCAAGAGTCAGCACTGTCTTTCCGTTGGAAGGACAACACTACTTCTTCAAGACTGCATGGAAAACCACTACTTCCGTGTGCATTGTCTTTTACTACTCAGACTTTGAGAAAAGAAACGGCAGTTTTACTGTGATGAATGATCAGGGCTGTCTTTATGGACTGTGCCATTATCAATCACAACGTCAGAACTAACTCTCTAGTTCCTTTTCCTTTGCTAAAGTCAAACTGATCGTCATGTAAAGTTTCCTCAGTTTTTGTTTCATTCTTAAGGACCTTATTCTTGTCAGCAACTTTGCTGCAAGAGCTGTTACGCAGACTGTGCGATAATTTTCACACTTGTGGAATTCCCATTGCACTCGCTTTTGGGTTCAGCGAAGGTTGTTTTGATTTTTCTATATGCTGAGTCATTCATTCTGACAATAATTTCCTTTTAGATTTTTTCACAATTCTCATGTAGTCGTTTCCTTGGCGTCCGGCACTTCCTGTTTAATTCATTCCCATGTGACTTGTATTTCTGTACTCCCTAATGTCACTGATCAGTTTTGTATTTCCTTCTTTCGCCGATCAGCTGAAGTCTTATAGTGCTACTTAAGTAATGGTAACACAAAATTCATTAATATTTTAAAAAATGCGGTATGTATTTCAGCGCATATAGTGGAGATGACAAAATTCATACAGCGTCAGGCAGCAAGTCGCTACATTATTACAGGAGCTATGTGGATATAATTCTAACCGCTGTTATTCGGGATGTGATGTACCGCGAGAAACGGTGCTGTCTACCTGTGTCATCCGGTGGCGCGTCGCGTCGCTTGCTTTCAAGATTTGTGCCAGACAAGGTGTGAACTCGGCTGCAGGTTGCTGAGCTGTATTCGCTGGTCATTTACGGGCATCTCATCTTCGAGGCGGAGTTGTGTTGAATCTGGTGAGGCTTCATTTGTTAATCTGAGCCTTTGCGTTTTGCTCTGTGGGAAACCCGTTCAAATTGCACTGCCTCTGCCCACTCGTTGGGGATATAGGAAGTATTTTTGTTGAACATAATTTTAAGCGGCTTTTGTTGTGGTGAATCAAGTTTGAATCCTGATTAGTTTCCAGAAGTTTATTAACGTACAGTACGAGACAACTAGAGACTCAAAGTACTTACACTGATGTTAACTGTGCCTTCAGATTACCAGTCCTGTGTAATGCAATGTACAGCTTAATTTGGTTTTTATATATTTTTTTATTTTTTAGCCACGCATTCCATGTTTCAGTGTCAGTTGAGTGGTTACATCTCTTAGGTATTCAAGTGTATGGATTGCGTGTATGTCTACTTCCTGTACGTTCTAGTCAAGTGGCCCATTGGCGCTAGAAGTTTTCGTAACTTGTAACGCACACACACCATGTGTGTGGAGCTGAGCTTATTTGGCGTGCTGACTTTGCTACAGAGAGGGGCCGTCCACACTTGTTACTCTTTCTCGACAGTTGCCGTTACATGTGCGGAGAGTACACACTGTTGGATAGACGGCTACGGCCTCAAGTTACTACAACAGTTCCTGTATTATGTGCATGTGTGACTGGAATACCGCTGGCGCTCGATATATTGCGGCCTGAGGAAAATACATTCCAGAGATTAAGTAGTCATTACGACAGCGTTATAGAAATTTAAGAATGTATTCCTTCTGGAGCTTCTTGGTGAATAACTTTCTTCTTCTGGTGTTATAAGCGCACTAGACCAAACGTTTGTCACCTGCAGAAGCCATCAAGCTAATACTATGTATAGCCCTTTCTAGCAATGATAATGACAATTTTCCAAGGAACAGTGACCTCAAATTTCACCCACTTAAACGGTAAAATACTGGAGCTCTGTTGCTCAGATCACGCGGAGCTGCCAAACTGCATCGACGTAAACTGCTACGCTTCAGTCACTTTCCTAAATAATCCCAGAAAATTATTATGAGATTAGTATCTGGTCAGACAATGTATGATAGGGTACTTGAGTGGTCGTTAAACCGGAAACATATGCCTAAGGAAACTCCATTTGTCATACTGGAAAATGAGAGTGTCCAGCCGGCCGGAGTGGCCGAGCGGTTCTAGGCTCTACAGTCTGGAACAGTGCGACCGCTACGGTCGCAGGTTCGAATGCTGCCTCGGGCATGGCTGTGTGTGATGTCCTTAGGTTAGTTAGGTTTAAGTAGTTCTAAGTTCTAGGGGACTGATGACCTCAGAAGTTAAGTCCCATAGTGCTCAGAGCCATTTAAACCATTTTTTTAGCGTGTCCACAACCTACTTATGATGAAAATGTAGAAGGAAGAGTAATAGTAGCTCACCGAGAATATTAAAATAAATGTTGAGGCTGGTATTAACGGTTGCCTGAATAAGTACGCCCAATCCATGTAATAACATCACGGAACCGCCTCCAACGAGCTCTAAACACTGCAAGTTAAAGGCGTCAGCGGGGTGTCTTCATACTCGACGCCCTCCGTTATCCGAAGAGACGTACAATGGAAACTCTAAGAAATGGCCTTTCGTGAGATACCAGACTACAGCTGTCTGTAGTATCCTTTGACTTTTCCTATTTTCGTCTGATAACTGTCTGAGAAGGGCCTGCTTTCCTGCACAACAGCGATTCCCAATTGGATTGAAGCCGATTGTCATTGACAAGACGTGACTGGTTGTTTCTTGTCCTGTTAGCTGGGACTGTCGTACTGTGACTGTTCTTATATTGGGTTACATGACATTCCTTGTAGACACTGTGGACGGTACCGCATTGATTGACAAACAAATCGGGCAATTTCATTTACGGTGCGATCATGAGAGCATCCAATCAGCGAAAACCCCTGGCAATATCACGTTTCCACAGCGATCCAACATACTCCGCTGATTCCATAGATTCGACTGACGCATCCACATCATCTTTCTGCCTTACCTTAAGTCCAAGAAAAGAGGATCACATCACCACCTGATACTAGCTATGCACCACAGCAATGTGCTCTTTCAGAGGGCGGATTTACATTTAAGCCAGTGAACGTATTTTCGTAGTGCTTTACATAGAATCAGGACTCCGTTAATGGAACATTCGGACGTCAACCTAATTTTTGTAACTGATAGAATATCAATAAATATTAAACTGTTAGTTGATGAACACTGATTTAAAATAATTCCGTGCATCATTTTGTAATTTCGTTCACTGAGAATATCACCAATGTAATGATTAAGTAACGTAGCATAATATAATCAGGATTCACATTTTTAATGGCTACACTTCAGCAACAGTTACAGAATAGTAGGTATAAGACAGCCAACCAGTTGGAATAAATGGTGGTTTTCAATTAACCTTACCCTTTCAGCAACAGTTACAGAATAGTAGGTATAAGACAGCCAACCAGTAGGAATAAATGGCGGTTTTCAATTAACCTTACCCTTGGTTTCAAAGAATTTAAATCTGTCTTCTTCAGAGGGACAATAAATAAACTGCATATTAGCAAAAATTTCATGTGGAGTTGTTGATCGCTTTACTAACTGAATGTCAGTGAGAAGTTTGTTTCTTGTCCTCCTGACAATGACAGGTTTAAATCTGTTGAAACCATGTTAAGGTTAGCTGAAAAACATCATTTATTGCCACTGGTTGGCTGTCTTGTTCACCTGCTGTTCGCAAAATTTTGTTATCTAGTTCCAATTATTGACCCATTTTGATGTATGCCTGAATATTTACATTCCTCCATCAACTATTAACTTGTTCTACGAAAAAAATGGAAAACCAGTTTCACTGGAATCAACTATTTTGAACAGCAAGTTTCAGAAAGACTATTTAAATAGACCTAAGAGATTTTCTGTGACAAATATTCGAAAGGAAAACGTTTAATTACAGAGAATTATGAAGTAAATTCGGAAACCTTGTTTGTGGTACCATGTTGTCGTATTAGAATTAGTGCTTCCGGGACCAGGAGGGTGACAGATTTTGTAGACAGTGGGTGACTTTGCCATGTTCCACGTTTGTCCCAGTTCGAAGAGACTTACGGGCAGAGCCGTAAAGCAGCACGCTTAAATTGGACAATGCGAAGTACCTAATACGTGCCGCAGCGGCTACAGCGAGCTGCTGCATTACAGTTCCGACAAAATTATCACCCATAAAAATGTAATTTGCTCTCCCATTTATCACGGACTGCTGCGTTTTACTGTTCCGTGTATATGTTCAGAAACTAACTGGGACGCGAAATTACCATCTTTCGCCGAGAATAGTATTTATCAGTAAAGGCAGATGTGGAGTGTTTACAAGACCATTAAATCAGCAATAATTAAACGCGCTGTCACAAAAAACCATTATGTATATACACTCCTGGAAATGGAAAAACGAACACATTGACACCGGTGTGTCAGACCAACCATACTTGCTCCGGACACTGAGAGAGGGCTGTACAAGCAATGATCACACGCACGGCACAGCGGACACACCAGGAACCGCGGTGTTGGCCGTCGAATGGCGCTAGCTGCGCAGCATTTGTGCACCGCCGCCGTCAGTGTCAGCCAGTTTGCCGTGGCATACGGAGCTCCATCGCAGTCTTTAACACTGGTAGCATGCCGCGACAGCGTGGACGTGAACCGTATGTGCAGTTGACGGACTTTGAGCGAGTGCGTATAGTGGGCATGCGGGAGGCCGGGTGAACGTACCGCCGAATTGCTCAACACGTGGGGCGTGAGGTCTCCACAGTACATCGATGTTGTCGCCAGTGGTCGGCGGAAGGTGCACGTGCCCGTCGACCTGGGACCGGACCGCAGCGACGCACGGATGCACGCCAAGACCGTAGGATCCTACGCAGTGCCGTAGGGGACCGCACCGCCACTTCCCAGCAAATTAGGGACACTGTTGCTCCTGGGGTATCGACGAGGACCATTCGCAACCGTCTCCATGAAGCTGGGCTACGGTCCCGCACACCTTTAGGCCGTCTTCCGCTCACGCCCCAACATCGTGCAGCCCGCCTCCAGTGGTGTCGCGACAGGCGTGAATGGAGGGACGAATGGAGACGTGTCGTCTTCAGCGATGAGAGTCGCTTCTGCCTTGGTGCCAATGATGGTCGTATGCGTGTTTGGCGCCGTGCAGGTGAGCGCCACAATCAGGACTGCATACGACCGAGGCACACAGGGCCAACACCCGGCATCATGGTGTGGGGAGCGATCTCCTACACTGGCCGTACACCACTGGTGATCGTCGAGGGGACACTGAATAGTGCACGGTACATCCAAACCGTCATCGAACCCATCGTTCTACCATTCCTAGACCGGCAAGGGAACTTGCTGTTCCAACAGGACAATGCACGTCCGCATGTATCCCGTGCCACCCAACGTGCTCTAGAAGGTGTAAGTCAACTACCCTGGCCAGCAAGATCTCCGGATCTGTCCCCCATTGAGCATGTTTGGGACTGGATGAAGCGTCGTCTCACGCGGTCTGCACGTTCAGCACGAACGCTGGTCCAACTGAGGCGCCAGGTGGAAATGGCATGGCAAGCCGTTCCACAGGACTACATCCAGCATCTCTACGATCGTCTCCATGGGAGAATAGCAGCCTGCATTGCTGCGAAAGGTGGATATTCACTGTACTAGTGCCGACATTGTGCATGCTCTGTTGCCTGTGTCTATGTGCCTGTGGTTCTGTCAGTGTGATCATGTGATGTATCTGACCCCAGGAATGTGTCAATAAAGTTTCCCCTTCCTGGGACAATGAATTCACGGTGTTCTTATTTCAATTTCCAGGAGTGTAGTTTACTGAAATCAGCTGATTGCAGTTTCTGAATATTGTGTGTAATCATCCCACCTGCTTTAAGAGTAGGTAACGGTTCCTAGACAGCCCACTCGTGGCCAGACTGCACACCCAACGATCATGTGTGGTCAATGTGAGTCCCTTGAAATAACTACACCGTGTGGCCTTTGTTTTGCTCTTCAGTTTTATTATCCCACTATGAGTTCCAAACCGCCTAGCTATTCATCATCGGATGGTACATATTTATTGATTGCAGCAGCAGTGTGAGAGTTGTGTAGCTGTGGCAAAATGCACAGACGAAACCTTTAAACAATAAGTGTGGCGAGAATTATTCACATTATGAGACCGAGTGTTTTACGTAACTTGTAGTTAGTAGTATCCTTTGCTTAGTTGTTGGTGTACACAATACTCTAGAAAACTAAATGAATGTTTTCCAATGACGTTAGCTTTACTGCACTTCACACACTTAACCACAAGTAGCACGTTTCTCATGTTTTACAAAACTTAAGTAAACCAAGGAATACAGCTAAAGTTATGTGAAACAGTTTGTAAGTAACCCAACAAAATCGATGTCATAATGAATAATCATCGCCAGAGTCAGTGCTTACATGTTTCGTTTATACATCTTGCCGCAGCTACATGATCCCAAATTACTGCAGACAGTCAATAAATATGTATGATCTATGATGAATCGCTAGGCGGCTCGAAACCGGTAATGGGATATTAAGATTGAAGAACAAAATCAAAGGCGACCGTTTTCAGTAATTTCAATAAACCATTATTCAGCACAGTCGCAGTGATCCTCATCCATAATGGATAAAAGTTTTAATATGAGTCTCATCTTAACACCTCATACGGAGTTTCAGTATTAACATGGAGCTTCTTTAGGCAAACACGTTGCCACATAAATATTTATTAGCGGAAGTTGCCATGATATTCTGGGTGTTATTATTTTACTTTTATTTTTTTATTTTTCCTTACATGTTCCTCAAAAATATATGTAGTCTTTGGATTATAATGTACATGAGCACGATAAGAACAATTCAAGCACCAGAGATGAAGTACTCTGATGTATGAACGTAGATTAAATAATATTTAATCAATAGTGGTGAGTACCCATTTGAAATTCGAAAACTTACCATTGAAATGGTGGTAGTGGTAGGACTGGTTTCAACTGTCTTTTAATGTAAGTATTTGGCCATTTACCACCACACAAAATCTCAGTTTACAAAATTTCCATAAGAATGTTTTTGATTCTGAATCAGTCACTTCGATACCCAAAACAAAAACACTATATTGGCATCACAAGCTCGCTCAATAGAAGCCAAATGCAAGAGAATAGCGAGTAATTTAAACTCATTGCGATTGCGCAACGTAAAGAGTAAAAGTCGTAATATGCCAAAAAATTAAAACCAGGTAATGAATTTATGCTATTAAAAAAGAACATAAAGCCAAACAGTATTCCACTACACAAAATATGCAATATTCGGTAACACATTCGGTAAATATTTAAAGCAGAAAGGAATTTACACTATTGCAGTGAACGCAAATGACAGCAGAGAGCCAAATAAAATTTTCCAGTGGAATCCAAAGGATGTTCTGCGTCACTGCAATATAGCCCATAGCCCAGATGGATTAAATACTGCCAGCTGCTGTAGCCGAGCGGTTCTAGGCGCTTCAGTCCGGAACGGTACTGCTGCTACGGTCGCAGGTTCGAATGCCTCTGGCATGTGTGTGATGTCCTTAGGTTAGTTAGGTTTATGCAGTTCAAAGTCTAGGGGTCGATAACCTCAGATGTTAAGTCCCATAGTGCTTAGAGCCATTTGAACCTTTTTTTTTATTAAATACAGCGAATTATTCAGAGTAACCACTATGATTGACATATATAGACCAGTCTATTGTTCAGATACATATGCAACAATAACACAAAAACAACTTAATTTACTGATCACAGTCCTGTAAATCTACATGGCAACTAAAGGACTCTGCTTGAAATCAATTGTGTAATTCAACATTTTGAGAAACAGCCCTCAGTTGGAAAAACAATTAATTTGTAACCTAGGTTTCGGTGTCACAGGGGACACCTTCTTCGGACAAAATTAAAACTAAATGTTACAGCATAACGTACCAAAAAATACGAAAGCTGCGGTCATACCTGACAGCGTCAGATAGTCAGAATTAAAATAAAATGCAACAGACGTGCAAGCCACTAGGGGCCGCCATGTGTCCTCTCCTACAGTCAACACAAAAGATCCATAGAGGGTACCAATTATAACCCACTTTAGATGTTCTGCTTCGTTGTCCACTTCATTCTGCAATTCCTGAGAGATGTCTGCGAGACGTAGTTTATGGGCGAAATTTAAAAATTTCGGAACAAACTTTTCTGCTGCATGTTTCATGACAAGGCATCCGAAAAATTGCTTTGAATGAGCCGAAGGATACGTCGACATAATCTCTGATGGTGATGGCAGTTTTCTAGAATCATTGTCTTTACTTCTTCCACACCATCGTCAGCAATCGATGTGCTAGGGCGTCCAAGGCGATCGTCGTCTTCAACGTCTTCTCGACCCTCTTTGTGTAGACTGTAGCAGAGGACACATGGCTGCCCCTAGTTTCTTGCACCTCTGTTGCATTTTATTTTAATTCTGACAATCTGACGCTGTCAGGTATGACAGCAGATTTCGTATTTTTTGGTACGTTTGTTTTAATTTTGTCCGAAGAAGGTGTCCCTTCTGACGCCGAAACCTAGGTTACAAATTAATTGTGTTCGCGATTGAGGGCTGTGTTTTTCAAAATTTTGTATTTTACAACAGTCGCTGATTGACAGCCATGTTAAAAACTTTAATCGCATAACTATTTAATGGCAGTGTACATTGCTGCAGTAAAACTTACTACACAGTTCTGTCATCTGTTGTTGTGGTGGTCTTCAGCCCTGACACTGGTTCGATGCAGCTCTCCATGCTACTCAATCCTGTGCAAGCTTCTTCATCTCCCAGTACTTACTGCAGCCTACATCCTTCTGAATCTGCTTAGTGTATTCATCTCTTGGTCTCCCTCTACGATATTTACCCTCCACGCTGGCTTCCAATACTACACTGGTGATCCCTTGATGCCTCAGAACATGTCCTACCAACCGATCCCTTCTTCTAGTCAAGTTGTGCCACAAACTTCTCTTCTCCCCAATCCTATTCAATACTTCCTCATTATTTATGTGATCTACCCATCTAATCTTCAGCATTCTGTCATCTATTTTCTCTAAATATGACACTATCCGTGCCACAGGCAGACTTACAACATGCGACGGAGCCTGGAGAGAGCTTCTTACGAAACAGGCATTCGCACTAAGCTGAAGTCCCACGCTACTTCTCACGTCCTTGTAAGCACATAACGTAGACTGCTTTACTAAAACCATGTTAAATGTCCCACACTTGCGTCCATCATCCAACAACACTTTTCGCAGCTGTCTGCCAGCCGACGGCTACTCGAGTGTATCTCTGAATGCTACCTGTTGCACTCAGCCTTCTGGTGATCAATATTCTTCTCCCTGTGATACTCGACGATCTGCCTTTAGTTCACAGAGGTGCTGGTGCAGCGCCGCTCCAGGTAGCAGCAGCCTCGTGCTATAGTACTGGTTCAAACTCGGTGTTTGGAAATTTTGTGGTACATTCTTATGGGACCAGACTGATGAGGTCATCGATCCCTAGGTTTACGCACTACTTAATCTAACTTACATCTACATCCACATCTACATATATACTCCGCTAGCCACCAAGCGGTGTGTGGCGGAGGGCACAATTCGCGTCAAAGTCATATTTCCCCCCTCTGTTCCACTCGCGGATCACGCGATGGGAAAACGACAGTCGGAACGCCTCAGTACGAGCTCTACTTCCCTTATCTTAGAATGATGATCATTACGCTATTTGAAAGTTGGTGGTAATAATATATGCTCTACATCCTCGGTGAAGAGTGGATTTCGGAATTTTGAGAGGAGCCCCTTCTCTTTAGCGCGTCGTCTATATGCTAGTGTGTCCCACTTCAGACTTTCTATGAGATTTGTAACGTTCTCGCGATGGTTAAATGTACCAGTCATGAATCTTGCCGCTCTTCTTTGGACCTTCTCAATCTCTTGAATCAGACCCAACTGGTAAGGGTCCCATACAGACGAACAATACTCTAAGACTGGACGAACTAACATATTGTAAGCTATTTCCTTTGTTGAAGGACTGCATCGCTTCAGGATTCTACCAATAAACCGCAATCTAGAGTTCGCCTTACCCGTTACTTGTGTATTATGGCCATTCTATTTGAGATAATTTCGAATAGTAACACCCAGATACTTGACGGATGTGCAGCTTCCAAAGACTGATCATTTATTTTGTACTGATACATTAATGGGGATTTTCGCCTTGTTATACGCAGTAGATTACACTTAATAATATTGAGAGATAACTGCCAGTCATTACACCACGCATTTATTTTCTGCAAATCCTCATTGATTTTTTCACAACTTTCCTGTAAACTACAGCATCATCGGCAAAGAGTCTAAGGCCGCTGTCAATACCATCAACCAGATCGTTTATGTAAATCGTGAAAAGGAGAGGACCTATTACGCTGCCCTGGGGCACACCTGAAGTTACTCTTGTTTCTGTTGAACTTACCCCGTTCAGGACGACACACTGCTCCCTATCTGTTAGAAAAACTGTCTATCCAACCGCTTATGTCATTGGATGGACCGTAAGCGGGCACCTTTTGTAGCAAACGACAGTGCGGAACTGAGTCGAACGCCTTTCGAAAGTCGAGAAATATGGCATCAGCCTCGGATCCGGTATCTAGAGTCTGTTGTATACCATGCTGGTTTCTGCAGATGAGCTTCTCATTGTCTAGAAAGGTCATTATGTCTGAACACAAAATACACTCCTGGAAATTGAAATAAGAACACCGTGAATTCATTGTCCCAGGAAGGGGAAACTTTATTGACACATTCCTGGGGTCAGATACATCACATGATCAAACTGACAGAACCACAGGCACATAGACACAGGCAACAGAGCATGCACAATGTCGGCACTAGTACAGTGTATATCCACCTTTCGCAGCAATGCAGGCTGCTGTTCTCCCATGGAGACGATCGTAGAGATGCTGGATGTAGTCCTGTGGAACGGCTTGCCATGCCATTTCCACCTGGCGCCTCAGTTGGACCAGCGTTCGTGCTGGACGTGCGGACCGCGTGAGACGACGCTTCATCCAGTCCCAAACATGCTCAATGGGGGACAGATCCGGAGATCTTGCTGGCCAGGGTAGTTGACTTACACCTTCTAGAGCACGTTGGGTGGCACGGGATACATGCGGACGTGCATTGTCCTGTTGGAACAGCAAGTTCCCTTGCGGGTCTAGGAATGGTAGAACGATGGGTTCGATGACGGTTTGGATGTACCGTGCACTATTCAGTGTCCCCTCGACGATCACCAGTGGTGTACGGCCAGTGTAGGAGATCGCTCCCCACACCATGATGCCGGGTGTTGGCCCTGTGTGCCTCGGTCGTATGCAGTCCTGATTGTGGCGCTCACTTGCACGGCGCCAAACACGCATACGACCATCATTGGCACCAAGGCAGAAGCGACTCTCATCGCTGAAGACGACACGTCTCCATTCGTCCCTCCATTCACGCCTGTCGCGACACCACTGGAGGCGGGCTGCACGATGTTGGGGCGTGAGCGGAAGACGGCCTAACGGTGTGCGGGACCGTAGCCCAGCTTCATGGAGACGATTGCGAATGGTCCTCGCCGATACCCCAGGAGCAACAATGTCCCTAATTTGCTGGGAAGTGGCGGTGCGGTCCCCTACGGCACTGCGTAGGATCCTACGGTCTTGGCGTGCATCCGTGCGTCGCTGCGGTCCGGTCCCAGGTCGACGGGCACGTGCACCTTCCGCCGACCACTGGCGACAACATCGATGTACTGTGGAGACCTCACGCCCCACGTGTTGAGCAATTCGGCGGTACGTCCACCCGGCCTCACGTATGCCCACAATACGCCCTCGCTCAAAGTCCGTCAACTGCACATACGGTTCACGTCCACGCTGTCGCGGCATGCTACCAGTGTTAAAGACTGCGATGGAGCTCCGTATGCCACGGCAAACTGGCTGACACTGACGGCGGCGGTGCACAAATGCTGCGCAGCTAGCGCCATTCGACGGCCAACACCGCGGTTCCTGGTGTGTCCGCTGTGCCGTGCGTGTGATCATTGCTTGTACAGCCCTCTCGCAGTGTCCGGAGCAAGTATGGTGGGTCTGACACACCGGTGTCAAAGTGTTCTTTTTTCCATTTCCAGGAGTGTATGTTCCATGACAACAAATCGATGTCAGTGAGATTGGTCGGTAATTATATGCATCCGATTTTCTACCCATTTTATAGATTGCTAAGACCTTAAATTAACTTACGCTAAGGACAACACACACATCCATGCCCCAGGGACGACTCGAACCTCAGACGGGGGGAGCCGCGCGAACCGTGGCAAGGCGCCCTACACCGCGCGGCTAAGCCGCGAGGCAGTACTGATGCGGCCGTAGCTTTGTTAACTGCGGATCTTCAAACTACCATGGACGTGTAACGTCTAGTAACGACACATCATTCTTGCCACCAAATGAAAGCCTCCAAGGATAAGGAATGTGGCAGGAAACTCGCACATGACAGTTAATCTACGTGAGAGGCTGCCATAAGGCGCACAGCCTGTACCGCCTTGGGAGTGTTTAAGAAAGGATGATAATATTAAAGAACTTAGATTAAAGTGTACCACTAAATATCAAAGAAAAATAAGACCTCCGTTCGAACAGGCCTCGAAGGGCCAACGGCATCAACCGACAGCCGTGTGACTCTCAGTCTGTAGGCGTTATTTCTTGTGGATATGGAGGGGCGTGTGCACAGCTCACAGCACTCCCGACCGTTATCAGTTTACAGGACTGGAGCCGCTACTTCTCAGTTAAATCGATCCTCAATTTGCCTCTCAGGATCTGAGTGCACCCCGGTTGCCAAAAGTGCTCATCATAACCCGACAATCACCCATCCAAGTGATAACGTGCTAGCCAAGTCCAACAGTGCTTAACTTGCCTGAGTTGTATTCGCCATGATAAGGCACCAAAAGAGTTACACAAAAATTATCCTAAATTTATCCTCACGACACCCACCATCATGCCGTGCTACCACAGTGCACTGGCGGATGTGGAAGTGGTAGGACTGGTTTCAGGGGTGAATAACCATAAGCGTTTGACCACACATTTACTAACCATATAAATCATCAATTAACATAGTGTCAATGAAAAATTTCTAATTTTGTATCGATCGTCTGTAGCCAAAATAACAACAAGAAGTTATTGATAAGATAACGCTTGCTCTATAGAAGCCGAATGCAACAGACATAGTGACAGAGCCACCCCGAAGAGAAAAAGCAGTAATAATAAAAAATATTAATATCCGTTAAAGAATTTACACTATTATAAAGAAAAGGAAAGCCAAAAAGATTATCACTCTGCAAAATATGCAACATTCAGTAACGATCAAGGTACTAAAAGCAGAAAATAATTTACATTATAAAATCGGAAAAAAATTTAAAACGTGGCAATAAAATACACAGGAAACTCCGTGTCACTTAATGGAACCCACAGCTCTGTTGAATAATACACTCCGAATTATGCAGAATTACCTTTATGCCTGCCATATGTCGAGTGGTCTGTTACTGATATACGTACGGGTGAGACAATTCTCGTTGTAATCATTGATAATCGTTAAGTAATCCAACAATCCAGTTAAAAGATTTTGCTCGAAATCAATTCCGTAAACATTTCATAGCAGCGGAAATTAATATAGTCTAACCCACACAAAACGTTTGTATATACCCACTATACAGCTCTGCCGTGTAGTTCCTGTAACTACGACACCGTCCGTGCCACAGACAAGCTTACAACATGCGCCGTAGCCTGCAGAGACCTGCACGTAAAACACGCATATACACATGCACAATTCCAAGACTAACCTGAATTCTGACATTCCAGTAAGGGCATGGCACAGACTGTTCCACTGAAAATACCCCAGGCGTGCCGTACAAGTAAGACGTTCAACCGCCAGTCAGCGGCTACCCACGTCCGTCTACACTGATGGAGCGAAATATCACCGATTCTGCGTGTCAGAGATCAGACAGTTTGTTGGTAGGTTTGTAGGCGTAAGTAGAATTAGATGTCAACGCACAGGGCATGTAATTCGCGTAAATAACGGGCTGCTGATTTGCGTACGCGGTGATGGCGCCCGATAGCGACATGGATAGATTCCGTCGGATTTACATCAAGCAAAGTTGGTCACCGAGATATCAACGTGTGTTCACTATAATGCACCGCAAATCATTGCAGTACGGTTCTGCTTCCGGGACACGGACAGCTATACTGCTAAAAGATGATACCGCCGTTGGGGATGACATCTAACACGAAGGGATGCACGTGGCTCGCAGCTGTCAGCATGTCTTCGATGCACATTCCATGCAAGTGCAGGAGTATGTCTCCAATGGCATGACACTACTCCCACGAACCTGCGCTCGTGACGCCCTGCACGTTTAGAGCCGCCGTTCACACTGATGATGGCTTTTGTGGAGACGACCATCGACCTAGTGTAGTAAAAATATGATTCACCCAAGCGCCGACATTTCCATTGACGGAAGATAGAATCAAGGTGGTCCCGTATCCGCTGCAATCTTAACTGCCAATGCCATTGTGTCAACATGTGAACACGTAGGGGAGGTCTGGTGAGGAACGACATGTTCAGTAATGTACGATGAATGGTGTGCTCCGAAACATCTGTGCGTGCGCCAACGTTGTACTCTTTTGGTAGGGACACCACAGATCACCATCTATCCCACTTTAAAGAACAGACAAGCCTCCGAACCCCACTTTCCATGAAGAGTCGAAGACGTCCAACCATTAAGCGTTAGTGGTAGATTCAATGTCGTTCTACCTCTTTCCGTAGATGCTCTCGCCATTTTCGAGATACCCGTTCACAAGCTCTGCGTAATACACTGCTGGCCATTAAAATGGATACACCACGACGATGACATGCTACAGATGCGAAATTTAACCGACAAGAAGACGATGCTGTGATATTCAAATGATTAGCTTTTCAGAGCATTCACACAAGGTTGGCGCCGGTGGCGACACCTACAACGTGATGACATGAGGAAAGTTTCCAACCGATTTCTCATACACAAACAGCAGTTGACCTGCGTTTCTTGGTGAAACGTTGTGATGCCTCGTGTAAGGAGGAGAAATGCGTACCATCACGTTTCCGACTTTGTAAAGGTCGGATTGTAGCCTATCAGAGACTGCGGTTTATCGTATCGCGACATTGCTGCTCGCGTTGGTCGAGATCCAATGACTGTTAGCAGAATATGTAATCAGTGGGTTCAGGAGGGTAATATGGAACGGTGTGCTGGATCCCAACGGCCTCGCATCACTAGCAGTCGAGATGACAGGCATCTTATCCGCATGGCTGTAACCGATTGTGCAGACACGTCTCGCTCCCTGATTCAACAGACTGGGACGTTTGCAAGACAACAACCATCTGCACGAACAGTTCGACGACGTTTGCAGCAGCATGCACTATCAGCTCTGAGACTATGGCTACGGTTACCATTGACGCTGCATCACAGACAGGAGCGCCTGTGATGGTGTACTCAACGACGAACCTGGGTGCACGAATGGCAAAACGCCATTTTTTCGGATGAATCCCGGTTCTGTTTTCAGCATCATGATGGTCGCATCGGTGTTTGGCGACATCGCGGTGAATGCACATTGGAAGCGTGTATTCGTCATCGTAATATTGGCTATCACCCGGCCTGATGGTATGGGGTGTCATTGGTTACACGTGTCGGTCACCTCTTGTTAGCATTGACGGCACGCTGAACAGTGGACGTTACATTTCAGATATGTTAAGACCGGTGGCTGTACCCTTCATTCGATCCCTGCGAAACCCTACATTTCATCAGGATAATCCACGACTGCATGTTGTAGGTCCTGTACGGGCTTTTCTGGATACAGAAAATGTTCAACTGCTGCCCTGGTCAGCACATTCGCCAGATCTCTCACAAATTGAAAACGTCTGGTCAATGGTGGCCGAGCAACTGGCTCGTCACAATACACCAGACACTACTCTTGATGAACTGTATTGCCGTGTTGACGCTGCATGGGCAGCTGTACCTGCACACACCACCCAAGCTCTGTTTGACTCAATGCCCAGGCCTATCAAGGCCGTTATTACGGCCAGAGGTGGTTGTTCTGGGTACTGATTTCTCAGGATCTCTGCACCCAAACTGTAAGAAAATGTAATCACATGCCAGTTCTAGTATAAGATATTTGTCCAATGAATACCCGTTTATCGTCTGAATTTCTTCTTGGTGTAGCAATTTTAATGGCGAAGCAGCCACAGGGGGAGGGCGAACCGAAATGAAACTTCACGGTCTTAGTGAATGTGTGATGTTAAACGAAATAAAACTTAAATATCTTCCACATGTCGCTGCCCTGTCAGCAACTCTGATTATATTAATGTTAACTTTAGTAATTAACAGCCTCAGTTGCACCGTTTGCCTAGAATTCACCTATGTTTCAGTCGAGATACCCAACCTTCCTCAGAATAACAACTACCGTCTTTCCATAGTGAACATCGTCTGGCTATAACTACAAATCCATAAATTATTGTCAAACTATAAAACTTATCTGGAACTGCCTCGGCCCCACTTCACGACCGCGATGCGGCAGCCACGGGTGCTGAACTGAAACCTAGGTAAATTCTAGGCAAACGGTGCAACTGAGGCTGTTAATTATTAAAATTAAAAAAAGGAAATGAAACTTTTTCGATTTAGAGTGTATGTGGCTGAGCCGTGTGGCTCGATCAGCGATATTCCCGCCTCCGGTACGGGTCATCTTTCCTGTGGTGTGCGGCAGAGCGTGCGTTGGCATCACCTACCGGGCTGATCGGGGAGCGAGGGGTAAGCTCTAGCAAGTAGCGAGGATTTTGATTTGGGACGCCAAGCAGTAACGTCGTTTGAGAAGACTGGCGGACAGTACAGGCGCCGTGCGAGGCAGCAGGAAGAGCACATATAAGAGGGGCTGTTTACCCGGGTGACGGCGCCCTAGCAAATATCGCTGACGTGGAAGCAGTCACGTTACTGGGAAGCAGTTGGTGTATTTCTCTTCGTGCATGCATCCTGGTACCGGGATCTGCTGCGGCTGGCTTCGTCGAACAAGCAAGAGGGTAAGGGCCTTCCTTGTGCAGTAAATTGTGGCCGGAGTCGACTACTGGGTTCAGTGCTCTTGATTTCATTTTCTTGGGCGGCCGTTGCTACTCCCATTGAGTCTGTCCTCGAATTTGTTAATTTCAACTTGCTTAGTACGCAAGGTTCATGTGAGAGCTGTATGTGATGTGATGATCAACATTTACTAGAGTCTGGAGTGATGATGCAGTATATTTACAGATTGCTACTGTCAGTGTTAACCGCCATTGAGAACAGTTTTGCTGTTCCCTGGTGCCTCCTGGTTATTGTACTTCTATCACACGACGGAGTTAAGCTGGCCAGTTACTATAGATACACATGGATTAAATTTTTCCTGCATTTATTTTGCTGCGAGATCCAATAAAATTACTGTTACGTTTGTATGTGAAGGGTTAGTGTGTCTGAGAGGCACACTAGAATAGTTTCATAAATTCTTTCAAGTTACTGGGAGCCCAGATGTTCTGTGTGTTTAAATATTTTGAAACTGATTCTGTTAATGAAAGTACATGAATTCCTTCAATGACACTATGTGGATATGATAATTAATTCTAATTTAATGACAAGTTTAAGTGTGGCTATAATTGGCCTTACGGACATAAGATAACGATTTGTACTGCTTACCTGATGTTCATTAATAGGTTGATTAATTCTACAGATGATGTGCTGTAGTGAATTATTGTGTTTCTAGTTACTTCAGGCAGACGTCAGTCTGTTGTAGCTGGTTTGTTGTTGCCAGTACTCCGAGTTACTTTGGTAATACGAATCAATGCAGTAAATTTTAGTAAATTGTTCTTCAGGTTGATCATAATTTTTTGAGTAAATAATTTCCTAACTCACTTCACTAAATGTGTAATAGGCCATAAGTTCCATGGGTTATGAATGTTTAAATTTTGAAGTAACTTGTTCTCACCTAAATGGTAATTTTAAAAATCTTTCCAAGTCGCCGACCTCGCTGACAGCGTTATTAAGAAGCAATGCAGGACCATGATTCATCGCTGAACACAATGCGACGTCTGTCATCGCAGATTTCCCGTTTCCTGGACCCCCCTCCCGAACTCAGCCATTTGTATTTTGATGTTTACGGTAACCAACGCTTCTCTGGCTGCTTGCTGTTAGTCCCCGACCAATGGTGTGGAGTGACACAGCTCTTTGGAGGGAGTCCATTACTTGCTCTTGCGTGTCAAGAGGAGATGTTAAGTTGCCATATGCTCGGCGCACAGTACATCGATCTTCCCTTCTGAGGGTCATACGTGGTCGACTGGGAACTTGACGACGAGCATTCCTTCCTCCACCTTCCTATGCGGTCCAACGTCAGGCCACTGTCACATAGGAATGCCCCACAAATATAGATACTCTACCATATGGCCGCATGGAGACACACAATAAAGTCCTTTTCAAACTGTCTTGTTGTGATCGCGCTGTCTTACACGAATCCCTGGCAACTGCGTATACTTCTCAGTGATCACTCATCATAGGTTGCCGGCTGGGGTGGCTGAGCGGTTCTAGGTGCTACAGTCTGGAGCCGCGTGAGCGCTATGGTCGCAGGTTCGAATCCTGCCTCGGGCATGGATGTGTGTGATGTCCATAGGTTAGTTAGGTTTAAGTAGTTCTAAGTTCTAGGGGACTGATGACCTAAGACGTTTAGTCCCATAGTGCTCAGAGCCATTTGAACCATTTTGAACCATCATGGGTTACGGCCACGGCCCTTCCCAGGACTGTTAATAATATTAAACACGAACAACATTGATCTAGGTTTCGACACCCCTAAGAGTGTCTTCATCAGAATGAAATTTTAACGTAATGTTACACTGCGATCCGGCAGTAGTAAAAATTACGAGCAGACGTGCTCAAGTCAAAAACTGATATTAAAAATGTTCCAGCGTTTGGTACGTATACCTTGTTGTGAACATGAGACTGATTGGCCCAGTGACTTACATTGCTACCTCGAAAACTGGATACAATTAGCGCCGCCCACCGGACGAGAACCGTGACATATACCAATTGGAGACATTACAACAGAAATAATCGAATTAAACAACAGTTAGTATTGTTGTTGTGGTCTTCAGTCCTGAGACTGATTTGATGCAGCTCTCCATGCTACTCTATCCTGTGCAAGCTTCTTCATCTCCCAGTAACTTTTGCAACCTACATCCTTCTGAATCTGCTTAGTGTATTCATCTCTTGGTCTCCCTCTATGATTTTTACCCTACACGCTGCTCTCCGATACTAAATTGGTGATCCCCTGATGCCTCAGAACATGTCCTACCAACCGATCCCTTCTTCTAGTCAGGTTGTGCCACAAGCTTTTCTTCTCCCCAATCCTATTCAATATCTCCACATTAGTTATGTGATGTACCCATCTAATCTTCAGAATTCCTCTGTAGCACCACATTTCAAAAGCTTCTATTCTTTTCTTGTCCAATTTTCACTTCCATACATGGCTACACTCCATACAAATACTTTCAGAAATGACTTCCTGACACTTAAATCAGATGGTTATAAAAACAAAAATTCAGAGGATGAGAGCTTAATTAATTCTGAAAGTACAAAATAGACAGTAAATGAATTACAACTGAAAGCCATTCTTTAGGCTTTACAGAAATGACAATTACATAAAGAACAGACTATTGTAGAATATTCACACGAAGAGCTGCACAGTCCAAAAACTTCTGCCTGATGGAAACTTTAGTAGTACTCATGGATATGAGATTTGAAGGAAAAGATGGTTCGGAACCAGAGGAAAGAAAACATGGTAAAAATTAAAGGAATCAAAGTTTTGCGCGAATTGGATTGAAGCCAATGTAAATATTTTTGTTACGTGATCGTAACTGTTCGTAAACGACGAGGCCATCGTTCTTAGGAAGGTGCTTTAAAATCTCCAGCTTTTCCTGTGCGTCGAGCCTGTGACCTTCCTTTTCTCTACGTGAAATAGAAATTTCTTCAACACCTTTTGGTTTGTTACCGGAAATAAACAAATGATCAGCAAAAGTGGAATTACGTACATTAATGCCTCTTATTCCCAATGTTCCTTGTACCTGACATTGACAGATCTTCCAGTTTGCCCCATATAATTAACAGAACACGTGTTGCATGTGATTTTGTATAATCTCCAGAATTGTGTATAGCAGCTGATGTGGACTTACGATTGTGAATAACATTTTTCTGCAGGTTATTATTAGTAAAACAGGCAACTTTCCATACGTATTTTTAACTAGAAGACGACGAATTCTATAAGAAATATGGCCTAAAAATGGTATCTAAAAAGCTTTCTTTACTCTTTACTGTCAGCAACTGCCTAAGGTAGTCAGTTGTATTCAGCTTTCACTCTGAAGACGTGTTCAACTAACGAGGGATCATAACCGGTATTAACTGCAATAGTTTCTATTAAATTTATCTCATCGTTAAGCTTGTCTGCTACCAAAGGTACAGAAACTGCACGGTGAGTGGCCGAATGGAAAAATGTTTTTTTGAACGGCAATGACGATGCATTGAGCTAACGGGCTGGTCTGTATTAGTGGCTTTTCGTAACATATCGAAGGAAATCCTGTTGTCGTCTATGGCGACACCAAAATCCACGTAATGTAGCTGAGAATCGTTGTTTTCTAATTCACAAGTGAAGCTGATTATTTGCTGAATACAATAAAAAATTCGAAACTATTGCTCAATAGCTTCACGGTAATCACTATGTATGATCAAAATGTCGTCTACGTACCAAGAATATGACAAAATGCACAGATCAGTAGCTGATAAATTATTGAAATTTTTTTCTTCCAGAGTGGATTACCTGTTACCACGCCGTCCAGCTGAGGTAATAATTTGCCATTGAAGGCCAAATAGTTGTATTTTATTATAATTATTAGCGAAAGAAGTGGGTCAGTGCTTTGTTGATGAGAAAAGCTTTTTAAAAATATGTAGGTTTTCACATCATGTCAATAGTTGTCGGGGCAAGTATATTAGTATATAGGTTTGTAATAGCTAGTGAAAATAATTTAGCATCCTGATCACACAGCAAATCATCGATTCTACTGCTTAGGTATTGACTATTGACGACAGAATTTTATCGTGAAGAAACCTTGCTAACTCATAATAAGACTGTTCATACTGTTCGCAATCGGACGTATCGGACAGTGAATTTTATGTACCATAACCTGGGAACTCTATTTTGAGGCTTTTCGAGTGATATTAACAAGCTGTTTCTTACAATAAGGTTTAAGCAAATGCGTTGCGTTATTAATGGCGAATCTAAATTCTTTTTGTATCGTGGGGATCTGATCCTAGTGTTCTTCAAAAGATTGTAATATTTTAGACACATACAAAGGAAGAATACATTGGGTGCAATGTAAATTAGATACTAAGGGCATTTCCGAGGGAATCACAAGAACTTAAAACGCTTATGCCACAACAGAAAAACACATTCATAAACAGATATACCGCATAATATATATTTCACCGTTGACGGGAACAACGGTACACGTCGAAATCAGATCAGGCGAGTGAAACGGGCGCGGGCCGGCGCTAAACCCGCACTTTGTGTTACTCATCACGGCGATCCGCCATTCGATTATACTAGCGACAATATTTTCTCTGTAGACAAAGCAAGGGGCGAAAATGTGCAGCGGAATTGAATTTGCGAATGAAATATCCTTCCGCTGAGCCGGCCTCGGATACAATGAACAGGCTGGCAAATGCCTAAGAGTGGAAACACGTGGCGCGATTTCGTGAGCGATGGAGTCGCCCGGGGTGGGAGCAAAATTCAATTTCGATAGAGTTTGAAACACTGATTGGAATTTCAGATTCACAGAGACTGCTTCGAAGATCTGTATCCTGATTTTCTCTGGATGATTTTCCCTTTACAAGACGGGGGGAGGGGGGGGACGAGGGTGGGGGGGGGGGGAAATTGACAGGCGACAGAGGCTTCTGCCGTGACGACGCCATTTGAAAGGGATCGGATGTACCTGGCTGGTCACCAGCAGTGTAATATTCATTGACAGTTACGGAAACTACTTGAGACTACACACAACAGATAGCCAAATAATATCTGTCATGACTAATGGCTTATAAAATCTTTCGAAGACTGCACTATCGTGGTTTGTGTTTCGAAAGTCCATCTTCACTCCAATAATGCCATGTGAAGCAGTTACTTAAACACTAGAACGTTTTTGGAAGATTCTGTTAAAATGAAGAGCTTGTTTCCAGCCTGGCGTACCTCCATCTCAGACAAATAATGTATTTGTTGATCCAAAACGTTTCCCCGTAAAGATGCTTGCTTTTTTTTCCGGTGCGGCGTCCGTCCTGCTGAAAAATGGTATCGCTAAATTTGAGTTCTTTCCCAAGTGACGCATCTCGTTTCTGTGTCTGCTTGCAAACTGTCATATTTACGTGCAGCCTGTCGAAACAGAACGATCCTTGTGACTTTCGGGTCAGCTTGTTGTAAAATGAAAAGCATTCTGAGTTACTTGCTTTGTGTGAATCCAAAAAATCAAATCGAGGCAAAACACAGTCTGTTTTCAGTTGATGTGCAGGTACTCCGTATAAGCCTTAAGGAGGAACAGTTTGATTATGTGAATGAGGTGTTAAGTGAATTAGGAGTCACTGATGGGTATCGCGATAAGACATTCTATAGCAAAGCGTATTTATTTACTTTTTTGTAATTTTAATTTCTTTTCAGTCCGTCTTAATTTTGCCCCCAGGAAATAACGACTTACTAACACTCCTTGTGCAGCTTACCACTTCTCTTCTATTTTTCCCCATAACATAAACACTTTTTCCTTAAATTCAGTAACGTAAATACTGCAAGAGACTATGTAAATAGACAATACACAGAAAAAACCTTTATTAAATGAAAATACACGGAAAATCAGTGATTTTGTTCCAAAAGTTAATAATTCAAAAACTTAAAGGGGTTTATCTACCGGGTCGATACAATTAAAGTACAGCTTCTCACCGAAGTGCAGTGTGAGCTGCAATTATCTTATGACAGCGAAAATTGGTGGATAAGTTAATGTGTTTATGAGAAACCGTTTTATGCTGGAAAAATTAATTCCAGTGTTAGCCACCAGGCGCAAATCTGGCGCTATATGGTGGCTCGTCGACGTCTGCAACGCTCATATTGAACAAAATATGTAAGTCGTGGTTAATAGTAAAAGCAACATTACGCCTTTCTCACAAATTTCGCCTTTTCGGGACATATCGCGTTGTAACCCATTACATATGAGAACATTTGTATACGTTTCCTTGCGGTCACAGTGACAGATTTGAGCTTGGTGGCCAATATTGGAACTAATTTTTTCCAGCGCATATTGGTGCCGCATTAACCTATTGGAACATGTATAAGGTTTCGTTGCAATACAATAACTTCAGTCTGCACTGGATGTCTGCGAGTAGCTGCACTTTCATGATAATCAACTGTTATGTCTTACAATGGATACGAAATTTTCTTTCCACTATGTCCGAATTCCCCAAAATAAAATTGGAGACAGATGCCGAAACCAGGCTTCAGGAACGAAAAATAAGTAGAATTTTTAAAATCTGTGTCTCCTGAAAATTTTAGTTTGTTGTAGAGAAGGCAATTTGGAAAAAAAGGTCTTCAGAGTTCACTACCTCTGGAAGCGGATGTTTGCCGTCATACAGCCACTTATTTACCATGAGAGCTGGAGCAGCCATAGCAGTTGCTTTCGAAAAGACGGCATTTCAAATCCCACAAACCAAAGTTTTTCGTGCTTTCGTCAAATCACTTAAGAGATACGCAGTGATGATTCCTTAGAAAGGCATTCGGACAATTTTCTTTCAGATTTATCCCAAACTAGAGCATTTGGTCCGTCTCTAGTCCTCCTCCCTTCGTCCCTTCCGTCGCACAAGCATCTAATAAGAGAGCTGAAATTTTACTCGATAAACTAGACACACAGGTGACGTAAATAACGAATGTTTGTGCTTTTGAGTAATAATGTTCCGTTGGGATAATCGACGGACCAAGATTTACATGCGTAATGACAAATTTACAAAAACTATAATAGGTCGTGATATAAAGAAGTGAGTCTAAAGTTCTTCTTCCTCTGTCACCATAGTCTAGGCCAAAGCCCTGTTATGTCTTTTAAGTGTCCAGCCATCGTTTTCTTGTGCTTCCTACGGATTTTGTACCTAAACGTCTGAAAATTAAGAGTTTTTCTTTGGTTGCCTTGCATGTGAAATTATTTGTAGGTGTTCTAGCCACTTTTGTCGATTAGACTTGATATTCTAATTTATAGCATATATCCCAAGTCCTGCTCTTATGTCTTTGTTCCTTAGTCTATCTAATCGTCTACAGCTCTTAACCCCTCTTAGAAATTTCATCTCTGAGCTTTTTCAATTCCAAATAGCATTATGGGGCTGACAGTTACCATGTAACGCTTGGTCTTTGCGTATTTTCTCATTTTTATTCTCACTCACCCATTGATTGTTCCGCGTATCATTTGAGATTTCTGCAGTCTTATGTCAACGTCGAGTCATTCTGGTAGCTTATAATATTTCCCAGATAACTGAAATGACAAAATTATTTAGTGGTCTTCTTTCCTATCATGATCTTAGTCCTCAGTGGTTGTAGCTTTGAAAGCCATCACTTTTGTTTTGAAATGGATACTTTCATATTAAGTCCTTTAGAAATTTGCTTCCGCTTTAGTGGGACTTTGTAGCCAAATCTCGCTGGCCTGTACAACTGTAAGGTCGTCTGCAAAAAGAATCATATCAGAAATATATACCTTCAGGCGGGGATCACTTTGTCGTTTCCGTGTTTTAACCATATTGTCGTTGTACAAGTTAAGCAGTGTGTAACCTACACATTTGTCGAACCCCTTCTTAATAACGGTATGTATTCTGATATGAGCAGTCTGTCTTTATTCTTAAGATAGACGTACCTTACGGAAGAGCATCTGTTCAGAGTTCAGAGAAACTTGTGGTTCCTCAAGAGGGGGCGCAGCATTTTCAATGGCTGCAGAGGGGAAACAGTCTGGATGATTGGCTGATATGGCCTTGTAACTTGAACCAAAACGGCCTTGTAGTGCTGGCACTGCGAACGGCTTACAGTAAGGGGAAACTACAGTCGTAATTATTCCCGAGGGCATACAACTCTGTTGTATGGTTAAATGATGATGACATCCTCTTGGGTGAAATATTCTGGAGGTAAAATAGACCCACATTCGGATCTCCGGGCCAGGACGTCGTTATCAGGAGAACAAAACGCGTTCTACGAATCGGAGAGTGGAATGTTCAAATGGTTCAAATGGCTCTGAGCACTATGGGACATAACATCTGAGGTCATCAGTCCCATAGACTTAGAACTACTTAAACCTAACTAACCTAAGGACAGCACACACGTCCATGCCCGAGGCAGGATTCGAACCTGCGACCGTAGCCGCAGCGAGGTTCCGGACTGAAGCGTCTAGAGCCGCTCGGCCACAACGGCCGGCTAGCGTGGAATGTCACATCCCTTAATCGGTCACCTAGGTTCTAAAATTTGAAAGGGAAGTGAATAGGTTAAACTTCGATATAGTGGGAATTAGTGAGTTCAGTGGGAGGAAGAACAGGATTTCTGTTCAGGTGAATACAAGGATGTAAATACAAATGAAGTAGGAGTAGGTTTAATAATGAGCAAAGAAAAAATTATGTACCGCGAATAAGCCTCTATGAACAGCATAGTGAACGCATTACTGTAGCCAAGATAGACACGAGGCCCGCACCCACCACAGTAGTTGTAGTATGTATGCCAACTACCTCGGCAAATGAGGAGATTGAGGGCATGTATGATGAGATAACAGAAATTATTCAGATAATTTAGGGAGCCGAAAATTTAATAGTCATGGTGGAATGGAATTCGATAAATGGAAAAGGAAGCGAAGGAAATGTAGTAGGTGAGTATGGACTGGGGGAGAGGAATGAAGAAGCCTGGTAGTAATTTGCACAGAGCTTAATTTAATAATAGATAACACTTGGTTTGCGCATCATGAGAGAAGGGTGTGCATGTAGAAGAGACCTGGAGAAAGCTGGACGGTTTCAGATTTATTATATAATGGTTAGACAGACCTTTAGGAACCTCATTTTAAATTGTTAGACGTTTCCAGTGTCAGATGTTGTCTCTGACCGCAATTTATTGGTTATGAATTTCGGATTAAAACTGAAGAAACAGCAAAAAGGTATGAATCTAAGGAGATGGGACTTGGATAAACTGAAAGACCCAGAGACTGTAGAGAGTTTCAGAGGGAGCGTTAGGGAACGATTGACAAGCATGGGGGAAGGAATACAGTAGAATAAGAATGGGTAGCTTTGAGAGATGAAATAGTGAAGGCAGTAGATAAAAAGACGATGGCTAGTAGATATCCTTCGGTAACACAAGAGATATTGAATTTAATCAATGAAAGAATATATAAAAATTTGATGAATGAAGGAGGCGAAAGGGAACACAGACATCTGAAGAATGAGATCGACAGGAACTGCAAAGTGGCTAAGCAGGAATAGCTGTAGGACAAATGTAATAAAGAAAGATATACAAATAGGGGTAAAACAGATACTGCCTAAAGATCTTAGGAGACAAGAGAACCACCTGTTTGAAAAGAGCTCAAATGGAAAATCAGTCCTAAGCAAGGAAGGGAAAGTAGAAAGCTGGGAGGAGTGTATGGAGTGTCTATACGAGGGAGATGTACTTGAGGGCAATATTTTGGAAATGGAATAGACCGAAGCGGAAGTTGAGAAGGAAGATATGATGCTGAGAGAAGAATTTGGCAAATCGCTGGAAGACTTAAGTCGAAAAACTGCCCCGGTAGTAGACAAGAATTCGTGAGAGCTACTGACAGCCTTGTGAGAGCCAGCCATGACAAAACTCTTCCATCTGGCGAGAAAGATGTACGACACAGGTAAAATACCCTCAGACTTCAAGAAAAATATAATAATCACATTTCCAAAGAACGCAGATGCTGACAGGTGTGTAAATTACCGAATTATTAGTTAAATAAGTCATGGCTTCAAAATAATAACAAGAATCCTTTACAGCAGAATGGAGAAATTGGTAGAAGCCGACCGCTGGGAAGATCAATCTGGATTCACGAGAAATGTAGGAACGTGCGAGGCAATACTGACGCTAAGACTTCTTATAGAATATAGGTGAGGGAACGTAAAACTGCGTTTATGGCAGCTGTAGATTTAGAAAAAGCTTTTGACAGTGTTGATTGGAATACCTTTTTTCACATTCTGAACGTGGTAGCAGTAAAATACAGGGAGCGAAAGGCTATTTACAATATGTACAGAAACCAGATGGCAGTTACAAGAGTCGATGGGCATGAAGGGCAAGGAGTGGTCGAGAAGAGAGTAAGACAAGGTTGTAGCCTATCGGCAATGTTATTCAAACCGTATACTGAGCAAGCAGAAAAAGGAAACAAGAGAAAAGGTTGGAGTAGGAATTAAAAACCAGAGAGAAGAAATAGAAACTTTGAGGTTTGCCGATGATATTGTAATTCTGTCAGAGAGAGCAAAGGGCTTGGAATGGACAGTGTCTTGAAAGCAGGATATGAGATGATCATCAAAAAAGCAAAACGAGCATAATAAAATGTAGTCGAATTAAATTCGATAATGCTGAGGGAATTAAATTAGGTAATGAGACACTTAAAAAGTAGATGACTATTGCAATTTTGGAAGAAAAATAAATTGATGGTCTAAGTAGGGAGGATATAAAATATAGACTGGCAATGGAAAGAAAAGCATCTCTCAAAAAGAGAAATTTGTTAACATTGAGTATAGATTTAAGTGTCAGGAGGTCCAGTCTGGGCGGCCGGAGTGGCCGAGCGCTTCTAGGCGCTTATGTCTTGAACCTCGCGACCGCTACGGTCGCCGGTTCGAATCCTGCCTCGGGCATGGATGTGTGTGATGTCCTTAGGTTAGTTAGGTTTAAGTAGTTCTAAGTTCTAGGGGACTGAGGCCCTCAGACGTTAAGTCCCATAGTGCTCAGAGCCATTTGAACCACTTGGTCCAGTCTGAATGGTGTGTAGCCAAGTATAGAAGAGAACAGTTTAGACAGAAAGAGAGTAGAAGCTTTTGAGATGTGGTGCTACAGAAGAATGCTCAAGATTAGATGGGTAGACCATGTAACTAACGAGGAGGTACTGAACAGAAATGGAGAAAAGAGAAAATTGTGGTACAACCTGACTAAAGGAAGAGATCGATAGATGGGATTCATTATGAGGCCTCAAAGGATCACCAATTTAATACTGGAGGGAATCGTGGGGGTGGTGGTAAAAATCATAGAGGGAGACCAAGAGATTAAAACAGTAAGCAGACTCAGAAGGATGTAAGTTGCAGTAGTTACTCGCAAATGATGAGCCTTGTACAGGATAGGACAGCATGGAGAAGTGCATCAAACCAGTGCTGGGACTGAAGACCACAACAATAACAACATATAATTTCCCTATCACATTTATTATTATATGAAGCCACAAATAATAAAATGTTCTGGGCAACTATGCTGAGGTCGAATGGATTTCAAATTTAATCAAAACGTTTCTTCCCAATCCACGGAGGACGTTTCCAAGGGGGTTCGTAGCTTCTTTTTATGTCCGATTAACAAACTGGCTGGCTTCCGACAGCAGCAAAATTCTGTTTCCGCGTGTTTCCGCGCGGTGGTGTGACGTCACATGTTTTGAATACCGGAGCGGAATTGGCTTTTGTCGACTACCGTTGTCCGCTGTTGCTATCACTCCGTGGTGGAAGGCTGGTACATGTCTTCTTCGCTACCGGAATCCTGAAGTCATTCCATTTCTCGCTCTCCTCCTTCCGACTGAAATCCCTGGAGTATTTTGTAATCTCTACAGCCACTCTGATTAGCCTTTCATGGTATTCGCTTGCGGCTGCTAGTACTTGAGCCCTATCAAAATAATGTGGCGGTCTCCTGGCAGCAAACCATGTTGCACAACAGTTGCAGTTGTCGTTGTGATCTCCTAATGGTTTATTACCCTTTTTTTTAGTACCCACACAACTGTATCTTCTATCTTTTGGCGAATATCTTTGGCCATGTTTAGATGTTCTGTTCTTTCAAGATTTTTTCTATGCGGTCAGTAACGTTCTTAATGAAAGCCAGGTAAACTTTCGATTGCACAGGCGCTTGGGCATCGTTATGATTTCTGTTGGGCGGTCTTCACGTTCCTTTTCCCTCAGCGGACGAATAACCATTCTTGAGCAACGCAATGGTAAGATGTTTTAATTCAGTTTGAATGAGCTCTGATTCGCAGACGTTCCTTCCTCTGTCCGCCAACATTTGAATGACTCTCGCTATTGTTGTGGATGGTGGCTCGAATCCAACTGTAGGTAACGGTCAATGTGCGTGGGTTTTCGGTAAACGGTGTGAGGTCGGTTGTTTGACGGCGCGTTCGGCGCGGCCCTGTCTGTTGCCGGCGCGCCATAAGGCACGGAGGCTCCTACTGGGGCGTATCGCTTCTAGTCGGGCGTGCTGCGGCCGTCCTCACAAGGGGAAGTGTGAGTCTCTCATAGCCTACCCTTCCCAAGTGGCTGTTTCCGCCTTCCCGTGGTGCCTGAGGTTAAGCTCGGCATTTTTGCCTTGCGACACAAGGGAGAGCTGCGACCCAACCCGATGCGAAAGCGAAGGGTACGTGGCACTGGGGGAGCTGTGTCGAGGGACCGAACATCAGTCCCTCTCTGTTCGCAGGGCACAGACCAGCAGGTGCTCTGCAGGCCGGCGACTTCGTTTGTCGGCGTGAGATCACGGCGCGAGTCGGCAAGGGTGCTTCGCCGCGCCCCTGGGTAACAGGGGCGTGTTCTGCCAAACCCAGGAGGTGGTGACATCGCCTGGGCCAGGTTAGATGGGTCCAGACCGCCGAACGACTGGGGGACCGGCCCGCCACCTGAGTAGGAGTGGGTCCTTGGCCGAGAGGTGAAAACTCGGACAAGTAGGCGGCGAAGGACGAGAGGTGCATCCGCCTCTCCGGAGTGCCGGGTACAGTTGCCGAGGAGCGTTGCGTGAAATCGTCTATGGTGGGGTGACCGAGGGGGACCAGTGCACTGGTGACGGTGCGTTGAACCCGCCGGCTCAGCAGTGCCTTGACCTAGGGGCGCGGTCGGTGGGTGAGCTGCAGAAGTCCCCCCCCCTCTCCCCCCCCCCCCCCAATGCCAGAGGAGCCGGTCCGGGGAAAGAGAGCGGCTCCCACCTTCTTCATCACTCGTTACAATAATAGCTACAAACGAAACGAGTGATTCGAGTGCGCCTCAACGGGCTTCCGCTGCGCCTGATCCCTCTCCCCAGGACGAGCTGGGACAGGCAGAGAATGAGACTGTACTACAGAGACATTCGAGAATCACGTTGCTCATGGAGCAACACGTCAAGAATGGAAAAATTAGCCAAGCTGGACTTGCTATAATAAAAAACGAATTGGCAGCATGGACCATTGCCCACGCAAAACTTGAAGGTAGAGTAGGGAAGTTGGAGAAAGAAAAGGAGGCAACCGGCAAAGACATGCCGAGAAGAACATGGTAATAAATGTAGAGATAGTTGGGTCCTGGATTGCACCCACAGAAGAAAGAAAAAATATTGTAGGTTAGTATTTAAGATTAGTTTCATAGCCGGCCGCGGTGGCCAAGCGGTTCTAGGCGCTTCAGTCCGGAACCGCGAGACCGCTACGGTCGCAGGTTCGAATCCTGACTCGGGCATGGATGTGTGTGATGTCCTTAGGTTAGTTAGGTTTAAGTAGTTCTAAGTCCTAGGGGACTGATGACTTCAGAAGTTAAGTCACATAGTGCTCATAGCCATTTGAACTATTTACGGCAACAACAGGAAGGGCATCCTGTGGCTGTGGCAGTTTCTAAAGACGAACAAACAAATAAACAACAACCAATTCAGGCAAATATAGTGACAAGTTCAAGCACAAATTCCACCACACAAGGCACACCAATAGTCAGACTACCACCTGTCGATCAGGTAAGGGTGTACGCCAACCTAGAGTACACCATGCAACTATCGAGATTAGAGCAGCCGACTACCCTGACCGCTGCCTTACGACATGTGGTCCGTGTAGGACATGAAGAGTGTAGGAAGGTAACCTTCTCGGTTTTGGAGGCTGTTGACAGAATTCAACTAAAATCAGTGAATCTCCCCACTGACTTCGGAGCCTTGCGAGACCAGCTAAAGAAAGTATTTGAAAGACGAGGTGAGAAATTTGATCTTGACGACATTTACCAACAATCAGTACTAGCACACGGACGAATTGCGTTCGACTGGAGCAAGACTTGGACGAATGACCGAATACATACGTACTTTCCTTAATGACAAAAATAAATATTGGACAACTTAATGCTCATAACAGTCGCCTTGTGATGCAGGAGCTCCGAAGGGAGGTGGAGGAGAGTAGATGTAGTCTACAGGAGCCGTACTCCCAAGCTGGGAAAATTGCATTTGCCGCCGCTATCTGGCAAATAGTCAGCAGAGGGGATGACCCGAGAGCGGCAATCATAATTACGAACAAACGTTTGAGGGTCACTACACTTTCGCAGTTCACAACTAGCCACTGTAACGTCGTGGAGCTGCAATCTCCTGTGGGAATTATCACTCTCAAAACATGTATTTTCAATACGGAGACAATATAGAACAGCATGTAGATCATTTAACGAGAGTAACCACGGCGTTACAGGGAAGAAAGGTTGGTATAACAGCTGACATAAACGTTAAATCCCCCCTGTGGTACAGTGGCACTAGAGATGCAAACGGTGAAAAATTACAAGAGTTTATTATGGCATCGCAACTTGTGGTGGCCAACAGGCCTGGCAATGCTCCTACCTAAGCTGCAGGTGGAGGACAAGGAAGAAATATAGACGTTACTCTCGTAACACCAAACACAGCTAATATCATTCAGCACTGGAGAGTCATAGGAAACGCCAACACTAGCGACCACAATTTAATAACTTTCACCTTAGGCGAAAGAGAGTGCCGCTGAGCCATGGGGTGGGAGGTACAATTAAATTACAATAGAACTGACTGGGAACGACTAGCTAGGGAGTGTGACATTCCTCCATTACCGGAAGGTGACATGCATCAGGACATAGACGTGGACCAGAGAGTGGAGGAACTGATGAGTGCAGTAACCAGAGCGGTGAGGGCTGCTATACCAACTAGGAGGAAGGTCATGGCGGCCTCTCCGTCACCATCGTCTGCCGAACTAGGAGAACTGCGTCAATCTGTCAGAAGGCTGAGGAGGCACTACCAGCGCAGTGTAGTCTGGCAGGAACGACAAAGGTGGCAGTTGCTATATAGAGAGGCAAAGCAGAGTTTCCAAAAGGAACTGCGAGAGGTGAGGACGCGAAATTGGGAAAACTACGTGTTAAACCAGCTAGTCATGGCCCCGTTGGGGGCTCCCCTATAAGCTGGTAGGGGAGAAAATCCGCTCTCCTATGGAGTTATCGACAGTGAGGCACGGGGACAGGATGACGGAGTCTTGGCAGGAGACTGACTGCGCCACTTACTCATCTTTACAACGAATGCCTCAGGCAAAGGAAGTTTCCGAGGAAATGGAAAACAGCAAATTTAGTTATAATAAAGGAAGGACCTGATAAGGACCCTGCAGAAGTGAAGTCATACAGGCCGATTTGCTTGTTAAATCTGTTGCTAGCTGACAGATTGGCGGCACACCGAGTGTTGTGCGGGATGAGCAGCAGGCAGTTCGGCTTCAGGCCGGGGCGGTCGGCATCTGGTGCAATCGCCCTGGCGGCCGAGGTCTGTGGCTCGACCCCGCACAAATACGTGGTTGGCATCATGGTGGATATCAGTGGCGCTTTCGACAACCTGTGATCGCCTTCGCTCTTCTCCTGTTTGCGGGAGAAAGATTGTCCAGTGCCGCTACACGGTTGCCTGAGGAGCTATTGTAAGGATCGGGAGGTCTGGCTATCATCCCATAGCGAGAAAGTTGGAAAAGCAATCACTAAAGGATGCCCCCAAGGATCTGTTTTAGGACCCCTCTTCTGGGACATCCACATGGAGCCATTACTAGACAGTTTACAACAAAGTGATGAGGTGCTAGAGGTGATAGCCTACACTGATGACCTCCTCCTGTTGGTGGGCGGCCGTAGCCGGGAAGACATAGAACCGAAAATTGAGAGAGCCATAGAGAAACTCCGACAATGGTGCCACATGACTAAAATGACAATCTCACCCAGTAAATCCACATACCTGCTGTTAAAAGGACATCTAATCAGAAATCCCACTGTCAGAATTAACGGCTCACCAGTTCTCCGGCGACGTGAGACATGCTACCTAGGGGTCATCACTGATGAGAGGTGGAGCTTCGGGAAAAACATTGACACCGTAACCTAGAGAGCTCTCCAGATATTAAACAACCTCATCTCAATAGGTCACAAAAGATCCATCTCCCACCACACCTTATTAAACTTTACCATAATAGCATCCTAACTTTAGTAGTGGGTTACGGCTCGGGAGTCTGTGCGCACAGGCTCACGAGGGTTGTGCCCGCCATGACAATGAGAAGGGTCCAGAGAAGCATGATATTGAGATGCCCAGAATGAGATTTTCACTCTGCAGCGGAGTGTGCGCTCATATGAAACTTCCTGGCAGATTAAAACTGTGTGCCGGACCGAGACTCGAACTTGGGACCTTTGCCTTTCGCGGGGAAGTGCTCTACCAACTGAGCTACCCAAGCACGACTCACACCCCGTGCTCACAGCTTTACTTCTGCCAGTACCTCGTCTCCTACCTTCCAAACTTAACAGAAGCTCTCCTGCGAACCTTGCAGAACCTTATGATATTGAGATCTGTGGGGGCCTACAGAACATCTCCGGGGGGGGGGGGGGGGGGGGGAGGGCTGTTAGTCATAATGGGGCTCTGCCCTCTGGACATCAGAATAAGGGAACAAGCGGCTTGGTACTGGGCAAAAAAGGGAAATTACATGGGAGTAAGGGTGGGGGATAAAAGGGAAATAAGGAAATGAGGGGAGGAACTTTGGCAGGAGTCTTGGAAGATAGAAGAAGTTGGACGTAGAACTTTCCAGTTCATACCAGATGTGAGGGAGCGCTTGGACATGAAATATTTTGAGCCTACACGAGGACTGATCCATTTTCTCACTGGCCATGGACCCTACCCGAGATGTCGATTTGGGAAGAGGACTACACCAGCGAGTGTCTGTGGCGTGTCAGAGGGTACGCCCGACCATGTAGTTTACGAAAGCCCCCTCTTCAATGATGTTGCGACTACACTTCGAGACAGACTTCCAAACCACGACACATATCAACTGCTTAGACGTGAGGAAACTTTCTAAATGTTAAACACGTTGGCCAACGTGGTATCACGGAAAGTTTTAACAGAATACCTGAGGGACATGAACTAAATAACAAAGACAACCAACACTGATTGCGTCCAGAGCCCTATTCCCATACTGCCTGTGCATGGACTGGCCGACTTCCCATCACAGTTGGAATCCGCCAGGTGCAGGATTAGGGGGAGTGGGGGCCAATGCTACCGATAAGGACATGCACCGGAAATGACGTAGGATAATTTAGTTTGTAGGACTTAGGTTTCAGGAAAATTATGCTGGGGAACTGCAGCGAATCAACATCGTGGCCTGCCCAGTGCCAGGGGCACGCTCTTCGGGTTTAGCTCGATGAGCAAGGCTATCAAAAGTAAGTTTATATCCTTCACTGGTACACATGTGACGCTGCAGACGATAGGGATTAGTTATAAGAAATAGATATAAGCCGTAGATATTAGAAATTAAATGCCCATTGTATGAAAAACTAACTGTAGCTGACTTGAAAATTGTAACTAGCTGCAATGTAAGTATTAGTTGTATAATTATTATGACCCATTAATGAGATAAGGAAGTGGGTTAATTTTGTGTAATTATTATGGTTTTGTAAATAAAGATATTTAAAAAAAACGGAGTGGCCTAAGCTACCATATTTTTATTGCACATCAAGAAAAGGCACGCGTTTAAGCTCACGCAGGCTGGCGTGAGGTCTGGAACAGTTAAGGGAATTTATAGTAGCAAAGAACGTAAGTAACTACTGGAATACTTAACTTTAATCCATAATTGTTGAACATCGGTCTGACGGTACATGCATCACAAGATAAATAGGAAATGATAATGGCGCCTTGCTAGGTCGTAGCAAATGACGTAGCTGAAGGCTACGCTAACTATCGTCTCGGCAAATGAGAGCGTAATTTGTCAGTGACCCATCGCTAGCAACGTCGGCTGTACAACTGGGGCGAGTGCTAGGAAGTCTCTCTAGACCTGCCGTGTGGCGGCGCTCGGTCTGCAATCACTGATAGTGGCGACACGCGGGTCCGACGTATACTAACGGACCGCGGCCGATTTAAAGGCTACCACCTAGCAAGGGTGGTGTCTGGCGGTGACACCACAGAATCTTCGGATTAATCCCGTTGATATAATTGTGGAAACGACGTAGTTCCTCTCTGCCACGGCCCCATAAGGAAAAAAAATATCACAAACGTACCGGAAACAAATACTCAGTTTCTAGTTGTCAGTTTCCAGTACCTACTCCTTGAATTTTTCCATGCTATTACACAGCTTAAGCGGCTCCCCATAGCCACGACATTCATCTATTCATAGAAATCAACGTTTCATTTTATTGTGAGACAATATTTAAACAGTTCCGCAGAATCAGGAGGAAAAATTCGGTTTAGCGGTTACAACATCTCAGTGAGCGGAATCATACTAAAGAGCGATGCCACATCATAACTAACTAATATATCCTCCGGCTGGACCACTATACTGCTAAATCTACTGATAATATATGCCGAATTCTTGATATATGGTCGTATTTGGGCCGATCGGTTCGTTTACGGGAAACCCAAGCACAATGACATTTACCTATTCCGGAGTTCGAACCACCATCCACAACAAAAGCAAAGGATTCTGAAAACATTGGCAGATAGAGAAAGGAACATTTGCGAACCAGAGCTGCTTGACATAAGATTAAAATATCTCGCCAATGCGTTGCTCAAGAATGGTTATTCGTCTGCCGAGATAAAAAACAGCGTTAAGACCTGCGCGAGGAAACTATAGTGATCCGCAAGCACCTGTGAGATCGAAAGTTTTGCTAACTTTCATTAAGGACGTAACTTGAAAAATATCCCAGGAATTTTAATCGGAAGACGAAGGGTGTGAAACTGAATAAAATCTGAATTCCGGTGCTGAAGAAAATGTGTGCCAGATATCGCTAAATGGTGATAGCAACAGCGAACGACGGCAGTCGACAATGGCCTCTTGCGCTCGGGTATTCAAAACGTGTGATGTCCTCCACTGCGTGGAACAACGGGTAAGCGGAATTTTTCTGCAGTCAGTAGCGAGACAAGGTGTGGCTCGGCCATTCGAAGAATCTACGGTCCACCTCGAAATGTCCTCCGCAGATGGGGAAGAAACGTTGGCTTTAAATGTCAACTTCATTTGACCACAGCATAATAGCCCGGAACTTTATTAATTGTGACTTTTGTGACAGTGAAAGTTTGTTATACAATTTTTGAGGATATCCGTTCCTGTGTAATATGTTCCATAAGGTTTCCCTGTCTTCGTTGTCGAAGGCTTTTGTTTCTAAAATCGATGTGTGTTTCCCTATTGAACTCACTTTGTCTTTATCGGTACAGGATCTTGCTTTTCTGAAACCATGTTGATCTTGAGATAGATTTTCGGCAATAATTTGTAGATGTTTATTTATGTTCTTGGCGTACATCTCATATACTGTGTCTGCTAATGTCAAACCATGATAATTACAGCATTCACCAAAAAATAAAATCCTTTGTGTAATTACCTCGGCAATTTTGGCGGAAGCTATCATAAGGAACACAAAGTCGATGTGATTCATCTGCATCACCTTAAAAAAAGAGAAGAGGATCAGACTTACGCATCCCGTCAACAACGAAGTCGTTACAGACGCAGCACAACAGTGGATGAGATCAGGGTGCGGAAGGAAACAGCCCATTCATTCGCCTTTGTGGAATCAGGCAAAAGAGGAAGAACTTAAATGTGGACGGCTGGACGAAGATTTGAAATGCCGTCATTCGCAATACGAATCAGCGTGATAGCACTGCGCACCTCGATCAGTGTGCGTCATCTCCAGTTAGTTTTAAATTGTAAACTTATGACGGCTGCTGGTGCCGAGAGATGAGCAAAGATGGCAAGCTTACTTAATGAAATCAGAGATTAATGTCCTGTTTACAGGGAGGTCATTAGAGGCGTGACATCATTTGAAGAATAAATTTAGGCGGAGAGCCACGGGCAGAATGAGGGCATGTGCCACTTAATGGCCTCGAGTTTAATTATTTAGGCCTTGTTATTCAAAAGTTGGGGCCACATCTTCTTGCAGCAGTTTCGGCATCCATATGGCTACTGAATATGCCATGCGCTCTTGACCACTATTTACCGCTACACTTAATGGGGTGCGACCACAGCTGCGATGTATCCGTGTTGCACAAACTGGAAGGCTGTGGTAAACCAAAAGGAATTACATGTGAAGTAATAAATGACGGCAGATATCCATGTTGGTTTAATGGTACCACTGGGAGAATTTTGTGAAAACAGAAACTAAACTCTAACGACAAGACAAATGACAGGGAAACTTAGTGGAAACGTGGGCGTCCGTATTAAGGGCCAAATTTTATTTCGGCATAACGTATGTCACTAAACCATAGAAATCAATTAGCTGAATGAAACCTTCAATCCGTAGTGCTTCCACCTGCTGTTAAAACTGAACACAGTAGACGTAAAGCAGAAATATATAATTTTGCATTTACAGATGTATTTATACACACGAATACTGCCGCACTGACGTACTGCTAATGCACGCTCACAAACTAAAGGTTAGGGAACCATGCGTCGACGGAATTCCAGTTAGATTTTACATTCGGCATGCTATGGTATTAGCTTCATTCGTATCTCATATTTGTCGATAATCTGTTCTGGCTTGGAAGAGGACGCAGGTCATTCCAGTTGACAAAAACTGCAAAAGATCGGATTCATAAAATTGCAGACCAATATCGTGAGGGACCGAGAACCGTCGCCCTTCGCCAACGGAAGAGCACACAGCTACTAATTCGCAAGCTGTCCTTCCAGCGGCCAGTGCACGAGATAGCCAGGACTTCAGGACCACCCGCGCTGCCAAAGCTCCGCTGTCATGGCGCTGCAAAAGGCCAACGAGGGCCGCCCCGTCGGCGTCTTAGAGGACACCAACCCTTGCGTCATTCACGCGCCATCCACGATAAGTGCTTTGCCATCATGTCCAAGGACATAGAGCTCAACCACTACGACCTTCGCAGTGGAAAGTAAGTTTAATTTTATAGAGAGAATAGTATTACCATTAATGGGGGGTGTAGTAGATTAGGGGCCAAAAGCCCGTTTTTTAAAAATTAATTGTATTAATGTATAGACTTTAATCAATATTATTATGAATTTTATCGTTGAAGCAGCATTACAAATGCCTTTAAAATAGACTGTTTACCTGTGAACTGGGAGCCACGTCCACGTTTTCCGACATTTCGGAAACTACTTGCTTCAGTGGAATTTTTATAAGTAGGAAGGCCATTTTCTTTCGATATTTCTGGCTGACATTTGATTTACTTAGGAAGTATCTTCATGGTAAGGTACAGAATGTAAATGAAAACTTCAATAATTCAATCTGGATTAGGAACTCAGAAAGGACGTTCTGTGGACTGGAAGTACTCAAATTAAGTATCCATTGTGCAGTTTCATGTTTTAATAGCGAACATAATGGCAGAAATGAAGTACTGAACAGAGATGGTATAGATCCAGGGGTGTTTACAACAAAAGCATTTTACTCCATCGATGCGAGAGGGGAAACCTGACAGAGCAGTGTCTTACCTATAAATTCAGATCAGGCAGATTCGAACGGGAGAGAAGAGAAACCATGGATAGTTTTAAAACTGAGGCATGTTTATTACATGTAGAATTTTGAAAAGAAAATCTCTGAGCAGCTTTCTCTCGGTTTTACATTTTTTGCATCATTAAAACTTTTTCTCAAAACGCATGCGCGATAATGCTATGAAACTTTCAGGAGCTGTACCAAACATGTTGCTGTCTCATTGGAACTAAAAATATGAGCTCCTGCGAATACATCATGATTATTATACGATTCCATATAGAAAAAAAATTTTTGATTTTTAAAATTCAAAACTCATTCAATAATAAAATTTGTACTGCAAATTAGCGATTGTACCTATCTTATAACCTTCTTAGGACATTACTACATTTCAAATACATTCTATCATTGGAATTTGAATTATGGATTTATATAAATAACAATAAAAAATTAAAAATTGTAATTTTTGAAAATTATTAACCTGCTTCTGTTATTATATTTTTTCGTTAAAATAGTGCTATTTTTATTTACAGATGTAAAATTTTAGATCTGTACATTAATAACTGTAGCTGTAATGATTTTTAAACAAATGTTTACATTTTCCGTTACATGCCCTCTTAAATAGCGATTTGAAAAGGCAACCTAGCTGACCACTGACCACTTTCGTAACCGAGTGTAGGATTCCACACGTCTTACCTAAACGGATGCGCGTGTGCATAGGCTATGGTCCAAGCACCGGTACAATCGAGTACAATCGATGTAACACGGTGCACAGTCTGAAGCCATGTCTGCCGCTAAGACGTCGCAATATGATAGCGATCAGATTTCGTATCGCTGCCTGCCATTTTGTGGAAGTTCGAGATAACCGTAATCATGTGGCGCACTCGGGCACGACCGGTATTCAGAAAATTCCGGTAACAGTAACAGTGGACACGCCGTACAATCAATAAATATATTATGAGTATGTCCCTTTCAAAGAAATCGTCTTTGAATTTCTTTCAAGCCACTTCTTTATGCATTTACTTCACCTGGCAATATTAGGGTCTTCAGATTCTACTTTACGCCTATCGAGACATCCATATTAATTCTTCCGATAACAAGGGCGGTACTTTATGCCCAACTATTTAAAATATTGTAAGAGAGTCAGTTACTTTATGTTATAAGATTTTGAAAAGAAATATTTGTTGCTTTTAATGTCTTCCCGAGTCAGACTCCATAAATGCTTTAATTTTTTATTTAAAATTTATCAAAAAATTTAAGATTTGGGAGTAGAAGCCACTTCTTCCGACGAGTGTCATATTCAATGTTTTCAGTTTCTGGACCTTATTTTAACATCAGTATCTCTTTAAAAGGTATTCTGTGAGAAAAATAACGATGAATAACAAATCACGCACCTTTTATTTATATATTTACTTTTAGGACACTTCGTTGAAAGTTTTTTGATATTGCAAGTCTGTGGGGAAAGATATTTTCTTGTTCCGAGCCTATTAACAATAATGTCACTACCTCTTTAAAAAGTATGTTGTTAAAGTTCCTGAAGAATCATAAACAGCCAATAAATTGGTAAATGGAATGTTTATTTAAATCGCTTGATCGTGGTTCCAAGATTTATAATAACGTCTTCTCTGGGTTACATACTTAATCGAAGAAACTTTGGAATACAGCCGAATGGCGTCAATAAAGTATAAAATTCCATTTCCAACATATTAAGAACATGCACAACATGAGGCCCTAACTGAATAGTACTTCACTAATATAGGTCAACGATTTTTGTTGTTTCTTTAATGTGGGCAAAAATTACACCCCCCACCCCTCCTGGTAGTGCACTTCATGAAAATGCATTGGTATTGCTTGGGATAAAGTAGGACTCACTAATGATAATAATTAATAAATATTTCAGTTTCCCGGAACAGAGAAAGACTTTCTGCGTTTTTTTTTTTTCAGAATAGACAGTAGTAAAAGTCTTACTGATGTCACATCGTGTTAACCCTTTCAGACCTGATTTTTTACTCAGTTATAAAAAAAAAATGTCTAAGATGATTTTTACATTCAGGTGAGTCTCCTTACAACATTTTTCTAAGAAAAAATTTCATAAGATCCCTAGTCTTCTAGATATTTAATGTACACAATTGTGTTCATCAGGTCTCGAGATTCATGTCCTACATTAAGGAGGTTAACAGTATGGATCAAATATGCCACTCTTTATCTTACTTTAAAATAGAAGAAACAATAAAAATAAATCCTAATTACAGTTCTTATTTAAACAACAATGGTCAACACACTGATTTTAAGGTTTAGTATGAAACTACAAAAAAAAAAAAAAAACAATTTCTGTCCTTTTGGAGACACAAATGTACTTAACATTTTCTGCACTGAATTCTGGAACACCCTGTACATTTTGGAAATTAGCAGCGACTTGGAGTTCCTACATCATGCGAAGCCAAATGGTCAATGAAATCAAACTGTATCTCTGTAGCTGGTCGTAATTCCCCACTTTTTCTTGGTAGGACTCTCATGTCTGAAGCCAGTCCTTCATCAGACGTACGCCCCCTCCCCCCATTGCATGATTAGATCCTTTCACTTCGACTTTCACATATTTATGGTGCTTTCGGTCCCAACGCTCAACTTCATCCAGTGAGCCTTTACCAAACAAAGTTTGATCACAATACAACTGGCCTATTGTCTAACCACTTACACATGGTAATGCCATCAGCACTAGTGATTTCTTCACAGTAACCTCTGGTTTGTTTCATTATTGTTTTACCATCTGAAACAGGCAAGTTCTCTCCAAATCTGTTTTGACAGACAGTGCCTGCTGAACGGATGCCTTGAGATTTCAGAACTTCCACACAACATGAAGACTTTGATTCCCTATGGACTTGGTTTCCCCTTTAAATACTGCTTTGCAGAAAACTTCCCAGTGAAAGGAATAATTCCTTCATCCACACACATTCTCTTCTATAGGAAGTTCACTGCAGAATTTTCGAATGACTGTGTAAGTTGGTCTGACTTTGTAAAATTTATCTTTATTTACAGGGGGCTTCTCCAGATTCTTCACCAAGTGTAAATTTGTTCGTAGTTCAAAAAATCTGTCTCGTGACATGTTTTCCCAACACACATTTACCTCCAGGCTTGTATCCCAATACATTTGTAATCTGGGAAATTTCAAAGTGCCAGTCAACATATGCAAATCAAATAACACCTCTAGTTCTTGAGGAGTTGTCTGCTTGAATGAGGATTTTCCTTGTTGTAATGCATAAATATTAGTATGTGCTGCCATGCTAGTGGACAAACCATCTGTTATATATCTTTTGAAGTATTGTATTGGAGAACACAAGACAGATTCTTCAAAATTAGGAGCTTGATATGTTTCTGCCATGGTACTTAGAGACTTGCGTTTCCATTTTATGGATTCTTTAGATGTCACCAATTTGTTGTCACACAGGCAATTCAATTCTGGGTTGTTTCCATTGTATAAAAAATTCATTTCAGCGTCCACCACCTCTCCATCATCTTCATCTTCAGATATGGTGTCCCTACACACATCATTCACACTCAATTTATCTACTCCAACATGTTTCACTATTTGTGGAGCTTACCTTTCAATAAGTGGTGCACTGTCATCCTCATCTCCACTCAAACTAATGTCAGAAACGTCACTATTTTCAATTATGTCCACAATCAAGTCCCCATCTTTCTCCACAGAAAGATATTCCTTATCCATATTTGTTAGTCAAATGCCAGCAATATAAAATAAAATCATATGCACAGGTCAAGTTATTCTCTTCCTTGCTGCTGGACTGAAATTACTCAAAAAAATACCACGTATAACTACCACAGCCATGCAAATACAGCTGAGGCACATTTTAGGTTACGTTTCCTAATATACACCATTAAGGACCTGTTGTACACAAATGTGTACATTAAACTTACTTGAAATGTAACACAAATATGAACTGAATGAAATTGCTGAAAATTCCACTGAAAAAATGTCTAATGTTTCCAAAAGACGGAAACCACAAAAAACATTCATTAACAAAACCCACAACGTGATTGTTATAGCAATGAGTAATTGCTTCCCACCAAGAAACAACACCAGAGAGTATATTTTACTATGTGGTTCACAGACTGCTCACAAGAGAGCAGCAGCTGCTGGAGCATGGCTAAAAGAAACATACACAAGTGTGCACAGTGTGTTTGGATGCACCTGACATTTCTTGTCAGCGAATTATTAGTGAACAAACTTTATGCACACAATTGTGACCACCAGGTCTGAAAGGGTTAAGAAGGTCGCTTCACGCTTCTCTGGGATTCTTTGATGTCGTCTGTGTCTTTGGTTAATGTGTTTTTTGTACTGTGTCTTTTATGAGTGGCTGATTGATAGGGATCACGAAAGCTGTAAGTATTCCATTAGCTGATTATGAACAATGTGATGGAATACAGTGCAATTCGGTGATCGTCGTGTAGTTTCGTGGCCAGTTGTTGATGATTCTTGGTTACTGGTCGAAACACGTTATGCTTCTACTGAATACTCCACCTGCCAGTCGTAAGAGAGAGAGAGTGAAGACGTCTGTGGTAAGTCGAGTAACAATAGCTACAACGGTTTTAACTCTCGCAATGCCAGGGTGGTTTTCGAAATAAAAAATATAAATTAGTCAGCTACTTTATACTTTAATATTTTGAAAAAAGGCGTAATATTTTTAAAGAATTATTCTACGAGACTGCATGTTGTTGTTGTTGTTGTGATCCAGAGAATGATTTGATGCAGCTTTCCATGCTACTCTACCCTGTGCAAGCCTGTTCATCTCCGAGTAACTACAGCAACTTACATCCATCTCAATCTGCTTACTGTATACATGTCTTGGTCTCCCTCTACGTATATCGAGAGGTTGTAACAATGGAAAATTGTACTGAAATGTAGGAGGATCTGCAGCGAATTGGCGCTTGCTGCAGGGAATGGAAATTGAATTTCAATGTAGACAAGTGTAATGTGCTGCGAATACATAGAAAGATAGATCCCTTATCATTTAGCTACAAAATAGCAGGTCAGCAACTGGAAGCAGTTGATCCATAATTTATCTGGGAGTACGCATTAGGAGTGATTTAAAATGGAATGATCATATAAAGTTGATCGTTGGTAAAGCAGATGCCAGACTGAGATTCGTTGGAAGTATCCTATGGAAATGCAATCCGAAAACAAAGGAAGTAGGTTACAGTACGATTGTTCGCCCACTGCTTGAATACTACTCAGCAGTATTGGATCCGTACCAGATAGGGTTGATAGAAGAGAGAGAGATGATCCAACGGAGAGCAGCGCGCTTCGTTACAGTATCATTTAGTAATCGCTAAAGCGTTACGGAGATGATAGATAAACTCCAGTGGAAGACTCTGTAGGAGAGACGCTCAGTAGCTCGGTACGGGTTTTGTTAAATTTTCGAGAACATACCTTCACCGAAGAGTGAAGCAGTATATTGCTCCCTCCTACGTACGAGGGCAGTTCAATAAGTAATGCAACACATTTTTTTTCTCGGCCAATTTTGGTTGAAAAAACCGGAAATTTCTTGTGGAATATTTTAAAACATTCCCGCTTCGTCTCGTATAGTTTCATTGACTTCCGACAGTTGGAAGCACTGTACGGAGCTGTTGAAATGGCGTCTGTAACGGATGTGCGTTGCAAACAACGGGCAGTGATCGAGTTTCTTTTGGCGGAAAACCAGGGCATCTCAGATATTCATAGGCGCTTGCAGAATGTCTACGGTGATCTGGCAGTGGACAAAAGCACGGTGAGTCGTTGGGCAAAGCGTGTGTCATCATCGCCACAAGGTCAAGCAAGACTGTCTGATCTCCCGCGTGCGGGCCGGCCGTGCACAGCTGTGACTCCTGCAATGGCGGAGCGTGCGAACACACTCGTTCGAGATGATCGACGGATCACCATCAAACAACTCAGTGCTCAACTTGACATCTCTGTTGGTAGTGCTGTCACAATTGTTCACCAGTTGGGATATTCAAAGGTTTGTTCCCGCTGGGTCCCTCGTTGTCTAACCGAACACCATAAAGAGCAAAGGAGAACCATCTGTGCGGAATTGCTCGCTCGTGATGTGGCTGAGGGTGACAATTTCTTGTCAAAGATTGTTGATGAAACATGGGTTCATCACTTCGAACCTGAAACAAAACGGCAATCAATGGAGTGGCGCCACACCCACTCCCCTACCAAGAAAAAGTTTAAAGCCATACCCTCAGCTGGTAAAGTCATGGTTACAGTCTTCTGGGAGGCTGAAGGGGTTAATCTGTTCGATGTCCTTCCCCATGGTCAAACGATCAACTCTGAAGTGTATTGTGCTACTCTTCAGAAATTGAAGAAACGACTTCAGCGTGTTCGTAGGCACAAAAATCTGAACGAACTTCTCCCTCTTCATGACAACGCAAGACCTCACACAAGTCTTCGCACCCGAGAGGAGCTCACAAACCTTCAGTGGACTGTTCTTCCTCATGCACCCTACAGCCCCGATCTCGCACCGTCGGATTTCCATATGTTTGGCCCAATGAAGGACGCAATCCGTGGGAGGCACTACGCGGATGATGAAGAAGTTATTGATGCAGTACGACGTTGGCTCCGACATCGACCAGTGGAATGGTACCGTGCTGGCATACAGGCCCTCATTTCAAGGTGGCGTAAGGCCGTAGCATTGAATGGAGATTACGTTGAAAAATAGTGTTGTGTAGCTAAAAGATTGGGGAATAACCTGGTGTATTTCAATGCTGAATAAAACAACCCCTGTTTCAGAAAAAAAATGTGTTGCATTACTTATTGAACTGCCCTCGTATATGTCGCGAAGAGAGCATGACGATAAAATCAGAGAGATTAGAGCCCACACCGAGAATCCTTCTTTCCACGAACAATACGAGACTGGAATAGAAGGGAGAACCGATAGAGGTATTCAAGGTACCCTCCGCCACACACCGTCAGGTAGCTTGCGGAGTATGGATGTAGATGTAGATGTAGATGTACACTTTTACCCTCTACGCTACCCTCCAATACTAAATTAGTGCTCTCATGATGCCTCAGAGTGTGTCCTGTCAACCGATCCTTTTTCTTGTCAAGTTGTGCCACAAATTCCTTTTTTTCACAATTTTATTCAGTACCTCCTCATTAGTTACATGATGTACCCATCCAATATTCAGCGTTCTTCTGTAGCACCACGTTTCGAAATCTTCTATTCTCTTCTTGTCTAAACTATTTATCGTCCATGTTTCAGTTCCACACATAGCTACGACTATACTCCATACAAAGAAAGGACTTCTGAACACTTAAATCTATATCCGATGTTGATAAATATCTCATCTTCAGAAATGCTTTCCTTCCCATAGCCAGTCTACAGTTTGTATCCTCTCTACTTCCACAATGCATATATGTTTCAAATTGTTGCTTTAAAATTAGTCTGAAATTTAAGTCTCCATGGCGTATGTCACTTTCTCGAATGAATGCCATATTATGTATATCGAGATTCAGGGACTTACTGACTTATCAGTACCGCTTTAAAGACCATGTGTAAGTAGGTTATTTAGGTTTTTATATTGGTAACGCCACGTAGCGCTCTGTATGAAAATCACTGGCTGTGCTGTGTGCAGTCTGGGGCTAGTTTGAATTGTTGTCTGCCATTGTAGTGTTGGGCAGTTGGCTGTTAACAGCGCGTAGCGTTGCGCAGTTGGAGGTGAGCCGCCAGCAGTGGTGAATGTGGGGAGAGAGATGGCGGAGTTTTGAAATTTGTAAGACTGGATGTCATGAACTGCTATATACATTATGACTTTTGAACACTATTGAGGTAAATACATTGTTTGTTCTCTATCCAATTTTTTTTTAAAAAAAAGAATATTTTGATAGAGAACAAACAATGTATTTACCTTAATAGTGTTCAACAGTCATAATATATATAGCAGTTCATGACATCCAGTCTTACAAATCTACTGTTTCTGATGGACGCACGTCCAGATCATACGCTCTCATTTCATACAGAGCGCTACGTGGCGTTACCAATATAAAAACCTAAATAGCCTACTTACACATGTTACGAGTAAAAGTCAGCAACGGTAACCGAACTTAGCATTTTTTTAACTGGTCATGAAGTCGGTAGAACATGTTATTGACTGTGCACTGATATTGTTGAGAGATCGGTAAAAAGTATTTTTGGATTCTGGACACTATCAACATATCAGTAATTAGAAATCCTTTGTACCAGGAGTGCTAGTTCTGCAAGTTTCTCAGGAGAGCTTCTGTGAAGTTTGGAAGGTAGGAGACGAGGTACTGCTGGAAGTAAAGCTTTGAGCATGAGGAGTGAGTCTTGCTAGTGTAGCTCAGTTGGCAGAACACCTGCCCGCGAAAGGCAAAATTCCAGAGGTCGAGTCTCGGTCCGACACAGTTTTAATCTGACAGGAAGTTTCATATCACTAATTCTTAACAACTAGAGTATATGTTTTCTTAATTTTTTTGTGGGTGGACATAAAGTGTCCCCCCACCTTGATACTGCGGTTAATGGAAAATGTCGCGGTATTGCTCGGTTTAATCATATCTACGCTCACTCCATACTTACTACTGCTTCATCAGGGGTTCTCACGATTACTTTACGTACTGCCTCGATGTGTGATATAGGTAGATGCCGTCGAAAAGTCTCTGCACGAAAAGGTGGAAGTGAGATGGAGCACCATCGTATGGTAGCCACCAATTAAAGTAGTAAAGGAGTTTTGCTATTTGGTAGCAAAATAACTGATGATAGTGGAAGTAGAGAGGATATAAAATGTAGACTTACAATGGCAAGGAATGTGTTTCTGAAGAAGAGGAATTTGTTAACATCGAGTATAGATTTAAGTGTCAGGAAGTCGTTTCTGAAAGTATTTGTATGGAGTGTAGCCATGTATGGAAGTGAAACGTGGACGATAAATAGTTTAGACAAGAAGAGAATAGAAGCTTTCGAAATTTGGTGCTATAGAGAAATGCTGAAGATTAGATGGGTAGATCACATAACTAATGAGGAGGTATTGAATAGAATTGGGGAGAAGAGGAGCTTGTGGCACAACTTGGCTAGAAGAAGGGATGGGTTGGTAGGACATGTTCTGAGACATCGAGGGATCACCAATTTAGTATTGGAGGGCAGCGTGGAGGGTAAAAATCGTAGAGGGAGACCAAGAGATGAATACGCTAAGCAGATTCAGAAAGATGTAGGTTGCAGTAGGTACTGGGAGATGAAGAAGCTTGCACAGGATAGAGTAGCATGGAGAGCTGCATCAAACCAGTCTCAGGACTGAGGACCACAACAACAACAACCACCAAAGACTCAGCAGGGGAGACAGAGTCACTTAGAGGAAGTCCAAATATGTTTCCATTGCAAGGCGTTGTGAAAGAATGACCGATCCCAACAGGCGGTTGCATACAATCGTAGCTCACAAATTGGGGCTCAAAAGATGCTGATGGTTCGCTTGCAGCATACCATTGAGACACTACTACATAAGGAATTTTTCCGTGAGTCCTTTCAGTCGTTGAAACCTACACTGCCAATGATGTTCTAGCCGCGATTTCACCTCCTAGGCTTTTCCAACCATTTCTCCACTTCACCAGTTTTGTTCGTTATACTGTCAGGGATCGTTTCCTGCAATATGTACTCATCGGGCAGAATCACTTGACAAACATTACAAATTATGATGATGTTTGGTTTGTGGGGCACTCACCTGCGCGGTCATCAGAGTCTGTACTAAGTCCCAATCTTTTCACAGTCCAATGTTTTACGCAGTCCAACCTAGCCACTATCACGAATGATGGTGATGTTGAGATGATGGGGACAACACAAACACCCAGTGTCCGGGCAGAGAAAATCTCCAACACTCCCGGGAATCGACCCCGTGATCCAGAGGCAGCAACGGTATTCAATAGGGTACGTGCTGCGAACATACACTACAAAGGAGAAGCTCAAGGCGCAATACGGATGCAAACAGAGCGTTATTGTTTTCAGGCTGAGTTCTTCGGGTGGCCCGCTTCCCTCGGGACAGGAGATGTTTCCGGCTTTAGGGTAGTGTGTGAGTCTCGGAGCTTCCAATTACCTGTGGGAGACGGGCGCGGGTGGCCGGTGGAACCCACTCGCAGTCAGGACGCAGTCGTCACGCGCAGAGAGCGGGCCAACAGCCAGCCGCCCTTGCATAACGGCATTAGCTGGCTGGCGGCGCGGGATAAGCGGCGCGCAGTGACCGGCCCACGCTTTCCCACACTCACTCACTCACACACGCAAACACACTCACACACACACACGGACACTCACACGCGCAGACCCAAAATCCGCCGTTCATTGCGCAGATCGATAGCTCATTTATAGAGGACCGCCGAAGAGGAAATTGGGTTTTTGTGTTCGGCTGGATTTTAATGCTGCGCCGAGTGTTGGTGACCAGCGGAGCGGAATGATTAGGATTTCGAGAGCGGCGCCGGCGCTTCTCCAGCCTGACCTAAGCTGCCGCCGACCCAGTGCAGCCCGGCAACCGCAGCCGAGTCTCGCCTGTGCTTCAAGGTAACAGAGCCACAAACGAATTAGGTGAACAGTTATTAGCGTCACAAACTTTTGTACTCCTTGTCAGATTTTATTAATTGTCTAACAGGACCGCAAAAGGTCAAAGGTGTTTACGGCATGCTGTGTTCCCACATATTGTATACCATGCAGCCACAATGTTGGCTGCTAAAGGAAACAGTGAGTATCCAGTGGTGAGCAGAGCATGAGACTATGGAGCGTAGTTGGAAGAGCTGAGTCGACCAGTAGCTCACAACAGTGCTACAGTTCTGGTGGTGGTGATACAATATTGGGAAATAATGAAAGAGAGTCTTACCTGTAGCTTCTTGAAGCTGCCTGGTTGGGCAGTCCAATTATTAGTTTCTCCATGTCTAGATGCTGATTCAACAAGAGTCGTTGAACTAAAAAAAAGCCGCTACAGTTAATTTTTTTAACTTCATTAATTTTGAGAATAGCCAGTTTCGGCTTTTGTAGTTAGTGATTATCAAGTGTATCTGAAACTGCCATACTGATACATAATATGGAAGGAGCATAAATAACTTTTGTTTTTATAGGAGGAGATGAGACAATGGTTATACAGGGTGGTCCACTGATCTTGATCGGGCCAATATCTCACTAAATAAGCATCAAACGAAAAAACTATATAGAACGAAAGTTGTCTAGCTTGAAAGGGTAAACCAGATGGCGCTAGGGTTGGCTCCTAGATGGCGCTGCCATAGTACAAAAGGATATCAAGTGCGTTTCTTTAAATACGAACCCCCATTTTTATTACATATTCGTGTAGTACGTGAAGAAATATGAATGTTTTAGTTGGACCACTTGTTTCGCTTTGCGATAGATGGCGCTGTAATAGTCACAAAAATATGGGTCACAATTTTAGACGAACAGTTGGTAACAGGTAGGTTTTTTAAATTAAAGTACAGAATGTAGGTTGGTTTGAACATTTTATTTCGGTTGTTCCAATGTGATACATGAACCTTTGTGAACTTATCATTTCTGAGAATGCATGCTGTTACAGCGTGATTACCTGTAAATACCACAATAATGCAATAAATGGTCAAAATAATGTACGTCAACCTCAATGCATTTGGCAATAGGTGTAACAACATTCCTCTCAACAGCGAATAGTTCGCCTTCCGTAATATTCGCACATGCATTGAAAATGCGTTGACGCATGTTGTCAGGCGTTGTCGCTGGATCACGATAGCAAATATCCTTCAATATTCCCCACAGAAGGAAATCCGTAGACGTCAGATCCGGTGAACGTGCGAACCGTAGTATGATGCTTCGAGGACCAGTCCACCTGTCATGAAATATGCTGTTCAATATCGCTTCAACCGCACGCGAGCTATGTGCCGGACATCCATCATGTTGGAAGTACATCGTCATTCTGTCATGCAGTGAAACATCTTGTAGTAACATCGGTAGAACATTACGTAGGAAATCAGCATACGCTGCACCATTTAGATTGCCATCAATAATATGGGGGTCAATTATCCTTCCTCCAATAAGGCCGCACCATACATTAACCCACCGAGGTCATTGATGTTCCACTTGTCGCAGCCATCATGGATTTTCCGTTGCCCAAAGGTTCATATTATGCTGGTTTACGTTACCGCTGTTGGTGAATGACGCTTCGTCGCTAAATAGAACGCGTGCAAAAAATCTGTCATGGTCCCGTAATTTCTCTTGTGCTCGTGGCAGAAATGTACACGACGTTCAAAGTCGTCGCCATGCAATTTCTGGTGCATAGAAATACGGTACGGGTGCAATCGATGTTGATGTAGCATTCTCAACACCGACGTTTTTGAGATTCCCGATTCTCGCGCAATTTGTCTGCTACTGATGTGCGGATTAGCCGCGACAGCAGCTAAAAAACCTACTTGGGCATCATCATTTGTTGCAGGTCGTGGTTGGCGTTTCACATGTGGCTGAAGAATTCCTGCTTCCTTAAATAACGTAACTATACGGCGAACGGTCCGGACACATGGATGATTTCGTCCAGGATACCGAGCAGCATACATATCACACGCCCGTTGGGCATTCTGATCACAATAGCCATACATCAACACGATATCGACCTTTTCCGCAACTGGTAAACGGTCCATTTTCACATGGGTAATGTGTCACGAAGCAAATACCGTTCGCACTGGCGGAATGTTACGTGATACCACGTACTTGTACGTTTGTGACTATTACAGCGCCATCTATTTCTCAGCCGTTTCTTTTAGGCCTTTTACAACACGACATTGAGAGTACACATGACGCATACAAAACTTGTACGATATACAAAACTCACAGTCCTGACTGTAAGGCGAGCTACTTGGAGCAAACCAGAAGAAATTTCAAAGCAGTATATAAATAACAAATAGAATTAAAAAATAACAAAGCATAGGTAGAAAATCCACTTTCACAATCCACCGTGTACATGATAGTCACAAGGTACACATTATCGTAAACAACCTTGTAATCATTCATATGAAAATATGGCTACTTAATGAGCATTTATGAAATGAAAGATATTTACTCCACTTAAAAAAAGCGTAAAGGAAAAGTCACTTAACGAGCAGTGCACTTTAAGGAACAGAAACTTCATCGATATCTGCAGCCCAGTTGTTGACACTTCCCTGAGAGATATTCCAAAAGTCCGCAACTGTAGACAGTTGTTTCTAAACATACTTTTGTAAGTCGTGGACAATGTATCTTAGCTATGCTAGGGCTCTCAACAGTTCCCAGTGGTTCAAATTTTCTCGTTGTCGTAGCCTTTCGCTCGATTTGGACACTTGGATTATTAGCACTATTTTACACTTTATTAATCCCAAATAATTGGTTTCAGCTTTTACTTGCAAAAGGCGCTACTGTAATTCTTTCAAGCTAAAGTACGTTAACCGTTTTTCAAATTGTGTAATTTTATAAACAGCCCATTTTTCTCCTGAAGCCACTGGGCAGGAAACTTTTTAAAATATACTTAACTTTTGTTGTTTTACAAAATTCAAATGGCTCGGAGCACTATGGGACTTAACTTCTGAGGTCATCAGTCCCCTAGAGGCAGGATTTTAACCTGCGACCGTAGCGGTCGCGCGGTTCCAGACTGTAGCACCAGAACCGCTCGGCCACCCCAGCCGGCTGTTGTTTTACAGATTTAAGCATTCTACGTTGCTTCTCTACAGAATAACGTAAGCTATATATTATTTGTGCTCTTGCTCTGTATATGGACAAGCATTTCCTGTCACTTTCTATTACAAAATGGAGACTGTATGCCATCATATTATTTATTAACATTTTTGGTAGTTTCAGATACATTTAATAATGGCTTGGTCGCGTGAACATAACAACGTTCTAAAGAAGCAATTGTGACGGCTTTTAATTAAGAAAATAGGAGACAACTTTCGTAGTCCGAGGATATTGTATTCGTCTTTATTTATGAAGGAAACAGATGGACCTGTGTCTAATTGCAAGTTTTTGAGCCACTCATAACTTGTCAAAAGTTTATTCTGCAGTCTATGATGTATATCAGAAGTCTTCCGAGAAGCAGAAAAGTTTGCGTGAATAGGCGCTGACCATGACTGCCTGGACGCGACAATGCTGCGGATAGGCAAAATAAAGTGAACAGTGGTGGTAATGGGATGGTAGTGTTTGACGGTCAATAATGCAGGTAAGACAGGCATCGCGCTGGACTTTCGTATTTGCATTCAGCGTCAGAGATCGGCGTGCAATGAAGGACATATCAAAGTTCCGAAGAGGGCAGATTGTGAGGGCTCAATTAGCAGGAGCATCATCCCATTTATTGAACGTTTCAAGGGCAACTGTTTCAACAGTCATAACAACCTGCAAAAAACATGGAAAAACATCATCGTGTAAACGTAATAGTAGGCGCAAATCAAAACTAAATGACAGAGGTCGTCGTACGCTAAAACGAATTGTGTCAAAACAACACAAAACTACGGCAGCTAAAGTGACTGCAGAGCTTAATAGCTACCCATCGACACTGCCCTCCGAGAACTCCATGAAGCGAATAATCATGGACGAGCTGCTACACCGAAACCATGACACAACCTACGCAAAGAAGCGTAAACCATACTGTCAGGAGCATAAATCCTTGACGGCTGACGAGAGGAAACACCTCATATGGTCCGACGAGTCAACGTTTTCGTTATTTACAGCATCGGACCAGGTTTACGTCTGGAGAACGCCAAATCAGGCTACAATCCTGACTGCTTGTTTCCAGTGGTTAAGCATGGAGTTGGAAGTGTTATGGTGTGGGCAGCCATATCATGGTATTCTGCTGGTCCCATCATTACTCCCAAATGCCGTGTTGCAGTCAACTACTATGTGAACATTTTACGTGATCAGGTGCACCCCATGAGTCAAATCTTTTTCCCAACAATGATGCCATATTTCAGGACGATAATGCACCTATTCACATAGCGACAACAGTAGAATCGGGGTTTGAGGCGCGTGCAACTGAACTTCAGCGGCCGGCCGCGGTGGCGGAGCGGTTCTAGGAGCTTCAGTCCGGAACCGCGCTGCAGCTACGGTCGCAGGTACGAATCCTGCCTCGTGCGTGGATGTGTGTGATGTCCTAAGGTTAGTTAGGTTTAAATAGTTCTAAGTCTAGGGGACTGATGACCTCAGATGTTAAGTCCCATAGTGCTTAGAGCCATTTGAACCATTTTGAACTGCAGCGTCTTCCCTGACTAGCATAGTCTCCGGACTTGAACATTATAAAACCCTTGTTGGTGGTATTGGAGCGCAGACTCCGGAGCAGATTTCCGCCACTCTAATCACTACAGGAGTTAGAAGAAGTTCTGATCGAAGAGTTCCATAACATTCCGCTGGGGACTACACAATCATCGTATGCCAGTATTCCGAGAAGAATCTCAGCTGTATTACGGACAACTGGGGGTCCAACTCGTTATTAATAAGCCATTCCCACGGAAGTACAGGTGTTCACATTTTTTGCCTATCCCCTATGTGTAGTTGCTGAGAGCTATGCTATGGCCACGTGTTAGACTGGCGCTGTTCGTGCAGCGCTGGCTGCAAACGTAGTGTCTGGAGATTAGCTTGGTTACCACGCACAAAACACATTGAATTACGACAAGGACAAGCTTGCCTTTCATGCCTAGGAAAGCACTGTGAACAATATTTCCTCACGTTATTCTGAAGTACATCATGTGAAACAGGAACGAAAATGTTTACCTGTACTTTTACAGTTAAACTTAGCCCTATTTTTGTTCACTTTTACGTTCACTGTAAAATGAGTACCTTATGCGCTATGGACAAGAGAAATACACTGTGTGATCAAAGGTACCCCGACACCCCCGAAAACATACGTTTTTCATATTAAGTGCATTGTGCTGCCACCTACTGCCAGGTACTCCATATCAGCGACATCAATACCATTAGACATCGTGAGAGAGCAGAATGACGCGTTCTGCGTATTTCACAGACTTTGAACGTGGTCCCGTGTTTGGGTGTCACTTTGAAACGTCCCCTTTTTAACATTTATACAAGACTGTGCTTAAACTGACATACAATATTTTTAGCGCAACGCAATCTGACTCTCAAAAATCCCTACAAAGGAATGGCCCTGACTAACATTAACCTGTACCTTTCACAAATCACTTACCTCACCAAAAATCTTCGTTACTCGAATTACTGCAATGCAGCGAGCGCCACTACTGCCAGCTAAATAAAAGAAAAAAACTACTGAAGGCACTAACTACTGATAGGCATAGTTAGCAAATGAAAGATTTTAATAGAGAAGAAACAATGTATTTACCTTAATAATCGTAATATATACAGCAGTTCATGATATCCATTTTTACAAATTTCAAAACTCCGCCATTTCTCTCCCCACATCCACCACTGCTGGCGGCTCACTGGTGTAAAAGTGTTGTCTTCCATTGATCTCAGATCCAGCTTTTATCAGATCGAACTTCATCCAGAATGTAGAAAATACACAGCTTTCCTTTGTTTCGGCGTTTGTTATCAGTTTCGGAAACTTCCTTTTGGTTTGAACATTTCTTCGGCAGCATTCATTCGCGGGCTAAATTCCATATTACCTGAGTTCTTAAAACGTCACATCACCTTATATGTGGACGATATTCTAATAGCAGAAGCCTCATCGGAACAACACAATCGCATCCTCAACAGCGTGTTACATATTTTTGCAGAATCTGGAATTACAGCTAACTTGGAAAAGTCTGAATTCGGTAGGTCAAAGGTGAGGTTTTTGGGACATATTATTTCTTCTGAAGGCATTCAGCCGGATCCTGAAAAGTTAGAAGCAATCAGAGCCATTCCAGTTCCATCCACAAAAAAACAAGTCCGCAGTTTTCTGGGTCTCGTAAATTTTTACCGTCGTTCTCTGAATATGCAAATTTTTTTTACACCAAAACTTTGTTCTCTCACTGGAAAAAATACTATTTGGAACTGGGACGAACAAGCACAGTTGGAATTCAATTCTTTGAAAGAATCGCTACTTAACGCGCCAATACTAGCTCATCCAGCTGCCCAACACTACAGTGGCAGACAACAATGCAAACTAGCCACAGACTGCACACAGCACAGCCAGTGATTTTCATACAGAGAGCGCTACGTGGTGGCGGCGTTACCAATATAAGAACCTAAACAGCCTACTTACAACTTGTGTCACACATCTTCACGCGAGATCCCTAGGTCCACTGTTTCCGATGTGATATGGAAGTGGGAACGTGAAGGGACACGTACAGCACAAAAGCGTACAGGCCGAACTCGTCTGTTGACTGACAGAGACCGAAGACAGTTGGAGACAGTAGTAATGTGTAATAGGCAGACATCTATCCAGACCATCACTCAGGAATTCCAAACTGCTTCAGGATCCACTGCAAGTACTATGACAGATAGGCGGTAGGTGAGAAAACTTGGATTTCATGGTCGATCGGCTGCTCATAAGCCAGACATTACTCCGCTAAATGCGAAACGACGCCTCGCTTGGTGTAAGGAGCCTAAACATTGGACAATTGAACAATGGAAAAACGTTGTGTGGAGTGATGAATCACGGTAGAGAGTGTGGCGATCCGTTGGCATGATGTGTGCATGGCGAATGCCCGGTGATTGTCATCTGCCAGCGTGAGTTGTGCCAACAGAAAAATTCGGAGGCGGTGGTGTTATGGTGTGGTCGTATTTTCCATAGAGGGGGCTTTCACCCCTTGTTATTTTGCGTGGAATTATCACAGCATAGCCCTGCATTGATGTTTTAAGCACCTTCTTGCTTCCCTCTGTTGAAGAGCAATGCGGGGATTACGATTGCATCTTTCAACACGGTCGAGCACCTGTTCATAATGCACGGCCTGTGGCTGAGTGGTTACACGACAATAATATCCCTGTAATGGACTGGCCTGGACAGAGTCCTGACGTGAATCCTGTTTTGGAACCTTGCTTCGTGGCAGGCCCCACCGACCGACATTGATAACTCTCCTCAGTGTAGCACTCCATGATGAGTGGGCTGCTGTTCCCCAAGACACCTTCCAACCCCTGATTGAACGTGTGCCTGGGAGAGCGGGAACTGTCATCAAGGCTAAGGGTGGACCAACACCGTACCGATATCGAATTCCAGCATTACCGATGGATGGCGCCACGAACTTGTAAATCAGTTTCAGCCCGGTGTCTGGATTCTTTTGATTACATAGTGTAGATGGAGGCTCAAAATCAACTTTGGTTGTGTTCGCAATACTTCCAGATTCAACAAGGGACGAAACTGTTGTCAGATCTGGCCCTGGAATTTTAACATAAGAACGCAGATGCATGCGTTTATCACATTTTTGGTGATTGCGTCATGTAACATGACACCAATAACCTGAGATCACGATAACCTGCAACGTCTTGCTAGCCTTTCAACTTAGCTACCCACAGTTTTGGTGACTGCTCAGGACCCTTAATACGAAATAATTTAAATCTCGCTGCGGCTATATGGATCTGAGCCTCATAATGCTCATCGAGTTCTCCATAAGCAATTTCTTCCGGACAAGAGTCAGGGAATAGTTTGATACACACACGGTACAAACCAGATCCTACCGTCAGCAGAAAGAAAAGCAATTCCTGCCATACGTTTAAAGTTATATGCTGTTAAGTGGATTTCCATTGACGAAATATGCACCCTTCAGCGTCGCCATTATGTGGCGGGCGATAAAACGCTGAAGGGCCGTTATCGTCACCATTGTGGTATACTTTCGTTATGAGATCGAGTAAATACTAGAACATACACACATAGCAATGAATTATTAGTCATTTATTAAAACTTAAGCATGGTAAGTACTAAACTTTGGAAGCAATTTTTGCCCTTATCGATAGCATGTATTTGATACTGCCGCTGACACTCATAACAATTAGCACTTCGTTGTTTGCACAGTGATAGTTCACATCAGAGAATTATTGTCTATGTGTTGACATAAAGCTGCATAACTGTTCTATTTACACACAGCCGGATCTGTCGCAGTGAGCGATGAATACAAGTGTTCGCTGATGAAACAGGGAATTTTTATACCGCTTTTCTTTTACTCCGCAAGAACAGTAACAAAAATGGCTAGCTTACAATGAAATGACATAAATAAGATGACCGATAATTGCAGTCATAAATTATAGCATTACTAGAATGAGGAATGATATTCAGTCTTTAGTAGTAGCACACATTTAGCACGGACTGCGCTGAGCGGCGCTGAGTTCTGTCAAGGGTCTCCGGCTGGAGCGATGTAAGGAAACCACCCATGGCAGCTTGTAGGCCGACGTCTCCGATTCGTTGAGGCGTCTGGCAGCGACTGTCCTCCCTTGAGGTGCTGTCGACAGGTACCAACTTTTACATGAGACCTCGTTCTGCGGGCGACACCTCAAAGGACATTACGATTCTCCACACCTGAATAAAACCCTACAGGCCTGAAAATGACGCACTGAAGCGTTGAAACTGGTAGCGACAAAATAAAATAAAATCATAAGGACGGTTGTAGGTATTCTGATTTGTCACGTGAATATAATCATGTCATTCACGCATGTGCTCGCACTACGGAAATATCAAAATGGCTCTGACCACTATGGGACTTAAAATCTATGGTCATCAGTCCCCTAGAACTTAGAACTACTTAAACCGAACTAACCTAAGGACATAACACAACACCCAGTCATCACGAGGCAGAGAAAATCCCTGACCCCGCCGGGAATCGAACCTGGGAACACGGGTGCGGGAAGCGAGAACGCTACCGCACGACCACGAGCCGCAGACACGGAAATATCGGCCAGTGATTTATTCTACTATCTTCTATCAGTAAGGCTTGGAGAGAACGAACGTCTCGCGCTGTGAAAGCCACGTGATTGGTAACTTTTGTAAAAATCAGAAAAACGGTTACTAAACATAATCCTTGGAACATTTCGGTAATAGTTGAGAGGAGGTTTTTGCGCAATACAGGATCCAAATTAATAAAGCTTAGTAACCCTGAGATCATAAACAGAGGCGTTCCAAAGGCCGATCTGCTGCGTGCAATGTTTTGTAAACTCTCGTCGCCACTTTCGTAAAGGCCTCGTCGCTACTGCTGTGGAGGCAGAGTTGACATTGTTGTTACGGTAGACCGAGTTTGTGAGTGCGTGAAAAGGCTTCTGGTGCAGTACACCTTGAAGACAATTTCTCCCTACCACTATCACACAGCTATGCTTCAGAGTCGGAATAGCAGGACCAAGGTTCTACAACACTCCGAAAAATTGGTAACAAAGTCACACAAATGAGTAAAAAGGTTTACTTATCTTTGTGACTTGTAATGTAACACAGAAAAGGTCCTCAATGGGTAATTGCAAATAATCGTAGGTAAACATAACAGTAAATAGCAAACGCAATTTACAGCAGCTGTCTGTTCACTTCTAAGAGTTTACTAAAAGACGTTCCCTGTTCAAGTCAGCCCTGGACGATAACCTATAAACAAGTGGGCGTGAATTGCTCTTCTATCTCCCGAGTAGACTTCTGCCTGTTGTCGTGCGGTCATTGCCGGATTGTACCACGCCAGCAACTGGCCGGGGCGAAGTCGATATCTTTATCCTCAGTGCCGCCCGTGGCGCTGGTGGAACTCGCGCAAGTGGCCAGTCTCTATGGGACTCGCACCAGCTCACATCTTTGCTCCTGTCGTGCTTTTGCCCTGGCAGCACAATGAATCAGTCACTGAAATACTGTTAAATCCAACCTAAAAAATCTCAACTCACAACGACGGATAATGATAGACGAAATTTAATAACTGGTGTGCATTAATGCTTAAGGCTTTCTACTTGATGGAAAACGTGTCGATGGCTCTACTTCAAACAAAGCAGCGGCCACTGTGAAGATATATCTACTTTTTTCTTTGTGCGCCCTTTTATTCTGTACATAACCTTTGATGTTCTACAATTTTACTTTTTGCCTAGTTCTGTAATATGGAGTGTTATTATGTTTCCCTTTACACTGACAAGAGTCTCTTTCAACTGAGAATGCCAAAGTTTCAATACTACCATTTTTCATTTGCGATGGTTGCGTGTAATGCGCTGTGTAAAACCAAGTGTAATATGCAGCACTGTTGTATCTACATACATACTCCGCAATCCACCATACGGTGCGTGGCGGAGGGTACCTCGTACCACAACTAGCATCTTCTCTCCCTGTTCAATCCCAAACAGAACGAGGGAAAAATGACTGCCTATATGTCTCTGTACGAGCCCTAATCTCTCTTATCTTATCTTTATGGTCTTTCCGCGAAATGTAAGTTGGCGGCAGTAAGACTGCACTGCAGTCAGCCTCAAATGCTGGTTCTCTAAATTTCTTCAGTAGCGATTCACGAAAAGAACGCCTCCTTTCCTCTAGAGACCCCCACCCGAGTTCCTGAAGCATTTCTGTAACACTCGCGTGATGATCAAACCTACCAGTAACAAATCTAGCAGCCCGCCTCTGAATTGCGTCTATGTTCTCCCTCAATCCGACATGATAGGGATCCCAAACGCTCGAGCAGTACTCAAGAATGGGTCGTATTAGTGTTTTATAAGCGGTCTCCTTTACAGATGAACCACATCTTCCCAAAATTCTACCAATGAACCGAAGACGACTATCCGCCTTCTCCACAACTGCCAGTACATGCTTGTCCCACTTCATATCGCTTTGCAATGTTACGCCCGAATATTTAATCGACGTGATTGTGTCAAGCGCTACACTACTAATGGAGTATTCAAACATTACGAGTTTCTTTTTCCTATTCATCTGCATCAATTTACATTTATCTATATTTATAGTTAGCTGACATTCTTTACACCAATCAAAAATCCTGTCTAAGTTATCTTGCATCTTCCTACAGTCACTCAACGACGACACCTTCCCGTACACCACAGCATCATCAGCAAACAGCCGCACATTGCTATCCACCCTATCCAAAAGATCATTTATGTAGATAGAAAACAACAGCGGGAATCCCACACTTCCTTGGAGCACTCCAGATGATACCCTCACCTCCGATGAACACTCACCATCGAGGACAACGTACTGGGTTCTATTACTTAAAGTCTTCGAGCCACTCACATTCTTGGGAAGCAATCCAATATGCTCGCACCTTAGTTAGTTGTCTGCAGTGGGGCACCGAGTCAAACGCTTTCCGGAAGTCAAGGAATATGGCATCCGTCTGATACCCTTCATCCATGGTTCGCAAGATATCATGTGCAAAAAGGGCGAGTTGCGTTTCGCAGGAGCGATGCTTTCTAAAGCCGTGCTAATGCATGGACAGCAACTTCTCTGTCTCAAGCAAATTCATTATATTCGAACTGAGAATATGTTAGAGAATCCTGCAACAAACCGATGCTAGGGATATTGGTCTGTAATTTTGTGGATCCGTCCTTCTACCCTTATTATATAGAGGCGTCACCTGCGCTTTCTTCCAGTCGCTCGGGACTTCACGTTGGGCAAGAGATTCGCGATAAATACAAGCTAAGTAAGGAGCCAATGCAGTAGAGCACTCTCTGTAAAACCGAATTGGAATCCCATCAGGACCTGGCGATTTATTTATTTTCAACCTATTCAGCTGCCTTACATCTGACTGTGATGTCAGAGAGATAATGATAGTAGCAGTCGAACAGTGTCGTTGAGTGGATATGCAGCGTCATGGCGTAGGCGCGTTTTGTGTTGTGTAATAAACTGTATGTAACTGTATAAACTGAATTTGGCGTGGGCGTCATGAAACAAAACGTCGGATTTTGGGAATAGCGTGAGGTTCGTGGAATAGACAGTGTATATGCAATTGGACTGTGACTGTCATTGTAAGAAGTGAACTCTTTGCTCTTAAATGAGTTACACGAAGTAAAGTACTTTGCAGACTGATTACGTTTGCTATTAAATAATTATATAAACTGCTGCAAGCGTTGAAACTTTAACTCTCGTTGTGGAGAATCGCAAACTAATTGTGACGTGTGGCGCTGTTTTCGTCAGAACTTTGAACTCACTATCGTTGACTGCTAAAGGCGTACGGACTGTAACACGCCGATCAGGAGGTGGAAGTGATTTATATACTGTTTCTAAAATTGTATACGAAATGTTAGATACAGAAAATTGTGGTTACTGAAAGTTGTGATAGTGCACATATGAAATTGAATCTTCACAACGACGACTACGTACGACCAGCTGTCACCATAGAAGCGTCAAGGACGGCAATATTACGAAGACTATACTACACTAGACGGTGTACTCAAGGTAATTTCCTGATAATGGAGCATTAACAGTAGTTATAGCTATTTATTTTGTTGTAATTGTTACATGTGTTTCACGTATTATTTTCGAGAATGCAGTTTCATGCGTATGGGGATAGTGTTTTATCAGGCGAATTTACGTGTTTTGATTGTGGTATATGTTAGTCCGTTTACGTTGCGCTGTACACTATTACATTCCGGCCGCCGTCAAATCACAGCAACGCTTCACGCTGGTTATTTGTACAAGGCACACTACAGGTGGGAACTTTGACACCTGTCAAATACGCAGACTGCATTTACATTTAATAACACGCCAGGTGACGACATTCTCTTTACCAAATCCGAGTTTGCGTGCCGTTATACGCTGAAGGGTCAAAGAAACTGCTATAGGCCTGCGTATTCAAATACAGAGATATGTAAATAGGCACGATACGGCGCAGAGGTATGCAACGCCTATATAAGACAAGTGTCTGCTGCAGTTGTTAGATCAATTCCTGATGTTGCAATCGCAGGTTATCAAGATTTAAGTGAATTTGAACGTGGTGTTATAGTCTGCGCACGAGCGATGGGACACAGCGTCTCCGAGGTACTAATGGAAATTTTCCCGTACGACCATTTCACGAGTGTACCGTGAATATCAGGAATCGGATAAAACATCGAAACTCCGACATCGCTGCGGCCGGAAAAACATCCTGCAAGAACGGGACGAACGGCGACTAAAGAGAATCATTCAGCGTGACAGAAATGCAACCCTTCCGCAAATTTCTGCAGATTTCAATGCTGGGCCATCAACATGTGCCAGCGTGTGAGCCAGTCGGCGAAACATCATCGATATGGGCTTTCGTAGCCGAAGGCCCACTCACTTGGACCCATCAGCACCGATATTAGACTGTGGATGACTGGAAACATGTTAGCTGGACGGACGAGTCTAGGTTCATATTGTATCGTGTGGACGGACATGAATCCATGGACCCTGAATGTCAGCAGGGAAGTTCTAGCTGGTGGAGGCTCTGTAATGGTGTGGGGCGTGTGCAGTTGGAGTGATATGGGACCCCTGATAGGTCTAGATACGACTGTTAGGTGACACGTTAATAAGCATCATGTCTGATCACCTGCACCCTTTCATGTCCATTGTGCATTCCTGCGGACTTGGGCAGTTCCAATAGGACAACGCGGCACCCCGCAAGTCCAAATTGCTAAAGAGTGGCTGCAGGAACACGCTTTTCAGTTTAAACACTTCAGCTGGCCAGCGTACTTCGCAGACATGAACATTATTGGGCATATCTGGGATTCCTTGCAACGTGCAGTTCTGAAGAGATCTCCAATCCCTTATACTATTACGAAATTGTGGACAGCTCTGCAGGATTCATGGTGTCAGTTCCCTCCAGCACCACTTCAGACATTAGTGGAGTACATGTCACGTCGTGTTGCGGCGCTTCTGCAAGTACGCGTGTTCCCTAAACGTTATTAGGCAAATGTACCAATTTCATTGGCTCTTCATTGTAGTTATAACTGAATAAATTTATAGCCATTTCCTTCATTATTGGCGAATGTATTTACTAAATTTTTCGCCTGTTTTGTGTTCTTTTGGTGTTTGTTGCCGAACTCTGACGTGGCTACTTTCGTTAAGTATGGAAGTAAAACGGGTTCTTTTGAGTTTGAATAATCGAAATTCATGGTGAAAATTACGCAAAGTAGATTAATGAGAACAGTTTTCTTCATACAATAAAACTGAACTCTCACAGAAAATTAAAGAAAATAATTTTAAAAAAATCAAAAATAAACGATTCTAAGTTGATGCAGACGACAAGTAAAGAGCAGCGCAAGTCTTGTTTTAGTTATCGAAAATTTAATTATTTGCCGCTTTTAGAGACTTGTAGTTGACCTAGGACCTTAGGATTTCGCATGAACCGACGTCTGGCAGCCACGTTACACGAGATAGTGCGAGAAGGATTACGTTTTCTTCATTTTTTTCGTAGTCACGTAATGGCAAATCGTCAAACGGACACTTGTCTCACGGAAAAGTTTCAGGCATGACCCCTATCGAATATGCCTGGGATAAATTGAAAATTCATTTCCTTAACATAGATGAACCTGAATAGATCGCACTAGACATTTCTGCAGCTAAAGACAGATGGTCAGGGCGTGTCCATCCACTTACCCAGAATCAGTGAGAATGAGAATCACGACGAACGCCGAAAAACAGCTCTCCTTTCAAACCGGTGATGAGAGAAAGAGGTCCCGTTAGGCCTGACCAACTACAGCACGGTGCAGTTCTATGGTAAAGTATACCTTTAATTCTGCTCTTAACCTTTGTCCTCTGGTAAACTTTTCATCTCTGGTAAACTTTTCATAAGTCTAGGTTTTCAAGGGATCCACATGATGCATGCCACTTTGGCTGCCCGCTTAAATATTATAATTCACTGACTCATGATTTCTCATAGGAAACTTGGGGGCTGGAAAGGAAGTGTACGTGAGAATACTGAAACGCCTCTCATTCACACGTTTCGCTCTGTATGTTGACGCAAGGGAGCACTTTTACTACTGTACGTTAACTGAATGGTCCAGAATGTAAGCTTATGTGGCCAAGAATATTATGCTCGCTAAAACTGTCTCAGTTATTATACCGTGATCGAATGGATACAACGACTGAACCAGACGTTTCCTCCCCATCTTCGGAGTACACTATCAGGACGTGTCAGGTCTTTGATTCTCATGTACTCGCCGTTGAGGACGAAACACTATGTTTACCAAGAATTTCTTTCGAACAGGGTTAAACGACGGTGATAATGTTAGAAAATGCTTATAACTATCACCAACAATTTTCCTTCGGTATGCCGAATTACGTAATTGTAACTCATTTATAAAAATATTATGCGTTCCACTGATATACGAGCGTATGAGAATTTGAGATAGTGTGGGAGCTTTTGAAGCAAAAGAATGTTATCCATAAGAGATACGTAGAGCACTACGAGAAAAACCAAAGGTGAATATGAGGAACGGAGACCGTTTTCTTCATTTCAAAGCAGCAACTTCTCAATTTTTTTGTTGGATATGTTCCTGTTTCTGTTTTCCCCTTAAGTTTTTATCCTGTACTGCTCGCTGTTGTTCCACGGAAGTTATTTCCTTCTTGTCAGTGTTTTCCATAAATTCCATTCTTCGTTAATTATGCGCAGAGCCTCCTCAGTCGTGCGTTCTCAGTCGACCGTATATGGGAGCATGCCTGCTTAAATCCGTTTTTAATCCGAGCACTACATTCTAGGTCTTCCAGTCTTACTGTTGCCTCTTCGTCCTTGTTCATATTGTGTACAATTCGTCTTTCCTAAGAGTTTGCTCCTACTTTTCCCGGAATTTCAAACATCTTGCATCATTTTACATTGTCGAACGTTTTTCCCAGCTCGACACATCCTATCTTCCGGAAGCGTAACTGATCGGCAACAATCAGATTCTCAACTTTAATTGCCATTCTTCTATACAGTGTGAGTCACCTAACATTACCGCTGGATATATGTCGTAAACCACATCAGATACTGACGAATCGATTCCACAGACCGAACGTGAGGAGAGGGGCTAGTGTAATTGGTTAATACAAACGATAAAAAAACGCACGGAAGTATGTTTTTTAACACAAATCTACGTTTTTTTTAAAATGGAACCCTGTTAGTTTTGTTAGCACATCTGAACATATAAACAAATACGTAATCAGTACCGTTTGTTGCATTGTAAAATGTTAATTACATCCGGAGATATTGTAGCCTAAAGTTGACGCTTGAGTACCACTCCTCCGCTGTTCGATCGTGTGTATTGGAGAGCACCGAATTACGTAGGGATCCAAAGGGAACGGTGATGGACCTTAGGTACAGAAGAGACTGGAACAGAACATTAAGTCCACATGCTAACACCTTTTTATTGGTCTTTTTCACTGACGGACATGTACATTACCATGAGTGGTGAGGTACACGTACACACGTGGTTTCCGTTTTCAATTACGGAGTGGAATAGAGTGTGTCCCGACATGTCAGGCCAGTAGATTTTTAATGTGGTGGCCATCATTTGCTGCACACAACTGCAATCTCTGGCGTAATGAATGTCGTACACGCCGCAGTACATCTGGTGTAATGTCGCCGCAGGCTGCCACAGTACGTTGTTTCATATCCTCTGGGGTTGTAGGCACATCACGGTACACGTTCTCCTTTAACGTACCCCACAGAAAGACATCCAGAGGTGTAAGATCAGGAGAACGGGCTGGCCAATTTATGCGTCCTCCACGTCCTATGGAACGCCCGTCGAACATCCTGTCAAGGGTCAGACTAGTGTTAATTGCGGAATGTGCAGGTGCACCATCATGCTGATACCACATACGTCCTCGCGTTTCCAGTGGGACACACTCTATTCCACTTCGTAATTGAAAACGGAAACCACGTGTGTACGTTTACCTCACCCCTCATGGTAATGTACATGTGCGTCAGTGAAAAAACACTCTATTGAGGTATACATTACAAAAGCAATTCGTACATGTAGGCCTGGTTTCTATACCTGTATTTGGTACTTTACCTTTGTTTTTTAGTTAGAAAGCTGTTCACCAAATCATTTTTTTTTATAAGAGGTACTTTACTTTCCTAAGACATTTGACATTACAATTACGGACTTCTTCCAGATTACAGCTGGATCCCCTGCCAACAGTGTAAATAAAATACACAAGCACATCATGCACCGTCTTTTGATCGGACCGTTACAGGATTTGGTGTGTTCATAATCTTCCAATATTGTCCTGCTGGTTTAAACCTTTCTAGGAAATCATCCACATGCAGGCCACAAAAAAGTTCTTCCAATGCTATACTACTTCCAATACTATACTTCTTCTACTAACTATTTTAATTTCATCTCTGATGTCGAACAGTATGCCTCATGACTGTTCCATGTCATCGGTATTCAATATCTCTATTGCTTCCTTCTCTGTTTCTACAAACAGAGCGCTGATTTCTCTGTATCCAGATCACAACCTTACGCCCTTGGTTTTATTCTTAGTTCGCTGTTCATAAATTTGAATTCATCCCCACTGGAATCATAATCTTTCTCTGGTAACTCTAATAGCGCGTTTATCCCCTCTTTTGTGTAGAGAAACGAGTCAAACGTTTTCCAGGCCTCTGCTAAGGTGCTACAATATATGTATTTGTAATTAATTTATTCTTCTCTGGAATCGCTAGAAAAAATCCATTCCATTTCGACTATGTTATCATAAAATTCTTCAGCCTCTGATTTATTACCTTCCTTGAGTACTTCAGTGGGTGCCACTGTCCTCAGAACTCCTGCTGAAACAAGTAGCTCAGTCTCTTCTCCTCTTATTTCTGGTTCTTCTTTGTCTACTTCCATCAATCGTACGCCATTGTGTCGTAGCAATAAAGTCCCTTGACTAGCTAGTACAGCGATCTCAAAGCCCTCCTTCAATGACTTGCTTTGACAATCTTCGAAACTTAAGTTAAATTCCTTTTCACCTAAGTACACTAGTGCCTACCTCTGCTTCAAATACGACACCACCTTGTAGAATTTGAAAATCACGATGCCTAGAATCGCCCTCACAATCAGCTTCTGTGCAATTAGAAAATAGACACTAAGAGTGTGTGACTGATAAAAGTCGATTTCGACCTACTCCTTTATTTCCCTGAACTGTGGCACATACTGTTATCCCTTGCATCCTGAGCATCAGACGCTTCTTATACTTAGCACGTATAACATTCTTTTTTATTATTTTGAGTAGTAAAGTATGATGTGGCTTGCCACGAAATCTTCTTCATTTCAGACTAGCAACCTAACTCAATTATTTGCGTGGTGTATTATAATCTCCATCTACCTCTACTCTTTTTACCTTCTACAGTTCCCTCTATCATCTCTGAACTTATCCCAAGATGCCTTAAAGATGTACTGTTATCCAGTCCCTTCTTGTTAGTGTTTTCCATGTTCATTTCCTCGCCGATTCTGTCGAGAACTCCTCATTCCTTAGCATATAAGTCCACCTAATTTTCAAAATTTCACTCCGGGTGATACGCCAGTATGGCGATGTCTAATACACGCTTCCAATGTGCGTTCACCGCGATGTCGCCAGATACGAATGCGACCATGATGATGCTGTAAACAGAACCTGAATTCACCAGAAAAAATGACGTTTTGCCATTCATGCACCCAGGTTTGTCGTTGAGTACATCGAATGCGCTCCTGTCTGTGATGCAGCGTCAAGGGTAACCGCACCAATGGTCTCCGAGCTGATAGTCCATGCTGCTGCAAACGTCATCGAACTGTTCTCGCAGATGGTTGTTGTCTTGCAAACGTCCCCATCTGTTGACTCAGGGATCGAGACGTGGCTGCACGATCCGTTACAGCTATGCGGGTAAGATGCCTGTCATCTAGAGTGCTAGTGAAACAGGGCCGTTGGGATCCAGCACGGCATTCCGTATTACCCTCCTGAAATCATCGATTCCATATTCTGCTAACAGACTTTGGATATCGACCAACGCGAGCAGCAATGTCGCGATATGATAAACCGCAATCGCGATAGGCTACAATCCGACCTTTATCAAAGTCGGAAACGTGATGGTACGCATTTCTCCTCCTTACACGAGGCATCACAACAAAGTTTCATCAGGCAACGCCGGTCAACTGCTGTTTCTGTATGAGAAATCGGTTGGAAACTTTCCTCATGTCAGCACGTTTTAGGTGTCGCCACCGGCGCCAACCTTGTGTGAATGCTCTGAAAAGCTAATCATTTGCATATCACAGCATCTTCTTCCTGTCGGTTAAATTTCGCGTCTGTAGTACGTCATCTTCATGGTGTAGCAACTTTAATGGTCAGTAGTGTATTAAGTCTCTCTTAGTAAGTACTTCATTTTGCGTCTATTGCTACTATCTTGTACGTGGACGCAAGGTTATTCAAAAGGTTACATTCTACCTCTTGATTGTCGGGGGTCGTAAGCCAACCGAAAGCTTCGTCTCGGGTATTAGTGCTAGTGTTCGCATGGCGGTTACTTGTTTACCTCTTGCCCACTTGGCGCAAGTTTGATACAATCTTTGGTTGACAGTGGAACTTCTACTTGGTAACTATATTACGAACTATGTTTCGGCAGCCTTACAAGTTTAATTGATTTGACTCCGTTAACTCAAAGAAATAAATGTTTACTTGTTTTTCTCGTTGCTGTAATTTTGGTTGTCGTGCGGCGGCGTTCGGTCTATAGTAGAGGCTTCGCATATTCGCTTATTAAATTCTGTGTTTATCTGTTACTTATGGTACCATTTGTGGTTCTTATGGTACGAGCTGGGGAACATCTGCGTAGTTGATAGAGCAAGTGCGGTGACCGAAAGCGGAGCTAAGTCCGCGCTCGACCGAACGGCCAACCGGGTGAAGGTGGTCCTTCCTGTACCTCTTCATCTTTCCGAGCCCACTACACCTTGCCAAGACAGGGCTATATGGCACCTCAATGAATTTATTGAAGCATTAATGACTGCATGTCTATTGGAGCTCTCCTTTCAACTTTCTTTTAATTTCTAGCTTACGTAAATTTTTGAAGTGTTAATTAGATAAATTACCAAATGAGTATTAACTAGATGTATTTAATCATTGTGGCTCGGCCAACTGAATGTTTATTAATCTTACTTCTTGTAGGTAGTGTTGATTTTTGAAATGGCTAAATACTGGGAGATTTAAGATCTATTAATTTTAGAGAGGTTCTCACTGAGTATTTGCCCATTCAAGACGCAGAAAGTTTTCATCAGTTTTGACTGGTTATTTCTCTTGCGTTCCTTGCGCACGTCCGGCATCTGACGATATGCTACCTTCCTTGTTTAGTGGTTATTTGCGGAATATGATTCTGTTTTGGATTGGTAATAGTTTCTTTCGAGAAAGAATTTTAGTTCTTTTATTGTATTGCTATTGTTATGTTATTGTATTTAATCCGTTTGCTATTAATCAGTCCGGCACAGTTTTATGATTGTAAGTTATTCTGTTTCTTAGTAGTCAATACCAACGAAAATGTTTTCTTGTAGATGTTTAATAAATCTAACATAGTGTGTTCTGCTTAAATAAACTAAAAGTTCAAAACCCGAATGATGCTCAGTCTCCCTTAGGCCCTCCCTTCCTACCATAGAGAGACTGACGCGGGTCTTGCGTATCACCTGTATATCCCTGGAATGAAACAAAACTCGCGTTTACTCGTGGTCTTTCAAGTTTGCAGGAACAGTCCTATCCGAAGCCGCATCACTACGTCATGACAATTGCTGCACTTGTTTCTTGTCTTGTGTTCGGTCAACCATGATTTCGTTTTTCCATTCTCTAAAGGTATTGATGTCCATCCGTAACTGGTCTGTGTATTTCACTCCCTTTCCAGGGCTAACGTGCATAATTTGTTGTCTTTCTGATTTGTTCCTCAGTTATTTGTATCAGATTGTCTTCGAGTTTAATAATATTCCTTGCGTTCTTGGAACTTCTTTTCTACCTTTTTAATTGTGATTCGTTCCTATTATTTCACTGTTTATTATTTAACCCAACTGCTGCAGACTTCTCGTCTGTCTTTTTAAGAAATTCTTCCTACTTTTTATAGCAATGATCCCACTTCTTATGTTGCTCGTCTGACCCCCTTGAAAACCTCCTCTGCTGTATGCTGCTACCCTACGGACTGTTTATGACACAGGTCCTCCTTCATATCCTGACGCATGTTTTCCACCGCCATTTCAAATAAGAAAGACTGGAGATCAGGAGGTGACGGTGAAGAAGATGTTGCATGACCAGTAAAACTCTGCATCTGGTCTTTGCATCAAGCGGCCACGGGTTCTTCCGTTGCCTGTGACATTGTCACATCGTCTTCACACTACAACTCTGCTCCAAATTGTTCCCTATTAATCTGCATACGACGTCTGTTAGAAAAGTTTTTTTTCCGAACACCTGGTGGATTCGAATCTAGAGTGGTTGCAAGATTTCTACCTTCGTGCACGTACGTGAATTTGTTCCTGCCAGCCGATAGCGTCAGTTGCAGCCAAACAGCAGTTGAGTGAGGTAGTGTGTAGTGCAAGCGTCTGTTTTTCTTTCCAACGAGACGTGAGGGATCGACTGGAGCAGTGCTACTGCATCAGCCAGGCGGAAACCACTCAGATGATTCAGACGGATTTCAGTGACGATACTACGGGCATCACACAGATTGAGAAGTTGTACAACCCGTTTAAAGATGGCTGCTCATCGGTAGAGAGCGAGCCACGTTCCGGTCGGCCTTCAACATGCCGGAATGACCAAGTCATGGCCAAAGTGAAGACTATAGTGGTGCTGGGTCATCATGTAAGTACACTATGTGATAAAAAGTATCCGGGCACCCCCAACAACATAGGTTTTTTCATATTAGATGCATTGTGCTGCCACCTACTTCCAGATACTCCATATCAGCGACCTCAGTAGCCATTAGACATCGTGAGAGAGCAGAATGGGGCACTCCGCGGAACTCACAGACTTCGAACGTGGTCACGTGATTGGGTGTCACTTGTGTCATACGTCTGTGCGCAATATTTCCACACTACTACACATTCCTAGGTCCACTGTTTCCGATGTGATAGTGAAGTGGAAAATAAAATGATCGTATGGCATTTATTGGCGGGGATATCCCCTTCGGGGCTCGGCCGCCGTATTGCAAGTCTTTTTACTTGAGGCTACTTCGGTGACTTGCGTGTCACTGATGATAAAATTGATGATGAAAGACACACAACACCCGTCAAGGCACAAAAGTGTACAGGCCTAACTCTTCTGTTGACTGACAGAGACCCCAAACAGTTGAAGAGGGTCGTAATGTCTAATAGGCAGACGTCTGTCCAGGCCGTCACACAAGAATTCCAAACTGTATCAGCGTCAACTGCAAGTACTACGACAGTTAGGTGGGAGGTAAGGAAACATTGATTTCATGGTCGAACGGCTGCTTATAAGCAACATAACATCACGCCGGTAAATGCCAAACGACGCCTCGCTTGAAGTAAGGAGCGTAAACAGTGGAAAATCATTGTGTGGAGTGACGAATCACGGTAAACGTGGCGTTCCGATGGCAGGGTGTGGTTATGACGATTGCCCGGTGAACGTCATCTGGCAGCGTATGTAGTGCTTCTTGCTCCCCACTGTTGAAGAGGAGCCGGCCGGTGTGGCCGTGCGGTTCTAGGCGCTACAGTCTGGAACCGAGCGACCGCTACGGTCGCAGGTTCGAATCCTGCCTCGAGCTTGTATGTGTGTGATGTCCTTAGGTTAGTTAGGTTTAATTAGTTCTAAGTACTAGGCGACAGATGACCTCAGAAGTTAAGTCGCATAGTGCTCAGAGGCATTTGAAACATTTTTGTTGAAGAGCAATTCAGGGGTGGCGATTGGATCTTTCAACACGATCGAGCACCATTTCATAATGCACAGTCTGGGACGGGTGGTTACACGGCAATAACATCCCTGTAAAGGACTGGCCTGCACGGGTCCTGGCCTGAATCGTATGGAACACATTTGGGATGTTTTGCAACGAACACTTCTTGGCAGGCCTCACCAACAGACATCGCTACCTCTCCTCAGTGCAGAACTCCTTGAAGAATGGGCTGTCATTCCTTACGAAATCTTTCAGCACCTGATTGAACGCACGCCTGCGATAATGGAAGCTGTCATCAAGTCTAAGGGTGGGCCAACACCAGATTGAATTCTAGCATTACCGATGGAGAGCACCACGAACTTGCAAGTCATTTTCAGCCACGTGTCCGGATACTTTTGATCACATAGGGTATCAGAGACATTTTTCGACACATGTGACAGAAGAATTGGCCATGAAAAGAGCGTCGCCGAAATTCGTGACGAAGCTGCTGACGGCGGAGCAACAGCAGCTTCTTGTTGAAGTCGCACGGGACCTGCTGGACTCAATGAACAGTGATTCCGATTTCGTGAACACCATAATCACTTGGAAAAGTGTGTGAAGTCCTAAGGGAACTACTTCTAAGGTGTTAGGCGTTCAACGCTCCAACTAAGATAGTTTCTTCCGCCGCCAAATATCGGATACGTTGCTAGTATACCTCGTATGATATAATCCGCTGTCCATCGCTAACGACCTTTCCAAATATCTCTCACGACACTCTCTGACCACAGTACTCCGTTAACTGTCTTGTTAGAGTTCGATATTAAATTCTCTATCTACAGTTACAGATAGACTCCCTTGTTCCTTATCAATAGTACTCATCATTTCTTAACTACGTGCACGAGCACAGGTAACCTAGAGGTAACCAAGCAATAAAGCAATACTTCTTTCTACTGGTCGAATTTTAAACTTAGACATGCCACAAAACAATGAAATACTACCAAAAAAATTTAAATATTTCCCCGCTACGTTGAAGCTGAAGACAACAAATGACTCAACTCACCACTGCTTGCTGTAAAAGAAGCACAAATTAGCACAGCACAAGCAACTTAAAATTAACCTAAATTCTTGAAATTCTTATACTGTTGCGATTTCTGTGAATACTTTTTCTATATAAATGTGATAGTTAAGAGCCAGCCGGAGTGGCCGTGCGGTTCTGGGCGCTACAGTCTGGAGCCGAGCGACCGGTACGGTCGCAGGTTCGAATCCTGCATCGGGCATGGATGTGTGTAATGTCCTTAGGTTAGTTAGGTTTAATTAGTTCTAAGTTCTAGGCGACTGATAACCTCAGAAGTTAAGTCGCATAGTGTTCAGAGCCATTTGAATCATTTTGTTTTTGATAATTAAGCAAATGATTCAAATAGTAAGATTTTTTATCTAAAATTTGACTATGGCAACTCAAATGGTTCCAGAATACAGTAATACTGTCTAAAGATCGACTGATCCTGTGTGAGGTGCATGTATATATGGATATGGACTGACAGTTCAATGGAGCGTAATACATGACACAGTGGTGTGTGTTCTCTCGGACATGCATGTCGAATAAATAGGCGCCGTACCTATATACTATATAATATAAAACCTATATGAGTTACCGGTTGGTTAGGATGTCTCTAAGATGCTACAGGTCTGATTCCCGGTAGCCTATAGGGAAGGGAATCTCGCCATAAGAGCATGCAGATTTAAGATAATTAAAGCCGCGTAATGGATAACGTCTCATGTTTTCAGGCAGTTTATTATTTCTACTGGTTCTTGGCCCAGTAGATTCGGTGAAACTTTGGCAAAAAAAGTATCTTTTACCTAATAAGGTTTCTTGAATGAAGTAATGACCTGTGACGTATTCTCGAATAATAACACATCTAACCTTCATACGCCATCTCCTTTGATGTTCAACCTCCTTGAGCTACTGTGGATTTTCAGCGGTCCAATAATGCATATTTATAGCTCCATATAATTTGTGAAGATAGCTTCATGGATAAAGAAATTTCGCTGAAGAAAGAACCTAATACCTTGATTTAGAATCAGAACCGAGTCAGAGAATTCATTGGTTCAGCATTCCGTACCTTTATCTGCTGACACATTGTACTGATGGAAGTCGTTTGTACTCAAAATGCGAGCAACGTTGGGCAGACCTATTCTGGAGGCACTCACAGTTTCTCTGGAGCTAATTTGTGGATTATGAACAACAGCTGACCTATTTCGTTCGCTGCTCACACGTTGCAGGGTTGCTCCTAAGACTCTGCGCAGTGTTTGACACCATCTGTCGGGATATCTTTTTGCGTACAGCTCAACTGTTCTCCTCGCGTTTTTTCAGCATTCTCCGTAGAACATTAGCATATCTAGTTTCTCTCGGTATTTGAAAATCGTTATTTTTTTTTCAAACTATCCGTCGCTCGAGACGCGTTATCGACAGACAGAACAAGCAGCTACATTTTCTCGGTATCCCTTTTTACAGAGCTAATGCGACATTCTTTTTCCTCCTGATCCGACGTGACGTATTTTATTTGCGTGGGAGATCGCGAACTTAACCATTAAGACGGTAGTCCGTTTATTGTCCAAAGCATATACATTATATGTCCTATGTATTGTAATTACGAGATTTTAAAGAATGAAATCCCGTTGAATTCCTCTTATAACTACGATGCTAGCTGCAGAAATTATTGCAGTTCCACTTAAAAAAGCAATTTTGATACCTTCATCTTTGCAGTTAAAGTTACGAAAACAAACTATACACTATTTGCTGGAGGTCAAAACAGAATTTCGGTGTCTTAATTAGCACTGACCTAATTTTAAGTGAACAGCTTAGCAGAAATATACAGGGTGTATCAAATTCTTCGAGGTAATCTAGAAATTGTCTCGAGGAACAAAATAAGGACAGGAATCCGTGACTGGAAACGAAGTCAGACGAAGCTACAGAGTGTCGACATTACAGGCGCAGGCGCCTGTTCATATATGTGGATGCCGGGTGATTCCGTGGTGATGTTACAGACTTTCAGGAATGATGGGGAAGGACAAATGTATGTGTTTGAGGTTAGCTACAGAGGTCGAAATAACAAGGCCCGGCGCCTGCATAGACGTATATATAGGCTGATTCCGTAGTGACGCTACATACTTTTAGGGATGATGGGAAAGGATACACGTATCAATCTAAAGTAACAGACCCTGGTCTGGAAACAAACGAGATGAACGTAAAAACAGAAAACAGATCTGATAGCTCTGACAATGGAATACAAGTACCGGTACTGTTGTCGCTAGACAACTTTCAGAGGTATGTATCAAAACAACAACAACACAAAACGCCCAGTAGACATGGGCTTTAAAGTGCGTATCTGAGGAACTATGAGCTTTTGTTCATCTTCGCACCTGTGAAACACATTTTTGAACAAGTGGCCATAGCTCTCAGCCTATGTTTAGCAAATTGGCATTTTTCTCTTGTTTTGTTCCATGCTACCACCTCTGAAAAGTATCTACCCTACGATCTTAGCTACAACAGTACCAGTACAAGAATTCCACCGTCACAAGTATCAGAACGACTCGCTCGTATCCGGGTACCCGGACCAGGGTCCGTTACTTGAGATTGATACATTTACCCTTCTCCATTTCCCTAAAAGTATGTAACATCATCGCTGAATTAGCCTGTGTATAGGTGTATACGGGCGCCGGCCGTTGTAATTTCGACCTCTGTAGCGTCTGTGGCGTTGCAGTTGGACACAGGTTCCTATCTTCATTTTGTTCCTCAAGACACCGTCTACAATCTTCTCGAAGTTTGTCGATGCGAATTTGAAAAGTGTGTAAATACGAGTAGGCTTGATACCTGAAGCCAACGGCCCTGCCATAGTGGTAATACCGGTTCCCGTCAAAGCACCGAAGTTAAGCTCTGTCGGGCTGGGCTTGCACTTGGTGACCATCCAGTATGCCGATCGCTGTTGGCCAGCGGAGTGCACTCAGCCCTTGTGCGGCAAACTGAGCGGCTCCGGTCGCGGAAACTGACATACGGCCGGGAGAGCGGTGTGCTGACTACATGCCCCTCCATATCCGCATCCAGTGACGCCTGTGGGCTGAGGATTACACGGCTGCCGGTCGGTACCTTTGGGCCTTCATGGCCTGTGCGGGAGGAGTTTTTTTTTAATAGTTGAAGAAACTTCTTAACATCAAGGAGAAAGAAGAGAAAGCGGTTGACGATGTGTGAGTGATGAGATTTTGACAAAGCATTGAGAGACCTGAATCAAAACAAGGCACGCAGTATATGACTTCCCTCATACATTGAAAGAACCAACCATTACTAAAGTATTTCACTATAAATTCATTTAATGTGTTGTGTATGCTGGACAGTGACAACACCACAAAAGGGTTGCTCTTTTTTTCCATTTTAAATAAGGATTCATCAGTTGGATGGTTGTGTCAACTTCTGTCACACATTGGATTTTCTCAAACTGATGTACGGAATATAATACGGTGAATGAATAACAATGTTTTTTGTAATGTGTCTTCATAATGTCGAAGCGAGAGAAGTTTTCTCGTTGCTAAACAATGAAGCAACGGTAGAATTTGTTTATCTCAAAATATAAGGAGACCTTACGCAGTAAAAGACTTCGTTTAAAAAATTTTCACCTGCTCGGTACCCATACATACAGAATACTAACTTCCATATGTTGATTAGAAAACAGGTTTTTGTATAGTTAGAACATCTACCACACCGTGGTATACTGGAAGTGAAGTACCATCTTTCCTGGGAATTCTATGAGCTCAGTACTGCTTCAGTGCACAAAGCGTTTTATCAATTTAGCCCGCATGTTTAAATCATGCGCGTGTCTGAGTGCAGAATGGTCTATGCCCTGACACCCCCGCCCTCTCCTCTTTGACTCTCTCTCATTGTATTTCTCTTTTTCTCTGCGGTTCACTGCTGTTAGTAATTACTAAAAATTCCGAATTTAGCATTCCAGGGAAGCGCTCACCTGCTTTTGACACGGAACATGCAATTCTCATCACAAACAGTTTAGCGTGGAGTGCAGGAGAGAGGCTATTGGTCTGATGAAGTGCTCTCGAACTGAAAATGACAAGTAGGGCCCCTCTGTCGATTTTATGAGGGCGCATTGGAAGTGGTCGAGGCAGACGTAGCCCCATGCCTCACAAACATGTTCTTGTTACCTTAGTCCAATTATGTGAGCTAGCATCCATTATTCACAGCCGACTGTTGTTATAAATAAATTCTTAGTATCTGATTGTAATGAATGGTATATTTCCAGTGATGTAACGAATACTGAAAAAAATTATATTTCATCTTTCATCGAGATGGCATATTCGCTGCTCACATAGCAATTTAGAATTAAGTGTGATTTCATGAACACACTTCCTAAATATCTTTAAAATAATTTTTTCCAGTGTCTTCATTCACTTTCCACACAACAAGGAAATCCGAAAGATGGCCACAACTATATATACAAGAATGTTTCTCACATGTCTTGCGTTTCGTTAGCCACATATATTTGATTTGAAGTATGCTTTGTTACACGTAAAAGAGGTTTATCGGGTGAGGAGTGGGCTGTCACGCATGAATCGTATTTTATATCATGGCCAGAACAGTGTTTCCTAGACTATAGCTGATTTAACATCCTGACGCTATTGAAAGACAAAATAAATTTTAAACCCTGTGAAGGTGTTATTTACCATGGCTATGTCTGTAACAGAAATACAGAACTAAATGTCTGATAATGACTTTATGGAGCATAATACATGACAGAATAGCAAACTACATAATCTGGTTCTTTTTGTACACACCTATGACTCAACTGTAAATTCAGAATATATTACTAAGACAATATTTCTCTGGATTAAGATGCAGCCTTATGTAAGTAATCAGTTGCAGAGCACTGAATGTCAATCTTATGGTCATAATACGTTTGGGCCTCAGACCGGTAGACGCCTGAGAATAGCTTACATTGCACCGAGTTACATGACTACAAATCTCTACAAGTATTGTATCCGCATGTGGCGTTCATTCGCAGACACATGATTATAACACTGTCACGATGGCCTTTATAAGGAAAACCCAGGGTGGAATGTAACAATTTTACGAGAAGAATATATAACAGCACAGAAGCTATCTTATCCTCGAAGTTTTCCGATGTCATTCCTCTTCCTCTTGTCGGTGAGAAGAAGAATCTGCGGCATTTGGAGGTTTGGCCCCTTAAGGAATGGCTTCAGAGAATGCCCTTCTTGTGATACTCCTTATAATATTCAATATTATGAGAAGGAAAGCTGTTACTCACCATATAGCGGAGATGCTGAGTCACAGATAGGCACAACAAAAAGACTCTGCTAATTATAGCTTTCCTTCTTAACGCAAACGCAACTCACACACACGACAACAGTCTTAGGCAACTGAAAACGCCATATGTGTGTGTGTGTGTGTGTGTGTGTGTGTGTGTGTGTGTGTGCCTATGTATGCCTACTGTTGACGAAGGCCTTAACGGCCCAAAACTATAACTGTAAGAGTCTTTTTGTTGTGCCTATCTGCGACTAAGCATCTCCGCTATGTGGTGAGTAGCAACTTTCCTTCTCACAATATTGGATATTATGAGGAGTTTCATAAGAAAGGCGTTCTCTGAAGCCTTTCTTACGGGGCCAAACCTCCAAATGCCGCAGATTCTTCTTCTCACCGACAAGAGGAAGAGGAATGGGAATCGGCTTTTGTGCTGTTATATTTACATTATATTAATAATATTCCTTACGACCAACGAACAAGTGTTTCTCCGACATAGTCAGAAATATGTACGTCTCATTTATAGGCAGTATAGTAAAATGACTTGACATTATATTACAGTACGAAGTTTATTGCGAAGTAAAATAAATATTAAGTGTCAGACCATCAACATTTGTAACAATACTCTGCAGTATGCTCTAAAAAAAGTGGTGAGTGACTTTGTTATCTTGTATGCTGATGTGATACCTTCTTTATTTTAAAATCATTCTTCAAAATTACATAACATATTTGTTTCATGACTAACATATAAATTAGCTTAAAACAAAGTATGCGTATCAATTTAGTATAACAAACATTCTGAATCTTTTAAGAAGCAACTGCACTTCAGAAGAAAAGATCAAGGACAATGTGCGTAGGCTTTCATAGCACTGAAGAAGAGGTAATTTACAGATAAAATATTAGAGAAATTTGGGGGAAAAGAGACAACAATACACTATAACTACTGGTAGAAAAAGTCTATTCGTTTTCTTCAATAGTGAGGCGCCACTATGGTACTACATAATGTTGGGAACTGAATTTAGTAATACCACATAGGTATTGTATGTTTACTACATTTTTGCTGATGTTTAGTACCTTGACATTAAACGTCAACAGTTCAGTATAACGATGTGAGAGACCATTAAATGTAGGATTCACATTTGCATAGTTTCAGTCGCAATGTAATTGTAAAAATGTTAGCAACGGTGGTGCCGCTGGTTCCCCTCAGTTCTTGTTGCAAGTTGTATGAGGGGGATTGTAGTAAACGGTAAGTGACTCTGGTAGAGTTGCAGAATACATACCAATATCAATTAATTTTTTGATTAATTCCAGCATCTAGTATTACTTCAGACCGATTAGAAGTTAAAAATTTGATTATTCATAACCATGTTGTAGAAATAACTCAAGATTACCAGCAGTAACCTTTATGTTGTTGCCCTTGCCATTAACTTTACCTGAATTTATAATTCTGTGACACAAATATCAAAATTTTGATCAGTACAAATAAAGCCTTATCATTATGTTTATACAGTCATTCCTAAATGACGAAGTTGTAGTCATCCCCATACACTATTCAAATTTCCGTTATCAAATGATGTTCAGCAATATTATTACTTAATTTGTAGACATACACAAATCAGTTCATCGATTTTATTTTTCAACCATTATCATTTTTGTTGAATAGGTTATTTTAACTACCTTTTTATATCAACATGTTTCAACTTCAGAAATTTTCTTTTATACTTACTTCTCGAAAGCTGATAGTATGAGCGCGTGTTAATCCCTAAAATGGTATTCTCATGACATTAGACTACAGGAACGCTACCATGAGCGGTTGGGCCCCGATGTGAAGACCTCGCTTTAAAACCAGCTGGAAATCATTCTTAAGACAATGTGAATAATTAGAAGAGCAGGTGAGCACCAAACGTTCACTTGGCAGCACAAAAATTCGCCGTCGGGTATGACACCCAGAGATAAAGTCCGGTGCAGCACTGACACGAATGAAATTTAATATGTTTTACTTTCCTGTTTACTTTGGGAATATGCAAATGAGGAAATATTACTTCAGACATTGCGGGAAAATGATGTTGTCAGTATTCCATATCTATTCGAACAGTGTAGAAAATCTTTTAATTTAATTAAACATACTGCCTTTATCAATAGATATACAGCATACTGACTGAATACATGGTTTTGTTGTGTCTTCAACCGGAATCCTGATTTCGTGCAGCTCTCCACGCTAGTATAGTCTGCACAAGCCTCTTCATCTCCGAGCAATTACTGTAACGTACAGCTGTTTGACATATATTCGTCTCTTGGCCACCAGTTCACTTTTTTACCCCCCTCCCTACCCCACTTCCCCTCCCACACAAACACACTCTTTGCTCGATTACAAAACTGATGTTTCGTTGAATTATCACAATGTGATCTATCAACCGATCCCTTCTTTTAGTCACGTCATGCCAAAAATTTCTTTTCCCCCCAGTTCTGTTCTCTGCCAGTGCATCATCCGTTCTACAGGGTGATTTTTTTTTCTGTCATGTACAAACTCTAGAGATTGATCGATGAGAACTTACGTAACAGAAAAGGTCTAACGAACGTATGCCCGGAAATGGTTGGTTGGTTTGGGGAAGGAGACCAGACAGCGTGGTCATCGGTCTCATCGGATTAGGGAAGGATTGGGAAGGAAGTCGACCGTGCCCTTTCAGAGGAACCATCCCGGCATTTACCTGGAGTGATTTAGGGAAATCACGGAAAACCTAAATCAGGATGGCCGGTGCCCGGAAATGCATGGTTTCCATTGTAGACATCATTTACTCATACATCGTTACAGAGACTGCGGTCTAATACACGCTTTACCACGCAGCCACAGCTACAGTACATGTTGAAAATTGTTTCCACGTACCTTAACGCATGCGTGTACGCGTCGTAGCATGTTCTGTCTTCACGTTCACATCGGCCTGGCAGTGTCAAAGGCAGCATGAATACGCTGTTCCAGTGTCTCCACATCTGGCATGGGCTCTGCGAAGATGGCCCCATAACCAAAAGTCGCACGGGTTGAAATCCAATGAACGAGAAGGCCATGCAATTAGACTCCCTCGTCCGATCCATCGACCACGGAACACACTATTGGAAGTCCGTCCGGATGTTAACGGTGAAGTTGGCTGGAGCACCATCATGTAGCAGCCACGTAACCCTTCGTATCATCAGTGGTACTTCTTCCAGCAGGAGAGACAAAGTTACCGGCAGGAAATGCCGATAGCCGCGGCCTGTTAGGTAACGTGGAAGTAAGACTGGGCCCAAAATACGGTCGCCGATTATCCCGGCCCGTACATTCTGTCTTTACGGTGCTGATGATTTGCAATCACCATTCCATGGGAGATCTGAATACTAACCTACAAATGAAGGTTATGGAAGCTGAAGATACCACTTGGCGTAAGGCGGGCTCATAAGTGAATAGGACTGATGACACAAATTCCGGAATCGTGGTCGCCTGGTGAAGAAACCAGTGATAAAACTGCTCCCGATGTTTGAAGTCTGTTGCTAGCAAGCCCAGCAGACGCTGTAAGTGATAAAGGTAGCAGCAATTGTCACAGAGAATGTTCCACACGGTCGTCTAACTTACCTTGTACTGGTGGGCCAACTGCATTGTACTGACTCTGCTTTAGCTGTCCGCAGTTTTAATCACATTTTCCTCCAAGTCTGGTGTCCGAACATTTCGGGTACGTCCTTCACGATTTCCTGCTTTCTGAACCGGCCGTGTCTCAGACAAACAGCGAAACACTGTTGCAAACATTGAATGCTGAGGTTGTTGTCGGCGGGGATAGGTCTTCTGATACAACCTTGTTGCCCACCGGCTGTTGCCTCTTTTTCGTAAGTAAACACCGTGTCGGCAAGCTGTCAGTTCCAATACGGAACCATTGTGCACAGGAACAATTGTGTACAGCGCAGTATCACATCCACTACAAGGTGAACCTGCAACATAAGTAAATCGGACGCAACATTACCAAGTAAGACGGGAGTACAGGACGCTAGGGTATGATGTGTGAGGAACAGTACCACCCTCTTGGAGGAAACCATACTTGCTTTAACTCTGGCTGCATGGTACATGCGCGTTTTAGACCGAAGTCTAAGCAAAATGGTATGATTGAATAAATAGTCTGTAGTATGGAAACAATGCATGTCCGGACATACGTCCGTTAGACCCTTCTTGGTCCGTATCCGCCCATCGATCAATCGAGACAGTTTGTAAAGGTAGAAAAGAATCACACTGTATAGTAACCAATGACAGTACATGCGAAAGGTCAAATTCCTTCACAGTGTCACATTCAGGGCGCCATGCCTAGTCGTCTACAGGCTACTCGTGACCGCGTCATTGCTCTTGTGGAGAAATGGAGCTTAATGGCATCAAAGGCTTGTGAATGGTATGGCATTTCTTAGTGCACTGCGCGACGATGAATAAAACATTGTCGATATGCTGAAGAATCCTGGAAGCGTTTGGAAACTGCTGTTTGTCGTGTAACAACCTATCCAGGATAATTAATGTCACAAAATCCTTTCTTAAACGCGGTTCAGTTAAAACATACTACGGCGTTTCCCGGGTCGATTGATACGTTTCGGCGCCAGCTTTGGGTGGCCGGATTACGTATCTAATGTGCGACCATCAAAAAGAGGCTCCTGGTACCATCGAGTCTACTGTTCACCATGGACAAACTCAACCGCGGCTGACGGAATGTGGTATTTACCTACGAATCGGGCTTGTCCTCAGCGATTGATGGTCCATTGCTAGTATACTGGTCACAGGGTGCCGCTTTCGACCCAAATACATCCATTATTCATCTCGCGGTGGACATGTGTCTGTGGCAGTTTTGGCCTGTATTTCTCCTCGTGGACTTCAATAGGTTCACAAGGTAGATGGTCGACTACATGCTGCCTGGTATACCAATATTGCTCCCCATCTTGGCGACGACTGTATAATGAGGAATTAATCTGTTTCCAGCAGGACTAGTCTCCTATACGCATATGAGCGATGAGGCAAGTTTGGTACCATAACAGAACGTTATTTCTCTTCTTGACTGGCCTCTTTCCGCACCAGACGTAAACCCCAATGGAAACATATGGCCAGAGACGAAACGGATCATGCGAGAAACCTGTCGTGACCCCATGCCAAGATCCCTACATCCGTTTGGAACTCTAGCTGCCTCGGAAGTGGTGGCAGAAACTGAAAGACTTATTACCCCTTTCATACACTCAATTCCTCACATACTGCAGACAGTCATTGAAGGTGAAGTGCGCTATACTGCATAGTTAGTAGTTTAGAAACCACGTTCAGTGCCTGATTTAATGTGCTGAAAGTATCTTAGTAGAATCCGTGAATTGTTGGGACTATTAATTTAGTGATTTTTACGTGTTAAATAAATTAACGGTGCATCTCATAAAACTGCATTAAGCCAAATACGAACTTTCATCAGGCCACCGAGCTATGAATGCATTACGTTATAGCTGCCGACGTTTAGGTTCTTCCTACCTCATCTTGACTTCACATCACGAAATTATGTACCTTTACTAGGTCTTTAATGGAACGAATGAAGAGGCGTAGTTTTATTGTGTGATTTTGCAGAGTGCATTTTTATGTCAAGTGTCAGAAAGACGTTAATCCTTTAACTACACTTAACATTTCAAGTGTTTCCTTTATTTTTATTTATTTATTTATTTCTTTTTTACAGGTATGAGCGGATGTGTACATCCCGAAATGTGACTAACTCCTGCTTAACGTGGTGGGTAATCAGCAAATCAGGCACAGCCATTTTTGGTGATGTCAACTGTACATAACACACTGTCCTCTCATAGATCAAGAGGGTGTTGTCGAAAAGTAACTAAGTCCAGATCAGTAGTTCTCTGTTCTTTAGAGGCCCTCGGAATAGCTGGGAAAAAGAAATTTACGAGGAACGAGCATTGACAAAAACGGATGTTAATTATCCCATCTACGCGACCTGTCGAAATTTATCTTGAGGTATTTAGCTTATAGATACGAAGAAGCTTGTTGCTTTTTCCATTATGAAATCTAGACTGTAGTACAGAAAGACGCAAGATATAGGTATCACGCGGGTGAGAATGCAGTGGACTTCGCATGGTTTGACTTTGGCAGTATTCATTAGCACTGCTATTGGCAGTACTAATCGATTGTAGTTGTCGCTGATTACCTTTGGTAGAGCGACTCCTAAGGTAAGCCTTGAGCAGCGTTGATGACGCAGTAAGAGCTAGACACCGAGTGACAGCGGATTAGATGGCATCACGGGCCGAGTTGTAAATTTAGTTCATCAGTCGGCCGTTGTCAAGATTTGGTGTAACTGGTGAAGTGACGACAATAAGCTGAGTACGCCGTACTTCTGTCCATCACCACTGATTTGTCCGGCTTTGATATTGCATGCTATGTTGGACTGGGTGCTAGGAGCTGCACTGGAGTATTATTACGATTATCAAATACGGACACATCGTGCATTTATGGTCGTTATTTCTCACACTAAGATACGCCATCTAACGTGTGTGAGACTAATTCTATCTTCCTCCCACAGTTGCACAAGGACGCTTTATGAGTGTTGTAGGAAGACGCCAGCACACCATGCAGAGTTCAGAGGAGTGCAATAGTACAGAGAGTGATGTAATCACACAATGATCTCAATGTCAGTTCCACTACACTCCCAGTAAAGGAAATGCTATCGCTAACAGAAGTTAGTGTCAGGTTAAGGCGTAACTATATGTTAGCAAAACTGAAAATCTTAGATTTTCGTTATTTAGGTTTTTTCTGAGTATGACTTCATGACATAGTAATCATAATTATAGTACGTACAGGATACTGAAGTATTGATATTGGATGTTCACAATTGTGAAGCGAATTTCCCAACTATTCTAAGGTTCTTTAATAGTAAGATGGTTGATGATCATGTCTGGGGGTCAATAAAATACAAACAAATTAAAAACAATTGGGACCAGAGATACCAATTAAGCTAAAATGCACAATGAAAATACTCAAAAACCAATGGGGTCTGTGTAGGGTATGTAAATATCACTGCCAATGTAACTGCACGATTAGAACAGTTCAATAACTTTGGAGCATAAGGCACTCAGCAGTGGCTGAGCAGTCCTTTTCATTAGATCGGATATATCATGTGTTTTCCTTTCAGTTAAGCTCGACAATCATGGATACGTTCAACTACAGGTCATGGTTGAAAGTACGAAAAACGTAGGAGAGGCAGAGGTGAACGCCATTCTGAGTGTCACCAGCTGGTGTAGCGAGCGCACGTGTTTACCTTTCGTCTGCGGCGGCAGTGGCTGCTGTCAGCGCGAGCTGTGAACCTAAATCTCTCTAGACTACTAAAAACCAGTCCGATACGTTTCCTATGTCTTCGGTGAAGCCAGGACTCCCGGTTATTCTCTAGCTAAAGTAAGTGGCTTGGTACACGCTATTTGGCTGGAAGAGCACGTTTTTCATTGTCCTCAAATCACTCGCAAGCGTTAACTGTCAGTGCTTGCTGCAATTCTCGTTACTAGGAGACTTCGCAGTTTAACTCCTTAAGAGTTACTACGAGCCTGTGAACAAATTTTCACATAATTACTCTCGCAATCATGTAAGCGCGGCGCGAGTCGCCTTGCGCAAGCACTCGACAATTTGCAGCAAGATAAGAAGTGAATTACTCTGTTTGCAATTTGCCTATATTGAAGCTGGTGGCCACGAGTTTTGTTTCTGGCCAATCACAGCATTTGTACTTGTTATAAATCCACCCACTAGAGTTTCTGTAGCCTATGAAAGGCATCGTTTCTTTCGTAGGGCAGAGATTAAATTCTGCTACATAATACTGAGAGAAACACTTTTCTCCACGTGGGGTTTTTACGCAGGTGGCCACAGTGAGTAACCAATATTTTTAGTTGGATTTCTCCAGATATTTATCTGCCATCTTTGTTCCTGCAGAAAGGATATCCAAAGGGTCATCGTTAAAAGCAGGTATAAGAGCGGCTTTTGCCGACAGCCTGTGCAGTGGCTGCAGCGTCACATTGTGTCCGCTGGATGTCCCGCAGTGAATGTTTCAGCTGAACATGGGACATGTGTTGCTGTCGTAAAATTCTCCTTTCCTCAGAGATGTATCTCGTAGCTCTGGTCTGGAAAATTACTTGCATACAATTACTAGTGTGAGTGTTAGTGGTTTATATTCACGAAATGTCAGCTTGTTTATTCGATTTACCTATCAATATAATTCGTACATTTCCATGTAACTATGTTGTGTGACATATTGACTTAACTGGAATTGTTTCAGGAATTCAATGGAAGGTGTGTTATTCGTCTGACACATTACAACCTACCTCTAATGACTGCGCTTGGTGACTTACTGAAATATTTGTTACGTCATAATTATTTGAGCTAAGGCTCTGTTGCTTTAGAATATTTTTATTTCTATTTGTGTTATGTCTCTGACACATTACAACCAATCTCTACTGCCTGCACTTGGTGACTTATTGAAATACTTGTTAGTACGTAATTATCTGAGCCAAGGTTCTGTTGCTTTAGATTATTTTTATTTCTGATCAGTTGAATATTTGCCTGCACATGTAATTGTTCCTGTATTGGGAATACCTGTATCTCACAGAGAGTTTCATTATAGTGTATTTGTGTTGCCTATAAGCAATGTGAAAGACTAAATTCAATCGTTAACTCTACTGTTAGATTTTCCACTAATATGGCCCTCAGCTTTCTTGTGCTGCAGTATTTTGAGAAAGTGTTTTGGCAATGAGCCATGGCAAAAATTTTGCTGGTTATTTATTTTCCTTAAGTTTAAGGATTTTGCATTTTATCTTTTATTTTATATTTTATTTGCTTTAACAGAAATTTCTTGTATTTAGTATACGTGTTATTATTGTGTTGTAGGTTTCCATGTTTAAATACAACGGAAAAAGCATTGCTTATAAGATCTATTTATTAAATACCGCGTTGTAGAGGTATCCTATACTGGCTAGTAGAGCTATGCTTGTAACTTTCCTTACATAGCTGTTTACTTCATGCAGGGTTCCTTGCCATGTTGTTTGGCTAAATTACTGTCAGATCTTATTCTCTGAGCGTTTATTAAGTTTTCCTAAATCAAATTTTATTCAGCTGGATGGTTTAAGAGACATAATCTTTGACACCAATATGCATTCTTGATATCTTATAAATTAGGTTAAAGAGAAATTTTTGACATTTGGTGGCATATTAAGAGGTCTTATTCTGATCATTTCTCGATAAAGTTGTTTGTTTGGCCCAAGTTTCACCTAAGTGGTATTTGCTAACAGCCCTATTTAGTCTTCTGAGTTTCGCGGCTGGTTTTTCAGTGGCTGGTGGCCATGGGTCTTGTTGCTGTTATGTACCAACTTGTTTAATGGCATCCTTTGAGGCGCGTCTGCAATTGCCAAAGTTGTTTGTTTGGCCCAAGTTTCACCTAAGTGGTATTTGTTAACAGCCCTATTTAGTCTTCTTAGTTTCGCGGCTGGTTTTTCAGTGGCTGGTGGCCATGGGTCTTGTTGCTGTTATGTACCAACTTGTTTAATGGCATCCTTTGAAGCGCGTCTGCAATTGCCTTAGCACTCTGGTTCGTATTGCCTGCTAATAAATTTTAAGTTAAGCAGTGGTTAAGTTATTTAATGTCACTTAAAGGTGTACATCTCTTTTGGAGTATCCTTGAATAGCCCGCATTATTAATTTCGGGTAGCTAAGTTTTTTCTAAAGTGGCCTAAGCACACGGAACTCTCTTGATTATTATGTTATGCAAACGTTTCCAAATCATTTAACCATAATTACTGGTCTGAGCCTAAACTGAGATAGTAGCTGCTTCACGAGTGAACTTCTTTAATCTGTCTTGCTGTTTTGGTATTTGATAAAATTCTGTATGCTAATTTTAGCAGTGTGTTTGCTCTCTTGTTTGCTAATGGTTAGTTTGATTAAAACAATTAATTAGTTTACAAAATTCCTTTGAAGGCCTTAAGTGACCGTTCCTTAACTTGTCTTAATGATTTTTGCTGTTGACCTTTGAGCAGCTTCTATTTTTGAAGAAAGAAGATTCATTTTTTAAAATTATTTACTATTTTATATTTGTTCTGGCACTGTGATTGGTGGCTTGTTGAGATACAATCATTTGTATAAGCCATTATTGCTGTGAGTAACTAATTAGCCTTACCCTGTCATTCATAATTATTTGTGGTTCAAATGGCTCTGAGCACTATGTGACTTAACTTCTGGGGTCATCAGTCGCCTAGAACTTAGAACTAATGAAACCTAACTAACCTAGGGACATCACACACATCCATGCCCGTGACAGGATTCGAACCTGCAACCGTAGCGGTCGCTCGGTTCCAGACTGTAGCACCTACAACCGCACGGCCACTACGGCCGGCAGTTGTTTGTGAATATGGTAATTGCTTAATATTCATGCTATTATGTGATGGTTAATAAATGTAGCCATTCAAACGACAAATAACGTAGCTACTCTGTGTTCACCCTTCCATACTTTCCTTATCCTGTGTTTAGAGATTTCAACCGCAGTCAGAGCGTGGTTGCGTTTTGTTCCCGTTTAGCGTCATTTGTCTCTTGTAACTGGAGATGCCTTTACCGAATTTTTACGTGCTGAGCCAGGTAGCCATTTATTGTCGTGGATGTCAGAGGCTGTTTGGGTGTATCGTATCTCAGGCTTGAACACCTTGATTATGAGTAGGATAAGACGCGTTTCTGTAGAAGGTACCGTCCTGGAAGTAGCGGCTATATAGTGGGCAGCATTGGATACCCCTCTTCACATATCTTCTGAGCCCGGTGGAGAGGTAGGTTCCGCTATTTTTAATACTTCTGTAGCTTTGGAAGAAGTGTCTTGTGATTTGCAGTTTGTGGAAGGCAGATAACCTATTTACAGGCAACTGAGTAGGTTACAAGCCCATGTGCCTCATTGGAGTAACTGTCTTGCTGTTTTAAAATGCCTTGAGCTTAGTAAACAGCGAAGGGACACTGTTAAGCAGTTGGTCGATCAAGCGGAAGGTGTAAAACTTAGAAATGATTCAGCGAGTTTGGGTAGTGAACCGTGTTTTTTGGAACAGGGTACTTCAGCCAACAGTTAGTTACTAGATTTAAAATAGGTCGGGGATCGAAGTCTTTGCTGTTCGGGCTCTGATGAACTTGCTAAATTATCTAACCCGATCATGTGTTTGTTTAGTGGTATTTCCGCGTTATCTATTGATCACTGAGATCAAGATCAGCAGGTGTTTTAGTTACTTGTCCGATTCGAATTTCATTCTGATGTGCATGTCGTATTCTGGGATACTTTCCTCGTTTTATCCTTTGTCGAAGACGCTGCTTAGTAGTTTAATGGGTAAGATATTTAGCCGGCCGGAGTGTCCGAGCGGTTTTAGACGCTACAGTCTGGAACCGCGCGACAGGTACGATCGCAGGTTCAAATCCTGCCTCGGACATGGATGTGTGTGATGTCCTTAGGTTAGTTAGGTTTAAGTAGTTCTATGTTCTAGGGGACTGATGACCTCATAAGTTAAGTCCCGTAATGCTCAGAACCATTTTAACCATTTGTGAGGTATTTAGAAATCAAATGTCGTAAGTAAGCTCAGGATTCTTACAATAGAGAAAAAATTATCACCGTGAATGCGTAACGAATTTAAGCGGGTACACTATTGGCAGGCACAAGCATCAACTGAGACCTAGAGTCAGTATATTAAGCGTGTTCACACTGCTGCCCTGGCTGGAAATGAAGGCTACCGAACAGGGCTATATCTCGAACACTGTAGACGGCATGAGGCCGTATAGTCCAGTCAAACAGTCAGAAAAAAAGCCTGTACCTTGCAAAAGGTGCGGTAGAAGATTTTATTTTTTTAACTCGTTCATATTGTTGGAAAGGTTAGAAAATCAACTTTTGCAAACAAAATTTCTCTTGGGAAAACTTTATGCAGTCAAAAAACTTCCAAAATCTCGGAATTTTTTCAGTTTTTTCAAAATATCTGTTTCATTTGCTCCTATGGCTTTGACGTCTATTTTCTTTTTTAAAGGGCACAAAATTCTCTACAAATTTGATTCTTACCATTTTTTTTCTACTCCCAGTATCTAAGGTGCTACAGCGCGTCAAAAAATACCATTTTTTCAAATTTCGAGCAAAGTGGCAAATTACCTAATTTTTGAACAGTTATTTCAGTTTCTATTTGTGTAGTATAAACATATTACTCATCATGTTATTCATTGGAATTTGCCATCTCACTCTGCTGCAGGGCCAGGACAAACAGCATCATATTCAGTAACTACGAACACATTCACGTTGGATTGCGTGAAGTTTATTTATGTTACAATATGTAATACGATTGCATGCAGGTGCCGTACATTTTCTACAGTTGATTGACATTAATGATCTCTTATAAGAAAATAGCCCAGAGCTATGTTTCTTACCTGCAACGTCATTTTGGATCTCAATTCTGCTATTGTATTTCTTGGGTATCCATGCAAGGGAGACAAATGTAGCACAAAGAGTGCTGAGAGGATTCGTAGGTCCAAAAAACATTCTTCGGTTGACGTTGTGGTTGAATCAGAGATGGCGAACCAAGTCCCTCAGGACAAGTTATTGTACAACGAACGAAACAAGATGCGTTTGATCACACCTCTTAAAAAGGTATTTCTCGAGTGTAGCATTGAAGTGCACCAGGCACAAGAAGATGCTGACATTGTGATTGTAACATCTGCCATTTCAAGAACCAAAGATTTTGGAAGGGTTGTCATTGTAGGAGAAGATGTTGACCTGCTTGTGCTCATGACCAGTTTGGGGCAAGGCGTTGAAAACTTATTTTCTTAAAGCCAGGACGGGAAATGCAGAAGACAAGTGGTTTTCCACTGCATCTTACAAGTTAGACAGTGAATATATTCTGTTCACTCACGCCTTTAGCGGAAGTGATACAACATCCGCTTTTTTTGGTCAAGGAAAAATTAAAGTTCTGCAATATTGTTGCGAAAAATGAACACCTAACCTCTGCGCTTTGCACGTTCAATAAACCACATGCTACCCGTGAAGAAATAATAACAGCAAGAGAACAGGTTACTATCGCATTGTATAGTGGAGGTGTCAGCAGTTCCCACACACTAGACCATTTGCGGTACCAGCTATTCGCCAAGTCTGCCACAAAAAGCAAACTGAATCTTGCACGGTTTCCACCTACATAAGATGCTGCACAACATCGTTCGTTGCGGACTTACCAACAAGTTCAAAGTTGGATGGGAAACTGGAAACCTCCTGATAAACGGGGCTGGAATCACAGTGACCACGGTAATACACCCGTTATAATGAGCGAAGATCCAGCACCTGAAGCACTTCTTCACATTGTTTCATGCTTATGCAAGCTAAAATGTGGCGGAGCGTGCTCCTGCAGATGTTCTACAATTTGCAAGAAATGTATTGGGGTCAACTGTGAAAACGTGCCAAAATTTTTATATGAAGACAGTGAAGAAGATGTTATGGAGGATGTTGAGGAAACCGCTACGAAATCAACGAACTTGCTGAGGCTGCCACGCTGTCTAAAGAACAGGTCAATCTGGGATCAACTCTATGACAGACCCTGAATCCGTACCTCAAGGTATTTCTGGTGACACTGAGGAACCTGGCCCATCAAAACGTAGGAAGTGATGCTCATATCGGTCTCACGTGCGCTAAAGTGCGATACTACAAGTATTACACACCCAGAACTGTCAACATTTTTAGTAAGTGACAATGCATTTTAATTGTGATAAAGCTACTTATTTTTAATGTCAACTGTGTGGCTTTTATACACAAGAATAACTACCTACCTAATTAGGTTGCCTATTGCAGCTAATAATAGTTCAGTTTCCTGAGACAATTTATTTTGTGTGCGTGTGTACGTGTGTGTGTGTGTGTGTGTGTGTGTGTGTGTGTGTGTGTGTCTGTCTCTTATGGTTTATATTTATAGTTTTGCAAATACCAGGGCTGAGGTGGCCCATAGTGAACTTCAGGTAGTGATGTAAGAATCACAATAGTTGGGTGCCCAGCAATCCTCATGTTGCATACAGAGAAATTGAATACCTGAAAGTGAGATGGTAAATTCCAACATATAAGATGATGTATAATGTATTTGTACTACACAAACAGAAACTGAAAAAATAGTGTTCAAAAGTAAGGTATCTTGCCACTATCCTCAAAATTTGAAAACTTGGTATTTTTTGACGCGCTGTAGCGCCTTAGATATTGAGAGTAGAAAAAAATGTCAAGAATCAGATTTGTAGAGAATGTTGTGCTCTTTAAAAAATAAAATAGACGTTAAAGCGATAGGAGCAAATGAAACTGAGATATTTTGGAAAAACTGAAAAAAGGCCGAAATTTTCCAAGTTTTTTGACTGCAGAAAGTTATCCCAAGCGAAATTTTGTTGGAAAAAATCGGTTTTGTAATCTTTCCAACCATATGAACGAGTTGAAAAAATTAACTCTTCTACCCTACCTTTTGCAAGGTATATCTGCTATTGGACTGGACTAGGAAGCTCGGTCGGATTTTTTTTTGTGTGCAAACAGACGACTTTCTCTGATTTGAATGACGTACTTGGTTCTGTTGGCACACTTACAATTTTAGATGAGTAACGAGATAGGGGTAATGGTTTTCAGTACGAACCTTCTATCAGCAGTCTCCTTCTGTTTTATTAGCCGGTAAACGTTGTTTTCGTTGTGGTGCTAGTGGTCATCTCGTGCGTGAGCGCCTGTTAGACGTGGTCCTAGACCTATTTTCTGACGCCATAAGGTGCGGATTTCAATTTTTCAGAGTAAACGTATCGCCCCATTGCGCTCATGTTCACGCTCTTAATAAATGAGCTTTCCCATATGCTTGTACTCAGCTTAACCAGGGACCTGTCTGAGCATTTCTAGAATCTGGAACTTCCGTTTGCTTGCTCGACTATAGATGGTGTCTCCGCTATGTTTGTAGGATGCCTCCTACATGCCCCTCATCCCAGAGACGTCCTTGACCAATGGGAAAGAGATGCCCCTGGTGGTTGAGGTGTGCGGGAGTTTATCTGTTTATGATTTTTCTTGGTGTGTTAGATTAATTGTTGTTAAGAACTTGTCCGTTGCCTTCTTGTTTGTGTGTGACTTTATTCATTGGATAGGCTGTTTTGTTGTATTTGCTAGTAACACATTTTTCTTTAGATTTCTTTTGTGTGAGAAAATAGCTCTTTTGTCGTTTTATCAGTAACATCTATTCTTTGAAGTCAAAGCCCTCGGAATTCGATGCTAAGGTTAAACAGTTAACGGCCGTTCCAGAACAATTTCCCGATGCATTGAGTAATAAGTTGGTGGTGTAACCTGTCTAATAGATACAAAATCAGCCTGGAAGACGACATCCCTGTGCAGCATACTCTGTATTGTCTCTCACCCCTAAGACAAAAGATTAATGATGTTCTGCTGGATGGAATTATTACACCATCTGTTTCCCCCGTATGCCTCACCTATATCTCTCGTTCCTAAGGGCAAGGCGAGGACTACTGCCCAACAGTCGATTATCGATCCCATAATGACATGGTTGTTTTGGATCAGTTCCCCTTTCTGATCTCCGTAATTATTTCAGATAGTTTGATGGTGCTTGCTGTTTTACCGTATTTGGCTTAAATCAAGATTACTGTCGGATTCCATAAGAGAGAAGTCAAAGCACCTTACTGATTTTGTACAGGTTGGTGTCTGTATAAATGAAATCTGCTAACATTTGTCTTGACTACCGGGGTTTCGGGCCTGTCACGACTTTTAAAAAGTGTCACCTTGGGTGATTTTAAGTTTAGTTGTGTATATAATTTTCTTGATGATGCGGTGGTCTATAGCCGCCCTTTGGTGAACATCTTTCTCATATTGAGCAGGTATTGTTAAAGAGGAGGATATTAGTGTTTAACGTCCCGTCGACAACGAGGTCATTAGAGACGGAGCGCAAGCTCGGGTGAGGGAAGGATAGGGAAGGAAATCGGCCGTGCCCTTTCAAAGGAACCATCCCGGCATTTGCCTCAAGCGATTTAGGGAAATCACGGAAAACCTAAATCAGGATGGCCGGAGACGGGATTGAACCGTCGTCCTCCCGAATGCGAGTCCAGTGTGCTAACCACTGCGCCACCTCGCTCGGTCAGGTATTGTTAAAGCTTCGACATGCCGGATGAACTGTCAAACCATCAAACATTACTCTCCCTAGGCAGCAGTTCACTTTCTTGTGTCACCTGGTTTCCAGGAATGGTATTATGTTGATCAAGAACAGACTTCCGAGTTGAGAAAATTTGCTCTACCAAAGGATAAAAAAAAGAGGTGGCCGGATTCACTGGCATGACAAATTATTTTTGGAAGTTCGTCCCTAATTTAGCCAAACTTGGTGCTCCCCTTAACAATCTACGTAAAAAGGGAGGGAACTTTGTTTGGGGAGAGAGTCAACGATCCGCCTTTGAAGCCGTGAAGACTGCCGTCAGCAACCCTCCTGTATTTGCTATCCTGGACTTTGGAAAGAGAATTTTAGCACAGACTGATGCTTCCAATGCCGGTGTTGCTGTAGTACTTTTAGATCTTTAGCTTTTGCCTCAAGGAGATTAGCATGTCCTGAACTTAAGAACATGGTTATGGGTATGAGACGTTGGGTGTCGTATTTGCTCTTGATAAATTTGAATTCTATCTCGAACGTAGGGAATTTGACTTAGAGACCAACAACCAAACCTAGAGTTGGGTCTTGACAAGCTGTGTGAAGTCAAGCAGGATTGCAATGTGCGCAGTTCGTATATCTGCCTTCCGTTTCAGAGTGCGTTTGTGTTATAGGCTCAGATAATCAAGTTGCTGATGCACATAGCCGCGTGTTTTATGATGGCACGCAGGAACCGGAAAGGCTGTTCATTGCTGGCTAGTTCACTAGTCTACATTTTTTTAACTGAGGTACCACAACCCTCAGGGTACCTCAAGATTATACAGGACCAGGATCGTTATTTTGGTCCCGTTAGGAACTTTATGTTGGCTGAGGAGGGTGTTCACGGATATTTTTAGAAATGCTATTTAGTGTTTAGAGGTTGGGAAATTATCTGAACTAAGATCTTTTACCCATCCAATTGATACCTTCATTCTTTTATTATTTTCATTGTTCTTGTTCGGTGATCATTTGGGCCTACATAAGACCCTTCCTAAGGTATGTTGTCATATCACCTTATCTTCCTTATACAAGGATATTCGTTGTTTAGTCAGCGAGTGTGTACTGTGCAAAATGAATGAACCCAACATCAGCTATTGTAATCTAAATGAGAACAGTGCCCAATGGATAAATTATTTCTTCATTATGTGGGTCCCCTTCCCTAGATTAAGGGAGGGTAGCACTGGATGGCATTTCTAGGTTTGTCTAGTTACTTCTCCGCACAGGAGTCACTACTAGTAAATTACTAATATATTTTCTTGGTTGGGACAACTAAGGCTCTTGTGAGCAATAATGCTGTCGCCTTCATTTATAGTGAGTTTAAACGTTTTTGTTTTGGTAACCCCGTTAAGCATATTATTACCATCCTTTGTTATCGTCAGCTCTAATTATCTGAAAGGGTTAACAGGAATCTTAAGGCACGTTTAATCATTTATCACACGAAGGCTCATATCAAGTGGGATATTTCTCTCACTTGGATCATTTTCGCCTTTAATTCGTCGCAGTGTGAAGTGTCTAAGGTGGTTCCAGTGGCTGTTATTTTTGTCTACGCCCTTAATTCCCCCCTTGCCAACTTGCTGAATATAAATGACCTTTCCACTGAGTGTATCTCCCCTGGTGTGACTAAACAGAACTGGGCTAGAAGTACGACGAACATTTAGGGTGGGGGATAAGCTTTTTGGTCGGAACTATAATGCACATGTTGGCAGCATGGTGGAATTACTTGCAAAGTAGCTTCTCGATTTGTGGTCCCTTGCTCCATCGTCAGTATCTTGTGTCCTGCCAACAATCTCGTTCGCAATCTGGCTGCAGGTAGAAACCAGCGAGGTGAGCCAGGTGAAACAGACCAATCAACCTCTCCCCCTTTGGCCTTCAGTACTCAACAGAGGGGAGGGGGGATTCTAGGGGACGTTGAATTGTGAGGGGTTCACAATAGATTTGCTGCGCTTTGCTTTCAACGTTATTCACTGGCGCTATTACCGGTAGCGCGAATCGACTGTAGCTTGTCACTGTGCATCTTTGGATGAGCAAGTCCTAAAGTAAGCCGTGAGCAGCGCTAGTGGGGAAGTAAGAGCGAGACAGCGAGTGATAGCGGGCTAGAGGGTATCACAGGCTCATTTCTAGACCTAGTGGATGAGTCAGTTGGCCATCAGCAATCTTTATGTCAAGACTTGGTGTAACTGGTAATGTCGGAGTTACGACACTGAGTACAGCGTCCTATCCGCGACCGCTAATTTTACCACCATTGATATTCCACGCTGTGCAGTACTGGGTGCTGGGAACTGCACTGGATGTTTCCAGGATTACCAAGTATCTGCCAAAGCGTGCGTTTATGGTAAATCTTTCTTGCACTACGATACACCCACCTCTACGGCCTGCGCTTGGTGACTTACTGAAGGATTTGTTTCAGCATAATTGTCTGAGCTAAGGCTCTGTTGCTTTAGATTATTTATTTTTCTGATCATTCGAATATTTTCCTGTATATATACTTGTGTATGTATTGAAGATTTCTGTGTACCACTGAGAGCTACACTGTAGCGTATTTGTGTTGCCTGCACGCCATGTGAAAGACTAATTTCAATCGTTAGTCTTAATGTCAGGTTTTTCCATTGATATGGTCGTCGGCTTTGTTATGCCGCAGTATTCGGGGAAAATGTGTTGGCAGTAAGTCATGGCAATAATTTTGCACATGAAATTCTTTTCTTAAGTGTTTTAGAGATTTCGCATTTAACCTTTTATTTCTTATTTTGTTTGCATTAACAGAAATTTCCTTTATTTAATGTATGTTTTAAAATTGTGTGGTAGTTTTCCGTGTCTAAATATCAAAGGAGGAAGTATTGTAAGATGTAATTATTAATTATTGCCTCGTGGAGATAAGCTTGTCATTTTCCTTGGGTAACCGCTTGTTTACACAAGGTTCCTTGCCATGTGTTTTGGATAAATCAATGTCACATCTTATTCATTAGGAATTTATTAAGTTTTCTTGCATCATATTTTATTCAGTCAAACGTTTTAAGAGACATTACCTTCGCCACTGCTAGGCATTTTTGATATTTCTTAAATTTGGTTAGAGAAAAATTTTTGAAATTTGTTGGAATGTTATGAGGTCTTATGCTGACAAATTCTGGAGAAGGTGGACATCAGTATTTGATTAACTTGTTTGTTTGGCCTTTTTTTCATCTAAGTGGTGTTTGCTAACAGCCGTACTTAATCTTCTGAGCTTGAAGGCCAGTTTTTCAGCGGCTGGTGACCAGGGGGCTTGTTGCTGTTACGCTCTGCCTTGGTGTCTACTTGGCTGCCTTTGAAGCGCATCTGCGAATGCCTAAGGACGCTGGTTCACGCTGTCTACTAATAAATTTTAAGCTACGAAGTTACTATATTACTTAAGGTTCTGTTCCATGGATTCTTATTTAAGATTTTAATTAAAGTTGTACATCTCCTTTGGAATATGCTTGTATTACCTATGTTCTGAATTTCGGGTAGTTAAGATATTTCTAAACTTACTTAAGCTCAAGGTATTGTCTTGATTATTATGTTACGCGAATATTTGAAAATGATTTAACCATAATTACTGGTCTTAGCCTAAACTGAGTTTGTCCTTGCCTCACGTGTGGATAACCTTATGTAACAGTTGTCTTACTAAATGTGACACTTCTGTCACTCAATGTAACTGGGTTTTCTCTTTTGATGCTGTCAATTGTCAGGATGAGCATTCTAAAGCATTCTGTCAGGGTGAAAATATTAAATAAATTAACTTTTCTCTCTTAACAACATGTGGGCAGGGTGGGTTCTTCCTTGGCTCGGGTATGAGGTCGAATGAATCATCATTTTTACATAAGATAACTTTTGTTGAAGATTTGTACAACTGTATCTTACGGGATGTTCTGGTTCGGAGAGCGGCAGCTGTGTCTTTTACGAAGCCTTCTGCTGCGGCATCGGCGGCGGCGGCGGCGGCGGCGGCGGCGTCTGATTACGCGTAGCGGTGTGTATCTCGTGTCGCCGTCTCGCCCAGCTGACCGGAGACGCGCAGCGCGAGGTGGCCCGTTTAATTATTGCGAGCGACGTCGTGCATCGGATGGTGATACCTTGAATGTGGCGTCCCAGTGTTTCTCTTCTCTAAGCGGCTGCGTGTGTTGTGCGTCGGCCAGCAGAGCGGCGCGGCGGGGGAAGGCCAGTGTCCCGGACTCGAACCACGGACTCCCGCTTGCCAGTCTTCGGCTGTCAGGTCTTCATCCCAGCTCACAGGTGACTGCTGAAGTGAGGCCGTCTCCTTCCCGTCCTCACAAGTCACCCGGGTACGTAAAGATCAGACTTCAAATACCTTTTAACTTCTGTCTTCTGGCGCCGAGGCTGCTGCTTGCTATTCCATTACAGCGGCGGACTTGGTGCGTCTGTGCATGATGTAGTCTCTTCTTGCATGACGGTCTTCAGCACCGAAACTAACTTAAAACAACTGCTACGCTTCTTCACTTCTTCGTCTTCTTCGTCGCTCGTCTCCGTCTTCGTCTCCGTCTTCGCCTTCGTCTTCCTCTCGTCTTCATCTGTCGGGCCCACTGCGTCTCGCGTATTTATTCACTTCAGTTTACTGGAGGTGAACGACTTCACGGCCATTGCCTCTTCTGTCACGTTGAAAAGATTCTCGAAGATTCTTCTTAACGTCGGTCATTGGCTCTTGGAATGTAGGCGAGGGCCTTTGCTCACATGCGACAACTGAGAAACACGTGAGCCGGTCATTGCCTCTTGTGTCACGTTGAAAAGCTTCTCGAAGAATCTTCTTAACGTCGGTCATTGGCTCTTGGGATGTAGGCGAGGGCCTTTGCTCACATGCGACAACTGAGAAACACGTGAGCTGGTCGGGCGATGCCCTGACGGCTGAATCGACAGCGCCCGCTTATGTGGAACTTGCTGACTTCACGGTCATTGTCTCTGCTGTTCTGCCCGCTGAATGCCAGTATGTAACACTCTAAACTAAACCAAGTTTTTCATTTATATTCTAATTTCTACTTCACTTTGATTTCACTAATTTATTTACTTAAGTACCACTCAACACTTAATCTATTTTGTTGTTTTGGTACTTCGCAAAAATTTCAGTAGATTTGATGCTGATTTTAGCAGTGTGTTGCCTCTTGTGTGATAATGGCCTGTTTAGTTAAAAAGGAATGAAATTAGTTGCCGAAACTCCTTTGAAATCCTTAAGTGACCTTTTGTTAAATTATCTGAAAGGTGTATCAGCTGCTGCCTTTGAGCAGTTTCGTTTTCATAAGGATACAATTTTACAATTATTTACTGATTTATATATGTTCTGGCGCTGTATTTTGCGCTTGTTGAAGTAAAATCATTTGTTAAGGCTGATTATTACCGTAAGCAACTAATTAGCCTTACTGTAGTCGCTCATAACTCGAAATTTTTGATAAGGTCTTATGGGCCCAAAACGGGTAAGGTCATCACTTTACTTAATCTAACGTAAACTAACTTACGCTAAGGACGACACACACACCCATGAACTACGGATGACTCGAACCTCCGTCGGGGGGAGCCTCGCGGACCGTGACCAGATGCCTGAGACCGCGCGGCTACACAGTAGTCGCTCATAATTATCTGTGCATATGGTACTTGTGTATTGATCTTCTATGTGGTGGTTAAATAAATTACCCAGTCAAATGACAAATGGCGCAGCTATTCTGATTTCGGCTGTCCATACTTTCCTTGTCTTCCTCCATCCTGTTTTTAGGGATTTCAAGAGGCAAAATGAACTGAGTCAGATCTGTTTTTGTGACATGTCTTAACTTATTGTTGAGCCTAAAGGAGGCACGTTTGTGAGGAAGTGCACTTGGTATATGAAAATCATGATTATGAGTAAAATGGCCTATCAGATGGTGTTAAGACATTGTGCATGAATAGGTACTGCTGGTAGATTTAGATACCTGCTTATCATCCAAGCCATTTATTGGACAGCTCAAACGAATGCGGATTAGCAGCCAGTGTTACTTCTCCTACACCATTCTGCTGTCACAGCTACACTCCTGGAAATGGAAAAAAGAATACATTGACACCGGTGTGTCAGACCCACCATACTTGCTCCGGACACTGCGAGAGGGCTGTACAAGCAATGATCACACGCACGGCACAGCGGACACACCAGGAACCGCGGTGTTGGCCGTCGAATGGCGCTAGCTGCGCAGCATTTGTGCACCGCCGCCGTCAGTGTCAGCCAGTTTGCCGTGGCATACGGAGCTCCATCGCAGTCTTTAACACTGGTAGCATGCCGCGACAGCGTGGACGTGAACCGTATGTGCAGTTGACGGACTTTGAGCGAGGGCGTATAGTGGGCATGCGGGAGGCCGGGTGGACGTACCGCCGAATTGCTCAACACGTGGGGCGTGAGGTCTCCACAGTACATCGATGTTGTCGCCAGTGGTCGGCGGAAGGTGCACGTGCCCGTCGACCTGGGACCGGACCGCAGCGACGCACGGATGCACGCCAAGACCGTAGGATCCTACGCAGTGCCGTAGGGGACCGCACCGCCACTTCCCAGCAAATTAGGGACACTGTTGCTCCTGGGGTATCGGCGAGGACCATTCGCAACCGTCTCCATGAAGCTGGGCTACGGTCCCGCACACCGTTAGGCCGTCTTCCGCTCACGCCCCAACATCGTGCAGCCCGCCTCCAGTGGTGTCGCGACAGGCGTGAATGGAGGGACGAATGGAGACGTGTCGTCTTCAGCGATGAGAGTCGCTTCTGCCTTGGTGCCAATGATGGTCGTATGCGTGTTTGGCGCCGTGCAGGTGAGCGCCACAATCAGGAATGCATACGACCGAGGCACACAGAGCCAACACCCGGCATCATGGTGTGGGGAGCGATCTCCTACACTGGCCGTACACCACTGGTGATCGTCGAGGGGACACTGAATAGTGCACGGTACATCCAAACCGTCATCGAACCCGTCGTTCTACCATTCCTAGACCGGCAAGGGAACTTGCTGTTCCAACAGGACAATGCACGTCCGCATGTATCTCGTGCCACCCAACGTGCTCTAGAAGGTGCAAGTCAACTACCCTGGCCAGCAAGATCTCCGGATCTGTCCCCCATTGAGCATGTTTGGGACTGGATGAAGCGTCGTCTCACGCGGTCTGCACGTCCAGCACGAACGCTGGTCCAACTGAGGCGCCAGGTGGAAAAGGCATGGCAAGCCGTTCCACAGGACTACATCCAGCATCTCTACGATCGTCTCCATGGGAGAATAGCAGCCTGCATTGCTGCGAAAGGTGGATATACACTGTACTAGTGCCGACATTGTGCATGCTCTGTTGCCTGTGTCTATGTGCCTGTGGTTCTGTCAGTGTGATCATGTGATGTATCTGACCCCAGGAATGTGTCAATAAAGTTTCCCCTTCCTGGGACAATGAATTCACGGTGTTCTTATTTCAATTTCCAGGAGTGTAGTTTTGATCTCCTTTTTTTAGAAGGATAACATTACAAGCAAGATAGCAACTTGCTGCAACTGAAAGCTCCTGCGGCCACTTTTTCATGCTTGCAAATAAAATTTTGGTTTCCTATCTGCACTTTCTGTACAACTGTGTTGTGCAGTGGTGGGAGTTCAAAACGCAATTATTACAAGTGAAGGTTACTATTCCCAGGTGTAAACCACTTGACTGGTGTGTTTGAATCCTGTTTCAAGACCTTGAGTATGTGTCGGACTTGACTGCAGAACCTATGGCAGCTAGTGGGAAACAGTGTTTCGGGAACTCGCAGATAAAGTCTCTGAAATTATCTCACTGCACCTAAATAAATGTAAGTATGTTGTAGCACACTATAATATACCTGAATTTAAATTTTACAGTATATGTTGCACAAGATTTTAAAATTTGATGGTCTTCAACTTCAATGTAATCGTTCTGTGGATAATACCATGTGTTACCGAAAAATAAGAGGACGTACCTGCTAGTTGTCTATTAGTCAACTACATTGGAGACTAAATGATACAGTCTAGCAGGCAAAAGGTTTTACTGAAATACGTCTTTCGTGTATGATGTGAAGAAAGAGAGGTGAAAATTATATAAAAGGAAAATGAAATCAATGTGCGGCACATTTCGAGGCGGGAAAAATTAGCTGCAGGCAGACTTGCGAAGGTCTGATTTCTCGTTTTGTGAGACCTTTCGAGGACATGGCTTGGAAACTGCGAAACTGCTTTCGTTTCGACGTGAAAGAGTGTGGGTATTTTCTCAAGAATATTTTTACAGGGTTAACTACGTCAATTACTCGGCGCTCTTCGGGGCAGAGAGATATTTAGCAGTCAGCAGAGATAACGTTCTCGGATGAAATATACAACAAGAGTGAGCAACTCATGACAACTTCAATACAAAAACGATTACAAACTAATTTCACGCATAATTTTCTTTCCTTGATTTGTTCTGATAATGAATATGAAAAGGAACTTGTGACACTGACTGTCGAGAGATTTGCTCTTTGGTGTAATTCAGTTGTTGACCATTTGTCCTGGGGAAATATGTAAGATTAACGACAATATTCAGTTTCCGCTAACACACTCTGTGGTCAGTACATCACCACAGTTTATTTTTTTTTTGTGAGATTCAGTGTACACTTGTGAGTATGTGCTCGTGCATGTTCATGAATAAGTATAAACGTATGTATGTGTGTGTGTGTGTGTGTGTGTGTGTGCGTGGGTGTGTATGTGTGTGTGTGTCAGAGTGAGAAGAGGAGGACATTGATGTTGACCATTCCTGAGTGAGAGTGCGTCACTGGAAAATGAGAGAGAAAGCAGGGAGCAGTAACATGAACAAAGAGGAATTACAGTGCAGCAAAACAAATTGATAGCAATTAGCATATTTATATTTGCTTTTCTTCCTTTTATATTGTCATGTATTTTGTTTTAACTGCCAGTGCCATTAGCGGTGAAATACTGGCAGCAGAGCTAATGAGTCCTCCTCTGCTAAAAAGTAAACTTTATAATGAAAAACTTCTATCAAATCATTACATCAGTCAAATGAACCACTGTGGAAACTGACGTTACCGATCAGCGTGTGAACTTCGCAGTAGGCCTATACAGTAATGTAGAGTGGTATTTTTGTTTTACGGCTCAGTTTGAACCAAGTTATTAGGTCACTGGAGGTAAAAATTGGGATATTGCGTGCCGGGGGACGACATCGATGTAACAGAAAATCCCCGTTACATAACCTTGCGCACTAGCAAGGCAAAATTTGAAAGGCCGTAGCATGTCTAGTGATTGTCTAGGAACGAAATTACCGTTAAAGGAATGTCATGTTGTCTTCCCAAATATTTAAAATTGATCCGGTGAAACTGTCAAGGAACAGCGTGCCTGACTGCTACACTGAGGAAGTGGGGTTCTTTCGCGGCAAATTTCTTCACGCAGAGTTCTGGAAAGAGCAAGTTCGTGAAATGACCTGAGGAGTTAAGTGAACGAGCAGTACGGGTCCTGATCGTGATGGTTGACTGTAAATAATGAGCTAATGAGCTGATGACAACTACAGTACAGACGCCGTAGAATGACGTTGGAAACGACAAAATTCTAGTGAGTCATCGTTTTGCAGGGTGATGACGCCACGAAGTTTTGTGTACCACGTTAAATGTATGAAAGAAATGAGCTACGTTTCAGAAATGAAGTGAGGCAGTATAGCCACCATATGGTAATTAGCATGATGCAACGTGTGACTGAGTCGATGAACTGGTTAAGGTGTCATGACATATCGTCTTAAGATTTTCCACGCGATCGTTCCACAGAAAAATGTTTTCATCTTTCAAAAAGATAAAAGGTAATGCAACTTCTGAAAATACCGTAAATCAGTACATCCTAAGACGGATATTGTTCATTCAAGCAGGCGCTCCCATTAATTTACAAGTAGGAACATTGATAATGATCTGGAAGAGGTATGGAAGATGGAGTATGGAACGTATGCCATCCTTCAGTCCTTTCTCTTCGAAGACACAAGGCTATGTCTGCTTATACTGAATGTGCATGTATATCGTGTGTTGCTGTTGTTTTCTACCTAAAATCGTCGAATTCCTATCATGATTTGTAGCATGACACCCGAAACGTTGTGAAGCAGCTTTTTATGAACTCTTACCAATGTTATTTACAATCAGATCGTCTGTAGTCGATGTACTGCCGACGTGAAACAATATTACCACTGCCCTAGGCGATATTTAATGGTGCGGACACGTGCCGTAGAAAGGAAAAATATAGAAGAGGAGCAGAGACGTCTGGGGAACCATTCTATACTTTGTTCCTCATAATGATAAACCGGATGTAAGGAAATACAAACGCATGATTCGTCAGCTGCTGTGGCACACGTGGTCGTTGTTGTTTCACTCTTAGAAGAAGGTCCTAATTATGGATTTGGTATTTTTATTATGTTACTGTAAATGAAACATTATGACATTCTAATGTATTAAGAGCAGTTAATGTTTTTCTTGATCGGCCATTAGATATGTAGATTTTATTTAAAAAATCGTGAACAGTCTCACTTCCTGTAAACGCTAGTTGTGTCGCGCTGCCGGCCACGGTGTCCGAGCGGTTCTGGGCGCTTCAGTCCGGAACCGCGCGACTACTATGGTCGCAGGTTCGAATCCTGCTTCGGGCATGGATGTGTGTGGTGTCCTTATGTTAGTTAGGTTGAAGTAGTTCTAAGTAATAGGTAACTGATGGTCTCAGATGTTAAATCCCATAGTGCTCAGAGCCATCTGAACCATTTTGTGTCGCGCAGTTAATAATCATGTGAAAATGGCTGATGATGCTTCCTGCTTCGTTGTGGAAGAAGCGAGTGGAACAGTTCGCAATGTGACCCTATAACAATTTCGTTTTTACCTGTTGAGATACGGAACCCTAAAAATAGCGAGAAACAGGTCGTTCTAACTGATACTCGTATCCAGTCTCCATAATACTGACACAGTATTTCGGTGGTCCACCTGGCCGCCATCTGCAGTTGAGTAAACCGTCGTACTAACTCGCCGGAACTGAAATCAAACTGCGGAATTCTTGTCAATATTTGTCACTGATGTACCCCTTCTACGGGGTCAACTATTCTCTCAACCAATTTCAATAACAAGCGACAAACAATCAGTTACCTTTAAAGGTAATGATAAGGGAAAGGATTAATTCGCCCCAACGCTTCACTTTAGATTTTGCATTTATTGTCACACCCTTCAGTGCAAACCACAGAACAACCAAGTGTAACAATGAGAAAATACTTGCACTCGTAATATTTGCTATATAACTTCTGAATTAAATAATAAACAATAGTAATATAAGATTATTCTTTTTTAACAAACAAAATTTTAAGGCCATAAATGATAAAGATCAACGGTTAATAAAGCCCCATTGACTTGAGCAAGGATCACCTTTTCAGTCTCTGAATGAAGTCAGTAGGTGACATAGGGGACAATCAGACATACATTAAATGTTATACCATTAAGGACGATCACTCATTAATAATTATAACCACAAATTAAAGAAGATTCATTTAAAGCAATTAACATCAATAGCAAATAATTAAGTCATGTCCCAGGGAATGTATAAAAACCAAATCTTTCAGTTTTATAACAATGTTGGATCGTGGAATACGCCGGATTACCGACACAAAAGGCTAAATTTTACCAAACAGCAATTCCTCGAAACCTAGAACTATCTTAATAGGGTGCAATACTTAGGTTATCCTGAACTACTCTAATTCGCCTTTCTTGGGCATAAAGGTAGAGTAGATAATTAACCTCTTTTCTCATTCTCATGGAACACTGAGAGGCAATAGAGACTCAGGCAACTCTTACCCCAGCGTTGCTCGGGAAAGAGGATGGCTCCACCAGGAGGAGGAAACATTTATCCTAACTGGGAGGGGAACTCGTCTAACAAGAGCCACTAGGTTGGACAAGACGAGTTACGACTTTTAATCATTAACCAAAGCACGCCGGCCAGCGGACGAAAATTACAGAGGCAAAGGTAGCTTTATTTGTGCTCGCAAGAATTGATAACTTCTGCAAATGAGATTGCGGCAGAACTATCGCCGTAGTATCAATACGGGACTTCGGAGCTGAGGAGTCAACAACGGTCTCTACCCAATAGTCCCAACATTTCAGACAGACCAAGCAAAAGACATCAGTCGTGGCTAGGCGGATTACCAAATAGAAACTCTAGCACTGCCTTAAATATAATTACATATAGGACTTAAATGCCACGGGGACTAAACTCCTTAAGAATATATACACACCAACGACGACTACACTTAAATATGCCTGCATACTAAAACACAACAGATTTTGGCGAACATTAACATAATCTCGTATTTCAGACATCCATAGAATTGGCTACAGACCACTTTCTCTCCACCAGACAGTACACGGTTGTTTAACATTTTACAACGTACTTATGCAAACAGTGACCTACGTCGTCCATGGGAAAACAACAGCTTGCAGAAGGTCCCCAGCCAAAAAAATTTTTCTTTTTCTTTGGTTCTTTACAACGCGCGCCGTAAGTCAGCAAGGGGCCCCGCCAGACGACGACCGTTGCACTAACTAGATGAAAAATCTTACTACCAGTGACGACACCACCTTCTGGAGGATATTTGCAGCCGCAGACAGACTTCATAGCTTCCCCAGCCCATGGACGAAAAAACCAAACATTGTGTGGTGATTTACGGCCTCTTCTGTCCTCACGCGCCGGGTTTTTGGCTCCATCCAGACTTAGGATAGAGGGAACAAGCGTCCCGCTGCAGAACGGTCGTCCAGGGCCAAAGACTCGTCTCAACTGCCTCATCCGTCTCGGACGGCACACAGCGACTCCTCCCAGCGGGCGCGCTAGCAGCGCGCTCCCATACGCTCCCAACGCGCGGAAACTCCAAACAGGAGTGAACCAAGGGAAAAACAGGAACCGTGCTAAACGACACGGTTCAGTCACAAGTTTACAGAGAAAATTAGTTTTGAAGCTTTCCGAGGGACTGTATTTATTCAGATTAGACGTCTTTGCTAACGACGTGTATAACTTCATAGGTAGCCTTGCTGAATAGGAATTGGATATTCTTGCAGATCTCTGGTCTGAATCCAGCTTTGGTCTTGTCTTCGTTTCCTTTTCCATTCGACTCGAATAAAATTCTTCAACTATGTGCTAATGGACACACACATTATCATCATTTTCTATGAAAAATGCACATATTATTGTTTCTGACTACACACCACACGCAAAATTTCAGTTTGCAAGGCAAATATAAATTCTTAACTATCTATATTTTGTATAAAATTGTTAATAAATATCATTTCAATCAAACATTACAAATTAAATCTTTGGGATAAAAATGAAAGTCGAAATGCTCTTTACTTGGACTGCGTCCTTTGTTTTATACCACAGATGTGGTCTCTAACGAGCCAGAGTGATAATCGTCGTCGAACTATAGAAAGCAATTTTCACGGGATCGAGCACGCCGTACAAACGCTGCATTTTTGCAATTCTCACCGCACCAATAGAACCTAAACCCAATAGAGCTGATATGGAACCAAAGTAAGAGATTTATCGCGAGAAATAAGTTATTTAAGGTGCCACACGTACTGGAACTAATGCATGTAGATTTGTCACACGTCAGTACAGAAAGCTGACGGGATTCAGAACAGCATGTCGTAAAAGAAAATATCTCCGTATTTAGCAGTTATATCCAACCGCTCGCTCACGAAAAGATCCATACCTAGAGACTGGAAAATTGCTCAAGTCACATCAACGCCCAAAAAGGGAAGTAAGAGTAATCCATTGAATTACAGGGCCATATCACTAACGTCGATTTTCAGTAGGATGTTGGAACATATACTGTATTCAAACATTATGAAATACCTCGAAGAAAACGATTTATTGACACGTAGTCGGCACGAATTCAGAAAATATCGTTCTTGCGAAACACACCTAGCTCTTAATGCTCATGAAGTAATGGGTGCTATCGACAGGGGATGTAAAAATGATTCCGTACTTTTAGATTTCCAGAAGGCTTTCGACACCTTCCCTCACAAGCGTCTTCCAACCAAACTGCTGTGCCTATGGAATATCACCTCAGTTGTGCAATTGGATTCGTGATTTCCTTTCAGAAAGGTCTCAGTTCGTAGTAATAGACGGAAAGTCATCGAGTAAAACAGAAACAATATACGGCGTTCCCCAAGGAAGTGTTATAGGCCCTCTATTGTTCCTGATCATTACTAACGACATAGGAGACAATCTCAGCAGCCGTCTTAGTTTGCAGATGATGCCTTCATTTACCGTCTTGTAAAATCATCAGATGACCAAAACGAATTGCAAAATGTTTTAGATAAGATACTGTATGGTGCGAAAAGTGGCAGTTGACCATGAATAAAGAAAACTGTGAAGTCATTCACATGAGTATAAAAGGAAATCAGCTAAATTTCGATTACGTGATAAGTCACACAAATATGAAGCCTAAAAATTCAACTAAATACTTACGAATTACAATTACAAATACCCTGAATTGGAACGATCACATAGATAATGTTGTAGGTAGTGACAACCAAAGACTGCGATTCATTGGCAGAAATGTTAGAAGGTGCAACAGGTTGCGACCGAACCGCTGAATCTTTCCATCAGTAAATGGGTTATGTTCTCCACTGACTCGGTTGTTTTAACCCCCTCCACTGACGGAATGACCCACTTCCCAATTCCGTATGTATAAAACCAATACGGACTTGTAGCTGTCACGCCTTTGCGCTTACTGCTACGTATTTTAACTGTAAATAGCTCAGTCCCAATGGTAAGAGGCAGTAGTGAATTCACGTAGTTAATATTTGAATCCAGCACAGCTGCCACAAGCTCAACTCACTTTTACTCCACTCCTACCCTCGCCATTGCACCACATTAACTAGGTGCTACGTGGACCTTGCTAAATTCACTTGCGTATACATTTTTGACCGTTACTCGCCAGTATTTACCTAATGATTAGTACACTCCTAACCGGACTATTTCCCTAAGAGCTGTGATGATTGAACGGGTTCGATCCACGGCCTACAGTGCCCTACAGTTCACACGGTAACACTGCCTACCTGACCCACTTAACTTGGTAGTGAGCTTATGTATCCAATCACCACTGCTAGCAGCAGTGGATAATCCTATCAGCACGACGAGAGCAGCAGACTTACCGTCGAATCCTCCTGAAAATACTTATAACTACGGTCGCCAGCTCTGAAGGAGCAAAAGAATAAATCAATTTTTGGGCTCGTTTCAAAGTGAAATGGCTTGAGTTGAATTTAAACTTAATTCTGAATATTACTATTTCTGATCATTCTAGATGATTCTACAAAGCAAATACTCTCTCAATTTTTGTGAGTTGGCTTGGTAATTACTACCAAGACAGGTTATGCAACTTCGGTTAACAAAATTCTATCCTTCAACTTATTGAATGATTTTGGATATTACTCTTTGGACCATTGATACAGAATTAGTTAAGTGACTTTACTTGAAAGGTTGCTCAGAAAAATTTATGTAACTGTAAATAGGCGACTCATTCTGGTGTGACCATTGCTCTTTTCAACATTCTTATACGCTAAAGTATTCTACAACCAAAAGAATTGTAAATGAAAGAGGCGATGGTGGCCTCAGTCTGATTTCACTATACTATGTTTGAGGTTACTACACTTTACAATGAACAACATGCGTCGTAATTTTACTCATTACTATATTCTGTCCTCTGCACTTGCATAAAAGAAAACTGGTATTCTCCTTTTACATGTATACAAAGTTCGACTTAACAATTGCAAGCAGTCTTGCCTTGGGTAGACGTGTCGGTGCTGGTGGTGAGATGCATGTGGCTAACGCAGCTCTTCACGCCTCATGCCCTTAATGGCGGCTTGAACTATGAGCTATAGCACTCGTATAAGCTACTGCACGTCCGCCATAAAATCTGGGCACAGGAACTCTTACAATCAGCCCCAGTGGCATAAAGGCGGCTTCAACAACCATTCGTCGCGTTTTACTCCAAAAACGGCGACGATATTTGCCTCTTCGCTGTTGCACAATCACTTTTGCGTGAGCACAGTTACGCACGTCCGATCACGTCAACACTCCCCAGGCCATTCCATTGTTCAGTCCCTGTGTCTCCAGCTACCTCTAGCTACGCTCGTATCACCAAGAGTGGGGGCGTTCCCCTACCACCTTTTTACCGAAATCATTTAGTATTTAAGAATATTTATATTTACTACCCTGGAGTTCATACCAGTCATAATAATTTACTACTAGCGCTTTACAACATTAAATTATACAGTAATAACTTATAATTACCAAGAAAAAGAATACATTTGACTCCGAGAGCTTAGTGCATTGTCTGACAGGCAGCGCTAATTCTCAGTTTCGCCAATAGATGGCATCAGGGTGCACTCCCTGGCAGTCTCACACAAGCGCGCCCGTTTCCGACGCGCGGGCTCCAAATTACTGTCAGCCCACCATCATTTCAGTTCCGTTACAAGGTCTACTAAAGAGATTGCTTTCACCACGTTTGTCCGCCCTATTCTGGAGTATTGTGATGTGGGATCCGCGTCATATGGGACTGATGGATGACATCGAAAAAGTACAAAGAAGGGCAGCGATTTGTGTAATATCGCGAAGTAGGGGAGATAGAGCCGCAGACATGATACGTGAATTGGAGTGGCAATCAATAAAACAAAGGCGTTTTTCGTTGTGACGAGATCTTCTCATGAAATTACAATCACAAGTTTTGTCCGTTTGTGAAAACGTTCTGATGGTACCCATCTACATAGGGACAAAAGATCATCACGATAAAATAAGAGAAATCAGAGCTCGCACAGAAAAATTTAAGTGCTAGTTTTTCCCGCGTGCCGTTCAAGAGCGGAACGGCAGAAAGACAGGTAATCACAATGAAGTAACTTAAATTTAATGACATGATGTTAACCAGAACTGTGAGTTCAATGTTATGGTTGTTTCAGTTTTTATGGATGTAACAAAAATAGTAAATATTAACAAATTACATATATTAGAGGTATAATATCGCAAGAAAAGTGTCTATTTTACGGTGTTCAAAGGTAGATGCTCGTATCAGGTTCAACCGTTTTTATATTATGCTACTTGAAATTTTTAAAAACCGTTTCTTCGGAAAAACCTGTTTCCGGGTTTATCTTTTGTATGTATTATTAATTCAATTTGCGTCGACGCTACATTTTCTTATATATTTCTTATGTTACTGAACACAATTCTAAAGTTATATTTTCAAAGCTAAAAATGGCTAATCTAATACTGCGGACCAATAATTATGTTTTTAGAATTTTTACCAAAATTTGACAGAAATGGTTCTTTCCGTTACTTACGTTTAGCCTGTAATTCCAGGTCCATATATCAACCATTCCTCTAACTCGAATTGTTCCTGCAGGGCAGTTCCCTCAAAAGCCAGTCGGGTTGAGATGGCTATGCTGCGTTCGGCAGCGTGCACATGCATATTGAAACACAAATCTTTTGTGAACGTGCGTCACGGAACGATAAGTTTTGCACCCTGAGCCGGGCGTCTCCGGCTGAGAGCGCCCCACGGCGGCAGTGACTTTGCTTCGAACGATAGGCTGTACAAACTTTTGTAACGCACGGATTAAAAGTCCTTTTCGTTCCTACATTATAAACATAGATACCTTTCAAAAAATGCAGTAAAAGTCGAATTTTCGGCCCTTTTGAATGAGAACCTTGCCTTATTTTAAGAATGTTTATCATTCTTGTTTTTAATTACACTAATATGTTATCTAAGAACGAGAACATGCTATGTTTTACGCGTCTGGTCTGCTAAGAAGCGTCTTGTCGGAATATTGACGAATATATTGTTTGAAAGTTAAATGACATTCGAAGACAATTGTTGTTTATCTACAGGTTAATTGAATCAGCTGACTTGCTCGTGCTGTCCTGGTATTGCTGTGTATAGTTTACGTCTTTTATGCAAAATACTGTTTTTCCTTATTCCCAAACATGTTTCGGTACTTCTGTGCCATCATCAGTGGTTTTTTCTTAATGAAAAACTAAAAGTGAACATATTTTGGGCTGTAGCTGATCTAACAAAATGAGACCAAGAAACAATTTTAATTACCTGGGTTTTACGTTATATGGTTTAGCAGGAACATTTGTATGGTCTCCTGTACTGATAGATCTGATAGTCATCTGAGAAGCAATGGTGTAAATATGAAATATGCCCATGAGTTAACACATCCCTAGATTTTTAAAAACGTGCTTTTGGTGCCACAAGATATTTGGCGTAGATATTTGTTGTTACCCGCCTGTTGTTGTGACTGATTCATCTTCTTACGCGATATGCGTAATCAGATACTGGATTGAAAGGCGTACCCAGTAGCAGATATAGACTCAGATCGCAATATAGTAGTGATGAAGAGTAGGCTGAAGTTCAAGACATTAGTCACGAAGAATCAATACGCAAAGAAGTGGGATACGGAAGTACTAAGGAATGACGAGATACGTTTGAAGTTCTCTAACGCTATAGATACAGCAATAAGGAATAGCGCAGTAAGCAGTACAGTTGGAGAGGAATGGACATCTCTAAAAAGGGCCATCACAGAAGTCGGGAAGGAAAACATAGGCACAAAGAAGGTAGCTGCGAAGAAACCATGGGTAACAGAAGAAATACTTCAGTTGATTGATGAAGGAGGAAGTACAAACATGTTGCGGGAAAATCAGGAATACAGAAATACAAGTCGCTGAGGAATGAAATAAATAGGAAGTGCAGGGAAGCTAAGACGAAATGGCTGCAGGAAAAATGTGAAGACATCTAAAAAGATATGATTGTCGGAAGGGCAGACTCAGCATACAGGAAAGTCAAAACAACCTTTGGTGACATTAAAAGCAACGGTGGTAACATTAAGAGTGCAACGGGAATTCCACTGTTAAATGCAGAGGAGAGAGCAGATAGGTGGAAAGAATGCATTGAAAGCCTCTATGAGGGTGAAGATTTGTCTGATGTGATACAAGAAGAAACAGGAGTCGATTTAGAAGAGATAGGGGATCCAGTATTAGAATCGGAATTTAAAAGAGCTTTGGAGGACTTACGGTCAAATAAGGCAGAAGGGATAGATAACATTCAACCAGAATTTCTAAAATTATTGGGGAAAGTGGCATCAAAACGACTATTCACGTTGTTGTGTGGAATATATGAGTCTGGCTATATACCATCTGACTTTCGGAAAAGCATCATCCACACAATTCCGAAGGCGGCAAGAGCTGACAAGTGCGAGAATTATCGCACAATCAGCTTAACAGCTCATGCATCGAAGCTGCTTACCAGAATAATATACAGAAGAATGGAAAAGAAAATTGAGAATGCGCTAGGTGACGATCAGTTTGGCCTTAGGAAAAGTAAAGGGACGAGTGAGGCAATTCTGACGTTACGGCTAATAATAGAAGCAAGGCTAAAGAAAAATCAAGACACTTTCATAGGATTTGTCGGCTTGGAAATAGCGTTCGACAGTATAAAATGGTGCAAGCTGTTCGAGATTCTGAAAAAGTAGGGGTAAGCTGTATGGAGAGGCGGGTCCTATACAATATGTACAACAACCAAGAGGGAATACTAAGAGTGGACGATTAAGAACGAAGTGCTCGTATTAAGAAGGGTGTAAGACAAGGCTGTAACCTTTCGCCCCTACTCTTCAATCTGTACATCGAGGAAGCAATGATGGAAATAAAAGAAAGGTTCAGGAGTGGAATTAAAATACAAGGTGAAAGGACATCAATGATACGATTCGCTGATGACTTGCTATCCTGAGTGAAAGTGAAGAAGAATTAAACGATCTGCTGAACGGAATGGTCTAATGAGAACACAGTGTGGTTTGAGAGTAAATCGGAGAAAGACGAAGGTAATGAGAAGCAGTAGAAATTAGAAACTTAACATCAGGATTGATGGTCACGAAGGAATTCTGCAACCTAGGCAGTAAAATAACCAATGACGGACGGAGCAAGGAGGACATCAAAAGCAGACTCGCTATGGCAAAAAAGACATTTCTGGCCAAGAGACGTCTATCAAATACCGGCCTTAATTTGAGGAAGAAATTTCTGAGGATATACGTCTGGAGTACATCATTGTATGGTAGTGAAACATGGACTGTGGGAAAACCGTAACAGAAGAGAATCGAAGCATTTGAGATGTGGTACTATAGACGAATGTTGAAAATTAGGTGAACTGATAAGGTAAGGAATGAGGAGGTTCTACGCAGAATCGGAGAGGATAGGAATATGTGGAAAACACTGATAAGGAGATGGGGCAGGATGATAGGACAAGGCGTGAGGGAATGACTTCCAAGGTTCTAGAGGGAGTTGTAGAGGGCAAAAACTGTAGAGGAAGACAGAGATTGGAATACGTCAAGCAAATAATTGAGGATGTAGGTTGCAAGTGCTACTCTGAGATGAAGAGGTTAGCACAGGGAAGGAATTTGTGGCGGGCCGCATCAAACCAGTCAGAAGACTGATGACAAAAAAAAAAAAAAAAAAAAAATTCGATATGCTACGGTTGCAGGTTCGAATCCTGCTTCAGGCTTGGATGTGTGTGATGTCCTTAGGTTACTTAGGTTCAAGTAGTTCTAAGTTCTATGGGACTGATGACCCATAGTGCTCAGAGCCATTTGAACCATTTTATACAAAACTGAAATTTAGGCCACACTCATTAGGGAACAATTTCACGCCGAGGCGTTTGCACGCGCAACGACATCGAGTACACCAGCATCGAGTACACCACGTTTTGTGAATTAAAAAAATCGTTAGTACTAGCTAAATTACACGAAGTACATGTAATATTTGTGCTCAGTGCCCACAGAACGCCAAAGATGAAGCATCAGTCACAACAACACGTTCGTAAAACATCTTGTGACACCAAAATCATTTTATTAAAAATCTAGGGATGTGTGAACTAGAAGATAAAATTAATATTTGCATCACTTGGTTTGCGGATAACAAGTTATCAGTGCACGGCACCTTACAGATGGTTCTGCAAAATCATAATGTAATATCCAGGTAACAAAAACTGTCTTTAGCCCTCAATTTATAAGATCAGCTGCAACCTAAAGTATGTTCCCTTTTTTTTAGTTTTTCAATAAGAAAAACCAGTGATAATGGTACAGACGTGTCGAAACTTGTTTGGGCAACAAGAAAAAACAGTGTTAGGCATAAAAAGAGTCAGCCTATATCCTATAATTATTACTGTAAACACGGAATAAGTCACGAGCTGCAAATCCAAAAGATGAATACTGCTGTCCATGTTACATACATCTGTAAAGCTCCTCCGTATTATCGCTGAGTCGATATCTGCGAAAACTATGCTTATCGTACTTGACTGAACTCGAGAGAGTTTGGTTTCTGCTCTACCTGAAACGAAATCCAGTGAGATCTCAGCAAACGCAGAACAATGGTTAGTGTTATGTTTGCATCTGATTTATTCTTATGATGAACGCAGTATAGTGATGATAAGACCCGTAAATTGAGAACATGCACCGGCAGCTGTGGCCGTGCGGTTCTAGGCGCTTCAGTCCGGAATCGCGCTGCTGCTACGGTCGCAGTTTCGAATCCTGCCTCAGGCATGGATGTGTGTGATGTCCTTAGGTTAGTTAGGTTTAAGTAGTTCTAAGTCTAGGGGACTGATGACCTCAGATGTTAAGTCCCACAGTGCGTAGAGCCATTTAAACCATTTTTGAGAACATGCGCTATCCTGAGAGAGGGCAGAATGTTTTAGCAAATCGTCTTGGGACGAGCATCTTAGAAACGGCGAAGAGTGTCGGATGTTCCGGTGTTACCGTCGTGAACGTCTATGGGAAGTAGCTGAAGGTCAGTGAAACCTTGAGTAGGCAACAAGACGTTGCAAGTTCGCTCCTGATAGTAGAATAAGCAGGTATGAGGCTTTCCCATTGCGGAAACAATAACCGGTGATTTGTAGCAGATGTTACGACAGAGAACAGTGCTGGTACTGAAGCAAGCGTTCTGGTGCACACGGTTCAGCGCATATTGTTGATCTCAGGACCGCTAAGCAGACGACCCCTACGTGTTCCCATGTCGACTCAACGACAACGTCAATTACGGTTGCAAGCGCACGGGATCGTTGAGAACAGGCCTTTGATCCAAAGAAACGTGTTGCATATTCGAAAAAAATCAGCTTTCTTGTAGCCCTAAGTCGAAGGTCGTATCCAGGCTGACGGCTACTGGAAACATACACCGCGCCACGTGCGCTGCTCGGCAGGATGAAGCACGGAGGTATGAGAGATATTCACGCAGGATTCGCCTCTGCAGCCACGTAGTCAGCATTTCTGACTGATTTTCGGATAACGGTGCTTCGACTCCCGGCATTGGTTGATGGCCAGATAGGATCGGTTTACACTATGCCTCGTGATGTCAGTTGAGGACTTACCGCCATGCGCATCCATACATCAGAAAGACGCCATTTGCCGAGGATGGTAGTGGGCCCGGTCACTCAGCTTTTTTTAACGATCACTTGGACTTCCATTGGTTTGAACCTTCCTGGCAGATTAAAACTTTGTGCTCGACCGAGACTCGAACTCGGGACCTTTGCCTTTCGCGGGCAAGTGCTCTACCATCTGAGCTACCGAAGCACGACTCACGCCCGGTACTCACAGCTTTACTTCTGCCAGTATCTCGTCTCCTACCTTCCAAACTTTACAGAAGCTCTCCTGCGAACCTTGCAGAACTAGCACTCCTGAAAGAAAGGATACTGCGGAGACATGGTTTAGGCACAGCCTGGGGGATGTTTCCAGAATGAGATTTTCACTCTGCAGCGGAGTTCGCAGGAGAGCTTCTGTAAAGTTTGGAAGATAGGAGACGAGATACTGGCAGAAGTAAAGCTGTGAGTACCGGGCGTGAGTCGTGCTTCGGTAGCTCAGATGGTAGAGCACTTGCCCGCGAAAGGCAAAGGTCCCGAGTTCGAGTCTCGGTCGGGCACACAGTTTTAATCTGCCAGGAAGTTTCATATCAGCGCACACTCCGCTGCAGAGTGAAAATCTCATTCTAGTTCCATGGGTTTGTCGTAACAATCGAAGGCCCCAACAACTGCGGACCACGTGACCATTACACCAATATAGCTTCACACCTGATGCTTTCCCCGACGTCACTGGCATGTCCACAGGATAACTATCCGTGTCACTAGGCTTTAGAGTTTGGAGAGCATCACTGTAACTCACTTTCATGTCTTCGCATGCAAAATCGCCCGATTTGAACCATGTGGTACGCTGTCAGGCACCGGCACATAATTTACTGGAGTGTCGTGACTTGTGCTAACACCGTAAATCTACCACGTTCTTGTCGAATTCATGTCACGCAGAATCGTTAATGTGTTGGCGTTCAAAATGAGGGAGGCACGGCACTATATTAACCAGGTGGTTATGATATTTAGGTTCATCAATGTACGTATGAACCCTCTCGTATAACACACACAAATTTCATGACAATGAGTTTAGACAAACCTAGTGACTAGGGTATGGACCCAATTTTGGTGTGAAGTCGGTTAGAACGGGTAGAGGCATGTGTTCCAAGAGGGACCGAATGCATTGCGGAGCTATTCTGATATATTTCTGCTAAACTTCCCCCGAAAGCATATCGAAACTTGTCGAATCTATTGTCTAAGTGAACATAACATGTTATGCAGTGTACCAGATGAGATCAATGGGCTGAGGTGAGATTATTGGCAGGCAGAGAAACACCTCTCCATGCCCTTAGATCGTTCTTCAAACGTTTATAATTCAGTCCTGTACTGTATGGTGACGACATGCGACAAACCCAGTCATTCTACATCGGAGATAGTGTCCCGTGTCTTTGACGTGGGAGATGTGTCCGTCGTTAGATTCAGTGCTCGACTGTCTGAAGGCCACTGGAACGTTCGTCGACGTCCAAACTGCGTTATAAGCCGAAGCATTCAAGTATCAATGGTGACAGGAGGAACATGACATCTCTAAATTAATTATAATCGTCTTTGAACAGCTAACGTGTTGAACTGAATCTGCTAGGTGTAGTTACCAAATATCCATGCTGATTAAGGACATCAAAGCATAGCTTCATGTTTGGAGCACACAGAAATTAAAAAATTAACAAGTAATGGATTTAGGTGGTGGTACATTCTCATGGCTATCTCCAACTGTACCAGTGGTAGTGTTTTCCACATTTGTTGAAAAATTTTTGCTCTTAGCGAACATTTTACGCAGCGATGAGTAAGGTGCAAGACATTTTATAGAAGCCGATTGGTTTAATAAACGGCGATTATACAAACAAATGAAGTACTCTTGAAATTTCTATCGTAATTCCAAATTTGCCGAACCTAATACCCTTTCTACGTTAAATATTTTCTTGGAGAATCTAATTGTGCATGACATACTAATGAATATTAGGCCAAAAATGAATCAGTTAATATTATTGATCCAAGAATTCTACGACAACCTTTGTTAAATATTACCAGTTCGGATTCCTTCAAAATATGACTGAGTGGTGCTTTCTTCCTCTTTTCTGACTCATCACTCGTATTTATTACACACCACGTAATGAGAACTATAAATCTTCCCAATATTCTCAGCCTTGAAGCAAAGGACTTATCACTTTCATACTTTTTCTTTACGACTCGAAAAGCATTTGCTGTTCTACAACGTCTGTATGAACAATTACATACACATCTATTCTCAAATATGGCCTTCCGTTTAACTACGGCGATTGGTGTACAGGGAAACGTATTGTTGGTAAGACTTTGTATGATAAATTATCCTAATTTTTACATGATGGCGGTTTAATTAGATATACGTGGCAGGCAGTAAGTATCGTCTCAGTATTTCTGGAACGCATGCTTCCAGGCATTTAGCAGTAAACCTCTCTGTAAAGAACAACACTTCACTTGTGGCCTCCCTGGGATGCTCTCGTGCTTACAAGAGGAACCCATGATGGAACGCTGTCCAGCGAACTATTCTCATCGAGGAAGAATACCTACCGTTACGGAAGAACAATAAGATTTCCACAATGTGGCGTAAAGCTCTCAACGATACACCATGGACAGCATTAATAAGTGCGTGCAGTGGTTTGCTCAACTGACGTGATGGAGAGTATAGGATGGCTCTGCGGTCAGTTTGTACTATGCGTTATTCGATTTTAGCTTACTGTTTTGCCTCTACAGTGATTGTGGTTTGCGGTCAGTTTCTGCTATGCGTTATTCGATTTTAGCTTACTGGTTTGCCTCTACAGTGACTGTGGTCGAATCTCGGTCCTGACACTATCGGCATCAAATGCTTCACAGTTTCGACTACGGTTTTTGATAAGAGTGCTATTAAATCTCTCTCAGCAGACTTTCATAATGAACGAAATAAACTGTTATTAAAGCACATCGATTAGAAACACTGTGCTCCCTTATTATCAGTGTTGTGCATGATAAAAAAATTGGCCGAGTAATAACGTGAGACTGTGATTGCGTTTTGGGGAAAATGAGTACAATATTTATCGACAATGAAATTCTTGTTACAAATGGAGCAAATTAACTTTAAGGAACTTCTGTCAAGCTATCTGCACTTAGTGAACGAACATGCTGAATAAAAGAAGACTATTCGGAAATGTCTTAGATGTGAGGGAAGCCAATACAGTGAAAATTTGATACAGAGAAACAAATGTAAACACTAAGAACATGAAGAAGAAACATAATCTTATGTTGATTGTCCATTACGTAACATCAGCTAAGATGATAGCATCTTAACTATTAACGGGAAGAAATTTTTCGAAGAATTAAAATCAGTTGACAAGTATAGCTGAAGAAAACAAAAATGCACATAGTTAACAACGAAAATTGTAACAATCTGGAAAAAAATTATATTTGATGTCTATAAAACTACTTAACGTTTGAAGAATGGAGAAGTGAATGGATATAATGATGGATTAATAGCAGTGGTTGAATATTGAAGAAATGAACTTAAATATTATGTACTAAGTACTATAACTGACCAAAATAGTAACTGTTTCTCTTTAGAAACTTTAGTAGCATCTATGTTATTTTATTTGAAAAGTACGTATTGTAATACTTGAGGCTGCTGTATAATTTGTTTGTAATCATAATGTACACACACACACACACACACACACACACACACACACACACACACACACACACACACACACGCACTGAAGAACCAATGAGTGTAGGGACCCCGACAGCGCGCAGAAGTGCCGCAGCACTACGTGGCGTGATGGACTCAACTAGTGTCTGAAGTAGTACTGGAGGGAATTGACACCATGAATCTGCAAGACTGTCCATAAAACCGTAAGAGCACGAGGGGGTGGAGATCTCTTTTGAAGAGCACATTGTAAGGTTTCCCAGCTTTGTTCAATAATGTTCATGTCGGGGGAGTTCGGTGGCCAGCGGAAGTGTTTAAATTCAGAAGAGTGTTCCTGGAGCAACTCTGCAGCAATTCTGTAGCAATTCTGGACGTGTGGGGTGTCGCATTGACCTGCTGGAGTTGCCGAAGTCCGTCGGAATGTACAACAGACAGAATGGGTGCAGGATGCTTACGTAGGTTTCAGCTGTCAGAGCCTTATCTAGACGTATCAGGAGCCCCACATCACTCCAACTGCATGCACTCTGCTGACATATAGGGTCCATGGATTCATGATGTTGTCTCCCGTAACATCCACCCGCTTGACACGATTTGAGACGAGACTCGTCCGACCAGGCAAAATGTTTCCTGTCATCAAAAGTCCATTGTCGGTATTGACGGGCCCAGGCGAGGCGTAAAGCTTTGTGTTGTGCAGTCATCAACGGTACACGAGTGGGCCTTCGGCTCCGCAAGCCCATATCGATGACGTTTCGTTGAATGGTTCGGATGCTGAAACTTGTTCATGGCCTAGCACTGAAATCTTCAGCAATTGGCGAATAGATTGCACATCTTTCACGTTGAACGATTCTCTTCAGTCGTCGTTGGTTCCATTCGTGCAGGATCCTTTTCGGCCGCAGTGATGTCGGAGATCTGATGTTTTACTGGTTTCCCGATATTCACGGTACACTCGTGAAACGGTCGTACGGGAGGTTCACCACTTCGTCTCTACCTCGGAGATGCTGTGTCCCATCGCTGGTGCTCTGATTGTATAAGACCACTTTCAAACTCACTTAAATCTTGATAATCTGCCACTGCAGAAGCGGTAAGCGATCTAACAACTGCGCCAGACACTATTGTCTTATATGGGCGTTGCTGACCGTAGTGCCCTGTTCTGCCTGTTCACATATCTCTGTATTTGAATGCGCGTGACTATATCAGTTTCTTTGGCACTTCAATATAAATGTGTGTGTAATGAAAATCACTTTAAAGGCATGGGTATTAGTAGGAAAATTTATATTTTTGCTGGAATAAGTGTACTGACAACTGCAGTCACATGGTATCATATTTGATGTCAGTAGGACAATATATAAAAAGACGGCATCGATTTAGGTGGTACAGGGTGGAATCCAGTACAAAAGCAGACGTCTCTTTGCGGTGTCAGTGTGTGCGTATGAGCCTCTACTGTAGAGAGGAGACAGACACGATTAGTGAGAGTTCTTTTTGTGCACATAAATCACGATTGTGACAATGCTACGGGGAAAACAGTTATCATGAGTTGAAAAAACAAAGCGTACTTGGAAATGGGACTTTCTAATGGTTAAGTCGCCAAGAAGTGGAACTTTTCAGGTACAGTGATCGTACATTTCGTTAGACTGGGAGCACGATACGGACAGACATAAACTATATGCTAAGCAGAAAAGTACTGGAGGGATTGAAACGGTTCGCTTTGCCGAAAGCAATGGCCACAAAACTGTTATTCTTGAAACTTGTTTCTGATTTACAGTTCTCAGTAACTGACAGACGTGTACGACAAATTATAGGCGACACACGTCTCGCGTTTAAGAAAAAGAGTGCAGAAACCTGCTTTAACACCCAAACATACCCAGCTAGTTGCTGGAAAACGTGTCATGGATTTCAGAATGGGATGAAGCGATCTTCAGTGATAGAAGAAGTTTAATTGAGACAAGTCACACGGATTTCAACATATTTGGCATTATCTGAGAACAGAGCAGCAGGAAAGAATGAGCAAAAATTTTGGTGGTGAAGGTTTTATGATTAGGGCAGCCTTCTTTTCTAAAGGCAAATCGCGCATGGCTTGGCTGAACACAACAATGAACTCTTAACATCTGCACTGAGGTGATAGATAAAGAATCGATTAGAATGTATGAGGACCTAGAGAACGAAAGTCTAATGTTTCAAGAAGATAATGCACCAGTGCATGTTTCTGCTACAGCCAAAATGTGGTTTGAAGACAACGCTATCGGTATTTTGCCCTGGCCTGCGCGTAGCCTGGGCATGAATAATGGAAAACCTTTATGAAAGATTTGCAAAGCGTGTGCAGCGCAGTGAAAGGCAATTTGAGGCGTTATGTGAGCTTAAAAGTGCGATACAAGAAGACTGAGCGGGAATTTCACTGCAAAAACTGGAAACCCTAACAAAATCAATGCCGAAGAGAATGTTTGAAGTTATTCGGAAGAACGGAAGTTGGATAAAGTACTAACAGTGCAGTATCAATCACAGCAGGACAGTGAGTGCCTTTGTATCAATTTCCACCCAGGAAAAGTAAACGCTTGATTTTGTTACTCGTGTTATGAAAGAAACTATTTAATTTCTTAATGACTGTTTATGTCGTATGTGTATCTAATACTTTCATAATAAATTCGATACAGTATACAACAGACATTGTACTATTATTGTTGTTTGTAACCCTGTCATTATACTGATTTCCACTGGTGTATATATACAGAGTGCCCGGTAAAAATGTTTCATTATTTACAGAGGATGTGGAATGGCGAGCAGCTACGAAGGCCGGTGCGGCGTGCGTTCTGCGAAGAGAGAGAAGGAAGATACGTCGCGACGCTGCCAGTTTCCTTCCGTCAGTTCACGCACTGAGACAGCTGACGGCGCGCTAGCATAAACATCGTTGCACAGTGAACTTTAAGAACTGCATTCTTAGTAACGAGAATCGTTACGCGCACACACAACATTGCAAATATCATTAAATAATGTTCAACTCTATCACAAAATTCCCAATCGTATAAAATATCGAGATAAGTGATTTCTCTACAATAAGTTCTATATGGTTAGAGACTCTAAAACAGCTGTAATGAAAACCACGAAAAAACGAGGAAAGCCACCGCATGTGGGAAAAGCTTCAATCTCAAGACGATACATACACTATTTTGTCGGTAATCATGATGTAGCTTCATTCTTTCTTTCAATATTTTCAATGTTTAAAGTTCCATATTTTGAGCGATAACGATTTGTTTCGTTAATCAAACGAATTTTTGCATTGCTTACATTAGGCACCCACAGTAATCGAATACATTTAAAGCATTTTCAAGCTTAAAAATTTGTGACCATAAGGATATCAGAAACAGATCGTTTAATGTGTTACTAAAAGCTAATTTTCTTTCATCGTGAACCGTGCTAAGGCGTTAAATATGTGTACTTAATTGAACGAAATATGTTTTATGAAGAAAACGGCATTGTTACGAGGTCAAAGATGAAACTTGAGCTAATGGTAATTTTTTATGCTGCTGCAGGCACAGTCACACAAAGTCATAAGTAGCAGTAATTTGTACTTAAATACGCCACAGCAAGAAACCCAGGCCATCGTCTTCGCTGTCCGACGTAGATGAATCAGACTCAGCAAGGTCTATGACCATTGGTTCCATAACCGCGTCCCTGCCAATTTCTCTGTTTTAACCATCATCTTACAGTTTTTCTGCATGTCTTACCCAATCTGCCCTGAGATGCGGTCTATTGCCTCAGGTGCAAGTCTTTCAACATTTGCAGTTTTGAATATATTGTTTTTATCAGCAATATATTCTTTCACCTGAGCCCATTCCAGCTCGATTGGGTTGTGATGGCAATGGTATGGGGGTAATCTAACGACACGGTGTCCATATTGCTTTGTAATTTCGTCTGTCTCAAACTCTGTATGCAGGCTTGTGTTGACTGACAAAAACCAGCAATTCTGCTCTGGTATGCGACAAGTTATGAGGTATTTCTGTAGATGACAGCCATACAATAATTTCTGCCGTTTTAGAGTTCGTATTTGGAGCTTTGTTCACTTGCACTGAGTTGATGCTCTCATTATCGATGACTTTAACGGAAGATGCAGGAATATGTGGAATAATTGTTGTGTAAACCACCTTTTGAAGACGCTGTACGTCATTTCAGAATGGTGGTCTTCAAAATTCTTACTTTCAGACGCCTTAAAAATCAACATACCCTGGGGAATGAAGCCAGTATCTGCAGCTCCAACGTGAAGCACTATAATTCTGTTAGCCTTACCAACAGGAACTTTTAATCCACCGTACCCATCGCTCATTATCCAGCACATAACCCATGTGTAGTTCTGATTAACGAAAGTTTCATCTAAGTAATAAATTCGAGATCTGCCAGCTTCTCCTACATTGTGCTCAAAAACACAGTCCTTGCAGCTACAATATCGCTTCGTTCAATTAATAATTTCCTACCATCGTTCGTTTTCTGATACGTGAACCCCATGTTTTTCAGTATCCTCAACATGGCCCATTTGCTTCGGTTAAAATTTTCAGCTTCTTTCATACGCGAAACAAGTTTCCCCGCTGTTGGATACTCGCCTTCAGCATACATGCTGAACTTTATGCGCCGCAAAACGTTTTTCGCAAAATCATCTAGCTACTCCTTTTTTGAGGTTGTGTTGCTTCCCTGGTGATTTGAAAACAGCTGAGCCGTAGCCTTCGTTGTATATTCTCTGAACGGTCTTCAAACAAACACCACAGGCTTTAGCTCTCTGCTCCAGGCATTTGGCAACGGCGCGACTCGCGCCTTGTGCCAGCACGGATTCAGTGGAAGATTGTCTCTTAAAGTATTGGTGTATACGGAACACTATTCCTCTTGCCTTTTTGTGTACCACTTGGGGTGATTGCTCACCATCATTTATAATAAACACTATGAAGGTAGTCAGCACTCAGCACGGAACACGATGACTGAAATAAACAGTTAGAACTTCCGACCACAGCACGACCCGCACTGAACAAAGACAAGAATGTTACTGATCATGACAAGCATCAGGTATCGACATTAACCTGAGGAAGTAATTCTGAGAATGTAAAAGGGACAGTCAAATGAAAATAATAATGTTCAAACGTGTGTGAATTCCTAAAGGACCAAACTGCGTACGTCATCGGCCCCTAGACTTATACACTACTTAAACTAACTTATGCTAAGAACAACACACACACCCATGCCCTAGGGAGGAATCGAACCTCCGGCGGGAGGGGCCGCGCAGTCCTTGACATGACGCCTCAAACCACGTGGCCACTCCGCGCGGCTGAAAATAAGACAGATGGAAATAAAACAAGTAAACTTCTTATTATTCCAAAAGTAATCGCCATAGTTGTTAATGCATTTATCCCACTGCGAAACAAGCCGTCAGTGCCTTTACGGAAAAATGTTTGCGGGTGCCTACGGAATAATAATTGTACCCAGGCGTGCGCCTCTTCGTCCGAAGCAAATTGACGACTATTGATGCCCACATGCTGCAAACATTGTTTCAACTACACTGCAAAATGTAAGAAGGTAGTCAGCACTCAGCACGGAACACGATGACTGAAATAAACAGTTAGAACTTCCGACCACAGCACGACCCGCACTGAACAAAGACAAGAATGTTACTGGCGCGAGATTGGCTGTGAGTCATGGGGTACACTTCCGCATGCTTCTGCGCATCCGAGCCTCACCCGCCTTCGTAGCTGCTCTCCACTCTAGTATGCATTAAGGCAAGAAAAAAGGTCCCATACACATTGGTCATAGACCTCATATCTTTGGAGTTATGGCCTTTGTGTGTACATTGAGCATATCTTGCACACAAAGCTCTTTGACCCTAGATGAGGAAACGGTGTAGGTGCTAGCCGTCCGTGCTGCATAACGTGTTTGCATTGGTACCAAGCATGCACCCAAAAAAATGAAAAAAAGCGTGAGCTGTATTCCGCAGTGTGCAACAGTACCTAGTATCGGTCATGTATGTTAATTTCATCTGGTATACCCGTAGTGTCTACATGGTGCACTGCTTCTTGTGATATAGCACTACATTACTGAAATCTGATCATATTAACCTCGGGTGTGCAGCTGGATCATAACGTCATCTTGACATTATGATCCGGCTGCACACCCGAGAAGAATATTATCAACTATTAAACCGAGCAAACCTTCGTAATGACATTACTGAAATCTGTTTTCATGTCCGTCAATGGACGTAGAGCTTGCAATGGAGGCCTACTATTCAATACAGCAAATGACAGATATTGTTATCTGTTACTTGCAAGTAGATGAATGCAGCGTATGGTCATGTAACCTGTATGTTGCCAAACATACAAGTCATTCTGAAGCATCTGTAAATATATTAAGTACCCTGTCCAGTGACTTTCGGTCTTTAGATCTCCACCTCTCACATCTAGGTATCTTCACTTCTTTCAGAACTTATTACCTGTGTTGATGGACAATCTGCCATTACGTGATCATAGCACGTGTGATGTATGCACGATGGGGAAACGTTCCATTTTCAATTTCGGGTGAGGTGACACGTAATACGAGTCTTGCAGCAGTGGTAGATTCGACAGGGAGTGATTTTTAGCTTTGGCGACACGTAGAGACTTAGGTGAATGCAGTCACCATAAGTGACGTTGCTACGCTACGAGAACGTGTGTTCAATGCCTGCGACGCAGTTTGGCAACAACCATGAATGTTCCAGCGAATGTGTGATTCCGTGAGAGATAGGGTGGAAGGCTGCTATATAATGGTTGGTGGTCACATCGTGCACGTGTAATGAAGTGCAGCACAGAAACATGGAGATCACTGACAGTAGAGGTAGTAGAGCATAACGACGAAGATATGCCGTTTATGATCAATATATAGGATACTTGCTTCCCCTGTTGCATACTGTATCCTTTGCAAACACTGGAATGTTTTTTTCTGAAAAACTTGTTGATATATATCAAGAAAATCATCAAGCACACCATATGACAAACAATGCTTCGATTCAACACATAACAGCATAGAAGGAAACAGCAAGAGTGGTCGGACATACTTTAAAACGCGGGGAAAAGTTCCAAGCTACTTGAGGGAGCTGTTGGAGGTGAAAACTGTGGGGGAAGATAGAAGTTGGAAAATTACAAGTAACTGAGGAAAGTGACTGTTAGTGGTATTTTGAGTAGAAGAAGTTGTCAGGAGAGGCATTCATATTTGCCTGCATTATACCATTCAAAAGAGTAGCACCAAAATAAATCGAAAACACTCACCAAAAAGTATACAAAAATGGCTCTGAGCACTATGCGACTTAACTTCTGAGGTCATCAGTCGCCTAGAACTTAGAACTAATTAAACCTAACTAACCTAAGGACATCACGCACACCCATGCCCGAGGCAGGATTCGAACCTGCGACCGTAGCGGTCCCTCGGCTCCAGACTGTAGCGCCCAGAACCGCACGGCCACTCCGGCTGTCAAAAGTATACAAATTATTGCTCCTGCTTCCATAGGACTTTAAGTCATTGGGAAACGCGAAAAAAAAAAATGTATTACAAAAGAACACTCAATAGTGTTAAAAAGTTTCTAAGTAGTTCTAGAAAAGGTTTTACTTTTAAAGGAATGGAACATACTGAATCACCATCACTTTTCTGACAGAGCATGCAAACCTCAAATACTAGTAGATGAAAGTAATAGCAAAATATTGAAAGTAATCTGAACATCAGTAATAATAAAATTAAAGTAATGTAGGGGGTAATGTTTTACCTTGGGACATTCTTCAGGAATTCATATCCAAGGAAAAAGTACTATTTCGAATGTGTTTTCCCTCAGGGGGTTTGGCCAAAGTTCATGAATGTGGATGGATGACAAGCGAAATATTCTTACGCCGTCTGCTCAAATTCATTGACATTTCTAAAGCATAGATAGAAAATATTCTTCTGCTGCTCCTTGATGGGGATGCCTCTCATACGAAAAACTTCGAGGTGGTCGAACTACCTATTTTACTGTGAGTTCAGCCACAGTGCTACCATAAACTTCAGCCCCTGGATGTAGCGTTTATGGAACCCTTGAGCTTGTGTTATGAAGACGAACTGAGGAGGTAGTTCAGATCGAACCCGGAGAAAGCTGTCACTTTGTGGCACATCTGATCCTTGTTTACGCAAGTTTTTGTGTGTGCGAGAGCTGCAATGAAGGTTTCGAAAAAACTGGTATTTGCCAAACAAACTTCAACGTATTCTCAGACACTGACTTTCTAACAACTTCGACGACTGAAATTCCGATAGGGGCCGGAGCCACTGCTATTGAGAATCCATCACACAATCGTTCAAGACCTCTGGCCACTAACCTTCCTACTGACTCCTCAAACCTACCTCTTGAACTCGTACAGAATAACTGCACTGCCAGACTGGAAACTGCTGAGCAGGAATTCGATCTCAGTTTTCTTCGGTATCTGGTATTCCCAATGCTTCTAACAAAAACGCCACTAAGTTACCTTCAAGCCCGGAAAATGTTACACCAGTACCCAAAAGTTACACAATGGATGAAAAGAGTGACCAGAAAGAAAGGTAAAACCGATACTCGTACATCATCTCCCTAAAGGAATGAGCTACAAGAAGCGGTCAAAAAATCCCAGGAAGCTAAAGAGTATAGAGTAAAGATCAGGCTACTAGCTCGAGAAGAGAAGAAGAAAGTGAAAGGAAAAGGTCTTCAATCAGAATACAGGAGGAGCATGTCAGGAGTGCAAGGTATGGACTCATAACGCGTGTGCTGCCATACGGAGACGATAAGACCAGCTCATTTGCAAGGTGTGACATCGAAGAAATAAAAGAAAAAGCAGCGTCCATTCCGTCCCTTGTATGGAGCGGAACGGCCTTAAAGACTCTTCCTTACTCTATTTATGTAAAAAAAGGAAATACATTATTTTATGGTATCTTCAGCAGGAAATTTTATTACAAAAATGATTGAATAAACGGTTCCTAATCTTTCTATGAATTTTTTTCACCACTGAGATCTCAAAACTTCGCTACAAACCTTAGATGGGGCAAACATTTCCATCAGTACTTCATGAAGACCCACGTAGAACTGTCTTACAGAGAACAGTAGTCCACAAGTTTAATGCTTTCTGTCCGGTTGTACAGACAACAAGTTGAAACATTCTTTAATCACTTGTTTTTCATTATCTTCTACTTCTGGCACATAAACTCATAAATTTGGTTGCGATTGACAAAAATGCTTTTCTTGTTTGAAAATGTAATTTTGCTGCATGGTTCATGGTACTTGAAGCTTTTCTTAACATTTCGGATTGGAACTCCTAGAAAATATTTTCTAGCTGTGTGTCGTTTCTGCTGAAAAACCTTCTTTCTCCGTTTACATAAAACAAAATTTACAGTAAAGTTTTTATGCAGTTATACCATATTTCAAAGCAATAACAAAAGTTTCATACACGTGGCGTTTAGTGGAAGCTGTTCCCCCATTTGCTGGACTTCTCACAAGCTGTTTACCTTTACATTAAGAGATTGCATACATTAAATGATGTAAATAAGTTGAAAGTATATACACTTGGAAACACACTTTACCCTTTAGAATTACGCACTTCTTCTGCACTGAACTTCTGCTGCATTAATAGTGTTTGAAATACTACTCTTTACTTTGATCATCTTGATGTAGGCTGTTGATCTGGTTTAGTTTCAGCCAAAAATATAATGAAATAGAAAAGGTGCTAGTGCTTAGAAATGTACGTTCGAGTCTGTAGAAAAATGATAGAGGAATGGGCCGTGTTCTGTTCGGGGCACCACCATATTATATGACTTACTAGATGCGACGGGATACGTAACTAAATTCTGAACGCGAATCAGGTGCTTAGTCACTGCCCAACACAGATCGACAATAGAGAAAGCTCTGAGGCTTTATGGAGAGACGACTGTGGGGCTTGCTCTTCGCTGACAGGCGCTACGTAACACGAGATTCCTGTGCACGGCACAGGCGTCTGACCTCGACGCTCCTCGGCGGATGAGCTTGGCTAGCGACCAATTCCTCTGGCCTGCAAATTGTCTGCCGCAATGGCGTACGCACACGAAAACCGCAGAGACCTAGCCTCTAGCCTCGTAGGCCTCGTAATTCGACGGTTCCAACATGCAAATTGTGTATCTTACACACTATGCAATCAACAGTATCCTGACACATATTAGTGGAAATTAATATCGGGTTTGGCCATCCTTCGGCTTTATGACGTTTATGAACTCTCCGAGGGAACCTTTCACTAAGGCGTCTGGATGTCAGTGATGGAATTTCGGCCAATTCTTCCTCAAGAAGCGAAACAGGAGAAGCTGACTGAGAATGGAAATTTCAACGCTTCTCATGTTGCCCGAGTTACAGCTAAACCAAGCCGAGACACGCATCACGTACTGACGAAAAGGAATGTCGGGCAGTCCGGATGGTGTTTGTGAATTATGAAATTGGGAGGAAGAATGACCTGTGACTGCAAACTGTTACCAGCACTGGGATCTTTAGCAAAGTCGGCCTTCTGACTCATCCTAAATGTGTCCAATGACTAGTCCACGCTCGTAGTTTCTGAACTCTCCCGACTCAGTTGACTATTGATGTGTAACATCAAGAAGGCGACATGCAATAAACGGCGAATTAGCTGTGTATTACGTGATTCATAATCAAAATGTCTTCGGTCCCAGATTCTATCCCCGCCACTGCCCAAATTTTGATACATAATCAGCGTTGGTGGACGAAGCCTTCCGGCGTAAGAATTCAGCCTCATTCTGCCAACGGCCTTGTCAAAGAGGGCGGAGGAGCGGATAGAGGTTCAGGGCAATCTCTTGTCCTAGGGGTGGGAAATCGCCCCTAAAGGCGGACGAATCAGCAATGATCAACGACATGAGGATGCAGAAGGCAATGGAAACCACTGCATTAAAGACACGTAACGTGTATCCACAGGACATGTGGCCTGTAATTGAAGAAGTGTCATGATGATCTCTCCATTGGCAAAAGATTCCGGAATAGTCCCCCAGTCGGATCTCCGGGAGGGGACTGTCAAGGGGGAGGTTACCATGAAAAAAAGATTGAATAATCAACGAAAGGATAACGTTCCACGAGTCGGGGCGTGGAATGTCAGAAGCTTGAACGTGGTAGGGAAACTAGAAAATCTGAAAAGCGAAATGCAAAGGCTCAATCTAGATATAGTAGGGGTCAGTGAAGTGAAGTGGAAGGAAGACAAGGATTTCTGGTCAGATGAGTATCGGGTAATATCAACAGCAGCAGAAAATGGTATAACAGGTGTAGGTTTCGTTATGAATAGGAAGGTAGGGCAGAGGGTGTGTTACTGTGAACAGTTCAGTGACCGGGTTGTTCTAATCAGAATCAACAGCAGACCAACACCGACAACGATATTTCAGGTATACATGCCGACGTCGCAAGCTGATAATGAACAGTTAGAGAAAGTGTATGAGGATATTGAAAGGGTAATGCAGTATGTAAAGGGGGACGAAAATCTAATAGTCATGGCGACTGGAATGCAGTTGTAGGGGAAGGAGTAGAAGGAAAGGTTACAGGAAAATATGGTCTTGGGACAAGGAATGAAAGAGGAGAATGACTAATTGAGTTCTGTAACAAGTCTCAGCTAGTAATAGCGAATACCCTGTTCAAGAATCACAAGAGGAGGAGGTATACTTGGAAAAGGCTGGGAGATACGGGAAGATTTCAATTACATTACACCATGGTCAGACAGAGATTCCGAAATCAGATACTGGATTGCAAGGCGTACCCAGGAGCAGATATAGACTCAGATCGCAATATAGTAGTGATGAAGAGTGGGCTGAAGTTCAAGACATTAGTCAGGAAGAATCAATACGCAAGAAGTGGGATACGGAAGTACTAAGGAATGACGAGATACGTTTGAAGTTCTCTAACGCTATAGATACAGCAATAAGGAATAGCGCAGTAGGCAGTACAGTTGAAGGGGAATGGACCATTGCTTTTCACAATATATATAAATGACCTAGTAGATAGTGTCGGAAGTTCCATGCGGCTTTTCGCGGATGATGCTGTAGTATACAGAGAAGTTGCAGCATTAGAAAATTGTAGCGAAATGCAGGAAGATCTGCAGCGGATAGGCACTTGGTGCAGGGATTGGCAACTGACCCTTAACATAGACAAATGTAATGTATTGCGAATGCATAGAAAGAAGGATCCTTTATTGTATGATTATATGATAGCGGAACATACAGTGGTAGCAGTTACTTCTGTAAAATATCTGGGAGTATGCGTGCGGAACGATTTGAAGTGGAATGATCATATAAAATTAATTGTTGGTAAGGCGGGTACCAGGTTGAGATTCATTGGGAGAGCCCTTAGAAAATGTAGTCCATCAACAAAGGAGGTGGCTTACAAAACACTCGTTCGACCTATACTTGAGTACTGCTCATCAGTGTGGGATCCGTACCAGATCGGGTTGACGGAGGAGACAGAGAAGATTCAAAGAAGAGCGGCGCGTTTCGTCACAGGGTTATTTGGTAACCGTGATAGCGTTACGGAGATGTTTAACAAATTCAAGTGGCAGACTCTGCAAGAGAGGCGCTCTGCATCGCGGTGTAGCTTGCTCGCCAGGTTTCGAGAGGGTGCGTTTCTGGATGAGGTATCGAATATATTGCTTCCCCCTACTTATACCTTCCGAGGAGATCACGAATGTAAAATTAGAGAGATTAGAGCGCGCACAGAGGCCTTCAGACAGTCGTTCTTCCCGCGAACCATACGCGACTGGAACAGGAAAGGGAGGTAATGACAGTGGCACGTAAAGTGCCCTCCGCCACACACCGTTGGGTGGCTTGCGGAGTATAAATGTAGATGTAGATGTAGACATCTCTAAAAAGGGCCATCACAGAAGTTGGGAAGGAAAACATAGGTACAATGGAGGTAGCTGCAAAGAAACCATGGGTAACAGAAGAAATACTTCAGTTGATTGATGAAGGAGGACGTACAAACATGTTCCGGGAAAATCGGGAATACAGAAATACAAGTCGCTGAGGAATAAAATAAATAGGAAGTGCAGGAAGCTAAGACGAAATGACTGCAGGAAAAATGTGAAGACATCGAAAAAGATATGATTGTCGGAAGGACAGACTCAGCATACAGGTAAGTCAAAACAACCTTTGGTGACATTAAAAAAAGCATTGGTGGTAACATTAAGAGTGCAACGGGGATTCCACTGTTAAATGCAGAGGAGAGAGCAGATAGGTGGAAAGAATACATTGAAAGCCTCTATGAGGGTGAAGATTTGTCTGATGTGATAGAAGAAGAAACAGGAGTCGATTTAGAAGAGATAGGGGATCCAGTATTAGAATCGGAATTAAAAAGAGCTTTGGAGGACTTACGGTCAAATAAGGCAGAAGGGATCGATAACATTCAATCAGAATTTCTAAAATCATTGGGGGAAGTGGCAACAAAACGACTATTCACATTGGTGTGTAGAATATATGAGTCTGGCAATATACCATCTGACTTTCGGAAAAGCATCATCCACACAATTCCGAAGACGGCAAGAGCTGACAAGTGCGAGAATTATCGCACAATCAGCTGAACAGCTCATGCATCGAAGCTGCTTACAAGAATAATATACAGAAGAATGGAAAAGAAAATTGAGAATGCGCTAGGTGACGATCAGTTTGGGTTTAGGAAAAGTAAAGGGACGAGAGAAGCAATTCTGACGTTACGGCTAATAATAGAAGCAAGGCTAAAGAAAAATCAAGACACTTTCATAGGATCTGTCGACCTGGAAAAAGCGTTCGACAATATAAAATGGTGCAAGCTGTTCGGGATTCTGAAAAAAGTATGGGTAAGCTATAGGGAGAGACGGGTCATATACAATATGTACAACAACCAAGAGGGAATAATAAGAGTGGACGATCAAGAACGAAGTGCTCGTATTAAGAAGGGTGTAAGACAAGGCCGTAGCCTTTCGCCCCTACTTTTCAATCTGTACATCGAGGAAGCAATGATGGAAATAAAAGAAAGGTTCAGAAGTGGAATTAAAATACAAGGTGAATGGATATCAATGATACGATTCGCTGATGACATTGCTATCCTGAGTGAAAGTGAATTTGAATTGAATGATCTGCTGAACGGAATGAACAGTCTAATGAGTACACAGTATGGTTTGAGAGTAAATCGGAGAAAGGCGAAGGTAATGAGAAGTAGTAGAATTGAGAACAGCGAGAAACTTAACATCAGGATTTATGGTCACGAAGTCAATGAAGTTAAGGAATTCTGCTACCTAGGCAGTAAAATAACCAATGGCGGACGGAGCAAGGAGGACATCAAAAGCAGACTGGCTATGGAAAAAAAGGCATTTCTGGCCTAGAGAAGTCTACTAATATCAAATACCGGCCTTAATTTGAGGAAGAAATTTTTGAGGATGTACGTCTGGAGTACAGCATTGTATGTTAGTGAAACATGGTCTGTGGGAATACCGGAACAGAAGAGAATCGAAGCATTCGAGATGTGGTGCTATAGACGAATGTTGAAAATTAGGTGGACTGATAAGGTAAGGAATGAGGAGGTTCTACGCAGAATCGGAGAGGAAAGGAATATGCGGAAAACACTGATAAGGAGAAGGGACAGGATGATAGGACATCTGCTAAGACATGAGGGAACGATTTCCATGGTACTATAGGACATCTGCTAAGACATGAGGGAACGATTTCCATGGTACTAGAGGGAGCTGTAGTGGGCAAAAACTGTAGAGGAAGACAGAGATTGGAATACGTCAAGCAAATAATTGAGGACGTAGGTTGCAAGTGCTACTCTGAGATGAAGAGGTTAGCACAGGAAAGGAATTTGTCGCGGGCCGCATCAAACCAGTCAGTTCACTGATGAAAAAAAAAAAAAAAAAAAAAAGGTAGAGAAATATTATCTACGCTTTATGTGTAAGGAACGTTTACGAACGGGTTTCTAATGCAGAAATCCCATTTTAATGTGGGCTGTTTGTGTTTAAATAGTGTTGTGTTTGGTCTAAGGAGGTAAAAGTCCACCACCTTGTATCAGAACTCATCGACGATGGTGTGCGCAACGACAGCGCAATTGTGCCCTATCGAGAAGGCGTTTTGTAGTTCCACGATACTGCTCTTCTCTTTGTTCGGGTGTCCGTTACTAGCATGTTAATACGGAATACTTGAGGATTAGGTGGAAGTATGTTGTACGGTTGCCGGACAATATCACATATTGTGCCGTGTAGTAACATGTAAGTCCGGTAAATGTAGTCTAGAAGGGAGACGGAGATTACGGGATCAGTATCGCCCGACAGTGCGGAAGTTATAAAAAAATTATAAAAAAAGGATAAAAAAACGAGTAGACGACTGATATTCTGAGGAACAATACGAGTTGGAGGCGAAGAACGACGCGCACAGTTTAAAAAGGGTGTAAGACAAGGATATAGTGTTTCGCCCCAACTGATCAATCTACACTACTGGCCATTAAAATTGCTACGCCAAAAAGAAATGCAGATGGTAAACGGGTATTCATTGGGCAAATATATTATACTAGAACTGACATGTGATTATATTTTCACGCAATTTGGGAGCATAGATCCTGAGAAATCAGTACCCAGAACAAACACCTCTGGCCGTAATAACGACCTTGATACGCCTAGGCATTGAGTCGAACAGACGTTGGATGGCGTGCACAGGTACAGCTGCCCATGCACTTCAACACGATACCACAGTTCATCAAGAGTAGTCACTGGCGTAGTGTGACAAGCCAGTTGCGCGGCCACCATTGACCAGCCCTTTTTAATTGGTGAGAGATCTGGAGAATGTGCTGGCAGGGCAGCAGTCGAACATTTATGTATCCAGAAAGGCCCGTACAGGATCTGCAACATGCGGTCGTGCATTATCCTGCTGAAATGTAGGGTTTCGCAGGGATCAAATGAAGGGTAGAGCCACGGGTCGTAACACATCTGAAATGTAACATCCACCGTTCATAGGCCGCTAATGCGAACAAGAGGTGAACGTGACGTGTAGTCAATGGCACCCCATACCATCACGCCAGGTGATACGCCAGTATGGCGATGACGAATGCACGCTTCCAATATGCGTTCACTGCGATGTCGCCAAACACGGATGCGACCATCGTGATGCTGTAAACAGAATCTGGATTCATCCGAAAAAATGACGTTCTGCCATTCGTGGGCCCAGGTTCGTCGTTGAGTACACCATCACAGGCGCTCCTGTCTGTGATGCAGCGTCAAGGGTAACCGCAGCCATGATCTCCGAGCTGATAGTCCATGCTGCTGCAAACGTCGTCGAACTGTTCGTGCAGATGGCTGCTGTCTTCCAAACGTCTCCATGCGGATAAGTTGCCTGTCATCTCGACTGCTAGTGATACGAGGCCGTTGGGATCCAGCACGGCGTTCCGTATTACCTTCCTGAAACCACCGATTCCATATTCTACTAACAGTCATTGGATCTCGACTAACGCGAGCAGCAATGTCGCGATACGATAAAACGCGATAGGCTACAATCCGATCTTTATCAAAGTCGGAAACGTGATGGTACGCATTTCTCCTCCTTACACGAGGCATCACAACAGCTTTTCACCAGGCAACGCCGGTCAACCGCTGTTTGTGTATGCGAAAACGGTTGGAAACTTTCCTCATGTCAGCACGCTGTAGGTGTTGCCAGCGGCGCCTACCTTGTGTGAATGCTCTGAAAAACTAAATATTTGCGTATCTCAGCATCTTCTTCCTGTCGGTTAAATTTCACGTTCTGTAGCACGTCATCTTCGTGATGTAGCAATTTTAATGTCCAGTAGTGTAGATATCGAAGAATTAATAACGGAAATAGATGAAAAGTTCAAGAGTAGAAATTAAATTCAAGGATATCAGTAATAGGATTCTCTAATGACATTGCTTCCTTCAGTGAAAGTGAAGATGAATATGCTGAATGGAATGATCACTCTAATGAGTAAGGAATGTGGACTCAAGAGCAGATCGAAGAAAGGCTATTGTAGTGAGAAGTAGCGGAAATGAGAACAGCGAGAAACTTAACCTCTAGATTGGTGATCACGATGTAGATGAAGTTAAGGAAATCTCCTACGTAGGTAGAAAAATAACTCATGACTGTCGGAGCGAAGAGGACATCAATAAGACGAGCACTGGTAGAAAAGGGGATTCCTGGACAGAGAAGTCTGCTAATATCATACATAGACCTTAACTCGTTGAAGAAAATTCCGACAATATACGTTTGGAGCACAGCAGTGTATGGTAGCGAAACATGGTTTGTGGAAAGTCCAGAAAAGAAGATGATCGAAGCATTTGAGATGTGGTGCAACAGAAAATATTGAAACCAAATTGTCTGATTAGGTAAGGAATGAGGAGGTTCTCCGGAGAGTCGACGAGGAAAGAAATGTATGGAAAGCACAGAAAAGATGAAAGGGACGGACGGTAGGACATGTGTTAGGACATCACGGAATAACTCCTACGGTACTAGAGCAGGCGGTAGAGGGTAAAAACTGTTGAGGAAAACAGAGATTTAAATACTCCAGCAAATAATTGAGGATAAATGTTGCAAGTGCTACTCTGAGATGAAGAGGTAGGCACAGGACGGGAATTCGTGGCGGGCTGCATAAAACTAGTCAGGTGACTGGTGGCCCAAAAATAAATTAATTGAATTAAAAAATTAAAAGTACTGAGATTTCCGAAGAGTGGAAAGCTCTGGACAGGTTATGTTCTTCCGATATCCTTAGACAGAATTATAGTTACGATCTCTTACGAAACACTGAGGCGCCAAATACTGTACATAGGCATGCTTATTCCAATACAGAGATTTGTAAACAGGCAGAATACGGTGGTGCGGTAGGGAACGCTTATGCAAGACAACAGGTGTCTGCCGCAGTTATAAGACCGGTTACCGCTGCTATAATGGCAAGTTATCAAGATTTAAGTGAGTTTGAAGACGGTGTTATAGGCGGCACACGAGCGATGGGACACAGCATTTCCGAGTTAGCGATGGCGTGGCAATTTTCCCGTACGATCATTTCACGAGTATACCGTGAGTATCAGCAATTCGGTAAAAAGTCAAATCTGCGACACCGCAGTGGCTGGAGAAAGATACTGCAAGAATGGGACCAACGAGGACTAAAGAGAATCGTTCAACATGACTGAAGTGTAACCCTTCCGCAACATTTTTGTGGATTTCAATTCTGGGCTATAAATAAGTGGCAGATGGGCCATCAACAAGCGTTAGCGTGCGAACCATTCAACGAAACATCATCGATACTGGCTTTTGGAGCCGAAGGCTTTACGTCTCGCCTGGGTCGGCTAACGCAGACATTGGACTGAAATGACTGGAAACATGCTGTTTGGTCACACGCGTATCGTCACAGATTGTATCGAGAGGATGGACTTGTATGGGTATGGAGACAACCTCATGAATCCATGGACCCTGAATGTCAGCAGGGGCTGTTCAAGTTGGTGGTGACAATGTAATGGTGTGAAGCATGTACAGTTAGAGTGATATGGGACCCCTGATACGTCTAAATTCGACTTAACCTAAGGGAAGTGGATTATAAATGGATTTAGGAATATGTTTCCGTTATTAGATTATAATTACCGATCTCAATCATCCTAGTTTGATTTAGACTAACGTCTTTTTTTTCAAATGTTTACGTATCGAACTAATGAACTGTTTGCTGACCGTTGTAGTGATCACAAAAAGATACAATGATTAAGGCAGTGTTACAAACTCTTTCATTGAGAGCGTAATGGAAGATATCAGCGACTGATAGTGAAAGGTTATTAGGCTGGGGATGGACTTGATGACAAGTTACTCGATGTTACAAAGGTAACCAGAGTTTCCAGCGCAAAATATTATGTGGCAGCATGAAACTGTGTGCGGCATGTGTTACTAACCGTTCTGAAAGAGTCTTTCAAATACACACAGTTCACTTCTTTTTTCCCAAACGATGAAGAAAGGAAGTATTTCTCGATCCAGAGAGACTTTTTGCAAATGGGAAATGAACTCTTCTCTTTCATAACATTAGAGAACACCTGCAAAAATAAACGTTAATGTCTACCATAACCTTCCTCAGCTGAAAATTTTTCAGTTTAAAAACCTGCGTTCGATAGAATAAAAAGAAATCAAAGGTAGGTTAAATCTATTGAAAACAAGTAGTTTACATAAGGCAAACACCGATAATGAGAGAACATTTAACTGTTCAGTTAAGCACTTAAAATTATTGTTTAACTATTTACAATGTATGAAAAAACATAAACATCAAGACGTTTCAAGGCGCCAATGAAAATATGTCAGTGTAACAACAACAACAGAATAAAAAGCGCCATTAATAAAAACATCAGCTTAACGTGAAATATCATTTTCAAGCCCCGGATTAATGCATATAATTTAAAAACAAAATTACTTAAAAGTGCCAATAATGGGATCAGAAGTTGGTTTTAACAAAATAGTTTACAAGCGCCCCAAAGCAGAATAAACAAATCAGAGAGGATGGCAGTAACAAGGGTCGAATGAGGACTCGTAATTTATACCAAAACCGCTGGCCACAAAGTCTTTGTTCAGAAGCTGGTGTAAACATATTTACCTTCGGTAAAGATCCCAAAATGGCGCCCCAAAAGGTACAGCAGGATAATTAAGTTCTAGAGCTCTAAAACATAAAAAACAATGTGAAAACCATATTGTTATATCTTCAATTTTATTTAATAGAGGGTGTCAGTTTTGCACCTCTAACACATTTTTAATACGTCAATGCATTAGTTAATTACATAGCCCCTTTGGACGAACGCACAGTTTAAATTGAGTTTCAACTCAGGCAAGGTACCACCCAGGCGGTGGAGTGGTTAGAGATAATCTTAAATCACTGAAACACACGCTAGTTAATGCTTTGAAAATTTTGAAAAAAGGGCACATAAATGATGGGGCATGGACTTCCCATGAGGACTACAAAGACTGCGCTCTTGTACTACGACAATCTCCTTTGGACAATAGGCGGATGCTTACCGTTAACTTCCGTTGTATGATGATTACACACATATTGCGGTGGAATTCCACGTGGAAATGCACCAAACCACTAAAGGAAATGCCACGTAGGATATGTGGCTACCCATCACATAGCGGCCTCCAGACAGGAAACCCTGCCGCGTTCCCAAGTTAGCATTCGTCGTTGTCCTCGACAACCTCCACTTGCTAGTAGCTCCTAGCAGTCTCTCTATGTCTAATGTACCTCTTATGCTCCCCTCCTTCGTACTACACTTACAGTTGGTCTCCAAGGGCGGCACATGCGGATGTGGCGTCCTCTCGCGACTTGTCAAGAAAGCTCCAAGTCAAAGTACCGCCGCTAGCTCACCCAAAGTATCGATATACAAAAATATCACTGACAGTAAGAACTAAAAGCGTCCCACGTTTCTCCATTACAAAAGGAATTTTGACGATCGATGATTTGCCCTGCCAAATAATTATTTCTTTTCCCTTTACTTTTTGCAGCTCATGCCTCTAATCACAATTTTACAATAAATTTTTCAAAAACATCTGAAAAAAAACTCTTCCAGAACTTTGCGGTGTACTGAATTTGCTTCTTTTCTGATTCATGAATAAAAGCTTCCGTTCATTACTTATATGGCTATTTCGCCTCTGGTGTGAGGTAGCAGATCCTTATATTATTCACAGAAACCAGCAGCGCTACACATATTACTTTCGTTGTGAATGGTGAATGTTATTTCATCGTAAGTGGTTCCGGGTATAAATGCTACTAGGTTGTTTCTGTGACATGTTCTGCTATTCTCCAATCTGAGACTAATATATTAAGTCTGTGTGTCTTGGCAGGACGCGAGCTCGACATTTCTTTCAGACAATAGGATTCTATTTGAGAGCACTGTATAAAATCAGGGGCAGCCTGATAGAGAGTTTTCGTGGGGGATGTAGATCTTCATCGTTTAGCCAATCCATTCACATCTGAGTAGCCTTTACATACTACATTCTCATTTTCTTCTCTGCTTTCCAACAAATTTATCCTCGACAACTACAGCGTGCAGAAAATTTTTCCGTGATATCTTAAAGCATGTCCTAGCACCCTTCTAGGTAGTGTTTTCGATGTAATCCTTACCTCACAGAATCTACAGGGAGCCTCAATACACCTACTTAATTTTCAGCATCCTGAAGTGACACTACTTCCTTATGTTCCGGCATGACTGAGTTCCCTGCAACGTTTTCCCCACAATGCTGTGGTCTAAAGGTGCATCTCATGTTGAGGCCTGTGTATGACACTAGTAGATATTATCTTTCACCCGTTTTTCTTTTGCGAAGTATATTTTCTTTGCATGTGATTGTGTGCTTTGTGGTCGGGCCTTCTTCGTATGGCATCCATCATTATACTCCCAAGTTAGCCGAAGCCAGGACCCATCACCAAGACATACGCGGATATACAAAGAGAAAAATCCCGAACTATGAAGACCAAAGAAGCTTTCAAAAAAATCTGTCTAGATTGTTTCATATATTTCTGTATTTATTACTTCGGTTCGGCCACTGTCATCAGGTCGAAACTTAAAACTTGTAAAGCAATGTTCGGTCACAATATTATTTCAGCCTTTGCTGACGCAGGACGTCAACTTGACACTTAAAATTGCTGAGGCACATGTCGAAGACTGATATCCCTCATAGCAACACCTCAACTAACTCTTCAGGAAATTGTAGTTAGGGCTCAGCTCTAATAATCCTAATCCATCTATAGAAAGCTCATACAATCCTATTAAGGTCACAATGGGTTGCTTTTAAAAACAAATAATCGGCTGAAGAGCAGTGGATCCTTAGGGATTAAAACTTGTAGGCGTAGGATGATGCATAGGTTTAGATTCTGGAATACCCTTGAAAATAAATACGTAGGAGAATAAACATTAAGTGAGGAGACCGGTTTCAAAAAGTTAAATATATGTTTCATCAATAATGATTAATAGAGCAGTATGAATAGCAAAGTAGTCCGTTATCGCCTTTTTACTGTATGATCAATGGAATTCAATTTTAGTGCGTCAAAATATGAACAGATTGTGCATGTAGGAAAGTGCTAGAGCTGACCTTAATACTGCTCATTTGGAGGGGATTTCAGGCGGAAAGCCAATAAAGAATTACTTCTGAAAGGATTACTGGGTTAGAAACACGCTCTAACAAGCCGATTTATCCCTTTACACCACCTATTAATATTCTGGACTGCGGAACGGTGATAGTTTTCTATGCTTTATTGCAAGTTATTTACCGCCTAACCAATGTTCGCAACGATTAGTGCTAATGAAATTCTAATTTATCGGTCGTGCAGAATTCAGCTGCTGAGTGAATTATTTAATGGAAACGCCAAAGCTGGACGAGAGAAACAGCTGTTGTAACCCTAGTAATCATCAATTTATGTACCAGTCCTTTGTTACGCACGTGTGGTGTCTGCCGCTAATGTTTATAGGAGGGGGTGAGGTGGGTGGGGGAGGAAAGACCACGAAACAACTGCCATTTTTGAAATAAATGAGCTTGTCAGTTCCGAGATGTATCATGCCACAAGAACTAAATTTTATATCTGACAAAAAGCTTACCACATACCTGAGAACTGATGGTTGAAAGCACTCACTTCTAGAAGTGTTTGAGAATCCCGTAATGATTAAAAACTCAGCACTCCAGACAGCTTGTGAGGGAGAGCGGTGGGGTGATGGGCGGGGGGGGGGGGGGAGATCATCCATCTGGCGCAACAAGAGCGTGTTTTAACTTCAAATGAGCAAGCATAAGCATAAGAGACCAAATTATTAAGCAATGTGAATTATTTTTCGAGCAAAAATTCCTTTATGAATAGTCTCTTCATGAGAATTCTTTAGTAGCAACGGTGTAATCAGAACATGAAAACGAACAATGACTGAAATTATACGATTCTGCTGTTTCAAAATTTATCAATATGTACAATAAGTAGTAAAGCTCAATATACGATAAGAGGTAGACAGAAGTCGATAAAACTGAGAATTTTAATGGTTTCATTAATTATTAATCATCCACCAATAGTTTAACAGAACTGTCATACCAATCCACTCAAATAAAACGGAGCGAGCGCGTGCTTGTTCGGAACTACGCAATAGTGTAATCTTTCCTGAAACATCGAAAGACATATGATAATGTTACATTATAAGACTAGGGGGGCTTGTCATAATGTTCTTCAAGTACGAGATCACTACGACCTCAAGAATAATGCTAAATGCAAGAGGGGTATATTCGACATTTCCACGGCTGTTTACTGAGTTAAAAAGCGATACAGCAATTCTAAAATCATTCATGACGGTTTTTTTAAGACGGACTTGATATTACCGCCATTAACATGAAACCATGTCACATTTATTTCGCTGCGAACAAACACTAATATTATTTTTATAAAAATACTCGGAGGATTTGAAATACAGCACACCACTTCTTGTGATAAAATCCACTTCTGATTGCTAAGAGGAATAAGAGCAGAAGTTCAGGCAGCCATGTTTTCCGCAGAAACAAGGAATATTGTCATTTTGATGCCATGAGGATAGAGTTATTACAATGAAACTTTAGTTTTAGGCACTTAAAGTACAATCTGGGTAAAAGAAGAAAGAACGATTCTCCGCGAAGGAATTACACTAATGAGACGGATATCGGTAGACGTGAGGTACATGTACAGACAAACAAATATTTATAATTTCAGAAAAATCGTATGATTGATTCATTCAGGAAGAGAAAACGGAACTGGATTGGACATTGTTTGAGGAGGGACTTTATTGAAGGAAGTAAATGAAGGAGTGGTGGAGGGAAAAAGGGGAAGACGAAAAAGAAGATATCAAATGCTGGACAATATAAAAGGACACAAAAATTTAGAAATGAAAAGACTGGCTATGGACAGACAGAAGTGGAAGAGGCTTAACAATACCATACTACTACTACTCACGACTTGAGCAAGTGAACAATGTGTTGGTTCACCTCTGGTACTCAGGTCCTTATGGGAGCAGTCATTCGGCTTCACATTGGTTCATGGAGTTGTTGGATGTCCTCATGTGTGATATCGTGCCAAATTCTGTCCAATGAGGAGATACACTGTCAAAATCCCGAGCTGATTGGAGGGCCCTACCTACAATGTTCCAAATGTTCTCAACTGGGGAGACACTTGGTGACCTTATCGGCCTAGATAGCGTTTGGCTAGTAATGGGATTCGATATCATGATCTTTCACCTCCCAAGCACTCATTTTATCTCTACATCTTCCAATGTCTTTATTAATGCAACCCGCTTCAGTTATTGCTACGCAACTTCGGACGCCTCGGTTTTAACATGAGCAGGTTCGTTTAAATCTGTAACCACGCTGCTGTATGCGTGTATACACATCTTGCTACACCGTTTCCCAGATGCCGTAGGACTTGTATACGCCCGCGGCTCGGGTGTTCCTACAGTGCTATGGACGTCTGAATGCGTTCTGAGCCGTCGACCTCTCACTACTGTGAATGAGTTTCTTCCATATCTCAGTGAATAAAACGTTTCGAGTATTTATCACACAACACATATTCCTAATTGCCTGCTGTCATTTGCAGAAACCTAGTTTCGATATCTTGAATCGTTTATAAGATGACAATTATTATGACCACATGACTCGCGATGCGCTAGGACGTGAATGGGTACGTTGTGTGCAGCCGTCCTTAGGATAAAAAAATCCAATAACTTGAGAACGAAATGAGATATCTTCCTGTTTATTACCTGGAAAGTGTCGGATGATGCAAGTATTACAAGTGATATTGTAGCTGTAAGTACCGCTCGGAGTGGCCGCGCGGTTAGAGGCGCCATGTCACGGATTGCGCAGCCCCTCCGGCCGGAAGTTCTAGACCTCCCTCGGTCATGGGTGTGTGTATTGTTATCAGCATAAGTTAGTTTAAGCAGTGTGTAAGTCTAGGGACCGATGGCCTCAGCAGTTTGATCCCTTAGGAATTCACAATCATTTTAACATTTTTTGAGAATGTAAGTAGTAAAAGAGAGGAATAAATCCTTCTAGTTACAAAATAAAAGTATCTTGACTGAAGGGTGAAGCCTATATTAATCACACAGGGAACAGAATTAAAGCTAAAAGACCTGAACTCCCTTGTGGGTAAGCTGATGTTACATTTTATTTAGCACATATCTATTATGTTGAAAACAAACAAAAATAAATATCCTCATATGTTCTGTTTGGTTTTCAAAAACATAGAGTCAAATATCATCCACAAGGAAAATGAAACAGCTGTCATTAATATCGTTTTAATAATTCTGAGATAATTTTTATCTATTCTCATCAGATGTAATAAGAAGTGGTTGGAAGCAAGTGGAGAGAGAAACTGCTTATACATTTTTATAAATTTGTACAATATTCCAAACAACAAAGTGCGAGACCTATTTCTTCAAGGATTTATAGGTTCTTAAGAGATCAAGCAGAGACGATCAATAACAAAGGATAACCCTGTGACGACGCATTCTGCTAGATTTTGTACCGTTATCTGGTTGATGCATAACGCGAAGAGGTTTACATGAAAGCTTCCCTCTGTTTTTCATATTAAAGAGAAATGAATACGAAGAATAAGAGAGCTTAAGCTCTCTAGGGAAACCCCAGAAGACAGGAAAAGTATGGGAATTTCATGTAACTTCGAATCTTCTGTTCATGAGGCAGTACACGAACATCTTCAGTCATTCCCCATACGATGAAGTCACACAGCTGAAAAGATATATTATTTTTGTGCAGAATTAAATGTGAAAACGATGTGGAAATTGTTCTTAGAGAAGTACCTAGGTAGTACAGCAACGTACGACTTTTATTGGAACTTCTACACTCCTGGAAATTGAAATAAGAACACCGTGAATTCATTGTCCCAGGAAGGGGAAACTTTATTGACACATTCCTGGGATCAGATACGTCACATGATCACACTGACAGAATCACAGGCACATAGACACAGGCAACAGAGCATGCACAATGTCGGCACTAGTACAGTGTATATCCACCTTTCGCAGCAATGCAGGCTGCTATTCTCCCATGGAGACGATCGTAGAGATGCTGGATGTAGTCCTGTGGAACGGCTTGCCATGCCATTTCCACCTGGCGCCTCAGTTAGACCAGCGTTCGTGCTGGACGTGCAGACCGCGTGAGACGACGCTTCATCCAGTCCCAAACATGCTCAATGGGGGACAGATCCGGAGATCTTGCTTGCCAGGGTAGTTGACTTACACCTTCTAGAGCACGTTGGGTGGCACGGGATACATGCGGACGTGCATTGTCCTGTTGGAACAGCAAGTTCCCTTGCCGGTCTAGGAATGGTAGAACGATGGGTTCGATGACGGTTTGGATGTACCGTGCACTATTCAGTGTCCCCTCGACGATCACCAGTGGTGTACGGCCAGTCATTCCCCATACGATGAAGTCACACAGCTGAAAAGATATATTATTTTTGTGCAGAATTAAATGTGAAAACGATGTGGAAATTGTTCTTAGAGAAGTACCTAGGTAGTACAGCAACGTACGATGCCGGGTGTTGGCCCTGTGTGCCTCGGTCGTATGCAGTCATGATTGTGGCGCTCACCTGCACGGCGCCAAACACGCATACGACCATCATTGGCACCAAGGCAGAAGCGACTCTCATCGCTGAAGACGACACGTCTCCATTCGTCCCTCCATTCACGCCTGTCGCAACACCACTGGAGGCGGGCTGCACGATGTTGGGGCGTGAGCGGAAGACGGCCTAACGGTGTGCGGGACCGTAGCCCAGCTTCATGGAGACGGTTGCGAATGGTCCTCGCCGATACCCCAGGAGCAACAGTGTCCCTAATTTGCTGGGAAGTGGCGGTGCGGTCCCCTACGGCACTGCGTAGGATCCTACGATCTTGGCGTGCATCCGTGCGTCGCTGCGGTCCGGTCCCAGGTCGACGGGCACGTGCACCTTCCGCCGACCACTGGCGACAACATCGATGTACTGTGGAGACCTCACGCCCCACGTGTTGAGCAATTCGGCGGTACGTCCACCCGGCCTCCCGCATGCCCACTATACGCCCTCGCTCAAAGTCCGTCAACTGCACATACGGTTCACGTCCACGCTGTCGCGGCATGCTTCCAGTGTTAAAGACTACGATGGAGCTCCGTATGCCACGGCAAACTGGCTGACACTGACGGCGGCGGTGCACAAATGCTGCGCAGCTAGCGCCATTCGACGGCCAACACCGCGGTTCCTGGTGTGTCCGCTGTGCCGTGCGTGTGATCATTGCTTGTACAGCCCTCTCGCAGTGTTCGGAGCAAGTATGGTGGGTCTGACACACCGGTGTCAATGTGTTTTTTTTCCATTTCCAGGAGTGTATATTAACAATTTCAGTTTCACATCTACATCGCATAGAAACCCCGCCAGTCACTGTGTGGTGCATTGCGGAGAGTACTGTGTACCACTACTTGTCATTTCCTTTCGGATTCCACTCGCAAAAACACCGAGGGTAGATCCACTGTCTGTATGCGTGCTTACGAGCTCTTTTTTTCTCGTATCTTATCTTCGTGGTCCTTACGAGCAACGTGTGTTGGCGGCAGTAGAATAATTCTGCAGTCAGCTTCAGATAACGGTTCTCCTAATTTTCTGGAAAAGAACGTCGTCTTCCCTCCCGGGATTCCCATTTGAGTTCCCTAAGCACCTCTGTAGCACTGACGTGTTGTTCGTACTTACCGGTAACAAATCTAGCTGCCCACCTCTAAATTCCTTCGAAGTCTTCCTTCAATCCGACCTGGTACGAATCCCAAATACTCGAGCAGTACTCAAGAATAGCTGGCACCAGCGTACCATACACGGTCTCCTTTACGAGTGAACCAGTCCTTCCTAAAATTCCCCCAACATAACGAAGTCGACCATTCGCCTTCGTTACCACAGTTCTCACCTTCTCGTTCCATCTCATATTGCTTTGCATCATTACACCAGAAATTTAAACGACTTGACTCTGTCAAGCTGGACACTAGTGATACTGTATCCAAACATTACAGGTTTGATCTTCCTGGTCGTCCGCAATAACTTACAATTTTTCGCATTTACGGCTAGTAGCCCAAGTGAAAATTTAACTAAGTCGTCTTGTATTTTCCTATAGCCACTCAACTTCAGCACCTTACCGTTTATCACGGCATAATTAACAAAAAACCGTAGATTCCTGCCCACCCTGTCAGCCACATCATTTATGTAAGAAGAACAATAGCGGCCCTATCACACTTCCATGGGGCATTCCTGGCGATACCTTTGTGCCACATGTACATTCGCCGTCAAAGACAACATACTGGGTTCTATTACTTAAGAATTCTTCGAGCCACTCACGTGTCTGTGAAGTTATTCCATATGCTCGCAGCTTCGTTAACAGCCTACAACGGGGCACCGTGTCAAATGTTCTCCGAGAATCTAGAAATATGGAATCTGCCTGCTGGCCTTCATCCGCAGTTCTCAGTATATCATATGAAAAAAGGGCAAGCTGAGTTTCGCACGAGCGATGCTTTCTAGAACCATGCTGTTTCGGGCACATAAGCTTCTCAGTCTCAAGAAAATTTATTATATTCGAACTGAGTATATGTTCAAGGACTATGCAGAAAACAGAAGTTAGTGATATTTGTCTGTAATTTTGCGGGTTCGTTCTTTTACCTTTCTCGTATACTGGAGTCTGCTGCGCATCATTCCAGTCGCTTGGAACTTTGCGCTTGGAGAGAGATTCACGATAAATGCAAGCTAGGTAAGGGGTCATTATCGTACTCTTTCTACAGTCGAACTCGGATTACTCCCGGACTTGGTGATCTACTTCCTTTCAAATCTTTCAGTTGTTTCTCTACGCCAGGTACAATTATTACTTTGTCATCCATGTGGAGCCAGTCTGATGATCAAACGATGGTATATTTGTATGATTCTCCTGTGTGAACGATTTTTTGAACGTGAAATTGAAAACTTCAGTTTTCGTTTTGCTATCTTCAGCTGCCACACCATCCTGGTCAAAAAGGGAGTGAATGGAAGCCTTAGCCCGGCTTAGCGATTTTAAATACGACCAGAATTTTCTCGCGCTCTCTGCCAGCTGTTTTGCTGTGGTGTGACGGTAGTAGTTTCCAGCTTCGCGCGTAGAACTCACAGGCGCACGAATCTCTGCTAACCTCCTCTAGTCGTCGCTTATGCGTTCGCTTATGAAGCGAGAGTGCAACAGCCTCTGCTTCCTCAGCATCTGCCGAATTTCGTTATTAAACAATGACGGATCTTTTCCACCCTTTATTCACTTGCCAGGCACATGACTCTCCAGACCACGATTTACGGTCTGCTTAAACTTTGCCTGTAATTCCTCTACATCCAGCTTACTGGAACTAGGTGATGCCAGTTCACTGTCTCAGTGAGATGTTAACAACAGCTTATCTGCTCTGTCTAGCAGAAACACTCTCCTAGCCTATTTATCCGGTTTATCAACCTTCGTAACCATATTTGCTATAAAGATGTCATGATCGCTAGTCCCCGTTTCCATAATATTCCCATTGCTTGTGGGCTGCCGAGCTTGCTGCTCAAGAAAATTTTCAGAAAACGTGGTCAAAAGGATTTCGTGTGACTGTTTATCTCTAAGTAAGCCCCCACCCCCCGTAATGCATCCATAGATATACAGTCACCCCAGTCTATATTCGGCAGGTTAAAGTCGCCTCCAAGCAGTATTCCATGATCTGGGTATTTACGGGCTATTCACCACAGACTTTCTTTGAATGACTGTAGAACCGTCACAGCACAATCGGTTGGTCGGTAAAAACATCCAACAATTAACTTGGTTTCACATACGTCTTTTATACGCGACCAGATAACTCATTGTCGCAGTCAACTTTGACCTCAGTAGAGACAATATTTTTGTCAACTGAAATGAACGCACACCCCTCCTATGGCCCCTAATATGTCCTTCCGATATACGTTCCACAACTCGCTAAATATCTCAGACCTTCCCACTTCGGGTTTCAGCGAGCTCTCGGTCCCAAGAATATTTCGAGCACGAGAACTTTCGTGGAGGGCAGTAAATTTCAGAACCTTTCTACGAATACTGCGATAGTTTACTGATAAAATTGTGGTAGTCGAAGCGTCTTTATTCTGAACGCCGTTTGACTCCCCTTGCTGCCTGTCGACTGGCGAGTGTTCATTAAAGCACCTCAGACTACTGCCTAGGCTAAAAAACACTCACGTGCACTCCACAAGTAGTCTGCTACCCGAGTAGCTGCTTCCATTGTGTGGTGCATCGCTGACCTGCCAAGGGGAGTCTTACAAATCCCTAAACGATAACTAATGTCTAGAAATTTGCAGGTCTAGAAAATTACAGAGACGATTAAGCCTTTTGTTGGGATCCTCCAGTCGGCTACAAACCAAAGGACATCGATCAGCTCTGGGAACGATGCGGCAAATTCACAGCTGATTTGGATGACCACTGGTGGATATCTGCTGTATTTATGAAGGGCTGAAACTAAAACTTAGACATGAATTCTCAGTGACGTAGCAACACAAACAGCGGATGCAGAATTGATAATACATCAGCATAAGAAGAGAAAATTATATGCAGCTCTCAAGTATGAAACATGAGAGGAGATGAATGTGCTGTCATTACCATTTGGTTATGTGCGAAACACCAGTCTGCAAAAAGTTCCAGAACAGAAAGTACTTTATTTGATAAAAATTACAGTGTATTTTTTATTCATGATGTAAGAATAGAATCAAACTCAAATTCCATTAATCATGAACGAAATGGCGAAAGGGCTCTAAGAAGTGTGCTCCTTTATATCCGGCCATATGAAGCATGACAGAGCTTAGTGTGTTCAGTGATAACTGTCGTGGTCAGAACAAGCCCCTTCGCAGATTCTTACCATCAGCTACTGATTCTGACCGTTCCGACAAAATAAAGCAATATTAACCTATGCGAGAGCATATCTTTCTACCTTGCGACAGATTTTGGTATTATCTTAAAATAGCTTCATCGGTGCTACAGAATTTTCTCTATCCATCAGATTATAGAACACATTATTCAAAGTAGCGACATAATTGTAAAATTCATAGTAAGAAAAGCCAAAGCATCTGATATTCTAGACTTGAAGAACTGGTGGACGAAACATAATGAGAAACTCATTGTTACCTCGAAGTCAAGGAGGGCTGGATTCGGTTACAATTGTGGACGGGCCCGTAATCAGTTACTGTTGGTTCCCTTTTGCTGTTACACACATTTATTTTTAAAACGATGATTCCAGACTCAGCAATAAATAAAGATATCGTACTATATTAATGAATGAATAAACAACTGTGTAATTAACAGTGCTTTCAGTGCGTTACAATTTACCAAATGAGCATGAAATATAGATACAGCAAATAATGTTTTAAAAACGAGCCAATGTGATCCCAATTAGAATCTTAAGGCAAGTAACCAAAGTCACGGCTGAAGGCCTTTAACGCCAAGAACGGCAATTATAAAAAACTCAGACTAGTGGTAGTCTAACAAATGACTAATGATAATCTTGCTGAGGCTACCTGACGTCCAATGAAGCAAATGCAAAGATGTAAAAATACACCAAAATTGGAACCGGCAGTCTGGACTCCGTCCACAGAATACTCTGCTTAGAGCGCCTGGAACGAGAAAGGATTAAGTACCATCAAAGTCGAAGAATCACCAACCAATCTACAATCAAGAAAGCTGTTAAAACAACACGCCTCACTGGTCAGCAGCGGCAAGGCGAGGAAACGTACACTGACGTTACGTACTCTAAACCCCAGGCCGTTAGTGGCTACGAGGCAGGAAAAAATACCACTGGTTGAACTTAACAAATAGTAACAAACTGAACACAATAACTACTAATTATAGGTCCAGGAAAGCTAATGAGTTCCGCCTTCCCCAAGCACTCTGCACGCTGCTCTTCGCCTCGGCAACACTACGAGCAGCAAGACGAACCCAAGTCACTGGAGAATCGCAAGATCTCACAATGGTGGAGGTTTCTGTACTTGGATCCAAATGCCCTAAACTTAAAACTTGCGGGATCCGGTATACGACGAGGTCGTGTACCCTCGTGACCACGGGTCTTCGATCCTGGGCGCTGCGAGTGGTCCCGCCGTGTTCAGGCACTGCGCGGACCTGGCTCCTCCTGAGTCCCCAACCGAGCTGCACTCTGACCCACGACGTCACACCAAAGATAGTGCCACAGTTACTACATATCGATAACCGCCGCTGCTGCCACTAGCGGACAGGCAATGCTTGCAACACCAAGTATCGCCAGACAACACGAGAAGAAGGCAAATAACCACAACCAAGTCAACTAAACGATACGGTCTGGCCTTCAACAGAGGACAGAGACCTACAGACAGCACCAACGCGAGCCACAGCACGGCACACCCGCATTTCCAGAAGAAACAACGAACAAGCCTATAACTCAGGAATTAACTTTGCAAACAACTCCAGTAACAGAGATGGATAAATAAACAACATATTTTTCAAGTCATCTAAGAAACCATCAGTTCCTCCACCGTCATCATTGGCGTACCCTTCAAGAACCAATTGCAGTGAAAAGAAATGCAAGACCTGAAGAACATGAAGCGTTATATTCCACATGAAGATAAGAACATGTTATGTGGCACTTTTAACTGGCCAATAGATAATGTTGCGGCAAAAAGCGATTGAAAAGTAATAATTTCCAATTTAACATGTTGTTTTGTAATGTACTGTAATATTTTGTATTTTGGTTAAAGTTTTCTTGCTTGTGTGTCATTCTAGAAGACTTACAGTGCTACAGATTGTTGTAACATTGAGAATTATCAGTTTCACATTAGGTCCCTCCTCGTCCTTTAGCCAATGGTTTCATGCAGGTTTGATGTATAGTAACAAGTTAGAATACTAAAACTGAAAATTATGATGTCCAGAACTTAATACTTCCAGGTAATTTACTTCTAAAATACTTTTACTCAACGTCCCACTAATTTAAATTTCTTGACTTACGCCCTTTCAAGGGAGACCGATTCATGATATAAAATCAACCACAAGCAAAATTTATTACCTCGGCAAACTCTTTACAGTTTTGTGCAGTGTTTCACTTAATTTTTTATGCATTGTTGTAAGTACGGCAGATAACGAAAACTTATTCAGGTCTTTGTCAAGTGGATGTATCAGACTGCAATATGTGCAAAAATAAATATTTTTCACCTAACAATTATGGAAAATTCATTTGACAAATATTCCATATCGGTTGGAACACCGTCTCTCAGCACAGGCACCAGTCCCTGACGAGCAGCACAGCCATAAAAAATTCCGCCTCAGCACAGTATGCAAAGAGTACATCTGAGGCTTGGAGAGGATTATAGCCTGCCTCACATACGACGGCGCTTCCGCGCATAGAGGCGGAGCGATAGGGAGGCGTGGAGGGGATTAGGTTTGCGCTTGCGTGGCGGCAGAGAGCGGGCAAACGTAGTCCGTGTTGCCGAACTGTGTTGCTGCGGACAACGGTCATGTTCATCTGCCTTCGGTACATCGCGTTATACGTTCAAATCTATGAGGAAATAATACGTTTACAGCAGATTTCTATCATTCGTCTACATGAGAGAAATATTACTTTTGAGTCTCGAGGTTGTGCCCACTGCTCCACAGCAACTGTCTGTGTGACTTCGGAAGGCGAGAACAGCTGATACAGCTTTGTGATCAATTTTTCTCAAGACGACGATATTCTAACGACAAGATCATCGAATTTAGTTGCAATAATGGCCATTTATAGAGATTTGGACTTTATTATAAGTAAAAATGTAATATGTAACAAAATAAACTTCAAATCAAAACGAAATCATTATATTTTGTTTGACAACTGCTTCTACTCCATATAGTTTTTTAAATGTGTGTAATGCGCCTATGTGGTTGTGTTTAGCTGTTGTTCAGTGGAAACCACTTCACGTAAAAAAGAATTACTGGTAGCAAATACTAGTGCAAAAGACTATGGTAAAAATTGTCAGTGTGTTATCATATTTTTCGGTGTTAACAGGCATTATGAGTTTAAACTAAATCGTTCGACACTACAGAGGCACAACGCATTTATGATCCATTGAGCAAGCTAACAATTAACCATCTTCTGTGAATAACTCGACGGAATGGTGACCGACAACGTGTAAACCACCGATTTCTCGATGGGTTTTCCACCCTTTCATTTTAAGACATTTCCCAATTCGTCCCATGAAAATGACAGTAGTTTTCGTGTTGGAATACTGGAGTTTTTGACGAATTTATCCACCTGCATTGTCACAAGTAATACAACAGCCTGGGGAAACCTTAACTTATCTTTGGGTAATATGTCGAACATTGTAGTCTGAATACTTCACAGGGTACGTATACCAATAAAACCTAGGAATTTCTCATGTACAGTGTATGAAACTGATATGTTGACAAAAACGTTTTTAAACAATGAGTCTTTAAAACCAGGGAAGATCATTACTTTGTATCAAAGCCTATATCACAATTCCCTCTACTATCTGAGTCCATGTCCAAACCATCTGATTGTAAATTTAGAATTATATGTTCAAGGTTTTTATTCACCTTCACCTCCCTGTGATAGCCTTAGTTTTGAAAGCTTTCAGCGTGACACACACACACACAGTGTGCCCCAGCTGAAGGGGGAAGCTGTCTATTGCTTCAAGCACAGCCTTTCAGCGTCTGTTACCTTGAAAGTTTTGTTATTTTCCCCACACAGCTCGTAAGCAGTGCGCAAATTAATTTTATAGTATTATACTGACAGTAATATGTGAGAAAACGCAAAACTGTATGACCACATTCACATTGTACATTCTGTCACGTAATTTTATAAATGAACGAGCTGCAAGTGAAGTGTTCAGCACGAGTCTCGATTATATTGTCCGGAATATTTTTATTTTTCAGTCAGATCACAATATCCCCTTTCCAGGTGTTCGTACTTGGTCATTTCTCTGTGACAGCTGAAAGATAACCGGCATGGTAATTAAAATGACTGACTTCGAAGCTACGTGTGACAGGAATTGTTCAGTGAATCATTTCTTGAAAGTGACAGTGTTCATTTCCGAATGGTAGTCACCACTGTTTTTGTTACATCTAAATACAAGTTTAATCTCAGGAACCAAATCAGAAGAAGAGCCAACATGCAGGAACTTAAAAGAAGCCAGTACTATCACTCATTTTCCAGCAGGTATTCATGGAACGATTCTGATTCATCTAGGTTTCATCAAGGAGAACAACGACCTCCTCCTCTTGTATCGTGCATCTTTACAACGGACGTGCTTTGTGCTGCTTCTGTCACTTCTTTCAATTAAAAACTCTCTTCTTAACATATTAAAAACCAATGTATTTTAAAATTCTTTACATTGCTCAGGAATAACTCTAACAATTATTTGTGATATTGGGTAATCCCTTCTCATATAGATTTCAAACACGGAGCTCTTTAAAACATCGTCGTCAAAACCATCTATTTGTGTTGCAGGTTTCTTGCGATTTCAATTATTTTCAGGCGACGTGAAAACAAAATTTCCTGAGTTTTCTACAGCTCCAACACTTTTGTTTTCTATTCTCTGTACAGCTCCGACACTTTTGTTTACTATTCTCTGTACAGCTCCGACACTTTTGTATACTGTTCTATGTACAGTTCTCTTGCCGACACGTGCTTCTACAGTTCGTTCATGAGTTTTGAAAATGTCAAAAATAGAAGTATCGGTTTCAGATTAAAATTTGAAGAAGTTATAAAAGCGGGACATAAACCTCCTCGACTGCTTGTGAAGCATCTACATCTACGTGATTACTCTGCAATTCACAATTAAGTGTCAGACTGAGCGTTCATGGAACCACCTTCAACCCGTTTCTCTACCGTTCTCCTCTCGAACGCCGCGCAGGAAACAGGAATGCTTTTATCTTTTTTATTTTTTTTTTCAAATGGCTCTGAGCACTATGGGACTTAACTTCTCAGGTCATCAGTCCCCTAGAACTTAGATTTACTTAAACCTAACTAACCTAAAGCCATCACACACATCCATGCCCGAGGCAGGATTCGAACCTGCGACCATAGCGGTCGCACGGTTCCAGACTGTAGCGCCTAGAGCCGCTCGGCCACCCCGGCCGGCGCTTTTATCTTTCCTTGCAAATTCTAATGTCTCTTATTTTATTATGATGAAATTTTCTCCCTATGTAAGTGGGCGCCAAAAGTTTTTTTTTTTTTATGATTTCCACCCCAATTCGAATATCATATCCATGGCACTCTCTCCTGTATATCTCGAAAATACAAAACGAGCTGCCCTTCTTTGATCTTTTTCGATTAATTCTATCTGCTGTGGATCTCACACCTGACAGCAATACTCCAGAAGAAGGTGGAAAAGCATAGTGTAAGTAGTCTCTTTAGAGGACCTGTTGCACTTTCTAAATGTTCCACCAATAAATCGCAGTCTTTGGTTTCCTTTCCGCGCAACATTATCCAATTGATAGTTGCGTTTTAAGTTATTCGTAATTGTAATCCATAGGTGTTTAGTTGAATTTACAGTCTTTGGAATTGTGTGTTTCATCTTGTAATCGGAATTTAGCGAATTCCTTTTGGTAATTATGCAGATGACCTCAGATATTTCATTATTTAGGGTCAATATTTACTTTTCTCATCATACAGATATCTCGCTCAAGTCGTTTTCTAATTTGTTTTAATCTCTGATGACTCAAGATGGTAAATCGCAGCATCATCTGCAAATAGTCAAAGAGGGCTGCTCAGACGTCTCTTAAATTGTTTATTAGATGACGAACAGAGGAGCACTTATAACACTTCACTGTAAACGCCAAATATAACTTCTGTCAGTTCCGTTTCTCTCGATGATTTTCCGTCAGTTACTACATACAGTGATCTTCCTGACAGGAAATCACGGAAGTAGTCACCCAACTAAGATGACACTCCATAGGTTCGCAATTTGATTAACGTTGGTTGTGAGGAACTTCACGTTTGTAGCCGTCACATGACATTTTCATCACACTACAACGTTTAAAGATGCTCTTTAACAGCTATACTAATAAAAGAAAGTAACATCGACACATGAATGAATAATTTGATCGCTCTATGAACAAAACTGCATTGTCGAAAAACACGGCAACAGCACTTCACGTGGGACAGAAATTCTCGCAGTCGAGTTTGTAACTTGGCCTACCTCTCGGAAAGAGAATGAATCTTATTGCCTACTAGCAGTTAATGGTGGGGGTGCCAAGAAGGGCCAAATATAGGGCCGCCTTCCATCATGATCGAAGCTGGCGGCAATAATAACGATTTTCATAATAGCTGAATGCGGCAAAACGTTATTTTCAACGTGTAAAATGTGGGGCTGCAAGAACTGAAAATATTTCAGCAATATTAATAAATGAAGATATTCGCACTAAGTCAATTAGAGAAATAATAACGTTTAATAAACATTTTAAATGAATTAATGATAAGCGCTGATGACAATAAACTAACTTATCCCAAGATATTTAGGTACCTTCATTCTCCATGAAAACAGTAAAGAAAGTAACTACTGTAATATGTAAAAACTAATCGCAGACTTGTGGAAGAAGAGGATCTCAGTTCATGTACGCGCCATGGGAAACAAGAATGAACAGGAAGTATCATGAAATGCGGGCAGAAAATGGGCTATCTTCTCCGCACTGAACATGCAGCAGTCTAATACCAATGAAGGACCAATTAATTTTTCAGCGTGTTGCATTCGAGAACTACACTTACCACAGTTTCTATCCAAGAGACAAAAATTTCTTGCATATACCGGAGGCATAAACACTTTGCTTCGGCGCTATTACGCGGTTGGTTCAAGTCTCACAACTATGGCTACGATTCTTCTTTTCACTCGCTGCAAACTGGATTAGCACGATAATATGAGACAATTTCACGTACAGAATGTACAGCAGCCGTCCGATTACATGACAATGGTATTCCGGGAGTCATTATGACTGCGAGCCTTTTTTTGTGTTTGGTAGCAGCAGAACGGGGGCAGCTAAATTTTTTTCTCGTCCCCCTCGTCCGCCCATTTTCCGGCTTACACGGACGAGTTTTGCAGGCCGTATATGGACGCGATTACTGCGGTTTAATCGCATGCTTGCCAGGAGCGGTGGGAGAGGGGGGGGGAGGGGGGGGGCACCGGGAGTCGCGCAACGGCCGGCATCCGCTTTTTGTTCGGTATCGGCGCCGGCTGCATTATCGACTCTGCAGCGCCTGTTGGTCGGCAGCCCGCATGCCACGGCGCTACTAATCCCAGCGGCCACGCCGCTGATTGCAGCAGCTGAAGGTTTAACCGTGCGTGTGTGTGTGTGTGTGTGTGTGTGTGTATGTACGTGTGTGGGCTGCTACGGGTGGTGTGGGTGAGGGTGGGGTCCGGCGGACCGGGTGGGGGAGTAGGTGGGTGGATGCTAATGCGGGACCGCGCTGCCCGCCGGCGGAGCTCTAGCGCGCTGCGTCGCCAGGACGATAAATAACGCCGCGGCTCGCAGATTAACACATCTGCTTCCTTCTCTCTTACCCGCCGCTTGCGGCCGCTGTTGGTCATAACGTTGGTAACTGCGGGAAAGTTCAACGGGGTGAGGATACGCGTACGAATGTTTACACTTTGTAACAGAACGGAATCTGACAAATGAAGACTATATGTTTTGGTGATAGCTGCTCTGGACGCTCTTACAGTGGTCTAAATGCTGGTTGAAAAATTTATTGGGTTGACACAGACATACGAGGCAGATATGCTACTTCGAGTCATTCTCAAACAAACTAATCTTTTCATCATGTATGATTATCTGAAAATGGCAGTTGGTTGTACGTAGACTTTCTCAAGTAACAGTTCCCTTATCATGCTAGTATCTCCAGTTATTCTCCATAACGTCCGAGCTTTCTACATTAGGGTACAGTCTGTAAAACAATGTAAAAGAAGATAAGTGCATAATAGGGAAGCTAGTAGGCTTTAATTCCTAGAAGTTGCTGTTCATGTCAGAGCACGGAATCCACCTTCCAAACAGCGTGTAATGTCTGTGGGGGAAGGTTCAGTATATTTATTGACAGGTCATTATACGTATGTATGTCGAAGCACAATAAAAAGTCGTTGATATTTAATGTGATTAAAATTATTAACACAAACTGACAAGCACTTGATTCTTTTTTACTTTGAGTCCACAGTCTTCTGATTTGTTTGATGCAGTCCAAATTTCTCTCCTGTGCTAACTTCGGGTCTCACAAAAGCATTTGCAACCTATGTCCTCAATCATTTGTTGGATATTGTGGTACCACACTATCATACCAGCTCACAAGTGTCTCAATGCTGGCAATGACAACGCGAGTTTCCATCACATGCTGGTAGTAGTTGTGCATCTGGTGGACCCAACAGAGCATGCCCACTGAGCCACGCCTCCAGCACCGTACCTTGAGCACCCTCTGCTACCACCATACATGATGGCCAGTGGCATCCTTAAGCCCACTCGCACGCATGGCGACTTCAATATGTGGCTCTATGTAGACGCCACCTAGTCGTGGCTCTGACAGCACCGTTTGTGCATTAGTTCAGAGAGCCTAATCCGTGTTTGCTACTGTATTAAATGGACTCAGTTGCCTCATGTTCATTTGTACAGAGTTTTCTACACTTGGACAAAGCTGCAAGTTAAGTAAAGCTTTCGTTTATTGTACACGCTTGTTCACTGATCGTTTCTCTTCCTGAACAGCTTTCCTACGACGACAGCTGCTGCACAAATCTGTAGCTGACCTCTGCTTAAAGTTGTTTAAAAAATGTGTGTGTGAATTCCTAGGGGATCAAAAAAGTTGTTTACAAAGCAGTACATAAAAGACATACCACGCTCTGCCATCCTCCACAGTGGTTACCCTCTACAGTTCACTCTAGTTATTCCATGATGTCTTAATATACACTGTGTGATCGAAAGCACCCACACACCTGGCTGAAAATCACTTAAAAGTTCGTGGCCCCCTCCATCGATAATGCTCGAATTCAATATGGTGTTGGCTCACCCTTAGCCTTGATGAAAGCTTCCACTCTCACAGGCATATGTTCAATCAGTTGCTGGATGGTTTCGTGGGGAATGGCAACCCATTCCTGACGGAGTGCTGCACTGAGGAGAGGTATCGATGTCGTTCGGTGAGGCCTGGCACGAAGTCAGCGTTCCAAAAAATCACAAAGGTGATCCTATAGGATTCAGGTCAGGACTCTGTGCAGGCCAGTCCATTACAGGAATATTACTGTCGTGTAACTACTCCGTCACTGGCCTTGCGTTTTGAAAAGGTGCTCGATCGTGTTGAAAGACGCAATCGCTATCCCCGAATTGCGCTTCAACAGTGGGAAACAAGAAAGTGCCTAAAACATCAATGTAGGCCTGTGCTGTAATAGTGCCATGCAAAAAAATGAGGATTGCGAGCCCCCTGCATGAAAACCAGGACCAAACCATAACACCACCAGCTCCTTATTTTACTGTTAGCACTACACACGCTGGCAGATGACGTTCACCGGGAATTCGCCATACGCACATCCTGCCATCGGATCGCCACACATTGTGTACCGTGCGTCGTCACTCCACACAACGTTTTCCCACTTTCAGTCATCCAATGTTTACGCTCCTTACATCAAGCGAGTCGTCGCTTGGCATTTACCAGCGCGATGTGTGGCTTATGAGCAGCCGCTTGACTATGAAATCCAAGTTTTCTCACTTCCCGCCTAACTGTCATAGTACTTGAAGTGGATTCTGATGCAGTTAGGAATTCCTGTGTGAGGATCTGGATAGATGTCTACCATTTACACATTACAACTCTCTTCAATTGTCGGTGGTCTCTATCAGTCAACAGACGATATCAGCATGCACGGTTTTGTGCTGTACTTGTCACTTCACGTTTCCACTTCACTATCACTTCGGAAACGGTGGACCTAGGGATGTTTAGGAGTGGGGAAATCTCGCGTACAGACGTATGACACGAGTGGCACTCAATCATCTGTCCACGTTCGAAGTCCGTGAGATCAGCGGACGCCCCATTCTGCTCTCTCACGAGTCTAATGACTGCTGCGTTTGTTAATGTGGAATACCTGGCAGTAGGTGTCATCACAATGCACCTAGTATGAAAAACTTATGTTTTTGGGGGTGCCCGCATACTTTTGATCACATAGTGCATATCCTATCACCCTGTGTTTTCTTCTTGTCTGCATTTTCCATATCTTCCTTTATTTGGCGATTACGAGGATAAGCTTGTGATTCCTTATTTCATCAGCACAATGTACTTCTGTATCACCTCATGTCAGAGGTTACGAACCTCTTCTGTTTCACTAGAAATATTCAGAAAAGTAAATAAATAGGAGCACATTATCTACGCATCTATGCCCAGGTACCCATCCATGGAATTTTCGCTCATCCTCAACTATATTTAAGCAATGTACGAGACGACTTTCCCTTATAACGTCGCAGTAAATAATGAGATACTGCCCAAAAGTTTTAACTACCAAATACTATAATTTTGAACTCACAAGTCATGTACCTCCAGTAGCTACTTATATTCAGGCAAATGACATCTCCATTTGGTAAGTACTTCTTCTTAAACTTATCATTACTCCAGATCGTTCACTGAGCCAATAATTCATAATTTAGGACCCGCTATATCCCGTCAAAGACACTCTCCCCACAGTTTCTCTCTTCATTCGAAATCATCGTCGCCTCGAGGTTTGCGGAGGGGGGGGGGGGGGGGAGTGTGACGGAAAAGTAACGCCCGTTCTGTCACGGAGTTTTCCAGGAAAAAACACCTTATTGTTACTGGAATGTGCTGACGTAAAATACAGCTTTTTCTGTGAGGAAAGAGCCTCCCCTCCTCCACTGTCACCTACCACCACTGCCCCCGGGGCCCGGCGGGCTTTAAGCACCCAAAAAACTTCTCGAGATTGCAATTTTGTTGGAAACAGTAGCATCTCGCCGCCTCACAGTCCAACGAGGTCAGAATTCTCCCCTCGTATATCACCCGTACACCACCAGCGTGTCGTAGCCCTTCCTAATCGTTGGCGCCAGAATAACGCTAAGGGACAACAGAAGCTCTAGTTTACTTTTTATTTGTGTGGTTTCAAATGTATGACAAAATTAACTAACCCGTCCAAGTGCGAGATTTGTAGTGTAGTACGTTCCATGAATGCACACGTGAAGTCCACCGTTTCGAAAATTACACAAAATCGAAATTTATGGAATTGAATGAAGCTTCATTTCGAATGTGCATCATGTTTCATGGCGGACGAACGAATGTTCATGATGAAGAACGATCTGGTTGTCTTGAAAGGTGAGGACTGAGGAAAAATGCAACATGGCAGACGTTTCACTATTGTCGATCTGAGCTTGTGTGTTCCTGAAATTTCAAGATCGGTTCTTCATCAAAATATTAGTGCTGATTTTGGCTAAAGAAAAGTGTGTAAAGGCTATGTTTCTCAAATTTAGACAAACACAAAAACCAACGAAAGGTATCTGCACTGATTTTTCTCGCTCAGTACGAAAAAGTTGGATCGGAGTTTTTTAACCACATAGTCAGTGTTGGCGAGATCTGGGTTTTGAGTTAAAGCACAGAAACAAATTTCAGGTCGATGGAATGGCATCTTTCACATTCTCTAACAAATTCACAAAGCCAAACAATCTCTGAGTACTAAAAGGATTACAGCCTCAGTGTTTCACTACTAGAAAGACGCCCTACTCATTGACTTTATGTCGAGACGAGACAACATAAATGCAGCGACCTAACTATTATACACTTCACCGACTACGCCGCGCCATTCAAAATAAACGGCATAGATTGTTGTTCAGCAGCACTGCACTTAACCAAGAGACCTTTGCCCGAATTCTGCTGCGATAAAGGATGATTTCCTTCGTCAGTTTAAGTGGGAAGTTTTTGAACATCCGCATTGCAGCCCTGTCTTACCTTCAACTGATTATCACCTTCTTCGTAAATATGAGATTTCGGACAGAAAGCGATATGGAAACGACAAAGCAATGAAACGGGACGTTTTTGACTGGATCGAAAACTTCTAACAACTAAGTATGTAAAACGCATAGGAATGCTTATAGAGCACAACGACATATTTTTGAAATTTGAGAGGTGACTATGTAGAAAAGTAGGTATGAGATCAAAATATTTTGTGACATAAGGTTCCTCATCTTGTCTGGAGTAAAAATGTCAGGAGAAATCAAGTTTCTTACTTTCCAAATGGCCATTGCACTAGTCCTGCAAGGCATGCACGAGTTCCTCTGTGAAGTTTCAAATGTAGGAGAGAGATATTTGTGGAAGTGGAGGTTTTGAGGGCAGCTCATGGAGTCGTGCCCGAATAGATCATTCGACAGAACAACTGACAGGAAGAGGCAAGCATTCCGGGTTTGAATTCTGGTCCAGTGCACAGTTTCAAGCTTCCAGGAACTTCCAATCCGGCAGACATTCCGCTGGAGAGTGACAATTCAGCACTGACCCGGACAACAGTCAGACTCGTCCCGACTTCTGTGATCTTCTCTGGAGTTACGACGGTGGTTGCTTTGTGGCATTCCAGTTGAGGTAAAGTTTTGGAAGGGGAGGCACGTACATGGAGCCTTTCACTGCCCCCTCCCCCCACCCCCACACACACGCCTATAAAAAATACCGTCATGAAATCAGCTGTCATGGAGATCAATGGAACAATAAGTGATATGTACGCGTCTTATGATCGAACTATCAATGAACCATCTCTGAGACGCAGATACCAATACGGTGCTGCTCTGTTTTCATCAGATACCAAATACACAGTGAGCACTAATAATATGTCAAAAAATCAGTTTAACATTCTACGTAATTTATTCCTGTAACCGTCTCACCCGAAAAAAAGTCTCCGTGAATATGTTCCTGAGAAACAGGGCACAGCACATGAATATTTGCAGAACCCATCTCATGCTCACGTATGGTATTCTTACTTTCCGAGAGTTTCCATGTAAATGGAAAGTCACTGAACAATAAACGTTGTACGCTTCTTGTCCATTTCTGTAAACGGACATCCTACAACAGTAAAGTCGTAAATATGCCGTGAATTGAAATATCCTCTCACATACCACGTATTGACTCATGAATTTATGTAGTAACGTTATCTGACTGCACTATTTAGAAAATATGAGAGAGAGCAGCAAAAACTTACATTCTGCAACATTTTTATGATGGACATAGCAAATAGTTAATTCAACAGCGTGAACCAGACCAGTCGTAACACTCATCTGATTATACATTAGAAACGTGTGAATTACACTGCTTATAACTCTGTTGTATGCCATGCTCATGCTCCGTCCATACCTTTAGCATAACTCATAAATACAAGGTGTAACGTAACGACAGTTTGTATAAACCGATGAACTGCAACTACGTCAGCTCAGTCTATGTTTCACTTACTTTCCGTTCTGAAAAGCTTCTGTAGGACGATATGAATGTTGAAACTTCCTGGCAGATTAAAACTGTGTGCCCGACCGAGACTCGAACTCGGGACCTTTGCCTTTCGCGGGCAAGCGCTCTACCGAGCTACCGAAGCACGACTCACGGCCGGTACTCACAGCCTTACTTCTGCCAGTATCTCGTCTCCTACCTTCCAAACTTTACAGAAGCTCTCCTGCGAACCTGCGGTTCCAAACTGAAGCGCCTAGAACCGCATGGCCACACCGGCCGGCACAACATGCTGCGTTGCACACTATTTATAATACTAAATTATATATATATATATATATATATATATATATATATATATATATATATATATATATATATCTGTGTGTGTGTGTGTGTGTGTGTGTGTGTGTGTGGGTGGGTGGGTGTGTGTGTGTTGTGTAGGGAAATGTTTGTATTGCATGGCGATAATGATAGAAGGTTGAGGGTGGAACCCGGTGCCGACAGTCTACTGCTCACGAATATCACCGAGAGGCAGCCAAGATTAAAGTTCCCATCCTACGGAAGGATCACCATCAACAGTGTCACTTGCACTCACTTCATGAGGCACTGTCGAGAGGTTTGGTATTTAAACCAGGATGTTGGCGCACACTCTGGTAGCAAGGAACTTTACAACACCACCTCCTTTCCCCTTGACGGTCAAATATTGACAGTGAAATTATTTTCCACCACCAGGATTCGAACCGACTTACGCCCGGGTAGAGCGCCACCGTACAATCGTCGGTTAGAGACCTTGGGCACAAAGGCGGGTCATCCAAGCCGTGAGTGTTTAAGTGCTAACCACAAACTGAAAATCGGCGTAATTTCATCAGGAAAGGAAGGTGACAGCAAGGAATTTCTTATGACTTCAAAAATATTTCGTGGTAAAACTACTCCCAAAACATAAATTTAAGCTAGGTTGACACACTCAACTTTAGAACGACAAAACACGTTGTTCATGACAAATCTTGAAACAAAAGAAAATCTAGATATTGTAAAAAACACTAAATGAAGCTCATTGGCTGGGGATATGATGTGTTTCATGCTCTACTACTCGGACCGATTAATAGAAAACTGACTCTGTACTACGCACTGAAGACCATGCTCTTCACGAAGCGCCAAAGGTAACATTTTAAAATGGAAAACGTGCTATAACTTCCGGAAAGATTCCTTGAAAATATCCAATTGAAGCTTTATAATAAGAAACGAGAAACCACATGGTATTTGTGAATGATCTGGAGACTCCAACTGCAAATGCGCATAACTTCTACACAACCATACAACATCTCACCCCCGGTATGGCACCATCCACCGACCAACATCAGCAGACCGTCGAGACTAGAAACCTGAGCAGGGAAACGTACGTAATTATACCGCCGCTAGCTACGAGACGTGCTATAGTTTCAATGAACTGCAGAACTGGTAACTCAAACAGCAAGTTCCTGCAACCTCACTGAACGCGCCAAAGGTAGCAGTGCTAGTCGGAATCGATAGCGCGGTACTGAAGGTACCTTTGCAATGTGCAGTGTACCTGCGAGTTAATAACAAGCGACACAATTCAGTAGTCAGATTTGCACATGTGACAGACAAGTTTCAACGTGAATAGAAATTACGTATTACCCTCCATTTACACTCGCAGAATGAGTTTAAAAACCTGTATACATTGTTTTCACCACCATGAAGGGTTCGCAGCAATTGAATCGCGTGTTGTTTGAAAGCCAGATGTTGCAGCTAAACACTCCTCGTGTGACACTTTGTAAATGGGTGGGAGGGGGGGGGAGGAGGAGGGGGGAGGGAATAGGCAACTATACGCTGTCACGGCGAGTAGACAACACTCTACTTCTTGAACAAGCACGTGGGTGAGGAGAGTGGCGTGGATCCCCCTTACCCAGTGTCTTGAAACTTCTCGTGTCTTCGTCCAGAACTGTTGAAACGGTGAACGCAAAACTCCTTTTGTTTCTCTCTTATTGTCATCTCGACACATATTTGGTAATGAACGATCGGGTGGACTGGGTGAATCAGGGAGACAGCTACTGGCCAATCTAATATCTTACGCCTAGCGGCTATGGTCGAACCACACATCTTACAACAGTAACCCCCTAGTAGCCGACATTGACACCTGTCGCTACACGGAATCCTTTGATGTCAGTTATTACTAGACCACGATATTATTGCACTTGGCTGTTATCGTAAACATGCGGTGACGTTACAGTAAGCAAGTAGAACGGCGAGTAAAGAAAGTGGGTCCCACTAAATGACTTCAAGATGCTTGTTCATATGTTATCAAGTGGTTCAGTGTGTGCTAGTAAAATACCACTTAACAACTCATAACAAGCCGACCGAAGCGGCCTCACTTCCAGTCGCAAACGACACTCTAGTGGACTAATAAACTATCCACAATACACATAAATAGTCAGGATGGTTTTCCTTGCAGTGTCCAGTGGTCACCAGGCGTCGTGGTTGAGCGGGTCTCACCGCCGGGCTCGCTGCAGTGGCACATCATTGCTGCCGCCAACAATGTACCTTACAGTGCTGTACCTTTTACTTATCCACGAGCCGCTTATTTAGGTCGCCGCACGGCTGATCTACGGCAGTTGTACATCGGGAGTCGCTCTTTGATCAGTTGCCGATCGTCCTCAGTCTTCAGTTTGAAGTTACCTGCTCTGACCGCAGCAGCCACTCATAGTACGTCGTTTAGGGACGAGTGCTGACCTCTGCTGATACTGAGGAGGTACGTATCCCTCCGCCGATTCCGATCTCCAATGATCTTAGTTAATCGTGTGAGTCGCCTGTCAGCGGATCTCCTCACCTACAACTACTCAGAGCACATTCTAGTGCACAATGATGGGCGCAAACCCTGTGGAGACTTTTGTTGGACCATCGTGCGTCAAAAGACTCACCACGATTGTTTTGTACCGTGGAGACGTCTTTGGAGGCAACCCGGTCAGGCAGAACGCCCTAGACACACTGTCCAGCGAGTGCAGCAGGGTGGAGCTTCACTGCTGTTTAGGGATGGCATTATGTGGGGCCGACGTACGCTGCTGCTGGTCACTGAAGGTGCTGTAACGGCTGTACGATACGTGAATGCCGTTCTCTGACCGATAGTGGAACCATATCGGCAGCACAATGGTAAGGCATTCGTCTTCATGGATGACTTTTCACGCCCCCATCGTTCAAATCTTGTGAATGACTTCCTTCAGGAAAAGGACATCGCTCGATTAGAGTGGACAGCATGTTCTCCAGATATGATGCATCTATCGAACATGCCTCGGATGATTGAAAAGGGCTGTTCTTCTTTTTTTTGGTCATCAGTCTACTGACTGGTTTGATGCGGCCCGCCACGAATTCCTTTCCTGTGCTAACCTCTTCATCTCAGAGTAGCACTTGCAACCTACGTCCTCAATTATTTGCTTGACGTATTCCAATCTCTGTCTTCCTCTACAGTTTTTGCCGTCTACAGCTCCCTCTAGTACCATGGAAGTCATTCCCTCGTGTCTTAGCAGACGTCCTATCATCCTGTCCCTTCTCCTTATCAGTGTTTTCCACATATTCCTTTCCTCTCCGATTCTGCGTAGAACCTCCTCATTCCTTACCTTACCAGTCCACCTAATTTTCAACATTCGTCTATAACACCACAGCTCAAAAGCTTCGATTCTCTTCTGTTCCGGTTTTCCCACAGTCCATGTTTCACTACCATACAATGCTGTACTCCAGACGTACATCCTCAGAAATTTCTTCCTGAAATTAATGCCGGTATTTGATATTAGTAGACTTCCCTTGGCCAGAAATGCCTTTTTTGCCATAGCCAGTCTGCTTTTGATGTCCTCCTTGCCCCGTCCGTCATTGGCTATTTTACTGCCTAGGTAGCAGAATTCCTTAACTTCAGTGACTTCGTGACCATCAATCCTGATGTTAAGTTTCTCGCTGTTCTCATTTCTACTACTTCTCATTACCTTCGTCTTTCTCCGATTTACTCTCCAACCATACTGTGTACTCATTAGACTGTTCATTTCGTTCAGCAGATCATTTAATTGGTCTACACTTTCACTCAGGATAGCAATATCATCAGCGAATCGTATCATTGATATTCTTTCACTTTGTATTTTAATTCCACTCCTGACCCTTTCTTTTATTTCTATCATTGCTTCCTCGATGTACAGATTGAAGAGTAGGGGCGGAAGGCTACAGCCTTGTCTTACACCCATCTTAATACGAGCACCTCGTTCTTGATCGTCCACTCTTATTATTCCCTCTTGGTTGTTGTACATATTGTATATGACCCGTCTCTCCCTATAGCTTACCCCTACTTTTTTCAGAATCTCGAACAGCTTGCGCCATTTTATATTGTCGAACGCTATTTCCAAGTCGACAAATCCTATGAAAGTGTCTTAATTTTTCTTTAGCCTTGCTTCCATTACTAGCCGTAACGTGAGAATTGCCTCTCTCGTCCCTTTACTCTTCCTAAAGCCAAACTGATCGTCACCTAGCGCATTTTCAATTATCTTTTCCATTCTTCTGTATATTATTCTCGTAAGCAGCTTCGATGCATGAGCTGTTAAGCCGATTGTGCGATAATTCTCGCACTTGTCAGCTCTTGCAGTCTTCGGAATTGTGTGGATGATGCTTTTCCGAAAGTCAGATGGTATATTCTACACACCAACGTGAATAGTCGTTTTGTTGCCACTTCCCCCAATGATTTTAGAAATTCTGATGGAATGTTATCTATCCCTTCTGCCTCATTTGACCGTAAGTCCTCCAAAGCTCTTTTAAATTCCGATTCTAATACTGGATCCCCTATCTCTTCTAAATCGACTCCTGTTTCTTCTTCTATCACATCAGGCAAATCTTCACCCTCATAGAGGTTTTCAACGTATTCTTTCCACCTATGTGCTCTCTCCTCTGCATTTAACAGTGGAATTCCCGTTGCACTCTTAATGTTACCACCGTTGCTTTTGATGTCACCAAAGGCTATTTTGACTTTCCTGTATGCTGAGTCTGTCCTTCCGACAGTCATATCATTTTCGATGTCTTCACATTTTTCCTGCAGCCATTTCGTCTTAGCTTCCCTGCACTTCCTATTTATTTTATTCCTCAGCGACTTGTATTTCTGTATTCCTGATTTTCCCTGAAGATGTTAGTACTTCTTCCTTTTATCAAGCAACTGAAGTATTTCTTCTGTTACCCATGGTTTCTTCGCAGCTACCTTCTTTGTACCTATGTTTTCCTACCCGACTTCTGTGATGGCCCTTTTTAGAGATGTCCATTCCTCTTCAACTGTACTGCCTACGGCGCTATTCCTTATTACAGTATCTATAGCGTTAGAGAACTCCAAACGTATCTCGTCATTCCTTAGTACCTCCATATCCCCCTTCTTTGCGTATTGATTCTTCCTGACTAATGTCTTGAACTTCAGCCTACTCTTCATCACTACTACATTGTGATCTGAATCTATATCTGCTCCTGGGTACGCCTTACTATCCAGTATCTGATTTTGGAATCTCTGTCTGACCATGATGTAATGTAATTGAAATCTTCCCGTATCTCCCGGCCTTTTCCAAGTATACCTCCTCCTCTTGTGATTCTTGAACAGGGTATTCGGTATTACTAACTGAAACTTGTTACAGAACTCAATTAGTCTTTCTCCTCTTTCATTCCTTGTCCCAAGCCCATATTGTCCTGTAACCTTTTCTACTCCTTCCCCTACAACTGCATTCGAGTCGCCCATGACTATTAGATTTTCGTCCCGCTTTGCATACTGCATTACCCTTTCAATATCTCAATCTGTTCATCTTCAGCTTGCGACGTCGGCATCTATACCTGAACTATCTTTGGCGGTGTTGGTCTGCTGTCGATTCTGATTAGAACAACCCGGTCACTGAACTGTTCACAGTAACACACCCTCTGCCCTACCTTCCTATTCATAACGAATCCTACACCTGTTATACCATTTTCTGCTGCTGTTGATATTACCCTATACTCATCTGACCAGAAATCCTTGTCTTCCTTCCACTTCACTTCACTGACCCCTACTATATCTAGATTGAGCCTTTGCATTTCCATTTTCAGATTTTATAGTTTCCCTACCACGTTCAGGCTTCTGACATTCCACGCCACGACTCGTAGAACGTTATCGTTTCGTTGTTATTCAATCTTTTTCTCATGGTAACTTCCCCCTTGGCAGTCCCCTCCAGGAGATCCGAATGGGGGACTATTCCGGAATCTTTTGCCAATGGAGAGATTATAATGACACTTCTTCAGTTACAGGCCTCATGTCGTGTGGATACACGTTACGTGTCTTTAATGCAGTGGTTTCCATTGCCTTCTGCATCCTGATGTCGTTGATCATTGCTGGTTCTTCCTCCTTTAGGGGCAATTTCCCACCCCTATGACAAGAGAGTGTCCTGAACCTCTATCCGCTCCTCCACCCTCTTTGACAAGGCCGTTGGCAGAATGAGGCTGACTTCTTATGCCGTAAGCGTTCGACCGCCAATGCTGATTATTTATCAAAATTTAGGCAGTGGCGCGGATCGAACCCGGGTCTGAAGACGTTTTGATTATGAATCAAAGACGCTACCCCTAGACCACGGGCTGTTTACGGACGAGGTACCCCAACAATCACTCTGACGGATCTACGTCGAATCGCCGTAGAGGAGTGGGACAATCTGATTCAACAGTGCCTTGATGAACTGGAAGGTGTATGTATGCCACGACGAATACAGCCATGCAAGAATGCAAGAGGTCGTGCTACTGGTTATTATTTGTACCAGTGTGTAAAGCAATCAGGACCACCACCTCTGAAGGTCTGGCTGTATGTTGCAATGTGCGGTTTTCATGAGCAATAAAAAGGGCGGAAATAATGTTTATGGTGAAGTGTATTCCAATTTTCTGTACAGGTTCCGTAACTATTGGAACCAAGGTGATACAAAAGTCTTTTTGATGTATCTAGATAGATGATCTCTCTTGGCCCCACAGTGGCCTTTTTTGAAACCTCAGAACTACGTATAGGTCAGACCTTCCTAATGAGGCTGTTTAGAATAACAACCAGCAACAAGACTTAGGCTGTACCATAAAGCGATAAAGGATTGGAATGGACGTTTCGTCTCGGGAAGACATATCAGAGTTAGCGATTCAGTATCCTGTAGCCGACACAATGGAATGTCTTGAAACGAGTCACTCGGATTTGCTAGGCTCGTGTCGCATGTGTTGGACATCTATTATGTACAAGTGTACTCATAATATCGAGCTCTCACCTTGTATCATTCAACCAATCTACATAATAACCCTCATTAGTTTAAGCCCCATCACCATCCTACTTCTTTTTCCTGAATGAATGGATGATTGGACGGGAGAATAAGTGCAGTTCATATGCAGCTGTGGGCAAACCAGAGTCAGTAATGAAGTGTTTTTTTATTTGCCAACTTGATAGAAAAAGGTTGCAGAGAGTAGCGAGCAGTTGTCGGTGGCAAAGCTCGGTTCCATACGACATGCGGGTGCTATTACTTGTACGCTGCGTGACAAGATCCCCCCCCACCACCACCTCTCCGAGGGAGAGACGACGCGAGTCCACAGCTCGTGGTCGTGCGGTAGCATGCTCGCTTCCCACGCCCGGGTTCCCGGGTTCCATTCCCGGCGGCGTCAGGGATTTTCTCTGCCTCGTGGTGACTGGGTGTTGTGTGATGTCCTTAGGTTAGTTAGGTTTAACTAGTTCTAAGTTCTAGGGGACCGATGACCATAGATGTTAAGTCCCATAGTGCTCAGAGCCATTTGAACCATTTGATTTTTTAGACGACGCGAACACATGCTTACCACGTTGTTGTTCCAACCGTGACCGGCCAGGATGGCCGAGCGGTTTTATGCGCTTCAGTCTGGAACCGCGCGACCGTTACGGTCGCGGGTTCGAATCCTACCCCGTGCATGGGCGTTTGTGATGTTCTTAGGTTAGTTAGGTTCAAGTAGTTCTAAGTTCTATCGAGGCTAGCGTGAGGTCAGTAGCTTGACGGCGCGTTTCGGCGCGGGCTCGCCCGTTGCCGGCGCGCCGTAAGGCACGGAGGCTCGCACTGGGGCGTATCGCTTCCAGTCGGGCGTGCCGGGGCAGTCCTCACACGGGTAAGTGATGCGTCTCTTATAGCCTCTCCTTCCCAAGTGGCTCTTTCCGCCTTCCCGTGGTGCCAGATGTAAAGCTCGGCATTCTGCCTTGCGACAAAAGGGAGAGCTGCGACCCAACCCGATGCGAAAGCGAATGGTGCGTGGCACAGGGGGAGCTGTGTCGTGGGACCGAACACCAGTCCCTCTCTGTTCGCAGAGCACAGACCATCCGGTGTTCTGCATGCCGAAGACCTCGTTTGTCGGCGTGGGATCGCGGTGCGACTCGGCAAGGTGCTTCGTCGCGCCCCTAAGTAACCGGGGCGTCTTCTGCCAAACCCAGGAGGTGGTGACATCGCCTGGGCCAGGTTAGATGGCTCCAGACCGCTGAACGACTGGGTGACCGGCCCGCCACCTGAGTAGGAGTGGGTCCTTGGCCGAGAGGTGGAAGCTCGGGCTAGTAGGCGGCGAAGGGCGAGAGGTGCATCCGCCTCTCCAGAGTGCGGGGTGCACTTGCCGAGGAGCGTCGGGTGAAATCGACGATGACGGAGCCACCGACGGGGACCAGTGCGCTGGCAGCGGCGTGCTGAACCCTGCAGTTCGAAGAGTGCCCTTGGCCTTGGGGCGAGGCCGGTGGGCGAGCTGCACCGTCCCCCCCCCCCCCATGCCAGAGAAGCCTGTCCGGGGCTAGAGACGGGCTCCCAACCTTTTTTCACTCGTCAATCAATATGGCTGACTAAGAGACGAGTGATTCGAGTACGATTTCGAGGGCGAGTGTGTCCACCGTCCCTACCTCGCAGGAGGAAATGGGACACGATGATGAAAACGTGTATGACAGACACTGTAGAATTACTCAAATTCTGGACTCTAGTGTAAAGAACGGAAAAATAAGCCAGGCTGTTGTCCTGGCAATAAAGGATGAGCTCGCTGCCTGGGCTATTGCTAATGCTAAGCTTGAGGGGCGTCTCGAGGAGCTGGAGAAAGGAAACGCCAGATTAAGACAACAGCCAGCCAACACATGGGCCGGAGTGGTAGCACAAGCCGCCACTAAGGCCCAAACAACGAAAGAAACAATTGCCAAGATGTCAAAGAAACCAGACACGGCAGTCTCTCTAAGACCCCTGCCTGGTCAGACCATTAAAAAGGTGCAAGAGATCTTTACTACCACTATTGACCCGGCAAAAGTAAAATTAAAATAAACAAGGTGAAAGCCACAAAGAACGTAGTAGTCGTAGATCTTGCTACCGAGGAAGACAGAGATAAAATGCCGAACAACACCAAACTAAACAAGGCCATCAGATGTGAACCACCTGAAGAGGAGAAATCCGCTGGTGATATTATATGATGTACCAGTGGCACTAACAGAAAGTGATATCTACGAAACAATGTATAACAAGAACTTTGAGGATATTGAATGGGAAACCTTTAAAAATTAATTTAAATTGCGTTTTAAAACGGGGCCTAGGGAACGGGATGTTGTCCATCACGTCACCGAGGTCTCCGGCAAGATGTGGCGTAAACTTACCGCTATGGGGAAAATATACATCGGGTTTCACGCGATCAGTGTCAGAGACTACTTAGTAGCCCCGCGATGCCACAACTGTGGCGATCTGGACCATGTCCATGAACACTGTGACAGGAATCCGACCTGCTCCAGGTGTAGGGCAGAGGACCACATAAGAAAAAACTGCAACAAGAATGCAACCTGCATCCCATGCACTAAAAGGGGTAGAAAACCCTGTAACGCCACTGGCAGGAACTGCCTAACGTACAGGATGCTGGAGCAAAGGTTAGTCTCCCGAACTGATTATGGCTGAGGGCACAACTGAACTCAGGAGGCCAAAAAGGAAATCCCCAAGCAAGTGCTTGAGGGACGCTCTGAGGGCGAACAAATTCAGGGAATTTATTCAAAAGATCACGATCTCTGACAATAACAAAGAATGATGTAAGAATACAAACCGACCCTTGTGAACAAGACGCTCCCTCTCCTCCTAGCTGGGGACCCAGGTCGATCAAAGATAATTCTCGACCACAAAGGAATCCTGTACTTGGGAGTTCACCAAAAACTCACTGCACATAATCAGTCACAACCAAAGAGGTCCAAAGTAATGAAATAAGCAGCGCACGTCCATCCTCAGATTCACCATCTCAGAGAGGAATGGGAATTGATCCCTTGCGTACCCCAACCTGAAGCATGCATTGCAATTATCACAATTACAGGAGCCGGCAATCCTCACCACCGCATTAAGACATGTGGTACGTGTCGGCCACGAGTACAGGAGAGACGTCACCTTTCCAGTAATGGAGGCTGTGGACAGAATCCATCTCAAAACAATGAATCTCCCCAACGACTTTGGGGCCCTGCGAGAGCTAGTCAAAAAGGTTTTCGAAAGACGCAACGAAAAATTCGACATTGACGAATTATACAATCAATCCGTGATAACAAGTGGCAGAGTAGCCCACGACTGTTCCAAAAACTGGTCAGAATCACACATTCACACCTATTTCCCACGTGAGCCAATTGAACGTGGGTCAGATCAACACTCACAATAGCAAACTAGTCTTGCAGGAACTCCGGAAGATGGTGGAGGAGAAGAATATAGATGTACTCTGTTTGCAGGAACCGTACTCCCAAGCGGGGCGGATCCCATTTATGGCTGCCAACTGGCAAGTGATACACTGCGAAGCAGAGCCAAAAGCTGCAGTCGTAATTACCAATAGAACACTCAGAGCCACAGTCCTCGCGCAGTTTTCTAGCGAACACTGGTATGTCGTGGAGCTGCAAACGCCCGCAGGAGTGCTATACATCACCAACATATACTTCCAATATGGAAGAGAAATAGATGAATTTCTGGAGAAACTCACACAAGTAGCCATGGCATTGCAGGGATACTCGTGACTGCAGATATAAATGCAAAGTCGCCCCTATGGTTCAGTGGCACGCAAGACGATCGTGGACAAAAGGCTGAGGAGACAATCCTGGCATTGCAACTGGTGGTTGCCAAACAACAAGGGACCCCCCCCACCTATTCCGGCGGCGGAGGAGAAGGCACAAACATTGATGTTACACTGGTAACACCAAATCTCACTACAAAAGTCGCCAACTGGAGAGCGTGGGACAGAACAACCACCAGTGATCGTAACTTAATCACTTTCACTATAGGGGAAAGGGAGTGCCACTGGGACATGGGGTGGGAACTGCAGCTCAACTACAACAAGACCAACTGGGACCACCTCGCGGAAGAGTGCGACATCCCGACATTGCTGGAGGGTGACGAAAACTTGGAAAAGTACGCCGAAGAACTGGTACAAGCGATCACCAGGGCGGTACGAGCAGCTGTACCAACCAGGAGGAGAGCCGTTGCGGCCACCCCCAACCCATGCGCCAGGCCGTAAGGAAGGCGAGGAGGTACTACCAGCGGAGTGTCGTCTGGGGAGAAAAACAAAGATGGCTGCGGATCTACAGAGAAAGTAAGGAGCAATTTCAGCAGGAGCTTAGGGCAGTAAGGATCAGAAGTAGGGAAAACTACGTGAAAAGTCAATTGGCTACAGACCCTTGGGGAGACCTGTAAAAACTGGTACGGGAAAAAATAAGATCACCCATGGTGTTATCCACCGTCAGGGACAGGGACCGGATGACGGGCACATGGCAGGAAACTGCCAAGGCCCTCCTTCAGGTCCTGTTACCTGACGATGTGGAGGAAAATAGCACTGAAGAACAGAAAAGAATAAGGAGAGAAGACCTAAGGGATTATGACAACAACATCAGAACTTACCCCTTCTCTGAAGAGGAAGTTGCTGCCCAGATCAAGGCCCTCAAGACAGGAAAGGCTCCTGGCCCAGATGGCATTACTGCGGAGGTGGTGCAATTCCTTGTCCCCCAGCTGGTAACTCCTCACACTAAGTTATACAACGAGTGCCTGAGACTCGGGAAATTCCCAGTAATTTCGAAAAAGGCAAATATAATCACAATCAAAAAGGGTCCAGATAAAGATCCCACTGAAATTAAGTCATACAGACCCATCTGCTTATTAGACATACTGGGCAAACTTTTTGAGAGGCTACTGGCAAACAGACTGACAGCACACCGCATGCTGTGCGGGATGGGTGACAGACAATTCGGTTTCCGGTCTGGGCGTTCTGCGTCTGACGCAATCGCGCTGGCTGCCGAGGTCTGTGACTCCACCCCGCACAAGTATGTCGTCGGCATCATGGTGGACATCAGTGGCGCCTTCGACAACCTGTGGTGGCCCTCACTCTTTTCCTGCTTGCGGGAGAAGAACTGTCCAGGGCTACTATAAGGCTGTCTGAGGAGCAATTGTGCAGACACGGAGGTCTGGCTATCGGCCCCAACGGCAAAGTCAGGAAGACTGTGACCAAAGGATGTACTCAAGGCTCTGTCCTAGGACCTCTCTTTTGGGATATCAATATGGAGCCATTACTGGAAGACCTGAAGAGCAGTGACGATGTGCTAGAGGTCATAGCATACGCAGACGACCTCCTCCTGCTGGTCGCCGGCCGTAGCCGCGAGGATTTAGAGCCTTAAAGTGGAGAGAGTCATAACCATACTTACATCATGGTGTCACAAAACAAAAATGACGATTGCGCCCAGTAAATCAACGTATCTGTTACTTAAAGGCCAACTGGTCAGAAACCCCACTGTAAGAATCAATGGCTCGCCAGTTCTTCGGCGCCGCGAGGCCCGATATCTTGGTGTAGTCATCGATGAGAGGTGGAACTTTGCATCACACATTGATACCGTATCTCAAAAATCCTTGGTTTTACTAAACAACCTCATAGGAATAGGCCACAAACGTTTTCACCTTCCACCCAACTTAATCAAATTATACCACAACAGTATCTTGACCTCAATAGTAGGATACGGATCAGGAGTCTGGGCACACAGACTCACGAGGGTCATGCCTGCTATGGCCGTAAGAAGAGTGCAGCGGAACATGCTCCTGCGTTCAGCAGGGGCATACAGGACAACACCGGGAGGGGCGCTTCTAGTGCTAATGGGGATCTGTCCACTGGACATAAGAATCCGTGAGCAGGACGCCTGGTACTGGGCGAAGAAGGAGAATAGGGATAAAATTAGGGAGATACTTGGGGTTTACGCTGGGGATAAAAACGCTATTAAAAAGAGAGGGATCGAACTACCGCAGGAACAGTGTAACAACGAGGAAAAGGGACGCAGAAGCTATTAGCTGCTACCGAACATAGAGGAAAGAGCGAAACTCACATTTTTCACGCCTACGAGAGGAATGCTGCACTTTCTTACTGGACATGGACCCTACCCAACATATCTATGTGGGTTTGGGAAGCAGGCTACACCCGCTTGTGACTGTGGTGCCGTGCAGAACATGTGGTGTATGAGTGCCACCTCTTCGATGACGTAGCCAACGACCTACGACAACAGCTACCGAACAACGACCCGTACCATTTACTAAGGCACGACAAAACCTTCAACATCTTGAATAAACTAACAGATGAAATCTCGAAAAAAGTCCTTAAGAACTTTCTAAGGGACAATCTCTAAATAGCAAAAAATTCACCGACTCACACTCCGTGCACCCTTCCTGTACCGCCGGCCAGGGACTTGGCCAGCCGCTTCACGGCTGGAGTCCGCCTTGCTCTGGACTAGGGGGGAGGGGGTACAAAATAACCGGACTGGAACATGCACCAACTATGAGTTTATGTAATTTAGGTGAGACGTAGAGGATAGGATAAGACTTTAGGATAGACTGCAGCGAAACCAAGTTACGGGCCAGCCCAGTGCCAGGGGCATGCCAACTGGGATTAGCTCAGTGGGCCAGGCCAACATCTATTAGGCTTATAGGAGCACTGGCACACCTGTAACGCTGCATGTTAGCATTAGTTTCTTCATAGATTAAGTAGATTAAGAACCACATAGCGGTAAGAATACAATTAAGGTTACCTGTAGTGTAGAATAGAGAGCTGCATTTCTTCTGTATCATTAGTAGGACCCACTAATGTACACTCCTGGAAATTGAAATAAGAACACCGTGAATTCATTGTCCCAGGAAGGGGAAACTTTATTGACACATTCCTGGGGTCAGATACATCACATGATCACACTGACAGAACCACAGGCACATAGACACAGGCAACAGAGCATGCACAATGTCGGCACTAGTACAGTGTATATCCACCTTTCGCAGCAATGCAGGCTCCTATTCTCCCATGGAGACGATCGTAGAGATGCTGGATGTAGTCCTGTGGAACGGCTTGCCATGCCATTTCCACCTGGCGCCTCAGTTGGACCAGCGTTCGTGCTGGACGTGCAGACCGCGTGAGACGACGCTTCATCCAGTCCCAAACATGCTCAATGGGGGACAGATCCGGAGATCTTGCTGGCCAGGGTAGTTGACTTACACCTTGTAGAGCACGTTGGGTGGCACGGGATACATGCGGACGTGCATTGTCCTGTTGGAACAGCAAGTTCCCTTGCCGGTCTACGAATGGTAGAACGATGGGTTCGATGACGGTTTGGATGTACCGTGCACTATTCAGTGTCCCCTCGACGATCACCAGTGGTGTACGGCCAGTGTAGGAGATCGCTCCCCACACCATGATGCCGGGTGTTGGCCCTGTGTGCCTCGGTCGTATGCAGTCCTGATTGTGACGCTCACCTGCACGGCGCCAAACACGCATACGACCATCATTGGCACAAGGCAGAAGCGACTCTCATCGCTGAAGACGACACGTCTCCATTCGTCCCTCCATTCACGCCTGTCGCGACACCACTGGAGGCGGGCTGCACGATGTTGGGGCGTGAGCGGAAGACGGCCTAACGGTGTGCGGGACCGTAGCCCAGCTTCATGGAGACGGTTGCGAATGGTCCTCGCCGATACCCCAGGAGCAACAGTGTCCCTAATTTGCTGGGAAGTGGCGGTGCGTTCCCCTACGGCACTGCGTAGGATCCTACGGTCTTGGCGTGCATCCGTGCGTCGCTGCGGTCCGGTCCCAGGTCGACGGGCACGTGCACCTTCCGCCGACCACTGGCGACAACATCGATGTACTGTGGAGACCTCACGCCCCACGTGTTGAGCAATTCGGCGGTACATCCACCCGGCCTCCCGCATGCCCACTATACGCCCTCGCTCAAAGTCCGTCAACTGCACATACGGTTCACGTCCACGCTGTCGCGGCATGTTACCAGTGTTAAAGACTGCGATGGAGCACCGTATGCCACGGCAAACTGGCTGACACTGACGGCGGCGGTGCACAAATTCTGCGCAGCTAGCGCCATTCGACGGCCAACACCGCGGTTCCTGGTGTGTCCGCTGAGCCGTGCGTGTGATCATTGCTTGTACAGCCCTCTCGCAGTGTCCGGAGCAAGTATGGTGGGTCTGACACACCGGTGTCAATGTGTTCTTTTTTCCATTTCCAGGAGTGTAGTTAGGTAGTGGGTTAATTATGTATAATGTAATGAATTTGAATATAGATTTAAAAATAATATAAATAAAGAAATAAAGAAAGTTCTAGGGGACTGATGACCACAGAAGTTAAGTCCCATAGTGTTCAGAGCCATTTGAACTATTTGTTCCAACCGTGAAGTTGTAAGTACGTTAACGTCCTCATATGGGCAGTCTGCTTAGGATATGAAGGTATCAGAATGAGTTAACCTAAGAGGGCCACATGCGAATTTCATTCGAAGTGTGTAATTCCCGCCAGTTGCTTATTCACCCATTTAATTTAGAAATGTTTCACGGACTGCATACTGAATCGTGTTTGGCGTTATCGTTCTTTTAAGCTGGTAGTCCTTTGTACTATGTCTCAGAAATCGTTCACGAAATCGCCACGCGTTACAGGGTTAGTGCTGGCCACAGAACGTACAGGAGGAGCGTATAAATGCTTTCAGCAACTGCCACTTTCATGTTCGGGTTGTGTTTTCGTATATGTTGTATGAATGTTTATTCAAAGAATAGTTGGATTTTGAAGACTTTGTAATACTAAGTGACTGTGATTCATCTCACATGTTCTCGATTTGGTAGCTAACATTTAACACTGATATGCATATTTAGGGCCTAACTAAAACCGATATGCTGGGGGAATTTTCTTTCGCTCTCTAATTTTCCGATTTTAATAGAATTCTTGCAGCCTTCAGCCTCAGTATCAGTGCTTACTCCCGGCTCTCTCTGTTTGTTATTTGAATGTTTATATTATACGTCATAATAACAGCATACGTGGCCCACTCCCTGCGAAATTCTATGCTTGGAGTAAACTGAATCTTGTTTTAACATTCTGCTGTTGTTGCGTCTTGAACAGGAGACTGCATTCACTACCAGAAGAGCCAATGTTTTCCCACTGGCCCAATATGAGCCATTTTAAGGAATCTATGTTTCATTAAATGTCAGGAGACGTAGTTTATTGTTATGATTCACATACTTGTTTCCTTCTTTTTTGTATCATGGTGAATTGACTAAAATAATAAATTACCCTTCTCAAGGTCCACATTTTGCCACCTTTCGTTTCATACTTGCTGATATCGTAATTACCGGTTCCGCTAAACAAGTCTTAATTCTGTTGGTGGACGATAGTAGATAACTACTTTCCTCACCCCCCCCCCCCCACTCCACCGCCACCACAGCCTGCATACTCTAAACCGGAGGTGCCCATAAAAGTGCCGCAAGTTGTACAGTGCAGTTTACTAATTTATGTGCCACTATGTAATGAAGTACGTGGACGCGTGTATCGCGATTAATTTGTTAGGGTAAGAGTTGAGTGATACTGTATTTAGCCACATATCTGTGTGGCATAAAGCATGTTCTTGGTGAAAGGGATGCACGGGAGGCTACAGTCCATGCGAATAATTATACAAGGCGGAAGGGGTCCAGTAGAAGCTAACCTACAGGCGACCGAGAGTTGTGTTAAGAACGCAAAGCAAGACATCTTCATGTCACGTAATGGTGTCAGTTAGTTGCCAAATATTGCACAAAGCCCTTCATCAGCTAATCATAAGTGAGAATATAGAACAACGTTATGTCTACACTTGCGGACATTAAATGAAATCCATGAACGTAGTGCCGGAGAAGACAGAGGATCCTGATGCTGTAAAATTAATTCAGAGCGTGTTCTGCACACTCTTGAGCTGCCCCAGGTGGAAAAAAATGGAAGCAAGGTCACTGGAGACGGAACAAAATCTGAGGATAGAGAAGGATGGAGAAGGAAATCGGTCGCATCATTTCAAAGGAACCATCCCAGAAACTTTCTCTAGCGATTTACGGAAAGCGTGGAAAACTAAATCTGGATGGCCGGAGGAGGATCCGAACCGTTGTCCTCCCGAATGTGGGACCAAGACTCGAAGAGCAGTTGAATGGAACTGACAGCGTGTTTAAAAGAGATTGTAAGAGGAACACCAAATGTAAAACAAGGGTAATTGAATCAGGTGATGCCGAGAGAATTAGATTAAGAAATGAGACGTAAAAAGTAGCAGATGACATTCACTATTTGGGAGGCCGAATAAATGATGATGGTTGAAGTAGAGAGGATGGAAAACTCCAGAATAGCACCAGCAAGAAAAGCATTGCTGAAGAAGACAGATTTGTTAACGTCTACTACAAATTTAAAACATAGGAAGCTTTCTCCAATGATAGGCTTCAGTGGAATTGAAACGTAGACAATAAATAGCTGAGACATGCAAAGAAGCGTTGGATGTCTGGTGCTACAGAATAATGTTACAGATGAGATACTGAATCGAACTGAGTAAAAAAGCAATGAATGGCACAACGTGACTGTATGTTGGCAACAGTTTATACAACACGTTCGGAGGCATCAAGGAATTGTCACTGTAGTAATGGAAGTGTGTGCATGTGTGAGATGGGGAGAGGGACGAAGCAAAAATTCTAGAGGAAGTTCTAGTCACACATGCCTAGCCGACTGAAGGTAGAATTTTTCTACATCTGGAGATTGGCGGGAACGTCAAAATGATGGCTGCCCTTTCTGGTACTTGCATCCTTCTAGGTGGAAAGCCCAAGTGCACCCCCTACGCAGGGAAACCGTCACTCTGTCCAGCTACGGGAGAGGGAGGTTAGGTTTGTGTTCTTTATTTATTTTGGGTGGGAAACTTAAGTAAAGACAGGTCCTTAGTAATTAATCATAAATGTCGGTCCGAATTACACACCTATACGCATAGCGGTATACAAGGAGCGCCTTAAATCGCAATAGAGCTAAAAGATTGGCGGTGTCATACAACTGATGTTATCCTGATGGAAAAAGTAGTAGCAGAGGTACTCAGCTCTACAAAGGATGATCCTGGTACCTACAAAATCAAATAAATCTCTCTGTTTCTCTTGTGAATTGGTGTGTAAAAGGCTGAAGCGGACAGTAATTTCTTTATTTTTGGTGGGAAATGTGTTCAGCTGACGAGATGTTGGTGTTCGACAGAGAGCAGTATAATAAGTGTATCACCTGTAAGCATACAGCTGATGACTGGGTCTATAGCTTCTTACATGAGGTATCGAAGCAAGTGATAATGGATAAGATAAGGGGAAATACCTTTCAGCAAATAATGCTGATGCAGCGGGACGGGCTGAAGATACATTCCACAGCCCACAGAGACTCCTACCACCGCTCATCTCTCCCTCTCCTCACCATAGATCCCTACCTATATGCCTGTTCTTGCCTGTCACTCATGGTCCACAAAGAGATCCTTCTGGTGGCTGTGATATACAGTCTCCGTTCTGTGGAAATCCGTCACAGATGGACAAAAGACTCAAGAACAGACGCTTTCTGAACGCCTTAAACATATACCTCGGAAAGACTAGCCTCCTCTGGAACTGCAACAAAATTCCAGTGAACTCTTGAGATCACTTTTTCTATCATCCGTAGCCATCGACCATTCGCCACCGACTGCTGTAGCTGAGAGCACAGTCCTTGGCAAGCTGCAGCTGGAGATGGTGTCATGACTGGGATGGCCAGCACTTTCGATACCGATAAATACTACCCATACACAATATGCATGATTCTAGTGGGCCACGGATCATAACTTAATGTTGTTTGTCTAAATGTGCAGCTGTGACCACCTATGAGACACGCTCCACGCTGCCAGCAGTGGCCCCCTCAAGCGCTAGCCGTTCTGAGGGTCAAATCGTTTCATGCTAAAAATATATTTAACATCAACGCACCTCTTATAAGCGAGCATAAAAAAACGCAATCGTGACCATAATAAAAGTCTTTTTTCCATGATAATAAATGCAGACAATTTTCTTGCTGTTTTTCGAGCAAAATCGATATAATTTTCTTTACGTTCGAGTGCAGGATACAGTTCGCCTCTCTCTCTCTCTCTCTCTCTCTCTCTCTGTCCCTCACTGCGCCGCTCTTTATTTTGTGATATTATATGATGTCAATACGACCAGTGCTCACCTGCCGATTACAGACGAGCAAACCGCAGAGGTCGATACATCTGACAAATATCTTCTTATCTGATATCTCCTGTACATGTCTACCATACGTAAAATCTTAAGAAACTTCTATTTTGATTTGAAAACCACTGATCACTGCGAAACTCTCATTGGGGTAAAGAAAAAGTGAGAAATGACTCTTCAAGCTTTCCCGGTGGATGTGTTGTAAATAGTCTTCACGGGTTTGCCGCCGGATCACGTTGTACAAATACCACAATTTTCCTCGGAACAACTGTCGGCGTGCACGCGCGAGAGCCGCTCTGTGATTTTTGGCAGAGGGAGTTTGAATATGGCAAATCATTTTTTTTTGTGTGTGTGTGTGAAATGGCTCAAATGGTGGCTCTGAGCACTATGGGACTTAACATCTGACGTCATCAGTCCCCTAGAGCTTAGAACTACTTAAACCTAACTAACCTAAGGAGATCACACACATCCATGCCCGAGGCAGGATTCGAACCTGCGACCGTAGCAGTCGCGCGGTTCCGGACTGAGCGCCTAGAACCGCATGGCCACCGAGGCCGGCATGTGTGAAATCTTATGGGACTTAACTTCTAAGGTCATCAGTCCCTAAGCTTACACACTACTTAACCTAAATTATCCTAAGAACAAACACACACACCCATGCCCGAGGGAGGACTCGAACCTCTGCAAGGACCAACCGCACAGTCAAGGACTGCAGCGCCCTAGACCGCTCGGCTAATCCCACGCGGTGGCAAATCATTGTGCATGCGCGATTTCGGCGGATGCGCATTCTTCGCGCTTGTGTTCTATAAACGGAGTGACGACGTGCGGATCCTGTCAGTCGTACCTAGCCACCAGCAAGGTTGAATCACCTGAAGATGTCGGACAGTTGCTCCGAGGAAATATTGTGGAATTTGCACAACGTGATCCGGCGGCAAACCTGTGAAGACTATTTACAAAAGGTGAGAACTATAAACTCCAAAGAAAAAAAGTAAAAAACATTTCAGTCACACAACATCTATGTCAATCGAGTTATTTCAGGCTGATAAACAAAGCAACATTGTGTTTAGAGCATCCCTGGCGTTCAAATCATTGTCTGTAAATGAACTGTCACGCACATGGATATTAGAGACATTTCAGACACATGAGATGACATTACAGAATTCAGCCTTTCATGCTGTCTGTTCACGTGTCGGAAAAAAGACAGCAATTTTACGTTCGGCGGCAGCAAGCTGTACTTCAAGAGGATATTGTTGTTTTTTACACAGTGGCAGGTCCCGTTTACCAATGCAATGATGTATCATGCTGGCGTTTACGAACTGTAAAAAAGAAGTCACTAGAACTTGCCTTATAATAGAAATTCCTAACGTCAGTAGTGCAGAACTCTATAAGATTTCACCATAAAGAAGAAATACTGTCTGCGCGCTGACATCTGACATATTTGCCATCTGACATATTTACTTCATAATTCCTCTCTACCAAGCTGTGTGGAATGTTTATGTCACTCGTATTTGAAGAAGAAGACAACACCCAGCAGACTATTATTCGCAATAACTTCAGATTCTTGTGCTGTAGTTTCGTAAGCAATTTGTTCATCGCAGAACAGCCTGTTTCATTCATTCATGTCAGGAAAAACACTATTATTTCTAGGTTCCACAATGATCTGTAAGTTAAGTGGTGGCTACTTTATAATTAGAGGTTGTGAGGTACGAAATAACAAAGAACTTGCGGTAATACATATTTTTAAACGCACAATCGTGACAATAACAGTAACAACAGTCATGTTTCCATGAGAATGCATACAGTCGATTTATATCAGCTCGATGACCAAAATCTGTATAGTTTAAAGGTATTAATCATGTTCAGATTAGAAATTGCCATGTACGAGACCATTATATTCTTTTCAGACGCATGAAATACCGACGCAAAACAGCATCTATACAGTTATTTATTACATACAAGAGCATTCTTCTTCGTTATTTTGTAATATCCAGAGTAGATAAAAAGGCTATCAGCATCCAAAGTTTAACCTGCATAAATAGCGCCGAACACCAGAAATGTATGCCCCACCGGAGATGCTGCATGTGGCTATGGCTGATTGCGCAGTGGACTGAAGACTCTGCTACCACCAGCTACAGCACTCGGCTGCAGCAGCAAGAGCTGCGGCAGCAAGGGCTGCGGCAACAGAGGTGGTGGCAGCGGAGCGTTTCCCAACCAGCGGACGTTACAAAACGTGTTCTGGAGAGTTCTCCGGAATTTTGTTGTTGTTTCCGAGGGGCCAGTCTTTCCGAGGAATATGTTTAACGCTTTGTGGAAGCGTCCTGTTCTTGAGTTCTTGAGTCTTTTGTCCATCTTTGACTGACTTCCAAAGGCTGGAGACAGTATATCACTGCCACCAGACGGATCTCTCTGTGGACCATCAACGCCTGGGTAGGATATGTCTGTATTCTTTCCTTTGGTGAGGAGAGGGAGGGATAATGAGTGGCAGGAAGCGAAGGACAGCTACTTCTAAGCAGGTTAGTCTGTGACCACACATCGAGATGAATGCACAACCACCTGCCACCCCTGTCTCCTGGTGCAATCTTTTGGGGTCGCCTATACAGTAGTCGTGTTATAATAATGATTTTTCTCAATTCTGAGTCCTTATGTTGCATTATTACCCTTTCTTTTTACGAGTGCTGGACTAACTAGTCATCAGACATACACAACCACACACACAAAATATATACCACGAAAGTAAAAAAAAAAAATGTATTATGATCTTTGCTACTTCGAACACTTGGCACATTGCTTTGCGAGTAACTTATCATCCTCCTATATTTTAAATTAATATGTCCAATTATATAACTAATGCGTATGCAATTACTTTCAATGTTACAGGATAATCAAGCCAGAACCGCAAATCTAACTTACACACTGAGAGATGCATGGATGTACACACATTGATAAAAGCAAATCCTAATACGTAGACCCCTATAAAAGAACAAAACAACTAAATAGTCTACTATGTAAATGCGTGGGAACTAACGTTTGTCATCAACAGTTTTCACTCTGTTCGTTAGCGACCATCCGCGCTATATATGGATACATTGCGTATGAAAAAGGCCACTGCGCTCTACCTTACTGGGTGTTGCCCTGCCTTTGGCAGTGGTAATAATTGGAAGTTATTGTAGTAAACTACAACAAGGTACTGGATGAAGTGTTACACTGTTCAGCTATATTAATGAGACTACCTGCCAAAATCCTTACTAACCACCTTTTGTTGCGCAGACCACTGCGAAACGGACAGAAAGAGAGACAAAGAAGTTTTGAAAAGTAACAAAGGGGATGCGGAGCCATGCCGACTCCAGTGTCATGGCCAGCTGCGCTGGGTTTCACGGTTGAGGATCCATGCCGCGAACAACCTGACTGAGGTGGATCCACAGGCCCTCGATTGGGTTTAACTCCGGGAATTTTGGTTGGCAGCGGAGCACGTTGCTCTTCAAATCACTGCGTCCTGTGTGACACTTTGCATTGTTCTTGATGGTAGACGCCATCTTTCCGAGGAAATACAAACCGCATGTAAGTGGAGATGGTCCATTAAAACATATTGATCCATTGCGCAGTTCAGAAAGACGACATCATCCATGGTATGTAGGGAAACATTCCTCAGGCCAGGACGCTCCCTCTGCTGGTCTGACGTTTACTGCAGGGTTTTTGCTTCCGGGTGTACCAGGCTATATACGCCAACGGCCGTCTGTCATCTGTTAAGGCCACCCGTCACTACTCTATGGACGTCCAACTGCGTCTTGCCGTGAAAATTCCAGACACTGTCCTCTATGAACAACGTTCAACATGGGTGCATGAACCAGGAATCTACTGCGGAGGACCACAAGCAGCAGAGTTCACTGAACGGCCGTTTAGAAGACGCTATTGATAGCCTCTGGGTTCACCTGGATGGTCAGTCGCTCAACACTTGAACGTCTATTCCCCCGTACACTTCTCCGCAGCCGTCGTTCATCCCTGTCATCTATGGCCCATGATGCACCGCATTTACCTCGCTGCCAGATTTGGATAGCACCATTTTGCCATGTACGGTATACTTTGACCATGGCGGCATGCGAACATATACAAACTTAGCAGTTTCCGAAATGCTTCCTCCTGTGGTCCGAAAGCAAATGATCATGTTCATCTGCACGTCAGATAATCGTAAATCACATCGCTGCCGCATTATGACAACAACTGCACTGTTTCCCGCGTCCTCCCGACACGTGCTAGTGCTGCGACTTGCGTCTGTGACCGAGTGTTGCACGGATTCATCGAATATAGGCGGTGGTCACGTGAATGATACTGGACCATCTATATTCCTATCACCCTACCTTAGTCTTGTTTCACTACGTTTGGTCTCTGCTCAGAAGAGTGTGGCAGGCTGTTGGTGTCCATCACATTACAGAGCCTGGCTTCTTTTGAGCGGAATACTAAAGGTGTTGGGAATGGGTCAGAGTGATTCCCAGTGCTGAATATTTGGGAGAGGACATACAGTTCTGAAATATGCCTTAGAACGAACAGAAGTTGCAGGAAATCTTGAGGGGTAGCGGGCGGTCTAATTTATTTCCGGTGCAGTACGTCCCACACAGAATATCAGTGGCGGCTGTGTAGTTATCTGTTTGGGTTTGTGGAAGAGAGGCGGAAGAGTAGCTCGACCCGTGCAGAATACGTACCGTCATTTTCATTCAGCGTACGTCATTATTCGACCCTTACGCACTACAACATTTACATATGTAGCTGCAATAATAATTGGACTGCATACTAACTTTACTAGCTTATCACGGGAACTAACGCCGAAAATTAATTAACCGGATTATCCCCTAATCTGAATTGTATTACTCGTCTAACATCAAATATTCATAACCGTAATAATGTTCGGAGTGGTAGAACGCTACTATTCGCTGTTCCGTGGAAAACCTGTTTTCAGAGATAATTTGTAGGCGGAATCTTATCCCTTCCTCACGGATGTACATAGGATCAGCCAACAGTTGTTCCATCTTCTCGTGGTATTCCACGGCGTCCCCGATAATGCAAAACGGACACACTTGATTGTCTCACTCCGCGGGTGTCTATTAAGTGATGCGTGGCTGTGGCACTGTGTATGTAGTACAAGCGGGAAGGACGGTGAAACAACGTATTACAGGGCACGAACGCAACCCTGGTAAAAGTAAACCATGAAATCAGCGTTAGCGGGGCATCATCAAAACTGCTGCCAGAATTCTGACATTCATTTTAACAACGTACGTTTACTAGCGAAAGAGACCAAACATTTGTAAGAGAAAAGGCCGAGAGCGGTTGAGGTATTCCAGAATAAACATAACTTTAGTAAAGAAGACAGTTACAGGCTTCCAGGTTCGTCTTTTCCCGCCATCAAGGATTCAAACATTCAGCCAAGGTCGGCGTAAAATACAAACGCTGCAGGGAAGCCAACTCTTACACACAAAAAAAATGTTTTAATAGTCATTCTCTTTTCTTACTCTCCCTGCATCGATTTATATCCGGGCGAGTGGATACGATTAGAAACTATGCATATTAGAAACTATGCATATAGCTACACTATGTGACGCGCACACCACGTGTACGCCCGCCACGTGATCCGCACCGGTTCAGAGTAGTGCAAGCTCTTCCAGTGTGAGTGCAGCAGTGCAAAGAGGACGATGGCACTCACTAAGGTGCAACATGTGTTTGTTGTAGAAAGTTACGTACCAACAGAGTAGTGGAAACGTGTGGTTAGTCGTTGGCAGAGAAGTTTAATGGTGTCAAACTGCCAGCAAAGACTATCATGCAAGGCGTAGTCCAAATATGGCGTCAGACAGCATCTGTTTCGAACAAGCCGAATAACATTCCGAAACGTGCCCGCACACCAACAAATGTGGCTGCACTTCACCTGAAAATGCTTCAGCGTTCTACCAAATCAACCTCATGCCCGTCGCAAGAGACAGTCCTATCACGTCGATGATGCTGACGAATATTCCACATGGACATGCACAAGCACACCTATGGAGTATCTGTTGTTCATGCATTAAGACCAGCAGATGTTCCTCAGCGCCTCCAGTGTTGTGAGAGGTTCTTCACTGAAATAACCACGAGTGGCTTGGACATGGATGTGTTCTTTGTGTCTGATGAAGCCTAGTTTCACCTCAGTGGTTATGTCAACTCACAGAATCAGAGTTCTGGGCAGCGGAGAATCCATGAAACGGGATTGTATGATCGTAATGTTGAGGTTTCGTTTGCAGTGCCTGCACGCCGCATTGTTGGTCTCGTCTTCTTTTATCAGACGCTGACTTCGGAGCGTTACATTGCCAACATTCTGAAACCAAATGTGACAATATTAACGCACGAGAAAAAGGCTTACGGTTACTTCAACAAGATGGATCAGCTGCCCAAACAGCGGACCGAATCTTGGAGCACATTTACGTAATCTCAACGCCTGACGAAGTTGTTAGCAGAGGTCACTACGTTTGCGTCCCTACCCAGCCACCCAGCCCACCTGATCTGTCAGTGTGTGCTTATTTTGTGGGGAGCCCTCAAATCTAAGGTGTATCGCAACAACGCTCATAGTCTTCAACAACTGCAACAGAACATTTTGGATGAGATCACAGCAGTTCTTTCAGTCCAACTTCGATCCGCCTTCAGCAACAAGCTCACCAGGTCCCAAAAGTGCTACGATATGAACTGTCGGCATCTGCTATAGTCAGGTTAGTAACGAATTTTCTTTCCTGTGCTGTGTTTTTTTGTACCCTGGAACTCCGTTGTGCGGGTCGCTTTTATGTGCCCCACCCTGTAGTAACCAGAAGAATTTCGCTCAGTAACCACACATCCCTAGGATAAACGCGGGAAAATTGCCTTTTATAAGTGAAATCGACAGTGGTCGTTCGCAGTGAATATTTACTCTATCGGTGCAACGATTTGCAGTGGTGATAGAAAAAGGAAAATTTAATTCAAGTGAACATGAACTGTCTTACCAGGTACCTCACGAAGCATAAATGTTTAAGCAACGTGGCTTATCGCCAACTGGAGTGCAGATCTGCCTGTGGACCCAACGTGTTGTAATAACATTCTAATATAAAGCCACGAACACTCTAGCTTTCTGTTGAACGAAGCGCTGTATCTCAGCACCCCCGTGAACACCAAAACTAACGTTCTCTGAAGAAAAGCGTGTCCAGAAATGTGAAGTATATTATAAGTCACAATTACAACTGCTTTTGGACGTAAATGACAATAAAAATTAGAAAATTTTATCACTTTCAGTGGTGCAAATACAAATAGTATGATTCGCATCATATTAGTACATTCGAACGAGTGAGTGCAAGTGGCCCTAATTCATTTAGATAGGAAAATGAGTGGCAAGGAAAATGATTGGTGAGAGTATTACAATTAAAATTTATGTAACTGACCTCAGAAAAGTGAGTAAAACACCGACACCTATTACTAGTCCTCAGAAAACAGGTGGCATACAGAGTTCCAAATCGTAGGAAAATCGAACAAAGTACGATGCATATCAACCGCAAATCAGTTACAAACTTTGAACTGCTCACCTAGAACTCAGAGAAGGTTTCCTGGATACTTCAAAAACCAACACTCAGATGACTTAGTACTTCGTAATCGATAGAATATACAAAATTACATTTTTTCAGTATGTCTACTGCGATTAGTAGGCGAAAATAATTTTAAAAGTATCAAATCAACTATTAAAGTTGAAATGTAACAGAACTTTCAAGCTCAGAGAAAAATATGTGGCAACCACAAACAGCTTTCAGCCAGGGGTATTCTTCTCAAATTAATAAAATTCTTACTGACATGACCGACAACCCTAAGATATTCTGGTCTTATCGTACACCAGTAATCGGATCGAAACTATCTTTCCAGATACTCTGTGCCGTAATGGCATTGATAATGAGGATGGCACAGAAAAGGCCGAAATACTAAACGTCTTCCTCCAAAACTGATTCACAGGGTACCATGACACTGTAGCACCTCTTTTAAGTCGTCGCAGGACCTACAAAGTGGCTGATATTGAAATGAGTGACCATTAGATAGAAAAGGAACTGAAATTGCTCAACAGAGAAAGGGTAGTGGACGCAACGGATACCAGTACGATTGTACATAGAATGTGTGAAAGAACTTTCCCATGTTCTCTGGAGAGTGAAATGTTCCTGGTATCAAATGGAACGAGCATGTAAGTGTTGTAGGAGAGAAGGCGAATGGTGGACTTAAATTTATTGGGAAAATTTTAGGAAAATGTGGTTCACCTATAAGATACTAGTTCGGAACATTCTTGAGAAATTGTCGAGTATTTGAGATCCACACAGGTTCGGATTAAAGTCAACCATCGAGGAAATTGTGAGGCGGATGCTAGATTTGTTATCGGTAGGCCAAGGGGTAGCGTCTTCGATTCATAATCAAAACGTCTTCAGACCCGGGTTCGTTCCCCGCCACTGCCTAAATTTTGATAAATAATCAGCATTGGCGGCCGAAGAATTCCGGCATAAGAAGTCAGCCTCACGGCCTTGTCAAAGAGGGCGGAGGAGCGGATAGAGGTTCAGGGCACTCTCTTGTCCTAGGGGTGGGAAATTGCCCCTAAAGGCGGAAGAATCAGCAATGATCAACGACATGAGGATGCAGGAGGCAATGGAAACCACTGCATTAAAGACACGTAACGTGTATCCACAGGACATGTGGCCTGTAATTGAAGAAGTGTCATTATGATCTCTCCATTGGCAAAAGATTCCGGAATAGTCCCCCATTCGGATCTCCGGGAGGGGACTGCCAAGGGGGAGGTTACCATGAGAAAAAGATTGAATAATCAACGAAAGGATATCGTTCTACGAGTCGGGGCATGGAATTTCAGAAGCTTGAACGTGGCAGGGAAACTAGAAAATATGAAAACGGAAATGCAAAGACTCAATCTAGATATAGTGGGGGTCAGTGAAGTGAAGTGGAAGGAAGACAAGGATTTCTGGTAAGATGAGTATAGGGTAATATCAACAGCAGCAGAAAATGTTATAACAGGTGTAGGATTCGTTATGAATAGGAAGGTAGGGCAGAGGGTGTGTTACTGTGAACAGTTCAGTGACCGGGTTGTTCTAATCAGAATCGACAGCAGACCAACACCGACAACGATAGTTCAGGTATACATGCCGACGTCGCAAGCTGAAGATGAACAGATAGAGAAAGTGTATGAGGATATTTAAAGGGTAATGCAGTATGTAAAGGGGGACGAAAATCTAATAGTCATGGGCGACTGGAATGCAGTTGTGGGGGAAGCAGTAGAAGAAAATGTTACAGGAGAATATGGGCTTGGGACAAGGAATGAAAGAGGAGAAAGACTAATTGAGTTCTGTAACAAGTTTCAGCTAGTAATAGCGAATACCCTGTTCTAGAATCACTAGAGGAGGAGGTATACTTGGAAAAGGCCGGGAGATACGGGAAGATTTTAATTAGATTACATCATGGTCAGACAGAGATTCGGAAATCAGATACCGGATTGTAAGGCGTACCCAGGAGCAGATATAGACTCAGATCACAATATAGTAGTGATGAAGAGTAGGCTGAAATTCAAGACATTAGTCAGGAAGAATCAATACGCAAAGAAGTGGGATACGGAAGTACTAAGGAGTGACGAGATACGTTTGGAGTTCTCTAACGCTATAGATACAGCAATAAGGAATAGCACAGTAGGCAGTACAGTTGAAGAGGAATGGACATCTCTAAAAAGGGCCAACAAAGAAGTTGGGAAGGAAAACATAGGTACAAAGAAGGTAGCAGCGAAGAAACCATGGGTAACAGAAGAAATACTTCTGTTGATTGATGAAAGGAGGAAGTACAAACATGTTCCGGGAAAATCAGGAATGCAGAAATACAAGTTGCTGAGGAATGAAATAAATTGGAAGTGCGGGGAAGCTAAGACGAAATGGCGCCCAGGTAGTTGCCGTGGTCCTTGACTGTCGTAAGGCATGCGATACTGTGTGATTGGTTCACAAAGTTTCAAGCAAACAGAACACAGCAAGTCATTCTCAATGGAAAGCATTTTTCAGACGTGAAAGTAGCTTCGAGCGTACTCCAAGGGAGTGTTTACCATTATTTCTCATAATATACGCAGGTGACGTTGTAGACCACGTCAGAAGTTTCATGAGACTTTTCGCGAATGACTTTGTATACAGAGAAGTCGAAACGCTCAAAAATTGCAAAGACATTCAGGAATGCCACCAAAGACCCAACACTAGACGCAAGGAGTGGCAATTGACCTTCAACATAAAAGTAACGAATTGCGTATACACAACGTGATGAAAAGTATCCGGACACCTGGTTGAAAATGACTTACAAATTCGTGGCTCCCTCCATTGGTAATGCTGGATTTCAGTCTAGTGGTGGCCCTTGAAGACAGCTTCCACTCTCGCAGAAATACGTCAGGTAATGGAGGGTTTCTTGGGGAATGGCAGTCGTTTCTTCACGGAGTGCTGCGCTGAGGAGAGGTGTCGATGTCGGTCGGTGAGGCCTGGCATGAAGTCGGCGTCCCAAAACATCACAAAGGTGTTCTGTAAGATTCAGGTCAGGATTTTGTGCCTGCCAGTCCATTAGAGGGATGTTATTGTCGTGTAACCACTCCGCCACGGGCCGTGCATTATGAACAAGTGCTCGATCGTGTTGAAAGCTGGAATCGCCATACCCGAATTGCTCTTCAGCAGTGGGAAGCAGGAAGGTGCTTAAAACATCAATGTAGACCTGTGCTGTGATTGTGCCACGCAAAACAACAAGGGGTGCGAGCCCCCTCCATGAAAAAGACGACCATACCATAACACCACCGCCTCCGAATTTTACTGTTGGCACTACACACACTGACGTTCACCGGGCATTCGCCATACCCACACCCTGCCATTGGATCGCCACATTGTGTATCGTGATTCGTCACCCCACACAATGTTACTGCACTCTTCAGTCGTCCTATCTTTACGCTCCTTACACCAAGCGAGGTGACGTTTTACATTTACCGGCGTGATGTGTGGCTTATGAGCAGCCGCTCGACAGTGAAACCCAAGTTTTCTCACTTCCCACCTAACTATCATAGTACATGCAGTGGATCCTGATGCAGTTTGGAATTCCTGTGTGATGGTCTGGATAGACGTCTGCCTATTACACGTTACGACCCTTTTCTACGGTCAGCTATCTCTGTCAGTCAGCAGACGAGGTTGGCGTGTACGCTTTTGTGCTTTACGTGTCGCTTCACGTTTCCACTTCACTATTACATCGTAAACAGTGGACCTAGGGATGATCCGGAGTGTGGAAATCTCGCATACAGAAGTATGACGTAAGTGACTCCCAATCGCCTGACAACGTTCGACGTCAGTGAGTTCCGCGAAGCATCTTATAACATGCACGATATATATATATATATATATATATATATATTTATTACGAGTGGAATATGAACGTGTGGATAATATTCATTCAATTATGTAATTATGTCTTAAAAAGATGATAATTATGTAAAACAGAGACAATATTTGTCTCACATTCTTTGTTAATCTATGTCATTCTTTTCTTTTGTTTGAACCCTTTCGTCGTCTTCCTCTGATGTACATCGCCGACGCAAGACGCGAATCGATTTGAGGTCTGTTAAATGAAAAACATTTAATGTAAAATTATTGTGCTTTCATGTTCATTTGCTGGCAAAAACAAATAGAGCCAAATGCGTTAAAACTATTTATGATTAATTATTGAAAAATCACTTCCTCTTTTAATTATAATTTTGCATTAATTGTTTTATCTTTTGTTGGCCGCCATCTTATCTTTCATTACAGCGGCAAATTTAAATTACTTGCAACTGCAAACTTTCGATATTCCAATGTGTAAGAAATAAATGTGTACCGGTGGTACTGAACTCTATTTATAAAAGAAAAAAAAAATCGAATCAGACTGCATTTTCTAAGAACAGTGCTGATGGTACTTATTGTTAAACAAGATTTCATTGCTGATGTATGTGGCAAAAATTAAACTTCGCACGAATCACGGAGAGAAATATTTCTGGTAGCATACTTCAGTGTTGTGTGTGGGTGGTATTCTGTGGTTCCTTTTCATGATCAATTTGCTAAGAATAATTAAATCCATCGAAGACAAAAAATTATAAAAGCTCTGACGTACGATATGTAATTTTAGTGATATGAACGCAGCTTACAGTCAACATCATTACACTACGTCAGGTGGAATTTTTGTGCAATATGAACAAAATAATTATCCGGGAGAAGTTGTAGTTTGAATAATGCATTATACATGTGTCTAATATTGTCAGAATCGTTTACAAAATCAAATAAATGCAACAGAAAAAAAACCAGAGTGAATTCAAACCGCAGAATACCATAGAGTATCGTATCATCCATATTCATTGCACTTGTCGATGTTGATGATACTCAAAAACCGCCACAACCTCATTCTGCTATCTCAGTATGTCTAATGACTACTTTGGTCGCTGATATAGAGTACCTGACAGTAGGTGGTAGCACAGTTCACCTAATAGAAGAAACGTACGTTTTTTGGGGGTGTCCGGAGACTTTTGGCCACCTAGTGTATATAAACGCAAATAGACATTTCTATAAGATCACACGACTGCAGAAGAATCAGTGAAAGCAATTAATTCCATAAAATAGGAATGCACGTACGGAGCGATTTAAAGCAGAACGACGACATAAAATTAATAACTGTAAAGAAAGTGGCCTGGCCGAATCATTGGACGAATGCTCAGCAAACGTACGCCGGAAGAGCCGCGCATTTCGTTATATTTTCATTTAATAATAACCAAAGTGGCATTGAGATGATCAACCGAATCCACGCCGGAAGGAAGGTGTTCCGCATCACAGTGTGGTGTACTGTCATAAGAGCGCAGTTTCCTAGATGAGTCATCAAGTATAATACTTCCTCCTACGTATATCCAGCAAAAACACCCACTCACACTCATCCACTGGTCATACCGGAATCGAGAGTCCATTACCACAGCAACGTATTTTCGCCATTTGTCCCTGACTTGGGCTATTTCCTTCCATTCACTTCAGTACCTAGGCTCCTCACATCAGCCTTGACATTGTCCTTCCATCATCGTCTCGGTCCCCACAGGACGTTTTCCCTCTACGTGCCCTACCAGTATTTTGCGCGCTGCCCTGCCCTCATCCATTCGAGCTACGTGACCGGCCCATCGCAGCTTACGTGATTTAATAATACTGATAATGTCAGGGCTTGAATAGAGTTCGTGAACCTCTTCGTTGTGCAGTTTTCGCCACTCTCGGCTAATGTCATCCCTTTTTGCTCCGAAAATTTTCTTCAAAATTTTGTTTTCAAATACTCGAAACAGCTCTTCATTCTGGACAGTGAGAGACCAAGTCTCACAACCATACAGCATAACTGGTAGAATAGTACTTATGTATATCCTAATCTCTTCTTCAGTTCGGATTCAGTCTCATTTCTCGAAGCGATGCCCACGCCTATATACTTAAATGTGTTCACTTTTTCAAACTGCATGTCTCCAACTCTCAACTTTTCCTGATCTACTGCTGTTGGCATTCTAGTGGTAACCAGGTATTTAGTTTTGTCTTCACTTATCCTTAGACCTACATCTTCACTAGCTATGATCAACGCATTCGCATTTGCTGTTACAGATTCTTTCCTATTGTTAATGATGTTTAGATCATCTGCGTACCCTAATATCTTAATATTTCCATTTAACTCCATACCCGCTGAGTTATCTGCTGCCATTCGTACAATATATTCTAGGACTAAATTAAAAAATTGCGGAGACAGGGCATCTGCCTGCTTATGTCCGTTATTTATTACCAGTTCTTCTGACTCCAATTTCCCCACGCGTACTCTACGTTTTGTGTTTCTCAAACTCGCTTCTATAAGTCTAACGTACTTCTTTGTTAATCCAAGTTCCAAAAGAATTCTGTACAAGTTTCATTGCAATACTGAGTCATATGCTTTTGTAAAATCTATGAACTACTACAGTAGTACAAGTTTATATGCCAACTACCTCTGCAGACGATGAAGAAATAGATGAAATGTATGACGAGATAAAAGAAATTATTCAGGTAGTGAAGGGAGACGAAAATTTAATAGTCATGGGTGACTGGAATTCGTCAGTAGGAAAAGGGAGAGAAGGAAACATAGTAGGTGAATATGGATTGGGGGGAAGGAATGAAAGAGGAGGCCGCCTTGTAGAATTTTGCACAGAGCATAACGTAATCATAGCCAACACTTGGTTCAAGAATCATAAAAGAAGGTTGTATACCTGGAAGAATCCTGGAGATACTAAAAGGTATCAGATAGATTATATAATGGTAAGACAGAGATTTAGGAACCAGGTTTTAAATTGTAAGACACTTCCTGGGGCAGATGTGGATTCTGACCACAATCTATTGGTTATGAACTGCAGATTGAAACTGAAGATTCTGCAAAAAGGTGGGAATTTAAGGAGATGGGACCTGGATAAACTGAAAGAACCAGAGGTTGTAGAGAGTTTCAGGCAGAGCATAAGGGAACAATTGACAGGAATGGGGGAAAGAAATACAGTAGAAGAAGAATGGGTAGCTCTGAGGGATGAAGTAGTGAAGGCAGCAGAGGATCAAGTAGGTAAAAAGACGAGGGCTAATAGAAATCCTTGGGTAACAGAAGAAATATTGAATTTAATTGATGAAAGGAGAAAATATAAAAATGCAGTAAATGAAGCAGGCAAAAAGGAATACAAACGTCTCAAAAATGATATCGACAGGAAGTGCAAAATGGCTAAGCAGGGATAGCTAGAGGACAAATGCAAGGATGTAGAGGCTTGTCTCACTAGGGGTAAGATAGATACTGCCTACAGGAAAATTAAAGAGACCTTTGGAGAGAAGAGAACCACTTGTATGAATATCAAGAGCTCAGATGGCAACCCAGTTCTAAGCAAACAAGGGAAGGCAGAAAGGTGGAAGGAGTATATAGAGGGTTTATACAAGGGCGATGCACTTGAGGACAATATTATGGAAATGGAAGAGGATGTAGATGAAGACGAAATGGGAGATAAGATACTGCGTGAAGAGTTTGACAGAGCACTGAAAGACCTGAGTCGAAACAAGGCCCCCGGAGTAGACAACATTCCATTTGAACTACTGATGGCCTCGGGAGAGCCAGTCATGAAAAAACTCTACCATCTGGTGAGCACGATGTATGAGACAGGCGAAATACCCTCAGACATCAAGAAGAATATAATAATTCCAATCCCAAAGAAAGCAGGTGTTGACAGATGTGAAAATTACCGAACTATCAGTTTAATAAGTCACAGCTGCAAAATACTTACGCGAATTCTTTACAGACGAATGGAAAAACTGGTAGAAGCCGACCTCGGGGAAGATCAGTTTGGATTCCGTAGAAATGTTGGAACACGTGAGGCAATACTGACCTTACGACTTATCTTAGAAGAAAGATTAAGAAAAGGCAAACCTACGTTTCTAGCATTTGTAGACTTAGAGAAAGCTTTTGACAATGTTAACTGGAATACCCTCTTTCAAATTCTGAAGGTGGCAGGGGTAAAATACAGGGAGCGAAAGGCTATTTACAGTTTGTGCAGAAACCAGATGGCAGTTATAAGAGCCGAGGGGCATGAAAGGGAAGCAGTGGTTGGGAAAGGAGTAAGACAGGGTTGTAGCCTCTCCCCGATGTTATTCAATCTGTATATTGAGCAAGCAGTAAAGGAAACAAAAGAAAAATTCGGAGTAGGTATTAAAATTCATGGAGAAGAAATAAAAACTTTGAGGTTCGCCGATGACATTGTAATTCTGTCAGAGACAGCAAAGGACTTGGAAGAGCAGTTGAAAGGAATGGACAGTGTCTTGAAAGGAGGATATAAGATGAACATAAACAAAAGCAAAACGAGGATAATGGAATGTAGTCGAATTAAGTCGGGTGATGCTGAGAGAATTAGATTAGGAAATGAGACACTTAAAGTAGTAAAGGAGTTTTGTTATCTGGGGACCAAAACAACTGATGATGGTCGAAGTAGAGAGGATATAAAATGTAGACTCGCAATGGCAAGGAAAGCATTTCTGAAGAAGAGAAATTTGTTAACATCCAGTATTGATTTAAGTATCAGGAATCCGTATCTGAAAGTATTTGTATGGAGTGTAGCCATGTATGGAAGTGAAACATGGACGATAAATAGTTTGGACAAGAAGAGAATAGAAGCTTTCGAAATGTGGTGCTACAGAAGAATGCTGACGATAAGGTGGGTATATCACGTAACTAATGAGGAGGTATTGAATAGGATTGGGGAGAAGAGAAGTTTGTGGCACAACTTGACTAGAACAAGGGATCGGTTGGTAGGACATGTTTTGAGGCATCAAGTGATCACAAATTTAGCATTGGAGGGCAGTGTGGAGGGTAAAAATCGTAGAGGGAGACCAAGAGATGAATACACTAAGCAGATTCAGAAGGATGTAGGTTGCAGTAGATACTGGGAGATGAAGAAGCTTGCACAGGATAGAGTAGCATGGAGAGCTGCATCAAACCAGTCTCAGGACTGAAGACCAAAACAACAACAACAACATGAAAAAATTATGAACTGGTTTATTGTATTCTCATTTCTTTTCCAAAATTTGACGCAGGGTGAATATTTGGTCCATAGTTGATCTGTTCCTCTGAAAGCCAGCTTGGTAATCCCCCACAATTTAATCTGCATATGGTGTAAGCCTGCTTAGCAGAGTAGTAGAGAGAATTTTGGAACTTACTGGGATTAGCGATATCCCTCTATAAATACTACAATCCATATTGTCGCCCTTCTTAAAAATTGGGGCCGGAATCGACTCCTGCCATTCTTCAGGTATCATCTCTGAGTTCCATACTTTAGTTACTACTTTGTGAACTACTTCCACCAATTTCTGTACCCCATTTTTAACGAATTCTGCAGTTACGCAATCTGATCCAGGTGCTTTATGGTTTTCCAATTTTTTGATTGCATCTCTTACTTCCTTTAACGTTGGCTCAGGTATCTGGGGTTCTGCTGTTTGTATTTCGTACGCCTGCTCATTTCCTGCTTCCTGGTGTACATTTAATAGATGCTCAAAATACGCCCTCCATTTACTGAATATAGCACTGGGGTCTATCAGTATTCCCCCGGCATCCCCTCGAAGTACATTTGTCCTAGCCTTGAACCCCTTCCTATACCCATTTATGTCTAGGTAAAGTTCCCTAATGTTTTTTATTTTACTGTTTGTTTCCATTTTTTTTAATTTGATTGTTCAAATAATCCCTCTTCTTTGCCCGTAGCCTACGACCACCTTCCCTTCTCATGTTCAAGATCTCCTCTCGTTTTCTGTCACTCATTCTATCCCTATCTAATAGTGGTTTTCTCCTTTTCTCTACCAATTCCTTGCATTCCTCATCAAACCACGGTTTCCTCCTGTTCTTCTTAATTGTACCTATTGTGACCTTCGCTGCCTCTTTGATGTTATGCCTCACAGTGATCCACTGTTTATTTACATCCTCGTGTTGACCTTCGTGTGTCTTGAGAGCATCAAACCTATTGAAAGCGTAAACACCGTGAAGGTAAAATTATTTTCCTGTACACACGGAGTCTTACCGATAGTCGCTCTTCCCGACCACCATTAGCGAATGGAACATGGAGGGGGGAACTGACAGTGGTACTTCCCGCCACACACCGCTAGCTGGCCTGCGGAGTGAAGAGTTAGATGTAGAAATAGCCACTACCGCACTCAGCTGAAGCGAGCACCTCGAGCAGTGGGCTGCTCCTGCTGCTGGTGCTGCTGGCAGAGCTAAACGGCCCGCAGAATACGGCAGCCCACCGCAGGCGGCCACAACTCTCGGCCGCTCGCCAGCGCATTTTTACGACGCCGCAGGGGAGTCGGCGGCGACTGGCTGCGGTCCGCCGCCGGAGTCGCGGCCCGCGCCCAGTAAAAGTTTAATCGGCTGCGCGCTGGCCTTAATAGCCACGCCCCGCGGTGCTCCCAGTTGCTGCTGCCGCTGTGTTTGCCGTCGGGAAGGGAGCGGAAGCGAAGGGAAGGGAAGGGAAGGGAAGGGAAGCGAAGGTTCCGTCCGGAATCCGCGGGCTGCTCGCCAACAGCTCGGCAAACACTTCTCCACAACTTGCGCAGCGCGCATTTGGGCGCAGTGCGCTGCGACGACAAGAATGCTTTCTCTCTTCCGGTGGAGAGTTTCTTGAAGGCGGATTGCAGCTGCACGGTTCCTGTCAGCAAGACGTTCCAAATATTTGCTTTGTAGCAGCATGTTCTGCTCACAAGTAGTGTCTTCAGTGTAACGTGTAACTACGCAAGCAATCAACATACCGGTATATTCTGGTGTATAACTGATGTAAGCTTCTTGCTTGACACTATTCACTCATTTACTTCTCAGTTTTCTCATTTACTACGCAAATTTCTTTCTCGTAATTACTATGAAAGACTCAGAAGTAGTTGGTTGCTTAGAATCCATTAACAGTTGTTGAAAGACTTGTAGTGGGCTAGGAGACGTCTGACACTGCTACGTTTGCATCTCTCAGAGGTGGTCAGTCTTGATTATAAGTTTCGTTTTGAAAATACTACAGCCGGCTTAGTATAGTAATACAGTGTGGAAATTTTTCCTTTGCGTACTGGATGTCTGAACTACTTTTCTGGTTCCTTAGATTGAGCTACATGACAACCATCCGCACCACAGTTAGTGAAGACACATAGCTAACTATCATCGACCACTTACCTTTCGAAAAGGCTTTCCCAATCTCTTAAGACATTAACTTTTCTTTTGTCTGTCCTACTGTAAAATACATGCCAGTTTTTTAGAATCATCTTTGCTCGTTCCGTGCATCTTAACTGCTACCTCTCGCTACGATACGGAACGAATGAGTTTGGTGATTATAGGCCATCTTCTCGGTGCAAACTACGGCACGTGCTGACACAAATTCTGACCACCTCTCTTAAAAGACAAAATAAAAGCCACAAACACACACACACACACACACACAGACTACTCCACATTTATAAATTATTATTTGTGGAAGTTTTCTCACAGAATTGAATTCAGTTTCCGTTTAGTGTTGGTCAACAGGTGCTCAGGGATTTACGTGTGCAGAATATCTAATTCTTTTCTCTACCAAAATAAGGCTGAATGACGGCTAGTGTGAATCATTTCCTCATGTACCTCTAATTCCAGCTTTGCACAGGATGGAAATTTGCTGTAAGTCATTGGGACCAAACTACTGAGGTCATTGGTCCCTTAGCTTACACATTACTTAATCTAACTTAAACTAATTCACGCTAAAAAAAACACACACACACTCCCATGCCCGAGGGAGGACTCCGACGGGGGCAGCTGCGTGAACCTTGACAAGGCGCCCTAGACCGAACGGCTACTCCTCGCGGCCTGTACAGGGTGGTTGAGGAACTTCGGCTGTTCAGTATAAAAAAGACAAACCAAAAACACATTCAGACGTCTGTATTTCAAATTTTATTTCACTTCCGCGAGAAATTCCGACGTTTCATTATGCTATCTTTTGGCACCCTGACCGACGTATAGAAAGAATCCAATGTTATGAGCAGTTGAAAAAAATTATGAAAAATTAAAAAAAAACGAAAATGTATACGGATACTAGCTACTGAATGTTGGCCTCTTTTTCGACTGCACGTAATATTGGATTCCTCCCAAATGTCGGTCAGGAAGCCTAACGATGGCGTAGTGAAACGCCGAAACTGATCGCGTAAGTAAAAGAGAGGGCTGAAGGTGTATTTGACTTCACGTTTTATGTCTTCTGCAGGTTTAAACGCTTCGGTGATTTTTGATTTTGCTGCCAACACTCATTACTGATTGTAGTGTTATGTATCAACGTAAGTTGTAGTGATGTTTGTTATCAATCATATTGGGGGCATTTATGGAGGATAAGCTACCAGCATTTGCAATGAACAATCACACTCCTTTTTGTATTTCTGAGGTTGAACTACATCCTAGGCCAATATCCAAAATGGGGACTGTTGTCGCCATATCTCACGTAAGTGTTGGAGGAACAACAACTATTGCATACATAAATTTGGCTTGTGTAGTTTCTACCAGCTGTATGTAGTCTGGAAGGAAGGGGGAAGCAACGGGAGAAGAACCGTCTTCGCACTGTTGTTCCCTGTTAAGTTTTGTACAATTACCTCAGTTAAAACAGTAAATTTTGTTTTCAGAATAAAAGTATCAGTTCTCAAATGTGTGAAGTCAATGTGCCATTGCTTGTGGAGACACATTCGAAATATAAGAGTCAAAAAAGCAACTCCATAAATATGAATAGGTTATACCATAGCACTTCATGCTGTTAATAGTTGCAAACGTGAATATTGCAATAATCTAGCACCCACTTTCTGCTCATTTTTAAAAATGGGGTAGTTTCAAACGATGTATTACAGTTATAAATGAAAGTTTTGTGTGATGCGTTATACATAAGCGTTACATGTACCATATTCTTGCATTTACCTACCACGAACCAAAGTTGTGTGCAACTCATTGAGCCGCAGCACAGAGTGAATGTAGCAAACAACAACAACAACAACAAAATTTAGGTACGTGGACTGTAGATTAATCCACAACTTCAGTTGTTCTGGCTTGGGGAGAGAGAAGTGTTAATAATCGTATAAGTCTTTTGTCTTATTTTAATTAATGCATTTTGATTACAGATAAGACTCGTCACGCAAATTTTAAGGGGTTTTCTACACCCTTCTTCAGCTGTAAATAAGAGCTCCTGAAACATAACCCACACTGGTAACAGTTGTGGCAGAAATTTGGTACTAGAGCCAAACGGAACAAATAGTGAGCAAATTAATATAATACTGTCGTCAAAAACTCTCCCAGTAATGGAAAGGTACTAACTGTAACCTAATAAATATTTTAATGCCGTTTCTTCAATATGAGGGACACAGATGCAGCAGTTACTCCTGTAGAAGGCGTATTACTTTCATCAGTAACAGATATGTCACAGTAATACTCTTGACATGTATTTTTCTAGTTTTCGCGGTTCTTAATCACAAGCTTAACAACGTCTGGCATCATAAACATTGTTCAGAATTATCAAATCAGGGTTGACCACTGTTTACACATTAAAAATAAAAATAGCCTTTCTTTCCTCTGTGCTCTTCTGCATTTTCGCCACTTGGGGACATAATTCTCATTTTACTTCCTGTATATGTGCCATGTATGGTACCACAAAATCGTGAGACTGAAGCCTTTGAAAAAAAATGTATACTCTTGCGCTCTAGCAATTTCCTCCTGCGGTTTCGTAAATTCAAAATACGCTGGGGCAAGGTATGCAGGGTGTTTAATAATGCTGCTGGCTGTCCCCTCGTCAGTACCAATGAAGCCTCCAAAAGACAGAAGGAAATCACCAGGACCAAATACTTGAGCGTGTGTAGAATCTGATTCAGTGGTAGAGCAGAGTCATTTCTTTCAGAAAAATTTCAGATAATTTGTGTGACAAGTAAGCTTGCTTCACAATAACGCGGTGTAGCTATAGGCACTTAGGCTCTCCTGATACTGAAACACACATTTGTCAAGTGTTATCCCCGCAATGACTCACATTATTCATTCATACATTGCGCTTTGCAAATCCATCAAGGACAGCATTAAATGTTTTGGAATTACGCAGAGGAAGGAGCAGCCACAGTAGCTCACTTTTGGGAAGGATTCTAGTCAGAAATTATAACTAAGGATAATCTATAGCAGAGTTGTGAAAATTACTTTACAGATGTCTATGTGTTTTACTAAAAGGATGCAGTTAAAGGATGCAGTTACTTTGAACAGAATCCTATGCTGTTCCACTATCACCCAGCTGCTGTGGCCACAAGAAGCACTCTGTGATGACGGGGGGTTGCTATTCTATCGTTCTGCGCAATGGATTAATCTGAGATGTATCCTTTACCCTGTGACTCCTGCAAGATGCAATTTCCACCCCCACACTACTACAGAAGTCAGACAGACGCTCCTAACGTTCTAAAGAGAAATGCCTGAAAAACTTTCAGCAATAAATATCTTCTGCAGTCGTCCCCTGAAAGGGAATGACACAAAAATTCACAAAATTTCTTACGTAACTAGTGGGGTACTTGGGTACTGGAGTAGTGCTAGTTAGTGTAAGAAAAACATGAAACTAACGAAAATTATTATTTATTTTGCAAAAATTCTGAGAAATCACAATGGAACTTTTAGTTATGAACTAAACACGTTATTTCCGGGTTATTTCCGGAATGCGAAGTTATCTCTTAAGGATAGGATTCGCTAATGAAATTTCTATACAAAGTTTAAGATTGTCATTGACTTGTCAGAATGGCTGAGAGCCGCTCCTACTCAACTTCAATAATTATCCATTAGAATGGTGCTAGGTACGGTCGAGGCTGTCGCGTGTGAAATGCAGTGAAGTGTACTGTTGTGGAGGAAATATGAGGCTCGCAAGAGCTGTAGCGCACAATATCGTAAACTGCGATGACTGCTGTCTGCGCCGCTCGCTGCTGACAAATAAGATAACTAACGTTCTATCTGGACTGACCTTCGCCAATCAAACTCTTCCTACGCCTTGATGAGGTCAAGGACTCGTATTCACCCCTAGTCTAACTATTGGCGTGGTACACCGGTCAGACAACCAGTCCACCGCGATGCCACTCAAAAATTCGCTTGCAGGCGTTTAACTATAACTCTGTCTGTTCACACTGCACAATAAGAGTGTCAGCCAACACACTGAACAATGCTTAATCGCAAGGACTCAATATAGGGTTGCACTCCGATTGGCTCTCGACAGATGTGCCCTCCCAGTGAAGTAATGAGGAGAGACTTGTTCCTCGCTTTTTGAGTACACGTACGAGCGCACACGCTTTCGTTACGTGTTCTCGCTCCAAGAGCGACAGCGGAACGGCCCCTCTGCTTGCCAGACGTGAAGGGGTATATCTTTCGGTCTCTTCCATTACTATTTCAGCTCAAGGAGTCAGAAATATCGTCTGCCAATCAGCATTGCTCTTCTAAAACGGGAGAATGACGTTTCGTTTAAGGCGACCAATCCGGAAATCTGTAGCATCGCCGTTTGGCGTTTGCTGTGAAAATCTCTGAAACTGCATGCTATATTTGTAAAGAATGCATAAGCTGGGCGCTCCCACACAATGTAGCGGAATTTGCTTTTAAGCTGAACATGGGGTCGTCCTTTCACTCGGGCAAACGCTGTCTGCTCTACGGGTGGTCACCGGCCGACGTAGATAGGTTGGACCGGCCTCCTGGCATGCGGTTGCTCTCCCGAACTAAAAGCTCCTGTGACCGTCGTGTCTGGAACGTGTATGTGCGTACGCCAGCCTCGAGTTTTTCAACCACGGTGCCCTAACTTGTTATTTGCATGTCGTTTACATGATTTCATACAACATTGACTTTATCTTATCGCGTTTGGGTTCGAATGAAGCGTCTTGATGTGCGGAATATGATTGTGTGGGCGTAATATGTAAACAATGAAGGTCAGGAGACCACGACGTCTTACAGCACTACTGTAACTTTTGAAAGACTTCTATTGTATGTCTGTACTGGCTTCCTGGAAAAGTCAAGATCTACTTGCTTTTAAAATAAAACCTCCTTTTCTTGGTGCAACTTAATTTATTCTTCCCAGACGCGTTTCGCCTTTTTCTTGCTCTAGGGCATCATTAGTGCTATCTATAAATATATAGTTTTGTTATTTTTCGATTATCAAACAGTTCACGTCATGATTTTTATGTAAATAAGTAATTACTTAAGGTTTGTTGCGATCTGCGTTTCCTCTCATCTGGTCTGGAGGCCGCACTACCACTTTATTTCCGACACCACAAGATCGCAGCAAATCCTAAGTAACAACTTATTTACGTGAGAAATCGCTACTTGAACTGTTTGATAATCAAAAAAAAAAACTATATCGTTATACACTCCTGGAAATGGAAAAAATTACACATTGGCACCGGTGTGTCAGACCCACCATACTTGCTCCGGACACTGCGAGAGGGCTGTACAAGCAATGATCACACGCACGGCACAGCGGACACACCAGGAACCGCGGTGTTGGCCGTCGAATGGCGCTAGCTGCGCAGCATTTGTGCACCGTCGCCGTCAGTGTCAGCCAGTTTACCGTGGCATACGGAACTCCATCGCAGTCTTTAACACAGGTAGCATGCCGCGACAGCGTGGACGTGAACCGTATGTGCAGTTGACGGACTTTGAGCGAGGGCGTATAGTGGGCATGCGGGAGGCCGGGTGGGCGTACCGCCGAATTGGTCAACACGTGGGGCGTGAGGTCTCCACAGTACATCGATGTTGTCGCCAGTGGTCGGCGGAAGGTGCACGTGCCCGTCGACCTGGGACCGGACCGCAGCGACGCACGGATGCACGCCAAGACCGTAGGATCCTACGCAGTGCCGTAGGGGACCGCACCGCCACTTCCCAGCAAATTAGGGACACTGTTGCTCCTGGGGTATCGGCGAGGACCATTCGCAACCGTCTCCATGAAGCTGGGCTACGGTCCCGCACACCGTTAGGCCGTCTTCCGCTCACGCCCCAACATCGTGCAGCCCGCCTCCAGTGGTGTCGTGACAGGCGTGAATGGAGTGACGAATGGAGACGTGTCGTCTTCAGCGATGAGAGTCGCTTCTGCCTTGGTGCCAATGATGGTCGTATGCGTGTTTGGCGCCGTGCAGAGGAGCGCCACAATCAGGACTGCATACGACCGAGGCACACAGGGCCAACACCCGGCATCATGGTGTGGGGAGCGATCTCCTACACTGGCCGTACACCACTGGTGATCGTCGAGGGGACACTGAATAGTGCACGGTACATCCAAACCGTCATCGAACCCATCGTTCTACCATTCCTAGACCGGCAAGGGAACTTGCTGTTCCAACAGGACACTGCACGTCCGCATGTATCCTGTGCCACCCAACGTGCTCTAGAAGGTGTAAGTCAACTACCCTGGCCAGCAAGATCTCCGGATCTGTCCCCCATTGAGCATGTTTGGGCCTGGATGAAGCGTCGTCTCACGCGGTCTGCACGTCCAGCACGAACGCTGGTCCAAATGAGGCGCCAGGTGGAAATGGCATGGCAAGCCTTTGTCTATGTGCCTGTGGTTCTGTCAGTGTGATCATGTGATGTATCTGACCCCAGGAATGTGTCAATAAAGTTTCCCCTTCCTGGGACAATGAATTCACGGTGTTCTTATTTCAATTTCCAGAGTGTAGATCCCACTAGTGATGCCTTAGAGCAAGGAAAAGGCGAAACGCGTCTGGGAAAAATAAATTAAGTTGCAGCAAGAAAAAGTGGTTTCGTTTACAAAACAAGTATTTCTGGGCTTGCTGAGGAGGATAACCACACAAACTAACTTATTAAGTCAAGATGTGTTTAATACGCACAGTTATTAAAAATTATATCTCTTTACTACACTTGAGCAGGCGTTCCCCTGTTTTTAGACGCCACAAACTTCTATCCTTCCAGTCTTCTTCCAACGGACCTCTCCTTTCCTTGTGTCTGGCCATAGTTCCCCTCGGCCTTCCTCTGTTTTTTCTCTCTGGTGAAGATCAGCTGAGGAAACGCTACAGCCGTAATTATTCCTTCTTCCATCGGAGGACCATCTCAGTGCTCGAGAATCAGTCCTACCTGTGACTGGTTTTATCAGTCCTACCTGTAACTGGTTCCACCGCATCCATCTCACATATTCGTTCCTCAGTCGATGTAAGTGGGTCGCTTTCATGCTGCGCCACATCCTATCCCTTTCGGCAGTTTCATTTTTCCCCCTGCCCGAAAGAACAGACGCTATTTTGATGCAGCAGCCATTCCGAATGTAGACACGAAGTAATTACAGTCCTAGGCTACGGGTGGGCATTGACTGAAATCAGTGCCCGATCGCTATGTAATTCGTTTCTGTCTTAACTATTTTCTTTGCTTGTCTGGATACACACCGACCACAAAAAAGTGGTGCAAATGGCTCTGAGCACTATGGGACTTAACTTCTGAGGTCATCAGTCCCCTAAAACTTAAAACTACTTAAAGCTAACTAACCTAAGGACATCGCACACATCAATGCCCGAGGCAGGATTCGAACCGGCGACCGTAGCGGTCTTATCGATTAATGAACACAGAAACTCCAACACTTCCACTTTTTTTACCAGGCCTAATTCAAAATCTAAATCCATATGCCACCCACTTCTGTTTTGTCAATATTGACAGTTAGTCCTCACTGTTCGTAAGTATCCATTATTTGATCGTGGCATCATCCTTACGCAGAGCCATAAGTAATTTAGAGTCGCTATACATTAATGAATGTAAAAGTTGATACTATACTGTCACATCCGCATCCACTTCTGCACTGTCTAGTCCATTAACCAAGCAGTACTTCTTAGCAATATTGAAATAAACTTGATATCATAAAAGTCCTTTGCTTGTTTTAAAATTTTTCGATATCTTAAAACAAAACTTCACAGCTGCCTCGCACTGGTAGTGCATCCCTTTAATCAAGTCTTTTAGTGTGCCATACAGTCCCACCTTCTTCAGTGCTGCCCATAGTAATTTTTGTGGCTACAGACGTAGACAGCTTCTAAATCAACAAACATCAAATGCAGATCTTGATTTTTCACCATCATGTTATGACACATCAAGGGTACACAAACAATGTTTTGAACACAGCTTTTCCCAGTAGTGGAACCTCACTGTTCTTGCGATACAACAACACACGCAGTCATTTATAATCTGCTGTTTACCATACAAATGATCAAACTACTTACCAAAGCCATTACACTTATTCCCCTTAATTTATCGAGCATCTCCTGCTCCCTTTCTTATATACATCTTCCATTCTTACGGTACTTCATCACTTTCAACCACTTTATTAAAAATAGCTGCTAATGCTGCTACTACTTTAGGTCTCCCATACTTCCATAACACAGTTACTACAGATTCAGCACCTCCTACCTTCCAGTTTTTGATTTTTGAAAGGCCTGATGAACATTACTGTCAGCCTCCCCTTCCAAAGAATAAATCTCCATTTCTTTGTGGTCTTCTCAAAACTCCTTCCTATCTTCTGTAAGAATAATACTAGTTCACTGTTCGATTCGAGTCTTTGGTGGAATACATAGGACTCAATATCAACTTTTCCAAAATAAAATGTTCACCCTGCAGTAGAGTTTGTGCTGATATGAAACTTCCTGGTCGATTAAAACTCTGTACGGAACAGAGACTCGAACTGAGGAACTTTATCTTAACGCAGGCAAGTCCTCTACCGACTTATTATTTTTTTTACAGACTTTTTGGGTAAGTGCTCTACCGAGTTTTTCTCTTTAATATTATTTTTATATCTTCTTGAAACAAAGAATAATATCTTCCTTGTAGAGAACAAAAAAAGAAGGAAAAAATAAACACCTGCTATATGAGCAAAATCTGCAGATAATGAGGAAACAAATAAACATCTGTTGTTTGAAGATAAAAAACGACGTTCTTCATAAATTAAAACAATATTTCTTGAAAACGCGAAACCTAATAAATAAGTATACTTTCTCAATATCTTTCTACATCTACATCTACATCCATTCTCCGCAAGCCACCTGACGGTGTGTGGCGGAGGGTGCCCTGAGTACCTCTATCGGTTCTCCCTTCTATTCCAGTCTCGTATTGTTCGTGGAAAGAAGGATTGTCTGTATGCTTCTGTGTGGGCTCTAATCTCTCTGATTTTATCATCATGGTCTCTTCGCGAGATATACGTAGGAGGAAGCAATATACTGCTGGACTCTTCGGTGAAGGTATGTTCTCGAAACTTTAACAAAAGCCCGTACCGAGCTACTGAGCGTCTCTCTTGTAGAGTCTTCCACTGGAGTTTATCTATCATTTCCGTAACGCTTTCGCAATTACTAAATGATCCTGTAACGAAGCACGCTGCTCTCCGTCGGATCTTCTCTATCTCTTCTATCAACCCTATCTGGTACGGATCCCACACCACTGAGCAGTATTCAAGCAGTGGGCGAACGAGTGTACTGTAACCTACTTCCTTTGTTTTCGGATTGCATTTCCTTAGGATTCTTCCAATGAATCTCAGTCTGGCATCTGCTTGACCGACGATCAACATTATATGATCATTCCATTTTAAATCACTCCTAATGCGTACTCCCAGGTAATTTATGGAATTAACTGCTTCCAGTTGCTGTACTGCTATTTTGTAGCTAAATGATAAGGGATCTATCTTTCTATGTATTCACAGCACATTACACTTGTCTACATTGAAATTCAATTGCCATTCCCTGCACCATGCGTCAATTCGCTGCAGATCCTCCTGCATTTCAGTACAATTTTCCATTGTTACAACTTCTCGATACACCGCAGCATCATCTTCAAAAAGCCTCAGTGAACTTCCGATGTCATCCACCAGGTCATTTATGTATATTGTGAACAGCAACGGTCCCATGACACTCCCCTGTGGCACACCTGAAATCACACTTACTTCGGAAGACTTCTCTCCATTGAGAATGACATGCTGCGTTCTGTTCTTCTTTTTTGTACACGTAAATAAGTATACTTTCTCAACATCATTTAACATCCCTACAATTTTCTTTTTTTAATTAGGAGAGCGTATGAGAAACAACACATATGAATAAATATGTGCAAGGAAAAAAATTAGAAGATGAAAAGGATAGAGTAGTAAAAGAAATTAGGAAGACTTACTTCGCCATGCTCCACATTGTCGAGCCGTCAGAACAGCGTCCATTCTGTTATTGACCATTGGAGGAGGAATGTGGAATCGTCCATTCTTGGCTGCCACATTTCGTCGAGATTCCAGTGGTTTGTCGCCAATGATCTGTAAATAGTTCGCGATAATGTCGATGTCAGAGAAAGGTGTATTGGTGTACTTGGAGACGTGTCCAGAAGTTCGTCGGATCGACGATGTCATGCCGGAAGAGGCAGTTGATAGCCACGCCAGTGATCCTTGTGATGACGTGTGACTTAGTCGATGAAAAGTAGGTCGTGACAGGGTTTATCGGCATGGCAGGAGATACGCGATGTGCAGGTGTTTGGCGGTAGAAAGCCACAACTTCTGTACGAGGGTCCAGACACCTGCTGCTGCCCCACACTTTAAACGGTGTAAATCTGTATCTTGGACATTGAACTTGAGGTGCAGGAGTGAGTCCACCAGCGCTATGCGATGCAGTTTTTGTCTTGTGGTATATTTGTCGTTGACGAGAATGTACCTCGTCACGGTGGTGTCAGTGCCGTTGGATGGCTCATGGCTGGTGGATCGTTTTCCAAACTGTAAGTCATGAAACCTGGGGGTGACATGCTTCGACGGGGTTTCGGGGTGTTTACGTTCAGAGAAGGCAGTAGATGTTGCGTGTGGTCGTCTTCCTGGTCCTGGGGAGCTTGGTGCATATGTAGCTCTATTCAAAAAAGAAACGGCCGATGTACGACATCGGAGGTGGGATGTGTGCCAAAGACGTCGGTGAGTGTCTCGCAACAGGTGCGAGCTCGATGTTCAACATTACAGTAATACTTAACCATAACCGGAGCATATTATGAGTATTAAGTCCGTGGTCCTGACTCTCACGTTAATCGGATCGAGGCCACCATCCCGCTTCGGTAAGGTGAGAGCGTCATACTTGACTTTGAAGGTATGTCCGGAAGGTATGGAATTCTCGAAAGCCGCCAGTAGTCCGGTCGCCATTGTCGCAGTGATTGGGTGTCTGGGCTACCAGATAGGTTATTGACGAAGGTGACACTCTGGCACATATTCAGCGGGCGTAAAAGGGGTTCTGTATGCGTTACAATATCGCCCGAAAACTGATCGCCGGGTGCGGCGAATATCTCGCGTGTACACCAATCCGAGACAGCGAAGGGTGTCCACCAGCGGTATGGGGACTACACTGACTTTGGGAAAGGAACGGCCGATCTTTATGGCGCATGATTTTGCGACCTTCATAATGCTCCATTCGCCTGCACTTTAACGGGTAATCCATTCCTTCGTAGCTTGTAAGTCGGTCGCTGAACGTACGACGAGGGCCAGGTCGTCCGCATAGGTTCGGCTGCGAAACACAAGGTCCCGGAGTGGAATACCCGTGAAGCGTCGCCGTCATCGGCTGATACCATAAATTTATGCAATGGCATAAAGCACCGTCGACAGTGGGCAACCATGCCGAACTGAGCTCTCGATCAGTAAAGGTTCTGTAAATCTGACGTTGATGAGAAGCCTGGACATTGCCCCACAAAGGAGCCACATAATCACCTGCGTGAACGTCGGGGCAATCGTTATCCGGTCCTTCACTGCGTTGAGTAGTGCATAATTGACGAGTTCAATCCCTTGATTGAAGTCGATGGAAATTAAAGCGTCTGGCAGTGGAGAATGAGTTGATCGCCTCCTAAGGATGTTTGTTCATGGGAAAGAATTTCTCGTAAAACTTGTTTGAGTCACACAGCTGGATAGTGTGTGAAAATCTTCAAGTCGGAATTGAGTAACGTGATTGGCCAATAACTATCGAATCGTGTTCCTCCTGCAGGTTTCGGGACTGTTATGAGTAAGCCTTCCATGAATGTTGACAGTGGAAGTGACGCGCCAGACGTAATTTCGCATTACATGTCTTGCCATCGTGGTGGCATCAAATCCTGGAAGATTCTGTAAGATTCTATAGGTAAACCATCCTGGCTGGGAGAGCGATTTAGTAATCCTTTGGTCACTGCGTCAAGGACGTCGTCGGTGGTAACTCCAGCAGTCAGAAGGGTTGCTGGATCTCCTGGGCGATTTCAGCATTAGCCTCTGCACCAGCAGGTACTTCTGCAGAGAAAAGTCTTCAGTGCGTTGTGAGGGCATCGGCAATGGAAGCTTGCGAATTCAGATGTCGTAGATCACGTATGTCTAGAGCTGTCATTAAGGCCTGTCGGCGTCGGCGAACATTTTGAACAATATGATTCACAGAATGTTCTTCTCCGCTAATCCGATCTTGTCCACGTGGTCTTGTAATGACTCCTTCCAGAAGGCACATGGACAAAATTAAAATCTTCACTTGATGCACTGAGCTTCTTTTAGCGCTAAATTATAAATCTACCTGGATTTTGCTGTGTCATAATGTGTCAAGGTGCGTCGAATGGCTGATTTGGCGCACAGCAACAACCATTGCAGTGAGGGCTCGTAAAGCATGATGCGTTTAACAAAAGCGTGCCACGAGTCGGTGACCTGTTATCGACATTCAGGACCCCTCATTAGCGTGACAAGTTTCCAAGTTCCAGCACTGTGCTATATAGATTGCCTGTGTAGGTTCATAGTACATATGTAGATGTCACGATGGGGAATGCCAGACGGCCAACGTTCCTCATTGAGAGGAAGTGGTTGTAGAGCGTCAGAGGTATTCTATCGGGTCGGATGGCTCCTATTTTCCAATCTTTCGTGCGAAACCTGCAAGATTAGCATTCCTGAAAAAAAGAATATTGCGGGGACATGGCTTAGACACAGACTTGGCGATGTTTCCACAGTAAAATTTTCACATTGCAGCAGAGGGCGCACTTAGATGAGATTTTTTTTTTTTTGTCATCAGTCTACTGACTGGTTTGATGCGGCCCGCCACGAATTCCTTACCTGTGCTAACGTCTTCATCTCAGAGTAGCACTTGCAACCTATGTCCTCAATTATTTGCTTGACGTATTCCAAACTCTGTCTTCCTCTACAGTTTTTGCCCTGTACAGCTCCCTCTAGTACCATGGAAGTCATTCCCTCATGTCTTAGCAGATGTCCTATCATCCTGTCCCTTCTCCTTATCAGTGTTTTCCACATATTCCTTTTCTCTCCGATTCTGCATAGAACCTCCTCATTCCTTACCTTATCAGTCCACCTAATTTTCAACATTCGTCTATAGCACCACATCTCAAATGCTTCGATTCTCTTCTGTTCCGGTTTTCCCACAGTCCATGTTTCACTACCGTACAATGCTGTACTCCAGACGTACATCCTCAGAAATTTCTTCCTCACATTAAGGCCGGTATTTGATATTAGTAGATTTCTCTTGTCCAGAAATGCCTTTTTTGCCATAGCGAGTCTGCTTTTGATGTCCTCCTTGCTCCGTCCGTCATTGGTTATTTTACTGCCTAGGTAGCAGAATTCCTTAACTTCATTGACTTCGTGACCATCAATCCTGATGTTAAGTTTCTCGCTGTTCTCATTTAGACTACTTCTCATTACCTTCGTCTTTCTCCGATTTACTCTCAAACCATACTGTGTACTCATTCGTTCTTGATCGTCCACTGTTATTATTCCCTCTTGGTTGTTGTACATATTGTATATGACCCGCCTCTCCCTATAGCTTACCCCTACTTTTTTTCAGAATCACGAACAGCTTACACCATTTTATATTGTCGAACGCTTTTTCCAGGTCGACAAATCCTATGAAAGTGTCTTGATTTTTCTTTAGCCTTGCTTCCATTATTAGCAGAAACGTCAGAATTGCCTCTCTCGTCCCTTTACTTTTCGTAAAGCCAAACTGAACGTCACCTAGCGCATTCTCAATTTTCTTTTCCATTCTTCTGTATATTATTCTTGTAAGCAGCTCCGATGCATGAGCTGTTAAGCTGATTGTGCGATAATTCTCGCACTTGTCAGCTCTTGCCGTCTTCGGACTTGTGTGGATAATGCTTTTTCGAAAGTCAGATGGTATATCGCCAGACTCATATATTCTACACACCAACGTGAATAGTCGTTTTGTTGCCACTTCCCCCAATGATTTTAGAAATTCTGATGGAATGTTATCTATCCCGTCTGCCTTATTTGACCGTAAGTCCTCCAAAGCTCTTTTAAATTCCGATTCTAATACTGGATCCCCTATCTCTTCTAAATAGACTCCTGTTTCTTCTTCTATCACATCAGACAAATCTTCACCCTCATAGAGGCTTTCAATGTATTCTTTCCACCTATCTGCTCTCTCCTCTGCATTTAACAGTGGAATTCCCGTTGCACTCTTAATGTTACCACTGTTGCTTTTAATGTCACCAAAGGTTGTTTTGACTTTCCTGTATGCTGAGTCTGTCATTCCGACAATCATATCTTTTTCGAGGTCTTCACATTTTTTCTGCAGCCATTTCGTCTTAGCTTCCCTGCACTTCCTATCTGTGTCACTCCTCAGCGACTTGTATTTCTGTATTCCTGAATTTCCCGGAACAAGTTTGTACTTCTCCTTTCATCAATCAACTGAAATATTTCTTCTGTTCACATGGTTTCTTCGCAGCTACCTGCTTAATACCTATGTTTTCCTACCCAACTTCTGTGATGGCCCTTTTTAGAGATGTCCATTCCTCTTCAACTGTACTGCCTACCGCGCTATTCCTTATTGCTGTATCTATAGCGTTAGAGAACTTCAAACGTATCTCATCATTCCTTAGTACTTGCGTATCCCACTTCTTTGCGTATTGATTCTTCCTGACTAATGTCTTGAACTTCAGCCTACTCTTCATCACTACTATATTGTGATCTGAGTCTATATATGCTCCCAGGTACACCTTACAATCCAGTATCTGATTTCGGAATCTCTGTCTGACCATGATGTAATCTAATTGAAATCTTCCCGTATCTCCCGGCCTTTTCCAAGTATACCTCCGTCTCTTGTGATTCTTGAACAGGGTATCCGCTATTACTATCTGAAACTTGTTACAGAACTCAATGAGTCTTTCTCCTCTTTCATTCCTTCTGCCAAGCCCATATTCTCCTGTAACCTTTTCTTCTACTCCTTCTCCTACAACTGCATTCCAGTCGCCCATGACTATTAGATTTTCGTCCCCCTTTACATACTGCATTACCATGTCAATATCCTCATACACTTTCTCTATCTGTTCATCTTCAGCTTGCGAAGTTGAACTATCGTTTTCGGTTTTGGTCTGCTGTCGATTCTGATTAGAACAACCCGGTCACTGAACTGTTCACAGAAACACACCCTCTGCCCTACCTTCCTATTCATAACGAAACCTAAACCTGTTATACCATTTTCTGCTGCTGTTGATATTACCCAATACTCATCTGACCAGAAATCTTTGTCTTCCTTCCACTTCACTTCACTGACCCCTACTATATCTAGATTGAGCCTTTGCATTTCCCTTTTCAGATTCTCTAGTTTCCCTACCACGTTCAAGCTCCGGACATTCCACGCCCCGACTCGTAGAACGTTATCCTTTCGTTGATTATTCAATCTTTTTCTCATGGTAACCTCTCCCTTGGCAGTCGCCTCCCGGAGATCCGAATGGGGGACTATTCCGGAATCTTTTGCCAATGGAGAGATCATCATGACACTTCCTCAAATACAGGCCACATGACCTGTGGATACACGTTACGTGTCTTTAATGCAGTGGTTTCCATTGCCTTCTGCATCCTCATGTCGTTGATCATTGCTGATTCTTCCGCCTTTAGGGGAAATTTCCCACCCCTAGGACAAGAGATTGCCCAGAACCTCTATCCGCTCCTCCGCCCTCTTTGACAAGGCCGTTGGCAGAATGAGGCTGACTTCTTATGCAGGAAGTCTTCGGCCGCCAATGATGATTATTTATCAAAATATAGGCAGTGGCGGGGATCGAGCCCGGGACCGAAGACGTTTTGATTATGAATCTAAGACGTTATCCCTAGACCACGGGTACCCTGGTAGGTTAAAACTGTATGTTGGACTGAGACACTAGCTCGGTGGAGCACTTTTCGGCGAAAGGCAAAGGTACCGAATTCGAGTCCCGATCAGGCACATAGTTTTAAGCTGCCAGGGAGTCTCAAATAAGAGCACACTCCGCTGCAGAGTGAAAATTTCACTGTCGAAACAACCACCAGACTGTGGTTCAGATCGTTCAAATGGCTCTGAGCACTGTGCGACTTAACTTCTTAAGTCATCAGTCCCCTAGAACTTAGAACTAATTAAACCTAACTAACCTAAGGACATCACACACATCCATGCCCGAGGCAGGTTTCGAACCTGCGACTGTAGCGGTCGCTCGGCTCCAGACTGTAACGCCTACAACCTCACTCGCTGAATTTAAGCTGTGAATACAAGTGGTGGGTAGTGCTTTGGTAGCTCAGTCTGTCCATGAAAGCACCACGTTCACGTGCAACGTATATGAAATATTTCTTGAACTATCTATAGAAGCAACAATATTTCTTGAAACGCTTTTATCAGGAATAACATTTATTGACCTTATATGCAATTTTCAGCTAACTAAGGTAAGTGTGGCTCATAGTGGATCTTCGAGGCACGTGCTGCAGCTATAAGAACTTTAAGACTTTTCTTTCAAGAGGATCATTTTCCATTCGTTTTATGTTCGAAAGTAGACGTACAGGAACATATGAATTGCACGTTTCATTCCTATAATGAGTAAGACGAAAACTGACGACTCGCATTACAACAGTTGGAGACTTCTGGTTGCAATATATCTTACTGCTGCTCATGTTAAAAACAACTTTTACTGTTTTATTGCGATGTGGAAGTTGATACACTAGTATATTCTTTACTAAAAATAGTGGCTGAGTGAATTAGAAGAGGAGTCATGATATGCTGTGTATACATTAATTTAGGTTTTAATGCAGTGGCCGCCTTTAGTGACTGAATGAACTCGTGCTACAAGAAAAATCATAATGTTGTTACCTAATACTGAAGAAAGCGTTAATACGATTTCATTAAGTGTAGTTGATTAGGTCTATTTGATTAGGCCAATTTTTGCAATATCTGCTAAAGAAAACGAAATAGTTGCTCAGCTGTTAAATAAAACGAAATAGTTCTTTCCAAGACTGCGGTAACTATAACGAATTTACTGTAAACTAGGCTGTTTCAGCACGAATCATCACTTTTATGTAGTTCGAGGGAATAGAATTCACAAAATAATAAGACGGAATTTCATTCAGGAAATACTGACTGGAACGAATATTACATCAAATCAACAGTACGTTTTAGAGGACAGAGACATAGTCTCACCTGTCAATCTTATACTCCAGTTTCTCATTTACGAGATCAGTAGGCGGACTACGATAGAAGAAATCTAGCTACACAGAAGAAACCCTCTCGTCTGCTTTGGCTGGTGTGTCAGACCCGTTAATCTGGCCGCGCTCGAGCTGAACTTGCCCCGACTTGTGCCCGTGGCTCACTGTCCGTCGCAACAATGCTGTGCACCGTATTGCATGGTGTGGAACTGGGGACCTAGAAACGACGGATAGGCTTCGACCCCACCGCACCCTCAGTCGTTCACAACCCCACAACAGGCTACAGCAGTCCACTCACCCCACAGCCGCCCCACAGCCGAATCCAAAGTTAGTGTGTGTTTCGGCCACTAGCGGACCCCCCGGGAATGTCTCACACCAGACTAGTGTAATCCCAATGCTTGCGTGGTAGAGTAATTACGGTGTACGCATACGTGGAGAAAGTATTGGCGCAGCCATCGCTGACATAGTGCAAGTGAGACGGAATAAAGGGAACCAGCCCGCAATCGCCGCGGCAGATGGAAAACCACAGACTTGACGGCACACTGAACTTCGATACTAACCCGCCGACCGGATTCGTGCCGAGTACGGGCACGCCTTCCCGCCCGGAAAGGAGTGCTTTAGACGGCACGGCTAACCGGGCGGGCCTGCTATGTACCGTAGTGTTGTTTACAAGTAATCGTTGTTATCGGTCCGTTTTAGTGCTCCGTCATCTCATGCACCGTTTCCGTCGTCGTACGTAGTTTTTGTACAGTACTGCACTGTGAAGTTTTTATTGCTTAATGTTCGGTGGTTTTACGATATTATTCTTCTGTGTTCGTTACAGTACTATTTCTGTTTGTTTAACATTTATGTGCTGTACAATTGTGTGTGTTTTTCAAATGTTCAAATGTGTGTGAATTCCTAAGGGACCAAACTGCGGAGGTCATCGCTCCCTAGACTTACAAACTACTTAAACTAACTTATTCCAAATCAACACACACGCTCATATCCGAGGGAGCACTCGAACCTCCGGCGGGAGGGGCCGCACGGTCCGTGACAGGGCGCCTCAAACCGCGCGGCCACTCCGCATCGGCTGTTTTTCAACATGTCACGAGTGAAATACGTAACTCTTTGATTAAATGAAAGTACAAAGGGAGATAACTCCAAATATTTCCCATGGAGCTCAATGTAGGCGTTACGACCGTAAAAGACTGGAGAAGAAATCGAAAAGACATTGAATCATGTGCAGTGACGATACATGGTGAAAACGCTGTTAATAACTGCGAAACAATGAAATAGCCTAAACTTGAAGTGCTTGACAACGCATTGTGGATGTGGTTTCACCAAGAAGGAAGACAAGAGGCCGCGATGTCTAGGCCCATTATAAAAGAAAAGGTTGTGGCTCTGAGCACTATGGGACTTAACATCTGTGGTCATCAGTCCCCTAGAACTTAGAACTACTTAAACCTAACTAACCTAAGGACATCATACACATCCACGCCCGAGGCAGGATTCGAACCTCCGACCGTAGTAGTCGCGCGGTTCCGGACTGAGCGCCTGAACCGCTAGACCACCGCGGCCGGCTATAAAAGAAAAAGGAATAACTTTGCACAGAAAGTAGAAGCCGGAACTGAGCTGCAGCTAATAAAGGTTGGATTTATCGCTGGAAAATCCATCATGGCGTTCGATTTGTTTCAATTTCTGGTGAAAAACTATCTGCTGATGGCGAGGCGGCTAAGGAGTTATCTGTTAAGTTCCGAGAAATTGCCGAAGAAATGATTACCTTGAGAAGTCTATAACATGGACGAGACAGGTCTGAAATATACAAAAAAGGCGCATGCTACATCAAATGAAACCCTGGCATGAACGAAATTTAGGAAAGATCGGCTAACCGTTGCTCCTTACGAAAACGCTGATGGTACACACAGTCTTTCTCTGTTCGTTATTGGCAAATGTAAGAAGATTAGAGCATTCAAAAACATTATTGACCTTTCTTCTTTGCCGTTTTATTACCACAACAAAAAATCTGCACGAATGAACAACAATCTTCTCAAACGTAGGTTTTTCGTTACGTTCGTTCCATCTGTTGAAAAAGACTTGAAACAAAAATAAACTCGCTGTTTGTGCTCTCTCTATTGTTGTTACATAACGCACTATGACATCAATCTGAGGAGGATTCAGTGAAAAGGGACGTAAAAGCTATCTTCTTTTCACCAAATGTCACATCACGTATCTAATCAATGCGTCAATGAGTGATATAATGCTTAATTAGGCATTATCGCAGAAAGTTTATCAGTTCAGTTTTAGAATAGTGCCAAGAACGTTGTCACGCGCTTGAAGCAATGAAGTCTTTCAACTTCAAAGACTCTAACTATACGGTTGCAGAGTCACGGGTGGAATGAAAACAAGCGAAGCTGCGAAAATCTTGGAGTAAGCTTTGGCCGGAAGTTGTGACAGAAAGTGATCGGATACAAGATGAGCAAAATAACGACGGACAAGAAAATCGTTAAGGATCTGTACAACCAAACGCCCCTGTCACTGATGTTGAGGTGTGCATTGCCCAGTGCGACAAAGACTATGAAACCAGTGAAGACCACGAGATTATTGCTACTGATTTGGAAAAAAATATTGAGGAGACTGCGAACGAGAACTCAGAGGGTGACGACAAACCCCTACTCGGTTTTCACATAACGGTTCGAAGAATGCTTTTGTATTGCCCTTCAATATATCAAACAGCTAAACCACAATATTAATTAACTGTGGATCAGGAAATGGAATAACACTGCAGCTAAGCATAGAATTTCACCTGTACACAAAAAAAAAAAAAATAACCTGTAACACAAAAAATATAACTGACTTTGTTCCTGAGTAATGTTTTACTAGTGTATAGGCTACCTTCAATTATTACTGTACTATACATACATACATTATGTACAGTACAGTACAATAAATACCTACTGTTCAGTATTTCTTGCTCTTTTTCAGTGTCTAATAGTAAAAGCTTTTGGGCCTTGTATTGCAATGTTTTTACAGCAAGGAGCAATTTACCTACGTACTGTACTCATTTCTGAGTTCAGATATAGTTTATTTTAACGTAAATTCGTGTTTTTCTGTGCTCTCTGATAACCCGACCGTTTTTGCGTTTTGACCCATACCCGAGTCCCAAAGGTGACATATTACTGGGGTTGTACTGTAAATTCAGATTCGTTTTATTGTTCAAAATAATTCGGGTAGTGTCTCACTTTCTTCATCTCTTTCGTTGGTAACAAAGAATACCTCCAAAATCGGTTACCATTGTTCGCTAAAGTTATTCCGACCATTATCAAATGTACTCTCCAGATGAACTAGCTAACCCACCAGAAATTACCGGTTAACTTGTCCCGAGTTTACGCTCCAGTTGGACGTTATTCTCTGCCGGTAATGCACGTGTCCCGCGCTATTCCCAGAACAGAGTTTAACCAGCTATAACTAGAGTTTGTACAACCGGCAAATAGACGAGGTTAGATAATAATGGACAAAGCTTGCGCTGCTCCACTGCGTCATTGCTCGCAGCTGCAATTTAAGGGGGACTACGTTAACTATACTGTTGTGCGATATTCTTAGCGTTCTCTACGTAATTGCAGAGAGGATAAACGTAATAGAAAATCCTTTGGCAAACTGTGTAAACATTATTTCAGTATCCTAGCGGTTAATGAATAAAGTCCTGTATGAGAGAATATTTTAATAGACTTCCTGAAATGTGCATCAATAATGCTCACTATGTGTTTTACTCCCGGTGGGTTTCTTAAATTCGTACTTAGTAGTTAGTAACTCCCGCGGAGGCTGTTTAAATTCTTGTACTATGCACATACCACATTGGTTCGAAATTTTGATACTTATGAAATCAAATATCAGCCCAATTGGAGGTCACAGGGTCTCAAGTGTATTGTCCGTTCTTACGAGAAGAGTTTGGTATTGATTTCCTGGCCAGCCCATCTCTACCCACATATACGGATGTGTCTCCAGGAGGAGTGCAACGTTAGGGGGCCAATCGCAGTTAAAATGAAGAAGAAAGTATCGCTGAATTGACACACACCTCCAAGAAAATAAGTGGGTGCGAATGTTACTGTTAGCCCCACCGCACATTGCCCCCTTCTATGTATTTGTATCTTTCGCCTAACTTTTAGAAACCGCTGCAAATTTTTCAAATCAGTAAAAAGTTAAAAAATGCCGTACAGAGTGCGACACTTAAATCCGAACAAATAAAACATTTTTAAAGCAAATTTATTAAAACAGAATACAAATGACAATGAAAATTCTTTTAAATATAAGTAGTGGCATATTTCAAGAGTAATATTACTCAATGTAACCGTCTTCAGGCGCTATGGCCGCCTCCAATCTTGTCCTCAAGCGATTGCACGCACTCGCTAGAACAGCGCTGTCCATATTCGAGAGTTCTGCTTCGATAGCGATGCATAGAGCTGTGACATTAGGGTGTCTCCTCTTATCGTAATATTGGTAACTCTTTCGACTACGCTCCAAACATAGTAGTAGAGGGATTTCAAATACGGCAGAACTCCTTTGACCAGAACATGTCAACCTTAGCCGACAGTCGGTGATGGACCAAATGGCTCGTTGTTGAGAGACGTATTGTCTCCCCGGGGCCACAGTTACCATCCACGGTTTCACGACATTCGTCTGACCTTGGAGACAAACTTCTTTTGTGACAATTTGTCCCTTTTAAACGAAACGTGGCGGCATGTCAATCTCAATAGACACAACACCCAGGACGTGAACTCCAGATTTATTCCTGACCTCAGGCGGAACTGCAATATGGAGGGAAATTCAATATGAAATTTATTTGGAGTTAAGGGCCCTATATTTATAAATGCACAGAGGCCCTGCAGTATTCATAAATGTTATTATTGTTTTCGAACTACCTACGTGTATATGGGTATTCTGCAAATCACATTTAAGTGCCTGGCAGAGGGTTCATCGAACCACCTTCAGAATTCTCTAATATTCCAATTTCGTATAGCGCGCGGAAAGAACGAACACATTTCTTTCCGTATCTGTGTGCTCCCTGCCGCCGTTGGATAAGCAGCTGCCAGCAGAAAGTCGTATACTCCTAGATCACGTGTTTGTTACATAGTTTAATTCTTAATTTCTTTGCGTGTTTTTGGTACTTGCATTGTCTAATTCATAAATTTAGGGCGTATTATAGTATTTGAGAGTTGTAGCATCGCATTTTAGTACCTGAATAGTGTAAAATCGCGTAGTCTCCTTCCGCCCCGAGCAGTGTGTCAGCAGTGCGCAAGTAGCAGCATTACTGCATTTACTAGGCAATCTTGTATTTTAATAACCGTTTAAATTTTGTGTCGATTTGTTTGTGCTCTCTGTAGATTAGTTCAGACGTTCTTTGCACAACAGTTTTTAGCATGGATAGGGACTGCAACTGCTGTGTTCGGATGCAGGCTGAGTTGGCATCCCTTCGGTCCCAGCTTCAGGCAGTGTTGGCTTCGGTCACACAGCTTGAGGCTGTTGCCGATGGGCATCACTGTGGGCGGGTACGGATGGGGGTTTGTCGGAGACGGCCAGCTCGTCCCACGCATCCCCCGATCGGACTACGACTGTGGCTGCCCGGGATACTGCCCACATTGAGGCTGATCCCTCACCTGTGGTAGAGTGGGAGGTCGTCTTGAGGTGTGGCAGGGGGCGAAAGACATTCTGGAGGGCTGAACGGAAGGCCTCTCCAGTTTGTCTGACGAACCGGTTTCGGGAACTGTCTCAGGCTGATACTGATCTTCGGCTCGCCATGGCTGCTTGTCCTGTTCCAGAGGTTGCCCCTCAGTCTGCAAGATCCGGGCGGTCGCAGATGGTGGGCTTACTGGTAGTTGGGAGCTCCAGCGTCAGGCTCGTAATGGGTCCCCTTAGGGATATGGGAGCAAGAGAGGGGAAGAAAACCAATGTGCACTCCGTGTGCATACCGGGGGGAGTCATTCCAGATGTGGAAAGGGTCCTTCCGGATGCCATGAAGGATACAGGGTGCACCCATCTGCAGGTGGTCGCTCATGTCGGCACCAATGATATGTGTCGCTTTGGATCGGAGGAAATCCTCTCTGGCTTCCGGCGGCTATCTGATTTGGTGAAGACTGCCAGTCTTGCTAGCGGCATGAAAGCAGACCTCACCATCTGCAGCATCGTCGACAGGACTGACTGCGGACCTTTGGTGCAGAGCCGAGTGGAGGGTCTGAATCAGAGGCTGAGACGGTTCTGCGACCGTGTGGGCTGCAGATTCCTCGACTTGCGCCATAGGGTGGTGGGGTTTCGGGTTCCGCTGGATGGGTCAGGAGTCCAATACACGCAGTAAGTGTCTGCACGGGTAGCAGGGGTTGTGTGGGGTGGACTGGGCGGTTTTTTAGGTTAGATGGCCTCGGGCAAGTATAGGAAGGGCAACAGCCTCAAAGGGTGCGGGGCAAAGTCAGGACATGCGGGGACCAAGCAGCAATCGGTATTGTAATTGTAAACTGTCGAAGCTGCATTGGTAAAGTACCGGAACTTCAAGGGCTGATAGAAAGCACCGAAGCTGAAATCGTTATAGGTACTGAAAGCTGGCTGAAGCCAGAGATAAATTCTGCCGAAATTTTTACAAAGGCACAGACGGTGTTTAGAAAGGATAGATTGCATGCAACCGGTGGTGGCGTGTTTCTCGCTGTTAGTAGTACTTTATCCTGTAGTGAAGTAGAAGTGGATAGTTCCTGTGAATTATTATGGGTGGACGTTACACTCAACAACCGAGCTAGGTTAATAATTGGCTCCTTTTACCGACCCCCCGACTCAGCAGCATTAGTGGCAGAACAGCTGATAGAAAATTTGGAATACATTTCACATAAGTTTTCTCAGGATGTTATAGTCTTAGATGGAGATTTCAATTTACCAGATATAGACTGGGACACTCAGATGTTTAGGACGGGTGGTAACGACAGAGCATCGATTGACATTATACTGAGTGCACTATCCGAAAATTACCTCGAGCTATTAAACAGAGAACCGACTCGTGGAGATAACATCTTGGACCTACTGATAACAAACAGACAAAAACTTTTCGACTCTGTAAGTGCAGAATAGGGAATCAGTGATCATAAGGCTGTTGCAGCATCCCTGAATATGGAGGTTAATATGGAATATAAAAAAAGGGAGTAAGGTTTATGTGTTTAACAAGAGTAATAGAAGGCAGATTTCAGACTAACTAACAGATCAAAACGAAAATTTCTGTTCCGACACTGACTATGTTGAGTGTTTATGGAAAAAGTTCAAGGCAATCGTAAAATGCGTTTTAGACAGGTACGTGCCGAGTAAAACTGTGAGAGACGGGAAAAACCCACCGTGGTTCAACAACAAAGTTAGGAAACTACTGCGAAAGCAGAGAGAGCTTCACTGCAAGTTTAAACGCAGAAAAACCCAAACCTCTCAGACAAACAGAAGCTAAACGATGTCAAAGTTCCCGTAAGGAGGGCTATGCGTGAAGCCTTCAGTGAATTCGAAAGTAAAATTCTATGTACCGACTTGAAAGAAAATCCTAGGAAGTTCTGGTCTTACGTTAAATCAGTAAGTTGCTCGAAACAGCATATCCAGACACTCCGCGATGATGATGGCATTGAAACAGAGGATAACACGCGTAAAACTGAAATACTAAACACCTTTTTCCAAAGCTGTTTCACAGAGGAAGACCGCACTGCAGTTCCTTCTCTAAATCCTCGCACAAACGAAAAAATGGCTGACATCGAAATAAGTGTCCAAGGAATAGAAAAGCAATGGAATCACTCAACAGAGGAAAGTCCAGGGGACCTGACGGGATACCAATTCGATTCTATAAAGAGTACGCGAAAGAACTTGCCCCCCTTGTAACAGCCGTGTACCGCAAGTCTCTAGAGGAACGGAAGGTTCCAAATGATTGGAAAAGAACACAGGTAGTCCCAGTCTTCAAGAAGGGTCGTCGAGCAGATACGCAAAACTATAGACCTATATCTCTGACGTCTATCTGTTGTAGAATTTTAGAACATGTTTTTTGCTCGCGTATCATGTCGTTTTTGGAAACCCAGAATCTACTCTGTAGGAATCAACATGGATTCCGGAAACAGCAATCGTGTGAGACCCAACTCGCTTTATTTGTTCATGAGACCCAGAAAATATTAGATACAGGCTCCCAGGTAGATGCTGTTTTCCTCGACTTCCGGAAGGCGTTCGATACAGTTCTGCACTGTCACCTGATAAACAAAGTAAGAGCCTTTGGAATGTCAGACCAGCTGTGTGGCTGGATTGAAGAGTTTTTAGCAAACAGCACACAGCATGCTGTTATCAATGGAGAGACGTCTACAGACGTTAAAGTAACCTCTGGCGTGCCACAGGGGAGGGTTATGGGACCATTGCTTGTCACAATATATATAAATGACCTAGTAGATAGTGTTGGAAGTTCCATGCGGCTTGTCGTGGATGATGCTGTAGTATACAGAGAAGTTACAGCATTAGAAAATTGTAGCGATATGCAAGAAGACCTGCAGCGGATAGGCACTTGGTGCAGGGAGTGGCAACTGACCCTTAACATAGACAAATGTAATGTATTGCGAATACATAGAAAGAAGGATCCTTTATTGTATGATTATATGATAGCGGAACAAACACTGGTAGCAGTTACTTCTGTAAAATATCTGGGAATATGAGTGCGGAACAATTTGAAGTGGAATGATCATATAAAATTAATTGTTGGTAAGGTGGGTACCAGGTTGAGATTCATTGGGAGAGTCCTTAGAAAATGTAGTCCATCAACAAAGGAGGTGGCTTACAAAACACTCGTTCGACCTATACTTGAGTATTGCTCATCAGTGTGGGATCCGTACCAGATCGGGTTGACGGAGGAGATAGAGAAGGTCCGAAGAAGAGCGGCGCGTTTCGTGACAGGGTTATTTGATAACCGTGATAGCGTTACGGAGATGTTTAGCAAACTCAAGTGGCAGACTCTGCAAGAGAGGCGCTCTGCATCGCGGTGTAGCCTGCTGTCCAGGTTTCGAGAGGGTGCGTTTCTGGATGAGGTATCGAATATATTGCTTCCCCCTACTTATACCTCCCGAGGAGATCACGAATGTAAAATTAGAGAGATTAGAGCGCGCACGGAGGCTTTCAGACAGTCGTTCTTCCCGCGAACCATACGCGACTGGAACAGAAATGGGAGATAATGACAGTGGCACGTAAAGTGCCCTCCGCCACACACTGTTGGGTGGCTTGCGGAGTATAAATGTCGATGCAGATGTAGATGTAGCTCTGATTTCCCTTATTTCATCATGGTGACCGTTTCTCCCTATGTAGGTCGGCGTCAACAAGATATTGTCGCATTCGGAGGAGAAAGTTGGTCATTGGAATTTCGCGAGAAGATTCCTCCGCAACGAAAAACGCCTTTATTCTAATGATGTCCATCCCAAATCCTGTATCCTTTCAGTAACACTCTCTCCCCCATTTCACGATAATACAAAGCGTGCTGACTTCTTTTGAACTTTTTCGATGTACTCCATCAATCCTATCTGGTAAGGATCCCACACGGTGCAGCAGTACTCTAAAAGAGGACGGACATGCGTAGTCTAGGGAGTCTCCTTAGTAGATCTGTAGCATTTCCTAAGCTTCCTGCCAATAAAACGCTGTCTTTGGTTAGTCTTCCCCACATTTTCTATGTGTTTCTTCCAATTTAAGTTGTTCGTAATTGTAATTCCTAGGTATTCAGTTGAATTTACGGCATTTAGATTTGACTGATTTATCGTCTAACCGAAGTTTAACGGCTTCTTTTTAGCACTCATGTGGGTGATCTCACACTTTTCGTTACTTAGGGTCAACTGCCGCTTTTTGCACCATACGTATATCTAATGCAACTTTTTTCGATCTTCTGATGACTTTGGTAAACAACAGCGTCATCTGCAAACAACCTAAGACGGCTGCTTAGATTTTCACACAAATCGTTTATATAGATAAGGACCAGCAAAGGGCTTATAACACTACCTTGGGGAACGCCAGAAATCACTTCTGTTATACACGTCAGTTACTACGAACTTTGACCACTCTGACAGAATATCACGAATCCAATCGCAAAACTGAGACGATATTCCGTAAGCATGCAATTTGATTACAAGCCACTTTTGAGGTAGACTGTCAAAAGCCGGAAATCCAGTAATACGGTATTAATTTGAAATCCCTTGTCGATAGCACTCTACAATTCATGCGAGTAAAGTGCTAGTTGTGTTTCACGAGAACGATGTTTTCTAAATCCATGTTGACTGTCTATCAAGAGACCGTTTCCTTAGAGGTAATTCATAATTTTCGAACACAATATATGTTCCAAAATCCTGCTGCATATCGACGTTAATGATATGGGCCTGTAATTCAGTTTATTACTCCTACTGCCTTCCTGAATACCGATGTGACCTGAGCAATTATGACTGAGTGTTGACAACAAACTTCAGATACAAGTGGCAGTCAAATGAAAACGAGACAGACAGAATTGTTTATTATATCATAACTGTGAGATATAACGATAAACGCATTCATGCAAAAGTGTTTGAGGTTGACTACGGAACCATGCTGGTGCTAGGGAGTGCACATCTTTGTCCGAAGCAAATCTACGGCCACGAATGTCTTTCTTTAGTGCTAAAAAAAAAAAATAAGGAAAACGCGTGGGGAGATATTGAAACTGTATGGCAGATGCGTAAGGGCTTGCAAGCGAAACTTTAGCAGCGTACTCGAATCAACCTTGGCAACAAGTGGGTGGGAAAATAAAAACATTTCAACAAAGTATAAGTAACATCACACCAAATAGCTCACTTTCTACTCATAATTCAGGCTGTTTGTAAAGTAGCTATACAAAAGTAGCCTCCAATTGTGGAAAAGATAAGTAACTTAAAGGAATGTTTGATACAGCACTGAATGCAGAATAGACTAAAGTTTTATTCCTAGCCATAACTGTTAGTTCCCAACGTTACCGTAACGTTATTTATGATTTCATGAATCTAAATCCGATACTACAGTTCAGAGGCAATCCAGCACTAAATCTCTCAATTCACCATCGCAATGACAGAGTGTTATTAGTCCGTACAAGCGTTTCACCGAAACTGGCTGTGCATCACATAGGTCGCCAGGCCAGAGTCGGCCAGCAATCTGTGACACGGAAATTGAACAAGGTCACCAGAATTACATCCGTAGTCCGTATAAATCAATAAGACATACAGGCACAGAAAAGAACATGCCTAAGGTTACCACGTGGAATATATTATGAAAACACATGTCATTCAAACCATACAAAATGGAAGTATTGCGAGGTTTAAGAGGAAGTGCCTAAGAAAAACTAGCTAAATTTACATAGAAGTGTTCAACAATATGCGACTGCGGATGACTGTTTTATGGGATGAGGAGAAACCATATAACGTCCTGGAAAATGTACGGGACTCGCCAAAGATAAATGGTTTTTTGCGCTCTAAGCTGTAACAAGATATACGGTACTTACATTCTTGCCGAGTCAACTGTAGCTGGCGTATCGAAATTCGACGTCCCTCAACATTATCTAACGTCTCAGTTACAACGGATTATAGGCACATAACAGGGTTTGCAGCAGGATGGCACACAACCACATTATCAATGCGAAGTTGTTGCGTATTTCCATAGGAATGTGCCGACTTGGGTCGGACGTGGAGGGAAATATGGTTCAAATGGCTCTGAGCACTATGGGACTTAACATCTTAGGTCATCAGTCCCCTAGAACTTAGAACTACTTAAACCTAACTAACCTAAGGACAGCACACACACCCATGCCCGAGGCAGGATTCGAACCTGCGACCATAGCAGTCTTGCGGTTCCGGACTGCAGCGCCTAGAACCGCACGGCCATCGGGTCGGCGGTGGGTAATATTCTGGCCACCAAGGTCATGTGATTTAACGGCGATGGATTTCTATATGGGGGTACATCAAAGTCAGAGTGTTTGTTCCTCCGCTTACGGGAAATGTCGACGAGCAGTGACAACGAATAACACAAGCAGTTGCCTCCATAAGTCAGGACTCGCTACATAGGATCCAGCAGGAAACTGATCACAGATGGGACGTTTGTCGTGTTACAAAAGGCAGCTACTTTGAAAACTGCAAATAATTCTTGAAAATATATACTGCATTCAATTCTGTATCCTACATTTATGAAAGTTATATACCTTTTAGACATTTAAAGCTTACTTTTGTTTAACTAGGTTATAAAACCACAGTACATCATTTCAGTCTTCGTTTCCAAAGGTCCGATAGTCAGGGAACGTTATAATTAACTTTTAGTTATTATTAGGAGGCAATGATCTACAGTTACGAGATTAGTTCAAAGAGAGACTTTCCATTGAATAGTACATTCATAACCTTTATTAATACAAGTAAATCCATTCACATTACGTACAATCTCTAGATTCACAAATTTAACGGGTAAGAAACACTTCGGCAAATTCCGATCAGTTGGCGTGAATCTTTGTCATAGAGACATAATTCACATCAGAAATGTTAACTTTGTGTAATTGAAATGCTTTCTAATCTGAGTGAAACTGGTTGTATCAGTAGCGATTTGGCATCATGTTTGTTTTAGTTAAACACAAACAAAAGTGTACGGTAACTTAGACTTTGAATATCTGTTAACCAAACGTGTTGGTCCATCCATTTAAGTGAAATAGAGGTAGCGGTACAATGCATATTTCGTTTCCCATGAATCATTGAATTTAGGCCAAGACGAACTTTAATTATGGTTGTCCATCGCGGAACGTCAAAATTCGAGACATTTAATTTTGAAACCTCCCCACAGAAAAATTTATCAGTTACTGTGCTGATAAACCTCTTACGTTATTTGAGTTTCAAACAGCTGAGCAGAACTGAACATACAGAAACATTTCTCTCTTTACTTATTCTGATCAACACTAAACTGACACACAATATTTTTAGCGCAACGCAATCTGACTTTCAATAATCCCTACAAAAGAATGGCACTGACTAACAATAACCTATACCTTTCACAAATCACTTACCTCACAAAAATCTTCGTTACTAGAACTACTGCAATACAGCGAGCGCCAATACTGCCAGCTAAATAAAAGATTATAACTACTGAAGGCACTTACTACTGATAGGCATAGTTAGCAAATGAAAGATTTTGATAGAGAACGAACAATGTATTTACCTCAATAATGTTCAAAAGTCATATATATATCAGTTCATGATATCCAGTATTACAAATTTACTCTTTCTGATGGACACTCGTCCAGATCGTCCGCTCTCAAAATTCTGCCAGCTCTCTCCCCACATTCACCGTTACTGGCGGCTGACCTCCAACTACGCAACGCTACGCGCTGTTCACATCCAACTGCCAAACACTACAATAGCGAATATTCCAACAATGCCAACCAGCCACAGACTGCACACAGCACAGCAAGTGATTTTCATACAGAGCGCTACGTGACGTTACCAACACAAAAACCTAAACAGCCTACTTACACTTTATGATATTCTACTAAGGGCTGTCAGGGCTTCCGAATGCTGGGTGGGTAGCTGCATACATTGTCCAATATGTGGTAATAGTAATGTATGTGCTATATGTTTCTGGAAAGCAGGAGCCTTGCTTTAACATCAGCCAGCGTGTGCCACTCTAACTTTCGAAAGGTGTGCCCTTCTTTAAGTTGATGTTCCTGGTAAAGTTCCCATAACCATGGTAAGTGCCTTAGCACGATAGCCACAGTCAAACCTTTAACCAAAATTTTGCGCAAGTGCACATGAACTACCACTTTGACCCTAGCTAGCTGTCATACCGTATTACGCTGGTGTCCAAAATTATAGCAACAAACTACTATTTCTATGTTTTGTTTCTAATTCAAGATGTAGTCATACAAACTGTCAACAGATATCCGTACAATCACGATCTGCATGGAATGTGGCACCTGTCAAACGGGTTAGTGTTTGCCGCGTAGTCCCACATCCACAATCGCTGCGTACCCAGTCACAGACGGTGCAGCGTAGCGCAGGGAAGAATACCGGACTCCTGTGAAAGGCCATAGGCAGAATGGAAGCAGAACAGTCGCAGACTGTTGTAGCCCGATAGCATAATGTGAAACGTTCTGTTGTTTCTCTGATGTGACAACAGTTTTTAGAGACCGGAGACCAGGGTAGGGGCGACCACTTGTGGCATCAAAAAGGGGGGATCGTTATTTGGCTGTAAGGGCACTACGGCACAGCCTTAATTCTGCACGGTAACTGGCATCTGACCCCGCAGAATCCACCGGACATGTTGTATCGAGGCAAACGGTGTACAGAAGACTTCGGTAGAGTGGCCTTTATTGTTGGTGACCTGCAGTATGTGTACCTCTGACTCGTCTTCACAGAAGGGAACGTCTAGAGTCGAGTCGTCAGCATGCCATTGTTCCTTTCACAGATGAGTCCCGATTTGGTCTGGAGAGTGATTCTCGACGGATTCGCGTCTGAAGGGAACATAGAAGTCGATATTGAGATTGTCGATAAGGTCCGGCTTATTTGTAGCTGCAAGGTCTAAGATATTTCCATTGCTTGTGGCTGCGAGCTAGCTGCTCAAGACAATTTTCGGATAAAGTATTCAAAAGTATTTCGCATGACTGTCTGTCTGCGTAAGCCACAATGAATCAATAGACAACCCAGTCTATAATTGGCAGATTAAAGTCGCCTGCAACTAGTATTGCATGATCTAGGTATTTACGTGCTGTTGACCACAGACATTCTTTGAATGACTCTAGAACTGTCACAGCGGAATCGGGTGGCCGGAAAAACATACGATAATTAACTTAGCAGAGTTGTGAGTTCTGACTTGTGAGTTCTGAAGAATAATACACTTATAAACAAGTTAACGACTTCTGGTCTTGCCGATTTTGTTTTGGTTAACCAGTTTTGGTTTGACGTGGAGAGCAAAGCTGAAAATTTCCTCTAATCCATGACAGGATTCTACCCACAAACAATCGAAAGGCTTGAATGCAGAGACATGAGGGAAAGGGCACCTTCTACAGAAATAGTTATTGTGTGCAAATTAGAGCCTTCACTACAAGAATTTCAAACGAACATTCTTTCATAGTGAGGACACAGGGAAAACACCCATAGAACGAAAAGTGTTCATTGTAGTTGACAAAAATGTTGTCTCTATTGAGAACGAAGTTGAGTGTGTAAGTGAAGTCATCTGGTCGCGTATAACAGGTGTGAAAATCGCTCAACACGTCAAATTGTGCAAGATGTCCTAAATTCTGAGAGAAATAGGACTAAGCTATTGGAAAAACAGGATAATATACACTACGTGATCAAAAGTATCCGGACACCCCCAAAGACATACGTTTCTCACATTAGGTGCATTATGCTGCCACCTACGGCCAGGTACTCCATGTAAGCGACCTCAGTAGTCATTAGACATCGTGAGAGAGCAGAATGTGGCGCTTCGCGGAACTCACTGACGTCGAACGTAGTGAAGCGATTGGGTGTCACTTGCATCATAATTCTGTACGCGTGATTTCCACACTCCTAAACATCCCTAGGTCCACTGTTTACGATGTAACAGTGAAGTGGAAAACTGAAGGGACACGTACAGCACAATAGCGTACAGGCCGATCTCGTCTGTTGACTGACAGAGACCGCCGGCAATTGAAGAGGTTCGTAATGTGTAATAGGCAGACAATCGTACAGGAATTCCAAACTGCAACAGGATCCACTACGACAGTTAGGCGGGAGGTGAGAAAACTTGGATTTCATGGTAGAGCGGCTGCTCATAAGCCACACATCGCGCCGGTAAATGCCAAACGACACCTCGCTTTGTGTAATGAGCTTAAACATTGGACGACTGAGCAATGGAAAAACGTTGTGTGGAGTAAAGAATCACGGTACACAATGTGGCAATCCGATGGAAGGGTGTGGGTACGGCGAATGGCCGGTGAACGTCATCTGCCAGCGTGTGTAGTGCCGACAGTAAAATACGGAGGCAGGGGTGTTTCTTATAGAGGGGGATGGCACCCCTTGTTGTTTCGCGTGGCACTATCACTGCATAAGCCTACATTAATGTTTTAATCACCTTCTTGCTTCCCACTGTTGAAGAGCAATTCGTGGATGCCGATTGCATCTTTCAGCACGGTCTAGCACCTGTTCATAATTTACGGCCTGTGGCCGAGTGGTTACACACCAGCACCTGACCTGAATCATATAGAACACCTCTGGCATGTTTTGGGGCGCCGACTTCATGCCAGGCCTCACCAACCGACAATGATACCTCTGCTCAGAGCAGCACTCCGTGAAGAATGGGCTGCCATTTCCCAAGAAACCTTTCACCATCTGATTGAACGTATGCCTGGGAGAGTCGAAGCTGTCAACAAGACTAAGGGTGGGCCAACACCATAATGAATTCCAACATTGCCGTTGGAGGGTGCCGCGAACTTGTAAGTCAATTTCGGCCAGGTGTGTGGATACCTTTGATCACATAGTGTAGATGGAGGCTCAAAATCAACTTCAGTTGTGTTCAAATTTCCAGTCTCTACAAGGGACGAAGCTGTTGTCAGATGTGTCTCTGGCAATTTTAACATAGGAATTCAGATTCATGCGTCTATCACATTTTAGGTGATTGCGTCATGTAACATGGTAACATGACACCACTAAGCTGAGATCACAATAACCTGCAACGTCTTGCTAGCCTTTCTGCTTAAGCAACCCACGGTTTTAGTGTCTATTCAGGGCCCTTAATACGAAAGAATTTAAATCTCGCTGCAGCTATATGGATCTGAGCCTCATAATGCTCATCGAGCACATGTTCATAATGCACGGCCTGTGGCTGAGTAGTTACACGACAATTACATCCCTGTAATGGTCTGGCCTGCGCAGAGTCGTGAGCTGATTCCTATACAACACTATTCGGATGTTTTGGAAAACCGACTTCATGCCAGGCCTCACCGACCGACATCGATACCTCATATCAGTTCAGCACTCCGCAAGACAGTTTCCAGCAGCTGATTGAATGTGTGCCTACTAGAGTGGAAGCTGTAATCAAGGCTAAGGGTGGGCAGCAACATATTGAACACGAGGATTACCGATGGAGGGCGCCACGAACTTGTAAGAGATTTTCAGTCAGGTGTTCGGATACTTTTGATCACATATTGTACAAGGATCAACAGTGAACTATAAAAACGAACTGACCAGAACAAAATGTTCGAGTTAAAAACTGTTTTAGACTAGGCTTTTTTCTTTCGCCTCTACTATTCAGTGTATACACCAAGGAAGCAATGCTGGATATTAAAATGAAAGATACAATAATGGGATTAAAATTCAAGGGGAAAGACAGCGAGATTCGCTGATGGACATTGTCAGATGAGTAGGTCCTATACAATATGGATTTGTAGAAAATATAGGAAAGACGAAGATAATGAGGAGTAGGAGATCTGAGACTAGTGAGAAGCCTAACATCAAAGCTGGGAAGCATAAAGCAGACGAAGCTGAGAAACACCGCTACGTTGGAGTGAAAATACACATAACAGGGAAAACAAGGAGGATATAAAAGGCAATTGACAGCATATAAAGAGGCCATTCATGGTCAACAGAAGTGTGTTAAAATCAAAAATCTGGCTTAATCTGGTGGAGAAGTTCTTAGAATGCAGGTTTGGACTACGTTATATTGTGGTTGTGAACCATGGACTACTGAAGACCACAATGAAGGGAATCGAAGTGTTTGAATATGGTGCTATAGAAGGATGTTGAATAGTATGTGGACTGATAAGGAATGGAGAGGTTCTCCACAGAATAGGGGAAGACAGGAAGACTGACAAGATGAAGGAACAGGATAATAGGATATGTCTTAAGGCATTAGGAAATAACTTTCATGGTAGCAGAGTAATCTGTAGAGAGTGAAAACTGTAGAGTGAAACGGAGATTCGAATACACCCAAGATATAGTGGAGGACATAATGCGGACGTTGTCACCAGAGAGGAACCAGTCAGAATAATAAAAGAACTTAATAAAAAAAAAGGGAATGGAACTGAATGGACGCCGCCGTTTTTGGCTCCTTTGGTCCATGGATGTACGAGCCACAAATTCAGTAAGCTCCCTATGCATCATGTTTTGGCCTACTGTATGAAGGAGAAACAACTATACAAAATAATCATGGTTTTTGTGGGTCTCTTTCCGCACTCACGCACAATGAACATGTATGCCGTTCTGTGTGCAGACACTTTTCCTAGATTCACTTCGTTGTTCACTGTGAGGTGTCGGTTGAACTGTTTAGCATACCTGTAAGGTGTTACAAGACCGATCTCTGGTGACCTACAGGGAAGGGCCGCCCTCCATTAGATCACGCAATTTTTAGTAAAACAGTTTTAACTAACAGGAAAGTCTTATTGAAGGGAATCTATCAGTGGTGGCCCATTTATGAATGAAATCAGAAGCTCTACACTACCCATTAATATACTTATAAAACTATAAGTTAGTGTAACAAGTAGGGTTATGACCGTAAAATAACAAACAAATAAATTACCCACTAAATTAATCATTTAAACATTTAATAAGTGGACAGACGATTGTAAATTTGAGGTTTAGCCCTGGTACAGGTTAGTGAACGCGTGAAAGCGGTGAAGCTCTCCACAGTTACGGCCAATGACACTCGAAAATAGGTAGTGGTTTACCGTGGGGACTGCCGCACGCTTTGTGACGAATGTTTTACCCGCGTGCCAGGATAGGCACACAGCGCTAATCGTGAGACCCTTCTGTGACTGCCAATGGACACTCGGCATCAGGCATGAGGTTCTGCTCTGGTCACCATTAATCACACGACATTCAGTTTGTTTAATAAAGAACCTGAGAAATAAATACAAACAGCAGTAAAATCGCCTGAGCGCCTGATGCAAGCACCTACCTGCTGCAAACGTTATACCGGTGCGCTTAAGCCCTGGTGTTAACTAGTCTTGCAACCCTCTAAATTCACTGACTGCGTTGCCGGCTCATTCTTACAACTCTTAAATGGCGTGTGCGAGGAAGACAGTGTCATAAAGGCTGCAGAATCTGAGTCCAGCCACCCACTGTAGTCAGTTCTGATAAGGAGACATTCTCCTGCATGACACCTCAGCAACAAAATTACTCTCTCCAGTGCCCCAGCAGCAACTATTCTCTCGTCAGTTGCCTGGTAGCAAAGTGTTTTCTTTTCGTCACCTGGCATCAACTGTTCTTCTCGCCCTTAACCAGTGAAACTTGCTTGTATCCGCCAGTGCAGGAACCTCTCCCGCCAATTCCAGCAGACCTGGTGTTCTGAATCAGAACGATAGGGAAGATCCTCGGGTCCAACTATCTGTGACAACAGCAGGCTGTTGTGTTGATCTCTGCGACTGGTGATTACGGCGAAGTAGCCATCTTTTCCACCAACGGATGTCGATACACCGTAGCGTGCAGGGACTTTGTAACAGACTTGTGCTAGACGTCACTTCACTGTAATCAGGGAACTGAGTGCGAACGTTATGTACACCAGCGATCTAACTGACTGACTACCTAACGAGCTAAAATGTTGTGGTTTTTATGGAGCGAAGTAGTGGCTAATGTTTATCTCACGTCACTTGTCACGGACACATATACATTATTATCACCGATGTATCAGCGGTTCTCACTCTGTCGTGTTTGCTTCGAAAGTGGTTTGGAAAAGCTGTTAGTATACATTGTTGCACTAGCAACAGCATTTCATTCATCACGTAACGAACGTGTCGTTTTCCTATCTAGTTACTCTTCCTCATTACTGTTCTGCTTAGGTCCGCTGTCAGGCTCGCCAGAAGTGCCGAGGTTGTGTTTTCCCCTAACCCACTCACGGTGGTGAAATTTTGTTCTTCATGCCTGCCTTGTGTCGACACCGTTGTAATGTAAAAGAGATAGCTCCGCTCTGGGAGTTTAAATATTTTAACCATTTGCTTCGTATAAGGTTGGCGTACAACACTATTTCTTTCATTCCTAAATCACTTATATTTTAATAACACTGAATAACACTGATCATTTTTGTACGTCCTCATGGCCGACAAATGGAAATATTTTTTCTGTTACACATGCTTTCACTCCTGGCACTTTCCTTGTGTCTATTTTTTCTGCCCTGCTTAAGTGATTGCACTTTTTAGAGGCGTCCATTCCTCTTCAATTTGACTGTCTACTGTTGTATTCATTACTGTAATTTCTACAGCCTCGGAGAAATTCACACACATCTCATCATTTGTCATTACTTCCACGTTCTTAGCGCAGTCTTTCTTCTGGATAAGTGTCTTAAACTTTAGTCTACTCTTCATCGTTATTAAAGTTTGATTCGAGTCGTCTTCTACTTTTTGAACATTATATTTTCTGGAGGTGGAAAGACGACGATTTGATGGAATACCTAAAGCATAATTTCAGGAGATTTCAGTGTAACGGTAGGTAAATCTACCATGAGAGGAATAGTGGGTCCAGGTACAGGATACTAAACACCACAATGGGAATCGGTTTGAAGATATTTCTGCCTTCAATCACTTAAGGATAATAAATAGATTCCCCCCCACATAAAGATATTGAAAAATTTACTTGGAGTTCTAGGGGTACTGGATCTATAATATACTATATTATTTCAAATGAGAAAAAATGGTTCAAATGGTTCTAAGCACTATGGGACTTAACGTCTGAGGTCACCAGTCTCGTAGAGCTTAGAACTACTTAAACCTAACTAACCTAAGGACAACACATACATCCATGCCCGAGGCAGGATTCAAACCTGCAACCGTAGTGGTCGCGCGGTTCCAGACTGCAGCGCCTAGAACCGCTCGGCCACTTCGGCCGGCTCAAATGAGAAAGTCAACCCATTGACAGAAGACATCAGACTCTATAGCGGATGTGAAAACTAATAATCCCACTGTATAACAATACAACACAATCAAAAACAAAACGCAAGAATTCTATAGAAAACTCCGTTAGAAGATTTAAGCATTGGATGTTTAAACAGCAAACGTTTAGATGAAGAACTATAATGTGTGCAAGAAAAACAGAACTTAATGACGAGTGAAAGCAGCTAGTAAGAACACGTAGCTGCTGGTGAAGCTTTAGGGGCGAGGATAAAATATGAAAAACAAAAGGAGACCCCCAGTCTGATGCCAAGAACAGTCAGATATCATAAAATGAAAGAAACGGGCCTACCTGAAATCTACAGTCAAAGAAACAAGAAGATTATACCGAGTACAAGCGACACATAACAGTGATCAAAAGAGATACAAGAAAAATAAAACAAAAAAGCCGGGAAAATTCTTATGAGTGAAATGGAGAATGATGCACATGGAAAACTAGCTAAGGTCTATAGAATGAGGAAACAACTTAATAAAGGCGAAAGAGATATGCATCAAATTAACCACGTTTCAGAAAGTGATTTGACAGATTATTTTCAATATCTATGGACAAGTGATGAGGAGGATGTAAAAACTGCAGTTAGTGAAGATTATGTTGGTCTTATATCAAAGGAAGAACTAAACCTTGTGTTAAAAACGTCTAAAAAAGAAAATTCCCAGGTTAAGATAACCTCAATGTGGAATTATTTAAATATGCTTCGGAATCATTACTCACAAAACTGCACCTGTCGGGAATATAGCAACATACCAGAGGATCGGCAAACATCACCTATTATGCCATTAGTTGGAAAGGGAGATCGCAGTAAATGTGACAAATATCGAGGTATTAGTTTTCTGAACTCTGGGTGAAGTTATATGCTCCCACATACATTGCCTTTATAGACCATGAGTAAGCTTTTGGTAAATAATACTATACCCCAGCATGCAATAAGCACATTTCAGAGTATACATATACACAACAAATTCAAAGTACAAAAAGGAAATCCGTTTGCGAGAAACATCTGTCAAGGAGTGAAACAAAGCAGTCCTTTATCGCTCACATTATTTAATGTATGCCTAATACAAGCGTGGTATGGAGGAGGTAAAAATCGTGGAGGGAGATCGAGAGATGAATAAAGCAAGTACATTCAGTCGGAGATGAAGAGGCTTGCGCAGGATAGAATAGCGTGGAGGTCCGGTCTTCAGACTGAATAAAAGAAGAACAATAAAAAGGTGGCGTCATAAAGACATGGCAGAGTAAAGTTCTGCGCCATTATAAGCTCAATGATAAAATTCTAAACACACTTACGTTTGCAGATGGTCAAATAATCTTAGCAGACTCAGAATAATTTGATTCTTGCACAAAGTTGCAGACGATTGCAACATGACAATATGTAAAAGTAAAACTTAGATAACTGAGTTCCAGGATGAGGAGAACTTAAAAGCAAAATTTAATAACTGATGATAATCCGCTAGAACACACAAATATTACTAATATTGGGATGTGAGATCTCACACACCACACGCAATGAACAAGACTAAAAACAGCAAAACTTCCGCAGTTGGTAGGTACTAGAAATAGCACTCTCCTAAAAAAAAGAGACAATATTAAAATTTTACATTGTGATGGCAGTGCCTTTCTAATGTATGGGTCAAACACTTGGACTCTAATCGCCAGACAAAGGAGGAGGATTCAGCCAACAGAAATGAGACTGCTAAGACCTCTGGCTGTTTACAAACTCATAGAGATGATAAAAAATCGTGATAAAAGGAATGAATTGGGTGTCGAATGCATACTTAAAAAAATGGGAGAGTACAGACAGAAAAGGCATGAAGACATCCAAGGGATACCAGAAGAACAAATACCTAAAATTATATATAGATATACACCTCAAGGGCGTTGAAATTGAAACAGGCAAGGATGTCCAAATCAAAACTGGAAATGACGATCATGATATTCGCTACTACAAACTGAAATTTATTGCAGAGCTCGATTAGCCTTTTTTCTCTCTCGTTCCTGCTACCAAGCACACATTCTCCTGTAACTCTTTCTTCTGTTCCTTACCCTACTACTGCGTTCCAATCCTGCCATAAGTGAATTATCATCGTTCTGTACCACATATGCATTATTTCTTCACCTTCTGCTTGTAACGTCAACATGTGTATCTGAACTAATGTTGTTGGCGTTAGTTTGCGGTCGATTGTCATTAGAACAACCCTATCCCTAAACTGTTTGCAGTAGCTCGCTCTCTGCCTTAAATTCCTATTCATCACGAATTGTCCTCCTGTTTACCGTTGTCTGCACTTTTTGATATTATTGTACAATCTTGTGACCAGAGTTCTTTGTCTTCTTTGAATTTAACCTCGCTATCCCTTACTGCATTCAAATTAAACCTTTTTATTTACCTTTGCGGAAGTGCTATTTTCCTTACCACGTTAAGACTTCTGATTCCTCGGTCCGACTTGTCATACAATAGGATTTCATTGCCTCTCCAATTTTTGCTTATGGCCACTTCCTCTTTCGAAGTCCCCTCTCGGTGATCCGAAATGAGTTTTGATCTGGAATCATTTTCCGGTAGAGAGATACTCATGACACGTTTTGAATTACAGGCTTCATTTCCCCAAGATGCACGTTATGTGTCTCGACTGCAGCGGTTTCTATTCTCTTCTGCATCCGTGGCCTTTGATCTCCCTGATTATTCTGAATGTTGGCAGCACGTTCTCCAAGGACAAATGTCGTGGAATTCAGTGTAGTGTCTTTTTTCCTATTTTTTCGGACCTCCAACCACCGCGTACATCGGTCTTTTCATTCGCTGGCATTTTGCCTTACTTAGTTATCTTCATCGTCATGACAGTTTTTTCCAACTGAAGAATTAAAACTTGACTCTGTTTGTTAGCTTTTTCAGTCTGTTGCAATCTCTTTATTTTAAAAAGAGAACTGAACAGTTCCTCCCATCTCTGCATACGAAACAAAACTAATAATAAAATTAAAGTACTTTCTTAGGTGTGAAACTGAAATATTCCTTCTTCGTCTTACCTCGCGTGATTCTTGTTAATAGAATGGTTATTCGGAAAGTAAGGTCCGATCGGTCGCGAAATGGAAGCCACGGCAAAAATCGAAAATGCTTTATTCGCAACATTTATCTACACATTCCAGATACCCCTCTACGTAGTCGCTGGGCCGATTTAGACTTTCTTCGTAGCGTTGCACCAACTCTCCAGTACATTCGTAATAAAAGGCAGCCTCCTGTAGTTACCACCAATTGCCTAAGCTGGTTTGCAGCTCGTTATTTGTGCCAAAATATTACCTTCATATCCAGCCATTTATAGGAGCGGAGTTGAAAATCAGAGGCAGCCAAGTCCGGATAATACGGTGGCTGAACAAATACTTCCCGACAAAAACGCCGCAGGGGCGTCTTCATTGCCCCTGCAGTGTTCGTCGACAATTCCCATGAAGAACGAAGTGCACAGCGTTACCTTACGTGGGGTTGCATGAAATTAGGCGAAGTCTCTCAGCAGGAGCCAATACTTGCTCGAGACACTATTTTCTAGGCATCTTTACATGCTCACAGTGGGCTTGGAACTGAAAAGAGCAACTTGACGCGAACGATGGGTATACTACAGACATTATCCAACAAGTCTGAGTGATGATTTATCTGATTATCACTGCGGTTTTCATTTCGTCACCGACCGGACCTTACTTTCTGAATAACCCTCGTACACGTAATTACAAATAATTTAAGGAAGTGACGCAATACTTGCTCATCTTGGAAATGGTAGATGAAACTAAGAAACTGCTTCTCACGGACACTAGTTTATAGTTTAATTTTTGGAGACAAAATACATGAGGAGAATGTACTTTAGAGTTGCAGGGCATCATAACTTCCTTTATTACAACTTTTTCTTATTTTATCCTACTCCTATTATTTCGAATACAATTTTCTACCAATGATATTTTGTCTTGTGGTCCATGTACTTGCATATTTTGCCATCTTCATGTTGTCTATGTTTCTTGAATTATTTAGTGGGGTCAGGCCAAAGTTGTTACTTAGATAATTGACCTGTTTGCTGATTAACCAGTAAACATAATTGTTCTTTTTATGTGGAAAGTATCGTCGTTATCGTCTACAAAGCATGGATGATATGTTCACAAGATGAACATGCTGAATAGATGATATTTACTCTCTGACCCCTTCACATGTATATCTGTGTCAAGTAGATTGCAACTTCGTTTTACTCAGTCCTGTTTCATACAGCCGTTTTCGAGTTCTAACTAAATTTCTGCCTGAGTTTTACCTAGGCTTTACTATATGTGAAGACAGGTCATTCATAAATGTAGTGTCAAACAGCAGCCAAGGCTGTATTTTTTAACTTACTTTCCATTTTTGATTCTTTCTTCTCATTTATTTCTTTTATGTATAATAACTCTAGACGTTAACTGTTGCGACCTTGCAAGTTTATTGCTGAGCGTTTATTTTTCGAAAGTCAGTAGGCGGGTAAAGATTTTGGCCTCTGATAATTGCAAAAAATTTACCTGAAATTCTCTGTGATGATTAGCTTATGACATTCATCCTCCTTTTACGAAGAGTGCAGATGCCTGATTTATTGTATGTATGAGCACCAATTCTCAGTTTCTGGGAAACACTTCTCCTTCCCACAAGAAGTTTTTACTACATTTCTAGCTACTATTTTTTGGTACAGGAAGGTCTGTGCAGTGTAATAAGCCTTAGAGAATATCCAAGAGCTTAAGTATTTTACCCTCTGAAACCGGTTAAGGGTCCAGAAGCATGTTCATCATGTCTGAGATTAATGCCTCCGATAACAAAATCAAAACAATTTGGAATATTATTACAAGGGAGACAGGGCAACCAAGAGTACAGTATGATGGCATCACCATCAAAGCGAATTGAAACTTCATAAACAACAAGCTGGAAGTCGAAAACATTTTGAATAATCATTTTTTTTAAATGTTGTAGAGAAAATAGGATCTAAATGGTGAATAGAAGGAGCAAGGCAGTTAATGGAAGAGGCCTTACCCACACCATTTGATAGAATTGAAATTCGACCCACCTCTCCTGCTGAAATTAGGAAGATAATAAACTCTCTCAAGAATAAAAGCTCACATGGAGTTGATGACATTTCCAGCAGGATAATAAAAGCTTGTTCCCAAGAAATGAGTGGGATTCTTAGCCACATATGTAACAGCTCTCTCAAGCAGGATATGTTCCCAGATAGACTGAAGTATGCCATTGTTAAACCACTGCATAAAAAAAGGGATACGTCTGACGTCAACAACTATCGCCCAATCTCTCTTCTGACTGCCTTATCCAAAATTTTTGAAAAAGTAATGTATTGTAGAGTAGCTTCGCACCTTTGTATAAATAAAGTTCCGACAAAATGTCAGTTTGGTTTCCAAAAGGGTTTTTCAACGGAAAATGCTATATATACTTTCACTAATGAAGTATTAAATGCTCTGAGTAACCGGAAGTCATCTGTTGGGATTTTTTGTGATCTATCAAAGGCTTTTGATTATGTAAATCATAGAATACTTCTAGATAAGCTCAAGTACTGTGGTATGAATGGGACAGTGCTCCAATGTTTTAAATCATACCTAACTGGAAGAATGCAGCAAGTTGAAATAAGCAGTTCACATAATATCCAAGAAACTGGTGATTTCTCAAACTGGGGAACAATCAAGAATGGGGTGCTGCAAGGTTTGGTCTTGGGTCCTCTACTGTTCTTAATATATATTAATGACTTGCCATTCTATATTCACGAAGATGCAAAGCTGGTACTTTTTGCTGATACAAGTATGGCTATCACACCCAAAAGACAAGAATTAACTGGTGAAATTGTAAACGATGTTTCTCAGAAAATCATGGTCCTCTGCAAATGGGCTCTCATTAAATTTTGACAAAACACAGTATATACAGTTCCACATAGTAAATGGAATGACAACAAGGATGAATATAGACTTCGATCAGAAATCGGTAGCTAAGGCAGAACATTTTAAATTTCAAGGTGTATGCATTGATGAGGGGTTGAACTGGAAAAAACACACTGAGGATCTGCTGAAACGTTTGAGTTCAACTACTTGTGCTATTAGGGTCATTGCAAATTTTGGCGATATACATCTGAGTAAATTAGCTTACCATGCCTATTTTCATTCTCTGCTTTCCTATAGCATCATATTGTGGGGTAACTCATCATTGAGTAAAAGAGTGTTCATTGCACAAAAGGGTGTAATCAGAATAATTGCTGGAGCTCATCCATGATCATCCTGCAGACACTTATTTAAAGAGCTAGAAATCTTCACTGTACCCTCACAATATATATATTCACTTACGAAATCTGTTATTAACAACCCAAATGAATTCAAAAATAATAGCAGTGTACATGGCTACAACACTAGGAGAAAGGATGACCATCACAACTTGAGGTTAAATCTAACTTTGGCTCAGAAGGGGGTAAATAATGCTGCCACGAAAGTCATGGTCACTTACATAATAGCATCAAAAGTCTGACAGATAGCCGTATAGCATTTAAAAGGAAATTAAAAGAATTTCTTAATTTCAACTCCTTCTACTCATTGGATGAATTTTTGGATATGATAAGTGGGTAATTTCCCCAACCCCCCCCCAAAAAATATTAAGTGTCATGTAATATTTTGTGTAATGTAATATCTTGTATAGACACCTTTTATTAACCTGACACGTTCCATGTCATTACAAAGTGTCGTATTCATGATCTATGGAACAAGTACTAATCTAATCTAATCTAAACTCTAATGTAATTTGATAAATTTTGTGTTATTGGTTCTTGGGCTTTTCCTGATAGTTCTTTCCAGTTTATTGCGGTTATTTTCATTCTGTACGCTCCTAAGGTTTTCCGATGCGTTTTGTGTTGTTTGGCTTAATTTGACCCGTCTGGTCGAAGCACTTCAGTTTTCTTTTGTCTCAGCTCCCGAAGCGTGGCAATGTGTTTGCCTCATGTTTGGTAGCATGGCTGCTTTGTTGCCATTTTATACAATGATTCCTGCATCCTCAGCATAGTCCACAGCACATAGTCTAGTAGCCACCGTGGCTGTCTCTGGATCACGGGTTCCCAGGCTCCATTCCCTGCAGGTTTGTGTTGCCCTCATCATCATCATTTTGGTAATGCGAGACTGGAAATGGATGGATTGGAACTTGTAGAGGCGCTGATGACCACGGTGCTGAGCGCACCACAAACCAACATCATCATCAGCGTAGGCTCTAATGACTATTTTAGGTCTAACGAAATGGAAAATAAAATCATGGAAAGAGGACTCCTCGGAGAAAATCTTTGCCTTATTTGTAATTGATTAGTTGCTTAGCGTTTACCACTGTTTTTGTGTTTATCCATGTTGACGTGTAAGGATCGCATGAGGAAACCCAGGTTCACTATCGTCTTTAGGAGATACGTTGGGTTTGCCACATAAAACGATTTATGAAAATCTACGAACAGCAAAGAAGTTTTATATTAGTCACACAGGTTATTGAAATGATTTACCGATAGTCGGTTAAGTTTTCATATACGGTTCACCTGCAGCATCATTTTGATGTTCATTCAAGATTTTTTTTGCAAATGACGAAATTCTCTTCTTTATCATTCTAGCAATTATTTAGTAATGAGAAGTGAACAGAAAAACAGAGAGGGACTTATTTAAATCGTTGTTTCCTTTAGTTTGCGGTACATTCACAATATTGCTGTGTTTTAATTAAATGGGTATCCTTTTTCCCTTTAATAGTCTCTATTACAATGTCAGTCATTTTTTGTCCTACTAGTACTTAGTACCATGCTTGAAATTCTATGAGGAAACCCTCAGGTATTAGGGATTCGTTTGGTCGTTAGTTGCTCACAGCCTCATATACTGCCTTACTGGTGAGAGGATTTCTTCATTGTCATCTACCGAAATCAGTGGTGCTATAATTTCAAGGAAACCCCGAAGAGAATCTTGACAAAGGGGACTTCTGGAGTAGAGTTCTTCATAATATTGATAAATCTCCTTCAGTGCCTTCTTCTGCGATTTGAGTACTATATCATTAGTAGTTCGAATTTCACCAATAACAATCCTGCTATTTCTGGCTTCTACGACTGATGTACGGAGGTCATTTCATACTCCGCTGCAGTATTAGGCTTATATTTTATTTTCAGCCCCACCATTTATTTCCCCTTTGATATTTAGTAACCGTGCTTTAACTTTTTTAATGTCTTCCATACGAATTGTGGCCTAGATGCGGGATAATACAAATTTCTAATCATTGCATAGGGAAGCTCAATAGTATGTTATGGCTCTTTGGTTCTTTTTGCGCTGTATTTCTTGATGAAATTTCTTATGCTTCGCCATTTTTGTCCAAGAATCTATCACAGTTATGCGCATGCCACACAAGAATGTAGCTCAAGATTTAACGCGTCTTGTAAATCACTTTCTGTAATAAGGAGATAAGAAGATTCTACTGACCGATGGGGAGACTGTGTTACTAATTCTATGCAAACTTACACATTGTTAAGGCCGCAAAAATATACGAGTATTTTCGCAATTTTTAATTACAACAGCTTTAACTTTTTCGAATTATAGAGTTTTTCAATTATGGTACAGCCGTTAGAAGCCGAAAATGCAAATGGACAAAAGCAGATTGTTTTATTTCGATTGAATCCTCTAAGTTCAAGTTCTTAACTAAATATTTTAGTTCAACAGATAAATCGATATTGGGTTCGTGCCATTCCACGTTCAATACAAAATTAAACTGACCACAGATCATGAAATGGTTTGGATTTCTCCTTAATAAATATAGAAGTTCTCCTTTAAGAAACTGTGCCCTGTCGGAACTATGAGTGTTCCATGAACGGGCGTACAACTTGATCAGATTGACGCCAGATAGCCTTAGAATCATTCCTCTTCCAGATTCCAATCTTTCTGTTTCGGTTAGCAGAATGCTTTCCCTTACTGAAACGGCGGTCCCTACACTTCTTTTGCATGACACATTTATATAATCAGCACGTCCTGATATCTTCAAATCCGGTAACATCCCTTCTTACAGCAGAGTGAATCCATCTTATAGTCATACAGGAATTCTCTTCGCTTCTGACCTTGCCTACTTATGTTTAAAGTAGTAACTGTATAAGACAGTGTCATCACACTATCACTTTTGTTGGCGCTATCAAAATGAATAATTTAATTATCTGAAGGTTCTATTGACAGTAACACCTGCACGCAAATTTCCACAAAAATATGTCTTAGAACATACAATTTCATTTAAGAACACGAAAGGTACCACAGTCTTCTACTGTATTTTACGACTTTTAGGACTGATCACATAAGGGTTGTGTTTCTTCTAGATTATCAGACAAGTAATCTAGTGATTTTCATCTGACACTGTCATGTCGCAAATTATTTATTTTCGTGTCCTTCCCAGACTTAGGCTTCCCTTGATAAAATACAATTCGTCGAGGGAAATACTGAGGTGTCGTGACTACTTTTGAAATAGCCTTGTTTGAAACTGTTTCTACTGTACTAGCTGTAGTAACTCCTTGTCTGGTGAGTACTCGTTATTTATAGTTTACATTTATCTGATAAGAACAAATGTATATATACTGCAAGTTCCCACACATAGAAATGTTTGCCGACAGTTTTTTTTCTTCATTTGGGTATTTATTTCCAACTGCATTCCCTCTTGTTTTCCCACGACCAGCTCATCGCATTGCTTTTGTTTCCAGGGTGTGGTTTATGAGACAGTTCATCGTCTGAAAAACTGTTTGTTGGTTCAATGGTTCTTTCTTTTTTCTTTTGCATATCTGTACCGTGGGCAGGTGAATGAAATCGTGTGTCTGGTTTTAACGGCGGAAATTGATTGTTATCAAGGAGGAGAACTTCAGAGAGGCTTGTAACATTTATATCCTCAACCAGTTGGGGTTGTTTTTTTGGTTGTCAGAAAATATCCAACAGTCGGATTTTGGCATTGCCTTGAATCACTTTATAACACAAAAAGCTGACGCATAAAATGGTGTAGAAAGTGGCCATATTAATTACAGATATCATAGTTAATGTCACAGTAAGAATAAACTACTTGCACCTTACAAAAATGGCTCTGAGCGCTATGGGACTTAACTGCTGTGGTCATATCCCTTGAACTTAGAACTACTTAAAGCTAACTAACCTAAGGACATCACACACATCCATGCCCGAGGCAAGATTCGAACCTGCGATCACAGCGGTCGCGCGGTTCGGGACTGTAGCGCCTATAACCGGCCGGCTGCACCTTATAACCACTATCAAGTATGTCTATCGGAATATTCACCTCCATATCCAGTCGTGGATTTCCAGGGATTTCTGCAGTACATGGCGTGTTTCCTTTTCAAAAGAGACGATCAGTATGTATCTCCGGACGTTCTTAGATATTTATTCACTGCAGTGATGTAATTCCGGCTCAATAAACCTAAATATCTTTGAACGGCAGCGTAGCGAAGAACCAGTCACGTAACCTCAAACGAATAAACTCGTCGTGGACAGGAGATTCAACGATAATCTTCCTTCTGTCGTACACAAACACGACAGTTAAGGTAACAGACAGACAGCACTCAGCGAAACAGCAATATAAACCGTAAACATTGCTTGTAGAGCACAGTGGTGAACACGTCTTTCGTAAACACGTCTACATTCCAGACCGTCTTCATCAGAACTGATCTGTTCGTTCCTCCATCGTCTCCGTCAAAGCCGTTGGCAAAACGGGACTGTCTCCTTATACCGGAAGTCTTCGGCCGCCATACTGATGATTCTGATTCTAAATTTGACCCGTGGGTAAAGGACTTTTCATATTTAATTAATAAGGCTACGCCCAAACCATGGTTCCACGTGACTTCTAGTCTTACGGACGCTTAAATGGCTCTGAACCAGCGACTGCCGAATGTAAGCGAAACTCTATTTTCGGTTTATTAGGCCCTTTAGCAATAAAATGCAAAATACCGCCCTTCGCACTATCAGACTTAATTTGCTCTCCTACGCTCATTTGTAGTCTTGAAATCTTCGTCTTTCACCAGTATCTTTCTATCCCTTTAAACAATAGCAAATGAATCACATTAAAACAAGAGTGATATCAATTTTCTCTTTAATGTCACTCGTTTGTTTGCACGACGTCCTGAACAAAGGCTGTTAGTTATGTACCGACGTTAGTTGGTCTCATTCGGCCCGTTAGGTGTACGGCTACTGCCAACAGTGGAACTCTAGCGATACACTATCCCTGTGTACCGCAGCGGTTACGAAGCGAATGTCCTGCAGTGCAGTGCTAAACTAGAGGGAATATATGTAGTCATGAAAGTGCAGTTGTTCCCCTCCGTACTGCCACCCTTTCTCATATTGTAAGTAGGCTGTTTTATTCTTATACTGGTAACGCCACCGAGACGTGGCGCTCTTTATGAAAATCACTGGCTGCGCTGCGTGCAGTCTGTGGCTGGTTTGCATTGTTGTTGGCTATTGTAGTGTTGGGCAGTTGGCCGTTAACAGCGCGTAGCGTTTCGCAGTTGGAGGTGAGCCGCCAGCAGTGGTGGATGTGGAGAGAGAAATGGCGGAGTTTTGAGAACGGATGATCTGGACGTGTGTCCTTCAGAAACAGTACATTTGTAAGACCGGACGTCATGAACTGCTATATATATTATGACTTTTGAACACTATTAAGGTAAATACATTGTTTGTTCTCTATCAAAATCTTTCATTTGCTGACTATGCCTATCAGTAGTTAGTGCCTTCAGTAGTAAGAACCTTTTATTTAGCTGGCAGTAGTGGCGCTCGCTGTATTGCAGTAGTTCGAGTAACTAAGATTTTTGTGAGGTAAGTGATTTGTGAAAGGTATAGGTTAATGTTAGTCAAGGCCATTTTTTGTAGGGATTATTAACCTCACTATTCACATTCGTTTGTAGAAAGCTTCGCAAATACGACACGCTCATTACTTGGAAACATATGATTATATTGTGGAGCGCATACTTTGTGCTACTTACTGAAATGCTTATAAACTGATGGGAAATATTCTTACATCTGCACACCTGATTATGACAAGTGTCTTTCTACGAGAGTTGAGAGAATTTCTACTAACTTATGAAATGCCACATGACTATTGAATGATATTTTTATGCTTTGCTTTTCATAGTTGCTTATTTCATTTGATATCTGGCTTCCAGCTGTGTTGCAGCATTGGTTTTATAAAATAAAATTAAATGCATTTGCTAATGTGAACACTTTCTGTCGACAGATCTATTAAATAGTAATTTTATGATCCACACTCTTCGAAAAAGGAGCACTTGGAAAGGAAAGAACAATAAGAAGGGATTAATAACATTTACTGCACACATAATTTTCTTTTCAACTACTTGGTAATTTTTTTGGTACAATAACTTCTTGTGGTGCACCATTTTAATGACATAGATATTAAGATGTGAATATACATTTCCCTTATCTGCACTGTTGTCTTTAGTGTTCTATTTTTTCTGCTTGTGGGTTTGTCATGATTAGATTTAAGTTATTACATTTGCTGCTGCTGTTTGCCAGGAATAGTGCTACTAAATTGCACTTTGTATTATTCTGGTAAGCCAGTTTTACTACTGATTTATTTTTCTTGTTGCTGCACATTGGCTCGTATTAGTTGTAACATTGCTTTTGCTTTGCTAATTTAGATTTACTGCTGCTAGCTTTGCCAACTCGCATTTTTTAAAATTGCTGTTTGTATTAATTGTTTTGTGCTGCTGCATTGCCTCATCCCTTAGTTTATGCATTTGAGTTCAGAAGATTTAAGTTAGCTTAAGAGGGGGTAGGCTATATAAGAGAATGAGTTATGATGAATTGGAAGAAATGCATTGAGAAGTTAAACGAAAAAAGTTTGTAAAAGAAAAGGTACTGTACAATGAAGAATATTTTAGAAGAGGATGAATAGAATACAGAAAGCAGGCTTCGATAGGACTTTTTGGGAATAATGATGAACGAAGGGAGATCTCCATGCAAAATACTGCAGTAAAACAAACCCTGTCCTTTCCGTTTGTGTTATTCCTCTATGTGTTTGTGCACCCTTGTGTATTTGTGTTCTCCCTCTCTTTATGTGTTTAGTTTATAAGATTTATGTTGTAGAATTTTCCTAGTACTAAGCTACATTCACTATGATGAGGAATACTGTTATCCTGATATATAATTTGCATTCATAGTATGTTATTTCCTTTGTAAAGATGTTTAGACATTATTTATTCTGTTCTGTTTTAATGCCCGTGTGTGAAATTAAGGTTTCGAAAACTATTCTCATTATTTTATACATTTACTTATGTCATAATTCCTGTAACACTGATGTATACGTCTATTTCTATTCTTTTGCAAAGCCTGTATTACTAAAAATGTTATCTGTATTATTATGTTTTCGTGATGTTTTCTGTATCTCTGTAATTGTATTCTCATGTTATAAAATTGTAATGGACACCCGTTCATCAAATTAACTGATTTGTAAGCATACATTTCACTGCACACATTTCTGTTGGTCATAGTATATGCACAATATGTGAAAAAAAGAGGACTGTTAGTGCTTGCACGTGTGTTCATAATTCAGCAAGGGACTGGTTAACACCATTGCTGGCTCTAAGGACATTCCAAAAAGTTTTGTGAGTGCACAAGTGGTGGTTTATGGACTTGCTATATTGTCCACAAGACTCTTCGATGGTGATTGTGCACCTACACAGTCACAGCAGATGGCTGCTGGCCATCTCTACAAGGACTGCAGTGGGTCTGCACCTTTGATGACCCACCAATACCATTATTTCTACAAGGACTGCAGTGGGTCTGCAGCTTTGATGACCCACCAATACCATAATCTCTACCAGGACTACAGTGGGTCTGCTCTGTGATGACCTATCTACCAATATTCTACAAAACTTCGACTGATTCTGCTGTGGATTTGCTCTGTTGTGGTCCATTAACTGTCTGCATGTCAAGAGTCAGCACAGTCTTTCCGTTGGAAGAACAACACTACTTCTTCAAGACTACATGGAAATCCACTACTTCCGTGTGCATTTTCTTTTACTGCTCAGACTTTGAGAAAAACACTGCAATTTTACTGTGATGAATGATCAGGACTGTCTTTATGGACTGTGAGATAATTTTAGCTTTGGACCAACATTGTATCGATAAGTGTGTGCATTTGATTTCTTTGTTATTGTAATTATGAAAATTTTTTCAAATCTGTATTGGCCACTGCCCAAAACAATTTGTAAATTTTTTTTGGGGAGCATATGGGCTATGTAAGTGGGCTGTTTTATTCTTATATTGGTAACGCCACCGCCACGTAGCGCTCTGTATGAAAATCACTGGCTGCGCTGCGTGCAGTATGTGGCTGGTTTGCATTGTTGTTGGCTATTGTAGTGTTGGGCAGTTGGCTGTTAACAGCTCGTAGCGTTGCGCAGTTGGAAGTGAACCGCCAGCAGTGATGGGTGTGGGGAGAGAAATGGCGGAGTTTTGAGAGCGGATGATCTGGACGTGTGTCCTTCAGAAACAGTACATTTGTAATACCGAATGTCATGAACTGCTATATATATATTATGACTTTCGAACACTATTAAGGTAAATACATTGTTTGTTCTCTGTCAAAATCTTTCATTTGCTAACTATGCCTTTCAGTAGTTAGTGCCTTCAGTTGTTTGAATCTTTTATTTAGCTGGCAGTAGTGGCGCTCGCTGTATTGCAGTAGTTCTAGTAACGAAGATTTTTGTGAGGTAAGTGATTTGTGAAAGGTATAGGTTAATGTTAGTCAGGGCCATTCTTTTGTAGGGATTATTGAAAGTCAGGTTGCGTTGCGCTAAAAAATATTGTGTGTCAGTTTAATCATAGTCATGTATAATTTTTCTAAGGGGACGTTTCAATATTGAGATGCTGAGTGTCTCTAAGCAGAGCTTGCTTCCTCCGCTACCCGCAACCTCCACCCACCTACCCCCTCTCCTCCCTGAGAATTCTTTTAGGACATTGTTCGCAAGCATACATTCTCGACGAAAGAAATTTCTGGCTGTTGCTGCATTGCTGCATTGGGTGGTGGTGGTGGTTAGTGTTTAACGTCCTATCGACAACGAGGTCATTAGAGACAGAGTGCAAGCTCAGGTTAGGGAAGTATTGGGAAGGAAATCGGCCGTTCCCTTTCAAAGGAACCATCACGGCATTTGCCTGAAACGATTTAGGGAAATCACGGAAAACCTAAATCAGGATGGCTGGAGACGGGATTGAACCTTCGTCCTCCCGAATGCGAGTCCAGTGTGCTAACCACTGCACCACCTCGCTCGGTGCATTGGGTCACTCAAAGGCGACAGATGAAAATTTGCGCTCTAACTCTTTGGTCTATCGGAGTACGTTTTCCGTCCGTGCCAAATCTCCGTATATCCGCGAGAGATCAGACTTTTTTGTGCATCTGCAGTGAAAGATCGATATGCTGTCAGGCACACACTATATTGTATAGGTGTGGTGTCTGTTTTTTCGAACATACTTCATCGGCAATGACATTCTAAGTATCGCTTACGTACCTTACGGTGAACTGACCTGCTCAAACGCGCGTTGTTCAACTTGCTAGATGCCTGCCGTCTGGGATGTAACAAAATCCAACTGAGAACTTCATTGACTGTTTCCAATAGGAGTGCCGATTATTCGATGTAAAACCTAATTTTTTCTAGGGCAAAAAGATGCGCGGCTCCCCCCACCGAAGGTTCGAGTCCTCCCTCAGGCATGGGTGTGTGTGTGTTATTCTTAGCATAGGTTAGTTCAAGTAGTGTTTAGGGACCAATAACCTCAGCAGTCTGGTCCCTTAGGACTTTACACACATTTGAACATTAGGGCAAAGAGAACTACTAATGGCTTCAGTTCGTACCGCCATTACTTGTTTTCCAATGGTGACGAACTGCGAACATCAGAATCTACCGCCTGCTTCCTCTCCGAGCACTCCTGTAGCAACACCACTCCTACCCCTGCGCAATCAATTCTCGATTAAAATCATGGATGCCTTGTCTCCCTTTGGTTGATTGCTGAGTCGTCACTCTTTCAAATTTACGAACTCCTTCCACTTTTCGAATAATTGTATTGTCTGCTGAATAAAGCACAGGTTTCAGATCGTCGCCTCCATCGAAATTCTCCATACAAATTTAAAATAATAACAATCTTCCAGAGTTACTGGAGCTGGATTCCATGGTATCAGAAATGAGAAAATTGTATTGTTTCAGAAATTGCTTTCATTATTTAGCACAATTCCACTTGAAATTACAGAGCACATCGATTATACGTCCGTGACTCCACTGTGTGAAAACTTACTTAAAATCTTCAAGGTGTTCCAGCAGGCCGTGACTGCCATTTTCCTATCTCATCAAGCTAACGACAGACGCATAAAAACTTTTTTTCATTGGCTATGGGGGAGAGCCCATACTACAACTCAGTACAAGAATGTCTATTATGACCATACGAACGTAAGAACAGTAGAACTCCCAATCTCCAAGCGGAGCATATGATCTACATGTCAAACAAAATCAAATCCAATAACTGAGACAGAACAATGGCTCCCGTGGTTAGCCAGAATGGCAAACTGTTTAATTAAAACACATTCCACCAGTCACGAAAGTTGCCAGGGGCTTTGCTTGCTCTGGTTATGCATGTGGCACAAATCAAAAGTGCTGAAAATGCGTGGAAAACTGAACCACCCAAGACACCACTTCATGGACAAGTACAATGACCTGAGGACTATCATTTAATTTATTTCCAGATAATGAACGACCATCCGCGATTGAATCAACTCTTTCAGCACCAAAACCGTGTGGCAGAATACGTGGCGCTAACTATGAGCAATTCACAGCAATGTCGATGAGCACTTCAAAGAAACTTAATAATTTTTATATTGATAAATGTATAGATAATTACTCGAGCCACACTCAGTGGCCGCGCGGTTTGGGCGCCATGTTACTGCTTACGGGGCCCTTCCCGCTGGAGGTTCGAGTCCTCCCTCGGGCATGGGTGTGTGTTGTTCTTAGCATAAGTTAGTTTATGTTAGTTTCTGTAGTGTATAAGTCTAGGGACCGATGACCTCAACAGTTTGGTCCCTTAGGAATTCACACACAATTATTCGAATCGTCCAAATGGCTCGAAGCACTATGGGACTTAACATCTGCGGTCATCAGTCCCATAGAATTAGAACTACTTAAACCTAACTAACCTAAGGACATCACACACATCCATGCCCGAGGCATATTCGAATCTGCGACCGTAGCAGCAGCGCGGTTCCGGACTGAGGCGCGTAGAACCGCTTGGCTACAGCGGCCGGAAATTATTCGACCTTCATATCGAAGATTCACTGGAAAAGTATTTAATACAGATGGACAAAAGACGACTTACGCCCTTCTTTTATTAGTTTTAGTGATAGTTAGCTGGCCGGCCGGCTCCTTAGGTGTGTGATCTCCTTAGGTTGCTTAGGTTTAAGTAGTTCTAAGTTCTAGGGGACTGATGACCTCAGAAGTTAAGTCCGTTAGTGCTCAGAGCCATTTGAACCATTTTTTATAGTTAGCTTTCGTTGTTATCATGACCTGGTAGTAAGACGTATAAGCGAAAAGCTCCGCAATTTCTAGTGAAATTGTGCTCAATAATGAAAGCAACTACTGAAACAATATGATTTTCTCATTTACGATACCACGGATCCCAGCTCCGTAAGTCTGGAAGCTTATTATTATTTTAGTTTTGTATGGAGAATTTAGATGGAGGCGACGATCTTCACTACAGCGCTACCCAACAATAAAGGTACGTGAGCGTATTTATTTCTCCCCCCCCCCCCTTCCTGGCCGCCATTGTCAACTTCAGTATCTGGGTCGTACTTGCCCCGCAATCTTACTTTTCATTTAATTACAAAGTCCGATTATTTTCTTTCTCAGATGAATAAATGCATTTTAACCACAATTCTTTTTACCCAGGCCACGGGGAATGTTAGTACATAGAGCGTACGTGTCTGTACCCCGATCGTACGTTGGCATACGAGTCAGTGTGTACCGACGTAACTATGCTTATGACCTAATTCGCTTGCAGTATTAATTCTTATTTTGAACCACCCACTCGCGAATGCACGTGCCCTCTAATATTGTGTAGTCAGTTGGGTGTATTCCTTATTAACGTTACTTTTAATATTCAGTGACTTAGTTTCCACAGTTTATCTTTGCCTCTGTCGTAATGGCGCTTCACGCGAAATATTTATTAAGAGATATTCCTACTCACTCTCATTTCAAAATTACGACACCGCCTAAGTTTTTAACATTATGACAGGGCGGTTGTAATGGCAACGAGTACCATGACCTTCGTTTCAGAAAAAAATAGTACAAATTTAAAGTTTAAGTATATAAGTAATTTTTTCCATCCATTATTGTGACTATAAATAGTTATTTCTGTTACAGGCTACGCCAACTGCGTATTACACAAGAAAATTATTACCGGGAGCAGTCCATAACATTGAAAAATATTTATCCTAAAAATTTTTGAAAGAAGGAAGTTTTGGAGTATTAAACGTACTACCAAGAAAAGCGACCGGTAAAAGAAAATACTTAAGGTAAGAGCAACCGCACTCTCACGCTTTTGGTTGACTGTAAATTTGGGATAGAATTGCATTTTTGCGACTCCCACTACGTGGCTCGCGTGTTTTTCAACATTTCTTTCTCAAATAATTTTGTAGATTTTTGTAAATATATTTTACGTGAATATATTACAAGATGGGGGAAACGTTTTAGTAATTGCACGTGGGATTCTGGATCATTAGTATATTGTTTGAGCAGAGAGATATTTTACGGAACCTGTGATTTGTTTACGTGTGATACGAATTACTGCAATAGTCAAGCTTGGTTAAACATCGACTAACATGTATAGATAACGATGGTGAAACTTAGGTCTCAAACTAATACAATGGGGAGTTCATCGGACGACGAATCTGTTTCTCAGCCTTCAATAAATCCTGAGGTAGAAAACGCACACCATAGAAGACCGACTCTGCACTTACGTAGGTTCCAGAAGAGACAATCTTAATAGAATTGTTCAAAGCTATGCCGACTGACCTGTTGACACAGTTTGCAAATCAGATAACCACACAAATGACTACACAGATGAGCAGTTTAGAAATTGATGTAAAGTATCTTACAGAAATGCAAAACAACACGACAATACAGATAACACAGTTAAGAACCAAAGTGGCTGGTCAGGTGATTGAAGTAACACGAAAAGATTTAGATAATATTAACCAGGACACAGACAAATTAAAAAAAATGGTACAAGATGTACGTAGCCAAGTAAGAAAAGTAACTGAAACTTCAATGCTACAACAAACAACACTTATCACAAAAATGTAGCAAGCTAACCTTCAAGTTGAAGAGTTAACTAAAAAATACGAACGGGAGTTCGATGAATTTTTGCAGGGGAGAGATATTCATATGAACCGCACTTTAGAAACAGAATTACAGAAAGGTATAAATAACACAATGGAACAAGTTTACACTAAGCAGACACATCTGTTACAACATTACAGACGCACATAAAGCAAATCAACAGGCAACTTCATGACATTAAGGCGCAAGGTAGAGACGCATAAGAAGAGGAAGAACCTGAAAATATGCATGCAGGTACGGGCGACAGTGCAATAGTGACTATCTCGGTACCAATATTAATATGTATTCGGCTAAATACGATGGGTATGACGATCAACGACAGCAGAATGTGAATAGTAAACAGACATCAGTCGAGCCAGCTTTTTCTACTGTGTTTCTCGAAGAGAGTCTTATAAAGCATTGGCCACTTCAGATCTTCATTCCTGAACGCAAGTCAGTACATCCTGTTCTTTTTATCAAATCATTCAGGAATGTGTTGCCCAAGCCTTTGTCCGAACAGCGCTGTGGGCGACCGAAATGTGTGAAACTTACCAAACATTAGAGCAATTCGAAAATGCTTTTCTTTCTAAGTACTGGTCGCGTTGTGTACGTGAACGATTGAGGAAATAGGTGTTTTCTCCTGAACAATACAATCCAGAGTTTGGATCTTCACGAAAATACTTCGAAAAGTACAAAACGAGTTTCTAGGCTGAACCAATTTCACATACTGATGTTATACGGATGTTGAAAGCCAAATTGCCGATTCACATTAGAGGAATACTTGCACAGGTACCTGAGAGCGATTTGCAGTACTTCTTTTCGATCTTAGATTCCATAGATTTGATTAATGAAGACGCATCGCACGACGGTAACAGCAAAAATAATTATCGTAACGGTGGCGGAAGTCAGTTTCCGCCGCACCAAGCTTAATACGGCGTCAACAATGTCGAGCGCGCGGCTGAGCCATGACCGGCTTCTGTCGATCCAGCCTCTGCAGTGCATATGGAAAACCCTAATTCTGGAGCCAGTTTTAATAACATTCCCGAGCGGTTCCAGGCGCTACAGTCTGGAACCGCACGACCGCTACGGTCGCAGGTTCGAATCCTTCCTCGGGCATGGATGTGTGTGATGTCCTTAGGTTAGTTAGGTTTAAGTAGTTCTAAGTTCTAGGGGACTGATGACCTCAGATGTTAAGTCCCATAGTGCTCAGAGCCATTTGAAACTTTTTTTTTTAAATTACAATTACAATTCTAACTACAACCAAGATTTTAAAAGAAAGAGGAAGAATTGTGATAGGAAATATTTTGCACTGGCCGTTGTGGCTGAGCGGTTCTAGGGGCTTCAGTCCTGAGCCACGCGACCGCTACCGTCGTGCGGCCGCATGTTCGAATCCTGCCTCGGGCATGGGTGTGTGTCATATCCTTAGACTAGTTAGGTTTAATGTGCTCCGGAAAGGCTCAAAATCATGAAAAGTTCAATTTTTACTTTTTTGCGTTTTCTGAATCTGCAGACTATTACCTTTTAATAGATATATAATTTATTCAATTCCGAAGACTACAACTATTTTTAAATTTTTTTTGAAATGTGTTCTACATGGGCGTGACCCACTGTGGCGCTGTTAAACTGCTGTCAAATGGTGTTATTATTAAAGTCCGTGTTCATCAGGTACATTTTAGTGATGTGAGATAAAGTATGTGTTGTGGCTAACCTGTAATGGTTCAATATATATCGCTGGTGTGATTGTTTCATGTTTATTTACTCTGTCGTTATCTCGAAAATATTCGTAATTAATTCTGTTTCTTGACAAAATACAGAACTATTATGGAATGGCTATTAGGCAAAATACACAAAGTGTCGACGAAATGAAGAAGGCTGTTTGAGCTCTTTTTTTTTCATACTTCTTCAACCGATGAAAATCCCCAACATAGCTTGTGTCCCAAAGAAGAAGACAGTTGGTTTAAATGTAACAAAGGATTGCTAACTGGTGAAGTGTACACTCATAAGCATAGTCTGCCTCATGCAATAATGGAGGTGATAAAACCTATTTTCAGAGACTTAGCAGCACCTGAACTGTTGAAAAAGTGTATTCACGAAAAAACTCAAAACCCCAATGAAAGTGTAAATAGTGTTATATGGTCGAGAATCCCCAAGACTGTATTTGTTGGAATAGGAACACTTCACTTTGGTGTGTATGATGCTGTTGCGACTTTCAATGATGCCAACATTGTAAGGTGCAAGGTATTTAGAAATATGGGAAATATGGGAATGAAGATAGGTTCTAACATGGTACGAGCGATGCTTGCTTTAGACAAGGAACGCCTTCGGGCTGCAGACAGGGCTGTAAAGAGTCTAGAAATACAAGCAAGAGTAAACAGGAGGAGGAACAAGAGGAAGCTGGAGGAGGAGTTTGCAGAGGATGAAGATAATCCATCCTATGGACCTGAAATGCACTAAAAAGTTAATCCAATCTTTGTCGCTCGATTCCCAAAACTTTTATTTTCTCATACTAATTACATGTTTTCTAAGGATCTTCCAAACATATTTGTTTCAAACTTTCAGTAAATGTTACACAGTACCTTCTGCATAATTTAACACAGACTTTTTCCAAAAAAATGTATATTTTTGAATATATAAATAAAAAATTGCAAAAAATGTTGTGAATTTTCATTACAATTGAAAAAAAATCATCTTTAATAACTGTACTAAAATTTTGTAAAATACCTGTGTTAAGTTGTAGCCCATATTCCAATAAATAATCTGTAAAAAATTCAACTTCCTACCTCAAATACTTTGTGAGGAAAGATGTAATTTATAAGCGTTATTTTAACATTGCAAGTATAGGGCGTTCTGGAGCCCCTTAAGTAGTTCTGTGTTCTAGGGGACAGATGACCTCAGATGTTAAGTCTCATAGTAATCAGAGCAATTTTATTTGAATTATTCTGGCTATACTGGCAATGGAAATCGAATAGGCAGCATGGTAGAAATCAGTGGGGCAACGCTTGCAATCAGTGTCAACCACTGCACAATAGCAATAACGACTTATCCGATCCCAGAAATACACAATGCTCAAGCGATCCAATCGTTTCAATTTCAGGTACAAAATAATATTACGCCTATGACCTCAGGTCCAAATAATGACCGAAATGAGCAACCTTTAAATAACGCACCGGCTGTAATCATTATCAGAGTGACGAATGAGACATCAGCCGATAACAATGTGGCTTTAAACTAAACGTGGCCACATTGTGCCATCCAGTGTTGGTCACGGAAAGTCGTAGGGGTGATCCATGCAATCAGCATAAGAATTTACTGAGATACCAAGATAAAGCTGACATACTTTATGTGTTGACAAACGATGAAATTCCCTGTGTGTACAAGGAGGATGGCACAGTTCAAGCAAGTATACAGCCGCTAGTAGGAAAAATACCTACCAATATCTCACTGGAAACCTGTGTCAAGGTTATTGTGATATCGAAAGCCCTTCTCAAAGAGACTGACAGTGACAAGGCGCTACCAACCTACCCCCTGGCCAGCCGGGGTGGCCGAGCGGTTCTAGACGCTTCAGTGTGAAACCGCGCGACCGCTACGGTCACAGGTTCGAATCCTGCCTCGGGCATGGATATGTGTGATGTCCTTATGTTTCTTAGGTTTAAGTAGTTCTAAGTTCTGATGACCTCAGATCTTAACTCTCATAGTGCTCAGGGCCATTTGAGCCATTTTGAAGATAGCCACTACAGAATAGTGGGATACACAGGCGGCAAATCCAGGCTGATTAAAGTGCAAACCATAATCGAAATACAGATTGAGGAGATTGTATTCCAATCGATTGTATTCCAATCGTAACAGAAAGATGTATTTCCCGATTGGAGTTCCTGAGGAAAAAGTGTGCTAAAATTGATTTAGAACCTGGGGAATGTCATGTGTTTATCAATGGTCAAACCTGTGTAATGGATTTAACAAAGTTTAAATGTTGGACTGGTAAGCGTTGTAAAAATATACACACTCAGATTTAGAAGATCAACAAATTTCACAGCCATGACCCAACAGAACAGTGGTGCCATCAAGTGGAGCGTAATGAAATCGAAAATAAGGAGGAGAGTGCAGTCTGTAGCTCGTGGTCTAGTGATGCCGGTACGGTAGCTTAGCGTGCTTTTCCAGAGAGCTGGCTGCTCTGTGTAATAAAAAAACTGAGTGAATGAATAACAACGAACTTCCACGGATGTCATGTGACATCCGATACGAGCAAACACAACGAACAATAAGGAACAGAATGCAAACAACAACAAAAAAGTTGTTAGCGTTGCTGCCTCTGTATCACGGGGTCCCGCGTTCGATTCCTGACCGGGTTCGTGATTTTCTCCGCTCGGGGACTGGGTGATTGTGTTCTCCTCATAATTTCATCATCATTCATGGAAGGGGCTAGATTGGAATGAGTAAAGATTGGGTGTGCGTTTGTGTTGTCCTCATCATTTCATAATCATTCAAGGAAGGGGCGAGATTAGATTGAGTAAAGATTGCGAATGTGTACCGGCGTTGGTAACCGCATAGATTAACACCCTACAAACCAAACCTCAACATCAGAAGAGTGCAAAGGGATTTCTCCGCAACAAAAAGAAGAATTTAGAAGTTTATTGTTTGAATATGCACATGTGTTAGATAAAACACCCGGAGTTGTTAGTAAGTATCAGTACCACCTGATTATTTGGCCCCACAACACGTTTTGAAAGTACACATATTCCATGTCATGGTCACAAAGAGAGGCAGTAGGTCAGGAGATAAAAAGATAGTTGTCTGTGAATATTATCGAAACCCCGTTATCGCTGTACTGCATCCCGTTACTTGGGGTCAAGAAGGCAGATAACAAAGTGAGGCTCGTTCTCGACACCCAGGAAATTATCAAAATTATTATCCCAGTAACCACCCGGCCTGAAAATTTAGAGGAACAATTACATACGTTTCATGGTGTGCACTGTCTGTCCAATGTTGATCTCCAGAGTTCTCACTCGCAGATCGCACTATCACCTGAAAGCAGGAAGTACATAGTCTTTATTTTTGCAGGCAGATCCTACCAGTACTGCGTTTTACCATTTGGGTTGAACGTTAGTGCCTGAGTCTTTATAGCTGCACTCGACACTGTATTACGGCGTGATCTCCTAGACAAGCTCACTGTGTACAATGAGTGTCTATTAATCGCAACATCTACCTGGGATGATCATTTAGAACTACCAGAGAAAATGCTACAGAGATTTTAGGCAGCGCATCTTAAGAAATCAAAGTTTGTAAGGAAAAACATTAAATTTTTGGTTTACATAATTTCACCTGCTGGAATAAAACCTGACCCTGAAGAATTGAGGGCGATTAATGGTGTATTCCTTAATTACGTAACTTTTAATATTCAGTAACGTAATTTCCACAATTAACCCTTGCCTCTGTCGGAACGGTGCTTCGCGGGAAATAGTTATAACGCGATATTCCTGCTAACTCTCATTTCAATATTACGACACCGGCTCTCTAAGTTTTTAACAATCAAAGAGGGCGGTTGCAGCACCTGCATGATGCGGCTCCAGTGTTACAGATGATCATTGTCTACGTGAGAGAAGGCTAATACTCTGTAAATATTTCCGAACTATGTAGCGGGAAAAGAAGCTTCATAGTTTCGAGATCGATTACAATTAATTTGGAAATAAGTAAATACAGCTGTTGAGACAGACGCATAAACCAAAGAACAAATAGTATTTATTTTCGCAACACAAATATATTTCTGTTAGTTGTTCTCAGCGCAAACAAGACCAGATTACTGAGACACATGCAAGAAAACTAACAAAAGAGGCTGCTTGAACTGTTTGTAATATCAGGACAGTGCCAGTATTTATTTTCCGCTGTACAAATATATTTCTGTCAATTGTTCTCCGTGTCAACAACACCAGATGACTGTGACAAAAAGCAAGGAAACTAACAAAAGAAGATGCTTGAACTGTTTGTTATATCAGGATTAACAGTTTACTTATTTATCGGCCTAAACTGGTTTTGTACGTAACGTTAAAGTGTTTTCTAAATTGAATACCATCGGAGAGAGGCTACAACCCTGTCTCACTCCCTTCCCAACCAGGGCTTCCCTTTCATGCCCAACTCTTGTAACTGCCATCTGGTTTCTGTACAAATTGTAAATAGCCTTTCGCTCCCTGTATTTTACTCCTGCCACCTTTAGAATTTGAAAGAGAGTATTCCAGTCAATATTGTCAAAAGCTTTCTCTAAGTCTACAAATGCTAGTAACGTAGGTTTGCCTTTCCTTAATCTTCCTTCTAAGATAAGTCGTAAGGTCAGTATTGCCTCACGTGTTCCAACATTTCTACGGAATCCAAACTGATCTTCCCCGAGGTCGGCTTCTTCCAATTTTTACATTCGTCTGTAAATAATTCGCGTTAGTATTTTGCAGCTGTGACTTATTAAACTGATAGTTCGGTAATTTTCACATCTGTCAACACCTGCTTTCTTTGGGATTGGAATTATTATATTCTTCTTGAAGTCTGAGGGTATTTCGCCTGTCTCGTACATCTTGCTCACCAGATGGTAGAGTTTTGTCAGGACTGACTCTCCCAAGGCTGTCAGTAGTTCTAATGGAATGTTGTCCACTCCCGGGGCCTTGTTTCGACTCAGGGCTTTCAGTGCACTGTCAAACTCTTCACGCAGCGTCGTATCTCCCATTTCATCTTCATCTACATCCTCATCCATTTCCATAATATTGTCCTCAAGTACATCGCCCTTTTATAGACCCTCTATATACTCCTTCCACCTTTCTGCTTTCCCCTCTTTGCTTAGAACTGGGTTTCCATCTGAGCTCTTGATATTCATACAAGTGGCTCTCTTTTCTCCAAAGGTCTCTTTAATTTTCCTGTAGGCTGTATCTATCTTACCCCTAGTGAGATAAGCCTCTACATCCTTATATTTGTCCTCTAGCCATGCCTGCTTAGCCATTTTGCACTTCCTGTCAATCTCATTTTTGAGACGTTTATATTCCTTTTTACCTGCTTCATTTACTGCATTTTTATATTTTCTCCTTTCATCAATTAAATTCAATATTTCTCCTGTTACCCGAGGATTTCTATTAGCCCTCATCTTTTTAACTACTTGATCCTCTGCTGCCTTCACAACTTCATCCCTCAGAGCTACCCATTCGACTTCTACTGTATTTCTTTCCCCCATTCCTGACAATTTGTGGATCGGTGGGTGGAATAATTGTTATATAGAATAGTTTTGTTTTTCCCAGACGATGCACCATATGTGGGGCGGCGAGTGGAAATATTTGTTATAAAATGTTCCTGTTATTTATTTAATGCTGTTGTTTGCCGTTCTCAACACTGGCTCTCTAACTACAATATTGGCAACCAGAAAGTGATTAGCAGAACGGTAAGCCTGTAATTAGAATTCCTGGTGCCCACTTCATCTGAGAAATACATTTATAGCTACAGATTATAGCTCTGAGGAATTAGGAGATTGTCTGGGATTTATAATCAAAACGATTCTCTCTATAATGGTCACTATATTCTGAAAGTCACAGACCAAAAAGAATCCACCCAATCCAACTACCAGAGTAGTTCAGAGTCTAATGCGCTGATGCAACTGTAACTGTTCAAATTAAATGTTTAAGTGAAGGCTCGCCATAATTTGATGATAATGTTCATCAAACTCCACGCTAAATAATGGTAGAATGTCAGTCCTGCGGCGGCACATGAAAATACGACATACGCAAATTGAAGATAGATCATTAAAGTCATCCCAGAATTAACACTTCACTCGAAAACGATTTCATGGTTGCCGGCCGGAGTGGCCGTGCGGTTCTAGGCGCTACAGTCTGGAACCGAGCGACCGCTACGGTCGCAGGATCGAATCCTGCCTCGGGTAGGTGTGTGTGTGATGTCCTTAGGTTAGTTAGGCTTAAGAAGTTCAAGTTCTAGGCGACTGATGACCTCTGAAGTTAAGTCGCATAGTGCTCAGAGCCATTTTTGATGTCATGGTTACGCGTATCCCTAGTAACTTATTACGGCATCCGAAGCTGTTTATAGCAATGAGACCGACGTGACGCTACTCCTGCCACAGGTGGTGCGCTAATCAGCATCTGGAGAGAACTGGGGCCTTATTTTCTCGCGCAGCGTTCTTATATATAAAGCCGTGGTGCGGACGGCTAAGGGAACGCCTGATCGAATCCGCTCTCCCGACTAGCTGCTGGGCTAGTAATGCACCACTTTAAGCTATTGAATAAATCATTGCTTCCTTTACTGATGGACGATGAAGCTCTCAATTTAAATGTGCAATCAGCGTACAGTTAAGTAATCAGAATAAAAGTCTGACGTGGCTAAGTCAAATATTTTGGGCGAGAGAATTAATTTAATTACACTACACGCTGTAGACGAGTTCTGAACTTGCCCTTTGGAGATAAGCTATCGCTATAGTATTATAGATATTCAGTTGAAACTTCTCACATCTTTATGATTATAGCGGATCTCCCTTGTACTTAAATTTAAACATCCTAGCCTTATTTATTCGCCCACTTAATCTATCTTGCTTCCTTAATTTCTGAGACAAAAACCAGAAAATCATGAATTTCAACTAAAATTTTAATTTGTGAGATCCAGAATACTGTTTCTACTAAATTGTTATGAAAAAGGAATCTAAATATAATTTTTTAAGTTTCTAGCTCTTTTCTGTTACGCCAATGATTTTTACATAAAAACGTCCAAATTTTGAAAATGGTTCAAGTTATTGAACTGATATTCAACACACATTGATTTAGTATTACTCCTGACATGCTAGAAACGTTTCAGGTTATTTACTTGATTTTTAAATTACTGCGCAACATTTATGACGTCAGAGCTAGTTACAGCGGACTAGTCTGGAACACAATGGAAAGAGTGGTGTGAATTTTATACGGAGTGAGTGGGCTGCTTCCCTACAAATTGTTCCCTTATGCTCTCCCTGAAACTCTGTACAACCTCTCGTTTATTCAGTTTATCCAGGTCCCATCTCCTTAAATGCCCACCTTTTTGCAATTTCTTCAGTTTTAATCTACAGTTCATAACCAATAGATTGTGGTCAGAGTCCACATCTGCCCCTGGAAATGTCCTTCAATTTAAAACCTGGTTCCTAAATCTCTGTCTTACCATTATATAATCTATCTGATACCTTTTAGTATCTCCAGGATTCTTCCATATATACAACCTTCTTTTGTGATTCTTGAACCACGTGTTAGCTATGATCAAGTTATGATCTGTGCAAAATTCTTCCAGACGGCCTCCTCTTTCATTTCTTAGCCCCAATTCATATTCACCTACTATGTTTCCTTCTCTCCCTTTTCCTACTGTCGAATTCCAGTCACTCATGACTATTAAATTTTCGTCTCCCTTCACTACCTGAATAATTTCTTTTATTTCATCACACATTTCTTCAATTTCTTCGTCATCTGCAGAGCTAGTTGGCATATAAACTGGTACTACTGTAGTAGGCATGGGCTCCGTGTCTATCTTGGCCACTATAATACGTTCACTATGCTGTTTGTAGTAGCTTACCCGCACTCCTATTCTTTTTCATTATTAAACCTACTCCTGCATTACCCCTATTTGATTTTGTATTTATAATCCTGTATTCACCTGAGCGGAAGTCTTGATCCTCCTGCCACCGAACTTCACTAATTCCCACTATATCTAACTTTAACCTATCCATTTCCCTTTTTAAATTTTCTAACCTACTTACCCGATTAAAGGATCTGACATTCCACGTTCCAATCCCTAGAATGCCAGTTTTCTTTCTCCTGATAATGACGTCCTCCTGAGTAGTCCCCGCCCGGAGATCCGAATGGGGGTTTATTTTACCTCCGGAATATTTTACCCAAGAGGACGCCATCATCATTTAACCATACAGTAAAGCTGCATGCCCTCAGGAAAAATTATGGCTGTAGTTTCCCCTAGCCTTCAGCCGTTCACAGTACCACAACAGCAAGGTCGTTTTGGTTAGTGTTACAAGGCCAGATCAGTCAATCATCCAGACTGTTGCCCTTGCAAGTACTGAAAAGGCTGCTGCCCCTCTTCAGGAACCACACGTTTGTCTGGCCTCTCAATAGATACCCCTCCATTGTGGTTGCACCTACGGTATGGCTATCTGTATCGTTGAGGCACTCAAGCCTCCCCCACTAACGGCAAGGTCCATGGTTCATGGGGGGGTGCATAACAGAAATTTAATCTCCTTAACAGGATTCAGGCACTTAGTGTCCTTCTTCAGAATATTATAGCTAGATGCGATAATTACAACCCTATGGAGAAGGGCACTAAGTACCATAAAGCGGTTAAGGAAATTAAATTTCTTTTATGCAGTTGGTTGCTGATTATTTCGATGCAAATAATTTTGCACTAATTACAAAAAAATTAGCTTCGATTTTAAATAGAGAATGACTAATACATAACTGTGTTTCTGTGCTTGCATTACGTAGGAGTTCATCGCATTAATCTCATGGGTCTAGGCGGCATTTTACCTTAGGTCTGGATCCCAAGGTGTTACGTCGACAACGGCTGACGGTTTTGTATTCATCGATGTTGAATTGAAGATGGTAATTCTAAGTTAGTTATTCATCTACTGAAGTTGGTGCTCCGACTGATTTCCTTTTTATTAATTGTTGTAGAGCCATGCTGCTTTAGTGCTTCAGCATCCAGTTGTAAACTCATAAAGAAATGGCACGTAACTGATCATTGCCACATTTCATAATTACCGCAATGTCGTAATTCTTTAGTGTTAATTCTGAATTTACAGATGATTTCCAATCACCCACAGCTCCTTCTTGGTTGTTTTCTCTCTATTCAAAGCATTCAAGAAGCTCATTTTAAAACTTTAACTTGCACACATTCATTGAGCTGAAAGTTAGTATTTGGCGTGTAATGTACTAGCGGAAACATCTTTTAATACTGCGTTAAAGAGTTTGTATCTGCCTAGCTGTGCACATCACTTCAGTTCACACAAGAGTGACGACGACTTAACCGAATCACACAGCCAACCAAGGGCTCTCACCACATTCACGCGTCGGACGCCAACTCGCCAGAATTGATACTCTACGTACCCTATGAAAACTCTCGTTACCGAGCCGTATTAAGCCAGTAGATATTCTCTGCGTGTTATTGATATGTATCAATGTCCGTCTGATAGAAGCGAAACCAAATGATGGTTTGCCGGATTCTTACAATTGCAGATTGGACCTGAAGATTTGGTCGTGTCTTCATGTTTCGTCGTTCGCCCTCTGTTCAGCTCCACTTTATATTATCCCATCGAATTAGTTCAGCCTGCAGCTAGGCCACCCAGTGAAGTGATTTTAAAAGGGAGCTGCCAATGTGCCTTACCGGACATTTCACACACGTATTGATGTTTGCTGCGACAAAACCGGTCTTCATATTGAGCATTAATGTGAGTTATAAGCTTGGAGAGGCGATCTGTGCACTGTGTGTGTATTTTGTGTAATCCTCGTAGTTTTAAAACAAAGAGTACTGCCCAAATGTTGAATAGGTCACTTAATGAAACGTCATCAGTTTGTGATAAAATTACCTCAACACTGTGCATTTCGGGATAACGCAACATCAGATACCTGAAAAAAGAGAATATATAGTCATGAAATAAAAATTAAGAGCAGTGGCGTGTCACTTGATGAGAGCAACTATGGGTTACAACAAAGCCGACACTTATCAAATACATGAGGCTCTTCAGATAAATTGAAATTATATGGTGGCTACATAATGCTGAGAGGCAGATCGGCGGTACTCTGTGGTGACACAATCATCAAACATATTCTACCGACAGGACATAACAGTATGTCCGAAATAGAGCTGCTCAGCGTCCAATAGCAAAACAATATCATATGTGTTATTTACAATGAAGAAGACTTAAATAATTATGTAAAACATATAGATGTTCAGTTAAAGACAATAAGCACTCAGATAACACTCGTAAAAATTAACAGACACACTGGTATAAATAAGATGAAGCAAGAACTGTCTAAAAACTGTACAGGCAATTGCCTTATAACCGAAGGAAGTTCATAGAGACACTTATAATAAGAACAATAAAATGCAAATTTAAAGAAAACCTATATATTGCAAAAGATCGTAACCAATGATCCACGCAGCTACAGAAGGAAATAAGGGCAATTTACTACTAACTTATAAACGCCTGATCAACAGGCTTCACAATGATTACAAGCTTCTCATAGATTGAAAGGTACAGAAATCGTAACTTATGTCTGTCACTAATATTACAACAATTCGACTTCAAGATCCAAAATACAAATTTGCGAATGCAATGACATTTTATATCTTAATTCATGTGCAGTACAGAAAATGAGAGACGTGAATATACGAAACACTGAAATAAAATTTATCATCTCACAACCGGTAAATCATGATATCCACAGATAAAATCAAATTTACGTGCTAAAAGACAGGGATAGGAAGATGAGAGATGTAATATAGCAGAACTATGTAAAAAAGTATTGGCGATTGGAATCAGCTGTTCTCCCAGTCTTGTAAGCGAGGTTATTGACCTTACATTATCACACATCAGATTACGTCACATTTTGTGCCATAATAAATGTCCTACACAGAAACACGGAACCTGACTACAGAGTTCATTAAACAGAGCTGCTTGCCAATCAATCAATAATGCATGATATCCAACTGAAGTGAGAGAATAGTTATAATACTTAAGAATATATTAAAAGACAAAGGTCGATAGAATTTGTTTAATGGTGAAGTCATCATTGCGGTACAGCCAGTCTGCTTGTGACAGATATGTAGTGAACATAAAGTTTCAGTTCACCGGAACACCGTGATGTATTTGCTACGTGTTCCTTCTGTTTCAGCCCATTGTTGTTCCAATCATGCGAGATGTCACTGCTGTTAATTTTTATTTCATGACTTTACCCCCTATTTTGAGATACCTGACAGTTGGTTATCTAGAAACTTGTGACATTAAAGTCATTTGGTAACCAACTGGTGACGTTTCATTAAGTGCGCTATTCAGAATCTGTGCAGTACTCCCTGCTTTAGATAACATGGTCACATGCTTCCTGCACGACTTTCTATCGCATCTTCAATCCCGTAGTTTCTGCTCAGTTGTGTTCTGGAAACCTTTATGTCCCACATCTTCCTGCATTGGAAGAGGAAATGATGGAAAATATTTTCCTCCTACTGTTACTTCTGATTAGAACGTTAATTAAAATGACCGTACGTTAGTGTCTTTCACTACAAAAAATTGATACTTAAGTGTTAAAGGAAATTTTAAAAATGAAACAATACCTCATAGATGTTTATTAAAATATCTGCCTGGTATAGACAATTGGTGCAGGGATCGGTTGTTGACCCTCGTTGTTTACGAATTTAGCCAGTGTCATGGGATAGTGAGGTACAGATGGCACACGTGCGTTGTATTCGCACCACACTCCCTCTGTGCCAGTTGCAGCTGTATAGGAGTCCTTCCTAGAAATGGTTATGTAAGTGATTTGTGTAACGTGCAACGTCGTCGTGAGCTGAAGCCTTTCGAACGTGGTATGACGGTTTGTGTCCGACAGTTGAGAATTTCGATTTCGGCAGTTTGGCTTCATACGTTCAACAGTGCCCAGGGTGTATCGTGAATGAGTGAGTGTGTCGTAATCCATAACAGACGAGTTACCGGCCATCTAGCCACTCTCGATGACCGTGACGTGTGACATCTGAGACAGGCCGTCAGTGGTGACAGAAGGGCAACAGTGCAACAAATCAAGATTCCATTCAAATGGTTCAAATGGCTCTGAGCACTATGGGACTTAATTTCTGAGGCCATCAGTCCCCTAGAACTTAGAACTACTTAAACCTAACTAACCTAAGGACATCGCACACATCCATGCCCGAGGCAGGATTCGAACCTGCGACCATAGCGTTCGCGCTGTTCCAGACTGTAGCGCCTAGAACCGCACGGCAAGATTCCATTCAACACAGGACGTGCTAGACACGTCTCGATGTGGACAGTTCATAGCAATGTGGGCTCCATGGGGTATGAGAGCCGATGCCATACATGAGTGCAACTGTTAACCCAAAGTAATTGGGCACAGCAGCCTGGATTTCTAGCCAGTCACCAGGGATGGACACTGGGACAAGGATGTAACGTGATAGTAAAGGGATATGGTCGGACGAATCACGGTTTCAATTTGAAGAACCGTGGTTTCAACTGCACCATAACGATAAGGGACACTGTGTATGAGTCTGACCACTTTAATCGTTAGATTTCGCCTGCCAAGAAGGCGCCGTCCAAGGAGGTGGTGTCTCTTCTACAATCTGGTCTGGGATGCAGTTTCCTGGTATTGAAAGGGTCCATTAGTTGTCCCGGAAGGGACTTTGAATGGTCCACAGTATGTTGAGCTGCTCGGGGCCCATGTTCACTCATATTTTGCCTTTTAACTTCCTGACGGTTCTGCGATGTTTCAAGATGATAATGCGCAGTGACATCGCTCTCATTTCACCCGATGATGGTTCCCGGAAAACGCAGGGGTTGCCAAAGACTTAGATGGCTACCCTCGAGCCTAGATTTCATCCCTACCGAGCATACCTCGGGCGTCATGCAACGCTGAATCCAGAACCAACGAACAGACCAAAACTGGCTGCCGCTCTTCAACCTATGTTGTGTTAGCTGCTTCTAGAGGAGTACCGGCGACTTTCACACTTACTTCCATGGCGTCTCATTACAGTCCGCAGGGTCAGAGGAGGTCCCATGGGATATTAGGTGCCTTTCCCATGAGATCTGATAAATCGTGTAAATACCTGTACGTATAACATAGTGAGCATTAATAGGCGAAGAGACACATCATGGTTCGATAACGTAATCGGCGATAAGCCAATGCAACAGCAATCATTGCAAGATACCGTGGAATAGCCATGAGGTGCTACTCTAAGCGTAATGACTGCAAAAAAGCGAATCTTTCTATTGGCCGTCAGTCTAGGACCCATAACTGGTTGAATTAACAGAAGATGTAAAAGTGATCCAAGAAAGAATGATAGGTTTCGTCATGGGATTGCCGAGTAAGCGAGAGAGAGTTCTGAACAAATTGTTGTAGCAGACGCTTTAAACGATCCGTTGTGCATCGCAGAGAGTTTTATTGGTGAATTGAGGAGAGCGTACATCTGAAGAAGACCCAGGTAACTCATTGTACTTATGTCTCACAAAAAACTACGACGACAGACCACCATAATCCGGCTGGGTGGTCACGTTCGTTAACTTACTGTTTCCGGGATTCAGGGAGGCATTCCATTTCCATACAACGACGATGGCCAGTTTGCCGACCTCCCCAGGTGTGGTTTATGAGCAGACATCCACATCCCACCATGCGAATATTGGGTTGGTACCCACATCCCGCCTAGTTACACAATTCACAAAAATTTTGAAAATATTCGGACACCTTCATGTGGGTAGACAATAGATGGAGAGAGATGGGACACAAATTCTGTCCAGAGAAGGAGAGTGGGGAGTGGGGAGACTAGAAGGTAGCTGGCCATCCTTTACCACTAACATTGGTCAGTCGAGTGTGCAGATCCTGTGAAGGTTAGAAACGAAGACAACACAGTATTTACCGACAGCTGTTCTTTCCAAGCATCATTTTCACTTGGATCAGAGTAGAGGAGAAACTAGTAGCGAAAATACCCTCCTCCAAACAACGGAAGTAGGTTTACGGATTGTAGATAAACAAGTATATGTCTGCCTTTCATACATCGGGCTCAGTTCTGCTAGGCCATGCCTTATATATTGTGATCCTGCTCGAAAAAAAGAGACTACAACCATTTGAATTACCGCGTGCGACAGGAGTCTGTGCTGGATGACGACGTGATCAAGAGCGGCGAATTGCGAGCCAGCGGCCGCGCCGTGAGTAACGCCGCGGGCCGTGCCCTCTGCGCCCTGGCCCAGCGTAATGAGGACAGATGCGGCGCGCGCACTTTCACCTTGTTTGCCTTAACGGTTAGCTGCCGACACTTTGCCTCGTAAATCAGACGGGCGTGCCTGGGGGGAGCGCCGCAATTAAACGTGGTACACGGCGCCTGCCGAGGGCCGTGATGCATCATCGTGTCGCCGGCTCGCGGCTCGCTTCAAGGAGCGCCTGGCGAAAGCAGTGACACTAGTCAACCAGCGGCCGCTATACGCCGCTTTCGGACTTTTGGTTACTGACTTAAAAACGAAAGCAATGTGCTCATCAACCTGCACCTTGGCTCTCAGTTCTCGCACTGCTGTTGTTTCACTAGTTTTGAACAACACCAGAAGAAAAGAAAATGTATCTGCAGTTTGAGTCTCCTTTGTAGGTTTTTCGAGAAGACGTCGGAATATTATCAAAACAGGTGTTTCATATGTAATTTAATTATCAAGCTCATCAGCACAAGTGTTACACACAGTAGTATAATGATTAAGGAATAGATAAATCACATTTTCGTCACATGTAGCACGGTCGACCATACGATGACACTCGGCGGCCGTGATGCATGCTCGTCTGACGTTCTCACGTTGCCATTTATATTTACAGGGTGTTTCAAAAATGACTGGTATATTTGAAACGGCAATAAAAACTAAACGAGCAGCGATAGAAATAAACCGTTTGTTGCAATATGCTTCGGACAACAGTACATTTTCCGGCGGACAAACTTTCGAAGTTACAGTAGTTACAATTTTCAACAACAGATGGCGCTGCGGTCTGGGAAACTCTATAGTACGATATTTTCCACATATCCACAATGCGTAGCAATAATATGGCGTAGTCTCTGAATGAAATTACCCTAAACCTTTGACAACGTGTCTGGCGGAATGGCTTCACATGCAGATGAGATGTACTGCTTCAGCTGTTCAATTGCTTCTGGATTCTGGCGGTACACCTGGTCTTTCAAGTGTCCCCACAGAAAGAAGTCACAGGGGTTCATGTCTGGCGAATAGGGAGGCCAATCCACGCCGCCTCCTGTGTGTTTCGGATAGCCCAAAGCAATCACACGATCATCGAAATATTCATTCAGGAAATTAAAGACGTCGGTCGTGCGATGTGGCCGGGCACCATCTTGCGTAAACCACGAGGTGTTCGCAGTGTCGTCTAAGGCAGTTTGTACCGCCACAAATTCACGAAGAATGTCCAGATAGCGTGATGCAGTAATCGTTTCGGATCTGAAAAATGGGCCAATGATTCCTTTGGAAGAAATGGCGGCCCAGACCAGTACTTTTTGAGGATGCATGGACGATGGGACTGCAACATGGGACTTTTCGGTTCCCCATATGCGCCAGTTCTGTTTATTGACGAAGCCGTCCAGGTAAAAATAAGCTTCGTCAGTAAACCAAATGCTGCCCACATGCATATCGCCGTCATAAATCCAGTGCACTATATCGTTAGCGAATGTCTCTCGTGCAGCAATGTTAGCGGCGCTGAGGGGTTGCCGCGTTTGAATTTTGTATGGATAGAGGTGTAAACTCTAGCGCATGAGACGATACGTGGACGTTGGCTTCATTTGGACCGCAGCTGCAACACGGCGAACGGAAACCCGAGGCCGCTGTTGGATCACCTGCTGCACTAGCTGCGCGTTGCCCTCTGTGGTTGCCGTACGCGGTCGCCCTACCTTTCCACCACGTTCATCCGGCACGTTCCAAGTCCGTTGAAATTTTTCAAACAGATCCTTTATTGTATCACTTTTCGGTCCTTTGGTTACATTAAACCTCCGTTGAAAACTTCGTCTTGTTGCAACAACACTGTGTTCTAGGCGGTGGAATTCCAACACCAGAAAAATCCTCTCTTCTAAGGAATAAACCATGTTGTCTACAGCACACTTGCATGATGTGAACAGCACACGCTTACAGCAGGAAGATGACGTACAGAATGGCGCACCCACAGACTGCGTTGTCTTCTGTATCTTTCACATCACTTGCAGCGCCATCTGTTGTTGAAAATTGTAACTACTGTAATTTCGAAAGTTTGTCCGCCTGAAAATGTACTGTTGTCCCAAGCATATTGCAACAAACGGTGTATTTCTATCGCTGCTCGTTTAGTTTTTATTGCCCTTTCAAATATACCGGTCATTTTTGAAACACCCTGTATATTATTACTCATTTCTGTACCGCCTTCCCACTGTTACGTACCAACCCTGTATCAGGCAGATGGCCGCAAATTTCATAATTGCGAGACCTCGTTCGCTTTGTGTTCCTTGCGGAAGTGTCAACAAGCCTGACATGAAACGACAGCGTTTCATCACGTTAGCAGGTCAGGCGGAAAGCAGAAGATCAGCGCTTTTCTGTGAACTGGGTAGCAAGTATCAGCAGAAACTTAGTACAGCATTACGACTGAGAAGTATCACGTACACGTGTTACGTGAAGTAAGAAGCCGCGTCGCTAACTCAAGAAGGCGCACTGAATAATGTTACGGACCAGTCTGCTGGTATAACAAATGTGTTAAGCAAATAGGGTGCGATTGGAATAACTGATACGTTCGAATTACGAAAGCCTGTGCGGTCATTACAAGTGACGTTGAGTCAACACCAGCCGATATTTCACACTATATACACTCCTGCATTTGAGTTCAGGGGGGAGGTGGTCAGAAGATCGATGGTGTACGGGACGCGCGTAGTCGATTCCCTGACACGGTATTAGCGCTGGCTATAGGTCTGTTGTAGATTTCCTGCTCGTATTCAACACCACCAACAGCCCCCGGAGAGACGTCTTCCTCTCCATAAGCACTACTCACGAATTTGGCGCTGCTGACAGCTTCCCACGCAGATGGCATGGCCTGGGGGTATTCCGTGTCGACTTGGGCCGGGATACCAGCGTTCCTGACACTTCAGCAGAGCCACGGGGTCTACCTGAACGGCAGGCAAGGGTCGGCGCACTTCTCGACCACACGACAACCGTCATCGCGGTTCAGAGAGCAGAGATGAGCCACAGTTACGGGAGGGTATCGAGGACCTCCTAGGCCACCTTCTTCGAGTGTGGAGGGTGGAGACGCAGTATCCACTTGCTGAGTAGCTGCCGGGTGCTTGCGGCACACCCGTAGAAGCAGTTGTAGAGGACTGTCGTAGCATCGCAAAGCGGAGTTGTAATTGCAGAAATAAATGGTTAAAAGTTACTCTTCTCTTACTGCACCCACCGGCGTACACAGGTTACAACCACCTCCTCTTCCCTGAGGAACCGGCAAGTGGCCAACTGGGAGGGTGCCTCCTGACACACCATCCATCTGCCACGCCTCCCAATAGTCGCCACCTGCATCATGATACCTATAGGAGATCCGTAGATGGCCTGACTGTCAGTTGCCGCCGTGTGATTGATTGACGGACCGGCTAAGAATCACTTTGCACGGTTTTCTTCCTTGCTCGTCGACTCCGTCTTAGTTCCCACATTCGCTAAATGCTAGATATTTTTTAAGTTTTTTTTTTTATTCTTCCGACGCGAGGTTTTCGATTTCTGTCATTCCGAGCATATTTGGGAGTCTGTCATTTATTTTATAATTTTTAGTTTTATACTGATTTTCAGTCATATGCCTCGGAATACCGTTATTGTCTCTCTCTTTAGATTCCAGTGATTTTCACCTGCCTCGAGATGACTGGGTGTTTGTGTTGTCCTCATCATTTCATCATCATCCAGGAGAGTGGCGAAATTGGACTGAGCACAGATTGGATAATTGTACGGGCGCTGATAACCACGCAGTTGAGCGCCCCACAAACCAAACATCATCATCATCATCATCATCACATTAGATTCCAGTAGTGTTTCGCAAGCTTTTCACAGCCACATGATGTCACAGTGTCCTAGATAAATGCGTTTCCATGCTGCTCTAATCTGTACCTTTACAAAAAGTAAGACTGTAACAAACACACAAATGCGCCTACAATGGTACGATGACATCACAGGCTAAGTAAGTACTGAGCGGCAAAGACTTACAGACACGATCTGTCCGTTGTTGGCTAAAATGGCTCTGAGCACTATGGGACTCAACTGCTGTGGTCATAAGTCCCCTAGAACTTAGAACTACTTAAACCTAACTAACCTAAGGACAGCACACAACACCCAGCCATCACGAGGCAGAGAAAATCCCTGACCCCGCCGGGAATCGAACCCGGGAACCCGGGCGTGGGATGCGAGAACGCTACCACACGACCACGAGATGCGGGCCATCCGTTGTTGGTTCCACCACTGCGTACCCATTTTTAGTGACTAAAACCTGAATTGTCACACTGGAATGGCAGGGAGCGGGTTGAGAAATGATTTTGAGCTGAACCGGGTGAAAATTACAGAGAAAACACCAATTAACAATTATTAAGCAATGTTTCAGATTCAATTACAACAGGAACGCTATCAGAAAGAACACAACTGAAAAAAATGAAATAAATACGGACTACACTCAATTAAAAACGTAAGATAATTTCATCTGCAATAAATGCGATTAAAAATACGCACAGTTAAATATATTTACTTCAAAATTACACTGAATGTCTGATATACGTCTGTATCAGTCTGGTGCAAGAATGACTTTAAATTTATGTTGCTTGTGTTCTTAAAAAATGGCTGTGGTCGAAATGATACAAACGTTTACTAACAGTAGACAGCCTCCAACATTTATTAAATTTTGGATGTAGTTCCATTGGATACACCATGTAAACAATGTTGACTTTCAACAAAAGAGTAAACGTAGAAAGAATCTACCAGTACTACCTTAGCATTACAGGACAGAGCAGGCAATAAAAAGAAAACAAATCTTAAACATTATTCAAGTAATTGAAATTAACAGAGAATTACAAATTTTCATTCAAAGAAATGAACAGTTTTTGTGAGACCGAAAAACAGAGACAACCTAAGTTATTATTTCAACGCCTATTTAAATTTACTGACACACAGAACAATATGTGACATGCATTGGCCAAGAGGAGACTTGAAGGAGTTCGGAAAAAAAGATTGGTAAATGAAACTTGAAATTTATGACCTGGCCAAAAATGTAGCTTACAGTCCAAGTGAGCTGATACCTTAATTAGTGTGCAACACATACTTTTCTTTGGTTTACACTAAAGTAAGCTTAAATTTGCTCGAATCTGATACACGACAGTGGTGCCGAGACACATGAACAATCATGCATCAAATTTAACATACCTCCTGAGAATGAATCAATTACGTACTTCTGTTGAGCTCATTACATTAGATTCATTTGCCAGCAACGAATCTATAACTTCCTTTTAATATCATATAACACAATTGCTAAACCAGCAGGGTCTCAAACATAGAATTTTTTAGTAACTTGTGTTGCGTAACACAAATGGCTTAAAAAAAACCTTCCTTCAACAAATAACACGGAGATTCGAACGGAAATACAAATAAGCTTATCTTTCTTACAGAGCTGCAACTGAATACCGGCGATGGTGACTATGCTTGAAGCCGTTATATCAATAATAATAATAATAATAACCGAGTAAGACTGATGCTAATCGCCAGTACAGAACGTGGTTCGACGGAGACAGAAAGCTCAAGCACCACAAATGGTCCAAATGGCTCTGAGCACTATGGGACTTAACGTCCGAGGTCATCAGTCCCCTAGAATGTCTTAAAGCTAACTAACCTAAGGACATCACACACATCCACGCCCGAGGCAGGATTCGAACCTGCGACCGTAGCGGTCACGTGGTTCCAGACTGAAGCGCGTAGAACCTTTCGGCCACAGTGGCAGGCCGCAAGCACCAATCACCACTTAGCAGACAACGTCTACAAAAACTTGAAGCCCACACGAGCAGAATGGCGAAGTTGAACCAAAAAATTGTTCACCATTACAGCCCGTTATGCATCAATGAATGGCTTTCTTATAAAGTTTTGCCCATCACTATTATACAGAGCAGAGAGCACAGGGTAGTTCGAGCGGCTGACAAGACCCACTGCCAATGGCTCACTCCCGGTTCAAAAGGTTCAGATGGCTCTGAGCACTATGGGACTTCAACGGTCATCAGTCCCCTACAACTTAGAACTACTTAAACCTAACTAACCTAAGGACATCATACACATCCATGCCCGAGGCAGGATTCGAACCTGCGACCGCAGCGGTCGTGCGGTTCCAGACTGTAGCGCCTAGAATCGTCACTGCCGGTACCAGCAAGTGAGAAAACGTCCAAACCCTCCCTCCCACACACCCACCCACGCATCCACACACACACACACACACACACACACACACACACACACACACGGAGCTTCGACCGACTATTACTGCAATGAGCATGAACATGAAACATCGTCACGTTAGTCCTGCTGTACATATTCAACACAAATGCGGCACGTTTTCCTAACGGTGAATCAAATCGCGATGACTAATGGTAAAACTCTCCATTTTGGCTGCTAAGCAAACGTTCAGACACGAAAATAATCGTGTCGTCATTTTGGAATTGTCAGCCACACAACTGCTTCCTCGTCTTAGGAGAAAAAAATTCTCTGGCGGTTATATCACGAGAACATAGAGAGTGAGGAATAACATTAAAACCTAGAGAGACTAAGTGGAGCTGTCAATAAAATTCTTCTGGGTTACTGACAGTATTGTCAATGTGTAAAATTATCCGACGTTTCGGCCAATGTTGCAAGTGGCCTTCCTCAGCGCTGTGTGCTGAGCCGACTCAGTGAGTGACCTTACTCAGGGCTTTGTGCTGAGCTGGAAGGCCACTTGCAATAATGGCCAAAACGGTGGATAATTTTTTATATTGACAATGTGCTCAAGAACCTAGAATAATCTTATGGACAGCGACAATGGCCGCAGAAGCCCACGCTTAGAAGTAAGTGGAACAGTCTCCTGTACTGAATAAGCTGGTGCGACGTCGTGTATCAAACTTACCACCCCTACAACCGCTCCCCCCCCCCCCCCCCCCGCCAACTATCCCTACGGACGGTTTCTCGCTACGCTTATTATCAGCAGTATTTCTCAAACTCGTCAGGTGAATTCAGCAGTAAATCCAATGAAGGTCTGTCGTTTAAGAGACTAATCTATTTGCGCCATCATGGCAGATCGAATAATTACTCGGACACACCTTGTCTGGTGAGATTTTGAATGCTCTCCTCTTTCGGCGATGGTTAGTTCACATGTGTACACTGCTTGCTTCGTTCGTGTGTCTCGTCGGGGCCATACTGATTGTCACAGCACTGCAAAGCAGCTAAGGAGATACCGATTGGCAGGATGTAGCTGCGGCTTTACAGCTGACGTCTCCGTTCGACGGAATTTTTAAATGAGTATTGCGAAACGCACCGGACTTCGACCATTCTCAAGCTTAAAAGTAGTGCCAATAGTAACTAATTCATGACTGATTTTCACTGTTTACGCTATGGCCTCGATTATCTTACGTCGGTCTTCCAGCACCACGAATCCCACTTGAGGTTACCGGTTCTTCACGTAGGGATGTTCTGTCACATCGTTCTTCGTCATTAAGACTTCACATCACTAGAAGTGTCTACGTTTCCTGGTGACTGGTGCGTTGTTGCTGTATATTTCCTCCAACTCTGCTTTCTCGGCTGCAGCGTTGGTGCTCTTCAAATGGAGAGTTACTCTATGGCAGTACACTTTATCAATGTGCAGCGTCACTTTGTTTTGGCTCCTCAAGCGCTGAGCTACAGTTCTGTTGCGCGGGGTTTTTATTGTATACCTGCAAATAAACAAAAAACACATTTTATTTATGTCTTCAAGGTGATAGTTAAAACTCTGAAATAGTCCCTCATACGTCGAGCTATAACGATGGATGTGACAGAAAACTTTGGGAAGAGGAATGATTGTGCAGCACTAACAATACCCATAATAACGTTCGCATGGACACGGTGGATTGTGGTGGGGGGGGGGGGGGGGGGGAGGGGCGGGCACCGTTAGTACGGAAGAGATAACCCACGTTCCTCAAAACAAAAAAACAAAAAATCAGTCACCACGAAGCCACGAAGGAATTCTTCTAGAGGAGCCGGAAATCGGTAAATGTGATGTATATCTCGGAAACAACTGCACAAACTGAAGAAGTCAAAAACACGTTGGTCCAACTCTGGCCCTAACGAAAGCTGTTATACGACTTGGCATTGATTGATTAAGTTGTAGGGTCCCTTCATAAAGGGTATCGTATCGAATTCTGTCTGATTGGCGCATTTGATCGTCAAATTCCCAAGTTGTTTGGTAGGCCCTGGTCATAATGCTCCAAAAATTCTCAGTTGAGAAGAGATCCGGTGTTCTTCCCGGCCATGCTGAGGTCTGGCATTCACAAAGACAAGCAGTAGAAGCTCTGGCCGTGTGCGGGCAGGCATCATCGTACTGATAGCAACCCGAATATGGCCTGCCTTGAAGGACAGCCAGACGGGGCATACAACATTTCTCTGCCTCGTGATGACTGGGTGTTGTGTGATGTCCTTAGGTTAGTTAGGCGTAAGTAGTTCTAAATTCTAGGGGACTGATGACCATAGATGTTAAGTCCCATAGTGCTCAGAGCCATTTGGACAGAATACAACATCGTCGACGTATCGCCGTGCCGAAGAGGGCAACCACACGGGTCTTACTCCTCATTACCGCGCCTTTTGTCGGACAACATTCATATTTGTCTCTCCAGCTATGTCTACGCTAGTCATTGAGGCTCAGTTCGAAGCCGGATGAATAACTAAAGACAACGACTGCCAGTCGTGCCTGGAAGATCAACGTAGAGCTCAACATTTGCAGCATAATCGACAGGACCGATTGCGGACCTCTGGTACAGAGCGGAATTGAGGGTCTGAGACAGAGGCTCAGACGGTTCTGCGACCGCGTGGGCTACAGATAACTAAACTTTCACCATAGGGTGGTGGGATTTTTGGTTCCCCTAAAGTCCACTACATGCAGGAGGTTTCTAAACCGGAAGCGGGGCTGTGTGGCGTGAAAACTTTGTTCATGGATCAGAAATGGAGTACCGGTACGTATATTTGGAAAAAGCCGGGATACATGTTTAGATATCAGTTATGTTTCATCACGGTCAGGCAGAGATTTCAAAATCAGATACTGTATTTTAAGGCGTACCAAAGAGCAAATAAAGATACATATCACAATTTGGTAGTGATGAAGAGTAAGCTGAAATTTAGGAAACCAGCCAGGAAAAATCAATGCTCAAAGAAGTAGGATATGGAAGTGCTAAGGAATGAGGAGATACGCTTGACTTCTCCGTGGCTTTAGACTTGGCGATAAGGAATAGCTCAGTAGGCCTTCAATTGAAGAGGAATGGACATCTTTAAAATGGATAATCGCAGGAGTTGGAAAGGAAAACATAAGTACGAAGTAGAAAACATGGCTAACACAGGAAACACTTTAGCTGATTGACTAAGGAAGCAAAATGTTCAGATGTTGAAATGTATGAGAATTCCTAAGGGACCAAACCTCTGAGGTATTCGGTCCGTAGCTTACGCACTACTTAATCTAACTTAAACTAACTAACGCTAAGGACAACACATGCCCGAGGGAGATTCGAACCTCCGACGGTGGGAGCCGCGAGGACCGTGACAAGGCGTCTTAGACCACGCGGCTACCCCGAGCGGCCACTCGAACGGCAACGTGGTTATAGTTAATGCCGAACATGCAATTCTCGGCGTTCGGAACATCCGAATCTTCGAGCTGCCGTTTGAAGTTCCGGTCACCCTCGTCGTGCGGCCTTACGGGGAAGTATTAAGCCACGCGGAAGAAAAGTGGCATAAGGTCGAGACGTATCCTGTACGGATGGAGTGCGTCAGGTGCTAATCGAACTGCACAAACACATCCCATAGTACGTGACTGTTGCTTGCTGTCGAGCGATCCTCATTTATGACACTCAACCGAGGACTTATTCAGGGTGCGGGCAAGAAGGGCATGTACGCTCTGATTGCCTGCAACGGCGATCGTCCAGATACCACGTGCAGACACGACGCCTACGTCGCAACCGACAACGCTGCCTATTACATAAGTCGAGACAGCGAGGAACATGAGTGACGCGGATGTTGGTCTGTTCCAGTTACCGACCCTCACGGGCAGGGTTTCCGCGACCACGACGACGCAGCCTCCATCGGAACCGTGACCACGTGTGCACTCGAGTCGTGTGAGGAAGGAGAACACCAACAGATCGATTCGAGCTCGGTTACGGAGATGCGGGAAGTGCCCACGATTTGTCGTGATCCACAGGACGCGGACACGTGTTCCCGCAAGCAGAAGCCGCTCAAGCGACGAAAGGAGAGGAGGCTGTCTGCAGGAAATGATTCGCGAGATGGTGACACTTTGCAGGAGTTTCCGGGTTCGGTGCTGCCAATGACCGCCCAAGGACAAAGCCAAGCTGACGATGCTCATTTCACCGACGAGCCCCCTGGCGATATTGCTGCTAAGACATCAGACGATCGTCATGCGTCGCCTAACGTACTAACCCTCAAGCTTGGTGACTGGAGGTCTCAGATGGAAAGAATGATATCAGACTCGAGTGACAACGAGATGCCCGCGGCCGGTGGATCTTCTGACGGACACCATCTCTCAGCCGATCAATAATATACAGGGTGGTCCATTAATCGTGACCGGCCCAAATACCTCACGAAATAAGCGTGAAACGAAGAAACTACAAAGGACGAAAATTATCTAGCTTGAAGGGGTAAACCAGATGGCGCTATGGTTGGCCCGCTAGATGGCGCTGCCATAGGTCAAACGGATATCAACTGGGTTTTTTAAAAATAGGAACTCCCATTTTTATTACATATTCGTGTACTACGTAAATAAATATGAATGTTTTAATTGGACCACTTTTCTCAATTTATGACAGATGTGCTACGTCTCAGTCTCTTCCTACACCCGATACACCCTAATGGTCTCGGTTCCAATGGTTCAAATGGTTCTAAGCGCTATGGGACTTACTAGACTTAGAACTACTTGAATCTAACTAACCTAAAGGCATCACACACATCCATGCCCGAGTCAGGATTCGAACCTGCGACCGTAGCAGCAGCTCGGATCCGGACTGAAGAGCCTAAACCGCTCGAATGGTCTGGGGGGCACGCAGACAATGACCCCAAGTAATTCGCAAAGAGCCAGCCATACGACGCTTTGCGCCATAAATCAGTGTAGTTGCTCATTAAATAATGAGAAAAATATAACAGCCCTGCAACGCTCTTACTAAAACGGTATGACAGTGCCATAACCTTAACCAACACGGTGGCGTTGTGACGAGTAGTAGTGAAGTAAGTGAGGTCGGGATGGATCAGTTCGGTGGTCTCTACGGACTGAGGCGTCCGTCGCAGTGACAATGACAGTATGCGCCGCGTGAGGAGCCAGCAGTCGGTAGCCGTACCACAAACGAAACGGCTCACATCGGTGTCGACAGTGACTCATCTGGGGCAGAGAGGATCCGCGACAAGATGTGTCATGTGTAAATAAATATTTTCAGTCGTTATCACATTCCAAAGCGCCCTGACGTGGTGGGAAGGAAAGGCAACTTATGTTACTCCACACCCGCATCCAGCCAACCACCGGGAGGCCGCGTTCAGCCCCATCAGCAAACAGCGTCTGTTGAAAGGAGCGGTAGCAATTCTTGGTTCTAGGCTCCCGCGTAGACGGTAAGACATCCAACAGATATGTCGACCAGGCAGGTGCAAATGTGACACAGTGATATGCCCAACAGGAATCGGCGGCAAGAGGATCTAAGTAAGGCACCCCCTCCTGAATCAATGTGCCAAGGGGGGTGTCCATGTCCGAAGTACGTAGGCGATGCATCGTCCGCAGGAAGAGGGCGCGAGCCCTGTTGCGTACGTTTATGGTTCAAATGGCTCTGAACACTATGGGACTTAACTTCTGAGGTCATCAGCCCCATAGAACTTAGAACTACTTAAATCTAACTAACCTAAGGACATCACACACATCCATGCCGAAGGCAGGATTCGAACCTGCGACCGTAACGGTCGCGCGGTTCGAGACTGTAGCGCCTAGAACCGCTCGGCCATTCCGGCCAGCCGTACGTTTATCATTCCAATGTCGCCTGCGTGTGTATGACACCATCACTCACATTAGTGCCAGGTAACAAAGACGGTGAATGCAGCTCAGCACCGACAGTCGCTGCCCGAAGACCTCGAGAGAGGTAAATTCTATCCAACTTGCTGCTAGAGTGGCTGGTGACTGTGTATATCCGCGTCTGTCGCTGTGGATTAGTGTCCACGTATCGTGCAAAGCGAGATCCCTAACCATAGCATGGGACATAGTGAGGGACCTGATCCTTAGGGCGTAAGACGCTGTTAAAGTCCCGGCTCGCCACGAAGTGCTCTGTAACGTCTTGGAACAACAGAGCTACATCAGTGGAGTAATAGAGCGTTCGCTCTCCACGTTTCGCATTACCAGACGGGGCATATAGATTCACAAGGCGGACTACGCCGACGGTGAGCGCAATGCCTCTCGCTGATGCCAAATACTGAATATCCATTGGTTCGATGCCATCACGCCGTAGTATGGCCGTACCACCATAATCGTCGGAAGTTGGGTTGATGTAAGATACTTATCCATAAACATCCAGGCGCAGACCAGGCCGTAACTCTTGAAGGAACACGATATCAGTGTGAGCCGCAGGTGGTTCAGGTCGAAAAAATTCAATTTTTCGTTTTCATCATATTCCGATAGAGTATGGTTTTCTTTAAGCGCTGTGAAAATAATTTTGCAGATTTTTTTTTTTCGAGCATTGAAGGAGCATTTTGCTATCACGTGTGCTTTTGTGCCACGCCCACTTTTCTGTCACCCACTTTTCTGCATATATTTTAGATCTTTATATTTCCTACGTTGCACGTTAGGGATTTTTTTCTTTACTCCCGAGTGTGTTGGCTATCCTTGGATTGCAACGGTCGGTATTCTTTTGTTTCTGCTGTTTGTAAACAACACGCTTTCAAACACGTGGTTATTTTTGTTCAAGTGTGATTGCGAGTAGTTGTTATACTTTGTTTGCAGTGCTTGTTAACGTGTATTTTGTTGTGTTTATTGAAGATGACGAAACGTAAAGGCATTTTCAAGAAACGATAATTTAGAGGAAACAAGTTTAGAAAGATTTCTGTACAAGAGGTTATATCGCCTGGCAACGATGTTTCTAATTGTAATTCTTCAACAAGTACATCATCTAAGAAGCTTTCATCATTTAAAGAGAGATACAACGAATTTACTGTAAGTGACAAGGGGTGCAGTAACATTATTATACATTTGAGAATATTATCAGGTGTAATATCTAAATTTGTATAATGTAGACAGTGTGGTGAGTCACAGAGTGTGAAAATTTGTGAGAAGTCCAGTGGGAAAAAAGGCCTAGCAGTTGCCTTGGATTTAATTTGCACTAAATGCTCTGCTGTGATTTCATTTACGAGTTCTTCAAAATCAGATGCAAGTGGAACTTACGAAATCAATACTAGGTTAGTTTATGCCTCACTATCCATTGGCAAGGGCATGGCTGCAGGGAGAACATTTCTTTCAGTGATGAACTTACATCAACCACCAAATAAATTTGAAAAGCTGACTGCAGTATTAGAGAAAGCTGTATTTGAGGTCAGTGAGGAAACCATAAAACTGGCTGCTAGGGAAGTAGTGGAAGAAAATGATGGATGTTCGGATATTGCAGTTGCACTTGATGGAAGTTGGAGGAAAAGAGGACATACTTCTCTGAATGGAGTAGTGACTGCTACGGGTGAAGACACTGGTAAAGTGTTAGATGTTTAGATAATGTCTAAATATTGCAAATGTTGTAAAGTCAATGAACATAAAGAACATAACTGTGTAGCTAATTTTAGAGGAACAAATGGTGGTATGGAACTTCATGGAGTACAAAAACCGTTTCATAGCTCTGTAGAAACAAGAGGCGTACGGTACACTAAATATTTGGCCGATGGTGACAGTAAGGAATACAACAACGTGGTGAACTCTAAGCTATATGGAGATGCCATTATTAGCAAAATAGAATGTGTAGATCAAGTTAAAAAACGTTTGGGAACAAGGCTGAGAAATTAACTGTTGATATGAGAGGAAACAAATTAGAAGATGGAAAATTGTTGACGGGACAGGGTCGGTTAACTAAAACCGAAATCGAAAACTTGCAGGTACACTATGGGTAGGCAATTAGGAGAAATAAAGAAAATCTGTAGACAATGAGGAGAGATGTTTGGGCCATATTCTTCCATAGGTCCTCTACTGATGATAAGCCATGTCATGGATTGTGTCCATCAGGAGAAACTCGTGGTGCCCATACAATAGGGCTCAGGCAACTGGAGAATCTTATTCTCACCAGCATTCTCTTCCTACTGCTGTTATTACAGCAATTAAACCTATTTTCAGAGACTTAGTTCATCCTGTCCTTCTAAGGAAATGTCTGCATGGGCAGACACAGAACCCAAATGAAAGTTTCAACAGCATAATTTGGAACAGCCTTCCTAAAACTGTATTTGTAGGCATACACACAATGGACCTAGGAGTTCATGATGCTGTTATTACGTTCAATTGAGATAATAATGGAAAGTGTTGGGTACAGAAAAAAAGCTGGGAACTAACCCTGGTGAAAATATTATCACTGGGCTGCAACATTGTGATAAAATGAGGATAGCCGATGCAGACAGGTTTGCATCTAATATGGCCACGAAAACAAGGCAAACATCCAGGAAGGTATTGTACTCCTTCCTTCGTACTTTTATTTTTTTTAATAAAACGTTCATAGGCGTATTTAATTTTTCGTAATGGGCGGAGCCTGAAGTGATGGCAAACAGCTGTCCTAGTTAGCTGTTAGTGTGAAAGTGGCGGTGGCATTAACTTTGTTTTTGTTTTTAGATTAGATAGATTTTTGGGGTTAGTGCAGGTGATTGGGGTTAACACCTGAAATGGAAGAGATCTATGGAATAAAAAAGAAAGCAAAAAAATAAAAAAGTGAGGTGGCGTCTTTGATTAGTAGACAGAACGACGTCGGTCCCATGTTCGAAAGTTGCCATCGCTTAAATTTTTATTAATAATCATCATAGGCGGCCAAAGACTTACCGCACAAGAAGTCACCCTCATTCAGCCAACGGTCTTGTCAATGAGGGCGGATGAGTGGACAGAGTTTCAGGACATTCTCATGTCCTTCTGATGGGAAACTGTCCCTAAAGGCGGAAGAACTAGCAACGATCAACGGCATGAGAAGGCAATGGACCCCACTGCATTAAAGGCACATAACGTTTATTCCTAGGACATCTAGCCTATAATTGAAAAAGTGTCATGATGATTTTTCCATTGGCAAAAGATTCTGGAATAGTCCCCTATTCAGACCCCAGTAAGGTACTGCCAAGGGAAAGGTGAACGTGAGAAAAAGATTGAATAAACAACAATGATAACGTTCTACAAGTCGGGGCAAGGAATGTCAGAAGCTTGAATGTGGCAGGGAAGAGAGAAAATCTGAAAAGGGAAATACAGAGGCTCAATCTAGATATATTAGGGGACAGTGAAGTGAAATGGAAAGAAGACCAGGATTTCTAGTCAGATGAGTATAGGGTAATATCAACAGGAGCAGAAATTGATGTAACGCGAGTAGCATTCACTATGAATAGAAAGGTAGGGTAGAATATGTGTTACTGTGAACAGTTCAGTGACAGGGTTGCTCTTCGCAGATTCGACAGCAAACCTATACCGATAACGATAGTTCAGATACACATGCCGACGAGGCAAACTGAACATGAAGAGACAGAGAAATTATATGGTGATATTGAAATGGTAATACAATATGTAAAGGGAGATGAAAATCTAATAGTCATGGGGGAGTGGAACGTGGTTATGGGGGAAGGAAGAGAAGGAAAAGTTACCGGAGAATATGGCCTCGAGACAAGAAAAGAAATAGGAGAAAGGCTAATTGATTTCTGTTAGTCAATTTCAGTTAGTAGAGGCGAATATTCTGTTCAAGAATCAGAAGCGGAAGAAGTATACTTGGAAAAGGCTAGATGTTATGGGAAGATTTCAGTTTGAGCACATCATGGTGCGACAGAAATTCCGGAATCAGATACTGGATTGTAACGCATACCCAGGAGCAGATATACACTCAGACTGAAGAAAGCTAATGGCCTGAGCAGACTTTGATGGAGCCTGGTAGGGAGCTATAAGCATTAGATATTTATATGGTTCTTACCTCGTAGGAACGGTATGTTGGGAGTTGAAAGCAATTGGCAGCGAGCCCATCCCTCAGTAAATCTTGCAAGACAGGTTCACAGCCGTACAGGGCATACAGAGCAGCCCCTCATCGAGACAGGTCTTTATCAGATCAATGCCATGATAACTGCTTTGGTGCCAGCCAAAGCCTGGGCAGGGGGCGACAGTCTGAAGGAATGTGTCTACACAGTGGAGTTGTAAACCAGGCGTCTCTCGTAGAGAGTAAATTGTGATCTGTCTGCCTGATCGCTAGACCGTGAGATTCTTGCATTTATTTTGTGGCGGCGATCGATTCACATGCGCCATCTCACCTCTCGCCACCGTCGCACACATCTCACCAGCTGCAAATTACATCGCTGCACGAAGCAAACAGGGTAACGTACTGCCGCTCCGGCAATGTCAGGGCTTACAGATCTCAATAGCCCCTTGCTCTCAGCTGCACCTAATAGAGAAACTGCTGTAGATTTGATCAATCAAAGTCTGCTCATCGTCAGATCAATTCAGATTGCGTTATCCACATTTTTAGGGCCAGAGTATTTGACTCATTATTGCCACCAAAGATCCTTGTCCATTATGATCTTAACCCATCTGTTAGTTGTTTACAGTATTCAATCAATTACTTGTTTAGCATTATTTATGTCTGTTTTTTTTTTTTTTTAGAAAAGTAAATGTTGTTAGAACTCTAAAACTTCTGCCTCCATCTCCATGGGTCGACCCGTGGTGTCGTGATGACACACTCTTGGCGGCTGCTGTGGCCGCGTTGTCCTCGGGGTCCCTGAATCTGGGAGAAGAGATACAGAAAGATCACCGTGCACCTGACAGTAGCGATTTTGATTGTGATGGGGACACTGCAATCCATCGGAACCTGAAATGAGATACATGCACGCGCCAAGTCGACGACGGATCTCGCTTCGTTCCCACCGTCTGCTGAAACTAAAAATCCTGAAAAACACAATATCATGTTGCGCGAAGCGATACTTGCGGCCTACCTTCGGCACCTGACGCTGAGAGGGTGGATTGGGTGGAGCGGGTGCAGTAGGGTCCGATGGCGCCGTCCATGAAGCAATTCCGCCGGCGATGGTCCATCTCGTGGATGCAAATTGTAGGAGTCGAGAAACAGTTGCAGTGATTGACTCCTGGTGTGTGAGGTGCAACGTTTGGGCATCTGCTAATTGAATGTTTTGACAAAACGTTCCGCTTCGCCGTTGGACTGTGGATGTAACGGTGCCATAGATAGATGGTGTATGTTATTGCGTTCACAGAATGTTTCAAAGCCATTTGATGTGAACTGAGTGCCGTTGTCCGACACTGTGACTTCAGACAAACCTCCGAGGCAAAAAATAGAGGACAAGGCCTGAATTATGCTACTTGACATTGTCGAGTTCATAGGCACAGCAAAAGGAGACTTGCTATAAGAGCCTACCACAATCAACCAACGAATGTTTCAAAAAGGTCCTGCAAAGTCTATGTGCACACGTAACCATGGTGATTGCGCCTTAGGCCAAGCACAGAATTTTTGTGGGGGAGCGGACGGACTTTTATTTTTTTGACACTGTGACCTCATTTGTTCTATTCGGATGTCTATGCCCTACCAAGTACAGCCTCGAGGCACTAACTGCTTCGTACGAACAATCCCCCACTGTCCTTGGTTAAGTAACTGCAACACTTCTTTTTGCGAAGCTTCGGGGATCAACACACATGACTGTCCACTGTCATTTTGAACAAGAATCACACCTTGCTGTATATCGAGCCTATCCGGGCGATAGAAATATCTGCGCGCTACAGAGTTTTTTGTGCTATGCAATGAGTGAGGCCAAGATGTGCGAATGTATTTTAGTAAAAAGTGCAAATCTGGATGAGTTTCCGTGGCCTGTGCAATTTTTCTATAATTCAGAGGAAAGGATTGAAGCAATTCAGAATCCTGAGCGTCGATGTGACAAATAAACGTAGCAGAAGTGGCAAAGTCTGTATCAGGGCCAATCGGAAGACGTGAAAGTGCGTCCGCATTACCCTTGTTGGACGATAAGCTATCTCGTTCTGGTATTGAGTTAACAACAAAGCCCATCTTTGCAATGTTTGAGCAGTTCGTACAGGAACCGGCTTCGTCGTATGAAACAAGGACGGCAATATCTTGTGATCCCTTACTAAGTAGAATTTTCTGCCATATAAATAGTGGTGGAATTTGGCGACACCTACGCAATAGCCAATGCCTATTTCTCTATTTGTGAATAGTTCCACTGAACTTTGGACAACACTTTCAAAACGAAAGCAACAGGCCTGTCTTCATTACCAAATCTGTGCGAAATCACTACACGGATTCCGTAGGAGGAAGCGTCAACTTGCAACACAACTGGTTTGTCAGGATCAAAGAGAACCAATCATCGATCACTCAGCAATGCATCTTTAAGTTTTTGAAAAGCTTCTTGGCACTCATCTTTCCAAACAAAAGGAACGTTCTTGAGGCGCAACGGAAGCAATGAAGCTGCGATCTGTGCAACATTCGGTATGAACAGAATATAATAGTTCATTTTTCCCAAGACTAACTGCAGTTCTGTGACAATTCGGGGAACTGGCAGATCACGTATGGCTAACAGAGTGACTGAAGAGAATTTACACCTTGATTGTATATGACGTAACCAAGATACTGCAACTCAGGTTTCAAAAAATCCCACTTGTGCGGTCTACACTTGAATCCTGCATCAGAAAACACACGAAACAAATCACGCAAATTTGCAACATGTTCTTCAGGTGTACGACCTGCTGTGACAATATCGTCCAAATAGATTGAACAGTTTGGCACTTCAGCAGTCAGCCGTTGCAAATACCGTTGGAAAATTGCGGGTGCGGAAGCACTGTCAAAGGGAAACGCAAATACTTAAACAATTCCAGATGAGTGTTCACAACACACACAGTTTGGGATTCTTCATCTAGTGGTATATGAAGATAAGCGTCGCGCAAATCAATTTTCGAAAAGTAGCGACTAGAGCCTAATCTGTCCACGAGATCCTCTGGGCGTGGCAATGGATAAATATCAATCACAGTTTGTGGGTTGTCTATAGATTTGAAGTCAACACAGAGGCGAATGCGACCGAAAGGTTTTGGGAGCAAATCCAGTGGACTTGCCCACTGACTAGCTTGTATGGGCGCAATAACTCCATCATTGTGCAATTCTTTAAGCTCAGCAGCGACTTGGTCCAACAATGCAATGGGAACTGTTCTGGCTCGGCCAAATTTCGCCTGAGCATTGTCTTTCATAGTGATATGTGCCACAAAATTGTTAGCTGTACCTCAACCTTCAGAAAACAGCTCAGGAAAAGCCGGCCGGAGTGGCCGAGCGGTTCTAGGCGCTACAGTCTGGAACCGCGCGACCGCTACGGTCGCAGGTTCGAATCCTGCCTCGGGCATGGATGTGTGTGATGTCCTTAGGTTAGTTAGGTTTAAGTAGTTCTAAGTTCTAGGGGACTCATGACCACAGCAGTTAAGTCCCATAGTGCTCAGAGCCATTTGAACCAGCTCAGGAAATTCTTTCAGTAAAATAGGTACACTGTCTTTGGGATTGAATGCAGTCACTGACAATACACTCTCCTGAATATTAAAGCCATATAAATCTAAACAATCTAAGGCCAAATATTTTCTCACGATCACATGATTGTAGGACTGAAAGTAACAGTTCACATATGGGACTGATACACGCCAGTCAAAGTACATTTTCCAAGAAGGGGAATGTCTTGTCCATTATTAGCCATCAGATGCATGCTAGTTTTAGACAAGCGTGGGGAGGCTAACACTTCATATGTGTTACGATTCAACAATGTAACAGAGGCACCTGTATCCAACTGAAATTTAACTCGTTTTCCGCCAGTATGCATATGAACAAAAAGTTTGTCGGACTGGCATTGCTAACCCGCATCTCGTGGTCGTGCGGTAGCGTTCTCGCTTCCCACGCCCGGGTTCCCGGGTTCGATTCCCGGCGGGGTCAGGGATTTTCTCTGCCTCGTGATGGCTGGGTGTTGTGTGCTGTCCTTAGGTTAGTTAGGTTTAAGTAGTTCTAAGTTCTAGGGGACTGATGACCACAGATGTTAAGTCCCATAGTGCTCAGAGCCATTTGAACCATTTTTTGGCATTGCAATGAAGAAACTGCTTGCGAGTTTTGCTAATACTTGCAGCAGGCTTTGAATACACTGCATTAACTACATGGGCCTTGTGACTAGATTTCTTGGAGTGGGCAGAATTCGTGCGATTGTTCCATTGAAAACATGCGGATTGTAAGTGACCTTTCTTGCCATAAACGTAACACTATGCTTGTCTGGATGGGCAGCCTTGGCGTGACTTAATTCCGTTGGCCTGTTTAGAGAGCAGTTTACATGGCATGGAGATCTGTTTACGTGGAGTGGCTGTAGCTGCCTACTGGGTCAGTCGTAAGCAAGGGACGACTTACGCCGACAAATTTATCGGCCGACATGGTACCTGAATCCTACTGATCTAGTATTTGCTCTACATGTTGAAACGATGGATCTAACTGTTTCAGAATCTGTTCGTTAAGTTTGACATGAGTTACACTGTACACAATCGCATCACGCAACATAACATTCAAATATAAAGCACCAGAAGCACATCTGAAGTTGCGTTTCCTCGTCATATCCTGAAAAGCGGTTACCCGCTCACAGTAAGTTTGTTCCGAACCTTTCTTGCAATGAAAGAATTGGTACCTAGATGCCACCACATTCGCTTGTTGGTGATAATAGTTAGTTAGTGAATCTATAACCTGGTCATAGGAAAGTTCACTCGGAATGGCGTTAGGGAATGATTTCTGAATGAGGCGCAACACTGCACTTCCTACCATTGACAGAAACTAATATAATTTCACAGTACCTGGTACGTTGAGAGTAATTACGTGGGCTTCAAACTGTTGCAACCACTTGAGCCCTTCCTCGACTTTTTCATCAAACCGGCGAAAATGCGGTATAGCCTACGGAGCTACAGTTGTTGTATTTTACGCTGTGGTGGCTGCTTGAGTTGTGAGTAGCTGCTGTACCGTGTTCATCATTGTAGCTATCTGCTACAGTCTGAAACTGGAATATCTGTGTTAGCTGAGTTGCATCTATCCCTTGCAGTCGAGGAACCTGAGCAGGGGGTGGGACAGGTGAGTTGGTAATTTTGGACTATGGACATGCAATAAGTAGACAATGCAAGCAAGAAATATAAACACACAAGCGAAGAAAATTTCTGCAACCCCCACCTGAAAACATTTATTAGCAAACTACTATAACAGATACTGTTAAAGCAAGTAAATACACATCTGGCATAGGAAAGACAAAGTAAAATTAAGGCGCCAGCAAAACACAAAAGTACACAAAAAAAGAAAACAGTGGTGGCTGTCGGCTCTGGGTTGTCACGTTAGTGTTCGTTCAACCTTCTCTTCGCCAAATGTTAAATCCCGCCTAGTCATCAAGCGTCTAGGAAACCTGCTTTCTTGGATCGCTAGACAAAATTTCAAGCAAATTGTGTTAATGAGCTTTATTACAAAAAAGGAAATGACAATCCTGAACTTTGAATATAACACAGATATAAAGGGCGACAGGCAAAATAATCAAGGTTCTTCAGTATAAATAATCATAATACAAACGATGTACGAGGCGTGTTTTTTAAGTAATACCTTTTTGAAATTAAAAAAAGACGTGCTAAGATATCTCAATAATTTTATTTTTACATGCAAGCCTGTACCTTAATCTTCGCATTGACGCCATTACAGTCTGATTCTTCCTTGTTTACGTTGTGAACTGAGTGTTTAAGATGCCTCCGATAATCCTGAGTCCCGCCGACTGTGAAGTACTGGCTGTTATAAGATTCCTTAGTGCTAAAGGCATAAAAGCGATCGATATTCATCGTGAGATCTGTGCAGTTTACGGAGAAAACATTATGAGTGATGGAATGGTAAGAAAGTGGGTGAGAGCATTCAAAGACGGTCCCACAAATATGCATGATGAACAACGGAGTGGGCATCCTTCGATCGTTAATGACAGTTTGGTGCAGGAAGTGGACAATAAGGTGAGAGAAAACCGACGCTTTACGATTTCCTCCTTGCAGGATGACTTTCTTAATGTTTTTCGTAGTGTTTTGTATGGCATTGTGACCGAGCACTTTAATTACCGAAAATTGTTCGCACGTTGGGTACCGAAAATGTTGACGGATGTGCACAAAACCAAACGTTTAGACAGTGCATTGACTTTCCTTGAGAGGTACTACAACGACGGTGATCATTTCTTAAGCCAAATAGTTACGGGCGATGAAACACAGGTGGTCTACGTCACACCAGAGTCAAAGCAACAGTCCATGGAAGTTGAGCAAGGGCATCGTTTTACCACAAGACAATGCCCGTCCGCATGTGGCGAATCAGACCAAAGATCTCATCACATCTTTTCGATGAGAAACTGTAGATCATCTACCGCACAGCCCCGATCTTGCGCCCAGTGACTACCACCTGTTCCTGCACCTGAAGAAACACCTCGGCGGTCAGCGTCTTCAAGACGATGACGAAGTCAAACCAGTGGTGGTGCAGTGGTTAATAAGTCAGGCGGCTGACTTCTATGAAGAGGGTATTCAAAAACTGGTACAACTTTATGACAAGTGCCTCAATATTTACGGAAATTATGTAGAATAGTAGATTAAGGTACAGGCTTTCATGTAAAAATAAAATTATTGAGATATCTTAGCACGTCTTTTCTTTTTAATTTAGAGACTGTACTTGCTTAAAAAACACGCCTCGTAATAGAGTTGACGATTGTATTCAGGTCACTATTCTTGAGGGTTCTGTTCGACTCGGCGCGACCAGTTGAGGCAGCTGCTATCGCACTGTTGTCCTGGAGAGTGTTTGGCCAGCGTGCAATTGGCTGACGTCTTGTCACAGCCCTCTCTGCTCTATCGTTCTCGACTGACGCGCCAGCGCTTGATTTTACGCCGTAACAAAGACATCCGTATGAGCTGACTAACATGCTACTCTAACTACTCTATCATGAAGCTGGCTTTGTGACACTGCTCTGTGGGATGAATCCATCGCAATCAGGGAAGACATAAGCATGAATGGATGCTGTTGATCCGAAATAATGTTCATTTAGTCTACAGGTGAATAGGTGCCTGCGATTAATACCACAGGTTCCATCACAGTGCTGCCCTCACTGCCCTACGTCGAAGTTACGATGCATGTTCCGAGCAGCTGTTTTTTGTGAATGAAGGCGTCGCCTGTTGTGACAAGATAGACGAGTGTTCCGACCGACCGACACGTTTCGACTGACACTCGATTCGGTTATGATGACCGTCGCTACCGTAGTTGACGATGTCATTGAGTCACCGTTGTAACACGTAGGGTTCTCTGCTGCAGAGCGCCACGATCAACAACATGCGGTAAACGGCGTGCTCAGATACACTTGTGCCTGTGAGAACATTGCACTCTGTTGTCAAATTTGCCACAAATCGTCTCCTACTCTGCTTTGAGGAATTTCAAGCCTTCGATTTCCATGTCGTACAATGAGATTTCGATGTCGTTCACCTTGTCTCCTACTCTTGAGCTCACAATCCTTCACTCACTTTCCACTGGTGCTTACGACAGCCGCACACGACCATCCGATTAATTTCGCCGCTTCAGAGATTATCAGGCGGCAAGCCATATGACTCTGTCCTTTGTCGGCGCCACTTATTGAGCTGTGCGCGCTTGCTTCGCAGACAGAGTAGTACCTCTCTGGTTGTCTATGGTAGTCCGCGGTTTAGTCTTTCTATCAGAGACGCCGGTTTGACGGTGTTTGACTGGAAGGCTATTTAAGCACGCGTTGCGTGTCCGTTGCCTTGGACTCTTTCCAGTTTGGTTCCGCGGTGGTGCGAGGATACTCCACGAGTTTGTGGGTCTGTGGGTCACGTGGCTGCTGGAAGAGTGATAGAGCGAGCAGGCGGTGCCGTGAGGGGTGTGTTGTCCGCTGAGATTGTGCGGAGCCGGCGTGGTCGCTGAGTACGACTCTGACGAGAGTACTGTTCCCGAGTCTGTTTGGCCAATTTGCACAGGTGTTCACAAACAGCTGTGACTGTTTGTTTATTTGGTGGCCAAAAGACTGTTTAAGCCATTAGTGTGTCCCAAAGCCAGGTTTTCATTGCAAATTTTCTGTCTGTGTGTGTGTGTGTGTGTGTATTTGACGTTGCGTATGTTTGTTGCCGTTGTTAAACGTGTTAAATAAGCTCTGTAATTTATTTTCTATACCGGATGCGAAAGGTTTATGTTACACGTAAGTTATTCTAAACAGAAGGGCCCAAGACGTGGACTACCGTAAAGAGAGAGGGCAGCAACAGCACTGAACGAGGTTCCATTTGTAAAACTAATACCAAATTGTGGCGCCTAAACACCCAACGAGTTAAGTACTGTTACTTATTCCGCCTTTGTCAACGGATTCGCAAGTATTGTATCTGTTGTTTAGTCGATTATCTTTTAGTAGTAGTAGCAGTAGTAGTAGAGGGGTTTTTTGGGCGCACGACAGCAAGGTCTTCAGCGCCCGTTCAGTAACATAGTGAGACGGGTGTCAAGAAAAATCCCCGAACAGGAATATAAAACGGAACATAAAACACGGGGAACAATCGTTGAAAAATATGTGCTCACCCACACCGAAGCGTGGGATGAAGCAGGGTGTCAGCAGTAAAACATGGACAACACAGGAAGAAAATGGTAGAGGGAGCTAAAACAATGTAGCAGATGGAAATGGCTGGCTGACCGCAAGGAAAAAAGGGGAGGAGACAGCCACTCTGCAATACACTAAAACCTCTAGCCTAAAAGTTTAGGCCAGAGTCCTGACACATCACAAAACTTAAAAACCCTAGACACACACGTCTCATCATTAGCTAAAACAGAAGGCAGATCCCCATCAACTTGTGCTTCTGCCCTTGCATTACGGTATAAAATGCAGTCTGTTAAAATGTGCCGGACAGAGATAAGCACACCACAAGCATCACAAAACGGAGGATCCTCCCGCCGTAATAAAAAGCTATGTGTGAGAGGACAGTGCCCGATCCGAAGACGTGTGAGGGTCACTTCTTCCCGCCTGAGCAACCGGCAGCAGGAACGCCACGGACGAGTGGTTGACTTTACCAATCGCAGTTTATTGGCCGTCACCGCCAGCCATTCGTCGTCCCACAACTCCATGCTCTTCCTGTGGAGCGCAGCGATGACTGACTTCAAGGGGATAGGACACTGGACCACATCCTGCTCTCTGCAGGCCTCCTTAGCAGCCCGATCGGCCTGTTCATTGCCCCATATTCCGACATCACCAGGCACCCAGCAGAAGGATACCTTTTTACCCCGCCGTTGGAGCAAGTACAGTTGGTCATATATCAGCTGGACCATCTCCTCAGTCGGGTATAGGTTCTGCAGTGATTGTAAGGCACTAAGAGAATCGGAGCAGAGAAGAAATCGATCGCCCCGAACACGATGCATCTGCTCCAGTGCCTTCAGGATCGCGTGGAGCTCCGCTGCGAAAACGGTATACTCAGCAGGGAGGCGAATCGGGGTAACATGATCAGGGAACACCACAGAACAGCCAAGGAAATTCTCCTGTTTGGAGCCATCAGTGTAAACGACAGTGAAACCGTGATGCACATCTAAAATGTTAAAAAACAGAGATTGGAATGTAAAATCTGGTGTGCCATCTTTCTTAAAATTAGTCAAATCTAAAATAAGGTTGGGTCTCCGGAGGAGCCAAGGTAGATATCTGCTCCAACCGCGAAGTAAAACACGAAGACCAGCCATAGACATCGCAGCGAGACAATCATGTGCGCGAATCCCATAGGGCTGCGTCGCACGTTGCCGGTTATGAAATAATCGTGCCAGAGGAGGCTGAGCAACGGTATGGGGCTAGTTCGGAATGCCCCAGTGGCCAACCGAAACCCTTCATGGTGCACAACGTCCAACATCTTTAAGTAAGAAGGCCTCGCAGACCCATACACCGTGCACCCATAATCGAGCCGAAATCGCACAAACGCCCTGTAAAACTGGAGCAGACAAGTCATGTCAGCTCCCCATGTACTGTGGCTAAGACATTTTAAAATACTTAAAGCCTTAAGCAACCGTCGTTTTAGGTCTTTAAGATGAGGTAACCACGTAAGCTGCGAGTCAAAAATGAGTCCCAGAAATCTCACCGCGGTTTTAAAAGTAAGAACAGTGTCCCTCATCCTCAACTCAGGAAAGGTAAAAATCGAACGAGAACGGTTAAAAAGAACACAGACAGACTTCTCGGTGGAAAACTTAAAACCACTCTTCTGCGCCCAGTCATCAAAAGGTTCAAATGACTCTGAGCACTATGGGACTTAACAGCTGTGGTCATCAGTCCCCTAGAACTTAGAACTACTTAAACCTAACTAACCTACGGACATCACACACATCCATGCCCGAGGCAGGATTCGAACCTGCGACCGTAGCGGTCACGCGGTTCCAGACTGAAGCGCCTAGAACCGCACGGCCACAGCGGCCGGCTGCCCAGTCATCCAAACGTCTAATAGTAAGTTGCTACTGATGCGTTGTCGTTGCAAGGCTTGAAGAAGAGCAAAACAAAGAGAAATCACCCACAAACAAGGAACACAGGACAGGACTTTTCACTATGGACGTAATGGTATTAATAGCGATGGCAAAGAGAGTCACATTTAAAACGCTACCCTGAGGGACACCGTCCTCCTGCTGAAAGCGATCAGACAGGACGTCACCAATTCGGTATCAAAAATATCGTGGCGAGAGGAAAGACTGAATAAAAAGAGGAAGACAACCACGAAAACCCCATTCGTGAAGCGGCTCCAGGATGAGACGCCTCCAATTGGCATCGAAGGCCTTCTCGATGTCGAAAAATACACCTACAAGATGATGACGGCGTAGGAAGGCTTGTTGTATAGTCGCCTCCAGGAGGGCAAGGTTATCGAAGGTGGAACGAAACCTCCTGAACCCACACTGAAAGCTACTAAGGAGTTGCCGGGATTCCAACATCCAGACAAGGCGGCGGTTGACCATCCGCTCCAAGGTCTTCCCCATGCAACTAGTGAGGGCAACACTACAGTAGCTACTCGGGCTCGTGCGGTGTTTCCCAGGTGTTAAAAAAGGAATTAAAACTGCCTCACGTCACGCGTCAGGAAAGTGACCCGACTCCCAAATGGCATTAAAAAATCCGAGGAGGATTTCTTTGTTGCGCATTGTGAGGTGCCATAGCATACTGTAATGGATCCTTGAGTGATTGCTCGAGTCAGTCGTTTCTGAGATTATGAGCTGTAATTATTTTTTTGCCAGGAGAAAAGTCAAACTTCAACATTCCTGACATTTCTTGTACATATTGTTTATTGTCAATATTATTTTACTTTCAGCAATCACAACTGCAAAATTAATATTGTTCTCTGTTTAAAGTTTTCTGGACTGATTGTCTATGTTGAAATGTTTAAGGGAATAACAATAAATCTGTTTTTGATTTACGTTTTTAAAGTGGTTTGGAACCTTACCACTCCCCTCCCGCTCGTACAATTTAACTTACCTCAGTGGATTTCCTCACTTGCGACTCGTTTGTCGTTGGAATGATTTGCCATTCTTCTCTGCTTCGTATCTTTCACTTCCTAGATAGCTTCTCGCGACTGTAACACCATCAGACGTGACTCGGTCCTTCGGTGGGAAGTGATCACAGCATTTTGGTTCATCTCCTAGTGACAAATGTTTCTAATGGTGTACAAAAATCGCTGTTTTGATACTAAGGCGATAAACGACGTAAAACCGTAACTCTAGCCGGCCGAAGTGGCCGTGCGGTTAAAGGCGCTGCAGTCTGGAACCGCAAGGCCGCTACGGTCGCAGGCATGGATGTTTGTGATGTCCTTAGGTTAGTTAGGTTTAACTAGTTCTAAGTTCTAGGGGACTAATGACCTCAGCAGTTGAGTCCCATAGTGCTCAGAGCCATTTTTGACCCGTAACTCTAGTCTATTGAATATGGAAATAGCAGCGTGAAACCGTTATGGAATAGAAAACGAGGACCTTTCATGGTGCCGTGCTGCTAGATGCTTCATTTCACTATTACACGAGAAGAAAATCATCTGTTATCAGCAATAGCCTTATTTTACAGTGAAATATTTTTAAATGAAACTTAGATATATATTAGCTAGTTGAAGAATTTAATCTGTCCTAATTGTGTTTCAATGACGCTAAGAACACCCTAATGGAAACAGATTTAACGTTTCTTTTCCCAGCAGGTGAATTAGGTTTATCTCACTTAGTTTCACTCAGTGATGCTTTCTCTTGTTGTATAACTTATAAAGCGACGAGTCTCCATTAACACACATACAGTCGCCTGTGCGCCATCATTCGCCTTTCCGGGGCACACTGTAAATCATCCCTCATCGCTCGTGCGCTACAATGAGTTTCGGTTACGAGATGGGAAAGCAGCCGCGTATTCCGCCGTGACACGACCGAGCGGCCAATGTCAGCGGCGGTCATCTGCAGCGGACGCGGTCGGCGCTTGCGGTCGCCCTCATCCCCGCGCTCGTTGGCCTTGGGGCTTCCGCCACGACAGACCAGACCACACCGTACGTCCAGGTCCCCGTCCACATCTCGTGTAGCAGTCCAGCTGCCATCACCTACCGCTGGCCGCGGGCATCAGATGCACCGGAAGTTCCAGTTTTCATTTTAGATGCAATCGTTCTGTTTGGTTACAAGCAGGCCCCCATGCTCTGGATGTTATTTCATATCTGCTTTCTACCATCATGAAGCTCTCAAGATAAAAGGCGACGCAGTATTGATCCTCTGACTTAAGAAATAAATTAAATACAGTCAAACCTACATTTATAAAAACTGTAGATGTAGCCAAATGTTGACTGACTACACACTTCGAAATTCTCAACGTAGTAGAGCTAAAAGATATCTGCAGCTTGTACCGAAACCAATGTCTACAACTTTTACAGAAGCCAAACTGCAATGACACACCTTTATGGACATCAAATGGAAGCAGTTGTTTGAATGGAGCAAGATATGTTATCCAGTCTGTACAATGAGGGAACAGTGAAGGAAAGTGAGGAGTAATTTTGAAAGGGAATTAAGTTTAAAGAGAGGACATTAAAAGTCTCAGGTTTTCCAATGGCAGCATATGACTTGTCAATAATGGTTCATCGGATTCTGTATTGCCATGGAACGTGGTTAAAAGCTGAATATCAACTAAAGAACAGAAATTTGGGTGATGGTGTTCAGTCCTCAGGCTACGCTGAAGGAAGCAGATCGCTAGTGAAGCAATAAAAGTAGAACAGAGATGAGTCTTGTCATTTGGGCAGAAAATAACTGAGAAAGGTCAAAGTGTAGATAATATAAAAGGCAGACTGGCGGTATTTCTCGGAAAGAGATTTTTGATAAGACTGAATATAATTCATAGGGCTAGAATTTGTTATCTGAACATATTTGTCGGGAACGTAATGGAAAGGAAGGAGTAAGATCAAGAGTTTAATTGTCCTGACGGCAGCAGGTTCATTAGAGACAAGATCGCATTGCGAAAAAATATGGAAGGAAAACTTCAGTGGCCTTTACAATGGAACCACCCCAGCATTTTCCTGGATCAGTTTAGGGAAAAGACGGAAAACCAAAATGAGGATGGCCGAAAGAATATTTGAAGAGTCATATTTACGAATGCGAGTCCAGTTTGTTAAACATTGCGTCATCTCCATCGGTAGGAGCGTATGCATGTACGAAAGTGTAATGTTGACGATAAAAATATCAGACAAGAAGAGAACAGAGACTTTTGAAATATAGTGCTATAGAAGAATGCTGAAGTTTACATAGATACATTGCATAGCTCATGGGAAGATACTGATTTGAATTGTGGGCGAAAGAAATTTATTGAACACCCGACTAAAAGAAGGGACTTGCAAGAAGAAATCGTTTATTTTGTTGTGGAGAGAAGTGTAAGGTAGACATCGTAGAGGGAGGCCACGGCTTGGAAACAGTAAGAACGTTCAAATGCATATAGGTTGCAGTATTCAGGAAGAGATGAAGAGGCTTGCACAAAAAAAGTCAAGAGTACGGTAAACTGGTCTACGGACTGAAGAACATCCACAGTGTGCCTGGAAACGAGTGAATCGAGGCACTTTAAACCATTGGCAGCATGTCGCTAAATTACAAGACATATTGAAACTAAGTTGAAGTAAAAGAAAGTGCACCGTCAGTAAAAGTATATTCGCGTTAAAGAGTATAAGTAGATTTTCAGGTTTAACTAGTACGTCGAAGAGTCATTAAAGTACTAGTGCGCTGATTTTGTCTTCATTGCTTTGTGTTATTGTTATTTAGAAATTAATGACTTTCAAACAATTTTTTGAAATCATAGTGAACATCTGTTTTAGAAGGTATCGTATATAATACCTCAGCATAACGTTGTAGCTTATTGTTATATATTAAAAAAACCTCATACATGACACATATTACTCATATTTGCTGTAGATTTCAAGGTACGTCAGAAAAAAACACTTGTTATCAAGACTGTCAACAATTGTAAGTAATCGATTCGATATATATTAACAAAATTAAAGAGCTTTGCAGCTTCTTGTTGATTTATAAAAAAAACATTCATATACATTACACATATTACTCACATTTGCTATAGATTTCAAGGTAGATCAGAATAAACACTTGTTAACAAAACTGTCAACAATCGTAAGTAATCAGTTTGAAATACTTTAACAAAATTACCATAGCAAAATTTTTTAAAAGTATTTTCTCTTTTCCTGATATTACCCCATGGATCAGTTTTAAGTTAATATTACTTGTCGTAATTAGATTTCATTTTCTGTGGAATGTGTGAAGCACTTCGTGTCAGTACTAACAGATACATACATAATTCTACTTCCAGTGACGTATACGAAGTTGGCATTGAGGCTTGTGCATCATATATGATACAGAAAATTTGAAATTTATAAATCCGTTATAACATTAATTTATAGTTAGCTATTAACTGGGGAATATCTGCATAGCCTTAGCAAGTTATAAAAGAATGTGGAAATACTTGAATGATTTGTCTTACCTTTATTTCGTCGAGACATGTTGTGCTGTTGAAGAATCCGAAGATTGGAGTCAATGCTGATATGTTGATACCTCGCGGTGCTCGGCAGAAGTATGAACAAGTAAGCTAACAAGTAAGCCGTGCAAGTGCGATATGTGTCGTACATAATGTCACAGGCCAGAAAACGTTCAGCTGTATACAAGCCCAAAAAATAAAAATAAAATAAAATAAAAAGAACAGGCGATATCACACAAGATACATCAGGACTGGGGAAGGTAAACATGTATCGATGTTTCGATGATAAATATTTACGTTTCTAACAACACATGTTGTCCAATCATTTCAAGAAAAATGATTTCCTGTATTCATGTCTTGCTTAAACGCACTGAACATAAAACGTCACTATCTTGACGATCATCTTACTTACAAGAAATCTGCATGTACTATGATGTGCTTCTTACGCAGGCGCTTAGCTATTGCAGCTAACGTGAACACATGAGTATATACTTGAAGGAACAGCCTTATTGTGCTGAAGATCACTATGAGCAGGAAACTAAGAAATTAGTTGTACTTGTTGTCTTCATGAATCTGTTTACTCGTGTATTTTATAATACAATGCCATATGCAATATCCTTTATTACCCGTTGCGCTCAGTTATACGATAGACTGAGCTGTGTAGTACTTTTAAAATAGTTCTACATGTCATACACCGTCATTAACTCTGACATGGGCATTATGGTATTAGCGCTTGCACGTTTCTCTCTCTGATGCTGACTGACGCTTAGACATATCACACACACACATTTCTAATTCCTTAAGAAATTTTTGGTAGTAGCATATGGTTTAATGATGGCTGAAAAATAATGCAAGTTACACTTTAAAATTTAATCGGCATGTGACGGGCTATAAATTTCCACCTGATGAATTAAATTCTAATTGTACCTCTCAGTTTCGTTCACTTTTAAATCTTGTTAGTACCCCATATCAAACTATTACAGGTTTCTCTTCTATTTCCCATCATGCATGTATCACTTGCAAAGGTGTCCGAGGCTGCGTTACAGACGTTCCCTTTAAGACACGTTATTCAAAAGAGGAAGAGGTTGTTGTGTATAGGAACTGTTCGTCTGAAACGCCACAGGGTTCTCTAGCAGGCAGGCAAGTGGCAAATCCTCTCACGCTCCGGTTTGAAGCAGACGATTTATTTATTAAGTTCAGGCTGTAACGGATATTCTGTGCCTTCGTCCAGAAAGCGGACATTTACGCCGAAACCCTTTTCTTCAGGTGCTACGCGTGATGTGCAGCGGCAGCAAACTGGCACGCGGATGCCGCGAGCAGTGCGTATTGGTGACCTGCCCCAGCGGAAGTGTTGACGGGCGCGATGGCATCTGCCCCCAGCCCACAACATCTGGCTAGTGTCGCCTGGCGACTGTAGACGCTATGTTTCTTTTGGTTAGAAGGGACCCACAGACCTGACGCTTCTCCTTACAACTGGTAGCCACATAGGAGGACGGACGTTGATAGCAGCACCTGTGGAGTGCGGTACCGCAACCATGTTTCTGACCGTTCAGTGGTAACAGCTTAACAAGAAATGCCGATACGATGCCTCTTGCTGATTTTTTTTTCTTTATTGTAATTTCATTCCCCTGCCCCATATGGGCAGGGGAGGGCTGTCAGCAGCACAATCCACCGCTTTTCAGCCGAGTGATATGACAACTAAAACAAGAATAAAATAACACATACATAAGGAGATAAAAAGGGGAACATAAAACAGAGTAAGGGGAGAAAATGGAGGTAAATATACACTGACACGTAGACGTTCATTGGCGACAGTTAAAAAAGTCACCAGAAAGTTAAAAAAAACACAGTTGGCGATTCTTAAAACACAGAGAAGACACTGGATGCGCATGCACAGGTTAAAAGTTGGCCACAGTATTAAAAACACTCCGAAACAACACACTTAAAACCCACCTGGAGCACACACGACGAAGAATAAAACTACCAGGTGGGACCTGCCGAGGGAAAGGTCAGAGAGGATGGAAAAGGAGGGGAGAGCATAGGGCAGCTGAGGAAGCGGCGGGATGAACAGAGGAGGGGCAACCGTGGGTTCACGAAGAGGCAGGAGACACATGGGGTGGGAGAGGAAAAGGGAAGACAGGGCAGGAGGGAGCGCAGAGACACTGAAAGAAGGCACAAGAGATGGAGGGGGAGTAGGAGGGGAAATCCGCTCAGAAGGAAGGAGGGGGGGAAGAGGGAGCCCTGAGGAGGAGGCAGGAAGAGGGGGTTAGAGTTTGTAGGAAGGGTAGATGTCAGGGCAAAGCTCATCATCCGGGAGGGGTAGACGGTGGAAGTTGTGTTAGGAAAAGAGATGGAGGGTGTGGAGATGGAGAGAGGGAGGGATACAACGGTAAAGGCGCGGCAACTGGTTGGGAGTGGAGAGGAAGGGAGACACCAGGGGATGAGGGGGATCAAGGCAGCGGACAATATATAGTGTGCGGATGTGTTCAAGGTAAAGGAGAAGGTGGGGGAAGGGGATGAGGTCATAGAGGATGTGTGTGGGGGACGGAAGGCGGATGCGAAAAGTGAGGCGGAGTGCATGGCGTTCGAGGATTTGGAGGGCTTTATAGAACCGGGGAGGGGCAGAAATCCAAGTGATGCTGGCATAACAAAGGATGGGGCAGATCATGGATTTGTAGGTGTGAAGGATGGTGGAAGGATGCAGACCCCGCATCCGGTCGGACAGGAGTTTCAGGAGGTGGAGGCGGTTGTGAGCTTTGTTTTGGATGGTAAGGAGATGGGGAGTCCAGGTGAGGTGGCGGTCGATTGTGAGCCAAAGTATTTGAGGGTAGGAGTGAGGTGGATAGGACGGCCATAGATGGTGAGGTAGAAATCATGGAGGCGGAAGGAGCAGGTGGTGCGGCCTATGATGATCGCCTGGGTTTTGGAGGGATTAACACGGAGGAACCACTGGTTGCACCAAGCGGTGAATTGGTCAGGGTGGGTTTGGAGGGTACGTTGGGACCGTTGAAGGGTAGGATAAAGGGCTAGGAAGGCGGTGTCATCAGCGAATGGGAGAAGATGATCAGGAGGGGGAGGTTTGGGCATATCAGCAGTGTACAGGAGATAGAGGAGAGGGGAAAGGACAGAACCTTGGGGCACGCCGGCAGAGGGGTAGAAAGTAAGGGAGTTGGAATTGTGGATAGTCATATAGGAGGGACGATGGGAGAGGAAGGAAGCAACGAGACAGACGAAGTTGATGGGGAGAGCATAGGTCTGGAGTTTGAAAAGGAGCCCGGGATGCCAGACATGGTCATAGGCGTTCTGGAGATCAAGGGAAACAAAGATAGCAGAGCGACGAGAGTTAAGTTGGAGGGAAAGAAGATGGGTAAGGTTAAGGAGCTGGTCGTCAGCAGAGAAGGAAGGCCGGAAGCCACATTGGGTAAGAGGAAGGAGGTGGTGCTGGTTAAGGTGGCGGTGGATACGGCGAGAGAGGATGGCCTCAAAGACCTTACTGAACATGGAGGTGAGGCAGATGGGACGATAGGAAGAGGTAGCAGAGGGGGTTTGTCAGGCTTAGGAAACAGCAGGACACGGGAAGTCTTCCACAGGTCAGGGTATAATCCAGTGGAGAGGAGGACATTGTACAGGGTAGCAAGGACAGACAGGAAGGATGGAGGGGATTCCTTGAGGTAACAGTAGGTAACGCCATCATGACCAGGGGCAGTGTTGCGTTTGGAGCAGAGGACGAGTGTGATGTCTTGCATGGTGATGGGAGTGTTGATGTCGGAGGGAAGTAACCGATCCAAGTACTGGAAGCTAGGGGCGAGTGGCGGGACAGAGGTGTCAGTGTGGTCAAGGACGGTGGGGAAGAGGGAGTAATCAAAATGGGGATCGTCAGGAATGGAGAAGACATCGGATAGGTGGGAAGCAAGATGGTTAGCCTTACTGAGGTTGTCAGGAAAGGGTCGATCGTCATGGAGGATGGGGTAATATGGGGTGGGATGGCTACCAGTAAGGCGGTGGAAGGCTGACCAGTACTTGGAGGAGTTGACAGGGAGGGTGGAGTTGAGGCGTGTGCATGTCTGACGCCAGTCCCGGCGTTTCTTTATGGTAAGGAGGTTCCGGATATGTTGCTGTAATTGCCGGTGGCAGGTGAGAGTATCCCCATCATGAGTGCGGAGGAAGGAGCGGTAGAGCCTGCGGGATTCACGCAGAAGAAGGACGGCCTGTGGAGGAAGTGTAGGGCGGTGAGGGTGGATGGGTTTGGTAGGGACATGAGCCTCCACAGCGTCAGTGATGGTCTTCTGAAGGAAGGAAGAGGCATGGGTGATGTCATCAGGGTGGCGGAAAGTGAGGGGGTGGCGTTCGACCTGTAAGGCAATGGCTTCCCCGTAGGCATCCCAATTGGCACGGTGGTAGTCATGGACAGACTTTGGAGGGGCAGTTGGGCGGGTGGCTGCAGTGGCGGGACAGGTAGAGGAGATGGTGAGAAGGACAGGGAGATAGTCACTACCGACGGGATCGAGGACATCAACGGCAATGCGACCAAGGAAGTTGGGGGAAGCGAGGATAACATCAGGGGTGGAGCTACTGTCAGGATGGGTGTGCTGTGGGAGAGGAACAAGGTCACCATGGAGGGTGGCAAGGAACTGATGCCACCGCCGAAGGGTGGCAGGGTCACGGCTGTGGATGTTGAGGTCAGCGGCGATCACATAAGTGGAGAAGGTACGGTCAACATGGGAAATGAAGTCAAAGGGGAGAGGAGCTGCGGGGCGAATGTAGATAGTGGCACAGGTGACGGTGAGGGAGGGAAAAAAGAGGCTGAGGAGAAGGTGTTCGGTTGGGTCATTAAGGAGGGGTTCTGGCCGGACAGGAAGATGCCTGAGGTGGCCTATAGCGACCCCGCCTCGAGCTAGGGGAAGGGGATTGTCAGTGCGGTGAAGGAGATAAGGGGAGATGCGGACCACATGGTGGGGTTGGAGGAAGGTTTCATTAAGGATGAAGGAGTCAACCTGGTGCTGGGAGAGGGTATGCATGAAGAGGTATTTGTTTGCAGGGAGGGAGCGAATGTTGAGGTAGAGGAGACGATACTGTTGACGAGCCATGAGGTTCGGTGTGGGAAGGGTGTGGGAAGGGGAGAGAGGGGCTTAAACGAGGATGTCTAGGCAGGTGAAGGTAAAGTGGGCCTGGTTGTGGGAGTATGTGGCGTAGGTGTTTAAGTGGAAAACAGAGCGGGCAGCGAGGGAAATCTGCTGGAGTTTGTGGGGCTGCTGGAAGGGGTGGATGTTCTGCAGGACGACGGTGAGGAACCGGATGATGTCTTCTGCTGTAGGGGGAGGGCGGAGGGAATTGTTAGGGTGGATGGGTGGGTCAATGGGGCGAACGGGGACAGTGAGTTCAGGGTTGGTGGGAGGGGGCTTGGCTTTGCATTTGGAGGAATAGGTGGGGTGAGGTTCATTGCAGGTGTTGCAGGATGGGGGGGAGGCGAGGTTAGGACGCTGTTTGAGGGAGGCTTTACAATGGGGGCAGGTGGGTGAGTTCTTGCAGTTTTGGGTGAGGTGGTCATTGTACAGAAGACAACGCTGGCAGCGGTAGGATTGAGGAGGGGAACGGGATGGGTCAACAGGGTGGCGGCGGTTGAAAATCAGGGCTCCCTGCATGAGGAGGTGGTCGATGGAGGAGGCGGACTCTGTAAAGATACGCATGAGGAAAGTAGGGCCAGAGGAGTTGTAAATACGATGGGCAGAGCGGACTTCCAGGGAGGGGTGGGCATTCAGTTCTGCCAACACCTCAGCCTCCGTGACCACAGGGCTGAGTTTTGTGATGATGGCAGTGAGGGTCGGCGGACAATGAGGTGGTTGGGGTTGACGAGAAGAGGAGGATGTAAGGAATGGGGTGAGGGACGCGTGGGGCCCAAAGGTGATGCGAGGAAGGCGCCGGAGGAGATCAGTATGGAAGGATGGAGAGGGAGACTTGATGAGAACAGAGTCTCTGCGAGGGATAAGTTGGGTGATGGGTGCACTGGGGATGTACTTCCGGATTTCTAGGGTGAGGGTGCGGGCATCCAGGAATTTCGGATCAGGGTTGGCTAGGACAAAGGTATACAGGGAGGGGGCTGGAGAGGAGGGAGGTGGGGTGGTATCCATAGTGGGGTCAGTGGGAGGTGGGTCGGGCAGTGGCTCTTTGGATGAAGGAGTAGAGGAGAGGTCGCCACTGGGCCGTTTGGAAGATTTTTTGGCAGGGTTTGCCTGGGAGGAGGGATGAGGGACTGGATGGATGGGGAGGTGGTGGGAGGCAGGGCCCTCCTGTGAGGCAGTAGCACCGGATGAGAGGGTAGGGCGCTCTGTGGCGGCGACTGTGGCGCGGCGGGCGGAGACTCTGGCAGGTGAAGCAGCGGTAGTCGCAGGGAGGAGAGGGGAAAGTCGTCGCGGCGGGCGATAGGAGCGGGAGGGGGGTTGGGAGCAGTGACAGAGGCAGGAGCGGGAGCAGCAGCAGGGGCAGTAGCAAGGGTAGGAGCAGGAGTGACGTACAGGTGGGGATACAGCGATGGAGAGGAGATAGATGGGGAGGAGACTGTGAGTAGGGGAGGTGCATGAGACAGGTGAATCCCAGAGGAAGCACTCCATGACGTTACAGTGGGGGCAGGTGAAGGAGAGGTGTAGATGATGGTGGTAGTTGGGGCGTCCATGATTGCAGGCGGCAGCGAACACCGAGAAACGGCGGCAGCGGCGGCGGCAGAAGCGGCGAGCACCGACAGACGGCGACCAGGCGGCGGCGGCGGCGGCGGCGGCGGTGGCGGCGGGCAACACTGACGGCGTGCAGATGGGCAACAACGCGACAAGCACGGTTGGGGCTCTTCCACGTCGAAGATACATCCTGACAGTAGCCCAGGCAGTGCGAGTCCTCGATGAGGAAGTGAGGGAATCCAACCCTCGAATGCCTCTTGCTGACTGAGCAGCCAGCATTTACCGGTGTCTCACATATGTTGACGTGCGGGTACCCAAAGCACCAAGTAGCTCTCCTGTCGCAAAGCTTCAGAAGTATCCTGGATTTCAGCAAGATCTCTGGTCGTCGGCCGATTGGCCGTACCAATGTACGTACCAACGACGACTGCGGTTGCGACATAATGCGTCTGATTAGTGTGATTACTGAGAGCAGCGTGATTGCGGTTAAGGGCGTGGCGTTGCAATCGTATTGCGCGTCCACTTTAAGAGGCCTCTGTAGCACCGTTCTTAAAAATTACAAACGCTTCCCTTCTTCTGTTTCCGCATTATGTCCATATTACTCACAAAGGCGTCTGAGGCCATTCTACAAATGCTCAGTTCGAGAAACATTATGCGATACCAGAAGAGATTTGTTGTAGAAAGACCATTTGACCTTCACGTCATTCGTCTTTAGATCTTTCTCTATCCTTCCTGCTGTCAGGTGTGATCTTGATTCTTGGAGGGCACAGCTGTGCGTCGATCTATAGTATCTTCAGTGCATTGGAGGTGGTCCTGCTGAATGCCTCGCATGCTGATAAGGTGACGCGTTGATGGTGTGCTGCAGGGGTGACCATCTGTTGCGTATGCAGTGATCGTGAGGCAGGACCACAGCAGTAAGTGCAGCCAGTGGCGGCCTGACAAAGGCTCTCTCTGTTCACAGGATGCCAGGGACTAGCCGGTGGCTAACTGGCGCAGGCTCTGACCTGAGACATAGGTGCACCTTCGCCGTACTCTTCGCGGACGATGGCTCATCGACTTCGGCCATTTCTATCATCTACATCTACATCATACTCTGCAAGCCACCTAATGGTGTGTGGCGGAGCGTACTTTCGGTACATCTATCTGATCTCTCCAACCCTGATCCACTCGCGAATAGTGCGTGGGAAAAATGATTGTCAGTAAGACTCTGTATTGGCTGTAATTTCTCGAATTTTCTCCTTGTGATCAATATGAGAGATGTATGTGGAGGTGGAGGTATGTTGTCCGACTCCTCCTGTCCCGAAATTTCAATAGCAAATTTCCCCGTGATGGACAATGGCTGTCTTGTAACGTCTGCCAGTGGAATTTGTTTAGCATCTCCGTAACGATCTCTCGCCAGCTAAACGTTAGCTTGAAGGAACGCGCAACTCTTCGTTGGATCTTCTCTATCGCTTCTATCAGTATTACCTGATAAGAAACCCAGATAGATGAACAATACTCAGGAATCGGGCGAACAAGCGCCTTATAATACACTTCTTTCGTGGATGAGTTTCGTTTCTTTAAGATTCTTCCGATGAATCTGGTATCTACTTTTCCCACTCTCTGTTTGATGTGGTCATTCCACTTAAGGTCGTTCTGCATAGTTACGCCTAGATATTTTAAGGTAGACGCTGTCTCCAGCTGTTTGTCATCAATAATATAGCTGTTCAGTAGTGGATTTATTTTCCTTTGTATACGCAATATGTTACATTTATTTACGTTCAGGGTGAAACGTCAGAGCGTGCACCATTCATCAACTCTCTGCAGGTCGTTCTGCAAAATCTTAATACCTTCTGGCGTTGCTACTTTGGTATAGACAACTGCATTATCTGCGAATAGCCTTAAACAGCATCAGACGCTTTCTACTAGATCATTTATATATATATTGTAAACAGCAACAGTTCCAGCACACTTCCCTATGGCACTCCTGATATTACCTTTACATCTGTCGATTTTGATCCGTTAAGAGCGACGTGTGATTTCTATCTGCACAAAAGTCTTGAATCCAATTGCAAGTCTGCTCCGGTACGCCGTAAGCTCGTATTTTTTTCATTAAACGTCAGTGAGGGACGGTGTCAAATGCCTTACTGAAATCAGGGAACACGGTACCAACCTGAGCAACGTTGTCAAATGCGCTGTGGATCTCATGATTGAACAGTGAGAGCTGAGTTCCGCAGGACCTCTGTTTGCGGAATCCATGTTGATTTTTATAGACAAGATGTTCATTTTCCAAAAACGTCATACTTATTGAGTATAAAACATTTTTAGTAATTCTACAACAGATTGACGTTGCCGACAGAGATCTATAATTGTATGAATCTGTCTTACGGCCTTTATTATAAACGGCACTTTTTTCCAGTCGTTAGGTACATTTAGTTGCTCAAGCATTCCACGATAAGTTACGGCTAGGTATCTCATCTGGACCTGAAGCTTTTCCACTACTAAGCGACTGTAGTTTTTTTCCAGTTCCGCAATCGGTTATCTCAGTATCTGACGCATCGACGTTCGTACGACGATTGAAACGAGGGACAGTATTACGATCTTCCGCGGCGGCACAACTTGGGAAAACCGAATTCAGTATTTCGGCCTTATCTCTGTTCTGTTTCGGTGTCAGTGTGGTCGCTGAGAGAATGAATAGATGATTTTGACCCACTTACTGATTTTACGTACGACCAAAATCTCTTACGATTTTCACTCAAGTCGATTGACAACGTCTTACTTTCAAAATCATTGAATGCTTCTCTCATTGCTCTCCTTACGCTCGTTTTAGCTTCTTTCAGCTTTTGTTTTTCAACTAGGTTTTTACTGCTCTCGAATCTGAGATGAAGTGCTCTTTGTTTAACTAGCGCTTTTCTAACACGACTATTAAACCGTGGTGGATCTTTCCCATCCCTTAAAACCTTAGTCGGTACATAATTGTCTAGGGCATATTGAAAGATGCATTTGAATTTTTTCCCTTTGTTCTCCACGTCTGCGTCCCCATCACCGAATATTTGATGCTGACTGCTAGGATATTCTGAAATTTGTATCCTGTCACCGTTGCTGAGCTAATATATGTTCCTACCCTTCTTAACATTCCTTGTACGACGCATCGTCATAGATGCAGTCACAGCCTTATGATGACTGGTACCTTCCTTCTTATGGACAAATTTGTTTGTTGTTTGGCGTCGATGGCATGCACAGCCACTGTTACAGGAATCTTGATGTGATGTCAGTGGTGATTAGCTGGTTGGAGTCTGATCAGCCATGTGCCTTCAGGACGGTAAGTGGATAACAGTGCCTCGAAACGCCTAGATGTTTGGTATTGCATACTCATTACAGACAAACAGACAAAATCGATATGATACACAAGAGAGTAGTGAAAGTATGGCGATAAAAAGTGTAAAAGGTGAACAACAGGTATGTTCCTCATTTTCAAAGGACAGAAAAATGAGATGCTACAATAAAGGAATAAAATAAATACGCGGATCGTTCTAAAGTAATGCCTCCTATTGTTATTCATGGAAACTACAATAGATACATAAGTCACAACAGAACAGCTAAATAGAGCAATATTTCATCGACAGACTGTTCTTTTTTCACATAGTTACGACCATTTGTTATGCACTTTTGCTAACGATGAACCAGAGCCTGCATGCCGCGCTTCCAAAAATCAGAACCAGGTGAGGCTAGACACTTCCTTACAGCTTTGACAACAGCATCCGAGTCTTGAAAATGTTGGCCACTTAGCCCTTCTTTCAGAGGCCCAAATAGATGGCAGTCTGAAGGCACTATATCGGGACTGTATAGTGGATGTGGTAAGGGAGTCCAGCCGAATTTTGCAATGAGCTGCGTGGTCGCAAAACTGGTGTGTGACCTGGCGTTATCATGTTTCAGGTGAAACTTGGTCTTCTCCTCTGGCCTGGAAATTCGGCATTTCAGCTTAGTGTCGTCTTGTAGCGTGCTGAACTGACAGTTTCGCCAGGCTCCAGGACATCCAGAAGAATGACACCATGGCTATCCCAGAAGACTGTACACATCATTTTGCCTGCCGACACTGTGTCTTGAATTTATTCTTTGGCAGAGAATTCACATGTCCCCATCCCATGGACTGTCTTTTTTATTCCGGTTCATAGTTGTGAAACCACGTCTCATCTACGATGACGATATTGTTCAGAAAATTGTCACCTTCGGCTTCATATTAGTCCAGCAGGTCCTCTCAGATTTCCATTCGATGAGTTTTCTTTGTTCTTCTGTATGCATCCGCAGGAACCATCTCTCACAGAGTTTGCGATAACAAAGACATTCCAACATTGTTTCCAAGGAATTAAATCCAACATTCAGCTTTGGACAAATTCCTTCGTCGTTATCCGCCGAACAGCACGGATGGCTTGATCAAGACGCTCTTCATTGCGAGGGATGACAGCTGTGCAGGATCGACCGGACCGTGGCTTGTCTTGCTCTCCCTTTTCATCACTTTGAAAATGCCGTGCTCATCGCCTCACATTGCTCACGTCTATTGTATTGTCTCCACGTTTAGGAAGCGTCGATGGATTTCAGACGGCGCAATTTCTTGAGCAATGAGGAATTCAATCACACGTCGCTGTTTTATATGCGCATCCATATCAGACTTCATTTTGGAACGCTCCTCTGCTGGCGCCAACTGTCGTAGGGCAAAGGAATCACCTGCAAATGAAAGAGTAATGTTCATTTGTTAGCGCTACACCAACGACATCTGGCGCGGGCATTCAAAGTGACCACAAAGAAAGGAGTCATTACTTTCGGAACGACCCTTGTATTACATGGGCCAAGCCATAGTCGCTTAAAGGATTTTATCATTAATAACAAAGCAGATATGGTAGCTTTACGGAATATAAAGAGTATCTAGTCATTAGATAAAATATAACGTAACTATCATAGGCCGCTATGTGATATCAATTCCATTCGCGACAAATTTACGTTTCCCTTTTTTAAGTTGGTGGTGTGTTGGGACTATGCATGCTGCCGTTGATTCACAGGACAGGCTATATTGGCCTTTTGTAGCGATAGATTGCTCTCGGCAAATCTCGTAGCATCAACCCCGCCCCCTTAGCAAACACTTGGCGTAAGTCGAACACCTCACATCATTGCCTTTGTGTTTTGCCAAGCGACGCCAAGGTAGGCGGTGATGCCGCATTGGCCTCGCCATCCCATAGTGATTATGTGGTTACGATGACCTGCCTCTTCTGTGTGAGCTGCTGATGGAACCACGTCCGGCGCCAGTGAAAGTGCTGGAGTGCTCCAAAAATTGTTTCCAATGCGATTTCGTCGGTTCACCTAGTGTAGCGCGCGGACGAACGGACCAATGGGAAAAGCAACACAGCTACCAGCGCCGTGAAGGGAAACGTAGTTCGTGTACGCAGAGAGGGAGGATTAAGCTGCCTTTTCCCCGATTCTTCGAAAATTTTGTGGTATTTCCTGTGCTTCACGTTTGCTGTAGTACAGAGAAAGTCCCTCAATCCGTGATTTTTGAGAGGCTGTCACTCAGGCATAAGGAATATTTATTTCTGTAGAGTTAGGAAAAGGAGTTCAAGCCAAGCTGTCTGAGATCTAAAGAGACGGGAGCGGACGCCCATCTGTTTTACCGCTCCTCCTATCTTGGAGCAGAGGTACGTTTTTGCAATCCGTGTTAGCTTGATCGGTAATATGAGCCGTTTGCTTCTCGTTTGTTTTGGATGCACAGTATATATTGCAGACTTAACCCCAAAACGAATTTCAGTTCCTTAATCTTGCATCAGGAAGCGGCAAAGACAATGAGAGGTTGGTGCCACAGTCTCCACATGCTCTTACTACCACAGTTTTCCTCCAACTGTTTAGTCACACCCTTTTATCCTAATTGGGGGATAAACAAAAAAATTTTTCACAGCTCACATTATGTAATATTTGCGCCTTTCCAGAGGAAATAGTATTCTGCAAAAGACGGATTACTTTCTATTAATTTCAGTATTGGCCCGTACGGTTAGCCGTGCGGTCTAACGCACGGCTTTCCGGAGTGGGAAGGAGCGCCTGGTCCCCGGCACGAATCCGCCCGGCGGACTTGTGTCGAGGTCCGGTGAGCTGGCTAGTCTGTGGATGGTTTTTAAAGCGGTTATCCATCTGCCTTGGTGAATGCGTGCTGGTTCCCCTTATTCCGCCTCAGCTACACTATGTCGGCGATTGCTGCGCAAACAAATTATCAACGTACTCGTACACCACTATTACTCTACCACGGAAACATAGGGTTTCCACACGTCTGGTGTGAGACGTTACCTGGGGGGTCCACTATGGGCCGGACCACACAATAACACTGAAAGAGTGGCTCGGCGTGCTGTGGCAGAGGGGTGAAGTGGACTGCAGTATTCGTCGTGAGGGTGTGGACCACTTCGGCTGCGGCGGGGACGGAACCTCTCCGTCGTTTCTAGGCCCCCGGTTACCATACAATACAATACAATACAACTTCAGTATCAATTAAATTCCGTTAATGGCAAGTAACTTTTAACTTATTTTGTTCATCTACTTGTACATATATATGGATACTCTGATCACACTTAAATGCCTGGCAGAGGGTTCTTCGAACAACCTGAACCCTGATTCTCGAACCGCTCCCAGAAAAAACGAACACATGTATCTCTCCTAGCGAGTTTTAATTTTCGTTACATTATTGTTATGATCATTTCTCCGTATGTAGACCGTCGTCAACAACATATTCTTGCATTCCGAGAAGAAATTGTAAGAAATCCCGCCACAACGAGAAACGCCTTTGTTTTATTGATGTTCATCCGAAATCCTGTTTCATGTCTGTGACACTCTCTTCTATTTCCCTTCTTTGAATGTTCTCAATGTACTCCGTTAATCCTATCTGTTAAGGATCCCACACTGCGCAGCAGTACTCCAAAAGAGCACGGACAAGTGCAGTGTAGGCAGTCTCCTTAGCGTATCGGTTTCATCTTGTAAGAGTTCTTCCATGAATATGCAGTTTTTTTGTTCGCCTTCCCCTGAACAATTTCTATGTGCTTTCCAAATTAAACTGTTTGTAAGTGTAGTTCGTAGATATTTAGCTGAATCTGCAGCCTTTAAATTTGATTGATTTATTGTGTAATCGAGATTTAACGGATTCCTTTTAGCACCCCTGTGGATGCTCTCACACTTTTCAGTATTTAGGGTCAATTGTCAATTTTTGAACTACTCAGATATCTTTTGTAAAGCGTTTTGCAATTAGTCCTGATGTTCTCCTGACTTAAAGAGACGATAAACGGCAGTATCTTCTTCAAACAACCCAAGACACGTGCTCTGACTGTCTCCTAAATCATGTATGTAGTTAAGGAAGAACAGATCTGTAACACTACGTTGGAGACCGCCACAAATCAACGAGTGAGGTGCCGCAGTGGTTAGCACACTGGTCTCGCATTCGGGAGGACGACGGTTCAATTCTGCGTCCGGCCATCCTGATTTAGGTTTCCCGTGATTTCTATAGACCGCTCCAGGGAAATGCCGGGATGATTCCTTCGAAAGGGCACAGCTGACTTCCTTCCCCATCCTTTCCTAATCCGATGAGTCCGATGACCTCGCAGTTTGGTCTCCTCCCCCAAATAATCCCACCAGCGCCACAAACTGCTTTTGTTTTGCTCGATGACTTCCTGTTAATTACTAAGAACAGTGACATCTCTGCCACGAAATCACGAATCCAGTCGCATAACTGAGACGATATCCATTAGCACGCAACTTTGGTACAAGCTGCTTGTGAAATACGCTGTCAAAAGCCTTCAGGAAATCTATAAATACGGAATCCAATTTAATCCCTTGTCGACAGCTCTCAACACTTCATGTGATTAACGAGCTAGTTATGCTTCACAATAACGATGCTTTCTAAATCCATGTTGACTTTGTGTCAATACACCATTGTCATGGAAGTAATTCATAATGTTGGAATACAATATTTGTTCCACAATCGTGCTGCATATCGACCTTTATGGTATGAGCCTGTAATTTAGTGGGCTACTCCTACCGCCGTTCTTGAATATTGGTGTGATTTGTGTCACATTCCAGTGTTTGGGTACGAATCTTTCGTCACCAAGCAGTTGTATATGATTGCTGAGCATACTCTGAAAGGTGCCTAATTGATATACAGTATGGAGCGAAGACTTGCTTTTGCTAAATGATTTAAGTTGATTCACTACTCCGAGGATATCTACTTCTAAGTTACTTATGTTGGCAGATGATGTTGATTCGAATTCTGGAATATTTACTTCGTGGTCTTTGGTGAAGTAATTTCGGAAGGCTGTGTCTAGGAACTCTGCCTTAGCAGCCCTGTCATCGGATAGTATTTCCATTGCTATCGCGCAGGGAGTGCATTGGTTGTGTCTTGGCGCTAGCATATCTACTTTGGATACGGCCAGAATCTCCTTGGATTTTCTGCCAGGTTTCGAGATAAATTTTTCTTGTAGAGACTATTACAAGTATGTCGCATTTGAAGTCTGACCTTCTTTTCGGGCTTCTGTAAGAGGTCACCAATCTTGGGAATTTTGCATTCGTTGCCATTTGGCATACTTTTTGTCGTTGTTTCTGTAGAGGTATTCTGACCTGTTTTGTGTACCATAGGGGATCAGCTCCGTCGTTTGTTAATTTGTTTGATATAAATATCTCAACTGCTGTCGATACTTTTTCTGTGAATTCAAGCCACATCTGGTCTACACTTACATGGTTAATTGCGGAATAGCGGATATTGTCTCTCAGGATGCGTCAAGCTAATTTTTATCTCATTTCTTGAATATATATATTTTCATTTATTTTGGAAGATTTGGCAGTTGCAGTATTCAGTCTCGCTACGCTGTGCTAATCGTTGTTTCAGTTTTGATGCTCGTTATTAGCTCAGGATTATTTCTTGCAAAGAAGTCATGGGTGTTTTCACAACCGTTTACTATTCGAGTGGGCTCATGAAGTAACTGCTCGAAAAAATTTTCAGAGAATACTTCTTCAGCCTTATACTAATCTAGCTTAGCACTCGCTGCTTCAATCGGTTAGATGGTATGGTCTGCATAGACATTCTTTAATCGAAATTTCATGTTGTTCAAAAACTGCAATATCTTTTAAATTCTGTACGCTAATGAGGTCTTTTCCGAATGTACTTCTGACCAAAAAGTGTTTATGGTAGCTGGACTCAGAGGTCTCTTTTGATCCTCCATTTTCAGTTCTTGTGGTGATATTTCCACCATAACTTTCATCCCTTAACACATATTCCTTTCGAAGCACTAACAGTTTTCGTAAAGTGACTTCAGAAACTTCGTGATATAATAAAATCTTTTGTATAAAAATGCCATTCCATATTTCATTGCACTAGGGGTGGAATTATCAAATAACACTTAAACATGTGTTTTTTAAATTCTATCTGAGAAGCCATACATAAATTTTCTTGTATTTAGTTTTAAAAGGGCTTCCATAACGAAATATTTTAATAAAAGTTTTCCTCGATGAATTTCACCCCCTTACGAGTTGAATTTCTAGGAACAACGCATCTCGTTCCTTTTCTATTTATAACCGAGAAGTCAAGTACGAGTTTTTAAAGTGGTATTTTTAAAAAGGCTTCATTAGTATTTCAGCAATGATTTACTTTCAAAACAAAATTTCACCTGCTATTTTACCTCTCACTGGTTGAATTCCCAAAAGTAATCATACACGTATTTTTTATTTCTGGCCGAGTAACTAAACAGAAATTTTAGTAGTTCTAACTTCAAAACTGTCTTAATAGCGGTATATATTCAAAATACCTATCATCGACTACTTCGTTCTTTTAGGCAGGATTTTTTGACAATCCATTACTAAACGATGCCTATAGCATAAGGTCAACACTCAGAATATGGTGTTTCTATCCCTATTGGTTTGAGTTGGTGATGATGACTCAGCGAATCAGTCGCTTAGAGGTGAATTCCCAATTCTTTTTAGTTCTAAACGAGAAGCCAAATACAGCGTTTCATAGATTTTGCTTAAAAACTGTTTTCACAACGAAATATTTCCATAAAACTTTCGTCTCATATTTGATCCCCATTGGAACTGACTTTTCCAAAAACACTTGCGACTGAGAAGTCAATGTTCATACTTGTCGCTTTGAAAATGTATTAGTAATTTTTTAAATAATGATTTGTATGTAAAAAAAATTCAGCGGTATAATGTTTCAGTTTCTAGAAAAATGTTGAAATGCAGTCTTTCTTATTTCTAATCGAGAAACCAAATACCAGTTTTCGTAGTTCTAGCTCCTAAATTACATTAATAACAACATAAATTCAAAAAATTTTCGGTCCCTGTTTCACTCACTTAGAGGTATACGATCTACATCCTCTCCAGATTTCCTGTTTCTATACTTAACCAATTGCGCTGGGTGATGATGAGTCCGTCAGTAAATCTGTCAGTCACTATATGGCCTTTTATATGTATACAGAGATGAAGACTTCGTTAAAAGCAGACTTGCTACCATTACACGATCCTTCACTTATCCTATAGGCTAACTTTGTTGGTTAAGTAGAATAAAGATAATGTGCAAAACTTTAAAATTTTTGCTATGTAGGTGTCGTCCTCTGCATATAGTGGCCATATTAGAAAAGAGGACATTGTTGTCTCACCATTAGCAGTAGGAGGCGCAAGAGCGCATTACGTCTACCACGTAGTCAGAGACTAATCAGCCAACCCTCACATCTGACCCCCGTCCCGCATACCACAACAAGAATGTCATTGAGGAACGTAGGAACTGCAAGATCAGAAGAAGGTACAAACCATAAAAACTCACTATCTTCGATGAAGAACTGTGTGCCGGCCGCCGGTGGCCGAGCGGTTCTAGGCGCTTCAGTCTGGAACCGCGCGACCGCTACGGTCGCAGGTTCGAATCCTGCCTCGGACGTGGATGTGTGTGATGTCCTTAGGTTAGTTAGGTTTTAGTAGTTCTAAGTTCTTGGGGACTGACGACCTCAGATGTTAAGTCCCATAGTGCTCAGAGGCATTTGAACCATTTGAAGAACTGTGTATTAACATGTTCGGCACCCATAGCATAAAATAAAGGTAGTTCCCCACTTACCCAAGCGTCCTTTTGTCTGCAGCTAAGGCTGATGTAATGGCTTGCGAGACCGTACGAGCAGCGAGCGAATGCCAGCAGGTGGAAGAATACAGTGAGATCTGTTGCAGGGCTCTTTACTGTTAATGATCGGACGTCCTGCACGAACGTTAATTGCGTACGGTACTATACTGATCAAATTCTTCATTTAAAGGAACGACAACCTCGCGAGGGATGGTGGGTGTGGAGACGGGGACGCTGAACACGGATCGCCACTGAGCGTGGGCCGGCAGCAAGTGTGTTCCTGGCGGGCGGGGTCGCCAGCGCCAAGCGGACTGCTACTGTGTCAGTTCCGGAATTAGCCGCGCGGCGCGCCACGCCGCTGTTTACATATTCATCAGGTTCTGGCGAGGGGTTGTGTGGACGGGGGGGGGGGGTTGCGGGGGCGGCGGCGCAGTACGGGATTTGCGCGGCGCGGCCTCTCTTCCGCTCGGCCCTTAATCGAATTGACAGCGGCGCCCCCAGGTGGCGACTTCGAGCGCACAGCCCCGCAGCACCGCATCGCAGCGTTTATCTCGGCTGATTAACGTCTGCTGTATGCCATAACGGCACTGCTGTTGGTGCGTGAGTCCTCTGTTGCCACCGTCGACCGTTTCCATTTGTAGCTGTTCAGTTGATTGCCAATTGCGTGAGAGATTTAACAGATAATGTACTAAAAACGAGAGAAACAGAAGGGTGAAAAAGTGCTCGTCAGAAATTACAAAGCGTTAATTCATAGGCGGTGTTCGTATGTTTTCGATCCTTCTAGCGTTTGTAAAAAACCGCTGATATGCAGCCATGTCATTGAAATTCAACTTTTTAAGTTACAATCGTATCATGTAGCACGTTTCAAAGCCATACCATTCTGTATAAACTTTGGAATTGCGCTCTATAGAAGAACGACCCTCTCATTCAAGCTAATCATAGTGTATGCACTGAGATGACAAAAGTCATGGGATAGCTCGAAAATATTTCAAATGGCTCTGAACACTATGGGACTTAACTTCTGAGGCCATCAGTCCCCTAGAACTTAGAACTACTTAAACCTAACTAACCTAATGACATCACACACGTCCATGCCCAAGGCAGGATTCGAACCTCCGACCGTAGCGGTAGCGAGGTTCCTGACTGTAGCGCCTAGAACCGCTCGGCCACTCCGGCCGGTCATGGGATAGCAATAGACCATATATACAGGAGTACGCAAGGTACAAAAGATCAGTACACTGGCGGAGTTGTCATTTGTAATCAGGTGATAATAACCTCAAGCCAGGACTTAACAGACGTTCACAGCGGAATTGTAGTTAGTGGTAGAAACATGGAACACTCCCATTTGGAAAGCGTTAGGGAATTCAGTACTCCGAGATCAACAGTGTCAAGAGTGTGTGCAAACCATATGATTTCAGACATTACTTCTCACCACGGACAACGCAGTGGCCGACGCTCTTCATTTAACGACCGAGAGAAGCAACGTTTACATAGAGTTATCAGAGCTGACAGAGAAGCAACACTGCGTGAAAAAAACGCAGAAATCAATGTGGAAGTACGACGAACGTATTCGTTAGCGCAATGTGGCGAAATTGGCATCAATGGACATGGTAGCAGACAACCGACGCAAATGCCGTTGTTAACAGCACGACATCGCTTGCAGTGCTTCTCCTGGGCTCACGACCTATCGGTTGAACCATAGAGGACTGGAAAACCCTGGCCTGGTAGACGAATCATAATTTCAGTTGGTAAAGTTGATGGGGGTATTCGATTGTGGCGCAGATCACACAAGCTGTGGACCCAAGTTGCCAACAAGGCACTGTGTTTCCTGGTGGTGGCTCCGTAATCGTGTAGGCAGCGTTTAAAAAGATTCGAATGTGATCTCTGGTCCATCTAAACCGATCATTGACTGGAAATCGTTATGCTCGGCCACTTGAAGATAATTTGTTCCCAGACAAAGCACCATCTCACCAGGCCACCCATACAGCCCGACGTGAATCTTATCCCACATTTTAAATATATAATCGGGATGTCAGTTCGTGCACAAAATGCACCGGCAACAATTCCGCAATTATGGACGCCTGTAGAGGCAGCGTGACTCAATTTTTATGCAGTGGGCATACGACCTGTCGAGTTCTAACATTCTGCGTCGTGTCTGTTTGTTCTATATCGTGTCTCCCTACCACTTTCGCGCAACGACGCTCTGAGTATGTTTTTTAGGGAATTGACTAGTTAGAACCTGGGACCTGTTGCTGGTAAGGAGACGTCAGACCACATATGACATGTAGAGTTCAGAAGAGTTCAGTGAGACTAGCGATGATATAACCAAATACTTAATGATTTCAGCGTCAGCTCCACTGCTCTCCCTGTAAAAGAATCTTAATACTAACTAAATTTAGTGGAAGGGGTTCAAGGCTTTCCTAATTTTAGTTAGCTGGTAAAAAACATCGAAAAAGCAGTTAAGTTTGCCATTGTAAATTTTATTCTACTCACAAAACATTGTTTATAAATTGCACTACTGATAAAAGGAAATGTTTTAATACAGGATGATAAAAACCAACTGCATTCAACAAAAATGTGAACGAATATTACCGGAATGGGTTTCCAAGTTCTATAATGGATCGAAGGATGACCTATGCCATATCACATCTGTAATCTAGGTTTAAATTAAGTTTCACAAAAGAGAAAACTATCAAAATGGTTTACAGTGACCCTCAATTATCTTTAATTACTTATCTAACTTGTCATAAATTACAGTGGCTGATGTGGCTTCTCAATAACTATATAACAGAAAAAACATCGCGTTTCAGATTTTTACTTCAGGTGGCAAATGTGAACACCATGAGCTTTAATTGTTGATCGACACTAGTACTACGCAAAAAGGGGGTGTAACAGATGAGACTTCTGCAGTTCTGAGTGAACCTTTATGCGCTGTTATGCGGCATCGCGTGCGTTCATTTCCTTGTCGGTGTTCGTCAGGGGGCGGCGGACAGCACATCTCCGCTCACCTCGCCGTCTCGGAAGCAACTCCCTCCTATCTTCTAGTTACTACAATTAACCCAAGTGGGTTTAAAAAAACTATCTGGCTGTGTTTTCATCTGACCAATCAGGGTCTCAATGTTAACTTTAAGCTCCGCCTACAAAAATTCTGTCTGTCCAATGAGAAACATGCTTTTCGTGTTGGGGCAATGTTTTTAAAGTTTGCAACGTAACAGAGACGTGAAAAAGTCTCATGCTAAAACTTGCAGCTGGTGTGGTCCTTTTAGTGTTATCGTAAGATCTATACTGTTCTTCTGGAGGGCTCTATCTTTTAACATGGGCTGGGGGGTGGTCCTGATGTAACAGAGACGCAAAAAAGTCTCACGCTAAAATTTTGGGTTGGGGTGGCCCTATTTGTGTTATCGTAAGATCTATACTGTTCTTCTGGAGGGCTCTAGCTTTTAACGTGGGCTGGGGGGTGGTACTAGCGGTTAGCTGGCGACGTGAGTGTCCGTCCCTTATCGTAGGGCCGTCCAGCTTAACACGGTTCTGCTCTCGGCTTCTGTTCTCGTTTCTCCCCTCGGAACTGCGTCTGTCTCACGGTGGGAAGGTATAACATGCATTTAGGCATTCTTGTGTTAGTCTCTGGTATTCCATTTGCTCACTCGTTACTCGTATTACTTTGGTTAATTTAATGTCACGATTTATTCGGAGCTATGTGACATACTACTGGATTTGCTTATCATGTCAGGGTTTTCATGGAAGGTGTTAGATTTGCCTGACGCCTTACAGAGTGAATGCCGCGTCGAGTTGCTGCACTAAGCCGGGCAAGGAGCTATCCCATGATTTTTGTTACGACAGTGTACCATTCAGAATAAACCTTTAACTTTCATTAGGTCCAGAAATTATTGACACATTCGAGCTTATGTTAGTACATGCAATAACTGTAATGCCTGTAGAAATAAAAAAAAAATCTGTTGATGACTATGAAGAATGGACTATGTTCAGGTCACAACGGATTGCCTATTGAATTGCTCAAGTGTACAACAGATAAACTCTTGGAATAAACCAAAAGTGTTTTTTATTGCTTATTAAGAGGTGAAAAATTACCAGATGAATGGAAAACAAAATAAATATCCAACATATATAAAAAGGTGACAGAAGGAAATGCTCAGAATATAGAGGACTAAACAAAACAAATTTATTCTTTACCTTATATGGAAAAAATGTAAAGGCGAGAATGACATACTCTCGGCGATGAAGAGCATGGTAATCTCCATGCTGGAAGATCATGCACACGCAAATACACTCCTGGAAATGGAAAAAAGAACACATTGACACCGGTGTGTCAGACCCACCATACTTGCTCCGGACACTGCGAGAGGGCTGTACAAGCAATGATCACACGCACGGCACAGCGGACACACCAGGAACCGCGGTGTTGGCCGTCGAATGGCGCTAGCTGCGCAGCATTTGTGCACCGCCGCCGTCAGTGTCAGCCAGTTTGCCGTGGCATACGGAGCTCCATCGCAGTCTTTAACACTGGTAGCATGCCGCGACAGCGTGGACGTGAACCGTATGTGCAGTTGACGGACTTTGAGTGAGGGCGTATAGTGGGCATGCGGGAGGCCGGGTGGACGTACCGCCGAATTGCTCAACACGTGGGGCGTGAGGTCTCCACAGTACATCGATGTTGTCGCCGGTGGTCGGCGGAAGGGGCACGTGCCCGTCGACCTGGGACCGGACCGCAGCGACGCACGGATGCACGCCAAGACCGTAGGATCCTACGCAGTGCCGTAGGGGACCGCACCGCCACTTCCCAGCAAATTAGGGACACTGTTGCTCCTGGGCTATCGGCGAGGACCATTCGCAACCGTCTCCATGAAGCTGGGCTACGGTCCCGCACACCGTTAGGCCGTCTTCCGCTCACGCCCCAACATCGTGCAGCCCGCCTCCAGTGGAGTCGCGACAGGCGTGAATGGAGGGACGAATGGAGACGTGTCGTCTTCAGCGATGAGAGTCGCTTCTGCCTTGATGCCAATGATGGTCGTATGCGTGTTTGGCGCCGTGCAGGTGAGCGCCACAATCAGGACTGCATACGACCGAGGCACACAGGGCCAACACCCGGCATCATGGTGTGGGGAGCGATCTCCTACACTGGCCGTACACCACTGGTGATCGTCGAGGGGACACTGAATAGTGCACGGTACATCCAAACCGTCATCGAACCCATCGTTCTACCATTCCTAGACCAGCAACGGAACTTGCTGCTCCAACAGGACAATGCACGTCCGCATGTATCCCGTGCCACCCAACGTGCTCTAGAAGGTGCAAGTCAACTACCCTGGCCAGCAAGATATCCGGATCTGTCCGCCATTGAGCATGTTTGGGACTGGATGAAGAGTCGTCTCACGCGGTCTGCACGTCCAGCACGAACGCTGGTCCAACTGAGGTGCCAGGTGGAAATGGCATGGCAAGCCGTTCCACAGGACTACATCCAGCATCTCTACGATCGTGTCCATGGGAGAATAGCAGCCTGCATTGCTGCGAAAGGTGGATATACACTGTACTAGTGCCGACATTGTGCATGCTCTTTTGCCTGTGTCTATGTGCCTGTGGTTCTGTCAGTGTGATCATGTGATGTATCTGACCCCAGGAATGTGTCAATAAAGTTTCCCCTTCCTGGGACAATGAATTCACGGTGTTCTTATTTCAATTTCCAGGAGTGTATTTTCTTTAGAAGAGGCCGCGGAAAGAAAACTTACAGGCCCCAATGGTTTTCATTTATCTTAAGGAAGCTGATGATAGCATTCCCTTCTGTAAAATGTGGACTGCAGTGTCGAGGAATTTAGTGACTCGTTCATGTGTTCAGGCCGTGGGAGACGTATATAATGTCACAGCTTTTGGAATTAAATTACTTACAAAAATATATGGAGAGATATCATTCATCATAGGAGGACGACATAGATACGCAATAACATCATCATTTAAAATCAACTTCACTCCTGCTTTAAGATAATGAAAACGTTTTTTACGTTGTAATGGTGTGTTTATGAATTATAATTTGCTCTTCACTAAGTATTCTGGTGGTGACCAAGTCATTTTTATAGATGATGCCGGTTACATGACCTACATGATTGGAACTGGGTACAGAGGATATCAGAAATTTGGTTTAACCATTGATTGAGTAAAAATAAAATATCTGATTACTGGACGTGTGAGTCACAACCTTGTAACACTCCCCTTCCTCTCTGGGTGGTAGCCTAATTAAGGAATTACCGTGTTACTAATGGTTCGATATTAATTTGGGATAAGGCATCGAACCCGAAATGAAACAATTACGTGGGAGCAGACTGATGCTGACATAACTTGATCGTTATTGTGTGATATACTTTGCGCAATAACGATCGTCAAAAATAAAAGATGTACAACATATTACGGAAAGTATCCAGTAGCTTTTTCTACTATGAGTCGCTGGCTGAAATTCTCGGTGAAGTGACCAACAGTAGTCAACCATCATGTTGGTGTTACAGCAGACTTGGTAGCGTTTTCCGATCACTTTAATGTCCTGGTGAAAACGCTCTCCCTGCGCCTCACTAACATCTCCCATGTTATCCGGAAATTAATCAAGGTGACTGTTCAAAAAGTGAAATTTCAGGATCATTAAACATCCTAAGGTTTTAAACTTCTTTAACATTTTACCTATAATAGAAACATATTTTGGGTCTTTTTCATGTCCTATGAACTTTGCAACGACTTGCTTGAATGATACCCATGCATCTTTCTTATTTAAGGTCATTTTGGATTCAAAGTTAACATCGAGCACCAATTTTCTAATGTCAGGTCCGAGAAAGACGCCTTCTTTTAGTTCAGCTTATGAAAGGTGTGAAAACTTTTGACAGATATGATTAAAACATGGTCAATCGTTAGGCAAAGTCTTTACAAACTGTTTCATTAGGCCTAACTTTGTATGTAGAGGTGGTAGGAGTACGATTTTTGGAGCTACAAGTTTTTATCACCAGGTTTTAATGGCTACCTGATAGGCCATTTCTTTCTTCACCAGCTTTGATCCACAGCCCTAGTGTCCCATTCACACAAGAAATATGGAAATTTGGTAAAGCCACCTTGCTGACCAAGGAGCATGCGTGTTACATTTAGTTCGTCACGTATCATCCAGTCATGAGCAGAAGAGCCTATTTTATTTAGCACTATATGCAGGTTTTTATAGCTCTCTTTCATATGTACAGAATGTCCAACAGGTATAGATGCATACATGTTATCACTATGTAATAAAACAGCCTTTAAACTAGTTTTGGATGAATCAGTAAACAGCCTACAGTCTTCCTTTTTGTATTCAATACCAAACTGATTCATCAGACTGGTAATGTCTGAGCAGTACACTAAATCATCTCTTGTTGAAAAAACTTGGAAAATTGCTGCTCTCTCTTTCTATACATGTATACGCTGGTTCCGACAGCCAATAAGTTCTTGTCTTTTAATCTAGAGTCAAGAAATTGAGCCTTTTCTGTAGTTAAGCCCAGATCCCAAACCAAATCGTTAACCTCGGTCTGAGTAAACAGTTTGGGCTCTAGACTTTGTTTTCGAATGGAATTCATCTGGTTCATGTAAATCACATTGTACATACGAAAATACTTCTGTTGGAATAGAATTTAAGTCATCTGATGGTTCAGGAACCGCAAATTTACATCATGCCCCACTGGTCGGATGGCGGACGGAAGGTTAGGGTAGCCCATTACCTTCTTGTTTTTTCGAATTATGACCAGTAATATCAACACTGCAAAAGTAACAATCATCGGAATGATTTCTTGGCTCCCTGCATATCATAGGAACAGCAACTCTAAAGGCTTTTTTCTCCTTTTTGGACCATTTTCTCAGATCTTCAACACACACATAACATATCTTACGCGGCGCACAAGATTTACCTTTATCGCCTAGTTTAGATCCAAAGTATGATAGATAAACCTTTTTCACAAGGTCTGTAATGTTTCTTTGGTGTTTTTTAATCACAAATTCACCACAAATACAACAAAAACTGTCAGCAGAGTTTTTACAACCACTATTAGACTTACAAAACACCATCTGTTAACATAAAAATAAAATCGACCTTTTTTGCCAGCAAACGTTTTCGGCAGTGCTACCAACGTCATCTACATTCATTACACATCCTCTTTAAATTATTTTCACTATATAAAAGCTGTTAAATTTTTTTAAAAAATCGCTTAATTTGATAAATTGAACTGTAAAATGTGAAGGGATGGTGGGTGATACTGTTTTTTAAGTATCATATCTGGGTATCCCATCCTAAAGAACATAAGAATGAGGTACATCCAGCAAAAAAATTTCCATCGTTGGCCTGTGTAATTCTTTAAATTCTCTTTCACTGGTTATTTTGCATACGGGACATTATTAAAAGATATATTCTTGACAATAATATACTCAAGGTATTTATACACTTCATTCAAATGTAAATTGTTAGTAAAGCAGAGTACTGTGTTGTTGTGCTATAACCCGACGTCTGATTTTGGTGTAGTAAGTTCTATCGAGTGTTATAAGTATTTCTAAGTTATTATTAACAATGATGTAATTAGTAAAAGCGAAATTATGAACCACTTTGGCCAATTTAGACAAGCAAGCAAACCAATGGCATTCTATAGAGCATACATATTGTATCAGAAACCAAGATTAGGATATAAAAAAAAACCTTGTAGAAAGTATGGCAGCGTGTGCAACAGAAACACGGGAATAACTGAAAGAATTAGGAGGAACTGATTGTCAATAGATATGGGATCTAGGATGTGTCCTAGGTTAACTGTTTATTAAAAATTAACACATAGGTAAGATACTGAACCTCCGCACCCTTGTGACAGATACAGTCGAAGCACAAGTAAGATGGTATGGTCATGTATTTCATTTGGGTCAGGACAGATTGCCTAAGAAGATTGCTAAATGGATTCATGCGAAAAAAAAGAAGAAGAGGTCACACGAAAACATGGGAATACTGAGTCAGAAGTGTTATGTCAGGGAAGAATTTACTGATGAAACATTACAAAGATAGGAGACTTTCTAAGCTATGATGCGAGAAACAAGTGTAATGGTGTAACACAAAGAAATTTAACACGTATTAGTATGTTCCAATTATTTCTGATTTTAAGACTTCGGTGATTCAGAAGTGTTTTAAAGTGGTCAGCGTAGTTGCATCGTCCAAATGAGGCGCTATTTCGCCAGACTTACGTGTTACCATTTTCAGGCGGACGTGATGAGTGATCAGTCTTCCACTTGGCGCTGTCTTACGTACTACCCCCTACCTCCTTTGAACTCGCGCTCGCAGTATCCGGCCGCGGTTTCGCTTCTGAGGCGGACAGGGAAGAACAATCCCGTGGCACGAATTTCAGTGCTCAGTCCTTATGCCATCATCTCGGAGATCAGGAAGGAATTGATACGGAGGAGTTACGTTGTTGTAGCTGAAGACACGAAATATGCAGATCATATTTAGAAGAAGGATGGATACAATGACTATTTCGGGCAAAACGACCATGTGAATTTGTGAGGCCCTATGATAGTTGCACAGAGGGATCTATGAAATCACCTCAGCTACACATAGCTATTTCAAGGAGCCAGGATACTATTTTGTCTCTCATTCACGTTTTGTGCGATTTTGGGACCCTCTGATGTAAGGTAAGGTCTCACCTCATGTAATTAGTACACACTGATATAACAATTTTTTCTGATGTATTCATGTTGGAAGAGTGTTTATACAGAGAGACATGCGGACGATTGCTTCATCGAAGGCAGTCGCCAATTAATACACCTTTTGCGTAATGGCCCGTAGGCGGGCACAATGGCCAATATACTCGTCCAGAATTAGAAAGTGTCTTCCGTTTTTTACTGTTACATATGTGAACAAATAGTACATACCGACAACAAGAAGATAACTGGACTGTTTTAGTTATTTTTACCTTAAAACAGCAAAATGAATATTACGATGACCTCCTGTTGTTCCAAACATAATTCATCTGTATGATAGGTAAACGAAGCGCAGTATTTCAGCTGTCCGAGGGGAATTACGTTACACTAAATTGTAATAACGTTTGAAACGTTGAGATTTTGGTGAAGTGAACACGATACGCCACGTGCCCCACAAACAGCGCGTGAGTATTGGTTAGAAGGAAAATGAATGTGCAAAAATTGTGCCCAAAGCTTTTGCTTTAGCTTTTCTCAGTAGTAATAATTTTTTCTTGAAAAATAAGTAATAATTGTATTCCGTAACTAATTTTTTTGCTCTCATCATATAATTCATAGTGTACATAAGTTCCTTTTTTGTCTCAGTACACATATTATGGCAGTTAAAATTGGATTACTTAATTTATTTAGCCCTTTTTAGCCATGTGGTCATTATGCCCTACCCGTCTTACGTAATGGCCATTTGAGGATCTTACAGAGTACTGATTATTTAGCAGCTTTCCTTTTGTCCAACGCGAATGAAAAAATTCTGGCTTGTAGGAGAATAGTCTGACAGTACACACTGTGGTTTTTGAATTCTTCTGTTTCATTACGTCCTTTATGAATATTACATTATTTTCCGGTTTCTACCAACAGTATTACATTTTACGATAAATCCTGAAAGAATGCCGGCCGGAGTGGCCGTGCAGTTCTAGGCGCTACAGTCTGGAACCGAGCGACCGCTACGGTCGCAGGTTCGAATCCTGCCTCGGGCATGGATGTGTGTGATGTCCTTAGGTTAGTTAGGTTTAATTAGTTCTAAGTTCTAGGCGACTATGACCTCAGAAGTTAAGTCGCATAGTGCTCAGAGCCATTTGAACCATTTTTTGAACCTGAAAGATTGTTGACTACCCCTTTCAAGTGGACGACTATTTATACTTTTCAGTACCATTTACAGTTGAGAAAGTATTGTAATCGGTGCATCATTCTAAATTTCTCTACTGAAAATTGTACTGAAAACTATAAATGTATTACACTCGAAAATGGTGGTTAACACGTTTTCCAATTTAATAGTAAAATACATTTTTTGGTACAACTAGGAAAACGATGAAATATGCATAAATAATGTAGTGTGTAAATCTTCTGCTGTAATCTGGGCGAAGTGAACTTTAATAGTTCTCTGTTGGAGATGAAGGGTTTTCGTTCAGCGTCTACTTTGTTTTGTATGTGGTAGAATTGTTTACTGAAGCAGAAACGTGGTATCTTTCCAGAGTAACGGGAACTTAGCCTTTTATCATTACAAGCCTCGACACTTCCTCGAAGCTCCATTGGGAACGCTATTTAGTTGATTACTTGTAAGACGAGAGACGTTTCGTACCGATTGTCTAGTCGAGCCCAAAATTTCGTAAATATGTTCCGTTTGCAGTCCGATCAGTTGACAGTCCTTAGATAACTGCAGAGCGGACAAAAAAATCAGAGCAGTTTGTGGAAGAAAACCACAATTCTCTGCAGAAATCGATCTACTGTCATACTAGTAACATTTCTGACTGTCACATCTGTGTCTTACCGTGTGGACAGCTGTATCTAAGAAAGTGGAGGCAAAGATAAGCGATATTTTGTATGTGCCATCGTAATGAGGGTGACCAACAATTGCGAACACACGCTTCTCACAAATTAAGAGTTTTTTACGTGCTTTGTTGTTTTTTGCCAGCATTACACACTACGAGGGAACTGGAAACTTAGAAATCGTCCACTTTACAGAGGGCCAACATACTGAAATTTTCGGGCAAAAACTTTCCATTACTTATTCTGTGCTAGGAAACTGCAGTGGCCATTAGATCCCAATGAGTGCGTCGTGATGTCACGTGATGGCTTTAGAAATAGACCGTTAGCTAATCTTCGAAAAGGGCACCGAAATGTAGGATGACAGAAGGCCAAAACGCTAAACTACTTTCTCCAAAATTGTTTCACTGAGGAAGATCGGACTGCGGTTCCTCCTTTAAGCCGTCTCTCAAACGTCTTAGCGACATATCGTAATAGACCACATGCCAGATAATAATCCGAAACTACTCATCACACGAAGTGCTCAGTCAATTTCAGTAACGGACGCTAGAAGCGGGGTGTTCTGTACCACAGTGTTGTTTACTGTTAAATTCCTAGAACATACGTTTCTAGAGAAATAAGCCAATATATTGCTTCCACCTGCGTATGTGTCACGAATGAACGATGAAGGTAAATGTAGAGAGAATCAAGCCCTCACGCGGGCCGATCACGAATGGTACAGGAAAATGGGGCACTGATAGTCGTATACCAATTACACTTCGCTACATACCGTAGGGTGACTTGGAGAATGTAGATGCAGATGTAAAATAAATAAAGTGTTCCCATAATTTAAACATGACAGTTTAGCCACCTTCAGTCCGGCGTCCTGCCCATTTCTCTACAAATTACAGAGAAAGAAATATTTCTCAGACCAGCGGCTATGAGAATATGGAAGCGTAACTACAAGATAATAATTTTTATTATTTCCTGGTTATCGACGAAAGACGCTCTTGTTAAGTAGGTGGCCCCGAGAATATGTTTGTCAGTTACCAACATAAAAGTTCAAAAAAATGGTTCAAATGGCTATGAGCACTATGGGACTCAACATCTGAGGTCATCAGTCCCCTAGAACTTAGAACTACTTAAACCTGACTAACCTAAGAACATCACACACATCCATGCCCGAGGCAGGATTCGAACTTGCGACCGTAGCAGTCTTGCGGTTCCGCACTGAAGTGCCTAGAACCGCTCGGTCCCAGCGGCCGGCCCACCATAAAGATTTGTGATGTGGGACGAATAAACACCACCATCATACAACATAACAAACAGTGTGCTAGCAGGGCAGAGACGAGAGCCATCTTGGAAAGGCAGAACGTTTTCTACTTTGGACGTGCCGATGTGATGGGTAGCCATTTATAAAGTCGTCGGTTACTTCGTGGTATTTTCACAGCTGACTTGGACCGTTGCCATGAGTTCAATACAGGTTTTAATTTTTACAGTGGAAGTAAAGGGTGAGCTGCCGTCTGCTGTAGTACACCTTAAGAGTGCCTTGTGCCAAAACGCAATGACATAGTACTCGCGTGAATCAGTCTCTATAGTGCTTGTGATAGCTCGGCTGTCCTGTCACTTTTGTTTATGTTCACATGTTGGTCGTTGAGATATTTGGTATCAATCAAGTGAGATTCAAGGTGACAGATTCAACTGTTCCTTTTATCTTAAATTTCAAAAACAGCGCCGCGATAACTTTTGAGTGATGCTGTGATTTAAATCAGTTGGTAAGTACTATATGTGCTGAGCGGTATCTTTCCATAAATACTTAGCACTGAGTCACCTGTATGCTTAACTGAGTACAGAAATTAGATATCATAAATTCATTCATGGTGATAGTATGCGGGGAAGATGCAAAATTAGAGTTTATGTTAAATTATATGTAGTTTTTTTAAGTTGTTATAATACGTTAGGTAGTACTGTGGTTTATTCCGTTTTAGATTTCTAAAATCTAGTTGTTTTATTGTACCCGTATCACTGAGTCGGCTTGTTTGGACCTGAGTCGAATGAAAATATGTTCATATCAGCTTCAGAATGATATTTTTGTGTATGAGGTCTTGACGTTTTTCGTCCGTTAAATGGCTTGGCTTTGAGTATTATAAAGAAATTGTGGATTACGAACTAAATTTTGTTATTCGAAATATATATTTGTTAAATTTACTGATTTGCTCATCCAGGCACTTATATTATTTCCCCATTTATTATTAGTGCTTTAAAATAAGTTTTATATTTTTATTTATAGGCGCCTTTAAACTATCTTTATCTTTGCTATGTCTTAATTAACAGCGCATTTAAGTAATGTTTGATTCTTTTCATCTGGTTGCCCGTTTTTTACGATGTTTTTAAACTATTTTCATCTTGTAGTATTTTTTCTTTACTGGTGCTTTCACATACTGTTCTGTGATTATCCTGCCCATGCTAAATTAAAAATTAAATATGATACGGTTATCACGGTGCACCTTATGTAAAATGTTCGGTTACATAAATGTGTTAAACTTTTCTGCTGAGTGTGGGCTCGCTCGTCTACCACTTCCGGATCCCGACACACTTACGGCTTCACCATTTATTAAATTTCATATATCAGTTTTAGCGAATTGAAGATAATATTTTTCAGATAAATAATAGATATTTGAAGACACCTTCTATATATTTTTAGACTATAAATACACTCTAAGGCCAAAAAATGTCCCACGAAGGAGTTATCCGAATTGGTCTAAAATCTGTATATGTGATGTACGTATACAAATGATAACAAATACAGAAAATTGGATGATTTAATCAAGAGAAAGAGCTTCACAAATTGAGAAAGTCAAAAACGTGTTTGTCCACCTCATTTCATTACGCAAGCAATTATTCTGTTTGGCATTAACTGATAAGGTTTTGGGAGGTCATTCTGACGGATTGTAGCGTTGCTCTTGGGGGACGAAAATGAAAAGAACTGTTACTTTTTTTTTAATGTCGAAAAAGTGAATATTTTGGTGGGCCACTTGGCAACAGAATCAGAGATTGATTACACTATTATAATAACATACGTTGAGCATTAAATACCTGAATAAGAGCAGCATATTGATATATATATATATTTGAGATCGTTCGGAAGAAACATTATCATTTCTATGCATTTTTATAGTCGCGATGTAGTCATACCCGGATCAACACTAAGGGACCAGAAGATTTATAGACTTTAAAAGAAATGCAACACTACACAATTAAAAAAAAAGGAGTGGTTCAGAAATAATAGGAAAACGATAATGTTCCTTCTGCCTCATGCTGCATTCGGCCCATCAGCGTGATCGTATTTATGGTGATGAAGTAACACAAAAATAATTAACATACAGGTAAATAAGGAGATGGAATCATCAAGGTTAATTTACGAAAATAAGCACACTTATCTTTAACACACGTTTTTTAATGCTACGTACCTTTTCATATTAAATTACAATAGATGACCATTGTGGTTAGATACTTTATACATAAAAGTCAAAATGTCCTCTTGACTCTGTCTGTTCGATATCAGTTACAAGAAACTACGTGTTTTCTGATTGGAAAAAATAACAATTAGCATATTCACTCAATACTTTCACTTAGAATATAAAATACAGTTGCGGAACGCAGCAAGTCCGCGTCCGCCTCTCATGGAATACAAACAGTAAAAGGTGAGGCGCCAAAAGCCTCATTTGTCTTGAAACAACAGAATTCTTTTTTTTTTTTACACCATTAATCGATACATGTACATAGAGATTTACTGGCACCGCGCAAGAACGGCAAAGATAAAGAATAATAGATTCTGTTACTGCTATGCGATGGTTCATTTCTTTTACTTTACAATTGTTCGATAACTTTAGGCCATCAGGCGTTTCCTATTGAGCGTATATTAATGTTTGTGAGGCGAAAATTACTAATATTACACTGCCTCCCACGAGGAGGGAAGGAATACCGAAGGTATTACTTTCATCCTCATGCCCATTGGAATATTTGTAATTTTCGGGTGTAACATACAGGTTATTAAAAACTTCATTTCACATTCATTTCATAATAAAAGAATTAACGCTTCAATTTGTAATTACTGACGGTGGGTCATTGTGAATTTGTTCTGAGTTTCTATCAGTGTTTGCATGGATTCAGTCTTTCTTGATGATTCTTAAAATTAAGGCTATAAGTACACATATTTACAAACTTTATAAGGAAATAGTGTCACACTTCATTTTTCAACGTTGCAAAAGTAATTTGACTATCACAACTGGTACAGAACTTTCTGTTTTGACTGTATTCATTTTATTGTCATCGTCTTGTCGATTGACTGCCTTGTCCGTTGTCGCACTTAATTATACATTTATTTTCGTCGCACATACACTATTTATGATAGACTTGGATTGTAGAGCGGCCACTGGTGATGGCTTCGACAAGGAAGTCCATATCTTTCACTTTCAGGGCTCGAGTGTGGCTCTCCGAATTATTTCACATATGAAACAGATAAAATATCTTATATTAGAATAGCTTACGAAACTAATTTTATATACATATGGGATGGGATTTAGGAAGGATCGGATCCTTTGACGTATTTTCGTGTGCTTATTTTCATTCGTATCGTGACCTTTCGTTAAAGTTTACATTTAAACAGTGTTCAGAGGTGACCTTGTGACTTGTCTCTGTGTACAATCAGTCATTATACTAATTACGCTAACTTCTCTATCTTAGAGTCTCTCAGAAGGTTTATGATACATACAAAATGCTTTCAGTACTGGGTGTGAATGTTTTTTTGCTACAGAATGTAGCGCACAGCAACTGTGTTGGCGGTTGAACGTTTACATTATTTCGTCACGTGGTGGCTGTCCGCCTCCACTGTTGCGAGCAATCTTGAAATTCAGTCTGTGCGCGCGCACGTGACCGGAGCTTTCTTGCAGAGCGTTGATTTCGCGCTTGAGGTGCCGTGCGTCGCTTTTGTTCGGTGGATCGTGGCTTTGTGCTTTTTAGATTGCTGGAGGGAGCTTCTGCCACCGAAACTGCCTCATATCACTTCCTGCCCACTATCCAGTTACGGATTCACAGGTAAGTGGTAGCTACCGCTGCAACTGCACGTGTGGAATGACACTGATTATTACACACTGCACACATCAATGAATTTTTTTTACACATATGGTGCAGTAGAATACTGCCACTGAAAATCGTCGAACTTTAAAACTTCACTTGCACTGTGGTGAGCGTCTGCGTGAACGGTGTATTAAAAGAAATTCTCGCTTCATAACATCACACGATGTTTACAAGTTGATTTACATACTAATATTTACAAGAGTTCATTTAAATCGAGAATTAATCTAATTGACCACTTTGAATCAGAACAATTGTTTCTTAATTAGCCTTTTTTTTTATTTATGCCTACGGTCACAGGTAGGCTATTATAAGTCCTTTTTCTTTGACCAAATTCATTCCAATCTCCTTTACAAATTAATTTCATTCATAGTAATCTTTATCACGCTTGCTTATTCATTTTGTTGGCCCAATACATTTTTTTTAAATTGCTCGTCTTATTTAGTGACTTGTGAGGGGAGCTTCATTTATGTCAAAGTTTCTCTCGTATGTGCTTGTCTTTAAAGAAAGTTCGAGGACAGATTTGAAAATAGCAATTCCGCCTCGGGATTTCGTGTAGAAATACAAACGGTCGTAAAAGAAAAGTGGGCAAAGCGGGCCTACTCACAGATCGTCGACAGAATTTAAATTACTCCTCAACCAGGTCGAAAATTTAATTTACATTACGCATTACAAAAGCAATATGCGCGTCGCGAACCTACTCATTTTTATATGTAGTGCCTCACTTCCTAAGCACACGTGCATCTTTACAAGTTGATCCTGAGGAGTGGATAGGATCAAGGATCTTAAAGGATTTGCACTTAGGAAAGGGATTCAATAATCACAGAGAAAACAATAAATATTGCAGTGCGCACTTAAAATAAAATCTATCACTTTAAGCATGTATATCTAATATGTATCTTGCTGCAGCTTGCTTACTACTCTTTGCTCATTTCTTAGACTAAGTCAAGTTTATGCATTACGCACTTGGGTATTAATTATCATTTGTATATATAAGCCTCTCACTAGAGTGTTGTTGTTTGCTGCTGTCACGACCTGTGAAGCTTGGGCGAGATTCTTATTCTATTTGCTGCTAGCTTGTGAATTTCCAGTATCGCTAATGCTCAATAGTACCGTGAAGTTGGCATAATAAATCATGTTACTCATATGTTCTTTTACTCAGCTTGTTTATAGTCTGGACTCATCTTACTTTGCGTTATATAATAAACTTCCTTTTTATTCCATCACCCTTTTACTTAAGGTTAACGTCAGGCCTTTTTTAGAACAATTGCACTGCGTTATCAATCCGTTCATGCTTAATCCTAGGTATCTGTTTACTTCAAAGAGATGTTATTTCATCGCTGGCATAGCACTGTGCTGGAACTTACAAGTTAAATCTACCGACTGTTTTGCGCTAACAGGTGGTGCCTTATTTACGTCACATTTGAAAATAGGGAATAACCTCATGGAATCGAATCTTTTCTCACAACTTTCCTCTTTTGTCTGGACGTTTAAGTATTTCCTTTTAAAACAGGTCATTAACTTGTCCTCGAATAAATTTCACTTACTAATACTAAGCACATATAATCATCATTTTCATATTACTATTTAGTGAGAGAAGTGCATTATTCGCTCCTTCCTGCTCATTCTCAAATTACTATGTACCGAGAGAAGTGCATAATTCGCTCCTTCCTCTTTCCTCATTTTAGTACCTCGGGGCTAATTAATACCTCTCGAGTACATCATTTTTCTTACATACTAACTTATAACTAAAATTGAAAATCGCCTCTAGGACATGTCCTCCTGTTTACATAAAGATTATTCACGTAAATACTTGTCTACAACTTATTCTGTATTTCATTTTCCAGACACGTTGTTTTGATACATAAGGTTTCCTTTTAGCACCGGTTAACGTCCGTAGTCATTTCAGTTCAGTTCAATTCTTGTTACTCATTGGTTAATCCTGATCTCCAATACCTTAGAATTTTCTTACAGCTTAAATTAACTTAATTCCTGGCGTTATAAAATTTTCTTAAATCATGATGGTGGAACAATCCTTTGATTTTATTCGTGGCAGGGTCAGATAACAAATAGCTACCAATGTGTGGTTTCCTCATTATCACAAAGGGACCTTCATAAATATGTTGCCACTTACGATTCTTCTTTAACAACAGGGATGGTTTAAAGTGAGTCCTGACTAATACCTTTTCTCCTTCTTTGAAATCTATAACTCTGTTTACCTTCTTATCAAATGCCTTTTTTCGGAGGTTAGCATACGTTGTCAATGATATGAGAGCTTGCCTGATTTTTGCGTCTAGGTCCAATTCGTTGTCTTGTAACTTTGGAAGGGGGTCTATCCATTCATTCCTTTCTTTTGATCTTGAAATTAATTCATGTGGCGTGAATCCGGTCGACAGATGAGGAAGGTGGTTTACAATCTGTTCGAAAGGTGTTACGAAGTCTACCCACTTAGATTGCTTATTCGGAATGTACGTCCTTATAAATCTGTTAAATTCTTTGAAGATTCTTTCTGTCGGATTCGATTGCGGTCGAAACAGGGATATCAAAATTTGTTTGATTCCATGGCGAGCAAGAAATGCACGCCACGGGCGTGATGTGAAATTTGAAGCATTATCAGACAAGATTGATTCTGGAACCCCGAATCGTGGGAAATAGTCATTTTCAATGCGACGAATTATTGGATTTGCACAAGAAGATTTTACTGCGTACAGTCTTATGTGCTTAGAAAAATTGTCCAGGATTGCTACTAAGTATTTAGCGCCTCCCCTACTGGTGGGTAGTGGACCTGCCAAATCAATACTAAGAAGCTGGTTTGGCCTTTCAGCAATTATTGGATTTAGTGGGATTGAAGTGGAAACGTTTAAGGATTTTGCCTTTTGACAGATGACACAGTTTCTCAATAATTTATGGATTCTCTGGTGTAGATTCGGAACATAACAGTAAGTCGAGATTTTCCTTTTACATTTTTCTGGTCCGTAGTGACCCCATGAAATGTGAGTGTACCACAGAAGATGTTCAATGAAATTTCGAGGGATGCAAACACACCACCTCTCAGATGACTCAGACGTCTTATGAAATAGCACTTGGTTATGAACTTTATAAAACTTGGACAACTTGTGGGCTGGATTTTCGTGAAGAATTTGTATAACCTTTTTCCACTTTGGATCTGTATTTTGAAGAATCTGAATCTGCCTACATAACTGAAGAAAATACTTTCTGTGAATTGGATCTTTCATTAACAAAACTTTATAATTAGACATTTGTTCCACCAGTTCGCTGGTTTCTGGTAAGCCCTCAGGTGAGCGAGAAAGTGCGTCTGCTATAACATTATCTTTACCTTTTATATATACAATGTCAAAGTCATATTCCTGCAGGAATAAGCACCATCGAGTAAGACGAGGGTGTTGCAACTTGCATGTAAGGAGGAATGATAAGGCTTGATGGTCTGAATAGACTTTAATTTTTCTTCCATAGATATAATAGTTAAATCGCCTAAAAGCCCATATTACGGCAAGTGCCTCCAACTCCGTAACCGAATAAGACTTCTCACACTCTGATAACACTCGACTCGCAAAGCTAATCACTTGGATTTGCTCGTGTCCATTTACTAATTGAATCTGAAAAAGACAAGCGCCGATACCCACAAAGGAAGCGTCTGCAGTAATACAAAATTCCTTATCCATCTGAGGATGATGGAGAATGTTACTGTTAACCAGACTGTCTTTAATTTTCTTAAATCCGTCTTGGCATTCCGGCGTCCAATTCCAATGTGAATTCTTTTTTAAAAGGTTGTGAAGAGCGGGATTGTTCAGTACCTGATTGGGAACAAAACGTCTGAAAAATGACGTAAGACCGATAAATCCTCTCAGTTGCCTTTTTGTAACAGGGGTTGGAAAGTTTTTTATAGCAGACAATTTTTCCGGGTCGGGTTTAATTCCTTCAGGGGTGATAATGTGTCCTAAAAATTTAATTTCACTTTTTCCAAACTTGGATTTCTTAAGATTTGCTGTAACACCATACTCTCTGAATCGTTGAAATATCTTCTGCAGAAGGGCCACATGATCTTCCCAATTTCTCGATGCTACAAGAACGTCATCCACATAGACTGTTACCTCGTCTAAAAGTTCAGGACCCAGTACATAGTCAAGGGCAGAAATAAAAATTCCGGAACTCACATTTAGTCCAAACGGTACAACTTTGAAATGGTAAGATCTACCTGCAAATATAAACGCAGTGTACTTCCTAGACTCCTGCGCAAGTTTTACTTGCCAGTAACTGCTTTTCAAATCAAGGGTGCTCAAATACTTAACTCCGTGAAATTTCTGCAGATGCTCTTCAAGAGCCTCTGGTCTCGTTCTTATGGGTACTATAATTTTATTGATTAATCTTGCATCTAGGACTAGCCTTACGCTACCATCTGATTTTAGTACAGACAATAAAGGACTCGAATAAGGTGAATGAGATACTTCTATCACATTCCAGCGTAACATTTTCCTGATCTCGCACTTGACAGCTTCTCGTCTCGCATATGGAATGGAATAGCTTGTTCTACAGTAGGTTGAATGGGGCAGGACATCAATTCGATAGTCAAAGCCTTTTATTAGTCCAGGTTTCTTAGAAAATACTTGAACGTAATCTGTTAACAAATTGTAAAGCTCATTCTTCTGTTGTTTGGATAATTCAGTGGACTCACTAGCTTTACCGTATAATTCATTCTGACCGGGAATTAGGTCTTTATACTTATCGTCATTAACACTTTCAGGATCTGTCACGTCTTCTGTCTGACTGTACTGTTGTCTTTTAGTCCATGGCCGTACAGCTATTCGAAGCACCCCAAAGTTTGTCTTCACCTTACTTCTTAACAAATTTACAGTTACTTGTTGCTGGCTCGCTACTAGAGTACAGATTCCACACTCGATGTCAATTTTAGCTTTCGTATGCCTCAAGAATTCCATACCCAGGATACATGGCACTGATAGGTTTTTAACAATAAGAAAAATGCACGTTACTGAAATAGACTCTATCTGGATTTGAAGCTGAGTCTGAAGATTTACACGTTGTGTTAGTGGACCAATTGCTCCCGATACGGTACAACCTTGAATTGGAAGTGATAAAACTTTGCATACAGAGGATATTTGCTTAAATAAACATAAAGATAAGACATTTATATTAGCTCCTGTATCTACAATGGCTGTTACTGGTATGTTGGCAATTGATACTCTTATGGAAGCTTGAACTTGTTCGTCCCATACGTCAACATTGTCTTTCGTCTCAGTGTCTGCTACTAGATCATCCCGTAAGTTTGTCTCTTTGTCATACCTAATTGCTTTAATTTCGTGTGGCAGGGTGCCCCCATTCAAACCTGCAGCATCCTCTAGGAGGCTCAAAGGTGCTGCTTTTAATTTACCGCTCGACGCTTACTTTCCTGCTGATTTATATTTCTTAAAGTTTCTTCCGTCTGGAACTGGTGTTGGTTTTGTGGTACGAACTCGGTTGGAAATGGATCTTGTTGTCCTGGCGTATTCGCTTGCGCATAATAAATTTGCGTATTATGCGGGCGTTTAGGCTTCAGACTTCCCGAAGGTCCGTTCGCTCGTTGCGTGAAGTGTATATTTTGTGGCTGAAAGGTATTTTGCTGTGGCTTGTGTTGATTGTAACCGTTACTGAAAGGTGTACGTTGGTCTCCACCTTGATTATGCCATTTATTTCCTTTCCACTGAAGATTTGAATCGTAAGACTGATCGTTTTGATAATTACCGTTGCTCGGTTGCGTGTTTCCATATTGCTGGGGCTGTGTGTTATAATGTGCATTTTCGTACTGAGGTGGTGACGAATTATATATTGGATTGTATCTCTGGCCGTTATTGTACTTATTTTTGTATTTGCTGTTGGAGTACGTAGTGTGTTTCTTTTTGAAACCGTTGTGGGGTTGGTACTGGCTGTCGCTGTGACGCGCTTTCGCTCGGCCACTATTGTTGCCTGCATATTCTGTATTGTGCTGGCCGCCTGCACTGAAGTGAGCGTTGCCAACATCAACTCTAGCGTCCTCGTAAATCAGATCTAACGAGTCTAACACAGATAGGAAAGTGTCCGTATCGTCCTCAGACACATTTACTAACTTTTCTCTGATCGCAATAGGTAGCTTAGTTTTTAGAATCATAATAACGTCTTTGGCGGTGATCGGCGAATCCCAGAACTTGATTTTCGCTAAATATTTTTCAAAATACCTTCTCAAACTACCGCGCTTACTGTTAAACACTTCGGCGTTGTAAACCTCTTTTCTCAGGCGCTGCTGCACACCAGAACTCCAGAATTTAGCTAAAAACATCTGTTCAAACTCTTTGTAACTCTTACAAGAGTCGACCATTTCGGTTCCCCATAAGGCAGCATCGCCTACGATAAATCCACTAACGAATTGAATTCGTTGGCGGTCACTCCAGCTATTCGGGAAAATTCCTGAAAATTTCGGAGGAACACTATAGGATGAATTTCTCTCTTCTGTGGGTGAAAGGTCGGAAAAATACGATGTTTGATCACGCTTTCCTCCTGCATCAAACTGACGAAAGTGGGTGGGCTGGTACTCTGGTTAACTTGTGCTTCTATAGAACTATGAGTTTGAGCGTTATCAAATGGTGAACGGTAATGTACCTGTTGTTGTTCATGACTTCGTGGTGAATTATTCCAGTCTCCTGACACGGGAGGTGGGGAATTTTCAACTTGACATTTTAGTGTACGAACTTCATCAACTATCTGTTGACGCCATTCAGGTAAATCTTGAGCTAACGTTCGTCTTATCTGGCCTAATTCTGACATCACCGTGTCTCCTGTTTTTCCAGGGGCCGCCAATATTTCAAATGTCACGTTTTTGACAGTTTCCCTGAGTTCGTTCTTGACCTTGTTTTCTATGAATCCGTCTTTATTTTTAATCCACTCTTGGTAGCGGTCAGACAATGCTTCAGCATGTGCCTTAAAAGTATTCTTTATTTGATACTCTAGATTAAGAGTCTCGATCTGTTTGGAAAGATCATCAACAACATTCTCGATCGTGTCTACTGCGGTTTTAACTCCTTTGACCTCATCAGAGATTGCAGTATAATCTTCTTTTAAGGTCGCAGCTTGTTTTTGATATTCCATCACATTTGAATTTATTTCTCCCTTGGCTGCTTCGATTTTTTCATCTAACCGTTTTGAAGTATCCTCTATTTTTGACTCTACTTGTGTGTCAATTTCTAGCCTCATGGTCGTGATCTGACTACTGATTTGGCTTTGGACATTACCCAACAGGGTATTTAAATCAGCTGTTATGTCTGCCTTTAGTTCGGCCTTTACCGAATTTAACCGTGTATTTAGGTCATTTATCTCCGTTTGCAGATCTGTTTTTACTGAATTTATGTCTGCTTTTACTGAGTTGCACAGATTTGTAAGGACCTGATTTTTATTATGCCGTCTTTCGGCCTTCTCTTTTTCTTCGCAGGCCTTTTCATCTAATCTTTCCTGTTTTTGGCTTTCGAACTTGCGTTCCATTATTGCTTCGATCATTGCAGCCAAGTCATTTTCTTCAAAAGCGGGAATAGTTTGCACACTAGGACCAGCTTCTAAAACTTCGGTCGAGGCTGTTTCTGCCTCCGCTCGTGTACCTATCGCGCGTGATCGTAATGGATAGTGAGGTCCATTCGCATCACCGCTGTCGTCTGGTTTTGTTTGTGTCCGCTGTTTACCGTCAGCCATGTTCATGAATTATTTGTCAAACGTCAAAATGCTACAGATATTGTTTGTCACTGCCGTCAGTCGTTTGTCTGTGACGTAGTGCTATGGCTTACTGGGACCTAAGATGAAATTTAAACTCTGGGTAACAACTGACGTTCATTTACGCCAAGAAGAAAAGATGGTTCCTAATAATTACAAACAAATGAAATATCACACGTTTTACCAGTTTTGAGCGTTGTTATCCACCATATCGTAATTTTTTTATGCACTGACAACAATGGTACACTTTCACTGAATTTAACTACATAAGAATGGACTATGGACAAATTGAAATAAACCTGTTTCAAGGCAAGGAAAGACAGGTTTACGTTCTGATCAACTCGAAAGATGCTACGTCACTACGAAAGCTTGGCTACTGCGTATAAAAATTTCACTTACTATGGCTGTCTTGATGGTGATACAGATGAATACTCGCGTTTTTTTGGTAATTTCATCAATCGTTCTTCTGAATTAATTAAAAGGTTTTCCCACTTCTCTTTCTCGGTTAAATAGCATCCACATGAAAAAAATGAAACAATTATTAGAACAAGCACTGAAAAATTTTTAAACACATACATGAAATGATTTTTGATCAAGTCCCTGTTCGGGCGCCAAGTGTAGCGTTGCTCTTGGGGGACGAAAATGAAAAGAACTTTTACTTTTTTTTAATGTCGAAAAAGTGAATATTTTGGTGGGCCACTTGGCAACAGAATCAGAGATTGATAACACTATTATAATAACATACGTTGAGCATTAAATACCTGAATAAGAGCAGCATATTGATATATATATATATTTGAGATCGTTCGGAAGAAACATTATCATTTCTATGCATTTTTATAGTCGCGATGTAGTCATACCCGGATCAACACTAAGGGACCAGAAGATTTATAGACTTTAAAAGAAATGCAACACTACACAATTAAAAAAAAAGGAGTTGGTTCAGAAAGAATAGGAAAACGATAATGTTCCTTCTGCCTCATGCTGCATTCGGCCCATCAGCGTGATCGTATTTCTGGTGATGAAGTAACACAAAAATAATTAACATACAGGTAAATAAGGAGATGGAATCATCAAGATTAATTTACGAAAATAAGCACACTTATCTTTAACACACGTTTTATAATGCTACGTACCTTTTCATATTAAATTACAATAGATGACCATTGTGGTTAGATACTTTATACATAACAGTCAAAATGTCCTCTTGACTCTGTCTGTTCGATATCAGTTACAAGGAACTACATGTTTTCTGATTGGAAAAAATAACAATTAGCATATTCACTCAATACTTTCACTTAGAATATAAAATACAGTTGCGGAACGCAGCAAGTCCGCGTCCGCCTCTCATGGAATACAAACAGTAAAAGGTGAGGCGCCAAAAGCCTCATTTGTCTTGAAACAACAGAATTCTTTTTTTTTTTACACCATTAATCGATACATGTACATAGAGATTTACTAGCACCGCGCAAGAACGGCAAAAATAAAGAATAATAGATTCTGTTACTGCTATGCGATGGTTCATTTCTTTTACTTTACAATTGTTCGATAACTTTAGGCCATCAGGCGTTTCCTATTGAGCGTATATTAATGTTTGTGAGGCGAAAATTACTAATATTACAGGATATAGGGACAAATTCTTTTTTTGTGTATGACCCAGGAAGATGACTTTTAATCTACTCAATTTCATGCACTAGAGACAAACGAAAACTCGAAGTATCTGATTTCCATGTCTGTGTACCTTATGCCACTCAAATTCACTGAGGTGAAGTTCGTAGCGCGCCCTCGTAGGAACTACTCTCATGCAACGGATGGCGTCAGGGAGGCGGCTACAAAAGAGTAGAACAGACTTAGGCAGTAACATTTCGACCACCTCGTGGACAACTTGAGAAGAAGGATCCAATCACATTAAAATATATGGGATTTGGTTAAATTAATGAAAGAAATAATCAGTGCATACCAGGACTATGGCTGTGTTTCCCTTAGTTACATATCACGTGATGCAACGCACGTATTTATAGTTGATGTAATGCTCGTACGTTTTTGAAATGAAATACTCGTATAATATATGCCACAGCATAATTATCGGGTCCAAGGGGCTTCCCATGATGTTATGCATTTGATACTGAAACACGTCCAAGAAATAGACGAGGACGTCGGGTGAAAATGCAACTCCCGAGCAGAATGACTCAGTGGGGAAATTCATCGTGAGTCATATCCACAAATAAGACTGATGTTGAAAGATAAAAAATAAAATGAGACTTTCATAGCATTCCCGGTCTACGCTTGACTGGAGGGAAACATGATCTGTCAGCTTAAGAAATACGCCAAACTGCGCTGCGATTGGCCCCTATAAAACTCACAACATTCATCTCTGTCTCTTATTGTTACACAGTGCTTGTAACCACGTACAGTTTTTCTGGAGAGCCATCTCATTTTTTGAAACTTCCTGGCAGATTAAAACTGTGTGCCCGACCGAGACTCGAACTCGGGACCTTTGCCTTTCGCGGGCAAGTGCTCCACCAACTGAGCTACCGAAGCACGACTCACGTGCTTCGGTAGTTCGGTAGCTCAGTTGGTGGAGCACTTGCCCGCGAAAGGCAAAGGTCCCGAGTTCGAGTCTCGGTCGGGCACACAGTTTTAATCTGCCAGGAAGTTTCATATCAGCGCACACTCCGCTGCAGAGTGAAAATCTCATTCTGGATCTCATTTTTTGTTTTCACTTATTTCTAGCCTGCCCTGTTCTGTTTAATACGTGAAAGTAAAGAGGGATTAAAATTTACAAAAGCGTAAACGCAGAATTTGCCGTCTCGGTTCAAAACAAGTATGCAGAGGCAGCGCGTGACATATGATTTACAGTGCTTACAACAGCAAGAGTCAGAGCGCGTGAACTGTTGGACGCGGAATTGGTGGCTAATGGGTGCGCCAACACAGTTACCTGGCCCGCCCGCTGGCGCCGCGCCTGACAGCTATACTGGCCCTCGGTGCCCGTGGGACGAGGCGCCGGCGCCCACGGCGGATCCGGTCTATTGCAGCCGATTGCATTAGCAAGCCATTTACAACTGCGGTTTGTCGCAATCACAACGGTAGGCGCCGCCGCCCTCGATGCAGATTGGTTCCATTCTGCATGACCACATCGCAATTGAGTGAGCCGCCGACCAGTTATCCGCTGGCTGGGCTTAGCACCCGAACTGGGTATCCCGCAGGCTGACCGAAAGCTACTGTGCGTCCGGCTAAACTAAGACGCCGCCAGCACTGCAGCTCGATCTCCATCGTCATACTGAATCCCTCCCAGGACAGTCTAACGTTCCTACAAATATATTTCTTCGCTGATAATTAGACTTATTACACAAAGTTTTCGATACTACTGTAACCGCTCTATATGATGCAGAAAAGTAAGGTTTTTGTAGCCATAATTTATTGTTTGTGTTTCATTTACTTATGTATCATTTCTTTCCAATTAATTTCGGAGTCGTCAGAGAATGAGACATAGGCAAATAAAATAAAAACAACAAAGAATAGCATTCTCTTTAAAAAAAAAAAAAACAGAATCCTCCTTTCCGGTATGAATTTTCATTCTGTAATAGAGAGTCCGTTCATTTATCACTATGTGGAAAATTAAAACTGTACACAGGACCGCGAATCGAAGCTGGGACCATTTTTTTCCCCAGTCAAGTTGTAGCTTAACCGCTTATCAGCTACTCTCTGTGTGAGTGAATCTTTCTAAAACTGTCGACAAGAACTTCTGAACAATGACTACTAAAAGAGCTAATTCCTGACTTAAACTCGTGTACTACGCAAAACACTGATTATACAGATTTATATAAAGACTTAATATGATTTGCTTAAGAATTTCTACAACTGAAGCTAACTTTTCATATAAAAATGTAATGCTACTCTGAATATAACGTGACTTCGGAAATATATGCGCAACTATACTTACACAGAAATTTCTGACCCTAAATTGTATTTTCACTTACCTGGTGTCTTGACAAAAATTTTTTTTTGCAGGTTTCTCGAAAGTAGTGTACAGCATACAACAACAAAGCCACTTTTAAAACTACGAGTGAAAATTCCCTACGACATTGTGACATCTGTGTACATACATAACAGACTGAATGAAGGGTGGAAATTTTAACTGGTAATAAATGATTTCTACCAATTTCAAATGAAACCCTGTGTTCAAAAGTAATGATTTTAAAAATCAACTGAACGTTCACAATAGTATAGTATTTATGTAACATGCATCTAAGAAATAACTTTAATCAAGGTGAATCTCTTATTTCTACGAGAGCAATCTATAAAACAATCATACTATATGACCTTCGTAACAACACTCTCATTAACAAAAACAATGCCACGCACTTGCTTGCTTACCTCAATCGCTTAGCATCGCAGACTAACTTACAATCTTCTTCGTCACCCTCTCCTTAACTCCATCGAAAATACTCATATCCCAATTTCGTCAATCTCATATCACACTCCCCAAAAGAATTTCTTGGCCGTTCTTCAACATGCGTCTGCTACTCAGCACTGCTCAATTTATATAAGCGTGTAACTTTATGAGCGCTCTCAGGCAGAGGTAATGTAACAACATAAAGATATTGTAGCAATAGTCAAAGATTATTCAGCCACAGGGTTTTCCTCTGTGTAGTCTAAGCATGTCGATATCTACGTAAGAAACAAAACCTACAGATTGACCAAAATAATATGCATTCCCTACAGAGTGGCACACCGACTGAACTATCCATGCAAGACTCGCATAGCTTTAGCTCTGGTAGTACCGTTTCTCTTACCAGCACATGCCCGTGTAAGCCAAGGTCTCAGATTCGCGATTCTGACCGACACACAGATTTCCTCTACCAAAGTGTTTCAAATGTGGCACTCTCCGCTGCAGAGTGAAAAATAAATCGGAAAACAATTCTCAAGGCTGCGGCTAAGCAGTTTATTGGCAACATCACGTCTTCGAGGAATTCTGGTCCCATAAGTTACGCTGTAGAATTTATGTGAATTTACAAAGGTAGGATAAATACTGACAGAAATAAAACTTTGAGGGTGGGTCACGAGTCGTACCTGTAGAGCTCAGCACTTTCTCGCAAAAGCCAAACTCCCCTATTTCGAAAATTCACCTTTTTCCTTACAGAAGGTGATAAAAAGAATTACGACAGCAATTAGTTGTTTTATTTACGTCACCATAATTCTAGCACGTAGAGGGTGAGTATTTGGAGCGTGCTGGTGAACAGTGGGGGCGCGAAGGAACTTGTAAAACAAAGACAGCATCTAAAACAATTTTATTGTAACGTTACCCGCATATAAAGGAAATGTGGACGAGATTGCTTACTTTATGAATTGCGTAAGGCGTAGGAACTGGATAGTGTGAAAGACCACAGAAAGTGTTTGTGTGATAGATCTCTCAAGTGAAATACGTGAAATGTTAAAAAATTTTATGGCTCTTTTTATGAATCTGTGAACTTAAATAATTAACTAGATAGAGGAGTACGTCCTGCGACGGCAATAATTTCAAACTAAGGTTGAACCAGGGTGAATAAAAGACGTTTGACCATTAACAATTTTAACAAAATTTTACCAAACTGTAGGTACTGAAATACTGAAGCAACTATGACTATCCTTGTAACAGAACACGTTGAATGAACAGACAGATAAAATGAAGCGAGAAATTAAAATTCTCTTTCCATATCAGCACTTTTTTCTCTTCGAGATAGGAACTCACAGTGCTTAAAGCAGTCTCGTCAAAGGTAGTGATCAAAACTATCTTGGTGATAGACTAAAGACAACTTTTATGTACTATACTTGATTACTGTGGTTGTTAGCTGTCACAATTAAGTATACACCCAGAATGACTTAAGAATAACATGGAATGAGAGTATTATATTGTTATTTTTATTGTACTTTATGATTTTATAGACGAGATTAGCGTGTATTCTTGATTTTCATATAGTGTATTGAAATGTCCATTGAAACTTATGTGGGTGTTCTGATGTGTAGTAACATGATGCTAAAGAGCTGTGGCACATTTCATGTTGCAGGCTCTTCAGTCCGTTGAAAGTCGCCGTATTTATTTGCAGGTTCGTTTCCCCAGCGTCTCTTCAATTCCACGTCGAGATAGGGTAGCTGAAATTTTGTATAGTAATTATAATGACTATAAAGGTAATATTTACATTAGAGTTTCATCTAATTACTTATCATAGATGAGCGCTCGTTTATTCCTTCCTTGAATACACTTTTTACTCCTGCTATCGAGTTTTAATCCGTAATAATCACAATTACAATTCCCCTTCGTCTTTATCCGAGCATGAACAAAATCGAAGACCTTAACTTTACATTCAACAACAGAGATAAAAATAAGAGATAATATAATGATAAAGTTCCTTTTTCTTATACTAGGAGTAACGCCTTCGGTACCTACAGACGCCGCAGTATCTGACACCATTATTTCCGTAAAAAATGTGATATTACAAGATTTTATGTTTCAGGCCACTAAAATAGTGTCTCGTAAGTTGCATTGGTTGGACGTTGATATATACGAAAGAAGCATCATCGTTACGCAGCAGTGTTACTATAGTGGTACCCAAACGCAACTTTTTAATGACTGTACTATATGACAGCAGAAATGCGAGGCCAAATTAAAGAAGTTAATAAATCTTAACGGCAAGAGAAGTCTGTGGTCTAAATATGATCCAAGGCCAAAACGAAATTACAAAATAGTAAGGGCCTTACGTTAGCCATTGTGATTTCATAGACGTGAAATACAGCCTTCTTAGAGTATGAATGCTTTAAGCATAGTGAACTCAAAGAATAAGTTACACGTGATTGTGCCCTTTTATGAAGAAGGAAGATGGTAAATACTTAATGTAATTAACAAATATAATGTAATCAGGGAATAATTTCAAGTTTTTTTTTTAATTTACAATGCTTTGTCAAGATATTGCTGTATCGTAAGGTGGAAGCTTTGGTGTTTAGCTCAGATGCATTGCTCTTGAGAAACCAACGACGTTGAAATTTCTAAAATGTCTTAAGTGTACAATTTTTACTACTTATATCTGTTGATGGATTTGGAAGGAAAAAAATCATCATTCTCTTTTGGCAAGCCCGCAATCCCGTACATCTTCCTTCTGCACTTACCTGGAGAGCACTGCAACATATTCACTGTTCCCTAACTTCTTCAGAGTTGTATTTAGGTTCTCTGGGCAAAGAGAAATGTTACATCTTTTCCGATTTATGACGCGCAAAGAGTATTATGAAGTTATACATCAAGGATTGCTGCCTTTTCCACCTCTACATTTAATTTTCAAACATTTCTATATATGAAAGAGTACTCTGCTCAGTTTTTCCCCAAGTGTGCCAGCCACACAATTTAAAACCAACAGTGTACTTACCGCTTCGTTAAATTCTTTGTTATGTTATACAAAATAAATTTTATGTGTGATGATTTGAGGAAAGAGAGTCGTACTGCTAAATTTCCGTAATAATTTTGTGCATTAATTATGTCTTTCCATTCAGAATTACATATTTTCTGTATGCTTCCTACGTCTCTAGGATATTTAGCTTTATTGTTTCGTTGTGGGTATGCAAAATGGTCAGTCGTTTATTCACATCTACTGTCTTGACTCCTGTTTCATTGAGATGGGTTCTAACCGCTGGCTTCCTGCAATTCCTTTGACGAAAGTGTGCTGCACATTCTTATGACTCCCTCTCTTTCCTGTGTTATAGAAATTAAAATATGTACAATGTATCCTCGGTGGTCAACTTTTCTCATATTTATAGCTTACTTTTATCTGAGAGGTTGACGTTAAGTCAGTGTTTTTTCCAGAATTGCAGATACGCCGCATCATTTCCAGAATATATCTCCTTACTCATCTACTAAAGCCGTCCTGCAATCAAAATGATAAACTATAAACATTCTATATTTTCTCGACACCGCTTGTTTCCCAGGGCTAATGCACCTGCGTTAAACACGAGAAATGCCACGTGCTGATAGAGCAAGGCCTCCAAAAAGTGTCGTAAATCAAAAACTTATAATCAGTAATCTGGAATTTTGTGCTTGTATTTGTATTTTAAACAAATACGGACACAGTCTACTAAACATGTACCTACATAATTAAATAATGCTGCAGTCGAAATCTAAGAGTACCGGTACGTTAGATCTTGGATAAGGGAATAGGTAGGGATTAGAAATAGCCAAGAGGAATCTACTAGCATCAAAAATAGGCCGTGTTTTGTAGAAGAAATTTCTGAGAAGGTACGTTTGGAGCATAGCATTGTATGATAGCGAAACACCGACGGTGGGGAAACCAAAACAGCATTTGAAATGTGCTGCTGCAGAAGAGTGTAGAACATTAGGTGGACTAATAAGGTAAAGAATGAGGAGGTTTTCTGTAGAATCGCTGAGGAAAGGTACATACGGAAAACACTGACAAGGAGAAGGGACAGAATGAAAGGACATGAGTTAAGCAAACAGGGAATAACTTCTTTCATACGAGAGGGAGCTATAGAGGGTAAAATCTGTAGAGGACACCAGATATTGTAACGCATCCAGTAATTAACTGAAGACGTAGGTTCAAGTTTTACTCTGGAATGAAAAGATTGGCACAAGAGACGAATTCGTGGCGAACCACATCAAACAAAGAAATTTCCAAATGACTCAGAATTTTGGGGCACCGTGTTGCAAACATGAAACGAATAAGGGCTCTACGCAGTACTATATCGAACACAACTGTGATTCAAACGCACAAGATGTCGAACAACCCAAATGTGACCCGATTTGAATGCTCAATGATTTAATACATTTTTGTATTTGAAGAAATCAATTTCTCACCTAAGCAGTTTGATCTTAAGCAACGAGTTAGGCAAATATCAAGGAGTTCGAACCGATTCTGATTTTTTATTCCATATCTTCTACAACACCGTAATTTTCAGCAGCCACCTGTTGCACCACATATCAAACGCTTATAAGTCTATTAAGTAAGGTATCACAGTATTGCTTAGTGTCAAGAGCATTCCAATATAAAGCACAGAAAATATTATAATTTCGAAAAAACTACCGTCTCTTTATGTCCATTTACAGTGCAGTTGATAGTGTTTTGTAGTGAATTTATCGAAACAGGTTAAGACTGTTCTCTACCTTTCAATTCTCGAATATCAAGAGGGAAAACTTAATTTCTGTTATTTCATTACGGAAATCATTTCTGCTTCCGTACGTGAGACTGGAGACATCGTATCTCGCGTTCTGAGAATCACTTGGTGATCGATATTTCGTGAAAGATTCCGCCGAGCTGAACAAGCCATTAGTTTAATGATTGCCACCTCAACTTGCGTGTCAGATCGGCGACACCCAGTCCTTTATTTCACGGTAGTACAAAACGAGCTCCCCCTCTCTGAACTTCTTCGATGCCCTCCGTCAGTCATTTCTGGAAATAATCCGTACCCCGCAGCAGTGCTCCAGGAGTCTTGGGTTCGCCTTCCCCACAACATTACCTATGGGATCGTTCGAAATTAAGAGGATAGTTAGTTCTCTTTGAAAGTGTAAAAAAGTATGTATTATTTTTATTTTTCTGGCTTAAAATGTTCTCTGGAATGCCTACTTTATTGTAGTGTTTTTCTCAAGTTCGCCAGAAACTCTGTTATCGAACTAAAAAGCGATTTGTGAAAAAGTGTCTTCTAAAGGTAGTCACAGCGGGAAAAATAGTCTATAAGGAATTTCAACGATGGCCTAACAGGCAGTGTGGATATTATGCTCCTGTTCCTTCAGCACAAAAGCGGATGAAAAGCGTATCGAAGTGGCTGAGCAGGGGTGACAGAAGCTGCCAAAGAGGCCTGCAGGGCGACCATGGCCACGAATAAGGTAGAGGAGGACCTCTTTTGGGATCTGGAAGCATTGCTCTACCGTCCAAAGAAAGATGACTAGAAGTATGTTTCACTTAACTACAAGAAAATGTAACCTACAATTTTAACCGCGTTTTTCTCGAAACAGCGTTTTTCTCGAAACCGCGTTCTTCAAACTGGCAGGAAATATAACTTGATAACTGCAGCTAAGATTTTGATCTTCGTTTGATGCCAGCATTTAAAATTGAATTCTTTATCAGCATACGTAGCACTTTCGTGATATCTGCCAAAATCTATTCTCGGTGAACGCTTTTGTCTCGATTTTGTGGGTGAAAAAACGACATCCCTTGCAACAGGTCACCATTGTATTAGTACCTAAATTTACATATCTTAAGCATGTTGGTAGAATACATACTCAGAATGACTTATATAAAATTATTGTTTTACAAGTCCAATAGAAGAGCTACGGGAATTCCCGCTTATGACCGAAATCTAGCTGCAAGTAGCCCTACCTGGTGGAGCGGTTACAGGGAGCGTCAAATGAGGACACAACGACAGACGTTTGGGGAACAAAACCGTATCATCAGATTTAGCGAACTTTATGTTCCAGTTGGAAAAAGTCTGACAGCTTTAGAATTTACCGGTTTCCTTTCAGCACTCATGTGAACGACCTCAAACTTTTTATTACTTGGGGTTTATTACCACGTTCCTTGCCATACGGATACCTTGTTTGAATGATGTTGCAACTGGTTCCGATCTTCTGATGACTTTCCGTGCCGGTAAGTGACAGCAGCGTACTACGAACAGTGACCTTTCTCACAGAAAATCAGGAATCACCGCTGCATACGGAGATAATTCGATAAAACGAAATTAAATGATCGTATGGAGTTGATGGCTGGGAGTCCCCACCTGGGGAAGTTCTGCCGCCGAGTCAGTCTTTTCGAATGACGCCACTTTGGCGACTTGCACATCGATGACGGTGAAATGATGACGAGGACGACACAACACCCACTCCCCGAGCAGAGAAAATCTCCCACACACAAACAGAATTCGGTCACATTACAAAGTAGTCACGCTGGTCACTCAGGGGGCGAACGGCAATTTTATTAGAATCCGCTTTCGGCAAACGGTGTCAAAAAATGTCTGGAAATGTAAAAGTATAAATCAGTTTTAGATTCCCTGTAGATGACACTCATTACTCCCCATTAACCATGGATCTCGCCGATGGTGGGCAGACTTGCGTGCCTCAGCGATACAGATAGCCGTATGGTAGGTACAACCACAACGGAGGGGTATCTGTTGAGAGGCCAGACAAAAGTGTGGTTCCTGAAGAGGTCAGCAGCCTTTCCAGTAGTTGCAGGAACAACAGTCTAGATGATTGACTGATCTGACCTTGTAACACTAACGAAAACGGTCTTGCTGTGCTGGTACTGCGAACGTCTGAAAGCAAGGGGAAACTACAGCCGTAATTTTTCCCGAGGGCATGCAGCTTTACTGTGTGGTTAAATTATGATGGCGTCCTCCTCGGTAAAATATTCCGGAGGTAAAATAGTCCCCCATTCGGGTCTCCGTGTGGGGATTACTCAGGAGGACGTCGTTATCAGGAGAAAGAAAACTGGCGTTCTACGGATCGGAGCGGGGAATTCAGATCTCTTAATCGGGCAGGTCGGTTAGAAAATTTAAAAAGGGAAATGGATCGGTTAAAGTTAGACATAGTGGGAATCATTGAAGTTCGGTAGCAGGAGGAACAAGACTTCTGGTCACGTGAGTACAGTGTTGTAAATACAAAGTCAAATAGGAGTAATGATGGAGTAGGTTTAATGATGGATAAAAAAATAAGAGTGCGGGTAAGCTACTAAAATCAGCATAGTGAACTCATTATTGTGGCCAAGATAAATACGAAGCCCACGCCTACCACAGTAGAACAAGCTTATATGCCAACTAACTCTGCAGATGATTAAGAGAGTGATGAAATGTATGGTGAGATAAAAGAAATTATTCAAATAGTGAAGGGAGACGAAAATTTAATAGTCATGGGTGACTGGAATTCGTCAGTAGGAAAAGGGAGAGAAGGAAACGTAGTAGGTGAATATGGAATGGGGGTAAGAAATTAAAGAGGAAACCGCCTGGTAGAATTTTGTACAGAGCATAACGTAATCATAGCTAACACTTGGTTCAAGAATCATGAAAGAAGGTTGTATACATGGAAGAGGACTGGAGATACTAGAAGGTTTCAGATAGATTATATAATGGTAAGACAGAGATTTAGGAACAAGGTTTTAAATTCTAAGACATTTCCAGGGACGGATGTGGACTCTGACCACAATCTAGGTTATGAACTGTAGATTAAAAATGAAGAAACTACAAAAAGCTGCGAATTTACAGAGATGTGATCTGGACAAACTGACAGAATCAGAGATTGTAGAGAGTTTCAGGGAGAGCATAAGGGAACGATTGACAGGAACGGGGGAAAGAAGTACAGTAGATGAATAATGGGTAGCCCTGAGGGATGAAATAGTTAAGGCAGCAGAGGCGCAAGTAGGTAAAATAACGAGGGCTAGTAGAAATCCTTGGATAACAGAAGAAATATTGAATTTAACTGATGAAAGGAGAAAATATAAAAATGCAGTCAATGTAGCAGGCAAAAAGGAATACAAACGTCTCAAAAATAAGATCGACAGGAAGTGCAAAATGGCTAAGCAGGGATAGCTAGAAGACAAATGTAAGGATGTAGAGGCATATATCACTAGTGGTAAAACAGATACTGCCTACAGGAAAATTGAAGAGACCTTAGGAGTATAAGAAAAGACAACTGCTTGTATGAATATTAAGAGCTCAGATGGAAACCTAGTTCTAAGCAAAGAAGGGAAAGCAGAAAGGTGGAAGGAGTATACAGAGGGTCTATACAAGGGTGATGTACTTGAGGACAATATTATGGAAATGGAAGAGGATGTAGATGAAGATGAAATGGGAAATATGATACTGCGTGAAGAGTTTGATAGAGCACTGAAAGATCTAAGTCAAAACAAGGCCCTGGGAGTAGACAACATTCCATTAGAGCTACTGACAGCCTTGGGAGAGCTTGCCCTGTCAAAACTCTACCATCTGGTGAGCAAGACGTATGAGACAGTTGAAATAGCCTCAGACTTTAAGAAGAATATCATAATTCCAATATTAAAGAAAGCAGGTGTTGACAGATGTGAAACTTAAAGAACTATCAGTTTCATAAGTACGGCTGCAAAATACTAACGCGAATTCTTTACAGACGAATGGAAAAACCGGAAGAAGGCGACCTCGGGGAAGATCACTTTGGATTACGGAGAAATGTTGGAACACGTGAGGCAATACTGACCCAACGACTTATCTTAGAAGATAGATTAAGGAAAGGCAAACCTACGTTTCTAGGATTTGTAGACTTCTGCATCTACATCTACACCTACATTTATACTCAGCAAGCCACGCAACTGTGTGTGGCAGAGGGCACCTTATGTGCCACTGTCATTACCTCCCTTTCCTGTTCGAGTCGCGTATTGTTCGCGTGAAGAAAGACTTCCGGATAGCCTCCGTACGCGCTCGAATCTCTCTGATTTTACATTTGTAATCTCCTCGGGAGGTATATGTAGGAGGAAGCAATATATTCCATACCTCATCCAAAAACGCACCCTCTCGAAACCTGGACAGCAAGCTACACCGCGATGCAGAGCGCCTCTCTTGCAGAGTCTGCCACTTCGGTTTGCTAAACATCCCCGTAACGCTATCACGCTTACCGAGGAGATTACAAATGTAAAAATCAGAGAGATTCGAGCGCGTACTTAGGCTATCCGGGAGTCGTTCTTCACGCTCGGTTGTTGAGTGTAACGTCCACCCATAATAATTCACAGGAACTATCCACTTCTACTTTACTACAGGATAAACTACTACTAACAGCGACAAACACGCCACCACCGGTTGCATCCAATCTATCCTTTCTACACACCGTCTGTGCCTTTGTAAAAATTTCGGCAGAATTTATCTCTGGCTTCAGCCAGCTTTCCGTACCTATAACGGTTTCAGCTTCGATTCTTTCTATCAGCGCTTGAAGTTCCGGTACATTACCAATGCAGCTTTGACAGTTTACAATTACAATACCGATTGCTGCTTGGTCCCCGCATGTCCTGACTTTGCCCCCCACCCTTTGAGGCTCTTGCCCTTTCTGTAGTTGCCCGAGGCCATTTAACACAGCAAAAAGCGACCCAGTCCACGCCACACAACCCCTGCTACCCGTGTAGCCGCCTGCTGTGTGTGGTGGACCCCTGACCTATGCAGCGGAACCCGAAACCTCACCACCCTATGGCGGAAGTCGAGGAATCTGCAGCCAACACGGTCGCGGAACCGTCTCAGCGACTGATTCAGACCCTCCTCTTGGCTCTGTATTAGAGAAAACTTTTGACAACGCTGACTGGAATATTCTCTTTCAAATTCTAAAGGTGACAGGGGTAAATTAAAGGGCGCGAAAGGCTATTTACAATTAGTACAGAAACCAGATGGCAGTTATAAGAGTCGAGGGGCATGAAAGGGAAGCAGTGGTCGGGAGGGGAGTGAGACAGGTGTGTGGTCTATCCCCTATGTTATTCAATCTGTATATAGAGCAAGCAGTAAAGGAAACAAAAGAAAAATTCGAAGTAGGAATTAAAATCCATGGAGAAGAAATAAAAGCTTTTAGGTTCGCTGATGACATTGTAATTCTGTGAGAGACAGCAAAGGACTTGGAATAGCAGTTGAACGGAATGGACATAGTCTTGAAAGGAGGATATAAGAACACATCAACAAAAGCAAAACGAATATAATGGAATGTAGTCGAATTAAGTCGGGTGATGCTGAGGGAATTAGATAAGGAAATGAGACGCTTAAAGTAGTAGATGAGTTTTGCTATTTGGTGAGCAAAATAACTGATGATGGCCGAAGTAAAGAAGATATAAAAAGTAGATTGGCAATGGCAAGGAAAGCGCTCCTGAAGAAGATAAATTTTTTAACATCGAGTATAGATTTAAGTGTCAGGAAGCCGTTGCTGAAAGTATTTGTATGGAGTGTGGCCATGCATGGAAGTGAAACATGGACGATAAATAGTTTAGACAAGAAGAGAATAGAAGCTTTCGAAATATGGTGCTACAGAAGAATGCTGAAGATTAGATGGGTAGATCACATAACTAATGAGGAGGTACTGAATAGAATTGGGGAGAAGAGAAATTTATGACTCAACTTGACTAGAAGGAAGGATCGGTTGGTAGGACATATTCTGAGGCATCAAGGGATCATCAATTTAGTACTGGAGGGCAGCGTGGAGGGTAAAAACCGTAGAGGAAGATCAAGAGATGAATACACCAAGGAGATTGAGAAGGATGTAGGTTGCAGTAGGTACTGGGAGATGAAGAAGCTTGCACAGGGTAGAGTAGCATGGAGAGCCGCATCCAACCAATCTCTGTACTGAAGACTACAACAACAACAACACTCATTACTTCGTGTGAGTAATGTTTCCACTGTGTCTCCTAAAAGTGGTAAATTCTGAATTCGTGCTATGTGTCAATAGATACTATTCGAACTGCGTCTACATGTGAATAAATGTAAATTAATGTGTACAAGTAAGGGAAAATTCCTGGGTCTATTGAATACACTAAAAATAATATGCTTTTTGATTCAGTGAAGCCACATGACCATCTTGGTGTATAGACACGAGAGGATATGAACTGGAACGAAAGTGAGGTAGTTGCATGGATGTGAAAGGCTTACTTTTGTTTTGGCTCTGAGCACTATGGGACTTAACTTCGGAGGTCATCAGTCCCCTAGAACTTAGAACTACTTAAACCTAACCTGCGTACATCACACACAGCCATGTCCGAGGCAGGATTCGAACCTGCGACCGTAGCGGTCGCGCGGTTCCAGGCTGTAGCGCCTAGAACCGCTCAGCCACTCCGGCCGGCCTTACTTTTGTTTTGTTGTGATAGTTCTGGAAATGTGTACATCATATCAAGTTTACAACACCTCGCAATATGTCAGAACAAACGAGAAGTATGGTTGTGAGAGATGGACGACTCACGCCGAAGCGTGCAGAGGAACACAGGCAAGGTTGTCATTCACTTTATTACATCGAAGAGACACAGCCGGCCTAGCGCTGAACTCGGCGATGGCACCGCGCAGCGTACATGGCTCACCGCCAACGTGAATGGTGCAATCTGCAACGTCAGCGTCCGGTTGCCCTGCATTGCGGACGTAGCGGTGCAACTCGCCTCACGAGTAAGTGGCCGCCGCGTGCGTTAACCGTGCCCACGGCCCGGAACAGCGCTGACGGTTCCCTGAAGCGCGACTCGTGGACTCCAGCTAGAGCTCCGAAGGGAAACAGCCAACCACTGTCGTTTGTAGTAAGCCTTAGCAGCTCTGGTGTCCGCCCACGGCAGCTCGTTCAGTGCCCGCCGACAGCTCTGCACACGGGGGGACGCGAGTTCCGGCCCCAGGCCGTGTCCTGCGGCCGGCAAGTTGCAGGCCGCCGGACGATGCCGCGCAGAGACCGAAAGCTAGCAGCACTCTCGCCCCTCGTGTGGATGTATCTCCACGCTGCAACGTACACCGCTACAGCAATGATGCGTCCGTACAGCTGAGGTTGGAGGTAGCATCAGCGGGCCCGTTGACAGCCGATGTCCATCATTATTCTCTCCGGTTCAAGGTGCAGACAAGGTGGATACACAATTGACTGCTTTGAGGCTCCTTGCTCGCTTGTTTATACGTATTTTCCCTATCCATCTGACGTAATTCCTCTGGAGGAGACAGTGGAATTCTCTTTGATAATTACGTCAGCTTTCCTCAGCCCGCTTCGGCCGCTACACACAGGTCACTACGCACTGTTGTAACTGCAACGTATGGGTTATTCACAGCACGTCAGTGCCCTGTACTGCCTTGATTACTTCATATTTGTATACTGTGCCCACTGGGCCACGCCTTCCAGCCTGCGAGCGGTATCGTCTTGTAGAAACGTTTGCAAAATATCAACATCACCTGTGCCTGCCATCCAATGTACCAATCCGTACCTTAACTTCTGCCTTCCAGCCATAGCTGCACAAGATTTACAAGAAATGCACGCCTGTGCTTATTCGTGACGCGGTATCGTCCTCCCACTCTTCTACCTTAACTCCAATAATTTTCACATTGATGACAGTCTCCCGAATTCACCGTACACGACTTCCGCTCACATTTTCACATTTTACTACTACCGTGGATCCCTTCTCATACCGTTATACAGGGTGGTCCATTGATCGTGACCGGGGCAAATATCTCGCGAAATAAGCGTCAAACGAAAAAACCAAAAAGAACGAAACTAGTCTAGCTTGAAGGGGAAAACCAGATGGCGCTATGGTTGGCCCGCTAGATGGCGCTCCCATAGGTCAAATGGATATTAGCTGCGTTTTTTTTTTAAATAGGAACAAAAATTTTAATTACATAATCGTGTAGTACGTAAAGAAATATGAATGTTTTAATTGGACCACTTTTTCGCTTCGTGATAGATGACGCTGTAATAGTCACATACATATGGTAGGTAACAGGTTGGTAACAGGTAGGTTTTTTAAATTAAAATACAGAACGTAGGTACGTTTGAACATTTTATTTCAGTGGTTCCAATGTTATACATGTACTTTTGATAACTTATCATTTCTGAGAACGCATGCTGTTACAGCCTGATTACCTGTAAATACCACATTAATGCAATAAATGTTTAAAATTACGTCCGTCAACCCCAATGCATTTGGCAATACGTGTAACGACATTCCTTTCAACAGCCAGTAGTTTGCCTTACGTAATGTTCGCACATGCACTGACAATGCGCTGACGCATGTTGTCAGGCGTTGTCGGTGGATCATGATAGCGAATATCCTTCAACTTTCCCCGCAGAAAGAAATCCGGGGACGTCAGATCCCGTGAACATGAGGGCCATGGTATGGTGCTTCGACGACCAATCCACCTGTCATGAAATATGCTATTCAATACCGCTTCAACCGCACGTGAGCTATGTGCCAGACATCCATCATGTTGGAAGTACTTCGCCATTCTGTCATACAGTGAAACATCTTATAGTAACATCGGTAGAAAATTACGTAGGAAATCAGCATACATTGCACCATTAAGATTGCCATCGATAAAATGGGGGTGAATTATTCTTCGTCCCATAATGCCGCACCACACATTGACCCGCCAAGGTCGCTGATGTTCCACTTATCGCAGCCATCGTGGACTTTCCGTTGCCTAGCAATGCATATTATGCCGGTTTACGTTACCGCTGTTAGTGAATGACGCTTCGTCACTAAATAGAACGCTGCTAAAAATCTGTGATCGTCCCATAATTTCTCTTGTGCCCAGTGGCAGAACTGTACACGACGTTCAAAGTCGTCGCCATGCAATTCCTGGTGCATAGAAATATGGTACGGGTGCAATCGATGTTGATGTAGCATTCTCAACACCGACGTTTTTGACATTCCCGATTTTCGCGCAATTTGTCTGCTACTGATGTGCGGATTAGCCGCGACAGTAGCTGAAACACCTACTTGGGCATCATTATTTGTTGCAGGCCGTTGTAGACGAACACTTCGTTCAGCCACATGTGAAACGTCTGCCACGGCCTGCTTCCTTAAATAACGTAAGTATCCGGCGAACGGTCCGGACACTAGGATGATGTCCACGATACCGAGCAGCATACATACCACACGCCCGTTGGGTATTTTGATCACAATAGCCATACATCAACACCATATCGACCTTTTCCCCAAATTGGTAAACGGTCCATTTTAACACGGGTAATGTATCACGAAGCAAATACCGTCCGCACTGGCGTGATGTTACGTGATACCACGTACTTATACGTTTGTGACTATTACAGCGCCATCTACTCCAAAGTGAAAAAAGTGCTCCAACTAAAACATTCATATTTTTTACGTACTACAAGAATATGTAATAATAATTGTGGTTCTTATTTTAAAAAAAACACAGTTGATGTCCGGTTGACCTATGGCAGCGTCATCTAGCGGGCCAGCCATAGCGCTATCTGGTTTCCCCCTTCAAGCTACGCGAGTTTCGTTCTGTGTAGTTTTTTTCGTTTGATGCTTATTTCGTGAGATATTTGATCCGGTCACTATCAATGGACCACCCTGTATACTAATTATGACCTTAAAAGTATTCCCTTCCCCGACGAATGCCGGTCAGCTATTGCACTGGTAAATGGTGTGTTGGCACGTCCTTAACCAGTCTCCTCTTGCGTCTTACCCAGAATTACAGTATGCAAAATCCTGCGAGAAACACGCCACAACAGGTGGCTGTTACGTGCACCACTAATACTTTGTGCTGCTGTTCTTCCCGGAAATGGTGTACATGCTGCCACATTTGTTCCATCGAAATTCCCTCTTACTGGTGCTCTATTAACCTGTCCGAGGACTGCATAAGTTATAGACTGAGTGTGTCAGTTAAATACCTTAAATTTTGAATGTTAATACCCTCAGAGATCCTTCTGGCCAACACAACGTATTCCGTGACAATGTGTTACAAATGAACCTGTGTGCGCAACCGGAAGACGAAAGTCCGTCCCTACTACCACACAAATCGTGCCATTAATGATCATTCCGCTTTCCCGAAGCTCGAGTTTTTTCAATCCTACCGGTCTGCTGTAGATATTCAACCATACAGTTTCCGGAGTGAATATGGAGTACAACCAATGAGTACCCACCTTCTAGAAGTACTTCCGGGATGGCAGAAGCTCCTTCCCACATTCGTCACATTTACTTCCCCAGATACAAACTCACTTCACATGTCTGCTTATCAGTCCGTACTTGGCCACCGGGACAGACCAAAAATTACTCTGTCACACACACCCCGTTCCGAAGATGCACAATCAAAAAAAAAAAAAAAAAAAAAATTAATTAATTAAAAAAAACATCGGTAATAACGACATGAGAAACTAACTACTCCGAAGAAAACAACAAATATTCCTATGGCAATAAAAATACAAACACCCTGATATACTATACAAAATTAAAAGAAAACAACAAATTACAATTATACAACTTACTTAAGAGACCATAACCTATACCGTACATTGCCCACCTTTCGCTGCCCTCCATTTCTAGGTTCCTTCTCTTTACTCTTTGTCACTTTCATTTTTTGATTGGTTTCCGGTCAATCTGGTATCCCCTCTACCATTCCTTTAAAAGGTTTAGGCGGCTGACGTGTATAACAGACGTGTTTGTGAGGAACTTTATCTTGACGTTGGCTACGAAGTCTTTCGCGACGTATTTCTTGAATAAAAATCTCTCGGTGTACATGCCGCGTCAATTCAGGATAAAACACCTAGCTTTCGAACACTACCTCCATGGTCGTCGTCAGGGCTAAAACTGACATTGACCGATAAGGTCATTTCCACGACCTGATAAGGTCCCTGGTATTTTGTTAAAATTTTCTCCGTTTTCTCCTTTGACGTGTAGGGACCAGTGACCATTACCCGTTGCCCCACGCAGTATCGCAGCAATTTGCCCATGAGTCTGTTTGGTTGTCCCTGGCGTTCTAGCAGCTTCGCGTTTGCCTTTTTCACATTTTTCCAAGCTTCTCTAGTTCTTCTGGCAAACTTCCTCGCCGATTCCCCGTCGGTTGTAATTTAGGAATCCAAACATCAAAATGAACAGAATTTTCCTGCCATACACCACCTCAAAATGATGACAATCCCGTCACAGTATGAACCTTCGAATTATAGGCACACTGTACATAAGGCAAATAGTCGTCCCAATCGTCTTGCCTGGAGCCTACGTAATAGCTCAACATCTTTGCAATTGTCTAGTGCACGCGGTCCTTTCTCCCATTAGTCTACAGATGAAAGGGACTAGTTCGTAACATCCTTATACGTAACATACGCCTTAGATGCTTCATTAAATCCGAGACAAAATTCGCACCTTGGTCCATAATTATGGTCTCGGGCGGCCCAAAATTAAATACCCATATAACTTCGTTTATTAAAGCTTGTTTTGCAGTGCATTGCCAGAAATCAATAAAAATGATTGACGACCCGCGGGTGTTTTATTAGAGGGTAAATGGCCCGAGGACATCCAATCCCAACATAGAAAATCGACTAGACGCCTCTAGAAACCTTCTAAACCGCACTCTCTAATGCACAATGTCGTCCCTTTGCGCGCATGGCACACAGTCCTTAAAATACTATTCCACATCCCTCTTCCCCTCCTGCACGAAAACTGCTCTGTTACACGTCACCCTCCATGATCTGACAACATATGGTCGTGACCTTGTTGCAAAATTTCTTTCCGAAAACCCTCTGAAACCACCACATGTGGTTCACATCTCGTCGTTCTACACAACAAATCCTCGCGCACACCGAGATGTGTCTGTGACATACCTGGCTCTCCTGATGCCACTCTTCAAAGCTCTTACCTAGCCTACTTAACATTTCTACCCAACTGATTAACGAATCTGCATTTGAGTATAATATCCATGGCGTACGGATTACCTCATACTCGAATTCATTAAGCTTAAGGCGCCACTGAATTAACCTATTAGATAGTTCTTTCAAACATTGCAATCACTTCAGTGAGTCATGATCAGTCACGACCCTAAAATTCCTGCCATACAGATATCACCGAAAATGTGTAATACTATTCATGACCACAAAAATCTCTTTCTTTGTTGTTGAGTGGTTACGCTCCGCTTTTTTTAACTGCCTTTGAACGTACGCTACTTGATGTTCCTGACCACTTTCCATGTGTCCCAAAACAAACCGACTGCCTCATTTGAAGCATGACATGAAAGGATGAACTCTTTCTCGAAATGCAGTAAAACCACTACTGGATCTAAAACTAATATTTCTTTCAATTTTTCAAACGTCTCCTCACATTCATACAAGCAATGGAATTTTGTGCCCTTCTTCAGTAGCTTGTACAAGGGTCCGTCTATTTTCGCAATGTCTTTCACCAACCTATAATAATTACAGAGGCCTATGAATGGCTGTGGCGGCTTAGTTGTATCGGATAATTTTGAACTGCGTCTGCAAGTCGAGAATGGGTCTGTACGGCACCCTCAGTAATCTCGTGCCCCAGACAGTTTACTTGAGTTTGAGCAAAATGGCACTTGTCCACACATTACGTCAAACGTGCCGATCGTAGTCTACTAAAGATATCCCCAAATGTTTCACATGCTCCGGTAAATCCTTAGAATAGACACCTATGTTATCGAGGTAGACTAGACAAATTTTTGGCTTTAATCCTCTAAGTACCCCATCTAACAACTGCTGCAAAGTTGCAGGTGCGTTCTTTAGTCCAAATGGCATACCTTTGTACTGAAAATGTCGTCCTGGGACAGTGAACGCTGCTTTCGGCCTATCTTAAGGCGCAACCTCCAATTGATGGTATCCAGACCTGAGGTCCATAGTTGTAAAGAGCACTTACCCAAACTATCCAAGGTTCCGTGATGTTTGGAACTGGGTAAGCATCCAAAATGGTTCATGCGGTTAGGCAATTGTAGTCACAGCTAAATCTGTATTTCCATGTCCCGTTCGCTGACTTATTTGGGACTATCACAATATTTCCGCTCCGGAGACCATTACTCGGTTCCATGATCCCATCTTGTAGTTGTTGTTCAATAAATTCTTCTACTAATGATTGCAGCTGTTTTGCTACATGGTATGGCTTCCTATAATTTTGTGCAAAATCCCCTATCAGTAAATGAAGTTGCATCAGCAGGGTTGCTGGTAACCTTCCATTCGCACAAAATAAATCATTAAACCTCAACAACAAGTTTTCCATAGCCGTTCGATCACTGCCCTTCAAACGATCTGTTTTCCCTCCCTGCCGACTGTTTTCTTTGGCCTTTACTCTAGGCTCGACCTATTGAAGTCCTCATCTTCCAAGACTTTCAGAGTGGCTGTTATTGCATCCTTTGATAAAGTTATCCACACTAACCAGAATCATCTGTTCACCATTAATGTCACTCGCAAGCACTAAATTCCTGCGGATAAAACAACTCAAACTATCCCACTCTTCATTGCTTAAGAGTGGTTCAGCCACATATAATGCTTCCCTTGGCAAACTGAAAACTACCCTATCTTTCCCATACCTGCTGGTATTTTGTCCTGTTGATCGATCTTTACTGAAAACGTACGCAGTTTAGTTGATCTCGCCCCCTTGACAGGTGAACCTCGCGCCATTACCTCAGTTGAAATTGTTACCCCCAGCTGGAACGAAGTCCCAATGAGTTCCACTGTGCTTTGCAAGAGATCAATCTTAGCGTGATGCTTGACGAGAACGTTTAGTTAGAGAATCATTGAATAACCTTCGCCTAAGAGTGGTAACACATCCAAGTGTTCGCTGAACTTAGTTTTCCCGACTGAAAATTGCAGTATTGTAGTACCCAATGATTCCACCTATTATCGCCAATCCCACGTAACCTATACCTTGGTGGCCCCAGTCTCCTCTTTTCCACGAGGTCCAGACTGATAACGGACACTTTTGCACTCGTGTCCAATAAAAACTTCTGTTTCCTGTCACCCACTAAGTCCCTGCTACCCTTGCCTTTGCTTTCCACCCTTCGTACCTCTACAGTCAAATGCACACTGGCTTACTATGCCACGTGCATAGCACTATGGATGCCCACACTGCTTTCTTAGATGCCTCTCCCGACCACATGTATGACACTAAACTTCACAAGCGAACACCCTATTGTCCACTCTCTGCTTATTGGCCATATCCACCTTCTTTATAAATGTTGCGTCCTAATAGCCGACTAAGTTTTCTGGGTTCTCCATCCGTACCCACTGTAACATTTTAGTGGGTATACCACTCAAAAACCCATCTACCACTCTATTTTCTGCCTTTTTTAACAGTACTCAATTACCTTCTGCACTCTGGGTCTGTACATATGCCTTTGCCTTTGTCTTACTGATTCTGTCCGGGAACACTTCTACAGACTCGTAGCGCTGCATCCACAACGCACTAGATTACTCCCTAAAAATTGTACACTCTTCTGCTTCTGGTACCGGTAGCACAATACGCCGGCCCACTCATGAAACGTATGAGCTTTACTCAGTGTCTCGTGGTAGACAACTCTTACGTCCCCCACCAAACGCATATTAGCAACATACAGGGTTACTTTATCTGACCACCCATGTGATTCTTTAGTGTCCATAACATCTTTAACGAAAACTGTCTCGTCCTCTGTTGCCTTGACCGAGGAGAGATTAATCAGTGTGACCTCTGCCAGGTGATACGGAACAGAAGGCACTGTCAATCCAAATTTACTTTCCTGAGTCTCTGAAGCCGGCCGATGTGGCCGAGCGGTTCTAGGCGCTTCAGTCTGGAACCGCGCGATCGCTACGGTCGCTGGTTCGAATCCTGCCTCGGGCATGGATGTATGTGATGTCCTTAGGTTGGATAGGTTTAAGTAGTTCTATGTTCTAGAGGACTGATGACCTCAGATGTTAAGTCCCATAGTGATGAGAGCCATTTTTTTGAGACTGATTGCGATTGATGATGAAACTGTTTTAAAAAACCTCTGACTCACGTTTAAGTTCGAAATTTCTCTCCTCCATACTCTTAAACTGCTGTTTCAACGCTTTCACTTGCTGAGCTAAAGAAGCAACTGCATGTGCGGATGTAGCTTGTGATTCCACCATTTTGCGCTCTCTACTTCCACCTTAATACAACGGCATTTTTTAAAAAGCTAGACAAAACACAAACTCTCAGTCGACTCTACATAGAAGAAACGTAACGTGCAAATTAATTCCTCTGGCAAATCAAAGCACATCTGCACTCAATACAACTACTAGACAGATGACAAGTGCGCCTACATACAGAACAGCTGCTACACCTCTGGTACAAGGCAACTCGTGCCCTGACAAATTGCAAAATGAGCACCTCACTGTCACTAAATCATCCCGTCCACAATTACCTCTAAAAAAATATAACATCACGGGTTCCTGTTGCTACACAAAAGTAAATCAAAGCATCTTCTACCCTAGCTCACACAATTAACTCTGACATCGAGACCAAGCTTAAAAAATAATATAAATAAAACTTAGGCTAATCGCAACACATTTTTCTAAGCTGGTACCTACGTCAAGTGCCACTGCCTCACTCACCACTTACCAAAACCACGTCTCTCATCAAAACGAAGTGTTGCGCGTGGACGGACACTTTACGACGCAACTTATTATGTTGGAAAGCGAAACGACCACTTCCTGAAACCAAACTGTTACAATCCCCAGCACCCCGTCAGGGGTTGTAATAGATAAGAACAATCGAAATATGTGGTTTGAGAGACAGGTATGATGCATGTTGAAGTGTGCAGGGAAACACAGTCAAGCGTGTCATTTACTTTATTACATCGAAGGTGCACAGCGGGCATCTCACTGAACTCGGCGATGGCGGCGTGCATCATAGTGCGTGGATCAGCACCAACGCCAATACCGGAAGCTGCAGCGTCGGCGTCCGGTCTCCCAACATTGCAGACGTAGCGAACCAGTTCCCTTCACGGCAGAGCGGCCACCGCGTGCATTAACTGTGCCCGTCAGCCCAGAACATGGCTGACTTGTGGACCCCATCTACATCAACATCCACACTCAGCAAGCCTTCCCACGATATGTGGCGGAGGGTAATTTCAGTACCTCTATCGGTTCTCCATTCTATTCCAGTCTCTTATTGTTCGTGGAAAGAAAGATTGTTGTTGTGCCTTTGAGTGGACTCTAATATCTCTGATTTTATCCTCATGGTCTCTTCGCGAGATATACGTAGGGGGGCACAATATACTGCTTGACTCCTCGGTGAAGGTATGTTCTCGAAACTTCAACAAAAGCCCTTACCGAGCTACTGAGCGTCTCTCATCTAGAGCGCCGAAGGGAAGCAGCCGACCGCTGTCGTTTATACTAAGCCTTAGCAGCTCTGACGTCCGCCCAGGGCAGCTCGTCCAATGCCCGGCGACAGCTCTGCACCCGGGAGGCCCCACCCCTGCAGACGGCCGCTTGCAGTCCGCCGAACGATGCCACCCAAAGACCAAAGGCTAGCAGCCCTCTTGCACCTCGCACCGGTGTAGCTCCAAGGTGAGACGCGCCCCTCCACAGTAATGACACGTCCGTGCAGCGGAGGTTGGCGGCAGTCTTAGAGGACCAGCTGGCCGCCGGTTTCCAAAGGATCGTCGTGATGGGCCTGCAAATTCTCTCCGGTTTTGGAGGCGACAAAATGGTGACACTACTGCCCGCTTTGGGCCTCCGGGCTCGCTTATTTATACTTTTCCCTACGCCTCTGACGTAATTCATCTGGAGGGGATAAGTGGAGAGATCTTTGATAATTACAACGTCAGCTTACCTCAGCCCGATTCGGCCCCTAGACAAAGATTACTAGGCGCTGTTGTGACTGCACTTCATAGCACGTCGGTGCCTTATGCTGCCTTGATTCCTTTACATGTATATACAGCCTCACCGGCTATACCTTCTAGCCTGCAAGCGGTGTAGTAAACATGCCTTTCAGAATCTCAGAATCGTTTGCAAAATATCAACATCGTCCGCGCCTGCCATCCAATGTGCCAATCGGTTCATTAACTACTGCCTTCCAGGCATAGTGGCGCGATATTTACAAGAATTCCCCAAATCTACGCCTGTACTTAATCGTGGCACAGCAGTTTTTTCAGTATTGCTAGCCTCTTTGTGATTCCTGCTAGGAGCTGAAAGCCGTATCCTGCAGACACCTTACCTACAATGTTTTCATGTGGTTACCGATAAGCACTTACGTATCTAAAGGAACATATCAGCTGCGCAGCTTTTCACTGTGGTCCAGTGTGGGTTATAATTATCTGTAGCACCGAAACTGAGTAGGTATACTAATGCGTTAAAGCGGAAGGCAGGCTCTGAGCACTATGGGACTTAACAGCTATGGTCATCAGTCCCCTAGAACTTAGAACTACTTAAACCTAACTAACCTAAGGACAGCACACAACACCAAGCCATCACGAGGCAGAGAAAATCCCTGACCCCGCCGGGAATCGAACCCGGGAACCCGGGCGTGCGAAGCGAGAACGCTACCGCACGACCACGAGATGCGGGCAAAGCGGAAGGGATTTACGCTGAAAATAAATTAGTTCCAATTTGGCCACCAAGGGTAAATCTGGCGCTGTACAGCATCTTGTCGAAGTCCCCAGTCCTCATATAGAACAAATTGTGTAAGCAACGGGAATAATAAAATCAACATTATACCTTTCGCACTTGATTGACCCTTCCTGCCAACATGCCGTTCCTAATCCATTACATATCGAAATATTTCTATAATCCCTATAATCTTTTCTTGCATTCACTACGCGAGATTTTCACTTGTTGACCAAAATTGGAACTATTTTTTTTCAGCGTAAATCGGTTCCACATTAATGCATTAGGATATATACCCGTTTCACAGCCACACGATAATTACACCACACACGGGGACTCTGTGATTAGCTACGTTTTCATTGTAACCACTCGGTATATTCAGTCTTCCCTCAGATACAGTACCTTCCTTTTGGCTGAGACCGCAAAGGCATGTCTTAAGCGCCCTTTAAGCTATGAGGTTAGCCGTCCAGTACTACTGCTTGGCACGGAGAATTGGTTAGTCAGGCTGCGCATGACTGATGGGTCTGCCTACTTGTGTGTACATGATCCGGTTTCCTGCTGGGACGTGCCGAACTATTTAGTACAGACGCCTGTGATATTGAAATGGAGCTACAGAAGCTACATCTTCTAGGATTATTGCTTATTTTTCATATTTATTCCTGTAAAATACTTTGCAGTTGCTCTTCATGGAGCAAGGTTAGTTTTTTGGTTTGATTTCACACCTTAGTTTGAACACATGCAAATCGTTATCCACTTTTTTTATTCGTCTAAGTCTCCAGATGGTTTATTCCAATGCTTTGCCACCCATTAAACAATATTATGGGTGTTGATTTGAATTTGTAATTACTTTTCTTGCTACTGTAACGGTGTCATAACTTAAGGTCATACACGGTCCCTTGAAGGGCACTTTTATATAAGATATGAGACACAAAATAATATTTATGCGTAATGTATAAATACTTAGTATTTACATAATTTACGACTCTTACCGTATGATTTTGCGCTCCTCTGTGTTTTGATTAAATGGTAAGAACGTCATTCGGAAGATAGCTACATTCAGTTTCTCTATGCGTTAAGAAGAAAGAGAGTAATCTGCCTTCATCGGAGAAATTGTTTTATTTGTAAATGCAGTTTTCAAGCATATAGTGGTGTAAGTTGGAGTGGAGCTTCAATGCGCGTGTTTATTGCAACGGAAACGTCGATAGTTACCTATCATAAAAGATCGCTTCCAGCTTATTGCGTGTCTTAGGATACCGTATACAAGACCAATTGCATTGCACGAACGGCTTCTACTGATTCGATAACACCGTGAGTAGCCAGATGAGATTTGTTATAATGGCTATGGCTTCTGGTTATCGTGGTTAATTCCCCCTTTCGTTATTCGGTCGCACTATAAGAGGGTATCTCGTCATGACAGCATATAAAATAAAAAATCACATTACGTTGTTATTGACTTATCTGTCAGTGTTCATTAAAAAGGGTGAATGTTTCGGGGCATTAAAACAAGGATAACAGTATCTCATGAACTCGCAGACTAAAGTGAAAACGCAGTGACCAGATTTCAAATGTAATGCGTCAAAGCTATCTACCATTTTTACCGGTAAGTACAATGAATACGAACGTATTACATGCAAGAAGGGTTACAACATGACTCATCAGTCTTCTGACTGGTTTGATGACGCCCATCTTGTGTGCGAACCTCTTCATCCCAGAGTACCACTTGCCACCTATGTCCTAACTTATTTGGTGGATGTATTCCAATCTCTGTCTTCCTCTGCAGTTTTTGCCCTCTACAAATAGCTCCCACTAGTACCATGAAAGTCATTCCCTGATATCTTAACAGATATACTATCATCCTATCTCTTCTCCTTGTCAGTGTTTACCACATATTTCTTTCTTCTCTGATTCTGCGCAGGGCCACATCATTGTTACCTTATCAGTCCACCCAAGTTTCGACATTCGTCTGTAGTACAACATCTCAAATGCTTCGATTCTCTTCTGTTCCAATTTTCCGATAGTCCAAGTTTCACTACCATACAAAGTTGTGCTCCACACTTACATTCTGAGGCATTTCTAGACTTCCCTTGTCCAGAAATGCCCTTTTCGCCAGCGACAGTCTGCTTATCATGTCCTTCTCCCTCCGTCCGTCATTGGTTATTGTGTTGTTCTTAACTTCATCTACTTCGTAACCGTAAATTCTGATGTTATGTTTCTCGCTTTTCTCATTTCTACTACTTCTCATTACTTTGTTCTTTCTTGAATTTACTCTCAATTCATATTCTGTACTCGATACACTGTTCATTCCGTTTAGCAGATAATGTAATCCATCTTCACCCTCACTCAGGGTATCAATGTCATCAGCGAATCGTATCACTGACATCCTTTCACATTAAATTGTAGTTCTACTCCCGAACCCTTCTTTTACTTCCATCATTGCTTCTTCGTTGTCAGACTGTATTGGCGAAAGACTACATATCAGTCTTACACCCTGTTTAATCCAAGCACTTCCTTCTTGGTCGCCAACTCTTATTTTTACCTCTTGGTTCTTGTACATATTGCATATTACCCGTTTCTCCCTGTAGCTTATCCCTATTTTTCTCAGACTTTCGAAAATTCTGAACGATTTTACACTGTCTAAGACGTTTTCCAGGATGACAAATCCTATGAACTTGTCTTGGGTTTTCTTTAGTCTTGCTTCCTTTATCAACCGCAACGTCAGAATTGCCTTTCTCGTGCCTTTCTTTTCCACTCTTCTCTATATTATCCTTGTTGGTAACTTGGATGCACGAGCTGTTATGTTGATTGTGGTTTATTTCTCGCACTTGGAAGCTCTTGGCAGTCATCGGAATGGTCTATATGATATTTTTACGAAATTCAGATGGTCTGTCGCTAGACAAATAGATTCTACACACCAACGTGAATAATCGTTTTGATGCCGTTTCCCCCAATGCACTTAGAAATTCTGATAAAATCTTTCCTTCTGCCTTATTGATGTTAACTCCTCCAGAGCTCTCTTACATTCTGATACTAATACTGCATTCTCTATCTCTTCTAAATCGATTCCTGTTTCTTCTCGTATCACACCATTCAAATCTTTCCCCTCACAGAAGCCTTCAATGTCCTCTTTCCACCTATCCGCTCTCTCCTGTGTTTTTGACAATGGAATCCCCGTTGGTTCAAAATGGCTCTGAGCACTATGCGACTCAACTTCTGAGGTCATTAGTCGCCTAGAACTTAGAACTAATTAAACCTAACTAACGTAAGGACATCACACAAATCCATGCCCGAGGCAGGATTCGAACCTGCGACCGTAGCAGCCGCGTGGCTCTGGACTGAAGCGCCTAGAACCGCTCGATCACAGCGGCCCGCACAAACTCTCCGCCCTACCTTCCTTTTCATAACGAATCGTACGCCCGTTATACCATTTTCTGCCGCTGTTGATATTACTGTATACTCATATGATCAGAAATCCTTGTCTTCTTTCCATTTCATTTCACTCACCCGTGCTGTATCGAGACTGAGCCTTTGCATTTGCCTTTACGTATTTTCTAGTTTCCCTACTACGTTCAAGCTTCTGCCATTCCAGGCCCCGATTCGTAGAACGTTATCCTTTCGTTGATTATTAAGTCTTTTTCTCATGGTCACCTCCCGCTTAGCAGTCCCCTTCCGGAGATCCGAATGGGGGGGGAGGGGGGGTATACCGGAATCTTTTGGCAACGGAGAGATCATGATAGCACTTTTCAATTACAGGCCACATGTCCTTCAGGCACACGTTATCTATCTTTAATGCAGTGGTTTCCTTTGCTTCTGCATCCATGTGTGTGTGTGTGATATATTATGGGATTTAACTGCTAAGGTCATCAGTCCCTAAGCTTACACACTAATTAACCTAAATTATCCTAAAAACAGACACACACACCCATGCCCGAGGGAGGATTCGAACCTCTGCCGGGACCAGCGGCTCAATCCATTACTGCAGCGCCTGAGACTGCTCGGCTAATCCCGCGCGGCTCTTCTGCATCCATGCAGAGAATTCATGGGTCGAACAGAGGAAGTGGGGGCAGCACAGCGGCTATCACATTGGGCTCACATTCGGAAGGACGGTTGAGTTACGCGTCCGGCCATCCAAATCTAGGTCTCTCGTGATTTACCTAAACCACTCCAGGCAAATGCCAGGACGGTTTCTTTGCAAGTGCACGGCCGATTCCCTTCTCCATCCGTGACTCCATCCGATCTTGTGATGCGGGGACCTTAAACCCAATCTTCCTTCGTTCATTCCTGTGTCGAACAGAAGCATACAGCAGTCATTTTGGTGTCACTCTGTTTATGACTGAAGCAGGAAAAAGAATAACTGTGAATAGTATAAAGTAACCTGTGCCGTGGGGCTTATGAATAATGCTTCAGATGTACACGCTATAAAGTCCTTCGCGGAACTCGGTATACTCTACAGAAGCATGAGTAAGGAAAAGAGCATCGGATGACTGTGCACTGTCGGGTGCGAGTAGACCACTTGTCAAGCATCCAGCGACTGCCTCCGGGAAGGGGAAGAACTGCGAGGGTGCAAGGTCCGCCGCCCGCGAGTAACTCCCGAGTTCCCCTTTCCGCCACTACGAGGTATCATTTGGTGCGGGGCTGCCAAAGGAGGGAATGCGTAATCTCTGGTAAGTGCTATCAGCTGTCGCACAGTAGGGACAGGGGCGGCGGCAAGTGTGTGAGCGCGCCTGGGAAAGAGCACGTGCCGTGTCGCCGGTAATGGCGCGAGTCACGGCGCGCCAGCGGCCCACAATGGAGGACCGGCACGCACCCTCCGCAGCCAGCCGAGGGCGGCCACCGCGCTGACAGGCCGCCGGCACTCCTCTACTGCTGCTCCTAACCGTTTCACCTCATATTTCTAACCTCGCGCTGCAGCGACTGTTGTGGCTGCGCATCACGGGAGTCCGCAGAAATTTATCCATAATGGGACAAAATTCTGAAGCTGTCATTTGTAGTATAAATGATTCGGTGAGTTTGAGAACGTGCCATGTCCCAAGAACAGGAAGAATAGGAAATTAATTGAACGGTAAATGAATGATAATTATCCCTTGCTACTTTTAAAGTAGAGTACTTTGATACTTACACAGTGTGCATATTTGATTAGTCTATGGAACCTTTTGTTTATTAATATGAAAAAGGATGCTACCACTTTCATTCATATAATGTTCTTAGTTATAGTAAGTGCACTTATAGGATATGTTTAACCTTGAGGTCAAATATCATTCTGAGGTACAACAGTAACTACTAATTTATTATCAACTCCAGTGTAACTACTGAACTATGACATATAGTCAGAAAATGAGTAATAAATTCTCACACTTGCCGCGTCAAATTCGGATAAAATTTCAAGCTTTCAATGCTACCCTCCATCATCGTCATCAGGAACGAAAACTGACTGTTGTGAATGCTTCCCTTTTTATTTAAAAATGGTTCAAATATGTAAAAGATGCCAATGACAGATGATTTTGGACGATATTAATGAATTTTTACATAAAAACAGGTGACAATAAACGAAGATTTTGTAAAATACACATCGGTGGAAAATACTGATGGTTTTTAAAACCTATCTCAATATTTTGTACTACAGTTAAAATACTGTCACTGATGAATGTGAATGCTGCCATGGCGTTATTCTGACGCCAGGTGACACTTGAAAAAATTGTCATGATGGAGGTGCAAAGATGAAAATGACTTTGGGACCCTGTAGAACCGTAGGAAGCAACAAGAAATCAGCAAGGTGCATGAAGGAGGAAGAAGGGAAGGACGGTGTGAAGTGGAGCTTTGTCATTGGAGTATATCTCGGGACAGGTTTCATCGTTGGTGAATGGGAGTTGGTTAAAATTCCGGCGGTAGATGATAGTTAAGGCACGTAGGTGCACGGAAGGAGGAATGTGGATATAGTGGTGCAGCGTAGTACCGGCGTTGGTGGTTATTGGGTGGGAAACTGGGTGCTGGGACTGGGTTTTACTATTACGAATCGGATCCGAAGCTGCTCTAGGAAGAGATGAAGATGTGGTGGAGAATGGATAAGTTGGTACAGGATGCGAGCTTAGGAAGGTACGCGTATGCAGAAGGTGAGGCGGAGTGCGTGTCTTTCCACGATTTCAAGGGGCTTATAGAATTTAGGCGAGGCAGAGATCCAGGCAACGTTAGCGTAGGTTACGATGGGGCAGATGGAGCATTTATAGGTGAGGATAATGTTAGAAGGATGTAGATTCCAGGTGCCGCACGTTAGTAGTTTTAATTGATTTCGTGCTTTGTCTTGAGTGGTAAGGAGATCTGAGTTCAATGTTGGTTTTCTGTCGAGAGTTAGTCCTAAATCCTTTACTGTATTAGACAGGGAGAGATGTGTTGGTTGTAGACAGAGAGATGGATATGTAGACGACGGAAACGGAGAAAGGTGGGTTCAAACACGGTGGCTTGACTTTTATGCGAATTTGTTTGGATATTCTAAGTACTACACCACTCGACTAGGCGATTCACGTAACGCTGGAGGAAACATGGTAGAGTTGAAGGGTATGATGAGCGGCTAGATAGGTGATGTTATCAGCAAATTGCAGGAGGTAGGTTCGCGGTGGCAATTTGGAAATGCGTGCAGTGCTCAGGACGTAAAGGAGGGATGAGAGGACAGCACACCTGCAGCAGGATTAAAGTCGCGGAGCAGGCATGATGGACTGGGACATATGCAGGACGGTGTTGAAGGAAGGATGCGTCAGGCGGACGTCGTGACGTGGCAACGTTCCGTTTTTGTAACCACAGGACAGCGTCCGATTGGCTGTCTTAAGTCATGAAGGCGCATTCACAACTGGCTCCCTCTATGTCTATTGATTTTGTTTGCGCTATCTAGCGTTGCTTGCAGGGCCATCCATCCCATCACCTAGTGAACTGCGCCAACTATTCCTCTATGTTTTTCCCCTGTCAAGTGCACGCCTCCATACATTTCTAAGTGCATAGCCAATGTGTTTATTGATATTGTTTCACAAAATCTAATTTCAACTGTTTCACAGAACACCAACAGTACGATGCATGAGCTAGTATTCTCGTTTGTTCAAACAAAATCTTGTACTTATTTAACAGGCTGTGCTGTACCGCCGCTGACTTATCTAAATGCCCGTTTTAAGGTGACGTTGATGCTCGACGCAACGATGTACAATGTAGAATGTCTCACGTAAATCTTGCCACACTATCAAGAAATGTGAAAAATTTCCGGCACTCTCAGCCAGAGACTATTCTTAACCAATCACAACAATTCCTTTATTTTTCTACGTGTCCGGAAGACTGGTCTGATTCCTTGCCCGTTTAGGACTTTACGTATCGTAATAGTTGTTGCACTGCAGAGTAGAAGAGGGAACCTTGCCAGTTCACAGCAGTCTGTTTTAGTTCCTAACAACGACGACGGAGGGTATCACCGAAAGCTTGGAATTTTATCCGAATTTGACGCTGCACGTTAACCGAAAACTTTTTACGCAAGAACTCTGTCGCGAAAATATTCGTAGCCGTAAATCTAGAAATTGAACACAAAAATTTATTCAGCCATGAACATGTTTTCGAACCACTGAAGCCGGCCGGGGTGGCCGAGCGGTTCTAGGCGCTACAGTCGGGAACTGCGCGACCGCTACGGTCGCAGGTTAGAATCCTGCCTCGGGCATGGATGTGTGTGATGTCCTAAGGTTAGTTAGGTTTAAGTAGTTCTATGTTCTAGGGGACTGATGACCACAGCAGTTAACTCCCATAGTGCTCAGAACCATATGAACCATTTTTGAGCCACTGCAGGTTCATCATCAGGTGGAGGTGTTACAAGAACATTATATTGTGGACCAAGTGTAGCTTGATGCAGTGCTGGAGCTGCTAGCGGAAATGACGGAAATTTAGTGATCGGTGCAAAACGTTTACGAACACGTAATTTTTTTATGTTTTACGTAGTTGCAGTACACTGCCTTGTGGCAGCCATATCAGATCTCTTCCCATAACGTACATTATTGACCTATGTACACAAATATACACAGTATTTAGATGCACTTGGTTCTACACTCATTCAAATTCGTATCGACCTTGATCGTACAATAGTGCTGAAATCGCGCTGCGTCTAAGAATCGGCATAATTTCCCATGAACTGTGTGAAAACCGAAAGAACCCAAGATATATGAGTATATAGTCCCATTTAAACAAGCAAGCATATGACTGGTGTACTCCCGACAACAATACACAATGGGAGCGTAGAACCGTCGACTGTCACTATATTGCAAATTCCGCTGCACAAAGTACTGTGTGTGGCAGTTGCTGTAAAAGATTCGTGTAGTTTTGCGTACCTTATGATGTACAATGGAAATGGTTGAACGAAGGGAAGAGAGGAGACTCTGACTTTCATTATTTTTACTTGATTTTTGTAGTAGACAGAAACTTCAAACATCACATTTATTTCGAGCTAAATAATGACAAAACGGAAAAAGCTTGAAAAACGACTTTTTGCGAAGCTTGTACATGTCAAAAGCAATGTGGTACGCAACTACGAAAATATATGCTGGTAAGCGAGATCTTTTTGTAATCAACGAAAATAAAAGAAGGATATTTCAGTTAGTCCAATAGTTTTCCATATATGACGTGATAAAATATATACTTTTGACATACTTAAAGGCAATACAGAGTGTTGGACCATAAGCCAATTTCACATTTACTTTTGTAGCAGATAAAGACTTTAAAGTGATCTTCTGTCGCTGTGGAAAGCTGCCGGCTGCCGGCAGAACAGTACTTGCCGTGACAACGGCGTGACTTTTACTCACAAATGGCAAATGTCAGGTAATTTAAATCAAACTTTGGAGACTGCTAAGGTTGCCGTATTTCCCGTCAGGTTCATCTGTAATAAACTTGCAGCTTCGCAGAGACTCTGAAAGAGATGTGTGAGAATTATGTAACGAATGAACACATTGCGGCCATGTTCTAGGAGTAGGGCAAGTGCCTTCTACTGCCGATCGATGTGCCGCAGTGTTTAGCACTCTGAACTCCCATCAGGGACGTCGATGGTTCAAACCCACCTCCAGCCATCCTGATTTATATTTTCCTTGATTTCCCTATGTCGCTCCAGGTAAATGCCAGGGTGGTGCCTTCGAAAGGGCATGGCCGATTTCCCTCCCCATCCCTGACACAATCCGAGCTTGTGTTCCGTCTCTAGCGACCTCCATGTCATCGGGACGTTAAAACCAAACTTCCTTTCTTTTTTGCGCCCCTACTGCCCTTCCTTGCGGACGTCTATGCTGCAGAGCTTAGTGAGTATATCCGGAATCCTAGCAGTATCTTCAATCACTTTCTTATTTTATTGGGGGCGTCTTCACTGTTATAACTTGTATTGTGCTGCCCGCCACGAATTACTCTTATGTATGAATCTTTTAATCTGAGAGTTATAAATGAAATCGCTCTGCTAGCCATTAAGCAATCAGCACATCAGCTCACCTGATGATGAGTCCACTGGACACTGACATCTGGCTGTCCACCCATGAACTACTACACCCTGAGACAGCCGTATTACATTTTCTGTCTGCCCCTTCAACTTTTAACCCCTATAACTGTCTAATGTACTATGACAGTTATTGCTTGATGTCTTAAGTCCTACTATCCAGTCTCTTAGTGTGGTCGGTCATTTCCATATGTTCCTCTCTTTTTTGATTCTACGGTCAAGTTTATAATTTCGTACCTTGTCAGTCCACATAATTTTCAACATACTTTTAACGCGGTGCATCGCAAACGATTCGATTCTCTTCTTTTCTGGTTTCCCCATAGTTAGCGATTCACTTCCAAACAACGCTGTGCTCTAGACACACATTTTTTCGAAATTTCTTCTTCAAATTAAGGCCAAAATTTTGTATTCTTTGACTTCTTTTGGCCGCAGATGACTTCTTTGCCTATGCTAATCGACTTTTTATGTCTTCCTTGCTTTATCAGCCATACAATATTTTGCTTCCACAGTACAGAATTTTCATTTTGTCTACCTGTGCTCCCCAATTTTGGTGATAATGTTTCTCAGTATTCTCATTCCTACTACTCTTCATTATTTTAGTCTTCCGTTGGCATACAGTCAGTGCGCATTCTGTGCTCAGTAGAGTCTTCATTCCATTAAGTACTCCTGTAGTTCATCCTCGTGTTCACTTAGGAGAATGATATCATAAACGAATGTTTCAGCTTGAAATTCCATCACATGTTTTAATATTAGCTTTATTTCCGTTATTGCTTGTTCAATGCACGAGTATACAATAGGCGTGAAGGACTATAACCCTAACTAATTTTCTAATCTGAGTTCCTGGTTCTTGGTCTTCCGTTCTTATTGTTATTTCTTTATTCTTGTACATACTGCTACCCGTGTTTCCCCGTTTTCTTGGGAATTTCGAACATTTAGCACCACTGTATAATTTTAATCACTTTTCCTGGCTCGAAAAATCCCATTTCTCTTGTCTCTGGCTTTATTTGTCAACTGTTACGTTACTTCATTATCTCTGAAAGACGAAAGAAACCAGATAAAAAACTGAAGTGCCAAAGAAATTGGTACTGGCACGCGTATTCAAATACAGAAATATGTAAACAGGCAGAATACGGCGCTTCGGTCGGCAACGCCTATATAAAACAACAACTGCCAAGCGCAGCTGTTAGATCGGTTACTGCTGCTACAGTGTCAGGTAATCAAAATGTAAGCAAATTTGAACGTGGTTTTATGATCGGCTCATGATGGACGGGATACAGCATCTCCGGGAAAGCGATGAAATGGGGATTTTTCCCATACGACCATTTCACGAGTGTACCATGAAGATCAGGAGTACTGTAAACCATCAGATCTCCGACATCGCAGCGGACGGAGAAAGATCCTGTAAGAACGGGACCAACGACAACGGAAGAGAATCGTTCAAGGTGACAGAAGTGTAGCAGATTGCTGCATATTTCAATGCTCAGCCATCAACAAGTGTCATCGTGGGAACAATTCAACGAAACGTAATCGATATGGGCTTTCGGAGCCGAAAGCCCATTCGTGTAAACTTGATGAATATCTTCGATGGCTCACCTGAGGATGGCTGGCCGCTGTCGAGTCAAAATATCGTGGATGGAAGCTAACGACGACATGCTGCAAGCCCGAAATTGTTTTGAGTATTGATGAATGTACTTCACATGGCTTTACTCCTCGCCTGGGCCTGTCGACACCGACATCGGAGTGTTGATGACTGGAAACATATTGCATGGTCGGTTGAGTCTCGTTTCAAATTGTATCTGCTGATGGACGTGTACGGGTATGGAGAAATCCTCAGGAATCCATGGACCCTGAATGTTAGCAGGGGACTATTTAAGCTGGTGAAGAATCTGTAATGGTGGGGCGTGTGCAGTGGGAGACCTGGTACATGCGAGATACGGCTCTGACAGGTGACTCGTACGTAAGCATCCTGTCCGTCACTTGCATCTATTCATGTCTGTTTGTGCATTCCGACAGACTTGAGCAATTTCAGCAGGACAATGCGACTCCACACACGTCCAGGAACACTCTTCTGCGTTTAAATACTTCCGATGACTACCATACTCTCCAGACATGAACATTATTGAGCATATCTGGGATGGCTTGTTACGTGCTGTTCAGGAGAGATCTCCACCTCGTCGTACTCTTACGAATTTATGGACAGCCCTGCAAGATTCATGATGTCAGTTCCCTCCAGAATTACTTCAGACATTAGTTGAGTCCATGCCACGACGTGTTGCGGCACTTCTGTGTGCTCGCGGGGCCACTACACGATATTAGGCAGGTGTACCAATTTATTTGGATCTTCAGTGCATTTCACTGAATAGTACCCCAAATGTACACACGTAGATATTCTATAAGAAGGCTTCTTCATTCGTGTACCGCCATCATATCGGTCGAATTTTTATCCTCTACTAGTTCTCGTTAGGTCTGTTAGCATTAATGAATGGGTAACTGAGGCGTTCCTTTCGTAAGTCGTACTACTATTCGCACAATTCCACACATTGGGTAAGGTTAAGCTACGAATTGAATTATTGTTCCCATTAACCTGTGTGAAGCTGTATTTTTCCGATTATTCGGCACATCAGCCTAGGAGAAAGAGACCGCAGATGGGTGCAAGCAGTCGACCATCACCGCGGCCATAAATGTGGGAGTTTAAGTGGTTTTCATGTCCGATGCAGCCACCACCCTAAGTGGTGCCACAAACTCAGTGTTGGCTATGTTAACGCGAAGGACAGTAATAGGTCGGGTGGCTGTCAAGTGCTCGTCCAAAGGCGCAATGCTTGCGTGAAGAAAAGAAAACGACGGTTAGAACTTTTCTGTGGGAACTACAAGACACAGCGTCTGAACGGCTACTCTGTAACATGGCTAGACAGACTCTTAGCTTCTGCCAATGCTCCCAACCAAAAATCAAACAAAAAGTCTCACTGTTACTGACTCTTTGTCGAAATCCTGAAATGTGAGTGGGGCAGTGGTTGCAATCTAAGCAAAACTTCGTTAGAGTTTGAATTGCGCTCAGAATCATTAGCGACATTGGTGAATGACTTCCAGCTTTTCAGAAACTGGATAGAGACATTAGAATTTCTGTTTAGGCACACTCTGACTCCTGTCTGCATGATCAACGGTCTTCCTGTCATCCTCGCGGAGAGCACGTGCGAAGATTGTGCCAGTACGCTATTAACTGCCGCTCACAGCTGGTGCACATGGGGTCAAAGCTCTTCCGTGGAATATCTGAGCCGATGCAGTTTTTGGTAACTTTGTGTAGATAGAAATTTTGGTAAATGATGACCGCACTCAGTTGTTGAATTTGGAGGATGCTCATTGCATTTGTGAATGGTGTTTGTTCTTCTGAGTTGCTTTTTTTTTATTTTCAGTGGCACTTTCTGATAAACTCTTCGCTGGACCATGGGATATTCATTATACGATCCTAAAATTTGTACTGAGATCGGAATTAAACATAACAGTTCTTTACCTTTGCATTCACTGTTATCTTGTTGAAGAGTTTCCCACCTGAATGCTTGTTAAGAGAAATAAGTAGCATCCTTCATAAGCGTGCATTTTCTTTTAATTAGTTAGATGCCTTCGTTAACTGAAATGTGCTGACGTATAGTGACTAGCCTGTGTACTTCATATATGACTACTAACTTTTAAAGATGGGCTGCTAGTTTCATACTCAGTAAGATGTTATACATTCTACGGCTGTTTTATTACCTCTTTAACGAAAATATTTTACGTTCTGTTGGGCTTACATCACAGTATACATCGGTATAAGACGTTATGGAAATGAATGCTTCAAACCAGTTTCACTAAGGTAATACGTTTCTATAGGGTCGGCCGGAGTGGCCGAGCGGTTAAAGGCGCTACAGTCTGGAACCGCACGACCGCTACGGTCGCAGGTTCGAATCCTGCCTCGGGCATGGATGTGTGTGATGTCCTTAGGTTAGTTAGGTTAAGTCCCCTAAGTTCTAGGGGACTTATGACCACAGCAGTTGAGTCCCATAGTGCTTAGAGCCATTTTTTTTTTTTTTTTTGGACTCGCATTTGGGAGGACGTCGGTTCAATCCCGCGTCGGGCCATCCTGATTTAGGTTTTCCGTGATTTCCCTAAATTCGCTCCAGGCAAATTCCGGGATGGTTCCTTTCAAAGGGCACGGCCGACTTCCTTCCCCATCCTTCCCTCATCTGATGAGACCGATGACCTCGCTGTCTGGTCTCTTTCCCCCAACAAACCAACCAACCAACCATTTTTTTACATCCATAGTGAAGTTCTGTCATTTGACAGTCCATTACTATGGTGCTATATGTTTGTAGTAATGGACTGTCAAAACAGCTGAGAAAAATGTATATTTACGTCTCGTAACAAGGAAAATTATTTTACTTACAGAGACATGACAGAAAAGACTTTACTGTAGATGTAATATAGTCGTCACTTAGAGCTGGGCTTTATTTGATAATGGCAATAAGCCGAAAGAGGACTCTCGTGCAAAACATTAAAAAACGCATTACCATATTGCAGTTGGTTTGGAGCGTTAACTTCTATAATATCTTATATTTTTAAAGTAAATTCGCATGATTGCATGGGGAGCTTTACTCTATTTTCCGATCACAGGCACTTCAATTCTACACATCAGGGGTTTGGACCTTACAACCACAGCCATTCCACCACACAATTTCTCATTAGCTAATCAGTCGTACAACGCATTATTGAATTGGTATTGACTCCAATATCTCTCATGAACTTGCTCTTCATGATAGCTTATATTATACAAGTCACTTCGTTTCTGAATACCAGCGGCAAACTATGTTCATCTGGACACGTAATTGATGACTTGGTCTCCTTTCACGCGTTTCCAAAATTATCAAATTAGCTGTTACATTTTTTTACGTCTGAAACTGTGTTCCACCAACTTAGCTCTTCTTTTGATAACTTATATGCTAAACTTCCTATTCGATTCGATTTGGTACCTATTCATGAGTTATGCGACTGATCCGTTTAATATCAAGCGTTTTGCTACTGCTCCTTTTTTCAACACCTTTTATTCCCTTCTTGTCACTAGTCATTAACGTTCATCATTTACTGTACGAGGCCAAACTGCAGACGAATACTTCCAGAAGAAAACCTCCTAATCCATACAGTACTAGATGGTGACATTCTTCTCTTTTTCCAGGAAAGGTTCTATTGCTGTTGCCACGCTGTATTTTGTATTCTCTTAAGACCTGTCGTCATTAATTGTTTTCCTTTTTCTTTTTATATTCAAAATCTACTTGTCTCTCTTGTTCCGCCCGCCCTGCATCATCTTAAATATACACTAGCAAAAAATTGAGACAAGAGCATTATGTAGCAAAGCTCTTACACAAAATCTTTGTGTTGATAAATTATTGACGCTGTGGTCCATAAGAAAGTCAAGCTATAATCTGCTAGACCGATATCCTCTTTTACGAAAAAAAAATGGTTCAAATGACTCTAGGCACTATGGGACTTAACATCTGAGGTCATCAGTCCCCTAGACTTGGAACTACTTAAACCTAACCAACCTAAGGACATCAAACACATCCATGCCCGAGGCAGGATTGGAACCTGCGACCGTAGCAGCTGCGTGGTTCCTAGAACCATTCGACCACAGCGGTCTCAGTCATGTGTAGAGGAGATGGCTGTTAGCGTGAACATACTGTCTGACACTGTTTGTCGCAACAAGTTGTCTATCAATTACGCATGTGGAGCAGTCAAAAGGATTGTTGTGTCTCATTAAATTCCATTCAACATCGTTAGGAACGAGTTCAGAGATACCGCTGGCAGTATGTGGTAGTCTGCTTTTGGACTTGAGAAGGTGTTTGGGATACTGATTTGCTACAAGAGTTTATCTTTCTGACGGCGAAGAAATAGAAATGCAGTGTATGGAGAGATTATTTGGAGTACTAATATCCTTCGGGGTTCCATAAATAAACTAACACACGAGCCTGGCAAGCTTTTCTTGATATCGCTATGTTGCTCGAAATGAGTTCAGTAAATAGTTAGTTTTACATGTATAGGTATTGAGCTCTCCAGATGGGTCTTTCGGTACGCCACTAAGGATGGGCTACACGTTGATGATGTGAGAGCTTGGAGACAAGCAGTTAGCTCGTAGTCCAGCAGATGGTTTCTGACGGCCCCGGCTGACAATTTGTTTCGAGCATCGGTGCTAATTTGTGCCGCGGTTGCAGCGTGATTACAAAACGTCGCTCGTCCGACGTGTCACGCCTGGCGTTAAATTTGTATGCTGTTGTAGTTCGTATCCAGGACAAAGAACGTGTGGTTCCTCGTCTGGTCACACGTCTACATGTCTCTTTGACATTCTGATAATTACAGAATAACCCTTGCGGAATTACAATATTTACCAACCTAATATGAAGTGGGAAAAAGCACTCCGCTCTCCCATTAAGTTAGACACAACTGTTGGGAGGTCAGCCACACCATTACCAGTACCTTGTTAATTCTCAGTGGACATCATGGTGCTTAGAATTATTTTCCTTTTATGTCATTTTCAGTTAGAATGTTATACGGGAACGAAGCATCCACGAATGATCAAAAGCGTAACAATAACTTACCCAAGAATGTTGATGCGATGTTATTTGCAGTAGCTTAATCTCATGTACAGTAGTGATTAATGTTCAGATACATGCTCCGAGCTATAGGAAGAAGAATTCAACCTATTTCATACACCATTTGATATACATTTAAGGTGACTTATGAGTATTTGTAAATTTATCAGTTTCGCGAATTTGGAAGGAAGGACGAGTCACTTTAATTTAGTCATCTCTTATCTAAAAAAGAGCTCCATTTTTCTGAATCCCCTAGGCCACTGCTCTTTCCGTCCCCCACACGCGAACGCACACAAAACGTTCGGAAACTCATCAAGAAGTACCGTATGTTCATGCATCTTTGAAATATTTTCGTCGCAACTCCTTAACCCTTTAACTGACACCGGTATATATAGCTACCAGCAGCGTTAATATTATTTATTACTTTATTTACTACGAACCATCGATTGTATTGGTATTAATATATTCACAATCTGATGTCTGAGAGTATGTCTACGATTTTCATCTTTCTAATTCGATAGTCTTCAGATAAGGGCGAAAAAGTGTATAACGGTATGAATTTTCACAGAAGGTCCTTGAGGCACACGTCTTCAGAACTAGTTTTGTATTCAGCTTAGCATGTATCACCTGTGGAGCTACTCTTCTGATCTTCTTCTTCTGTAGTGGTCAATCCAAGGATTGGTTTGCAACAGCTACAATGGCAGCTTGTCTCCATTCTGTGCGTCTTTCAGCTTTTCTCTTCATTTCTTTATAGGTGTTACATCCCACATCTTTCACGATTTGATCCATGTACCTCAGTCGTGGTCTTCCTCTTGGTCTTTTTCCCTCGACATATCCCTCTATGATTGTGTTCAGGAGTCCTTTATGTCTTAATAGATGGCCTGTAAATTGCACTCTTCTTTTAACAATGAAACTCCAGAAGCTTCTCTTCTCACCTGGTCTTTCCAGAACCACTTCGTTTGTGACCTTGTCGATACATTTTATTTTGAGCATGCGTCTATAGCACCACATTTCAAAAGAATTTACCTTCTCGTCTTCCTCTGTCCCGAGAGTCCATGTTTCACACCCATAGCATGCCACACTCCACACATATGATTTCAAAAATCTTTTCCTGATTTCAAGGCTGATGCTCTTAGATGTTAATATGTTTTTCTTCTTGTTAAAAGCAGCCTTTGCTTGAGCTGTTCTACTTCTCACTTCTGCCTTGCTCCTTCCATCCCTGGTAATATTACTGCCCAGATAAGTAAATTTAACAACTTGTTCAAGCAGTTCATTGCCTACATGAACTTGGACTTTCACTTGATCTTCTTGTCGCATGCCATTACTTTTGTTTTTGCTTTATTAATTCTCATATTTTATTCTTCACCCATAGCTTTATCCATTCTATTCAGTAGGACTTGCGACCGAACCGCTGAATCTTTCCATCAGTAAATGGGGTATGTTCTCCACTGACTCGGTTGTTTTAACCCCCTCCACTGACGGAATGACCCACTTCCCAATTCCGTATGTATAAAACCAATACGGACTTGTAGCTGTCACGCCTTTGCGCTTACTGCTACGTATTTTAACTGTAAATAGCTCAGTCCCAATGGTAAGAGGCAGTAGTGAATTCACGTAGTTAATATTTGAATCCAGCACAGCTGCAACAAGCTCAGCTCACTTTTACTCCACTCCTACCCTCGCCATTGCACCAAATTAACTAGGTGCTACGTGGACCTTGCTAAATTCACTTGCGTATACATTTTTGACCGTTACTCGCCAGTATTTACCTAATGAATAGTACACTCCTAACCGGACTATTTCCCTAAGAGCTGTGATGATTGAACGGGTTCGATCCACAGCCTACAGTGCCCTACAGTTCACACGGTAACACTGCCTACCTGACCCACTTAACTTGGTAGTGAGCTATGTATCCAATCACCACTGCTAGCAGCAGTGGATAATCCTATCAGCACGACGAGAGCAGCAGACTTACCGTCGAATCCTCCTGAAAATACTTATAACTACGGTCGCCAGCTCTGAGCGAGCAAAAGAATAAATCAATTTTTGGGCTCGTTTCAAAGTGAAATGGCTTGAGTTGAATTTAAACTTAATTCTGAATATTACTATTTCTGATCATTCTAGATGATTCTACAAAGCAAATTCTCTCTCAATTTCTGTGAGGTGGCTTGGTAATTACTAACAAGACAGGTTATGCAACTTCGGTTAACAAAATTCTATCCTTCAACTTATTTAATGATTTTGGATATTACTCTTTGGACCATTGATACAGAATCAGTTAAGTGACTTTACTTGAAAGGTTGCTCAGAAAAATTTAAGTAACTGTAAATAGGCGACTCATTCTGGTGTGACCATTGCTCTTTTCAACATTCTTATACGCTAAAGTATTCCACAACCAAAAGAATTGTAAATGAAAGAGGCGATGGTGGCCTCAGTCTGATTTCACTATACTATGTTTGAGGTTACTACACTTTACAATGAACAACATGCGTCGTAATTTTACTCATTACTATATTCTGTCCTCTGCACTTGCATAAAAGAAAACTGGTATTCTCCTTTTACATGTATACAAAGTTCGACTTAACAATTGCAAGCAGTCTTGCCTCGGGTAGACGTGTCGGTGCTGGTGGTGAGATGCACGTGGCTAACGCAGCTCTTCACGCCTCATGCCCTTAATGGCGGCTGGAACTACGAGCTGTAGCACTCGTATAAGCTACTGCACGTCCGCCATAAATTCTGGGCGCAGGAACTCTTACAATCAGCCCCAGTGGCATAGAGGCGGCTTCGACAACCATTCGTCGCGTTCTACTCCACAAACGGCGACGATATTCGCCTCTTCGCTGTTGCACAATCACTTTTGCGTGAGTACAGTTACGCACGTCCGATCACGTCAATACTCCCCAGGCCATTCCCTTGTTCAGTCCCGGTGTCTCCAGCTACCCCTAGCTATGCTCGTATCACCAAGAGTGGGGGCGTTCCCCTACCACTTTTTTTTACCGAAATCATTTAGTATTTAAGAATATTTATATTTACTACCCTGGAGTCCATACCAGTCATAATAATTTACTACTAGCGTTTTACAACATTAAATTATACAGTAATAACTTATAATTACCAAGAAAAAGAATACATTTGACTCTGAGAGCTTAGTGCATTGTCTGACAGGCCGCGCTAATTCCCAGTTTCGCCAATAGATGGCATCAGGGTGCACTCCCTGGCAGTCTCACACAAGTGCGCCCGTTTCAGACGCGCGGGCTCCAAATTACTGTCAGCCCACCATCATTTCAGTTCCGTTACAGACTACAAGATCCTCTTCACTTTCAGCCAGGACAGCTATATCATCGGCATATATTATCATATCTATTCGTTGGCCATGAATTACTACACCTGTCTGTGAATTTTCCCTTACTTTTTTCAGCGCCTCTTCAATGTATACGTTACAGATAACAGGGGATACTGCGCAACCTCGTCGGACACCTTTCCGTATCTGCACCTCTTCTTGTTTTGTCCATCCACGGATAACTGCTGCCTCGTTTTTGTTCAGGTTCCATATCAGTTTTCTATTTTTATGGTCTATTCCTATTTCTTTGAGTACCTGAAACATCTTATCCCATTTAACATTATCAAAGGCTTTCTCTACATCTACGAAAGCTATGTATGTTTTCAGGTTCTTATCTAGTCGTTTCTCTATTATTAGTTTTAGAGCAAATGTTGCTACTCTGGTTCCTCTATCTTTCCGGAATCCAAACTGGTCTTCGGAGAGTGTAGCTTCGACATTTTGTTCTATGCGTTTTAGGATAATTGAGGTTAATATTTTAGAGGCGTGCGTAACTAGGCTGAGCGTACTATAATTTTCACATGTTGTAGCATTTGCCTTCTTAGGAATGGGGATCATATTGTTTTTCTCAAAGTCTGTAGGAATTTTACCCTGCTCGTACATGTTGAAAACAAGATTATACAACTCCTGATTCAGTTTTGCTCCTACAGATTTCAGAAGTTCGGCTGGGATATTGTCTATACCAGGCGATTTGTTGTTTTTCAACTTTTCAGAGCTAGTTCAAACTCTTCCTTTAATATAGGTTCACCTCTGTTGTGTGCATTTACTTCTGTTTCTTCTTCAAAAATAGTTCAAATGGCTCTGAGCACTATGGGACTTAACATATATGGTCATCAGTCCCCTAGAACTTAGAACTACTTAAACCTAACTAACTTAAGGACATCACACAACACCCAGTCATCACGAGGCAGAGAAAATCCCTGACTCCGCCGGGAATCAAACCCGGGAACCCGGGCATGGGAAGCGAGAACGCTACCGCACGACCACGAGCTGCGGACGCTGTTTCTTCTTCCATGATGTTTTCAGACAGATCTGGTCCGCTGTACAGTTTTCCTATATATTGTTTCCATCATCTTGCAACTTCATCATCGTCATCCAACATATTGCCATTTTCATCCATCACAGCCCTACACTTGTTTCTTCTGTCTCCAAAGCAATGTCTCGCACATTTATAAGCCTTGTCGATATTTCCCTTGCTCATGTTGTCCTCAACTGAAATACAGAGATCATCAAGGTATTTTTCTCTTGCTTGTTTTGCCTCTCTGTTGATTCTGTTTCTCAGATTCTTGTATTTCTCTTGGTTTTCCTTCTTCACAGAATTTTTTAATTTCCTTCTTTCTTCCATCATAATTAATAGGTCATTAGTGATCCATTCCTTCCTTTCTTTCCTCTGTCCCTTCTTTTCCTATTACTTCTTCTGCTGCTTCTAAAATACCAGTTTTTATTTTTTCCCAGCTGCTTTGGATGTCATTACAGCCCTGTGTATTTGTTCTCTTGTCTGTTTCTAGTTGATAGTGCTTCAGTGTATTTTTGTTTTTCAGGTTTGTCTTCTGATATCCTCTGATAAAAACGCCGTTAAGTTCTATCCATTGTAACACCTCTTACCTTCTAAAGTATAAAATCTATACAGATCTCCGACAAATATCTGTCAGTTACGGAGTCCAATTGAAGATGGAGCAGGTCTGAGAAGACCTGAAGTGTACAAGATACCTTGCGAGTGTGGCCAGTATTACGAAGGAACAAACAGTGCGCACTGTGGAACAACGCAGGACAGAACAGGAGAAGATTAGATTTTAACGTCCCGTTAACAACGAGGTCATTACAGACGGAGCACAAGCTCGGATTAGGAAAGAATTAAAAACGAAATGACCGTCTCCTTTCTAAGGAACCATCTCGGAATTTTCCAGAAGCGATTTAGGGAAATCAAGGGAAACCTAAATAAGGATGGACGGAAGCGAGTTTGAACCGTAGCCCTCCCGATTGCGAGTCCAGTGTGGTAACCACTGCGCCACCTAGCTCGATAACACAGGAAAGAGAATGAGAGATTTTATCGCCTACGCTAACCCGAAAAGTCAGATATAGTTGAGCATGCTTTAGAAAACGGACTCCGGATAAAATTTGACAAAACATCCGCCGTGGCTCGCACTAACGGCTTCTGGGAAGCCGTTGAGATAAAAATCACTGATAACATAGAGGCAGTGGGCTGCAGCTCAACACGGAGTGGGACTCAGCGATCGTGCAATTGAAGCGGGCACATCGAAGACCGAGTCACGTCTGCCCATATACAGTGATGCATGGGCACCAGTGACGCCACAGCCGGTAACTAATGTCTATAAGGGACGCAACAGCTGACTGCTGTCAGTCATACAACTTGACATACGGCAAGCATTCCATGGCCAACAACTCGCGTAATTTTAATCACTTGACGCGTCTGGAAACCCAAGAACTTTTTGTTCAGTGCAGGACTCGTTTGTAAGCATATTTACAGTCAGTTTTCTTCAGCGTCGTATATGTAAGTTCCTATTTACATTCATTTTCTTGTAATAAAGAATGAATGTCACATATGATATTGTTTCACAAATTAACTCGAAAATGTCAGCTAATGAGACAATATAAAATTTTTCAACAGAGAATGCACATGTAAGATGACTACTGAAAATATACAACATGAGGAAAACAATTTGTACACACATTTGAATATTACAGGCATATTATTTACTTGCTTTTAAATGGTTTTTATAATTAGACGGACCATACTTGCAGTCACGATTATTTCTTTTAGATTTATAAGAATGACTCCGCAGAAGTGTCATAATTCTATGGCAGATGAAGTTCTGTGTGATTGTGTAATAACTTCTGGGCGAAAGTTGCAGAACAACACGCAAAAGATTCAGTCTCGGAAGGAGACTCTGAACAGAAGATGTATCTACAACTTCTACATTTCAAACTCCACTACAGTAAGTGAAGATAGTCTCGATAACACTGTGCAAAGTGCAAAAGTAGGTGCAAGGTCTAGTGCGGATGAAATAGAGTCGACTTTTAGCCTGTGCTTCAAGAGGCATTTTACGAAAGTCTTAAACTGACTCTGCTACTGACGTGGCTATAAAAGGTGGATTTATATGTGAGGTCTAATCGTATATACGAGGTATAAAACTAGTTGTAACCCTAGTCCCTTTGGAAATGTCTTTATGTACTTCTCAAAATGGTTCAAATGCCTCTGAGCACTATGAGACTTAACTTCTGAGGTCATCAGTCCCCTAGAACTTAGAACTACTTAAACCTAACTAACGTAAGGACATCACACACATCCATGCCCGTGGCAAGATTCGAACCTGCGACCGGAACGGTCGCGCTGTTCCAGACTGTAGCGCCTAGAATCGCTCGGCCACCCCGGCCGGCATATCTTTCTCATCAGGGATATGTTTACTAACAGAAGCTGAGATCTCTAATTTCCTCAGTTTTTCGTTGAGCATTTTCTGCGCCAATTGTGTGCTCCTGATTCACTGGTGTGAATATGTACCACGAGTAAGTCGTGATGAACTTAGAAACACATAATGTATGGAGCAATTTTTATTGATTACTATTCCCAAAGAATGCATAACGACATGAACTTCACTGTTATGTTGGATAAACAACTTTGTCACTTAAAGGGTTAAATCAAAGTTATACCTACACGGAAGGCAAGGGAATATCTATGAATTTTATTCAGTACATATATATCAGTGAGTGACAAGTATGTCGAAGCGGCGGTTTAAACCATTACCCTGCCTTGCGTCAGATGCACGCTATCACTCCCAGCAGTAGGTTGGAGTTTCACTGTTCATTCCATACACCACAGTCCTAGTCCATTATTTGAGTCCGATATCAATAATTTTCTACTCCCTGTACTGCACACATTTTCAGTCCTTAAGATTTATTTCAATAGGAGTGGAAGACCAAGAACGAAGTGCTAGGACTAATAAAGGTGTAATACAGTGACCACTACTGCTCAATCTACTTATCGAAGAAGCGGTGGAAGGAGGAAAATAAGATTGAAGACTGGGCTTCAATTCGACGTGAAGTGATTTGAAAAATAGGATTTGCTGACAGCACTGCTATCGTCAGTGAAAGTAAAGTAAAATTACAGTCGAATGAGTACAAAATACGGATTGAGACTAAGAGGGGGAAAGGCGAAAGTAATGAGCTGCAGAAGAAATGAGATTAATAAACTTAAAATCAAATTTGGCCACTACGAAGAAGACTAAATTAAGAAAGTCTACTGTCTTGAAAGAAAACAAAATAGAAGACTAAACACCAAGACAGGCTGAATTAGTGATACATGAAGAAATTAGAAGAAAAATGGATAGTCATTCAAGAAAATTGTATTGAATATAGGTACATTAAATTAATAGTGTCTTTTAAAATTAAATTTAAAAGAAGTAAAAAAGAAAAGTTATAAATTTACGAGGTCGGCACGAATCACCTGTCTTCAATACAGTGTTGGAGGGCCGGACTAAATTGAAAGACGACGGAGAACAGCTAATATCAGAAGTAGGGTAGTAGTCTTCGACTGGATCAGCGTAGATGAATCTATAACGCAGTGTGTCATTTCTAGTCGAGCAAAACACTTATGAACTTTCAGAATAACTAAAACACTAACAGCAATTTTTATCTGACGAAAAATCAGTCAGACAATGTTGATCTTGTAATATTTCTTGTAAAGCAGGTCATTCATACAAAATAAGAATTAATGGGCGGTAAATGTGAAAATCACCTCGTGAAAATTCACTCATAATGTTTGGAAGTGACTGAATAGAATAATATAGAGAGCAATAGAAAAAATATACTGAAGAGTACTAGACGACAAACAGATTGGCGATTTATTTGTGAAATACATAACCAGTCATTTTTATTTTTTATTTTTGGTACGACTCGTTGAGCCATTAGCTAGTTTTCGAACCACTGCAGGCTGATCATCAAATTGAGGTGTTACAGTAACACTATATCGAGGACCAAGTGCAGCAAGACGCTGCGGCTGTTGTGCTGACGACAATGGTGGAAATGTCGCTATCGGTAACGAAACGGTTTGAAACGGAAAGTTTATTAAGTTTTACGCGCTTATTGTGTACCGCATTGTAATATCCATTTGAAAATCAATTCCTATAATCTACGTCGACGGGTTATATACATAATATTTACCTGCACTTGATTTTACAGTTATTGGCAGAAGGTAAACACTAATTTACGAGTTCAAAAGATATGAATATGATAGATAGCGTACTTTACTTGGCTTGAGATCCATTGTATTACGGTATAAATATTACACCTGCTGCGTCTGGAAAACATGGTAACGTTGCAATAAATCGTATAAAAGAAAGTGACTGGTTGCATATTTATTTCCAAATAAATCGCCAATTTGAATCACAGTTGTAGTTCGTGATTCTTAATGTATATATGGAAAACAGATGGGTCTTAGGAAATATACTCCAGAGAGGGACTTCTGTTGTTGCTTTCTGTTTTATTAGCATTTGCAAATACAGGGAAAGAGTTAAAAAAATACACATGTATTCAAATGCATGAAACCTTGTGAAGAATGAATATGAAGTACGGAGACACAGAAGACAGTTACAATAACTAACAGACAAACATAAAAGTGGAGCAAAAAATATAAAAAGTGTATCAAGAAGATTAGTAATGAAAAACGTAATTTCTACTCACTATTGGTAGTGGAGTAACGGCAGATACGTTAATGGATGTGAAGTGAACCTCGTCTTTTTTCGGTCAGTACAGTGATACACTGTAATTTAGGCAGCCAGGAGGAAGGACACAGTCAAATACCGGAAACTCTTCGGTTGTTCCCACTAACACGATGAGGAACTGAAGTAAACGTAGCTCGCCAGGAACTGCCAGATCTGCTTACGTCTATCTAAGAGACACAAACTTTAGCTTGATTCGTTACACCATAAAACATTCTTCAAACAGCCTTATAGTCAAATGATGGCATTGTTTCGACGACTAATCGATTTCGTATTGTGAGGAAAAAGACCGCTTTAGCTGTATAATCCAGCTGGTTTCATGGCGTTACAGCCATATTTTCAGGGATACTTATTTATTTCATAACTTACTTCAGCCAGTAGATGACCACACATTCTCTGTCCAGTTGTAATAAATTCTTCAATCGTCCAAGAGGTCGGTAGCCACTTTAAAACGTAGCAGAAAGCAGGGAAAACCTACCGTATGTAACGTGTCAACCGATGCCTTGGACGGTCGAACACTTTCATTCAACTGCACAGAGACTGTGGGACCGTTCACTGGTTATCCCTTGAGCTAAGTTATGAAATAAATTTGTATCCCTGAGGATGTGGCTCTAACGCTACGACACTAGTTCTATTGTAAATAAATATTTATCAAGCATTCCGAAGCGGTCTTTTTCATCATGGTAAAATTTTACAATTTTGGATGCCAGAAAACTAAATTTTCTGCAATCGGTTTCGGGTTTTGTGCATATTAGGTTGTTATGTTTGTTGGTATCACGTCGACTTGGCAAATTTGCAAGCCGTTTTTACAACCTTTTGTTGAATCTTTCTGGCACTAACCTGTGGTTCGAAGCGGTGGCGAAAGATTAACAGTTGTATACCGATGCTCTTTGTTGCACTGGTCAGCACGAATTGGGGGTGGGGTGCATTTGAGGAGGGGAGGTGTCAGAGACTGACCCGATGATTATTAGTGTATCACTCTCAGACGAAAACTGTATGATTTTAGCATTTCCGTACTGTTTGTAGCCTAGAAGTTTAAATTGTTGATAATTAATGCTGGACAAGGATTCCGGGTCTTTTGTATAGAAAAACCCCTCCGCCAGAGTTTAAGTGAATTATAAATAATGAATTTACTTTTATTTAAGTTAATTTCACAATTACAAGGGTTTCTCAGATTCACACTAAGAACATTTCTCAGTAAGAACTGATTCTTCTTTCTTTGTGTTTGCAGGGCAGATATATTTCTTACGTGAAGTATAAACTGTGATGTACTTACCTTCTTCGCTCGTAGCACATATTTAACAGCGTCCTTTCGTCGGCAGCTTATGCACAGCTGTACACTTTACTTTCCCTCATGGCTCTGTAATGATCTTTCCTCTGCTTGCAGTACCTTGATGTTGATTACCCTCATATCTAATAGTTAACAACGCTGTTGTGTATTTTGGGTGAGGTCATGCAGTATTTGGAGCGCATCCTTTCATGTTAGGGTCGCAGAGTTCTCGAGCATGAACTTTTAGGTACTGCTTTCTTCCAGAACTTTTTGTGGAATGATTCTTTTCCTATCCCTGTGTGTATCTTGAAATGCAGCATACGAATTGTATGCTACAATGTCAATCAAGATGAGAAACCCCGTCAGTGGGCATGTCCGTGTTGCTCGAAGCTCTACATTCTTACACACATACCGAGTGTATCCACTCCAGACTGTATAACGTCTGACTTCTCTTCCGTCACATTCATATTGTGATTCTGGGTTGACAACACTTAAACAAGGACGACGTTCTGTAGGTACATCGTCTGTGTCACTTCCAATGGTACCAACTACTGTTATTTTCTCTTTCAAAAGATCAGATGCTAGTGGAACGGAAGTGTACTTTCTATCCATGGTAATGTTTCTTCCTGACTGCTACTGGTTAGACATTTCGACCAACCTTCTTACTATTTCAGGGCCGCTGGTTCTTCTCATTGGCACGTGATCCAGCATAGGGATCCCCTGTGAAGCAATAGTAAGTATCTGAATCACGTAACAGATTCACTTCCAGGGGAAATTTTCGTGGTTTTGTTGGAATATATAACCTGAATCGGCATCGCGCACGGAAGGTCACAATTTATCCGTCCACCGTAACCGGCTCGCTAGAGTTATAAATCTCAGGAAACTTACTGTCATGTTCCATATATTGCTGATAGGAGCAAATTTATCGGTCTCTCTTCGAGCTGATTGAGTTATAAGATCATAAAAAAGGCAGACACTTTAGTAAGAGCCTCAGTCTATGATTCGAAAATTAAGCTCGGTAAATCAGAAAATTTTCTTTACAGAATATATCGCATAAACTGGCCTAGGTCTGTCTATGGACTCCACAGGTCAAAAGAAAACAATTGCTTCCCTTTCGAAGGCTTTCGAATTTTTCACAAAAAAATCTTCAGACGTTTCCCAAGGAATTCCTAGGTATTGGTTGGTATACATCAAAATATTATGGAAGGTGATATCATCAAATTACATGAAAAAAACTTTGCCTGGTGTATCAGGTCTTATCCCAGGCTTAGGCCTCCGGACTGGGTTGTCTCCTTGTTGCTTGAATATCTGTGCAATATCAAAACAGAACCGAAGGCTAGCCCGCTAACCACTCACATACCGAGACAGACATTCTAATATACTCAGTAATATCTGCAAACAGTGATACATATCAATACTTTTCTTGTTCATTATCATCCGGCTCGCTACTGTCAGAAGCTACTTGACCTGGCCGTTCCACGACTACATCTCCAGTTTCGCTGCATTGTCTCAGTTCTCAAGCAAATTTATTGTTTCGCCACGTGTCAGTTTCATCTTTTGATACATTCTACCAGTGTGCCACCGAAATGTCAGCTTCCACAGCCACACTGTATGTCCTTTGACTGAGAGTAAGTATTGTGCTGCTACACATTCACTCATAGCTATCGCTACAACACAACAGTGAATTAAACCAAAACCTCTTCTTACTGTCAATTGTAGCAGCGGTCATTACAGTAAATACGTCTTCGGGTTCGTATTAAGTAAAATACTCAATGTTGTGACTTGGCAAGACAGCCAAGCCACTATGATTGGTAGCCGATAGGCACGCGTCTAAGCTCACGCAGGCTGGCGTGAGGTCTGGAACAGTTATAGGAGTTTATAGTAGGAAGAAAAGTACGTAGCTTCTGGAATACTTAACTTTAATCCATAATTGGTGAACATCGGTCTGACGGTACATGCATCAAAAGATAAATAGCAAATGATAATGGCGCCTTGCTAGGTCGCAGCAAATGACATAGCTGAAGGCTATGCTAACTATCGTCTCGGCAAATGAGAGCGTAATTTGTAGGTGAACCATCTCTAGCAAAGTAGGCTGTACAACTGGGGCTAGGACCTGTCTCTAGACCTGCCGTGTGGCGGCGCTCGGTCTGCAGTCACTGATAGTGGCGACACGCGGGTCCGTCGTATACTAGCGGACCGCGGCCGATTTAAAGGCTACCACCTAGCAAGTGTGGTGTCTGGCGGTGACACCACACTCAACACATCGGGAGCTGTATCCTAAAAACTCCGTTGGGGTCAATCACTGAGCACCCTTCCCCTATTGACACGCAATTGTTAATGCCGTGTTAGATCGTCCATATTTGCGTCTTTAAGGGTGTCACTGAGTGGATTATATGCAGTAATCCCAATCATTCATGTTTCTCAGCAACAACACTAATGGTAAAATTGTCAACTCATAAGAAAAGTTTCTGACCAGCTTCCTACAAACAGGCCTAGAATGCGCAATGTGTTACCACAAAGAAAGAAATCAGTGGATGGGGATCAGTGGCTTTGATCGCACATAGTGTAGAACATTGTTCACAATTTCAATAACAAGTACTCTTACTTCACCTGTCTCAGCTGTTGATTTCAAAATTGCTTCATATAAAGTTAAGACAAATCGGTCCAAACTGTGCCACAGCAGGTTAAAAGATTATCCACTTGTCCACTGGGATGACGTTTCATCTCACTCCACTTTTAGGAGCAACGGACTCTGTCTTACCTGTACCGGTACTTTGGTTTTACTTATTACATTTGCAGTCCACAAAATGGCTTTAGTAGTGGCGATTGTAATCGTGGTAAGTAGAGTGAACATACGAATAATTCGCACTTCATTCATTTTTATAACTGTTAAAGTACAATTTGTGAGCATGTTAATGAACGCCGAATTTATTTTCCTTTTGCAGTCCAGAATTCTTCCCACATTTTTCATATTATGCATGTGTCCCATAAAACTTGTTAAGTTTCCGGCAATCGTTGTTATACCTTTACCAACTTAATTAATAAGTGGAATCCCGTCTGTAATTAGTTGTCAATGTCAATTCGTAAGATGAAAAGGTAGTAAAGGTTTTCAGAAATTACTGCAACCAGTCGCCTTTTATGTAGATGTATTTTATTTAACCATGACCGGTTTCGAGCTGCCTAGCAACTCATCATCAGATGGTATATACATTTAGTGCTTTTTTGTACCCATTGTGTGGGTGGTTGAGTATCTGTGGCTAAACAGAAACGAGAACAAATAATCGCTACATGTGGTACAGTAACACGAAATATTTACAGAATAATTTATGTTTAACGTATAAGAGCAAATAATCACTACATGTGGTACAGTTACATGAAATATTTACAGTTTAATTTACGTTTTGAGGTGTTACTTACAGATAAATCTTTCTGCAGGTATATATATCTCTTTTAGGACGTATTTTTGAAACCATTGTGTCTTGTTTTTCACAATTACACAAGTTAAAACTTTCACTAGATGTATATTACTTTTATGAGGCACTGTTGGAAACATATATCTTGTTTTTCGTAAACATCGCTGAACACACTTAGCCACAGATACGAATACAGGATTTACACATTATAAACAAGCCAAAGATTGCAATATAACTACAGTATCAAAGATTTCAAGTTGACCAGAGGCATTATTAGTCATCGCACACACTGACAAGAGATTTGTCTTTATTACATAGAAAATAAATGTAAATTAGCTTAAACTATTAAAATATTTATTTATAAATTAACTGTGCAATTTTAACAGGTATATTAAACTAAATTTTTTACATAATATTTCAGTTACATTTAAGATTATTGGTATTGAGAGTATTATGACAGCTAATTTCTTGCTCCTTCCATTGGCTGATCTTGGCATATGATGTCAGGGATGAGAGATTGATGGTTAACTTGAAATAATAAGTAATGCTGGTACTTGAAAGGGTGTGGAAAAGGAGTTGGCGGTGGGGGGGGGGGAGGGGGGGGGGTGTATAGGAAAAGGAGAGGGGGGGGGCATTTTGTTTCTGAATGACTGTTTAGTTTTTTAAGTTCAAAGAATCCTTAAAATTCTGAAAGAAGGAGTTATTCGCCAATTCTGTCTGCTCATTTAAAATGGTATGTGGGGAATTATGTTTGTGGGTGAAAATCTCTAATTGTTCGAGAAGATCCATCTTGAATCCCTTGTCTACAGTGTGTAGGATTTGAAGGTTAGTTTTAATGTCTGTTATGGAATGTTTATTATCTGCTAGATGGGTAGCAAAAGTGGATCTATTTAAGTTGTTTAGGCGAAGTGCTTCAGTGTGCTCTTTGTATCGGATCTCAAAATTTCTACCTGTTTGCCCTATGTAGTAGCAGGAGCAGCTGTCACATCTTAATTTATATATACCAGATTTTTGGTAGGGTGTGCTGGCTATTTTGGTGTTGTGGACTATTTTGTTCTGTATTTTGTGGTTAGTGTGAAAACTTATTTTGACATTATGTGGTTTGAATAGCTTAGCAAGTTTGTATGAGATATTGCCGAGAAACGGCATACAAACGAATTTGGTTTCTTCTGCTACTGAGGTCTGGCTTGCTGGTTTTGCTTTGTTAGATATAATGTTTTTATCTAATTTTTCAATTATGCTTGGGTCATAAGCATTGTTTGATGCTATTGTTTTTAATATATTGATTTCATTAATTTTTGCAGTAGGATCAGCTTGAATCTTGTTGATACGGTTAAGTGCTGATTTGAAAAAAGCTAGTTTATGCTGATTTGGGTGGCATGATGTATTGTTTATTATGACATCTGAAGTGGTGGGTTTCCTATATATCTGAAATTTATGTTTGTTGTTGTGATGTGTTATGTTTAGGTCAAGAAAATAGATACCTTTTTGGGTTTGGTGTTCTACTGTGAACTGTATTTTGGGGTGAACATTATTAAGTTTACCAGCTAAGGCCTCAATTTCAGTGGCTGTCCCATCATATAACAACAGGGTGTCATCAACATATCGTTTATAATAAATGATTTTGTCTGTTTCTATTGCGTTTGCTTTAAAGAATTTAATTTCGAGATCATTAATGTAGATGTCAGCAAGAAGGCCAGCTAGACTACTGCCCATTGCTAGACCATCATGTTGAATATATATTTTGTTGTTGAAGGTGAAGTAATTGTGGGACAGCACTAATTCAAGTAAATCCATCAGCTCACAGATTTCCATCTCACTTAACTTTTTATGTTGTAATAAGTTATTTTTTATTATTCGAAGTGTGTCTATTATAGGTATGTTTGTGTACAGGTTGACAATATCAAGGGATGCAAAGTTAGCTGCATTGGGAATGGAAATTTCTCTGATACTGTCAATCAAATCATAGGTGTTTTTTATGGAATAATTGGTTGGGAATGTATAATATTTCTTGAGTATTTCATGCAGTTTTTAGTCACTTTGTACCCTGGGCTATTTATGGAATTCACAATCGGGCGTATCGGGTGTCCATCTTTATGAATTTTAGGTTGTGATCTAAGCTTTGGTGCTGTAGGGTTCATTATAACACATTGTTTGGCTTCAATGGATGTCAGCAGAAAGTTACAATTTTTTAACATGTCTTTTATTTTAGCTTGGTATTTGGGAGTGGGGTCAGATTTCAACTCAGTTATGTTGTTATTCTTGAAAATTTCTAGGGTTTTCTTAATGTAATCAGACTCGTACATTATCATGGCTGTGTTGCCTTTGTCAGATTTAACAACAAGGGCACTACTATTTGTTAGCTTTTTGTTAATTTGTTTCAGTGTTGCAGATTCATCATGTTTATTACTATGGAGCCTTTGTACATCTATGGTTTTCTTTATTATTTTGTTTGCATCATGGGCTAGAGCATTTTGATCATTCTGATCTAGTTTTGATGCTATACATGCTATTTTGGTGTTAGTTATTAGGTCTTTAACACTGTTGTAATCAAGTTTTGTGGCAATATTATGTTTAAGTCCCTTATTTAACAAATTTAATTCTGTGCTATTGAAATTAATGCTTGTTGTGTTAACTACTCTCTCAAAGAATTTATGTTGCACGGGAGGGCATTCATTAGGTGGAATGGGGGATTTTTTGGCAATCAGGAGTGATAGCTTTTCTTTTTGTTTATGTGCAATTTTCAGCATCTCTTTATTCACATTTAGTTGGGTTAGATCTAAGAAATTCATGATTTGACTTAGAGTGAGATAGTTGCTTAACTCTAAGTGCAGCATGTAGATGTCCCTGTTTAACAAGTCTTTTCGTTTGTAATGTGATCTAATTTCATTTTTGATCCATACAATTTCACATTTTCTCTTGGTTGCTTGTGCAGATTCACTCTGGTCTTTAACTACAACTCTTATGTAATTAGGAGTTACATTCTCTAAGATACATTGCTTATTAAATTTGATGGCAAGAATAGTTTTCATTAGTTTCACTTTGCACTTCCTGTATTTGTTCATTGTTCCTTTTACCTGGCTAGGTAGCAAAATAAGACTTTTATCCATTGTGGATGTGGAACACTGCGACTGTGGTGTGAAAAGGTTTTCAGAAATTACTGCAACCAGTCGCCTTTTATGTAGATGTATTTTATTTAACCATGACCGGTTTCGAGCTGCCTAGCAACTCATCATCAGATGGTATATACATTTAGTGCTTTTTTGTACCCATTGTGTGGGTGGTTGAGTATCTGTGGCTAAACAGAAACGAGAACAAATAATCGCTACATGTGGTACAGTAACACGAAATATTTACAGAATAATTTATGTTTAACGTATAAGAGCAAATAATCACTACATGTGGTACAGTTACATGAAATATTTACAGTTTAATTTACGTTTTGAGGTGTTACTTACAGATAAATCTTTCTGCAGGTATATATATCTCTTTTAGGACGTATTTTTGAAACCATTGTGTCTTGTTTTTCACAATTACACAAGTTAAAACTTTCACTAGATGTATATTACTTTTATGAGGCACTGTTGGAAACATATATCTTGTTTTTCGTAAACATCGCTGAACACACTTAGCCACAGATACGAATACAGGATTTACACATTATAAACAAGCCAAAGATTGCAATATAACTACAGTATCAAAGATTTCAAGTTGACCAGAGGCATTATTAGTCATCGCACACACTGACAAGAGATTTGTCTTTATTACATAGAAAATAAATGTAAATTAGCTTAAACTATTAAAATATTTATTTATAAATTAACTGTGCAATTTTAACAGGTATATTAAACTAAATTTTTTACATAATATTTCAGTTACATTTACGATTATTGGTATTGAGAGTATTATGACAGCTAATTTCTTGCTCCTTCCATTGGCTGATCTTGGCATATGATGTCAGGGATGAGAGATTGATGGTTAACTTGAAATAATAAGTAATGCTGGTACTTGAAAGGGTGTGGAAAAGGAGTTGGCGGTGGGGGGGGGGGAGGGGGGGAAGGGGGGGTGTATAGGAAAAGGAGAGGGGGGGCATTTTGTTTCTGAATGACTGTTTAGTTTTTTAAGTTCAAAGAATCCTTAAAATTCTGAAAGAAGGAGTTATTCGCCAATTCTGTCTGCTCATTTAAAATGGTATGTGGGGAATTATGTTTGTGGGTGAAAATCTCTAATTGTTCGAGAAGATCCATCTTGAATCCCTTGTCTACAGTGTGTAGGATTTGAAGGTTTGTTTGAAAAATTAGATAAAAACATTATATCTAACAAAGCAAAACCAGCAAGCCAGACCTCAGTAGCAGAAGAAACCAAATTCGTTTGTATGCCGTTTCTCGGCAATATCTCATACAAACTTGCTAAGCTATTCAAACCACATAATGTCAAAATAAGTTTTCACACTAACAACAAAATACAGAACAAAATAGTCCACAACACCAAAATAGCCAGCACACCCTACCAAAAATCTGGTATATATAAATTAAGATGTGACAGCTGCTCCTGCTACTACATAGGGCAAACAGGTAGAAATTTTGAGATCCGATACAAAGAGCACACTGATGCACTTCGCCTAAACAACTTAAATTGATCCACTTTTGCTACCCATCTAGCAGATAATAAACATTCCATAACAGACATTAAAACTAACCTTCAAATCCTACACACTGTAGACAAGGGATTCAAGATGGATCTTCTCGAACAATTAGAGATTTTCACCCACAAACATAATTCCCCACATACCATTTTAAATGAGCAGACAGAATTGGCGAATAACTCCTTCTTTCAGAATTTTAAGGATTCTTTGAACTTAAAAAACTAAACAGTCATTCAGAAACAAAATGCCCCCCCCTCTCCTTTTCCTATACACCCCCCCTTCCCCCCCTCCCCCCCCCCACCGCCAACTCCTTTTCCACACCCTTTCAAGTACCAGCATTACTTATTATTTCAAGTTAACCATCAATCTCTCATCCCTGACATCATATGCCAAGATCAGCCAATGGAAGGAGCAAGAAATTAGCTGTCATAATACTCTCAATACCAATAATCTTAAATGTAACTGAAATATTATGTAAAAAATTTAGTTTAATATACCTGTTAAAATTGCACAGTTAATTTATAAATAAATATTTTAATAGTTTAAGCTAATTTACATTTATTTTCTATGTAATAAAGACAAATCTCTTGTCAGTGTGTGCGATGACTAATAATGCCTCTGGTAAACTTGAAATCTTTGATACTGTAGTTATATTGCAATCTTTGGCTTGTTTATAATGTGTAAATCCTGTATTCGTATCTGTGGCTAAGTGTGTTCAGCGATGTTTACGAAAAACAAGATATATGTTTCCAACAGTGCCTCATAAAAGTAATATACATCTAGTGAAAGTTTTAACTTGTGTAATTGTGAAAAACAAGACACAATGGTTTCAAAAATACGTCCTAAAAGAGATATATATACCTGCAGAAAGATTTATCTGTAAGTAACACCTCAAAACGTAAATTAAACTGTAAATATTTCATGTAACTGTACCACATGTAGTGATTATTTGCTCTTATACGTTAAACATAAATTATTCTGTAAATATTTCGTGTTACTGTACCACATGTAGCGATTATTTGTTCTCGTTTCTGTTTAGCCACAGATACTCAACCACCCACACAATGGGTACAAAAAAGCACTAAATGTATATACCATCTGATGATGAGTTGCTAGGCAGCTCGAAACCGGTCATGGTTAATTAAAATACATCTACATAAAAGGCGACTGGTTGCAGTAATTTCTGAAAACCTTTTCACACCACAGTCGCAGTGTTCCACATCCACAATGGATAAAAGTCTTATTTTGCTACCTAGCCAGGTAAAAGGAACAATGAACAAATACAGGAAGTGCAAAGTGAAACTAATGAAAACTATTCTTGCCATCAAATTTAATAAGCAATGTATCTTAGAGAATGTAACTCCTAATTACATAAGAGTTGTAGTTAAAGACCAGAGTGAATCTGCACAAGCAACCAAGAGAAAATGTGAAATTGTATGGATCAAAAATGAAATTAGATCACATTACAAACGAAAAGACTTGTTAAACAGGGACATCTACATGCTGCACTTAGAGTTAAGCAACTATCTCACTCTAAGTCAAATCATGAATTTCTTAGATCTAACCCAACTAAATGTGAATAAAGAGATGCTGAAAATTGCACATAAACAAAAAGAAAAGCTATCACTCCTGATTGCCAAAAAATCCCCCATTCCACCTAATGAATGCCCTCCCGTGCAACATAAATTCTTTGAGAGAGTAGTTAACACAACAAGCATTAATTTCAATAGCATAGAATTAAATTTGTTAAATAAGGGACTTAAACATAATATTGCCACAAAACTTGATTACAACAGTGTTAAAGACCTAATAACTAACACCAAAATAGCATGTATAGCATCAAAACTAGATCAGAATGATCAAAATGCTCTAGCCCATGATGCAAACAAAATAATAAAGAAAACCATAGATGTACAAAGGCTCCATAGTAATAAACATGATGAATCTGCAACACTGAAACAAATTAACAAAAAGCTAACAAATAGTAGTGCCCTTGTTGTTAAATCTGACAAAGGCAGCACAGCCGTGATAATGTACGAGTCTGATTACATTAAGAAAACCCTAGAATTTTTCAAGAATAACAACATAACTGAGTTGAAATCTGACCCCACTCCCAAATACCAAGCTAAAATAAAAGACATGTTAAAAAATTGTAACTTTCTGCTAACATCCATTGAAGCCAAACAATGTGTTATAATGAACCCTACAGCACCAAAGCTTAGATCACAACCTAAAATTCATAAAGATGGACACCCGATACGCCCGATTGTGAATTCCATAAATAGCCCAGGGTACAAAGTGACTAAAAAACTGCATGAAATACTCAAGAAATATTATACATTCCCAACCAATTATTCCATAAAAAACACCTATGATTTGATTGACAGTATCAGAGAAATTTCCATTCCCAATGCAGCTAACTTTGCATCCCTTGATATTGTCAACCTGTACACAAACATACCTATAATAGACACACTTCGAATAATAAAAAATAACTTATTACAACATAAAAAGTTAAGTGAGATGGAAATCTGTGAGCTGATGGATTTACTTGAATTAGTGCTGTCCCACAATTACTTCACCTTCAACAACAAAATATATATTCAACATGATGGTCTAGCAATGGGCAGTAGTCTAGCTGGCCTTCTTGCTGACATCTACATTAATGATCTCGAAATTAAATTCTTTAAAGCAAACCCAATAGAAACAGACAAAATCATTTATTATAAACGATATGTTGATGACACCCTGTTGTTATATGATGGGACAGCCACTGAAATTGAGGCCTTAGCTGGTAAACTTAATAATGTTCACCCCAAAATACAGTTCACAGTAGAACACCAAACCCAAAAAGGTGTCTATTTTCTTGACCTAAACATAACACATCACAACAACAAACATAAATTTCAGATATATAGGAAACCCACCACTTCAGATGTCATAATAAACAATACATCATGCCACCCAAATCAGCATAAACTAGCTTTTTTCAAATCAGCACTTAACCGTATCAACAAGATTCAAGCTGATCCTACTGCAAAAATTAATGAAATCAATATATTAAAAACAATAGCATCAAACAATGCTTATGACCCAAGCATAATTGAAAAATTAGATAAAAACATTATATCTAACAAAGCAAAACCAGCAAGCCAGACCTCAGTAGCAGAAGAAACCAAATTCGTTTGTATGCCGTTTCTCGGCAATATCTCATACAAACTTGCTAAGCTATTCAAACCACATAATGTCAAAATAAGTTTTCACACTAACAACAAAATACAGAACAAAATAGTCCACAACACCAAAATAGCCAGCACACCCTACCAAAAATCTGGTATATATAAATTAAGATGTGACAGCTGCTCCTGCTACTACATAGGGCAAACAGGTAGAAATTTTGAGATCCGATACAAAGAGCACACTGAAGCACTTCGCCTAAACAACTTAAATAGATCCACTTTTGCTACCCATCTAGCAGATAATAAACATTCCATAACAGACATTAAAACTAACCTTCAAATCCTACACACTGTAGACAAGGGATTCAAGATGGATCTTCTCGAACAATTAGAGATTTTCACCCACAAACATAATTCCCCACATACCATTTTAAATGAGCAGACAGAATTGGCGAATAACTCCTTCTTTCAGAATTTTAAGGATTCTTTGAACTTAAAAAACTAAACAGTCATTCAGAAACAAAATGTTCCCCCCCCTCTCCTTTTCCTATACACCCCCCCCCCTTCCCCCCCCTCCCCCCCCCACCGCCAACTCCTTTTCCACACCCTTTCAAGTACCAGCATTACTTATTATTTCAAGTTAACCATCAATCTCTCATCCCTGACATCATATGCCAAGATCAGCCAATGGAAGGAGCAAGAAATTAGCTGTCATAATACTCTCAATACCAATAATCGTAAATGTAACTGAAATATTATGTAAAAAATTTAGTTTAATATACCTGTTAAAATTGCACAGTTAATTTATAAATAAATATTTTAATAGTTTAAGCTAATTTACATTTATTTTCTATGTAATAAAGACAAATCTCTTGTCAGTGTGTGCGATGACTAATAATGCCTCTGGTCAACTTGAAATCTTTGATACTGTAGTTATATTGCAATCTTTGGCTTGTTTATAATGTGTAAATCCTGTATTCGTATCTGTGGCTAAGTGTGTTCAGCGATGTTTACGAAAAACAAGATATATGTTTCCAACAGTGCCTCATAAAAGTAATATACATCTAGTGAAAGTTTTAACTTGTGTAATTGTGAAAAACAAGACACAATGGTTTCAAAAATACGTCCTAAAAGAGATATATATACCTGCAGAAAGATTTATCTGTAAGTAACACCTCAAAACGTAAATTAAACTGTAAATATTTCATGTAACTGTACCACATGTAGTGATTATTTGCTCTTATACGTTAAACATAAATTATTCTGTAAATATTTCGTGTTACTGTACCACATGTAGCGATTATTTGTTCTCGTTTCTGTTTAGCCACAGATACTCAACCACCCACACAATGGGTACAAAAAAGCACTAAATGTATATACCATCTGATGATGAGTTGCTAGGCAGCTCGAAACCGGTCATGGTTAAATAAAATACATCTACATAAAAGGCGACTGGTTGCAGTAATTTCTGAAAACCTTTTCACACCACAGTCGCAGTGTTCCACATCCACAATGGATAAAAGTCTTGAAAAGGTAGTAACCTTCCAACCAGTGTTTCGATTTTCTTTCTAGCGTGAAGTGGCATAAGATAAGCTGAATTCCTTTTCAACCACTTTAATTAGTTATAAGTTAACTGACTGCCACGTTTGAATTTAGCTGTTCGTTGGTTAAACTTCATTGATTTTGGATAAATTCCTACTGCCCATAAATTGCTCACAGCAGTATTTAATAGCTTCACACAATACTACACTAGTTTGCCGACTTCAGTCAAATACTCCTGAGGACGTGTAAAAGAATTTACAGTATTCCACGCATCATGTGTTATGCTACTCCGAGATATTTACCGAACCATCAGAAGCTACGTATCTGTGTTACCATCGTCATCTTAGTAGCCGAAAAGTTTCTCCTTCCATTTGCCCCACCTGCCGTAATCTGAAACGCAGCTTTTGGGTGTTAATAGTATGACCTACATTGTCCCGCTTGGAGAGCAAACTTCAGAGCAGAAGTCACGAGGCAGGACAATATGAATACATCGCCGGTGCTGACACCTCCATTAGCAAGGCGGCAGGCGCGCTTTATAAATAGATCGTCTTACACGAAGCGTCTCGTTGGCGAAGTACGACAAGTGGCTGTTGACGTTAATTAAGCGGCAGTGGAAGGACGCCGGCGGTCTACAATTAAGGGAGCGCCCTCTGCGCGGAAGGGCCGCCGTGTCGCGTTTCCTGGCAGGCTGCCGTCGTCGGCACCACGCCCTTCTTCTATTTGCTCTGGCGGGGTCGCTTTCCCGGTAGCCCCTCTGGTCTTCGTGTTTACCGTCCCGTCACCTGTTAGCCAAAGTTCGTACAAGCGGAATTAGCTCTCTAGGCGCAGTGTAAGAGATAAAAAGAACTTACGAAAAAGTTTACTTTTTTTCAAATTTTTTCCTTTATCATATTCAGTGAACAACCGCTATGAGATGCTGTATATAGACGTAAATTAAAGGAAACTTATTAGCTGTATATAAGTGCTCGTTTGAAGTGGAAAATTGTTTCTATGCTCTGTAGAGAAATGTAGTCAAGGGTAGACTGACATATAAATAGAAACAATTTGCTTAGCATATCATAGTTTGGATTAGAGAAGAGCTGCTCGAATGAGAATGCCATTCATACATTCAGCCACCAAATATTGCAAGCTCTAAACAATAAAATATCGCCACGTGGTATTTTTGTGATCTTTCCAAGGCATTTGACTGAGAAGGACATACTAAACGATTAATATAATTGATGGAAAACGTTATGCAGCAAAATTCAAACAATATTGCAAGGTGAAATATTTTATTGAACAGGAAGAAATTACAAACGGAGTCCACAGGGTTCAATTTCGGTTCCACTCCTACCCTTATACGAGGTGTTAGCAATAAGTACGGGAAATTTTTTAATTTAGCGTTCTTTGTACATCCGATTTTCAATTTGTTTTATCTTGATGCTAAACATGTTCCTAACATATGTTTGCATTGTTAGCTGTTTTGTGTATTTAGTATATTGTTGACAATATAAAAGGTTATACGTGTTTCCCAGTGCTCGAAGAATTTTTACTTTTTAAAAAGATGGGTTAAAAATTTGCATTAAATTTTGCTCCAAAAATAGAAAGAAGTGTAGCAGCGCGTCCGGAACGTTGTGGCTTCTACTATTACTATGACAAGAGTTTAGCATTGGTATAAACGTTTCAAAGAGGGTCGAAAAGACGCTGAAGACGACGATCGCCTTGGGCGCCCTAGCACATCGATTACTGACGATAATGTGGAAGAGCCAGCCGAAGTGGCCTAGTGGTTCTGGGCGCTACAGTCTGGAACCACACGACCGCTACGGTTGCAGGTTCGAATCCTGCCTCGGTCATGGATGTGTGCGACGTCTTTAGGTTACTTAGGTTTAAGTGGTTCTAAGTTCTAGGGGACTGATGACCTCAAAGGTTAAGTCCCATAGTGCCCAGAGCCATTTGAACCATTTATTTGATAATGTGGAAGAAGTAAAGAAAATGATTCTGGAAAACTGCCATCACCATCAGAGAGGTTACTGATGACGTCGACACATCCTTCGGCTCATTCAAAGCAATTTTTTCGGATGTCTTGGCATGAAACGTCTAACAATAAAGTTTGTTATGAAATTGTTAAATTTCGCCCATAAACGTAGACATCACTCAGGAATTGCAGAATGAAGTGGACAACGATGTAGAACTTCTAGAGAGGGTTATAACTGTTGACGAAACATAGATGTACGGGTGTGATGTCGAAACCAAGGCCCAATCGTCCCAATGGGAAAGGCCTGAGGAATCAAGATCGAAAAAAATTCGACAAGTTCGATTTCATGTGAAGGTTCTTCTGACTGTTTCTTCGATTACAGTCGGATAGAGCATCTTGAGTTCCTGCCTTACTGTCAGTAAGGAATACTACTTGGGAGCCATGCCCCATTGGTGTAAAGCACTCCGAAGGAAACGACCAGAATTGTGGCAAAACCACTAGTGGAAATTGCTTCACAATAACCCTCATGGTCACATCTCAATGTTTAATCGTGAATTTTTGGCAAAAATCAAAATCGTTACGTTGCCTCATCCATTGTATTTGCCGGACATTGCCACTTGCGATTTTGTTTCTGTTCGTGAGGCTGAAGAGAACAGTGAAGAAATGTCAATTTTCCACCCACCATTGATGAGATAAAAACAGAATCGCCGAAGAAGATGAACACCATAACGAAAAGTGAGTTCCACAAGTGCTGGCACAAGTGTAATGTATCTAGGGATGATTACTTTGAAAGGGAAAAAACTGAAGTTGATAAATAAATAAAGATTCCTTAAGAAAAACAAAAATTCCTGTTACTATTTGATCATATTTCGTATATGTGGTGGGTCATTCACATACAGAAGGAGTAGGAGTGGAATATAAGGAGTAGGAGTGGACCTTTAACTTTATAGTCAACAAGCAAAACTGGTGCTTTTTGCAAAGGATGATAGGGCTTTAATAAATCTCCTTTAAAGAACTATCAGAAGAGATTGTTAATGATGACAATTATGAAGTGGTTCTCTGAAAATGGACTCTCCCTAAACTCTGAGAAAATACACTGTATTCAGTTCTGTACTACGAATAGGGACATACCAGCAATTGATGTATAACACGAAGAGAAGTCCGTAAATAGAATAAAATGCTCCAAATGTTTGGGTGTATATGTTGATGGAAACTTGAACTGGAAGGAGCATATTATTTAGCAGAGAGAAATTACTGTTTGTACTAAAGCGAGCAATAAGAATAATTTGTGGAGTCCACTCACTGTCGTCATATAGTAATTTCTTCAAGGAGTTAGGCCTTTCAACTGCACCATCACGGTAGATATATTTACTAATGAAATTCATAATTAATTATCCATCACAATTTGTGAAGAATAGTGGTGTCTGCGTTCTGTGTTCATTATTGTTAACACTAAACATGTATACATATCACGTAAATTGACTTGTTCCACATCATTTCGATAATTTATTATAAAATATAAGTAACTTACTCATTAACTCTGAATAAACGGCCTTCCGGTGTTTGTAGAGGTGTAGGCTACTTGTGGTACCAACATCACGGTCTCCCTCTGTAGTACAGTTCGAAATTGCTACGTGGGAGGAAGCGTAAATATTAGCTGTAATTTCGCTGATTTTCCAGTCATTTCAACAGATATATATGAGAGGAAAAAATTATTAGCCTGGTTCTTCTCGTAACATACTGTCTCGGAACTTTGGTAGTAAATTTCTTCGTGTTGCACAATGCCTCTCTGGTGTCGCCTACTCATGGAGTTAAATCAGAATCTCTGTAAAACTATATGAATTCATTGCAAAACAAGTAAAACCTGTATATTTATAGCTTCTACATCATTTCTATTAATTGTACCTACAAACAGCAAATAATGTTGTAATATACGTAAGCTGTACAGCATGTACTGGTGCTGGAGGATTTAAAATAGCATTTATTGATTATATGGCGAAGAGGCAGTGAAAATGAAAGTTGTCAGGTAGGCTGAACAACTAGACAGGCCATACTGTCAGCAAGCCAGTTCCCAAGCTCACGCTACGAAAATAAGCATGTAACTTCGACAGGCCATACTTGATGACGAGCCTGAAAAGCCTGCAAATCTGATTTAAGGAGAGAAAGAAATACATCGTAAGTAATTGATTACAGTTATCTGTTCTTATATTCTACCCACTTCCTAATGTTCCCACGCAGCCAAGTAATAAGAATTAGATGAGCGAGTCATTCGTAAGTCACTACATTCATGGGTAAATTACATATCCTCAAGATTCCTCGAAAGACTCTGACACAGTCGTCTCTTTTCCTACAATTAGCTTTATGTGATCTTTACATTTTAGGTCTTTTGGGAGATCTCTAAGAGGAATGCTGCCCAAGTATATTAGAACTCAGCTTCATTTGAACCTTTATAAAGAGCTAAAATTTACGTATGTCTTACATCTGAAAGTTCCACTTAATCACAGCCTTGGGTTTATTACGGAGACGATTTTTTTCCTAAAACTTGAAACGAGCATTTGTTGGTGCTTTATCATGTTTCACTGAACCAGGCTACACCGTTTCCTTTGCCAGAGTATCTACTTTCCTTTCATGCCTCAATGTGCTTTCACGCATAACGTGATGGTCGTCTGATTTAAGTGGGAAAGCTTCTGCACTGCCTCTATTATTCGATATACTAGATTACTTTCGGTATTGTTGACGTCTATCATTTTAACTGGTAAACTTCGTGACTAAGGTATTACTTTGCGACAACTGCGTGCTGTAGGATTTCATTTTTAAATGTAGTAATTCGGATCAACATTCAACAGACAGCTCTGTTGGCGGTGTCTTCTTTCGTAGTATTGGCAATAGTATTGCGTGTCTTCTGGCATAATACTAGCAACAGTCATGAATACTAGTAGTACATCCACAAGACTTGAGTTGGTCACTGAGTAATTTTGTTAGCAGATCGGAAAACGTATTTGTAAATTTCTTAGAAACTTTGTGGTACTGCAGATAAATTCGAAGAGCTGACTATGTGAAAGCAGTTGTTTTAGATAAGTTATATGCGCAGATCGTAGTGTGCCATATAAGAGGTCAATTTTACACCAACTTCTTTCAGCACTGAAAAGATAAAAAAATTACTCCCATAGATTACAGAAGTAACATACCGGTTAAAAGAAGTGTGGTGACTAAAATTCTAGAAAACAAATCTTCTGCAAGGTTTAGTATGTAAGACAAAGTTATAATTCGTAATGTAACTTAGCTTCCAAATATAACACACAGATGACAGAATATTGTACTAAATGTGTCATGACTTCGGTTTTCTCATACCACTAATATTGTAAGTCTCTAACAGCTTGAATTAATTACCTGACTTAGAGGACAAATGTAGTAAATCTGATTGCTGTGATCTTCTCTTTTGTCAGACAGTTCCACTCAACAAATGGTTAAATAAGTATGCAAAAATTTGATTAAATTACCTTTCTTGATGGAGTTTAGCTACTTTTTTTATTCTTGTTTTGTGTCAATGAGCAGAAGCCTACAATAATTCGGATTTTAAGAAAATCGGAAAAATCCCACAAACATTGCGACAAATATGAGATCTGATTTTCCACGGCACATACGATATTCAAATAGCTTACTGCAATGCACATGTGTGACGTTGTCGATAACCGTAAATATTTTGAGAGATGCACACCCTTTAATTTTCGAGGCAAAACTGCAGCAAGTAAGCGATGTATAAAGGAATTTAAAACTTCGGTTTGCAAAACAATACCGGAAAGCAACAGCAGATTAGCTCGGCTGTTGTGAGCGTGTTTGACACTAATGCACAGTACACACACACACACACACACACACACACACACACACGCATACATGCACACGCAAGCCCGCACACACTGCAAACACACAATCCGAAATGATCGACGTTAGAAGTTATCGTCAGTTAATATTAATAACCAACGGGTGAAGTGGCGTTACCTCTGTCCTTCGGTCTTCTCGCAAGATAGAGAGCAGGATTCTACGCGGACTTTAAACGAGAAGATCTATTTCTGGCTAATTTAATTTCAGCTGCTTCCTTACTAGCGTAATCGCAATAACTGGAAATGCATGCATTAAAACCGTGTTTCTACACTCCATGGAATGACGATGTGAAGACAATGTTCAGCAATTGTATACTCGTATTTGCTCGACTGTTGTAAGCGTGTGTGACGCTAATGCTCAGTACACCGGTCTTTCACAGTCCTGATAGTCTGACCAATTTACGACACGCCACACCTGCAAAGAATACGGCAGTCAACCGGTTTACGCAAAACAAGATTGTCCTATACAGAAACTAAAAGGACCGTAATCTTAGATAGTGGTCGAAATCCTTTATTGGCATTAAAATCAAAGAGTAATGGTGATAAACTTCTTTATATGTGAAAATTAAATGTCACAGTACATATTTGTATAAGGACATGTTACTAAAAGCGCTAGAAGTGTCACAAAACTGTCTAATTTTATGGTGCTTCACGAAAAGGAAATAGGCAATGGTTTTAATGGATGCCGTGTTGAAACTGCTTGTGTACAGAACGTGGCCGCATGGTTCAGTTGTCAAGAAAGATGGCCCACTTACGGGGTCCAAACAAAAAACGAATACGCCAAAAATACAATACACTTCCGTGCCTAATTCCTTATCGGAACTCCGCTGCCATTCCAAAGAGCTTTAATTCCTCTCAGATTAGATAAATGTAGGTGCAAAATAGTATTAAGTTCAGGTGATGATAATGGAGGCGCAGACTAATCACGCAACCTTTTCCCAAAGTAGACCACAAAGGCTCAACAATATTGAGGCCTGGTGACCCTCGTGTCCAAGGTAGAAGTGAACACTCATCCTCGTGCTCACAAAGCCAATCCTGGTATGCGAGCTGTGTGCATAGGGGCTCTGTCGCGTGTTGGAACACATCATTGCCACTGGAGACGTTCTACCATGGGATGGATCTCATCAGCCAGAATGGTTACGTTATCTTTGGCAGTAGTGCGGCTTTGCAGAGTAACAATGTTTCCCACGGAATATCACGATGTGGCTGCCCAAATAATCACCGAATCCTCGCCATGTTTTACTCCTGTGACATAAACTGGAACAGAAGTCCGAAATAGTGTGAGTCAAGACTTATCCGACCAAATCACAGTCTTCCATTTCTCCATAACCCAGGTTTTAAGGCTTCGGCTCCTCGTTTTTTGTTTACGGGCTTTTGCATCGCTGAAGAGTGGTTTTGGAATTCCAGCCCTCCCAGCAATTCCCTACTTATTGCGTTCCCTTAGTGTTAGTGTGATACTGACAGGATTCACGAGCGCAACATGCAGTTCTACAACGACATTTGCAAAAGTCACTGTCTAACTTTTCGTCACAGTCCTCTTCAGTGATCGTCTGTCTCGATCACTCAACACACTTTCATCTGCATTGTGACCTAGCGAATAATGTTTTGGGCTATGTCTCTGTGCGATACAAATCTTCGTTACTGTGCCTCTTGAAACACAAAACACTTTGTCTGTCTTGGTTAAGGGACCAACAATTTCCAGACGTTCGAACTCATTTAGCTCCGACGTAATGTGTTCACAATTACACAGAACACTTTTCTGAACACGACTGACTTGCAACATATAGACGACTTTGCACAGGTGTCTGTTGTGGACAACAGCGCAGACTGACCTTGCATTTACTTTTACGTTCAAGAAAGCATTTCTTGTGGTGATTCCAAATGATTGCAGAAACAATGTGCACCCAAATCACTTCTGAGATACTAACATTTTTGCACCGAAGTGTCTGGAGCCCTGTACACAGTCTGAGGACGACCACTCTATAAGTTTGTAAGAATAGAGCCTGAGGGAATCCTCATGAAAGTGAAGTGAAATACTGTATCTGGGAATAAATACAACTGTTGTGCAGAGACTGGTCAAATACACAAACCGAATGAGGACGGTACCTCCGAAAGAGTTCTTTAATCTAGGTGACATCCCTGGATCCACGCAGAGCAATAAAGGTGAGGAGCGTGACACATGGTGGAATGGGCCACAACTGGGTCAAGCTGTGATCTCCAACGGATAACACAATCATCAGTGAAATAACATCGCTAGTTACTAAAAGAGAAGGCTATAGAGATACACAACAATACACATTTCTGTAAAATGAAAAATGCTTTGTTGCTTTACTTGTTTAACGATTACATGAAAACGTTTTTGGCCGTCGTCGAAAACTGACTAACTTTCAGACAGAAGACGCATTTTATAGGCATTGCTGTTAAGTATAGGAAACAATAGCCATTTGCTTATCTTTGGAAGAGAAGCATAGTTTTGGGATTAGAACAGAGTGGTCAGATCGTGCCTCAGCGTAACAGTGATAATTTTTGTGATTGTAAGAAGAAAGTGGTACCTTAAAATTAAACAGTCCTTTGGAGATAACAGTCCAAGTGAAGATTGTAGGTTAAGTGAAAGAGAATTTTTTTCTACTTAGTAATTATGAACGCTTTCCCACATATATAAAAATATTTGTGACAGATTAAATAAACGTTTTGTCTGAAACAAAGATCTCATGCTAACATTGCAGTTAAAGTTCTCAAAATTGTACGAAATTTGTCTGTAGTAATGTAGGATTTAGTATACAAAAATAGTGTTAGTTAAATATTCTGCCAGTAACTGGAGGCAATACAATTTTTTTAAAAAAGTTAGAAACCATGTTAATTGAAACCAAAGCTTACCTCAAGTTAAAAACCTAAATGTTAAGTTTGTAATTCAGAATATGAATATGCTTCTTCAGTTTCTCGCGAAGTATTTGTTGATCGAACAGTCCAAGGGTGTACTGCTGGCTGGGCACCATGAACGGGCAGTAGAATCGTGGACGGTTCGATCAGAACATAAATATTTAATAATAGTCAACTCTATCGAAATTCAAGTACTAGAGTGATTTTCGTGCTCGGAGAACGGGGGTGGGGCTTACAAAAATAATTTCACGTATGAGAGAGAGTGAAGTTTATGATCGCTTATTTAACAGTCTGAAAAGTAATAGAGAGTAATAACACAGTGGCGAGCACACCCAACAGAAAATATACGGCTTCTGGGAAACAGACAGTGCACACCTAAGGTGAAATCCAAGACAACCAGAAGGTAAAATTAACAATAATGAGTTCTGAAATACTTCGAGTCCTTCCGCGTTTATTATTAGAATAATGTCAGGTCGCTAACGGTATTTTGGTGGACACGTACGTCCATATGTCGTAGTAGAGTCATACAATCCTCGTTTCCCATTAGAGACAATACAACACTGGAAATTATTCGACTGTCAGAGTAACGTATGATATATTGATAGCACGCGAAAAGACGTATAATTAAAAATAATCACGAAGAAGTATTAGCATTTATAACAAAAAATACAACAAAAGCAGCAGTTCTAGTCTCAGTTTGTAAAGAAAATAAACTTTGATAACATAACATATTTGTGTATATACTCTGAATAATAAACCAAGACGATTGCCTCAAAACATATGTGGGCAAAGGAATTACCTTGCCCCAGTGGTAACACCGGTTCTCGTCAGATAGCCGAAGTTAAGCGCCGTCGGTCTTGGTGAGCACTTGGCTGGGTCACCACCCAGATCTGCCGCATGCTGTTGGCAAGCGGGGTCTACTCAGCCCTTGCGAAACCAACTGAAGAGCTAATTGACGGAAAACTGTCGGTATCAATCATGAAAACTGACAACGGCCGGGAGAGCAATGTGCTGATCACATGTCAGTCTGCATCGGGTGACGCTTTAACGGCTGAGGATGACACGGCGGCCGGTCGGTACTTTTGGGGCTTCATGGCCTGTTCGGACGTCGTACGATTTTTGTTTTGTAGTCAAAATGGATAATATTTTAAATAAAACGAAATACGCAGCGACCTGCTATATCTTGAAGACAGGAGGTAAGTAGTAGTTTGAGTGCCTAGACAAACACCCCCAATGAATAAAAATGTAATTGAAGGCCAGTTGCAAAATTTGTTGCTCATACTATTTCGTAAATAGAGGTAGATCAGTGGTCACTGGACGTAATAGAAATCACAGAAGGTGACAACTGCACAGCATTATCAGAAAACCCTATACTGTTATGTAGCAGATGTACGAATACAGTTCTCCGACCACAAGAAATAGAATTTTCGTTGCTGGAAATACTGGAAATAGAGAAGCAATCTATTTTTAGACCACCATAAACAATCACCCAATGAAGAAATACACTTCAGTCACAGTACACTCCTTGATATTGACAAATCTGACAGCACAGTTCATCTTTTGAAGTTAGGTCCCTCTAAAAATGTGCCTGACCATAGTTTGTTTCAGTATTCTATGATTTTGAATGTATTATTTTGTATAATATTTACAAATAATTTCTTTATTCGTTTTACATTCTCCCCTTTCTTCACGTGTACACCAATAAGTACAATTTACTCCTTGATATTGCCACAGTTTTCCCCCTGTAAACGCATTATTAATTACTACGAACAGTTTGGAAACGACATTTCTGTTCTTTTGTTGCTTATTTTAGTATCTGCAGTGAAGTGGTTATTGTGCAACGGTGAAAAAATTCCGTGTCGGAAATTAGTTGGATTGCACTATAATATATCAACATTTAATGGAACATCTGCTGGAAATAAGCGGGAAATGGTCGCTGCGCGCCGCTGCAGTTTTACGACACCGACCACAGAGCTGAGCTGGTGTGGGGTGGCGTCGCTGCCGTTGATGTGCAGAACTCGGAGGCCTGAGCCTGAAGGCCAATACACTAACTTTATACCTCCCACGCTCTGTCTCCTTGCTACTGGCCGTCGCCACAGTAAAGATTTTCTCATTATATTTTGTCAGCGGCACTGCTAAAAGTCCCAAGAAAAACGAGAGCATTCCTCCACCTCCCCCGACCTCTCCAAACCACCCTACACACTCTCTCTCTCACACACACACACACACACTCACACACATACTCATACACACACAAACCGTAAATCGTGCCAAAACACACCCACATGCACACGCACGCACACGGACGCACAAACAAAACTACGACAGCCGTTACTCGTTCCGAGAAAGAGCGCTATGTCTTATTTTTGGTGTTTTCGATCATGGGAAATAAAAACACCTATCTATGATGAAAACAATTGTCTTCCGAGTTATTTTATCTATGGAGGACACGTTTAAATTCCGTGCCTGTTCAAATGGTTCAAATGGCTCTGAGTACTATGGGACTTAACTCCTGAGGCCATCAGTCCCCTAGAACTTATAACTACTTAAACCTAACTAACCTAAGGGCATCACACACATTCATGCCCGAGGCAGGATTCGAACCTGCGACCGTAGCGGTTGCGCGTTTCCAGACTGTAGCGCCGTGCCTGTTATTAGACAGATTGAAACCAGCCACAAAAAGTTTTTAATAAATTTTATGCACATTTACGTGAACATCTACAACCCCAAAAGCCACCTTACGACAAGTGGTGGAGGATACTTTTGGTAGCATTGCCTGTTTCCCCTTTCCATCTTCCGTTGGTGAATGATGCATGGGAAGGACGAGAATCGGTAAACCATAAAAGATCAAATTTCTCCAATTCTCTCGTTGAGGTCACGTTGCATGACGAATGTGGGAGGAAGTAATACGTTCCCATCTCGTCCCGAAAGTACCCTCGGATTTTGAATACTAAAACTCCCCACAATTCACGATGCCTATCTTCCAGTGTGTGCCATTGGAGTTGATACCTCCGCAATGCTATGGCACTGACTAACCAATCCTGGGAATGGCACGTCGTCCTTCTTCGGACCTTCTGCATCTCTTCTATTAATACTACCTGGTAAGTAGTCAAGAAATGGTCGAACAAGTGATTTGTAAGAGATTTCTTTCAGGGCTTAATTATATTTCCTTAAGCTTCGGTCCCTAAAAATTTCGTATTAGTTTCTCCTTCAATTTATTTTACGTCCTTATTTCATTTTAGCACATTCAGAATCGCTGCTCCTAGATATTTGACAGCAGTTACTGTTTCCAGTGATAGGTTGTCAATAATATAAGCATTCAATAGTTTCTTCCTGTTCATGCGCACTGCGCTGTATTTACGTAGCCTGAGGGGTACTGCCGGCCGGGGTGGCCAAGCGGTTAAAGGCGCTGGAGTCTGGAATCGCGCGACCACTACGGTCGCAGGTTCGAATCCTGCCTCGGGCATGGATGTGTGTGATGTTCTTAGGTTAGTTAGGTTTAAGTAGTTCTAAGTTCTAGGGGACTGATGACCTTAGAAGTTAAGTCCCATAGTGCTCAGAGCCATTTGAACCATTTTTTTTTTTTTTTTTGAACCTGAGGGGTACTCCTGAGATTACCTTTCCACTCTTTTATTTTGTTCCATTAAGGTTCGTCTGAACATATGATGTTTAACACTGTCCCCGAACTGCATTTTTTGGCACCATCACAAACGCTCGCGCCGACACGAAATACACACACACACACACACACACACACACACACACACACATGCATATGTTTATGTGAAATAACATAGCTGCTTAAGTAAATTTTGTTGCTTTAATGCTTCACTCGATGGCTGTAAAAAAATATTGTACTGTCTTGCCAGTATTTTGTATCTTACATCTGCCTTGTTTGTAAATTTCAACTATATCTCTGTCCTCATCCCACTAATGTTTACGTCAAGTACTGCATCGCCTTATCATCAGTATATTTCATTACTTTCTCTGTTTATGAAAAATACTGTACTGCGTTAACAGGAGTAAAGTTCATCTCCGTCTTTCTAATGTATTGCAGGTTGAATGGAAAAGGATAAAGGTGCAACTAAAAGTACTGTAGATTAAAATTTGCTATAAACAGATAACATTCCAAAGAAACTTAGATGCTTACTTACTGGAATGTGAACATTTACGTACACTCTATGGCAAAGGATATTCAGAAATTTAATTGTACAATGTTTTTACATTTAGTATTTTAACTTTTGTCACATCAATCATTTTTTCCTATTTTGATCCATACACAATACAAAAATACTCAAGATATAAAAAAAAATACTCCAAGGGATGTTAGAGGTTGACTTCGTTGACTGAGCACTTACGCATACACCATTCAGCAAAGAATAGGTATATGACAATGTTGAGAATATTGATAAGTCTAACATTAATTACTTCGACGTCATCAGTTTATGTAGTGGGTAAATGCTAACACCTTCCTGCCTCCGATTTTGCTTTGCTTACCCCAGAAACACTTCAAATGTTTGATGTGAAAGTAATACCTGATTTTTTCGATGTAAGATATATTTTAGAAGTACATCTTGAATATCCTAAAAATTCACACAACCTTCATTGTGATCTATCATTGCGCCCTCAAAATATTATACCTCCAACTATCTGTATCAACTACAAGTCTAGTGCTCCCCAAAACTAACAGCTACTTTGCATTATAAAAAAAACTTTGTAGTAAATTATAGGAATCTAAACCAGTGTTTGCATTAAAAGCATACATTTCAGGTAGGATGGCCCCTTTGCAAGGGAGTATGTCAAAAAATCTAGTGAATTGATGAATTCGAAATTTAGGTTGCATCTCATCCCTTTGTGTGTTACATAAATACCTTTTGAAAATGATTTATGTTTTTAATTAATAGGTGGAATCAGAAAAATACGACTCAGTGAAATGTGACCTAGATTTAGCTTAACTTCTTCTTCCTTGTCATCTGCCGGTATGCCGTCGTTTGTTGACATATGTTCGTGATCAAAAAATGCTCACATGATTAATACTTGTCTTAGTCGCAAAATATTTTATTATTTTACTTCTCATGATGCGTTTCGTGTTACTTCTCATCAAATCTGTGGCACAGAATACCATGTAAGACAAAATGAACAGAAATACGTTACAATAAACGATTCAAGCCGAGAACCATAATTTTAGAATCAATAAACAGAATCTTGTCATTTATACTCGTTTACTATTAAATCAGCGCCCAGACTCGCACAGGCAGTGAAACACATTATATGGCAATCAAGCTTTCCCGGTAGGCAGTTTCAGTGACAGTATCACAATGTCAATAACAGGAGAGATATCTGGGATATGCTTACGCTTATTACAAGTGCGTGTATTATTTATCCTTCAAGTACACAAAAATTAGGAATCCCATTATATTAATAAGTGTGTAAGTGTTGCATCTCATAGCTGTTTGGGTTCGAATGTCGCTCCGCGTGTTATGTAGCAGCAACTCTCGCAGCAGGGGCTATCACGAATGTATGAGAGTTGCCCAGAAAGTAATGTACCGCATTTCTTTTCTTCAACATTTCTTTACTGAACATAATGAGAGTTACCCACACGAAAGAATGGTGTTTTACCTACAAACCCTATTTTTCCACGTAATCTCCATCCCGTTCTACAACCTTACTCCAGCTCAAAACAAGGGCGTGTCCCTGTCGGTACAAATTCTTGTCCTGGTGCTGCAGCCAGTGCTTCACTGTATAAATCCCTCCTCATCGTCCTCAAAATGTCTTCTGCAAGTGATATCCTTTAATGGTCCAAACAAGTGAAGTTCAAGGGGACTAGGCCAGGTGTGTCAAGTGTGACAGCCGTGGATGGTCTCCCCGACCGCTGCAAATCGTGGAACCCCGCCGAAACGCCTTATGATGACCTCACCGCCAGTGCCCAGCGACTAACTGTACTTCTGTCGACATCAGATGCTCCATAGACTTTGCACAAGCGTTTGTGATTATTCCCCACAGTTTCTTTCTCTCCAGAGAGAAATTCAATGAAGGCACGCTGTTTGTAACGTACATCCCCTACAGACGCCACTTGGAAGCTGTCCTGCAGCTACGCTATCTGTCGAAAGTGACGAAAACTTGGTGCTCTCACTCAGAAGACCTTAAATACGACATACGAAACATTTTACATTCGTAGCACTGTTTAGGGTTGAGAAAAAATGGTGCATTACTTTCTGGGCAACCATCATATATGTTAGACTGTGGTACAACCAAATCACTGTTTAAGTATGAAAGTGAATATCATGCGAATTCAAGTGAAGAAATACTTCACAGCTGCAGCTAAGTATATTTACTGAATATAGATTTGAAGATGAAAAATGCACTGAAACCATGGGCAGTTTTCATTTATACTACCAAAACCCTACTATAGAAATAATTTTTGTCTACTAGTTTCAACTATTTTTCACTTCAACTCTGAATATGTATCGACAAACATTTCAGTGCAAAGCAAATGACAACGGTGCATGTGGTCGCTACAGATTTCCGAGACATGTCGGCTTAGGAAATGTTGCGTTACAGGGAGGGGTGTGGAGCATCGCGCTATCACACAGACATGCTCTCGCAGCAATGGAAAGAAACAAGTGCACTTGTAGCGAAGATCAGTAACGTAGTCCATGTCACCTCGATTTTGGCAGAAATTGAGTGCCAGGTGCAGAAATGTTTGCATACAATCCCATGTATCTCGCATAGTGGAGGCACGATGCCGAAAATATGATAACTTTATGTAATAATGGTGCATAGTAAATCTTACAAAATTATTACTGAGTCAGAATTTAACATATTAATGCATAGATAATTAAATTATAATGACATTTCTGGTTATATACTAATTACAAATTAGCTATAATAAAGTAACATATGAATGTACTATTTAACACATGTAGGTGTGATGTGACACCACACCAGCCTAACATAACCAACGTCCTCAAATTGTTGCGTTTACCAAAGAAGCACAATCGTTGAAATTTGTAACGGTACATAGGACAAGACATGCTATATTATCTATTTAGTAAGTCAAATATTAATACCAGGAAACAAATAAAAAACATTTCTTAATAGTCTTTTAAACCATACAATAACTGTCTCATAATTATGAGTAGATTGGAGTTCATCTATTTAACAATTTCTAATTAACAGTTTTACAATTGCAATTGGAACAGGACGGCATAATGCAGCGGCAAACATGGGCGGATTAGAGCCAATGAAGATGATACTACACAAAGTATAGGTATGAAAAAAACACTTAGAAACATTAATTAGAACATAACAGAAATCCAAGAGGAAACAGGATTTATAGCTTTTACAACATCGGTACTAATTGAGCTCTGTTACGGCATCGATGCGTGGATCATTCGAAGCCAAAGAATTCTTAATGTTCTTTGATATGAAAGTGCAGAGGGTAACTGCTATTTAGACCATAAATGCAATGAAATTATAGCCAAAGACATTTTTATACATATCGCCAAAGCAGCTAGTAAAAACTTTATTTTGTTCGGAACTGTACTAGGTATATATCCGATATTCATATCCGTTCGGTACAAAGGTGAAATATTTCGGTTAAAATTGAACAATTCAGATATAGGTAGACAGAAACTGAGCGACAGAGGTATGCGTCAAATCCAGGTGTTTAACTAGAAGGTGGATCTCAAGCAACGGAAGTGAAACAAGAGGCAATGATTATGCGAACAGTTCCCCAAGATCGGGTATTATTTCGCAATGGATAACGTCTATTCTATTTAGTGGGCGGTACAGTATCCATAGCATTTATGCGAAGTACAGAGAAGATGGAGCGTACCTGCCCATGCGGCCAATGCAACACTGTCAGTCATGTAATATTAATGTACCCATAATGCGATGAATAGACACAAATTGTAAATTCCACGCATTAGTTCATACGTCTAAGAGATTCAGGTAACTGGAAATAGTCGTATATCACTCCTAATAAAATATCTGAGAAACTTCACTAAAATATAGTATAACTACACTTGGAATATACCCTGAACCTTACCTTCGTTGTACATGGGTGAGTAATAATAGACAGTGGTGATTTCTTTAGTAATGCTGAGTTCACGGCACCAGCAAGGATGCACCCTTCACGTGTAAGATCGCCTGTAACGAGCGAACACTACGCTACAATTTCGACACAGCTTTTGGGTACAGCCACAGCATCTAGCAATATATGAATCCATATGAATTCACATGTATGTAAGTATTGATAATGCTAGTTGCAGCGCAGAGTATCACTCAGGTCGTATACTGATGAAAACGAAAATCGTGCTTAATAAAAGAGCATTTATTGTAGAAAAATTTTTTATTTAAAGATCATACGACCTTTGTGGAGGCTGTGTTACAGAAAACTGGATTATAGGTTCAAAGGACCTCCAGTCCAGGGCAGTTATAGATGCGTACAGTTATCAGTTTTCAAAAGAGAAGGTTAGAAGGGAAATAAAAATGATAAGGAATGTCATCAGTACCTCGTGGCATCCACCCCAAGTTCTACATCCCCTCCATATGCAGTGTATGAGATATATGTAATAATCGCATAACACATATCCACTAATGGCCCAAGTTCTGTAAATTTGATCAGTGTAATACTAAAAGAGCATTAGGCCATCGAACATTTATCTTGGAGGTCCTACAGAACTGTCTGTACTCTCAGCACCATAGAAAATGAGCTGGAATAATTACTTTGGTGCACGTTGTAGGTGGAATACTTCTAACACGGAATGAAACGACCACTGTCGTTATTTCAGAATGTGATCACCAATGGATAAAAAAAGTACGGAGTAAACGTAATGCCGTGTACTGTCGGGGCGCTCCTTAACATTTAAAAGCAAGCAGCTTTAACCACTTGCCGATGTTGACCTTCCCAATTGTAGTGTATAACAATCTGTAGATCTACTCGTATTGCCATGATGAGAGTCGTGCCCTCGAGAATCCCAAAAAATTGAGTTACTAATGGATGTCACGACATATCGGCATCTACGTCTACGTGATTACTCTGGAATTCATATTTAAGTATCTGGCGGAGGGTTCGTCGAACCACCTTCAGACTGTTTGTCTTCCGTTCAGTTCCCGAATACGGTGTGGGAAAAATGAACGCCTAAATCTTTCAGTGCTAAATCTGATCTCTCTTGTTTTATTATGACAATCAAGACTTCCTACATAGGTTGGCATCAATAAACTATTTTTTGAATTCAGAGGAGAAAACTGATGACTGAAATTTCGTGAAAAGATCCCGCTGCAACGGAAAACACCTCCGTTTTAATGATTGCTATCCCAACTCGCCTATCAGGACCGTGAGACTATATCCCCTATTCAGTGATGACACACAACCAGCTGCACTCCTTTGTACTTGTTCGATGGAAAGATTCCTGTACCGTACAGCAGTACTCCAGCAGAAGACGGACTAGTGTAACATAGGCAATCTCTTTTAGCAGACTGCTTGCCTCTTCTGATTGTTCTGCCAATAATTCACAGTGTTTTAGTTGCCTTCGCTACAACTTTATCTACGTGATCGTTCCTATTTAAGTTGTTCGTAATTGCAGTTTCTAGTTGCTTAGTTGTATTGACAGCCTGTAGATTCATGTGCTTACTCGTGTATCCGAAGTTTAACGGATTCTTTTTAGTACCCATGTCGATCATTGCGAACTTATTCTCATTAAGAGTCATTTGCCAATTTTCACACTTTTCAGACATCTCCTCTAAATAACTTTAGAATTGGTTCTCATCTTCTGACGAATTTCATAGTCGATAAATGACAGCATCATCTACTAATAATCTACGAATTCTGCACAAGTTTGTCTCGTAAATCCGGTATATCATTCTAAGGCAAAACAATCAAAAAATACTCACAAGGAAGGAATTATTCAAATGGGACGGAAATCGGTAGATGTGATTTACATGTAGAGACAAACAAATGAACACAATTTCAGTAATGTTGATTCATTCTAGAGAAAGAGTTTTACAAACTCAACAAATAAATAGCATGTTCGTCCACTATGGCCTTTATGCAAGCAGTTATTCGGCTTGGCGTTGACTGATTGAGCTGTTGGATGTCCTCCATAGGGATACCGTGTCAAACTACATCTAATTGGTGCGTTAGATCGTCAAAATCCCCAACTGTTTGGAAGGCCCTGCCTGTATTGCTCCAAACGTTCTGAAATGAGGAGAGTTCCGGAGACCGTGTTAGCCAAGGTAGCATTTGGCAAGCACGAAGACAGCAGCAGGATCTCTAGCCCTGTGCGGGCAGGCATTATTTTGTTAAAATGTAAGTCTAGGATGGCTTGCCATGAAGGGCAATAAAATGGGGCGTAGAATGTCGTCGACGTACCGCTATGCCGCGGATGACAACTAAAGTGGTTCTCCTATGAAAACAAGTGGCATTCCACATCATCACTCCTGTTGTCAGACCGTATGGGGAGTGACATTCCTGTTGGTATCTTACTGCCTGGGACGGCCGGGGGGGGGGGGGGGAGGGGGTCTCCAAACGGTCTTCGCCGATCATTGATGCCTATTTCGAAGCAGAAATCATCCCTGAGGACAATTCTACTGCAATCAATGAGATTCCAGGCCGAAGATGTCCTTGGAGATGCTCCAGAGAACGCCAGGATACCAAGCTGACAATCTTTCCCATAAGATGAGACATCTAGGAGTGGTCTGGGGTGCCATTTCTTTTCATAGGAGGACCATCATCCCCCACCCCACCCGCATTTGGTTGTCATCTGTGGCATCATTACAGCACAGCGATACGTCGACGATAGCTACGCACCGTTTGGTTGCTCTTCACGGCAAGCCATCTTGGTCTTATATTGGCAAGATAATGTTCGTCCTCACACAGTGACAGTTTCTATTAATTGTCTTCAAGCTTGTCTTCAAGCTTGTCTTCAAGCTTGCCGAACCCTATCTTGGCCAGCAAGGTCGCCGGGTCTCTCCCCATTTGAGGAAATTTGTAACGTTATTGTAGCATTCATTATCGGCAATGCCACCCAACTAGCTCGGGATTTTGGGGATTTTGATGATCTAAAGCGCCATCTGGACAGATTTTGGCATGATATGCCTTAGGGGTCATACGAGAACTTTAGCAACCAATGCCAAGACGAATAATTGCTTGCATAATGGCCAGACGTGAACCTAAGCGTTACTTATTTTCTCAATTTGTGAACACTTCCTCTTGGATAAATCATCATAATTTTCTGTAACTATAATCGTTTTAATTTCTTCGTCGTGCGCCGCTTTTTTTCCATTTTTTTCCTTAGAATGTAGTATATAAACAGCGGAGGACCTATAACACTTACTCTGGGGACACCAGATGTCACTTCTGTTTCACTCGATAGGTTTCAGTCGATTGCTACTGTTTACGGCATTTGTGACAAGATATTGTGAATCCAGTCGCACACTTGATACGATACTCCATGCGTAAGCAATTTGATCTGAAGTCTTCCTTGAGGAACTGTGACAACAGCCTTCATGAAAGTAGTTTGAGGTCCCCTATAGATGACACTCGTTACTTTGTACGAATAAAAAGCTACTTGTGTTTCATAGGCGCGATATTATCTCGGTCTCTCCTGACTGCGTGTCGATAGACCGTTTTATTAGAGGAATTTTATACCGTTCAAACACAGTATGTGTTCCAGCACTCTTTTGCAGATCGACGTTCGAGTTAGTGGTCTGTAATTCGTCGTATTTCTACTACTTCCTTTCTTGAATATTTGTGCGACCTGTACAAATTTCCAGGCTTGAGGTATTGATATTTTTGAGCGAGCGGTTGTATATGGTTGCTAAGTATGGAGTTATTCTGTCAACAAACTCTGGAGGAAAACTAACTGAAATACAATCTGGATCCGAAGTGATTTAAGTGATTTATCTCGCTTCGGTACACTGACCATGATTGCTTCTAAGTTACTCATCTCCGCAGGTGTTCTTGACTTAAATTCTAGACTACTTATTTCATCTCTTTTGGTGAAGGAACTGCGACATTCTGTGTTTCTTAACTAAACTTTAGTGTCACTGTCCATATCGCAGCGAACGTGTTGATTGGGTCCTGCCGCTGGTGTTCTGTACATATGACCTGACTCTCTCTGGATTTTCTGCCAGATTTCGAGACTGAGTTTCACTGCTAAAACTATTAAAAGAATCTGGAATTGATACCGTAAAAGATTGCCAGTCTTGAATATTTTTCGTTCGTTTGAATCTGGCACTTTTTTCCATTGCTTCTCCAACAGTGTTCTGACCTGTTTTGTGTACCATGGGGGACCAATATCGTATTTTGTTGATTTTATTTGTCACAAACTCCTCAATTGCCGCCGATACTATTTCATTGAATTAAGATCTCATTCGGTCTACGCTTACATAGTTAGTTTGGAATGAGTGGAGACTGTCTCTTTGGAAGGCGGCAAGCGAATTTATGTGTGCTTTCTTAAACAGATTTATTTTGTGTTCGTTTTTACTACATTGGGAAGTTAGGGTATTCAGTATCGCTGCAATGACTTTTCGTCACTAATACCTCTAACCTTCATGATGATCCTATTTATTCAGGGTTATTTTGTGTAAATTGAAGGTGGCGGGGGGTGAAAAGAAGGGAAAGGGAAGGGACTATTTATATCATTTGCAACTTGACTTTATGCAGAATCAGCGGTGACCAGTGAAAAATGTGTGCTATATCGCGAATAGTACCCGGGATCATCGGTTTACTACGCATTTGTGTTAACCACTGCGTCTCCTGGACACAGTGTTTGCCGAAAATGAGCAGACTGTGCCCGCTGTCTTGTCGGCCAAATTATGCTGCCACTTAGCGCCGCCTTCCCGCATTTTCCACCTACGTCCTCCACGCTCGCAATTTTTAGATTCACGCTGGAGGTCGAACGTAAATGTGCATCCGCACTGAAAGTCGTGGGTTCATTGCCCGTCGAAAGAAGGAAGGAACGAAGATTGGTTTTAACGTTCCGTTCCGTCGACATCCAGATCATTAGAGACGGAGGAGAAGCTTCGATTGTGTGAAGGATAGGGTAGGAAGTAGGCCGTGCATCCGGCATTTGTCTCTGACGACTTGGAGAAATCATGGAAGACCTAAATCTGGATGAATGGACCAGGGTTTGAACCTTCATCCTCCCGAATACGCACCCGTGTGCTAACCACGGTGGCACCTCGCTCGATCGTTGCCCATCGACGCGAATCAATTACATGAATGACTGGTGTCTGTCCTTTCGAGAACGTTCATCATGCGTTCATGGTGCTTCTTGGTTAGGTGGGCCTACTGCTGGCTGGCCGTAGTTTGTAGTCACTTGCGTTGTTAAATGTTTTTGCACTGTACTTGTTGGAAACACGCGTCGTTAGTCGTTACGTGGCTCTGTAAGAGTTTAAACACCGGGTTAAGTGCACTGAAGGGCACTGAGTGATCAGCTATCGTGCTTTATATGACGTCCGATGTTTTTTCTTACTTATTTTTGTAACGTCTGCATCTGGTAGTAACTTGTATTTAATTTCTGCCTTTAAATCTCCTGTAAAGTGCCCCAAGTCCGCGATCGTATTATCCTATGGCTGGTGGGTTGTTTGGTGTGCAACAAGTGTTTTTCTTTTTCTTAGTCTGTGGTTCCGCTGTTTGTTTGGTGTCTATCAGTGGTACACTAGTGGGTGGCTGTCATTTCCTACTGTGGAGGCCCGACACCCTAGTATTTGCGCTGTTGGCGTATCGGACGTGTATAGGTTGTGATGTCCGTTACTTGTGCCTTGTGCGCTGGTGTTATCTCCTAGTAAACGCGGAGCCAAGTTGGTAACCGCGGATTTGCGTGCAGGACATAGATTTCCCCTTCCTGCTTTGTTTCAGTATCCTCCTATTTCGTTTAATGCTTCTACAGAGTATTTGTTATGACTTGAATCGGTTAGGTCGATCGCAGATGCTTGTTTATCAAAATTTCTCTAGCAAAATCAGCATTATTTGGTTAATTCGGCAGATTATGTGAGTGACAAGTGTATTAATGAAGTTTATTATGTTCGAATCCCGACTAATCAAAATTACAAACTTTCTCTACCTAAACAGATAACATACATTTGTTCTGAACTTATGCCGTTTGTTGATTACCTACATTTTGTTAATACAAGGAGAAAGAAACAAAAAGAATCAGTTTACATAAAATTTTACCTTACTGCCTTTTTGTTTACTTATACTGTTGACTGCGGTATCACTTCATCATAATCATTATCGTCATCATCATTGTAACAGGACAGCTGTTTCTTCCGAATATGGTGCGGTTTCCGAGGTTGTGCTTCCGGTTGGACCCCAGAACACAACTGTTTCTTTTTCCTGAAAACAGCGAATTTCATTTCCATACTGACGCAAGAATGTTGTAATGTTTCTTGGTTTCAAAGATGTCGTATGCCCACCGCTCTGTCTTTGGCTGTGTAGAACCAGAAGCTGACCCACCACCGATTGTTCACGGTGAGCGTCAACAATATTTCGGCACTAAACAAGCAGGTACGCCGTTGGCCCCAATCTAGATTTTTAGTACGTCCTGGGGAAATGAGTGCTGTTGTTGAGTATTTATCCAGTTTTTGGAGTTAATTCGATTCCGATTGCAAATCGATTGAGGCAAACTGCAGCTTAAACGTGTTAGATGTTCATAAAAAGCATCCAACGTGGCGTAGTGCTTCTCTTGAGCAGCAGTGGAAAGTAGACGGCAATATCTTCCAGGGTGCAGGTTATATGTAATAGCAGCAACTAATACATAAATAGAAGATCAAAATCACGATTCAGTCCAATTCTCGAACCCGCGATGTAGCTATGTCTGTTGATATTATCTCGAAAACGTTTCTTTCCGATGTAATTTATTCTTACGATAACAACTGCAGTCAGTTTAATGTGATTTATTTCGTTTTTAGATACTTCATTCTGGATTAGGTTTCTTTCTCGTTTCATCTAAATGTCATTAGCCTGATCCAGAGCTGTTTGAAAGCTGGTACCGTTTTTCGGCCACATTCTAATACGTGAAAAACGACCGAATTTATCATTTCGAACCCAAGTAGGAAATCATTACAGTTTATCGTAAGCAAATAAAATATTGACTTGGGTTTGGAATCAAGTACTAGTTTTCAAAGGAGAAGATTTTTGTTTTTGAATGTAACCTTTACTTAAAAAGTAACGTAAATGTATGTGCATGATATCCATATCCATGCGAACTTTTATTACAAATTTGTTCAAATACAACAAAAGTTTGTAGGGTTATAAAATTTAATATTATGTCCTCTGATGTTTCACAAAACTGTCAATTTTTAAGCAGAGCATTAAATTGTTTTAGTCGCTAGTACATAGTTTCTCGCGTATCCCTTGCGCTAGCGCAGCGAGTCAAATGTGACTTGATTGGACGAGAAAGTTTGATAGGGGGTTTCTAGCGCTTCGGTGTATCGACATATATATCTCAAGCCTGTTTGAACGCAAACATCATTTTCTACGTCCTAATCTTCGGTATTGTCGAAAATAAGTTTGTATAATTCATCAATAGTCACAGCTTCATCTGCAAATGTAAGACGATTACTATACTAACCTATTAAAGCAAAAACTTTGACCTCAGCAGCAACTGCGTAATCTGGTATATTAGGCGACCTCGTATTTTCAGAATGACGAATCTTGAGAGAAACCTCGTCTTATAACCGGGTAAATACAATAATTGTCCATTGATTTGGGTAGCCGGTCACCTGAATAAAATCATATATCTTGTTATAATTTGCTGGGTGCTCGTTTTACATCATCCATTTTGATTAAGTCGGTACTTGTGCTTTTAACTGGCCACGTTTGTCTGTTCTGTTTTTCCTGATGCAAACTTTTCGGCGTTCCCATTTGCAATATTCTGATCTTGCTCGCTATAGAAAGCCTACCTTGGCTTTCTAGAAGTAGCAAGTAATTATTTTATTAAATTGTTACAAAATGTTCACTGGGTCTAATTCTGTTATCATTGCTTCACGAATTTTATTATTCATGTGCGTTTCCTTCCTATAATTTTATATTTTGTCTCTAAAATTTTGTAATCAAGTTAGCCTCCGTTGTTGTATAGTTTTTGTATTTTGATTTTTTCTTGGTTAAATGTAATAACTTTATCGGAATTTTTGTGGAATAGTGACTAAATTCTGAATCAAGCAAATGCGAAATCTGAGGAATTACGGGCAGAATGCACACCCAAGAAATCTATGTTGTAAAATTTTTATGTTAACCTCGTCTTGTACGTTATTTTTGGTGCCTTGTAGTTTACACTTCCAGTCAAAACAGCAAATCAGAAAAATTGTTATCACTTTCGTCATTTCGCAGGAAGAGTTCTTAGATATTGGGTGCCTAACTTCGATTGTTTAACTTATGCATTTGAAGGTTAATAAGTTTGTTGAACCGTATTGTAACTTTCAGGATTGCCACACAGTGGATATTTAAAGTTTAAGGTTGCGTTAACGTGTTGTCTTCACAGTACTGGATATTTTAGTAATTATTATATCCATTACGACCTATAAATGAAGGACCTAATTGTTACCTGTATTGTGTATGTATCTCGGACTACTCTCCGCAACGCGCTATAATAATATGTTTCTTTTTAATAGTTTATCCCCCCTCCATGAATCATGGACCTTGCCGTCCCGTAGGTGCTACCACAACGGAGGGGTATCTGTTGAGAGGCCAGACAAACATGTGGTTCCTGAAGAGGGGCAGCAGCCTTTTCAGGAGTTGCAGGGGCAACTGTCTGGATGATTGACTGATCTGGCCTTGTCACACTAAACAAAACGGCCTTGCTCTGCTGGTACTGCGAACGTTTTAACCCAGCCGTAATTTTCCCTGAGGGCATGCAGCTTTACTCTATGGTTAAATGATGATGGCGTCCTCTTGGGTAAATATTCCGGAGGTAAAATAGTCCGCCATTGGGATCTAAGGGGGGGGGCTACTCAAGATGACGTCGTTATCAGGAGGAAGAAAACTAACGTTCTACGGATCGGAGGGTGGAATATCAGGTACCTTAATTGGGCAGGTAGGTTAGAAAATTAAAACGGGAAATGGATAGGTTGAAATTAGATATAATGGGAATCAGTGAAGTTCGGTCGGACGAGGAACAAGACTTTCGGTCAGGTGAATACAGGGTTATAAATATAAAATCAAATAGGAGTAATGCAGGAGTAGGTTTAACAATGAATAAAAAATAGGAGTGCAGTTAGCTACTATAAACAGCATTGTGAACGATTATTGTGGCCAAGATAGACACGAAGCGCACGCCTACTACAGTAGTACAAGTTTATATGCCAACTACCTCTGCAGATGACGAAGAAATTGATGAAATGTATGATGAGATAAAAGAAATTATTCAAATAGTGAAGGAAGACAAAAATTTAGTAGTCATGGGTGCCTGGAATTCGATAGTAGGGAAAGGAAGAGAAGTAAACGTAGCAGGTGATTATGATTGGGGGTAAGAAATGAAAGAGGTAGCCGCCTGGTAGAATTTTCCACAGAGCGTAATTTAATCATAGCTAACACTTGGTTCAACAATCATGAAAGAAGGTTGTATACATGGAAGAAGCCTGGAGATACTAGAAGGTATCAGATAGATTATATAATGGTAAGACAGAGATTTAGGAACCAGGCTTTAAATAGTAAAACATTTCCAGGGGCATATGTGGACTGTGACCACAATCTATTGGTTGTGAACTGTAGATTAAAACTGAAGAAACTGCAAAAGGTGGGAATTTAAGGACATTGGACCTGGATAAATTGAAAGAACAAGAGTTTGTAGAGAGTTACAGGGAGAGCGTTAGGGCACGATTGACAAGAATGGAGAAAAGAAATACAGTAGAAGAAGAATGGGTGGCTCTGAGAGATGAAATAGTGAAGGCAGCAGAGGATCAAGCAGGTAAAAAGACGAGGATTAGTAAAAATTCTTGGGAAACAGAAGAAATATTGAATTTAATTGATGGTTCAAAATGGCTCTGAGCACTATGGGGCTTAACATCTCAGGTCATCAGTCCCCTAGAAACTTGGAACTACTTGATCCTAACTAACCTAAGGACATCACACACATCTATGCCCGAGACAGGATTCGAATCTCCGACGTAGCAGTCGCGGGTTTCAGACTGCAGCGCCTAGAACCGCTCGGCCACACCGCCCGGCATTTAATTAATGAAAGGAGAAAATATAAAACTGCAGTAAATGAAGCAGGCAAAAAAGAATACAAACGTCTGAAAAATGAGATCGATAGGAAGTGCAAAATGGCTAAGCAGGCGTGGCTAGAGGACAAATGTATGGATGTAGAGGCATATATCACTAGGGGTGAGATAGATAATGCCTACTGGAAAATTAAACAGACTTCAAATAAAAGAGAACCACTTGCATGTATATCAAGAGCTCAGATGGAGACCCAGTTCTAAGCAAAGAAGGGAAAGCAGATACGTGGAAGGAGTATATAGAGGGTCTATACAAGGGCGATTTACTTGAGGACAATATTACGGAAATGGTAGGGACGTAGATGAAGATGAAACGGGAGATATGATACTGCGTGAAGAGTTTGACAGAGCACTGAAAGACCTATGTCGAAACAAGGCTCCGGGAGTAGACAACATTCCAGTAGAACTACTGGCAGAGCAGAGCCAGTCCTGACAAAACTCTACCATCTGGTGAACAAGATGTATGAGACAGCCGAAATACCCTCAGACTTCAAGAATAATGTAATAATTCCAATCCCAAAGAGAGCACATGTTCCCAGAATGAGTTTTTCACTCTGCAGCGAAGTGTGCGCTGATATGAAACTTCCTCGTTTGGAAGGTAGGAGACGAGGTACTGGCAGAAGTAAAGCTGTGAGGACGGGGCGTGAGTCGTGCTTGGGTAGCTCAGATGGTAGAGCAATTGTCCGCCAAAGGCAAAGGTCCCGAGTTCGAGTCTCGGTCGGGCACACAGTTTTAATCTGCCAGGAAGTTTCATATCAGCGCACACTCCGCTGCAGAGTGAAAATCTCAATTTCGGAAACGTCCCCTAGGCTGTGGCTAAGCCATGTCTCCGCAATATCCTTCCTTTCAGGAGTGCTAGTTCTCCAAGGTTCGCAGGAGGGCTTCCGGAAAGTTTGGAAGGTAGGAGACGACGTACTGGCAGAAGTAAAGCTGTGAGGACGGGGCATGAGTCGTGCTTGGGTAGCTCAGTTGGTAGAGTACTTGCCCGCGAAAGGCAAAGGTGCCGAGTTCGAGTCTCGGACCGGCACATAGTTTTAATCTTCCAGGAAGTTTCATGTCAGCGCACACTCCGCTGCAGAGTGAAAATCTAATTCTGGAAACATCCCCTAGGCTGTGGCTAAGCCATGTCTCCGCAATATCCTTTCTTTCAGGAGTGCTACACTCATGGAAATTGAAATAAGAACACCGTGAATTCATTGTCCCAGGAAGGGGAAACTTTATTGACACATTCCTGGGGTCAGATACATCACATGATCACACTGACAGAACCACAGGCACATAGACACAGGCAACAGAGCATGCACGATGTCGGCACTAGTACAGTGTATATCCACCTTTCGCAACAATGCAGGCTGCTATTCTCCCATGGAGACGATCGTAGAGATGCTGGATGTAGTCCTGTGGAACGGCTTGCCATGCCATTTCCACCTGGCGCCTCAGTTGGACCAGCGTTCGTGCTGGACGTGCAGACCGCGTGAGACGACGCTTCATCCAGTCCCAAACATGCTCAATGGGGGACAGATCCGGAGATCTTGCTGGCCAGGGTAGTTGACTTACACCTTCTAGAGCACGTTGGGTGGCACGGGATACATGCGGACGTGCATTGTCCTGTTGGAACAGCAAGTTCCCTTGCCGGTCTAGGAATGGTAGAACGATGGGTTCGATGACGGTTTGGATGTACCGTGCACTATTCAGTGTCCCCTCGACGATCACCAGTGGTGTACGGCCAGTGTAGGAGATCGCTCCCCACACCATGATGCCGGGTGTTGGCCCTGTGTGCCTCGGTCGTATGCAGTCCTGATTGTGGCGCTCACCTGCACGGCGCCAAACACGCATACGACCATCATTGGCACCAAGGCAGAAGCGACTCTCATCGCTGAAGACGACACGTCTCCATTCGTCCCTCCATTCACGCCTGTCGCGACACCACTGGAGGCGGGCTGCACGATGTTGGGGCGTGATCGGAAGACGGCCTAACGGTGTGCGGGACCGTAGCCCAGCTTCATGGAGACGGTTGCGAATGGTCCTCGCCGATACCCCAGGAGCAACAGTGTCCCTAATTTGCTGGGTAGTGGCGGTGCGGTCCCCTACGGCACTGCGTAGGATCCTACGGTCTTGGCGTGCATCCGTGCGTCGCTGCGGTCCGGTCCCAGGTCGACGGGCACGTGCACCTTCCGCCGACCACTGGCGACAACATCGATGTACTGTGGAGACCTCACGCCCCACGTGTTGAGCAATTCGGCGGTACGTCCACCCGGCCTCCCGCATGCCCACTATACGCCCTCGCTCAAAGTCCGTCAACTGCACATACGGTTCACGTCCACGCTGTCGCGGCATGATACCAGTGTTAAAGACTGCGATGGAGCTCCGTATGCCACGGCAAACTGGCTGACACTGACGGCGGCGGTGCACAAATGCTGCGCAGCTAGCGCCATTCGACGGCCAACACCGCGGTTCCTGGTGTGTCCGCTGTGCCGTGCGTGTGATCATTGCTTGTACAGCCCTCTCGCAGTGTCCGGAGCAAGTATGGTGGGTCTGACACACCGGTGTCAATGTGTTCTTTTTTCCATTTCCAGGAGTGTAGTTCTGCAAGGTTCGCAGGAGAGCTTCTGTAAAGTTTGGAAGGTAGGAGACGAGGTACTGGCAGAAGTAAATCTGTAAGGTCGGGGCGTGAGTCTTGCTTGGGTAGCTCAATTGGTAGAGCACTTGCCCGCGAAAGGCAAAGGTCGCGAGTTCGAGTCTCGGTCCGGCCACAGATTTAATCTGCCACGATGTTTCAAAGCACATGTTGACAGATGTGAAATTTACCGAGCTATCAGATTAATAAGTCACGGCTACAAAATACTAACGCGAATTCTTTACAGACGAATGGCAAAACTACTTCGGGGAAGATCAGTTTGGATTCCGTAGAAATATTGGAAGAGAGGCAATACTGTCCCTACGACTTATCTTAGAAGATAGATTAAGGAAAGGCAAACCTACGTGTCTAACATTTGTAGACTTAGAGAAAGCTTTTGACAGTGTTGACTGGAATACTCTCTTTCAAATTCTGAAGGTGTCAGGAGTAAAATACAGGGAGCGAAAGGCTGTTTACAATTTGTACAGAAACCAGATGGCAGTTATAAGAGCCGAGGGACATGAAAGGGAAGGTGTTGTTGGGAAGGGGTTGAGACAGGTTTGTAGCCTCTCAATGATGCTATTCAATCTGTACATTGAGCAAGCTATAAAGGAAACAAAAGAAAAATTTGGAATAGGTATTAAAATTAATGGAGATGAAATAAAAGCTTTGACGTTCGCCGATGACATTGTAATTCTGTCAGAGACAGCAAAGGACTTGGAAGAACAGTTGAACGGAATGAACAGAGTCCTGAAAGGAGGATATAAGATGAACATCAACAAAAGCAAAACGAGGACAATGGAATGTAGTCGAATTAAGTCGGGTGATACTGAGGGAATTATATTAGGAAATGAGACACTTAAAGTAGTAAATGAATTTTGCTGTTTGGGGAGCAAAATAACTGATGATGGTCGAATTAGAGAGGATATGAAATGTAGACCGGCAATGGCAAGGAAAGCGTTTCTGAAGAAGAGAATTTTTTTAACATCGAGTATAGATTGAAGTGTAAGGAAGTCGTTTCTGAAAGTATTTGTATGGGGTGTAGCCATGTATGGAAGTGAAACATGGACGATAAATAGTTTCGACAATAAGAGATTAGAAGCTTTCGAAATGTCGTTCTACAGAAGAATGTTGAATATTAGATGGGTAGATCATATAACTAATGAGGAGGCATTGAGTAGAATTGGAAAGAAGAGGTGTTTGTGGCACAACTTGACTAGAAGAAGGGATCGGTTGGTAGGACATGTTCCGAGTTATCAAGAGATCACCAATTTAGTACTGGATGGCAGCGTGGAGTGTAAGAGGGAGACCAAGAGATGAATACACTAAGCAGATTCAGAAGGATGTAGGTTGCAGTAGGTACTGGGAGATGAAGAAGCATGCACAGGATATAGTAGCGTGGAGAGCTGCATAAAACCAGTCTCAGGACTGAAGACCGCAACAACAATAGAATTGTTTATATTTTATGGCCGCAGTAATTTACTAATCCTCTAAATAACTTTCTGCCTTTTGAAGCGAACGTTGCGGAACTTGGAGCCTACACGGTCGCAGAATCATCTGACCCTGTGGTTCAGACCATTCATGAGGCTCTGTGTCAATCCGTCCTGCCGACAGTGATACAGATGGTGAGCTCTACCTTCATTTCGCAAGCCAGGCTGACAGTCTTTCCCAGTCGATAGCCGCCCGTAAATAGAGAAAATGTCTTCCTATCCAAAGCGACACACATCATTAGTTCTGACATGAGCCGCCACCTGCAGCTGGCTGCACCCTGTGCTCTTCACAGAATCCGAAAGCACCCGTTCCATATCCAGAATGTTCCTCCCAGTATGAATGTACACAGAGCGCACATTGAGAAAAAGTTCCCATCTTAGCAGCCAGTTGCGTAAGGGGTTCCATTACACGCCTAACACTGGAGCTCCCAACCACCAGTGGGCCCGTCCGCCCTGAAGCTTTCTCTGGAACGGAGCAAGGTTCAAATGGTTCAAATGGCTCTGAGCACTATGGGACTTAACTGCTGAGGTCATCAGTCCCCTAGAACTTAGAACTACTTAAACCTAACTAACCTAAGGACACCACACACATCCATGCCCGAGGCAGGATTCGAAGCTGCGACCGTAGCGGTCGCGCGGTTCCAGACTGTAGCGCCTAGAACCGCTCGGCCACACAGGCCGGTACGGAGCAAGGGACTGTATCTGGCTCAGCATGATTGCTAGCCACAGATAGCGCCTCAGACCTATCAGAAGTACAACGGAACCTTTAGATTGCCTCCCCCCTCCCCCCCTCCCCCCCTCCCCCCTTCCCCCCCCGGTAGGTTACCCCTGCCAGCTAACAATGAAGCGATCTCTCACTCGATGACGGCAGAGGAGTCTCCATTCGTAGGATCACAAAGGGAGGTGGTCACAGTAATGGACCTATAAGGGGTAAGTGAGAGGTGCTGGGATCATCCATTGGATCGCCACGTCTGGCCCTTGCAATGACGTCCATTTGCAACAGCCTCAAGCTGCACTTCAGATACCTTTCACAAGAAACGTCCCACCACTGTCTGTTCCTAATCACCCTTTGCTACAGTTCTTCAGGATCCTACAAGTGACTTTGTGCATGACATGAGAAGGCTGTAGGCAGGTGGAATGCTACGAACGCTGAGAGTGAAAGACCTATGCAAGGAACTATTAGGCGCCCTGCCGTGTGTCATCATACATTCAGTAGTAACTTCAACGTCGGTAAATTGTAAGTGCCCACGCAACTCAACCTAACCGTAGTCACAGAAGTGTGGTGGCAGCATATTGGCTCGTTCAGATAGTTACATATAAGTTTTTATGATATGATGGGATCTACCTTGGTTTTCTACGATATTAAGCCACATGCGTAGTATTACGACTTCCTCAGGAATGCACACCTATTATGAAAAGCTGTCGCATCTACGCACTTGTAGTTAGGAGGTACGCATTTTATTAGGAGGTACGCATTTCATTTCTTACTAATTTTTCAAGTTTCTTATTTCGTCACCAATGATCGTACATTAAATTATTTTAGTAAAGTGTATAAATTAATATGGTACCAATGTTATGTTTGTGAGTGGAGAATGCCTCACGCCATTGACAATTTTTAAATTATAGCTTCGTAATGCAAATGGAATCCATTTTATACAAACGAATATCTACCACTTCACAGGCAACTGCGCGATTATGTTTAAAAAGCGACAGTCGGCTGCGATAAGATAATCGTTATCGAATGTTCTGTAAAGAAAATAAATTTCCAGATATGTAGCAAATACGACGCGAAATTGAATGAAGTAAAATTTTGGTAAATTATCAAACAAATTATAGACATTGTGCAGTGTAATTTTGTGTGTAATGTTCTTTTTACACATTTTTGTTCTGTTACGACTATCCTTCCACTCTTGAAAGTAGAAGAGTACATTGATCAGATGCGCTGGACACGTATTTAGCCGCAAATTTGCGTGTGGAAACTGCTCTAATGAAAATTGAATAATTTCGTACAAACTGTTGGTTGTTAATATCGCACGGCCAGTCAATTCAATTAAAATGCTTTTTGCGGTGAGAAATGACTCCTGTAAATAAACATGAATTCCATTTACAATTGAATACTGCACTCCGAGTGAAATCAGTAAGTCTCTTCAAATTATTGCTCTCTTTGAAATATTACTTTTGTTGGATTCCAAACCGACTCGTAGAGTTATCATTCTCAATTTAGCTAGAAATAAAATTACTGTTACTCTGACATTGCTACCACATTTGTCCGACGTTTCAGTTAATTACAGTCTCCATAGTTTCGCACTCACATATTTTCTGTTTAACAAATAGTACACATCCTTGTCTGAGGTTTCTGAGTAGCTGTTACACTTATGTTCAGTGACGAATATTTAACAAGAGGGCATCTCTAGCAGAGGCGACAGCGACTGTTGGCAATGAAACTGTTTAGCAGGCATAACTAGCATACAAATTTCTTCTATTTGACACATTTCGATCATAAGACTCGAGCAGTATTAGAAATTTAGCAGGCAGGCAAAATGTCTTGCGTGTGCTCTATACTCAGCCGGATATATTGGGCGTGTGGTTGGTAAGTGCTAAATTTCTGGAGAGGGTCTGGCGAATGAGTTATGACAAATGAATGAAATCAGTATGCGAGATGTGGCTGCTAAACAATTTTCTTTAAGAATAGTTAAGAGTAAAAAAGTATGGACCAAGGAATGAGTGATGGCAGTCTTAAAACACATGACGACCAAATCTCGTTGTTCCTGAATAAATATATCACTTTCCAGCTGTGTGTGAGCTGTAGTGCAACGTTGTGGGTACCGGTGACAGAGACGACCCCGTACCTTGTCCAACATGCAATTTTAATCTTTCATATTTACCGAAATTTTAGCAGTGCATAGATCAGAGATCTGTAGGACTAGACCATATGATGTAAAACACTGTCTCCCATATTTATTTAATTCCAAGACTTATTAACAATGGAAATTTCGCACAGTGTGAAACACATTCTTAGAAATAAGCTTAAAAGAAACCAAAATCATTATTTCCAAATTACGCATTTTTTCTAAACTTAACAAACAGAAGAATCATTTCAATTATAAACAAATAATTTCCTTCTTTATATTAAGTGAGTGATCAAATCTCGGGAAACATCGTTCATAGTTCCTTAATTCATTTAAAAAAAAGAAGAAAATAACACTCTAGCAACCCAATTTACTACATCACAAGAGAGCACGGTCATAACAAGCAAAACGAATAACTATACAGTGGCGGCACCCTAAGACAATACCCCGCACGCAATTGAACATACAGATCTTCATGCGTATGGAAAGGTAACTGCTAACTGTTCACAGAGGACTGATATCAAAGCCAGACTTGGCCTGTAGCCCTTAAAAACGACTTATGAGCTTCTGCAGCACGTATCTATAATATAAGATTGTTCCAGTCACACAAAAATACCTATATAATATTGTGTTTACGGCCTCTAGTACTTTTTAGTTACCGAAGGCCGGCTGCGAGTAGTGGCTCTTCAGCGAATCACTCGCACTTAGTTGACGTTAAACAAGTTCTTGTTCACCAGGTTCTATAGGATCTTAGTTCATTGGTGGTATTCCTACACTGCCTTCAGTTAGAATGAATGCTCATCTTCAATAGCCACACTGCACCCCGATCACTGATAGCATGTCCCCCGACCCCGCACCTAGGGTCTGTGGCTGGCTCGACTGTAGACTTCGTTCGACAGGCAGTGCAACAGCCAGTGGCAGTCTAGCCATCACCTCATCTCACCTGGGACATACACATTGGTTGCAATTCGTTGGAAGCACAACCTAATACTCCAGAACTGAGAGCTAGAAAACGCTACCAAGCATGCCAAGCAAAGTATAATTCTCCGTCTCATCGCGTGCCACCCTCTCGCCCTCACTATCGTGACGCCGCGAAATCCGTCACCCAGTGACGGGATAGCAAAGTCTCTGGTGTGCTCGCTACTCATCGGTTATTGTTATTATTCAAACACAGCAGTTTTCGCCCCAGAGTGAGAGGAGGTTGCGCTGTTCAATAGACTCACCACGTGCACAAAACTGTAGGTTCCACATGATAGAAGACAGGGACTTGTAAAGACTTTTAAATTACGTACAGCAACTACAGGCTTACTTTGGCACCATTTCTAACTTGCCGCTTCATATGGTTGCCTGTAGGGGTCTGTCCGGTACGACAAGTTCTTTTGTTACATGAATCATCTGTTTGGATGAATATGTTGAAGGTGTGGCAGGATTCGTCCGCAAGTTCAAGAACATGCCAAAAAGTTCGTATTTCCACAAAATGGAACACCGCCACACAGGCATATGCCTGCAAGAGAAAGAGATGCTTTAATATCCGATAGGCAGTAACAGCCGTACGGACCTCACATGATTCTTAGGTCGGCTCACCTCACGGTTTGTGTTCCTTACTTCGTTTTGAGAGGTTTGTAAAGGACTCCGTTCAAGTGCCCCCACTATAAAACTTAGCGTGAACTGGTAACCCGCGTAGCAATAGCAATGAATGCAGCAAGTTAAGACGTTCTCGCAAATGTATGGGACGGGTATGGCTATCGTCTGGTTGTCTGACGTGCATCCAGTAGAGGGCTCATTTAACATTTCGTAAGTATTCTGCCTTCAAATTTTCTATATCTGTAGTGTAGAGTGTAAGTGCGTGAAAGTAATTACTGAAAAATGCGAATACTTGTGACCTGTATTGCGCAGTCCAGTGATGAGCTATATGTTGCCAGACGTCAGAGTGAACAGTTTTCAACACCTCAAAAATACTCCAAAATAAAAAAGAAATGGTTCAAATTCCTCTGAGCTCTATGGGACTTAACATCTGAGGTCATCAGCCTCCTACAACGTAGAACTACTTAAACCTAACTAACCTAAGGACATCACACACATCCATGCCCGAGGCAGGATTCGAACCTGCGACCGTAGCAGTCGCACTGCTCCGGACTGAAGAGCCTAGAACCGCTCGGCCACAGCGGCCGGCGTCAAAATAAACCAATAAAAATTACACACCAAATGAACCACTACATTTTGTCTCAACAAGTTATCCAAATTACATTAAATAAAGTTCACTGCTGATTCACATACCCAACATGGGGAACAAAAGTCTGAATACGAAAAATGATTCACACACGGATTTCTCACACTGCTGACTGAAACGTACTTTGTGTAAAATAAACTTACAAATTGAAACTATCTGACCTAATCATAGAATAACTGTGTAATGACATTTATCTGTATGTGTACCGTTACCGTATGACTATGGCCATGAACTATTCTTGCACTTACTTCGGCTCAGTAAAAGTTTTCTCTCAACAGTGGAGCACAGCAATCAGCGAAACTAAATTAAAATGCATCTGTACCGCCACGTGCAATGACGATAGTAGTAACACTTGTATCGGAATAATTTTGGATACTAATGTTCAACAAATTATGTTTTTAAAAGAATTTTACAGTAAAGAACTGCTTTATAAAGTCAATTCCAGGTTCGTGAGGAGTATTGACGCTATACGAAAACAACTGGTTTTAGAAACAATTTTAACTGCTTGATTATTAAAAAGAAAGTAACTTTACACAAAAGATTAACGTATCCAAAATGATTACTGTTGTTTCACATAACATACGTCCTACACCGGTAGCTGAGTGGTCAGCGCGACAGAATGTCACTCGTTAGGGCCCGGTTCGATTTCCGGCTGTGTCGGGGATTTTCTCCACTCAGGGACTGGATGTTGTGTTGTCGCAATTATCATAGTTTCATCCCCGTCGACGCTCAAATCGCCGAAGTGGCATTAAATCGAAAGACTTGCACCCGGCGAACGATCTACCGGACGAGAGGCCCTAGTCACACGACATTAACATTTACGTTACTTATATGTGGGGAAGAAGAATGGATTTCTCTAGCTATGGGCAACCCATGAAATAATGTTTAAAGCAAATCTCGGTATGGCAACTGATTTTACAACGAAGTCCTAACTACGCGTAAGCTTCCAAAGACGCGAATTTACCTTGAATCTGAATTCTTCACAAAAATCTTTTCAAAGCTTTTGTCACCATTTTCTTATTCAATCATTTCCTGCAAATACGTATTCACTATTTAGCAAATCAATTCCAGATAAAAGTTTCTGACCATTCAATTCCGTGTCTGCTACCCACCGCACCCCGAGTATACTCCCTGTGACATGAGCTTAAAGCCGTCGAGAGCGAGCTATAGGGGGTGAGGTGAGGGCGGGGTGAGTGTCGCAGGGAGGTAGAGTGGGGAGGATCATCGCTGGGACCTTCGCAGGTTTTAACGTTTGCTGTCACTGTGAGCGTCCTCAGGCAGAGACGGTGTAACAACAAAGCCAAAGAGCGCTTATCAACATCGCTTGCTCTCAGCTATGTGCAGATCGATATCTGAAAGTAAGAAGTTAACAATTCTTTAGTAACCAAGATGATACACACACTTCACAATTTCTCAAAAATAAATTAAAAATGCCATTCATAACGTTATTGTAAAATTTGCTCTAAGTTTGTGCTTGAATGTATGGGAAAGACGTACCCTTGTAAAATATGACACTTCTGTTGAAAATAAATGCGTTCTATACCAATGCGTAAGTTAAAATTCTCTCCATAATTCCATAATTTTTCATGTAGAAGATACGGTAGTCAGCAATGTAATGTATCTTTTTGCAGCACCCACTATTCTTGACCTTCCAGAACAGAGCCGTTGCTACGAACACTGGGAAGGAGTACAGTGTGAGAATTACGTTCAGCACCGAGTACGCCGTGTTCAAAGATTTGGAGGTCAGCTTTGCCACGCAACGTCATGCCTCGTCACACCACAACACCTGCACCACCAAAACGATCATGCTCGACAGTGTTTCCTCTTCTCACCTTCGGAGGTTACGTTCACTACAGCGGAACATTATTGTTTTGATGGTCCAAGTGTTGTAGCTCAGTGATGCATAATATAGCATGGACATACTGATCTCCAATCTTTGAACAAGGTACAGTCATCGGTCAGCGCTATTGTGACACTGTACTCCTTCGTCATGCGCGTTTTCTCAGGGGTACATTTTTCCTTGTTGGCATCTTTATGGATGACAAGGCGCGACCGCACCGAACTGGGCAATTAGAGGAATTCTTGGAACAGAGCATATTCGTGAACGGACGGGCCTACCCGTCCTCCCACTTAAATCCCATAGAGTACGTGTATGTGGCGATGCGGAGAGCTGTTGCAGCACGTCCAGATACGCAAATAACCGTCCACCTGTTGTCAACCGCGCTAGTGGAGGAATAGAACGCCCCACCACCGAAGTTCTTACCAACTTAATGGCCCACATGTAAGCACATTTCAGAGCATTCATTGCCGTTCTTGTTTATAACACAACCCGTTAACAAACACGTCCCGTCCAGAGGACCATTACGACTCACGGTGACTGCAGTGTAGCTGAATAAAATTGTCATTTCTGTTCATCTCACTGCGGATTACTTTCAGTTACCTTCTTTGCTATGCTGTAGACCTTCTGTCTGTGAGTAGTCCAAGTTTCTTTGAGCAGTGTTACTTGGCAGTGACACGTCATGTGTACTTGCGTCCTTAAGTTTTGCACACCATTGTATGCAAATGATTGAGTGCATAATGTCGGAGGCTCCGACAGTCTGTTAGCGAATGGTGCTGTTGTATATGGAGGAGTCACAATGTTAGAAAACTGTAGTGAAATGAAGGAATACCTGCATGAAATATACATCACTGTTGATAACTAGGTAAAAGTGTTATTGCAAGGTTACATAATCGACTAACAGTCACTCCTGGCTGTCACATCTAATTAATATTAGTGAGTATGCAAAGGAGCGATTTAAAGTGAAACGAATGTATAAAAATAATCTTAGAAAATGGTTATGCCAAACCGAGGTTCACTGGGAAAAATCACAGAGAATGAAGTCATTTCATAGTGCAGGTCAATTACGAAACTCTTGTCCGACTTATAGTTGAATACTGCACAACAATCTGGGACTATTTATTATTATTTATTTAGCATACGCCAGTAAAACACAAGTGGCAATACAATTAGCAAAAACTGAAATAATTATAGTTATAAACAAACATCTTATGTATCGATATGGGCTAGTGCTTCTGGATTCGCCATCAGGAAATCTTCAAGTTTCCGTTCACAAGCTACCGAGGGCATTGTTCTATGATGTGTTTTATGGTTTGGATTTCACAACATTCATAGAAAGGCGTCGTTTTCTTGCACAGTTTATGCAGTAAATAGGCCCTTCTACCATGCTGGGTCCGTATTCTGTCCAGAGTTGACTAGGTTTAACGTGCTAACTCAAAATGCGGAGGCTTTTTGGTAATGCATGGAATTCGTTACTCTGCTTTGTGGTCCATTGTTGATGCCAGGCTTTAGTCAAGCTGAATTTTTCCTCCATGGCTGTAATTGCCATTTTGACAGGGGGTCTTATGGATCGAAGTCGTATATTTGTGACGTATTCAATGTGCTCCAGTACTGACAGGTTACTGTTGCTCCAGACCTTCTTGTACTCACTCGCGTGTGCTTTTATATGATTCAAATTTGGTCATGGTATATGATTCAGTACTGGAAGCCATTCCGCAGGAGTAGATCTGATGACTCGTGCGATCATTCGCATTGAGTTATTGAGCTGAGCGTCAGTTTTATGAGTATGAGGACTGTTAAGCACAGTACTCAGCAATCGAGAAGGCTAGACACAGAGGAGATGAGCGTAGGACAGAGGCCAATGCTCCCCATGTTGCTTCACAGTGCTTTTGTATAATATTTTAATTTCGCTGCCATTTTGGGTATATGCTCATTAAATGTTGAGGGTACCCAGCCATCAGTAGAGCCATGCTTTTTATACCTTGTGACGGGCATGTCTGCGATATATAGGCTGAAAAGGAGTGGTGCAAGTATCGATCCTTGTGGCAGTCCGTTGTTGACTTTTTGTTCTGATAACCTGAAATGTTTTGTCCTTCAGCATGTGATTTAGCAAACGAGCTGTTGGTTTTCACCGGATCGCACGAAGTAATTTATAGATCATGTCTTCTCGCCAGACAGTGTTGTAGGCGGCTGATAAATCAGTGAATGCAGCAGAGGTTTTAAGCTTTCTTTGAGATCCTGCTTCAGTATAAGTTGTAAGCAAGAGAATATGATCAGCACAGTTTCGTTTTGGTCTGAAACCTACCTATGTGGTTGATATTACGTCAAATATTTTCTGAGAAATTCTGTTGTAGACGTGCCTTTCAAGTAACTTGTATGCTACTGATCGTAATGCAATAGGCCTGTAGCTCTTAGGTAAATTTGCTACTTTCCTTGGTTTTGGGGTTGTTATTATCTTTTATTGTTTGAACTCTTTGGGTAGATTGCCAGTATGGATGATGAATCTGAGCAGCCAGAACTTTGCCTGTTTTCCGCATTTATTAGGAATTTGGGGTTGATGTCGTCATATCCTGGTGCTTTCCCTGATGTGATATTCTTGACCGCAGATTCGATTTCTTCAAGTTTGAAAGGGCGAGCGTAATCAGTCTCCATCGCCTGATTCCACATATTTCTAAGTTTACGTTTTATTTCTACTGGGTGTCTGGACGTTGCTGCTATGTGAGACTGGGACCATTACCATATAAGACTGATTGACGAGATAGAGACGATACAAGCAACTTGTTTCGTCGCAGGTTGGTTTAGTAAACACGAAACCTTCACAGTGATGTTCTGTCACTTTGTACAGTGGACACGACAGGGGCGGTACTGTGCATCACGTCGTCCTTTATTGTTAGAATTCCACGAACTTACTTTCTTACAAGCATCTGTTAATGTATTACTACCTCCTATGTCTTTTTCGCGAGAAGGTTGTTAAAATGATAGAGATGTAGCTCTCGCGGAGCCTTACCAACAATAATAGTTTTTCCCGCGAAACCATAATAGGAACGGCATGAAACGACAGTGACTCTCAAAGTACCCGCTGCTATACGCCTTAAGATGGCTTTCGGAGTAAAGGTGAAGATATGAATATAGACGCTCTCGGATAGGAGCTGAAGAAAAAAATAGGACAAATACTTTATCGATGCTCTCGTGTCGCTCAGTGTCACAGGAATGTTTGCTAGTGGAAGAAACATAAATTCTATGTTTTCTAGAGTAGAAAGAAAATTTTAGAAAGTGAAAGTTGTGTGAAGTGGTCGGAGAAAATAACAGACAGCATTTCTTCTTTGTTGCTGTTGGTAATTCGCGTCATTTCGCAGCAGGCCTATGGATCGAGTGGCAATTAACCATACCTCCTACTTTCATACAATTACTTACCCTCGGAGGTACCGCTGAGAACACCGGCACGCCCTCATCGCCCTGCCCTCGAGACGTTACTTCCCTTTTGCACGGCCCACGAAATTTAATTAAAGTCTACTGCGGCCCTTCTGGTAGCCAGGCGAAGCGTAGCTCGACTGCCGACGCCAAGGAACCACTTTCGCTGCGCACCTCAACCGCAACCGACAGCTAACCACACGGTCCAACCACGACTCCGGGCTTCTCATCGCCTTGCCGCCGTTACACAATGGCAGCGGAGAAACTTTTAAGTGCCATTGATCGTTATCGTATTAGCGTCTTGGTGCTTCATTTTTAAGCTTATTACGTGCGTATACGTCAACTATGTGGCAAACTCTGGCTTTTCGAAAGATAACATATGTGCAAGACGGAAGAGGGAACAATGGTAATGGGAGACCAAGAATTCAGTGCTCCGTTAGAAAACATGTAAGGCAGTATGCAACGTTCCGCCTCTAATGTTCATTCTATACATGGAAGAAACGAAGGAGATATAAAAGAACGACTGAAGAGAGGGTATGAAATTCAAGGTGAAGGTATATCAATGACAAGTTTCGCTGATGACATTGCTATTCTCAATGAAAGTAGGCAAGAACTGTGCAATTTGTTGAATGGAATAAATAGTGCTCTGAGTACAGAATATGGATTGCGGGTAAGCATGGCGGAAACGAAAGTAAGAGGATGAGAAAAAAATTAGATTAACTACAAACTTAACAGCAGAACTAATGACCTCGGTGTACACAATGTTAAAGAATTCCACTACCTTAGAAGCAAAATATAACACGATGGAGCACACAACAAAGACATAAGAAGCAGATTATTACAGGGAAAAAGGGCATTCCTGGCCAAAGCAAATCCAATAACATAGAAAATAGACCTTAATTTGAGGGACACATTTCTGAGAATATATGTTTGGAACAGAGTGTTGTACGGAAGTGACTCATATATTGTGGGAGAATAGGATAAGAAAGGAGGCAAAGCGGATGAGATGTGGTGCGCTTGAAGATTGTTTAAAATCAGGTGGGTTGATGAGATAATAAATTTGGAGGCTCACCACGGAATCGGCGAAGGAAGGAATGTATGATAAACAGTGATGGCACGAAATGACGTGATGACAGGACGCGTTAAGTCACAGGGAAAAACTTACGAGAGTAGAGGGAGTTACAGAATATAAAAATTGTAGGGGAATGGACAAGTAATTGTGGACGTAGGGTGAAATTTCTTCTTTTCATTGAATAAGTTCTAAAAACAGAGAAATTTCTAGCTGGCCTCATCAAACTAGCCAGACGACAAGAAAAAGCAAAAGAGAGGATATTCCTAAAACAGGATGTTAGAATATATTCTTGTTTAGCATATTGCTGGCGACCAGCAGCAGCCGCGTTACTCTTTGACATTGAGGTTTGTTATCGTCAAAGATTATGTAAACTGTTTCATTCGCTAGACAGGTTCCGACTGATAGGTAATTCAGAATTGTTAGCGGATAATTCTTGTTCTTACGCTGCGTAAAAATACGTGGGTGCCCCAAGTAAGTGGGAAAATGTCCCTTATACTCGAAGGCCCAGAATGGTCCTCGATCAACTGAAAATTATTCGTCAGTCAATGTTGGACTGACCATCTAACAAATTACGTAACAGACTGAAATGAAAAATATTATGAAGAATTTCGGAAAACTCCCAGAAAAGATTGAATGAAATCGCTGGGGAGCTAGGTGGGTGGGGAATGGTACGGATAATCCGTCAAATAAACAATAACTAGCACAATAACAGTTTATTAAAATAAACTAGCACTGTGCTCGTAAGCCACAAAAAAAAAGACTGCTCAAAGTTTTACAATACAATTACACAAGCCAGCAGAAGTCCAATTAGCTTCCTTTCCAATCAGCCGAACTTAGGCAGGACTCAAACCATGCGCCAGTTCACTGTACTGGACGCGCCATTCTGCAGTGTTTGGCAAGAGAGCGCCGTAACAGACAGTTCTAAAAGACTGAAATATAATACTTTTATCAAACACACAATAGAGAATTCACAAAAGTGGATTGTTCTTCAAGGTTCTTCAAGTTACACATTTCCAATCTCTACCTTCCTCTATAGTTTTTACCCCTTATAGCCCCCTCCTGTGCCATGATAGTGATTCCATCATGTCTTAACAGATGTCCCATCAACCTGTCCCTTCCCCTTATCAATGTTTTCCACACATTCCTTTCTCTCCGATTCTACGCAGAACCTTCTAATTCCTTACATTATCAGTCCACCTAATTTTCAATATTCGTCTGTGGTACCACATCTCAAATGCTTACATTCTCTTCTGTTCCGGTTTCTCCACAGTCCATGTTTCACTACCACACAATGCTGTACTCCAGACGTACATTCTCAGAAATTTCTTCCTTAAATTAAGGCCGAGATTTGATATTGGTAAGTTTCTCTTAGCCAGGAATGCCCTTTTTGACATTACTAGTCTGCTTTTGATGCCCTTCTTGCTCCGTCCATTATTGGTTATTTTACTGCAGAGGTAGCAGAATTCGTTAACTTCATCTACTTCGTGACCACCACTTCCGATGTTAAGTTTCTCGCTCTTCTAATTTCTACTACTTCTCATTATCTTCGTCTTTCTTCGATTTACTCTCAATCCATACTCTGTTCTCGTTAGACGGTTCATTCCGTGCAGCTGATCATGTAAAACTTTCACTCAGGATAGCAATGTCATCAGCGAATCGTATCATTGATATCCATTCATCTTGAATTTTAATTCCACTCCTAAACCTTTCTTTTTACTCGATGTTCAGATTGAACATCAGGGGCGAAAGGCTACATCCTTGTCTTACACCATTTTTAATACGAGCACTTCATTCTTGGTCGTTCACTCTTATTAATCCCTCTTCGCTGTTGTACATATTGTATATGACCCGTCTCTCCCTATAGTTTACCCCCTACTTTTCTCAGAATTTCGAACATCTGGCACTATTTTGCATTGTCGAGAGCTTTCTCCAAGTCGACAAATCCTATGAACGTGTCTTGATTTTTCTTTAGCCTTGCTTCCATTATTAACCGCAACGTCAGAGTTGCCTCTCTCGTGTCTTTCCTTTTCCTAAATCCAAACTGATCGTCATCTAGCACATCCTCAATTTTCTTTCCCATTCTTCTGTCAATTATTCTTGTAAGCAACTGGGATGAATGGGCTGTTAAAGTGATTGTGCGGCAATTCTCGCACTTGTCAGCTTCTGTCGTCTTCCGAATTGTGTGGATGATGCTTTACCGAAAGTAAGATGGTATGTCGCCAACGTGAATAATCGTTTTGCTGCCAGTTCCCCCCCCCCCCCCCTCCCCCAATGATTTTAGGAATTCTGATCGCATGTTATCTAGAGCTTATTCCTTATTCATCTTAAGTCCTCCAAAGCAATTTTAAATTCTCATTTGAATACTGGATCCCCTATCTCTTCTATATTGACTCCTGTTTCTTCTTCTATCACATCAGACAAATCTTCCCCCTCATAGAGGCTTTCTATGTGTTCTATCCACGTATCCGCTCTCTGCTCTGTATTTAACAGTGGAATTCCCGTTGCGCTATTAAAGTTATCACCCTTGCTTTTAATGGCACTGAAGGTTGTTTTTACTTTCGTGTTTGCTGAGTCTGTCCCTCCGACAATTATATCGGTCTTCACATTTTTCTTGCAGCCATTTTGTTTCAGCTTTCCTGCACATCCTATTTATGGCATTCCCTAGCGACTTGTATTTCTCTATTCCTGATTTTGCCCGTACAATTTTGTACTTCCTCCTTTCATCAATCAATTGAAGTATTTCTTCTGTTATCCGTGGTTTCTTCGCAGTTACCTTCTTTGTACCTATGTTTTCCTTCCAAATTACTGTGATGGCCCTTATTACAGATGTCCATTCTTCTTCACCTGTACTGCCTACCGAGCTATTCGTTATTGCTATATCTATAGCCTTAGAGAACTTCCACCATATCCCGGCATTCCTTAGTACTTTCGTATCCAACATTTTTGCGTATTGATTCTTCCTGACTAATGTCTTAAACTTCAGACTAACCTTCATCACTGGAACCTAGCGATGTGAGTCTATGTCTGCTCCTGGGTACGCCTTAAAATCCAGTATCTGATTCCGAAATCTCTATGATGTAATCTAACTGAAATCTTCCTACATGACATGGCCTTTTCCAAGTGTTCCTCTTCCTCTTGTGACGCGTGAACAGAGTATTCTCTATTACTAGTTTTCGTGATACTAATAAAGAATCTAAACCCCACCTCCGAAATGAAAACCAACAACAATTCCTGGTAAGTCTAGTACAAGCGTAATACAGCTACATTAAAACATGTAAGAAACAGTCCTGATGACGGAGGCCTAATCAAATAAGCGCATCAAAAAAAGTTTTGCATCACCCCGGTTCCCAGAACTCCTGAAGATGGACGTTGACTGTGGACATTGTATCACAGACACAGTCCCTTTGACTGTTCAGCGATGTCACTAAACACGCCCAAAGATGTAAACAACTATGCACGAGCAGTGCCTATTAGACGAAGGGGGTTCGAGAGTCTATCAGTTCCAGTCATTTCACAAGCAAGGAGGTTTACGGCTCGTGTTGTCTTCGTTCAACCATGCCTAGACGGCCGATACCGCGGTTCGATCACGTTCGCATTGTTACTTTGTGCCAGGTAGGGTCGCAACAAGGGAAGTGGAAAAGCGTCTCAGAGTGAACCGAAGCTATGTTGTTCGGACATAACAGGAGATACAAAGCGGCAGGAACTGTTGATGACATGCCTCACTCAGGCCGCCCAAGGGCTGCTACTGCAGTGGATGACCGTTACCTACGAATTGCGGCTCGGAGGAACCCTGACAGCAACGCCACCATGTTGAATAATACTTCTCGTGCAGCCACAGGACGTCGTGTTACGATTCAAACTGTGCGCAACTTCACTACTGACGTCCATGGCGAGGTCCATGTTTGCAACCACGGCACCATGCAGCGCGGTACAGATGGGCCCAACAACATGCCGAGTGGACCCCTCGCGATCAACATCACGTTCTCTTCACCGATGAGTGTCGCATGTGCCTTCAACCAGACAATCGTCTGAGACGTGTTTGGATTCAACCCGGTCAGGCTGAAAACCTTAGACACACTGTCCAGCGTGTACAGCAAGTGGAGGTTCCCTGCTGTTTTGGGGTGGCATTATTTGGGGACGACGTACGTCGCTGGTGGTCATGGAAGGTGCCGTAACGGCTCACGATACATGAATGCGATCCGCTGACCGATAGTGCAACCATATCGGCAGCATATTGGCGAGGCATTCGTCTTCACGGACTACAGTTCGCGCCCCCATCGTGCACTTCTTGTGAATGACTTCCTTCATGATAAAGACATCGCTCACTATTGTGGCCAGCGTGTTCTCCAGACATGAGCCCTCCCGGACATGCCTGAGATAGATTGAAAAGGATTGTTTATGGACGACGTAACCCACAAACTACTCTGAGGGACCTACGCCGAATCGCCGTTGAGGAGTGGTACAATCTGGACCAACAGTGCGTTGATCAACTTGTGGATAGTGTGCCACGATGAGTACAGGCATGCATCAACGCAAGAGGACGTGCAACTGGGTATCAGAGGTACCGGTGTGTACAGCAATCTGGAACACCATCTCTGAGGGTCTCGCTGTGTGGTGGTACAGCACGCAATTTGTGGTTTCCATGAGCAAAAATAAAAGGTGGGAATGATGTTTTTGTTGATCTCTATTCCAATTTTCTGGATAGGTTCCGGAACTCTCTGAACAGAGGTGATGCAAAACTTGTTTTTGATGTTTGTACAAGTAAGTAAAGGTACAGCATCGACTAATAGGAGATACAATATTCACAAAATAGCGTCTTAAAACCGGACGCACGTAATGAGCAATGAGCTAGACCCGGAAAGGTGCACCACTCAAATCTAATCTCCCCAATCACCACGGAACTCAAACTAATAAATCATTAATTTAAACCTAAGGCAAAAGCCGTTAATTCTAAACCATGATAATAAGAACAGCTTAACGGATGGAAGCAGTTCAACATGAAACAACAAATAATAAACCTCTTCAAGTCTGTTGGAATGAATAGCAAACACCAAGTAAAAAAACAGTGGCTGCAACTAAATGGGGAGTAAAGTCCGACAGATAATTCTAAACAGACTGGACTGTATGTCAAAAGGAAACGTTCTAGCAAAAGGCAATGTTCTGAAACGATCTCACCGAGTTTAGTTCGTTTTGGTTGAAACGGGGCAGTTCCAAGCGGCAACAGGTAGCCATTCTTCGTTTGGCTACACCTTGCGACCCAACGATTACTTCAGAAGATGCACGGTTGCCGACTTCGCCCCCCTTCGGCAGTCTCACATAGGCCCTGACACCGGGCAGAGATCCTCCACGCGAGCCTCGCACGTTTGTAGAAGGCTTGGAACTCGCCACGCATTCTTTCCCAGGCACTCCGCGTCAAGCCTTTGCTGGGTAACAGTCAAAGGGTGTAACCACGCACATTATCGCTAAGAGCCGACATAGCTCAGTGCAGTTTAATAATTTAGCGTCCAACAATGGAGCAACTACGCTGACGACAGTAGGAGCTGTTACGTCATGCAGGACCAGTCTGATATTTATCAAACTTTGTGGAAACGTGTATAACGTGACTGACGAAACGGGTGTTACGTGATTGTAGTTTCACTCTCTTCGAATCTAGTGCCCTTCATCAACATCAGTATGATGAGTTACCTCCCATGGGTACGTATATACTCTTGTATTCGTTGCGCCATAGAAGCGAACAACCTGCAAACGCTACCCTGGTGTTGAGGAATTCCTAAATGTGCCAGAATAAACTATAGTCAGTTTATGTTTGCAGATTGGTGTGAGACTATACATTGTAAGGAGTGTGTCAGAACTCTCCATTACATTGATGAAACATTACATTGAGTAACGAAAACAAAATAGCCAACTTAAGGCTATTCTTTGCATCCTGTAAGATTCTGCTATTCTGTATGGAAAAAATAAGCCCTCAGATATCGATAGTAACAATCTGAGCGCGAAGCATGGGATGGCGATTCTAAGCATTGTTGTGAGACGTGGTCTCACTGCAAGATTAAAATTTCAGTAGCGTTGATCGAGAGCTCGGAGACAGTAGACGTCACATTGCCCTCACGCGCTAAAGCCATGGACTGTGCAGCTGATCCCGGTAAAGATTCGAGTCCTCCCTCGGGCATGGGTGTGTGTGTGTGTGTGTGTGTGTGTGTTTGTTCTTAGGATAATTTAGGTTAAGTAGCATGTAAGCTTAGGGACTGATGACCTTAGCAGTTAATTTTAACATTTTTTTTTTTTTGTCCCCACGTCGGTGATGGCAGATCTTACCGCACTCAAGGCCTGATTTCATTAATATGACCAGGAGAGATCTAGATGGCTAAGCTACGCTTGAAGATGGAATTTAAGGTAAAATTCGAAGCATAGCGTAAAGCGCAATTGCATGGTTAGGCTCGAGATTGTTAGTCCGAGTTTGCAATAATCTCATGGTTTGCTTGTCAGTTAAGCCTCCTTATCCTCCAAATAGTAATAATTATTCTCCACGTCTAATTCATAAATATGCTGTGGTTAATAAATGGTAAAGTAACTTTGAAATTGAAATAATTTGTTGATCTGACACTCAGCCATTATTGATACTTACAAGGTCGTTGTCAGACATTTCGCCATTATTAATACTTGTCAATGTATTATTGGTCATGATGATTTCTAAAGGTTTTAAATAGAATTAATTTATGAAATCCCTTCTTACAATTTGTTTAGTAGTAAACATCTACGTCTACATCTACATCTACATGACTACTCTGCAATTCACATTTTAGTGCTTGGCAGAGGGTTCATCGAACCACAATCGTACTATCTCTCTACCATTCCACTCCCGAACAGCGCGCGGGAGAAACGAACACCTAAACCTTTCTCTCCGAGCTCTGATTTATTTTATTTTGATGATCATTCCTACCTATGTAGGTTGGGCTCAACAACATATTTTCGCATTCGGAAGAGAAAGTTGGTGACTGAAATTTCGTAAATAGATCTCGCCGCGACGAAAAACGTCTTTGCTTTAATGACTCCCATCCCAGCTCGCGTATCATATCTGCCACACTCTCTCCCCTATTACGTGATAATACAAAACGAGCTGCCCTTTTTTTTGCACCCGTGCAGCAATATTCTAACAGAGGACGAACGAGTGTAGTGCAAGCTGTCTCTTTAGTGGACTTGTTGCATCTTCTAAGTGTCCTGCCAATGAAACGCAACCTTTGGCTCGCCTTCCCCACAATATTATCTATGTGGTCTTTCCAACTGAAGTTGTTCGTAATTTTAACACCCAGGTACTTAGTTGAATTGACAGCCTTGGGGTCCTATTTATCGAGTAATCGAATTCCAACGGATTTCTTTTGGAACTCATGTGGACCACCTCACACTTTTCTTTATTTAGCATCAACTGCCACCTGCCACACCATACTGCAATCTTTTCTAAATCGCTTTGCAACTGATACTGGTCTTCGGACGACCTTACTAGACGGTAAATTACAGCATCATCTGCGAACAACCTACGAGAACTGCTCAGATTGTCACCCAGGTCATTTATATAGATCAGGAACAGCAGAAGTCCCAGGAGGCTTCCCTGTGGAACATCTGATATCACTTCAGTTTTACTCGATGATTTTTCGTCTATTACTACGACCTGTGACCTTCATGACAGGAACGGTGTCAAAAGCTTTCCGGAAAGCCAGAAATACGGAATCAACCTGAGGTCCCCTGTCGATAGCGGCTATTACTTCGTGCGATTAAAGACCTAGCTGCGTTGCACAAGAACGATGTTTTCTGAAACCATGCTGATTCCGTATCAATAGATCGTTCCCTTCGAGGTGATTAATGACGTTTGAATACAATATATGCTCCAAAACCCTACTGCAAACCGACGTCAGTGATATAGGTCTGTAGTTCGATGGATTACTCCTAGTACCCTTCTTAAACACTGGTGCGACCTGCGCAGTTTTCCAATCTGTAGGTACGGAACTATCGGTGAGCGAGCGGTTGTATATGATTGCTGAGTAGGGAGCTATTGTATCAGCGTAATCTGAAAGGACCAAAGCGAACTCCTTTGTATTAAATTCATTCTTAGGAACAATAAAAGCTGCTACTGCTGCATGCTGCCCGAATTGCTGCTTGGAAAAAGGCAGTCATCTAAAGAGGTGATTGCAAAACGTAGGGCCACAACAGAGACACTGACACATCACAAAATGTCATGTACTCTAATCCAGTAAATTCCTTGCACAAACCAGATTCTGTGTCAGTCGCAAATTCTTATTCAGATACACAGTCAGACAGCTAAGGTATTCACTGTTACAGGTTAATTTGTTTCTGTAGTTTTTCATATTTAAATACTGAGTCAGATAGCTTATCCACACGTTAATTTTAGTTTTTCATGTAACGACCTGAAGTGGGCTTAAATGACGGTGAAACTGACACTCATACAACATGAACACCGTTTTATGCAGGTGAGATTCCGATTACTGGTAGTTCAAGTTGCTTATCGAGTCCATTTCCACAGACGAACATAGGCTTTATTTGTTGTAGATACGTTACAACATACTCTCATCGTATCCCAATCAAGCTCTATAGGTGACAAACCAGGGGCAAAGATCCATACATTCTTCAAGGTATATGTGGACTGAACTGCTGTATATGGTCCTCCATAATCCTTCTGATATATAACATGTGGAACCCCGGTCGTGAAACGTTTGACAGAATGACCTATCATTCTAACCACATACTGGTAAGTAACCAGCTTCCCTTCAGCATGTACAAAGTCAGTTCTGTTGTCTCCAACAGCCCCAGACACCATGATTCCGCGAATCAAAGTGGTACGAAACCACTGATTAACTGCCGAATATCACATACCGCTCATCTTGGAACTTTACACAGGGTCACATTAGCGTCGATCGGATTACATTGAACAGAAACTTCACTCATAGCTGAACATCGCGGAATGTCAACGTCACATTGTCACTGTTCTCAACGATGAATTGTCGGTGTCATATGACGCATAAAAACTTAAGATATAGACCCACTTTCCAGTAATTTGTTCGTGATAGTGCGTGGTGACACATCGCTTGTTACCACCGCCTGTGTTTGAGGTGCTGTGATCTATTCGTCACGGCCAGTCGAACGTGCGATATTCTTATGGTGCAGTTCTCCTGAGAGGACACTGCTTGTTTTTATTGCCACACTGTTCTCCTGATTTTAAAGGTATGCTAACACAAGGTTCTCTTTCCCGTCTATCATATTTTAAAGTTTTATTGTTAATTTTGAGACAGAATGGAGCATAGATAGTTGAGTGGAGCATGCTTGGTGGTTTTACTGGACATAAATTTCAAGATATTTTATTTCAACAGTCAGCACAATATACATCGTGGTAAGAACAATCACTGATCAGAACACAGCTTAATATCCACATGTATATCATGATATTTGCTAAGACAAGGAAGTCTTTCGGCTAGCAAGTCACTAAAAATATTTACAAATTATTTCTCAGTTCCTTTCAACACCAATATTCGACACAAAACTCTAATAACACCATATCTTCCTATTTATCCCATGTCTTTGCCCTTATATTTTAAAACTGATTGTATTTTGTCTGTCTCGTCCGTGAAACCACTGATAAACTGCCGATATTTATTTAATATGCGCATTATAATTTGCTTCATCGAGGCCATGTTGTAAATCAAGTTGTTTATGTTATTAATTGCAATTATATACGGAAATTAGCGATCTCTTCCAGAGCAAATTATATACTAAATTTCTGAATGTGCCCTGCAGCGACGAGAGTAGACAGTTTACTACATCTCTTAGTTTTGCACTTATTTTCTGCCCTGGCAGGCAGTGCGAAAAGAGTCTTGCAGTGAGTCGCGCATAACAAATAGCTACTTTAGTGAAGTGAATGGTATTGCACACTGTGGGATTTAGATATCGACTTTGTATATTTGCAGTAATAAATGGTCTCACTTATGTAAGAAGTTTTCGAGGCTAAATATGCGCTGAAATTTCTCGCTGCACAAGTCCGGCAAGCATTGCAGTCAACAAATGCACTATGGCGAGCAGTAGCTACACTGTTCGTATGACATATCAACATACTGTGACGTGTAAACTGCTACCTGCCTACAAGTCGGTGCTTCAGATAAAAGGCAAAAGTGCTTTTTAACCTACTGGAATTGCAACGGGAGGATCATTTATATTAGAGAAAGTTGCCGCAAATTTGCTATGAACAGTGCATTAGTAAAGTCAGTAATAATGATCAGTATTTAAAGATATGCTAAAAGAAGATTCTCTTTCTCCTCTATCATATTATGAAGTTTTATTGTTAATTTTGAGACAGAAGGAGCGTAGGTAGTTGAGTGGAGCGTGCTGATTGTTATACTGGACATAAATTTAAAGACATTTTATATGAACGATCAGCACATTATACATCGTGGTAAGAACAATCACTGATCATAACACAACTTAATATCCACCTGTATCTCATGACGTTTGCCAAGAGAAGAAAATCTTTCGGCTAACAAGTCACTAAAAATGTTTACCTACAAATTATTTTACAGTTTACTTTAACACCAATATTTGACACAAAACTCTAATAACATACATAAAAAAATACCAACTGGCTTCACATATACAGTGGATATTACTTTTCTCATAGCCGCAACGCAAATAGCGCATTAGAGAAGATTAACATTGTTAAACGGAGGCTAGCTTCTCTAAATATCTATCACATACATTCCACCAACTGCCATACAGCCCGGCTCCCCTAGCGCAGCAAATATGTAAAGTCAGCAAACGGTGGCAACATTCATAAAAAAACTCTCAATCAAAGTTGAGATTACTTCACACCACTCAAAAAACACACAGATTCAACACATACTTTGAACAACAAAAGGCTGACTTAAACTGATTTTAGACTGGGGACGAAAGAGGAATAATCCTGGCATCCAAAACAAAGCCCTCTCTTATACTAGAGACAAATACACTGACATATATAGTTTGCCAAAACACGAGCTCGTGCGAGGATGCAACACTGAAGCAGCGACGCAATGCATGACAGAAACATGACGGAAAAGATAACTAACACCACAACGTGATAATACACCACAGTGACAGCTTAAAACAACTTCGCTCGTATGCTGCTCAGTCACACTGTCCTTGAAACACTCTCGCTTAACACCTAAGCGATGAAAAGGAATACAAAGCGACGTGCCACGAACACTAATGAGCCATGCTTCTCGTACATGTCACGGTACTCTAGAGGCACACAGCACTAAAGACGGAAACAGAGTGAATAGTCTCTCACAGAACAGAGAGCAAAGTGAACCGCAAAAAGCAGAATAAGTCTTCACTCTTTCTGGAGAGGTAGTTATCTGTTCTCTTGAATACACTAAAAATAGTCAGTTGATTTTATACTGAAAACTGCTGTTACTTTGATGTAACAATAGAAAAAGTCACAGTTAAACGTCAAGTAAATGCTTTGCTTGTTTACTTGTGTGGTCGTTTTACTAATGTGAATAGTTAATTGACTACACTATTATACCTTCGGCAAGATTAACGAAAATCTACCAAATTCTCCTCCAATAATGCCAGTATGTCAACTGCACTCACGAGAGGTATTCTTCTTGCTTGGTCCATTATTTTCTCAGCAAAATTATGGTAGATTCTCTTAATGTATTTGAGTAAAGATACACACACAACTCTCAGTTAACGTTATTTTGTATACACGAGCCAATTACCGCAGTGAATTTCTTGAGGTAGGTCATTTTAATGTCCAGACTGTTCTTATTTGTTTACTTGAAATGTGAAACTAACGTATTTTAATGTGGTGAACGCTAGTCCAGTGACAAAATCAGCAAAATTGTAGCATTTCTCTCATTTTCCGTACAGAATTCACATATGTGATAGTACAGCTCGTTACCGTCATGATCATAATAAAAGTTTATTAAGGACAGAATTCAACATTGGAAAGTCCATGACGGAATGTAACAACATTACGAAAATGATAGTTGTTACTCACTGAATAGCGGAAATGCTTAGCCGTAGGTAGGCACAACAAAAAGACTGTCAGAAAATGAGCTTCGGTCAACAAAGACTTCGTCGGAAACAGACAACACACACATACACACACACTCACACACACACACACACACACACACACACACACAAACACATACACACTCGGGCACGCGCACGCAAACGCGGCTCACACACACATGGCCACAGTCTGGCTGCTGAGTCCACACTCAGGTGAGAAGAGAAACTCAGAAAAAAAGTGGAGAAAGGACCGACGCTGAGTATAGTAATGCTTTCGGTGAAGATGTTCCTGCTGTAACACATTCCATTTTCTCAATGTATGTAGTTAAAATAATTCTCAAACTGAAGATGTTTAAAGATAAGTGACAAAACTACAAAATACGCAATTAAAGATTTTGATGAAAGGCATACATACCCGTAGTATGTACACATGATTCGAAGCTACGTAGTATACCTCCCAAAGTGGTAACTGAAAAGCACTGTTGACAACTAGAAAATTTTCAATCTGTCGTAGGTGATGGGAGGTATATGTCACATTCCCTCACAAAGTCAACTATAGTCACATAACAAGATTCCGTTGGCGGGAATTGTACCAAAAACTGTTTTCTTTAGTACTTAATACAATTCCATAGGGTAACATCCAGTGTAAATCAGCTGTGTTGTACGAATCTGAAAAATTTCCTAGCTAGCCAATGATATTTTTGTACGCAATGTCAATAATGTGAGACGTGGAATTGGAAGGGTTTTGCAAGGAATGTATTTACTAAAAATAGTCGTGCCAAAAAGCTTGTAAGTACTTGAAAAAGAAGTACAGAATTACCATTAAGAAAACAAACATCTCGGACAAACGTAGATAATGAAAAAGAAATATTTTCTGAATGAAACTGTCGAGAACAAGGGTTCTGTGCTCCATGAATTTTCGCAAATACAACAACACCTTAAGCAGCTTGACCAAAATGTCGACAAAAGAGCATTTAGTGGCATAATTTATTGGTACCCTCTGGTTTTGTTTGAAGATTGGCAGTGATTCAGTGCCCCTGGAAGCATTGCGGGTGTCGTGCAGGGTTAGCCCAGCAGTAATGCTGTGACCTTACTCTTCTGAGCCGGCAGGAGCTGTCTTCCGCACTTTATTAATACTGCCGACTTATTTACAAGTAAGTGAAACAAGATAATGAAGACCAGCAGACGCGCAAGATAGTCACCATCTTGTGGCTAATAGTACACACGTAACAAGAATGTTTGATAATCTTTTAGTAGGCATAGCTTTTCAAAGGAGAAGTAGGAGTTCTAAATAATGTCACTAATGACTTATGTAATGTACACTAAAATATAAATGTTGTACAGGGATATTTAAATACACTCCTGGAAATTGAAATAAGAACACCGTGAATTCATTGTCCCAGGAAGGGGAAACTTTATTGACACATTCCTGGGGTCAGATACATCACATGATCACACTGACAGAACCACAGGCACATAGACACAGGCAACGGAGCATGCACAATGTCAGCACTAGTACAGTGTATATCCACCTTTCGCAGCAATGCAGGCTGCTATTCTCCCATGGAGACGATCGTTGAGATGCTGGATGTAGTCCTGTGGAACGGCTTGCCATGCCATTTCCACCTGACGCCTCAATTGGACCAGCGTTCGTGCTGGACGTGCAGACCGCGTGAGACGACGCTTCATCCAGTCCCAAACATGCTCAATGGGGGACAGATCCGGAGATCTTGCTGGCCAGGGTAGTTGACTTACACCTTCTAGAGCACGTTGGGTGGCACGGGATACATGCGGACGTGCATTGTCCTGTTGGAACAGCAAGTTCCCTTGCCGGTCTAGGAATGGTAGAACGATGGGTTCGATGACGGTTTGGATGTACCGTGCACTATTCAGTGTCCCCTCGACGATCACCAGTGGTGTACGGCCAGTGTAGGAGATCGCTCCCCACACCATGATGCCGGGTGTTGGCCCTGTGTGCCTCGGTCGTATGCAGTCCTGATTGTGGCGCTCACCTGCACGGCGCCAAACACGCATACGACCATCATTGGCACCAAGGCAGAAGCGACTCTCATCGCTGAAGACGACACGTCTCCATTCGTCCCTCCATTCACGCCTGTCGCGACACCACTGGAGGCGGGCTGCACGATGTTGGGGCGTGAGCGGAAGACGGCCTAACGGTGTGCGGGACCGTAGCCCAGCTTCATGGAGACGGTTGCGAATGGTCCTCGCCGATACCCCAGGAGCAACAGTGTCCCTAATTTGCTGGGAAGTGGCGGTGCGGTCCCCTACGGCACTGCGTAGGATCCTACGGTCTTGGCGTGCATCCGTGCGTCGCTGCGGTCCGGTCCCAGGTCGACGGGCACGTGCACCTTCCGCCGACCACTGGCGACAACATCGATGTACTGTGGAGACCTCACGCCCCACGTGTTGAGCAATTCGGCGGTACGTCCACCCGGCCTCCCGCATGCCCACTATACGCCCTCGCTCAAAGTCCGTCAACTGCACATACGGTTCACGTCCACGCTGTCGCGGCATGCTACCAGTGTTAAAGACTGCGATGGAGCTCCGTATGCCACGGCAAACTGACTGACACTGACGGCGGCGGTGCACAAATGCTGCGCAGCTAGCGCCATTCGACGGCCAACACCGCGGTTCCTGGTGTATCCGCTGTGCCGTGCGTGTGATCATTGCTTGTACAGCCCTCTCGCAGTGTCCGGAGCAAGTATGGTGGGTCTGACACACCGGTGTCAATGTGTTCTTTTTTCCATTTCCAGGAGTGTATTTCACAAATAAGCTTCTTCGTGAGAAACTTGGAAAGGAGTCGTGGAAACAACTATTGCCAATTTTTTTCTCACATTCTTCAGTGAAGAGTAGGAGAAAATACCTTACGCACCTGTAGTGAAAAGATTAAAGCGGGTATAATTCATTAGCATCTTAATGTTTCAGCCCCAGAAGACATAACCATCTGGTATTTTTCATAATCTATTAGAAACACTTTATTTTGTAGATGACTATATTATTTTAGAGTATCATGATCAAGGGGAATTAACTGTGCTGCTAAGAGTTGGTTTCTGTCATACACAACAAACAAAAAATGTAGCCTAGTGTTGAATAACTTACACAAGTGACAAAAAAGAGAAATTTTGGTTACAGGTGATAAATCCAAAGTGGTTCAGTTTCGTCGACATACATCAAACAGAAGTAGTACGTTTCTGTATTACGTACTATGATTAATCCTGTGTTTCGAATAAGAATTCAGCTGTTCTCTGCATTTAGGGTCATCATTAATTTAAAAACTCTTATATGTAGTACAACAAAGCGGCGTATTAAAAGGAATCGGTAAATACAACCAAATATTAGAAATTTCTGGGTCACACATTTACAACAACTAAATATTAGAAATTTCTGGGTCAGACATTTACGATAACAGTAACGACAGTATGTGCTACAACATTCAGATAGGCAAGGGTACACTTGTGTCGAACAAGCTGTCTTACAAGTGGATGGCAACATGGACTGAAACACCTGGAGAGTTCATTCTGACGTAAAACAGTCCCACTTTTGTTTCTTTGCTAATCTTTGCTAGCGGATCTGACATGTTTGTACCACTTTGAAACAGAGTAACGCAGACAACCAACACTTAAGAAGTATGCAGGGCACCGTTATTTATAATAATTTGCGAAGCACATTCGGCGACGTGTAATATCAGTGGTTTGACAGAGCCTTCGCTCAGAGCTCCCAGCAGCTTTACATATGCAACCAGTATAATACTGCAGCCAATCGTATTTACTTTCTAGCGGAACTGAGATACGTTTGTTAAATTTTCTCGTTCTAAAATTATGATATTCAGCGTCGCTTTTGGTGCAACTGCTGTAAAAACCCTGGGGATCTCATTATCACATATCATTATTACGCGAATTCTAGAATACCTCGTCAAGCAATGTGGTTCTGTCTGGTATGGGCTATCGGAAATGTTTGTTGAGATTGAGCAGGCTATCTCTTACTATTATTTCGCAAGAAACTTGCTTATATTGTTCATTATTTAATTTTCGTTGTCGATATTCGATACGTTTGTCACTTATCAAAAAACCTTTCTCATCATACGACAAACACAACCTAATTTAGCGACAGACACGCACAGTTATAACGCACGGCGTACCACACATAAATACTACATTTTAATTTTTTTTCTGGCACAATGCCGAATATTTTCCTAGAAGTAATTTAAAATCATTCTGCTCTCCCAGGTCACAGCAAAATTTTTAAGAGATTACCTTGTTTGTCATGTAAATTCCGGGATTGGTAAGATCCTCCCATACACTCCCAATTGTGAAATCCTCTGGTTTACTAACATATTACCTGGTAATTGGTTCAATAGCACACCGACTCTATAATAGGCCAGATCTACAACTTGAAGTGGAAGAAAGTCTCAAATCACACGTAAAATACCAGTAACTAATACGTAGGCATTTTAGGTTTTGTTTGCATCATACAATCCTAGGTTAAAATTTAAAATTTGTTCAACTCTGCTGCTACAACGATTGCACTAAGTTTCCCTTGGTTGTAAGGTGATTGCTAGAACTTTTTATCCTCGCTCGTAGAACCGAATTTTTTCGTCGTGCCTAATCTCAAAATCAAAGAATGAAAAGCACAAGAATAAAAATTATAGAAATCTTGATATAATTCTAATTGCAGAATACCTACGCTCAAACCCTGATTTTAACTCAGCTGCGTGATGGGAGATTCCATTTCACGAAATGAAATGTTCTCATGGAATCAATATCTAAATCAAAGAATCTTTATTTTCATACGTTTAGTTAAAAACACGAAATGCCTTTTGTTTTAACAATAAAGGGGTGAAACCAGCTCGCTCATGTAACTATACGCATAGATAGGGTATCTAATGACTTACATACAAAGAACAGATTTAATGCTTTGAGTTGTAGAGAAGTATAATTGTAAAATCTGATAGTAGAATGTTGTTATTGATTAGGACAAATACATACTGATATATAAAAAGGAGATGAACGGTGTATTGCAAGTAAGAGAAGGTATTTTTGTATGTGGTACCTTAATATTTGCAAACATCGATGTGTTGTTTGTTTTTCTCTGTGTTGGACAGTCTTTCCACAAACACATCACAAACTTTGTGACTTTACGTTTTCTGCACGGTCATACTTGCATCACTGTGTTGATTTAACCTGTCAGTTTAGGCAAACCATTTTTCACTCATGCAACCACATTTCAACACCTGACCTGCTGTCCAGGACGTAGCCATTAATGGCTTGTTCTTCTCCCATGTACTCGGGGAACTAACCAACCTGTATGCAAACTACTCCTTATGATTATAATTATTAATGCATAACAGTCCTAATTTTTAACTAAGTATGCTAATAACAGTGTGCAGCTGTCTTCCAGAAACTACAATCCGACAACTGTTCACTACGCTGATGAGATGGGAGAGTTATCGGCAAGGGAAATCGCAACACCCACATCAGTGACAACGGATGAGAATTGTCAGAACAGCTTGTCCCCCTGCAATTTGCTTCAGGAACACCAGATAATCGTCAGGACAGAATAGCCTGTAAAATCATTAAAGTGACGGCCCATTGTTCTTCTAAAGTTACAGAAGCACTTCAAGCGCGATTAATAGACAGTAGAAATAGACTAGCGTCCCAGAGAATTCTATGATCAGCATTCGAGTCTTCAGAACCTTGAATTTAACTACATAGGATATTACAAAATAAAATTTGTGCGATAGAATGGGAGAATTGAACTGTTTGGATCTCTAAGAAATTCCGCCAAACGTAAGTCATTCCAGTGATATGTAAGAACAAATGTAGGAACACTTCTTTGAAGGAGGCAATGTATTGAGTTACATTCACATGTTGTATTTCACCCAGAATCTGTTTACCACAATAATAACTACGCCACCTTACTAGCTGGAAATCACTGAAGAATACCATTGCAGACACACAGTTCAGAAGGTTATTCCTACATGGGTTCTCAAATCTAGTTATACATACTGAAAAAAATCCTGATTATCTCCTGAATTCAACTCTCTAAGTGTTCAAGTGACGTTAAACGTTGATAGAAACTCAAATTTTAGAGTAGCACTATCTCCAAGGTAATGGAACAAACCAATGCTGTGACCGATGTGCGGTTCTTCTGTTGCTTCGGTCTAGCTTACTACAAATCAAAGATGACCACTAGCCTTACATGTGGGAGCAGCAAGTTTATGGAAGTGTCTGAAATGGATGTACGTTGAGTTTACGTTAATATAGTATCTGTAGCAGTTTTACATTCATGTTGCTGCTGAATGTTTACCTTTAAACAGCTTTTGAGAAGAATGGTCACATAAAAGGTTTCGGCACACGTGCCGAAACCATACCATCATATCGTCATCACAATTTTAAGTTTGGATTACAACTGTTAAGTGTAGTTCGCTTAAGTTGACTAAAGGGTTCACCGTTTGGTTGAGGTTGACATTTGAATTTAGTGACTGAGAGTGTACAGTGATTCATATTTAAATGTCGAGAAAAATGGGATCTCTTAGTACGATAGTTGCAGAAGGCAGCTTTTACAAAAAAAAAAAAAAAAAAAAAACGGGGGTAAACTGTGAGCTCCAGATATATACACGCAATACGTCGATGAAAAACATCTGGTACATGTTAAGCTTCCCGATTTTGACAGAGAATTACCTCGGCACTGACTGACTACACAACACAGTTCTGCTGCCCCCTACAAAGTGATGTTCTTAATGCCCTTAACAGTAAATTCATTAACTAAGTTCCTGGTTGGACACGTTGCGTTTCTTCACCGTACTGTCCGAAACGAGGAGACCGGCTTAACCAATCTTGGTCCTACCTAAGGAAAATGTTTCCGCGTCGCACTGGGCTCACAAAACGTCGCGGGCGACATTGCCAGCGAGAAATGTTCCTCCGCGAATCCCTCACTCCTAATTTTTTTTTTTTTTTTAGCGTGGGGCAAAGGAGCGGAACGCGCTCCTTTAGACGCTGGCGCCAGAGAAGCGTCTGGAAAGTTTTTCGGACGACCGGCGACTCGCACTAGGTAACTCGATCCAGATCTACGTGACGTGAGCAGTGTTTCCTGCGCACTCACAGTCGAGCCGGAGTTGTATTCATTGGAGAAAAAGTTGTTAAAATGTTGCGATTGGACAGACTCACCAGCGTAACGGCACGCCGCTCTAGGTTTTGCTAGAAATGAGACACTGGCGTTTCACCGTCCGTCCGATAAGGACGTAGTAATATGTACCGGGAAATACGAAGTAATTGCAGAGTAGCTGTGTACCTGATCCGGAAATCCGGATAATTTCTCGGAATTGTGTCATATATGCCCGCCTCTGTGGTTGCAGCAACATCACACCTGATCGGCATAACAGCACGACGAGAACAGACGCCTGGGGACCCTATCGTGGAGCAGAAGAGTAGAGTAAGTCATATACGCAGCTCTGACCGTAGCACGAACGGCCTTGCAGTTGACAAAAGTTAAACGGATGGCCATTGACCCATTGAGCATCGCAGCACATTATCGCATTAGTTCTGTGGTTATATAAGGATGGAAAGAATGTGATCTAGAATCTTGTACTCTCACTGAACCAAAGGGAAGTCCCAATACGCATTGCTAAGTTTTCTAGTTATACAGTCGTGTTATACTCCTTTCTTTTTAGTAAGATATTGATCAGTCAACACTCAAGAGCCATCACCTCATTAAACAAATTTGTCAGGAAATGTAACTGTCAAATGGAATAAATCTGACTTTTTTCCTATATTTCGGACTACTCATTCCCACATCAAAAAAGGTGTCCTATCACCTCGGTTCCGAGAGTTCGGGAACCAGTACGGAAAATTGGAATAGAATCAACATAAACATCATTTCCGCCCTTTTAATTGCTCACGAAAACCACACACTGCATGTTGTGTCACCATAGAGCGAGACCTTCAGCGGTGGTGGCCAAGATTGCTGTACATACTGGTACCCCTAATACTCAGTACCACGTCCTCTTGCATTATTTCAAGCCTTTATTCGTCGTGGCATACTATCCACAAGTCCATGGAGGCACTTTTGGTCCAGTTTCTTCCACTAGTCAACGGCGATTCGGCTTAGATCCCTCAGAGTGGCCGGCCGGAGTGGCCGAGCGGTTAAAGGCGCTACAGTCTGGAACCGCACGACCGCTACGGTCGCAGGTTCGAATCCTCCCTCGGGCATGGATATGTGATGTCCTTAGATTAGTTAGGTTTAAGTAGTTCTAAGTTCTAGGGGACTTATGACCACAGCAGTTGAGTCCCATAGTGCTCAGAGCCATTTGAACCATTTGAACCCTCAGAGTGGTTGGTGGGTCACGTCGATCATAAACATCACTTTTCAATCTCTCCCAGGTATGTTTGATAGGAGAGAGCATGTTGGCCACTCTACTTGAGCGATGTCGTTATCCTGAAGGAAGTCATTCACAAGATGTCCACCATGGGAGTACGAACTGTTGTCCATGAAGACGAACGCCTTGCCATAATGCTGCCTATATGGTTGCACAATCGGTTGGAGGATGGCATTCACGTATCGTACAGCCGTTAAGGCGCCTTCCATGACCACCAGCGGTGTACGTTGGCCCCACATAATGGCACCCCAAAACAGCAGAGAACCCCCACATAGCAGCACTCGCTGGACAAGGCCTGACCGGGTTTCCTCCAAACACCGCTCCGACGGATTGTCTGGCTGAAGGCATATGCGACAGTCTTCGGTGAAGAGAACGTGATGCCAATCCTGAGCGTTACATTCGGCATGTTGTTGGGCCCAACTGTACCTCGCTGTATGGTGTCGTGATTGCAAAGATGGACCTCGCCATGGACGTCGGGACTGAAGCTGCGCATCATGCAGCCTGTTGCGCACAGATTGAGTCGTAAGAAGACATCCTGTGGCTGCACGAAAAGCATTATTCAACATGGATGCGTTGTTCTCAGGGTTCCTCCGAGCCATAATCCTTAGGTAGCAGTCATCCACTGCAGTAGTAGCCCTTGGCCGAAATGAGCGGGGCACGTGATCGACAGTTCCTCTCTCTGTATCTCCTCTATGTCCGAACAATATCACTTTGGTTCACTCCGAGACGCCTGGAACTTCACTTGTTGATAGCCCTTCATGGCACAAAGTAACAATACGGAGGCGAACGAACCGCGGTATTGACTTTCTAGGCATGGTTGAACTACAGACAACACGAGCCGTGTCTCTCCTTCCTGGTGGAGTGACTAAAAGTGATCGGCTGTCAAACCCCCTCCGTCTAACAGGTGCGGCTCGTGCATGGTTGCTTACATCTTTGGGCACGTTTAGGGACATATCTGAACAGTCAAAGAGACTATGTCTGTGATATAATATCCACAGTCAACGTCTATCTTCAGGATTTCCGGGAATCAGAGTGTTGCAAAACTATTTTTGCTGTGTGCATATCGTCGCACCAAACCTTTCCTAAAATCAAGTCTCAAATTTTGGTGGGAATAACTTGATGTTATTAATTTACATGAATAACTACTTTCTGTGAGGCAAGTCAAGAACCTCACCCAATCCGATTCTTCAACAGAGGCTAGGATTGCATAGTAAGATGTCATTAAGTGCATAAGAATCGCATTGGGTGAATTTGTTACAGAATTCCGAGTTCAGCAAAGAGTTCATTTAAATATTGCCTCACGATAGTAAAGGAAGATCGGAGGTCGCTTCCCAGTGGTGGCTGCTTTCTTAACCAAGGGAGCTGAACTGTTTGATGTTTCAAGAGGCACCGTATATCACGAACTACATCCCACACAGGTGAAGCGAAAAACATCATCTGCCAACCCAGAACGTGTGTGATGAGTGGTCGTGGCAGATGGTCAGTGAGTACTGTGATGGAAAATAAGAGGCAAAAGTTGCAAAAGTCACATCAGAACTGAATGCCGCACTCGCCAAAACTGCCTCACCAAAACAACATGAAGTCCACGACCACGGAATTGCAGGGCGAGCTGGAAATCCAAAGCCGTTCATCAGTGATACAAATGCCCATAACAGGAAGACGTGGTGATAAAGTAGTAAAACCTGGACTAAGTAGCAATGGAAAGAAGTAATTTAATCGGAGGTGCCTTGTTTCGTACTATTTCCAACTTCTGTACAAGTTTACGTCCCAAGAGTGCGGGGGTTCGGAGATGATATGGGCACCCGGAACCAAGTAAATTTTCCAGACCTTTTAAATCCAATTCATTAACAGTTTCCTTTTTGTACAACTCCATTCCCATGTCCAAATACCTTTTAAACTTTGGATCAATTAAATTAATAAAATGCGGATGAGCAGATGGTATTAAATTGGCCACGTTTTCTGGAGGAAAGCAATTATAAGATATTAATAGGGAAAGAACCTTTTTCGCTGTGGTTTCAGCGTTGCACTCTTTGCCTGTAATGGTTGGCTGCCGCTTGCTATGAGGCCATTTACGTGTTCCATGACTGTCGAACCCTGTTCCGCACTGATCGATGGTTCCAAAGTTTTCCCCTTCCAGTACATGGAGGGATCCTTCAATGAAACTTTGCCATTGTATAATTTCATACTCACCAGGTAATCGCTTATTTGATCCTCTAAGCCATACTTGTCCGCAACTTGGCCGTTTTTGCAAGTAGAGATATAACAATATATTGAGCAATTGCTCTGGTACGTCGGCTGGTTTTTAAATTCTGGTGGCAATAAATGAGTCATTGCGGAAACGGCATCGCCATCGTCTGGAGGAGTAGATACAGTCATGGATAACGTGGAAGTGGTCCGCGTCTTGTTTGTACATGATAATTTCTCCAGGGTAGTTTTGTGAGATAATATTAATTTATCTACACAATTCATTAACATCATCCGGTCCTCTGATGACAATAACGTCAGTGAAATACCATCGCTCTGAGGTTTCAGAAATTCTAATAAGGTCGTCAAACCAAAGGTGGTTGCAAAGAAATTTCTAATTGAATCAAATAACTCAAAATTAAAGTTGTGGATTGCCCTAAGCGTCCATTTGATGTGGCCATGTTGGAGTGTGATCTCGTCACCAAGTATGCTAGTGCTTTCAGGGGAAAAAAAACTTGAGCTTCCAGAAGTGTATACAGCAACTGCATCACTTCGATGATGTTCTCCATTACCAAACTGCAAGCAAATTTGCAACAAAATTATCATCTTCATCTTCTGAATCATCTACAATAGGGAGGGCACCACCACAACGTACACTTCTAAATAATGGTGTGTTTGTACAAAACAAGCACCAGTATACATATTTCTTAATATGAGGTGGAGAAATTACCCCAAAACAATAATAAGGACTTTTGCTTATTAAATGAATTTTAATATTTGGAAGAATACGTTGTAATGACTGTTTTTTCCAATTTCGTGTTAATATAGACGAACAAAATTCACAAATTGTCCAAATATATTCTTTGAATGAAATATCAATAAACTGCACAGTAATTTTGAATCTGCTTTCCCAAAATGTGCTTTGCGGAAAATTGCACATAGTAAGTAAGCACAATGTTGGCCATGGTATTGGTGTATTAACTCTAATTTTTTCGCCTGCTTGAAGAGCATAATTAATTATTTCGCTAATCATAGGTACAGTGACACTCTCGTTAAAAATGTAACTTTCTGGTTCAAAAATGGTTCAAATGGCTCTGAGCACTATGCGACGCAACTTCTGAGGTCATCAGTCGCCTAGAACGCAGAACTAATTAAACCTAACTAACCTAAGGACATCACACACATCCATGCACGAGGCAGGATTCGAACCTGTGACCGTAGCAGCCGCTCGGTTCCAGACTGTAGCGCCTAGAACCGCACGGCAACTCCGACCGGCAACTTTCTGGTAACAGATATGCGTCCAACATAAAATTTCAGTTTGTCATAACGAAAATTTAACAAAATATCGTCTTCAATAGTATGTGGTGAACCAAGATGTAATGCATCAATTGCATTATTAAGGTTTCCACAAATGACACTACGTGCAAGATTATACAAAGATTCCATTATGAAGAAGTATACCGAGTGTAGAGGTTTCCTCTGTTAGCGATGATCCGGCAACTGCAGAAGCTGAGCTCATGATGCACGGACCTACAATTTCTCCCCCTTATATACCGAAATATCGATCGTGTTGCTAAGGCACGTTTTTATTATTTCTGCTTGTGCTAGGCTCGTGCCAACTTTTTGCTGGCGTGGGTGCTTGCCTAGATAGTTTCCTGAAAGGACAACTATCCCAGCGGGACAGTGACGCCGCCATGCTGACCTTTGGACCCTGGACTGTCCCTGGACCCGGCTGACCTATTTCGTGGTCCCCATAGATACGTGACCATTTTGGATGATCAGATCCATCCCATATTGAAATGTTTTTTCCCCAGTGTTGTGTCCCAAGACGTTAGAGGCCCACCTTCCCACACCTCGCATCGTCCAGAACTGGTTTTGTGAGCACCAGGATGAGTTGTCGCATCTCCGTTGGCCACCATAACCACCAGATCGCAGCAATAAGGATCATTTGTCATCTACTTTGCAGATGGTGTGTGATATCTAAGCACCTTTATCATCGTTACCTCAACGTGCCACCATTACGCAGAGTGGTAGAACATTCCCTTGAAAACCATACAGGACCGGTTTGTATTCAGTCACTTATGACTTGAAAACCGTTTTGAATGCAAATGGATTGTTGCATCGTATTTCCAAGGTAGTGTGCTGTGTTTTTGGTGTTTCCATACTTTGTCCAAAATCAGAGGGGAACACTATATCTCTGATTTGTAAACGGATACCAAATAATTTATGCATTTAAAAATTACAACTACGTATTGTTAGTATTTCCTCAGGTAGCGCTGAGTATTATACGAGTTCTTTTCCAATCATTATGAAGCATTAGTCATGGGTGACTGGAATTCGTCAGTAGGAAAAGGGAGAGAAGGAAACATAGTAGGTGAATATGGATTGGGGGGAAGGAATGAAAGAGGAAGCCGCCTTGTAGAATTTTGCACAGAGCATAACTTAATCATAGCCAACACTTGGTTCAAGATCCATAAAAGAAGGTTGTATACCTGGAAGAATCCTGGAGATACTAAAAGGTATCAGATAGATTATATAATGGTAAGACAGAGATTTAGGAACCAGGTTTTAAATTGTAAGACATTTCCTGGGGCAGATGTGGATTCTGACCACAATCTATTGGTTATGAACTGCAGATTGAAACTGAAGAAACTGCAAAAAGGTGGGAATTTAAGGAGATGGGACCTGGATAAACTGAAAGAACCAGAGGTTGTAGAGAGTTTCAGGGAGAGCATAAGGGAACAATTGACAGGAATGGGGGAAAGAAATACAGTAGAAGATGAATGGGTAGCTCTGAGGGATGAAGTAGTGAAGGCAGCAGAGGATCAAGTAGGTAAAAAGACGAGGGCTAATAGAAATCCTTGGGTAACAGAAGAAATATTGAATTTAATTGATGAAAGGAGAAAATATAAAAATGCAGTAAATGAAGCAGGCAAAAAGGAATACAAACGTCTCAAAAATGAAATCGACAGGAAGTGCAAAATGGCTAAGCAGGGATGGCTAGAGGACAAATGTAAGGATGTAGAGGCTTGTCTCACTAGGGGTAAGATAGATACTGCCTACAGGAAAATTAAAGAGACCTTTGGAGAGAAGAGAACCACTTGTATGAATATCAAGAGCTCAGATGGCAACCCAGTTCTAAGCAAAGAAGGGAAGGCAGAAAGGTGGAAGGAGTATATAGAGGCTTTATACAAGGGCGATGTACTTGAGGACAATATTATGGAAATGGAAGAGGATGTAGATGAAGACGAAATGGGAGATAAGATACTGCGCGAAGAGTTTGACAGAGCACTGAAACAGCTGAGTCGAAACAAGGCCCCGGGAGTAGACAACATTCCATTTGAACTACTGATGGCCTCGGGAGAGCCAGTCATGAAAAAACTCTACCATCTGGTGAGCACGATGTATGAGACAGGCGAAATACCCTCAGACTTCAAGAAGAATATAATAATTCCAATCCCAAAGAAAGCAGGTGTTGACAGATGTGAAAATTACCGAACTATCAGTTTAATAAGTCACAGCTGCAAAATTCTAACGCGAATTCTTTACAGACGAATGGAAAAACTGGTAGAAGCCGACCTCGGGGAAGATCAGTTTGGATTCCGTAGAAATGTTGGAACACGTGAGGCAATATTGACCTTACGACTTATCTTAGAAGAAAGATTAAGAAAAGGCAAACCTACGTTTCTAGCATTTGTAGACTTAGAGAAAGCTTTTGACAATGTTAACTGGAATACTCTCTTTCAAATTCTGAAGGTGGCAGGGGTAAAATACAGGGAGCGAAAGGCTATTTACAGTTTGTACAGAAACCAGATGGCAGTTATAAGAGTCGAGGGGCATGAAAGGGAAGCAGTGGTTGGGAAATGAGTAAGACAGGGTTGTAGCCTCTCCCCGATGTTATTCAATCTGTATATTGAGCAAGCAGTAAAGGAAACAAAAGAAAAATTCGGAGTAGGTATTAAAATTCATGGAGAAGAAGTAAAAACTTTGAGGTTCGCCGATGACATTGTAATTCTGTCAGAGACAGCAAAGGACTTAGAAGAGCAGTTGAATGGAATGGACAGTGTCTTGAAAGGAGGATATAAGATGAACATCAACAAAAGCAAAGCGAGGATAATGGAATGTTGTCAAATTAAGTCGGGTGATGCTGAGGGAATTAGATTAGGAAATGAGACACTTAAAGTAGTAAAGGAGTTTTGCTATTTAGGGAGTAAAATAACCGATGATGGTCGAAGTGGAGAGGATATAAAATGTAGAATGGCAATGGCAAGGAAAGCGTTTCTCAAGAAGAGGAATTTGTTAACATCGAGTATAGATTTAAGTGTCAGGAAGTCGTTTCTGAAAGTATTTGTATGGAGTGTAGCCATGTATGGAAGTGAAACATGGACGATAACTAGTTTGGACAAGAAGAGAATAGAAGCTTTCGAAATGTGGTGCTACAGAAGAATGCTGAAGATAAGGTGGGTAGATCACGTAACTAATGAGGTGGTATTGAATAGGATTGGGGAGAAGAGAAGTTTGTGGCACAACTTGACTAGAAGAAGGGATCGTTTGGTAGGACATGTTTTGAGGCATCAAGGGATCACAAATTTATCATTGGAGGGCAGTGTGGAGGGTAAAAATCGTAGAGGGAGACCAAGAGATGAATACACTAAGCAGATTCAGAAGGATGTAGGTTGCAGTAGATACTGGGAGATGAAGAAGCTTGCGCAGAATAGAGTAGCATGGAGAGCTGCATCAAACCAGTCTCAGGACTGAGGACCACAACAACAACAACAATGAAGCACTCGCAGCTATAGTGTGCATCTATAAATACGTAAACAGGACAATGCTCGGATGAAATTACACAACGTAGTAAAATTCTTTGAAAAAGAATTTACTGAGCATAACTCATATAATTTTTTACGCAGCGGTCAGTATTTTTTTTTAATTATGATTTTTTTGCTCCGCTCTGCACAAACTGTATTAATAAGATCACACTGGCTTACAGATAACGCACATTGATTGGAAATGAGATTAAAAAAGCGCCATAATTCCGCGACAAAGTCCGGTAATCGTATAATGCAGAAACTAATCATATTGCGATATGTATTTTAAATTTCAAATTTCGTTACGCTGAGCTGAGTAGTATTACTTTTAAGCTGGGAAGCAAGTATCAGAATTCATCGGCCGCTGTCGTTGCACGCTGTTACGTTATGTGTGTTTGATATGTCAGCGCGTTCTGTTTAAAAACTTTAGTCTACTTACTGACCTGTTCTAATACATCAATAAACAGTTTCACTTTGTTATATGAGAACAAGAATAAACAATTTCCGAATAAAGGGGAAGTAAATTACTGGTGTGTCAAATCTGAATGAAACATTGCGGCGTTCGCAGCTCGTGGTCGTGCGGTAGCGTTCTCGCTTCCCACGCCCGGGTTCCCGGGTTCGATTCCCAGCAGGGTCAGGGATTTTCTCTGCCTCGTGATGACTGGGGGTTGTGTGATGTCCTTAGGTTAGTTAGGTTTAAGTAGTTCTAAGTTCTAGGGGACTAGTGACCATAGATGTTAAGTCCCATAGTCCTCAGAGCCAAACATTGCGGCTTTAAACGTTTGCAAATGCAAGATGCAGCGTGCGAACAGCAACAAGGAGACTCACATTGAAGTTAACGAATTACTGCTGTGGCTCTCAGACAAAATTAATACAGTGAATCAAATATTTGTATTTTATATGAAAATGCGATCACCATGTTTCAAAGAGCGACACTTTCACTTAATATGGCTGCAGGTAACTTGTTGTGATGGTGAGCTAACCCACAAATTGAACTTGAGTGAGCTCACAATAATTTTTTATTCTGCAGGTAAGTAGCAAGCTGATTTGACGGCTAAGAAAACCTGTACAAGTGAACTTTTTGCCAATGACTATGATCGTTAAATTGGCTTTTTAGTCGAAAAGTTTTTAACCAAGGGATTAAACAACAATGTGGGTGAGGAATAATAAGCAGATGGTGAAACTAATGAACTGGATGCAGATTTCAACCTTATGGTGAAAATATGGGATGATGTTCCTCGCGTTGTCCTCACATATTTCTTTACTTATTCTTCATAATTACAGCCTGTCAGGCGAGCAGCGAAAATAATTCATGCAAGCAACATATCTGTGTAGAATAAATTATATGTGTGACAATTATCACTATTTGCTACGTATATACTAATGATATGAAAATCTGATACTTGCACAAAAGAAACCAAAAAAATAGAAAAAAGTACTTTGTAGAACTATAGAAAAACTATTGCCCCCTAACTAATTACCGCCGCACGGGTTTAGCCGAGTAGCCTAGCGGTCTAGGCGCTGCAGTCATGGACTGTGCGGCTGGTCCCGGTGGAGGTTCGAGTCCTCCCTCGGGCATGGGTGTGTGTGTTTGTCCATAGGATAATTTGGGTTAAGCCGTGTGTAAGCTTAGGGATTGATGACCTTGGCAGTTAAGTCCCATAAGATATCACACACATTTGAACATTTGAACTAACTAATTACCAGATGTTATTAGCGTAGTTCGTGCTGTTTTTGATATGAGTAGTCACTGAACTTCTTAAGGCTGTTCCGAATAAGATGTGCTGAAGTTCATGGGCAAGTTAGCAGAGATTCCAGTTTGGTGGTAGATTCAGAGATTAGGCTCACAATGTCGAAAGGGTCATTTACATCACTTCCTTCAGTGAACACTGATATCAGTCTTCTGCCTGTTTGTAAGGAATGGTGACTAGCGTGGAAGGTAGAGTTGTATCATGTAGTTGAATCTCCTGCAAGTTTCTTCCCGGACTTGCTGGACACTGTAAATGCAGTATCGTCTGAGATGACCCAGACCTGATCCCTCGTGAATACTGCTCTGGGATGCGGCGTCCTTAATACTTGTTGACCATGTCCCGCTGCATCCTCATTGAACGCGTGTTCCGTCAATGTATGCTCCGGAGACCCTTCGGTGCTATATCCTATATGCTCCTTGTGTGTCTTCCGATTTTATACTTATATGTAACAACATGTCTACTGTGAATCAAGTGTGAGGCGTTCTTACGAATTGGCAACGTCATTCTTCGTCTCTCTCTGATTTTACGGAGAATTTTCTCCTATCTAAATGGGCAGTATAACATTCATTTTGCTACAGTTTTAAAATGGGATATTGTATTCCTTTCGCCGTAATGACCCTCTTCTACCGTATACACTTCCGTTTGATCAAAATTCTGTAACAAATACAAGGGTTCTCTTTTCCTGATTTAAAGGTCAACCTGGCGCACCACATCTCAGAATTACCAGCAGTGTATCAATCAGAGCCGTGTGGAAAGAGCATATTAATTCATGTAGCAGGACTCGTTGAACTCATCTAAGTACTGAAATAGGCTTCACAGCCCTACGCTTGTCTTTTTGCTTGAACCGTCTTGACAGTGACAAGTGTAGATTAGAGATAGGATCTACGCCCGACCGTTTTGAAATGAAATTCTAGATTGTTTGTTTGGGGTATTTTATGACAGTAAGCCACACCTTTGTAAATTTTCTGCGTGTCTCCTCTAAATGATACTTGACGTTACAGATATGATACACGATAACAGCTGCAAATATTTTTATTAATCAGCTCCCAACAGTGATAATGTTTACTTTCATTTAAAGCTTTCGTGTTAGTGAATGTTGTAGGTCAGTTTCAAAGTCGTTTACTACCAGTGATAAGATATTCTATTTGACACATTCAGTTAGCTTCACGTGGAGCGAAGTAGCTACTTCTCGACTCTGCACTTTGTCATTGTACGCTGAGTACTGATCAAAGTGCTCCTCGTAACATCGGCGTATTCCATTTAAGCGCTGTTATACTGAGTAGCTGAGGTAAGAACCGGCAGTTGTGATATATTGTGGTTGGAGACTATTGTGTGGTTCTGCACAATGCCTAGGCTTTTATGAGATTACATAAATCTCCATTCAGTTATCGATTCACGTCAACGCTCTACCTCGTAGAGGACTCTGTTTTCATAAAAATTACATGAGGAGCGATGCTTAATATTCACTGATACCAATCAGCAAGCAAACACATTTTACATTTCTAAGGGAAATGAAAACAGCTTTCAGGCAGTAACAGAAAAAAAAACTGAAAATTGAGTTTGAACATAAATGTGTCGCTACTTTTGATTATCTGAAAGTACCCATAGTATTCACTGCAAGTCGCTTTTTAATACCCTCTGCGAGGCGATAACAGTGGCAACAGTGCACTGCGATTACAGAAAACGTAGGACGTATTGTAACGCCGAATATGTTCTGCCATATCGAAAAATACATTTATTATTCACTGACTGTATATTCATTTAACTCGCCCAAACGTGGAAAATACTCGTCCCAGAGTTGGACCCGCAACGACTGTCTCAACAATATAAAATAAAGAAAGAAACAAATATATTTGGTAACCAACAACACCGTAGGTAGTCACGGTTATTGCCATTAAATGCAGGCCTGAGATCAAGTGTAGATTGGGAGAACTGGGCACAGAAATTCCCCTTTTGGCAGTCCACATTTAATAGGCTATTGTCAAGAAAAAGGCGTAGTTATCGATATTATCAAAGTAACCTATCGAAATATACCATATCAACTGCTTTTTTTCATTATAAGTGTTCTCGATTTCGAGTTGTGCAGATCATCTCCATGCAAACGGAATGTCATACCTGTAGCACAGTAACTGGGACGCACTCATGTGCATCAATGTGGCTCATAAATAGTTTTGGAACAAACTTACAATAAGCGAATATACACTCCTGGAAATTGAAATAAGAACACCGTGAATTCATTGTCCCAGGAAGGGGAAACTTTATTGACACATTCCTCGGGTCAGATACATCACATGATCACACTGACAGAACCACAGGCACATAGACACAGGCAACAGAGCATGCACAATGTCGGCACTAGTACAGTGTATATCCACCTTTCGCAGCAATGCAGGCTGCTATTCTCCCATGGAGACGATCGTAGAGATGCTGGATGTAGTCCTGTGGAACGGCTTGCCATGCCATTTCCACCTGGCGCCTCAGTTGGACCAGCGTTCGTGCTGGACTTGCAGACCGCGTGAGACGACGCTTCATCCAGTCCCAAACATGCTCAATGGGGGACAGATCTGGAGATCTTGCTGGCCAGGGTAGTTGGTTGGTTGGTTGGTTGGTTTGGGGGGGATTAAAGGGACCAGACTGCGACGGTCATCGGTCCCTTTTTCCAAAAAAAAAGTAAAACCACCCAAAGAGAATAATAAAAAAAAACGAACAACAGGATAGACGTCAGACGACACAGGACAAGAAATACCCCTACAGAGATCAGACGAAACAAATTAAAATCACACAGAGTGTGACAGTGGTTGGCCGACCATAGAGATAAAAAGGAAAAGCCAACCACCGAGAACACATTAAAAACTCAGCGTAAAATCGTAGGCCAATGGCCAGAATCAACACAAAAGAACAGAACAAACACTCAGAGTAAATAATAAAAAAACCCTGCCCGAATAAAACGGAAAACTAAGTCAGCCATACCAGGGTCATCACATAAGAGGGCAGGGAGCGTATCAGGCAGCGCAAATGTCTGCCTGACCACAGCTAAAAGGGGGCAGGCCAACAAAATGTGGGCCACTGTCAAAGCCGCCCCGCAGCGACATACAGGAGGGTCCTCCCGGCGCAGTAAATAACTGTGTGTCAGGTGGGAGTGGCCAATGCGGAGCCGACAAAGGACGACAGAGTCCCTGCGGTTGGCTCGCAGGGATGACCGCCACACAGTCGTCGTCTCCTTGATGGCACGGAGTTTATTGGGCATGATCCGATTGCGCCATTCAGCGTCCCAAAGCGCAAAAACTTTTCGGCGGAGGACTGCCCGCAAATCAGTCTCTGGGAGGCCAACGTCCAGAGACTGTTTACTCGTGGCCTCTTTCGCCAGGCGGTCAACATGTTCATTGCCCGGGATACCGACATGACCGGGGGTCCACACAAAGACCACAGAGCGGCCGCAATGCGCAAGAGTATGCAGGGACTCATGGATAGCCATCACCAGACGAGAACGAGGAAAACACTGGTCGAGAGCTCGTAAACCGTTCAGGGAATCGCTACAGATAACGAAGGACTCACCTGAGCAGGAGCGGATATACTCTAGGGCACGAAAGATGGCGACTAGCTCAGCAGTGTAAACGCTGCAGCCAGCCGCCAAGGACCGTTGTTCGGAATGGTCCCCTAGAGTTAGCGCATACCTGACACGACCAGCAACCATCGAACCGTCGGTGTAAACAATTCCAGAGCCCTGATACGTGGCCAGGATGGAATAACAGCGGCGGCGGAAGGCCTCTGGAGGGACCGAGTCCTTCGAGCCCTGTGCCAAGTCGAGCCAAAGGCAAGGGCGAGGAACACACCACGGGGGTGTATGCAGAGGCGCCTGGAAAGGAGGTGGAACTGGGAAAAACCCAAGCTCGCAGAGAAGCTCCTTGATGCGTACGGCGATTGGACAACCCGACCGGGACCGACGGTCTGGCAGATGGACGACCGACTGCGGGAACAGGACACGATAATTTGGATGCCCGGGCAAGCTAAAAACATGGGCAGCATAAGCGGCCAGCAAACGTTGGCGTCGGAACCGCAGTGGAGGTACACCTGCCTCCACTAGGACGCTGTCCACAGGGCTGGTGCGGAAAGCACCAGTGGCAAGGCATATCCCGCTGTGGAGAATTGGGTCCAGCACCCGCAACGCAGATGGGGATGCTGAGCCATAAGCTAGGCACCCATAGACCAGGCGAGACTGGATTAACGTCTGGTAAAGCCGCAACAGGGTAGATCGGTCGGCGCCCCAGCAGGTGTGGCTCAAACAACGCAGGGCGTTGAGATGCCGCCAACACGCTTGTTTAAGCTGCCGGATATGAGGCAGCCAAGTCAACCGGGCATCAAAAAGGACACCCAAAAACCTGTGTGTCTCCACCACAGCAAGAAGTTCGTCGGCAAGATAAAGCCGCGGCTCAGGATGAACCGTTCGGCGCCGGCAGAAATGCATAACGCGGGTCTTGGCAGCCGAAAACTGAAAACCACGCGCTACAGCCCAAGACTGCGCCTTGCGGATTGCGCCCTGTAGCTGACGTTCAGCTGCTGCAATGCTAATAGAACTATAGTAAAGACAGAAGTCGTCAGCATACAGGGAAGCGGAGACAGAATTTCCTACTGCCGCAGCGAGACCGTTTATTGCAATTAAAAACAGGCAGACACTGAGGACAGAGCCCTGGGGTACCCCGTTCTCCTGGACGAGGGAGGAACTATACGAGGCCGCGACTTGCACGCGGAAGGTACGATACGACAGAAAATTTCTGATAAAGATCGGCAGAGGGCCCCGAAGACCCCATCCATGAAGCGTAGAAAGGATGTGATGACGCCATGTCGTATCGTACGCCTTCCGCATGTCGAAAAAGACAGCGACCAGGTGCTGACGGCGGGCAAAGGCTGTACGGATGGCCGACTCAAGGCTCACCAGATTGTCGGTGGCGGAGCGGCCTTTACGGAACCCACCCTGAGACGGAGCCAGAAGGCCCCGAGACTCCAGCACCCAATTTAAGCGCCAGCTCACCATCCGCTCAAGCAACTTGCAAAGAACGTTGGTGAGACTAATGGGACGGTAGCTGTCCACCTCCAGAGCGTTCTTTCCAGGTTTCAAAATGGGGATGACAATACTTTCCCGCCATTGCGACGGAAACTCACCCTCGACCCAGAGACGGTTGTAAAGGTCGAGGAGGCGTCGCTTGCAGTCCACTGAAAGGTGTTTCAGCATCTGACAGTGGATGCGATCTGGCCCGGGAGCGGTATCAGGGCAAGCGGCAAGGCACTCTGAAATTCCCACTCACTGAATGGAGCGTTGTAGGGTTCAGAAGCGTTGGTGCGAAAAGAAAGGCTCCGACGTTCCATCCGCTCTTTAATGGAGCGGAAGGCCTGGGGGTAATTCGCAGAAGCGGAACTCATAGCAAAATGCTCTGCTAAGCGGTGCTCCATTCATTGAGAGCGCAGGGACGCTGGCAGGGGTCCGATAGCCGAAGACCCGTCGAATCTTGGCCCAGACCTGCGATGGAGTGACATGGAGTCCAATGGTGGACACATACCGCTCCCAGCACTCCTTCTTGCCTTGGCGGATAAGGAGGCGGGCCCGCGCACGCAGCCGTTTGAAGGCGATTAGGTGGTCCATGGAGGGATGTCGCTTGTGACGCTGGAGCGCCCGCCGGCGATCTTTAATCGCTTCAGCGATCTCAGGCGACCACCAAGGCACAGCCCTCCGCCGAGGGGACCCAGAAGAACGGGGAATGGCAGACTCGGCGGCAGTGACGATGCCGGCGGTGACCGATGTAACCACCGCATCAATGGCATCAGTTGAGAGAGGCTCAATAGCGGCAGTGGAGGAGAACAAGTCCCAGTCAGCCTTATTCATAGCCCATCTGCTAGGGCGCCCAGAAGAGTGACGCTGTGGTAGTGACAGAAAAATCGGAAAGTGGTCACTACCACACAGGTCGTCATGCACACTCCAGTGGACAGATGGTAAGAGGCTAGGGCTACAGATTGAAAGGTCAATGGCGGAGTAGGTGCCATGCGCCACACTGAAGTGTGTGGAGGCACCATCATTCAAAATCGAGAGATCGAGCTGCGACAATAAATGCTCAACGGTGGCGCCTCGACCTGTTGCCACTGACCCACCCCACAGAGGGTTATGGGCGTTAAAGTCGCCCAGTAATAAGAAAGGTGGCGGCAATTGGGCTATCAGCGCAGCCAGGACATGCTGCGCGACATCACCCTCCGGTGGAAGGTAAAGACTGCAGACGGTAAGAGCCTGCGGCGTCCACACCCTAACAGCGACAGCCTCTAAAGCTGTTTGTAGAGGGACAGACTCGCTGTGAAGAGAGTTAAGGACATAGATGCAGACGCCACCAGACACCCTTTCATAAGCTGCTCGGTTCTTATAATAACCCCGATAGCCACGGAGGGCGGGGGTGCGCATTGCTGGAAACCAAGTTTCCTGCAGAGCAATGCAGAGGAAAGGGTGAAGGCTGATAAGTTGGCGGAGCTCAGCTAGATGGTGGAAGAAACCGCTGCAGTTCCACTGGAGGATGGTTTTGTCCATGGCTGAGAAAGGCGTGCCGGGACTGGGACGGCAGATTACGCCGCTGGGTCACCTGCTGCCTCCGATTGAGCACCCGTGCTAGTGCTATTGCTATTCACGGCGTCTGAGGGACCGGCGAGATCGAGGTCCTCAGCGGACGCCAGAATCTCCACCTCGTCCCCAGACGCAGAGCTAGAAGGTTGCGATGGGGTGGCTACCACCGCGCGTTCCTTGGGCTTAGAGCTGCTCTTCTTTGATTTCTCACGCTGCTCCTTGGGTTTAACTGGCTGGGAGGTCTTCACCGATTCAGTCTCCGGGACTGAGGAGGATCGGGAAGCCCTTCGACCTGCAGATTGTGGGCACTTACGCCACTGTCGATCGTCAGCCTTCCCGCCGGTGGAAACCTGGGAAGGGAGGGACGCAAGGGACCCCTTGCGAGCGTGAGAAGCCGAAGAAGTTGGACACTTCTCCGGCTTAGAAGCGGGGACCGACGTCCCCGATGGAGGGGATGGTGTTGCTCCTGAGGTAGGTGGCACAGGAGCAACCCGGTGGGTAGAGCCCCCCACTGGCAAGGGGGCAGGAGGAGTTGTACCACTCGTCGATCCGGCCGGAAGGCGCGAAACTGATGGGGCTAGCACAGGTGTTGTAGCAGCGGCGTAGGAAGTTGTCATTCGCACTGGATGTAATCGGTCGTATTTCCGTTTGGCCTCAGTATAAGTCAGTCGGTCCAGGGTCTTATATTCCATGATTTTGCGCTCTTTCTGGAATATTCTGCAGTCTGGCGAGCAAGGTGAATGGTGCTCCCCGCAGTTGACGCAGATGGGAGGCGGGGCACATGGAGTATCGGGATGAGATGGGCGTCCGCAATCTCGACATGTGAGGCTGGAAGTGCAGCGGGAAGACATATGGCCGAACTTCCAGCACTTGAAGCACCGCATCGGGGAAGGGATATAGGGCTTGACGTCACATCGGTAGACCATCACCTTGACCTTTTCCGGTAACGTATCACCCTCGAAGGCCAAGATGAAGTCACCGGTAGCAACCTGATTGTCCCTCGGACCCCGATGAACGCGCCGGACGAAATGAACACCTCTACGTTCTAAGTTGGCGCGCAGCTCGTCATCAGACTGCAAAAGGAGGTCCCTATGGAAAATAACACCCTGGACCATATTTAAACTCTTATGTGGAGTAATAGTAACGTTAACATCCCCCAACTTGTCACAAGCAAGTAACCTGCGTGACTGGGCGGAGGATGCCGTTTGTATCAGTACTGAGCCAGAGCGCATTTTAGACAAGCCCTCCACCTCCCCAAACTTGTCCTCTAAATGCTCGACGAAGAACTGAGGCTTTGTGGAGAGAAAAGACTCCCCATCAGCTCTCGTGCAAACTAAGAATCGGGGCGAATAACTGTTACCTCCATCCTGGGACTTACGCTCTTCCCACGGCGTGGCCAGGGAGGGGAACGTTTTCGGATCGTACTTCTGAGCATTAAATTGAGCCCGAGAACGCTTAGAGACTGCTGGCGGCTGGCCGCCAGCGAGAGATGATGTACCACGCTTCATTGCGGGTCATCCGCCCTGATGCCACCTACTCCGACCAAGGGCCCTCCCCACGGGCGCCACCCAGCCACAGCAAAGGCCACCTGGCAGGACGGCCGTTGCCGGGAGTCCTGATACCCCAGGAGAATAGGCATCTACTCCTTGGCATACGTGGGGAGTTAACGGCGCAGGCATCAGTAGAGCGATCCCTGTGTTGTCAGGGGGCTACAACCAAGAGGGTACATGGCGGCCCCACCACAACGGACTGGCTACCGTGCTGGATCTTAGGTGCAAAACTGTCCAAGGTCGTCGTCGCAGTTAAAAGAAACACTGCAGAGGGCAGCGTGGTAATCGCACCCAGGGACGTATCCCCGCCCTAAAGATCGAAAACGAGCGGGACACCATTGCAACGACGTGGAAGCCGGCTAAAGGTCTAATTGCACGACGGATACAGTGCACCATGTAAGGCGCCCTTCCCCAATTGGCTCGCTCTTTGGAATAATTTAGAAAGATGGAGGTCAAACCCGAGAGGGGACCGTCACATAAGGCCAAAACATGTGAGACTCCTTTTAGTCGCCTCTTACGACAGGCAGAAATACCGCGGGCCTATTCTAACCCCCGAACCCGCAGGGGGGCCAGGGTAGTTGGCTTACACCTTCTAGAGCACGTTGGGTGGCACGGGATACATGCGGACGTGCATTGTCCTGTTGGAACAGCAAGTTCCCTTGCCGGTCTAGGATTGGTAGAACGATGGGTTCGATGACGGTTTGGATGTACCGTGCACTATTCAGTGTCCCCTCGACGATCACCAGTGGTGTACGGCCAGTGTAGGAGATCGCTCCCCACACCATGATTCCGGGTGTTGGCCCTGTGTGCCTCGGTCGTATGCAGTCCTGATTGTGGCGCTCACCTGCACGGCGCCAAACACGCATACGACCATCATTGGCACCAAGGCAGAAGCGACTCTCATCGCTGAAGACGACACGTCTCCATTCGTCCCTCCATTCACGCCTGTCGCGACACCACTGGAGGCGGGCTGCACGATGTTGGGGCGTGAGCGGAAGACGGCCTAACGGTGTGCGGGACCGTAGCCCAGCTTCATGGAGACGGTTGCGAATGGTCCTCGCCGATACCCCAGGAGCAACAGTGTCCCTCATTTGCTGGGGAGTGGCGGTGCGGTCCCCTACGGCACTGCGTAGTTTCCTACGGTCTTGGCGTGCATCCGTGCGTCGCTGCGGTCCGGTCCCATGTCGACGGGCACGTGCACCTTCCGCCGACCACTGGCGACAACATCGATGTACTGTGGAGACCTCACGCCCCACGTGTTGAGCAATTCGGCAGCACGTCCACCCAGCCTCCCGCATGCCCACTATACGCCCTCGCTCAAAGTCCGTCAACTGCACATACGGTTCACGTCCACGCTGTCGCGGCATGCTACCAGTGTTAAAGACTGCGATGGAGCTCCGTATGCCACGGCAAACTAGCTGACATTGACGGCGGCGGTGCACAAATGCTGCGCATCTAGCGCCATTCGACGGCCAACACCGCGGTTCCTGGTGTGTCCGCTGTGCCGTGCGTGTGATCATTGCTTGTACAGCCCTCTCGCAGTGTCCGGAGCAAGTATGGTGGGTCTGACACACCGGTGTCAATGTGTTCTTTTTTCCATTTCCAGGAGTGTAGTAAAATGGAAAGAAGTATGAGCAATATCTTTAATTAGTGAATTAGCCGAAACAAGGCCCCCGGAGTAGACAACATTCCATTGGAACTACTGACGGCCTTGGGAGAGCCAGTCCTGACAAAACTCTACCATCTGGTGAGCAAGATGTATGAAACAGGCGAAATACCCCCAGACTTCAAGAAGAATATGATAATTCCAATTCCAAAGAAAGGAGGTGTTGACAGATGTGAAAATTACCGAACAATCAGTTTAATAAGCCACAGCTGCAAAATACTAACACGTATTCTTTACAGACGAATGGAAAAAGTAGTAGAAGCCGACCTCGGGGAAGATCAGTTTGGATTCCGTAGAAATACTGGAACACGTGAGGCAATACTGACTTACGACTTATTTTAGAAGAAAGATTATGGAAAGGCAAACCTACGTTTCTAGCATTTGTAGACTAAGAGAAAGCTTTTGACAATGTTAACTGGAATACTCTCTTTCAAATTCTAAAGGTGGCAGGGGTAAAATACAGGGAGCGAAAGGCTATTTACAATTTGTATAGAAACCAGATGGCAGTTATAAGAGTCGAGGGACATGAAAGGGAAGCAGTTGTTGGGAAGGGAGTAAGACAGGGTTGTAGCCTCTCCCCGATGTTATTCAATCTGTATATTGAGCAAGCAGTAAAGGAAACAAAAGAAAAATTCGGAGTAGGTATTAAAATCCATGGAGAAGAAATAAAAACTTTGAGGTTCGCTGATGACATTGTAATTCTGTCAGAGACAGCAAAGGACTTGGAAGAGCAGTTGAATGGAATGGATAGCGTCTTGAAAGGAGGATATAAGATGAACATCAACAAAATCAAAACGAGGATAATGGAATGTAGTCGAATTAAGTCGGGTGATGCTGAGGGAATTAGATTAGGAAATGAGACACTTAAAGTAGTAAAGGAGTTTTGCTATCTGGGGAGGAAAATAACTGATGATGGTCGAAGTAGAGAGGATATAAAATGTAGACTGGCAATGACAAGGAAAGCCTTTCTGAAGACGAGAAATTTGTTAACATCGAGTATAGATTTAAGTGTCAGGAAGTCATTTCTGAAAGTATTTGTATGGAGTGTAGCCATGTATGGAAGTGAAACGTGGACGGTAAACAGTTTGGACAAGAAGAGAATAGAAGCTTTCGAAATGTGGTGCTACAGAAGAATGCTGAAGATTAGATGGGTAGATCACATAACTAATGATGAAGTATTGAATAGGATTGGGGAGAGGAGAAGTTTGTGGCACAACTTGACCAGAAGAAGGGATCGGCTGGTAGGACATGTTCTGAGGCATCAAGGGATCACCAATTTAGTATTTGAGGGCAGCGTGGAGGGTAAAAATCGTAGGGGGAGACCAAGAGATGAATACACTAAGCAGATTCAGAAGGATGTTGGTTGCAGTAGGTACTGGGAGATGAAGAAGCTTGCACAGGATAGAGTAGCATGGAGAGCTGCATCAAACCAGTCCCAGGACTGAAGACCACAACAACAACATTCCCTACAAACCACACAGACGAAAAAGAAATTCCCAAGAACAAAAAATAATTAATATAGAGTAATAAAATTTCGGGAGTGCATTCGTCTAGGTAACTTATTCAAGTGATTAATACTGCAAGGTCACAGTTAAATATAAGCAGCTCTGAAGTGCTGGTACATTAATAGTGTAACAGTCAGAACGTTGAATGGAAGCATGTTAGTGTGCATGTATTGTGTTGTAGAGGTGCCGGATGTCACTTTATGGAATGGAGTTCCATGTCCTTTACACTTGTTTGGTCAATACAGGGCTGGTTGTGGATGACGCTGGAGTTGTCCGGTCATATCCCATATGTGCTCTATTGGAGACAGATCTGGTGTTGAACAGACCAAAGCCACATTTGGACACTCTGTAGAGCATGTTGGGTTAGTACAGCGGCATTCAAAAGAGCGTTATCCTGTTGGTAAACACCACTTGGAATGCTGTCGTCGAATAGCATCACAATAGGCCGGATCATCAGACCGAGGTACAAAGTAGCGGCAGGGTTCATGGGATAACCACCGGAATGCTCCTGCGTTATGCGAAATCGCATCCCAGACTATAACTCCAAGTGTAGGCCCAGCGTGTCTAGCATGCATACAGGTTAGTTATAGGCCCTCAACTGCCCTCCTTCTAACCAACATATGGCCATCACTGGCACCTAGGCAGAACCAGAAAACCCACCTGCTGCCCTGCAATGAGGTCTCACTTGAGACCACTGATGATGCAAATGGCGGTGGCTTGGGATCGGTGGAATGCACGCTACAGGACATCTGTCTCGGAGATGCCCTTAGTTGTGTCTATTTGATGCAAAATTCAGCTCAAACTGCTGGTGCAGATACATTACGGTGCGCCAGACCACTGCATCTAACACGATGGTCTTCCCTCTCGGTAGTGCCACGTGACCGTCCTTCCTGCGATCATAAAAGCTCGTCACCACTGCTGCCAGCAGTCATGCACAGTCATTCCTGTCAAGTCTTCCTTTAGTATGGCAGGTCTAACATCCAGCTTCTCATAGCCATGTTATTCAAACTCAGTGAGGTGTTGGTAATGGTGCCTTTGTCGCCTTAAAGTATTCTTGAATATCATCAACTCACCACGTCAAATCTCAGAGATAACTAATGATCATGACCGTTTCAACGTGTATTTAAAGCAAATCTGATTTTCTTCCTCATAGTGGCGCAACTAACGCCACTTTTATGTGACTGGCGCGAAATTTAGACACCATCTTTCGTACGTATAAAGATGCCTAAGAACTTTCGTTTTTGTCGCACGACTCCTTCTTGTTGCTGCGACGTTTTTTCGTCAAATGGTTCAAATGGCTCTGAGCACTATGGGACTCAACTGCTGTGGTCATCAGTCCCCTAGAACTTAGAACTAATTAAACCTAACTAACCTAAGGACATCACACACATCCATGCCCGAGGCACGATTCTAACCTGCGACCTCAGCAGCAGCGCGGCTCCGGACTGTAGCGCCTAGAACCGCACGACCACCGCAATTTTTTTTTTTGTCAGTCCATATTGCAAGACATGAGGTAACGGAATACTCCCTCCCACAAAGACATATGTGACTAAAAGAAAGAGCAGTGCATAAAACGGGTACTGTCATAATGAACGTCTGCATTGTCGTTATGAATGTGTGCTGTTCCTGAAAATACAGCGTAATGCCTCAGATGACACGGAGCGGCTTGGATGCATAACGCAGTAGCTGTCTTTGCGCTACAGTCTTTTGACACTTAAGCCCAAAACAAACTGGTATAGGCATGTGTATTCAAATACTGAGGTAAATAAACAGGCAGAATAGAGCGCTGCGGTCGGCAACTCCTGTATAAGAGAGCAGGTGTCTGTTGCAGGCCGGTTACTGCCGCTAAAATGGCAGATTATCAAGACTTAAGTGACTTTGACCGTGGTGGTATAGTTGGCGCACGAGTGATAGGACCCAGCATCTCCGAGGTAGCGATGAAGTGGTGGTTTTCTCGTGCAACCATTTCACGAATGTACCATAAATATCAGGAATCCGGCAAAACATCAGATCACCGACACCGATCACCGGAAAAGACCCTACAAGAACGGGACCAACGATGATTGAAGAGAATCGTTCTGTGTGACAGAAGTGGAACCCTTCTGCAAATTGCTGTAGAGCTGAATGCTGGGCCGTCAACAAGTATCAGCGTGCGAACCATTCAACGAAACATCATCGATACGGGCTTTTGGAGCCGAAGGCCCATTCGTGTACTCTTGATGACTGCAAGACATAAAGCTTTAAACCTCGACTGGGCCCGTCAACACCGAAATTGGACTGTTGATGACTGGAAACGTGTTGCCTGTTCACACGAGTCTCGTTTCAAATTGTATCGAACGGAAAGACGTGTTCGGGTATGGAGATAACCTCATGAATCCATGTAACGTGCATGTTAGTAGAGGTGTGTTCAAGCAGGTGGAGGCTCTGTAATGGTGTAAGGTGTGTACAGTTGAAGTGATAAGAGACTCCTGATACGTATAGATACGACTCTGACAGGTGATCAGCTGAATCCATTCATGTCCATTGTGCATTCCTATGGATTTGGGCAATTCCAGCAGCATGATGCGACACTCCAAAAGTCTAGAATTGCTACATAGTGGCTTCAGGAACAACCTTCTGAGCTTAAACACTTCTGCTGGCCACCAAATTCCCCACTCATGAACATTATTGAGCGTATCTGCCTTGCAACGTGCTGTTCAGAAGAGGTCTCCACCCCCTCGCACTCTTACGGATTTATGGACAGCCCTGCAGGATTCATGGTGTCAGTTCCCTCCAGCACTACTTCAGACATTAGTCGAATTCATGCCACGTCGTGCAGTGGCGCTTCTGCGTGCTCGCGGGACCCCTACATGATGGATATATTCGTCTGAGGTAAGTATAACATCAAACGCTCCCCACACCTAGACATAATTCATAATACATCCAAGTTTCGACAGACGACTATACATACAGAAGTCCTGGACAGAACATGTCTCCATCATTTGATTCCTAAATAGGACCAATGATGTAGTAGCGCAGCGCACCACTAGAGGGTACGAATGTCAGATCACGTAGATGATATGCGTCGTACTGCAACGTCGAATTTGTTCGCGGCTGCAGACTGGCAACCCAATCAAAAGACTGGTAAAACACGTTGATGTCGTTGAATCTGCGGCAACTACTTCAATCAATTACGTGCACTTGCCCTTTCGTCCGTACTGACTTTCGCAACATCGCAGACAATGCAATTACTGAGAACCTGTCACTGAAATTAAAAACTTGAAGAGATGCTCTATCGACTCATACAGTTTTCTGTTTGTCTTATAGTCTTCACACATTTGTTTTCTGAAACCCATCAATTGTCTCCAGCTGCGACGCAGCGGAAAGACGTCTGCAACTTTCCTCTGTAATGGTGCAAAGGTGTGGCGACCTGCGACGTCACGCTTGGGCTCAGCGACGCTTCAAACAGCAAGGTGTCGACACGTGCGAAAAAAGGCGACTGCTCTTAAGTTCATATGAGCAGTTAGGTGGGTTAATGAAGACACACTGCCACCAAATTTCATCACAACTCGGCCCAACGCCACCGTGAACGTGCCACACAATGAGAAGATAATCACACTCCATTTTACCCACATAACGCCCCTTATTTTGACGTATCTGCGATGGAAGTCAGAACCGTGACAACCAGCATTTAAAGCACGCCTTTTTACTATGGGTGGCCGAGGAAAACATTTCAAACACTATGAACGCACCGAGTGCGGAAGACAGGAGTGTGAAAAAGCATAAGTACGCTTTACAGCTTCAGATCAAGTTCAGATTTCGTCGAACAATTTTGAACAGTCCCTAGTGGTTTCAACTTCTACATGAGAGCAAAATATGCTGTCGCGCTCCACTAGAAAGGGCTGCGATCACGGTCAGTGGTGATCACGTTCAATGGGGACGCCGCACCAGAATGTCCTTAGAACAAGGTTGAAGCGCCCGAGGGCGTCAGCAGTGTCGAAGGTTGTCAATAACGCCTTTCTGTGGTCCATCGCACCGTCAACCGTCTTTTTGGACCTCGAAATTACTTTCTTGGCCACCCAAAATATAACCACTTGATTTTGAGACTCGTTGTCGCGGTTCCAACCTCGACACAGACGTCAAAAGAAGGGGTGAAATAAAATGTAGGTACGAGGGGGGGGGGGGGCGGATGTGACGACCTTCTCATCGTGTGTCATATCCGCAGTGGTGTTCGGCAGAATTTTGGTGAAATACGGTGCCCGCAGTGGTGTTCGGCAGAATTTTGGTGAAATATGGTGCCAACATGACGTCGTTAACCCTCTATATGTCTCACATGAACTTACAAAGTGTGGCCTTTTTTTTTCACATGTGTCGACTCGAGGGTGACGTCGCAGGGCGCGACATTTTCGTGCCATTACCGAGGTTGTAGGCACCTTTGAGCTAAATTTAAAATTCATGCGTTACAGCTGTAGGTAATTACGGGGCTGAGAAGAAGTGACCCTATAATTCTCTTGCGTGGGGTATTTAAAAAAAGAACCATGTAGTTTCAAGGTAGGCGTTAATGCTCTATCGTTTTCTAGATGTTTAGAGATTTTGCAGTTGTATCACGTATAATATTTCTCTAACAATGTCTGACATAGAGGCTGAGTGTTGTCTCTATTCCAGACTTCTGACAGCGTGTTTTACTCTTGCGATGATATACGGATATTGTTCAAATGGTAAAATCAAAGTTTGAAAATGGATGAATGGGTCAGTATGATGGACGTTCATGTATACTGCTTCTTTTGCTAACTTATTCTCTTTACACAAATATCTCGTAGAAGATGGTACCAATGCAACCACAGGAAACCTACGATTGTTGGGTGGGGTTTTGGCAGTTGCGACACTCGTATTGGATAAGAGTATGGAAACTCTTATTTTTGCACATGGTCAAAAACCTAGTGGTCAGCCTCGGAACTGTAAGTATGAAACACTGCAAGCACTTGTGGTATTTTCCAGGGGCCTAATTTGTCCAATGATGCTCTCTGCACACGACAATGTTGGTATGCATCTAATCGATGTATGAATTAATTTGTAGATGAAGATATCACCCACATGTGCTGATAGCGAGATTTTGAGAGCTAATCGTCATCTTAATTTATTCAACCGCCTTACAAAAATCTGAACTACTAGTAAGCGATTACAGCCGTTTTCTCGGCAAGTCCTGCTCAAAACTTATTTGATTATAAGCCGTGGCGCGACGGTAGCTAAACTTCGCAAGAGCAATGGAAGACAGACTTACGAGTTTCAGAAAGGATTGATTACCTAGAACTGTAAGAGATTAAATGGAGCTAATGGGGAGCAGAATTATGAAACGCTTAATGTTTTGGAAATCGCTTTATAGACGATCGTTTGTGCAATGGATATGCTTACACAGTTAAGCATAATCTCAAACGTCTCTGAACCTTGCTGAAACCCAGCAGTATCAAGGCATCTTCCGCATCACGCTTTACCAAGAGGGAATACTTTGTTCCCACCCTAAAAATATTTCAAAAATTAACCGAATTCGTTAATTGTTGTTGCATTGCGTTAACAACATACTTTCCTATGTGGTACTGATTAGCAATCTGGGTACAGAATCTGAGAGTACCGTTTAGCACCTTTTTAGCTGTAATAAGGCACTTTCAATAACGTGTGCTACCGACTTTATGACCTCTGAAAAAATATAAGAAACGCAGATTGTACACATTGCATTGATGTTGACTTTTACTCTCAATATACGTTTTAAAGAGATGCTGATGTGTAACTAGTGCCCTGCAACTGGAAATACTGAATACGACATTCATTGCGGAAAGTGGCACCGACTAATGAGACTTAAATTTTTGGGTTATGATTAACTGAAAAATTTAAAACGACATGGAATCGGGTAGAAGAATTAACTCTAAAAACAATTAAAAAGAATTATCGGAATCGGGTAGAAGAATTCATTGCCCTATAAACGGTTAAAAATAATTCTTCTTCCTAATTCAACAACGTGTTCACAATGATATAGCACATCGCAAAAAGCAGGTGGAAGCAAGGTCAGAATTACAGGGAGTCCAAAAGAATAAAAAACTTGTTATGCATTGAAACCAATAAAACTGAACAGTTAAGAACAGTAAGAATAGAAGTACAGTTTTAAAAAAGAACGAAGACTACCTTTTGCAGGAGCCTTGATATCTGCCACCTGAGTACTGTTGTTACATTCACTATGGCATTCGAACCTGAGCCCAACAGTCAGACAAGGCACAAGAAACAGCTCAGTGCTAGAAACAGAAAATTGCCGTAGTTTCTATTAGTAAAAAGAGCTGCTGCTGATGGAGCCGACCATACAGCAAGAGCGCTAACGTATGAAATCTAGCAAACTGTCCACTGACAACATACACCTGTGCAAGATATCTCTGAAACTACACACTAGACGTGAACAACTACGGACGATCAGTTCAGTACAATAAATTATTAAGACTGTTTATCGAAAAACTGCACATGGGTAGTTGCTATACAGTGGTGGTGATGGTATCTATCAAATTACACTAACTGTTCTGTATTCATTGTTACTTGCCACGAACAGTTACGCACACGTCCCCAACATTTCACCCGATGTATCTGACGTACATGAAAAGTAGACATTCGTTATCAGCAAATCCATAAGGCACAGGTGCAGCGTCTCAACACTGATCAGCTCCGCCGGCATACAATAACTCTGCCCACGCAGACGGCCACATATCAACAAGTCCGCTGTCGACTCGCGTCACGGCCGCCGAGCAACTAACCGCGTCTGCCGGCGCAGCTCCGCTCATCGTGCACAACGCACAGCCAGGGGAACACTCCCACACCACATGCAAGCCATACTCTACAACGTCAAAGTAAAGGGGCTAGTGCCAACCTACTGGCCTAAACCGAAATTGTGCCAGATTCGCACGTCTGTGAACTGTTTGGTACGTATCATTGTATATCAAACACCTGTTGCTGTTGTTGTGATCTTCAGATAGAAGATTTATTTGATGCACCTCTCGATGTTACTCTATCCTGTGCGAGAATCCTCATCTCCGAATAAGTACTGCAACCAAAATCCCAATCTCCTCACTGTATTCATTTCTTTGTCTCCCTCTACAATTTTTACCCTCAACAGTTCCCTCCAGTGCCAAATTGGTGATCCGTTGATGTCTCAGTATGTGTCCCATCACCCGATCTCTATTTTGGTCAAGGTGTACCACAAATTCTTGTCTCCCCATTTCTATTCAGTACCTCCTCATTAGCTACGTCATCTACCCATCTAATCTTCAACATTCTTTTGTAGCACCACATTTCGAAAGCTCCTATTCACTTTTTGTCCAACCGTTTTCCGTCCATGTTTCACTTCCATAAATGCCTACATTCCACATAAATACTTTCGCTAAAGACTTCCTAACACTTAAATCTATATGCGATGTTAACAAGATTCTCATTTTCAGAAACACTTTTCTTGCCATTACCAGTCTACGTTTTATATCCTCTCTACTTCGGCCATAATCAGTTATTTTGCTGCCCAAATAGCAACACCCATCTACTGCTTTAAGTGTCTCGTTTCCTAATCTAATTTCCTTAGCATCACCTGACTTAGGGCCGGCCGCGGTGGTCTAGCGGTTCTAGGCGCTCAGTTCGGAACCGCGCGACTGCTACTGTCACAGGTTCGAATCCTGCCTCGGGCATGGATGTGTGTGATGTCCTTAGGTTAGTTAGGTTTAATTAGTTCTAAGTTCTAGGGGACTGATGACCATAAATGTTAGGCCCCATAGTGCTCAGAGCCATTTGAACCAAGCCACCTGACTTAAGTCGCCTACATTCCATTATCATTATTTTGCGTTTGTTGATGTTCGTCTTATATCCTCCTTTCAAGACAATGTCCAATCACTTCAAATGCTCTTCCAAGTCCTTTGTTGTTACATTACATAATCGCATGACAAAATATATAACGACCAGCAATTTTGCTGTACGTATGTTGCACTCTAAATCTTTCACCGTTTCTTCTCCACCCGATCCACACTTCCGTGGAAAAATGTGACGCATCTGATCGATTCTGCACTAAATGGAAGCTTTTCCTGTTATTACAGGCGCAGCTTTCTTCTCGGTGGGGTATGTCAACTGTCTGCTGTTTTTTTTAATTTTTTTATTACTTAAAAGTAAGCATGAAGAGTCAAAACCGGGAGAAACTTGTTTTTTATGAGGTTAACGCTTTCATTCTGTTTTAGACCGTCGTCAGACCTCACACCATGCTAGTAGACGGTGACACGGCACGGGGCAGGCGCTACAACTCCACGAACAGTAAGTGCTGTTTGAGCAGTTAGTGTTGGAGTCGTACCGCCTGCTCTGTGCATTGCCACCGTCTATTATCATGGCGTGAGGTCTGAAGATGGCCCAAAACAGATCTAAACTGGTAACCTCGTAAAACAAGAAGTTTCTTGCTGTTGTGCCTGTTCATGTTCATTTTTAAGTAATAGAAAATAAAAAAGCTGCAATTTTTTCCACAGAAATGTTCTGAAAAACTATTGTCTCCTTATCGTCCAATAGTGAACAACAATCTCATTGCCATTCTAAAATCCTCTCAGTTACAGCGATGTCTATCTCTTTATTTCTTTCAGTATCCCTCCTATTTTCTGTACAGTTTTCTTCCTCTAATCTATTTCAGTTTTGTGCAATGAGCCTCTTCTGATATGTTATTGTTTGGCATAAATTTTAATTATAAGCTATTTTTATCACAGTGTTATTAAGTTTAAAAGTATTCTAATTCTGATACAAATTACTTTAAATTCTTCGTTAGTTGTACTGCACATACTTAATTTCCTATGCCAATGGAATATTTACTTTTTTGCCAGTATCTAAGGATGCATGGTTAGAACGAGGAAATACACATGGTTCACCCGCCCTTCCCACTTACATGCTTCGCAGTGAGTCCCAGACTCTTAACAATGGTTCAAATGGCACAGAGCACTATGGGAGTTAACACCTGAGGGCATCAGTCCCCTAGACTTAGAGCTACTTAAACCTAAGGACATCACACACATCCATGCCCGAGGCAGGATCCGAACCTGCGATCGTAGCAGCATTGCGGTTCCAGACTGAAGCGCCTAGAACCGCTCGGCCACAACGGCCGGCTCGAGTCTTAACAAACGCCCCAAAAGCTCGTGGTAAAACGTTAACACCTAATTTCTCTAACTTTAAGTACGACTGTCATTTCTCTCTGTGTAGGTGGGAGACAAAAATGTGTTTTGGCACTCGGAGGAAATAGTTGGTGATTGAAATTTCGTGGAAAGCTCTCGCCGTCACGAACAGCGCCTTTCCTTCAATGACTACGAGTCAAACAGGCTTAGCATACCTGTGGTGTCGTCAGAACAGCGAGGTGCCAAGGCGACGACGGTAGCTCGTGCAGAACCACAAGTAAACATAGTCCAAGCAAGAAGGAGAGATGAGTGAGAGACAGTGGCATAGACATGACGAGAAGAGTTTCCATACGCCACCGCATCAGATTGCTTGCTGACGTCTGAGCGGAATGTCAATCAGCCCAGTCCGCAATCATCATGAAATACAACAGCATCGCCTCTCTACCGAACCAGCAGTGCAAGAATTATATGAGACGCAAGTCTGCATGAAAGTATGTCGTCAGTTGAACTCTGTGAGAAAAGACTAGTACCCCCTACCATGCGATTCCTGGCCAAAAGAAGTCTACTAGTATCGAACATAGGCCTTAATTTGAGGAATAAATTACTGATAATGTACGTTTAGAGCACAGTATTGTGTGGTGGTGCCACATGGACTGAAGGAAAAGCGGGAGAAGAGAATCGAAGAATTGGAGATGCGGTGCTACAGAATAATGTTGAAAACTAGGTGGACTTATAAGGTTAGAAATGAAGAAGTTCTTCACAGAAAATATATGGAAAACACTGACAAGAAGAAAGAACAGGATCATAGCACATTTGTTAAGAAGTCAGGAAACTGTAGAGAGTAGAAGCTGTAGAGAAAGACAGAGCCTGGGATAAGTCCAGCAAATAATTAAGGACGGAGGCTGCAGTTATTGCTGTGAGATGATGGCACAGCAGAGAAATTCGTGACAGACCGCATCAAACCAGTCAGAAGGCCGATGACTCGGAAAAAAAGCCGTCTGATACGTTAACATTCAGTGACGGTAATAAATACTCACAACATTTCTGTGGACATGGATTACAAGGAAGTTAAGTGTTTCGTCTTTTTCTAGTTATAATAAGGTGATTTAATATTTTAGGTGTTGTATTATCATATCGCCCCCCTTCAGGTGTAAAGCTGAGAAGCCATCGCTATACCGGCGAGTGTTACTTCGTCCGCATAACAATATCCGTGATACTCTCATCACAATTTCGGGATAATAGAGAACGAGCTGCCCTTATTTGAAATTTAGCAATGTCACTCGTCAGTCTTATCTGATAAGGATCCCAAGCTGTGTGGCAGGACGAGGGATAGTCATGTTTTGCGTAATCATTCAATAGTTTTGTTGCACGTTGTAAATAATCTTTCAGGTAATTGCCGATATTGGTCCGTCCTCTCCACAATGTATTCTGTGTTTTGACACCAGTTTAAGATGTTCTTAATTGTAATCCCTAGTTATTTCTTTACAGATAAAACACATACATTCACGAACTAAATAAGTTTACATCATCACATCATTTTAGTGTCACAAGTGCTGATTTGTTTGCTGGAAAGGACGCAAATCCATTGCTTTTGTTGTGAAATTAAAAGAAAATTTGTTGCATTGTAGTTTGATGCCGGCCGCGGTGGCCGTGCAGTTCTAGGCGCTCCAGTCCGGAGCCGCGCTGCTGCTACGGTCGCAGGATCGAATCCTGCCTCGGGCATGGATATGTGTGATGTCCTTAGGTTACAGCAGTTGAGTCCCATAGTGCTCAGAACCATTTCTGTAGTTTGATGACTACCGCAGTTGTACAACGTTTCGTTTGAAGGTTAGTTCTCTTTCCGTCAATGCGGGTAAAGTACTCACTGTAGTGCAGACCAATGATTTTTCCCTCGGTCTGCCCTTTTCCAATCTTTTCCAGAATAATTGTCTGTCAACGTACGACATAGCGTCCAAGTGACGCAGCCGGTCCTTTCTATAGCAGCGGTTCCTGCAGCATCCGAACGAATACAATTGCAGCTTTGTGAAAACGTATCCTCTTTGTTCCAGGGACGCTGGCGTATAACTTCGCCGCAGCCTAGAAGTGTTTCTGGCAGCTGCGGATGAAGTGCAGAACATTAGCCGCCTGCTATTGGATTTGCAGAACGGAAAATTAAAGCGAATGGAGCCGATTGAGAGGGGCTTTCTCTGGCGGTGGAACATCAGCAGGTACCATTTCCATACCTTGTTTAAAAAAGAAACGTGAAGAATTCCCGGGTGTGCTTTTCTCTCTTGCACAAAAAGAAAGTAAAATAGAAGAGGCGGTATTGTGGAATTGGAAGCGATTTTTATTTCTTTAGCCGAACTTTTGCGATCGTTGTCCAGTTTACATGCCATTGATGTTTTTGTTTCTCTCCGTTGCTCCCATATTACTTTTTCAGATACGGTGCCCAGGACACTACCTTTTGATAAACTCCCAGACCTTTTTTTGTTTTTTACGTGAGCGATTCTGTTCAAAGAACCGCACGATTAACTTCCTTTCGTTAAACATAAATACTGTTCACAGAGAGATTCGCAAACGCTCCAATCAGCATTTAGAGAACGCATATCGCGGTGCTGCTGGCTTTCGCCTCTCTTCCTTTTATAAGTCAATATAATGTTTTTCCCACGTAACGGAGTCACCTTGATATTCCTTTTACAGAGAATTTTAAACAATTGTTAATATACGAAAATATAAAGATGCTGAATACACGTAACAGCAAAAACTACCGAAACACAGAAGCAAATATATTTCTTTTTAATGTATATTACAGCAGTCCAGCAGTATTTGACATCACTTTGTAGCTATGTAGCGTCCTTCTTGGAAGCAATAATACGTAAAATAAACCACATACCCAAGTGCGAGATGCGACCTAGGTATCCCACAGTTTCGACAACATCTCAGCATTGCTGTTATATCTGTGTATTCGTCATGTATACGAGCCACTGAAATGAAAATGAAACAAATGTAAATAAGTAAGTACACTGTATATTATTTCAAAACTAACTGCCGTAACAGGTAATACATTTATCCCATTGTGAAATAGAGCGAACAAGCATTCATGGAGAAATCTTTGCAGTTGGTTGCAGTACGAGGTGCATTCAAGTTCTAAGGCCTCCGATTTTTTTTCTAATTAACTACTCTCCCGAAATCGATGAAACTGGCGTTACTTCTCGACGTAATCGCCCTGCAGACGTACACATTTTTCACAACGCTGACGCCATGATTCCACGGCAGCGGCGAAGGCTTCTTTAGGAGTCTGTTTTGACCACTGGAAAATCGCTGAGGCAATAGCAGCACGGCTGGTGAATGTGCAGCCACGGAGAATGTCTTTCATTGTTGGAAAAAGCCAAAAGTCACTAGGAGTCAGGTCAGGTGAGTAGGGAGCATGAGGAATGACTTCAAAATTGTTATCACGAAGAAACTGTTGCTTAACATTAGCTCGATGTGCGGGTGCGTTGTATGGTGAAACAGCACACGCGCAGCCCTTCCCGGACGTTTTTGTTGCAGTGCAGGAAGCAATTTGTTCTTCAAAACATTTTCGTAGGATGCACCTGTTACCTTAGTGCCCTTTGGAACGCAATGGGTAAGGATTACGCCCTCCGCTGTCCCAAACATGGACACCATCACTTTTTCAGCACTGGCGGTTACCCGAAATTTTTTTGGTGGCGGTGAATCTGTCACACGATGTTCTGCCTTCATTAAACTGTCGCACCCACGAACGCACTTTCGACACATCCATAACTCCATCACCACATGTCTCCTTCAACTGCCGATGAATTTCAATTGGTTTCACACCACTCAAATTCAGAAAACGAATGATTGCACGCTGTTCAAGTAAGGAAAACGTCTCCATTTTAAGTATTTAAAACAGTTCTCATTCTCGACGCTGGCCTTAAAATTCCATCTGCCGTACGGTGCTGCCATCTCTGGGACGTATTAACAATGAATGCGGCCTCATTTTAAAACAATGCGCATGTTTCTATCTCTTTCCAGTCCGGAGGAAAAAAATCGGTGGCCTTAGAACTTGAATGCACCTCGTAACATTATTGTACCCAGGCGTGCACCTGGAGGAGGATGTTAAGGACTTCCCAGAGAAACTTCTGCAGAATACTGGAAACACCTTGGAAAGAAGTCGTCGGACATTATCCTGCAAGAAAATGACGTCTTCCGTCAACAATCCTCAGCGTTTGAACTACGCTGCAGAAGTTTCACTGGGAAGCCCTCAGTGTCTGTACTGTCTATATCTTTCCCAATACGATTTGCACATTTTTGGAGCCCTGAAGGAAAGCATTCGTGGTTGCCGATTTGCTTCGGACGAAGAGACGCGCCTGGGTACAATTATGGCTCCGTAAGCAATGGCAAACATTTTTCCATGAAGGCATTTAACGTCCTGTCTCATGGCGATTACTTGAAATAACGACATTCGAGGCGAGTAATGCTACGTTTTTAATAGTTTTTGTAATAATGGCAGTCACCTGAACGTGACACAGTTCCTGATAGCACATATTTCCTAACTAGCCTATCTTCGACAATCATCAAGCGTAATGAAATGTGGCCAAATAATAGCCCTGTACAATGCAGCAAAAAGCTCTGCAACTTAATTTGTAGAACTGTTGATGACGTTAGTTGCGGAAGCACAGTATAGATTCCAATTTTTATAGGTTTTTTTAGGGTTTCACAATATTAGCTGTTTCCTGTACGCAAGAGCATACATGGCGATCGCTATGTTTCATATGGGTAGCATCACGTTAAATGTGGGACTCCAGCCCCATCTATGTTCTTAGAGAAGGATTGAGGCCCCCAGTAGTTTTCAGCAATGTCACAGGCTGTCAATAACGTTGTTCTGTTACAGATCGCAGTCGAACTGTCGTTCTCGACCACTAAATGTGTGTAAATGAACGCATGACAGGGAGGGGGGGGGGGGTTTCACTGACACCATTTATGCCACCTCAACATCTGAGGTCATCAGTCCCCTAGAACTTAGAACTATTTAAATCTAAGGACATCACACACATCCATGCCCCAGGCAGGACTCCAACCTGCGACCGTCACGGTCGCGCGGTTCCAGACTGAAGCGCCTAGAACCGCTCAGCCACTCCGGCCGGCCTTGGCCTTTTCTTATGATTCTGGTGGCGGTACGTGTGGCACATATTCCTCGGCCACCAATTGGAAGCCCGCGTGATTTCAGTGCTGGGCATCGCCGTTCTTATCTCCATCGCATCGGCGTCAATGGAGGGGCTGAGATTTGGTTAATGGGGTATGGGACGTGAGACAAGCTTCCCAATGTGTAGAACAGTACGTCCACGCTGTCATTGGGGAGAAAAGTGGTGAAATTTTGTGCCAATATAGCATCAGCAATGGAATTGGAATGCCGCAAAACGATTAAAATCAAATTTTCAGCATTAAGTCTATTAAAATAGTTTGTTAGGAAATTAGAAACATTTTTCTTTCGTATTCCAAAATAGTACGTGCGCTCAAGAAAGTTACCCAAACTGTGATGTGCTAGTATTTAAAACTTCGTATTTTCAAAAAAGGCGTACAATGTGGATTTAACTCTTTTGTTGTAGAAACTTCGATCTTTCGTTTGGTAACGTTGTCACATCTGTGTTTACTGTTCAGTTTTAGATCGATGAGAGAGTGTTCTGAGTCTTGAGTTTCGGTTTTGCCTCTTTCGGCGTCTGTTATCTGTCTTCTTGTTGCTTTCAGCGCTGAATGACATAGTTTCTTCGCTGCCTAGGAGTGCATCGCTATTTAAAAAAGCGTACGTTCCGCGGGGATCGATTTACAGACACATTTTGTGTGAGTGGACCTGCTGGGATATCCTACTGTTGTCACAGAATACACATTTTCTTTCCACTTACCATAATACGTATGCGTAATAATACATTATCACCATAAACATTGTACCCCAGTAGTTGCTATGGAAGCAATTAAGCCAACATATAGAAACTTTGGGCATCCTGCTGACCTCAGAAAATGTCTTCGTAATTGCCCCCGAAATCCAAACGATTATGGAGTAACTCGTCTATGAATATATTTGATGGGATAAAAACACTGTAATGGGGAATGAGTGTTGATGTTATTTCTTTCAGTGATGACCATTTGTGTTGTTTAAATGTCATGGAAAGGATTAAATTTGTTCCTAATGTTAACACTGTCGAAGATCTTCCGTTTCTGGACCAAGTACGAGTAGGAAAGGCTCAGTGCGCAGCTGAATTTAATGCGGATAAAGCACAAGCAGCAGTAGGAAAAGAAGCTTTTAGGTGAAGAATTGGTATCAGGAAATTACCCTGGTTACTCTGATGGATGCTTCTGATAATCAAATGAAAGGCACGTGTGAATTTTCCTCATAAATAACTAATCGCATTTTCTAGCATTTGACATTTTCTATGTAATATGTAGCTTTATCTCACGTATCACTAAACCAATTACATCAAATTTTCAGCCATTCTATAAAATAATTAAAATACGACATTGAATTAGAATCATGAAAAGAACAGGCTTAGTATCAGAATCAAAGGGATTTACACACATCAAAAAAAGTGTTGCATCCCCCCGGTTCCCAGAACCCCTGAAGATAGGTTGTTGACTGTGGATACTGTATCACAGACACAGTATCTTTGACGTTGAGGGATGTCACTTAACCTGCCCAGAGATGTAAACAACGATGTATGAGCAGCGCCTAGTGGACAGAGAGGGTCCGACAGCCGATCAGATCGAGTCATTCCACCAGGAAGGAGGTACACGGCTCGTGTTGTCTGTATTTCAACTATGCCTAGACGTTCAATACTGCACTTCGATCGCGTCCGCATTGTTACTTTGTTCCAGGAAGGGAATTCAACAAGGAAAAGTGTCCAGGCGTCTCGGAGTGAACCAAAGCGATGTTGTTAGGACATTGAGGAGATACAGAGAGGCAGGTACTGTTGATGACATGCCAAGGGTGACCACTATCTAAGGATTATAGCACAGAGGAACCCTGATAAAAACGCCACCATGTTGAATAAAGCTTTTCGTGCAGCCACAGGACGTCGTGTTATGAGTTAAACTGTTCGCAATAGGGTGCATGATGCTCAGCTTCACCCCCGACATCCATGGCGAGGTCCATCTCTGCAGCAACAACACTGAGCAGTGCGGTACATATGGGCCCAACAACATGCCGAATGGACTGATCAGGATTGGCATAAAGTTCTCTTCAACCAGATAATCGTCGGAGATGTGTTTGGTGGCAACCCAGTCAGGCTGAAGTCCTTAGACACACTGTCCAGCGAGTGCAGCAGGGTGGAGGTTCTCTGATGTTTTGGGGTGGCATTGTGTGGGGCCGACGAAGTAGTTTGAGAGCGGTGCAGAAGTGCCTGTAGCCTTCCTCTGTTATGGTGAAAAGAGGTGGCACTTTGCGCCGTCACTCTCAGACTCAAGGAAGCTTCAAACAGCGAGATGTCTGAGCTGTGGGTGGCTCACAATCGATTTCACATGCATTGATTTCGGGCATTATTCACTGGCGCTACTACTGGCAGCGATAGTCGACTGGAGCTTATCGCTGATTATCTTTGGCACACCGAGTCCTAAAGTAGGCCTTGAACAGCGTTATTAGGGGGCAGGAAGAGCCAGGTGGTGAGTGACAGCGGACTAGAGGGTATTACGGGCTGAGTTCCGGACATAGTGGGTCAGTCGGCCGTTAGCTCTTTTTATGTGAAGACTTGGCGTAACTGGTAATGTCGAAGTTACCACATTAAGCTGAATACGGCGTCCTTCTCTCCGCGACCATAGATTTGTCCACCTTTAGTACCCTGTACTGTGCGGGCCTGGGTGGTGGGAGCCGCACTGGATATTTCTTACTTTACTTTACTTTACACTTGGCTAAGGTCTTATCGACCATACACCTGCTCTACGAGCCTCTTCCAATTATTTCTATCCAGGGAAATTGTTGTCCAATCAGAGTTGATGCCCATCCTAGCTGCATCTTCCCGGATATTCTCCATCCACCTAATTCGAGGTCTTCCTCTTCTTCTCTTTCCTTCTAATTTCTTAGTGGATGCTATTTTGGGTAGTCTGTTCTCCGGCATCCTTGCTACATGACCAGCACAGTTCAGTCTTCTCTTCTTTAACATTTCCACAATGGTACTATGTTTGTACAGCTCCCGTAGTTCTTCATTTTTCCTTATCCTCCACTCCATGACATTTTCATCGAAGATTGGTCCAAATATTTTTCTTAGTATTTTTCTTTCAAATATCAACAGTTTTTCTTCATCTTTTTTCCTGAATATAATAGCTTCACATCCATATAATGCTACTGGTACAATAGTTGACTGATAAAAACGGATTTTGAATTCAGTACTAAGTGATCTCATCCTTAAAATTTTGATACAGCTGTAAAAAGTTCTATTAGCTGCTGCTAGACGGGCGTCTATTTCTATTCCTGCTCTATTGTCTCTGCTAAAAAGACTCCCTAAGTACTTGAAGTGGTCAACTGCCTTGAAAGTGAGACCATTTACGGTCAGTGGTGTATTCTTTTGAAGTTTTTTACTTATGACTAGATATTCTGTCTTTTCTTCATTCACATGAAGTCCAGCTTTCTCAGCTATTTTATAATAATTTTGCATCATCCTGATTAATTCAGCTTTTGAAGTGCTTATTAAGGCTACATCATCTGCATAAGCAAGTCTAGTAATGTTCTGTCCCTGCAGTTGGATCCCTTGTGGATTAGTTTTGGTGAATTCTCTATCAATCTTCTCTAAGATAATATTAAATAGAATAGGTGAGATGGCATCCCCTTGTCTCAGTCCAGTGTACACCATAAATTTTCAGTCTCTCCTACAGGTGTCTTAACTTTGCATATGGTTTCTTCCAAACACATTTTAACTAATTTGATTAATTTTAATGGTATTTCAAATTCTTTCATGGTGTTTAAGAGTGTCTATCGGTGTATGCTATCATAGGCCTTCTTGAAGTCTATAAATAGAATATGGATATCTACATTAAATTCCCATGCCTTCTCAGTTATTTGTCTCAATGTGAATAAGTGATCCAAAGTGGATCTGTTAGTGCGGAAACCACATTGGTAGTCCCCAATCAGTTCTTCGGTTATGGGAATCAGTCTGTGTAGTATACACATCGAAAAAATTTTGTACGTGACATCGAGTAGGGCAATTCCTCTGTAGTTATCACAGACAAGGGGTCATTCTTCTTAAAGATGGGGCATATAATTGCAGTTTTCCAATAGGCCGGTATGTTTTCTGTCTCCCAAATTGTTTCAATTAAGGAATGTAGTTCTATTTCCAATTGTGGTCCTCCATGTTTTAAAAGCTCAGCATATACCTGGTCTTCCCCACAGGCCTTGTTGTTCTTTAATTTCTTTATTGTTTGTCTTATTTCATTTACTGATGGTGTGGTGACTTGTATGTCAACTGTATCTGGTTCTTCAAATGTAAAGTAATATTGTGGATCATTGCAGTTGAGCAGCTGTGTAAAGTATGTCTTCCATGTTTCTTGTATGTCATTCTTGTTTGTAAGTATTTTCCCATTATGGTCCTTTATAAACTGTCCCCTTTTAGTGAATTTTCCCAAGGACTTTTTTATATTCTGGTACATCTGCCTTGCTCTGTGATGCTTGAAATCATCCTCCGCTTCTCTTACCATGTTGTTGTAGTGTTTTCTCTTCTCTTGTCTTAGAGTTCGTTGTGTTTCCTTGCGGATTTTATAGTATCTCTCCTTTAGTGTAATATTGTCCATGTCTTGTAACCATGCCTTCCTCGCATTTTGCCTCTCCAGTACTATTTCTTGGCACTTTATATTGAACCAGATTTTGTTAGTTCGTTTTCTTTTACCTATAGTTTTGGAAGCTACATCTTGAATACCGTTTCTGAGGTGTCTCCATCTACTTTCCACGTCTTGCTGGTCACTATGTGTCAGTCTAGATTCCGATAGGTTAATTTCCATTTCTTTCCTAAAGTTTTCTTTTATTTTTTCTTCTGCCAGATTTTCTACATCGTACCTTTTAATTTCAACCCTATTTGTACTTTGTTTCTTTTTTAGCTTTATTTTCATTTGAGCTGTGATTAACATATGATCTGTCTCACAATCTGCTCCCCTAAAAGTTCTAACGTCTTTAATACTGTTTTGAAATCGTCTTTGGATGGCGACATGGTCAATCTGGTTCACTACTTTTCCATCTGGAGATATCCATGTCCCTAAATGAATGCGTTTGTGTTGGAATTTTGTGCTGCTTAATGTGAGACCATTTGCCATTGCAAAGTTTATGAGTCGCACACCATTCTCTGAACTTTCATCATGTAAGCTGTAATTCCCAATGGTTGGTTTGTAGATTTCTTCTTTCCCTACTTTGGCATTAAAGTCTCCTAACACTATTGTTACATTATGTCTACTTATTGAATTATATGTCTGTTCCAGTTGACTATAAAATTCTTCTTTCACGTCATCTTCCTTATCTTCTGTGGGTGCATGAACATTTATAAATTTATCTATTTCTAAAATTATCAAATATCTGCTACATCGTGCGTTTATGGTTAGTGTTTCTCGCAATAAGATACACTACCTCTCTTGCCATATCTTGTTGGCTTACTGAAATATTTGTTTAAGCGTAATTATCTCAGCCAATGCGCTGTTCAAGTGGTTCAAATGGCTCTGAGCACTATGGGACTCAACTGCTGTGGTCATAAGTCCCCTAGAACTTAGAACTACTTAAACCTAACTAACCTAAGGACATCACACACATCCATGCCCGAGGCAGCATTCGAACCTGCGACCGTAGCGGTCGCGTGGTTCCAGACCGTAGCGCCTAGAACCGCTCGGCCACACCGGCCGAATGCGCTGTTGCTTCGGATTATATATATTTATGATAAGTAGAATATTTTGTTATATATTTTATTGTGCCTGTATCGGGGAGAAATGTGTACAACTGAGAGCTTCATTTTAGTGTATTTGTGTTGGCTATACGCAGTGTGAAGGTTTAAATTCCGTGGTTAACGTTAATGTTTGATTTTCCCATTGATGTGGCAATCAGCTTGCTTGTGCTGTAGTATTCTGGGTAAATGTTTCGGCAATAAGGTGAGGCATAATTTTGTAGGTTAAATTGTAATCTTAAGTATTTAATGTGCCTTAGGTTATCATGTGGAAATACCATGGAAGGTAGTATTACTTGTAAGATCTACTTATTTATTGTCACCTCAAATGGGTAAGGTTCTCATTTTCCTTACATAGCTGTTTGATTCATGCAAGTTTCCTTGGCATGTGGTTTGGGTAAATTACCGTCACATCTTGTTCTCTCGGCATTTATTAAATTTTCCTTTATGAAGTTTTATTCAGCTCAATGGTTTAAGAGATGTTACCTTCGCCACTGCTACCCGTTCTTGATATTAACGGGCCTTGTGCTGATCATTCCTCGAAGGTGGCCACCAACATTTGTTTAACTTATTTCTTTGGCCTATGTTCCATCAAAGTGGTTCTTGTTAATAGGCCAATTTGGTCTTCTGAGTTTCCCGGTTGGTTTTTCAGCGGCTGGTGGCTGCAGGGGCTTTTTGCTTTTAGGCACCACCAAGGTGCTTCTTGGCTGCCTTTGAGACATGGACGCGATTGCCTCAGCGTCCTGGTTCGCGCTGCCAACTAATAAATTTTAAGTTAAGTATTGGATATATTACTTAATGTTCTGATGGATGGATCTTTTTGTTTTACTAAAACTGTACATCGTCTTAGGAATATGCTTGTATTGCCATTACTATCAATTTAGTGTGGTTAAATTTAGAATAACGTGGTTAAGCACAATATTTTCTAATCATTTAATCTTGATTACTGGTTTGAGCCGAAATTGGGAATTTACTTCCCTCGCACGTGGACAACCTTATTCCGTTTTGTTCTTTTGGTACTAGATAATAATTTCAGTAGATTTTATGCTGAATTTAGCAATGTTTTAGCTCACTTGTTTGTTAAGAGCCTATTTGATTAAAAAATAGTTTTAGGAACATCCTTTCAAGGCCTTACTTAAGTGACCTTTTCTTAAATTGTCCTTTGCTGTTGCTCTTTGAGCAACTTCTTTTTCATAAGGAAAACTTAAGAATTTTTTTTTACTGTTTTATATTTATTACGGCACTGTGTTTTGTGGCATGTTGAGGTAAAATCATTTGTTAAAGCTGATTACTGCTGTAAGCAATTAATTATCCTTACCATGTAGCTCATAACTGTTTATGATTATTGTATTTACTTATTCATACTGTTATGTGGTGGTTAAACAAATGTAACTATTCAAACAACAAATTACGCCTCTATTATGTTTTCGGCCTTCCATGTTTTGTTTGCCCTACCCCATCATGTGTTTAGGGATTTCTGTGTCGACACATGCAAATAAAAGGCCAGAGCTCAGCAGTTCATGTGACATGTAATGTGGGTTGATAATGTCACTTTAAGATCAAATTTCACCACAAATCCAATTTCACCATAAAAATGCCATTGTGAACGTGTCACGCGATAGCAAGATTATTACACGCTCTCTTACCCATGTTTAATCTCTTCGTTTGACGCCTCTGCGATGAAGCACACAACCGAGACGCCCATTCTTGAAATCACGCAACTTACTTATGGGTGGCGGAAGAAAACATTTCAAACACACTGCCCAGAATTGGCATGTAAAGCCCTCAGGACATGTCACTGAAATAACCTCGTTGCTAGGGGTATTCATTTTCAAATAATTCGTGCTACAAAAAGACAGTTACTGCACAACTATGCACAACAGAACGACGTTGCTGACAAATTTACACTTTTCTGCTTCGGATCACTTTTAAATTCCGTAGAGTCGTTTTGAACGGTCCCTAGCAGTCCCTCCCTGTATATGAAAGCGAAACTTGCAAGCACGTTACACACCAATGCGATAAGATCATGTCCAACATGGTTACATCTCCTCGGTGTCCGTAGAAAATCTCTGAACCGTCGGCAAAATCTCTGAATAACCTCATCCTGTTGTACATCGCATGCAGACTGTCGTTTCCGAGCTAAATGTGTGAAAATGAACTCCTGTAAGGAAGGGGCTGTGTCACTGACGCCCTTTATGCCACCTCCTGAAATATTGTCGATTCCCAGCGGCGGTTTGTCTGAAATGCTTTCGTCTTACACGCATAAGAAGCCTGCGTAATTTCAGCACTACGCATCACAATTCGGACTTCCATTGCGGAGACGTTAAACGAAGGGTTGAAATGTGGGTAAGGGAGGGTGTGTCCAGCTTTCCTTTGTGCGACACGTCCACTGTGGCGTTTGACAGAATAGTGTTGAAATCTTGTGCCAATACGGCATCATTAAGCCAACTCACGCCTCACATGAGGTGAGCTGCGGCCATTATTTCGCATGTGACGACACCTCGCCGTCTGAAGCGTCGCCGAGCCCGAGGGTGACGTCACAGTGTGCCGCGACTCTCCACCGTTACATAGGAAGGTTGCAGGCACCTTAGAGCCAAATTTCAACTTACTGCGTAGCTACGGAAGACAATTACGAGGTTTCAAAGAAGTGATGCTTCAATCGTGTTGCGCAGTGCTTGTGAGAGGCTTATGAGAGTATCGAGCTCGCACCCGATCTTTAGCTAAAATGCGTGAACGCTTGCTCACCAAGTGCCGTTCCTAGGTAAGAACCATCTGCATGTTAACAGCACTTCACTACGCTCACATAAAGATCTAGTGAAAATGATTTCATGTATTTCGGGTCTTAATGTAAGCTGCTCTGATCTCTGTTGCAGCATCTGAAGATGGCCACTGACAGCCAAAACAGTTCATAATTATATCTTTAAAAAAGTGATTGCGTCAAAAATAAAAAAAACACCTTAAGCACGTAAATCACTATCTCCGCAGGTGGAACGTTTAACTTCCAAAATTTCTGCAGTGAACTAGATTTGAATCCGTGTGATATTATCCGCAGCAACCTTTGAATATAGACATTGGATAAAAGAAAAGCGATCGATCGCGAAATCCGTTGCTTTATTACGCCAGATCTAGATTTCAACTATTACATAGTCATCTTCCGTCCTTGTAGCAACAGGTGACTTCAGTTGAAATGTGTCCCGTAGTAAGCAATACTGGTTGACGTAGAGCACACAGGAGGCTAATATGAGCTCAACAGTTCATAATAATAGTTCAAATCTAGATCTGCTGTAATAAAAGACGGACTCCGCAATCGATAGCTGTTCTTTCCTCCATTGCTAGTATTATTATCAAATGTCAGTGATGGCATTTTGTGAAAGACTCTCAAATTATGAACCTTCAAGTCTCAATATATTCTATCTGGTTCACTTTTTACTCCACCGTAATTTTTGATGGATATAAGAACCTAGCTTTATAATTGCATTAATACTCGTATTTGGTGGAGAGTAAATTATGTAAGATTAAAAGTATGGATATACAGATGTAGGTCACAGAAGCATCTAGATACTTACTAACATTCCCTTCGTAAATAAACCAGCAATAAATTTAAAATTAAACTTCCGGTCCCTGGTTTAAGACTATTAGGAGAGCGAGGTTTTCTTTTATTTTTATTTAGGCGGTCTTCAGTCTTCGATTAGTTTCATACAGCTACCCACGAATTCCTCTCCTGCGCAAAACTATTCATCTCAGACTCAGAGTAGTCAACGTCCTAAATTAATTGTACAACATAATTCTTTCTACCTTTCCTACAATTTGTACCCTCTAGAGATCCCCCCCCCCCCCCAAAAAAAAATGGCTCTGAGCACTATGGGACTTAACATCTGAGGTCATCAGTCCCCTAGAATTTAGAACTACTTACACCTTATTAACCTGAGGATATCATACACATCCATGCCCGAGGCAGGATTCGAACCTGCGACCGTAGCAGTCACGCGGTTCCGGAATGAACTGCCTAGAACCGCTCGGCCACTGCGGCCAGCAGCTCCCTCAAGTATCATCGAATATTGTTCCTTGATGTCTTAACACATGTTTTTCATCCCGTCCCTTCTTCGTGTCAGTGGTTTCCACAAGTTCTTCTTCTCGCCGATTTTACAATGATTCTCATTTTTTATCGCGTCAGTGCATGTAATTTCAATATCTATCTATAGCAGCACTTCTTGCATTCTCTTCTTTTTCAGTTTTTCCATAGTCCACGATGAACATCCCTACATTGCTGTGCTCCAGGCGTATACTGCAATTTTTTTTTTCCTCAATTTAAGCTCAATGTTTGATATTAACAGACTTGCATCAGCCACAAATGTCCTCTTCGGCTATGCTAGTCTGCCCTTTATGTTCTCTTTGTTTTGTCCGTCATGTGTTATTTTCATTCCAGGACAGCAGAAATCCATGATTTTACTTCGTGGTCCGGAATTTTTACGATTATTTTATCGCTAATTTTATTGCTTGTCTCATGTATGCTACTCCCCATTAATTTCGTCTTCCTTCGGTTACCATCAGCCCATATTCTCCATCACTGGACTGTTCAGTCTACTCAGCATATAATTCTTTTTCACTTTCACGGAGGATAGCAATGCCATCAACGAATCTTATTATCACTGAGATCCCGTCACCCGTCATTTGAGTCACAGTCTTGAAACCTTCTTTTATTTGCCTCATTGCCTCTACGATATACAGACTGAGAATATGGGAGAAAGAATTCATCCTGCAAATCACCACTGTTAAGGCCAGCACTTTCTTCTTCTTTTTTTGTCCCCTTTTGCTTCTTCTGCAGATTGCATATTGTCTGTCTTTCCTTATAGCTTACACATACTCTTACTTCCTGACAATTTCATGCATATTCCACCATTTTAAATTGTGAAAAACGTCTTCTCTATGTACAAATCGTGTGAAGGAGCCTTGATTTTCCTTACGTTTTGCTGTCATTATCAAGTGCGACGCCATTACTGCGTCTGTGGCCCCTTTACCTCTCCAAAAGCCAAATTGATTGTCGTCGAAATGAACCTCAGTTTTCTTATTCATTTCTTTTTTTTGTGTTATTCTTGTCGGCAGTTTGAAACTGTGAGCTGTAAAGTCAGTTGTGCCACAGTTCTGCACGTATCTGGCCTTTCTATGTTAAGGATTTTGTGGATGATATTTTTACGAAAGTATGATAGTATGCCAGCAGAATAATACATTCTACGCACCAAGTCGACTGCTAGTTTAGTAGCTCTTCCGTGCTACTTTATTTGATAGCATGTCGTCCACAGCTCTTACAAGATGCCGGTCGCATGCAAGCTATCCGTTTCCCGTTATTCAAGTACGCCGTTGCAAGAGAAATGAATTTCATTTCAATTATGGGCCCTGTCACCCAAGAGTAGCAGACTGGAAACTATGTATATCCAATTCCTTCATTGGTATTCATTAAGTCAAGAATAGAGGGAACACCATTAATTTAAGGACGAGGAAACAGCACCTGTAATTTCTCGATAAAAGAGTGGGAATGATATTGATTTCACATGTATTCAAATGATTCACGCGTGTGCTAATCTTGCTACGTAAAATGAATATAGTTCCTGACCTCGGCTCTCTCTGCTCAAGGAAACCTCACACTCGTTACAGTACTCGATAAGAGAGAACTGCTTACAAAGGGCTCGTTGCATGACTCAAATGATTGACAAATTTACAAAGAAACAGTATTGTAATACTAAATGGATAAGGATAATATGCAGGAGAAGTAATGATACACTACGAGTACAAGCAACAGATCGACCAACAATCTGCCTACATCTACCACGTGAATAACCGCATAAAAGGTACCCCATGAGAATCGAATATATTTCAATCACAACCGGTGGTCTACGACCTGGCAGCAGAACGGAAAAAGATAAAGAAATGAAATGAAGGGAATGAGGCATTACGTACAAACCACGCAACATCCAACAGTCTTTCTTGTTCCACGTGTGTCGGTTAACTGAGGAAATCCTACAAATATTTAGAAATAACCCACAGACAAGGGAAACAATTTACATCGAGGTCCAAATAAATTTAATTAATAATAAAACACTGTGGAAGATGTATTCGACATCACGAGCGACGCGAGACACTGTGTAACACGCAGCTTGTAGTCAGTCACAAATCACGACGGCCCGCATCTCGTGGTCGTGCGGTAGCGTTCTCGCTTCCCACGCTCGGGTTCCCGGGTTCGATTCCCGGCGGGGTCAGGGATTTTCTGCCTGGGTGTTGTGTGCTGTCCTTAGGTTAGTTAGGTTTAAGTAGTTCTAAGTTCTAGGGGACTTATGACCACAGCAGTTGAGTCCCATAGTGCTCAGAGCCATTTGAACACACAAATCACGACCAGTGGATTACGGAAAATGACGTATACAACACAATGGAAGCGTTCGCTAGCCTCATTGTAACGATTAATAGGAAAGAGGAGGCACGGTAGGCTGGCTTAACACCATGAGTAACACGAAATAATGGCTAACACGACGTGGAAGAAAATAAAGAAAAGTTGTCTTAAATGTATAAATCAAGGTAGAGTACTATAAGAAATGTCACATAAACATTGATTAAGCGAACATACACTACATCACAAAGGTCACCTAACCACACGTGGTAGCTAATCACGAAGACTCTTTGTCTAATACAAATAATTAAGTCGCGAAATGACAATTGTAACAACAAACCACTGTATGAAGACTTTTGACGCGGTAAAGACTAGAAAATCGTTACCTACGCTGATCTAGCCTCATATACAAACCCCTTAGCTCTAGTGGACAACCACACGGTTGGTGAAACTTAATCATCCCCGTCTGCCTCTGACTGGGCGTGGAGAGATGGTGCCTGGGTTTTTTCGTAACGGCTGTCACTTCCGCGCCCATGGTTCACCGATTTGTCAACGGTGATCGTAAACCTCATCGCTCCCCCCAAACTCTGCTCTCCAACTAAAAATGTTTGACCTAAAATCTTTACGTATGCCCACTGCATCAAAGATCAACCACTTTTTCCACCATGCTAAGTGCCGGAATCTTCAGGGCTACTGACGGATTAGGGGTAACAAAGGGCGAGATGGGGATACTATTTACCGACATATGTCACTCATTTCTTTCATTCTTACAACCTTTTACTCTTTATTAAAGAAGTGGAGGGTTAATCTTCTAGCTAATGAAAAAAGTCTGCTCGGAATTTGGCAGACTCGTCTCAGTCTGTTAAACATTAATACGGGATCCACCATGTCTTCTATTTCAACTCTCATTTCTTCTTCCTCTCAACCCTCTTGTAATGGTACTTGAATTACGTAACCATTACTGCACCTCACCTCAACCTCTCGATACCAGCAATTTTCTACTGTGTTCCTGTAAAGTAGTTAACATATTTCTGAAACAAAATTCAGATTTGATTTCATTAATGTAGAGGTACTTTGATACATCGATATGTTTATATTGCAATGATATTATTCTTATGTGCATTCTTTCTTTTGTCACTATGATGTTTGACGTACTTGTAACTCTGATTTTTGGGCGCGTAAGCGGTTATTAGAGAGTCAGGTCTTGGTCGTCATGTTAAAAAGACGCAAATTGTAGTAAATTTATAAAATGTGAACTCTAACAGTGAGGAAGATATTTTCAAATATGTTTTATATTGTGAAGTGACGTTTTGTGTGTTACGTGATATTGCAACAAAAGTAATAAAAAAGAAGTGTAACTTAAATTCAAAGTGCTGATTACTTTTTTACATTGTGCTAACTAGCAAAAGTTTAACCTTCAAGAATGGTTTATGAAACAAATCTATAAAACTTTTGAATATCGCAGAATAACACCTAGGCCTCTTTGCATCCGAGCTTGGAATCATCACCACCTAGATTTTCGACGATTGAGCCATGAGTTCACAACGAGACCAGCGTGGGAAACACTAAAAGATCAGCGCCTAGTTTATCCATTATTTCATGAAATGACTTTATTAATTGTGCTCTAATGACACCTACCACACAGTACACCTTTTTTGTTGCCCGAAAATGCAATATTTAGCAGCGTGAGCAACACTACGATTTTCGACGATTGAGCCATGAGTTCACAACGAGACCAGCGTGGGAAACACTAAAAGATCAGCGCCTAGTTTATCCATTATTTCATGAAATGACTTTATTAATTGTGCTCTAATGACACCTGCCACACAGTACACCTTTTTTGTTGCCCGAAAATGCAATATTTAGCAGCGTGAGCAACACTACAATCGTAACTAATATTTGACCTTTGTTGTGGTAGGGTTGTTAGACTCTCCACCTGTCCCATATCTCCGCGTTTACGCCTTTGCGAGCCTCGTGCACTGAAATTCTGCAGTTGTTCTCTCTGTCACTGACGTAGTCTGTCGCACTTGCCGGCTTAGGGTGAACTGCCGCGACTCGCCTGCTGCGTGTCCGCGGCCGCGCTATGGGGCGTCCAGCGACTTGGGCTGGCAGGCAGCGCACGGCAGGCTTAAGAGAGCCACTCGCGTGGCAGGTCGTTTATCACCGCAGCCAGCGATGCCGTCGGACCACGGAGCTGCTCCGCTGGCAGCAACACCAGACCGCCGGCCACACAAGACGCGGCCGTTGTGCAGCCTTCCTCATTCTGCTAGTAGTCTCAAGCACCTTAGGAGGTGCATTCAAGTTCTAAGGCCTCCGATTTTTTTTCTAATTAACTACTCTCCCGAAATCGATGAAACTGGAGTTACTTCTCGACGGAATCGCCCTGCATACGTACACATTTTTCACAACGCTGACGCCATGATTCCATGGCAGCGGCGAAGGCTTCTTTAGGAGTCTGTTTCGACCACGGGAAAATCGCTGAGGCAATAGCAGCACGGCTAGTGAATGTGCGGCCACGGAGAGTGTCTTTCATTGTTGGAAAAAGCCAAAAGTCACTAGCAGCCAGGTCAGGTGAGTAGGGAGCATGAGGAATCACTTCAAAGTTGTCATCACGAAGAAACTGTTGCGTAACGTTAGCTCGATGTGCAGGTGCGTTGTCTTGGTGAAACAGCACACGCGCAGCCCTTCCCGGACGTTTTTGTTGCAGTGCAGGAAGGAATTTGTTCTTCAAAACATTTTCGTAGGATGCACCTGTTACCTTAGTGCCCTTTGGAACACAATGGGTAAGGATTACGCCCTCGCTGTCCCAGAACATGGACACCATCATTTTTTCAGCACTGGCGGTTACCCGAAATGTTTTTGGTGTCGGTGAATCTGTGTGCTTCCATTGAGCTGACTGGCGCTTTGTTTCTGGATTGAAATATGGCACCCACGTCTCATCCATTGTCAAAACAGACGATAGAAACATGCGCATTGTTTTAAAGTGAGGTCGCGTTCATTGTCAATACGTCCCAGAGATGGCAGCACCGTATGGCAGATGGAATTTTACTGCCAGCGGCGAGAATGAGAACTGTTTTAAATACTTAAAATGGCGACGTTTTCCTTACTTGAACAGCATGCAATCATTCGTTTTCTGTATTTGCGTGGTGTGAAACCAATTGAAATTCATCGACAGTTGAAGGAGACATGTGGTAATGGAGTTATGGATGTGTCGAAAGTGCGTTCGTGGGTGCGACAGTTTAATAAAGTCCCATTGATGCTGTCATTGTGCGTCAACATTGCTTGGCAACATGCCACACGGGCAGCCATGTGGTCGTCCGTCAGCAATCGTGGCACCCACCTGGATGACACTTTCCGCATTTTCAGGTCGTCATGCAGGATTGTGTGCACAGAACCCACAAAAATGCCAACTCTGGAGGCGATCTGTTCAATAGTCATTCGGCGATCCCGCAAAACAATTCTCTCCACTTTCTCGGTCATGTCGTCAGACCGGCTTGTGCGAGCCCGATGTTGTTTCGGTTTGTTGTCACACGATGTTATGCCTTCATTAAACTGTCGCACCCACGAACGCACTTTCGACACTTCCATAACTCTATCACCACATGTCTCCTTCAACTGTCGATGAATTTCAATTGGTTTCACACCACGCAAATTCAGAAAACGAATGATTGCACGCTATTCAAGTAAGGAAAACGTCGCCATTTTAAGTATTTAAAACAGTTCTCATTCTCGCCGCTGGTGGTAAAATTCCACCTGCCGTATGGTGCTGCCATCTCTGGGACGTATTGACAATGAACGCGAACTCATTTTAAAACAATGCGCATGTTTCTATCTCTTTCCAGTCCGGAGAAAAAAAATCGGAGGCCTTAGAACTTGAATGCACCACGTACAGTTAGAGAGTTTCGCTGCAACATGTTCATTCGCCAGTCAGTGGTTTTATTTTTATTTTGTTTCCTTTTAAGACACCTCTCTTCTGACTGACTTGATGCGCCCCTCTACAAATTCCTTTACTGTGTCAAACTTTTCATTTCAGAGGGGCAGTTGAACCATAAGCGTCCTCGATTACATGCCTGATACAGTGTGGATGGGGGTGAAGTCCCGCACTACTCAGTTTTCATTATATTTTGGTCTATGAGTAGAATTGTCCCCGTTTCAAATTGAAGTCATAGGTTTAATTGTTACCTGTAACTCATCTTAATTACAGTTCTGCCTGATAAATAATTACAGAGAAATTTACAATTTAGCTTAAACAAAAATAGCGGGGTTTTACCCCACAATCGAGGTCAAGCACTACAGTGTGTGGCTTTGCCCGCCGGCCGGGGTGGCCGAGCGGTTGTAGGCGCTACAGTCTGGAACCGCAGGACCACTACAGTCGCAGGTTCGAATCCTGCCTCGGGCATGGATGTGTGTGATGTCCTTAGGTTAGTTAGGTTTGAGTAGTTCTAAGTTCTAGGGGACTGATGACCTCAGAAGTTCCATAGTGCTCAGAGCCAAACAAGGATAAAAATGGACGACCGTATAATAAAAACAGCTGAAAATTCACTTTGTAAATAGAGCAGCGTGCCAAATTTTACGTGTGCAGCTTGTGCTGGTCGTGTGTGGGCCAAGGTCTGGCCTGCCATTCAGCTTTGCTGGGTCCTTCTCGGAAGTACCCGAAACAGCTCGACCTTTCATTTAGCATTGCGGTGCGACATTTTGCAGTGAGCACTATTCCCAATCCGGCAGAATAGTAGTGTCAGTGCTGTTTACTTTTCGCTATTTGTTCGTGGTATGAACAACGTTTGCACAAAAAGAGTCAATCTAGCTATCTATCATCACAATCCTTAAAAATCAATGGGAATGACCGAAGAGAGCGATGAGAATTGTCAACTCGCATAAGCGAGGGGTACTGCCTATGTTCTACGAAACGGATTTATAGTACCATGCAGAAAGCATTGAATGACAATTAAAGAGCAAAAACTTGCAACGATCAACTGACGTGATCATTGTTCTGTACATCAAGAAGCGCTCCGTGATAAATTTGCAGGCATGGAACAGTTGAAGAAATTGGTACTACAAATAGCAAAATTTCTGACGTCGCATCAATTGCAACAGTTTCAATGAAAATGAACGAAGAATATGGAGGCTTCATTATTACTGCAGAGTGCGTCGGCTTTGTCAAGAGGCATACCAGGGACGATTTTTCGGTTTTAATCTCGCTAGTATTGGATTTATGAAAGAAAACAGAGTACAGGAACGAAAATTTGAATACCCGCATTGGGTTGCAGACTTTGGATTTTAAGCATACCTGAGTGCACACTGCCCACAGTAAGACACTGCAAAGTAACTACTATCTGATTTGAGGGGGTTGCGTCGAAAAATAAAATCACGTTCTAGAAGCGATAATTTCTGGCAAAGTCAATTCAGATCCCTGAGCTCAGTGGTCTTAAAAAAAGCGCGAGGTTTGAAGAATTCATTATGGCCTCGCAAGAATTACATGGGTAGTTTTATGAAAATACTGAGGACACTGTCAATCTTAAAACTGGCTTCGAGCAGTTTTCGAGACCGTTTGCCGTTTCATTTGAAAGCGCCCCTGTGCATCTGCAGATGTAATTGAGAAATCTGCAAGGTAATTCCAGTTTTAATTACAAATATTTTCTCTTTAAAACTGTGCAAGTCGACTACACTACTTTTCTCGGGTAGATTTTCCAACTTTCCACAATGAGGTTGCAAAATTGCTACAGTATTTTCATAGACATATTTGTGTTCTAACGTACCTCCACTTCTTCTACTGGCTGTTGATGGCGGAGACTTGTCATGCGTACGTACAAGGGATAATTGCGCAATGGAAGTTTTAATGCTACTGAAGTCGCCTTGACACTTATACGTCCCCCAGTAGGACTACGCTATTCTCATTGATTGCGCAATTTGTCATGTGATAACCTACCCGTTTCTTAATCTTATCCTGTGGATACGATAGAATGTCAGGATAAGCCGACAAAATCCAGTCCTCCTTTTAACGAATAAGTTATGAAATGTACACAAGAGACAAGATTAAGTGGTACAGGAAAATACTGCGTACTAAAGGATAAATGCTGTGATTTTAATACATTTATTCATCATAAAAGCAATTTAAATAAATTAAATAATGATTACAAATCTCATGTTCTCCCTGTATTAGTTCTGTAACTTAAAGTACCTGGTTCTGCCTTGTAATGTACTCGCGATCTGTGATTAGGCGCGGAGTAACTGACATCCCCCGTGTACTAAATAGCAAGAAGGAACTACTATCTCAATGAGCAGTGTGAAACCTCAGTGTAGAACGGAGTAGAACCCGTGATTTACCAATGTAAATTCACCTTCCCATGCTCCGGTGCATAAGCAAGATCAGCGTAATGGTCAGAAGCTATAATCACAGAACTTCTCGCCTCAGCGATATAATAGCAAAATTGTACTTCACCAAAATTACAGCCGAAGATATTCGTCGACTGCTCTGCATCTCCACGACGACTCTCCTGCTCCACGACCCCACAACGACTCTCGTTTCTTCTCTCCTCTTTTCGCTGCTCAATGTCTTTTCTCGCCCCTTAAATATGGGCGGCGAATCATCTTTCGTGAAGGCGCTCGTTTCTGAACGCTGACCAATCGCAGTTTAGAATCCAGATCGAAGTTTCTGGATGCTCTTTCTATGTCCGTAGGAAAGTATGCGAATACCTGCTGCCATCTGTTTTTGGCAGACCAGGCCGCCTGACACGCGGTCCCGTTTCGCAGGTGGTTCAGCTCACGGGCGGGTCCCGGGATTAGCACCGGAAGCGGCTGTGCCATCCCATTGTCCGAAGGAATATGTGAGCTTCCTGTGTCCTTCCGTTCTACCACAAGCTTCACAGCTCTGCTTGTTCCCCAGTTACCCAACATGCAGACATTATAGAATAAAATAAGTGTACTAGACCATGTCAGTCACATACATGTTTTTAACGAACAATCACGAACCTGTCTTTTCTATCACTGAAGCGGCTGCCTTATGTCATATTGGACGTAAACTCGGTTTGTAAAAATAACACTACCTTGCATTGTCAAAGCCCTTTTTTCGATAGTGAAAGTAAATAATAAATCACGATTATGTGGCAACCGAGTGAGAAACTGTATGAAACTGTATGCGTCGGTCAGTATGCTGACAATTTGTGCCAGATAAAAATCATGTCTTCAGAACGCCAAAAATAATTAATGAATTCTGAAAACTTGTTTTGTTATTGTTGTGACATACGAAATATATGTGTGTGTGTGTGAAACCTTATGGGACTTAACTGCTAAGATCATCACTCCCTAAGCTTACACACTACGTAGCCTAAATTATCCTAAGGACAAACACACACACACCCATGCCCGAGGGAGGACTCGAACCTCGGCCGGGACCTGCCGCATAGTCCATGACTGCAGCATCTTAGACCGCTCGGCTAATCCCACGCGGCTATGAAATATAAAACCGACTCATATGCAATATGACTGTACTGCCATTTAAATGTGGCGCATTCGCTTTTTTTCCCGTCTTCCCTGTCCTCACGCTCAGACACCGCGGAGTGACGGTGGGGAAAATGTGAATAGAGAGTGAGCGCTTTGGCACTCGGGCACGGGCATGGCCCGTGAACCGAAATCTTGGCTACCCCTGTCTTAGACCGTTGTATAGCCTGGATTGCGAGTTTAGTTACATAACTAAGCAGTTTCAGCCAGTTTATTGCCTTCTTCAGATCTGCATAGATTCGCCGCGAGTGATTAGCCGAGCGGTCTCAGGCGCTGCAGTCATGGACTGTGCGGCTGGTCCCGCCGGATGTTCGAGTCCTCCCTCGGGCATGGGTGTGTGTATTTGTCCTTAGGATAATTTAGGTTAAGTAGTGTGTAAGCTTAGGGACTGATGACCTTGGCAGTTAAGTCCCACAAGATTTCACACACATTTGAACATCTGCATAGATTCACAACGAATACCGGTCAGTATTCCCTTATCCAAACGAAAAATGTTGTAATACAATTAACTAGGGTGTACAAAAACAATGCAGTTAACTGACTAAACACATGTTTGTGTACAATACGTAAGAAGTATAATAATCTACGTAACAGATTCGATATCATCATTAATATTACACCGTTGTGCTATATGTACATTACCCGTCAATACCCAGAACTTACAACATATTGGACGTTGCAGGAGTACTGAGCACTCTCACGTGGACTAGATAAACAGCGCACAATACCTTGTGTATGGATATCTTATACTCTCTGTGATAGTAACCAAAAGTAATATAAGACGCCATTCCGCGTTCCATGGCAACCAGTTGAAGTTGTCCCACTGACAGAAATAGACAAATTAACTGCCGCACATCATTTAGAGCTTAAGTAGTAATTACTGTCTCCAGGTGACAGTACAGTGTTGTACATTTTCGTGTGATGTTACACCTCTACATATTCCTTTATACATTAAATGAAACACACCAGTTTCCTAACATATATTACTAGCCGTTAGAATACATGCCATACATAAGAGTATATAACGGAACTTCTTACATATGTAAAGATACTTAAAACATACGCAGCACAGATGTTTAAGGTATGAGATTCAAGTTCGTTTATCTACATTAGTTACATGAAACCGCCATGCTACAGGACAGTATCTGAGTAAATAAAGTATATAAACAACCTGATATCCAATAATATATTAAATACTTGAAATATATATGCTACAGGTATATTTAAGTACGAGACTTGTGCTCGTTTTATCAGATTTGTTACATGAAAACGTCATGAGACAGCAGTGTCGGTGGAATATATTCATTAAGCAACATGACATAGAATAATTAAAAAGATAGGAACTTTTGACAACTACTACATTACGGTTCATGAACAGAACAGGTACATAAAACGAATTACGAACTAGAAATATATTTCTAAAACACCTGTCCCTACCGGCCATATGCCGAAATACACTACGTCAACAAGTAATGTTAATGATGACTTCAGATCATTTGCGTAAATTACTGTACGTGTTGTACAAAAACATGTTATTAGTTACTTCATAGCATAGACTACGTATTCTACCTGACTACATTACAACATTTTTGGTTCGTATAAAATGTACTGACCTATATTTCGTCGTAACCCTTTACAGATCTGAAGATGGTCGTTAAACTGGTTACTTAAGTAATAAAACTTATGATACGGGCATTAAAAATATCTAACAGGATACTAGAATCTGTAATATAAAAAATCGCCTCCTGCTTTCACTGACATTGTCAGGTAATCATAACTTTGTAATATTGTTATATTGCAACCAAGTGGCCCAACATAATACTGAACCACAACGTCTCGTAAATTTCAACATAATGCCAAATAATACCGGTACGCAAATTACGCTTCATTCTCCACGAAAGGAGGATTAGTAGAGCAACTTGAAAGAGTTGAATTACTGAGGCTAAGCTGTCTAAGTACATAGTAAACAGTGTACTTTGTTAGGCCCTCTAACTATTCTTTGAAGTCCCTGCCTCTTGTTCTTCTTATTCTTCAGGTATTTCTCCGCCATATAGTTAAGTCCATTATTCCTGAGCTGCTGCCATAATTTCTGGGGTCTGAATCCGACTCTGCTGAATAATCAACCTGTTGTTTGATCCGTTTTCTACTTTTTTGGCATTGATGTAATGAAATTCAGCTTACGTCATTTTGTTTCTGAAGCACGCTGTTTTCTTTCTTTGACAAATCTCCTTCTCAGTAGGAAGCTTTCTTTTCTCCATGCTTCCTACATCCATTCTTTCTTTATTGGGGTTGACGTTAGAAGCACAGATTTCATGGCTTTGCCAGGAAGTTTCCACTAAAGCTTTCTTTTAGACAGCAGAACTACATCATCAGGCGAGATAATCTCACACAGTGTGCGTTGTTTGTCGCAATTTCGAGGGTTATCACTGAAAAATTTCTTCACATTATTCGAGCTGTGAAAATTTATCACATTTGGTGTTTTTCTAATAAATGCACTGTTTTCGATTTTGGGGACCACTGCAACAAATATTCCAACGCGAAAGTGAAGCTTAAACGCAGTAGTGACAATTTGTGATGTCTATGCTCCTTTCCAAATCCTACACCTCATTTTCTCACGTCTGGAACGAACTGCCGGAACGAACTTCCGTGGAACAATAAGACAAACCTGTCACCTGGCAGTCCTTTCCTGAATCGATTGCAGCCAACTCAAAAACTCGGTGCGGGTTTTTATCCCATGCAGGGATTTAAACCCACCTTCTGTACCCCAATCCCGGTCTTATCCTGAATTTTTTACTGTCTACAACTCAGCTTTTAACCTCTACGATTCTCTGCAGTACCTTGATTATTTTCTGATGACTTAACGGATGTCCTACATGTCTTTTTATGTGTTTCTTTCTTCTTCCTCGTCTTACCAGTTTACCTGATCTTCAACATTTTTTTTCCAGCACCCCGTTCAAACGCCTCCACACTGTTCTGTTCCGGTTTCCCTACTGTGACTCACTACCATACAATACTGTTCTCCAAACGTACGTTCTCAGAAACCTATGCCTCGAATTAAAGCATATGTTTGATTCCAGTACCTTTCTCTCGGCCATAAATGCCGTATTTGCCTGTGGTAGTATGTAGCTTATGTCGTCCTCGCTTCGGTCGTTACGGGTTACCAGCAGGAAAATGCTTCTATCGGAGCAAATGCTTCTATCGGAGCACAAAAAAGTGAATGTGCTTCTGTTTAAAACACTGACTGAAATTTAGGGTTCCAGCTGCCTCAGTCCAAATTCCTCAACACCTTTAAAAATTTTCCCAAAAATTTTGGCATGCGAACATTTCGCGTTCTTTTTACCGAGGAACTGACCTTTCATTCCTACACACTCTTTTCCCGGTTTACTCTCAATCTATATTTTATACTCACTAGACTGTACATTCCACCGAACACATTCTGTAATGTTTCTTCACTTTCAGTGAACATAGCAAAGTCCTCAGCGAATCTTATCAACTGAAAGCCTTTCGCCTTACATTTTAATCTCACTCTTGAACCTTCGTTTTATCTGCGTCATTATTTCAAGAAGTATAGATTGAGCAGTAGGGAAAACCATGCACTCGTCACGTACACCCATTTTAATATAATCACTTTATTCTTAGCCTACGATACTTGTTGTCTCCTCCTGATTCTTTTGTATGGTATATTTCACGTCTTTCTATAAGGCTCACATCTATTTTAATCAAACTTAATATTTCTTGGATCCTATTACAATGAACGTTTTTTATCGGTTACGAAATGCTATGAAAAGTTTTATCTGAAGTCTGCTTCCATAGCCAATTGCAAAGTCAGAGCTGCCGCTATGGTGACTTTACCATGACTGATTGTTGACTAAAAGATACTTAATGTCCGTCTATTTTGTCTATTACTGTTCTCAAAAAGTTGTTTGTATAAGATATATAGTTGATTATAGATCGTTATTCGGGATTGTGTGAACGATATACACTGAAGAGCAAAAGAAATTGGTACACGGGCCTAATATCTCAAGCACACAGAGGCGCCGCCACACGTCTTGGCATGGACTCGACTAATGTCTGAAGTAGTGTTCAAGGGAATTGACACCATGAATCCAGCAGGGCTGTCCATAGATCCGTAAGAGTAAGACGGGGTGGAGATATCTTCCGGACAGCACGTTGCAAGGCGTCCCAGATATGCCTAATAATTTTCATGTCTGCTGAGTTTGGTGGCCAGAGGAAGTGTTCAAGCTCAGAAGAGTGTTTCAGGAGCCACTCTGTAGCAATTCTAGACGTACGGCATGTCACATTGTCCTGCTGGAATTGGCCAAGTAAATCGGAATGCACAATGGACACGAATGGATGCAGGTGATCAGACAGGATGCTTACGTATATGTCACTTGTCAGGGATCCCATATCACTCCAAGTGCGCACGCCCCACACCATTACAGTGTCTCCACCAGCTTCAAAAGTCCCCTGCTGACATCCAAGGTCCATGGATTCATTAGGTTGTCTCCATACCTGTACACGTCCATCCGCTCGATACAATTTGAAACGAGACTCATCCGACCGTGCAATATGCTTCGCCATCAACAGTCCAATTTCGGTGTTGAAGGGCCCAGGCCAGGCGTAAAGCTTTGTGTCGTGCAGTCATCAAGGGTACATGAGTGGGCCTTCGGCACCGAAAGCCCATATCGATTATTTTCCATTCAATGGTTGGCACGGTGACACTTGTTGATGGCCCCGTTTTGAAAACTGAATCAATTTGCGGGAGGGCTGCATTTGTATCACTTTGAACCATTCTCTTCAGCCGTCGTTGTTCCCGTTCTTTTAGGATCTTTTTCCGGCCGCAGCGATGTCGGATATTTGCTGTATTACCGGATTCCTGATGTTCACGGTATACTCGTGAAATGGTCGTACGGGAAAATCCCCACTTCATCGCTACCCGCAAGATGCTGTGTCACATCTCTCATGCGTCGACTGTAACACTACGTTCGAACTGACTTAAATCTTCATAACCTGCCACTGTAGCAGCAGTAACCGACCTAGCAACTGCGCCAGACACTTGTTGTCTTATACAGGCATTGCTGACCGCAGAGTTGTATTCTGCCTTTTTCAATATCTTTGTTTTTCAGTATGCCTGCCTACACCATTTCCTGTGGCACTTCAGTGTATTTCTGTATGTCTGATTCAGTGTATGTAGTCTGAGATACTACACAAGCTTGACTAGTCGTATGGTTGCCACTTCTACCATTTATTTTAGAGATTCCAAAGTAACGGTGTCTGTCTCATTTGATTACAAGTCATTCAAAGATCTTTCAAACTTTGCCAGTAATATCTGGCTATGATATCTGGATTCCGTTTGTTTACCAAATAGGCTTTCTGCTCTTGTATCAAAGTTTATTCTTATTGTGGTGTCACCGCCAGACACCACACTTGCTAGGTGGTAGCTTTAAATCGGCCGCGGTCCATTAGTACATGTCGGACCCGCGTGTCGCCACAGTCAGTATTTGCAGACCGAGCGCCACCACACGGCAGGTGTAGAAAGACGTACTAGCACTCGCCCCAGTTGTACGACGACTTTGCTAGCGACTACACTGACGAAGCCTTTCTCTCATTTGCCGAGAGACAGTTAGAATAGCCTTCAGCTAAGTCCATGACTACGACCTAGCAAGGCGCCGTTAACCATATCTGGAGAGAGTCTCATTTGTATAGTCAAGAGCGATGTACCACCAGGATGAATTAAAGTTAAGTAAACACACGATACGTACTTTTCTTTAGTGCATTTCGGCCTCCTCTATCTACAAGGTGTTGACACATTTGCCAACACATCACTTATCACAGTTTCTTCCATTATTAAGGTCTTCAATGTATTTCTCCCAATAGTCTCAAATCTTGTAAAGAATAATTGAAACACAAGTAAAAAAATTAAAACAGATAGTAGTTGCGGAACGTCTATTTTCAAACCAAAAACTTTGTCACAAACATAATTCTCCGTAGATTAATAACGGGGAAGGTAATGCAAAACTAATTTTTCATTCATCGAATAAGGAGCAACCAGTTTCCAAAGGGAAATCGTACTTCTTTAACCGATTTTTGGCATTTAGAACCCTTCTTAAAAAGGTTATAACTATGGCACTATTTGCGACTGTCAACAATAAGTTGCGTGCAGCGTATTGCCTGTACAGGCACTATGAACCATACTATCACAGCAATAAGCTGCAAGCATATTATTGTTAACACTCGCAAATAACGTGATACTTATAATCTTTTGAAGAAGGCACGAAGTGCCTGAAAGCGGTTAAGAAAGTAAAATTTTTTATGTAGCTGCTTGCTGATGATTTCGATACTTCCAATTACTGTTGTTGAAGATGGTTAAAATATTGCACTAATTTTTCGCCATAGGTCTTGGAAGTTCCCGTGCAGGGCATTTTGATATGTCTTCCTTCTATGCTGCTTAGACGTCTCAGAGAAGGCATAGACAACCTCGGTTCGTCGAACATGATAGCGTCCCTTCACGCTTAACAGTTGTAACTGTCTCAACTGTCTCATTGAAGCTATGTCATTCAGTTGCACAGTTACGACCCTGTAATTAGCCTAAACTGCACGTCTTGGAAGTCTTGCGGCGAGGGCACAACCGCACAGTGTCATACAACTGCTGAAATCTCGAACAGGGTTCAAAGCTATGTGCAGTTGCTGACATCTGTAATAACGGCGCGGAAACACGGGGACGTACAACAGAAGTCGAGTCTTGTCAGAGCACAGTGGCGGGCACCGCGGGTGTTCGGTTCTCAGGGGCCGGAGGGCACGTCACGCCTGGCCGGTCGCGACTCTCAGTGTGACCGTGCGGCGGTGTGAGGCGGGAGGGCGAGCCGGAGGTCGCCAGGCGCCACTTATTAATGCCGGCCGACTGGCGGCGCCGGACAATGGGTGGCCCCGTCGCGTTCTGAATGGGCCGGCAGCCGGCGGGCGACGCCGAAAAATGGCCGCCTCCACTGGCGCGCCAGAAAGCTGGTCCAGCGCGGAGCGGGGTGGAGCGGCCGCCGTCACAGCCAGCGTCGGGGCCGGCGCCGCCTTTTTTGTGCCGGCGGCGATCGCTCACTGACGCTAATGGTGTCACGGAACGTGTGGGCTCTCATACCAGGGACGCTGCAGTCCTGGAAACAGCGGCCGCTGCTTTTCCGAATTCCAGGAACTGAAATTTAGTACAAAATGAAGTCGATTGAAAAGTAGTACAGAATCAATAGAAATTACAGCATAACGGTTTCAAAGAATGGCTCCGACCCAGAAAATGTACCAGTTCTAGTTTTTGTTTCGTTTTCGTTTACCGTGGTAGCAAAGGCCTGTCAAAATGATGTATTTACAAGTGATGTGCTGAAAACCAGTACCATTAATTTATGAATATAGGGTAGTACATTAATAGTTTTTTATTATATATTGCCTCCCACATTAATGCATGTTTTTAATGAAACTTCCGCCATTGGCGGTTAACTGTTCATTGATTATACACGATCATGATTTCGTCTTTATAGCCATTCTCAAGCGCATGTTCAGTGGTTGGATGGGACAAGTAAAAATGGCTTGGAGTACAGAGTTCAAGGGTACAAAGAAACATATCAGAGGAATGGAAATACAGTACTAACCTGACTGTAGTAGACGTTGAAAGTGACTCTCGGCACTATTGGACCACAGTCAGCAAGTTGCTGAAGGACGATCGAAGCTGAACTGCTCGAACTGCTGCAGGCTCATCCGAAATGTTCTGCTGCTGTTCTTGAAGAGTATTACGGATACTGAGTTACGCCTTAGACTTGAGGGCTCCCCACTCACAGAAATCCACGCTGACAGGTCTGCTGACCTGTGTGGCCAGCTAGGGCCGCAACCAGACTGACCTCTGGTTACAAATCTGTCAGTCGTAAAGATTTTATAAATGTGGTCTAAGGTTCGTCGGCTGTATGGGCAGTTCCTCCATCTTGTTGGAAGTAACTGTAGACCCTTCCCTCCTCCGTTAATGCTACCACAAATAGCATCCACTCGTCCGAGCCACTTTTCTTTGCCCCACCCTGTACATCTGCCCTGTCTATGCCGCGTCATAGTCGAGAAAACATATTTCTTGAGTTACAGGCAACTGGCCTCTAAGACCAAAAATAAGTTTCTTCGAAGATCACATCTCACTTAAAGGTCGCCCGTATTTTAACATTTCAACATGCACTTGAATAGGCCTATAAAGCCGAAATCATGATTGTGTGATGTAAATAGACCATTAATAGTCAAATCGACGAAATTTATTTCAAAAATTTTACTCGATTATTTCTCTGACGAAGGAACGTTCATTAATGTACTTGTCACGTGTAGGATCGAGTTGTCCAGTGCCCTTGTCGTAATAGTCTGCCAACTCTGCTTTATCTCGTTCTCATCTTCAAAAGACCGTGGCCATGGATGTTTAATCATCTTCGGAAACAACTGACAATCTGTGGTTAACAGATCAGAGGTGTTAAGATTATAATCAAAACGATCCCAGTTGAATTTCCTAAGTACTGTGTAATAACCAGGAGAGTGAAAAGGCTGGTTGATTGTGTAGGTTATTGTTAACAATATTACTACAGCAAATAATCCAGGACAATCATTCTTGCGTACAGCGGATTAACTTTTACAGAATGGGCAGAATCAGAAAAAGCTGCTAACGTTGTTGGGCACTACATACATCTAAGCAAACTACAGGCACCGGGACTGTCCCAAATTCCAAATTTAAAATTTTTCAGGTTAGGCACGACTGTCCAAATTTTAAAACTTACACTAAAATCTTCGAATTAATATTAAGACAGAATGGTCCCCAGCGGCAGGATGCACTTTCTGAAACAATCTATAATATGATGAAGGTTAAGGTGCAAGGAATCGCACCCTGCAATCATTCACACTGGTGGGCCGTCTGCGAGTAATTGACAAAAAGTTTCGGAATTTCACGATTCTGTATAGCTTAAAAAATGATAACGATTTAGAGACTGGCTGGATACCGACGTGATAATATTTTTTTATATATTGGTGTTGTTAACACACTGTGGTCTTTCTTATGAATGTAATACCAGTATTTCTGCAATATTCGATGTCATTTAATATTTCCGTCTGATCAGAGAATGACAAACGAAAAAAAAATAGCGTAATGCTTAACGTGCTGATCTGAAGTGCAAAAATGCAAAAGGTTGTCGGTTCGAATCTTTACACACAATTTCTTTATTTGTATTCCTTTGTCTCGTCATTTTAATTATCATTTTGACTTCTTCAATCACCCTCAACTTTTTCTTCCTATCACTCTCTTTCCACTTGGAATATTTGTGCATGTGGGTCGTCAGATGTGCATATTTTGGGATGGCAACTGTCATACAAATATTTCAAACATAAATTCTAACTGCACTATTGGCAAGGTAACAAGGATAGTGATTTAAACGAAAGCGGGGAGTATATGTGAAACGAAATTCAAGCAAAATGAGACATAAAAGAAGTGAATGCATCAACAACGATGAAATAGTCAAATGACAAAATAGAAGCAATTAAATAAAAGTTAATACGTAATGATAAACAAAATCACATGAACAAGGATTCCAACGGGAAAACCACTGATAGGAAGAAAAATTAGAGAAAATGATGTATTTCATATGGTGACTAGTATGACGTAATAAATTAACAGAAGAAAATTACATTTTAATCAGTTAACTGACTACAAATAATGATCAGAGTCTTCGATAAATATTTAGAAATAAAAAAAATCTGTCTACTGGACGCGGTTTCAGCCGAGAACATTTTGCATGTGAGGTCAGTACCTTAACCATGGCACTGTGGAACCTGTCTGTAAATTGATAAAAATTTTAAGTCCACAGAGGATCACGCGGAATTCCTAAATAATTTTCGTCGATTTCTTGCAACCGAGCACCCGCCAGGGTGAATGGCTGCTGGGCGTGATTCCTTGGAGTTTAGCCTACATTACCGTATAGACTGTTTCAGAAAGTCGATCAAACTGCTGGGGTCGCCTCCTCGTAAGTTTACTGAATACAACCTAACACTGTAGCTGATCAACCAGTGTATTTATGGAATTCAAATGTGGCTTTCAGCACCTGCTTAAACAAAATTCTTCTTAACGTTCTTCACGAGTATCTGGCTCCTATCTCCTCACTCCTGTTGACGTGACCGTGTAGATGAAATACCACAAATCTCTCCGAGAAATGCAAGTGTGTCACCAGAGGTAAGGCTGTTGCTCTATCCGAACAGCCGCCGAACCTGCAGTCCTTCGAGTGTTTAAGCCGTCCTCACACGAGACTTGCACGGCGACGGGAAATTACAAGGTGTCCGCCTCAGTAGCTACTTCGTTAGCACAGCAAACTGCAAACCAAAGCGTCCCGCATGCGATTCCTGGCTTGGTAGGAGATTTCCTCCGCTCGGTGTGCTCTCCTTATGATCGTATCGTCATAACTGACATTCCACTGTTAAGATCGGTGATCGTATCGAAAGCCAATCAATTACGAAAGTAAACCCTCACAAGACACAACAACCGCCTCACACGGAGCTTGCTGGTTAACGCGATTTCCGACGGTAGAGCTTCCCAGCTGCAGCTGACGACTGTATCTGGCTCCCAAACACAATGTTTTTGATTGGTTGCCAAAACGGACACGCGTAAAATTCTGCGTTAGTTCTATTAAAAACATTTTCTCCGTGGTCGATATGCTAATCACGTTGTTGAGCCAAAACTTTATAACCCCCTGTTTAATACCGTGTTGTTCCACATTTCAAACACAATAGAACAGAGATTCTGCTTGGCATGGATTCTTCAAGTCCTTGAACGGATTCCAGAAGTATGATTCACCTGATGTCAACGCACAGGTCAAGCAATTCCCCAAAATTACGGAATGGTGGTTTGCGAGCACTCAGTTGGCACCCGATTTGTGTGCCAGTGGGTACAGATCAGGCATATTTGTTGGCCAAGACATCAATGTGAGTTCACTACAAAGAACCTGAAACCGCTGTAGATTATGACCTTGCAACACGCCTCGCGGTCTGGGGCGCCTTATCACGGTCCGCGTGGCACCCTCCCCCCCCCCCCTCTCTTTCCCCAGCAGAGGTTCGAGTCCTTACTCGGGCATGGGTGTGTGTGTTGTACTTAGTGTAAGTTAGTTTAAGGTAGATGAAGTTGTGCGTAAGCTTAGGAACTGATGACCTCAGCAGTTTGGTCCCGTAAGACCTTACCACAAATTTCCAAATTTCCTTGCAATACGGTTATACTGCTGGAGGATGTCATCCCCCAAGGGCAGCCTTCAAGCACGAAGCCACGCAGGTGGTCCGCATTAATGCCTTCGGTTACCACCGCAGATCCCATGGGAGCCCAACTCATTATACCCCATAGCATAATTCTACCCTCATCGCCTTCATGTGTGGACCGTTGCATGTTCCATGCAGCCATACGCCTGGGTGACGGCGTGTAAGAACCTAAGCATTGACATGGCGTAACAGGAAATGTGATCATTCGACAGGCAGCACGTTTCTATTGATCTACGACGAAAATTCATTGATGCTGTGCCCACTCCAGTCGTAACTGACGATTTCGTTGGGTCAGCACAGGACCACGTAGGTGTCCTGTGATGGTGATCTCCATGTTCAAAATTTGGTCTTTGAACAGTCTGCTCCGAAGCAATTGTGCCTGCACCAGCATTGTACTCTGCCATCAGACCTGTCGCAGATCGCTTCCTACCCTGTATTACACACTGTGGGATCCTCCGACCTCTACGGTTTGTGATGAGACTTGGTCCTCCAATGCCACAAAGTGTACGTGTTATTTAGCGCCATACTTCAACCGCTTTTCTCAGTAGTACGCAAACAGGGGATCAATTTGGGCGTTTCCGAGATTCTCCTGTCCATCCGCAGCGCCGCAACAGTGTGTCAAAACCGCTGATATCAGTAGCCTTCCGCATTTGCGGCCCGTATCATCGTTATGACTGTCCATTCGTCTCTACTGCGCTTACATTCTTTCCTTACTGCGTCATATTCCCGCAACACCAGCATGAGGCGTTCAACCTCGCATTAGACAGTGGTTGCAACGTTTTGGCTCATCAGTCTATAAACTTCAATACCCATAAGCATGTTATGAGGCGAAATGGAGTTCCATGACCAGTCGGCAAGGAAATCACCTTATAAAACTTTAAAAATCCGGACAAAGACACTCCTGTGAGGAAACGCGCTTACAATTACGTAGAATAGAGTGTCACAGAATGATATTTATTTAACAAGAATGTTCCACATCCTTTTAGAGAACGTGATAGTGAAAGAAAACTTTGAAGTGAGCCAGACAAGGTCCCACTGCACATTGTATCGTAACTCGGCGCCTTTACCAACACTACGCTGAACTTCTGTAACAAAGGACCATGTATTTTATGTTAGGATCTTGTAAATACTTTAAACGCTGAAATGTTATTAATTGACAGTTAATTATAACAATTATGAATCTCTAATCTACTGTTCCCTCAAAAGGGCCAACTTATATATCACGCAAGTTATAAGATGAAAATAACTGATTACGAAAATTCTTTAACCATCAATATGATGGTCCGCGTCATTTTATTACTACAAGTCGTACCAGTAACAAAGCGTTTTCGAGAGTTCCTCAATGTGCTGCTGCTCAGAAGGAGCATTTCTTCATAGAATTTTTTGCAACATTGTAGCAGGAAAGAAGCCACCTGTTAATATTATAACTAATTTAATAAACATAGACGTGATAGCATTTAAGTTGTTAAAATTTTATTTTTCGGATGACCGGTTTCGATCTTTCTACAAGGTCATAATCGGTTCTACATTCCTTGATGACAGTAGATTCGCTGACGTGGAGCTGCTCCGTCCCGGCTGGCGAGGAGAACATTTTACACAGAGTACGGGAAGAGACTTGCCCCCTTCTTGCAGTGGTGTACCGTAGGTCTCCTGAAGAGCGTAGCGTTCAAAAGGATTGGAAAAGGGCACAGGTCATCCCCGTTTTCAAGAAGGGACGACGAACAGACGTGCAGAACTATAGACCTATATCTCTAACGTCGAACAGTTGTAGAATTTTAGAACCCGTATTATGTTCGAGTATAATGACTTTTCTGGAGACTAGAAATCTACTCTGCAGGAATCAGCATGGGTTTCGAAAAAGACGATCGTGTGAAACCCAGCTCGCGCTATCAGTCCACGAGACTCAGAGGGCCATAGACACGGCTTCCCAGGTAGATCCCGTGTTTCTTGACTTCCGCAAAGCATTCGATACAGTGCCCCACAATCGTTTAATGAACAGAGTAAGAGCATATGGAATATGAAACCAATTGTGTGACTGGACTGAAGAGTTCCTAGATGACAGTACGCAGCATGTCATTCTCAATGGAGAGGAGTCTACCGAAGTAAGAGTGGTTTCAGGTGTGCCGCAGGGGAGTGTCGTAGGACCGTTGCTATTCATAATATACATAAATGACCTTGTGGATAACATCGGAAGTTAACTGAGGCTTTTTGCGAATGATGCTGTGATATATCGAGAGGTTGTAACAATGGAAAATTGTACTCAAATGCAGTAGGATCTGCAATGAATTGGCGCATGGTGCAGGGTATGGCAATTGAATCTCAATGTAGACAAGTTAATGTGCCGCGAATATATGGAAAGAAAGATCCCATATCATTTAGCTACAATATAGCAGGTCAGCAACTGGAAGCAGTTAATTCCATAAATTATCTGGGAGTAGGCATTAGGAGTGATTTAAAATGGAATGATCATATAACGCTGATCGTCGGTAAAGCAGATGCCAGACTGAGATTCATTTGAAGAATCATAAGGAAATGCAATCCGAAAACAAAGGAAGTAGGTTACAGTAAACTTGTTCGCCCACGGCATGAGAATTGCTCACCAGTGTGGGATCCGTACCAGATAGGGTTAATAGAAGAGAGAGAGAGAGAAGATCCAACGGAGAGCAGCGCGTTTCGTTACAGGATGATTTAGTAATCGCGAATGAGTTACGGAGACGATAGATAAACTCCAGTGGAAGACTCTGCAGGAGAGACGCTCAGTAGCTCGGTAGGGGCTTTTGTTGAAGTTTCGAGAACATACCTTCACCGAGGAGTCAAGCAGTATATTGCTCCCTCCTACGTATATCTTGCGAAGAGACCGGGAGGATAAAATCAGAGAGATTAGAGCCCACACAGAGGCATATCGACAATATTTCTTTCCACGAACAATACGAGACTGGAATAGAAGGGAGAACCAATAGAGGTACTCAAGGTACACTCCGCCACACACCATCAGGTGGGTTGCGGAGTATGGACGTACATGTAGATATAGATGTAGATTGCAATCTCAGAAATAAAAATTAACAACATAATTGCGATCAAGGCTGTGTTTATGAAATAAGGTGTATATTCATGGAAAGTAAGTTATAACATAAAACACACAGTGTATTTCAAGCTGACGGAATGAATTGCGGGTACGTTTATGAAGATAATCTTCTGAAATTTTGATAAATTATTCCGTGAACGTGTCCCCAAAGAATAAGAGGCTAATTTTTTATAGTGTTTCGATCAGGTGAGATTCAACAGCCGCAATGTATTTTATAAAGTGCATTTTAACCATTAGCTGTTTATTTGTCCCATTAGTCATTTACCGGTTTCGCTACATAACTACATCCAGGACGTAGGATACAACAGATTAGTTAAAGGCATCCTATATTGTTTTTAAAGTAAACACTATCGAAATTATCCAGTGGAGTTGTACAAACGCCTGACATAATTTGTCTTAGAATAGTGACAGTCATATCTCATGCTAAATAGACGGACATCACCTTATGAAGTCTGTCTATTTGACATGAGATATGACTCTCAGTATTCTAAGACAAATTATATCAAGCGTTTGTACAGTTTCGCTGGATAGTTTCAATACTGTTCACCTTCAAAGCACTATGGGATGCTTTTAACTAATCTGTTGTACCCTACATCCTGGATGATGCTTAATAAGTGAAACCGGTGGGACTGTCAATGGGATAAATAAACAGCTGTTGGTTAAAGTGCATTTTATAAAATAATTTATTTTATTTTAACTTGCCAAAGACATGATTAAATCACACGACAAAGGTACATCTTTATTTCAAACATCCGCCATTTTATTATTTTGTCAAATTTTGAAAAACTGCGTTACCCCGTGAGCAATATCTAGCAAATTAAGAAAATTGATTGTTGATTTCGGAAAAGATTTGCACTCTGTAGGACTTTCTTCATCAACGCACCGCACCTTCAAAGCACTATGGGATGCTTTTAACTAATCTGTTGTACCCTACATCCTGGATGATGCTTAATAAGTGAAACCGGTGGGACTGTCAATAGGATAAATAAACAGCTGTTGGTTAAAGTGCATTTTATAAAATAATTTATTTTATTTTAACTTGCCAAAGACATGATTAAATCACACGACAAAGGTACATCTTTATTTCAAACATCCGCCATTTTATTATTTTGTCAAATTTTGAAAAACTGCGTTACCCCGTGAGCAATATCTAGCAAATTAAGAAAATTGATTGTTGATTTCGGAAAAGATTTGCACTCTGTAGGACTTTCTTCATCAACGCACCGCATTTTTGGCAGAGAAACTTTAGCTTCGTGGATGGGGGGCCTTTATAATGACTAAATTTCTTTTAAAAAATTATAACACGTCAGTTATCAACAAAAAGTTTTTGTTGATTGCTTGATTAATTTTTCCAAAAAGATCGTAAAAATAGCTTATTGTTTAGGCTGACTGAGAAAAACGGACCCTTGGCAGATATGAAGATTAGTATCTTGTGATGGAGTAATAATCTTCCTTTAAAGGATCGATGAACCTTTGTAATTTTTTAATTTGGTCCAGTAAACGTACTTTCCAAATGTTTGTAGTCTACTTACATTTAGAAGAGACATCCAACACAGTACTATACACACTCAAAGGAACGGTGGGATACGAGCAGGTCATTCATGTTTTGTCCATCCCAAGCAGGGAGTACTGTGGGGTGTGACGTTAGTAGTTGTTGTAAATGGAGCCATGGGCGTTTTCCTGTTTTGACATATGCCGTAGCCGCAGCAGTTATCTGCTTTTTGTCGAACCAGCGCCTGTAACACGAACTGTTCACATCGGCAGTGGATCCGAGAGAAGCGCAGCGCTAGACACAATTCGGTTCTCGCTGCATTGGCTGTTGTGTCACAGGCGCCACGCCCTACCATGTCATACAAAAGCTCCACAGTTGTACTGCAGCTGCTGTTGAGCTTAACGACCAGCTACTGTACACCAGATAGAAAAAAAACTATTCTAGAGCTGTACAAGTTCCACGGGCCAGAGAGGTACTGACGCTACAGCTATTCCACAATGGCTTCCTAACAGTTTTGCAACGGTTTGGTTCCTATGTCACATGACTCTAAAGCTTTACTGCAAGCGAAAATTTAACAGAGAAATTTGTGGACGGTCTCCTACGGATGGAGATTACATTCTCTTTTATGTACCCTTTGAAAGCAAAGTACCTATTTCTTTGATGTCGTTTCACCCAGGACCGATGCCTCTGAAACAGATGGGACCGACGTTCAATAGTCACAAATTGCTTGGAAAAATATTATTGCTCCGCCATAACTAATTTAAACTTGAACACATATTTTCAATAATTCGTATCATAAATAATGCATTTCTTTTAAGACGACGGATTAGTGTGAATTATGTGGTACTATGTGGTTTGCTTGAACAGGGCTTTGTCCGTTCTTTGAACTGACTTACCCAATCAGATGAATATTTACTCCGAACCATGGTGTAGTACCACTGTTTTCACAGATCAAATCAAAGCAGGGGTGAAAGTAACTGTCTGAAATTGAACTTCGCCCGTAGAGGCCATGAAGTCCCAACGGTACCAACCGACAGCCGTGTCATCCTCAGCGCACAGGCGTCACTGGAGGGGCATGTGGTCAGCACACCGCTCTCCCGGCCGTTTTCAGTTTACGAGACCAGAGCCGCTTCTTCTTAGTCAAGTAGCTCCTGAGTTTGCTTCATAATGGTTGAGTGCACTCCGCTTGCAAATAGCCTTCGGCAGACAGGATGGTCACCCATCCAAGTGTTCGCCCAGCCCAACAGCGCTTACTTTAGGTGATCTGACGGGAACCGATGTTACCACTGTGGCAAGGCCGTTGCCAACTGTCACTGACAGATAAAGGCGTCAGCTTAGCAGATAATATGACTCTATAACTTTCTATTTGAAGCCAAAAACTTACCCAAATAGCTACAAAATTCTTGGATCTTTGAAACAAAACATTTTTAAAGCTCTTTCTGTCTTGCAGTATTCTTAAATACTTCAAAATCGATTAATTAATTATATTTTGAACTAATCGGCTGGTGTCTCAAAACCATTTCATACGAATTCCTGAGCCTGCATTAAGTCTCATTCAGTTGTTTTCTGCTCCACGTATTTATCAATAAAAACCCGAGTCATTACGAGGGGTTGGTTTTGTTAATGTGTCTGAATTATATCAAACGTTAGGTTTGTGAAGCATGTTAAATCCTGATGTGTTACACTAATGAATAAACATGATACTTGGATAGGCCTCAAGTAGGAGGAAGTGAAGGCTGGATCGCCGTGCTAAAGACGAAGTGGGGATCACACACACAGTGTGAAAACACAAGTACTATATTAGAAAACACTATAAATCTGTGAATATGGCGCCGACGACGCATTTAATATTGAATTTCAGACAAATTACATTGCAATCCGGAAGAACTATCAGATGTGAAGTGTGTAATGCCAATGGCCTTAGGACAGCGAACAACTTTGCGTCAGTCTTACGAATGACAGCAGTCGGCATTATCACTAATAACAAATAAAAACTAATTCTGCAATTACATAGCACTTTAGTTTTCTGTCTAGATTGCTCAAAAGATTTCTAACTGCTGCTTTCTTGATGCAACAATTTACCCACAAAGAAAATAGACACATACAAAAATATTTCTCGTCAACTATTTTATCTGTGACTTCCCAAATGTCACTTTATCTTTGCTAATGTAAATTCAAGTACAGAGTACTCCAAGTACGAGTACAGAGCAGTAAGCAGTATTAATTAATACTAAAGCGAACTGGTTCTGTACGTGTCCGCAGTTGCGAAGGGACTTCAGAAAGTGTGTTACACTTTATCATGGCAGACGATCAACTTTTATTAAAAGGTGCCCTGCACTTCAAAGTGACAAGGCTGTATGACGCAGTCGCAAAATAAAGTGTCTGTAAACAACAGTCGGATTGTTCAACTAATAGTTCAATTTCTGGACGATAAATATCAGCTCGTTAATCGCGAAGCCATCCTAGAACCGCATTTTTGAAAGAATTTGTGGTTTCTGCAAATCAGTCCTCGACTGCCTGAGGTAGGTTTCTTTCCCGACCAGCAGCAGTCACGTCTATGTGGCCTTGTTCAAATTGTTGACGTCATTTAACTACGGAGGGACACGACATTAAATGTATTCCACATGACGCCATAATTTCGGGGTGACCGTGTGCAGTTGAGACGTTTTTCTCCAAAATAATCTCACTTTGCCGCGCACTTTAACTTTGCAGTGCGTTTCCGGCTGCTGGGCTATTTCACTCCCCCAGTTTAATGAACCTATTACCTGAACAACTGCGGATATGTGTCTGCAGGAACCGAAGAATATGTGCTCTCTTCTGGCAATACCCACTCTTGTTGTGCTGTTGTCTTAATGTGGAACGACGACTCGTGTAACTTACTTTTTGAAATAGACGCTGGAGCACAATCACATTGCGCAGCTGACAAGGGTAGTAAACGTGGGGCATGTAGATATCATTGCATAAAGTCGCTGCAGGTTTCATTCCGTACACTTAGCTAGACAGTAACTATGCCTCGCAGACAAGTACGTGAGCAGTATACACATACGTCAGCATTTGAGGTAGGACGGGTACTTGGGCTCAAAGGAGCCGTTTGGAGTAATTTGCGAATCACTCGACATTGGAATAGGAGCAATGTCCTTATTTGACGAATATGGGAGGCATGGACGAGCCATGGCGAAACACAGTATTATGAAGAAGCAGCCGGCCTAGAGATAGGACAAAAGGGGAGAACTGAGCAGTCGCCATGGAGTCCCGGACTCGTCACTACTATCGACCCGACGTGCAACTGGTGGTGCTTCAGCGACCATAAGGACCATTAATGTAGGGCTTACAAAAAGAGGGATCAGCTCACGGCGTCTCTTGCGCTGACTACCTCCGTACCCTCCATACACCGACATGCCCGTTTGCAGTTGGACACATTTGGCCTAGACTCTAATGGACTAGAATAGAACTGCCTTCAGTGCTAAGCTCCGGTTCGAACTGAGCCGCGATGACTTGCGAAGACATATGTGGAGAAGCTCCAGACAGCTGTGGGATACCAACCTGACTGTCGCCTGCCATAAGACTTGACAACAAAGAATGATGTTCTGGGCTGTCATTTCATTTCATAAAAGGACCCCTCTGTTTCATATCACCCAATCCAACACAATAACTGCTTGCACAAGCACCGGAGGTGGTCCAAAACGTTACTAACATGTTCTGTTTGTGAAGCTCTTTCTCTTTAATATATAATTCAACTTTCTGAAATCGAGATCATTTGTTTCTCTGTGCATGTACATGTCATCTCCCGATTTCCGCCCCCCTCGGATAATTCCTTCATGGTCCATCGCTCTCTTTTTTAAATTTTTATTATTATCTGGTGTATCTTAAATAGAATGGACTCTTCCACCAACTCGTAGCGAAGGGCTGCCCGTCCCTGCAAACTACCCAGTATTCTGACTTTGGTCACGGTTAGTATTCATACGAAACCCTTCGAAAACTTCAATAGCCGTAGTCTGAAATCATGTCGTGCTGACTTGCGCTTTTATGGGCACAAGAGGCTCTTCACCACACCAATGGCTGCTGGGCTTCGCTGCTGCCTAACGTGAGCCCAGATTATTAACGTAAATTAAAATTTAAGTATCTCGTCATTATTCAGGTCAAGATGCGGTTTTTACCGAATCCAATCTAATTAAATTTTACATACATCTATACACACTGAAGCCCGAAAGAAACTGGTATAGCCATGCGTATCAAATACTGAGATATGTATACACACAGAATACGGCGCTGAGGTCGGCAACGCCTATATAAGACAAGTCTCTGGTGCAGTTGTTACAGCGTTCACTGCTGCTACAATGGCAGGTGATCAAGATTTAAGTGTGTTTTAATGTGATGTTATAGTCGGCGCAGGAGCTATGGGGCACAGCATCGCCGAGGTAGCGATGAAGTGGGGATTTTCGCGTAAGACGATTTCACGGGTGTACCACGAATATCAGGAATCCGGTACAAACCGCAAGGCTCTCACACCGCTGCGTCCGAAAAAGATCCTGCAAGAACGTGACCAATGACAACTGAAGAGTATTGTTCAACGTGACAGAAGCGCAACTCTTACGCAAATTGCTGCAGATTTAGGTGCTGGCCTATGAACAAGTGTCAGCGTGTGAATCATTCAAGGGAACATCATCTATATGGGCTTTCAGAGACGAAGACCCACACGTGTATCGTTGATGACCGTACGGCACAAAGCTCAACGCCTCGCCTGGGCGCGTCAACACCAACATTGGACTGTTGATGACTGGAAACACATTGCCTGGTCGGACGAGACTCGTTTCAAATTGTATCGAGCGGATGGTCGTGTACGGGTGTGGAGACAACCTCATAAATCCTTGGACCCTGCATGTCAGCAGGGGACTGTTCTAGCTGGTGGAGGCTCTGTAATGGTGTGGAGCGTGTGCAGTTGGAGTGATATGGAACTCTTTATACATGTAGGTACGACTCTGACAGTTGACATGTACGTAAGTATCCTGCCTATCGCCTGCATTTATTCATGTCCATTGTGCATTCCGATGTACTTGAGCAATTAAAGCAGGACAATGTGGCGCCCCACACCTCATTAATTTCTTCAGATTGGCTCCAGAAATACTCTTCTGAGCTTGAACACTACTGTTGGCCACAAAACTCCCCAGACACGAAAATTATTGCGCATATCTGGTCTGACTTGCCACGTGCTGTTCAGAAGAGATCTCCACCCCATCGTACTCTTATGAATTTATGGACATCCCTGCAGAATTCATGGTGTCAATTGACTCCAGCACTACTTCAGACGTTAGTCGAGTCCATGCCACGTCGTGTTGTGGCACTTCTGAATGCTCGCTGGAGCCCTACACGATGTTAGGCAGGTGTAACAGTTTCTTTGGCTGTTCATTGCACGATTCCATACGACTACTTCTCTCCTTCATTATGTTATTATAACAATTTATTAATGCTGAGGTGACCATTCGCATCAACTCAAACTGTTTTTGGCGTATTTCTCTACTAAACAATTTAGTGGATTTTATTACATCATCAATGGCAGCTACTTTCGAATTTGAGTATATGAATATTTTCTATGTGGTTAAGCGATTTTGATACAATAATTTATAATACCGACATTTATATAGTATCCATACTTCAAGTTGACAATATATCAATCTTTTTAGTTATTAACGTCTGAAACACTGATTCACACAAAGTGTTGTGTGAAATGTGCAATGGAGGCGCTAATGTTGTTTCAGCTGCTGATGAATTTTTCACGTTACATAATCCTGGTCCGTGAATTTTTTCGTTCCTGACATTTCGTCCAGTGCTGCACTGGTCGTCTTCAGAGGGACACCACTGGATCTTGCCGTCTAACAGGCTGGACGCCAAGAGCGACGTAGATATTGTGAGGAAAGGAGGCTGGCAAAAGTTTATATGTGATCGGCAGAGTTATTATTTGTTAGAGATAAATGTTATCCACTATCGTCTGTCATCTTTTCTGTTGATTTAGTATAGCTACTCTCCATGTATCGTTAATGTCCATGACTTATTGTTTTTTACTAAAATTACCCCTTTCTTATAAGTTCCGCTGGCTTCTCTATATAGCCACGGATAATAGCTCATTACTGAAGATAAAATTTTGATTTCGGAGAAATTCACGTCATGTTCTTCTGATTGAAGGGCATTCTCCGCTAGAGTTGATTTTTCTACTTTCCTTAGCGGGAGAAGCCTCTGGAGTTCCTTCAGACGCGTATTCACGCTTCTCTTTGCAGTTCGGTTTGGAACTTACCCCACGTACACGGAAATTTATGTAACCCACATGGCGACAAAGAAGGACGTTAATTCTGTACAGATTGAGGGCTTTTCATGTTTTCTTTATTGGTTTCCTATTAGCTCATTTACAGGACCAGTCATCGCTGATCTCAAAGTGACCACGCCGCCAATTGATGGCAGTTGTGCAACAAGGCCGGCAACTCTAAATCTCAGGAATAAATTCACCCCTCCATTCAAGCGCAACGGACAACCGATGACGAGGAGAACAGCGTAAATTGTCCCAAAATGCATTTAACTGTGAAATCTTACTTTTAAAAGGTGGTTCTGGTGGTTGTTTGCGAGTACAGCGTCTTCTACGATAGTTGTAACTAAAAGACATATGGGATCAGCTACAGGTGTTATGTTATAGTGCATGATACCCTGGAATGAATATACGTCATTGAGCTATACTGAGGACAAAGTGAATATATACACACAGAATGCTGTTGTCAAATGGTTGTAATGACTCTGAGCACTATGGGACTTAACATCTGAGGTTAGCAGTCCCCTAGAACTTAGAACTACTTAAACGTAACTAACCTAAGGACATCACACACATGCATACCCGAGGCAGGATTCAAACCTGCGACCGTAGCGGTCGCGCGGTTCCAGACTAAAGCGCCTAGAACCGCTCGGCCATACCGGACGCCAATGCTGTAGTCTACATCAGTCTATTGTCTTTGGACAACTGTAACGAAACGCAGAAAGACTTTGATAAATCTGTTGCAATGAATGGCAGCTCTCTTAAAATGTGGATAGATACAAAATACTGTGAATATATCCAAGAAAAGAAACCAATAGAATCCGATTATAGGATTCATAATCAACATCTTTAAATCGTAACATTATTGGAGTGCTTTGGGGTAATACCAAGTACCTATATGAAATGGGACGATACATTTGTTGAAAGATGTCTGGGAAAGTGCAGCGTATCTTTAAAGGAAATCGCATCGAAGACACCAGTTCGACCAGATCTGTCGTTCAGTATTCTGAGTCCTTATCATTAAGAAAAATATCGACTAAATTCAATTACTCGCTATTAGGATCGCCCATACAAATCAGTAATGAGAATCTCTATGTGAATAACGACCAAGTTCTCACGAAACATAGGTGGAAAATTAAAAAACAACTGTGAATCCAGTGCGACCATTTTACAAAAAATGTTCAAATGCGTGTGAAATCTTATGGGACTTAACTACTAAGGTCATCAGTCCCTAAGCTTACACACTACTTAACCTAAATTATCCTAAGGACAACACCACACACACACCCATGCGCGAGGGAGGACTCGAACCTCCATTGCCGGTGGTGAACTAGAGCCAAGCTCGCGGGCGCAGACTATATGTACGGTGGCGCGCCAGGTACATATAGTCTGCGCCTGCGAGCTCGGCTCCAGTTCACCACCGGCAATGGAGGGTGAAGCTTTGACGATGCCAGCCACTCGTGCTGGCGAAACGTCAGAAAAATCATTAGATGAACGTCGGCCAAAGAACCCGAGACAGAAGCCAATAGGCAGTTTGTCAACAAATGGCCACGAAAGCCTTAACAATTTTGTATAGGTTATTGTTAGTCAGGGCCATTCTTTTGTAGGGAGTATTGAAAGTCAGATTGCGTTGCGCTAAGATAAATATTGTGTGTCAGTTTAGTGTTGATCAGAATAAGTACAGAGATAAATGTCTGAGTACGTTCAGCTTTGCTCAGCTGTTTGAAAATCAAATAACGTAGAAGTTTCCCAGCACTGCCATTTATAAATTTTTCGAAGGGGACGTTTCAGCTGCTTTGGACCACGTTCAGATATCGTCCGCGATCTAAAGGGGCCAGATCACGTTTAATTGGAACGCAGCCCTACAGTGTCCTTAGAGTAGGCTGTCAGCAGCGTCTACAGCTGCCAAGAAAGTCGATCTGTTGCTCATCGTACTGCGAAATGTCTTTCTCGACCTCGAAACGTATGGAAATCAAGACCGAAGGAAAACGAGTGGTTTCAGTGAGGTCCTTTATGTCACCCGGTGAGGCCTTTTTCTGCCGATTCTGAGCGGCGGTGGTCTGGAACGTTTTCCTCAGCCAGCCATAAAACGGCTTCATTTCAACGCCGGGAATCGCGGCTCTGACCTCAATTGCAGGGGTGTCAAAAGAAGCGGTGAGATGTGAGGGAGAGTGCTGAGACGACATTCCCATCGTCTGACTCGCCCGCAGTGGCGTTGGGCAGACGTTTCGTGAATTCTGGTGCCGTTAAGGCATCATAAACCTACCTTACGCGTCACGTGTGCTTCTGAGCTATGGCCTATTTTTTCTCATGTGTCGACACCTTTCTATGTGGAGTGTCGCCGAACCCGAGGATGACGTGACAGGGCACCAATTGATGTTTGTATGTTCAGAACACACTTAGGACGAAAATAAACGAGCTTCAAGCTATGAATTTTTCTGTGTGGTAATAAATTTCTTTCCATCAGGCTGATTTTCGTCCATGGCGGATTTCTTATATACATCGCTATCTCCCTTACATTGGTGTGACTTTTAAAATACAGCGATGTATAACAATACTCCCTAAAGCACCCGAATTCGTGAAAGTTTGTACTGAAAACAGAGACACCTTGTGCAAACTAGTGAGACATAAATGGGAAAGATATTTAACCATTAATTGAGGCTGCATCCGCAGCTTGGAAGCTTCCAGGTGAACCGAGATCTCACTGCGTCGCTGGTCCGAAGTTGGTCCTCGGCCAGGTGAAAGAGAGAGACAGAGAGAGAGAGAGAGAGAGAGAGAGCAGTCCGTCTTGGTGCGACTGCGTCAGAGGCGCGCCCCCGGGTCTCAGGTGGCTGCGCCAGGTAATTCAGTTTCCCGCGCTAATTTCCCGGCCGATGCTGTTAGGAAGGGCATTGCCAGCTAATGAGTCCCACCCGCACCCGGTCTCACGTCAGAGGCCCGCATCCCGAAACGCTTTGATCCTCGTCCGCTCCCGTTTATGTCCCGTTTAGCCGCAAAGCCGCGTCTGATAAGTGGACACTCTCTGTTCTGTGTGTTACTGCGTTTTTAATTTAACTATATTTACGTAAAAACTGTCTACACAGTTCTATTTATTAAAAGCTAAAATTCATTCGAGTAGTATGTTGACGTCTTATGGGTCAGCCTGTATTCCGCACATCTACACCTTCATGATTACTCTGCAATTAACAAATAAGTGCCTGGCTGAGAATTCATCGAACCACCTTCAAGCTATTTCTCTATCGTGCCGCTATCGAAAGGCGCGCGGGAGAAACGAGCACTTCAATCCTTCTGTGCGAACTCTGATTTCTCATGTATTATCATAATAATCATTTCTCCCTATGCAGGTGGGCGCCAACGCAGTATTTCCACACTCGGAGGAGAAAGTTGGTGATTTAAATTTCAAGAGAAGATCCTGCCGCGATGAAAAACGCCTTTGTTATAATGTTGCCACCCGAATTCATGGCCGTAGAAATCTCTCTCTCTCTCTCTCTCGTATTTCACAATAATACGAAATGAGCTCCCCTTCTTGGAACTTTCTCGATGTCCTCCGTCATCCCCATCTGATGCGGATCCCACACTGCACAGCAGTACTCTCCGGAAGAGGGTGGACAAGCTTGGTGTAAATAGTCTCTTTAGTAGACATGTTGCATTTCCTAAGTGTTCTGCCAATAAATCGCAGTCTTTGGTTTTCTTTCCCCACGACGTTAGCCATGTGATCGTTCGAGTTATTCGTATTTGTAGTTGTAAGTTATTCGTAATTGTAATCTCTCAAACTGCACGCTCAAGGAACATTGTATTCATTATTTGGCATCTTCGAGGAGTGTGGATTTGGTTTGATGGAAGTATTGGGCTGTCAACACCATGAGCGAAGTGTGTTTTTCTTCTGTGTTCGATTCGTGACTATTCTTGTCTCCATATTGATAGATTGCAGTGGCTTTCTTGTGGCTGAGAGAGCAGGGTGACATAAATTTCTGCTAAATTTTGTTTCTGTGATACTTTCAAGTCCTGTACTGGAACTTTTCCTCAGGTATCCCCTGTTTATGAAATTTTATTGTGTTATTGGATCATTTTATCGGCCAGTAACTAAGGTCAAGTGATCTTGAAAGGAAGAGATCACTATGCTAAGCACCGCTGGTTGTTATTGTGTTGTTACAACTGCTATCCCTTTCTCTCATAGCATTTTCGGTAAGTAAGCTTGGTGTTTAAAGGAACTTCAAATCGTTATTCTTGTGCATGTGTGAGGCACGAGTCACGAATTAATTTCATAAGTTCAAGCTCTCTCCCAATTATTTTATTGGGATGAATTTTCATATTTTGGTTGGCTTTGGTTTGCGGCGGCCGATGTGGCCGAGCGGTTCTAGGCGCTTTAGTCTGGAACCGCGCCACCGCTACAGTCACAGGTTCGAATCCTGCCTCGGACATGGATGTGTGTGATGTCCTTAGCTTCGTTCGGTTTCAGTAGTTCTAAGTTCTAGGGGACTGATGACCTCAGATGTTAAGTCCCATAGTGCTCAGAGCCATTTCAACCTTGGTTTACCATGTCGATACTAATGTGATCTTATTTGTTAATGCATGTTTTATGGGTGATTAATCATGGTATACTATTTCTCTTAAATATCAGCCTTAAATCAAAATTATTCTAAGTTGCATTTTGCAGCAGCGCTGAATGACATGTGCTAATTTTGAAACAGTTGCTCACAAAGTAACCAGCCTGTTTCATCACATACCGTGTACCAGCTTTGTAGAAGCGTTTCTCCGCGCCCCCTGCATCCCAGTCAGGCTGAACCTGTCGGCCAAGATCTTCCCGCTAGAATGCCGTCCCGGTGCTTAAGTACAGCCGCCATTTCTGCTCCCTTGCCGCCACACATTGGTAACATTTTGCGTTTGTCGAGGCGGGGTGTCAGCGACAGTTCTGCTCACCTATATTTTGGACAAATTAAGTTATCGTGATTTGGACACATCGGTGTCTAGGCGCTGTGTGTGTGTGTGTGTGTGTGTGTGTGTGTGTGTGTGTTTGTGTGTGTGTGTGAGCTTTAAAGGCTTCCTGAGCTCTCTGATGACTAACCTGTTTAAGTGAGTCTTTAGCCATTGTTATTGCCGTTCTATCACGGCTAGGTGCATTTTTACTAAATAATATTTCTTTGAAAGAATATCTCGATAATTTTCCTAAGATAAAGGAACTTAACTTCATTCCTTGTTGATTTAAAACTGCAGTGTGAGTTGTTATTTAGTTAAATCGAACGGAATGTCTCTATTTTAAAAGCTGTGTTAAAGGACAGCTCACGTCCATTGTTATTCGATAGTCAGTTTTGAAAATTTTACTGTGCATTATTGGGTTCTGTGTGTTTATGTTGTCCAGAGGCACTAGCATACTGGTAATCCATTAGTTCCAAGTTATTGATCCTGTTAAAATTTGTTAATCGTCTATATTACAATTTCTTATAAATTTTTTAGAAGTAACTTGATACTTGGGGTAACTACTCCGTTACCGTGTTATTCTTATTTTATATTGTCTTTTATGACAAAATTAATGTAATTTGTAACTAAGATTGATCGATAAATTGTGTGTATGTATAAAACCACTGAAAGAAGCATATGCAATTCCTTAAGCTCAATCCTCCCTAAAGTCCTGTGGCCACTTAACGGGCCGTATTTTCCCTTTACATAAATATGTATCACTGGTCAGAAAATTACGGTCCAAGTAGGGGATTAGTTGCGTGACAGTATTTACTTATTCGGGAACAAATTAGTGTTAAAAAGAAATGATCAGTTTGGCAGCACACAAATACCGCGGAGCAAACATAGGCAGAGTAGACTGTGCTTAGCAATTATTCTACTGAGAGCAATAGTGATAATAAGGATGGATTCCGACCCTCGGAGGTTATAAGATGAGTTTAGGTACACAGTGGTTATAAAATGAGTTTAGGAAACCAGAATTCCTTGAGCGCGACCAGTTAAAGAACGTATGTCAGTTATAGAAAGTTGGAACATGCTTGATGACCGCGTATTAAGATACTTCTCCTATCTAGGAATGAACATGGGTTACTAAAACAACGACCGCGCGAAATGCAGCTCCCTCTGTTCGTTCACGACAAACAGAAAGCAGTAGACACAGCCACCCTGGTGGATACCCGTTCCTTGAATTCCGAAAACCATCCGACACAGTTTCGAACTGCCACCTGAGGAACAAAGTACGAGCGTATCGAATATCAGACCAACTGTGTGACTAGACTGAATAATTTCTAGTAAATAGAGTGCTACATGGCCTTCTGAGTGGAAAGAGGTGAGGTGTTCAAACGAAAAAGTAACTACGGGTGTCCCTCATGGGATTGCTATTCGACCACTACTTTTCAGATAACATCGTTTCCGTAAGTTATTTTGAGGATGGTGCTGTTGTATACAGAGAAGTTCGGAAGATAGAAGACTGCAGATGATCGACACTTGGTGCAGGAAGTAGCCTTTGATCATCAACACAAACGAATGTAACGTATTGCGGACACACTGACGGAAAGACCCTTTATTTTATGATAACGAAACTGCACAACAGTCACTGGAAGCAGTTACTTCCATCTACGCCTACAACTACATAGCTACTCCGCAAGAAACTTTGCGGTACGTGGCGGAGGGTACCCTGTACTGCTGCTTATCATTTCCTTTCTTGTTCCACTCACAAATAGAGCGCGGGAGAAACGACTGTCTACTTGCCTCAAAATGCATCCAAATCTCTCGTATCTTATCTCCGTGGTCCTTACGTGCTATGTATGTTGGCGGCAGTAGAATCGTTCGGCAGTCAGCTTCAAATGACGTTTCTCTAAATTTTCTCAGTAGTGTTTCTCGAAAAGAACGTCGCCTTCCCTCTAGGGATTCGTATTTGAATTCCCGAAGCGCCTCCGTAACACTTATGTGTTGTTCGAACCTAGCAGTAACAAATCTAGTACCCCACCTATGAATTGTTTCTAGACTACCTAATCAAAAGTATCCGGACACCCTCAAAACACACGTTTTTCATATTAGGTGCATTGCGCTGCCACGTACTGCCAGGTAGTCCATATCAGCGACCTCAGTATTCACTAGACATCGCGAGAGAGCAGAATGGGGCGCTCTGCGGAGCTCACGAAGTTCGAACGTGGTCAGGTGATTGGGTGTCACTTGTGTCATACGGCGGAATTTCCGCACTCCTGAACATCCCTAGATCCACTGTTTCCGTTGTGATAGTGAAGTGGAAAGGTGAAGGGACACGTACAGCACAAAAGCGTACAGGTGGACCTCGTCTGTTGTGTGACAGAGACCGCCAACAGTTGAAGAGGGTCATAATGTGTAATAAGCAGACATGTATCCAGACTATCACACAGGGATTCCAAGCTACATCAGGATACACTGAAAGTACTATGACAGTTAGGCGGGAGGTGAGAAATCTTGGAACTCATGGTCGAGTGGGTGCTCATAAGCCACACATCAGGCCGGTATATGGTAAACGATCCTTCGATTGATGTAAGGAGCGTAAACTTTGGACGACTGAACAGTGGAAAAACGTGGTGTGGAGTGACGTATCGCGGTACACAATGTAGCGATCATGGCAGGGTGTGGGTATGGGGAATGTCCGGTGAACGTCATCCGCCAGCGTGTGTAGTGCCAACAGTAAAATTCGGAGGCGGTGGTGATATGGTGTGGTTTGTTTTTCATGGAGGCACTTTGTACCCCTTGTTGTTTTGCATGGCACTATCACAGCACAGGTCTACACTGATGTTTTAAGCACCTTCTTGCTCCTCACTGTTGAAGAGCAATTCCGGGATAGCGATTACATCTTTCAACACGATCGAGCATCGGTTCATAATCACGGCCTGGGGCGGGGTGGTTACACGACAATAACATCTCTGTAATGGACTGGCCTGCACAGAGTCCTGAGCTGAATCCTGAATAACACCTTTGGGATGTTTTGGAAAGGCGACTTCGTGCCAGGCCTCACCGACCGACATTGATACCTCTCCTCAGTGCAGCACTCTGTGAAGAATGCGCTGCCATTCCCCAAGAAATGAGCGTATGCCTGCGAGAATGGAAGCTTTCATGAAGGCTAAGGGTGGGTCAACACCATATTAAATTCCAGCATTACTGATGGAGGGCACCAGGAACTTGTAAGTCATTTTCAGCCAGGTGTCCGAAGACTTTTGATCACATAGTGTATAGCTTCCTTCAGTCCGATCTCGTACGGATGCCAAACATGTGGGAGTGCGCGTACGGAGCCATTGGTGTGAATGGCTACATGAAAATAATCGCGAGTAAGCCAGTTGCCAGACTGAGGTTTATTGAAAGAATCCTCGAGAAATGTTGTCCATCAACCAAGGAAGTAGCTTACAAAACAATCTTTCGACGAGTACTTGACTATTGCTCGTTAGTATGTGATCCGTACCAGATAGAACTGATAGACGGAACACAGAATTTCCAAAGTGCAGCGCGTTTCGTTACGGGTTCATTTAATAAATGCGAAATTGTTACTTGTTGTCGGTGCAAGAGAAGCATTTAGCGACACGTTATAATCGATTGTTGAAAGTTCTGATACCGTACTTTCCGAAGAAAGTCAGCCAGTATACTTCTTCCTCCTACGTATATCTCTGGTAAATACCATACAGATAAAATTAGAGAGATGTGAACCCATACGAAGGCCTACCAGCAATCATTCCACCCGCGAACCATACGCATTTGGAACAGGGAAACGGGTAAGTGACACTGGGAATCAAAGTAACCTCCGCCACACACCGTATGGGGGCTTCCGGAGTATAGATATAGATGCAGATTAAAAGGCTGAAATGATCGTCTGGTTCTAGTATCAAACAACGTTTACTTGTAGAATTAATACCACTAGTAATTGCCATATTAAATATTTGACCAGTGGAAGACAACAGAGTGCCAGATGGCATGCAAGATGACGTCAGTTATGAGAAAAATAATAACAGGCTGTCTAGACGGAAGTGGACTTGACGTTACAGAGAGATATTTAGGCAGGCATAGTGTCGAGCTGGCAGGGGATGAAAAAGGCCGTGGCCCACTCATGGTGGGCTGTCATAAGCGAGCAGCGAGTCGCCCGCGGCCGCTACTTGTAATGGAAATGCGCTCAGCCCCTGCGGCCTGACATTTGCTCGAGAGACCTCCCTTTGCAAACAAAAACCTTGATGGCTCTGTAACTTCATTGACCGCCTGCAAAGTACTGTTTTGCTGTCGCCAGACTGCTCATCGTTGCCTTCGGCGTCGCTGTGTCACGTTCGCTAATGACGTAATATGTCAGGGACGTTTCCAACAGAGATGAGAAAACCTGACCACGCCGGCCCTGGAGCCTTTCAACGGCAATTATCACTGCAGGGTGACGTGCTTATTAAGCGACTGCGCTGTGGATCTTGCCAGGAATTCCGACGTCTGTTAGTCATACAAAAGGAAAATGGAGAGTAATATCAAAAATGTTGTAAATACGAAAATAGTATCTTGATGGTAGGACTGTAGACAATCTCTACTAGATTGATACCGTTCTCTTTGCATTTCGAAATGCATCTCTACAGAATGCCAATGGCCTTGCCGCAGTGGTGAACCGGTTCCCGTCAGATCACCGAAGTTAAGCGCTGTCGGGCTCGGCTAGCACTTGGATGGGTGGCATCCGGTCTGTCGAGCGCTGTTGGCAAGCGGATACACTCAGCCCTTGTGAGGCAAGCTGAGGAGCTACTTGACTGAAAATTAGCGGCTCAGGTGTCGTAAACTGACATACGGCCGGGAGAGCGATGTACTGACCACATGACCCTGCACATCTGAGTCATTTGACGCCTGTGGGCTGAGGAAGACACGGCCTCTGGTCGGCGGTTCGGATGAAGTATAGTATATTATCTATACAGGATGCTACTAAATTCCCTTTACAGACTGTGGGGACTTGAAGAGAAAGCCAAGACGGTTAAGTTCAGCATAGGAACCCATGTCCGGGAACATACCGTTTTCCTTCTGTACATAAAATACCACAACATACGTTGCTCTCTGACTCCCGCTGCTTGTCACCTGGATCCACTTACCTATAGAGCTCGAAATGACGACCACCGACATCAACACAGATACTATACTCTATACCGTGTTCTGGTACACACAATCACCAAGCCCCGATTCTTTAGCATCCGCAGCAGCCATAGTCCTTGCTAGTAGGTCTTGATCGTGTGCGACAGAGATCTCGTAAAGCAAGGATTTGATGTGACCCCATAGATAGTATTTCACAGGGTTCACCTCGAAAGAACATGCTTCTGAGCAGTAGGGTCACCATGGCCTATCTACCGTTGCCCACATCGTTGACCCAGAAGTTCTCGAACCGTGAAAAATGATTGGGTGCGCCGTTATGCTGGAACCACAAGCTTTGATGCACGTGCAGTGGCACATCTTCCAAGGGCCCGTGCAGTATGCCGTACGTAAGCAGTACCCATCTTCTTTGTATCAAGCCAGGAACGCTGCCCAAATACTCATATTGTATTGTCCGTAAAACGCATGGGGGCGTGCCGCATGCGAGTTTTCATCAGCTCACACATGACTGTTGTGGCAGTTGAAAATACATTCCCTGATGAACTTGGTCTCATCCGCGAAATAGATCCTCCGAGGAAAGTGTGTAACATCCCCCTTCCTAATCGGCCTATTCGATTGCGATATAATTCACTATGATCGCGTATGTCTAATGAAATTTGACACTGAGTAAGGCCATCGTTATCGAAGGAAAATGATACCGGTTAGTAGGAGGAAAGTGCACAACAGACCATTCTGAAGGAATAATCTATTCTGAATCTAATCTAAGTGCTGATGATAATTTTGATATGGGTGGAATGTAGTGCAGTCGCTCACGAAGTACACAGGGGGGAAAAGGGGTACCACGTAATATTTAATACAAAAAATACTGATAAGCCAAAAAAAATACTGATTAGCTAAAGAGAGGATAATTAAACGTTTGCCAGCCCACTAGTGCAATGAATCAACACTATCTTAAGACAGGTAGCGGCAAAGAAATTAAGCAAATTATCCCTGACGTGGCAGTAGAAGGTCCTCATGCTTTTCCACAACACAACAGTTAACAAGAAAAGAAATGAAGCAAAAAACACTGAGTTGGCAGTTACTTATTCTGAAATACTAAATTTTGAAAGTAATGTTAAATGAAGTTATTGGTTAACTACATGACTGGTGCTAACTATAACTTCGTTATGTAAAAACTTACTTTCAGTAATCTCAGTGTAACATAATGCAAAATTAGAAGAATGCAAGCAATTCACTTTGAATTTTTGAAAAATTGATCTGAAATCACTCTAAGCAAATGAGCAACTGATTTCACTTTTAATATAAGAACAATAACATACATACCACGTCAGCAGAAGTTACTCACTAACCCAAGTATCCAATAAATGAGACTGCGTACTCTTAATTTGTGCTGTATCTTCCAGTGAAATTTTGCGTTACTTTAAGTGAATTAATTAACATTCCAAATAGCAAATTAGTGCAGTCTCCATTCTGCAATACAAGAATGAACAGTTACTAAGGCGGAAAATTTAAACTGGGGCTGATTATCAACAGACAAGCAAAATTGGCAGTAAACAGTTAGTCAGTTTTCATATTCTGAAGACACCTGTGTGATTGCATGAGAAGGAAAGGGATCTTGCCTAGTAATAATGTCTGAGGACAATGACAAAACAGGCGCCCTACAAGTTTTAACATCGCAGGTTATTATTCAAGTTAGGCATCCTTCGTGAAAGAAATGTCACTGGGTAATTCCTCTATAATACTATATGTGTCATTTTACGGTATTACGATGTTATACCTGTGCGGAAAACGAGGAATGTAGCCGACAACAATGCAGAGCTACCGCTGTTGCTGCTGCTGGTTGAGAATCCTGCGTCGCCTCGAGATCCACGCATAATTACGGACAGGCAACAGTTATAACTGCAGCTTCCTTCGCCTGTCAACTTATACCGTGCTCTCAATACTCGGGGGTTAACGAATTCGGTGCGCATTCACTTGTCCGATCATACACTACTGGCCATTAAAATTGCTACACCACGACGATGACGTGCTACAGACGCGAAATTTAACCAACAGCAAGAAAATGCTGTGATATGCAAATAACTAATTTTTCAGAGTATCCACACAAGGTTGGCGCCGGTGGCGACACCTACAACGTGCTGACAGGAGGAAAGTTTCCAACCGATTTCTCATACACAAACAGCAGTTGACCGGCGTTGCCTGGTGAAACGTTGTTGTGATGCCTCGTGTAAGGAGGAGAAATGCGTACCATCACGTTTCCGACTTTGATAAAGGTCGGATTGTAGCCTATCAAGATTGCGGTTTATCGTATCGCGATTGCGGTTTATCGTATCGTCACATTGCTGCTCGCGTTGGTCGAGATCCAATGACTGTTAGCAGAATATGGAATCGGTGGGTTCAGGAGGGTAATAGGGATAGGCGTGCTGGATCCCAATGGCCTCGTATAACTAGCAGTCGAGATGACAGGCATCTTATCCGCATTGGCTGTAACGGATCGTGCAGCCACGTCTCGATCCCTGAGACAACAGATGGGGACGTTTGCAAGACAACAATGATCTGCACGAACAGTTCGACGACGTTTGCAGCAGCATGGACTATCAGGTCGCAGACCATGGCTGCGGTTACCCTTGACTCTGCATCACAGACAGGAGCGCCTGCGATGGTGTACTCAACGACGAACCTGGGTGCACGAATGGCAAAACGTCATTTTTTCGGATGAATCTAGTTTCTGTTTACAGTATCATGATGGTCGCTTCCGTGTTTGGTGACATAGCGGTGAACACACAGTGTAAGCGTGTCTTCGTCATCGCCATACTGGCGTATCACCCGGCGTGATGGTATCGGGTGCCATTGGTTACACGTCTCGGTCACCTCTTGTTCGCATTGACGGCACTTTGAACAGTGCACGTTACATTTCAGATGTGTTACGACCCGTGGCTCTACCCTTCACTCGATCCCTGCGAAACCCTACATTTCAGCAGGATAATGCACGACCACATGTTGCAGGTCCTGTACGGGCCTTTCTGGATACAGAAAATGTTCGTCTGCTGCCCTGGCCAGCACATTCTCCAGATCTCTCACCAACTGAAAACGTCTGGTGAATGGTGGCCGAGCAACTAGCTCGTCACAATACGCCAGTCACTACTCGTGATGAACTGTGGTATCGTGTTGAAGCTGAATGGCAGCTGTACCTGTTCACGCCATCCAAGCTCTGTTTGACTCAATGCCAAGGCGTATAAAGGCCGTCACTACGGCCAAAGGTGGTTTTTCTGGGTACTGATTTCTCAGGATCTATGCACCCAAATTGCGTGAAAATGTAATCACATATCAGTTCTAGTATAATACACTCCTAGAAATGGAAAAAAGAACACATTGACACCGGTGTGTCAGACCCACCATACTTGCTCCGGACACTGCGAGAGGGCTGTACAAGCAATGATCACACGCACGGCACAGCGGACACACCAGGAACCGCGGTGTTGGCCGTCGAATGGCGCTAGCTGCGCAGCATTTGTGCACCGCCGCCGTCAGTGTCAGCCAGTTTGCCGTGGCATATGGAGCTCCAGCGCAGTCTTTAACACTGGTAGCATTCCGCGACAGCGTGGACGTGAACCGTATGTGCAGTTGACGGACTTTGAGCGAGGGCGTATAGTGGACATGCGGGAGGCCGGGTGGACGTACCGCCGAATTGCTCAACACGTGGGGCGTGAGGTCTCCACAGTACATCGATGTTGTCGCCAGTGGTCGGCGGAAGGTGCACGTGCCCGTCGACCTGGGACCGGACCGCAGCGACGCACGGATGCACGCCAAGACCGTAGGATCCTACGCAGTGCCGTAGGGGACCGCACCGCCACTTCCCAGCAAATTAGGGACACTGTTGCTCCTGGGGTATCGGCGAGGACCATTCGCAACCGTCTCCATGAAGCTGGGCTACGGTCCCGCACACCGTTAGGCCGTCTTCCGCTCACGCCCCAACATCGTGCAGCCCGCCTCCAGTGGTGTCGCGACAGGCGTGAATGGAGGGACGAATGGAGACGTGTCGTCTTCAGCGATGAGAGTCGCTTCTGCCTTGGTGCCAATGATGGTCGTATGCGTGTTTGGCGCCGTGCAGGTGAGCGCCACAATCAGGACTGCATACGACCGAGGCACACAGGGCCAACACCCGGCATCATGGTGTGGGGAGCGATCTCCTACACTCGCCGTGCACCACTGGTGATCGTCGAGGGGACACTGAATAGTGCACGGTACATCCAAACCGTCATCGAACCCATCGTTCTACCATTCCTAGACCGGCAAGGGAACTTGCTGTTCCAACAGGACAATGCACGTCCGCATGTATCCCGTGCCACCCAACGTGCTCTAGAAGGTGTAAGTCAACTACCCTGGCCAGCAAGATCTCCGGATCTGTCCCCCATTGAGCATGTTTGGGACTGGATGAAGCGTCGTCTCACGCGGTCTGCACGTCCAGCACGAACGCTGGTCCAGCTGAGGCGCCAGGTGGAAATGGCATGGCAAGCCGTTCCACAGGACTACATCCAGCATCTCTACGATCGTCTCCATGGGAGAATAGCAGCCTGCATTGCTGCGAAAGGTGGATATACACTGTACTAGTGGCGACATTGTGCATGCTCTGTTGCCTGTGTCTATGTGCCTGTGGTTCTGTCAGTGTGATCATGTGATGTATCTGACCCCAGGAATGTGTCAATAAAGTTTCCCCTTCCTGGGACAATTAATTCACGGTGTTCTTATTTCAATTTCCAGGAGTGTATATTTGTCAAATGATTACCCGTTTATCATCTGCATTTCTTCTTAGTGTAGCAATTTTAATGGCCAGTAGTGTATATGCACACCGCGTCTGCGGAAGCGCCCAACAAACACTCCCGCACTCTTCCGTCACTCAAGCAGCTGTCCTTCCTCTCTGCTCGCAGATCAATGGCGACTCTCCATGCGAATAGATAAACACTATTATATCCATTACATAGTAACTATAGTTGCTGTAATGAAGCTTACATATTCAGAATCAGAAGTACAATAGAAATTATCAACTAATATTAAACGTCGAAAAATTGTGGATTGTGCATAATGTGTTTCATCTGCATTTTCGGTTTTGCAAGTAATCCACACGACAGTGTAAGAACCACCTTCAGAAGTGGAAATGCGACACAACATCTTGTCGATTCATTTCCTGCACTTGTGGATGTAGTATGGGTATAGCTGCTGCTCATGCAGAAAATGCCACACAGTACAGTGATCCCTATACAGTCTATGTGCCATATATTCTGATAAGTGTCTTCCTCCACTGCATGAAGTACAGCCTCTTTAAACTCAGGTGTGGGCTCAGGAGTCAGTCCCACTAGTGGTGAATGTGCCCGTCTCCGGGGATCAGTGGTACAACACAGCAAAGAGATGGAGTGAAGGTGTCTGCGGTGTGGAAAATGTTGTGTATACACCTCATGAGCAACCCACCTGTTGCAACGAGCACCAGTATTCAATAATATCATGTTCGCGCATTCCACAAACATGTAATTCACCATCGTCAACAACAACACACTGGAAATGATATGTACATATAGCTTGCAGTCTGTACTGTAGTGTATGATTTGCTATTATACAGTAGTAGAGCATGAATAAAATCAACAAGCACAACAGCCGGTTCAAACCCCTGTGGGGAAATGACAAGCTCCACTCAATAACACTGTTAGGTAGCCGGTTTCTCTCAAACTTTCACCCAAAATATTTCAGAATATTTCAATCTCGTTTCTCTTGATCAAGTAGTCGATCAGTGACGCTGCATAATAACTTGGATCAAGATTCAGTACCTCCAGTGACAACAGTTTCTTTTTATTGCTTGCTTTTCTCTTTTTAATGCATGAAGTGACTGAGTAGTTTGGAGCCTATGAGATGGCTAGCAAAAGAGCCTTAAGAGGAAATCACTTCCACAAAAATATTTAGAATCTGTGGCGAAGTTGTAGCCCCAGAAAGACAGACATTCAGTTACCCCATAACACGCTCTCCAGCTGCGACACGGGACAGCTGCTTTCTGTGGCAAAAACGCGGCGTTCTGCACAAAAGTCTTTTAGCAAGATATGAGGTATTTAGCCAGGTGTTGCTTCCCAGAGATTCACTTGTGATTCCTTGTTACATCAGGAGCGACGCCAAGAAATAATGTTTAGTTTAAATTTTAATAATCGAGCTTTCTGGTTAGTTCTTACAATCTCTTTGCGTAGAACACGCCGTTTCTTGGCTGTGCCCATACGTCCACCATTCCGTAGGTCTGTTGCATAACGGTGCCGTGTAGTGGGAGTCACAAAGCGCTGTTTGGTAGGAAATAGCGAAAGTCCGAAATGTTTAAAATTTTTACTTGCATGTTACTGGGTGGAACTCGCAATGTCTGTCACTGTTGGCCAGTGAGTTTCTGTTCTGGCGAGAAACAGCCAAGTTAAAGAGAGTTCAGAAAGACAGCACGCTAGGTTACTGAAGTGTGATGACTTCACGTTAGGAGTTTGAAGCGTAGTAACGGAAAGAGAGCTGAGCTCTTGAGTATTCAGCCACCACGTCCACTGCCTTCTGCATTAAGAGTATGATATGATGCTCCATCGCTGTGACTACCGATTCAGTTTGGAGACGGTATTTGTTCACTCCCTTCAAGAGCCAGCTACTACATTTTAGTACTTCGCCACCAACTAGTTTGCTTTTAAGATGCACATAGCCAGCCTCACACTTGTTTGATCCTATTTTTCTGTGTTCTTCCCGTAATTTATTAATTATGCTTGCAGTCAGTGGATGTACTCGCACATCATCCACATAACTCTGCATTTTCATCCCCACACACCTGCGCCAAGGTTACCGGTTACCAGCGGAACCCTTGTCCAAATATTTCACGTTCAATTCTCTGTCTCGGTGAGTAACTCATGTACCTTACTTTGTAATTTTGATGGTTATAGTGACCATTTGCTTCTGTTACAGATTAGATGATTCCTCCTCTCGTTTATTTGTCTCTGTGTGTGTGTGGTGTGGTACCCATATTGTCATGTTTGATTGGGCCACCGTTTCTGAATATCATTCAGTAAGATATTTCTCTTGAGCTACATTAAAATTTGTTTTAATTAACTTGCGTGATCATATGGGGCATCCGAGATTTTAGAATCACAGTGGTATGCAAAACAGCACAACCGATACCAAACCCGCAGTGAGTATGGGACATCATCTGACCGTTGAATGATGTATGTAATACCACAGTCGCGGTGCTGAATGTTTGTTGTGGTATTTCGCCTGCAGCAGGAAAACGGTACGTTTCCGAGATGAGTTGCCATGCTGAACTTAACCGTCTTGTTTCCCATTGGTTGTTCTCAACGTATGTAAGGGGAATTTAATTAGACCCTGTTTCGTATCTTCATTAAACGAACGTAATGCAGACGAGATTCATTACTGGATGAAAGACCTCTCAAGAGAATGAACTCAACACTTCTTCCTAAACAAAACGATACCTACAGAGTTTCTTCGGGAGTAGAGCAGCGGGGTGGTATGGGGGTCACTAATGTTCATAACATTTATAAATGATCTGGTGGATACGGTTGGAAGCTCTGTGATGCTGTTTGCACACGTTGTGATCTATGGTAAGATCATGAAAGGAAATCCGCTCTTGTCGGTAGGAAATTCAGTCAAGTTAGAAAGCTTAGCTGGGAAAAGTCTACTACAGATATTGAACACGATGTAAAAGGAAGACAAGACAAAGCATACAAAATAATGAAACGTTTAAACAATGAAGATAAATACTGTTGCAAATAAACATAACATCTGAATCCAATTAATTACAATACTATTAAACAATCTGGATGGATGTGCAAGATAAACAGGTGGCTCTGTCTGAATAAGCTAGGAACGCAGGCTAAATAACATTAGAAAAGATACAGGATGCAGTAACATCTAGCAAAAACGGGGAAACTCCGGAGTGTGAGAAAATCAATTCAGAACTGATAAAATACGCACAAAATATTGCAAAAATAAGAGTACTCGAATTTATTAATATCTGCTGGCTAAGTGGCTATATCCATTAAAGGAGGTATATAGCCCCGGTATGCCCTGTTTATCAGAAAGAAAACAGAAATGAATGTCAGAACTACATAGCTATTAGCCTTTTGTATTTGTATTTTAAATTATATGCTAGAATTTGAACACAACAATTGTCTCCAACCACTGAAACTGTACTGTCTGGTGCCAAAAATGGTTTTCAAAAAGACAGATCGTGCTCGGACTGTATCTCCAGCACGACACACCTAATAGAAAAACAACGTGAATTAAATTTACCAAATTTTCATGTCTTCATTTACTAAGAAAAAGCGTTTGATAAAGCAAATCGAAACAAACTCTGGCCAGTTTTAAGAAACTGACGGATTCTCTCTCGTAACAGCTCTACAAGGTTTATATATGAAGAGCAAAATACAAATACACTCCTGGAAATGGAAAAAAGAACACATTGACACCGGTGTGTCAGACCCACCATACTTGCACCAGACACTGCGAGAGGGCTGTACAAGCAATGATCACACGCACGGCACAGCGGACACACCAGGAACCGCGGTGTTGGCCGTCGAATGGCGCTAGCTGCGCAGCATTTGTGCACCGCCGCCGTCAGTGTCAGCCAGTTTGCCGTGGCATACGGAGCTCCATCGCAGTCTTTAACACTGGTAGCATGCCGCGACAGCGTGGACGTGAACCGTATGTGCAGTTGACGGACTTTGAGCGAGGGCGTATAGTGGGCATGCGGGAGGCCGGGTGGACGTACCGCCGAATTGCTCAACACGTGGGGCGTGAGGTCTCCACAGTACATCGATGTTGTCGCCAGTGGTCGGCGGAAGGTGCACGTGCCCGTCGACCTGGGACCGGACCGCAGCGACGCACGGATGCACGCCAAGACCGTAGGATCCTACGCAGTGCCGTAGGGGACCGCACCGCCACTTCCCAGCAAATTAGGGACACTGTTGCTCCTGGGGTATCGGCGAGGACCATTCGCAACCGTCTCCATGAAGCTGGGCTACGGTCCCGCACACCGTTAGGCCGTCTTCCGCTCACGCCCCAACATCGTGCAGCCCGCCTCCAGTGGTGTCGCGACAGGCGTGAATGGAGGGACGAATGGAGACGTGTCGTCTTCAGCGATGAGAGTCGCTTCTGCCTTGGTGCCAATGATGGTCGTATGCGTGTTTGGCGCCGTGCAGGTGAGCGCCACAATCAGGACTGCATACGACCGAGGCACACAGGGCCAACACCCGGCATCATGGTGTGGGGAGCGATCTCCTACACTGGCCGTACACCACTGGTGATCGTCGAGGGGACACTGAATAGTGCACGGTACATCCAAACCGTCATCGAACCCATCGTTCTACCATTCCTAGACCGGCAAGGGAACTTGCTGTTCCAACAGGACAATGCACGTCCGCATGTATCCCGTGCCACCCAACGTGCTCTAGAAGGTGTAAGTCAACTACCCTGGCCAGCAAGATCTCCGGATCTGTCCCCCATTGAGCATGTTTGGGACTGGATGAAGCGTCGTCTCACGCGGTCTGCTCGTCCAGCACGAACGCTGGTCCAACTGAGGCGCCAGGTGGAAATGGCATGGCAAGCCGTTCCACAGGACTACATCCAGCATCTCTACGATCGTCTCCATGGGAGAATAGCAGCCTGCATTGCTGCGAAAGGTGGATATACACTGTACTAGTGCCGACATTGTGCATGCTCTGTTGCCTGTGTCTATGTGCCTGTGGTTGTGTCAGTGTGATCATGTGATGTATCTGACCCCAGGAATGTGTCAATAAAGTTTCCCCTTCCTGAGACAATGAATTCACGGTGTTCTTATTTCAGTTTCCAGGAGTGTAGCATGCAGTAGACATGATAAGGCTGAAATAAACCAAGCAGTTAGACAAGGGTGTCTGACGCATTCTTTTTAATATGTATATTTACGACATAGCCAGAGCTTGGTTATAAACAGCAAAACATTTTCAAATTAGCGATGTTGATGTTAGTGCACTACTTTTTGCTGATGACCAAATAATTATTAGTCAGAATTGAAATGACTTGCAAGAAGCTGTGTCTAAGAAAGTGCAATGTGAATGTCTCCATTACAAAAAGTAAGGTAATGGCGGTTTTAGGACACCAGTCCAAGTGAGTTAAGACCATAGAGCAAGTTGACATATTTAAATATTTAAAGAGATGTATTACATACAGAGCTAACAATGAAATATAAAATAAGTTGGGCCTGTTCAGCTATTTTCGCTTAACTTCATGCAGAATATTGGGATAGAAAGTCACTGAGATATCCTGCTCAAGTTCTATAAGTTTATGGCTATATCAGCTTTCTCTACTGATGCGAAAACTGGACTCTTAAGAACATAAATGAAAAGAGAATAGAAGCATGTGAAATAAATTTTCTTAAATAGGTTGCTGAACAGATTGTGAATACTTTTTGGTAACTTTCTGAAGAAACAACTCGTTAATCGAGGAAAGTTGACCTGAGACATGAGAAGTAACTCAGCTGGTGGGACCTTGGGAGCCTCATTCTTTACCATCCTGAAAGCCATCAACAGCCAACGCAGAGACTTCTCCTACCTCTACTAATCATGCCTGTGATATACAATCATAGACTCTCTAAGATTCATATTAACTCTGTGGTGCAGTTGTCGCCTGGACTGGACAAATGGTAATGTCGCTTCCTGACGTTTTTAATCAGTCCTGAGGTTGTCAAATCACGCAAGACATTCCAACAGTAAGGGGTGGACCACGTGCATCAGCAGCCACAGAACTCATTAAAAACGGCAAAGAAGCGTTAGTAACAGTTGTCCTCTAGAGTGGAGTTAACTCTGTCTGCTTAGGATAGGTTCAGGTAATAGCAGCTAGTGGTGCAACGCTACATTCCCATGCTCTTACAGACGTTAGAAGTAAAGTAAGTCACATATCCATGAAGTCACACGAAACAGACCAAATACCCTGGATATAGACTGGGACACTCAGATGTTTAGGACGGGTGGTAGGGACAGAGCATCGAGTGACATTATACTGAGTGCACTATCCGAAAATTACCTCGAGCAATTAAACAGAGAACCGACTCGTGGAGATAACATCTTGGACCTACTGATAACAAACAGACCCGAACTTTTCGACTCTGTAAGTGCAGAACAGGGAATCAGTGATCATAAGGCCGTTGGAGCATCCCTGAATATGGATGTAAATAGGAATATAAAAAAAGGGAGGAAGGTTTATCTGTTTAGCAAGAGTAATAGAAGGCAGATTTCAGACTACCTAACAGATCAAAACGAAAATTTCTGTTCCGACACTGACAATGTTGAGTGTTTATGGAAAAAGTTCAAGGCAATCGTAAAATGCGTTTTAGACAGGTACGTGCCGAGCAAAACTGTGAGGGACGGGAAAAACCCACCGTGGTACAACAACAAAGTTAGGAAACTACTGCGAAAGCAAAGAGAGCTTCACTCCAAGTTTAAACGCAGCCAAAACCTCTCAGACAAACAGAAGCTAAACGATGTCAAAGTTAGCGTAAGGAGGGCTATGCGTGAAGCGTTCAGTGAATTCGAAAGTAAAATACTAGGTACCGACTTGACAGAAAATCCTAGGAAGTTCTGGTCTTACGTTAAATCAGTAAGTGGCTCGAAACATCATGTCCAGACACTCCGGGATGATGATGGCATTGAAACAGAGGATGACAAGCGTAAAGCTGAAATACTAAACACCTTTTTCCAAAGCTGTTTCACAGAGGAAGACCGCACTGCAGTTCCTTCTCTAAATCCTCGCACCAACGAAAAATGGCTGACATTGAAATAAGTGTCCAAGGAATAGAAAAGCAACTGGAATCACTCAACAGAGGAAAGTCCACTGGACCTGACGGGATACCAATTCGATTCTACACAGAGTACGCGAAAGAACTTGCCCCCCTTCTAACAGCCGTGTACCGCAAGTCTCTAGAGGAACAGAAGGTTCCAAATGATTGGAAAAGAGCACAGGTAGTCCCAGTCTTCAAGAAGGGTCGTCGAGCAGATGCGCAAAACTATAGACCTATCTCTCTGACGTCGATCTGTTGTAGAATTTTAGAACATGTCTTTTGCTCGAGTATCATGTCGTTTTTGGAAACTCAGAATCTACTATATAGGAATCAACATGGATTCCGGAAACAGCGATCGTGTGAAACCCAACTCGCTTTATTTGTTCATGAGACCCAGAAAATATTAGATACAGGCTCCCAGGTAGATGCCATTTTCCTTGACTTCCGGAAGGCGTTCGATACAGTTCCGCACTGTCGCCTGATAAACAAAGTAAGAGCCTACGGAATATCAGACCAGCTGTGTGGCTGGATTGAAGAGTTTTTAGCAAACAGAACACAGCATGTTGTTCTCAATGGAGAGACATCTACAGACGTTAAAGTAACCTCTGGCGTGCCACAGGGGAGTGTTATGGGACCATTGCTTTTCACAATATACATAAATGACCTAGTAGATAGTGTCGGAAGTTCCATGCGGCTTTTCGCGGATGATGCTGTAGTATACAGAGAAGTTGCAGCATTAGAAAATTGTAGCGAAATGCAGGAAGATCTGCAGCGGATAGGCACTTGGTGCAGGGAGTGGCAACTCACCCTTAACATAGACAAATGTAATGTATTGCGAATACATAGAAAGAAGGATCCTTTATTGTATGATTATATGATAGCGGAACAAACACTGGTAGCAGTTACTTCTGTAAAATATCTGGGAGTATGCGTGCGGAACGATTTGAAGTGGAATGATCATATAAAATTAATTGTTGGTAAGGCGGGTACCAGGTTGAGATTCATTGGGAGAGTCCTTAGAAAATGTAGTCCATCAACAAAGGAGGTGGCTTATAAAACACTCGTTCGACCTATACTTGAGTATTGCTCATCAGTGTGGGATCCGTACCAGATCGGGTTGACGGAGGAGATAGAGAAGATCCAAAGAAGAGCGGCGCGTTTCGTCAAAGGGTTATTTGGTAACCGTGATAGCGTTACGGAGATGTTTAACAAACTCAAGTGGCAGACTCTGCAAGAGAGGCGCTCTGCATCGCGGTGTAGCTTGCTCGCCAGGTTTCGAGAGGGTGCGTTTCTGGATGAGGTATCGAATATATTGCTTCCCCCTACTTATACCTCCCGAGGAGATCACGAATGTAAAATTAGAGAGATTAGAGCGCGCACAGAGGCTTTCAGACAGTCGTTCTTTCCGCGAACCATACGCGACTGGAACAGGAAAGGGAGATAATGACAGTGGCACGTAAAGTGCCCTCCGCCACACACCGTTGGGTGGCTTGCGGAGTATAAATGTAGATGTAGATGTAGATGTATATAATACTGAACAACAAAAGTGAGCCGAGGGATGTCTTCATGAAGCTGGGCTTTCCTCATCACTGATGTCTCATGGTGCGCGCACGTTCCGTGTCTTGTATCGACTTTGTACAGGAATGGAGTATATGCCACCTGACACCGCATTATGTGCCGAAGAGGCCACTTTATTCGTCATTTGGCACTGCTTTCGTCTGAGCATTGATGCAGTATGAAACGAGACACGTCCTCTGGTACGCAATGTATTTTACACGCAGAATATCCACTACACTTCCAATAGAGACGTTGACTTCGTGCGCGGTCAGCCGCACATGAATGCCGTGATCAGCTTAAATCATCCCATCGACGCGGCACACGAAGTCATTTGAGCCAGACATGTTTCACCGCAACGACTCCTGCTCGCTTCGTTTTACTGTTCGCCTTTTATCTCCAAACACAGGGAAGTCGGAATGTTAGAGATCCTGAATGTAGGGTGGACGAGGAAGAACAGTCCTATGAAGTTTTGTGAGCTCCTTTCGCATGTGCAGACATGTGTGGGGCCTTGCTTTGCCATGGAGAAAGAGAAGTTGATTTGCATATTCGAGGCAACGACATCAAAGACCCTCATTATAATGTTACCGGCTGAGGATGCGGCTTCGAACTTTTTCTCCATACACTGCTGTTTTGTTACAGTCGAAGTGATGAATCCATGTTTCAACGTCTCTGACAATGCTTCACAAAAATTATCACAAATAACCTCGTAACAGACAAACAATGCTGCGCAGATGGACCTTCATCGCTCTTTATGGTCATCCGTTAGGCACCAAGTAACCTACTGGGCACAGACAGTTGAGTACCCCAGAGACGTCCAGTTGAGCAGCGATATGTTTGATTGTAATCCGTCGATCACCTCGAATGAGAGCGTCCGCACGTTCCAACATCATGGGAGATCGGACAGATTTGTGTGACCCCTGTAGAGTACCCAAGTGCAATTCCCAGTACTGCAAGTACTTGAGGCTAAGGGCATTAAAGGGTGCCCACTTATACTCTTGATTCCAGCTGAGGAGCTAACTGAATGAGAAGCAGCGGCTCCACCGGCTGAAATCCGACAACGGCTGGGAGAATGGTTTGCTGACCCAGGTCCCCTTCATACCGCACCCGAATGAAGCTGTAAGGTAGGGGGCGATAGTGCGGCTGTTCATTCAGCTTCCAATAGTCTTCTGGGCCATTTCACACAATTTAGTTTCTGTTTATACATATGTGAGAGCTTTTGTTTCAGCGCCTCTTGAACTATCCTGCTACGAACATAACGGCATCTTAAGAGAACGGATTGAAATATACGACAGCGACTGATTTAACAGTCTTGAACTGAAAAATTTGAATAAGTGACAGGATTTTAATTTTCATATATTTGGTCAGTAAGAAGATTCAGGATCGGTCAAATGACCGTCAGGGTGGCTCTGGGAACGGTAAAGGAACCAGGGAGGCATTTCTGACGCGGTTGATAATGTAAGCAAGACTGAAGGATAATCAAGACACATCATTAGGATCTGTCGCCCTTTAAAAAGTTTTCGACAGTATAAAATGGTGCAAGTTGTTCAAAATTCTGAAAAAAATACAGGTAAGCTGTAGGTAAATACGGATAATATACTAGAGCGAACAATAAGACTGGAAGACCAAGAACGAAGTGTTCTGTAATAAGAGTGTATGACACAGATGTAAACATTCACTCTAATGTTCAGTGTATACGTCGAAGAAGCAATGACGGAAATAAAAGAAAGATTCAAGAGAGGGATTAAAATTCGAGGTATAAGTGAATCAAAGATATGATTCGGTGAAGACATTGCTATCCTCAGTGAAAGTGAACAAGAATTACAGGATATTTTGGATGGAATGGACTGCCTGATGAGTACAGAATACGGATTGAGAGTAAATCGAAGAAAGACGAAAGTAATGAGAAGTAACAGAAAAGAGAACACCGAGAAACATAACATTTGAATTGGTGTTTACGAAGTAGATGAAGTTTAAGAATTTCGCTGAAAAAAATGGCTCTGAGCACTATGGGACAGAAATTCTCAGGTCATCAGTCCCCTAGAACTTAGAGCCACTTATACCTAACTAACCTAAGGACATCACACACATCCATGCCCGAGGCAGGATTCGAACCTGCGACCGTAGTGGTCACGCGGTTCCAGACTGTAGTGCCTAGAACCGCTCGGTCACACCGGCCGGCGAATTTTGCTATCTACGGAGCAAAATAACCCACCAGTTGCGGAGCAAGGAAGACATAAAAGGCAGACTAGCACTGGCAGAAAGAGCATTTCTGGCTAAGAGAACTCTACTAGTGTCAAACATAGATTTTAATTTGAGGACGAAATTTCTGTGTATGTTTGCAGCACAGTGAAACACGGACTGCGCGAAAACTGTAACAGAAGAGAATATAAGCATTTGACGTGTGGTGTTACAGAAGAATTTTGAAAATTAGGTGGTCTGATAACGTAAGGAATGAGGAGGTTCGAGGCAGAATATGCGAGGAAAGGAATATATGGAAAACAGTGAGAAGAAGGGATAGTTTGCTAGGACATCTGTTAAGAGATCAGGAAATAACTTCGATGGTACATGGGTAGACAGGTACTGGAGTACATCCAGCAAATAATTGAGGACGTAAGTTGCAAGTGCTACTGTGAGATGAAGAGGTTGGGACAGGAGAGGAATTGGTGGAGGGCCACTTCAAGCCAGTCAGAGGACTGATGAGCCAAATAAAAGAAGATCAGTCAGAAGGTTTCTATAGCGAGATGCTGAAATATCATTAATCTATCCCATGTGAATTTTATTTCTGATAGTTTTCTCAATTATTTCAGCTGAACTCTGAAATTCTCAGATTAATGTCAGAATGAAGTAAACAAGTAAATTAAGCCTTTATTTTCTGGCGTAATCTTCGATCTTCGCGCCCAGACTACCCACGAACGAAGCGTAATAAACTTTCCCAGTAACATCAACAGATGAAATAAGTTCCACGATGGTGCCCCGCTTTCCGAGTGTAATACTTCTCGCCCATAAACTGGAAGCTTTAAAGGAAGTTGCACGTGCAATTTTGACGTTCTCGCAACACTGCTGGCGGCCGCTATTCACGCGAGCTGTAAAGAGGCCTGCAGCAGAAGTTTGCGCAGAGACGCTTTCAGCGCAGCACCGCCTATGCTCGGCTCCACCAATCAGCTCTACGCGCCTCAGTGAAGAGGCGGAAGCTTTTGAGGGCGTAGCGAAACATAATACTCCGCCGCCGCCATCAATCTCATAATTAATCTTTGCTCGAGCTCTCAAAGCGCTCCGCAGCGCGTTTTTTTGTGAGGTTGCAAGTAGTTCGGGAGAGCTCTGCAAGTATCGCCGACAACTGGAACTGGAAACGTTCCAGCCGTCCACCGCTAAGTAGCCGACCAGCAAAGCGGGCAAGACAAGCACTCGTGACTTATTTGGTGCTTTCGCTGGGGCCCACAACGATTCGGTTCCAAAAATTTCTTTGTGACAGCACCTTTCTGAAACCACCGCAGAAATACACTTCCCGCCTGCATTTTTAATCGCCATTGCGGTGCTGCAGTACATACAACATAACTTCTATCTCGATACAGAAACACCTTTTCGTAATACGTGTGGCCCCGAGTTATTAGCGAAAGTGATTCACTTTCGAGAAGTTTTATACACAAAAAATAATTGCCTTAAACAAAAATGATTAATTCTTCAGTATGGTAAATTATTCATCGTCATAACTGAAATATGTGCTGATGTTATGGTTTAAGGAAAGTAATTTATTTTGAGTAAAACGCTAGCACCAGTTCTGTGATCTCCCTGGACGTCTAACAAACAGGGTGTGCCTGGAGGAATGGTCAGTATTCAGAGGTGTGAGAGGAACACCTACTTGAAGCATAAACTTCATATGCACATACGCCCTATTCCGAATGCTTTCCATTTAATGTAGACTGGTATTCATTTTCTGTAATACACAGTTAATTTTAACGTTTGCACGCGTGTTAGTCGACTACAGTGTTACGGCATCTTGAGGTGAGGGCGCTTCGTTCGGTTTATCGCGAGTTGTTATCGTGGTAATTCAGGAGGACACGCTGGACCGCTTCACAGTATATGCAGAACTCTCTTGAAATCTTCACAGTGCGATGTGTACTCCCCACTTTATTTGTTGACTGTAATGATATTGCGTGTTCCCCATAACGGCCACGGGAGGTGCAATAGTGCAGTAGTAGACATTGCAACATGCGTTTTACAAACAATCAACTGAAAAGTACGTATTTTTGTGACATTCACTTCTTTCTAGTAACACTACACTACATCGTTTCGTCATGTTGGAGAGCGCAGACGTGTCCTTCGACAGCAGCAGGAGCACTACCATCGCGGAAGCGTACACATACACCATATATGCATATTCGTCGTTACTCCTAGTATACAGTAGATGAGTGACATTTTAGCCATTCCCTGTATAAACAGATATTTATATGAAATAGAGACTGAGGAAAGAAAGGGAAGAGATGGGTGAGAATTCGTGACATACGGTCGCACAGGACATGGTGTTAACGCGCAAATTGAAAATTTCTGCCTCACGGGACTCGAACTCTTAACCGAATCGGCTATCCGACACTAGTGCTTGCTAACTCAAATTTCCAACTTATCGCATGCTTCAGTTCAGCATTCGTCAACCTTTAATACTCTGCTCGCAAATTATCAACACCTTTAGTGTTCGAACGATATTATCGCTTCCGCACTGAAATTAACGTCAGTTAGCAGTCACACTCTTACAGAAATGTACATATCTGAGCGGTGTACGTTCTGTCAGGCAATTCCGACAGAAGAGACAGCGCTCAAATACATACATTTGTATAAACACACATAACAAATGCTTCTCTCTGATACACTCTCTGTCCCTCACACTACTTCATTCACAACTTACCACAAACAACTGTCCCTTCAACCATCTAGTTTAATGGCAGGACCATATTCCAAGGAAAGAGGTTGGTTGGGATAGAATAAAACGTCAAAGAGGTTTGGTGGGTAAGCCACGTAAGTGCCCACCATTAGTGAAAAAAGAAATGCACATTAAATGTATCCAATCTCAGAATCCGTTTCGGAGTATGACATATGTATATATTAATTTTTACTTCAAATGAGCGTTCCAGTCATATCCCTGAATATTGACCATCCTCCCTAGGCACTTCACGTTAGCACCTGATAATGACTTAGGGGACAGAAACCAATCGTTCTTTCTGAAATAAAAAGATATTTGTCACTGATGCCGTCATTTTATTCAAAATATATACCAGCGTAGCGGAACCTGTATCATCATGCTCCGTATAGTGGACAAGAAATTAAAATAATTTATTGTATTTTCTAGATTAAGGAAAATTAGCGTAAAAAATAACTCCAACGACATGCAGCTGAATCTTCACATAAATACTGCCAATTAACGCGGCAAGAAACTTCAGGAAATTTAATGGCGATTCTTTCATTACTAAACTACTGTAACAGAAAGTTTCATACGTCCAGTTAAGATGAATGTTACGTTTACTTCATAGACTCCTAGGTGCACACGTACTGCCGTATCTCGCATCAGGGATGAAGTAGCTGTCATCTTTGACCCGTGTGTCGACTCTCCACATATATCGCACTGTTAAGATTGTTTTGAGTCCTTCCATTCCATCATTAATTGATTCTTTCATATTTAGAGTTATGCTGCGTGCGATTCTGTTGAGATTTCCCTCTGGCGGCGTGTCTGGTCTTATCGATCTTCGAGTCGTTGCTACCTTTTAGCCTTGTATAATGGAATAAGACCTTTGGGGGGGATGGCCGGTTGGTTGCCTAGCGGTGACGAGTCGGTCGGTCGGTTTCTAAAATCGGGAATTAGAGAATGTCGTACGATGAGACCGCGGCGTGGCGTGGCAGTCGAGAGCTGTGGCTGTGGTTCCGAGAAGCCGCGTGGTCTATCCTGGCGGTGCGAGACGTGTGGGATGCGTTGACGGGACAAGGCTGTAAGCTCTTGCAGTGAACACCCGGGGCCCACGGCTGTGGTTCCGAGTCACTACTTGGTGGGAGCGGCAACGGATGTCTTTAAATTTTCCGTCTGGAGGTGGTAATGAGGGATTAGTAACTCGCCTAAACTGAGGAGTGGTATTTCGCCGCCGTGGGTGCAGAGAAGACGAGGCCTCCAGTGACAGAGCGCGTGGCTGCGTGACTGTGCCCAGTTGGGTACGCTGACGAAGTGGACACGGTCGGGTGTGAGGAACCTTTGCATCGGAGTTCACCTGCTGTTTCTCTGATAAATTGCAAGTTAATTTGGTTAAAGGTTTAGATGTTAATTGAAGATTTTTGGTTTGTGCAACCAGTGTCTTTTCTGGCTTGTGGCCTCCTGCGTTCGGGTTTTCTGTCCCTGTCGCCGGTGTATTTATAGACAGTGATCTTTACCGCTTCTTATTAGTACTGCCCCGTAGGAAGTGTATTTTTGGAGAGGGATTATTGTTTTAGATTACATTTGTTCTGCCTTGTGGCCTCTTGCGTTCGGATTTCCTGTCCCTGTCACCGGTGTAATTATAGACAGAGATCTTTTGACTTCTTATTAGTACTGCCTGGGAGGAAGTGTAATTTTGGGCAGGGATTATGCTTCCTGATTTGATTCCTCCTCCTCCCCTGGTCTCGCGTGAGGTCGAAGTGATTGCTGAATGAGAGGCATTGTGGGTCTGTTAGTCCGCTTCTAGCCTGAGCATCCTTCGGGAGACAATTGTGGCCGCCCATGCACCCGATCGGTTAATTATTTCTATCCCAGGACATTTTGGTGGCAGGACATGGTATAAAGTTGTTAGTTATTGTAAAATGTTAAATGGTTGTATTTTACTCTGATTGTTTTTGGCCACTGTTTAAAAAGGTTAAGTTTGCCTTTCACTGGTGGTCTTTTTAAAATTACATGGCTTTAAAATTGTTTATTATTGCAAAAGGTCAAGGACTGTATCTTTACTTTTATTGTTTTAATCTACTTAGAATTCTTTGAAAATGCTAGTTCTGCCTCCCTGTTAGCGAGCCCTTGTAATTTAATATCTTCTTGTGGCAACATTTAGAAGAAGTGGCTCCCTACATGTTCGGTAGCGAAATTGTATGCAATTGGTGTTTTCGTTTCATTACTTGGAAAGTCATCATCATCATCATTATCATTTAAGACTGATTATGCCTTTCAGCGTTCAGTCTGGAGCATAGCCCCCCTTATACAGTTCCTCCATGATCCCCTATTCAGTGCTAACATTGATGCCTCTTCTGATGTTAAACCTATTACTTCAAAATCATTCTTAACCGAATCCAGGTACCTTCTCCTCGGTCTGCCCCGACTCCTCCTACCCTCTACTGCTGAATCCATGAGTCTCTTGGGTAACCTTGCTTCTCCCATGCGTGTAACATGACCCCAACATCTAAGCCTGTTCGCCCTGACTGCTACATCTATAGAGTTCATTCCCAGTTTTTCTTTGATTTCCTCATTGTGGACACCCTCCTGCCATTGTTCCCATCTACTAGTACCTGCAATCATCCTAGCTACTTTCATATCCGTAACCTCAACCTTGTTGATAAGGTAACCTGAATCCACCCAGCTTTCGCTCCCATATAACAAAGTTGGTCGAAAGTTTGAACGGTGCACAGATAACTTACTCTTGGTACTGTGGTACTGACTTCCTTCTTGCAGAAGAGAGTAGATCGTAGCTGAGCGCTCACTACATTAGCTTTGCTACACCTCGCTTCCAGTTCTTTCACTATGTTGCCATCCTGTGAGAATATGCATCCTAAGTACTTGAAACCGTCCACCTTTTCTAACTTTGTTCCTCCTATTTGGCACTCAATCCGTTTATATTTCTTTCCCACTGACATTACTTTCGTTTTGGAGATGCTAATCTTCATACAATAGTCCTTACATTTCTGATCTAGCTCTGAAATATTACTTTGCAAACTTTCAATCGAATCTGCCATCACAACTAAGTCATCCGCATATGCAAGACTGCTTATTTTGTGTTCACATATCTTAATCTCACCCAGCCAGTCTATTGTTTTCAACATATGATCCATGAATAATATGAACAACAGTGGAGACAGGTTGCAGCCTTGTCTTACCCCTGAAACTACTCTGAACCATGAACTCAATTTACCATCAACTCTAACTGCTGCCTGACTATCCATGTAAAGACCTTTAATTGCTTGCAAAAGTTTGCCTCGTATTCCATAATCTTGTAGAACAGACAATAACTTCCTCCTAGGAACCCGGTCATATGCCTTTTCTAGATCTATAAATCATAGATACAATTCCCTGTTCCACTCATAACACTTCTCCATTATTTGCCGTAAGCTAAAGATCTGGTCCTGACAACCTCTAAGAGGCCTAAACCCACACTGATTTTCATCCAATTGGTCCTCAACTAATACTCGCACTTTCCTTTCAACAATACCTGAGAAGATTTTACCCACAACGCTGATTAAAGAGATACCTCTGTAGTTGTTACAATCTTTTCTGTTTCCATGTTTAAAGATTGGTGTGATTACTGCTTTTGTCCAGTCTGATGGAACCTGTCCCGACTCCCAGGCCATTTCAATTATCCTGTGTAACCATTTAAGACCTGACATTCCACTGTATTTGATGAGTTCCGACTTAATTTCATCCACCCCAGCCGCTTTATTGCACTGCAATCTATTGACCATTTTTTCCACTTCCTCAAATGTGATCCTATTTCCATCATCATTCCTATCCCATTCTACCTCGAAATCTGAAACATTACTGATCGCATTTTCACCTACATTGAGCAACTCTTCAAAATATTCCCTCCATCTGCCCAAGGAATCCACAGGCTTCACCAGCAGTTTTCCTGACCTGTCCAAAATACTTGTCATTTCCTTCTTACCTCCTTTCGAAGACTGCTAATTACACTCCAGAATGGTTTTCCAGCAGCTTGACCCATAGTCTCCAACCTGTTTCCAAAGTCTTCCGACGATTTCTTCTTGGATGCTGCAGTTATCTGTTTGGCTTTGTTTCTTTCTTCAACATAACTTTCTCTGTCTACCTGGGTTCTGGTATGTAGCCATTTTTGATACGCCTTCTTTTTCCTTTTACAGGCTGCCTTGACTGTATCATTCCACCAAGCTGTTTGCTTCTTCCTACTTTTACACACTACTGTTCCAAGACATTCTTTAGCCACTTCTAGTACTGTGTACCTGTACCTTGTCCATTCCTTTTCCAATGATTGTAATTGGCTACATTCAACTAACTGGTACCTTTCTGAGATCGCTGTTATGTACTTGTGCCTGATTTCCTTATCCTGAAGTTTCTCCACTCTTATCCTCCTACATATGGACCTGACCTCCTGCACTTTCGGCCTCACAATCCCAATTTCACTGCAGATTAAATAATGATCAGTGTCATCAAAGAATCCCCTGAATACACGTGTGTCCCTCATAGCCTTCCTGAATTCCTGATCTGTTACTATATAGTCAATGACAGACCTGGTTCCCCTGCCTTCCCAAGTATACCGGTGAATGTTCTTATGTTTAAAAAAGGAGTTTGTGATTACTAAGCCCATACTGGCACAGAAATCCAAGAGTTGTTTCCCGTTCCTGTTGCCCTCTATATCCTCTCCAAATATACCCATAACCTTTTCATACCCTTCTGTTCGATTTTCAATCCTGGCGTTAAAATCACCCATGAGCAGAACACTGTCCTTGTCCTTTACTCTAACAACTACATCACTGAGTGCCTCATAAAAACTATCCATCTTATCTTGATCTGTCCCTTCACAATGCGAATATACTGACACAATCCTAATTTTCTTGCTAGACACTGTCAAATCTATCCACATCAGTCGTTCGTTTACATACCTTATTGCAACTACGCTGGGTTCCATTTCTTTCCTGATGTAAAGCCCTACACCCCATTGTGCTATTCCTGCTTTGACTCCTGACAGGTAGCCCTTGTATTCTCCCACTTCCTCTTCTTTCTCACCCCTTACCCGAATGTCACTAACAGCTAAAACGTCCAGCCCCATCTTACTTGCAGCCTCTGCCAGCTCTACCTTCTTCCCAGAGTAGCCCCCATTGATATTAATAGCTCCCCATCCCATTACCATTTGTTTGCCAAGTCGTATCTTAGGAGTCCCTGGTTTGTCAGTTATAGGTGGGACTCCGTCACCTCCAAAGGTCCGAGGCATTTTGCTCTGATTGGAAAGTTTAAATTTTGTTATTAAATGCATTATCAAAGTCTGTTTTAAGTAAAATAACTTGGCTATTAACGGTAAAGTAAAGTTTTTAATTTCATTACCTGGAAAATTTTGATTTGTTATCAAATGTTTTATCAAAGCCGGTTTTAAGTAAAATGGCTTGGCCGTTATCTGTAAAGTAAATTGTTTTGAAAAGGCACTCATGCCTGCTAGCTTTTTGGATCTGTTCCTGGTCAAGTAGTAAAGAAATTACTTTCAATGGTTGAAGTAATCAATAAAGAAATTGTAAATTGCAACTCTACAGTAACCAACTAATTTTGGCCCCGTTTCCCAACTGGGGGTTTTCCTTCATTAATCTTAATACCCGAATCAATCTAATCACGAAACAAAACATCTCTTGTATCTAGGATGCAGGTTGCGCACATCCATAAAACAAACATTCTCAAACTTGTTGTCTATTACTACCCCACAATATGCGTGTAACTAAACGCCATGTTGCCCCTAAAGACGAAGGTCAAGCACTTTTTTCCCTCACTCCATAATATTAACCCCAAAATTATCGTATGTGGCCACTTTTCCCACCGTCAAACGGTGAAGCAAATGCTCCAACTTCTCACCTTTACGCTTCTTTCTGATTTCGTCCGACAGCCGAAGTGGCCGTGCGGTTCTAGGCGCTGCAGTCTGGAACCGCGAGACCGCTACGGTCACAGGTTCGAAACCTGCCTCGGATATGAATGTATGTGATGTCCTTAAGTTAGTTAGGTTTAACTAGTTCTAAGTTCTAGGGGACTAATGGTCTCAGAAGTAGAGTCCCATAGTGCTCAGAGCCATTTGAACCATTTTTTGATTTCTCCTCTAGTGGTGGTGTAGTTGTCAGGACTGGTACGGTGTATGAGAGGCGTGAACAGTATGAAATATGTCATATGTTCATTGATCACTGTGAAAGAGGTGAAGATGTACTCATGTGAGACAGCGTTGGCGGCGACCTAGAGAGTTTGAAAGTGTTTTCTATTGTATTATGTGCTAGTACATGAAGGTGAACGCAGAGAAAAGTACATTTAGTAACACCAACAGTCAAATAACAGAACACGTTACTTAGTAGAAAATGGAACTTATCTTTATCGCTCTTCATTGCTCTGACTTGAGTACATAATTCTGATAGACAAGAAACAGCCGTAGGCATAGAGCTGCGTAAAGTGATTAGTCTGAAATTCGAAGTTTGATTGTCTGAATACAGCTACAGCACCACTTGCCCGTACTAGTTAACCTAATCTTTAAACTCAGGATTGTCAATAGCTCGAAAGGGCAATGATGCATCGACTCCGTACTCTGAAGGCGAAACAAGACACTCGCTCGTGACGTAACCCAAGTCAGAACAGACACAGAACTGTCTCTCCAGGCCATTGCGCCATAACAAGTGCGGTACGACTCTCCGCTTCGTCCGTATCGACCCCATCAGAGATGCTGCTTGGACGCGCAACATCTTTGCTGTGTTCGACCTCGGTGTGGCATTATGGACTATCGACGACACTGAAGATTCATTGTGGGTCTCCATTGGCTGGCTAGTCTATTTCCGCAACATCCAGATTTGTGGGGAACTTGGAGGTGACGTCGGCCCAATGTTGGATTGTACGAAAACGTGAGGACAGGCATACTCCACGTCAGTGGTTTGATTGACCACGTCTGACCACCACACGGAATGTCGTACTGTTGGGCAGCAAGCACGTCTTAATCACTCCACATCTGAGCCTGCTAAATTCTGTGTCATCCGGTACCACTGCTCGGATACTATCAGCAGTGAGCTACCGTCTATGCCTATGCTACCGACTCATCCCTATGCTGCCAACAGCTACATTTCGAGTGATGCATTGGCTTCTGATAAGTGTAATAATGTTATCTTCAACTATGAAATGCGGTTGTGCACTGGAATGATCGAACATAGTCGGCGAGTATGGTGACGAACCAGGCAGAAGTCCCATTCTTCCTATGTTTTCAAGGGGTCTAGTGGGATTGATCTTGACGTCCTGGTGTGGGTAGCAAGATCCAGAGATCTGTCCCCAACAGAACGTCGCAGGCGTCAATTCAGTCACAGTGACAGTATGCAGGATACCTAGAACGTTACAAGTGTTCTGGACCACCTCCCCTCCGTGGAGGATACAGCGGCTCTGTAACAACCTACCCCGCCGAATCAGTGCATACATCCTGGCCAGGGGGAAGGGGGAGGGGGAAGTGGGGCAGATACGTCTTACTGATAAGTGTGCTCATACTGCTGCACTCAATTTTATAGTCACTGAGATTACATGACATACCCTCTAAGTCCGTCAAGTTTCATTTAGTTTTCTCGTCCACTCCTGGGTGTTTCACTTATTTTTGTAAGGTAGTGTAGTGTATAATTTCTTGCTAAGTAATTTGCAAATTTAGCAGCCGCCTAGGATTGTGTGGACCGAAGGAGTGTTACACCGGCACTTCTCCTAGCTGGCTTCACAAACTGTAGCTAAGCGAGCCAGCGTGCTGCCTTCAAAACTCCGCTGACAGGAGTGCAACACTGCTGAGGTGACATTTTGCAAGCTACAAGTTGGCGCAGTGGAGAGCGGCCTACTTAATACCGTGCTGTCTGGACACTCTATCCAACGAAAAGCTGCGACTTTCTCGCAATAAACACAAACCGAGCCAGTATACATACTAATCATCCAGACCTGACGGTAAAATCGACTGCTGCCTGCATCGAGAACTGTCCACGTCAGGCATCGACCTGATATGGGTCATCAAGTCTCACCTACAACTGGCCGCTGTCGGATCCGGTCGCTGGTCTATAGGCCACACCCAGTACTGATGCTGCCTGGGATTGAACTGTCGCCATTTGGCTGGGACCTCCTGCAGAACGGCATCAAACAACTGCCGGATGTCTGCCAGGGGTGTTTGGTTTGCTGCCCACATGCGACTGCCTCTCATATTTGACCAACTGCCGGGCTGCTTCCTGCCCTGCACACACAGACACCTTGCTGCTGTGAACTTGCGTCCGCAAGCCACTAACGCTACATTTTTGGCCGAGGTCCCGGGTTCGAGGCGCCGCGCGCCTCGTCTCTTCATTGCCTCCTGGTAGAAGTAGCCACGAGTGCCATTGCCTCCGATTGCAGGCTAGCGCATCCAGTAATAGGCTGGCTGGGCTGCAACACCTGTCACTGCAGCACTGGAACATGGTTACAGCACAAGGCCACCACACCGTTGTGCTTTGCTAAACGGAGCAACTACTGCCGCCGCCACAAGCTGGGGAGTGTTTTGCTGCTCGAGGTCAAAGACACCGCTGTGACACCATCTGTACGAATTCTGCTCAATCAGATATGTTCTTCATACCACTGTTCTTTTCAAGGAGTTGTTCCTTCACACCTACCGCCCAGCCAACCATCCCGAGACTTCCTCACACTATACGACGTCAATAATACTCAGACCATCCTGGCACTACAACAGTTCTGAGAGGTACCAAACTGGGTATAAAGAAATGAAGTTCACCTTTGAAAGAGGTTACCTGCAAACCACACACTCAATTGATTCTTGAACAGCACTCTCCAGACTGCGTCAGTTACCGGGAAGGAAGATACACAGCATCAGACGGTGACGGTGAGCTTTGTTACTGGTACCTTTAGTGCGTACGAACCAGTTCCAGAAATGCTCATCAAATTCCGTTCGTAAATGCTACAGGAAAGCCATTATGCAACACTTAGAGGTTTATTGTTAAGAGTTCTAAAGCATAGTTTCCTGCATGTGTAAGGCAACATATGAAAGCATTCAATAAATAATGCAACAAAATTTTAAACATGGCTGAAGCAACAACTGTTGAAAATCTTCATGGTAAATGGTAACAGCCAAACTGTTGCAGGATAAAGATTTATTGAAATCCTTGACCACGGTTTCGGGACATCTAAATGTACCCTTATATGAGGCAAAAATACACTAAAAACACATCCTGCAGTGGAGATGCCTAAAGCTACTGACGGCGCGCTTTTTTTATTTTTTTTATTTTTTTTCTTTATTGTATTTAAATTCCCCATCGGGGTGGGCTGGCAGCAGCATATGCGCTGCTCTTCAACCAAAAGACATAGATCATACAACAGAAGACATTAAAAATAACAAAGGAGAAAATACGGTGCACAGAGATATATATAAGAAGGGGGAACAATATGAAGACAATAGACATAAAAGCGACGACTGTGAAACGGAGATAAAAACCATAAAAAAGTGGCACACACACAAAAACCACACACCGGAACAATTAAAAGAACACAAGGCAAAGCATGTCTGGAGTATAAAAGTATCAACGGAAGGCGTAGCGCATCACAATCACTGACAGTAACACTATATACAAGTCCAGCACACGTGACGACGCGCTTTGGAACGGTTGTTTTATGTATCTCCAGAGCAGGATGTGTTTTTAGTGTATTATTGCTTCTGATGGAGGTATATTTAGATATACTGAAACCGTGGTAAAGGATTTCAATAAATCCTTATCCTGCAACTGTTTGGCTGATATCATTTACCGTGAATAATGCAACACACTTTTATCGGTCAGCTTCGGTTGAAAGGAACGCGGAATTTGTTGTGCGACATTGTGGAAGGGCCGGCCGCGGTGGTCTAGCGGTTCTGGCGCTGCAGTCCGGAACCGCGGGACTGCTACGGTCGCAGGTTCGAATCCTGCCTCGGGCATGGGTGTGTGTGGTGTCCTTAGGCTAGTTAGGTTTAAGTCGTTCTAAGTTCTAGGGGACTTATGACCTAAGATGTTGAGTCCCATAGTGCTCAGAGCCATTTGAACCATTGTGGAAGATTTGTGCATGAGCTCGTATAGTTTCACGAAGTTCCGATAGCTGGCGGCGCTGTATATTGCTTTCAAAATGGCGTCTGCAGTGGAGTTGCGTTCCAAACAGAAAGATGTCATTGAGTTTGTTACTGCGGAAAACCAGAGCATCGCAGTCATGTATTCTTGCAGAACGTCTGTGGAGGCCTAGCACTGAACAAAAGGACAGTGAGTCGTAGGACGAGCATTCTGTCAACATCGCAACAAGGCCCCGCAAACCTGTACGATCTCTCGCGTGTCCGCCGGCCGCACACAGCTGTGAGGGAGGGAGGTAATCGATGGACTACGGTTAAACACCTCGCAGCACAACTGGACGTCTCTGTTGATGGACACACTCGTCCACCATTTGGGGTGCTCAAAGAAGTGTACCCACCGCGTTCCTCGCCGCCTAACAGAAGACCATAAAGAGCAGCTGAGGACCATCTGTGTAGAATTGCTTCCACTTCGTGAGGTTGATCGTGAAAATTTTTTGTCGTGCACCGCCACAGGCTGTGAAACATGGATTCAACACTTCAAACCGGAAGCAAAACGGCAATCCATGGAGTGGCGCCACACCAACTCTCCTTCGAACGAGGAGTTGGAAGCTGCACCCTCAGCCGGTAAAATCTTGCGACGGTGATTTTGGACGCTATAGGTGTTATCTGATTGATGTCCTGCCTCGTTGTGGGATGATCAACTCTAAACAGTACTGCGCTCCCCTCAGAATATTGGAAAGACTACTCCAGCGTGTTCGTCGCCACAGAGATGCGGAAGACCTTCTCCTTGTCCGTGACAACTATGCGCATTCGAGAGGAGCTCACAAAACATCTGTGGACTGATCTCCCTGCCACGCGGAGTGGCCGCGCGGTTTGAGGCTCCATGTCACGTACTGCGCGACCCTCCCGATGGAGGTCCGGGTTCTCCCTTGAGCATGGGTGTGTGTCTTGTTTTTACAAGGGAACCTCCGCATCGCACCCACCTCAGATTTAGTTATAAATTGGCACAGTGGATAGGCCTTGAAAAACTGAACACAGATCAATCGAGAAAACAGGAAGAAGTTGTGTGGAACTATGAAAAAAATAAGCAAAATATACAAACTGAGTAGTCCATGCGCAACATAGGTAACATCAAGGACAAATGTGAGCTCAGGAGCGCCGTGGTCCCGTGGTTAGCGTGAGCAGCTGCGTAGTGAGAGGTCCTTGGTTTAAGTCTTCCCTCGAGTGAACAGTTTAATTTTTTATTTTCAGACAATTATCAAAGTTCAGGCACTCACACATAATCAACTTCGCTCTCCAAAATTCCAGGATATCTTCAGATTTGCTTGTACATATGCAGGATTTCACGGTCTACAAAAGGAAAAATTTGAAAACGTTAAAAACATATGTTTTGACAGAGCACAGGGAAGACTGTGCGACTGTGAAACTGTTGCATTCATTTGTTGCAGTTTATGTGACACACTCTTACGTTTTCATCACTTTTCTTGGAGTGATTATCACATCCACAAGAAAACCTAAATCGGGTAAGGTAAAACCCATTCTCCAAGTGTACAAGTTAGGTGGGTCGACAACATATTCCTGTCATGTGACGCACATGCCGTTACCAGTGTCGTATAGAATATATTAGACGTGTTTTCCCGTGGAGGAATCGGTTGACCTATGACCTTGCGATCAAATGTTTTCGATTCCCATTGGAGATGCACGTCCTTTCGTCTATTAATCACACGGTTTCGCGGTGCGGTCGCAAAACACAGACACTAAACTTGTTACAGTGAACACAAACGTCAATGAACGAACAGACAGATCGTAACTTTGGGAAAATAAACTTCTCACTCGAGGGAAGACTTGAACGAAGGACCTCTCGCTCCGCAGCTACTCACGCTAACCACGGGACCATGGCGCTCCTGAGCTCACAGTATCTCAGATGTTGCCTGTCTTGCGCATGGACTACTCGGTTTGTATATTTTGCTTATTTTTTAATAGTTCCACAGAACTTCTTCCTGTTTTCTCGATTGATCTGTGTTCAGTTTTTCAAGGCCTATCCACTGTGCCAACTTATAACTAAATCTGAGGGGAGTGCGATGGGGAGGTTCCCTTGTTAGCGTAAATTAGTTTAAGTAGTGTGTAAGTCCAGTGACCGATGACCTCAGCAGTTTGGTCTCTTAGCAATTCACACACACACGTTTTGATTAATCTTCCTCGTCCACCCTACAGCTCGGATCTCGCAACTTCCGAAGTCCATCTGTTAGGTCAATTGAAAGATACAATCCACGGGAAGCCGTACGTGTCAGTAAATTGTGGTGTCTTGAGGAGAGCTTAGTGACAGCTTAGTTCGTTACAACAGCGAACGGAGGCAGTATAAAGTGATGAAGAGTATGTTAATTAAGTATCACGTATTATAAAACGATAAAACTGAAATGTTTTCTACTTTGTGCTCGGATTGCTGCTCAAAATAACATCAAAAGGGGTTGTACAAGCAATTCACTTCTCATATTATTTTGTCCCCTCTCGGAGACTATCAAAAAATATAATAAATGTGCCTTTGCAAAATTTCTCATACATCCGCAGGAATTTCATATCGGAAATAAGGACGCCGCGCGGAAGAATGTACGCCACATCACAGGCGTGCCCGGGTACAGCTCTATTGGTTGGGAGAGGCGCTGGTGGAGAACACAGCGGCGATGGCGGAGTGAGCGAGAGGCCTGTGAAGGCACGAAAGGTCTCTGGAATCTCAGCTTCTCTTTGTAGACGCGAAACGTTTAACCTGCAAAAGTAAAATAACGAAATGTCGTTGTGTCTCTGTCTGTAGCCTCTCCCTGTCTTCCTCATACTTTTGTCTGCAACAGAAGTCCCCACCATCTAAAGATACCCCTTTTGCCTTTCATACCCCTCTGTTTCTTCTCCTCTCTCTCTCTCTCTCTCTCTCTCTCTCACACACACACACACACACACACACACACACAGACAGACATACACCTTCACCATTGTTTCAAAGTTTAATGTTAATGTATTTTCTGTTTTGTTTCTTTTACATTAATTTACTGTTGAACTGCAGAACTTTAAGATACGTAGCCATTACGCTCCCGGACATATTTACTCTATGTTTGCACCCTCCATGTGTAATATCTTAGGCAGTGTTGTTCCAGCATGTGCCCTCTCTGTCGACGAAACTCAGTTAAGGTCAGAGATGACCTTAGCCGAAAACCGATTAACGAAATAAGTTAATACTCAAAACATCTCAAATTTAAAGCTTTTAAATTATAACAAAAGAGGATCTTCACGTTACGTCTCTGATTTGATCAGTGCGAAAGTCCTATGAAGGCGCTGAAGTAATTCCTGCGACAGGCGTTCCATCAGATGTGTTGTTGATGGCTAAGTTACGTAAAAATCTGGCACGGCGTACATCACTGGTCATCGGGGCTCAATTCTGAGCGCTGCTGACCACTCAAGACAATTCTACGCCAGTGAATTAGATTCCAGGCCGAAGACGCGTGTGGAGATGCCCGGACAGTGCTGGGGTGCCTACCTCATTGCCAAGCGCCTTTCGACCCAACAACCAGGAGTGAGCAGGAGTAATGGTCTGGGGAGCGATTCCATTTCATATCAGAACATCTTTGGTTGTCATCCGCGGTTCCGTTACAGCACAGCGACACGTCGATGATAGTCTACGGCTCCTTTCATGTCAAGCCATCGTGAGCTTACGTTTCAACAAGATAATGTCCACTCGCACACAGCAAGAGTTTCTACTGCATGTCTTCGTGTCTGCAAACCCTACCTGGGCCAGTAATGTCGCTGGACCTATACCCAGTTGAGAACTTTTCGAGTATTACGTGCAGGGTCCTGCAACCATCATGGTGTTTTGACGATCTAATGCGCCAATTAAACAGAATTTGGCAAGACAGCCCTTGCGAGGGCATCCAACAACTCTATCAATTATAGCCAATGAATAACTGCTTCCATAAGGGCCTGAAACGGACCAACGCTTTACTGTCTTGCTCAGTTTGTGAAGCCCTTTCTCACGAATATACCATACATTTTTTTTCTGAAATTGTGAAATTGTAATTGTTTGTTTACACATGTGCGTCACATCTACCGACTTCCGTCCCGACGTGGTGCGTCGTCTTCTTTTTATCTTTTTCTTTCTCAGACTATATTTCCTCTTTCGTAACAGCTTACTTAAATGATACACAAATGTTTGAGGGAAGGAGGAAGTGAAGATGTGGAAATATTTCCTTAAGCGGTCAAACTACACTCCTGGAAATGGAAAAAAGAACACATTGACACCGGTGTGTCAAACCCACCATACTTGCTCCGGACACTGCGAGAGGGCTGTACAAGCAATGATCACACGCACGGCACAGCGGACACACCAGGAGGGGGGGAGGGGGGGATCTTAGTGTTTAACGTCCCGTCGACAACGAGGTCATTAGAGACGGAGCGCAAGCTCGGGTGAGGGAAGGATGGGGAAGGATATCGGCCGTGCCCTTTCAAAGGAACCATCCCGGCATTTGCCTGAAGCGATTTAGGGAAATCACGGAAAACCTAAATCAGGATGGCCGGAGACGGGATTGAACCGTCGTCCTCCCGAATGACACACCAGGATCCGCGGTGTTGGCCGTCGAATGGCGCTAGCTGCGCAGCATTTGTGCACCGCCGCCGTCAGTATCAGCCAGTTTGCCGTGGCATACGGAGCTCCATCGCAGTCTTTAACACTGGTAGCATGCCGCGACAGCGTGGACGTGAACCGTATGTGCAGTTGACGGACTTTGAGCGAGGGCGTATAGTGGGCATGCGGGAGGCCGGGTGGACGTACCGCCGAATTGCTCAACACGTGGGGCGTGAGGTCTCCACAGTACATCGATGTTGTCGCCAGTGGTCGGCGGAAGGTGCACGTGCCCGTCGACCTGGGACCGGACCGCAGCGACGCACGGATGCACGCCAAGACCGTAGGATCCTACGCAATGCCGTAGGGGACCGCACCGCCACTTCCCAGCAAATTAGGGACACTGTTGCTACTGGGGTATCGGCGAGGATCATTCGCAACCGTCTCCATGAAGCTGGGCTACGGTCCCGCACACCGTTAGGCCGTCTTCCGCTCACGCCCCAACATCGTGCAGCCCGCCTCCAGTGGTGTCGCGACAGGCGTGAATGGAGGGACGAATGGAGACGTGTCGTCTTTAGCGATGAGCGTCGCTTCTGCCTTGGTGCCAATGATGGTCGTATGCGTGTTTGGCGCCGTGCAGGTGAGCGCCACAATCAGGACTGCATACGACCGAGGCACACAGGGCCAACACCCGGCATCATGGTGTGGGGAGCGATCTCCTACACTGGCCGTACACCACTGGTGATCGTCGAGGGGACACTGAATAGTGCACGGTACATCCAAACCGTCATCGAACCCATCGTTCTACCATTCCTAGACCGGCAAGGGAACTTGCTGTTCCAACAGGACAATGCACGTCCGCATGTATCCCGTGCCACCCAACGTGCTCTAGAAGGTGTAAGTCAACTACCCTGGCCAGCAAGATCTCCGGATCTGTCCCCCATTGAGCATGTTTGGGACTGGATGAAGCGTCGTCTCACACGGTCTGCACGTCCAGCACGAACGCTGGTCCAACTGAGGCGCCAGGTGGAAATGGCGTGGCAAGCCGTTCCACAGGACTACATCCAGCATCTCTACGATCGTCTCCATGGGAGAATAGCAGCCTGCATTGCTGCGAAAGGTGGATATACACTGTACTAGTGCCGACATTGTGCATGCTCTGTTGCCTGTGTCTATGTGCCTGTGGTTCTGTCAGTGTGATCATGTGATGTATCTGACCCCAGGAATGTGTCAATAAGGTTTCCCCTTCCTGGGACAATGAATTCACGGTGTTCTTATTTCAATTTCCAGGAGTGTATATTGTTACGTCTCATTGTCTAAGGTTAGTAGCAACGTGGTCACGAAATGGAATTTTCAGAACAAAAACTTTCCGTCAGCAATTAGTCATCTGCCTATCACTTACTTACCTACGAAGTACTGAGTTAAGACTTCTGTGATATCCACATGCTTGTGAAATTTAAAATTTTCCCGGCGAACTAAATATTCAAAAAGATTTCGGGCTTGCAGCCGGTGGTCGTTAGCTTTAGCTGGATGGAAGCTAACGACGACCTTTTCGAATATCCACCTGCTTAATAATGTTCAGTTTCTCAAGAACAAAGTTTCAGATACTGTATGATGTTGTCTCTATTGATATTTAGCGATAAATGTGAGTACATTGACTGAAAAAATCACAACATCAAGAAGGAGTTGTCTGACATAAATGAAAGTCGTTAGCGATTTTTTAACATCTGAAGGTGATGCCTATTCATATTTGGTGCCAGTCACGTACGAATGGCACTAGTATCGCCACTATGAGGATGAAAATCAGGTTTGATTTACATACGTGTTGTAAAGTCCTGAGCGTTAGTTACCTTCGAGACTGAACGTCGTAAGGTGGTATTAGTCAAGGAAGTCTTCAATGTGACAAAGACCTCCCTCATCAGCAGCTCACTGAGATTGAACGACGCCCTGTAACAGGGCTACTAGACGCCGAATGTCCCTTCTGCAATATTGCGAAAGACATGGCAGGAATGTAGCCTCTGTACGTGATTGCTGGCAGCGGTGGTTACGAGAATGTACGGTGGGAAGAAGACCGGTCTCCGGACGGCCACATCACACTACCGAGAAGGAAGACCATTGGATTCCGCGTATGACTATGGCGCATACTGCATCTACACGAGCAATTTCAGCCGCAGACGCACCACAGTAATACAATGAACTGTTACAAATCGGTTACTTCAAGGACAGCTACGAGCCAGACGTCCCGTAGCGTGCATTCTACGGACCCTAAATTACCGCCGATTGCGACACCAGTGGTGTCAAGCGAGAGCTTACTGGAAGGCAGGGTGGAGGTTTGTTGTGTTTTCTATGAAAAGTGGTTCTATGTCGGTGCCAGTGATAGCCGTGTGTTGATTAGAAGGAGGCCATTTGAGGTCCCGCTACCAAACTGTCTGCATGCTAGACACACTGGACGTACGCGTGGAGTTATGGTCTCGGCTGCGATTTCGTATGACAGCAGGAGCACTCTCGTGGTTATCGCACGCATTCTGACTGAAAGTTTGTACGTCAGTCTAATGACTCTACCTGTTGGGCTGCCATTGATGAACAATATTCAAGGGGTCTTTTCCAAAAGGATCATGCACGTCCGCCTACCCTTGTTGTAATCTAACATGCAATAGAGAGGTCGACATGTTGCCTTGACCTGCTGGATCACCAAATCTGACTCCAATCGTGTACATATAGGACATCAAAAAATGGCTTTGAGCACTATGGGACTCAACATCTTAGGTCATAAGTCCCCTAGAACTTAGAACTACCTAAAACCTAACTAACCTGAGGACATCACACACACCCATGCCCGAGGCAGGATTCGAACCTGCGACCGCAGCAGTCCCGCGGTTCATATAGGACATCATCGGGCGATAATGTCAGCGTCACTCACAACCAGCATTAATCGCCTCTGTATTGAGCGACCAAGTGCAACAGACCTGAAACTCCATTACACAATCTGACATCCGACACCTGTGTAACACAATGCATTCAAGTCTGCTTGCTTACATTCAACATGCTGGCTGTTACACCGGTTACAAATGTACCAGCATTTCATATTTGCAGTGGGTTATCTCACGCTTACATAAACCTGTGATCCTGCAATATTAATGACTCAAATATTTTCCATAGATGAATATACTTCAGAAGTTTCGTTATTCTGCGTTAATTGTAACTGGTGTTGCGATATTTTTCCCGTCAATGTATTCAAGCGTACAAGATTCGCATTCTGATCAGTTCTTTACTACAGCATTCCCCAGTCTTATCTGCAACTGTACAGCTCTTTAACATGCACTTCTATTGTGGAACTCCTGATATGTTTCTGTAGTAAATTTTTAATGCAATGTTCTGTAAATGGTCTACTGTATCTGCATCAGAAATGACAACTATTTCATATAATATTCATCTGTTTTAAAATGTAATTTCAGAATTAACCAATAAGTGGATGAAACAACGTAAAGCAAATAAACTTAATATAACATAATCCAACAAGGCTTTTAAATATAAATTCTGTATAGATGTGTAGTAATGAAAGTTTTGTCACATTGAAACACCGTCTATCCCCTCCTCCTTGGGATGCACGACAAAACATCATGTCGAAATATAAAAACCTAAGACGAAATGGTGGTGGCCTGAGCTAATTTACTAGCATTTACTATTCTTCATTAAATAAATTATTTCAGCCAGTTTATGGCATTAACTTGAAGACAATCTTGATCAATTTATACGTGATCTGTTAACACCACAATGCGAAATGCAAACAACACCCAAAGGATTTGACGCCTCCAGAGTTCAAGTTAATCGCCAATCAATAGCAGTTATCGAAGCAGAAGTTCGTTTAAAAATCACAGATAATATGTAAGAGTTTGGACATTTAGTGTTACTAAAATCTTGAAGACCTCAAACCATGTAGGATCTCCAATAATTCCAAAAATACCAGACACTTTACGACACGTGAATTGTGGCCCTACATAAACAAATCTGAACAAATTCTGGTAACTGAAACATATGCGGTGTACTACCAAAGACGTTTATCAAACAATGAAAAGCATTCAGTATCCTTATCCATCTGAAACGGTGGCAAAGCAAGTTAACATTCAGATGGCAGTCTGACAGTGAACTAATGTTAATAGCGTGCAGTGGTAATGTAAACTGGTTATTTCTACAGTCTCACAGGAGACTAGGCTTAGTCTACTCAGATGGTGTGTTGTGTATGTATTAGGATACAAATCGCTAGGAACTTAACAGCCAAACACCACTTAACGTGACAGCTTATAAACTACAATACTAACCACCCACTTGGAAACAACCAGGGGACATTTCCCTTTTCTTTTTCTTAAAAAAAGAAGAAACAGTATATTAAATAATCAGTGCCTCCAAATGACGCAAATACCACACAACTGCACATATAGTACACAGTGTAGTTAAGGGCAAATTCGTTCGGTAAATGGAGATGGCGCAGTAACCGTTCGTCAAAACAGGCCATGCAAAATACCAAATATTCCTTAAGCCACTCCTGTAGGTTAGGGTATATCCTGGATGAGAACGAGAGCTTCCAATGACAGATAGGAACGCAGACCAAGCCGCTACTGCACCTCACTGCCTGTAGTATGGGTACATCAAACTTCTAACGACCGCAGTCAACATTTGTTATTTGTAATTTTAGCCAAAGAGCACATTACATACCCACGCTCCTCAAGACAACGGACGCAGCAATTACCAGCTTCCATGATGTCTTGTTCCAGCTCTGAATGCAATTAATCATTCTGTCAGTGTAATATGATCAAAAGGTTTTTCCTTCCACGCACTGGCTACTCTCATAATATACAGTAGAATCAGAAATTATTGCCACAACGAATTCAACTTTACTACCTCAGAACCACGTGGCATTATGGTCAACAGCAATATTTCGTCGTTCCAGAAACCTACGCCTATCATCCCCAGTCCACATTACACTCAACGAGACACTCTCTCTCTCTCTCTCTCTCTCTCTCTCTCTCTCTCTCCCTCTCTCACTCACACACACACACACACACACACACACACACACACACACACACACACATCATAGCCTGTGAGGGCGCGTAATTGCTCCATGTGGCCTGGGGCGTGCGCGGTAACGTGAATTCTCAGTAGATGGCGCGGAACGCACTTCCCTACCGACACCAGAACCAACGGCAGATTCCAAATGTGGGGCCAACCAACACAATTACAACACCATCCGAACAGGCCTAGAATATCCAACAATACCGACCCGGCGCCGTGTCATCCGCAGCCCGTAGGCGTCACCTCATGCAGATACGGAGCGGCCTGTAGTCAGCACTCAAGTAGCTCCTCAATTGGCTTCACAAGGGCTCAGTGCACCGCGCTTGCCAACAGCACTCAGCAGATCCGAACGGTGACCTATCCAAGTGCTAGCCCAGCCCGACAGCGCTTAATTTCGGTGATCTTACGGGAACGGGTGTTACCACTGAGGCCAATCAACACAACAGATGTACGTAATATTGGGTTTTGTAAATGATCCCTTGTACCTAAATAAGGATCAGTTACCAAACGCATAACATTTTGTTTTTAATTTCACTTGAATGACTTTAGCAGATTAATCTGTTCTCTTCAAAAATTAGACACAGTTTAAAATTATAGGTAAGCTGACGTGAAATACGGATCGAACGATAAAGACGTACTACAAAAATTAAGTAATTAATATAACATCTGTTTCACACATCTGTGTAGTTTGCAGATAGTAAACATTCCAATGATCTTTGTAGAAATGTCGCTTAAATAGGTAATTTGAAGCTTTATGTGACAGTCGACTGAGTGGTATGGACTGCTACGGATGCAGCTGCACTGTGATGTGAACGTCAGAGGCGAATGGAATGACCTGCAAGAGCCTCGCTTTGTGCAGTCGTTCCCTCATTACTCAGTCGGCCGTCAGCAAGATTGTCGTCAGGTCTCTAATAAATGTAGCTGTCGGAGCAGCATTCCATACATTTTTGAATTCACGGAATGGTTAGTTGTTAGTACAATTTTTTAAATTTTTAGTTTTTTTTAAATTTACTTTCTTGTACGTAGTGGAAAAGCGCACGTTTCTTTCAAGGAACCTTTACGTGATCTCCACGAAACTCCAAGCTTCCACGTAACAAAGTTCAGCACATTCACGCCTCTGTAGAAATTGGTGGTTCTCGCTGTGGGACAGCTCACGTATCTACGTCCCACTTTATGTGGCTACGCTGCTTTTCCTGTTTCTTACCGTTGGGTGGCAGTCGTATTCAGACACCAGAGGCTACCGTTTTAATATACCGCCCTTTTATTTTAGAAGTTGTGTAAGTCCATTCTTTTCTCTTTTTTAAAAAAGAATCCCATAAAATAATTTTACACTTACCTAAGGACAAATTATGTCTCTCTCATTGAATGGTCGCACAAATTTCTGCTGATAGCTGTTTGTTACGATTGACAGATAGATAATACGTCGTACGTTTGTGTATTGCTGGTAGCATAATGCGTACAACTTGGTCGATGCGTGGATCAAGCCAGAGCCACCGGTGACACAAAGAGGTTCAAATGGTTCAAATGGCTCTCAGCACTATGGGACTTAACATCTGAGGTCATCAGTTAAACCTAACTAACCTAAGGACATCACACACATCCAAGCCCAAAGCAGGATTCGAGCCTGCGACCGTAGCAGCAACGCGGTTCCGGACTTAAACGCCTAGAACCGCTCGGCCACAACGGTTTTAAAACATTTCGTACATTGACAGGCGTCCATCAAGTCAGTATCAGTTTTCTAAGAGCACGTCTTAGCACCATTGTTCTCGAATCTGAACTCGCTCAGCTACGGCTGCTGCAGACCGCCGCCCAACTATATCGCTCATAACAGCTTTCAGCATCCGCAATGTCCCTTTGCGCATGCCCTCCCTGTGTCTTTTAAAGTAACTAACAAATTTCTTAAATAAATTTCAGTCGTCATTTGGCATGTCCTTGTTTCATCTTCCATTGTATCTCAAAATTTGTTCAAGGTATTTCAAATCAGTAGGCCTATATGCTACTATCCAAGTACGTATTTCTTTACTATAGATGCACATACATACTTCAAACGCTTGAATTTTTATACAGCATCTGAGGACACACGACCATGCAAATTCAATAATATGTAAAGCAAATGTGTTAGCTTTAGTTCAAAATTACAAAATTTATAGAAATAAAATAACCCTCTCGTTATATCAACATTGTAACGTAACAACCAGAAAAGCTTCTCAGGCACATGTTCAAATTGTCGTACATAATGAACTGAATGAACATGGATTTAGCCAGGCAAGTGAGAGAGACGTTGCGGACACTCACAATATCGGCTCTAAGTAGCCTTCCACAGCCGCAGTGTCCGCTGGAGCGGGTTTCCACTTCGATGTCCTCCTGTGCTTCTACCAGAATTTGTACCGCTCGTGATATCTGCCCCTTAATAAAAACCCGAAAGACCGTTTGAAATCACCATTTGACAAAAAAAAAAAAAAAAAAAAGGAACAGAGAAACGAACACTAGGATTCAATACCTTTTCGCATCGAGTTGATAAAAACCACCACCGCATTTTGAGAACGGTGACCGCCGTTTATGATCAGCTGCCGTTGATTCCACTGAACCTCGTTCAGCCTAAATACCTGCATGTGGAGAAGCTCAAATGTAGTAAGCTATCTAAGAAACCTGGTCGTATTGGTGCGCGCACTTGTAACAATTGTGACACAAGAATTCATGTATAAGGACTGAAATCACTGAAACGAGTATGGCTGAATGGGGGATATAGGTTAAATGTTATGCGGGTCACTTAAAGAGTTCACACAGGAACAGACCTAACAACAATCTTTTTCAATTCGTGTATTTTATACGCCAAAATTTTCTATTCAAGACAGTTGAGGGCAAACGAATCAGGATGAGGTGTCTGATAATGACCTGTAGTGAGTTTGCTTAATTTAATAATATTTTCAAAACTGTCCATCCGATCTATCCTGAAAGGTGTGTTTCATCAGATCTGACCGAGGCAGCGAGGCATGAATTTCAAATGCGAAATCCATTAGAAAGTTGAGAATTACTTAGCGGGTAATAACCATGCGGATTTGGCAATTACTTGAAGAGATAGAATGAAAAGAAAGAATAAAAAATAGTGGAAATGCACAAGATGAGAAGAAAAGGACGTGGGAGGGGCACAAAGAAAGGAGGATGGCTACGTGATGGCACAGGAAGTACTTTGTCCTTTGCCGCATTCTCAGAGATGGTGAAAGTTCTTGATTACTAAATAATGTGTAGCCTGTTATGTGACTACTTGAAAAGATACAGGAGCTAGGTATTTTTCTGTAACTTCATTTATGCCAAGACACGTATCGATTATGCACCCACCTTCAAATTGCGTAGTACAGTTACGTCGCTATTACTATCAAGTTGAAGCAGAGATCATTTTGAAGCTGCAGGAGTGTTTCCACTGCGTCATGGTGTACCTATTATACACACTATAGAAACTCACAAGCTATTCACCACAGACGTGCTGACCCACAAATATTTATTTGCAATGTGGGTTTTGGCAGGCGTAGGTGATATAAAAATGAAATAAAGAGTCAGTACAAAAGTTCCTAACGAACGTCGCTTGTATTAATTCCGTAATTTCCCAAAAGAAACTGAGTATTACCAATGATCGGTGGCATGAGCTCAAGAACGTCTTGCTGAGATTTGTTCAAGGATCTGGGGCTATTATCGGCTACTTCCCTTTACATTCATCTCTTAAAGATCTTTCTCATAAATAATATTGCTCTCTTCGAAACCGGCAGTTCCGGTCTTGGAATTAGTACTAGAAACAAGAATAATCTACATAAAGGTTTTAACTCACTTTGTAGATTCAAGAAAGCCATCGATTATTCAAAATACGCAGTCACCAGCGGCCATAGCGAGTTGATTACTAATAAAGGACTTATTTAGAGGGCAGCTTCTTCCACACCACTGACGAACTTCGTCACAGAATCAATTGCCGTACGCATTTATTAATAATATCGAATAACGTAAGTTGTTGTTGTTGTTGTTATGGTCTTCAGTCCAGAGACTGGTTTGATGCAGCTCTCCATGCTACTCTATCCTGTGCAAGCTTCTTCATCTCCCAGTACCTACTGCAACCTACATCCTTCTGAATCTGCTTAGTGTATTCATCTCTTGGTCTCCCCCTACGATTTTTACCCTCCACGCTGCCCTCCAATACTAAATTGGTGATCCCTTGATGCCTCAGAACATGTCCTACCAACCGATCCCTTCTTCTGGTCAAGTTGTGCCACAAACTTCTCTTCTCCCCAATCCTATTCAATACTTCCTCATTAGTTATGTGATCTACCCATCTAATCTTCAGCATTCTTCTGTAGCACCACATTTCGAAAGCTTCTATTCTCTTCTTGTCCAAACTATTTACCGTCCATGTTTCACTTCCATACATGGCTACACTCCATACAAATACTTTCAGAAATGACTTCCTGACACTTAAATCTATACTCGATGTTAACAAATTTCTCTTCTTCAGAAACGCTTTCCTTGCCATTGCCATTCTACATTTTATATCCTCTATATAACGTAAGTATCGAGTAAAATCTCACATATGCGGATCATCAGTGCAGTAATTAGATCAACGTAGATACGTGTTGCAAACTGTTTTCTGTTTATTGGTGCTTCGCTTCAATAGCATGTGAAATAAACTGACTGAAAAAAAAGAACGCAACAACAAGAAGAGCACCAAGAGAAAACTGTACGACGTAAACGAACGCTGGTAGATGTGTCTCTACATCGGAAAGATCAAGTCTATTCATATTTCGCAGCATCGCAAAAGACTACCGCAAGTGTCGCCACTATGAGGGGCCAAAAAATGCAAATAATGTTTGCTTTAAATACGTGCTGTAACGGTCGTGAGCATTTGTTACCTCTGAGACTGGAGGTGGTGAACTGATGTCAGTCAAGAATACCTGTAAGGCGACGAAAATACCATTACCAGCACCTCACTGAGTGTGAACGACCTAGCGTAACAGTACTGAAAGAAGTTCGATGTTCCTTCTGCGATACCGCAGAAAAATTTGGCAGATATGCTGGCAGCGATGGCCACTAAATGTACAGTCGCAAAAAGACTGCTCCCTGGACTGAACCACAGTGTTCGGCATATGGCTTTGACGTATTGTACTGCATCTGCAGCAGCAATCTGAGCAACAGTTGCTATCCTAGTGGCACAAGGAACTGTTACAAATCAGTTACTTCAAGGACAGCTCCCAACCAAACGCCCCACAGCGTGCATACCACCGACCCCAGACACTGCCATCAGTGACTTTAGTGGTGCCGACCGAAAGCGTCTTCGAGTGCAGGGTGGAGGTCTGTTGTGTTTTCTGATCATAGTTGGTCCTGGTTAGGTGCTAGTGATTATTGTACGTTGGTTGAAAGGAAGCCAGTCGAGAGCATGCAACCAAACTGTCTGCGTGCTAGACACCCTGGACCTACCCCGGGCCACGTGTCGTAGCCCTGCGGTCTGAGGCTGGTTGCCACGGTTAGCGCGTCTACCCCCGTCAGAGGTTCGAGTCCTCCCTTGGGCATGGGTGTGTGTGTGTGTGTGTGTTGTCCTTACCGTAAGTCAGTTTAAGGGGAGCCGGAGGTGCCTATGCTGCCCATGTTAAAATCACTAAGTTTGAGCAACATTTATGAATAAACTACCAAATAGAAAAATTTAAATTTTTTAACATATAGAGTGGTTTAGTATTGCAGTTATGACAGAGGGATTTTGGAGTATCTTTTCTAGTTTCCTTCCAATTATTTTTTTTATTAATGACCCAATTTTTATACAAATAATTGCTTTATAATTAAACTGAAATGAAACTACTGAACATATTGCCAAAGGGCTGTGTTACAATGTAAGTTTGACCACTAGGAGTGCTGTATAAAAATTTCATCTCTCTAGCTTGAGTGGATTTTGAGGAAATGTTCCTTATATTCGAAAAATTCTAATTTATGGGAAATGGCTATCAAAGTTTCTCAATACATTCCTGCACTATAGGATGGATTATCAGGGTCTTCTTGTTCATCCTCCAAAAGCTTCCTCTTCTGTCTTCTTTTCTGGCCTGTTGTTCCATCATACGTCATATGCCTTTCTCTTCTTTCTGCTCCCCTTTTCCTTTCTCTGTCAATATTTCTTAGTGCTCGTACAGTGTTCACCCCAGCTGTAAATCCTAATGCCTTCAGAACTTCACACTTCACGCTGTTCCCTTGGTTGTAGGTTGCTATTGCATCATAAATGCCAAAGTGCAGTGTTTTTATGCTTACAAACACTGTTTTAGGAATCACTTTCCAAATCAAATTGTTTACGCTTTCATTAGGATTCTGGTCTTTCCGTGTAGACATTTGAGTAACAATTCTGGCTGTGCTAAGTCATGAAAAATTGGTTTTATTGTTCCCTCCTGGTTCTTGTACATACTGCATACTACGCGCTTTACACAAGAAGCAACACTGAACTAATTCGAAACGGTGAATAGCAAAGAGCGATGTTCCGCGCTCTTATTCATTGTAGTATCGCAACTTGGTATCAGTGTTAATTTTCTTTTCCCTACGTTCTTTCTCTTCTTATATACACGGTTACTAAAACGTGGCATCGTAACCACAACAAAAGTGTACGACAATATTAAATGGAGGAAGAGGTTCGAAATTCTGAGGAAAATAGGAGTAAGCTGTAAGGAAATACGGGTAATATTTGTCACATAAAACAATGTAGCCAACCCTTGCACACTCGCTGTATGCGTAACATAAGGCGCTGTATGCGTAACAGGCCGAGAAAATCCCAAGCAGTTCGCCAGGAAGTCACGAGAGGGTGTTAGATGCATTCAGCGGCCGCCCATTTCCTCTGCAGGCGTGGGGGAAAATGGTAATAACTCCACTTCTGGGGCGAGTAGAGCAATAATTCAAAGTTTACATTAAAGAGGAATGTTCCAATTAATTTTCGGTAGCAAAAAAAATCGTAATTTTTGGATTTGACCACCTCCGGCTCCCCTTAAGTTAGATAAAGTAGCGTGTAGGCCTAGGAACCGATGACCTGAGCAGTTTGGTCCCACAGAAACCTACCACTATCACGTACCTACCCCGGGAGTTACAATCTGGGGTGTGATTTCGTCTGACAGCGAGAACAATCTTGTCATTATCCCACGCCCACTGATTGTGAAATAGTATGTCTGTCTGGCGACTCTGCGTGTTGGGTTCCCATTCATAAGGGGTATTTTCCAACAAAGTAACACACCCCCACATACTGGTATTATAAGCAACACACTCTACAGAGTGTCGACATATTGCCTTGTTCTGCTCGATCACCAAATCAGTCTCTATTCGAGCATATGTGGGACATCAGCGTACGAGAACTCCAGCGTTGTCCACGAGCAGCAATAACCTTTCCTGCATCGGCCTAAAAAGTGCATCAGGCATGGAACTCCATCCCTCAAACTGACATCAGGCACCTGTACAACACATTGAACGACTGCATTCAATAGTATGGGGTTAGATCGATTATTACTGTCCCAGATTGTCACATTTACAATTGATTATCTCGCCTCTACGTTAATCCGGAAGCAATGTAATCAGTTAAATATGTTACCTTGACAGATATATTCCTGAAATTTCACAACTATTTATTAAATATTTCTTGGTGTTGCGGTTTTTTTCGGTCAGTATATTTTTGCACCAAATGTTTGTAGGAAAATTTATTATCATCGCTGAAATGAAAATATTTTTCAGGTTTTTCGATTTATCCCTCGATCGTGAGGACCAGTTCACTTAGATAGCATCTGTGGAAGGAAGCTTTTTTTTTATAATCATATATCAATTGTTTTACGTTATTTTCTAAATCCTTAAAGATCTGTACACTTTAATCAGTGGAACAAAAAATTGAATCAAATCTTATTTACATAATGCAGCACTGCATCAGTATATCAGTGAACATAAACTACAGGGCTATTGCAAAACAATCATTTATTTTCAAAGCTCTTTATTTCAGACACTATTAGATGTACAGATATGACGGTTGCATTAATGGAACCTTAAATTTACCGAGTTTCCATTGCTTCCACCAGTTGGAGGTGGCAGTGCCTAGACAAAAGGACGACAAAGGAACAGAAGTGTTTATTTGCGTTGGAATGTGCGGGATGTTTACTTGTTACGACAGTGTAGCGCTCTTTCGGAAGGGATTTTGGGAGAAACCGCCATATAATGAGAGCGTTGTGGGTTTATGTCGACAGTTCAGGGACACTGTTTGACTCTGAAAACAGAAAAGCACCGGTCGACCTAGTGTGCAAGATGTAACCTTACGGATGGTGATGGAAAATTTCGTAAGCAGTCCAAAATGGTCAACGGTTCGCGCATGCCACGAACTTGGAAAAGTGCAGCAAACTGTGTGGAATATTTCATCACGACGGTTACATTTTACTCTGTACCGTCCGCAGCTCGTGCAGCAATTTCAATCGGAAGATTATGGCGACGCCTTCACTCCTTTAGCAGAATGCAAGAAGCACTTGAGGATGAAAATTTCACCTCCAGGCTGATACTCAGCGACGAACCAACCTTTCATCACTCTACAAAGGCTAATCGCGACAACAAGAGATTGTGCGGCAGTGAAAATCCTCGTGAAATTGAGGCGCAAGTACGAGGTAAGTGCAACGTTAATATTTTCTGCGCACTCTCACGGGCGAAGCCTTACGGGCCATTTCTCATCCGTAAGAAACCTGCGAAGGTTACCTCTTATCTCGAATATGCTGCAGTTATGGTTCTTTCTACAACAGACTGCTGATAACGAGAATTTCATCTTCTAACTAGACGGGACACATCCTCACTTGAGCAGCTTTGTTCGTCTCTAGCTGTACGACGAACGTCCTCATCTCTGGATTAGGCGTAGTGGTAAAGGTAAAGTGGCTCTTTTCGCTTGACCGCCCACGTCGCTGGAGTTAAACACCCTGTGACTTTTTTCCTGTGGAGGTGCATTACAGACCGTGCTTACCCACCTCACTGTCGAGAACACTGGAAGAGCTCAGGGGACGCCTCAGCACAGTTGCAATGACCGTTGACAGGATGTTGCTACTACTTGGAAATGTGTCAAGTTACCGAAGGGCCACTCATAGAACATTTATAAAGGGCAAAATGCAAACTTGGTGAGATTACCGTTATATTCATGCATCTGTAGTTCTTGTGCATTTAATACTTTTAAAACATTGAGTTCAGAAAAGGAATATTCATATACAGGAATCTCGTACACGGTATGTAGTTACTGGGCCCAGACTGAAAATAACTACGTGTACTTTACACACAAAAAATATGATTTAATCAAATACACGTTTCATTCATGTTTCAGCTTGACAGAAGACCAAAATACACATACAGAATCCTTCACAAAAGCACAAAGAGACAGTGCCTACAGTACAGAGTCTGCCGCGCGGGATTAGCCGAGCGATCTAAGGCTGCTGATTACGGCGGAGGTTCGAGTCCTCCCTCGGGCATGGGTGTAGGTGTGTTTGTCCTTAGGATAATTTAGGAGTAAGCTTAGGGACTGATGACTTTAGCAGTTAAGTCCCATAAGATTTCACACACATTTGAACATTTTTGAGTACAGTGTCTGACAAAGAATTCGAACGGCACGTTGGTAAGAAGATCGGGAACTGAAAGAATATCATCGCAGACTGCAAAACCTCTCTGAGACTGTGACCGTAAGTCCACGGAGATAAAAAAACAAGGGAGGCAGCATTACGTCACAAAATTGAAGCAGAACTCCGCCGTCTTAACTTGCCCAAATTATTAGGTTCACCGCATTCATATCCTCATAATTCACTGCGGTGACACTTCCAGTGACGTCACTCTGTGTCGTATTACTAGAACAAACACGCATTCAAGAATAGAAAAACGTTCGAAATTGCCTTCGTGACACTATGTTATTCGTGTAAGCAGTATAATTTATAGTATTTAAAACAGTTGTTGCGAACGCTCGACAAAAATAATGAACAAGAAGCACCCGTAAACAGTTGTCTGCTAATGTTTTGGTCTACTTAAAATGTCGCCCACTCAGGCTTCAAAACAACGTACAGCCTAAGTCTGTAGTACCACCTCCCTTCTTGTTCTTACCTCCATGCGTACGTCTGTACTGTTGTCTATTGTTTTCTGTAATCAAAATGAAGTGTTTTTTTCATGATCCTGCCTCGGGCAAGGATGTGTGTGTGTGATGTCCTTAGGTTAATTAGGTTTACGTAGTTCAAACTTCTAGGTGACTGATGACCTCAGCAGTTAAGTCCCATAGTGCTCAGAGCCATTTTAACCATTTGTTTTTTGTTTTTTTTCATTTTATGCTAAATCCTATTCTATTCTGATTTTTACAATATTTGCTGCCAAAATCAGGAGTAATTCAAGGAAATAAAACCACAAAAACATCGAAGAAGATTGATCAGAGAATGACGGCACCGGCTTGCGCGACTTAAATCTCGTAGGAACACCACGCCGATCAGATATGTATTAAGGTGCTGGAATGCTACGCCTGCTAGTAGAACTTATGCCACTTCGAACGCTCAATAATTCTATAAAATAACCTTAAAAAGCAATTGAAACTTCTAGAGGAGAAAAGATGCAAAGTTTTCCATTTTTTACAACAGCTTAGAGGTGATGAAAGCTGAGATTAAATCCACTTATTCCTGCAAGGTTTAAAAATCACTGTTCAGTGTAGTATGACAGATGAAGGACTATATGACACACGATTTTGAAGCATTTGTGGCACACTTTGTTAATAGGAGAGGTTCATTATAAGTGGTGTCATATCCACTAAAAACTAGTAGAATTTCTGAAAACAAGCAGCTAATTTAGTCTACATAAACGTAATAGTGATGAAGATACCTGTTTTTTTTTTAACGAAACTGAAGGTGCGTGAAAAACTTTAAAAGCGTTTCGACATAATTAACGCATATTGAAAGTGGCTAGTTGTTGAACTACGCTATCTAATCCAACCCATAAGCAGGGGGCTTAACCTAAAGCACTATGGATAAGAAAGTTTGTCCACATGTTGCAACTTCAGCGATTTTCATTTCATAATAGATTAAAAAGAATCAATGATAACGGCAATTTATCTTCAAGATCCCAAGTGCCTCACTAGTTGCTATACTAAGAGATTTTGGTACATGTTGTAACATCGTCCACTTTAATATATGTAACAGTAAAAGAAGTATCAGTTTAACAAGAATGTTGACGCAAATTATGTAAGGAAGAATGGAAATACTGGCAGAGGCTGGTCCCGGTGATGATCAGTCTGGGTTCCGGACAAATGCAGGAAGACACAAGGCAGTACTGACCCTACGAATTACATTAGAAGGTAGGCTAAGAAAGGCATACCTACATTTTTAACATTCTTAGGTTTTCAGAGCGCTTTACACAAGGCAGACTGGAATAAATGTTTTGAACGGTATCAGGGATGAAAAACTATACGCGAAACATTATCTACAACTTGTACAGAAACCAGACTGCAGTTACAAGTGTCGAAAGACATTAAGGGGAAGTCTTAAGTTAACTAAAACCAGAAATACTTAGGCCGAGCTGTTCTAGGCGCTACAGTCCGGAACAGCGTGACCACTACAGTGGCAGGTTCGAATCCTGCCTCGGGCATGGATGTGTGTGGTGTCCTAAGGTTAGTCAGGTTTAAGTCGTTCTAAGTTCTAGGCGACTGATGACCTAAGATGTTAAGTCCCATAGTGCCCAGTGCCATTTTTTGAACCAGAAATACATAAATATCGCCAACAGTAACTGTGTATTACGTCCTCACATCCAAGAAAGACTCATAAAACTAAAACATAATGAGCATTCACACATCTGTCAAAATAAAACGAAATATTTTCCCCTAAAATAGTTATTCACTAAAGACACTGTGTGATAGAGTAGAGGTACTGTTTGCTAACGGGATGACGGACAATGGACAACTTCTCAACAAACAATAATGCCCACAAGAAATGGCGCAAAAATGAAGGAACGTGCAAATAAACAGTACAAAACCAGAAATCAAAACAAATAAATATGCATGAGCAATTAAAAAGCGAAGAAAAAACAAAGAGTGATTAACTTGGGTGACGTTAGTAACAACAGCAGTTACTCGAAATAGTAGAGACTTTGTGGGAAGATAATGGAAATGCAAAGAAATGACTTCTGTAAAGCTAATTCATTTAGTGGACAAAAATGATGGCAGTATTTAATTTTGAAATATGCTAGAAATAGAGTTCAACCTTATGTGTAACTTCAGTTATTCGAGAAACAGTGGCCACAAAAAAGCAACATAAGCTTCACACAATTAATAAGCTAAATGTACAGTTCCTTTAGCAATACTTCACGTGGGTTGAGCGTTTACATAATAGGTCAGTCTTGACCTGCCTGGTGTTGTCGTCGGGTCATCCGCATTGCTGGTCCATGACCCTTGAGTATGTAGTCTTAGTGATCCATTTGATTCCAGCCGCCAGTAGCGAATGTTGCAGGAAGGTGCGATGCTTGTAGAACTAACATAATTTATGGTTTTCTGTCTGATCACTGGCTCGGCACTTATCACATTTCGCATTAAAAAATTACGTAAATTACTTGTAACTTGTATCAACAGTCGGCGGTATACATCAAATAATCCGTACCGTACACAATAGTCATCCCTGTTACATCTACTGCGCGGCGATCACCTTACATCCACTATTAAAGTTAGTGATTTCAGTCACGATAAAGAATAGCGTTACCACATTTTCTAGCGTTCATGCAGCTTAGCGACCTATAGATCACAATTTTTAATCTTAAAGTGCCGAATACCAGTTCCGACTAATAAGCAACGCGGCACCTGGTTAATTCATTGTCCGCGGGACAGACCAAAATCACATAACGTATCACTGTTCAAAGACTTAAAATTTTTACCTTCAGTAGCTCTCTCTAGTACCATGGAAGTTATTCCCTGATGCCTTAACAGGCGTCCTATCACCCTGTCGGTTTTTTCCATACATTCCTTTCCTCGACAGTTCTGCGGACAAGCTGCTGATTCCTCACCTTATCGGTATACCTATATTTCAACATTCTTCTGAATCACCACATATAAAATGCTTCCATTCTCTTTTGTTCCCGATTTCCCACAAACCATGCTTCACTACTGTACGATGGTGTGCTACAAACGTACATTCTCAGAAATATTATCCTCAAACGGAGGCTTATGTTTCATACTAGCAGTCTTCTCTTAGTGAGGGTTGCCGTTTTTACCATTGGCAGTCTGCATTTTATGCCCTTCTTGCTCCGTCCGTCATTGGTTATTTTGCTGCCTAGAGAGCAGTTCTTCTACTTTATGATCCGCAGTTGTGATGTCAAATTTGTCGCTGTACTCATTTCTGCTACTTCTCATCAGTTTCGTCTTTCCTAGATTTACTCTCAGTTCATAAGCTCTACTCATTACACTCTTCATTCCATTCAGCAAATCCTGTAACTTTTCTTCACTTTTATTGATGATGGTACTGTCATCAGCGATCGTATCAATGATCTCCTCTCATTCTGAATTTTAATCCCGCATTTCAGTCTTTCTTATATTTCCGTGACTGCTTCTTCGATGTATAGATTGAACGGTGGGGGCGAAAGACTATACCCCTGTCATACACCCTTTTTAATATGAGTACTTCGTTCTTGACCACGCACTCCTATTGTTTCCTCTTGGTTCCTGAACAAATAACTTTAGAAAAGCTATTCTGAAGTAATTCATCAATGTATTATGAAAATAAAACTGAAAAAAGAAGAAACAAAGTACAGGACAAATGGGGAAAATCTATATCGTTTTGTAGTGTTATGTTCACAAGGGGGTACTGGGATGAATACGTTTGCTCAGGACAGACTAGGGGGAAAGATGTCTTTAGATTCGAGATCACTTACTTCAATATATATCACACAGTTGAAAGGCTCTTTATCATATAATTATCAAAACAGGAGAATATAAATTATAAATTACGCTGAAAGTCAGGCACACTAGGACCATATTTCAGGGGCCATAAATTTAACAAGTACACACTTTATCACAAATGCTAAATTACAAATAATCATCAGGCAATATTGAAGCATAAAATAAAATTAAATTATGATCCGTCCGGATTGTAGGAACAAGAGCGCAATGAAATATAATGCCATTAGCAATCACCCTCTAGCATGTAACATGGGAAACACTTTCAGAATAACTGGTTTTCTAAAACAGAGGAAACAGTTTATGACACCAGACTACAATAACATTCTTTCGAAGCCCTTAAATAAAGCCCAACCCAATGCTGGAGCAAGCCTTTGCAAATAAATAAAGGATAAAACCTTTAAACGAAGCTTTAAATATAATTTAAAAAATTTAACAAAACAGTTGCAAGAAACATAGCAGCATCATTGTTTAAGACTTTACTGGAACGACCTTGAAATACAAACCAACTTACGGAAGATAGCAAACTCTGTGAACCTGATCTAAGTAGTGAGAAACTCTTTGCCAACTGGTTATTGGAAAGGGAAACCAACATTTAACAAAATACACTACTGGCCATTAAAATTGCTACATCACGAAGATGATGTGCTACACACGCGAAATTTAACCGACAGGAATAAGATGCTGTGATATGCAAATGATTAGCTTTTCAGAGCATTTACACAAGGTTGGCACCAGTGGCGACATCGAAAACGTGCTGACATGAGGAAAGTTTCCAACCGATTTCTCATACACAAACAGCAGTGGACCGGCGTTGCCTGGTGAAACATTGCTGTGATGCATCCTGTAAGGAGGAGAAATGCGTACCATCACATTTCCGACTTTGATAAAGGTCGGATTGTAGCCTATCGCGATTGCGGTTTATCATATCGCGACATTGCTGCTCGCGTTGGTCGAGATCCAATGACTGTTAGCAGAATATGGAATCGCTGGGTACAGGAGGGTAATACGGAACGCCGTGCTGGATCCCAACGGCCTCGTATCACTAGCAGTCGAGATGACAGGCTTTATCCGCATGGCTGTAACGGATCGTGCAGCCACGTCTCGATCCGTGAGTCAACAGATGGGGACGTTTGCAAGACAACAACCATCTGCACGAACAGTTCGACGACGTATGCAGCAGCATGGACTATCAGTTCGGAGACCATGGCTGCGGTTACCCTTGACGCTGCATCACAGTCAGGAGCGTCTGCGATGGTGTACTCAACGACGAACCTGGGTGCACGAATGCCAAAACCCAATTTTTTCGAATCAATTTAGGTTCTGTTTGCAGCATCATGATGGTCGCATCCGTGTTTGGCGTCATCGTGGTGAATGCACATTGGAAGCGTGTATTCGTCATCGCCATAATGGTGCATCACCCGGCGTGATCGTATGGGGTGCCATTGGTTACACGTCTCGGTCACCTATTGTTCGCATTGACGGCACTTTGAACAGTGGACATTACGTTTCAGAGGTGTTACGACCCGTGGCTCTACCCTAGCAGGATAATACACGACCGCATGTTGCAGGTCCTGTATGGGCCTTTCTGGAAACAGAAAACTCTCGACTGCTGCCCTGGCCAGCACATTCTCCAGATCGCTCACCAATTGGAAACGTCTGGTCAATGGTGACCGAGCAACTGGCTCGTCACAATACGCCAGTGGCTACTCTTGATGAACTGTGGTATCGTGTTGAAGCTGCATGGCAGCTGTACCTGTGCACGCCATCCAAGCTCTGTTTGACTCAATGCCCAGGCGTGTCACGGCCGCTATTACGGCCTGAGGTGGTGCTCTGGGTACTGTTTTCTCAGGATCTATGCACCCAAATTGAGTGAAAATGTAATCACATGTAAGTTCTAGTCTAATAAATTTATCCAATGAATACCCGTTTATAATCTGCATTTGTTCTTGGTGTAGCAATTTTAATAGTGTAGTTATTAAAGGACAAGAATCTTTAAACAAAATTAATTACGCTAAACTTAACACTATTTGTTCAAATTATGAAAAACAATAGCCACCAGAGGCGCCGCTGAAATATTGTTGGAACAGACAAACATCACACTTTTATTTCTATAAGATTGAACAACGGCAGATGCTCACCATCAATAATCGAGCCACGAAAGACATCTTAAATGACTGCGGCAACTTGGTCTTCAACCTTCATGAGGCCATGGTGAAATGTTAACAGATGGCTAGCCTCCCCTGTGCAACATCTATCTTCAAGCTGACAATTTTACAGAACAGCACGATGACAAAGCAGAGCTAATTCAGTGGAACAGCGCCACTAGATTAGACACAAACTCGAAGCCGGCCGGCGAACATGTTTCTCATTAAGAATACCACACAGCAAGAAGACAACCCAAGTTCACGTGCAGAACAGGTAGCATACCTTATCTTATATGGAGCTGCCCACAGTATCTCTTGGCCATAACAACCTAACAGCAGTGTTCATCAGTTTCACTTGCCCGTCCGGACACTGATTGCAGCGAGACGGTCCATGTGTGCTCTCTTCAAGCCTGCGAGCGCTACCACCGCCAGCTAACGGCGAGGCAGACTTGGCCCACAAGCACTAAACTCTCTGCAATCGTCACCGACCGTTTCAGCGACAACGGAAACAGTAGTTAAGAGTTTTAATATGAAAGTGAATTTAAATCTCGCACTTGCTTTCTGTGATGGACAAATTAGTGCTGCATACTTCCGAGTATACCACCTATGCACTGAAGTGTTAAAAGTCATGGGGTAGCTCCTAATGTCGTCTCAGACCTCCTTTCTCCCGGGGTAGTGCAGCAACTCGACGTCGCATGGACTCACAAAGTCATTGGAAGTCCCCTGCCGAAATAGTGAGCCGTGGTGCCTCTACCGCTGTGTTTTATGAACGATTATGTCCCATAAATATTCGATGGTTTTATGTGGGGCAGTCTGGGCGACCAAATCAGTCGGTCGAATTGTCCAGAATGCTCTTCAAACTAACCGCGAACAATTGTGGACCGGCGGCATGGCGCAATGTCATCCATAAAAATGAAGTCCATGAATGGCTGCAAATGGCCTTCATGATCGGTTGGACCAGTGGATCTGGCCCAACCACGTAAACACAGTCCAAGCAGTATGGAGCCACCACCAGCTTGAACAGGGCGTTTTTGACAGCCAGGGTCCATGGCTTCGTGGGGTCTATGCCGCACTCAAACCCTACTATCAGCTTTTACCAATTGAAATCGGGGCTCATATGATCGCGTCACGGAGTTCCAGTCGTCTAGGGTCCAACCGATATGCTCACGCGCCAAGAAGAGGCGCTGCAGGCGATGTCGTGCTGTTAGCAGAAGCACCATCGTCGGTCGTTTGCTGCCATAGCCCATAAACGGCCAAATTTCGCCTCGCTGTCCTAACGGATACCATCGTCGTACATCTCACACTGATTCCTGTGGTTGTTTCACACAGTGTTGCTTGTCTGTTAGCACTGACAACTCTAGGCAAACTCCGCTGCTCTCGGTTGTTAAGTAAAGGCCGTCGGCCACTGCGTTATTTATGATGAGATATAATATCTGAGATCTGGTATTCTCGGCACGCTCTTGACACCGTGGATGTCGTAATATATAATTCGCCAACGATTTTCGAAATGTAGTACCTCGCGCTTCTACATCCAACTACCATCCCGTCTTCAATGTCTGTTAATCCGCGCCGTGCTGCCGTAATCACATCGGAAAACTTTTCACATGAATCATCTGGGTACAAATGACAGCTTCTCGCGGCACTGCCCTTTTATACGCTTCATACGCGATACTACTGCTGGCTGTGCATGTGCATATCGCCATCACAAGACTTAAGTCACCTCAGTGTATGTTTAAAATTCTGTAAGATTCTCATTGGCAGTAAGCAGTGGATCGCTCTACTAGACGGTGTTTTGTCCCGGAGAACTGATGAGAAGGGAAACTCTCCATCACACCCCCATCAGGTATAGTGGTAACAGGGCCCAGTGGACAGCCCGTCAAAAACTGAAAACTGATCAAGCTTGCAAACAAGAAGGTGTACTGAACTTTGAGAAAAAGTAAAACAGACACAGTGTACGGTCTAATGACACAAAGTGCAAAATGGATCAGGCTATAATAGCGAGGGTATCGCGGGTAAAGCCGGCATGGTAGCCCAGTGTGTTCGGTCAGAGGGTTGGCTCCCTCTGTTATTGAAAAAAAAAGGAAAAAAAGAAACTAAGTGAAGGATCAACAATGAACTTCGACGCGTATGATGGGACGTTCGACCCGATCAAATGCAACGAACAATGACGAGCAAAATGAGATTTAAAAAAATTGAAACTTCTTGGCAGATTAAAACTGTGTGCCTCACCGAGACTCGAACTCGGGACCTTTGCCTTTCGTGGGCAAGTGCTCTACCATATGAGCTATCCAACAAAGTCCTCACAGCTTTACTTCCGCCAGTACCTCGTCTCCAACTTTCCAAACTTCACAGAAGCTCTCCTCCGAACCTTGCAGGACTAGCACTCCTGGAAGAAAGGATATGCGGGGACATGGCTTAGCCACAGCCTGGGGGATGTTTCCAGAATGAGATTTTCACTCTGCAGCGGAGTGTGAGCTGATATGAGACTTCCTGGCAGATTAGAAGTGTGTGCCCGACCGAGACTCGAACTTGGGACCTTTGCCTTTCGCGAGCAAGCGCTTTACCATCTGAGCTACCCAAGCACGACGGAAGTAAAGCTGTGAGGACGGGGCGTTAGTCGTGCTTGGGTAGCTCAAATGGTAGAGCACTTGCCTGCGAAAGGCAAAGTTCCCGAGTTCAGTCTCGGTCCGGCACACAGTTTTAATCTGACAGGAAGTTTCATATCAGCACACACTCCGCTGCAGAGTGAAAATCTCATTCTGGAAAAAAAGTGGTCACGCTATTTGATTGCCAAACGGGAGACCTGTCATCAAGCCTCCCGCACGCAAGTTTATTTTCTTTTCACTGTTCGCTGTATTCAAATATGTATGGGTGTCACGGTGTAACTTCCGTTTGCAACAGACAGCTGATTCCGCAGAACTAAACTATTAGCAGCCGAAAGAAAGTGGCTTTCGAATGAGAACAGCAAACGTTTTACGACAAGTCAACCGAATCTTCAACCGGAAAACACGTCTGGTATGTCATACACGCCATTAGTTCAAATGGTTCAAATGGCACTGAGCACTATGGGACTTAACATCTGCGGTCATCAGAACTTAGAACTACTTAAACCTAACTAACCTAAGGACATCACACACATCCATGCCCTAGGCAGGATTCGAACCTGCGACCGTAGCGGTCGCGCTGCTCCGGACTGAGCGGCTAGAACCGCGAGACCACCGCGGCCGGCACACGCCATTAGTGACAGCACGTAGGTCATATGATACAAATCCCTTATCAACGCACCTAATTTGTTTGCCTCGTAAGTGAGTGAGATATGCCTTGTTGCCCCATTTAGCTGTTCGTATAAATGTGAAGCTGATCATTCCCAAGGAAATGATGAAAACATAATTGTTTGTCACATAAGCTGCAACAAATGAGCGCAAGTTTCACAATCACACAGTGTTTCTGTGCTCTGTCAAGGCATATGTTTTTAAAGTTTTTAAAGTTGCGTTCCGTTTTGGAAGTTTTGACTGCTGAATTCCTTTATTGTAACACAGTTGACACATGTTTATTTGTTGTTTTTATTTCTGTGAGAGGTCCGTGTGGTATCAAGCCTGCTCTTACTATTCATCACATTTACTTGCGACAGTAACGTATTCTTCCCCTATGACTCATATGCTATAACTAAGCTACGGGGTGTTCAAAGAGGTCTCTCTACAGTGCCGCATGATTGTTGGCCGCGCGTGCCGTATGATTGTTCGCCTGCCTCGGTTACTACCCTTCAAGTTCACTCTCCCAACATTCAACTGTTTCGTTTACCTTAGCCAGCGTTAGTAGTATCGTTGGTGTGTGTCATTACGTGTTGTCGTGAACGTTTAAGTTTAGTTCCTTTGTTCACTTGTTTCGTTTTTGTCACTGCTAAAATGGTAACCATTGACGAACGTGTGTTTTTTTTAAACAAGCGTTCAAAGCTGGCTTTAAATTATCAGTTTCAGTTCGTCAAACATTTAATTCAGTTTTCCCGGAGAAAACACTCCCACATCGCGATACTGTGCGAGATTTGATTACCGAATTTCTAAGTACGGGTTCAGTGACAGATGCACCGAGAAGTGGTCGTTCTAGCGTTTTGTCTGAGGATAAACGACTAGATATTTCCGAACAAGTCAGTAAAAAAATCGTCTGTAAGAAAATCGTTGCCAGTGTCGGAACGGCCCACACAGCTGCAAGAAAAAAATTAGAACTTTTCCCATACATAGTGACAGTCGTGCAAGAACTGAAATATACTGATCATGGCAAGAGAGTGGTTTATTGTCAATGGTTCAAAAATTTCGTTCAACAAAATAGAAGGGATATTCTTAATTAAAAGTTTTTCACTGATGAGGCGTGAATTCATTTATCCGGGAACGTGAAATCGCAAAATTCTCGTATGTGGAGTACTGCAAAGCCATTGTGTATTCACGAGGAACCACTTCATTTTGTGAAAATAGGAGTTTGGACTGCAATTTCGAAACGTCGGATTGTGGGTCCCATAGTTTTCATCCACACAATAAACGCACAACGATACTGCAGTAATATTCTGTACCCATTCATAGGACAACATGTGTTAAGTGAAATACTAAACGGTTATTTTTAACAAGATGGTGCAACCGCGCATACAGCTCGCGTTTCAATGTCACTGCTTGCTGATATTTTTGGTGATCGCATAATTTCACAGGGACTTCAGCTTCCACGATCGCCTTACCTAACACCACCTGACTTTTGTTTCTAGGGTGCAGCGAAAGCAACTGTCTATAGAAACCGTCCAAAATCCGTCGATGAATTGAAAAATGCAATATACACCTTCAGTGCTTCTGTTACAGAAGAAATGTTACAGCTTGTGTATGGAAACATCATTAGACGAATTGAATTGTGTGTTCAACAACAGGGGGTGTGGGGGGGGGGGCACTTTCAACATTTAACGTGAAAATTTGTAAGTAAAAATGAGTATTCAGTAAATTAATAACTTTTTTTTCAGTGAGTTTCATTCCGGTATATTCACTGCGGCATATGGCAGCCACGGCTAACAATCATACGGCACTGCGGAGAGAGTTTTTGAACACCCCGTATATGGCAAATGCCAAGACAACAGAAAGAGAACAAACATTTCAATATCGGACGGACCGTTAGTTCATGATGTTGTGAAAAGAAAGTGTAGTCCAGTTTACAGTCCAATACCGCGACCACTTAACCGCGACGCCGCGGCTGTTCAACATACCTCGGTATTGCACTTGTTCGGCGTAGACCGTTCGCTGTTTCTATTTTGCTTTCTTTTCACAGTTCAGTAAATCTTCTTCCTGTTTTCATGCTCGATCCGTGTTTAGTTTCTGACGGTCTATCCGCTGGGTTATCTTACCATTTAATCTGAGAGGTGCGATGCGGAGTTTCCGCAGACTGAACGGGCGGACCGTTCAGCAGTGCCGGCGCTGCCCTGCCGAACGAGAGCCGGCGCAACAGCAGCGTGGCGTGTTCCGGCGCTGCAGTGAGGACGGCGCGCCCGCTGAGTTACGCGACAGCTGGGCTCGCCGTGCCACGCCGCGCTGGCCCGGCTGCTGGGTTAATACAATTCTGGCGCGCTGCACAAAGCCAGCCTCGCGAATGCCCTCTGGGGAGGGCGGAGCCGCCCACCCGCCGCAAATTTTGCCCGCCGCCGGATGGCCGGGGTCGCTCCTCGCTGCGCCGCACCAGAGCCGTTTTCTCTCGCTGAAGATATTCTGCGCGCTACCGCATTGCGCTCGTGAATTCGCGCAGACAGCTCGACGAGCAACAGTTTCGTGGCCTCTCGAGGGACAACAGCAACGCGTCCGTGCAATGACGTAGCAGTTATTAGCAGTCTCGAAACCAATTCTGTGGTCTAGGTCTGTGGCGAACAGCAGCCGTCTGGTCGCTAGCATTTGCGACTACACTAATGGCCATTAAAATTGCTACACCAAGAAGAAATGGTTCAAATGGCTCTGAGCACTATAGGACTAAACATCTGTGGTCATCAGTCCCCTAGAACTTAGAACTACTTAAATCTAACTAACCTAAGGACATCACACACATCCATGCCCGAGGCAAGATTCGAACCTGCGACGATAGCAGTCTCGCGGTTCCGGACAGAGCGCCTAGATCCGCTAGACCACCGCGGCCGGCCCAAGAAGAAATGCAAATGATACCAGCATATTCATTGGGCAAAAATACACTCCTGGAAATTGAAATAAGAACACCGTGAATTCATTGTCCCAGGAAGGGGACTAGTACAGTGTATATCCACCTTTCGCAGCAATGCAGGCTGCTATTCTCCCATGGAGACGATCGTAGAGATGCTGGATGTAGTCCTGTGGAACGGCTTGCCATGCCATTTCCACCTGGCGCCTCAGTTGGACCAGCGTTCGTGCTGGACGTGCAGACCGCGTGAGACGACGCTTCATCCAGTCCCAAACATGCTCAATGGGGGACAGATCCGGAGATCTTGCTGGCCAGGGTAGTTGACTTACACCTTCTAGAGCACGTTGGGTGGCACGGGATACATGCGGACGTGCATTGTCCTGTTGGAACAGCAAGTTCCCTTGCCGGTCTAGGAATGGTAGAACGATGGGTTCGATGACGGTTTGGATGTACTGTGCACTATTCAGTGTCCCCTCGACGATGACCAGTGGTGTACGGCCAGTGTAGGAGATCGCTCCGCACACCATGATGCCGGGTGTTGGCCCTGTGTGCCTCGGTCGTATGCAGTCCTGATTGTGGCGCTCACCTGCACGGCGCCAAACACGCATACGACCATCATTGGCACCAAGGCAGAAGCGACTCTCATCGCTGAAGACGACACGTCTCCATTCGTCCCTCCATTCACGCCTGTCGCGACACCACTGGAGGCGGGCTGCACGATGTTGGGGCGTGAGCGGAAGACGGCGTAACGGTGTGCGGGACCGTAGCCCAGCTTCATGGAGACGGTTGCGAATGGTCCTCGCCGATACCCCAGGAGCAACAGTGTCCCTAATTTGCTGGGAAGTGGCGGTGCGGTCCCCTACGGCACTGCGTAGGATCCTACGGTCTTGGCGTGCATCCGTGCGTCGCTGCGGTCCGGTCCCAGGTCGACGGGCACGTGCACCTTCCGCCGACCACTGGCGACAACATCGATGTACTGTGGAGACCTCACGCCCACGTGTTGAGCAATTCGGCGGTACGTCCACCCGGCCTCCCGCATGCCCACTATACGCCCTCGCTCAAAGTCCGTCAACTGCACATACGGTTCACGTCCACGCTGTCGCGGCATGCTACCAGTGTTAAAGACTGCGATGGAGCTCCGTATGCCACGGCAAACTGGCTGACACTGACGGCGGCGGTGCACAAATGCTGCGCAGCTAGCGCCATTCGACGGCCAACACCGCGGTTCCTGGTGTGTCCGCTGTGCCGTGCGTGTGATCATTGCTTGTACAGCCCTCTCGCAGTGTCCGGAGCAAGTATGGTGGGTCTGACACACCGGTGTCAATGTGTTCTTTTTTCCATTTCCAGGAGTGTATTATACTAGAACTGACATGTGATTACATTACAACGCAATTTGGGGGCATAGATCCTGAGAAATCAGTACCCAGAACAACCACCTCTGGCCGGAATAACGGCCTTGATACGCCTGGGCATTGAGTCAAACAGAGCTTGGATGGCGTGTACAGGTACAATTGTCCATGCAGCTTCAACACGATACCACAAGTCATCAAGAGTAGTGACTAGCGTATTGTGACGAGGCAGTTGCTCAGCCACCATTGGCCAGACGTTTTCAATTCGTGACAGATCTGGAGAATGTGCTGGCCAGGGCAGCAGTCGACCATTTTCTGTATCCAGAAAGGCCCGTACAGGACCTGCAACATGCAGTCGTGCATTATCCTGCTCAAATGTAGGGTTTTGCAGGCATCGAATAAAGGGTAGAGCCACGGGTCGTAACACCTCTGAAACGTAATGTCCACTGTTCAAAGTGCCGTCAATGCGAACAATAGGTGACCGAGACGTGTAACCAATGGCACCCCATACGATCACGCCGGGTGATGCACCATTATGGCGATGACGAATACACGCTTCCAATGTGCGTTCACCGCGATGTCGCCAAACACAGATGCGACCATCATGATGCAGTAAACATAAACCTGGATTCATCCGAAAAAATGACGTTCTGCCATTCGTGCACCCAGATTCGTCGTTGAGTACACCATCGCAGGCGCTCTTGTCTGTGGTGCAGCGTGAAGGGTAACCGCAGCCATGGTCTCCGAGCTGATGGTCCATGCTCCTGCAAACGTTGTCGAACTGTTCGTCCAGATGGTTGTTGTCTTGCAAATGTCCCCATCTGTTGAATCAGGGATCGAGACGTGGCTGCACCAACCGTTACAGCCATGCGGATAAGATGCCTGTCATCTCCATTGCTAGTGATACGAGGTCGTTAGGACCCAGCACGGCGTTCCGTATTACCCTCCTGAACCCACCGATTCGATATTCTGCTAACAGTCATTTGATCTCGACCAACGCGGGCATCAATTTCGCGATACCATAAACCGCAATCGCGATAGGCTACAATCCGACCTTTATCAAAGTCGGAAACGTGATGGTACGCATTTCTCCTCCTTACACGAGGCATCACAACAACGTTTCACCTGGCAACGCCGGTCAACTGCTGTTTGTGTGTGAGAAATCGGTTGGACCCTTTCCTCATGTCAGCACGTTGTAGGTGTCACCACCGGCGCCAACTTTGTGTGAATGCTCTGAAATGCTAATTTTTTGCATATCACAGCATCTTCTTCCTGTCAGTTAAATTTCGCGACTGTAGCACGTCATCTTCCTGGTGTACCAATTTTAATGGCCAGTAGTGTATTGTTTGTGAAGTCCTCCCATATGCTTTACCAAATGAGTGACTCCTTTTTTTGTAATTTACATCTTCTACTAGTTTCATACTCCTTATGCCTTTTTGATGTCAAGAGCTTACTTTTCGCCCAGACTTAAACTACACTGGAGAGCCAAAAAAATCTGATAGACTTGCCGAATATCGTGTAGGACTCCAGCGCGACGTGGCGTGGACTCGACTAATGTCTGAAGTAGTGCTGGAGAGAACTGACACCATGAATCCCGCAGGGCTGTTCATAAATCCGTAAGAGCACGAGGGGGTGAACGTTTATTTCTGGGGTGTTGGTGGCCAGCGGAAGTGTTTAAACTCATAAGAGTGTTCCTGGAGCCACTCTGTAGCAATTCTGGACGTGTGCGCTGTGATGCTGTCCTCCTGTAATTGCCCTAGTCCGTCGGAATTCACAATGGACATGATGGAGAGACAGGATGCTTACGTAGGTGTCACATGTCAGAGTCGTGTCTAGACGAATCAGGGGTCTGTATCAGTCCAACTGCACACGCCCTACATCATTACAGTTCCCTGCTGCTATGCAGAGTCCATGGATTCATGTGGTTGCCTCGATACCCGTACGCGTTCATCCGTTCGATACAATTTGAAACGAGACTCATCCGACAAGGCAACATGTTTCCTGTCAACAGTCTAATGTCTGTGTTGACGGGCCAGCGTGAGGCTTAAAGCCTTGTGTCGAGCAGGCATTAAGGGTACAACAGTGTGCCTTCGGCTTCGAAAGTCCATATCGATGAATTCACGTTACACTCGTGAAATGGTCGTACCGGAAAATCCCCACTTCCTCGCTAGCTCGGAGATCCTGTTTTCCTTCGCTCGTGCGCCGACTATAACACCAGGTTCAAACTCAGTTAAATCTTGATATAATGGCACTACAGTAGCAGTAACCGATTTAACAACCGCGTCAGACATTTGTTGTCTTATACAGGCGTTGCCGACTGTGGCTCCATATTCTGCCTGTTTTCATATCTTTGTATTTGAATACACGTGCATATACCAGTTACTTTTCCGCTTCAGTGTGTTACACTCAAGAACCATTACAGTTTTTCACCAGCTGCTACATGCTCGTGGATTAGAATGGTGTCAGGGAAGCGCAGAACGAATTTTTCTTATATCCGTCAATGACCACTAAACTACTGTAATTTTAGAGAACATTTCTCGTGTGGTACAGCGCTCTTGCTAAAAATACTTTCAAAATGGAGACAAACAGTCTCTACCGCAAAAGACATTTATTTTGTATTAACAGGTTTCGGTCTGTATTTGAAGATCTTCAGACCCCATTCAATGATGGTAAGCGATGGCTGTAAATGGTGCGGATGTTAGAACTCCACGAAACTGCAGTTCACATTCGTGGAGTTACAATAGCCGCTCAATTCGCCGTCGTCGGCTACCATCATGGTATGAAATCTCGAGATGATGAAACCTGAACGAAAATGGATTCCCATACACCTTCTTTTTGCGGTCTGAATTGTTTCTTTTCTTTTCTAAAGCATAAAACTTTTGGTCCTGAGACTACCGGTATCAGCCAGCAATCACCATCAGATTTGCAGGAAATGGGATATGAAATACAAATAGTGAACAGATTACGTCATAGAACAATAAAATATGTCTTAACGAAAATTTATTACTTTCATGGATTTAGAAGCGTGTACTTAAAATACAACGAGGCATAACATAAGCTAATATAATAAAGCCATAATGATATCGGTAGTGTGCTTCCCAACTGTATACGTTGTTACAGTGATAAAGTGTAATAATTGAAAACACGAATAAAGTTGAGAGAAGCTGTTGCGGTCACTTTATAGAAAAATAACAGCATACTCAAGAACAAACTTATGGAGCTAATGAAATAACAAAAACCTGATAAAATAACCAGGGAAAGAAATGAAATGGATGAAAACAAAAGACTGCAGTAAGTAATCAGTGACAGCTGTTGGCGTAGCCTCCAGAATGCAGCATAGGCAAGAAGTCGGAGGAAATTAAACGCCAGATTACGTCACGTACCATGTGAGACAGCGTTCCAAGAAAAGCAGGTATGCCTCGTCGTGTTTACGGGACTCTTAATATTACGGGACTCCACGATGGAGGTCAGGACAAGTAACTAGTGAAAATTAACTGAACTCTAATAAGGCACGATTCTCGGAATCCATAATTTTGGTATTGTCTGCAGGTCCACTGTCTGTAACGTGACTGCGAAACGAGAATGCCAAGAAAGCAGTTACTAGAGCAGTCTCTACTGCGTTTGTCAATCATAAGCTGGTGGAATGTTAACTGTTGTGTTTGTTTATAGTTTTTTCCCTCTTCAATTAATATTTTTCTTACTGTCTGAGGTATTTAAAATAGTATGAAATAAGTTTTCTCATAAAATAATTCTTGTTGTGAGGGTTCAAAGGTCAAACAAATCAATATTTGTGTAATGTCAGAAAAACGGGAGTTTAAAGAAAAGTGGGAAGAGGTGAAGTTTGGCGAGGCATTTTCTGGCCAGCGAATACATGGAAATGGGGATTTTTAACGACTTAGAAATTAATAATTACTGGGAAAGATAAAGGTGAAGCATGCAATGTGTAATAACAACACATTAAAGTTATTCTATAAGTGAGTGACGCGCATAGAAGTGCTGGTATGTGTAATATAAAGAACGGAAAAATTTGGCAGCCAACTGAATCACAGTGCATGGTGATTTACTAGTATTACTTCGCGAGGGATATACCATACCCACTTGCTTTATGTATCTTTTCTGTTTCGTAAATGATTGGGCTGCTGCAATTACATATCGGGGATTGCGATCAAATATGACAAAATCTTCGATGATAAATTGAAAATATTAGTCCTATCTGGATACTCCTCCACGTATTCTTCTGAATTTCTTTGTATTTTTCATATAAACTGTTTAGTATAAGGCCCGTTCGTTGCCGAAGACCGTCAGTAATACTTTAGATGTGTATTCGAATAAGATCAAGAGGGGCGACACCCCATTTTAGTAAAATCTTTAAGTCCCATAGTGCTTAGAACCATTTGACTAAAATCAGCGAACGCAGAGGCTTCAGTATCAGGTGCTATCTATGTAGATTGTCACATAGGAGAGATATCTTTGCATATTTCGTTGGGAATCGAAAAAACGCTAACCGCGAAAAGTGAATAAAATAAAAAGCATCATGTGTACTTACAGGGTTAAAATATTTCGTTAAGTCTTAAAATTTTCGAAACCAGTAATAAACTAATTAACTGGAAGTTCCATTAAAAACGTTGTAATTTTTACAGGTGTTCCACGTTGTGTATACGGGAAGTAGCCGGAGAAAATTAGTAAGGAAGTAAAATAAAGTATAGGCCGTAAACAGCAAAAATAATTGATGTGCCACTGAAAACGTTTTAGGTACTAACATGCCTCTCACGTTGTATTTGTATCTTGGTGATAATGCCGCTACCCACATAACAAAAAACATCGCATCCTTTGTCATACTAGTAGAGTAGATTTTCTGGATTGGCTTACTGAAACCCCAGAAGAGATCCATACCGTAAGTCGTACGTCATTTCACTCGTAAAACCAACGGCGGTAATTCACCATCGTTGCTTGCGATAGAATGCAGACAACAAGGGTGACTCCTACAACTAATCACTACGCTACTTATTGTGCTGAAAATTTAATTTCATGTTATTCTACTGATGTTGCTGCTCGTGAAGGATTATACACATCTCTACTAAGAGAACGCAGTGAAATTGTATGCATAATCAAGAAAGTTACTAACAACATTCCCAAAATTGAAGGAACAGCAAGCCTGAGAATGTTAGATTTTAGTACAGATAATTCTAAGCGCAGAACAAATGCTATTTGTTGCATTAGGTTGACAGACCTATTATTACTGAATTTTAGAATGATGTCTTTCTCTCTGACGTGAAACAGGAGCATAGTATCCTCGTTCGTATTGACCATATCGAAACACCTGCGAATGTGTTATATAAAGCCGATTCGCACCACTGACATTCATCGTTTGAATGCGGAGTAACTGGCGCAAATGTAATGTCATTGGTCTCTGAAAGTAGAGTACTGGAAGGCAAAAAAAAGGGTTTTCATTATTTCAATTACCCTTTAAGTTTGCGTACATGTGTCACGGAAGTCGAGAGAATCAGCTGTGTGCGCCCTCGACAGGTATCGATTTCTGTTATAGGTTGAGGGTGAGCAATGGAAATAACTGTTTCTTGAAATTACTGCGACCAATCTCTTTTGGTTTTGATGGTCAATTTTTAATATCCTACTACCGGTTTCGAACTGCCTAGCAATTCATCATCACATTCTGCATATTTATTGATTATTTACAGTCGTGTGGGAGTCATGTAGCTGCGGCAAGATGTGTAAACGACACATCTAAGCGCTAAGTATGGCGAGAACTAGTCACATTGTAAGATGGGTTTTGCTGTGTTTCTTTTATTAGTGTCCGTTGGTTTGTTGTTGGTGCACACAGAATCCTGGAAAACATAATGAATGATTTCCAGTGACGTTAATTTTACTGCACTTCACACACTTAGCCGCAAGTAAAGCGCTCCATATGTTGCGCAAAACGTAAATAAACCAAAGAGTATAGCTGAATTTACGTCAAAGAGTTTGTGGTAGGGCAGAGAGTATCTTTTTTCAGCTGTTGCAACACATGCGGTGACAGTAAGTATTTATCTCTGTCTCTATTCTAAAATCAACATGTAGCTATATGAGAAAGTCGGCATTTGCTATCTACAATTTTAGCACTGGAATTTCATTCATCTTTTGTTTAACGAATTTTGAACAACATTTACGAAAAAAATAAAGATCAACCATTCCTTTTTATTTATTTATTTATTTTTGGTAATGAAATATTAAACAGGCTTCGGAGGAGGAGGTTTTGTGTCTATCTGTGTGTGTGTGTGTGTGTTATTGTTGTGTGTTTGTGTGTTGAATAGAAGAAGAGAGGGAGTACTGAGCAGGTGTGCCAATGTGGGAGAGAGAGAGGGTGGGGGAGAGGAGGGAAGATCTTCTTGATTTCTGTATGAGTTATTTAGTTTTTAAGTATAAAGATTTTTCTGAAATTCTGGTAAAATGAGTTATTTGTTAAGTCCGTTTGTTCATTTAAGATGGCATGGAGTGACATATTATTGTTATTGTTGTGGTTTTCAGTCCAAAGACTGATCTAATGCATCTATCCATAGTACTCTATCATTTGCAAGCTTCTTCATCTCCTAGTAACTACTGCAACTTACAACCTTCTAAATCTGCTTAGTGTATTCATCTCTTGGTCTCCCTCTACGAATTCTACCTTACACACTTCACTCCAATATTAAACTGGTGGTCCGTGATGCCTCAGAACGTGTCTTACCAACCGATCTCTTCTTCTAGTCAAGTCATGCCACAAATTATTCTTCTCCCCAATCATATTCAGTACCTCCTCATTAATACGTAATCTACACATCTAATTGGGACATTCCCCTGTAGCACCACATTTCAAAAGCTTCTGTTCTCTTCTTGTCTAAACTATTTATCGTCCATGTTTCACTTCCATACATGGCTACACTGCACACAAACGCTTTCAGAAATGAATTTCTGACACTTAAATCTATATTCGATGTTAACAAATTCCTCTTCTACAGAAACGCTTCCCTCGCCATAGTTAGTCAACATTTTATATCCTCTCTCTTCGGCCATCATCAGTTAATTTGTTTCCTACATAGCGAAGCTCATTTACTACTTTAAGTGTTTCATTTCCTAATCTAATTCCCTCAGAATCACCTGATTTAATTCGACTACGTTCCATTATCCTCGTTTTGCTTTTGTTGATGTTAATCTAATATACTCCTTTCAAGACACCGTCACCTCCGTTCAAATTCTTTCCAAGCCCTTTGCTGTCTCTGACAGAATTACATTGTCGTCGATAAACTTCAAAGTTTTTCTTTCTTCAACCTCGATTTTGATTCCTATTCCAAATTTTTACTTTGCTTCAATACTGCATGCTCAACATGTATATTGAATAACAGCAGGTATAAGCTACAAACCTGCCTCACTGCCTTCTCAACCATTGCTTCCTTTTCATGCCCTTCGACTCTTATACCTGACATCTGGTTTAAGTACATATTGTAAATAGCATTACTCACCCTGTATTTGACCCCTGCCACCTTCAGAATTTGAAAGAGAGTATTCCAGTCTACACTGTCAAAAGCTTTCTCTAAGTCTAAAGATGCTGTAAACGCATGTTTCCCTTTCCTTAGTCTGTCTTCTAAGATAAGTCGTAGGGTCAGTATTGCCTCACGTGTCCCAACACTTCTACGGAATCCAAACTGATCTACTACTAGTTTTTCCATTCGTTTGTGAGGAATTCATGTTAGTATTTTGCAACAGTGTCTGATTCAACTGATAGTTCACTAATTTTCGCATCTTCAACACCAGCTTTTTTTGGAATTACAATTACTATATTCATCTTTAAGTCAGAGAGTGTTTCGCCTGTCTCACACATCTTGCTCGCCAGATGGAAGAGTTTTGCCATGGTCGGGTCTCCCAAGGCTCCCAGTAACTCTAAAGGAATGTTTTCTACTCTCGGTACCTTGTTTAGACTTACGTCTTTCAGCGTTCTGTCAAATTTTTCACGCATTATCATATCTCTAATTTCATCAACATCCTGTTCCATTTCCACAATATTGCTCTCAAGTACGTGGCTCTTTGTATAGACCCTCTATGTACTTCTTCCAGCTTTCTGGTTTCCCTTTTTTGCTTATGACTAATATTCCATCTGAGCTCTTGATATTCATACAGATCGTTCTCTTTAATGGTTCTATGGGTGGCAGGTATCTTACTCCTAGAGATTTATGCTTCTAAATCCATACACTTGTCCTCTAGCTAACCCTGCTTACTTGTATTGCACCTACTGTCGATCTCGTTTTTGTGACTTTTGCATTCCTTCTCGCGCGCTTCATTTATGGCATTTTTATATTTTCTCCTTTCATCTATTAAATTTAATATCTCTTCTGTTGCCTAAGGATTTCTTCTATCCCTCGTCTTTTATTTCTTTATAGTTATTGGCGAAAATCTCTAATTGTTCCAGGAGATCCAGTTTTATTCCTTTGTTTGCAATCTGTAGGATACGGAGGATTGTTTTGAACAAACTCAATAACTGTTTTGTGCTAGGTGGGCTGCAAACGTATATTTATTTAAATTTTGTAAATGTAGTGCATGTGTGTGTTCTATGCATCGAATTTCGTTGTGTAGTAGCAGGAGCAGCTGTCGTAGGTTAATTTATATGTACTAGATTTGTAAAAAGTGTTTTGGCTGTTTTAGTGTAACAAACTATTTTGTTTTGTATTTCGTTGGTTGTTTGGTAACTTGTATTGACTTTGTGTGGTTTAAACTGTTTTGGGAACTGATATGAGATATTACTAAGGAATGGCATGGCAATATATTTAGTTGCTTCATCCAGTTTGCCAACTACGGTTGTGTCATAAGCATTTTTGTGAGACATTGTTATCAAAATGTTTAATTCTTAGATTTTCATGTTTAATTCTTTGCTTTTAACACAGGGTTCAGCATGAATTTCCTTTGCATATTTGAATACTGCTTACAAATGCTGCTTTCTGTTGTATCATGGGTTATTTATCATTACATCTGATGTGGCAGGTTTTCTGTAAACACAGAATTTACTTTTGTTTATATTACAGGTTATATTGAGGCCAAGAAATTTAATTCCTTGTTGTGTTTGGTATTCAACAACAAATTGTCTTTTGGGATGTATTGCAGGCAAAGGAACAGAAATGGACTTTTGAGAACAATTGGAGACTTTTGCCAGTAACAATAAATCACCATACACTACCTTAAATGAACAAACAGACTTAATAAATAACTCATTTTACCAACATCACAAAAAATCGTTACATTTGAAAACTAAATAAGCCACAAAAAAACAAAAAAACAAGAAGACCTCTTCTCCCTTTCCACCCGCTCCCGACGCTCTCTCTTTTCCACGTTGGTATGCCTGCTCAGAACTCTCTGTACTCTCTCTCCTTCTATGGAACACACGCTCACTCACTCTCACACACACACACACACACACACACACACACACACACACACACTCACACACATTCACATTCACACACGAAATCTCCTCCTCCTAAGCCTGCTTAACATTTCATTACTAAAAACGAATAAAGAAATAAATAAAAATTAATGCCTGATCCTTATTGGTTTTTTTTGTAAGTGTTGTTCAAAGTTAGTTAAACAAAAGATGATTCAAATTCCAGTGCTCAAATTGTAGATTTAACATCTTCAAAATTCGTTGTTTAATAGGTTTTATAAATACCAAACGTCAAGTCTGCCATATAATTACATGTTATTTTTACAATAGAGAAATACGTACATGCTTCCTCTCACCAGGTATGTTACAAGAGCTGAGCAAAGAGACTCTCCGCCCTATCGCAAACTCTTTCACGTAATTCAGATATACTCCTTTGCTTATTAGCTTTTTGCAAAGCATGTGGAGCGCTTTACTTGCGGTAAAGTGTGTAAAGTGCAGTAAAATCAAACGTTACTGGAAATCATTCATTATGTTTCCCAGGATACTGTGTGCACCGACAACAAACCAACTGATACATAGCAAAATCCGTCTCACAATGTGACAAAATACTCAGTGCTTACACGTTTCGTGTACACATCTTGCCACAGCTACATGACTGCCACACTGCTGCAGACAATCAATAAATATGTACCATTTGATGATGAATTGTTAGGCAGTTCGAAACCGGTAATGGGATAATAAAGACCAAAACCAAAGGCGACTGGTTGCAGTAAATTCAAGAAGCCTGTATTCATCACAGTCGCAGTGATCCTCATTCATAGTTGATGAAAGTTTTATGAAAAAAAAAAGTCCGAAATTCTCAACGTGAGAACGAGCGAAAAACGTTTACATGCGCTTCAAAAAGAAAAAAAATGTTGGCGTCGATATACAAGTTGAAGAAAAATTCCCACATTCGGTCTTTGCAACATCCTTTCTCACACACTGGCAATACCAAAATGTCTCGTAAAATTTCGTCTTGTTAATATTTCGCGCAGTAAACGGACGTTAAAGACTGTCAGCCTGGCAACACTGTAATCACACGTACGTTAACAGTCTGTCAGAAACAAGCAGTACTTGTGTGTAGTTCCGCCCAGTGGATAGCGTTTTGGGTTAGCATGCAGGAGGTCGAGGGTTCGATTCTGTTTTCTTCACTCTGTATAATTGTAACTGCATAACCTGTTGTAGATGTAGGGACACTACTTTTCTAATTTGCAATCCATTATTCAGCAGGTCGTAGAATATTTTCTCAAGGAACGGCAGACATTTATAATGATGAGCATTGATGGGAGATATCAAGCCATCTTAACATTTCGACGACTTCTCGCAAATTTTCAACTGTGCTCTGATCAGCAGTTTATAATCCTTATTAAACTAAGGGTACCTTAGTCTGATTTGAAATCTCTCATCCATGTGAATGTAATGAAACAAATAATATTTATTCGTGGATTTCTTCTACTACCCTCTGGTTTTTCGAAACGGTTTGGAGGGAGGACTGGAGGTATACCGATATATCAGGCAACAACACCGGCACCATCGTTTTCCCAGCTCAGTGGCGCTGTAGTCAATAGGAAATAGTGCTGGAGCGTAGCGCATAATTCCATAAGTAAAAGACATTTTTATTTTGGAGCTGAAAATTAATACTTAATCAATTTAGATATAACTTTTGGTATATGCTTAAACTGAGTCAACAATTGCAATCCTTTTTTGATGGTAATAAATATAATGTAAGTAGAGAGTATATTTTGTGGTACGTATTTTCGAGAATCAGCATGGAGTTAACGTCTGGTCTCCGCCAATATGTCTGAGTGGGGTAATCTCGACAGACAAATATGAGACATTGTGGAAAGTGTAATCGTATTTCTCCATGCCCTAACATTCAGTAAAAAGATATTTAGACTTAAGTGAAGTTTAATATCGGATTTCAGATGGCGACGAGAGGAAGGACAAAATCAGAGATAGCTATATGGAGTGAAGAAAGGCTAAACAAGGCATTAGGTTTAGTGTAGTCAGTGAAATCACTTAACAACTTCTTAAAGGAGCTGAGCGTGCAAAAACTATACATTATGATCTATTGAAATCAAATTCAGACCTGAAACCTTCTTTGGACCGAGCGAAGTGGTGCAGTGGTTAGCACACTGGACTCGCATTCGGGAGGACGACGGTTCAATCCCGCGTCCGGCCATCCTGATTTAGGTTTTCCGTGATTTCCCTAAATCGCTCCAAGCATAAGCCGGGATGGTTCCATTGAAAGGGCCACCTGCCGACTTCCTTCCCTAATCCGATGAGACGGATGATCTCGCTGTTTTGTCTCTTCCCCCAAACAACCCAACTCCAACACCCTTCTTTGGCGAAAAGATCTGATTTTACTCCTAAAGAAGAAGAGAAGAATAGTAAGCTATGTGACTACATTGGCACAATTATTCTAAGGCATTGCCCTGGTTATGGTGAGGCAAATCGCCTAAGACCTTGCCGGAAAGTATGACTTAGGCACTGTTTCAATAAAATTACGAAAGTGGCTGGAGAAGACTGAATGTGTGATTTTAAAAAGAAATATCTTATAAAAATTTAGGCAAACCATCAACAACAAGTCTGTATTTAATAGCTCTGGTATTACCCTGTATATTCGTCGATATTATCCAGGTATTCGTGGCAATACTGACAGGTTGCAGACTTCAGGAAATCTTTATGTAGCTCTGAAAGTATATAAGGTTTTCTGATTTCTCTGGTACAGTTACACGTCTAACATTTCGGGGTAACAAACGGTGTCACGAATTTTTCCATTGTGGTGAAAGATTCCAAAACAAAACCAAAAATATCTTATTCCCAAATTACTCCTACCTGACTTCATGACGCTTCGATGCTGAACCTAGTTTTCAAGCTATGGATCCAGTAACTGGTCGATTCCACATCGGGAAAAACAAATGTCTATTCACCTATTCAACTTCTTTGTTGTTTCAATTGTCTATTTCATAGAAATCGTTTATTATTTACACTTCTCTCTGCATTCCGCATCTACATTTATCAGGTTTCTGTCCACGAGCAATCTAAAGATGATGTGTAGAATTATTCTTATACTTTTGAGCAGGAATAATGCAATTATCCCTCTTAGTTTTATGCAGCATATACGCACTAACGTTTTTGCGGGTGATCTACTATGACTTATGAACGTAACTATCCAGCTGCATATGAAATCAGCACGTGCCGAGTACAGGTAAGACACATGCCTGACAACTTATGGAAGTTTCTGTCTAGCCTAGTGTCGAGCGACGTATGGAAGTTTCGGTGGGGGCATGTGTTGAACAAGATATGGACGTTTCGGTTTGGCAGTGCACTGAGTGACATTTGGATGTTTCCGTCTGGCCATGTACCGAGCGACACATGTATGTTTCGGTCTGGCCGTGTGTCGAGCTCGAAGTCGTGTGAAGCCGGATATCTGGGTTTGAGTCCCTATTATAACCAGTGTAAGGTCTAGTTCTGTATGAAAATATTTAACCGCTTGAAAGTTATGAAGATAATTAAGGAAAACTTAATTAATGAGATGAGGAAAAATTGAAATATTTCATGAAAAGCTGCTGCCAAGCTATGTAAATGAAGTGTCAAAAATTTCGTCTATTCAAGGTCTAGCTATTTTGGGCATAAAAAGATACATTGGTGAGATATTTAAATTTCAAAAAGGCTTCATTCAAAAGAAGTGCATTAGGAAGGCAAACAAGGATTCAGTAAGGTCATGCTGTCTGAATAAAACTTGCAAATAATGAGATGAATGAAATCAGTCAAATATTTAATGAAATGATATGTATAAAGGAAATAAGTAGATCAGAGAACGTTCTACGTGCCTTTGAATGATGCTCGAAATTATCAACAGAAAATGAGGTGCACCAAACGTTTCCCTAATATTTTTTATTTCGTACCTTTAGACAAATCATAACACAAAACGTTTGGCTTTCTTTTCAAAAGTTTTGTATGCTTTTTTACAGACTATTTAGATTAATTGAAATGCTAGGTCTTAACACTGACTGCTGATGAATTACGTTCGCAACATCAAATACACTCCTGGAAATGGAAAAAAGAACACATTGACACCGGTGTGTCAGACCCACCATACTTGCTCCGGACACTGCGAGAGGGCTGTACAAGCAATGATCACACGCACGGCACAGCGGACACACCAGGAACCGCGGTGTTGGCCGTCGAATGGCGCTAGCTGCGCAGCATTTGTGCACCGCCGCCGTCAGTGTCAGCCAGTTTGCCGTGGCATACGGAGCTCCATCGCAGTCTTTAACACTGGTAGCATGCCGCGACAGCGTGGACGTGAACCTTATGTGCAGTAGACGGACTTTGAGTGAGGGCGTATAGTGGAGGCCGGGTGGACGTACCGCCGAATTGCTCAACACGTGGGGCGTGAGGTCTCCACAGTACATCGATGGTGTCGCCAGTGGTCGGCGGAAGGTGCACGTGCCCGTCGACCTGGGACCGGACCGCAGCGACGCACGGATGCACGCCAAGACCGTAGGAACCTACGCAGTGCCGTAGGGGACCGCACCGCCACTTCCCAGCAAATTAGGGACACTGTTGCTCCTGGGGTATCGGCGAGGACCATTCGCAACCGTCTCCATGAAGCTGGGCTACGGTCCCGCACACCGTTAGGCCGTCTTCCGCTCACGCCAAAACATCGTGCAGCCCGCCTCCAGTGGTGTCGCGACAGGCGTGAATGGAGGGGACGAATGGAGACGTGTCGTCTTCAGCGATGAGAGTCGCTTCTGCCTTGGTGCCAATGATGGTCGTATGCGTGTTTGGCGCCGTGCAGGTGAGCGCCACAATCAGGACTGCATAAGACCGAGGCACACAGGGCCAACACCCGGCATCATGGTGTGGGGAGCGATCTCCTACACTGGCCGTACACCACTGCTGATCGTCGAGGGGACACTGAATAGTGCACGGTACATCCAAACCGTCATCGAACCCATCGTTCTACCATTCCTAGACCGGCAAGGGAACTTGCTGTTCCAACAGGACAATGCACGTCCGCATGTATCCCGTGCCACCCAACGTGCTCTAGAAGGTGTAAGTCAACTACCCTGGCCAGCATGATCTCCGGATCTGTCCCCCACTGAGCATGTTTGGGACTGGATGAAGCGTCGTCTCACGCGGTCTGCACGTCCAGCACGAACGCTGGTCCAACTGAGGCGCCAGGTGGAAATGGCATGGCAAGCCGTTCCACAGGACTACATCCAGCATCTCTACGATCGTCTCCATGGGAGAATAGCAGCCTGCATTGCTGCGAAAGGTGGATATACACTGTACTAGTGCCGACATTGTGCATGCTCTGTTGCCTGTGTCTATGTGCCTGTGGTTCTGTCAGTGTGATCATGTGATGTATCTGACCCCAGGAATGTGTCAATAAAGTTTCCCCTTCCTGGGACAATGAATTCACGGTGTTCTTATTTCAATTTCCAGGAGTGTATCTGTAACATTTTATGATTCATTGTAATTGATTAGGAATTTAATGTGTGTGACATACAGGGATAAGTGTGCGTACACTTAAATATCAAGTTCACTGGCAAGACCTTAAATATGTACTTAGCGACGCAGTGTAAACACTATACATAAAACATAGTATACAGAATTGTAAATGAGTCAGTCAAAATACAAGAACAACCCTGAATGATTTCGAAGCACGTTTTCACGAACTGTAACGCTACCGCTACACCACAGCTAGTTATTATTTCAAGTTATCAATCTGCATATTTATGTCTGTATTTAGAGTAGTTACTCATATAGTCAGGCATTGTTGCACATTCGTACACTGTTAAAAATTCTTAATCATGTAAAAAAAGTTCGTATTTCATTTATTGATGAGATAGTCTAATGCTCCTCTGGTCATTCACGTGTATTCGAAGAATTTGTCTGGTGATCTTCATAGTGATGATATTTATGAAATTCTCCATGGAGATTCCTCCCTTTGTAAATTTCGTGCGCAGCATTCTTTTTCGCTTTATGTTCTTAAATAAACCTAATTTTGTAGCCTTACTCTCCAGCTACTGTATTGTAGAGTTTAGGTGCGCCGTTTTATAGACACAGCTGGTTGTCTCTACGCAGCCATCTTGCAGCGCAACATGGTCGCTCGCACGCAGGACACCCGAGCTTTTCGCCCTATGCTGCTGCTTGTCGCTGGAGTGTCGCGTATCCGAAAGTCGCTCACTGTCGGTCGCTTCTGTCGCTGACGTAGGACGCGGCATTAGTGTCCACACTCTCAATAAAATACTGACAATGGGCCCATGAACCTCATAATCTAACTACTCTAAACTAATCTCTTGTAAAAATAAGCAGATGTTATATTTTATTTTGTAGCAATATGAAGTGATAGTAGTATTTATTTCACGAAATGAAGTTACACATATCATTTGTACGAAAACGATTTATCATAAACATAATTGCACAAATTTGTGCTACCAGTATTCGCTCTGTTTTCCACATGCCTCACTCATGCTCCTTCTTCCTTTTCTAACCTAGCTGCAGCAACCCGATTCTTATTTGAAGTTAGCTGCAATAAAAGGGGAAAACGATTAGCAGTGAAATTCCCATACGGATTTATACCACTATACGATGTGTCTGTTTATGAACTGTCATCTGTCAATATTATTTTGTTGGTAAAATGACTCTGGTATAAGTATTACGTGGCTCCCAGTAAATTACTTCACGGAAATGTAGAAATAGTTCCTTATGTCCACGGGTTACTACCTGCCCCACCCTCATCATAAATGCCGGAATATACGAATTAAGTTTTTTCTCTTAATTTGGAATATTACGGGATAGGCAGTTTCCTTCTAAAATTGGAGCACTGCTGAGTAAAGCTGCGACTAGCGTAACGTTCGTGTACCAATACGGCAACTACAGTGACCAATTTCGTCGTAACCATTGGACATTGTAAGGCGTATTTAACAGTCATTAAGAGTATCGATTTGACTGGATGATATTGACATACATCGTTCTATTTTTGCTTCTACTGCATGCCCATCTTCATGAGCTTACTTTTACTTTTATGTACTTTTTATTTCGTTAAAGGACACGTTGTTCTTTGTGACATTCTTAAGGCCCCCTTCCTTTAAATTACGAATAACATAATTGCTGTTTCATCAACGCTTTCTTCGCTACTTGTATAATTTTTAGAAAACAGATATACTCACTTCACTAGGGACGTAAGAAGGGTGTAACGCTCTCCGCTATATGTGGCCCATCAGTAGTAACCAGTGCTATTACACACCGCTGCCGACAGACGCCACGCAAGCGTGTTACCCCCAGGACTTCGGGGTTTGAGGTCAGCCCTTAGGACATTATCAGCGCGATCCGCTGCCCAGCCTAATCCGCTGCTTGGCGTCTCGTAATGCGTGAAATAATTGAATTCCCGTAGATGTCTGCAGCGACGCCGGCGGCGCCGCGCGCACATTATCGGGCCGTCGCCCCTCGCCACTCCAGCTTCACTTTCAATGAATTTTAATAGAGGATTAGTGTTAATCCAATACATTCCACGGCAATCGCGAATGATTATCGATCTCAATTAACGCTGGCCGTGCTAAGCTGTCGGCCGGTCGTTACCAGCCTGCCCCCGAAAGAGCGCGCCCTCCGCTTGTCTCGCGCAAGCGCACAGCGGCTCCGGAGGCGATCGCGGGGCGCAGCGCAGCCGGCTGACGCAATCAGGTCTCGATAATTGCCTGGGGCGAAAAATGTCGGATTAAATGCTGGGAAGTCTGAGCTGTTTCTCAGAAACTGTGTTCCTAGTTAGAGCTCTTTTTTTTATTCTCCTGTGAAACGATTTTCACCAGACTGTATCTCGTTCCTTGACTACCTTTGTTCCAAGAACGCATCGCCAAGACTGTATAATATTTCTAAATTAGTTTGTTGCTTAGGTGACGTGTAACGAGGCTACTGTAACAAAGCAGAAGTCATCAATATTTAAACGCTGGACTCACTCCAATATTAACATTAACATCTACCACAAACCAACCTAAGTAATTGGTATGAGAGTGACACACCCTTCATCGTTAGAACTGCTAATATTCAGCTGTTAAGCTTTGTTAAGTGCAGCGATAAAAAAAAATAATTTGTTCCTGTCCTACTAAAAGGAATGTATGGATAGTAGTGGTTCACACTTTGGAACAATACTCACGATTCCCCACATAAAATGAGCGGAAATGCCACTGTCTACATGTGTATAAAGATTCGTAGCGAAACTCCTCATATAAAGTAGACAACTTTCAACCAGGATTCCCTCTTTGTCTGTGTGAATCTACTCACAAATTCCTTACGTTAGAAATGCGACTTAAAAAAAAATTGATTATTGACGTTTCGCCAGGACCACGTGAAGGCGCAGAGGAAAATTTCCACATAAAGGACAAACGTATAATCTGACACTCCATCCACCGCGCTCAAACTGGGAACTTATTTGATATATGAATAGGGAACTAGCATCACTGTGTTCTGAAAGAGCTACAACATGTTCTTATTTTAGTTTTACATACGACGACAACTTTTTAAGACTAGATTATCATTATAACAGCCAATTATTCAGCTGTTAAGCTTTGTCACACTCAGTGATTATATAATTCCTAACGAGGAAAGTGAATTTTCGACGTACTATTCAGGTGAACGTCACTGAATTTACGACGTGTTATTCAGTTCAGGTGAACACATTATCCGAACGACGTCCGACAGTTACATTATATTTTACCTGCGCCAAAGCGGATCTCGGTCATAGATCTCTAACAAGAGATAATCTGAGTTAAATTTGACGTGTATCGCTCTGCTAGATCATCCAAAAACTAAGCCTCCATTCACTTGATTTCATTATACGGGAAACGATTAACCTTTACTGCGTTTTCTTATCAAACGTTTTGTTATTGTCAATGTGAATAAAATATTAAACTTGTTACTCGAATTACGAAGTTTAACGAATTAGAACAAAGAAGAGTAGCAAATACATTTGTAAAAACTTTAATTAGTTTTGACTACGAAACAGTGGCGTGAATCATTTACAAATGAATGGAAAAACTGGAAGATGCCGATAACGGCGATCTGTTAGGATTTCCAATAAATGAAAGAGTATTGAAGTTACGACTTCCTTAAAAAAATTGACCGAGCAATACAAACATATGTATATAGTATTCATATATTTAGATAAATGTTTGTTTTGACAATATTGACAGGAATACATTATTTGAAATTTTGTAATGTAGCAGGAATAACATACAGAGAGAGGAATTGCGTTTAAAACTTGTAGAATAATCAGTCTGCACGTATGAGATAGAAAGGGAAGCAGTAGTTGATTACGGGGTTGGCAGGGGTGTAGCAAATTCCCAATGTTATTCAACCCCTACGCTGAGCATTAGGTAAACGGAATTTGGAGTGAGAGAAGAAACAACAACCTTGAGGCCGTTGTCAAGGTCAAAGGCGTTAAAGGACTTCGAAGAGCAGATTAATGGAATGGAGAGTGTTCTGAAAAGAGGTTTTTTTTCGTCAGTTCTCTGAATGATATGATGCGTCTACATCTACATAGATAATCCGCAAACCACCGTACAGTGGGTGGTGGAGGGTACTTTGTAGCACTATTCGTCATTTCCGCTCCTGTTGCACTCGCAAATAGAGCGATGGAAGAACGACTGCCGGCCGTTGTGGCCGAGCGGTTCTAGGCGCTTCAGTCAGGAACCGCACTACTGCTACCCTCACAGGTCCGAATCCTGCCTCGGGCATGGATGTGTATGATGTCCTTAGGTTACTTAGGGGACTGATGACCTCAGATGTTATGTCCCATAGTGCTTAGAGCCATTTGAACCATTTGAAAAAAAAACGAGTGTCTAGATGTCTCTATATGATCCGTAATTTCTCGTATCTTATCTTCGTGGTCCTTAGGTGCTATGTATGGCGGCGGCAGTAGAATCGTACGGAAGTTAGCTTCAAATGCCGATTCCCTAATTTTTCCCAATAGTGTTTCTCAAAAAGAACGTTGCCTTCGCTCCAGATATTCCCATCTGAATTCCCGAAGCTTCTGCGTAACATTTACGCGCTGTTCGAACCTACCGGTAACAAATCTAGCTCCCCGACTCTGAATTGCTTCGATATCTTCCTTCAGTTGGACCTGGTATGGATCCCAAACACTCGAGCAGTACTGAAGAATAGCTCGCACCAGCGTCCTATATGCGGTCTCCTTCACAGGTGAACCACTCTTTCCCACAATTCTTCCAATACCGATGTCGAATATTTGCCTTCCCTATCCGAGCTTTCACATGCTCGTGCCACCTCATATCGCTCTGCGATGTTACGCTCAGGTATTTAAACCACTTTACTGTGTCAAATAGGGCACTAGTAATACTGTATCCAAACATTACAGGTTTTTCCTTCCTATTTATCAGCATTAACTTACATTTTCCACATTCAGGGCTAGCTGCCATTCATCATACCAACTGAAAATTTTGTCTAATTCGTACCTTCATACAGTCACACAACTTCGGTACCCTACCATGCACCACGGCATCATCATCAAACAACAGCACAGACTGCTGCTCACTCTGTCCGCCAATTTTTTTCTGTAGATAGAGAACAACATCGGTCCTATCACACTTTCCTGAATCACTCTTCACAGTACCCTTATGTCTGATGAACACTCGCCATCGAGGAAAACATCCTATTATTTATGAAGTCTTCGAGCCACTCACATATCTTCAACTTATTCCTTTTGCTCATACTTCCTAAGAGCTTGCAATGGGGCACCGTATCAAATGCTTTCCGGAAATCTAGAAATTGGAATCTGCCAGTTGCCCTTCATCACTAGTTCTCAGTATATCATGTGAGAAAAGGGCAAGCCGTGTTTCACACTAGCGACGCTTTCTAAAACGATACTGATTCGTGGACATAAGCATTCTAGCCTCAAGAAAGTTTATTATATTAGAACCGAGAATACGAGGTGCGGCTAGAAAAAACCGGACTGATGCTGGAAAAAACATTTATTTACAATTATTTACAATTTCATGTTGTCTCCTTCAATGTACTCTCCTCCTCGATCTCTACACCGCTCCATACGAATTTTCCAGTGTTCATAGCAATGCTGCAGATCATTTTCGGTAAGTCCATACATTACTTCCGTCGCTTTTTCTTTTACTGCTTCAACAGTCTCAAATCTAGTTCCTTTCAAAGCTGACTTGACTTTAGGGAAAAGAAAAAAGTCACAGGGGGCCAAATCAGGTGAGTAGGGTGGATGATCTAAGATGGGAATGTGTTTTGCCAAAAACGTCTTCACTGACAACGCACTGTGAGCTGGGGCATTGTCTTGGTGAAGGATCCATGACTTTTTTCTCCACAAATCGTTCCGTTTTCTCCGTACTCCCTCATGTAGGGTAGCCAGGACGCTAATGTAGTAATGCTGATTCACTGTTTGTCCCTCTGGTACCCAATCAATGTGCACAATCCCTTTGATGTCAAAAAAAAAACAATCATCATTGCCTTGAATTTCGATTTTGACATTCGTGCTTTTTTTTGTCGCGGAGAACCAGGAGTTTTCCAATGCATCGATTGGCGTTTAGTTTCGGGATCGTAAGTAAAAAACCACGATTCATCGCAAGTAATAACATTTTGTAAGAAGGTGGGATCACTTTCAATGTTTTCCAGGATGTCAGAACAAATCATTCTTCGGCGTTCCTTCTGTTCAATTGTGAGACACTTTGGAACCATTTTTGAACACACTTTGTTCATGTTGAAACTTTCATGAAGAATCTGCCTAACACTTTCCTTGTCAACTCCTGTTAACTCAGACACTGCTCTTGTCGAACAAGTTTACCGATTTTTTCAATGTTTGCATCAGTTTTTGCTGACAATGGTCTGCCAGTGCGAGTGTCATCACTGGTGTCTTCGCGGCCATCTTTAAATCGTTTAAACCACTCAAACACTTGTGTTCGCAATATACAATCATCGCCGTACACTTGTTGTAACATTACAAACGTTTCACTTGCAGATTTTCCTAGTTTGAAACAAAATTTGATGTTAACACGCTGTTCTTTCTGTACACTCAACATTTTCCGACGCACAGACAAAACGTCAACTACTTAAAACAGACGCCACGGGCAGACTGAGTGCAGGAGGCAGATGAAACTCGAGCAGTAGGCGGAGCGAGAGTCACGTGACAGGCCACGCGACTTTCAGCCTTATTGCATTCGTTTTATTGTTTCACCAGTACTAGTCCGGTTTTTTTCTAGCCACACCTCGTATGTTCAAGGACTCTGCAGCAAAACGAAGTTAGGGATATTGGTCTGCAATGTTGTGGCTTTTTTTGCGGTTCTTTTACCTTTCTTATATACTACAGTCATCTGCTCTTTTTTCCAGTCGCTTCGGACTTTCTGCTGGTCTTGAGATTCACGATAAATGCGATCTAGGTAAGCGGCTAATGCCGTAGAGCACTCTTTATGGAAACGAACTGGTCTTTCATCCTAACCTGGTGATTTATTTGTTTTCAAATCTTTAAGATGAATCTCTAAGCACGGTATGCTTATTTTTATGTCGTCCATACGGGAGTCTGTCTGATGGTCAATTGGCGGTATGTTTGTACGGTTCTCCTGTGTGAACGATCTCTTGAACTTGAAATTTAAAACCTCGGCTGTCTTCAATTGCCACACCAGACTTGTCAACAACGGACTGAATGGAACTCTGAGATCCGCTTAGCCATTTTACAAGTGACCAGAATTTTCTCAGCAGAGAAGCTCTCCGAGCATTCTCAACTGATCATAGTTGCTATAATGACATTTTGATCGCTAATCCCCTGTCTATACTGACATTGTGGATAAGGTCCGGCCTATTTGTAGCTACAAGGTATAAGATATTTCCATTGCGCGTAGGCTGCCAACTGCTCAAGACAGTTTTCAGAAAACGTGTTCAAAAGTATTTCGCACGACTGTCTGTACACCCAGCAATGAATCCATAGACATCCCAGTCTACACTCGGCAGGTTAAAGTCGCCTCCAAGTAGTATTGCATTATCTGAGCATTTACGCGCTATTGACCGTAGGCTTTCTTAGAATGTCTCTAGAACTGCCACGACTTCCTCTCCTGTTCCAACTTCTTCATCTCAGAGTATCATACACAACGTCCTCACTTATTTATTAAATATACTTCTCCATTCTCTGTCTTCCACAACTATTCACACAGTCTAAAGGTCTTTCTATTGTGGATGGTTTAACCCACGTCCGATCATCTTGCTCCTTTGTGTGTCAGTATTTTACAAATATTTCACGCCTCTCTAATTCTGCGGAGCACATCCTTGTATATCATCTTATCAGTCCACCAAATTTTCAGTTCTCTTCTGTCACAACATATCTCAAATGATGCAATTCTGTTCTCTTCCATATTACCCCCGGCCCGTGATTCACCCTCGTTAAAGTACAGTGAAATTGGAAATTACCAGGATCAGGGAAATGACATGGAAGGACTAGGTCCATTTAACTAATATCATTTATCCTTGAACAACAACATTTTCATATATTTTCTTCGGTAACAGGCCCCCCTTTGAAAAATTTAAGTTAATTTACATTATGGGAGTTCGAAATAATGAGTAAACGTCTTTAAATTAGAATAACAACTTCAAACGAACTCAAGAAATGAGCCCTTAACAATATTCGCCTTATAAATTTTTTTAATTAAACAATTTTAAATAAATTATCCATTAAAATAAATAAAACAGTTGTAGATAAATTTCCTCAAGTCAACTTAAGTTCAAGACAGTGGGCGGACCCCCAAATATAAATATTAACAAAGATAACATAAGGATTACCCAAAGGTTTACACAAGAGAATTTACAATAAAACTTGGAGAAAGAATACAATACCTATTAAACATTAAAGAGAAAATTTCTTGTGCGAGTTGCGATGCCACTATCCGAATGTACTGTAATATTTTTAGACCATGCGGCATCGGACATCTGGAAAGCGGCTATCGCGTGTAATAAGCCTGAATAGCTTTGCTATGTAGTTTAGACTACTACACGGAATTACTGAATAAATTCTGGCGATGGCGTACAAGAAATAGAATGTTGAATGAATTCTAATTTTCATTAACAAAAATAACCTCTTTGAAGTGACTGAACAGAATGCACTAACTGGTATACGTTAATCACGCCTGGCAAGTGAACAACATTTACGTAACACAATATACACACACATATAATAAACACTTGAAGTTGCTGTAGTTAGATTGATCCACACCAACTGTCAGTAATGATTTTAATGTTACTGAATTTGCATTGTACTGTAGATACAATGAGTACTGTGGCATTTTGTTCTAATGAAACTGAACGAGTTTTTACGTTGATAATGTACTGAAAAGCCACCACATCGAGTTGAACTATAATTAATGTGGCACAGTACCTGGCGTCTTCTGTCAGTTGTATAATCCGGCGTTTGTTGGAAATTTTCGGCGTTAACTCCGATTATATCCTCTTGTTGCATTAATACGCCGATACGTAATATAGAATTTTTTTACTGGTATTGCTGCACACACAGTGATGGATTTGGGATAATAATGAACTATTTTCAGTAAATAATTGATGACACTCATGGAATGCACTTTGAATCACAAACTTATTGTTTCACTCAGACATTACACTGCAGAGAACTTGACTTGATAAATACATAAACTGGTTCGCTACGGATAAATTCACTTGTTATGGCGGCAGTATAAATGCACTGTTCATAAAAAACACTGTCGTACGATAACTACTAGTTCGTTGCTTGTGCTGGCGTGAGCTCAGCAATGGATCTCATATGGTAGTAAGATCACATTTCAACATTAGCTGCAGACACTGGTCACTTCATATATTACTGCTGGTCGCTGCAGTCCGTCGTAAATTACGCAGCCTTCCACAAGGCGTGCCATGTGCTTTTTGAGCGGGAACAGCAACTATATCGCTCACAAGCCGTCTCCGTCGAAAAGTTGCATCCTGCATGCCTTATTGTCCATTTGACTTGCTGACACACCATAAATCCAGTTCGTGTTTGTTGTAAGCTCACTTTTAACTGTCTATAAGTAACGTTACCGTACCGTACTAAAACCATCACTTTCGCGCTGCGTAATCTCTTTTCTGCATCTGAACAATTCCAGAACACATCTCTCTCTCTACTGCCAAATTCACGCGCCAACCTGCACTGTCCGCGTTCTCGGGGAATTCCCTCACATTTAAACATTAATTTACTCTATGCCAAGTTCTCTGTTTACAAATAGACATACCATAACATTACCATATTCAATTACAGTCATTATACTTATCAAATTAATATTTTTACTATACGTAATAATAATATCCTAGTTTAACGCTTCTTTATTTCGTCGTCTGAGCACAGCACTATTCAGATACTGTCTTACTTGTAGCGCTATTTCATTTGACTGCCGCCAGGCAGAAGCACCTGTGCTTTTGTTTGCACAACTATCCAACAGATGGCATGAGCGTTCACTTATTCAACTGCTGCGCCTTGGCTATGCCTCGTTGTGGCAGTCCAAGGCCTCTTGGGTGGCAGCACATTTCGTTTACAGTGCAAGTCAGATAACATAAGATCTCAACTTGGGCACAGATAGCCAGGACCCGTGACTGAAAAACCAATAGTAAGACGTGCTACGAAATGCTCTAGAGCCATCCACACGGCCGCTAGTAAGCCAGGCCCACACGGTAAGAAGCTGTCGACACTGAACACTCCCCAGAAACTTAGTAAATGTTGGTAATAAACAAGACAGATAACTGTCTGACTAGATTATACTATGAGTAAAGTTGTGGTTTAACCCTGATAGCAGTTGCAGAGCGTTTCCAACAAGGTGGTACGCCCTAGGAAATATCCTTCGCTAACAGAGAAACTGGGTAAGAGGAGTTGTAATTTCTTCCAGGAAGAAATATAATAAAGAACTCGCTAGGCTCTTACCATTAGCAGGAGCTCACAACATGCTTAAAAGGGCTAGATAATAGTAATAGTAATACCTGACAGCCCATGAGGTGGTTGTTTGTACGTATGTGTATTGTGGGTATTTGTTTGTTATGGAGTTAGTTGGAGTTAGTTGGAGTTAGTATTATTCTACCTGCTTCACAACTGTGAAATTACTTAAATCCCTTGACTTTCTTATGAAAATTCTCGCAGTTAGTTTGCCAACACGTTGTTTTTATGGTAAAAGTCGTCATGGACACACACTCGTCTAGTTATGGATTTCTATTTCTTGCAATTTTGGTGTAGCGGATATGAAAAAACTTTGCTGAGATGACGTTACGTGGATGTGGGCTAATATTAAAGAAACTGACTGCTATTATTGCTTTAAAAGAAGAACTAATAGACAGGAAAAGTCTCTTACATTTATTGTTATTATTTGTGAAAATTAGCAAATATTAAAATATTTATTACGACTCTGGGCCGTTATCATTTAGAACAATGGCGTTGACCTCTGCACCAATGTTCCCCTATAAAATTTGCATAAATTATTAAGTTATTTACTTCGTGATAATAGGATCTGTTACAGTAAAATATTAGCGACACTTTTAAGTAATATTTAATTACATTTAGTCTAAATATTACATGAAACTTATACATTTTCGTGCCTCGTCACAAAATGGCTTCTTACACTACAAAGAAACAAAAGGGAAATGTGCGATCCTTTTTCAAAAGGGACAGAGATTACAATAACAATCACAGGTTATATTACTTTTCTGTCATATTATTTATTTCGTTACGACGTAAGTTCTGTTAAATTTGCTAAGTTCTTCAATATTAACGCCACATTCCCACCACCTTCTAAACTATCGTGAAAACAAACATTAAAACCTAAAATAACTGGTTCTCTTGCACAAAAAAAAATGGCTCCGAGCACTATGGGACTCAACTGCTGAGGTCATTAGTCCCCTAGAACTTAGAACTAGTTAAACCTAACTAACCTAAGGACATCACACACATCCATGCCCGAGGCAGGATTCGAACCTGCGACCGTAGCGGTCTCGCGGTTCCAGACTGCAGCGCCAGAACCGTGCGGCCACTTCGGCCGGCCTCTCTTGCATAAACAAACACATTTTTTTAGTAATAACTAGAGTAGACATAAGCCCCTGATATAGCTATGTGTGGCACGTTACATAACCATAACAACGTTAACCATGACAAATGTTTGAGAATGCTAGTTGGCAAATTATGACAAGTCACTTTAAAATCGCTCAGAGCAGGCGGGGTAATACGCCGTCCACAAAATCACAGAGCCAAGTAACAACGCGTGCATGACGACTCAATAAAGCATAAACACAGCTTGCGGAGCGCAAAATCTGTGCACAGAGCTCAACAACAAGTTGCGCACAACATAAGCGAACCAGACCTTACCTTCTGCCCAGTCCTGGTGAAGAATAGTCAACGACGACTCGGAAAAGACATCCCGTGTGTGTCCCTCCACGCATTGCTGCTGCTCCGCGGCTCCACGCTCTGCAAAAACTCCCGTCAACTGCTGGCGCCACGCTCTGCGGAGGCCTCTGTCTGGATGCAACTCTAGAGGCCGCTTTTGAAGAATAGGTGAAACTACGGTAACCGCATAACGGAGTAATCCGCGCCCCTGGTGACGCTAACTATCAGTAGTGAAATCAGCTGCCGCAGATCATACTGTGCTCCAGACGTATGTTTATGCAAATTTCTTTCGAAAATTAAAACCAATGTGTCATAATAGTCAAGAATTTCCTCTTCATGTGTGTAATCTGTGTTTTATGTCCCCCCTGTATCGTTCATCATGTGCTAATTTGCTTTCAACGTAGGCAGATTCCCTCATGGACCCAATTTTGACATCAAGTTTCTTACTATCCTGATTTATGGTACTTCTTATTTCTTCTGTATTTCTTCAGTTCACTCTGAATCCATATTCTGTGCTCAGTAGATTGTCCAGTATGTCCCGTAATTCTTCCTCGCCTTCGCTGATGATTGAAATTTCATCAGCGAATCAGAAGTTCTTCTGCTTCCGTGCGCCGCGGAATTTGAATCCGCACCAGACGTCATGGACGTCGAAGACCGATAGAGCTCTCTGCACCATCGCGCCGTAAGCTATCTATCAGTAGTGAAATCAGTTGCCGCAGATCATACTGTGCTCCAGACGTATGTTTTTGCAAATTTCTTTCGAAAATTAAAACCAATGTGTCATACTAGTCGAGAATTTCCTCTTCATGTGTGTAATCTGTGTTTTATGTCCCCCCTGTATCGTTCATCACGTGCTAATTTGCTTTCAACGAAGGCAGATTCCCTCATGGGCCCAATTTTGACATCAAGTTTCTTACTATCCTGATTTATGGTACTTCTTATTTTTTCAGTATTTCTTCAGTTTACTCTGAATCCATATTCTGTGCTCAGTAGATTGTCCAGTATGTCCCGTAATTCTTCCTCGCCTTCGCTGACGATTGAAATTTCATCAGCTAATCAAAAGTTCTTCTGCTTCCGTGCGCCGCGGAATTTGAATCCGCGCCAGACGTCATGGACGTCGAAGACCCATACAGCTCTCTGCACCATCGCGACGTAAGCTGTGGCGGCGCGCGCCTCCTGGCCCGCTTTTAGTGTGGGTGCGCCACAGAGGAACACGTGGTTCCAGCAGCCAACAGCGGCGCACCCGATAGCGTACTTCAGCGCCTCCCTCTCGCTCAGCCAGCCAGTCTAATCTCGCGAACGTCTGTTGACACATCGCCTCGCGTTAGACAGGCTACTCTCTTGTTCTGTGTACGAGTGGACGTGTTTGTAAGTTTTCCTTGTGACTCCGTTATTCGATCTTATTGTTCGTTCTGTCCTTCGTTGGTCGTGTCCGTCCCCTCTACATCTACATCTACATCTTCATTTATACTCCGCAAGCCACGCAACGGTGTGTGGCGGAGGACACTTTACGTGCCACTGTCATTACCTCCCTTTCCTGTTCCAGTCGCGTATGGTTCGCGGGAAAAACGACTACCGGAAAGCCTCCGTGCGCGCTCGAATCTCTCTAATTTTACATTCGTTATTTCCTCGGGAGGTATAAGTAGGGGGAAGCAATATATTCGATACCTCATCCAGAAACGCACCCTCTCGAAACCTGGACAGCAAGCTACACCGCGATGCAGAGCGCCTCTCTTGCACAGTCTGGCACTTGAGTTTGCTAAATATCTCCGTAACGCTATCACGCTTACCAAATAACCCTGTGACGAAACACGCCGCTCTTCTTTCGATATTCTCTATCTCCTCTGTCAACCCGGCCTGGTACGGATCCCACACTAATGAGCAATACTCAAGTGTAGGTAGAACGAGTGTTTTGTAAACCACGTCCTTTGTTGATGGACTACATTTTCTAAGGACTCTCCCAATGGAACTCAAGCTGGCACCCGCCTTACCAACAATTAATTTTATATGATCATTCCACTTCAAATCGTTCCGTACGCATACTCCCAGATACTTTACAGAAGTAACTGCTGCCAGTGTTTGTTCCGCTATCATATAATCATACAATAAAGGGTCCTTCTTTCGATGTATTAGCAATACATTACATCCCGTGGTGTTGTTGTTAGTGGGCCTCTCCGTCATTTCTACCCCGCGACCGTCCCAGTCGCAGTTACAACAGTTCTCGACTTTGCTGAGTCCCAGTCATGTAGTAGTTTTAAAAAAAATAAACCGCCGTTTGTCTGTATATTAATATATTTATGTTCTGTACTATATATATTTCAGCTTTTATGTGTGTGTTGTGTACAAAGCTAAAAGTTGGAATGTACAGATAAAAGGCACACAGCAAAAAATTAAATGCACACTAAAATTTAAATTACGAGATATTCACTTACTTCTTAGACCATTAACGCGTCATATCTCGTTAAGTCTGTCCAAAGCAGTTAAACAAGTCTGACACATGACTTTAAGGTTTAACTATTAAAGTAACGTCATAGAATGTAGATCTGTCAGACATATCAAGTGTAGAAGTATCACAGACACAAGCTTACAAATGTTAGGTGTCACTAGACCATATGTGATTACTTCTGGAGGCGGTGTGTGAATCATCATGCATTTACATGTATGCATCAGATGGTCAATAATAAGAAGGGAACACACATTATGCAGCACGAGGGAATTGAAGCCTTGAAGGAACAAACGAGAAAAGTACTGAAGCCAATTAATCGCACTTAACGAGAAGTACGTGCCAGTAATACTACGAAAAAAGCGCTAAATTGAGTAATATGGGTGAAAAGATACAGAATGGCACTTAACAATATAGCTATACCATAGAAAACTACTGATTTGAGCAACATGAATGAAAAATGGGAGGTGGAAGGGAAACACGGGGAAACGGGGGGAGAAGAAACAGGAGCGGTTATTCATACGTGAAGGTCGTATAAAATTAAGAAAAAGGAAAGGGGGAGAGTGTGATAGGGACAGGGAGAGAAGGAGGGGATTGGGGAGGAGTGACCCAACTGTAAAGGTCGGTTAGCGGAATCGATAAGTAGGAAATGTAGTGTTAGAGGTAGGTGTACGTCGGGGAGGAGATGGTGGAGGTAGGTGTAGGAGGAGAGTTGGAGAAAGGAAGCAGCATAAGAATCATGAATGAATATTTGACTGAGTGTTGAAGTTTGGTAGATCAGAACAGGACTGATGGGGGTGTGAGGGAAGACTTGGGAGAGGCATGGACACAAGAAATTACAATGGAAAGAGCGATTAACAAAGAGTTCACAGCTTAGGAGGGGGCAGGAAGAAAGTACAATACACACCATGATACACAAGGTGTTGAAGGAAAAGTGGAGAGTCATCCACTGGATTTGATTAGTACAGTAATCATGGCTGGAGGGGAAGCGGGTGAGAAAAGAGGGCTGAACTGCCACACGCACATAATAAAAGTGTAAGAAGATAGATAAATGAGGTTTATGAAGAAAAGAGGAAAGACAGGGTTGTTGTGGGAGAGGTTGGAACGAAGGCGGAGATTGACGCGGGACTGCACCCACAATCCAGAGTCCAACTCTGCATATGAAACATAAAACATTAATCCAGTCCTTCACTAGCCTTCAGCTCCTTGTAAATCGTTCTGTCGGTCATAGTTGCTCGACCACCCCTCCACCTACCTCCCCCCTTCATCTTCATTCTCATCTATCCAACTTCAACAATACACGGTCAAATTCGTGTATCCTGTTTCCCTCCTACAGAACCCCATTCTATACCCCCTCCAACAAGCACGTCACATGTATACCTACTTCAACCACGACATTTCTTACATATCCAGTCCGTTAAATGATCTCTACAGCTGGGACACTCTTCCACTTCCAACCCCCCCCCCACCCCCCATTCTCCTTCCAGGCAAACTATTTCCCTTTTTCTTTTCCTGAATCTTATACGACCTTCACATATTAACATCTATTACTATTTCTTCTCCCCTCAGATCCCTTACTCTTCGTCCCCTCCCCACTTCCACATTTCTTCATTCATATTGTTCAATTTAGTACTTTTTTGTAGTATATAGCCATTTCACTCATTTATTGTTTGATAAGTTCGTACCCTATATGTCATTTTAAAGTATTTGATTTTATTTCTTTAACGTATATTGCAAGGCTCTTAACATGTTGTCAGGACATAAATTATTTCAGAAAAATATTGGTTCCCCTCTAAATTTGATTTACCACCGTAAACCTGTTTTTACTAAATATGACGTGCTCCCAGAATTATTTACGTATATGTTACAAATGGTGATTTTACATCTAATATTTCGTGGGAAGTCAATATTTTTCTTAATTTATAGCCAAATTTGAGCTTGACAATATGTTAAGTGTCCTGTAATATATGATGAAGACATAAAATCAAATACTTGAAAGTGGCATAAAAGGCCGAAACCTGGGTTGTAATAAACAAACAATGAAACAGCCAAATGACAGTGTGTTCCTTTAATAAGTATTGTATCACTGTTACTCAGCAACGTCAAAAACTGTTTACTTACTATAGCATTAAGTGCGATTCATTGGCTTCTGTACTTTATTTCGTCCGTTCCTTGGATATGTCGGTTTCTTCATGCTACTTAACGTATGTTGACTTCATATTCTTAACGAACTAATTTATACGTGTAAATGCAAAAATGAAGACTCACGATGCCGCATAGAAAAGTAATCACATACGATCAGATGATAGCTAACACTTTTAATCTTATATCTGTGATACTTCAACATTTACTATGTCTTCTAGAACCTGCTTTCTTTGACCTCACTTTAATAGTTACACCTTAAATGCATGAACTTATTTTGTTTACCTGTTTTGCACTGACTTTGCCAGATATAACGTGTTAATGGTTTAAGAAGTAAATGAAATGAGTATATCGTAATTTTATTTCAGTGTGCATCTAATATCTTTTAAAAGAATTTCAGTTTTATTGTGTGTCTTACTGTTTGCATGTTCCAGTTTTTAGCACTGTACCCGATAATGGCATAAAAACCGAAATCTACATAGTACAGAAGATAAATACATTAATATATAGGATGAAGCGAAATTCGCGCACTCGGGATCCGCATCGCGACTCGTCACATGCCAACGATAAGAAAATGTCTGTCACAAAATGTCGTCCGGCGTGTACATCCGGCAGAAAAAGGATTTTAAAGAATGCCATTTAGGCAACACTGTAACCACATGTACGATAAGTACCTCTGTCAGTATGTTTTAGTCGTACTGTACAGTAGGTGTAGTTCACAGAGTTTTGGTTTAGCATGCAGGAGGTCGAACGTTCGATCCTTCTTTATTTGCTAATTTCATTCTGGCATTTCATACTATAATATATATCGTTTCTTAGGTCACATGTACCGTAAATTTACAACATTTTGTAACGCTGAACATAATAAATACATAGTTACGCAAATACGAAATAAACAGTTGAAACAAATTCCCTGTCATAGGACAGGATAGCTACAAAAAGAATATCAGTTTCGAGATTCTAAAGATGATAGCACAGTAAAATAACAAGACATCTACTTGACATTTGTACTATATGTAATATGAGCGCTGAGAAGTCACACATTAGCAACTAGTGACAATAACAATATTAATATTAATGACCACATGACCTTCACAACGGAATACGTGGTCCTCAGAACAACAGATGCTCAAAGCGACCTCCCTGCGCGTCCAAGCATTGCGCAACCTGCCGGATAATACAGCTCTGGACCCTTCGCAGCAAAACTGCGTTCACAGTAACAAGAGCAGGATAAATACGCGCTACCAATTCTTGCACGTACGTCGGCGAAGGAGAGTACACTTGTTTCTTCAGGTCTCCCCACAGGATCAACTCAAATGGATCTGGGTCAGGTGAACGCGGTGGCCATACATCTGGACCTCCACGTCCGAGCCATTTCCATGGACATGTTCTGTCCAAATAGTGACACACATTAATTCTAGAGTGTGGAGTCGCACCATCACATTGGAACCATATCCTCTTCCAAAAATGTGGTGTAACACTTCCTTTGCATCAGGCAGATAGTTTGAGAGGAATGAATGACACCTTCGTGCAGTCAACCGCTCAGGCAACACGTAAGATCCCAAGCACCTGTCGCCAAATATTCCGGCCCAGACGTTGGTACCAAAGCGAACTTGATATCCACAGTCGCTGGCGACGTGCCCGGTTAGCCTGACACCAATGGTGGGCATTGTGTATGTTGAAGACACCCTCAAGAGTGAATGCTGCTTCATTCGACCGTATTACAGTGTTCACGAAGTTATCGTTGGCATCCTGTTGTTGTGGGAAGCGTTTACAGAAATGCATCCGCTGATGGCGATCTGCTGCATGCAGGTGTTGCGTGGAAGCATTTGATAGGGGCGCAGTCCATGCTCGTGCAGCACGTTAACGACTGTGTGTTGCGAGACACGCAGCTGCCTTGCTGTGCTACATGTATTTCGCTGAGGCTCGTGGTGCATGACCTCCAGAATAGCTTCCTCAATAGCTGGAGTATGGCGAATCCGTGGATGATCTGTCACGCGATGGTGGAAGGAGAGAACCTGACTCCCCAAGGCGTAGCTCCAGACGACGAAAGACATTTTAATCTGGATGGCGTCGACGAGGATATCTAGCAGCATATTCACAAGTGACAACACCACCCCGGTTATCAGATGCACCAAGGACCAAAAGCATATCCACATATTCATCGTTTGTGTATGCCATACGTCTGCCACACTGGTTTAGAGGTTTACAGTGAGAAAATTCTATACGTGTACGCATGTACATTGGAGTCTATTATGGGCCCTTACTCCGCCCGCAACTAGTCCCTGTCTGGTGGACAGCGCATATATATACTATAAACGCGCTACCAGTACTTCGTGTTGTTCTATCTAACGCGCATTACCCCCGCGACAGATATTGTTCTGCATGATTCGTCCCGGCACCACTAACTGTGAAATGTTCGGTTTCAAATTACGCTGTTTCCCTAACGGTAATAGATGTGATGCTTCCACAATCCCATCGATATAATAATAATAATAATAATAATGCACTGAGATGCGTACTAAACAGCATGCAGTTACAGACGCAATGTTGAAAGGTATTATTAGTGGGACCATGGTGATAACACATACAAACAGTAACCGAGTTTGGGCATTATTCGCAAAGAACTTTGCTAGTCCTACTTGTAACGTAAGGCCCTAACGAAAGTTTATGGACCTGAGTGAGGCAAGAATAATACTTGGTATTAACCTATGGGACCATCGGACTAGGGTAAAAAGAAAAGAGGTTTCACAACTAGTAGATGAAGTGGTGTGACTAAATTTACTCCCACGACATCTTCTTTCAAATATGACCAAATGTTCAAACGTGTGTGAAGTTCAAAATGACTCTGAGTACTATGGGACTTAACTTCTGAGGTCATCAGTCCCCTAGAACATAGAACTACTTAAACCTAACTAACCTAAGGAAATCACACACATCTATGCCCGAGGCAGGATTCGAACCTGCGACCGTAGTGGTCGCGCGGTTCCGGACTGTAGCGCCTAGAACCGCTCGGCCACTCAAGCCGGCTGTGTGAAGTCCTGAGGCACCATACTGCTGAGGTCATCGGTCCCTAAGCCTACACATAAGCTAACTTAAACTAACTTACGCTAAGGACAACACACACACCCATGCCCGCGGGAGAAATCGAACCTCCGTACCGCGGCAAGACTCCCTCAGACCGCGCGGCTACCCCGCGCGGCAAATCTGATCAATCTTCCACTTCTACTGTTGTAGTATGTAAGTGCAGAAGTTTTGTAGAGGAACCGCTTCAACGCTGTTGACGATTAAGATGCCAGATACCGTACCACCTGGACTACATTTACCACACAAAAAACATGTGCCTCAACCCAGGATTGAGCCAACGACCTGTATGCTAACCCAAAACTCTATCCACTGCACAAACTGTACAACACGACTAATATGTGCTGAGAGAGGTAGGCACCATACACGTGGTCACAATGTTGCCAGACTGCCACTCTTTAACGTCCTTTATCTGCCGGATGTACTCGCCGGACGAAATTTTGTGACAGACTTTTTTTTTATCACTACCGTGTGAGGAGTCGCGCTGCGAAGCTCGAGTGCGTGAATTTAACTTCAACCTGTATAGTCAAGAGGCGGTTTATTCTTTCAAAAAATCATTAATCAATCTTATCTTTAGTATCCTTATAGCTCAGACTTTAATCGCATTACTGAAACTATCTTTTGTTTCTATCGTTGCCTCTTCAGTATATTGAATGAGCAGTAGAGGCAAAGGACTACTACCCTTTCCACACTTTTTTATGACGGGAATTTCGGTCTTGGTCTTCAGTTATTATTGCGCTTTCTTGATTATTATACATGTTGTTCATGGGACGGAACACTCCGGGTGTCCCAGCCACCATAAGCCGCCTAATGAGTGGTGTAGAGAAGGATAACACCCAATGTGTAAGTTGTAAATAATGGTGTGAAAGAGCGTGGAGAGAATAATGTAGACACAGTAGTATCATATCGTGTTAGTAGTTCACAGGTTCAGTACCTGATTGGAATTCATCATCATCATCATCATCATCATCATCATCATCTTCACTGTAAGCGTTACGACTTCTTTTGTTTCGCCTATTACAGTACCCAACGCTTCCTCGTTCTTCTTCAAATTCTTCTGCCATTGGAATTAAATTTACTTGTCTGGAGAGTGTGACGGTACGTCACATAAATGGACATTTGGAGAAAGGGAATAGAAGTTTTTGTTATGAGACGTGTGAACCATAAATTATCTAAAGGCTAAGTACGTCAGCGCGATGTATAACAAATTGTAAAGAACGAAAATTATTATTATCAAAACACAAATATAGATGTAATTAACAAAACACAGTTTTTTGTATAATCTCTGTGTAACATAGGCCATGGAGATCAGAGACTATGGCATAATTGAAAGCTCCTCTCCTTTTTTTGTTTCGTCTAGAGGTAGGCCGCCATCGTAGCACTGGATAATATTTACTGTAAGTTTGGTTGTAATTTAGTAAAATATACTTATAATTGTTATTAGAAAGTGTGTGTTATTGACTTAGTTTTCACCTCTCAGGATCGCATCAGTTAATTATAATTTACAAAGTTTTACAGAACTTCGTAGTGCAGGGAGCTCATTTCCCCTAGCAGGATTTAGTCGGCCATTACCCTGACTGTATTATTTAATTAAAATTTCATGTCATAATATTAAATATAAATGTGAGAGGTTTCTCTACCTTCTTCATACAGAAGTGTCAGAGTAACAGAGTAAAAATAGATTTCGTTTATTAATATTTAGAATACTGAATGAGTTCAGTATGTTTCGAGTTTGGCCGCCTAACGGCAGATGAGATTTTCTCCAGTTTTGCCTCGCAAATAATGAACAAGAAATATTGAAAATATTTTCATTCAACAGGCTCCGCAATATCTCAGTTAATCTTTATGTAGTTTGGTACATAAATACCCAGTAACCCCTGAGACCCATATTAATAATTACGGTTTGCGTAAGAATACGCATATTTTCTTTTCTAAATAGCGGAACTCACGCAAACTATTATTAGAAGGAGGTGAGTCGCGCGTTGTGTTTAAAAAATACTATATCTTACGTCCTTCTGGGCAGCCGATGTCCGTACGAGTGTTATCGCACCATAAAAAATATAGTTATACAAATAAAAATATATAATCATCCCGTGATAAAGTGGCCACACACACATCCATATACAGTTATAACTTGATGAGAGGTAATCTTTGCCCTCTCGTTGTTTTGAGATGTTCGTTCGAACTTCTCGTACTTTCTTTTAGTTTACTGCAGATATTAAATATACTCAGTTATTACCTGACTTCAGAATATCGAAATTTGTCTGCTCTTGTGCATAAGTTTGTTTCTCGTAGAAACCCCATTTCTGTTGCTTATATGGTACGTTCTTGACATTTACTAGTAACATGATTCACGTGTTTGTCCTTAGGATAATTTAGGTTAAGTAGTTTGAAAGCTTAGGGAGTGATGACCTCAGCAGTTAAGTCCCGTAAGATTTCACACACATTTGAATATTTCTGTAAACAAGCACTGGGACTGCTGTGATATAACAAAATTTCACTCTTTTCTCGTTCCTCATTTTGTTTTTTAGAGAGCTGACAACTGCTCCACAGTTATTCCCAAACTTTGCTAATTTCATCACTACGTCTTCATCGTACTAATATGTGATGTACCAATCTAAATTGTTTAATGTTTACCCTCTTTATTATTCTATTACTAATCATAATTTTAGTCAGTACAAGGTATTTTTCGTTAAGGCCCATTTGTTTTCTGAAATCAAACGATACTCCTCTCAAATCTTAGCTAATGAATGTATCTTCATTCTCCACCAGAAATCGTATGCATATAAAAGTTAGGTAAAGCGGAAATTTCAGTTCTTAATTTCTTCTCAGTTAAAAAATTCCTCTTCATCTGAAGCAGCGTTAAAAAGTGCAGGTGAAATGCATCACCCCTGTCTAACTCTTTTGTTTGTGGTATTCTGTTTCTTATGTCTTCCTTGTATTATCTGACACGACGTATTTCTCCCATGGTAGCTGAAATGCTTCACTTCACCTACTGTGTTGTCCCCATGTTCCTGTATTTAATTTGGTGCTAATCTCATTCTTTCTGCTTCTCAAAATATTAGCTTTTCTTTAGTTCACTCCCAAGCCGTATTTTTAGCAGGTTATTTCAGAAGTGTTTGTAATACTTCGTCACTGTCATAGCCATAACCAATGTCGTTATGTCGTTAACATATCACATCAATGGGCCATTAATCTGATATTTTATCTCACTTATGAAATTTTCTGTTACTTTATTCAATGATTTTTCAACACAGACGCTGCGTAGTAGTGGTTGTGTGGAGCGGGGGGGGGGGGGGGGGGGAGCACTTCACTGTCTACCCTTCTTGTTATTGTCTGTTTACTTACGTCCATAGTCCACCGATATTTTGAGGATGACAAGAGCTTCCGACTCGATTTTTTTTAAATGTACTTATCCACAACTGCGGTTTCTGCCTATTACGCCATTCTCAAGTGACAGCTGTTTCTGCCTCGCCACGAGGTAGGTTTCTGCATATTTGTTCCTTTTAAGAGGTCACCGTCCTCGTGTCATCCACGTTCATACATTTCTTGTTCATATGTTTACATATTCTATATCCGTCCAAGACAAGAGCGTTCATCATTTATATAAAATAACATATAAGTTTACATAACAATAGCTATCTAAATCATGTCAGCAAATGATACTTTCATTTATATAAATGATGAAGACTTTTGTCTTAATACGTACACAGAATATGTAAACATATGCACACAGAATATGACAACATGTTTGACGCAAGGGCAATGTTCTCTTAAAACCAACGATCATTCAAAAGCGTACTTCATAGCGAGATAAGAATAACTGATAAGAAGAACTGTCACTTGGGAATGACATAAGAGGCAGAAATCGCGATCGTTATAAATCCATTTAAGGACATGATTACGATGTTATTCGAAACAAATTTCTTGGATAATATGTTGTACATTAACTTCCCGCTTCAAATTCGGACGGAATTCCAAGATTTTGATAATTGCTTCAATCATCGTCGTCAGAGAGATTCAAGGACAATCCAGCAGGAAAATTCTTGTCTTTTCCATTCTTGTTGTTTCCTCTAACTTGGTGGCAGACTGCATATTGTGCGTCTCTTTCTGTAGTGTATATGCATTTCAACCGTCTTGTACCATTTTACACAGTTTCTGTAAGTCGACTAAAACTATAAAAGTGTCTTAATTTTTCTTGAGTATCACTTCCGCATTTTGTATGACATCACATTTCTTTCTGACGCCTACAAATTTACCAATGCCAAACTGATCGTCTTCTTAGACATCCTTCCATCTGATTTTACTTTGCTCATCAAGTCGGATTCATGAGCTTTCAAACAAATTCTGCGGCGTTCCTCGCATTTATTAAATGTTGTTCAACGCCTGAGCATATGCGCACATCAAAAAATGTTTTGCATCACCTCGGATCCGAGAGTTCCGGAACGTGTACAGAAAATTGGAATAGAGATCAACATAAACATCATATCCGCCCTTTTTACTGATCCTGAAAACCACACATTACGTGTTGCACCAACATACAGCGAGACCTTCAGAGGTGGTGGTCCACATTGCTGTACACACCGGTACCTCTAATACCCAGTAGCACGTCCTTGTGCATTGAAGCATGCCTGTATTCGTCGTGGCATGCTATCCACAGATTCATCAAGGCACTGTTGGTCTAGATGGTCACACTCCTTAACGGCGATTCGGCGTAGATCCCTCAGAGTGGTTGGTGGATCACGTCGTCCATAAACAGCCCTCTTCAGTGTATCCCAGGCATTTTCGATAGGGTTCATGTCTGAAGAATATGCTGGCCACTCTAGTCGAGCGATGTCGTTATCCTGGAGGAAGTCATTCGGAAGATGTGCACGATAAGGGTGCGAATTGTCGTCCATGAAGACGATTGCCTCGCTAACATGCTACCGATTTGGATGCACTATCAGTCGGAGGATGGCATTCACGTATCGTACAGCCGTGACGGCGCCTTCCATGGCCACCAGCGGCGTTCGTCGGCCCCACATAATACCACCCCGTAACAGTAGGGAAACTCCTCCTTGCTGCACTCGCTGGACAGTGTGTCTTAGGCGTTCAGCCTGACCGTGTTGCCTCCAAACAAGTCTCCGGCGATTGTCTAGTTGAAGGCATATGCGACACTCATCGGTGAAGAGAACGTGAGCCAATCCTGAGCGGTCCATTCGGCATGTTGTTGGGCCCGTATGTATCAAGCTGCATGGTGTCGACGGCCGCTGTGGCCGAGCGCTTCTAGGCGCTTCAGTCTGGAACCGCGCGACCGCTATGGTAGCAGGTTCGAATCCTGCCTCGGGCATGGATATGTGTGATGTACTTAGATTAGTTACGTTTAAGTAGTTCTACGTTCTAGGGGACTGATAACCGCAGATATTAAGTCCCATAGTTCTCAGAGCAATTTCAACATTTTTTTTTCTTATTGTGTCGTGGTTGTGAAGATGGACCTCGCCATGGATGTCAGGAGTGAAGTTGAACAGCATTCAGCCTATTGCGCGCAGTTTGAGTCGTAACACGACGTCCTGTGGCAGCTCGAAAACCATTATTCAACATGATGGCGTTGGTGTCAGGGCTCCTCCGAGCCTTAATCCGTAGGCAGCGGTCATCCACTGCAGCAGTAGCCGTCGGGGGGCCAAAGACAGGCATGTCATCGACGGTTCGTGTCTTCGTGTCTCTCTGTATCTCCTCCATGTCCGAACAATATCGCTTTGTTTCACTTCGAGGAGACTGGACACTTCCCTTGTTAAGAGCCCTTTCTGGCACAAAGTAACAATGCAGTCGCAATCGAACCGCGAAACTGACCGTCTAGGAATGGTTGAACTGCTGACCACACGAGTCTTGTTTCTCCTTCCTGGTGGAGTAACTGAAACTGATCGGCTCTTGCACCCTCTGTCTAATAGGAACTGCTCATGCACGGTTGTTTACATCTTTGGGCGGGTTTAGTGACATCTCTAAACAGTCAAAGGAACTGTGTCTGTGAGACAATATCCACAGTCAACGTCTATCATCAGGAGTTCTGCGAACCGGGGTGATAAAAAACTTTTTTTGATGTGTGTAGCTAACAGAATGTCCATTGACTCGAGGATGAATCTTTTCCTCCACGTTCGGCCAGCGCCTTTAAAAGTGGCTATTAGTGACCGCAACGTTAAGGACCCACGGAATGACCTACCAACGTATGTTGGCGTCCTGCAGGGCGCTGTAACTAGATTTATTTCTTCATATCTTCAATGCAGCCGACATATCACAGGTACCACTGGACCGGCTGACAATGTATATGGAGGACACAGCGATACATTCCGTTGTTCGGTATTCATTGCTTGCAAGAAGAAGGAGAGAACTGTGCACTTGATCAACGTAGCGGCAGGTTGCGCTTGAAGTATCTAATAGGCAAAATTTTGTCATGCCAAGGTGGAAGATGCAGCCAACCTTAGCGAGATATCTCGAAATAATAAAAAGTATAGTCTCCACATGAATAGGCTTACTGGAAGGAATTCGGTAATTTTCGGCTACACGAAAAATCACACAAACCTAAGGGCAGTATATTAAACTAAATACCTAGAAATTGTAACTACAATTAACGTAAATCGGAACGATCACGTAGATAAAGCTGTGGAGAAAGCAAACTAGAGACTGCGGTTTAGTGGCTGGAATGTAGGGAAATAGCTTGAAGGTGATTCGCTGAATCCTCTGCCATGCGTTTAATTATGAACTGCAGAGTAATCATGTAGGTGTAGTTGCAGGTGACATGCCAGCGGAATTTCATCCGAGACATCTGACGTTGAGCGATGCTGTGGTTGACGAACCTGTACATTTGTCTCAATCTAAGGACTGCTTGGACTTATGTTGGTATCGGCATCTTTAGATGGAATACGTGGAGGCGCTTTAGCATTCAACATGCACAGACAATCCAAACCATCATGAAGTCCAATAGGGTGCTCTTGCGCTATCCAGTTCACCAGCTTTTCTAATGAGCAGCAACTGCGGTGCATTTCAGGGACCGTACGTACGTTTTACTCTAAGAGCGAGTTTTGAATTAACGTCAACCAGGGGCTTTTGACGGAACTTCTGATGCCTGGACATGATGCGCCGGTAATAACGTGACGGCATCTCAGATCTCCACGTGTCAAGGCTCCAATAGCTGATATTTGGTAGGTACATTCACACACTACGTGTCAAGCTAACAGACTTTTGCAGACTCCGTCTACATCCATGCTCTGCAAGCCACGTTATGGAGTGTGTGATGAAGAACGCACTGTGAACCACTGTCAACTCCCCCGCACCCTCGCCCTTCCGTCCCATTCCAGTACCATTAGCTGATGGTTCGCAGAAGGAACGACTGTTTATAAGCCTTGGTACTCATGTAGCGATGTAATGAGGGTTTTGCAAGTTAATTTCTTCGCGGACTGACAACACTGCCAGGGGATTCTGAAAGAATCTGTCTGGGGTCTGTATTTCTTCCGATTACTCTCGCGTGGTCATTCAAATTTAAATCGTTCCGTGCACATACTCGTAGATTCTTAATGGATGTGAATGTTCGCAGCTCGTACAATCATGTAATAATGGGCCTTTCCGCCTATTCGAGAAGTTGAACAAACTCTCTACAACAAAACAGCAGTCCTTTAACGGTAGGTAGCAACAACTACCAAAATTTCTCAATAAATAGGAAGACAAAGTGTTTTTAAAAAATGAATCGATGTAGCGACGATACTCCATAAAATTTGTAGAGTAGGAATGTGTGTGTGTGTGTGTGTGTGTGTGTGTGTGTGTGTGTGTGTGTGTGTGTGTGGTGTGTGTGGGTGGTGAGTGTGTGTTGTGTATGTGTGTGTGTGTGTGTGTGTGTGTGTGTGTGTGTGTTTGTTTGTACTCCAGAAAATTGACAGCAATGTTCTGTAAACATGTATGTTTCGAAAACACATCTCGGCAGGTAACATAACATTCGGGTGATTCATTTTATTGCCATTTACGATCTCGCTGAGATGCTAACTGTTAATAACCTAATGGAAACTTGTTCACAGTATTTGTTTTCATTCGTGTTACGCCTTATTTAAAAACAAATGCGTAAATCAACATTTCTATTCAATATAAAAAACAGTGAAGTTTTCTGTGCTGCTATTCACAAAGACTCGCCCCGTAAAACTTATGTTGTTTGTGGCGGAACTCGGTAAGTATTTACAGAAAAATCAAATATTTCGACAATAACTTTAAGCAAGAGCAAATATCGTAATATCAGGTTAGCGAGGCCGTCATGGAGTGCGATATTTCATGAACTCAGTGTTTGCTTATACATTATATGTAACGTATCATTGATATCGATGCCACTGAAGACAGAGCTGCAACTAAGCTGGACAATAATAAAAAGATAGAAATTAGATGTGAACAATAAACTCAGATGAAACTAATTCCTTGAGTTAAAAATCAGTTTGATATTCGATTGCTTACGTCAACCAAAGAAAAACGAAATCAGAATGGCTTGCGAAGAATCTGAATAAATTCTTACTCAGTCTGTCACACAGCTTTCTTTATTTTTTATTTTTCTATTTATTTATTTTTTACTGTTTTCATTATTAGGAACGGAATGGGCTGTCTGAGATATAGCCCATTTAAGTGTCACGATTTTGTTCAGCCAATTATCAGAAAAGCTGATAGTGGGGCAAATGGGGAATCACAATTAGGAATAAATGGTACGGGCTTCCGAGTTCTGGTAAACGTTTACAATCAAGGGAAATATCCAGGAAACCTTTATCGGAACCGGAGGATTGGAACGGTATTATTTTAAGCCTGGGACGTTGTCCTAACCAAGAATTAAAATGTTGTGTATTTGTAAAGTGTGTGCATGTCTTATGTGTGTCCATGTGTAACTGAATGAGAGTAATATTCTGATGGTATCTACATAAATTTGCAGTACTCTTACTTAAGGAATAGTCCAAAGCAATGTGCTTACGAGAAACCCAGAGGAAGTATAAAAAGCTCCAATGGAAAAACAAGATTTATTCAGGAGAAAGAGATTCACAAAGTGAGGAAATTAGTAACGCCTTGCTCCATCTCTGCCCCTTATGATAACAGTTTTTCCACTTGACATTGACTGATGGAGTCCCTGGATGTCGTCTTGAAGGATCTCGCGTCGAATTCAAAACGGCGAGCTGGTTGGAGTGTCCAGTCCACATTGCTCCAAACGTTCTCACTTGGGGTGAGATCCTGCAAACCTGTTGATCAAGCTAAGGTTTGGAAAGCACGAAGATAAGCAGTATAAACACTCGCCGTGTGTTGCCGGTTATTAACTTGGTGTAACGTAAGCTCCTACTGGCTTGCTATGAAAGTTAGCCAAACGGAGGGTAGAGTATTGTCGACGTACTGCTGCGCTGTAAGAGTACGCCGATGATAACAAAGGGATCGTGCTATGAAAAGGAACAGAACCCCAGTCGGTCAGTCCTGGCTATCGGACCACATAGCGGGCGAGATACGTGTTGGTATTCCACTACTGGCCGGGGTCTCAACAGATACGGTTTTGTTGGTCATCGTGGCTCATCTCCAAACGAGACTCATCACTGAAGATAGTTCTACTATAGTCAATGAGGTTATAGGCCGATCTAACGCGCCAGGCGGACAGAGTTTCACTCTGGAGGACATCCACCAGTCGGTGCCAACTCGAACAACTCTTTGCATACGGGCCACAGGAGTGCCAAAGAATTACTGACTCGTCCAATTTGTGAAGCACTTTCACTTGAATAAATCTTAAAACTTTTCTGGAACTGTAAACACATCTTGTCTGTTTATGTACATGCCACGTAACTATTTGTGTCCAGTTCTGGTATTTCCTTCGTGGTGTACTATTTATCATTTCTTTCTTTATGTGTGAACCTCCTATCTGCTACAGTAAGCGCCTGACGAGCCCTGGGGATCCCCCACAGGGATTTGTAAACACAAAATCAGCAACGGTTAATTTAGGCCTGCGGCAACTTTTTGCCATTGCTTGCAAGTTATTCGCCTCATGTAGCTGTCTTTTGTCCCAGTGCAGTGCGAAATGTGTATTAATAAAGAATAGATAAATTCCTTAAACTATAGTTATAAGTTTTTGTGGATAATACCATTTAGATACCTTTATTTACATTTTTTGCAGCTTTGTTGAACATCAGCGACCTGTTTCGACTACTGGTATCATTAGTTCGTAAACTAAGAGTTCGTGAAACATACAAGAGTTTAGTGTCAGCTGCAACGGAACCTAGGTCGAAGTGGGGCACCACATGGGGGAGTTCGCAAAAATGCATCGTACATATGTCGCACAGAAGGGCAGCACCTCGACGTGCAAGATATATCTGACTTAACGAGCACTTTTTTGACTGCGCTCAATATACAAAACTCGAATTTTTTGTCCGTTGACACCCCGATACCATTGTCAACTACCCTCCCTCACTTCCCATTTCTAGACTTTCCGCATGTCACCACGGTTTCTGATTGTGTCTTGTGAATGGCCCAATCATCCTAACTCGTCTTGCGACCTCTGGCGAGTATCATAAGGGTCGGTTTAAGGCCAAAGCGACACAAGTTGCTGCTCGGGGAGTCAAGCTGAGAGAGCCGCCAGAGGCAACTCCAGTGCTAGATTTGTGCATCGCACGTCCGGGTTCTCGGGTTCGATTACCGGTGGGGTCAGGGATTTTCTCTGCCTCGTGATGACTGGGTGTTGTGTGATGTCCTTAGGTTAGTTAGGTTTAAGTAGTTCTAAGCTCTAGGTGACTGATGACCATAGATGTTAAGCCCCATAGTTCTCAGAGCCATTTGAACCATTTTGTGCATCGGGTTCATCGTAATCACTAGCAAAAGTAACCCAGGCTAACTAGATATGGATTTCTGTTGTCTCTTGCCATGGTCAAATTAGAGATACACGATCGGTAATAGTTTACTAGTGAAGATCGCAATTTCCTATTTTTATTGACTATTAGTTTCAGGAAAGTTTTAGCTATCTTCACATCACAAGATGAATATTTTACAATCACCAAACTGTATTGCGTAAGCTCAATCCACGTGTGCAGCGTGGACATCACACTTTAGAGAATGAGGTGCTCATCTCACGCAGCACATGTGAACAACAAAGAAAATGCCCATATCATAGAAGACTACACATTACACATATGTGGAGTCTAAAAACACAGATACGAAACTTCATTTTTACTGAGTGAAAATTGTGTAATAGTTTATGGTGCTACGTCTCTAGAGTAATGTAATATTTTAATTATGATCTCATTCTACACATGTGGAGTTTATTTTCTGTAATGTTATTACACAGTTGGTGACTTTACATTAATTTTTCATCGAGTTGTACAGTAAGATTGAGCTATGCAACTGACACAAAATTTATGACGTTGTATCGCACCGGCTGGTCAGTGTGTAAGTGATCCTGACTAATAAAGCATTTTTTCGAGACTAATAACTGCAGAAGATTTAAATTTATTTATGAACGTCTTGTCGAGGAACCGCTAAGTGTGACGGAAGGAGGGGAGAGAACGAGCGGGAAGGCTGCCATATGATGCGCTGCTTGTGTGGGAGAACGTTCTCGAACCGGCCTTGAGTACCATCGCTCACACACGAACCGAGATGTACACCATTTTCACACCATTTAAACAGTCGTTCCACGCCGAACTGCTAATTTTGTTTTATTTTCACAGTGCTTGTTGGAAATGAAAGCAAATGTGCATGGTATGTTCGAAGGGTAAAAGGGAATTTGAAAACACTGAATAATTTATCGGAGGTTGGTTTCCTCATAGCCTTGTCGACCGAAATGATTCCAATAACTGGACTCTTTTTTTATGGCCAATATCCTGCTTTTGTAAAGAATTCACATGGTGATTACGACCATGACGCTGTTGTTAAATGTAGCAACAGGCCGCACAGTTCAAATTTTATCCATACTAACTACTGCATAATGTTTTATTTATAGCGGTTTATCTGCGCTTGTAATCATGGAAGGTGTCTAACTACGGATGTGAAAATATTTGAAGTGCAAGTATAGTATAGAGGAGATAATACTCGTATAAAAGCTATATATTTTCTGTTACATATAATTGCTTACACATACACCATTTCAACAAAAAGAAATTCTCCGTAGATAATTTCAAATTTATGCAGTAGTTCCTAAGTTATCTGACAGATAAAAACAACTGTTGAAGAAAGACAGGACGAGTGAATTGTGGCGTATTCCGTTTCCAGTACGTTGAAATTCACCTTGTATTTGAAGGTACACATTCTGTTTTTTTTTTTAAAATAGTAGTAAGTCTTCTAACTGAATTGATGAGGGCCACCAGGAACTCTTCCTCTGTGCCAACCTGTTCACCTGAAAGCAGCACTTACATTCTACGTTTATAATTATTTGCTGGATAAACGGAATAACTAGCTTTCCTTACAGTTTTTGCACTCTTCAGCTCCCTCAAATAGCGAAGACATTATGCCCAGCTGCCTTAACACATGACTTATCACACCGCCCTTTCTTCTGATCATTGCTTTCTAAATTATTCTGCTGTCGCCGAACCTGTAGACAACCTACTCATTCGTTACCTCTCCAACTTTCTTGTACAGCACCATTCTCATACTCTTCTCTTATTACCCTGTAATCCAACAGTACATGATTCACTTCCAAACCATGCTGTGCTTAAGAAAATATTCTCAGAAATTTATTCCTCGAATTAAGACGGACGATCGTTGCTAGTAGACTTACTTTGGTCTTTAATGCCTCCTTTGCCGTTCTAGTCTCATTTTCGTGTTCCCCTTGTTTTGTCCGTCATCTGTTATTCTGCTTCCAAAGTAGGGTAATAACCTAACTTCGTCTACATCAAGATCCATAACTTTTATTTTAAGTTTACCATTTACCCCATTTAGCGAGCGTAGGCAGTCGTGAGTATGGGAGTAATGACCGTTAGAAACAAAAATTGCACAACAGATACATGTCGCATGAACTTTTTCTTCATTTTTACGTCTTTCACTCGACAGATGCGACCATCTTCAGAAATTGCGCAACAGAGGGCCACACGTTATAGTATGTATTACGGCGGTGCTGTACACAGCCCGATGCTTATCATGTGGCCCTCGGCCACGTAATTTCTGCAGGTGCTTGCTCTGGTCGAGTGAAACGTGTAAAAATAAAGAAAACCTTATGTGCGACTTGTGACTACTCTCCTTTCTCTCCCTTTTTTATTTCACTCATCTCATTTCTGGTAGTTCTCTCACTGTTTTACACTTTTTATTTAGGGATAATGCGAGACATATTTTCCCTAAAGCGTTTTGTTCTGCCTCCAGATTAATAGATTCTTCATACCACCTCGAATTAATTCTATGACTTTAGAAGTTCCAATTGAGTATTATCTATATCTTCCACCTTATCTGATCGCAAGTATTCCTAAGCTCTGTTAGTCTCTGACTTTGAAGTAAGGTCCACTGTATCTCCGTCTCGTCTCCCATTTCATTTTCTGTCATTTCATCAGTTTCTCATCCTCGTAGAGAACTTCACTGCTTTGTTTCGATCTATCCGCTCTCTCCTGAGCATTTAATAGTGGAGTTCCTTTTGCATTCTTAATGTTGACGTAATTGCTTTTGGTTTCACCGAGGGTCGTTTTGATTTTTCTATACACTGAATCAGTCTTTCCGACATTCATTTCTTTTTCGATGTCTTCGCATTTTTCCTTCTGCGATTTCTCCTGGTCTTCTTGTTTACTTCATTCTCAAGTGTCTTACTATCCTTTATTCCTGTCATCAGCATTTCTGATCTTCCTACTTTCGTCGACACTTAATATCGAGTAACGTTTCTTCGCAAATAATGGCCCTTTTTGGAGCTATCGATTCCTCTTCAACTGAGCTGTAACCTATGGGGTTGATTATCGCGGTGTCTCCAGATCTATAGAACTACACAAACATCTCATAACTCTTCAGTACTCCCATATTTCACTTCTGTCCACATTGATTCTTTCATACGATTTTCTGAAACTTCAGTCTACTCTTCATAATTTCCGTATTGTGATTTGTAAATATTCCTGGGCACATCTGGAGTCCTTTTCTGGAAATCGTGTAATCTTTACTGAAACCCCCAGGCCTTTTCCCAGTGCACCACGTCTTCTTGTGATTTTTACTCAGAGCATTCATTATCATTGGCAGAAAACTGTAGGAGAACTCAATTAATCTTTGTGCTCTCACATTGGTACTATGGAGCCTATGTTCTCTCCTAATTCTGTCTTTTTTTCTTCCCCCGTCATAAAGTTCCAATCACTTATGATTGTTAGATATTCATCTACAGTTACATACTGAATTGAACATTTGATATCCTCATATCCCTTTTTCCGTTTCCTCATCTTCTGCTTGTGTTCAGCATGTATACCTGACCTATTATTGTTGGTGTTGGCGTGCTACCGATTGCGATGAGAATAATTCTGCCACTGAACTATTCGCTTTAAGTCATCCCTCCTCTAAATCCACATTCATATGGGTACTCTGCACTTCATAATTAAGTGCTTGGCAGAGGATTCACAGAACCACTTTGATTCTCTTTCCCAACCGTTCCACTCCCTAATAACACTTGAGAAAAGTAAAAAGCGAACGTCTGAAAATCATTCCCTCTCCCCCCACACCCCCTTCCCTCTCGTATGTTCATAGCAACATTTTATTCAGAGGAGAATGATTGTGATTGAATTGTCGTGAAAAGATCTCGTCGTAAAGAAAAACTCCTATCCGTCACACTCTGTCCCCTATTTAGAGATAATGTAAAACTAGGGGTGTTTCCAATTTTTCCAGTGCTTTCTACCTACCTTCTACTTCCGTTGCACTAATTTCTGCTGCTGTTGCGATTTGTATTCATCAGACCAGTAATCCTTTTCATTTCAGTTCACTGAACTTCAATGTCTTTAGACTTGGCCTTCGCAGTGATTTTTTCAGACTTTTGAACATCCCTACCAGATTAATACTTCTAACATTCTATGCCCTTTCTAGTACAGCCCTTTCGTTGGTAACACAATCTTTCCTAATGGCAACCTCCCCCTCAGCTCTGCCTTTCAGTTGATCCGGAACCTTGTACCAATGGAGAGATAATCATGACACATTTCCAATAACACATCACAGGTGTTGTGGGCACACTTTATGTGTCTTTAATGTAGTTGTTTTCATTGTCTTCTACATCCTCATTCCGTTGTTTAATGGTGATTCTTACGCCATTTGGTGGCAGTTTTCTACCCTAAGGTAAAGAGGAGCCCCTGATCCACTACCTCTTCATCCGACCTCCCTAACAGTGGCTTTGGTAGAACGAGGATGAGTCCACATACAAGAAGTCTTCGGCTGCCGTTGCTGATGATTTTTATTTAAAATATATGCAGTTTCTGGTGTCGAACACGGGATCCTGACCGTTTTGTTTATTAGTCACCACGGCGACCGTATGCGAATGGGAGCAGTACAAACGTACGTGATTGAGGGCCAAACGCCTAACTAGAAATGTGTAGAACTAGCTTATGAGAGTGGCTGGAATGCAATTCGTAGTATTTCTCCCGATTAATATAATATGAAAACCGGACTATCCACGTACGTAGAAGAATGCTAACTAAGTGATAATACAATGATAAAGAATGCTGACTGTACGCCATTGGACTATTGGCAATGCACACATTGAATCAAAACGAAACTACAGAATATTTGTCTCAGTTATACCCGAACTGAGAACGTAAATCATTCAGGATGCTCAAAAATACTCAAATGTAACAACAGCTGACAAGATATCATGAAAGTTACTCAAATATGAAAAGGTCGAAAAAATCAGCCAAACCAGTTGCACACCGAAAATTTATTTAGGTTTCGATATTTATAAAAATAACTTCTTCAGGAGGAGTGGGCCTTGTTCTGCTAGAGATACTTTTATAAATATCGAAATCATCGTCAGAAGGAGTGGTCCGTATTCTGAAGAAGATATTCTTATAAATCTCGAAGTCTAGGTCAAGAGCTAAATAAACTTTTGGTTTGCAACTGGTTGGCTAATTTTTTCGACCTCTTCATATTTATGCAACTGCTGAATCACAGCCATGTTTCAGATTTTTACTGAAATATTTTACTGGTTAGTGACATGCATTACAATTGGTTAGGGGCCATGAATATGTTGTGCTTTGTATTATTCACTTTTACTGGTTAATTCAAAAGTTATAAAGACGAAGTCAGACAGTTGAATTAGTTAGTGAAACATTTACTGATAATGTAACACATAAATTTTCATTTGTTGCTTGTAACCATTATTTTAAAATAGATCGAGTTTAATCTGTGAGTACTAAATTAACTACTCCATTTTTAATATGGGGAAAATCTTATAATACACACGATTTATATTCGTCTTCCATAGAATGAGATTTTCACTCTGCAGCGCAGTGTACGCTGATATGAAACTTTCTGGCAGAATAAAATTGTGTGCCGGACCGAGACTCGAACTCGGAACCTTTGCCATTCGCAGGCAAGTGCTCTACCATCCGAGCTACCCAAGGAGGACTCACGCCCCGCCCTCACAGATTTCTGTGAAGGAGAGCTTCTGTGAAGTTTGGAAGGTAGGAGACGAGGTAATGGCAGAAGTAAAGCTGTGAGGTCGGGGCGTGAGTCGTGCTTGGGTATCTCAGATGGTAGAGTACTTGCCCGCGAAAGGCAAACGTCCCGAGTTCGAGTCTCTGTCTGTCACAAAGTTATAATCTGCCATGAAGTTTCATATCTTTCGTAGACTTAACTGACTCCCAGCTAAACGTTCATTCTAAGGTATTCAAATGACTACAAGAAATTACTGTGCCGCAATTACTGATAGCTAGTTATAGTGTGATTATTGTTATAAAATTTTCAAGGACAATGATCAGCCAAAAGCAAAATGTCTTAATGAGTTTCACTTTGTGTTCATTTTGGTAAAGTATAAGCGTACAGATCTAAATTGGCAGAAGTATTAATCTGCGTTTCCTGCCGTGTTCATTGTCAACATAGAATTACACTGCTGATGACACAACACAGTAACAGCCTTCCACAATGAGATCAATATTATCCAAACCGTCAACCACTATTTTCAGACCACATCGAAACTAGTTATCAGAACAAACAAGGAGCGATCTCTCTGCTATATACTCCATAACCACAGGTACACGTTAATCCTGGACCGATATGTCTGGCCGTCACGACAGCCAGTAGCACAGTTTCTTTAACAGCGAAGTGCTCCAGCGAGTTTCGTTCTCTCGCGTACGCCTGTTTTTATGACGGTTTCTTTGGAGTAAACTTTTTATTTCTATTCAGTTACAAATTTTGCCCTTGTGGAACTCTGTTTTGTAGAATATACACACAACTGTTTCAAAATATATAGATAATGTACCTTACATGAAGCGTTCTCAGTTCACAATACAGATAAATTTGTACTGAATTATGAAGCAAAGGCAAAAAGTTTGCACCTTAGTTTGATGTGGATAACAACTGAGACGTTAATGAAAATCTTGTTTTACATGTTAGCACGTTTTTTTACATTTTGTCCGTGAATTGCGTTCGAATGTAATTGCTAGAAGTCATAGGCGGGACAGTTTGTTACAGGCTAACACAATAAAGCTTTCATTAAGCCGAATATTGAACGTTCCATCGTGTGTTCTGTTAATTGCGTATCCACTGTGGTGCGCTTTGATGTGGATGTGTATTTATCACAGTTGATGGACGTAGTTATCACTGAACCGGAGACTTCGAACTGATGTGACCACAATAAACGAGAGCTGCCGAAGTCGTGGGAAGTAAATACGCCACATAACACACAAAATTTTATTTGATAATACTATTGGGCAGCAATTGCATGAATACTAAATAAGTGGTCACCATTACTTAACAGTAGACGCTATAAATTTTATACAACAAACAATGTTTGTTAACTAAACATGTTTACAAATTTCAGCACCACAATACCGATTAAATTAAATTAAATTTTACATTTAAGGGATTGCATACAACGTAACGTTCCATCACGATCGTTTTGTGAACGCATTTGGTTCGTGTTACTTTTTTATAGTCATCGCTCGCCCGATTTCTTTGACGTTGGTCGATTCTTCAGTCTCGCTCTAATGTATTACTTCTGAGTAAGTGCTATTATTAATTGGAGGTATGAATTAAACAACGCCTTCAGTCACAACTTTTTCATGTTTTATTAATTACACGACGCATTTCGGATCCTGTGGGTCCATCATTAGGTGTACTTAATCTTAATACATCCAGAGCTGTTGTACCACTTTCCTCACTTGTAAGTCAACGTTTCACACCAGACCACTAATACACTTTGTCGTCATGTAGCAAATTTTATGCGAATTCCTAAGCATTTTTTATATTTTAAGGCCTGTTTTCTTGTGAATCGATGTAAGCTTTTACACTAATAACACCCTGGACTCCGTGTTTCATGATCAGCAATTTGTACCAAATTTTTCTGTAGACGATTTCTATGTACCATACGTTTCTCCTGTTGAAAACAGTAGATTTTGGATGTTGCATTTTCCGCTGCATACTGATTGTCAGACATGAGATCTACTGTTATTTTACTTCCATATGTGTATTTTCAATTTATCTCGTTATCCTAACTCATACAAGCAGAAGCACGCTAGCTTCTGCGTCCCCTAGTGAAATACACTGCTCGGAAAAAAAGGAAACAAAGGAAGACGTGTAACTTTCTTTGAAACCTCGCAATAGTTTCCCACTGCGACGCTAATTTTGTAATTGGGCTCAAAGGTGCCTAAAATCTTTTTTTTGCAAAAGTGCAAGAGCGTGGCTCCCTGTGCTTCAGATAACACAATGTTGACAGATACTAAGTAAGGCCGCAGCTCATAACATCATGTGAGGTGTAACGTGAGTTTATGACGTCAGTTTGAGATCAAATTTCACCACAATTCTGCTAAACACCACCATGTATCATGAATGTGTCACACTATGGGAAGTGGTCAACTCCACCCACCCCCCTCACTTACCAAAACGTCCCCTTAGAAAAATTTATGAATGATTGTGCTGGTAAACCCCTTTCGTCATTTGATTTTAAAATAGCTGAGCAAAACTGAACGTGCTGAGACATTTCTCTCTTGACTTATTCTGATCATCAATAAACTGACACACAATATTTTTAGCGCAACGTGATCTGACTTTCAAAAATCCCTACAAAAGAATGGCCCTGACTAACAATAACCTATACCTTTCATGAATCACTTACCGAACAAAAATCTTCATTACTCGAACTACTGCTATACAGCAAGCGCCACTACTACCAGCTAAATAAAAGATTCTAACTACTGAAGGAACTAACTACTGATAGGCATAGTTAGCAAATGAAAGATTTTGATAAAGAACAAACAATGTATCTACCTTATTAGTGTTCAAAAGTCATTCAGTTCATGACGCCCAGTCTTACAAATTTACTGTCTCTGATAGACACACGTCCAGATCGTCCGCTCTCAAAACTCCGCCATCTCTCTCCCCACATCCATCACTGCTAGCGGCTCACCTCCAACTGCGCAACGCTACGCGCTGTTAACAGCCAACTGCCCAACACTACAATAGCGAATTCCAACAATACTAACCAGCCACAGACCGCACACAGCACAGTCAGTGATTTTCGTAAAGAGCGCTACGTGACGTTACCAACATAAAAACCTAAACAACCTACTTACAAAATTTCATTTATTCTTTTGACCTCTGACACACCGCCGCTCAGAATCGACAGGATAAGCATTCAGGAATTGGCATGAGGGGAATCAGTTAAACCTCCCATTCACTTGGGGCGTTGATTCAAACATATTTTGCAGTTGAAGTCGACAGCTCGCCGTCCTATGAATAATAGGACAATGTTCGACACTGCTATGAACCCTCCCCTCCCCCCCCTCCCTCTTGGACGATTCAACTCTGCTCTGAAGATACCCACTGAATGTGACCTGACTCTTCTAGAGTATAATGCGACCGCAATCTTTGCTCTAGTATACAATTTGAAGCCATGGGAAACCTTTCAAACCTTTCGACGAAATTTGAACATGATCCGAAGCAACAAGGAGTTATGTGCTCTTTCAGCCTTTTTATTTCGCTGCCTCCTGTGGCGCAACAAGAAGCTGTACATGAACAGAACGACGAAGGGTTCTCTAAGCCCCTCCTTCACCACCACCCCCCACTCCTCCCTTCACCACCCAAGGTCAGTGGCAGTCTTGGTGCTACCCGTACACATTTGTTGAGCACGTTAAAATTTACCTCCCAGGGACTTCGACACTCATTCAGCGAATTGCAGCGTTGCGGCTGCTCTAGCGCCTGAGGACAGTCTGCCGCACCTAAAGGGCAGAGAAGGTCGTCTTGTCACTCAGTGCACCGCGGACTGTCGTTTTCGACCGTAAAATGTGTGGAAATCAACACCCCAAGGGAAGGAGTGGTGCTAGTGATGTACTTTATCCGGCCTCCTGACAGCTTTTTGCGAGGAATCTTAGCGACGTAGTGTCTTAGTGACGGCGTTTCCTAGCAACAGTGTGTCTGAAATGTACTAAAATAAGGCGTAAAATGTGTAAAACAGGGATTCAGACGACCTTTCGATCATGTGGCATATCTACGATGGTGTAGCCCTGAATAGCGGGAAAATTTGGTGCCAATGTGATATCATTAACCAACCTTATAGGTCATATGAACGTCTAAGCTGTGGTTTTTCCGTTTTCGCATGTGTTGACACCACTGTCTTAAGCGCGCCGAGCCCGAGAATGAGGGTACCGGGAGCCACGCTCTTGCAGTATTACAGAGGAATGTTTTGGGTACCTTCGAGTCAAGTTTAGAACTTACGCGCTGCAGTGGAAGACTTGGAAATTGTCGATAATACTCGCAACCTTGGTCCACGGTCAACGAAAATCAGCAACAGATTCTTCGATTTCTTCTAGTTCAGTGCAACGCCCGATATACGCTACATATCACTTAGCTTGTTTCAATGACACGAGCACTGTACTTACTTTAGTAACGTACACGGCTAAAAAAACTCTACCTTACAAATTCCAACGAAGCCGTGCTAAATCCCCTGATAAAGTTGTGAAGTGAAAACGTTCGCGTGTTCCACACTATGCTTGAACGTGGGAAAATTATCCCTTTACCCCCACCCCTCACCCCTCTCCTCCTCACCCAATGGTTCCTTACTCTTGCAAGAAGCTATTTAAGAGATTATATCCGAGGTCCCGTACAGTTCGGAACAATTTTGCCGTTGATCTACTGGCTAGTCTCAACAATACGACACTCTTCTGCGCCAGAACTCTCAGACGACTGACTACTATTTCTACTATTTGTATAAAAGAGATAAGTTCGTCCATAGTTCCCACGTTCATTCTCTGTTAAAACCGCATCGGACTGTGAGTGATTCCTCAACAAAATTTAGAGAAAGCAAAGGTGAGTACTATCCGCTAGATATCCATTGGCTCCACACATGTGCCTCTAAGTGGCTAACCGCTACCTAAAACTGCCCCAGAGCAAGCATCAACGGTTCAGATGCGTATTCGTTCTTGTAAACACTGGGTTTTAGGAAGCAACGCCACTGTGAAACACGGCGATACGTGTATCTGCTTGGAGAGCCTTTTTTAATTGGCGGATCTAAGATGTAATAGAATACTGTAGATATGATTAAAATAGGTCTGTGCAGCGACATTACTTTTCGACTATCGTCTCTAAATCGTCGAGTTCATCCATGCTGTTAGGCGTATATCATAGTAAATACTGTATTTACCAAATCATTCGTTCCCAGGATTTATTGTCTACTTGTACAGCATTATCATTTTGTGCTTGCAAATTTTTCACGTTCATAAACTAATTTGGATATTGGTAGTAGACATGACTTGGATAAAAATTAGTGGCAGCATTGCTGTAAAATGAAGAATTCGCGTCATTATGGCGAGCACGATGTCTGCAAATGATAGCAGGTCAGTTGAAGTAGTGCAGTGAGCAGCGAGGGCTGTGTTTGAGCCAGTTGCTGTGTGTACTTTCTGAAAGTCTGGGAGGCTACTTCAAGCGTCCTAGCGCTGAGGCCAGACTGGTGCAATTTCTTGCGACATCACCTTCGTCCCTCATTTAGATGAAAGTGATGCCACTGCATCTCATCATCCTTCATGATAATGCAAGGTGCAACACGGCGAACCCCGTGCAGGAGATCATGCATACAAGGGGGTGGAACATACTGTAACATCCACAGTATTCAACGATATTAGTCTGTACGACTATGACCTGTTGGCCCAACAGAACCTCTTCGGTGCACGCTGTACAACACAAGAGAAGACATCATCCGTGCTATATGGTCGTTCTTGAGAGACATCGAGAGAGATGGACGTGCTGACGCTGTACGACGCCTTCCATGTGTGTGAGGGAAGGTAATCGAGAGAGCATGTAATACAGTGAACGTCTGTCAATAAAGACTGGTACGAATTATAATAGTATTTCCATTACTTTTTATGAGACCCACGGACTTAATGAAAAAATAGGCTAACAAAGAAAATGAACCGTTGAAAACAGTGACTACTAGGGTATAAAGGAAGCTTATTTTAAAATGAAAATGGAAAAATGTCGAATTTTAGTCACACGGTAACACATTAGACACCCTGCGCGGAATCCGTGGTCACACAGAAGTGACCACCTTTGTACATAGGTATGATGATCCTGAATGTAAATGTAAAGTCACACACTCTATGGAGAAGAGCTGTTCTATAATCAGGTTACCTCTTACACATCTGTCATATACAATAGCACCCAAAAAAATAAAAGAAATCATGTGCCATGTTAGTGATGATGTTTAGGTACTTCCCTATCACCCCATTTTTCACAACAAAGAGTATATCTTAGAAAAATAAGCTTTACGCTTCGGCAGAAACATAGGCTTGGGCCTGTAAAACGGCAGAGTAAGAATGCTACAAATTTGTAGGCAGATCTCTCACCCCCACCCCCAAACGCAACCCCACCCTAAGGAGGTGTGGATTGCTTGGAGGGGGAAGTGGCTGTTTGCCAAGCTGGAAACCCGAGTCGGCGGCTAATGTCTTGCAAGGTGGCTGGCCGCCCAGTGGGGGTGCTGGCCCGGAAGGCGCGCAGCCTGTTTGCCGGGCGGTGGCTGGCGGAGGCGGAGGCGGAGGCGGAAGGTTTTGGGGCAGGGGATTGGGGCGGAAGGAGGGCCGACACCCTGATGGATGCTGCCGCACCGCAAACACTGTGCTCCCTGCCACGCCCCCTGGCCGCCAAATGACTCTCTCGCTTCAGATATCCAGGTAGCGTTATAGCGTGATCGCGGTTACAGTCTCAAAATTAATCTAACAATAAAATAAGCGGTACAGACATGAATTTTAAGTAAAATTTAAGAAGGAATGAAAAACCATAATCAGGGTTTCCAGGGGACTCGTGATGCAAGCTGCGTGTCTCACCACTGAGTTTACTCAAAGTGGATCAAGTGGAATAGCTCACTGTCAAACAGAAGCACATGCTGGTAGGGTTATTCCAAAAGGACGTCTTTTCTAAGTAATTTAAACTGTAGCATTAGTGTCATTTGTTCTCACGTTTTTGTTAGGTCATTTTCTTGTTGTTTGTCTGTTTAGTACAAATTTTGCAACTTATGAGCTAGGGATTTAGTATGTAAACATATCTCAGAACGGGATGACAAGGTAATATAACAAACTTTCTTGTCTATCTGTTTGGTACGGTTGAAGCTTGGCGTGAAAAAGGTTGGTTACGCCTGACATCTAGGCTGCTGTACACTAATAGCATAGTGTGCAGTTTGTATCAGAATGTGTTTCAGGGAGTACATGTGCGGTTGGGTATATCTGAGCAGTGAGAGGGGAAGGAGAATGAATGTGAGAGGTACGAGGGTAAGGTGGTCGGAGACAGGGAGAAACAGATATGCACACAGAAATGGGAGGAGGAAATGGACATAGAGAGGGAGCAGAAAATGGATATAGAGAGTGGGAGGATGTATTTCCTAGCAGATACGCAATGCACAGCAGAACTGAATAATACTATGGTTACTTTGAGAGATCCCCACATACGGGATTACAGAAAACTGCCACCTTCAGTAAACAAATTGAGGAAATCCGCAAATTCTTGTCGACGATCGGCGATAAGGGTGTTAGAAGCAGTTAACGATACGAGAGAAAGAGAACGATAGCTTGTAGACAAAAGGGTTTCTAAACGCGTTATGCAAGTTGCTTACCGCGGAACTGCAGTAGAACTGATAGCCTGGCACTAAAAGTTTTAAACTGATTGCATCCGACAGAAAGGTTAGGGCTCGTTAACGCTGTTGGTGATTAAATTGGAAAACATACACAGCAACTGGTGAAAAACTTGTGAGACGTCTGAAAAACTGTATTAAAAGTGAAATAACACCTACATTACAAAATAAAAATAATTACTCGGGCAATGCGACATTGCATCTTCCCACTTGTAGGTTTTAGCTATGCGATAGCTGACAGATTAAAAGTAGGATTTCTGGGAATATCCATATCCTTTCACCAGTTTTGACGCTTTCTTACTTCTGATTATTCTCCCATCTAAAATAATTTGTATTCCAAAAGATGAAGAATTTACAGTAATTGTAGATAGCTATTCCACAGTCATCTCGAAATCACATTTCAAGAGTGTCACATATTCACTAGAGAATCGTTGGCCAAAGTGTACTTTTACAAAACTGGAAATAAGTTACAAATAAAAGTGTACATTTCATCTAATAAGTCTCTCTCTGTCTCTGCCAACAATGGAACATATCAATTGTGCGTCGTAAATAGCGAAATCTTATTTGTTGTGGGTATGCAATGATTAAATTATTAGAGGGTGGAAAGCTTAGTACAGGGAGTTGCGAGTTCTGGCAGTAACAGTGGCCCTAAGCTGGCTGCACGTCGAGTTGAGCTGGGCTTGGATGACACAAGTAGATTGTCTCATGCTGCGTCCGCTCTGAGTCAGAGTTCATCAGTTGTATTGTGTGGTAAGCAGTGCTGTGCCAATATCTCTGCCATCGATAGCCGTATGCTTTCAGTGGGTGAGAGTTCTGACCAGGGCAACAGACGTACAGCTTTCGTATTGAGGTTCTACCTGACCACAACGTTATTGCTGGTCTCTCGTGGCCGTTATTGGAAACACGTGATGACATCACAGTAAACAAGTAAGGTGGTAACTAGAGAAAACTCTTCGCATTGTGAATGACTTCAAGACAGTTATGCAAATACTATCGAGAGATTTATGATATTGGCGTGAAATATCACTATAGCACGATAATCCGACCGAAAGAGCCCTCACTCCCAAGTGCAAGAATATTGTGTCGACTAGTTTGCCAGTCCCAACTGGCAACATCGATCTTGCGTTGCGTTGCTGAAAAATAGCGTCACGGAGACCTCGAAAGAAGGGGACATGGAAAAAAGGGGACACCTCATATACGTAGTTTAAGCTCTAAATTGTCGGCTATGCGAAGCAAAGGTGATCGTACAGTGTACACAGTGCCTTTCTATACCAACACTTAGTTTATGGTTAAATACTCCATTAAAAAAATGCAGTGGAGGAACATTCGTTCTCGTCGGAGCAACCAAACACAAATCTGTCGATATAGTAATAATAGCAATTTACCAAACACTAAAACCGTGTGGGCTTAAAATTTGGACTCCACTAATAATTGTTTGGATATTTAAGATAGTTCTCATTCATTGTTCAGTCTCAGTTGCACACTTTTCTAATTAACTTATATGTTTCGATCACTCTGGACCATCTTGAGATCAAAGAAACTGCATCCGTAAACAGTCTTATGTACGCACAGCAGCATATATATCAGAATAGACCGATATGTTCCCTGAATGGACAAGATGGTTTCCTGATGCAATTACTTAGATCTGAAGATGATCCTGAGTGATCGAAACATGTGATCGAATTAAAAAAATGTTTGCAACTGACAGGCAACAACAACTGAGAATTGTCTCAAATATATAGTCGAATACAGTTGCTGAATTCTGCAAAGACGTTTATGCCGACTGCAGTAGCAATAATTGTTTGTTTTAGGACTGACATACATAGAAGCCCTTATTCTGGTTTTTAAAGAGTATTTGACCCCCTTTTGTTTCAGGATATGTCTAGTTTTTGTAGAATAAATTACCAAGTAATGAAATATCTCAATTACAGAACTTGAGTTTCTTGAAAAAAAAATAAAAGATTGACACCTACTGTATATGAATATTCTCTTATTTTTGTGGCTTTTAAGTCATTTTGTAAAATGAAATAGTTGTGAAATTTGTACTTTTGCAAAAGTTGCCACTCCCGCGTCTTTAAATAAGCTCTGTGTACAATTCATTTGTTGTCGAACATTTACAGACGATAGTCAATGTGTAATTTAATATTTCACCTGCCATTCTGCTGAAGTGTGAACGTCAACCAATATATTATTGTTCTCTAAAATATCTAGTTATTTTCCTATTTTGAAATTAATTCTAAATAGCTGTGTCTGATGTTAATTTATTGCGATCGATTTCAAAACTCTGATGGCTACACTATCAGGCGCATATCTACTACGACTATCAAACTGCTGCGCACTGACAAAGGGTAAACCACACCTCCACCGACACAATTTCGGGCTTTTTCAGAGATACCTTCCGAGTATCTTGGTATAAGGTCCCGTGGTCTCCAATGGCCCGTTTCAGAGCAGTTGAATTAAATTCTTCATTTGTGTGGCCATGTTTAATTTCATTCCCTCATTAACCTTTGTATCTCTATTGTACTGAAAATACCTGCATAACGCTGCAAGGCCGACGTTATGCTCCGTGTGTATTGTTTGGAAACAGTTGTTCCATACACTCTTGGTAATTGTCATGTGGAGAGGGCTTCCCGTCGAGTAGACAGGTCACCTAGTGCATGTCTTTTTAGCTCAAGTCATTTCCGTAACTTGCGTGTCGATGAGGATGATATGATGATGAAGACAACACAGCACTCAGTCCCCAAGCGGAAAAAATCTACCACCCAGCCGGCAATCTAACCAGTACACCCCGCATAGTATTCTGCCGCACTCACCACATTTTTTCCTTTTTCTGTTATTGCCTTCTTTTCGTTATTTTTCATTGTAAAACGTAAACTTTGATGGCCTGAATTGTCACGATTAATAAAATATTCGGGGCTCTTATGCAGTGGTATAAGGAATGTCACTTCAAAACCCCAGGTTTCGTCCCCATCTGCGGAGGACATTTCCAAGTGGGATCTTAGCTTTTTTGAATGTCCGATTCACAACCTGGCTCGCTACTGACTACAGCAAAATTCCGCTTCCGCGAGCTTCCGCGCAGTGGCGAGACGTCACAAGTCGAATACGCGAACGCAACTGGCCGTTTTCAACTGCCGTTTTCCGCCGTTACTACCATCCCATCCATGGTTGAAGACTGTACACACCTTCTTCAGCATCGGAATCCTAATTTCATTCAGTTTCACGACCTCCTCCCTATTAAAATTCCTGGGGCGTCTCACAATCTCTATGACCTCTCTGTATAGCTTTTCGAGGCTGTCATTACTTGAGTCCGATCAAAATGAAAGTGGCGGTCTTCTGGCTGCAAAGTATGTTCCGCAACAGCTGATCTGTCAATCTCCCCTCTCCTGCAATTGACTTTCTGACAGTTCTTTCTGCAATACTCACGTACACCTCCCCACAACTACACGCAATCCTATAAATTACAGCTTTTTCCAGCTCTTGGAGAGAATCATTGACCGAATTTAGATGATTTTTATCTTCCGCGTGGATGCGTAAATTAGCGCGATGTTCCGCTTTCTCATGATTTTTCCTATGCTGTCAGTCACATCCTTTATGAATGGCAGAAAACTTTCGATTTCACTTGCGCTAGAGCTTGATTATGTTTTCCTCGATGTGGTCTTAAGGCTCTTTTCATCTTAGCGAACGAATAAGCACTCTTGAGAAATGCAGTAGTGAGATGTTTCAGTTCTGCGTCAAGCATGTCTGGTTCACAGATTTTCCTAGCTCTATCCGCTAACATTTTTGTGACACCTTGACTTGTTGCGGGTGGTGGTGGTGGTTAGAATTTTCTTAGTACACTAGTAGTCAAGAAATATGATGGTAGCTTGGGCCACACAGTTTACCGAAAACCCACTCACAAAGACCGATACCTACACCGGGATTCGTGCCGCCACCACCACCTGCGACAAAAGCAACGAGTCATAAAAGCGTTAGTGGATAGAGCGAGAAAAATCTGTGAACCAGAGCTGGTTGACAGAGAATTAAAACCTCTCACCATTGCATTGGTCAAGAATGGTTATTCTTTCGCTGAGGAGAAAAGAGCATGGAAAACATAGTGATGCTCAAGCGCCGGTGAAATCTAAAGATTTCCTGCCATTCATTAAGGACGTGACTGACCGCCTAGGAAAAATCTTGAGGAAGCGTGACATTGCAGTAACTTACACATCCACGCAGAAGATACAAGATCATCTAAAATAGGTCAATGATGCTCGCCAACCGCTGCAAAAAGCTGTAATTTATAGGATTCCGTGTAGTTGTGGGGAGATATACGTGGGTAATACAAAAAGGAACTGTCAAAAGGCGATGAAATATTTGAACAATAGTAACATCTCTATCCTGTCGAGTAGATGCAGTGCAGTAACATAGTTTGCTGTATATTGAAATACAATTTATGTGTTCCCGGCAGAGGTTCGATTCTCCCTCGGGCATGAGTTTGTGTGTTTGTCTTTAGGATAATTTAGGTTAAGCAGTGTGTAAGCTTAGGGACTGATGACCTTAGCAGTTACGTCCATTAAGATTTCACACAAATTTTTTTTGAAAAATTTATTGCAGTGACTGATGGAACGATCGCCCTCAAAGAAGCCTCCTCGGCTCAGTTTCAATGTAAGGGATGGCTATATGACCTTGCCCCTCCTCTTGTGTGCACCCTTCCTTCCTTCCCTCCCTCCCTCCCCCCGTCCCCCCCCCCCCCCGAATTTCCGCATTTAGATTCTCCAACCGTCAACGCCGAGTGTTATCCCATGATCCCATATCAAAATATGCAACCTTTTCTAAATATTTCCGCATTGTGTAACTCTAGCAGTATGTGGGTACCAGCCCAGTATTCAGACGGGCTGATGTGGGGAAATGTCTGAAAAACCCCTTCCAGACTGGCAGACACACTGGCCCTCGTCAATCCGACCCGGGACTGATGCGCCTCGCCGAATCCCAGAAGCGGCGTGTTAACGCACACGGCTATCCGAGTGGGTCATTTGAACATGTATATGTTTCTGGAAATACGTTTATAGGACTTTTCTGTTCTAATTTCTGCTGTGATATGCGACATTCCTCTTTATACATCATTTATTAGCCCATTCGGCAACAAGGAGTTTATGTTTGAAAACACTAAAGTTCTAAGTTGTATATATGCAGACTGAAACGATGAACTAAAATTTACCAAGGGCAGGATTCGAAACAATGTTTCCTGCTCACTTGGCAGATGCGCTAACCACTACGCCACTGCGGCACAGTAGCTCTGCACAGCTGTGAGGACTACCCTAGGACGCCACCCTCCCGACTCCAAACTCCCATTCACGCTTCGGCCCACTTTATATTCCCCCCTCAGGTCGAACAACAGTGCAGACGCTCTCCAATTGTGTTGGAATAGCACTTCATCGTCGAACAAAACCGGGAATCCTCCATAAAACCTAAGCATAGAAGCTTTAATCAAATAAAACTATAGTTTCGTTTGATTACTTCAAAGTACTCGTTTGCGCTTGCACGAGAAACGCCATAAAGCTACAGTAGAACTTGTTCTATTCCTTGTGCGAATTACATAGCAAAGGGAACACAAGGATAGCTGATGTTGTATAAAACAATCAAAGAAAGTGTACCGAAGTAATTATTTGCGGGCCCCACCGACCCAGGCGAGACAAACAGGAGCACGGCAGCACGATTAAATTGTCGCGGTTCGTTTGAGGGTTCTATCTGGCCGGCGGGCGCGGCTTTCCCCGTGAGATGAATAAGCTGCGGTGCGGAAGCGATAGTCATTTGATTAGCGTTTACCTTTGTTTTCCTTCTGTGGGGAGGGGAGGAGGTGGGGGGGACTGCGCAAACGCAGTTACTCCCGGGGCAGCAGTTGTCGCAGGAAAGAAACCTTCCTTAATTGGGCACTAACTTGTTAATTACTCGGCCAGCGTTCGCGTCTAATAAGAGAGCGACGCGAAAGACGTTAATGTTATTACAGCTGCCTCCAATTACTGCCAGAAGTGTAAACATCACGACTTTTGTCGTCTCCCGTCTGGCCGCAGAGTTTTTCCCGACAGCACAGAAGAGAGCGAAATGGAACAGACGCCTCTCGAGCGGCGATAACGTAATTAAAGCGGCTTCCGCTTTTTTCACTATCCGGAAGTGTCACCTTCAGTTATGGGGCGTGTAATTAAAATGTTTGTAATAATGCGTTTCGAATGCGAAAATAGTAACGAGTATAACAGCTTTCGTGAGAGTGTGACCCGTACTGCGATTTTTAAAAGCGTTTACGGATGCTATAGGCACAGTTAATTGGAGTAATTGCATGTCTCCATTTGACGAAAGTCGTACTCTTCTCTCTCATATGTCTTTCATGAGTTGACTAAGCCAGATGTAAATTTCTCAAGATAATATCTCAACGTATTCTGGCCTTTTCAAGGACTACGAGCAACGATGCTTACAGATATTTGCATAATGTAACGCCTTCACGGTTGGGCGAAGTGTGCCCTTGTTAGAGGTCACAAACGAGTTCTGCATACTCGCTTTAGACTCGCCAGCGAGTCCTGCGACGTAATCTCTGAACTCATCGTGTCCGTCTACCTGCCCCCTTGTCACTTGCCTCTGTTGTCGGGTGCAAGTGGACTAGACACACTCAGAAAGAAGATCCAGTACAAGAGCTCGCAAGTGGCATTTGCTCTGCATGTGCAACCCTTTTCAAAGAAATTTCCGCCATTGAAATGTAAATTGCTATTCATTTATTTCACACAATCATGAATTCGGCTTTATAGCCTTTCTCAAGAGCAAGCTGGAATGACACAAAATGTCCGACCTGCCTAAATGTCAGAAGTAAGGTACATATCATTATAATGATTTATTAATTAGCAGTGGATATTATTCTGTGACATGATGATCTCTCCATTGGAAAAAAAAATTACGTAATAGTCCCCCATCCGGGTCCCAAGGAGGGGGACTCCCAAGGGGGAGGGACCAGGAGAAAAATATTGAATAACCGACGAAAGGATAACGTTCTACTAGTCGGGGCGTGGAATGTTAGAAGCTTGAACGTGATAGGAAAACTAGACAATCTGAATAGGCAATGCAAAGGCTCAATCTAGATACAGTAAGACTCAGTGAAGTAAAAAGGAAAGAAAACAAGAATATCTGGTCAGATGAGTATAGGGTGATATGAACACCAGCAGAAAATAGTATAACGGAAGTAGGATTCGATAAGAATAGGACTGTAGGGTGGAGAGTGTGTTACTGTGAACAGTTCAGTGAAAGGGTTGTTGTTATCAGAATCGACAGCAAACCATTACCGTCAACCATAGTCTAAGCATACACGCCGACGCCGCAAGCTGAAGATGAAGAGATAGAGAAAGTGTATGACGATAGCGAAAGGGTCATACACTACGTAAAGTAGGATTAAAATCTACTAGTCATGGGGAATTGGAATGCAGATGTACCGGAAAGACTAGAGTAAAAGGTTACAGGAGAATATGTGCTTGAGACAAGGAATGAGATAGGAGAAAGTATAATTGGCTTTTGTAATATTTTTCAGCTACTAATACCGATTACTCTGTTCAAGAATCACAAGAGAATTAGGTCCACTTGGAAAAGACCGGGTGATACGAGAAGATTTCAGTTAGATTACTTCATATTCAGGCAGAGATTACGAAATCAGATACCGCATTTTAAGGCTTACCAAGAAGTAGATATAGACTCAGATCACAATTTAATAGTGATGAAAAGTAGGTTGAAGTTTAAGAGATTAGTAAGGAAGAATCAATATGCCAACAAGTGGGATACGGAAGTATTAACGAATGGCGATACACGCTTGAATTTCCCTAAGGCTTTACATATAGCAATAAGGAGTAGCTCAGTACGCAGTACAGTTGAAGAGGAGTGGACATCTTTAAAAATGTCAATCACAGAACTGGGGAAGAAAAACATAGCTGCAAAGAAGGTAACTGCGAATAAACCATGGGTAACAGAAGAAACACTTCAGTTAACCCATGGAGAGAAAGAAGTACAAAAATGTTGAATAAAATTCAGTAATACAGAAAGAGAAGTCGCTCAGGACTGAAATAAATACCAAGTGCAGGGAAGCTAGGACGAAATAGCTGCATGAAAAATGTGAAGAAATCGGAAAAGAAATGATTGTCGCATCAGTTCAGATGGACCGGAGGAGCCAGTTGATTCCATGTAAACATACTCCACACCATTATGGAGCAACCACCAACTTGCACAGTGCCTCGGGTCCATAGATTCGTGGGGTCCGCGCCACACCCGAAGCCTACCTTCAGCTCTTACCAACTGAAATCGGGACTCAGCGGGCCAAACCGCAGTTTTCCAGTGATCTAGGGTATAATCGATATTGTCCGAGCCTAGGACAGTCGCTGCGGGCGATTAAGTGCTGTTTAGATCACTGCATCCGCGTGGCGAATCCACGTGAACAGCGCTCGTATACATCACTCACCATGCACGCACAATCGGAAACACGTGGCTAGTAGTTCACTTTGTGTCACGCGGCGCTGTCACTGAGTGACGGTAAACAGTGTCAAGGCCTCGCCATGTGGGTAAGGAAACAGACTACCTATACAATTCCACACAACGTAGCAGCACTAATGGCTCGAAAAGCGTTCAAATGCATTTAGAATTGTAATTAGTCAATGATTTTCCATGTTTTCTATGGAGAAGCTGTGCGCTGTATGCTGGAGATTCACCAAGTGCTACCACAGTATCATGGAAATGAAAGAGATAACGGAATATTGAATATTATTAAAGGTCATTACTTCAATAATGGGTCGCTCTATCTATGTGAAATAATAGCTGATCAATTAAAGCTTGCTTTCAGTCAGCTACTAAAATGGCACTGACATCTAGACATATTTTGATAAGAAGTAATTAAAAATATTTACGTTGAGAGCTTGACAACAAACCATAATTAACTAAAAAATTTCAAACTAGCTTCCCATTGGCTTTCATGAATAAATCAAGCAAGTGAACTAAGAGGGCGCGTTACATTTGATAGTATTCGAATAAGTAGGTCATTCAAACAAATTTATTCGCCAATAAATTAATTACAGGATGACTTTTTCAACAGTGTACAAACTCTAGGGATTGATCATTGAGACGATACAAAACAAAAATTCTCGAATGACCTTATGCCCGGAAATGCATGGTTTCCATGCTAGAGATTATTTACTCAATCATACATTGTGACAGTGTGTGCAGAAAATGGTTTCCATGTGCCTCAACGCATGCGTGTACGCGCCGTAGCAAGTTCTGTCTCACACGTTCGTTTCGGTGAGGCTGCGTCCCAACAGTGTCAAAGGCAGCATGAACACGCTGCTCCAGTGCCTCCACATCCGGAATGGACTCTGAAAACACGATACTTTTGAGGTGGCCTCGTATCAATAAATCACACGGGTTGACATCCCGTGAATGAGCAGTCAATGCAGCTGGTCCCCTTCGTCCGATCCACCGACCAGGGAAGACACGATTGAGATACGTCCTTCTTCCAGCGTGGGAGGCAAAGTCAGCCGCAAGAAACACTGATACTTCCGGCCTGTTAGGTGATGCGGCAGGAAGACTGGTCCCAAAATACGGTGAACAATTATCCTGCCCCACACATTACGGCTGCACCTTTGCTGATGATTCGCTGTCACCATACCACGGGGATTCTGCATACTATCCCACACATGACAGTTACGAAAGTGGAAGATACCACTCCGCGAATAGGGGCCTCATCTGTGGATACGATGGAAGAGACAAATCCCGAAATCGTGGTTGTCTGGTGATGAAATCGATGACAAAACTGCTCCAGATATGGAAAGTCTGTCGCTAATAAGCCCATAAGCCCTGCACACGCTGTAATTGGTAAGGGTAGTAACAATTGTCATGCAGAATGTTCCACATGGTCGTCTGACTTACCCCATACTGGCGGGCCAACCTGCTACAGACACGGTGATCGCCTTCCACCATGTTAATCACATTTGCGTCCAAGTCTGGTATTCGAACACTTCGGTTACGTATTTCGTGATTTGCTGCTTCCTGAAACGACGCCGTTCCAGACAAACGGCGAAACACTGAAACACTGATTCAAACACTGAATTCTGTGGTTGTTGCCGACGAGGATAGATCTCCTGACACAATCTTGCTGACCGCCGCCCGTTGCCAGTTGCCTTCGCGAAAGTAGACATCATCTTGGCAAGCTCTCGACTCGAACATGGAACCATTGTGTACATCGCTGTATGACGTCCACTACAAGGTGAGTCAGCCAGAGAGGTGAATGAGACACAACATTACCAATTACTATGGCTGGAGAGGGCATGACTTATGAACAATATGAACAGTACCATCCAGTGGGAGGAAACCAAGCATGCTGTAACTGTGGCTGCAAGGTACAGCGCTTATTAGACCGCAGTCCCTTTAATAATGTTTGATTGAATAAATTATCTCTAGCATGGAAACCATACATTTTCGGACGTAAGTTCATTAGACCTTTTTTGTTCCATATCGTCTCATCGATCAGTCCCTAGAGTTCGTACACCGGTGGAAAAATCACCCTGTGTAAATTAAACAACGAATAATAAATAATTTCACTTTAACTTATTTGTTTACTTCCTGTAAAAAATTAGTATTAATTGTTCCCTTAGATCAGTCCAGTTTTTGTTTTATAAATAAATTATTAATGGTTTGTCCAGAAAAGTGTGTTTGTGGCTCAATGGCTTAAGTTCTAGACTACAAAACTTAGACTTACGGTGCAGTCCTTGGTTGATCCTACGATTTCCTCTGTTATTATCGCTTCTTTCATCTATAAGAATGGCATTAATAGAAAGTTATGATGCACCGTATTTCGGCGTGTGTGGTGAAATGCAGGTCCCCGTCTGGTTGGCTGTATCTGTTCAGAGGTGGGAGGAAGTCGAGAGCCTGCTACCATGCCTAGCAAAGCGCTGCACTGCTGAAACCATCCTTCAAGCTGACAAGTGCTTTACTTGACTTACAGTGTAACAAACGAAACATCAAAGTGCTTATAGGCGGACGGTCTAAGCAGTTTGGACTATAGCGCACTAGGCAGTAGCAATGTTATGTAGCTAATTTAGTCAGAGAGCTGACGGTCAGTTGGGACCGATCAGCCCGAGTGAGATGGACGTGGATTAAGTTATACCTTTTTTCTCACAACAAACGTACTTTACTATACTTATAAAAATTATTTTTCTGTCGTTTTACTTGCTTTATGGGCTGATGATGATATACTCACTTACATAGATGATGGAGCATGCGGAAAACATATTGACTTGTCTATTTTTAAGAATCAGCTTTGCATTAAAATCTCGTTAGTAAAAACTTACAAATATCAGGGAAAATCCCCATACCAAACAAGGCAGTTCCGATGGTGGGCATCATTGTCGGAGACGAAAGATTCGGTATATCTGTAAATTTAATATGTCATTATGATGGAAGGAGTTTAAAAAAGAAATAATTGAACCCTTAATAACCGGCTGTCTCGTACTAGGCGGTTAACAGTACACACTGTGGCAAATAAATGGAGAACGGAGAATATTTCATCATCCAATAGATTTTAGAAATGAATTTGCTACTACCGAAATGAATGTATGCTGTGTTTTACAAAATAACCTGCCAGAAGGAGATGACTATAAATTTGGGGACATATTGTACGTCCCTCCAGAACTGGAAATTGTCCTAAGTATTACAAGCCGTTGAATGCCATCACGAAATTTGTTTCAGGTTGGAAGGAAGGTCTGGCTACGTCGACGATTGCATGGACACTGAACGCAGCTACGTAAGGTCTCTACGAGACAACCTGCTGACAATTGGCAGAGCGGAGCTAACTGGTTGTCGCAGCAACCCAGTATGTGGGCTGCAATGCACGTTATTTTTATTGGCTGCCAAAGACAAACCGCCTACTGTGTTACACCCTTACTTAACTAACAACTCGACTTCTTTCATCTGTCTCTGCACCTGCCAATACTTCTCCCTTCCAATTGCTAACATGGCGCAAGAACTCTACGTAAGAAGCCAAGGACGAGAATGCAGCTGACAAAAATTCTCAATCTTCAACAACCTTCTTGGATTGATAACACTATCGGGTATGCCTCTCTCCTGTACTTGTAGTGCCATAAAATGAGTGATCCAAGTAGTAACTCAGTGGTTCCTAACGATTAACATCACCAGAATTTTATACTAAAGTCTCCTAAGACTTTTATGGAATGCTGCTCGACGTTCAGTCATCTAAAGTGCTTTAGAATAAACTGTGAGTGAAAATACCGAATAGTTTTTTCACCTGACATTCGTCTATGCAACTGTGTAGAACTTTGATATTCAAAAATTTCGGAAGCGACACTATATTTGAGTATACAAACGAGTTCACAATACTGCAGTTTACTTGCAACTTGGGCATCGTGAAAATGTCAAGACACGATTGTAAGAGGGTTTTTCAGATTTCTGTTCCAACTGCAATTATTGCAGCAAAGTCTTACCCATGATGTAAAAACAAGTAGTCGACCTTTTTAGCTGATCATGACCAAAGGAGGCTTACAACAAACTTCAAACATATAATAGCCAAAGAAAATGTCAAAGAAATCAGGTCACGAGTCTCGCATGACATTATGCTCCAAAAAGATTTTATTAGGAATGCGATTTGAGAAGTGAAATTAAAGTGGAAGCACAACGGACTCTTTGCCAAAAACTACAGCGGAAATTATGATTTCAGAATTTTTGCTGAAGGTGGTTATGATCTGAAAGTCAAACACCGAAGTCATGATTAAAGGCGAATTCAAGAATGTGTTGCATGTGTAGATTGGTAAATCTCCGTAAATCAAAGAAGCGTCTGATGAGGTGTATGAAAAAATAACTTCTTCTGAAAACTGATTTAAAAGAAGCAAATTTCATTCCTGTTGCTTGAGGCTTTCCCGATGGACATGTTGTATATATGGTTCTCGGACGAGACAAAGGACCCATTGTGGCTAATCTTTTCACGGAAGACTTCGAGGAGAGAGCACTCCAGTCGTCGGATTTGAAACCTACGTATTTTTGGCGATATGTGGACGACACTTTTGTTATCTGGCCTCAGGGCACTGCATTGCTAAATGTATTTCTTGGGCATCTTAACTCGCTTCATCCCAACATCAAGTTCACTATGGAGACGGAGAAAAACGGCGAACTTCCATTCCTGGACGAGTTGGTAGAGAGAAAAGAAGATGGCACATTAGGTCACGCAGTGTACTGTAAACCAACTCACGCGGACTTATACTTACAGGCCACAAGCTGTCACCATCCTTCGCAACGAAGTGGCATACTTAGGACGTTGTTTCACAGAGCATGAGCCATATTAGACTCAGCCAGCTTATTCAAAGACCTACTCCATCTGCGTACCACTTTCCAACAAAATGGATACTCCGAACGGGAGATTCGCCGTGCCTTACACCCGAAGCGGGTTTCCAAACATGATGAACTGGAAGAAGGCGAAGAACAAAGGGGAATGGTCATCTTGCCATACATCGGCGGTGTCTCTTCAAAAGTAGGAAGATTATTGAAGAGGCATAAAGTTAAAAGTGTGTTTCGTCTGCCGGCAAACTTCAGAGCTCTCTTTGGTTCATCTCAAGACAGCCTTGGCCTAAGAAGTCCCGGTGTTTAAGATATTCCTTGTAGTTGCGGCATGTCGGACATCGGTCAAACTCATCGCACTGTAGAAGAGAGATGTACTGAACACCGACGCTACACTCGTCTGGAGCAACCAGAGAAGTCTGCAGTGGACAAGCATTGTCTCAGTACAGGTCATTCTATGAATTATCAACACACCAAAATTCTCGCATCGACGAGTTCGTACTGGGACAGTGTTACTAAGGAAGCTGTGGAAATACGTAGCTCAACGAATCTTGTAAACAGAGACATGGGCTTTCAGCTCAGAACAGCTTGGAATCCAGCAGTGGCCTTATTGAAGTCGCATCGAACAGAGAGGAGTACTATTGGTCATACGACGGATGACGATTCGCCAGCAACATAAATATTCTGTTGACAATGGGAGGATAGTCACGCGCCTACACAGTCGCGCATTTTTGCTTGCTGGGGCGGCCTATGGTAACGCAGAGCAACAGCAGCTGCTTCCTCGCATATGCAGAAGTCTTTGGTTCTTCATCCTGTAGGTGGCGTTGCTGTCCTTCCAGTTATCGGTTGATATCGTCGCTATTGGCCACCGAATTTGGTGCCTCCACCCATGCGCACTTCCTGCCTGAAGCTGGCATAAATAAGGGGCTCAGGTCCTGCCTTAGCATTCGAGGGTTGGATTCCCTCACTTCCTGATCGACAACTCACACTGGGCTACACTCAAGGTGTATCTTCAACGTGGAAGAGCCAAAACTGTGACTGTCGCGTTGTCGCCCATCTGCACGCCGTCACTTCTGCTAGCCATCCAATCCTCACCACCACCGCCGACTCCGCTTCCTGGAACTCGCCGCCACCTCCGCCTGACAGTGCTCGCCACCGCCACCACCGCCGCCTCCCGATGCTCGCCGCCGCCTTCCAGTGATCGCCGCCTTCGCATCCTACTGGTGCCCACCAATGCCGGCGCCGCCTACCAGTGCTAACCGCCACCACCGCCTGCCGGAGCTCGCCGCCGCCGCCGCCGCCGCCGCCGCCACCGCCGCCTCCTGGTGTCGCCGCCACCGCCGCCTTACAGTGCTGCCTGCGGGGGCTCGCCGCCACCACCGCCTCCTGGTATTCGCCAACGCCACCGCCACCCAGTGCTCACTGCTGAGGCCACCTGCCGGTGCTCATGGCCGACGCCGCCTGCTGGTGCTCCCCACCGCCGCTGCAGCTTGCTGATGCTCACCGCCGCTGCCGCCGCCTGCCGTTGCTCGCCGCCACTGCCGCCTCACGATGCTTGCCGCCGCCGCCGCCTGCCAGTGCTCGCCACCTCCGCCGCCACCTGCCAGTGCTGCCTGCCGCGGCCGCTAGCAGAAGCTCACGGCCGCCGCCACCTGCCGGTAATCGCCAACGCTGCCGCCGACACCTCCCGGTGCTCTCCATCACCACCGACGCCTTCTGGTGTTCGCCGCCGCCGCCGCCGCCGCCTCCCGGTGCTCGCCGTCGCCGCCGCCTGCCGGTGCTCACCGCCTCCGCCGCCTGCTGGTGCGCGCCGCCACTGCCGCCTCCCCGTGCTCACAGCCGACGCCGCCTGCCTATGCTCGCAACCCCCACCGCCACCTACCGGTGGTCGCCGCCACCCCCGCCTCAAGGTGATCGGCACCGCCGCCGCTGAATGCAAGTGCTTGCCGCCGCAGCCACCGCCTGCCGGCGCTCGCCGCCACCGCCGCCTCTTGGTGCTCACTGACGCCGCCGCCACCCCGTGCTCGCCGCCGCCGCCACCTGCCGGTTCTCGCTGCCGCATCTGCTTGCAGGGCTCACGGCCGCCGCCGCCTGCCACTGTCGCCACCGCCAATCGTCGGTGCTCGCCGCCACGGCCGACTGCCGGTGCTCGTCGCCACCACTGCCTGCTGGTGCTCGCCGCCACCATGTCTCTCGGTGCTCCCTGCTACTGCTGCCGCCACCAACGTCTCCCGGTGTTCGCCGCTGCCCAGTGGTCGTCGCAGCCCTCTGTTTTTGTTTCTTTTGTACTTCGGTGACTCCTGTCGCCCATGTGTACTGCCTGCAATGATGGGCACGCCCGCTACCAACATCATCTACACCTCCCCTTCACCTGCCCCCACTGTAACATCATGGAGTGCTTCCTCTGGGAGTAACCCATCTCTTCCACTTCCCCTATTCACGGTCTCCTCCCATTCTATCTCCTCCTCATCGATGTATCCCCACCTGTATGTCACTCCTTGCCCTGCTGCTGCTCCTGCTCCTGCCCCTGCCCACCTCCCATTCCTGTCGCACACCAAGATGACTTTCTGCCCTCCCCATCCTTCCCCCTGCATCTTCCCCTGCTTCCCTGCCTGAGTTACCACCCACCACACCACAGTCGCCACCACAGAACAGCCCACCCTCTCACCCAGTGCTACTGCCTCACAGGAGGGATCTGCCTCCCACCACCTCCCCATCCATCCAGACCCTCATCCCTCCTTCCAGGCAACACCCGCCAAAACTTTTTCCAAATGGCTCAGTGGTGACCTCTCCTCTACTCCATCAACCAAAAAGCCACTGCCAGCCCCACTACCCTCTGACCCCGCCATGGATACCACCCCACCTCCCTCCTCTACAGCCCCCTCCGTGAATACCTTTGTCCTAGCCAACACCAATCCAGAATTCCTAGATACCCACACCCTCACCCTTGGAATCTGAAAGTATGTCCCCAGTGCACCAACCACCCAACTAATCCCTCACAAAGACACTGTTCTGATCTAGTCCCCCTCTCCCTCTTTCCATACTGATCTCCTCTGGCACCTTAACCAACTTTGGGCGCCATACCTTACATCCTTCTCTCCTCGTCAGCCCAAACCACTTATCGTCCGCCGACCCTCACCACCTTTATCACAAAAGTAATCCCTGTGGTCACGGAGGCTGAGGCGTTGGCAGAACTGAAGGCTCACACTGAACTGGAAATCCGCTCGGCCTGCCATATTTACAACTTCTCTGTCCAGACTTTCCTCATGCATATATTTATGGACTCACACTGACTGGGCTACACTCAAGGTGTATCTCTAACGTGGAAGAGCCCAGACTGTGACTGTCGTGTTGTCGCCCATCTGCACGCCGTCACTTCTGCTCACCATCTGATCCTCGCCACCGCCGGGGGCTCCGATTGCTGGTGCTCGCTGCCACCGCCGCCTGACTGTGCTCGCCTTTGCCACCACCGCCACCTCCCGATGCCCGCCGCCGCCTACTGGTGCTCACCGCCACCGCCGCCTTCAGGTGCTCGCCGCCGCCGCCGCCTCCCGCTACTCGCTGCCGCGATGCCCAGTTCTCGCCGCTACCGCCGTCTGCCGGTGCTCACCCTCTACGCCGCCTGCTGGTGTGCGCCGCCACCGCTGCCTCCCTGTGTTCACCGCCGCAGCTGCCTGCCGGTGCTCAGTACCACCGCCTCCTGTCGGTGCTCGCCGCCTTCGCCGCCGTCGCCTCCTAGTGCATGCCGCTGCCGCCGCCTTCCAGAGTTCACTGCCGCCGCTGCCTACCGGGGCTCGCCGCCACTGCTGCCCCTCCGTGCTCGCCGCCGCCGCTGCCACCCAGTGCTCACTGCTGATGCCACCTGCCGGAGTTCACGGCCGAAGCCGCCTGTCGGTGCTCCCCACTCCGCCGCAGCTTGCTGATGCTAGCCACCAACGCCCCTGCCTGCTCGTGCTCGCCATCGCCGCCGACTGCCGGTGATCACCAACGCTGCGCCCGCCGCCGCCGCTGCCGCCCGCTGGTGTTCGATGCAGAAGCCGCCTCCCGTTGCAAGCCACTGCCGCCACTGCCTCCCGGTGCACCCGCACACCACAGTCGCCACCACAGAACAGCCTACCCTCTCACCCAGTGCTACTGCCTCACAGGAGGGATCTACCTCCCACCACCTCCCCATCCATCGAGACCCTCATCCCTCCGTCCAGGCAACACCCGCCAAAACGTCTTCCAAACGGCTCAGTGGCGACCTCTCTTCTACTCCATCATCCTAAAAGGCACTGAATGCCCCACTGCCCTCTGACCCCGCCATGGATACCACCCCACCTCCCTCCTCTCCAGCCCACTCCCTGTATACCTTTGTCCTAGCCAACCCCGATCCGAAATTCCTGGATACCCACATCCTCACCCTTGGAATCTAGAAGTACATCCCCAGGAAACCAACCACCCAACTTCTCCCTCACAGAGTCTCTGTTCTGATCTAGTCACCCTCTCCCTCTTTCCATACTGAACTTCTCTGGCACCTTACGCACCTTTGGGCCCCATGCCTTACATACTTCTCTCCTCGTCAGCCCAAACCCCTTGTCGTCCACTGACCCTCACCACCGTTATCACAAAAGTAAGCCCTGTGGTCACAGAGGCTGAGATTTTGGCGGAACTGAAGGCCCACACCAAACTGAAAATCCGCTCGGCCTGCCGTATTTACAACTTCTCTGGCCTTACTTTCCTCATGCATATATTTATGGACTCACACTGACTGGGCTACACTAAAGGTGTATCTTCAACGTGGAAGAACCCAGCCTGTGACTGTCGTGTTGTCGCCCATCGGCACGCCGTCACTTCTGCTCGCCATCCGATCCTCGCCACTGCCGCTGGCTCCACTTACTTGTGCTCGCCGCCACCGCCGCCTGCCAGTGCTCGCCACTGCCACCACCGCCGCCTCCCGATGCTCGCCGCCGGCTTCCAGGGCTCCCCGCTGTTGCAGCCTACTGGTGCTCACCGTTGCCAGCGCCGCCTACTAGTGCTCACCGCCGCGGCCGCCTTCAGGTGCACGCCGCCACCACCGCCTTCCAGTGCTCACTGCCACGGCTGCCTGCCGGTGCTCACGGCTGCGGCCGCATGCAGGTGGTCATGGCTTCCGCCGCCTCCCGGTGATCGCCACCACCGCCGTCGCTGCCTACCAGTGTTCGCCACCGCCGCCGATGCCTCCCGGATCTCGCCGCCCCACCGCCTTCCGGTTCTCTCCACCGCCGCCCCTGCCGGTGCTCACCGCCACTGCCGCCGCCACCGCCGCCTCCTGGTGTCGCCGCCGCCGCCGCTGCACGGTGCTCGATGCAGTCGCCACCTGCCGGTGCTCACCGCCGCCGCCGCCGCCGCCTCCTGGTGTCTCCACAGCCGCTGCCTTCCAGTGCTCACCGCCACCGCTGCCTGCTGGGGCTCGCCACCACCGCTGCCTCCCGGTACTCGCCGCTACCACCGACTCCCGTTGCTCACTGCTGAGGCTACCTGCCGGTGCTCATGGCCGACGCCGCCTGCCGGTGCTCCCCTCCGCCGCCGCAGCTTGCTGATTCTCGCCACCGCCAGCAGTCGGTGCTCGTAGCCACCGCCGCCTCACGGTGCTCGCCGCCGCCGCCAGCTGCCATTGCTCGCCAGCGCTGCCGCCACCTGCCGCTGCTGGCTGCAGCGGCCGCTAGCCGATGCTCACGGCCGCCGCCGCCTGCCGGTAATCGGCAACGCTGCCGCTGACATCTCCTGGTGCTCGCCACCACCGCTGCCGCCTGCTGGTGCTCGCCACCGCCGCCGCCTGCCGGTGATCGCCGCTGTCGCTACCGCCCGCCGGTGCTCGATGCCGCCGCCGCCTCCCATTTCATGCCACCGCAGCAAACGCAAAGGCAGGACGTTAAACTCCCATCAAGGTAGGACGTTAAACTCCCCCAACCCGAGGCGAAAGCGAAGGGTGCATGGCACAGGGGGAGCTGTGTCTGAGGGACAATCCATCTGTCCCTCCTTATTTTCCGCAGGCCACAATACCAGCTGGTGCTCTGCATGCCGGCGACCTCGTTTGTCGGCGTGGAACCTCGGCGCGAGTCGGCAAGTGCGCTTCGTCGCGCCCGTGGGTAACCGGGGCGTGTTCTGCCAAACCCAGGGGGTGGTGACATCGCCTGGGCCAGGTTAGCTGGGTCCAGACCGTCGAACGACTGGGCGACCGGCCCGCCACCTGAGTAGGAGCGGGTCCCCTGGCCTGTAGGTGGGAGCTCGGGCTAGTAGAAGGCGAAGGACGAGAAGTGCATCCGCTTCTCTGGAGTGCGGGGTGCACTTGCCGATGAACACTGGGAGAAATCGACGATGACGAGGCCACTGAAGGAGACCAGGACACTGGCAACGGTGTACTGAACTCGACGGCTTAGGGATGCCCTTGACCTAGGGACGAGGTTGGTGGGCGAGCTGCATTCTAGTCCCCCCCCCCCCCCATGCCAGAGGAGCCGGTCCGGGGTAAGAGACGGGCTTCCAACCCTTTTTTATTTCGCTTGTCAATCATGGCCGAACCTGAGACAAGCGAATCGTGTGCTTCTGCGAGAGCTTCGATGCTTTCTGCTCCCGATCCATCGGGGCAAACGGAGAATATTGACGAGAGTGTGACTGAGAGACACAACAGAATTACACAGCTGTTGGAGTCCAATGTAAAAAATGGAAAGATTAGTCAAACCGCCATCTTGGCCATAAAGAATGAACTTGCCTCCTGGGCCATTGCTCATGCAAGGCTTGAGGGGCGAGTGGTGGAGTTGCAAAGAGAAAATTTTACTCTCAGAAGACAGCCAGCTAGGACTTGGGCAGGTGTGGTAGCTCAGGCTGCCCCAAGTCCCAAACAACTAGAGAGACCATAGCCAAAGTGGCACAAAAGCCGGACACGGCGGTCTTTTTAAGACCCCTGCCCGGCCAAGATATAAAAAAAGGTTCAAGAAATTTTCACGACTGTAGTCAACCCAGTTAAGGATAAAATAAAAGTGAATAAAGTAAAGGCAACTAAAAACGTAGTAATTTGTGGACATAGCGACTGAAGATGATAAAAATAAGATCCTAAATAATCAAAACTTGTGTAAGGCGGTTAGGTGCGAACCCCCAAAGAAAAGGAATCCGCTCGTAATCCTGTATGATGTGCCGGTTACGATGGATAATAATGAATTATGTAACACGATTAGGAATCAAAATTTCGATAACATGACTGATGAACAATTTAAAAATGATTTCAAATTAAAATTCAAGACAGGACCTAGGGACAAGCAGACAGTACATCATGTAGCAGAAGTAACAGGATCTATGTGGAAAAAGCTTACGTCAATGGGAAGGATATACATTGGGTTTCATGCTATCAACGTTAGGGACTACTTGGTGGTGCCTCGCTGCCACAATTGTGGAGATCTAGATCACATCCACAAATACTGTGACAGGAAGCCGGCTTGCTCCAGATGTGGAGCGGAAGATCACATAAGAAAAAATTGTACAAAATCAGGTATCTGCATTCCATGTACAAAAAGAGGCAAGAAGACCTGCACTGCCTCAGGTAGGAATTGCCCAACTTACAGGATGTTGGAGCAGAGACTAATTTCAAGAATAGATTATGGCTGAAATTGGAGCTGTGAGCAGGATGCCAAAAAGGAAGTCTCCGGGGAAGAGGCGTAGGGACGCGGCTAGGGCTGCCAAATTTAGGCAATTCTTAACCTTCGTTGAAGGAAGTAAAATAGAACGAACAAGCATGGTAGATGTGTCCGTCCAGACGGATCTGTTTGAACGGGAAGTTACCGCTCTCCCCTCCCTCCGGAACATGAGACCGCCAGAAGATCGGGCACCCATAGTTAGGCGTCCTGCAATAGCGGGCAAAATTAAAAATAGCTCCACATCCGAAGGACCAGTCCAAGTCAACACGATTAGTAGCACAATAGTAACACCTACCTGTGACCAACCGCCAGTTAGACGTCTAGAGGTAGATCCCATCAGGATCTATCCCAATCTAGAACATGCTCTACAACTTTCACGTCTGGAGGAGCCGGCTGTCTTGACCACAGCTTTGAGGCATATAGTGCGGGTGGGACTAAAGTACGGACGTAAAGTCACCTTCTCGGCCGTGGAGGCTGTCGATAGGATACAGTTAAAGACAATGGATCTCCCCACTGACTTTGGCGCCCTGCGTGACCTTGTTCAAAAGGTTTTTCAAAGGAGGAATGAAAAATTCGACCTAAACGAAATTTACAAGCAGGCTGTCCTAGCCAACGGAAGGATAGCTTTTGACTGGAGGAAGACCTTTCCAGAGCAATACGTACATACGTATTTCCCATGACAATTAAGATAGAAATAGGACAACTCATCGCACATAATAGTCGATTAGTCATGCAGGAGCTACGAAGGGTGGTGGAGGAGACGAGTCTCGACGTACTCTGTCTACAGGAGCCATACTCTCTTGCGGGGAACATAGCTTTCGCTAGTGTTAACTGGCAAATAATATCATTTGGGAACGATCCTAAAACCACCACTATAGTCTTAAATAAAGCTATACGAGTCACAGTGCTCGCCCATTTCTCGAATGAGCACTGCATCGTAACTGAATTCCAGACTCCAGTTGGGGTCATTCACTTAGTCAATATGTACTACCAATATGGCGAGGACATCGAGGCATATCTAGACCAACTCTCAAGAATTACAACAGCACTAAGAGGCAGAAAGATAGTGGTGGTGGCAGATGCCAATGCGAAGTCCCCCCTGTGGTACAGTGGCACCCGGGACGGCAGAGGGGAGAAGATGGAGGAAACAATAATGTCTTTACAGTACTTGGTCGCAAACAGAGCCGGGAATCCCCCCACCTACACAGGCGGAGGAGGAGAAGGAACTAACATAGATATAACTTTAGTGTCACCTAATTTTGCTGGTCATCTGAATAATTGGAAAGTAAGAGACCAGGTAACAACAATTGACCATAACTTAATAACTTTCGAGCTTACAGATAGGGAATGCCACTGGGACATAGGGTGGGAATTTCAATTAAACTATAATAAAACTGATTGGGAGCGCCTTGCAGGAGAGTTTGTTCCCCCAACATGGCCAGAGGTTGACGAAGACGTCGACAGGCATGCTGTAGAACTGGTTAGTGCCATCACGAGAGCGGTAAAGGCTGCAGTACCAACCAGGAGGAGGGCTGTCGCGGCCTCTCCCGCACCATGGTCAGCTGAACTAGGGCAGATGCGTCAGTCGGTCAGGAGGGCAAGGAGGTACTACCAGCGAAGTGTCGTCTGGGAAGAAAAACAGAGATGGCTGGGAATTTATAGGAATGCCAAGGAGGAGTTCCAGAAGGAGCTCAAAAGGGTTAGGCTAGCAAGCTGGGAAAAGTATGTTCAAAGCCAATTGGCTATAGATCCCTGGGGTATTCCATATAAAATAGTCAGAGAAAAAATTAGGTCACCTATGGTACTATCAACCATCCGGGATGGGAATCGGATGACAGGGACGTGGCAGGAAACTGCTGAAGTCCTTCTCCGGTCCCTACTTCCGGATGACATGGAAAATGAGGACACGGAAGAACAAGGCCTAATTAGGCAAGCTCAACTAGAAGAGTACCAAAACAACACCTTGGTGTACCCTTTTTCGGAGAATGAGGTGGCGGAGCACATTAAAGCACTTAAGAGAGGAAAGGCCCCAGGACCAGACGGCATTATCGCGGAGGTGGTGCAATACCTTGCTCCTCAACTAGTAGCACCTCTATCGAGAATCTACAACGAGGCCCTAAGCCTCAAAAAGTTTCCTACCATCTGGAAACAAGCAAACGTTGTAATAACTAAAAAGGGACAGGATAAGGATCCAAAAGAGGTTAAGTCCTACAGACCCATTTGTCTGTTGGATCTGTTGGGAAAATTGCTGGAGAGGCTGCTGGCTGACAGGCTGATGGCACACCGAGTGCTTTGTGGAATGAGCAGCAGGCAGTTTGGCTTTAGGCCGGGGCGTTCTGCGTCTGACGCAATTGCCATGGCGGCTGAGGTCTGCGGGTCGTCCACACATAAGTACATAGTTGGCATCATGGTGGACATCAGTGGCTCCTTTGACAACCTGTGGTGGCCTTCGCTTTTCTCTCGCTTGCGAGAGAAGGAGTGCCCAGGGCCGCTATATGGCTGTCTTAGGAGCTATTGCGTGGACAGGGAGGTCTGGCTATCATCCCCTAGCGGAAGAGTGGGCAAGAAGATAACAAAGGGGTGTCCACAGGGCTCTGTCCTGGGGCCACTCTTTTGGGATATCAATATGGAGCCTCTCCTTGAGACCTTGGAGAGCTGTGCAGATGTGCTAGAGGTGATAGCTTACGCTGATGACCTCCTCCTGCTGGTTGGCGGTCGGAGCCGAGAGGAACTGGAACCGAAGACAGACAGAACTATGACACTACTCTCACAATGGTGCCAAAGAACTAAACAAAAAATTGCACCTAACAAATCCACTTATCTACTCTTAAAGGGCCAATTGGTCAGGAACCCAACAGTTAGGATGGATGGCACGCAAGTCATTTGTCGTCGAGAAGCTCGATACTTAGGGGTAATATTAGATGAAAAATGGAGTTTTGCCAGACATATCGAGGCAACTACACATAGGGCATTAGAAGTGTTAAATATCCTCATCAACATCGGCCATAGACGATTTCATCTTCCACCAAATCTCATTAAATTGTACCATAACACCATTCTAGTTTCCATCGTGGGCTACGGGTCCGGGGTCTGGGCCCGCAGGCTCACGAGGGTCGTTCCTGCCGTGGCCGTGCGGAGAGTGCAGCGAAACATGATACTTCGATCAGTGGGGGCATATAGAACGACGCCTGGGGGAGCATTATTAATACTCATGGGTCTATGCCCCCTTGATGTAAAAATCAGGGAGCAGGCTGCATGGTATTGGGTAAAAAAGGGGAAATTGAAAAAACTATGGATATAATGGGGGTCAGAGTGGGGGACAAAATTACAATTAAAAGAAGGGGAATGGAACTTTGGTAGGAAATTTGGGACGGGGAAGAGACCGGAAGAAGAACGCACCAACTACTACCAAATGTTCAGGAAAGGCTACAGATGAAACACTTCCAACCAAGTAAGGGACTGCTGCACTTCCTCACTGGGCATGGCCCGTACCCGGCATATCTTTGCCGATTCGGGAAAAGGGCGACACCGTCGTGTGACTGTGGTGCCGAACTGGGCACACCGGATCATGTGGTCTATGAGTGTCCGCTTTTCGACGACGTTGCAATGGACTTACGAAATTCATTACCTAATACAGACACTTTTCATCTCATTAGGGACGCTACCACCTTCACTATTATTAATAAACTGGCTGGCGAGGTATCTGCCAAGATCCTAAGAGAATACAGAAGGGAGATAGAGTAGATAGGATCCAAATTTTCTCGACATAACGCATCATCCCATTCCGCCAGGGTGCGTACTGGCCGACCGTCAATGACGATCGGGATCCGACGCATCCAGGATCAGGGGGAGGGTGCGACCATACCGGCTAGGACTAAAGCACACCGATTATGACTCATATTAATTATTACTATAATTGTAGAAGTAGATTGTAGGAAATGTTTTTTCTTAGACCTGCAGCGATTGTTGGAAGGCCAGCCTAGTGCCAGGGGCACGCCCACTGGGGTTAGCTCGGTGGGCATGGCCACAAAATAGTAGGTTTATAGTACATTCTGGCACACCTGTAACGCTGCAGGAAGTAGTTATTAGTAGGAAAGTAGAGTATAGTTGATAGTGTGATTGCCTAATAGTTTTCCACATAGATACCTATAGATAATGTAAAAACTCGTAGATTGAACTAACTTCCTGTAGTTAATACTAATAGTAAAATATAATAGATAAAGAATTTGCTGCTAAATGTAAATTGTAGCTAAGTTCGACCCACTAATGATTTCAGGTGGTGGGTTAATTATGTATGACATTGGGTTAATAAATAAAGATTTTTTTTAAAAAAAAAAACGCCTCCCGGTGCTCGCCGCCGCCACCGGCTCCTGGTGCTCGCCGCCACCGCCGCCTGCGGTGCTCATCGCCTCAGCTGGCTGCTGGTGCGTGCCGCCACCGTCGCCTCCCCGTGCTCACCGCCGCAACCGCCTGCCGGTGTGCAGTATCGCCGCTGCTTGTCAGTGGTCGCTGTCGCCGCCACCGCCGCCTCACGGTGCTCGACACAGTAAGCGCCTGCTGGTGCTCGCCGCCTTTGCCGCCTCCACTTCCTAGTGCACGCCGCCGCCTTCCAGAGCTCACTACCGCCGCTGCTTGACGGGGCTAGCCGCCACCGCCGCCTCCCGGTGCTCGCCGCCGCCTCTGCCTCCCAGTGTTCACTACTGAGGCCACCTGCCAGTGCTCACGGCCGACGCCACCTGCCGGTGCTCCCCAATCCGCCGCAGCTTGCTAACGTTCGCGGAAACCGCTGCCGCCTGCAGGTGCTCGCCAACGCCGACGCCTCCCCGTGCTCGCAACAGCCACCGCCACCTGCTGGTGATCGCCGCCGCCCCCTCCTCAACGTGATCGCCACTGCCGCCGCTGAATGCACGTGCTTGCCACAGCCGCTGCCTCCCAGTGCTCGCTCCAGCCACCGCTTGCTGGTGCTCTCCACCACCACGGACGCCGCCTCTCGATGCTCGCCGCTGCGGCCGCCTGCCGGTGCTTGCCACCCTCACCACCACTTGCTGATGCTTGCTGCCCCTGACGACGCCTGCCGGTGCTCGCCAGCCGCCGCTGCCTGTTGGTGCTCACTGCTGCAGCCGACTGCCAGTGCTCAGGGCCACTACCGCCTGTCGGTGCTCGGTACCGCCGCCGCCGCCACCACCTGCCAGTGTTCTCCATTCTACCGCCTGCCAGTGCTCGCCACCGCCGCCACTGCGTGCCAGTGCTTGCTGCGCGGCCGCCTGCTGGTGCTCACTGCCGCCGCCGGCTCACAGTGCTCACCACCGCCGCTGTCTCCAGGTGCTTGCTGTCACGACCACCTGCCGGTGCTCAGGGCCGCCACTGCCTGCTGGTGCTCGGTACCGCCTTCGCTGCCGCCTGCCAGTGCTTGCGTCCGCCGCCACCGCCAGCCGGTGCTCGCCGTCACCGCCGCCCCATGGTGGTCGCCGCCGCCTCCGCCGCCACCTCCCCGTGCTCGCCGCCGCCGCCACCTGCCGGTTCTCGCTGCCGCCTCCGCTTGCCGGTGCTCACAGCCGCCGCCGCCTGCTGGTGCTCGCCACCACCGCCACCTTCTGGTGCTCGTCTCTGCCGCCACCGCATGCTGGTGCTTGCCGCCGCCGACGCTTGCTGCTGCTCGCCGCCGCCGCCGACCGCCGGTGCTCATCACCACCATGGCCTGCCAGTGCTCGCCGCCACCGTCTCTTTCGGTGTTCCCTCCTACTGCTGCCGCCACCAACGTCTCCTGGTTTTCGCCACTGCCCAGTGGTTGTAGCCGCACTCTGTTTTAGTTCCTTTTCTACTTCGGCGACTCCTGTCGCCCATGTGCACTGCCTGCAATGATGGACACCCCCGGTACCAACATCATCTTCACCTCCCCGTCACCTGCCCCCACACTGTAACATCATGGAGTGCTTCCTCTGGAAGTAACCCATTTAATCCACTTCCCCTATTTACGGTCTCCTCTCCTTCTGTCTCCTCCCCACCTGTATGTCACATCTTCCCCTGCTGCTGCTCCTGCTCCTGCCCTTGCCCCCTCCCATTCCAGTTACACACCGAGATCACTTTCCCCCCTCCCCACCCTTCCCCCAGTATCTACCCCTGATTCCCTGCCTGAGTTACCACCCGCCACGCCACAGTTGACACCACAGAGCAGCCTAACCTCTCACCCAGTGCTACTGCCTCACAGGAGGGATCTGCCTCCTACCCCCTCCCCATCCATCCAGACTCTCATCCCTCCTTCTAGGCAACACCCACGAAAACTTCTTCCAAACGGCTCAGTGGCGACCTCTCCTCTACTCCATCATCCAAAAAGTCACTGCCTGCCCCACTACCCTCTGACCCCACCATGGATACCACCCCACCTCCCTCCTCTACAGCCCCCTCCGTGAATACCTTTGTCCTAGCCAACACCAATCCAGAATTCCTAGATACCCACACCCTCACCCTTGGAATCTGGAAGTACTTCCCCAGTGCACCAACCACCCAACTTCTCCCTCACAGAGTCTCTGTTCTGATCTAGTACCCCCCTCTCTCTCTCTTTCCATACCGAACTCATCTGGCGCCTTACCCTCCTTTGGGCCCCATGCCTTACATCCTTCTCTCCTCGTCAGCCCAAACCCCCTTGTCATCCGCCAACCCTCACCACCGTTATCGCAAATGTCAGCCCTGTGGTCACGGAGGCTGAGGTGTTGGCGGAACTGAAGGCCCACACCCAACTGGAAATCCGCTCAGCCTGCCGTATTTACAACTTCTCTGGCCCTACTTTCCTCATGCATGTATTTATGGACTCACACTGACTGGGCTACACTCAAGCTGTATCTAAACGTGGAAGAGCCCAGACTGTGGCTGTCGGGTTGTCGCCCATCGGCACACTGTCACTTCTGCTTGCCATCCGATCCTCGTCACTGCCGCCGGCTCTGATTGCTGGTACTCGCCGCCACCGCCGTCTGCCAGTGTTCGGCACCACCACCACCGCCGCCTCCCGATGCTCGCCGCCGCCTTCTGGTGCTCGCTGCCGTTGCAGCTTACCAATGCAAGCGCCGCCTACCGGTTCTCACAGACGCCGCCGCCGTCAGGTGCTCACCGCCGCCGCCGCCTCCCAGTTCTCGCTGCCCCGGCGGCCTGCCAGTGCTCATGGCCGCGGCCGCCTGCTGGTGGTCATGGCCGCCGCCGCCTGCCGGTGCTCATGGTCGCGGCCGCCTGCTTGTGTTCATGTGCGCCGCTGCCTGCCGGTGCTCGCCACTGCCACCGCCGCCGCCTCCTGGTGTCGCCGCCGCCGCCTTCCAGTGCTCACCACCGCTGCTGCCTGCTGGGGCTCGCCGTCAACACCGCCTCCCGGTACTCCCCGCCGCCACCGCCTCCCAGTGCTCGCTGCTGAGGCCACCTACCGGTGCTCACGGTCGACGCCGCCTGCCGGTGCTCCCCAGCGCCGCCACAGCTTGCTGATGCTCCCCGCCGCCACCGCCGCCGCCGCCTGCCGGTGCTCGAAGCCACCGCCGCCTCACGGCGCTTTCCACCGCCGCCGCCTGCCAGTGCTCGCCACGGCCACCGCCACCTGCCGGTGCTGGCTGCCGCGGCCGCTAGCCGATGCTCACAAACGCCGCCGGCGGGTAAACGCCAACGCAGCCGCCGACACCTCCTGGTGCTCTCCACCACCGCCGCCGCCTGCTGGTGCTAACTACCGCCGCCGCCTGCCGGTGCTCGCCGCTGCCGCCACCGCCCGTCGGTGCTCGATGCCACCGCCGCCTCCCATTTCACGCCACCGCTGCAACCACCTCCCGGTGCTCGCCGCCTCCGTCGCCTCCCATTGCTCACTGCTGAGGCCACCTGCCGTTGCTCACGGCCGACGCCGCCTGCCGTTGTTCCCCACTCCGCCGCAGCTTGCTGATGCTCGCCGCCACTGCCGTCGCCTGGTGGTGCTCGCCACCGCCGCCGCCTGCCGGTGCTCGCCAACGCCGCCGCCTGCTGCTGCTCGCCGCCGCCGCCGCCGCCCGCCGGTGCTCATTTCCCCCGCCACCTCCCGTTACACGCCACTGCCGCCACCGCGTTCCAGAGCACGCAGCCGCCGCTGCCGCTGCCTCCCAGTGCTCGCCACCGCCGCCGCCTGCCGGTGCTCACCACCTCTGCCGCCTGCTGGTGCGCGCCACCACCCCCGCCTCCCCGTGTTGCTGCCGCGGCCACGTGCCGGTGCTGACAGCCGACGCCGCCTGCCGGTGCTCACAACCGCCACCGCCACCTGCCGGAGCTTGCCACCGCCGCCGCCTCAAGATGATCGCCACGGCCGCCGCTGAATGCCAGTGCTTGCCAGCGCCGTCGCCTCCCAGTGCTCGCTGCAGCTGCCGCTTGTTGGTGCTCACCACCACCGCCGACGCCGCCTCTCGGTGCTCGCCGCTGCCGCTGCCTGCCGGTGCTCGCCACCGCCACCGCCACTTGCTGGTAATCGCTGACCCTGCTACCGCCTGCCGGTGCTCGCCAGCCGCCGCTTCCTGATGGTGCTCGCTGCTGCAGCTCAGGGCTGCCAGTGCTCAGGGCCATCACCGCCAGTTGGTGCTCGGTACCGCCGCCGCCGCCGCCACCACCTGCGAGTGCTCTCCTATGCCAGCACCTGCTGGTGCTCGCCACCGCCGCCACAGCCTGCCAATGCTCGCTGCCGCGGCCGCCTGCTGGTGCTCACTGTCGCCGTCGCCTTCCAGTGCTCACCACCGCCGCTGCCTCCAGGTGCCCAGTGCCGCGGCCGCCTGCCGGTGCTCAGGGCCGCCACCGCCTGCTGCTGCTCGGTACCGCCTGCGCCGCCGCCTGCCAGTGCTTGATGCCGCTGCCACCGCCAGCCGATGCTCGCCGCCCGCCAGCAGCGCCTCATGGTGCTGAATGCCGGTGCTAGCCGCAGCCGCCGCCTCACAGTGCTCGCTGCAGCCGCCGCTTGCTGGCGCTCACCACCACTACGGACGCCGCCTCTCGATTATCGCCGCTGCAGCCGCCTGCCAGTGCTCGCCACCCTCACCGCCACTTGCTGATGCTTGCTGCCTCTGCTGCCGCCTGCCGGTGCTCACTGCCGCCGCCGCCTTCCAGTGCTCACCACCGCCGCTGCCTCCAGGTGCTTGCTGCCACGACCGCCTGCCGGTGCTCAGGGCCTGCCTGCTGGTGCTCGGTACCGCTTGCGCCGTCGCCTGCCAGTGCTTGCAGCCACCGCAACCGCCAGCCGGTTCTTGCCGCCACCGCCACCCCATGGTGGTCGCCGCTGCCTCCGCCGCCACCTCCCCGTGCTCGCCGCCGCCGCCACCTGCCGGTTCTCGCTGCCGCGGCCGCTTGCTGGTGCTCACGGCCGCCGCCGCATGCTGGTGGTTGCCACCGCCGCCACCTTCTGGTGTTCGTCACTTCCGCCACCGACTGCTGGTGCTCTCCGCCGCCGACGCTTGCTGCTGCTCGCCGCCGCCGCCTACCGCCGGTGCTCATCGCCACCATGGCCTGCCAGTGCTCGTCGCCACCGTCTCTTTCGGTGCTCCCTCCTACTGCTGCCGCCACCAATGTCTCCCGGTTTTCGCCACTGCCCAGTGGCCGTAGCCGCCCTCTGTTTTAGTTCCTTTTCTACTTCGGCGACTCCTGTCGCCCATGTGCACTGCCTGGACACCTCCCCTTCACCTGCCCCCACTGTAAAATTATGGAGTGCTTCCTCTGGAAGTAACCCATTTAATCCACTTCCCCTATTCACGGTCTCCTCCCCTTCTATCTCCTCCTTATCGATGTATCCCCACCTGTATGTCACTCCTTCCCTTGCTGCTTCTCCTGCTCCTGCCCCTGGCCCCCTCCCATTCCTGTCACCAACCGAGATCATTTTCTCCCCTCCCCATCCTTACCCCTGCATCTACCCCTGCTTCCCTGCCCGAGTTACCACCCGCCGCGCCACTGTTGCCACCACAGAGCAGCCTACCCTCTCACCCAGTGCTACTGCCTCATAGGAGGGATCTGCCTCCCACCACCTCCCCATCCATCCAGACTCTCATCCCTCCTTCTAGGCAACACCCGCGAAAACTTCTTCCAAACGGCTCAGTGGTGACCTCTCCTCTACTCCATCATCCAAAAAGCCACTGCCTGCCCCACTACACTCTAACCCCACCATGGATACCACCCCACCTCCCTCCTCTCCAGACCCCTCCCTGTATACGTTTGTCCTAGCCAACCCCAATCCGAAATTCGTGGATACCCACACCGTCACCCTTGAATCTGGAAGTACCTCCCCAGTGCACCAACCACCCAACTTATCCATCACAGAGTCTCTGTTCTCATCTAGTCCCCTTCTCCCCCTTTCCATACTGATCTCCTCTGGCGCCTTACCCACCTTTGGGCCCCATGCCTTACATCCTTCTCTCCTCGTCAGCCCAAACCCCCTTGTCAATCGCCAACCCTCACCACCGTTATCGCAAATGTCAGCCCTGTGTTCACAGAGGCTGAGGAGTTTGCGGGACTGAAGGCCCACACCGATCTGGAAATCCGCTTGGCCTGCCGTATTTACAACTTCTCTGGTCCTACTTTCCTCATGCATATACTTATGGAGTCCACCTCCTCCATTGACCACCTCCTCATGCAGGGATCCCTGATTTCCAAATGTTGCAACCCTGTTGACCCATCCCATTCCCCTCCTGAGTCCTACCTCTGCCAGTGCTGTCACCTGTACAATTACCACCTCACCCAAAATTGCAAGAAACCCTCCACCTGCCCTTAACCTTACCAATTTTCTTTCCCTCCAACTTAACTCCTGTCGCTCCGCTATCTCTGTTTCCCTTGATCTCCAGAACGCCTATGACCACGTCTGGCATCCTGTGCTCCTCTTCAAATTCCAAACCTATGCTCTGCCCATCAGCTTCGCCCATCTCGTTGTTTCCTTCCTTGCCCATCGTCCCTCCAATGTGACTATCCACAATTCCAACTACTGTACTTCCTATCCATCTGCCAGAATTCTGTCCTTTCCCCTCTCCTCTATCTCCTGTACACAGCTGATATGGGCAAACCTCCCCCACCTGTTCCCCTTCTCTAGTTTGCTCATGACACTCCCTTCCTAGGCTTTTATCCTACCTCCAACGATCCCAACGTACAATCCAAACCCACCTTTACCAATTCACTGCTTGGTGCAGCCCCTCCAAGACCCAGGCGATCATCATAGGCCACACCACCCGCTCCTTCCATCTCCATGATTTCTACCTCACCATTTATGGCTGTCCTATCCACCTCACTCCTACCCTCAAACACCTTGGCCTCACCCTCAGCCGCCACCTCACCTGTACTCCCCATCTCCTTACCATCTGTTACGGTCGCAGGTTCAAATCCTGCCTCGGGCATAGATGTATGAGCTGTCCTTAGGTTAGTTAGGTTTAATTTGTTCTAGGTTCTAGGGGACTGATGACCTCAGATGTTAAGTTCCATAGTGCTCAGACCCGTTTCAGCCATCCTTACCATCAAAAACAAAACTCAGAACTGACTCCACCTCCTGAAACTCCTGTCCGGCTGGACGTGGGTTCTGCATCCTTCCACCATCCTTCACAGCTACAAATCCTTGGTCCGTCCTACCATCTGTTATTCCATTGTAGCTTGGATTTCCGCCCTCCCCGATTCAATAAAGCCCCCCAAATCTTCGAACGCCATGTGCTCCGCTTTTGCCTTCTGCATACGCCTTCCATCCCCCAAGCGGATCCTCTATGACCTCATCCCCTTCCCCCACCTTTTCCTTTTCCTCGAACACATCCGCACACTATATATTGTCTGCTGCATTCATCCCCCTCACCCCCTGGTGTCTGCCTTCCTCTCCACCCACAACCCATTGCTGCGCCTTTACAGTTGTGTCCCACCTTCTCTCCATCTGCACACTCTCCACCTCCTTTCCCAATGCAACTTCCACCATCTACCCCTCCTGGATGATGAGCTTTGCCCTGACATCTACCCTTCCTACCAACTCTAACCCCATCTTCCCCCTGCCTACTCCTCAGGGCTCCCTCTCCTCACCCTCCATTCTCCTGAGCAGCTTTCCCCTCCTACTCCCCCTCCCTCTCTTGTGCTCCACTTCAGTGTCTCTGCACTCCCTCCTGCCTTGTCTTCCCTCTTCATCTCCTGCCCCACGTGCCTCCTGCCTCTTAGTGTACCCACTTATGCCCCCACTCTCTTCATCTCGCCGCCTCCCCTGCTGCCCCTTCTCCCTCGGCAGGTCCCACTGGCAGTTTTATTCTTCATTGTGTGTGCTCCATGTGGGTTTTACGTGTGTTGTTCTGGAGTGTTTTTAATACTGTGGCCGACTTTTAACCTGCACGTGTGCATTCAGTGTCTTCTTGTGTTTTAAGAATCGCCAACTGTGTTTTTTTAACTTTCTGGTGACTTTTTTAATTGTCCCCCATGAACGTCTCCACGTCAATGTATTTTTACCTCCATTTTCTCCCCTTACTCTGTTTTATGTTCTCCTTTTTTATGGCCTTATATATGTAACATTTTGTACTAGTTGTCATGTCACTCGGCTGAAGAGCGGCGAATTGTGCCGCTGACAGCCCTCCCCTCTCCATATGGGGCAGGGAAATGAAATCACAACAAAGGAAAAAAATCTGCCTTAGCAGTGTGTTCGTCGCACCTGAAGATGTCGGCCAGTTGCGCTGATGAAATATTGTGGAGTTTTCACTATGTCATCCGATGTCTCGCCCGAGAAGTTAGTAAATAGCATGTCGAATAATATTTTTCGGTCACGAATAAGAAATAGTAATGTATATGTTTATCCGTTATTCGCCATTCGCGTAAATTTCGCCAAAGTCTCGTGCTAAGTGAAGCACTTCGCGCATGCACATATTTTTAAAGTCTCAGTCTGTGTGGACGTGTGTAGGCATGTGAAACCCTCGTGGCTCACTCGTCTGTGCCTGCCGCGTGTATATGCGCTCATGCAGTTGTCCGTGATGACTGGGTGTTGTGTGATGTCCTTAGGTTAGTTAGGTTTAAGTAGTTCTAAGTTCTAGGGGACTGATGACCATACATGTTAAGTCCCATAGTGCTCAGAGCCATTTGAACCATTTGAGCCACGCAGTTGTCTTTGGCGTCGCTAATCCTCGCCACATCGCAATTCCATGACTTTTAGTCATCTCAGTGTACTACTGCACGTAATCGATATTAAGTATGACCCTGAAGACTTCTGCCATCACCCTGTCACATAAATTCATGGGAACTGTGGTAAGGCACACAATATTGTTTCCTCGCTTAAACAAATTTTCACATGTATGAGATTAGCGACAACGTTTGAGCGCATTTGCTTTCATAAACATATTCATGATCTTTATTTACTCACACCTTCGCAGATTCGTGCAAATCGTCTCTGGAATGCATTTTCCTGGCATGAACACCACATAAATAAATACAATTGTTTTGGGATTTATCACTGTTTACTTGCACGTACTCTAAACTTGCCGTTATTTCGAATCAGACGTTTCGGATAGAGTTGCCACTTCTTGAGTCATCGTGGAACTATGAACTGATATAAATAAAGCACATCGCTTACTGTGGTTTACATACAAGCAAACACTGTCTATAAATCTGGCAGAAAACCCAATGATATTCTCGTCTTGCGTAAAGTATTCCAGAGGCAGGTTCAATCAACACCTTCATTATGCCATAAAAATTGTGATTTTACTGAAGATAGTGTGACTACAGCAGAGTTGCTAACCCCAGTTTTCTGTAATTCCTTCACCAAGGAAGACAAAGCAAATTTTCTAAACTTCGCAGCAGGAGCAACCATAAACGGCGGTAACACAAAAGAAGGTATACCTGGTGTGCGTAAAGAAGTAGCGTAAATCGCACAATAAACACAAGGCCTCTGTACCAGTTAGATTATCTTTAGGCAATGCTGATGCAATACCTCCGTATGGTTCGCTGGTTGACAGATCCGTACCTAAAGACTAGAAAGTTTCACAAGTAGCACCAGAACTCAAGATACGAAATAGGAGTAATCTGCCGAATTACAGACTCATTCAACTAAAGTCGATTTGCAATAGGATTCTTGAATATATCCTGTCTACGAACATCATTAATTACCTCGAACAAAACGACTTACTGACAAACAGGATACACAGATTCAGAAATAATCGTTCTTAACGCAAACAGCACGTTATTCTCACGAAGTAATGAGTACTATCAACAAGGAAGAAATTGATACCGTATTTATAGACTTCCAGAAAGCTTTTGACAGTGTTCCTCATAAGCAACTTCTAAGCTAGTTGCGTGCCTATGCAATATCTTCTCAGTTGTGCGAATGGATTCGCGATTTCCTACCAAAAAGGTCACAGTTCGTAGAAACTGACAATATATCGTGGAGTAAAATAGAAGTGAAAGCTACATTATGGATAAAGGAATGTAAGGTGGAAGGCTGCGGACCATGTATCATTATGTGTCATTTCCTGTTACAAAGTGTTTTTTTTTCTCTTTTTTCGAGTCTCCCGTCTTCCAACTGGTTTGAAGAGGTCCGCCACGAATTCCACTCCTCTAACAACCTCTTCATCTCAGAGTAGCACTTCCAACCTAGATCCTCAGTTATCTGCTGGGTGTATTACAGTCTCTGTCTTTTCAGGCTACATATGCTGTGGACTCACGTTATGTGTCATTAAGGATACAGGTTATTTTTCTTGCTCAATATTATGTATAAATCAATATCTTTCATTCACTGTTTATAATGTACATGTTTTACAGATTTTTTGTTGATCTCAGGTAATGCAGCACACTTTCTAAACAGATTAGAAGTAGTTTGAATATTTTTAAACATGCTTAGGGTTATTAAAAAGTTACAAAGAAATTGATGCAATTACTTTTTCCAAAATGCTTCCTCAGATTGATATACCATTTAATTCAAGGTTACAGATTTGAAAGAGACTAAATTTTTACCAGATATGTATGACGCAATGGCTGAATTACTGGACCTACTTAATTTTTTTCGCCAATAAAAATGTAATTCTTCTTTAATTTAGTTGCTTCTGCAGTAAAGCTTGGGTCTATTACAACAGTATGGGTAATTACAAGTTACAGAAAAAGAATTAGAGCTATGCCTACAAACTTTAATAAGTATTTGTACCTGAATTCTGATAAATTCAACTTGTGAATGAGGATATGAGTCCAATTACACTGTGCCTCAGAACATTCCTAAAGCATAGGCTTCAACCTGCAGCATTTCTTCATCTTCAAGCTTCTTATTAGCTTTCCTTTAGCACTTTTCACTTCTTTGGTAACTTGAATAGCGAATCTTTCAGCTTTATGCACCTGTTGTCTTTTACATGCAAGCAATTGCTCTTCCATATTACAGCCACATTTTATGACTAAATTTCTCAGGACTTCGAACCTTCCTATCACTCCACCATTGAAACATATCACTGCATCTAGTACAGCAACTTTTAATGTATTTATTCCTACAAAAATATTCTTGGGTAATCTTTCCCATATTCAATGGTTGAAACTTTAATTTGTATTCTGAATGCCCTCATGAAGACATTTACGAAACAAAACAAGGTCATTCAGATCTTTAAAAATTGGTTTTATTTCATTCATAACTGGCTCGAAAGAGAACGCTTATGATGATATGTTTTAGCACTTTCTTTTGCTTTCTGCTCAACACACCAAGAATCAGCTCTTTTCGTGCAAAGTCTGTGAACAGAGTGGCCATCTGTGGACAACTTATGAAGGTAGGTGGCCCATACAGCTTTTCTCATTGCTACAATCATTAAGAGGTGCATTTCGTCTAATGGTCAGTCCATAATAACTCTGAAGAAGGTCTATTTCAGTTTCTGTGAATCTGTCTCGGCCAGACAGAGGTTTTCCATCATATAGTAACTTTCGTAGCTTCCTCAATCTAGCACCCATCCTCTTTCACACATGTCCATAACAATCCAGTTTCGTTATTAAGATATCACCATAAACATTGAACTCCTTAATTTTATTGAAAGCTTTAGAGTCCCCATCGCCTAGGTACTTCGTATATCTAACGTTATAAACGGGCACCGAACTTTGAAATATTTTTAGAGCTCCATCACACTCCATACCTCCAATGTAACCATAATAATTCTTAGAACACTGATGTTCAAAATGTCCTTCACTGTTACCATGGCAGGTGTGGCAGTACTTCAACAAGCACTCAACATCAACATTTTTTCAATTCTCCAGAGAAGTAGCACTTACAACACCATTCAAGGAACGATGTCCTCGACTTTGCCATGTCCCATCAAGTGCAACAACAATGTCCCTGGTTCCACTAAAATTTACAGTTTCTTCTGCCGCACGTTTCGTATGTCCTTTAGACACAACTTTCAAGGCACCTAAAAGTATTTTTATGTACTTGCTGAACCTACTGGGAGGAGGAGGAAGGTCCATCAAACCACAAAACGTTTTGGCAGCCTTCTTTCCTTTTTCTATTGCACACATAGCATACACTAACTTCAAATTCACAACATATGAATTATGCAAAATGTTCTATGTCACTTTTGAGGTACATTTATTGTGGGATCTACACATAACAAGTAATTTTGAATCTAAACCCTTCCAGCTGCTTTGTTGTTCAGTTATTTCCAGACAGCCTACACTATCACATTGTTTACATTTCGCCGCTTACTTTATAAAAGAAGATAAGATGCCCACATCAATGACGACAAATCCACTACAAACAGCGTCATTGTTAACACAAAAACCTGAATCACCAGGAGGCATGCCATGTGAGAGTTTCTTCCCTGAAGAACTGATACATAGGTTACTTTCAACAATGTAGCTTGCTTTGTTTGTGAATTGGTTACCACAGGATTTCCTTTTATTGGATTTTTTATGCTTGACATAGTTACTATTTATTGCACACTAAGGGATGTGTACTTCCCCAAATATGTGTAGCACTTGGCAACAAACATTCAGTAACATATGAACAAACTGCTTCAGCGAAGTAAAAGTAAACACTTGCAAAGATAATCACTTACAGGACCTAGAAACTATCACTGTTACCAACATAAACAATGTATCATAGGTATAATCACTGTAAACAGAAAATTCACAGTTCTTTTCGAAATAATACTTGTTTCTGCAACAGAAATAAAGAGGACGTGCCAGCATACACGACTGAAATTGTAAAATTTGGTATGTATAGGTCATCTTACAGTTGAAATCCTACAATGTATATATTAATGCGACTAGGAAAGACTATAGATTTTAATAATGGTATAAAAAATTTCTGTTTTTCCACCATTTATAAGTACCCTGCATTCTTAATGCAGTTGTTTCCATAGCCTTCTGCAACTTCATACCGTTGATCATTGCTGATTCGTTCGCAATTAGGGACCGTTTTTCCTCTTCAAGGCCGAGAGAGTGCCCTGACCCTCTGTCTGCTCTTCCTCCCTATTTGACAAGGCCATTGGCAGAATGAGGGTGACTCCTTACCCAGAAGTCATCAGCTGCCAATGCTGATCAGCTGAAATTGAGATTTAAGTGGTGACGTTTTCCGAAATGATGACCGATGCCGTTTCGATTACGAATCAATGACGCTACCCCTAGACCGCAGGTTATCCAGTTGCAACCGTATTGTCATAATACCTTATTGACATAAATACCTCTGAAACAGGTAGGTCATTGGCAATCACAATTTCAGATAATTACAACACAGATTCATCAGGATATCACATCTAAGTAATAGAAAATAAAAATAGATATTCCTTGATTAATAAGAGTTTCAGCTGACCTATATTAGGGAATAGCTCTTAATTTCATTAAAAAGAAACAGGCAGGCCTTAAATAATAACACATTCATTTAAGTAAATATACCAAATGGGAGCAGGCAGGCCCTTAATGATGACAGCTTCAGTTAAGAAAGATTATCAAATAGATAACAGACAGGCCTACAACAATAACAAAGTCAGTTAAGTGAAATTATCAGACAGAAAAATGTCAGACCATCTTTATTAACAGCTCCAGTTAAATGAAATCACCAAGCAGAAAACGGGCAGACCTTCTTTAATAGAAGCTACCATGAAGTAAAATTACCAAATAGAAAAAAAGGCAAGGCTTCAATTGATAACAGTTCCAGTTAAGAAAAATTACCAAATGCAAAACAGGCAGGCCATCAATAATAGGAACTGAAGTTAAGTAAAATCACCAAATACTCGTAGTAAATAGGCAGACCTTCTTTGATAGCAGCTATATTTAAGTAAAATTATGAAAATAGAAAACAGGCAGGCCTTCTGTAATAACTGCTTCATTTAAGAAAACTTCTTTAATAACAACTTCAGTTAAGCAAAATTACCAAATAGTAAACAGGCTGGCCTTCTTTGATAATAGCTTCAGTTAAGTAGGATAACGAAATTAGAGAACAGGCTTACCTTCTTTAAAAACAACTTCAGTTACGTAAAATTAACAAACATAAAGCAGGCAGTGTTCCAATGATAACAGCTTCAGTTTAGTAAAATTACCATGGAGGATACAGGCAGGCCTTCTTTAATAACACCTTCAGCTAAGGAAAATTACCAAAGAGCAAGGAGCTAGGCCTCCACGAATTACTGCTTCATTTATGTAACCAAGTGTTTGAATCGTCTCGTCAAAGGAATGCACCAGAAGACTTATACGCAAGGAGCACAAGACTACATCAAATAGGAAGGCCCAGGAAAGTTACAATGGGAGGCTGGCCTCCCAATACCCTTTCTGTTGATTACAGACCACAGAAAGAAATATTAACACAGCAAAGTTAATTACGTGAAAGCAACAAATAACTAGCCAAACAGTATACCCGCCGCACTGCAAACGTTGTGTAACGCCCAAAAGATAACTAGGCTAACCCAATTACAAAGCCTCAGAAATTACAAATTCGGAAAGACAGACACCTCCTAAGGTAATATAATCAGAAGAATAATGACATCTGCAGTGCCTGAAGGTATCTCGAAGGCGGCAGCCGGTTCCTATTACAAGGCACTTACCTGTTGTTAGAAGATGTTTGGAAGTGAGGTCGGCTAAAAACCAACCACTTAGGTACTGCATGACAAATGGAGGGACTGGCCACAGCATACAAGACACACGGTATCGCTCCGGCTCAAGATACACCATCGGCTCACGCAGTTTAAGATATCCAACTAACAAACAACCAACGCCAGTATCATCTCATGAAAAGCAAACAACAGCCACAATTCAAGGAACCAACAGGTGGTGAATTCGATCAGCTAAGACATCACAATTTTCGCACTGGAACTATAGATAGCAATACGAAAATAACAATTAAGATCTCAAAATCCGAAACTTAAATGAAGCTTGCCGGTTCCAAAGGAGGTCCAGAAATCAGCACAGCGAAACTGGCTTCAACTCGCTGATCGATGTTGCCACGTCCCACAGCTGGCTGGGCAGGCTATGCATGAAGACGGCACTCGAAATCAGCCACAGATCAAATCGGCCTACAAATATGCCCAGCAACCACTCACTGGATTCCGTGCCCAAGACGCTTGCAGAAGTGCTCGCCTTGGTCACTGAACTGCCCTATCACACAGTCCTCCTCTCTCCTCACCACTCCCTAACTCGCCACGCCACAACCCCCCCCCCCCGCAACAACCTCGAGCAAAGATCTTAGTGGCCTCAAACCAGACGTACATCGCACGACAGATCGAGTTGTTGGCTCCTGGAATTCGAAAGGTGACGTCAGCAAATCCACTACGGCACAATCAGTCCCCGCAGCTCTTTAACCATTAAAGTCCGGTCCAGCCGACAGCAGAAGGAGGGGAAGAGTCATTAACGGTCTTACATTAAGATGCACCCTGGAGACCTTACCAGTGGTGAGATGCCCGACAAGCTAGTTAAAGGAACCCAGAATTTTGATGATATAGCATGTGCCTATGAAGCGAGGGGTGAACTTCCCGAGCTTGGCACAACTCGTCACTCGACTGGCACAGTTCTTCCTAGAAACCTCATCTCCCACCTAGCCTTGAATGGGCCTCTATCCCTCTTATACCGTCGTGCCTTTCGGGGGTGATTTAACCTAACGTTATTCCTGGCACATTCCCAGTTTTACCTAAGATCTTAAGGAGTAACGGACGAAGACACAGTTCTTCACGAAAACATATCATTTCTTGCCCTGAAAGCGGCGTCTATTTCTATTATACCTATATAATGTTATTCCTTGCACGTTCCCAGTTTACCCTAATATCTTCAGGAGTAACAGTCGAAAGCACAGCTATTCACGAAAACTTTATCTCCTTCCTTGCCCTCAAAGGGGCGTCTGTTCCTACTACACTACTGGCCATTAACATTTCTAGACCAAGAAGAAATGCAGATGATAAACGGTAAAACGCCTGGTAGAATTTTGCACAGAGCACAACTTAATCATAGATAACACTTGATTCAAGAATCATAAAAGAAAGTTGTGTACATGGAAGAAGCCTGGAGATACTGACAGGTTCCTGATAGATTATATAATGGTAAGACAGAGATTTAGGAACCAGGTTTTAAATTGTAAGACATTTCCAGGGGCAGATGTGGAATCTGGCCACAATCTATTGGTTATGAACTGTAGATGAAAACTGAAGAAACTGCAAAAAGGTTGGAAATTTAAGGAGATGGGACCTGGATAAACTGACTAAACTAGAGGTTGCACAGAGATTCAAGGATAGCATAAGGGAACAATTGACAGGAATGGGGGAAAGAAATACAGTAGAAGAAGAATGAGTAGCTTTGAGAGATGAAGTAGTAAAGGCAGCAGAGGATCAAGTAGGTAAAAAGACATGGGCTAGTAGAAATCCTTGGGTAACAGAAGAAATATTGAATTTAATAGACGAAAAAAGAAAATCTAAAAATTCAGTAAATGAAGGAGTCAAAGAGGAATATAAACATCTCAAAAATGAGATCGACAGGAAGTGCAAAATGGCTAAGCAGGCATTGCTAGAGGACAAATATAAGGATGTAGAGGCTTATCTCACTAGGGGTAAGATAGATAGAGAATCACTTGTATGAATATCAAGAGCCACAAGGAAACCCAGTTCTAAGCAAAGAAGGGAAAGCAGAAAGGTGGAAGGAGTATATAGTTGGTCTACACAAGGGCGATGTACTTGAGCACAATATTATGGAAATGAAAGAGGATGAAGATGAAGACGAAATGGAAGATACGATACTGCGTGAAAAGTTTGACAGAGCACTGAAAGACTTGAGTCGAAACAAGGCCCCGGGAGTAGACAACATTCCATTAGAACTATTGACGGCCTTGGGAGAGCCAGACCTGACAAAACTCTACCATCTGGGGAGCAAGATGAATGAGACAGGTGAAATACCCTCTGACTAAGAAGAATATAATAATTCCAATCCCAAAGAAAGCAGGTGCTGACAGATGTGAAAATTACGAAAAATCAGTTTAATAAGTAACGGCTGCAAAATACTAACACGAATTCTTTACAGACGAATGGAAAAATTTGTAGAAGCCGACCTCGGGGAAGATCAGTTTGGATTCCGTAGACTTAGAGAAAGCGTTTGACAATGTTGACTGGAAGGTAGCAGGGGTAAAATGCAGGGAGCGAATGGCTATTTACAGTTTGTACAGAAACCAGATGGTAGTTATAAGAGTCGAGGGACACGAAAGGGAAGCAGTGGTTGCGAAGGGAGTGAGACAGGTTTGTAGCCTCTCCCTGATGTTATTCAATCTGTATATTGAAAAAGCAGTGAATGAAATAAAAGAAAAATTAGGAGTAGGTATTAAATTCCATGGAGAAGAAATAAAAACTTTGAGGTTCGCCGATGACATTGTAATTCTGTCAGAGACAGCAAAGGACTTAGAAGAGCAGTTGAACGGAATGGATAGTGTCTTGAAAGGAGAATATAAGATGAACATAAAAAAATCAAATCTAGGATAATGGAATGTAGTCGAATTAAGTCAAGTGATGCTGAGGGAATTGTATTAGGAAATGAGACACTTAAAGTAGTAAAGGAGTTTTGCTATTTGGGAGGCAAAATAAGTGATGATGGTTGAAGTAGAGAGGATATAAAATGTAGACTGGCAATGGGAAGGAAAGCGTTTCTGAAGAAGAGAAATTTGTTAACATCGATTATAGATTTAAGTGTTAGGAAGTTGTTTCTAAAAGTATTTGTATCGAGCGTAGCCATGTATGGAAGTGAATCATGGACGATAACTAGTTAGGACAAGAAACGAATAGAAGCTTTCGCAATGTGGTGCTACAGAAGAATGCTGAAGATTAGATGGGTAGATCATATAACTAATGAGGAGGTATTGAATAGGATTGGGGAAAACTTGACTAGAAGAAGGGATCGGTTGGTAGGTCATGTTCTGAGGCATCAAGGGATCACCAATTTAGTATTAGAGGGCAGCGTGGAGTGTAAAAATCGTAGAGGGAGACCAAGCGATGAATACTCTAAGCAAATTCAAAAGTTTGTAGGTTGCAGTTGATACTGGGAGATGAAGAACCTTGCACAGGATAGAGTACCATGGAGAGCTGCATCAAACCAGTCTCAGGACTGAACACCACAACAACAACAAAGGGGTATCCATTGGACAAATATATTATACTACAACTGACATGTGATTACATATTCACCCAATTTCGGTGCATAGATGCTGAGAAATAAGTACCCAGAACAACCACCTCTGTGCCGTAATAACGGCCCTGATACGCCTGGGCATTGAGTCAGAGCTTGGGTGGCGTGTACAGGTACAGCTGCCCATGCAGCTTCAACACGATACCACAGTTCATCAAGAGCAGTGACTGGTGTATTGTAACGAGACAGTTGCTCGGCCACCATTGACCAGACGTTTTCAATTGGGGAGAGATCTGGAGAATGTGCTGGCCAGGGCAGCAGTAGAACATTTTCAGTATCCAAAAAGGCCCTTACAGGACCTGCAACATGCGGTCTTGCAGTATCCTGTCGAAATATGTGGTTTCGCAGGGATCGAATGAAGGGTAGAGCCGCGGGTCGTAACACATCTGAAATGTAACGTTCACTGTTCCAAGTGCCGTCAATGCGAGCAAGAGATGACCGAGACGTGTAGCCAATGGCACCCCATACCATCACATGTCGCCAAACACTGAGGCAACCATTATGATGCTGTAAACAGAACCTGGATGTATCCGAAAAATGACGCTTTGTCATTCGTGCACCTAGGTTCATCGTTGAGTACACCATAGCAGGCGCTCCTGTCTGTGATGCACCGGCAAGGTTACCCGCAGCCATGGTCTTCATGCTGCTGCAAACGTCGTCGAACTGTTCGTGCAGATGGTTGTTGTCTTGCAAACGTCCCCATCTGTTGACTCAGGGATCAAAATGTGGCAGCACGATCCGTTACAGCCATGCGGATAAGATGCCTATCATCTCGACTGCTACTGATATAAGGCCGTTGGGATCCAGCACGGCGTTCTGTATTATCCTCCTGAACCCACCGATTCCATATTCTGCTAACAGTCATTGGATCTCGACCAACGCGAGCAACAATGTCGCGATCCGATAAACCACAATCGCGATAGGCTACAATCCGACCTTTATAAAAGTCGGAAACATGATGGTACGCTTTCCTCCTCCTTACATGAGGCATCACAACAACGTTTCACCAGGCAACGCCGGTCAACTGCTGCTAGTGTATGATAAATCGGTTGCAAACTTTCCTCGTGTCAGCACGTTGTAGTTGTCGCCACCGGCGCTAACCTTGTGTGAATGCGCTGAAAAGCAAATCATTTCCATATCACAGCATCTTCCTCCTGTCGGCTAAATTTCGCGTCCTTAGCACGTCATCTTCGTGGTGTAGCAATTTTAATGACCAGTAGTGTATATGGCCGTGACTGGCGGCGTTAGGGACTCTAAACCAGCTGAAGGTAGTGTTCAGATGAGCAATGGTAATGGCCGCCATGATCCAATGACTAGTGATTAAGCATAAAAACCTGGAAAACGCGGCAATGACACCGGAATAAACTGGTTGCCCTTCTTGGTGAGAAGAGGACATACATAATGGATAAATAATTTTTCCAAACATTTTTCGTCGCCTTTGGAATGTAACAATCACTATAGAGGACTGTTAGTGGGTTTAGCTACCTTACAGTGTTCCCTCTCTCCCACTAATCACCTGAAATCCTTATACAATGTGGGCCAAGTGAGATGATCATTAACGTTTTCCAAGGTTTTATGGAGGCCCAGATGTCCTCCCACTAGAGAACTATAAAAGTAATGGAAGACTGGAGGCACCAGCTTCAGAGGGAACAAAGTTTGAAGTCCCTGCCTTCGTTAATGCATTTATTTAGTATGCCTTTGAAACGTCCCCTTAGAAAAATTTATACAAGACTGTGCTTAAACTGACACACAATATTCTTAGCGCTACGCAGTCTGACTTTCAGAAATCCCTACAAACGAATGCCCCTGATTAACATTAACCTTTACCTTTCACAAATCACTTACCTCACAAAAATCTTCGTTACTCGAACTACTGCAATGCAGCGAGCGCCACTACTGCCGGCTAAATAAAAGATTCAAACTACAGAAGGCACTAACTACTGATAGGGATAGTTAGCAAATGAAAGATTTTAATAGGGAACAAACATTGTATTTACCTTAATAGTCATAATATATATAGCAGTTCATAATATCCAGTATAACAAATTTCAAAACTCCGCCATCTCTCTCCCCACATCCACCACTGCTGGCGGCTCACCTCCAACTGCGCAACGCTACGCGCTGTTCACATCCAGCTGCCGCTGCCCAACACTACAATGGCAGGCATCAATGCAAACTAGCCACAGACTGCACACAGCACAGCCAGTGATTTTCATATAGAGCGCTAAGTAACGTTGCCGATAAGAAAACATAAACAGCCTACTTACATAAAGAAAACATAAACAGCCTATTTACATAGCCCCCATGCTCCCCACAAAAAATTTAACAAATTGTTTCGGGCAGTGGCCAATAATGATTTGAAAAAATTTTTCATACTTACAATAACAAAGATATCAAATGCACACACTTATTTATACAATGTTGGTCAAAAGCTAAACTTTTCTCACAGTCCATAAAGACAGTCCAGATTGTTCATCACAGTAAAATTTCAGTGTTTTTTTGCAAAATCTGAGCAGTAAAAGACAATGCACACGGAAGTAGTGGATTTCCATGCAGTCTTGAAGAAGTAGTGTTGTCCTTCCAACTGAAAGACAGTGCTGACTCTTGACATGCTGATAGGTAATGGGCCACAACAGAGCAAACCCACAGCAGAGTCATTCAACGTTTTGAAGAATATTGGTAGGAAGGTCATCACAGAGCAGACCCACTGTAGTCCTAGTAGAGAGTATGGTATTGGTGGGCCACCAGAGTTGCAGACCCACTGCAGTCCTTGTAGAAATTGTGGACAGGCCCACTGTAGTCCTGGTAGAGCTTGCGGTATTGGTGGGTCATCAGAGATGCAGACCCACTGTAGTCCTTGTATAGATGGCCAGCAGCCATCTGTTGTGACTGTGTGGGTGCACAATCACCATCAAAGAGTCTTGCAGTTAATATAGCAAGTCCATAATCACCACTTGTGCACTCACAAAGTTTTTGGAATTGTCCTTAGAACCAGCAATGCTGTTATCCAGTCCCTTGCCGAATTATTAACACACGTGCAAACACTAACAGTCCCAATTTCTCACATATTGTCCGCATACTATGACCAACAGAAAAGTGTGCAGTGAAATGTAACTAACAAGTTAATAATATGATGAACTGGTATTAATTACAATTTTATAACATAAGAATACAATTACAAAGGTACAAAACACATAATTAAAAACATAACAATACAGATAACGTTTGTAGTAATACAGGCTTTACAAAAGAATAGAAATAGACATATACATCAGTGTTACAGGAATTATGACATAAGTAAATACATAAAAGATCAGAATAACTTTTGAAACATTAACTTTACACATGAGCATTAAAACAAAACAGAATAAATAATGTCGAAGCATATTTACAAGGTAAATAACATATTATTAATGCCAATTATATTTGAGGATAACAGTATTCCTCATCATAGTGAACGTAGCTTAGTATTAGAAGAAGAAAAAATTATATGAAACTACACAGAGACAGGAAGAAAACAAATACACAAGGGTACACAAACACATAGTGGGATAACACAAAAGGAAAGGACAGGGTTTGTTCACAGTGTAACATTCGGTACTGCAGTCCTACCCAAAACTTCATTCCATAGATCTTTCGTCTTATTTCAACCTTAGCTTCCACCAAAAAAAATCCTATCCAAGCATGCTTTCTGTATTTTTCTCGTATAACCACTCAGTGCATTTCTTCAAATTCATCGCAACTCATTCTCTTATAGGCTACCCCCTCTTAAGCTAACTTAAATCTACTGAGCTCAGATGCTAAACTAAGAGCTCCACAGTGTTATCATGTTTTCAAGTTTGAGGGTGTCGTATTTACGATGCTTTCTACAAAGGAATGTCTACAGCGAGGTTAAGGGCCTCCCCTTTTTTTTCTGCCTGTGCCTCTGGAAAGGCCCTCACTAATGGCTTTTTTTTTCAGGTGTCTGACGCAGTTGGGTGCCCATGACGCATTACGTGCAGGTGGTCACTTAACTTTCTTACGGAAATATTTACGAAATTTTTCCGCTACAGTGACAGTCTCATATACAAAATTTCACGGGTCGAGAATTTGCGTTGAAAATGTGTAGAAACAAAATCTTATGAATATAACAGTGTCCAAAAAATTTTCGCTGGCATTGTGATACATTCATGCATTTACACACATTTCATAACTCTTAAAGTACGATTCTTGGTTTCCAACATCCTTTATCACAAGTCAGAGTCCCCAACCACTACTCATTATTCCTTATCTTATTACACATATACATATTCGTCGACACTTCTTCAATATTTCATCATAATAAATACGTAGCATAATAAACATTCCGCAACAGCACAATACACATCGTCGTAGTAATAATAACATCATAACACCTCAGTCAAATCTCAAAAACGTTGTAGCTTTCTGCAATAATTTAAAAACCTAAAAAAAATTCTCTGCTCATTTCAATAGCGTCATCTACCTCAAACGTACTTTAAAAATCATGATCTCATACCAAATACATCATTCAAAGCCCTCATAGTATCACAATGGTTCTGAAAAAATATAAAGAGTTCACAAAGTACAGACAAAATACAGTTTCATAAGTGTGAAGTTATCCAACTGTGTAATTGCATAAACATGTGTCACTGATGTAGTAAATAAAAAATGTTTGTTTCTCTGTTAAATAATCAGGCAGCTGAGTAATTCTGTGTTGGAGAAATAAAGTTGTATAAGCAAATACCATATTAGCTAGGGCTCCTTGTGCTTGCCACACACATGGTACACAAAGTAAGCGTGTACCCCCCTGAGGATTATTGTAATTATACCCTCAGGTGTTACAGATTACAGCAATGGAATGAAATGTATCACGGAAAACTTTCTTTGTAATTCAAAAATCTTTAAAAATAAATGTTTTAAGTACAAAATTAATCACTCAAATACGTGTCCTGTAGCGCTAAATGTGCGTCTTGCTGTAAGATTATCTCTGCGGAAGTGTCGTAGTTATCGTCCTCCGAAAGCTAAGTTCTGCAGAAGTCAATGTACTTACCTCATGATAAACAAAAGTGAAATGCTTTGGGTATAGATATCTTAGTTATTACGCTTATTGTTGTGATGAAGAAATTACTGTGCTGTAACGTATTGTTGTCCTACGGAAAAGGCTGTCTCCTTGTAGCTATAGCACAAAAGTTACTACTAAAACATGTTTTACTTTCCAGAATAATACAGAAAAACTGTGCAGATATAAAATAGATACACTGCAAGAGCAACATTGTAAATTGTCACTCATTAGTAATGTCGTGATATAATCTTGTAGCTGTCACATAAACTAACCACTGTGTCATCTGGTATCTCTCAGAAAGTACTTTAATTCAGAATGTATTTTCGAGTACACCAAAATGTTGCATTAAAATCTCATTAGCAGTACTGGTAAATGTTCTAAGTATGTGAGCCTTATAGTCGTTACGTAATCGTGCAACTGACAAGCAAGAATGTACACACACAATAACACTGTGTCGTCTGTTCACAATAACAATGCATTCGTAATTTCTGTTTAAATAAGTTCTCTTGGTTCTTGACTGGATATTTAAATTCAAACATTGTTGCATGGTAACAGTTTCTAAGTCTGACAATGCATACTAGAAATGTGAAGTGAAACGTTTTATGGCAAAGACAAAGTTAAAAAGCAGATTATCTTTCAATAAACGGTTTTACATGTGAAATGTGGTGAGAACCTTTACTCTTCCTAGTACGCAGAGTTTCAACTTCAACGCAATTATCATGTGGTATACGTCGGATTCTGTAAGGTCCATTGTAAACTAGAAAGAATTTGTGACTCAAGTGTTTCTTCTTATGTGACAATGAATGAGCTTTAATGAGAACTTTCTGACCAATATATAATTTCTTTGCATTTGCTTTACCGTGTAGTTTTCTCCTTTTGTTTGCTGCAGATTTTATATTTTTAAGAGCCAAATCAATTATGTCTTTGTGTCGAAGTTTACATGTATTCGGGAAAGGTACAAGCTCTCTGATTCTGTTCGGTGGTTCTTCATTCTTTAGTACTAGAGTAGGTGGTAAAGCAGTGGAATCATGAGGCATTTCATTCAGCACATTTTGAAATAAGTGTAAATATCTGTCCCAAAGCTGATGATTTCTGTGACAATAAAGTCTGCAAAGCTTATTGATTTCTTTCATAATCCGTTCAGACGGGTTACAATGTGGTGAGTACAATGAAATAAAAACAGGTTTGATTTTATGATTCCGAAGCATGCGTGACCAAACAGCAGATCTGAATTGCGGTCCGTTATCTGAAATGACTTTAGCAACGTGGCCAACTTCACGTAAGAAATTTTTAACAAAGGCGTTGGATACAGACCGTCCAGTGGCTTTACTAACGGAGTGAAAGAAACAAATTTTGAAGTAAGTTCAACAGCGACTAGAACGTACGAAAATCCATTCGATGTTCTGACAAGGGGTCCCAAGAGATCAACAGCAGCAAATTCTTTTAATTTAGAAGGAATAATAGGAAACAACGGAGCACGATGTGAGATAGTAGATGGTTCCGCCTTTTGACAAAGTTTACAAATAGACAAGACTCTTCGAAGTCTCTTTTCCATATTGTTAAAATAACAAGTCGTTCGAAGAATATGATAACATTTTCGTGGGCCAAAATGTGCATAGCTGAAATGAATGTACCAAATGAGCTTATTAACAAAATCGTCTGGAATGCAAAGTACCCATAGCTTGTCATCAACAGTGCAGCGTTTGAAGAGTATGTTGTTTCTAACCAGGTAATAATGCCGAATCTGAGTGTGTATCTTTTCATGCCATTTACTTTTGATGTCTTTCCAAATCGGATCTTTATCTTGTTCATGAGCAATTTCCTTTAAAGATGTGGTGATGAAGTTTTCAAAGGCGACTTTCTGAATGTAAAGAATACTGAAATTTTTCTCAAGGTTGCCTTCTGTGTTACTTTTCTCAAGCCCAGCCGGTGCACGTGAGAGCGCGTCCGCACCAATGTTCTCCTTGGCGGGAATGTAGACTATTCTGAAGCGGAATTCTTGCAGAAACAATGCCCAACGTTTTAACCTGTCATGATTTAATTTTGAAGACATAAGAAATTGTAATGCACGATGATCACTGTATACTTTTACGTGCTTACCAGAAAGAAAGAAACGGAATTTGTTAAATGCCCAAACGATAGCTAAAGCTTCTAATTCAGTAACGGAATAATTTTTTTTTTCAGATTTTGTTAGCACTCGGCTAGCAAAAGAATGGTTTTCTGAACAGTAGTGTCATTTTCTATGGCTTCTTGAAATAAGTGGGCACCAAGACCGACTTTAGAAGAATCCGTGCTAAGGCAGAAAGCTTGTGACAGATCTGGATGAGCTAGTATTGGCACGTGAAGTAACGCTTCTTTCAAAGAATTGAATTCCAGCTGTGCTTGTTCGTCCCAGTTCCAAATAGTATTTTTTCCAGTGAGAGAACAAAGTTTTGGTGTAACAAGAATTTGCATATTCAGAAAACGACGGTAAAAATTTACGAGACCTAGAAAACTGCGGACTTGTCTTTTGGTGCATGGAACTGGAATGGCTCTGATTGCTTCTAACTTTTCAGGATCCGGCTGAATGCCTTCAGAAGAAATAATATGTCCCAAAAACCTCACCTTTGACCTACCGAATTCATACTTTTCCAAGTTAACTGTAATTCCAGATTCTGCAAAAATACGTAACAAACTGTTGAGGATGCGATTCTGTTGTCCCCATGAAGCTTCTGCTATCAGAATATCGTCCTCATATAAGGTGATGTGACGTTTTAAGAACTCAGGTAATATGGAATTTAACCCGCGAATGAATGCTGCCGAAGAAATGTTCAAACCAAAAGGAATTTTCCGAAACTGATAACAAACGCCGAAACAAAGGAAAGCTGTGTATTTTCTACATTCTGGATGAAGTTCGATCTGATAGAAGCTGGATCTGAGATCAATGGAAGACAACACTTTTACACCATTAAAATTTTGAAGAAGTTCTTCCATCGTCTGCGGCCTGTCTGTTTCAGGAATAATGATAGTATTGATTTGTTTCGAATCTGAGACAAGCCTGATCGATTCATTTTTCTTCTCAACAACATGTAACGGATTGTTGTATGAGCTTACTGCAGGCTCAATAATGCCCTCGTCAAGCATAGATTGTAGTCCCTATAATGTCCTGGAATTACGTATGGTCTAACACAAAATTTAGTATGCTCACGAACACGAAATTGGTATTGAAATCCCTTGATTGTTCCTGTTTTGTGAGTAAATAGTGTGGAATGTGCTTGTAAAATATCAAAAAGGTCCTGCTTATCAGTGTCATTACAATTCTCAATTGTTTGAATTTTATTCTGAATTAACTCATTAGTTTCAAATATGCCGTCGATATCATCCCTGTCAGTACTTGCAGAGTGATTGTTAGTGTCTGGTTCCATAGAAAATTCCGAACTGTTGTCTAACAGAAGGTAAAGCCGATTAATTTCCTCATCATGGTTTGAGAGCCAGTCTTCAAATTTCAAAGCTAATGACTTACCTTCTTTCTCTAAACTTATTTCAGCATCGTGAAAGCTTAAGATTGCTTTGTATTCATTCAAAAAGTCTACTCCCAGTATAATTTCCGTCGACAATAATGGAACAATAAGAAAGTTCATAGAGAAGCTGTGGCTTTGACAAAAGAATTCTAAGTTGGTTTGTTGGCGTACATCTACACTTTTTCCAAAGATTGCAACTTGTAATTTAATCTTACGTAACGGAAGTGTGGGGCAATCGTTCGATTTGTTGCATTTGCTAAAAGCTGTTTCACTAATTACTGAAATGGGACTGCCAGAGTCAAGTACTGCCGTAAATTTTACGTCATTTACAGTAATGTGAATCACAGGATATGCAATGTTGTTATGTTCTACGTCGTGTTCCTGGAGTAAGATGTCCCTAATGTCTTCCACTTTTACGTAATTACTAGCTACGGCAGCTGTGTCGTCAGTTTCATAAGTACGTTTTGTGGCTCCCAGCGGTGTGGGTCATTGCCTATTGTCTCTTTGTTGGCGCGCGTCGTTATTGGGATTTGGAGACCTAACTTCTACAAATTTACCGTGACGAGAGGGTCCTGCTCTGGTTAAATCCCGCCAGTTCTGATGCAGTTCAGGTCTGTCGTTACGATCATATCGTCTGTCGTCATGTCGGTAGATTCCATAGTTTCTTTCTTGTCGGTCACGTGGTGGAGAATTTCTCCCTGAATCGTAACAGCGCGCTGGACCGTTGCGTCTAAAGTTATTCTGTCTCCCTTGATAATAATTATTTTGGTTCCCATATTGTCTGTTTCTCTGATTGTCTCTGTGATAGTCATTATGGTAGAGAGGTGATCTTTCCCTGTAATTATTACTACTCTGCCAACGGTTGTCATACGGGTGGTGTCTGTTTCGGTCACGATTTACATTGAAAGAATAGCCTTGTCGTATATTATTTCTGTCATCGCGGAATTGTTGTGCTCCTGTTTTCGCGTTGCGCGATTGTCAGTGTCAATTTCCAGTTCTTGTAACAGCCCCTGAAAAGCTGCAATGTCGTCTTTGCAACGTCCTGCTAAAATAATATGTCGTAAATGTTCAGGCAGTTTGATTAAGCAAATGCGGATGAGTTCTGAGGGACTGTATGGGTTTGAGAGGTACTGATTCTTGTGCAACATGTCTTCAAAATATTTCACAAGACTGGAAAATTCAGATTGTTCGAAATGTTTCATCATAATGATGCTATGTTTTACTCGGTCTTGTGTAGCTTGAGACCAATACGCTGAGAGGAAGGCATGATAAAATTCTCCTTCACTGTGACAATCGTGAATGACTGATCGCATTCTTACAGCTGGTTCATTCTCCCAGTAGCCACACATAAATTCTAACCTGTTCTCCAATGACCATTTGGGAGGAAAGCAATGAAAGAATTGATGGAGCCACACTTGTGGATGAATGTCGTTGGCAGAATTCTTAAACATTTTGAATTTACGTGTAGTAATGAACAGCTTATAGTCAAAATCATCGTGTCGGCGAGTAGCAAATCGGTCATTGTTACATCGTGTCGGCGGTTCCATCTCAAAATTCGGTGTACCTTGCCAATTTCTTTCATAATTTCCGAAGTGCCCTGAGTTATTATTTTGTGGCTGTTCTGTATTTCTATGTCCCTCTTCCCGTATTGGAGCGCGAGTGGCCTCTGAAATACGTAATTCTTGTATTACCTGTGTCAGCTGATCTTCTACTTCCCGGATTTCTTTTTGGTGTTGCGTATTAATTTGATTCTGATTTTGTTTGAATTTCCTAATTTGTTCACACTCTTCTGTGTCAGTGATGGCTACATGTCTTGAGTCATTCAGATCATCATCTACCTTTGCAGGTAAGTTAGTGAACTGATCCAATAGTTCGGCTACTTTCACCGATAGTGTACTTACTTCCTCAGTGTGTTTTTCTTAACCAAGTTTCAGAGTGTCCATTTGTGTTGAAATCGTATCTACTGTGTCCTTTAAGTTTTCTTGAGTTTTTGCTAGTTGTGTAACCCAATCGGTAGATGCAACTGAGTCAATTTTAGCTTGCAGGTGTCGTGATTTTCATGAACAATAGTTTGCAGTTCTTTTATGGTTGCTTCATGATTCTGTAATGCATTTTCATGACGCGAAAAAATAGGTTGGCAATGCTCACAAATTTTTGTTTTTACGTCATTACAGACTTTTTGACATTTCGATTCAATGTTATGTAACTCAGTAGTTAAATCTTCACGTGTTTGTTCAAGCGTGGTATGAAGATTTTGTTCCATTGCGTCTAACTGTTGCTGTGTTTGTCTCCGGTGCTGTTCCATTGTGTCTAACTTATGAAGCTTTTGCTGTGTTTGTCTCTGATTTTGTTCCATTGTGTCTAACTTTTGAAGATTTTGTTCCATTGTGTCTAACTTTTGAAGATTTTGTCCCATTTGTTGCATTAATTGTAATAACAATGCATTAGTGTGTGGAATCTGATCCTCTACGCTTTTCGGCAGTGCATTTGCACCAGCAACATTCACATTTTGATAAGCAGAAAATGTGTCTTGACTCATTTGAGAAAATGGTGAGAACCCAAAACCTGAGTCTACAGTATTTGCAATATTGTGTTCTGTCATTCCTAATTCCTGAGGCGAGCTGTTGCCGACCGATCGATCGATAATGCTTCCCTGTTTACTACCTGTTTCACTGTCTACACCATTATTGGACGCCCGCTCCATTTCCCTATGCACAGTTACCAAATTACTACTTTGAATATTAGTTAATTCATTACATGGTGGCGTTAACACACTGCTTTCGTCTTCACTGTGATTTCTCATTTTACTTTGGAGCCTAGTGTTACGTTTTTCACACGCCATTATTGTCACAATATTTCACACGACAACACAGAAAAACACAATTTGAAGAGCAAAAATAGGAGAACACATTAACATAGCACTGAAAATAATATCTAGTTAATTGCAAGCGTAGCTGCGAAATACTTGGTGCAAATCTACATGCATGCCACAACTGTTTTACTGTACATCAATGAAAGGCTGCAACTACAAAGGAGATTCTCTCTACAATTACGCGCAAGCAATAAACAATAGCTACACTAATTACACAAACTACAAGAAAAAAATCAGAAGATTCCAGTGAGGTATCCTAGGCTAAGGGTCGACATATGAAACTTCCCCTTAGAAAAATTTATACAAGACTGTGCTTAAACTGACACGCAATATTTTTAGCGCTACGGAGTCTGACTTTCAGAAATCCCTACAAAGGAATGGCCCTGATTAACATTAACCTGTACCTTTCACAAATCACTTACCTCACAAAAATCTTCGTTACTCGAACTACTGCAATGCAGTGAGCGCCACTACTGCCAGCTAAATAAAAGATTCAAACTACAGAAGGCACTAACTACTGATAGGGATAGTTAGCAAATGAAAGATTTTAATAGGGAACGAACAATGTATTTACCTTAATAGTCATAATATATATATAGCAGTTCATAATATCCAGTATAACAAATTTCAAAACTCCGCCATCTCTCTCCCCACATCCACTACTGCTGGCGGCTCACCTCCAACTGCGCAACGCTACGCGCTGTTCACATCCAGCTGCCGCTGCCCAACACTACAATGGCAGACAACAATGCAAACTAGCCACAGACTGCACACAGCACAGCCAGTGATTTTCATATAGAGCGCTACGTGACGTTGCCGATAAGAAAACATAAACAGCCTACTTACATAAAGAAAACATAAACAGCCTACTTACATAAAGAAAACATAAACAGCCTACTTACATAAAGAAAAAATAAACAGCCTATTTACATAAGCTCCAGAGGGAACAAATTTTGAAGTCCCTGCCTTCGTTAATGCATTTATTTAGTATGCCTTTTCTAACGAGGTCGCTAATCTCACCACCAGATAAGAGTTGCTTTCTTAACGGACCCCACAACGGTTCTTGATCCTGTTTGGTTTTACAGTCTACTGACAATTTGGGAACCTCAACTAAAACGGTACACACAACCGGGTGAGACTCACTAACGCCCTTATTCTCGACAGCCCCCCTTCTAGAAACTAGCGACTGAGGGCCTTGGCGATTTCGTTGTCAGACCGTTCACTGACCTTACAGAGAATCTTCACAACACAAACTACAGCAATGACAACAAGTAGCAACTACAGCCAGCGAATTAAAAAGCTTCTAACTACTATAGACCGTAACTACTAGGAGGCATATGGATAGCGAAAGAAAGAATTTGTTGAAGAGCAAACAATGTATTTAGAAAATTTTTCCTTATTCATGTTACATCCAGTTCCAAAAATTATATAGTTGTCAGTAACTCCACTGCCCAAACATTATCAACCAAACATCCGTCATCATACATTTTCTTGCGTATTTTCTTATAAATACTTCATTTTAATTTCACTTTACAATGCATTTCCTGCGAACATCGAGTCTCCAATAAAAATATCATGTCCATACACCTCCCTATCTACTCGCTAACTGCTAGTCCGTCCAACCACAGAATCTATTGTCGAGGGCACAGAGCGCTGTCAGCGATATTAACACAGTCTATAGGGCTGCCAACAGACAAGCAGGCTAGTTACATAGCCCTCTGCTCCCCTCAAACAATTTCACAAAGTATTTTGTTCAGTGGCCAAGACTAAGTAGCTAAATTTTTTATATTAACAATAACAAATTAGAGGAGATGCACACAAAGGTTAAGTAATACACTGTTGGTCAATAAAGTAAAAATTCGCGTCACAGTCCATAAAGCCATTACTAATAATTCAATGAAAGAGAAGCTTACACTAGTTTTAAACACCAAGGCTAAGCAGTAAATGAAAAGGCACAAGTAAGCAGTACACAACCGTGCAGTCTTCAACAAGTAGTGTTGTCCCCACGGAAACACAGTACTGGCTCTTGACATGAGGTTCTGAAATGGTATAGTAAGACTGGTAGTAGGCCTCAACAGGGCAGATCCACAGCAGTATCATCGAAGTCCTGAAGATAATTAATAGAATTGGTGGGCTTTCAGTAATATCCTTCATGCTCATACCCCCTTCACTTTCAAGCAAAACTACTTCATTTCCAACCAAAACTTCATTTAATCCTCAAAGACCTCTCTTACTTCAACACTAGTTTCCACCAAAATCCTAAGCAGGCTATGTGTATTTATATTTTCTACCAGTTCTTATACTTCCATATTTTTCTTAACTCATCATTGATTTCCAAGAAAATCCTATCTAAACTTGTTGTCACTATGCCTCACTGTAGCCTACTTATATCTGTTCATTTCCTCTTTCTAAATAATTGGTCCTCATTATACAGTACAATATTCTTTGGGCAGATCTTTTCCTTGTAGCTTCTCAATGCCTTTCTTCCCAACTCATCACAACTCCTTTTGTTATACAGGATACCCGCTCTTAAACTAACTTAAATCTACTGAGCTCAGATACATAAAGAATGAAGCAATGCAGAAGCACAGAAAATTTAACAGAAACAACAAGAACAAAAATGAAAAACTGGCAAAGCAAGCATCACCATATCTAAATTAGAAAAGCAAATGCAACATTACAACTAATGTAAGGCAATATGCAGCAAATAAGAGAAATAAATCAGTGGTAAAACTGGCTTAGCAGAGTAATAGAAAATAAAATCCATTAGGACACTGCCTGACAAATAGCAGCAACAAATACAATAACTTTTACCTTAATATGACGAAGCACAAGCAGAAAAAATATCACAGTAAAGACAGCAATGCAGATAAGGGTAACATATGTGTAAGCTTACAATAGCATGTGTGCATCTGTGATCATCAAAACTAAGCAAAGCGCCAGCACAAGGAGCAAGATCTATACTATCTTCCACGTGAAATGCAATGGTCCTATGTCATATTTTAACACTAAAGTGGTGCACCACAACAACTTATTCTACAAAAAAAAAAAATTATGAAGTTCTTGAAAAGAAAATTATTTATGCAATTCCTGTTACTAGACCCCTCTATTTCGTATTTTTCGTTCCTTTCTAATTGTTCTTATTTAAAAATGTGGATCATAAAATTATTATTTAATGCGCCTGTTAACAGAAAGTTTTCACATTAGCATATGTACTAACTTTTGTTTTGTAAAACCAATGCTGCAGAACAGCCACAAAACAAATAGTAAATGCAATAAGTAAATGTATACACAGCAAAACACAAAAACTTAATTCAATAGCAATGTGGCATTTCATAAGTCGGTATAAACTCTCTCAAATCTCTTAGAGATACACTTATCATAATCAGGTGTGTAGACATAGTAATATTTCTCATCAATTCATAAGCATTTCAGTAAGTAGCACAAAGTTCAACCTCCAGAGTGTAATCATAAGTTTACAAGTAGTAGTGTATGTCGTGTATGTTGTGTGTTCTGCAAAGAAATGTCAATAGCGAGGTCAATGGCCTCTCTTTTCTACAGCTATGCAAGTGCTTGCAGGAGGGCGGCGAGCTTCAAAGCGGCTGAAGCACCACCAGGAAAGTTAGAAGGCAACAAAACAAAGGGTATATTTCAAGGCGGCTAGCGGGCATGCAGTTTAAGTTATAATGACGGTCTCATACAAATAGAAAATTTCACAGGTTGGAAAACTACAGGACAAGTGTGTCGAAACGAAATCTCATCAACAACAGTGTCCAAAAATTTCTGTCGGCATTCTGGTACTGACATTCACATACATACTCACCTTTCATAACTCTTAAAGTACAGTTATTGGTTTCCAAGATTCTTTTCCACAAAAATAGATTCCCTAACCCCTACTCATTATTCATTGTCTCATTACACATACACATTTTCATCAATACTTCTTCAATATTTCATAATAATAATAATGTATCATAATTATATCCCTCATACAGCATCACATTATTGATCATAACTGTATCTCAACATTATAATTCACATCCTTGTCGTAATAATATCATCATAACACATCATCCTAATCTCAAAATAGTTGTAGCTTCCTTCAGTAACCTCAAAACCTCTACAAAATGCTCTCTACTCGTTTCAGTAGTGTCATTTATCTCAAACATAGTTCAAAAACCATGCTCCAATAAATATCACTCAGAGCTCTCGCTGTATCACTGTGGTTCCGAAAATATATGTGAACAGTTCACAAAATGCAGACAAAGTACCATTTCATAAATGCAAAGTAATCCATCTGTGTTATTACGAAGACATGTGTCAGTGACGTAGTAAAAATGTTCGTTTCTCTCTGTTAAATGACAAGATAGCTCTGTAATTCTGTATTAGAAAAACATGGTACTGACGTGTGAATCTGTAGAAGCAAATATCATACACTCCTGGAAATTGAAATAAGAACACCGTGAATTCATTGTCCCAGGAAGGGGAAACTTTATTGACACATTCCTGGGGTCAGATACATCACATGATCACACTGACAGAACCACAGGCACATAGACACAGACAACAGAGCATGCACAATGTCGGAACTAGTACAGTGTATATCCACCTTTCGCAGCAATGCAGGCTGCTATTCTCCCATGGAGACGATCGTAGAGATGCTGGATGTAGTCCTGTGGAACGGCTTGCCACGCCATTTCCACCTGGCGCCTCATTTGGACCAGCGTTCGTGCTGGACGTGCAGACCGCGTGAGACGACGCTTCACCCAGTCCCAAACATGCTCAATGGGGGACAGATCCGGAGATCTTGCTGGCCAGGGTAGTTGACTTACACCTTCTAGAGCACGTTGGGTGGCACGGGATACATGCGGACGTGCATTGTCCTGTTGGAACAGCAAGTTCCCTTGCCGGTCTAGGAATGGTAGAACGATGGGTTCGATGACGGTTTGGATGTACCGTGCACTATTCAGTGTCCCCTCGACGATCACCAGTGGTATACGGCCAATGTAGGAGATCGCTCCCCACACCATGATGCCGGGTGTTGGCCCTGTGTGCCTCGGTCGTATGCAGTCCTGATTGTGGCGCTCACCTGCACGGCGCCAAACACGCATACGACCATCATTGGTACCAAGGCAGAAGCGACTCTCATCACTGAAGACGACACGTCTCCATTCGTCCCTCCATTCACGCCTGTCGCGACACCACTGGAGGCGGGCTGCACGATGTTGGGACGTGAGCGGAAGACGGCCTAACGGTGTGCGGGAGCGTAGGCCAGCTTCATGGAGACGGTTGCGAATGGTCCTCGCCGATACCCCAGGAGCAACAGTGTCCCTAATTTGCTGGGAAGTGGCGGTGCGGTCCCCTACGGCACTGCGTAGGATCCTACGGTCTTGGCGTGCATCCGTGCGTCGCTGCGGTCCGGTCCCAGGTCGACGGGCACGTGCACCTTCCGCCGACCACTGGCGACAACATCGATGTACTGTGGAGACCTCACGCCCCACGTGTTGAGCAATTCGGCGGTACGTCCACCCGGCCTCCCGCATGCCCACTATACGCCCTCGCTCAAAGTCCGTCAACTGCACATACGGTTCACGTCCACGCTGTCGCGGCATGCTACCAGTGTAAAAGACTGCGATGGAGCTCCGTATGCCACGGCAAACTGGCTGACACTGACGGCGGCGGTGCACAAATGCTGCGCAGCTAGCGCCATTCGACGGCCAACACCGCGGTTCCTGGTGTGGCCGCTGTGCCGTGTGTGTGATCATTGCTTGTACAGCCCTCTCGCAGTGGCCGGAGCAAGTATGGTGGGTCTGACACACCGGTGTCAATGTGTTCTTTTTTCCATTTCCAGGAGTGTATTAGCTAGGGCTCCTTATGCTTGACAGACGCATGGTATACTTTAGGTATAACGTAATTATACTTTTGATCTTAAAGGTTAACACTGGAAAATGAAACGTATCACTGAAAACCTTCTCTGTATCATTGTAGTTCAAAAATATTTCAATTACAAAAAGTAATCACTCAAATGTCTGTCATGTATCACTAAACTGTACTTCTTGCTGTAAGAAAAATTTCTGTCATCGCTTAACGGTAGAAATGTGCCAAGTGTCGTACTTTCCAGAAGAACGTTAAAAAACTGTGCAGACTTAGGACAGATACAGCGTAAAAGCAAAAATGAAAACTGTGGCACTCATCAGTAACGTCATAACATACTCGTCTAGCTGTCAAACAAACCAAAAACTGTGTCGTCAGTGATGTCTCGGAAAGTGCTTTAGTTAAAAATGCCTTTTCAAGTATACCACAATTTTGCAGCAAAACCTCACTAGCAGTATATGTTCGAAGAATATGAGCATTACAGTCGTACAAATGACAAGCTAAAAGGTACTCACGATAAGACCGTGTCGCCTGTTCTTTATAAAAATGTACTTGTAAAATTACTGTCTTAATATGTTCCATAGGGTCTTGGCTGGATAGTTAACTTCAAAACGTCGTTGCGTGTTAACAGTTTCTAAATGTGACAAAGCTTAATAGTACGTTGAAGTGAAAAACTTTATAGCTAAAACTGAGTCATAAAGTAAATTATTTCTCAATAAACGGTTTTACTTGAGAAATGTGGTGTAAATCTTTACTTTTCTTAGTACGCAGAGTTTGAACTTCAATGCAATTATCATGCGGTATACGTTGGATCCTGCAAGGTCCATTGTAAAACCGAAAGAATTTGTGACTCAAATCTTACTTTTTATGTGACAATGGATTGTCTTTAATGAGAACTTCTTGATTAATGTGTAGTTTCTTTGCATTTGTCTTACCTTGTAATTTTCTCCTTTTGTGTGCAGCAGAATTTATATTTTTAAGAGCCAAATCAGTTTTGCCTTTATGTCGAAGTTTCGATGTACTCGAAAAAGATACAAGCTCACCGATTCTGTTCGGTGGTTCCGCATTCTTCAGTGCAAAAATAGGTGATAAAGTAGTGAAGTCATGAGGCATTTCATTCGGAACATTCTGAAATGGGTGCAAGTATCTGTCCCAATACTGATGCTTCTTGTGACAATAAACTTTGCAAAGCTTATTAATTTCATTCATAATGCGTTCAGACAAATTACAATGTGGAGAATACAATGAAATAAAAACAGGTTTGATATTACGATTCCTAAACAAGTGAGACCAAATAGCATATCAGAATTATGGTCTGTTATCTGAAATGACCTTGGCAACGTGCACAATTTCACGTAGGGAATTTTTAACAAAGGCGTAGGGTGCAGAACTTCCAATGGCTTCACGTAACTGTGTGAAAGAAACATATTATGAAATAAGTTCAATAGCGATGAAAATGTACGAAAATTCATTCAATATTTACAAGGGGTCGCGGAAGATCAATTGAAGCTAATTCTTTTGATCTATTAGGACTAACAGGAAAGAATGGAGTACGATGTGAGATGGTAGACGGTTTAGCTTTTTGACAAGGTTTGCAAATAGACAGAACTCTCGTAATTCTATTTTCCATTTTGTTAAAATTAACATGTCGTCCGACGTATATGATAACATTTTCATGGGCCAAAATGAGCGTAGGTGAAATGAATGGACTAGATGAGCTTATTAGCAAAATCGTGAGGAATACAAAATATCCATAACTTGTCATCAACAGTGCAACGCTTGAAGAGATTGTTTTATATAACCAGGTAACAATGAATGACTAATCTGCATGTATGTTTCTTCATGACATTTATTTTTAATATCTATCCAAATAGGATTCCTGTCTTGCTCATGAGCAATGTCCTTTAAAGATGCAGTGACGAAGTTTTCAAAAGCTACGTTTTGAATGTACAGAATACTGAACATTTTCTCAAGGTCATCTTATGTGTTGCTTTTCTCATGGCTGGTCAGTGCAAATGAAAGTGCGTCCGCAACAATGATTTCCGTGCCAGGAATTTAGACTATTGTGAAGCGGAGTTCTTGCATAAACTAAGTCCAACGTTTGAACCTGTAATTATTTAATTTTGAAAACATAATAGATTACAATGCTTGATGATCATTATAAACTTTTACAGGTTTGCCAGAAAGAAAGAAACAAAATTTGTCAAACGCCCTCGTCGAGCATAGATTGTATTTCCGTTCTAACAGGGTCCCTATGTGCCACAATTACGTATGGTCTGTCGCAAAATTTTGTATGCTCACTATTGCTTTAATTGTTCCTGTTTTGTGAGTAAAAACTGTGAAATGTGATTGTAAGTTGTCAAAAACGTCAGGATTATCAGTGTTACTACAGTTCTCAATTGTTTGAATTTTTTCATGAATTGAAACCTTAGTATCTAATACATCATCAATATAATGCCTCTTAGTAATTGAAAAGTGTAATTAGTGTCAAATTCCGTCAAAAGTTCCAAACTGGGATCTGGCAAAAGGCAAAGCCGATTGATTCCCTCGTAATGGTTTGAAAGCCTATCTACAAATTTCAAAGCTTTTAACTTACTTTTTTCTCTAAACATATGTCAAAGTCGTGACATTTTAAAATGCTTTATACTTATTCGAAAAATCTACACCTAATATAATCTACGTTGACAACAATGGAACAATAAGGAAATTGATAATAAACCTATGGCTTTGAGAAAAGAAATCTGAGTTAGGTTGTTGGTGTACTTCTACACTTTTTCCAAAAATTGCACAATGTTATTTAATTTTATGTAAAGGAAGTAAGGGGCAATCGTTCGATTTGTTGCATTTACTTAAAGCAGTTTCACTAATTGCCGAAATAGGTCTGCTGGAGTCAAGTACTGCCATAAATTTTATGTCATTTTTTGTGATGTGAATTACAGGATATGCAGAATTGTTCTGATTCACATCAAGTTCCTGGAGTAAAATGTCCCTAATGCCTTCAGTTTTCGTATATTTCATAGTCATGGTAGCTACGTCGTCAGCCTCATTAAAACATTCTGTAGCTGCCTGTGGTGCGAGTCATTGTCTTTTATCTTTCTGTTGTAGCGCATCGTTGCTGGGATTTGGAGGTCTAATTTCTACAATTTAAACTTGTCGAGAGGGCCCTGCCCTATTTGAATCACGCCAGTTCTGATCAGATAAGGTCTGTTGTCATGACTAAAGCGTCTGTCGTCTGGTCGGTAATTTCTGTAGTTTCTTTCTTGTCTATTAGGTGGTGGAGAATCTCTCCCAGAATCGTAATTACGGGGTGGACTGTTGCGTCTCAAGTTATTCTGCCTCCTTTGATTAATAACTATCCTGGTTCCCGTATCGTCTGTTTCTACGGTTGTCTCTGTCATAGTCACCACCAAGGAAATGTGATCTTTCTCTGTAATTATTGTTATTCTGCCAATGGTTGTCATGCGGGTGATGTCTGTTTTGGCCACAATTTACGTTGTAATGGTAGAGTTGTCGTGTAAATTTATTGTTCTGATGTCACGCAATTGTTATGGATGTGACTTATAATTGTTGTTGTTTTCCTGTTTTCGCACCATATGATTGTCTGTGCCGATTACCAGATCTTGAAAAAGTCTTAATCAAATGCGAATAAGTTCTGAGAGGCTGTACAGATTTGACAAATGCTGATTTTTGTGTAATGTATCTTCAAAAGATTTTACAGGGCTAGAAAATTCAAACTGTCCGAATGCTTCATCATTATGATAATGTGTTTTATTCGATCTTGTGTAGCCTGAGACCAATATACAGAAAAGAAGGCATGATAAATAATCTCTTTCACTGCGTGAGTCGCGAATAACCGTTTGCATTCTTTCAGCTGGTTCATTTTCATGACAGCCACACATCAATTCTAATCTATGCTCTAATGATCAATTAGGAGGAAAGGAATGAGAAAATTTATGAAGCCAAGCTTGTGGAAGTATGTCATTCCTATAATTCTTGAATGATTTATATTCACGCGTTCTGATGAAGAGCTTATAGTCAAAGTCATCGTGTCGGCGAGTCGCAAATACGTAATTGTTACGTCGTGTCGGCGGTTCCATCTCAAGGCTCGGTGCACCCTGCCGACTCCTTTCAAGATCTCCGAAATACCGTGTATTATTAACGTGTGGCATTTCCGTTTTTCTAAATCCCTCTCACCGTGTCGGAGCGCGAGTATCCTCTGAAATCTGTAATTCTTGTATTACCTGTGCCAACTGATCTTGTACTTCCCATGTTTCTCATTTATGTTTGGTATTAATTTGTTTCTGACTCTGTTTAAATTTCCTAATTTCCTCGTGCTCCACTGTGTCAATAAACGTCACCTGTCTTGTATCATTCAAATCATCAATAAATTTGTTAACTGATCCCAAAGTTCGGCAACTTTTTCCAATAATGTGCTGATTTCCTCCGTGTGTCTTCTTGACCCAAGTTTTAGTGTGTCCATTTGTGTCGTAATCGTATCTCCTTTGTCCTTTTAAGTTTCCCGGATTTTTTACAAGTTGCGCTACAGCATTAGTAGATGCAACCGAATCAGTTTTAGCCTGCAAGTTGTGATTACGTGTACAATGGTGTGCAGTTCTTATATTGTTGCTTCATAGTTCTGTAATGTGTCTTCATGTCCCGAAGAAATAGACTGAAAATGCTCACAAATTTGTGTTTTTTCGTCTTCAGAAATGTTTTGATATTGGATTTTGTGTATTTCAGCGCTTAAATCTTAACGTGATTGTTGAAGCGTTTGTTTAATTTCGTCAATTGTGTCTAACTTTTGAAGTTTTTGCTGTGTTTGTTTCTTATTTTGTTCCTTTTGGTCTAACTTTTGAAGCTTTTGGTCTGTTTCATCAAACTTTTGTATTAATTGCAGTAACCATGCAACCATGCAACCATGCAACCTGAAACACGTTCCTTTGTGTTTTTCGTCAGTGCGTTTGCACCGGCAATATTCGTATTCTGAAAAGCAGAGACTTTTTCTTACCTTAATTCAGATAAATTTACTGATGAAAAATCTGAATCTACGGTACTTGCAAGATTTTTTTCTGTTATGTCACATTCCTGAAGCGACCTGTAACCGACCAATCGATCGTCAAGAGTTCCCTGTTCACTGATTTTTCAATTTCTACCCCGTTAATTAGTGTCTGGTCCATGTCCCTGTGCGCTATTACCAAATTATTTAATTAGTTGCAAAAACGACTGCGAGATACTTAGTGCAAACCCACATGTGTGCCACAAGATATTTTGCTTATGATAATGCAGTACAAAAATAAGGAACTACAACTACAAAGGACATGAAGTATCCTATTTTGCTTATGATAATGCAGTACAAAAATAAGGAACTACAACTAAAAAGGACATGAAGTATCATCGGCTAAAGGTCGTCAGATGAAACTACCTCTTTGATTTTTTTTTTCTAACGCTGACCTACAGATTTTTCCTGACAAAGACAACACTAACTTAACCTATTCATTTATTACCCACAATATACAAGCCCGAGACAATTTGACTGCTATACATTGACAACATGACTTCCAATAATTAACACAAAAGAATAGCTCTGAACTGCAAGAAATCCTAACAATAATACAAATCCAAAAAATATGAAATTACAGAAACATGAAACTACGTCCCACTCTTGTTAAATGGCTAACCTCATTTCAGTCACGAATCCCAACAGCGCAAACCGCATTGTTTTCCATAAGTCACTTACTTCACAGAGAATCTTCGTAACACGAACTACAGTAAGTAAACTAAAGTAAGTAATAGTTGCAAGTAGCAACAATAGCCAGCTAATTAAAAAGTTTCTAACGACTATAGACTGTAACTACTAGGAGGCATATGGTTCACGAAAGGAAGATTTTGTTGAAAAGCAAACAATGTATTTAGAAAATTTTACTTTATTCATGTTACATCCAGTTCCAAAAATTATATAGTTGTCAAAAACTCCACTGCCCAAACATTATCAACCAGACATCCATCATCATACATTTCCTTGGGTATTTTCTTATAAACACATCATTTCATTTCACTTTTCAACGCATTTCCTACTAACACAGAGTCTCCATTAAGAACATCATGTCTATACGCTTGCCTATCCACTAGCTAACTGCTTGTCTGTCCAACCACAGTATCTCTAGTCGAGGACGCAGAGCACTGTCAGCGATATTAACACAGTCCATAGCGCTGCCAGCATACAAACAAGCTACTTACACAGTTTTGCTGAATCGATCCAAGACGCAATTTAGGGCCTGATTGTCCGTGTCGAGATCAAACTCCCTACACTCAAGACAGAACTGGAACTTCTCTGAGGTGAAAAGCACAGTCAGCACCTCGCACTCATCAGAGGTGTAACTCACCTCAGCAACAGACAATCTTCCAGATGCGAAAGCTAATGGGCGTCTTATACCTTGATCCTCCTGCAACAAAACAGGAGCAATTCCCGAGTTGGAGGCATCAGTTTCAACGAGAAGTCTTTTGCGGATACTTGAACAGCTAAGACCGGCTGGTTGGTGATAGCGGTCTTGATAGCTTCAAAATCCGCCTGCTGGCTCTCACGACAGACAAATTTCTCCTCCGTCCTACGTGGTTTATTGAGGGGAAATGCCATCTTGGGAAAATCTGGAACGAAACGACGAAAATAGTTGGCCACTCCAATAAATCGGGCTATTCCTTCCTTTTTTGGGGCCTGGGAAATTTGTTCGACAGCTCGGTTTAGTCCTGACGTCATCCCTGGAAATTAAATGGCCCAGATTGGACACCTGTTTCCTATCAAGTGTAATCTTATACGGCCGAACAGTCAACTCGGCATCACGAAACTTGGCGAGAACTTCCCGAATATGACACCTACGATCTTCAAAAGACTGACTATAGATGATATAATCGTGAAAGTAATTTTAGGGCACAGGCAACCTCAAGTATTTCAGGATATGATCTAACAACGACACAAAACCGCCGCCACAGTCTTCAAGCCGACCGACATCCGGTTGACCTCATAAACATTCCAATTAGTGCAGAATATTGTGACATGTTCAGACTCCTCGGAAGAGGAATCTGATAATAAGCGTGGCTGAGATGAAGCACTGTGAACCACTTATCCCGAGAAAGCCAGGTAAACCCGTCGTGAAGATCCGGCAAGGGGACATATTCTAAGATCACCTTTTCATTAAGGAGTCTACATCAACCACTGGTCTGTAGTGCTGGCCCTTAGGTTTAGGAACGATAAAAATCGGTGACGCGTCGGGAGATGTAACCCTTCCTTCAACATATTCGTCAATTTCTTTATCAAGATTTTCATTTTGGTTAGCTTGTGGCGCTGAGGAGACTGTCTCACCGCAATACCGTCTGCCAAGTTTATGTGGTTCTGTATGGCGTTAATGACAACCAGCTTATTACAGAAAACCTCGCTAAACTCCCCTAATAAATTAAGCAACTGACCGGCCTGACCTTTCTTAAAATGGGACACATAAACTTCACAGGATATACAATTTAGTAAATCCCCCACACTTGAGCAGTGGCAAAAGCAAAAGGCTATCTTATCACTAGGCGAAAAACTAAAAGAGAAGGAGCGGCTCACAAAAAGTAGAGGTGATTAAGTTTTCTGAATAAAATCACACACGAGCAACATATTGAGCGCTAGATCTTCAACAAGCAAAAGCGTCACGCGCCATGAGAAATTACGAATGGACAAACTACAGCGCACCTCGCCGACCAGAGAGGAAATTCTTGCCCGTTGGCCTCACGAAATCTCTGAGGACAGAAGTGAACAGAAGATAATTTACACAAATGCCCAAACTCCAAATACCAGTTACGATTCAACAGTAACGCGGAGCTACCAGATCCAATAGCGGGCACATATTAAAGAGAGGGCACATCCGGAGGGAGCTTGAATACGAGCGCAGCATGGCGCACATCTCGGACGGAAACAATTCCCCCTTCCCCCTCCCCCCCATCCCTTCTTCATCTGGCGTCATTTACCAGGTCTAGGAGCTCGTGCTACGGGACACTCGCGCACCAGGTGATCGCGGGCGCCGCACGGGAAACAACTTTTCCCAGAAAATGTGTTGGATGCATGAGCAGCCATTTTAATCCTCGAGATGGGCGGAAGAGATTCCAAACGCTCCTCAGATCTCTGCTCCACATCGGCAAATGACAAGTATTCGATGGGATCATCCAATGTTCGCAATTCTCGGAAGCCAGTGGCGCGGAAAATAAAGGCCAAGCATGACCTATTCTCGGAACGCATGTCCTTCAAAATGTTTGATACAGTATTGATTTCCGAAACAGGCATACCAAGAGCCAAGGTGGCTAGGCGCACTCGCTCGACGTACTTGCTCAGCGGTTCTAATGATGTCGGCACCCGCCAGTAATATTTACGTTCGAGCTAGTTCCGCACCCACGGCGAGAGCTTCCTATCGACAATCTTTCGCCTTAGTTGTCCTACTGACCCCTCCCGCTTCAGGACTTCAGATGTAAAATTACTCTGAGTACCTTTCGCCAAAAGGTAAATTAATGCTAAAATAACATGGTGAGGCGTCCCAAGGCATCCGCACGGATTTCAAATCGCAGCAACAGCCACAAAAACTGGTGGACAAGGCCCAAGATGCAGAGTGAAAGTTCTGAAATACCACTGCTGAAGCACAAATTTGGGTTGAGTAGTCTAGCGAAATGATTAGCCAGAGGGCTACCTAAGCCATGGGCACGGACACCTGATAAAAAACTTATTCATGGGAGTAGCTGTTGGACTTGATCCCGCTTCCTGACTTTCCAAGCTTAAGAGTGCTGTTTGGACCTGCAATTCCCTCGCTCCCACCCTGTTAACTTCCGGCTGGCTAAGATGGAAGGAGGTAATATCCGTCAAACGATTCCACAAATGTGCTAGGTGGACCTGAATTCTACTAATTTGCTTAGCAGTAGGTTGATTGTCCTGAAGAAAGGATAGGTTCCGTTGTACCTCTTCCAACGCCACAGAAATATTATCGAGAGATACACCTAGCTCCCTAATCGTGCTCGCCTAAACGCAAAGCAAGGCGCCCTATGCCCCGCGCAACCTGGTCACCAGCTCTCTAACACTACCCTCAGTGCTAAGTTGTCGAATTTTAATGTCAGTTTGGTTCAAATGGCCCTGAGCACTATGGGACTTAACATCTGAGATCATCACTCCCCTAGAACGTAGAACTATTTAAACCTAAGGACATCACACACATCCATTCCCGAGGCAGTTTCGAACCTGCGACCGTAGCAGTCGTGCAGTTCCAGACTGAAGCGCCTAGAACCGCTCGGCCTCTCCGACCAAAATGGTAGGCCGAATTTTTTACTGCAAGTGCTTCTTCTTTACATCCCGATTCTGGGCCTACCCCATTGTATACATACCATTCCAGCACCCTGCGAACAACGGAATAAATTAATGCTTTGCTTGACAGACAGTAAGGGATCGTTAAGCACTATGGAAAAGATCACAGGAAATGAAAAGCGACCAGAGAAAGGGTAGACAATACTAAAACCCCTCCGTCTTCCAACAGAACGAAACGACGCTCTGTGAATACCAGCTGAAACCTACAATTATGGATAAAGGGATGTAAGGCAAAAGGTTAGGGTCATGTAACATCGTGTGGCATTTCCTGTTGCTATGTTACTGGTATAAATATCTCTGAAAGAGACTGGCATATGGCAATTACAATTTCAGTTAATTGCAACACAGATCGGTTAAGAAATCAGGTCTGAATAATAGGGCAATAAAAACGAGTAGATCAAAATGGTTCAAATGGCTCTGAGCACTATGGGACTTAACATCTGCGGTCATCAGTCCCCTAGAACTTACAACTACTTAAATCTAACTAACCTAAGGACATCACACACATCCATGCCCGAGGCAGGATTCGAACCTGCGACCGTAGCAGTCCCGCGGTTCCGGACTGAGTGCCTAGAACCGCTAGACCACCGCGGCCGGCACGAGTAGATCTCGAATAATATTAGTTTCGGCTAAACCAAATAAAGGAACAATTTTTTAATTAAAAGGGAACAGGCTGACCTTCAATAATAACAGCTTCAGCTAACTAAAATTACCAAAATAGAAAACAGGCAGGCCTTGTTCACTAACAGATTCACTTGAGTAAAATTTCCGAATTTCAAACAGAGAGAACATCTTTAATAACAGCGTATAGTAAAATGACCAAAACAGGAAACAAGCAGGCCCTCAATGATAACAGCTTCAGTTAAGCAAAATCACCAAATAGAGAACAGGCAATCCTTGAATAATAACAGGTTCAGTTAAGTAAACCTACCAAATAGAAAACAGGCATGCCTTCTTTAAAAACAGTTTCTGTTAAGTAAAACTACCAAATAGAAAATAGGCAGGCCGTCACTAATAACAGCTTCAGTCAAGTAAAATTTCAACTACAGTTACGTAAAATTACCACACACCATCAGGCAGGACACCTTTAATAACAGCTTCATTTAAATAAGACTGCCTAATAGAAACAGGTAGGTCTTCACGAATAACTGCTTCAGCTAAGTAACCAAGAGTTTTAATGACCTTCTCACATGGGGTGCACCAGAAGGCTTATACGCAAGGAGCACAAGACTACACCAAATAGGGAGACCTAGAAAGGCTACAACGGGAGGACCGGCCTTCCAAGGCCCTCTTCGTTGGGCAGAGACAAGGAGAAGAAAAATTTACACAGCATGGCCAATTACATGAAAGCAACAAATAACTAGCCAAACAGTATACCCGCTTCACCGCAAGACACTGCATCTACCACGAGGGTCAAACGCCCAGAAGAAAACTAGGCTGCCAAACCCTATAATGTAGCCTGAGAAATCGCCAATTTGGAAAGGCCTCCTAAGCCAATAAAATTAACGGTGCGATGACGTCTGCAATGTCCGAAGGTATCTCGAAACTGACACCCAGTCATATTACTAGAGAAAGGTACTTATCTGGTGTTCGTAGACGTTTTGCAGGAAGTTGGCTACAATCGCACCATCTAGGTACTGCGTGATGACGGGGTTCCTGCCAGAGCATAGAAGAAACCCGTTATCACTGCGGCTCAGGAAACACAATCGGCTCATGAAAAGCAAACAGCAGGAACCAACTGTTTGTGAATTAGATCAGCTTAGAAGTCGCAATGATTGCAACAGACCTGTGAGTACGAATAAGAAAATAAAAATTAAGACCTCAAAGTCCAAACTTTATTGAAGTTCAAGAGACGAAGCTGAATCTTGCCAGTTCCAAACGGGGCTAGAATTGAGCACAGCGAACATGGCTTCAACTCTCTCATCGGTGTGCCACGTCCCAGAACTGGTTGTCCAGGTTATGCACGAGGACGGCGTTCGAAATGAGCCGACAAATATGCCCAGCAGTCACTCGCTGGACTCTGTGTCCACGACGCTTAAGCAAGTGCTTGCCTCGCGGATATCTCCCGCCGTCCTCCTCGCTCCGCGTGACGTCTACTAAGGATAATGCTTACGTTGCGTTTGTTTTCCCTCTTTTGGTGTATTGCTGTGCGGTGTGAGGCTTGCTTGCTAGAGAGAGACAGAGAAAGAGAGAGGAAGAGTGTGAGAGAGGGAGAGAATAGTGATTAATGTCCCGTCGTTAGAGATGGAGCAGAAGGTTGGTTTACGGACTGACGGAAAAGGAAATCGACCGTGTCCTTACAAAAGAACCATCCCGGTATTTGTCTAAGGTGATTTAGGCAAATCATGGAAAACCTAAATCAGGATGGCTGGGCGCCCATTTGAACCGTCGTCCTCCCGAATGCGAGTCCATGGTGATAATCACTGCTCCACTTTGCTCTGGGAGGGGTTCGCATGGGATAGCATAAACGGAGGACGTCGAAACAGTCAAAATACATCTACATCTACATCTACACCCATACTCCGCAAGCCACCTGACGATGTGTGGCGGAGCGTACCCTGAGTACCTCTCTCGGTTCTCCCTTCTATTCCAGTCTGGTATTGTTCGTGGAAAGAAGGATTGTCGGTATGCTTCTGTGTGGGCTCTAATCTCTCTGATTTTATCCTCATGGTCTCTTCGCGAGATATACGTAGGAGGGAGCAATATACTGCTTGACTCTTCGGTGAAGGTATGTTCTCGAAACTTTAACAAAAGCCCGTACCGAGCTACTGAGGGTCTCTTCTGCAGAGTCTTCCACTGGAGTTTATCTATCATCTCCGTAACGCTTTCGCGATTACTAAATGATCCTGTAACGAAGCGCGCGGCTCTCCGTTGGATCATCTCTATCTCTTCTATCAACCCTATCTGGTACGGATCCCACACTGCTGAGCAGTACTCAAGCAGTGGGCGAACAAGCGTACTGTAACCTACTTCTTTTGTTTTCGGATTGCATTTCCATAGGATTATTCGAATGAATCTCAGTCTGGCATCTGCTTTACCGACGATCAACTTTATATGATTATTCCATTTTAAATCACTCCTAATGCGTACTCCCAGATAATTTATGGAATTAACTGCTTCCAGTTGCTGACCTGCTATATTGTAGCTAAATGATAAGGGATCTTTCTTTCTATGTATTCGCAGCACATTACACTTGTCTACATTGAGATTCAATTGCCATTGCCTGCACCATGCGTCAATTCGCTGCAGATCCTCCTGCATTTCAGTACAATTTTCCATTGTCACGACCTCTCGATACACCACAGCATCATCTGCAAAAAGCCTCCGTCAACTTCCAATGTCATCCACCAGGTCATTTATGTTTATTGTGAATAGCAACGGTCCTACGACACTCCCCTGCGGCACACCTGAAATCACTCTCACTTCGGAAGACTTCTCTCCATTGAGATTGACCTGCTGCATTCTGTTATCTAGGAACTCCTCAATCCAATCACACAATTGGTCTGATAGTCCATATGCTCTTACTTTGTTCATTAAACGTCTGTGGGGAACTGTATCGAACGCCTTTCGGAAGTCAAGAAACACGGTATCTACCTGTGAACCCGGGTCTATGGCCCTCTGAGTCTCGTGGACGAATAGCGCGAGCTGGTTTTCACACGACCGTCTTTTTCGAAACCCATGCTGATTCCTACAGAGTAGAATTCTAGTCTCCAGGAAAGTCATTATACTCGAACATAATACATGTTCCAAAATTCTACAACAGTTCGACGTTAGAGATATAGGTCTATAGTTCTGCACATCTGTTCGACGTCCCTTCTTGAAAACGGGGATGACCTGTGCTCTTTTCCAATCCTTTGGAACGCTAGGCTCTTCTAGAGACCTACGGTACACCGCTGCATGAAGGGGGGCAAGTTCCTTCGCGTACTCTGTATAAAATCGAACTGGTATCCCTTCAGGTCCAGCGGCCTTTCCTCTTTTGAGCGATTTTCATTGTTCCTCTATCCCTCTGTCGTCTATTTCGATATCTATCATTTTGTCATTTGTGCGACAATCTACAGAAGGAACTACAGTGCAGTCTTCCTCTGTAAAACAGCTTTGGAAAAAGACATTTAGTATTTCGGCCTTTAGTCTGTCATCCTCTGTTTCAGTACCATTTTGGTCACAGAGTGTCTGGACATTTTGCTTTGATCCACCTACCGCATTGACATAAGACCATAATGTCTTAGGATTTTCTGCCAAGTCAGTACATAGAACTTTTTTTCTTTCGAATTCATTGAACGCCTCTCGCATAGCCCTCCTAACATTACATTTCGCTTCGCGTAATTTTTGTTTGTCTGCAAGGCTTTGGCTATGTTTACGTTTGCTGTGAAGTTCCCTTTGCTTCCGCAGCAGTTTTCTAACTCGGTTGTTGTACCACGGTAGCTCTTTTCCATCTCTTACGATATTGCTTGGCACGTACTTTTCTAACGCATATTGTAAGATGGTTTTGAACTTCGTCCACAAATCCTCAACACTCTCTGTACTTGAGACAAAACTTTTGTGTTGAGCCGTCAGGTACTCTGAAATCTGCTTTTTGTCACTTTTTCTAAACAGAAAAATCTTCGTACCTTTTTTAATATTTCTATTTACGGCTGAAATCATCGATGCCGTAACTGCTTTATGATCGCTGATTCCCTGTTCTGCGATAACTGTTTCAAATAGTTCGGGTCTGTTTGTCACCAGAAGGTCTAATATGTAATCGCCACGAGTCGGTCCTCTGTTTAACTACTCAAGATAGTTTTCATGTAAAGCAATTAAAAAAATTTCACTGGATTATTTGTCCCTGCCACCCGTTATGAACGTTTGAGTTTCCCAGTCTATATCCGGCAAATTAAAATCTCCACCCACAACTATAAGATGGTGGGGAAATCTACTGGAAATATTTTCCAAATTATCCTTAAGGTGCTCAGCCACAACAGCTGCTGAGCCAGGGGACCTATAGAGACATCCAATTACCATGTCTGAGGCTGCTTTAACCGTGACCTTCACCCAAATCATTTCACATTTTGGATCTCCGTCAATTTCCTTCGATACTATTGCACTTTTCATCGCTATAACCACGCCTCCCCCTTCACTGTCCAGCGTGTCTCTGCGGTATACATTCCAATCTGAATTTAGGATTTCATTACTGTTTACGTCTGATTTCAGCCAACTTTCTGTCCCTAGTACTAAATGGGCATTGTGACCGTTTATTAATGAGAGCAGTTCTGGGACTTTTCTATAGACGCTCCTGCAGTTTACTATTAGCACATTTATATTGTTATTCCCTGTTGCATTTTGCCTACTCCTACCTTGCCGCGTCTCAGGAGGCGTCTTGTCGGGTCTAGGGAGGGAATTCTCTAACCTAAAAAACCCCCATGTACACTCCACATGTACTCCGCTACAATTGTAGCCGCTTGCGGCGTGTAGTGCACGCCTGACCTATTCAGGGGGACCCTATATTTCTCCACCCGATAGCGGAGGTCGAGAAATTTGCACGCCAGATCTCCGTAAAATCGTCTGAGCCTCTGGTTTAAGCCTTCCACTCGGTTCCAAAACAGAGGACCGCGATCGGTTCTGGGAACGATACTACAAATAGTTAGCTCTGATTCCACCCCGCGAGCGAGGCTTTCCGCCTTCACCAATTCCGCCAACCGCCTGTACGAACTGAGGATGACCTCTGAACCCAGACGGCAGGAGAGAACGGTGCCGACATGAGCAACAATTTGCAGTCGGGTGCACCCAGTGCTCTCTATCGCCGCCGGTAGGGCCTCCTCCACATCTCGGATGAGACACCCCGGCAAGCAGACAGAGTGAACACTGGCCTTCTTCCCCGACCTTTCCGCTATTTCCCTAAGGGGCTCCATCACCCGCCTAACGTTGGAGCTCCCAATAACTAATTAATCCCTCCCCCCGTGTGCCTGCTCGGACCTTGCTGAAGGAGCAGCCACATGTCCACTCATAGGCAGAGCAGGCGATGCCACACGGCCAGCCTCCGCATTTACCCTCCGCCTCGTGCGCCGCGGACGCCGCTGAACCCGCCACTCCCCTTGGGGAGAGGGTGGCCCAACCGCGCCCGGTACCCGCGGTTGGCACTCCTTATGTATCGTCGCGAAATGGGAAGAGAATGCCAGGGATATTACACAGGTTCGAATCCTGCCTCGGGCATGGATGTGTGTGATGACCTTAGGTTAGTTAGGTTTAAGTAGTTCTAAGTTCTAGGGGACTAATGACCTGCGAAGTTAAGTCCGATAGTGCTCAGAGCCATTTGAACGATTTTTGATATTTCAAAAGAATAGTGGTGGCCGTCACTAAAACAAAAATTTTTGCAGTATTAATCGTAGGAAATATAGATAGTAAAAATTGAAAACCTTGGCAATCTTTGTCCATTGCCTTCACGAAAGTCTTCATACTCGTAAAGACCAATTTCAGATGGAGTGTTGATAGTAGCACACTGTATTTGTCAACAATAGGTCCATGACGCATTTTTATTCCACCAGGACTGAAAATTTCTCTCAAAGACCACTCTTTGATTACTTAATGGTCTTCCCTTCTCATTCTATTCCCAGTGACACAGAAATAATTCGTGTACCAAATTTGAATTTGCAGAAGAAGTCCCAAAACTTCGAGGATACCACAAACATTTTCCATTCGTGATTCGAATAGACTGTATACTTCAGGAATAGCTCCTGTTTTCGTAAGTTTCCTTTAAATGAATGGAATGGACCACTGGTAACGAAAGTTTCTCGTTTTTGCTGCGTGAGAGAACAGTTTTGAGACTAATCTTCGAGGAAGTTATGAGTTGGCACCATTCTTCTGGATCGTACCAAATTCTGTAAGCAGTCCATTTATGTCATTGTAATATACCTAGCTATCTGTCGTTGAGAAAAATTTGGAGGCTCAAGCTGTCGTTTACGGAATGTAATACTAGTGTTTGGCTGTAACTTGTTCTTTTCTTGAAGGTGAGACCCAAGCAATTCTTCTTGCCTCTTTGAAAGCTTTACATGTCTTACAAGATCGTTCAGTTCTGCCTGAGGCAATGGCTCTGGTTGTAGGCTTTCTGCCGATGGTCTGTGCTCAAGATCTCCAAGTTTTCCATGATGTGTTGAGTTGTCACTACCATCGTCTGCTTCATCTTTCAGTGTCCATTCTGTTGGTGGTTTTGGAACTATGGTACGGCAGTTAGCGTAGGTGGGTTGGTTCGACGCAACCAGCCACTTAAATAGCGGGAGCAAAATGAGCAACGGTTCTGTCGTGCCCAAAACTCACCTTCGTCTACCTTTGACTCAAAACGCAATTCTTATGCCTTCACTACGATCATGGAAACGGCATATCTTTGAGACTTAGCGGCAACACATAACAGAAAAGGTCTGGTGAATTAGCACACTTTCTAGGCATCATTGTGTATAATATTCTTCATGTTAGTGGAATCACACACGTCAAAAATCGGTAGTTTTAACCCATAATGAGACGGATGATAGTCGATTGACTGGTGTAACTGAAACTTCCCTTTACCTACCCCAAGTGGCCATCGCCCCCTCCACTCTCTACTCCCACCACTAGCCAATAATATTACTAAAATAACACAACGTGACATGCACCGCTATAACATAAATATCGCAGCCGAGGGTAAAAAAAGGAAAAAAAGGGTGTGCGTGAAATCTTATGGGACTTAACTGCTTAGGTCATCAGTCCCTAAGCTTACACACTACTTAACCTAAATTATCCTATGGACAAACACACACACCCATGCCCGAGGGAGGACTCGAACCTCCGCCGGGACCAGCCGCACAGTCCATGCCTGCAGTGCCTCAGACCGCTCTGCAAATCCCGCGAGGCCCGAGGGCAAATAAAACTGCTTTCCAGAAGAAAGTTAGGTAATAACGAAAAGGATGGGTTTCACCATTGTCCTCAGCGTACGGAACTACATACCAACCACATACTTTATTTTCTGTAGCTAATTTCATTGTCACAGAGTGTAAGCTACTGAAAATATCTAAGAATTGCCAAACCTGTTGAACGGAATGGTCAAACGAGAACGCAGCTGAATAGAGAGTCAGCTGAAGTAAAGTGAAAGCATTTAGGTACAAGAGATATGAGATTGGCGATAAATTTAAAAATAAAATTGTGCCCAACATCAAAGTTACTCAGCACGTAACGAATCATAGAGATCCCTAAAAAAATTGACTACGAAGGCAAAAAAGCCCTTGATGAACAAATCAAGTCTTCTTTTGTCATTAGTCTTCTGATTGGTTCGACGCGGCCCGCCCCGAATTCCTCTCCTGTGCTAACCGCTTCATCTCAAGAGTTGCACTTGCAACCTACGTCCTCGATTATTTGCTCGATGTATTCCAGTCTCTGTCTTCCTCTATAGTTTTTGCCCTCTACAGCTTCCTCTAGTACCATGGAAATCATTCCCTCGTCTCTTAACATATGTCCTAACATCCTGTCTCTTCTCCTTATCAGTGTTTTTCACGTATTCCTTTCCACTCCGATTCTGCGCAGAACCTCCTCATTCCTTATCTTATCACTTCACTCAATTTTCAACATTCGTCTGTAGCACCACATCTCAAATGCTTCGACTCTCTTCTGTTTCGGTTTTTCACACAGTCATTGTTTCAATACCATACAATGCTGTACTCCAGACGTACAGTATCAGAAACTTCTTCCTCAAATCAAGGCGTTATTTGATATTAGTAGACCTCCCTTGTCCAGGAATGTCCTTTTTGGCATTTCTAGTCTGCTTTTGATGTCCTCCTTGCTCCGTCAGTCATTGGTTTTAATGCTGCCTAAGTAGCAAAATTCCTTATCTTCTTCTACTTCGTGACCATCAATCCTGATGTTAAGTTTCTCGCTGTTCCCATTTCTGCTACTTCTCATTACCTTCGTCTTTCTTCGGTTTACTCTCAGTCCATACTCTGTACTCATTAGAGTGTTCATTCCGTTCTGCACATCATGTAATTCTTCTTCACATACTCTCATGATAGCAATGTCATCAGCGAATCGTATCATTGATATCATTTCACCTTAAATTTTAATTCTACTCCTGAACCTTTCTTTTATTCCCATCATTGCTTTCTCGATGTACAGAGTGAACCGTAGGGGCGAAAGGTTACATCCTTTTCTTATTCCGTTTTTAATACCAGCACTTCGTTTTTGTTCGTCAGGCCGTCTAGTATCAAAAATAGGCCTTAATCTAAGGAGGAAGTTTAGGAAAAATGTAAAGTGAATCTAGATTTTACAATTTGAGGTTAAAAAAGAAGTTGAAACTAGCTGGACTGATAAGAAATAAAGATGTTCCCCAGAGAAAAAATGGAAATCAGCGTATGGCATCGTTGCCCAGGAGGCCCCTATTCGGGGAATTTCGGCCGCCAAGTGCAAGTCTGATATCATTCGACGCCACATTGGGCGACTTGCGCCCCGGATTTGAGGATGAAATGATAATGAGGACAACACAACACCCAGTCGCCTAGTGGAGAAAATCTCCAACCCGGCCGCGAATCGAACCCGGGACCGCTTGCATGGGAGGCGAACATGTTACGTCACAGACGGACTTCTTCAGACATCCCGTGTGGACAGAAGCATGTGAAAAAAAAGAATATGAGAAAGCATTATAGGATATACGTTAATACATCAGGGAATAATATCCATGGCACTAGAGGAAGCTGTAAAGTATAGAAACTGCTGGAAGAGACAGATATTGGTATACATCAAACTACGGACTATGTTGGACGTAAGTGTCACTCTCAAGTGAAGAGTCTGGTATTTCGGTATCGCATCAGTTTGAAGGCTAATGACTCAAATGGAAAAAAAAGTTCGTCCTGGTTTCTATATCCTGCATTGACTGATGACTGCCACTACACAAATTAATCTCTTGCGGCAGCACTATCCCTGCTGGCCTCCAGTTGTTTTCCTTCCGCTCGCCCCAGACTTCACTCTGTCCTAGGAGAAGGAGGGATGGGAGAGGTCCTCTGCGAGGAGCTCGGACGTAAAGTAGATCGTTACCAACAAATAGAAGGATACTACTAGTACTATTCGCACGAAACTGGACACGACAGTGACAATGCGGGTCTACATGTCGACATGGAGGTATGATAAAGAAGAAATGGAAATAGTGTACAGTGAGTTAAAAGGTGCTATAAACATGGTTGAAGTGTAAGACAGCCTTATCATTACGGGAGACTGGAATTCGTTCGTGGGAGAGTAAAGAGACTTTACTATAGTATGACCTTTCGGCCGTGAGAAAGAAATAAACGGGAAGAAAAATAGAATTTTGAACAGAACATCAACTAGAAATATATAACATAAGGTTTCAATAGCATCCACGGATAAAGTGTAGATGGATGGTTCCTAGTGATAGAAGAGACATCAGAATGACTTCATTCTCGTTAGACAAAGGTTACGGAATCAAATAAGAGACTGTACAAGTTATCCAGACCCAGACGTAGTGATTGGAGAACGAGATCTGAAATTAAAAACAATTTAAGAAAACAACTTGTGAGGATGGGGATCTAAATACATTAAGAGACAACATGATTTGCTTTAGAAGAGGTGTAGGCACACGAAAATCAGTACTCAGCTTACCATTAATTCTTGACGAAAGACTAAAGAAGGCTCAAGACAGATACAATGCCTTAATCGATTTGGAAAAAGCATGCGACAGGAAAGGCTGGCGACGGCTTTTTAAGATGCTGAAAGAGACAGGCATGAAGTATAAGGTAAGAAGTGCAGAGATTGTATAGAGATGCGGAGAAAATCAATAATAAACCACTGTTAAGCAGTATGTACGACAGGGCTTTTCATTCTCTCCTGTTTTTTTCAATAGATACATTCAGCGGACGATAGGTGAAGCTTGGAAGAAACTAGGAGCAATAGAAGAAATTGAAATACGTGGTTAAGAAACAGACAGATTTGTCGATGACATCGTCTTGTTAAATGAAGATGCAGAAAGTTTTTTTTTTTTTTTTTTTTTTATGACGCAAGATTTCTGACTGGTTTGATTTGATGCGTCCAGCCCAGATTCTTCTCCTGTGCCAGCCTCTTCTACTCAGAGTAGCACTTGCACTCTACGTCCTCACATATTTACTGGATATATTCCAGTTTCGGTTTTGTCTAAAGTCTTTACACATTCCAGCTCCCTCTATTACGCTGGAAGTAATTCCTTGATAACCTACCATCCTGTTCCTTCTTCTTATCAGTGTTTTCCATATTTTGCTTTCACCGCCGATTCTGCGGAGAACTTCCTTATTCCTTATCAGTCCACCAAATTTTCGACATTCTTCTGTAGTACCACAGCTCAAATGCTTAGATTCTCTTCTGTCCCGGCTTCCCACAGGCCGTGTTTCACTGCCGTACAATGCTGTGCTCGAAACGTACATTCTCAGAAAGTTATTCTTCAAAATAAGGCCTAAGTTCGATACCTGTAGACTTCTCTTAGCCAGAAATTCCCTTTTTGCCACTGCTAGTCGGCTCTTAATGTTATCTTTGCTCCGTCCGTCATGGGCTGTCTAGGTAACAGAATTCCGTAATTTCATCTACTTTGTTATCACCAATCCTGTTGTTAAGCTTCTCGCTGTTTTTATTTCTGCTACTTCTTATTACTTTCGTCTTTCTTCGATTTAACGTCAGTCCATATTCTGTACTCGTTAGACAGTTCATTCCATTGAGCAAAGCCTGAAGCCTGTAATTCTTCTTCATTTCCACTGACGATAGCAATCTCATCAGCGAATCTGATATATCTTTTCACATTGAATTTTAATTGCTCTCTTTTACCTTTCCTTTATTTCAGTCTTTCTTCTTCGATGTATAGATTGAATATTAGGGGCGGAAGATTACATCCCTGCTTTACACTCTTTATGATCCGAGCAGTTCGGTCTTGGTCTGCCACTCCTTTTGTTCCCTCTTGGTTCTTGTACATATTGTATGTAACCTGTCTTTCCCTAAATCTTACCCTTATTTTTCTCAGAATTTTGATCATCTTGCCAAATTTGACACTGTCTAACGGCAGCCGCAACGTCAGAATTGCCTTCCGGTGGATTTTCATTTCCTAAAGCCAAACTGATCGTCATGTAACACATCACCCATTTTCTTTTCCTTTCTTCTTTATATTACTCTTGTCAGCAGCTTGGATGCGTGAGCTGTTAAACTGATTTTGCGATAATTCTCGCACTTGTCTGTTCTTCCAACCTTCAAAATTGTATGGATGATGTTTTCCGGTCCTCTCCATCCTCATAAAACATTCAATGTAATTTTTATACCTATTCGCTCACTTCTCTGCATTTAGCAGGGGAATTCCCATTGCAATCTTAATGTTACCGTTGTTGCTTTTAATTTAATCGAAGATTGTTTTTGCAACCTACGAAGCAAAATCACGTCAGGAGAAAGATCAAGGAATGACGCTTCAAGACGAATCCACTAGGAAAAAACTGCTTTCAACAAGAGAAGACACCTTTTCACGTCCAGTGGTACAGATAGACTTCTAAATAGAGTCGTCATAAACAAGGTTGTCTGCAATGTTCTGCTGTATGCAAACTGTGAGAAGCACTCGAACATAAAATAACAGCCTTCAAAATCTGGTGCTGCCGTAAAATGCTAAAAATTTCCTAGTTAAACAAGATATCAATCGACGAGGTGCTCCACATAATGGAGAAAGAGAATCCTTGTCTCCTGAAGCTCGTCGAACACAGAAGGAATTCGTTGGCCATCTGCTGAGACGTCATGGTATCATCGAATGTATCACTGAAGGGACAGTAGAAGGGAAGAATGCAGGATGCTGACCGAAACTAGACTGCATGAACCAAATCGTGGAAGGTACCAGATGCACCAACTAAATAGTTCTCAAGAAGAAAACGGAAGACAGAAATGCATGCGAGCCAACCTTACGTTTCGAAGAACAAGAAAAAGGAAAGAAATTTCAACACTATTTAGTGGTCACTCCAGATAACTGTGGATTCTGAGCTCCATTTAGGAGACAATTATACAGAGGAGAGGAACCACAGAGCCGACATCAATCTCATACTACCTCGAGCAGACTAACAGAAGGTCTGGCATTGTGCCATGGATCGATGAACGTTTTGAATAAAACGGCATGCAACATTCGTGCCCCTTGGAAATGCATAACGGCAGGATATTTTAATTGCAAATAGTGGAACTGCACGCCAGTGTAGAAACATAAGTTTCTTTTTCTAGTCGTGGTTGCTTAAAATCTGGTGGCATGCGATTCGTTTCCATTCATCGAAGGAAAAAGAACGGGAGAAGTTCATATCTGAAAATAAATATTGCAGCCTCTGACCGTAAAATATATTGCAGAATGACTATCACTTTCACCAAGAGCAGAAATTTTGTGTTACTGTTACCACCTCCATTTAACTGAATCACAGTAGTGGTATGGTGTAAAATACCAAGTTTTTCTTTGATTCTTCGATTTCTCCCGAAATAGAAATGAAATTACGAAATAGTTCAAGGGTGAACGACCAAATATCACTGTGCAACGGGCTAGTTGAGCACTGACATTTTACCGTTCACCTGTCAACTGTTTCAATACATTTTTTGAGCGGGAGACTTGGAAGGAATTGCTTGCATTCGTAATTTTGATTTCGTAAACATATTGAGATAATAGATTCAGTCCCCTAAGAATCATTATAATTTCTGGAGCTGCAGTGTAAAGTCAGTAATGAATTCAGAACCTGTAGCCTGAGCAATGACTTTTTGTTCAAAGAAATGCGAATCATGTTTGCAGTAACCTCCCTTCACACCGTATTTATCATTACAATCGCTAACTAAATATCACTCACTGTTTAAACACATTCACTAAATTTGACGTCATACAATACATGTGATTAGTTACAATACTCCATACTGTTACGTATGTCGAAAGAGCTTTCTATGGATAATTGGCATTTGTGTCACAAAAGATGAAGTATCATAGGAAATGCTTAATCTGCGACCAGTTAACATGTCGTGTGCGGACTTTGTATGGCCAAAACCTTTTCATATGTGCGACGTGGCTGTAGTCAAATTTTCGTAGCAATAATTCTGCAGCAGTTGGCCGTTATTTTGCGCATTATTTACATGAACGATATTCACCTATACGTGAGTATGTGTGTCTTTCATTACGGTGGTAGCTACACGATATCGTAGAAAACATCATACTGTGCTAGAGAGGAACATTTACGTGACAATATATTTCTACCAGGCGTGTAACTACTACGGTTGTACGGAAAGTAAGGAACGATCGGTCGCGAAAAGGAAACCACAGTAAAAATCCAGCGAAATTTCACACAGGTGTGTTTGGCAGTGTCTCTAGTATGCCCGTCGCTCGCGTTACGTCGTTCCTTTTAGTTCTGAGTACACAGGGAGCACATAAAGATATCTAGAACAATAGTGTCTCCCACCAAGTACGAGGGCCAGGTGAGAAATTTCGCCTGAAGCTATGCAGCCAACATTACATAACTGTTGTACGTTCTCTTCTTCAAGACAATTCTCAACCGCATTCTGCAGGAGCAATGAAGAAGCTCCTGAACCATTTTCAGTTGGAAATGTTTGATTACCGGCAACACAGCCCGTAATTGTCTCCCTCTGAGCTTTATCTCTGCTCACATGAACCGCTGACTATGAAGACAACGTTTTGGCATAGAAAACGAGCTCTAGGCCATCGTAGAGAGATGGCGGAAAGCACTGGCGGCTGGCTTCTATAACGAGGGCATTGGAAAGTTGGTACAACGCAACGACAAACGTCTAAGTTGGATCGGCGACTATGGAGATAAGTAGCTGGAAGTTGTAGCTAACTGTTGCAAATAAACCAGTTTTGATTTTCACTGTGCTTTCCATTTCGCGACATATCGTTCCTCGTTTTCCAAATAGCCCTCGTATTAGACACTACTGGTAAATTTACGCTGTAGAGTAATTTCAAGTGGTCCAGCCAGTATACGAACATAAATGTAACTCCTGTGACATTCAATAGGTCTTGAGGATACATAAATGCACATCCTATGAAAAACTAATGTCGTCACTACAAACAAAAAAATGTTTCAAATGGCTCTAAGCACTATGGGACTTAACATCTGAGGTTATCAGTCCCCTAGAGTTAGAACTACTTAAACTTAACTAACCTAAGGACATCACACACATCCACGCCCGAGGCAGGACTCGATCCCGCGACCACAGCAGCAGCGCGGTTCCCCACTGAAGTGCCAAGAACCGCTCGGCCACAGGGGCCGGCCGACTACAAACATCCAACGAATTATTTTCATGCATACTGTAAACGGAAAGAAAGTCAAAATCCCATGAAACAGACAGTATTCACAGGTACAGATGCTCATATACTGATAGTGTTTCCAGCCATGAGGTATAACGAGCTGTGCTTAGCTGGATTATTACATCATTATTAAATTTTTTTCTTATTTCCTTCTTTTTCTCTTCCCAAAACCTCTAGATTCTTTCACTTTGTTTCCGTTCCCTTTGCTCTCTCCACATTTTCTTTGTTTTCTTCCTTTCTTTTACTTAAAATTTCGTATTCGTCATTTTGTTTCTGAATTAGTCTCTTTCATTTATCATTTCCTTACCGATTTCAGCTTGTTTTATGTCTTCTTTTATTTCTTGATCATTTTTCTATTTGTTCAGCTTTTTACTGTATCAAGAATACGCTTTGTCAGTCTGTTGTTGTTCGTTCTATTTATGTGTTAATAGAATGTTAGTCGGCGTTTTCCGATAATGTCTGTGAATCTGTTTGTGTGCTCTTATAATTCTTTGGTTGATCTCTTCATCCATATACTGTCCCTGTGTTCGGTTGCCGAAATTTTTCTGAATATTCTGCGTTCTATTTTTTCTGTCTCTGTGGTGCCGGATGCTCCAGATGAGGTCGTCCCTAATGCGCAGAGTGCTTCTTGTAGTACAACTGTATTGCAGTGCCTGAGATTGTCCTTTCTTGAAATGTTTCTTTTATTGCAGATCGTTCATATCGGTTTTTAAGCTTTCCGAAATTTTTCTGTTCTATCCATGTTGGATGCCTTGCTTGATCTCATATTTGTTTGTATTCCCCAAGATATCTGAATTTTTTCCACTCTCTTATTTTTATCCTGACTGTACATTTGCTTCCTAACTGAATCCATTTTACTTTTTCTTGCGATTGTTTTGTCATATTGTCCAAGCCATTGTTGAATTAATGTGGTGAGAGGTCATCTCCTTGTCTGAGCCCTGTATGTGTGTCAAATTGTTTTGAGATTTCTCCCATAAATTTTAGGTTGCGTTTAGTGTGAGTGAGTGTTTGTTATATGACTCTCCTAGTTTTTCTTTCTAATTTATTTTTGCTAGTGTGTCCAAAGTGGTATGCCTGCCTATGGCGTCGTATATACTGTCATTTCAATATTTTACTTTCAATTTTGTCTTGTGTACCGTACTACACAGTATGCCCTCTCTGGATTCTTAGTTGTTATTGTGTTCTTCAGTCCTGAGACTGGATTGAGGCAGCTCTCCATGCTACTCTACATCGTAAAAGCTTCTTCATCTCCCAGTACCTACTGCATCCTACATCCTTCTGTATCTGTATGGTGTATTCATCTCTTGGTCTCCCTCTACGATTTTTACCCTACACGCTGCCCTCCAATCCCAAATTGTGATCCCTTGATGCCTCAGAACATGTCCTACCAACCGATCCCGTCTTCTGGTCAAGTTGTGCCACAAACTTCTCTTCTCCCAAATCCTATTCAGTACTTCCTCATTAGTTATGTGATCTACCCATCTAATCTTCAGCATTCTTCTGTAGCACCACATTTCGAAAGCTTCTATTCTCTTCTTATCCAAACTATTTATCGTCCATGTTTCACGTCCATACATGGCTACACTCCATAAAAATACTTTCAGAAACGACTTCCTGACACTTAAATCTATACTCGATGTTAACAAATAACTCTTCTTCAGAAATTCTTTCGTTGCCATTGCCAGTCTACATTTTATATCCTCTCTACTTCGACCATCATCAGCTATTTTGCTCCCCAAATAGCAAAACTCCTTTACTACTTTAAGTGTCTAATTTTCTAATCTAATTCCCTCAGCATCACCCGACTTAATTCGACTACATTCCATTATCCTCATTTTGTTGATGTTCATCTTATACCCTCCTTTCAAGACACTGTCCATTCCGTTCAGCTGCTCTTCCAAGTTCTTTGCTGTCTCTGACAGAATTACAATGTCATCGGCGAACCTCAAAGTTTTTATTTCTTCTACATGGATTTTATTACCTACACAGAATTTTTCTTTTGATTCCTTCACTGCTTGCTCAATATAGAGATTGAATAACATCGGGTAGATGCTACAATCCTGTCTCACTCCCTTCACAACCACTGCTTCCCCTTTATGTCCCTCGACTCTTATAGCTGCCATCTGGTTTCTGTACAAATTGTAAATAACTTCTCGCTCCCTGTATTTTACCCCTGCCACCTTCAGAATTTGAAAGAGAGTATTCCTGTCAACATTGTCGAAAGCTTTTTCTAAGTCTACAAATGCTAGAAACGTAGGTTTGCCTTTCCTTAATCTAGCTTCTAAGATAAGTCGTAGGGTCAGTATTGCCTCACGTGTTCCGATATTTCTACGGAATCCAAACTTATCTTCCCCGAGGTCGACTTCTACTAGTTTTTCCATTCGTCTGTAAAGGATTCGCGTTAGTATTTTGCAGCCGTGACTTATTAAACTGAGAGTTCGGTAGTTTTCACATCTGTCAACGCATGCTTTCGTTGGGATTGGAATTATTATATTCTTCTAGAAGTCCGAGGGTATATCGCCTGTCTCATATATCTTGCTCACCAGATGGTAGAGTTTTGTCAGGACTGGCTCTCCCAAGGCCGTCAGTAGTTCTAATGGAATGTTGTCTACTCCCGGGGTCTTATTTCGACTCAGGTCTTTCAGTGCTCTGTCAAACTCTTCACGCAGTATCATATCTCCCATTTCATCTTCATTTACATCCTCTTCCATTTCCATAATACTGTCCTCAAGTACATCACCCTTGTATAGATCCTCTATATACTCCTTCCACCTTTCTGCTTTCCCTTCTTTGCTTAGAACTGGGTTTCCATCTGAGCTCTTGATATTCATACAAGTGGTTCTCTTTTCTCCAAAGGTCTCTTTAATTTTCCTGTAGGCAGTATCTATCTTACTTCTAGAGAGATAAGCATCTACATCCTTTTATTTGTCCTCTAGCCATCCCTGCTTAGCCATTTTGCACTTCCTGTCGATGTCATTTTTGAGACGTTTGTATTCTTTTTTGCCTGCTTCATTTACTGCATTTTTATATTTTCTCCTTTCATCAAAAAAATTCAATATTTCTTCTGTTACCCAAGGATTTCTACTAGCGCTCGTCTTTGTACCTACTTGATCCTGTGCTGCCTTCACTACTTCATCCCTCAAAGTTACCCATTCTTCTTCTATTGTATTTCTTTCCCCCATTCTTGTCAATTGTTCTCGCCCTGAAACTCTGTACAACCTCTGGTTTAGTCAGTTTATCCAGGTCCAATTTCCTTAAATTACCACCATTTTGTGGTAATTCTTAGTACAGCGCGTTTTGTTATTGCCCATGATCCGTTTCCATACATTACAGTTGAGATTGACTGTGTTTCAAAATTTCGGAAGTGTCTTTTTCTTTAATTTTCTTTCTAAGGTTCTTTTAATAGTACCATTCAATAAGTTAATTTTTTTTTATTTTTTTTAAAGTCACCTTCTTCTACACGTAACATACTGCATCCTAAGTAAATTTGCCACCATTTTCCCGTTTATTATAATTTTCCACCTACTTTCGTTTAATATCATAAAATGCCATTACCTGTGTTAAGTTATGAGTTATCTCCAAATTATAGCACAAACAGCTGATACTTTGTAGCTTACAGGCCGTTCTTTCTAAATTATTTTCGCGACTACGAATAATTTTCTTTTCATGTGTAAACACAATCGGCAGTAAACAGTCTGTTGTAAATGGGTTTAATATCTGAAAATATAATGCACATCTTCGATATCATGCACACGGATTCGAAATCTTTGGGCCGAGCATTATTGTACCATAACGCGCCTTCGCTCTTAGTACCGATTCAATAATTAATCTATGCGTTTAGAAAACTCGATTTCAAGTCATCATTTGCACATTAGTTTTCAGACGCTTATAAGTCTGGGCATAGCGTGAATAGATATTTCAACTCACTCATCGTAGTCCGCTGGTCTCCTGCGTAGCAGAAGAGGAAACAGCATGGTCCTCATTTTGCGCACAGCCCAGAAACGCGCCCTTGCCATCCACCTGTGGCAAATTAGTGGCCAAATATCCTCAGACGGACCAATTATGGCCTTATTTGCACGTGCGAACCGCAGCGCCGCTCCTCCAAGAACTCCAGATTACATTTCCTCCTTGCAATTAACGCACTCTTTCTGCCCGCTCCTCCGCCCAATACAATTTCCCGCCAACTGAAATCTCAAGCCGTAATAGGGACAGCTCTGCCCCGGCGAGCCGAGCTGCAGCGAAGCACTGGTTGCCTACACCACAGGTGCTGCAATGCCTGTACTGTGCGTCTCCGCGGCCATAGGCTGAGTTTTCCGCAGAATAACAAAAATTTTCAGCCTTTTAGCTGATACTTTCGCTTCGATCACTACAGTGGCTCCTGCCACTATAAAGATCTGTAGAAGAACTGAGAAATATGCAACGTCCTGGCTCACCTGGAGCCTTGGTTTTAGAGGTAAAAAAGTTAACTCACTGTTAAAGCAACTCCTATCTCACTGTTAAATCTACACACATCCTTAGTCAAGGTCACTAACGTACGCTTGTTCGGAAATAGCCAGTTCACACCCTGGTGCTGGGAAAAACTTTCGTCAGCAATACTTGGTCGAAAAGAGAAAGATAGTTTGTCTGGTGTTATGTTTCTCATCGAAGGCATGTAAGTCTCTGACCCGTCAGTTGGATGAGGAAATTAAGCTCAAGAATTTCCTTGGTGACATTTGGGAGGAGTAGGCTGTGTGCTGGCACTAAGTTTGATCCTCTCCCTTCATCGGCACATGCGATAAGCACATCGGCTACAGTCACCTGCAGTCAACAAACGCACTTAAGACACGTCACACGTCACGTGGAAAAGGAACGTCACATGCAGAGACAGTGGAACAATCCGAGAGATTGGGGAAGGGAGGTTCCCAGTCGATAGTGTCATACGAACCTTTCTTTCTTAATATTTCAAGTTTATTGGATAATATTTCTCGCAAAGATTATTTTCATTATGTTGTGAGCTACATCTCTTAATATGAAATGTACACATAGGCCTTACATGTAGCGAAACAACAAACTAACTTCAGTAGTGCTACCAGAAATCCTTCCAATTTTACATCATGAAGTAGAAATGAGAAATGAGTAACAACAAAATTAAATTAATTATTAGATACACCAGATCTCGATTTTCTACAATACTTACGCCTATAAAATATCAGATTCTACTTAATTAGTGTAATCTCATGCATTGTTCCTCATGAACCTCCTGCTGTCTTTATATGGGCTCTGCAGTGAGTTGGCAGTTTGATTGAGGCGGTGGCCTGCAAACACGAAGAGCGTTTCGTGACGTGGAGGAGTTGATTAATTATCAGCAATAATACTGCACATTCAGTCTTCTAAAGAGGTGAATCGAGCACAATGTGCACGCAAATCAAAAGAATTACTTCACTGTAGGTAATTACTGTAGAAACTAATCATACTTTTAAAGGACCAAATACAAGAGAAGATTATGAAAACAATGTTAAAACGGTGCACTGTATTTATACTCTGTGGAATCAATATGTGGCGGTTTTGTCATTCAAATAGGAAAGCTATTTCCTCCTCTTTAATTCTGTACGCTAGTATAATTCACATCTACATCTACATCTACATGGACACTCTGCAAATCACATTTAAAGGCCTGGCAGAGGGTTCATCGAACCACCTTCACAATAATTCTAATTACTGCATTCCAGAACAGCGCGCGGAGAAAACGTATACCTATATCTTTCCGTGCAATCTCTGATTTTCTTTACTTTCTTACGATGATCGTTTCTCCCGATTTGGGTCAGAGTATAAAAAATATTTTTGCAATTGGAAGAGAAAGTTGGTGATAGAAATTTCGTGAAAACATACTTCCGCAGCGAAAACTGCCTTTGTGTTAGTGGTATCCGTCCCAAATCCTGTATCATGTCCGTCACACTCTCCACCCTATTTTGTGTTTGTACAAACGTGCTGCTCTTCTTTGAACTTCCTCGATGCATACGTTAATCCTTGTACAGAGTTTCAGGGAGAGCCTAAGTGAACAATTGTCAGGAAGCAGGGAAAGATATACAGAACGGGTAGCTCTGAGGGATGAAGTAGTGAAGGCAGCAGAGGATCAAGTAGGTAAAAAGACGAGTACTGGTAGAAATCCTTGGGTAACAAAAGAAATATTGAATTTAATTTATGAAAGGAGAAAATATAAAAATGCAGTAAATGAAGCAGGCAAAAAGCAATACAAACGTCTCAAAAATGTGATCAACAGGAAGTGCATAATGTCTAAGCAGGCATGGCTAGAGGACAAATGTAAGGATGTAGAGACTTATCTCACTAGGGGAAGATAGATACTGCCTACAGGACAATTAAAGAGACGTTTGGAGAAAAGTGAGCCACTTGTATGAATATCAAGAGCTCAGATGGAAACCCAGTTGCCGGCCGAAGTAGCCGTGTGGTTAAAGGCGCTGCAGCCTGGAACCGCAGCTACGGTCGCAGGTTCGAATCCTGCCTCGGGCATGGATGTTTGTGATGTCACTAGGTTAGTTAGGTTTAACTAGTTCTAAGTTCTAGGGGACTAATGACCTCAGCAGTTGAGTCCCATAGTGCTCAGAACCATTTGAACCATTTTTGGAAACCCAGTTCCAAGCAAAGAAGGGAAAGCAGAAAGGTGGAAGAAGTACTTGAGGACAATATTATGGAAATGGAAGGCGATGTAGATGAAGATGAAATGGGAGATACGATACTGCGTGAAGAGTTTGACAGAGCACTGAAACAGCTGAGTCGATCAAGGCACCGGCAGTAGACAACAATCCATTACAACTAATGACGGCCTTAGGAGAGCCAGTCCTGACAAAACTCTACCATCTTTTGAGCAAGATGTGGGAGACAGGCGAAATACCCTCGGACTTCAAGAAGAATATAACAACTCCAATCCCAAAGAAAGCAGGTGCTGACAGATGCGAAAATTACCGAACTATCAGTTTAATAAGTCACAGCTGGAAAATACTAACACGAATTCTTTACAGACGAATGGAAAAACTGGTGGAAGCCGACCTCGGGGAAGTTCAGTTTGGATTCCGTAGAAATGTTGGAAAACCTGCGGCAATACTGACCTTACGACTTACCTTAGAAGAAAGATTAAGGAAAGGCAAGCCTACGTTTCTAGCATTTATAGACTTAGAGAAAACGTTTGACAAGGTTGGCTGGATTACTCTCTTTCAAAATCTGAAGGTGGCAGGGGTAAAATACAGGGAGCGAAAGGCTATTTACAGTTTGTAGAGAAACGAGATGGCAGTTATAAGAGTCGAGGGGCATGAAGGGGAAGCAGTGGTTGGGAAGGGAGTGAGACAGGGTTGTAGCCTCTCCCCGATGATATTCAAACTGTATATGGAGCAAGCAGTAATGGAAACAAAGGAAAAATTCGGAGTAGGTATTAAAATACATGGAGAAGAAATAAAAACTTTGAGGTTCGCCGATGACATTGAAATTCTGTTAGAGACAGCAAAGGACTTGGAAGAGCAGTTGAACGGAATGCACAGTGTCTTGGAAGGAGGATATAAGATGAACATGAACAAAAGCAAAACGAGGATAATGGAATGTAGTCGAATTAAGTCGGGTGATGCTGAGGGAATTAGATTAGGAAATGAGACACTTAAGGTGGTAAAGGAGGTTTCCTATTTGGGGAGCAAAATAACTGATGATGGTCAAAGTGAGAGGATATAAAATGTGGACTGGCAAGGAAAGCGTTTGTGAAGAAGGGTTATTTGTTAACATCGAGTATAGATTTAAGTGTCAGGAAGTCGTTTCTGAAAGCATTTGTATGGAGTGTAGCCATGTATGGAAGTGAAACATGGACGATAAATAGTTTGGACAAGAAGAGAATAGAAGCTTTCGAAATGTGGTGCTACAGAAGAATGCTGAAGATTAGATGGGTAGATCAAATAACTAATGAGGAGGTATTGAATAGAATTGGGGAGAAGAGGAGTTTGTGGCACAACTTGACAAGAAGAAGGGACCGGTTGGTAGGACATGTTCCGAGGCATCAAGGGATCACAAATTTAGCATTGGAGGGCAGCGTGTAGGGTAAAATTCGTAGAGGGAGAACAAGAGATGAATACACGAAGCAGATTCAGAAGGATGTAGGTTGCAGTAAGTACTGGGAGATAAAGAAGCTTGCACAGGATAGAGTAGCATGGAGAGGTGCATCAAACCAGTCTCAGGACTGAAGACCACCACCACAACAACAACAGGTATCATTAGCTATAAAAACCGACCCGTCATTAAACTGAAATCAGAAGTACAGATTTTTATAAGCAGCAAACAATAACATTTAAGAACCCACCTATCATTAAACTGAAATCAGAAGTACAGATTTTTATAAGCAGCAAACAATGTTGTTTAAAGGGAGACAGGCATGACAGCAGTTTTCAGTAAAAAGCTTTACCGAATGATCGTATTAAGGAAACAGGTGCAGTATTTTTTTTGGGGGGGGGGGGGGGGAGGAGAGCGAAATCAACAACTACTTAATGCACTAAGTAAGCTTAGAATTGTTTCTCACATACAAGTGCCATTAACTGTAAAATCGCCTCCCGTTACATTGAAACCAGAAGTACAAAGTTTTTATATGTGTTAAACAATGATGTTGGAAGATAGGTAGGGAAGACAATTGCTTTCAATAAAATCGATTGTGTATCGAGCCCACATGACTCAACCTCTCCCACAGAGACTTAAAGTCGCCCCATCAGGATGGTACCTGCGGCAGGGGCTAGGGACAATGGCTAACTACAACACCACCCATCTTAATCCGACTATAATTGAGTCTAAAGACCTTCCCATTCAGTCCATTACGGATCAAGAAATTAACAGAACTCGAGAAACTTAGAATTTTACAGTGTCCTATGAAGCGGTGAGTCAGTTTATTAGAACGGTTTGCTCCAATCTGACATTGAACGTATGGATGAAGACTCATTTCTCGACATTCCCCTTGATGTCACTTCTTAAATAAATGTAGCTAAGTACCTGCCACCTGTGTGCGAATTCAATGTTGCCTTCGGCCGCTTCCCACTTTGAGGTGTGACTCGCTGAGGGAGTATTTCATCAACAGTCCAAAGGTTAGTCAAGGGAGTAGTAAGCGGATAGGCCAGGATTAACGAGACTGGAGTGGTCTTATTGGCTTCACATTGAGCTTTAACCACAGGATACAAAGATCCCAACGTTTTAGGGATGCGGAATGAAATATTTTCAAGGCAGCCTTCAGATCCCTATTTCCACGCTCCGTTAAAGACAGTTGTAAGTAGTGAGGAGAGTTGTAATAAGCCTAATTGCATGGTCGAAACAAAACCTCCGGAATTCCGTAGAGGTAAATGCCGGGCCGTTATCACTCACTAGGGTATTCAGTGTCTGTAAGTAGGTGTCTGTAAGTAGGTGACCATTATAATACATATCTCAGGTTCTGACTATATAGAATGCAGATAATAACTAAGAGAGAACACCATGGATACAGTGTACAATTATACTGCTTATTGGTGCATGGGCGGCACAAGCTATTTAATGAGTTTGTGGGGCTGATCGATGTTTGCTAAAACCGCTCTCTAACCGCACAGCAATTCATTTAACGTCTTTCTAGAGTTCATCTGAACGCAGCCGCGCAATTAATTTGCTATGATTACTATGTAGCCCGCCACGAAATCCTATGCTCTGTCGAACTGTTCATCTAAGAGTAGCTCTTGCCACCTACGTCGTCAATTATTGCTGGATGCATTCCAATCTCTGTCTTCCTCCACCGTTTTTATCTTCTACTGACTATCGAAGTTATTCCCTGATGTATTGATACATGTCGAATCAATCTGTCCCTTTCTGTTGTCAGTGTTTTAGATATATTTGTATACTAGTCCATTTTCCGGAGAACCTCATCTTTTTAATTTACTAGTCTATCTTATATTCTGTATTCCTCTTTAGCATCTGTAGTTGGTCGCTCCTCTTGTGTGACAGTGCATCCTTTGAAAGTTAAGTGTTTGAAAGTTACAGTCCTGACATAGGAGGAACACATCACGTAACCGCCAAGAAAAAGAAAATGTTTTTCTGTCAAGTTCAATGATTTGGCGCAAGTTTATCTTTAGCGCCATAGGAAGCCTTTTTCAGTCGTAACCTCGCAGTCATCATCCAGACGTCGTACCTAGAAAACAGGAAGGTTGATGACGTCAGACCGTATAGCTATGACGGTTAATCGAAAAAATCAGCTTTGCTTGAAAACAGCAATTGTGATCCTATTTCGTTGAAACTAAACCGTAGGCTCAAATGATGTACGTTGTAGTTTGGAACTGTACTTACGGTGCGCGATCGTTGCGCCACCAAACCGAATACTAAAAAGTATTTTCATTGGTGGAGTATCGTACTAAATACGTAAAAATCAACTAAATAAAACATAATGCATCTTAACCATCTCACTAATATTTCTTCATAAAATTCCATTAACAAAATACGCAGGATCTTCTCGTGTAGAAGCTCGAGCAGAAAGAAAAACAAGAAAGTTCTGTAGACCGTTTTCACACCTTTTAAAATATTTGAAAAACTAAATTTTCAAAGCTAGTAGAAAACTCAAGACGTATACTTTCAGCTGTAGAGTTGTCTTTGGTGTTGAGTCGTAATGATTAGTTACTCACCACATGTCAAACGCTTTGATTCTGTCCTCCGGTTCCAACACTACCCATAATTTATATCCGTTCAAGGTTGTGCTCCAATCTCACATTCTCGTAAATTATTTAATCAAACTGAGGCCTGTGATCGGTACTCTTAGACTTCTTTTCGCCAGGAATGCTTCCTTTACCTACGGTAGTTCGCTTTTCATGTCGTGTTTTGATGTTCAGTTTATCGCTGTTCTCATTTCTGCTACCACTCACTACTTTCGTCTTTTTTCGACTTCCTCTCAATCCCATTTATCTTGCTCACCCAAAATAACTTTTTTCTTATGCATTAAATGAAGAATTGTTTTAACATCATTGGGTGCTTCTTGCTGAGGTTATGCATTTTATGTATCCCCACAGATTTATGGTATACGCGGTAGAGGCTAAATTTTTTAAATGGAGCCATATACATTTAATTCAAGAACACACACATCCTCTCGAAGAGTCATTCAAAAACGTATCAGCAAACAGTACAGATTATACATCCTGTGAAGAAAAAAAATGGTTCAAATGGCTCTGAGCACTATGGGACTTAACATCTGAGGTCATCAGTCCCCTAGAACTTAGAACTACTTAAAGCTAACTAACGTAAGACATCACACACATACATGCCCGAGGCAGGATTCGAACCTGCGACCGTAGAGGTCGCACGGTTCCAGACTGAAGCGCCTAGAACCGCATGGCCACCAGAGACCGGCAGCCTATGAAGAGATCGAAATGTTTACTGCCTTGTTGCTATACATTACATACCCAATGTAGTGCTGTAACAGAGGTGTAGGGTTTCTTTATGATTTCCGACTCATGTCAGCACAGGTACATCTCTCCCACAACCCCCTCTCCCCCCGCCAACCCACCTCCCCTCAACACCTCCCCCTCCCCCCCCCCCCAGAACCTCATTTGTTGTTCCTTTAGCGTACAGCACACTGAATATGAGTGTTGTGCATCTGAGTAACTCAGTAACTGCATGCCGGTAGTACACATATACAAATTCAGTTTTTGTTGTTTAAAGGTATATGGTGTATATGGAAGGCAGTAATGTAAAATGCTGCTGATCTACGAAGAAAGTACATTGACAGTAACTTTCATATTTAGGTTCAATTCTGTTAGAAAACAATATGAGTATTATGTTATTATGTCTGACTTGTGCTCTATATACCTGCACTGTAATTTTCTGTAGGCTGGTGAAATTCTGTTCAGACATAACTATTCTACAGCAGGCGATTTCCTCACAAGACACCGCCTTCACTCTGGGTGTTTGCTCGCCTCATTTCTCGTCTAAGTGCAACAGAAGTTTAAGTGCAGACCTCTAAATCGTCTTAGAACACGAACAGAAGAACTTGCTGAGGTCGCTGTGCTCGTTGACGTAGCCTTGAAGCCCCACGTCAGCACACGACGAATTCAACATCAAGTTGTTGTCTCGAAAACAAGTGCACATGGCATTCTGCAACGACCCAAAACTCCATTCTTACCATGTTCATTTACACCAAAACTTCATAGAAACGACTGCAACAATAGGGTTCAATTTTGTCAGTGGGCTCGACAACAACTTCTGACTGATCCTAGTTTCTTCTGAGACGTCCTTTTTTAGCTAAGAGATGTCTTTCTCCAAGAAAGGATTTGTCAATATGAGACATATGCATTATTATTCCATCAACAATCAACGATGTCTCCGACAGGTAGAACATCAGCGTCCATGGAACGTTAATATTTAGTTTGTAATTATTGGAGCTACCATCATTGGAGCTTTATTTGTAAATGGCAACGAAAATGGCAGACAGTATGTCAGATTTTTAAGAAACATCGTTCCTGTTTTCTTGAACGTCGTACCTCTGAATCAGGGGATGGTGATGGGGGTATCAGCATATCTTGCACATAACGCCTTACGAGCATGACAGATTCTGATGGTAAATAACCTGGTTGGTCAATTTGGACGCTGTAGGCCAATTACTTGGCCTCTTCGATCTCCGAAACTTACACTTGTTTGTTTTTTTTTCTGTGGGGAGCAGTCAAGGATGCTGTCTACCAAAATTGTCCGACAACACCAGAGGATATGGAGCCACGCTTTACCGATGCATGTACAGCCATCACCGGAGAAATAGTAGCACGATATAGGACGTCCTTCATCCACAGTGTGACCCTATGTATGAATGCCACTGATCACCATATTGAGCATGTGATGTAAACGCTCTTTCATGTTGTGGTAGTATCACAGCCAAAGTTACTACGAAGTGCCATATTACATCTTCATTGTCACAAGTACTGTACTACGGTAACGTACAATAACAAGATCAACTTCCTGTAGAGTGTAGTCGTGTTGGATTCAATGTTCACTGGTAATTTGTAAAATGTTCAAACGCGCCTTGAAGAGGTTAAATGATTTAGTTAATAAACTGATATTTTACTTAGTAAAGTTACGTATTATTTATCATTTCCATAGCTTCTAGTGTCGTGGAAAAAATGGTATAAAGAGGATGAGTGTATTCTTGAATAAAAATGAACATGGTTCCATTTAAAGAATTTAACACCTACTCCGTATCTCCTGCGTCAGTGGGGATACAAAAAACGTATATCCTCAGCAAGAACTAACCAATGATGTTAAAAAGCACTGGTTGAAACAATTTTTCATTTAACTCACCGGAAGAAAGTTATTTTGCATGAGCAGGATAGATGAGACACCATGTATATTCTCTGCAAATTAGCTCATTCATTGCAATCTACAATTCCTATAATTCTTTCTCGTTTTCACTGAGCATAGCAATGCCATCAGCGGATCTTATCGTTAATATTACTTCAGTTGTAATTCTAGACCCTCTCCTGAATATACCTTTTGTCTATCATAAGTTTATCGATATACAGATGCGACTGTAGGGCATAAAGCTTGAATACCAGTTTTCACCGGTTTTGATCCGTGCACTTTGGTCTTGGTCATTCATGCTTATCTTCCCTTCGTGAGATAATTCCACGTGAAATGATTATTATATAAAGCATTTTTTGCTGCATTTCAATCATTTGCTAAATAAAGAAGCTGATACTTAGCCTATAACTTTGTTCGACACTCAACATCCTGCCGTAAAGATGCATATTGCAATATACTTGCAGTTTGGCGCTAATAAGTTTTTCATTTTCCAGCACAAAATTCGTGGTCTTATGCTCTCTTAAAGAATAACCGGAGAATATACGGCACCGGTTTTCTTCGGAGAAGCAGTTACAGTGGAGAGATAAGCTTCCGTAATTAAATCAGGTAAGAGAATGTAACTTAGAAGTTCCTGTTGAAGTTAAGTCTGTCATACCAAGAATGTTTTGGCAGATTAGCATCACTGCTGCATAATCTGTTCACTTCAGTCGTCTGCTACACGTACCTTGCCATTCTACTAATTTTCTAATTTAGATCCTGACGGTAGGTAACAATTAAATACTTGGTAATTAATCTGCCCTATTCCGTTGATCTGGACAACACTGTTTCCTTAGCCCAGGAACTTAATTCTTCACTGCTTTAAGGATACACTATCACCTTAATCCACAACAATATGATTGTTTTATTACGTCTGTAATTGCTTATTTCAAGTTTGCCACTAATTACTACAAATAAACACAGTCCTGGTATCGCCATATTAACGTCTTCAGATGTGACAACATTCAAAAAATAGTTTTATTACAATTACAAGCACGTGCACACTAAATTTCATGAAAAATAGTACAATATGTATCAATAAAACGCGAATTAACTTGCTGTCACGTGATTTTATTCCGGTCTTCCAAGATGAGACAATTCATAGTCTGGTGGTTACTCTGGTGCTTCAATACACTTTGTGACGGTTATCAGCCTGATAATATTACAGTAGTGTTCTCTGAGAGAACTTTTGAGTAACTATTCCACCAAGATTGCTATGAGTTTAGATGTAACGATGTACATTTCTGTGAATATGTTTCGGCCAGGAAGATTTCATTGATTTAGTAACAAGTAAATGAGATATGTTTTTGTTCTCTTCTGTTCGAAGACTGGCATGATTCCCTGTCCATGGAAGTCTATACACTATCAAAGCATCTTCTTCTGAACAAATATTGCAGTTTACATCCACTTTAACTTTCTTCCTGAACTCACTCCATGGTCAGCCTCATCTTTTACACCACCCATTTCCCTCTCAATTCTATTCATCGCCTCTTGATTACTTACGCCACCTACCAATTCAGTTTTCAACATTCTTCTGTAGCACAGCTGGCCGAGCGGCTCTAAGCGCTTCAGTCCGGAACCGCGCTGCTGCTACGTTCGCAAGTTCGAATCCACCTTCGGGCTTGGATGCGTGTGACGACTTTAGGTTAGTTAGGTTTAAATAGTTCTAAATCTAGGGGACTGATGACTTCAGATGTTAAGTTCCATAGTGCTTAGACCCATTTGAACCATTTTTCTGTAGCACAGCATTTCAGAAGTTTCTGTTCTCTTTTTATTTAAACAGCTTGTCGTCCAGGTTTCAGTCCACAATATTTAAAATTATCTTTTCTCAGAAATTCTTCTTACTATTGCCAGTCTCCATTTTATATCTTCTCTACTTCGACAGCATCAAGTATGTTCCTGCCCAAACAGCAAAAACTTCTCTAATATTTTCAGTGTTTTTTTCCCTACTTAAATTCCCCCAGCATCGCCCGATTTTAGTAGGAGAAGTTCATTATCCTTGTTTTTATGTTCATATTATAACCTCTTTTCAACACACACTTTCCTTTCAATTGCTTTTTTCAAGTTAGTTGCTAACACTCTGACACAATTAAAATGATTACAGTGATTGGAAAAAAAATCTAATGTTTTTATTTCTCGTCCCTGAACTTTAATTTCGTCCAAAAATTCCTACTTAGTTTCCCCTACTGTTTACTCATTGTACAAAATTGAATAACATTAGGGATAGGCTACAACAGTATTTTACTCCCTTGTCAACTACTGCTTCTCTTTCCATTCTTTGACTATGAAATGAGCATTCATTTTATGCGTAAGTTATAAATATCCTGTAACTTCCATTATTTAAACTCTGCTACCTTCAGAATTTCAAAGTATGAATTCAAAACGACGTTGTACAATCTACATTGCCATTTTCTAAGTTACGGTCATTATTGCCTCACGTGCTCATGCGAGGGTTGTTCAATAATTGAAACAAGACATTTAATTCTCAAAGCATGTTGGTTTTTATTCAGGAATCCAATACATTATATTTTTCTCTTTTTTTTGGCTAGAAAAGCCGGCCGAGGTGGCCGAGCGGTTCTAGGCGCTTGAGTCTGGAACCGCGCCACCGGTACGGTCGCAGGTTACAATCCTGCCTAGGGCATGGATGTGTATGATGTCCTTAGGTTACTTAGGTTTGAACAGTTCTAAGTTCTAGGGGACTGATGACCTCAGATGTTAAGTCCCATAGTGCTCAGAGCCATTTATTCATTTTTAATTTTTGGCTAGAAAACCTTATTTTTCAACACACAATCTCCGTTCAGTGCGATGACTTTGTGCCACCTTACAAGGAGGGCCTTTATGCCTGCATGGTACCACACTACTGGTCGACGTCGGATATAACGTCTCGATGAATCAATAACTTCCTGTCATCCACGAACTTACTCCTGTAAACTGCATACTTTACTGGGCCAAACAGATGGAAGTAGGAAGGCGTGATGTCCGGTAGGACGCATGAGGAAGAAATGTGCAGTGAAATTTTGCTGCACTTTGGGTGCGAAGGCTTGTCTTACGCCTTGCGTTGTCATGGAGAAGGAGAAGTTAGTTTGCATGTTTTTAGCAACGAATATGCTGAAGTCAATTCTTCATGTAGCTTGGGGTAACACAATACACTTCAGAGTTGAGCAGAGTGGACGAGTATGCCAGCGCTACCAATAGAGGCGTCCAGATGCTTGATTGTGATTCGTTGACCACCTCGAACGAGAGTATCCGCACTTTACAACAATGTTAGGATCACATTCGCGTGCAGGTGCCCGATATGCCAGTGAGCAGACAGGTTTGCGCGATCTTGCTGCGATGATGACAGACGCATCTCACAACGACTCGTCGTGCTTTTGTTCACTGCCAGATCTCCGTAGACATTCTGCAAAACGCCTATGAATATCTACGATGCTCTGGTTTTCTGCCATAAGAAACTGAATGGCATCTGCGCTATAGACGCCATTTTGAAGGCTACTATAGAGCCGCCACCTATCTGAACTTAACGAAACTGTAGAGCTTGAAGCGGGAACGATGTCTCACAACGTCCGCAGCTCGTGGTCTAGTGACTAGAGTTGCTGCCTCAGGATCACGGTGTCCCAGGTTCGATTCCTGGCCCGGCTGGGTATTTTCTCCGCCCGGGAACTGCGTGTTTGTGTTGTCCTCATCATTTCATCATCATCCTGATTCGTGCCAGATTGGACTGTGAAAAAAATTGAACTGTGTAAAAATTGGGAATTTGTACGGGCGCTGATGACGGCGTAGTTGAGCGCCCAACAAACCAAGCATCATCGTCACGTCTCACAACAAATTCCGCATTTATTGAAACGAAATAGGCCGGAGAAGAAAAACCGTGTTGCATTCCTTATTGTGCGGCCCTCGTACATATATCCAGCACCGACTGATCTTTTACGAGGAGGGCTTCTATCAAAGTTTCCGTTCTTCAGTTACTAATTAGTGTCTGAGAGAATATTTATCATAGCTAAGGCACGTTCACGCTTTGTTTCGAAACAGAAAGGATTGTGCAAGACGGCAGAGCTACTCTGCTGCGGCATGAAGCCCTAAAACACATCCGCTGGAGGAGGAAATTTCTGTTTCAACCCCGGAATTACGTTCTCGGGGAAACATCGGCCGCTCATCTACGTGGGTGAATTAAGTGGTGCCATCTGGTGAACGCGCTCCTGATCAGCGGGACGACTGTAACTCGCAAGTGATGGCGGGGGCGGCTCTTCTCCGCGAGGAGGCAGTGGCGCCCAATTGCCGTTAGCATGCGCGCCCCAGGAGCAGGAGAGCTCCGTATCGGTCCCCGACGCGTTCTTCCCGGACGCCCGAAACGGAATCGCGGATCCGAAACAGTAACGGCACAGCCGTATCTGGGCGGGCCGGGCGCATCTGCAGACGACCAGACGTGCATCACCAGATAACGGCCACTCGTTACGGACCGCGCCTCGTAAAAAGCAACAGCCGCGCTCGGTATCTGCGCCCGTGCAGACGCCCAGATTTACTCCCCTTACGATTATTGCCGCGTCTCTCAGGAGCTGGGCGAGGCGCGTCAATGTTATGTCCCGCTGCAGTACGCGCTTAATGCCGCCGTTCGCGCGGCCGGCACAGCTCGCAAAGAGATTTTAACCACCGGCTGCCCATTATCGCCCCGGGTTTCGGTAGATGCATATCGGTCTGGAGAGAGAGCCTCCGCGTTTGCCTGCTCCTCCTGCATTCTCCAATACGCTTCGAAATGCACGAGAAAAGGATTTGGTAGAAGGACACGTAATAATGTGGCCTCTACATGTTGTAACGGTTTTCTTTCTTTTACTTTTTTTTCAGCTATCGGTCTTCTCACTGGTTTAATGCTGCCAGCCATGAATTCCTATCCTGGGTCAATATTTTCATCCTAGGGTTGCACTAGCAAGCAAATTCCTCTTGGATGTACTCCAATCTTTGTTTTCCTCTACAGCATGTACACTCTACAGCTCCGTCTAGCACCATGGAATTTGTTCCGTGATGTCTTAACAAAAGTCATAATGTAACACCATTACCGATTATAAGTAGTTTATAGAGTGTTGTTATGTGTATTTCACTATGAAGTGAGGCCGGCCGGTGTGGCCGAGTGGTTCTAGGCGCTTCAGTCTCGAACCGCGCGACCACTACGGTTGCAGGTTCGAATCCTGCCTCGGGCAGGGATTTGTGTGATATCCTTAGGTTAGTTATGTTTAAGTAGTTCTAAGTTCTAGGGGACTGATGACTTCAGATGTTAAGTCCCGTAGTGCTAAGATCCAACTATGAAGTGAATGATCTGTACTGGTTAAGATCTTTGAATTGTCAGAGAGAAAGTGGAAGTATACGATGTATATATTATAAAGATTTAATAATGTTAAAAAAAATGAAACTTAATAAAGTGTGTGTGCTCGTAAAAGAGAAATTATACTAGAGAACCCCCTCCATGCGGAAGGGACTTGGCGCGCGGGAATAGGTGGATTTGGCGGTCAATCTGGGAGGCAAGAGAATATTACGCTGTCTGTGGCCAGCAGTTGTACAGTCAACATCGTAGTTGCCAAGTGAGGCATTCGGAAGTCGATTTATGTTGAAATTGCCTGGGATGTGGTTTCGTCTGTAATATGGTGGTCTTGTATTATGGAATGGCTCTAAAATGATTAATAAGTCGGTAAGAAGAAATCTGCAAAGAACCTTCCGCCACCTTCCGCCTTCCGCCACGTGCTTGCCACCACTATTGCGCCACTGCTCCGCCATCTTCAAGAAATCAGATAGGTATTTTAATATGGAGCAGTATGTATGTGTTTGTGCTATTTCCATAATAATTCAAGTGATAAAAACATGTGTGTGTACTTTGGAATTGTTCAGATCATTAAACCGTTTTAGGGTTCTGTCCTAGACCTGCAAAAGACCTAGTTATCCTGTTTCCGAATAACCGTTGAATTGTTTCTAATTTGAATGTGTCGGAGTTTCAGTGTTAATGTGTTTGAATGTTGCTAGTTATACCACCTGCTTCACAGGTAATGAAAAATGCACATAATTTGACTTACAGGAAATTTGATTATTTCCTTGACTATTACCTTAATCTAATTTCTGAAATTCTATTTGCGAATAACATTTGAGCAAATTGCTATATAGCGTCGAAACATAAACAAATTCAATTGGGGTTAGAAATCCACATTAGTGTAAAGCAGTTTGATTCTGAAATAGTTACAAAATTTTCCTGTAGAGTAATGAGAAAGCTAAAAAAAATATTGCTTCTGCTAAAGGAATCTGAAGAAGTGTGTTCATAAAAGAGAGAGTATAAAAAAGTGTTTGTACTGTGTTATTACATTTGTGATGTTTGTGTGTTAGTTAAACCAGGCTCTTGTCATGCTTCACTTAGTCTCGTGATGTCTTTGATAACTTTTTGGTGCTGAATTGGTTAATGGTTGAGATGATGATTATTATTAACAGGAGTCAAGTACCATTTAACTTTCTGTGACTGCTAATTTATGCGAATGATAACTACTGCTGATCACTGTTCAGTTAGTCCGGTAGTTGTGTGTGTTCACTGCACTTTACAAAGAGAGAAATAATGAGAGCCCTTTTTGAAAAATTATGATTAAATTCTTGGAACCTAATGTTCGTACATTAGTATGCCTAGTTAGGCTGGCGACCGTTTATATTTCACTCGCGAAACCTTTCACTACTTTCAGGTTTCTAATAATTGCCATTTATACGAAATACATGTTCCATACCCTCTGGCCATTAGGTAAACAAACAGTCAAACTTCAAAATTCCTCCCAGAGGGTAACACTTATTGTACGTTAACCTCATATTTGTCACAATATACGTAAATAGGTGTTATACTACCATCCTGGCTGTCAGTCAGTGTTTCCTGCGTTTCATGTAGCCACACATGGGAGTCTAGTAGCTGGTCTCCGATGCATCACAATGTGCTTACCTTAACCTACACACCCTCAGGATGTAGATGCAACGCAGAAATTGCGTCGGGATTGAAAACTTAAGTCTCCATGGCGGCTTTTCTGCGTGAGACTAAAATGGCTGTTGTCACATGTAGCCTCACCTGGTGGTCTAGTTGCTGGAGAAACTCCTCATTTCATACCTTAACAGCCCATCTAATTTTCAACATTCTTCTGTGGTACCACATTTTTGCTTCGATTCTCTTGTGTTCCGGTTTTGCCACATTCCATCGCTCGCTGCCATACAGTTTTGTGCTTCTAACATACATTCTAAGAAATTTCTTTCTGGAATTCAGACGTTTGATACTATCGGACTTCTCCTGGTCAGGAATGTCCTTTTTGCCAGACCTAGCTTGCTTTTTACGTCCGCCTTGCTCCGTCCATCATGGTTTTCTTGCTACCAACGTCGCAGAATTCCTTAACTTAGTGTACTTCGTGATAGGCAAACCTGATTTTAAGTCTCTCGCTGTTCTCATTTCTGCTACTTTCATTGCTTTGGTAATATCATCTGTCGTTCCCTACAGTTTACCCCTCTTTTTCTCAGAATTTCTAATATCGTGTCCCAGCCCACGTTCTACGTTGTCTAACGCTTTTTACAGGTCCACAAATCCTGTGAATGTATCTTTCCCTTAGTAGTTTAGCCGCTGAGTCACACTACAGTAAGGTTACTAGCTTACTTTTGGTATCCCCTGAAAGTGATGTTAGCCGTATATTTTCATTCAATGTAGCATACTTCATAGCTGTACATGAGCTATTTTTCAAAGAAAAGTTTTCAATCGTCGATGTGTTACATAATGAGAAGTAGTAGAAATGAGAACAACGAGAAACTTAACATCAGAACTGGTGATCACGAACTAGATGAAGCCACCGAATTTTGCTACGTAGGCAAACAAATAAACCATGATGGACAAAGAGGACCAAAAAAGCGGACAAGCAGTATGAAAAGTGCCATTCCTGACCAAGAAAGTTTACTAGTACCGAACAAAGGCCTTATTTTTAGGAAGAAATTTCTGAGAATGTACGTTTGGGCACAGCACTGTGTGGTAGTGGAGCATGGACTGTGCAAAAACGGACAAAAAAGAGAATCGAACCATTTGAGATGTGGTGTTGCAGGCGAAAGTTGAACATTAGGTGGAGTGATAAAGTATGGAATGACGAGGTTGTCTGCACAATCGGCGAGGAAAGGGGTATGTGACAAACACTGACAACAAAAAGAGCAGAATGATAAGACATCGGGGAATGATTTCCATGATACTAGAGGGAGCTGTGGAGGGTGAGAACTGTAGAGCACGACAGAGATTAGAATAATACCAGTAAATAATAGAGTACTTCAGTTGCGAGTGCTACTGTGAGATGAAGAGGCTGCCACAGGACACGACTTCGTGGCGGGTCACACCAAACCAGTCAGAAGTCTCAGAGATTCTGATAACATGCAATGTGATCTTTCATTGTAGCGTCCGGTGAAAAGTGTGTGAGTGTATTGCGTATTGGTCACACTACTGAGCAAACTGGAAATTAAGAACAGAGCATGGAGTTAAATCCAGAGGATTTTGAATTTGGAGATATGATTTGGTAAAGACTGATCTGAGAATTGTGGAGATGTTCAGGTAATGTTGTTGCTTGATTACTTACGTGCGTGTAGTCTATGATGTCTTTGAAGAAGGGGAACGCTGTAGCGGGATTTTTATTTATTAGTTAGGGTTAGTTATAGCGTCGTTCAGATGTGATTAAAGAAAATTATGTGCTCACGTAGCTTGCACACACAGTGTTTCAGACGCACCACTCCTTTAATCTCAGCAACTAATCTTATAGCAGAGTAATGTATTTTAGTATAATGGTTTTTGTAAAGATGATGACAGTTGTTAAGGTATTAGACGCAGAATGTGGTTTTTAAAAGTTCGTATGTTTCAGTTATTTAGCAAATTAAAATTATACCACAGTCTCGCTAGGAATTCTATTTTCTAATCAAAGTGTCGCCGCACTGCATTGACAGCAGAGTCGCAGAAAAGTAAAAGTAAACCTTAATGTTCTTTAGGATAGTTGCATTGCACAGCACAAGGCTTTCATTTCCTTAGATGAGTTTCAGCTATATTTTAATATTCATCACTCTCGAGCAGTACCGATATCCGTTGCCATAGGTGAGACATGAAAATTTATTAGGGCCAATTCAACATCAGATAGAAAAGTATAAAGTCACTGACAGTTGAGCTTCGCATTTGAAAATTATTATCACGTTCGGATAAATTAAAGCTCATTTGAGATTTCATTTCTAATGCATACCGTCTTATTCTCACAATGCAGTTTTACATTCAGGTGTGCATTACATAATGTCTATAATTTTATTTAGTAAGGACCTTTTATAGAACATTTTGGGCACTTATTCTTTCAAGGTTCGATCTACAGTGTTATGCACAATTTTTATTGTGTTCGTTTCGTGTGTTGGAAATCCAAGTCACGTCTGTGACGTCACGCGTTGTAGCACTGGCCACCGAACTGCACATTACAGAATTTAACAGGACATATTGTTTGGTATACTGTCTTATGTTTCCTAATTATTGCGGTAAACGTTAATTCATATATAGTTATACAGTTTCAGGTAGTTTTAGTGGCTCAATTTTTCAACAGCGTTTTCGTAATTACATCAGTTGCAATATTCAGGACTATAATTACAGGCATAAACGAAAATTTTGGAGCAGGAAATCAGTCAAGTCCAGTTCAGTTCAGTTACAGCTCACAACATTTTCACACAAACACACACACACACACACACACACACACACACACACACACACATAGGGTGGTCCAATGATCGTGACCGGGCCAAATATCTCACTAAATAAGCGTTGGTTGGTTGGTTTGTTTGGGGGAAGAGACCAAACAGCGAGGTCATCGGTCTCATCGGATTAGGGAAGGATGGGGAAGGAAGTCGGCCGTGCCCTTTCATAGGAACCATCCCAGCATTTGCCTGGAGCGATTTAGGGAAATCACGGAAAACCTAACTCAGGATGGCCGGACGCGGGGTTGAACCGTCGTCCTCCCGAATGCGAGTCCAGTGTAAATAAGCGTCAAACGAAAAATCTACAAAGAACAAAACTTGTCTAGCTTCAGGGGGAAACCAGATGGCGCTATGGTTGGCCCGCTAGATGGCGCTGCCGTAGGTCAAATGGATATCAACTACGTTTTTTTATAGGAACCCCATTTTTTTCTTTCATACTCGTGTAGTACGTAAAGAAATATGAATGTTTTAGTTGGACCACTTTTTTCGCTTTGTAATCGATGGCGCTGTAATAGTCACAAACATGTGGCTCACAATTTTAGACCAACAGTTGGTAACAGGTAGGTTCTTTAAATTAAAATACAGAACTTAGATACGTTCGAACATTTTATTTCGGTTATTCCAATGTGGTACATGTACCTTTGTGAACTTATCATTTCTGAGAATGCATGCTGTTACAGCGTGAATACCTGTAATTACCACATTCATGCAATAAATGCTCAAAATGGTGTCCGTCAACCTCAATGCATTTGGCAATACGTGTAACGACATTCCTCTCAACAGCGAGTAGTTCACCTTCCGTAATGTTCGCACATGCATTGACAATGCGCTGACTTATGTTGTCAGGCGTTGTCGGTCAATCACGATAGCAAATATCCTTCAACTTTCCCCACAGAAGGAATCTGGGGACGTCAGATCCGGTGAACGTGCGGGCCATGGTATGGTGCTTCGACAACCAATCCACCTGTCATGAAATATGCTATTTAATACCGCTTCAACCGCACGCGAGCTATGTGCCGAACATCCATCATGTTGGAAGTACATCGCCATTCTGTCATGTACGTAGGAAATCAGCATACATTGCACCTTCAGGATTGCCATCGATAAAATGGGGGCCAGTTATCCATCCTGCCATAATGCCGCACCATACATTAACTCGCCAAGGTCCCTGACGTTCCACTTGTCGCAGCCATCGTGGATTTTCCGTTGCTCAATAGTGCGTATTAAGCCGGTTTACGTTACCGCTGTTGGTGAATGACGCTTCGTTGCTAAATAGAACGCGTGCAAGAAATCTGTCATCGTCCCGCAATTTCTCTTGTGCCCAGTGGCAGAACTATACACGACGTTCAAAGTCGTCGCCATGCAATGCCTGGTGCATAGAAATATGGTACGGGTGCAATCAATGTTGATGTAGCATTCTCAACACCGACGTTTTGGCGATTCCAGATTCTTGCGCAATTTGTCTGCTACTGATGTGCGGATTTGCCGCGGCAGCGGCTACAACACCTACTTAGGCATCTTTATTTGTTGCAGGTCGTGGTTGACGTTCACATGTGGCTGAACACTTCCTGATTCCTTAAATAACGTAACAATCCGGCGAACGGTCCAGACACTTGGGTGATATCGTCCAGGATACCGAGAAACATACATAGCACACACCCGTTGGCCATTTTGATCACAATAGCCTTACATCAACACGATATCGACCTTTTCCGCAATTGGAAAACGGTCCATTTTAACACGGGTAGTGTATCACGAAGCAAATACCGTCCGCACTGGAAGAATGTTACGTGATACCACGTACTTATACGATTGTGACTATAAAAGCGCCATCTATCACAAAGCGGAAAAAGTGGTCCAACTAAAACATTCATATTTCGTTACGTACTGGACGAGTATGTAATAAAAAATGGGGTTCGTATTTTTAAAAATCGCAGTTGATATCCGTTTGACCTATGGCAGCGCCATCTAGCGGGCCAACCATAGCGCCATCTGGTCTCTCCCTTCAAGCTAGACAAGTTTCGATCTTTGTAGTTTTTTCGTTTGACGCTTATTTCGTGAGATATTTGGCTCGGTCACACACACACACACACACACACACACACACACAACCAAGTTACGGTATGTTTACAACTATTCTTTTCATGGGAAACACAGGACGAAGCAATAAATTGGTTGACTTATCCAGAAATGTACGCTGTTGCAGTTTAGCAGTAAACCACATCGTACAGCTAACGCCTCTCTTGCGGCATCTGTCACCGAAGCGTCTTCGACACAAATGTGCCCATACTCAAAGAGGCTGTAACGAAATGCCTTTCTTTTCTTGGGATCTCCCTGATTCCTCTATAAATATAATCTGAAATGGGTCCAAAACCGATCAGAAATGTTCAGATATTTGGACAAGGATTTTGAAAGATACAGCCTTTGTAGGTGCGTTATGCTTGGTGAGAATCCCTGGCTTCTGTCTGCCATCGTTGCTCTATAAATCAGTCCGTAAGGCTCACTCTTGGCATCATCTGATGTTTAGCGCATCACCAACGACAAGTACGTATTAGCCAAAAGTAAAATGCGAAGTAAACCTATCATAAAATTAGATAATTGTATGATTCTTTCTCTCAGAGGTCTTTAGTATCTGCCATGAGACACGTATACAATATACGACCAATGCTGGATAAGTGCTGAGTACTACTCCGGTAATAAACAGATAAATAAAAGCGAACGTTATTCGGTAGCTTTCCAGTTCGTAATACGCCAGTAATAAGAATGACAGAAAACCTATGGAATCTGTAAGTTTTCTAGGTAGGCTGCTTTGTAGTTCGACATGTTAGCGTGACTTAATGAACTTTAAATTCAACAGAATTTAACATTTTCACCGTTTTATAATAATATATGGGAGTTGTTTCTCGTGCTTACAATTTAGCTGTTTTTCCTTGTCCTAAAAGAGCGTCACTTTTTCCCTTCTTAACAGCTTCAATTGATTTTCGAAGCCGGAACTAGAAATAATTGAGAATTTAATGTATATTAATTGGCAGTTATGACTCATTTTCTTTCATATAACTGAATGTTTCTCTTCTCCATTTTGAATTCTTGCAGTATTTCATTTCGTTCCGCTCAGATATAACGCATGCTCCCCGACTCATGTTTACACTTTACCTTGAACTGTTTCTGTATTATACATAATTAATGTGTTCTCAACCCATTTCGTGCCTTATAAGTTAACTGCAAATGATCAGAAAGAGGAATAAGATCTTGGCTATGTATAACAGCATATAATAATGGTAATTTCCTATGGGACCAAACTGATGAGGTCCTCGGTCCCTGGACTTACTCACTACTTAATCTAACTTAAACTAACTTGCGCTAAGGACAACAAACACACCAATGCCTGAGGGAGGACTCGAACCTCCGACGGGGGGAGCCGTCTCGTACTGCTTAGTACCTGTCTGCAAGAGAGAATTAAAGAGGTAAGAAGAGAATTGGAAAGATGGACAACATTATAAGAGGAAGATGCATAGAACAGGACACGATGGAGAGCCTCGGGTTGAAATGTGTCATAAGACAGGTACCACAAAGAAGAAGTTAACCTTCCAGTTATTGATAATATTCGGTTTGTGGTGAGGTGCTTCAAGTTCATTTGGCAGTTTTGCATGTATCACATGTGATCTATTTTCAGGTAACATTTTGCAAAAGACTAAGCTATGCAAAATAAAGAAATAAAATGCAAACTATCGTCTCTCTCCAAATTATCGTGTTACAATATTTCAAACAGTCTTCATACACTATGACGTTATGTCCGTTACCAGTCTACGTGGTCTACATCAAAAGATTTATCTGCTGTGTATCCAATAAAGTTACGTCATTGGCTTACTCAGATTATGTTATATGACTTTCTCCAACACTTCAAAAAAATACTAACTTCGGCTACTACATCTATTCCCGTAACTCTCTTTTCAAATATCACACAGCCGTAGGTCGTCATCATAATTTTTCGTCTTATTTGTATTCTACTACAAATATCGGTGTAAAAGTTACAAACGTGATAAGCATTTCAGAGAAAAGGGGAGATGTATCTCAACAGACTCCAAAAACAGAAAGACGTGACATTAGCATTGTAGGCAAGATATATACTTACGTTGGTGACGAACTTATTGTGAAGTAGAACGTCATACAGTTCTTTTACTAGACGGATTGAGGTACACACAGCTACAGAGAAACGCATCGCAATAATCACTTATGCAATATTATAAGAAATTCGGTAATTTTTACGATTATACAGTCTGAGAAAGTAGTATATTCTACTTTTTTAGTGGCGTGGGGAATTTGTTTTTGATCTTGAAATGGAGTAAAACAGCCTAACCATGTTTTTTATGCTAAACTCCTTAATAAATTTACATGTAAACGATATCTATATATTTTATGATTTTAAATCATGATGTCGACAGTCACTCCAGCGTATGCAGCTCTGTAGGCGTCAGACTGCAATGGACGAGTATCTCTGGCTTTTATGGGTGGTTGCTACGCAGTCAGCTTCGCGGAAGCGTTGTGCTTCGTGATTGACCGAAGATCCGGCTGGATTGCAGCGTAACGAAGTACAAGTTAGCGACAACCCCACATTACGATGGTGGATCCGTGCCTCCTGTTTCCATCCGGACCGTATTACGCCTCATAATTGGATGGGAAAACGCATTTAATGGCCGTGCCGCCGCAAAGCCCCAGAAATTGCCTGCGGGCCCGCAGTTGAAATAACCTGGTGGCTGGCGGCTGCGGCTCGTCACTGCTTTGATGCCTGGGGACGACGGAGGCGGACGCTAGCGTGCCTGTGCTCACTCACAAGGTAGCAGCGCGCCAACACACGGGGAGACAGGGATAAGTAGAGAGAGAGAGAGAGAGAGAGAGAAGAGAGACAGACAGACAGAGAAGAGAGAGCGCAACTGAAGGAGCATTAAGCATCTAGTGCCTCGTTGAAAACCTGTTCAACAAGCTTCTGACCATTACCAACAACTAACAGAAACTTCAGAGATATCATGTTTTGCAAAGAACAAATTTTGTCGAGCTTTTGCGACGATTAATGGTAACTGTAGGTTGTGTGTCACAAATAGACATTTTTCATTCGAAGACAGGTGACTTTACAACTGGGATGTCGGTTTCTACACATATTTCTGTAACATCCAAATCTAAATAAATCGGTGAATTCACAGTCTTGGGCCATGCGTCTTTTCGCGGATGATGCTGTTGTATACAGAGAAGATGCAGCATTAGAAAATTGCGGCGAAATGCAGGAAGATCTGCAGCGGATAGGCACTTGGTGCAGGGAGTGGCAACTGACCCTTAACATAGACAAATGCAATGTATTGCGAATACGTAGAAAGAAGGATCCTTTATTGTATGATTATATGATAGCGGAACAAACACTGGTAGCAGTTACTTCTGTAAAATATCTGGTAGTATGCGTACGGAACGATTTGAAGTGGAATGATCATATAAAATTAATTCTTGGTAAGGCGGGTACCAGGTTGAGATTCATTGGGAGAGTCCTTAGAAAATGTAGTCCATCCACAAAGGAGGTGGCCTACAAAACACTCGTTAGACCTATACTTGAGTATTGCTCATCGGTGTGGGATCGGTACCAGGTCGAGTTGACAGAGGAGATAGAGAAGATCCAAAGAAGAGCGGCGCGTTTCATCACAGGATTATTTGGTAAGCGTGATAGCGTTACGGAGATGTTTAGCAAATTCTAGTGGCAGACTCTGCAAGAGAGGCGCTCTGCATCGCAGTGTAGCTTGCTGTCCAGGTTTCGAGATGGTGCGTTTCTGGATGAGGTATTGAATATATTGCTTCCCCCAACTCATACCTCCCGAGGAGATCACGAATGTAAAATTAGAGAGATTCGAGCGCGCACGGAGGCTTTCCGGCAGCCGTTCTTCCCGCGAACCATAAGCGACTGGAACAGGAAAGGGAGGCAATGACAGTAGCACGTTATGTGCCCTGCGCCACACACCGTTGGGTGGCTTGCGGAGTATAAATGTAGATGTAGATGAAATTTTTGTACAGTTTTTATCACATGTACATGAGGAAATAAAAATAAAAATTTTGATTTCATCTCGCAGGACGGATGACAGCTATGAAGAAGGTACTGATACTTACGCAAATAAATTAAAGTGTGAACGAGAATGTGAATTATACGATCTATTGACATATTTCCAAATCCTTTTAAACGTTCAAATACTCAGCTGTAGACCACGAATGCTCATACAACCAGGTCTTCTTACGTAAAACTGTCCTTTATATTCTTATCTCAGGGTGATATCGATAGCGTGGGGTGGGACAACGCATTCGATATTTCAGAGAACAAAAACAAAAATAGTGCAAGGAAGTAATGGAGCATTCAAGATGTGTCTGATACTTACGCGGTAAATGGAACGAGGAGACAACATTGCCATCAGAAGATAGGACTTCGGTACTGATTCGATGTGGAATCCAATATTAATCGTCATATGCGCGCAAGAAACTGAGTGTTTAGTACTACATTGTTAAAATAAGTTAATTTCGACTCTTAAAGATTTTCGTGGAAGTTATTCACAATTTTTTTGAGAGCAATGTGATTCGATGGAACGGAATTGGTTTACGAGGCAGTCACGCAGATTAAGACTTTCCGTTGTCATTGTCAACAGTATGCTTGATATTCATATGTTATTAATCATTGGACATGTAATGAGCATTATTGCTCAGAATGTCTGAATTGGTCTTGAGAAATTTGCCACATTGTATTTTCTTCTGTAGAAGATTAACGTATAAAAGTTTTCAAGAGGAAAGACACCTATTTTCGTCACTGTCATTGGAATAATGCCACGAAATTGTGTGTGTGTAAACTTTGTAAACGGAAATGATTTGTTTTCTTTGTAAATGGAGCTAATTAGAGTGGTCTGCGAAAAAATTGTGGCTGCAAGGTCAAACATTTTCCAGTGAATACAACTTTTGACCCATGGTATTATCCATCATGCGTCAGGTCTACGAAAGATGATACTCGTGTTTGAATCGATTATTGTCATCATATGAGGGTAAGGCTGAAATTACATTATACTGGTCATCTGAGACTAAAAAAGGGCTCCATTGGTAAGCAAACTAGTCAGATATAAATTTGATGATTGAACGTTACCCTCTACATATCATGGGACTGAGAAACTGAACTATCCCCCGAAATAATATATACGGTTTCCATTCCGAATCGCACTGAAGAACCAAAGGAACTGGTCCACCTGTGTAATATGGCAAAGAGAACTCTCGAACACGCAGGTGCCGCAACACGACGAACCATGGACTCGACTAACGTCTAAAGTTCTTGCCCAGCTAGGTGCGTGATCTAACACGCTGCTTCCCGAGCGGAAAGGGGTGCCGGACCCCGGCACGAATCCGCCTGGCTGATCATTGTCGAGGTCCGATACGCCGACCAGCATATGGATGGTTTTTAAGGCGGTTTTCAATCTACCTAGGCGAATACTGGCTGGTTCCCCCTATTCCTCCTCAGTTACACTATGTCGGCGATTGATTCGCAAACACTGGCTCCACGTACGCTGCTTACACCATAATTACTCTACCACACAAAAATTTGGGGTTACACTTGTGAGGTACGAGACGTTCCCCCTGGGTTAGGTGTGGGGTGGCGGTGGGGTGAGTGGACTGCTGTGGTCTATTGTGGGGCTGTGGACCACTGAGGGCAACGGTGGGACGACACCTCTCCGACGTTTCTATCTCCCCAGTTCGAAACACAATACACACTGGAGAAAATTAACACCATGAATCCTGCAGCGCTGTTCAGAAAGTACGAGGGGATGGAGATTTCTTCTGAACAACACCTTGCAAGGCGTCCCAGATATTCTCAATAATCTTTATATCTGGAGAGTTTGGTGGCCAACGGAAGTGTTTAAACTCACGAAAGTGTTCCTGGCGCCACTCTGTATCAATTCTGGACATGGGGGGTGTCGCATTGTGGGTGTCGCATTATCCTGCTAGAACTGGCCAAGTCCGTCGGAATGCACAATGGACATGAATGGATGCAGATGATCACACAAGATGCTTAGGTATGTGTCACATGTAGCAGTCGTGTCTAGACTTATCAGGGCTCCCGTATCACTCCAACTGCACACCCCCACACCATTACAGGGCCTCCACCAGCTTGAACAGTCCCCAGGTGACATGCAGGGTCCATGGATTCATGGTCTCCATACCCGTACACATCCATTCACTCGATACAATTTGAAGCGAGAGTCGACCGATCACGCAGAATGTTTGAGTGCAATGTCGATGTTGTAGCCCCCGGGCGTGTGTCGTGTAGTCATCAAGGGTACACCAATGGGCTTTTGGCTCCGAAAGCCCATATCGATGATTGTCTCGTTGAATGGTTCGCACGCTGACACTTGTAGGTGGCCCACATTAAAATCTCTAGCAATTTGCACACAGGTTGCACTTCTGTCACATTGAACGATACTCTTCAGTCGTGGTTGGACCCATTTTTGTAGGATCTTTATCCGGCCTCAGCGATGTCGGAAGTTTGATGTTTTATCGGGTTCCTGATATTCACGGTACACTCGTGAAATGGTGGTACGAGAAAATCCCCACTTCACTGCTACGTCGGAGATGATGTCTCCCATTGCTCGTGCGACGACTACATCACCACGTTCAAACTCACTTAAACGTTGATAATCGGCCATTATAACAGCCGTACCGATCTAACAAATGCGCTAGAAACTTGTCTTATATAGGCTTTGTTGACCGCAGCGCAGTATTCTGTCGGTTTACACTTCCTTGTATTTGAATACGCATGCCTATACCAGTTCGCATATCGATGATTCGTTGCTAAACTGTATTTGTATGGATCAATTACTTCATAAATTCTCTTACAATTTATGGTTGCAAATTCTAAACATAAGCTTGATAAATAATGTGGAAAGAAAAAAATTAAGTATCGTGAAAACATTTAACTTACTGCATATTGTAAGCTAGTTCATGAATGATATTCGGAATGTAATCTGCTGCGTAGCATTTGGGGGAGTGGTGTTTGAACTGGGGATGGTGCTCGATTTATTGAACATAAAATCTTCGAGACGGCTGAAAAATATCAATTAAACAGAACTTAATTTTCAGACCAATGTAGTTCTACAAAGCAGGGCTCAAACAAGAGAATAACAGAATACCTTTTGCACAGTGAAACAAAATTCACTACAAGTTTTAGTCTTCATTAAGGTCAGCTGCATAGCAAGCAGCTAAACACTGTTCTACAGTTACTCCCATCACTCTCTACACTGTACAACACAATTAAAGGATCACTTTTTTGAATCACAGTAACTATCCAAAATTTGACCCAAAGGTGTATACAACCTTTAATGTAGTGGTGGAAAAGCGTGGCGCAGCATGGTGTCACCCTCGGGCTCGCGACGCTTCAAACAGCAGGGCCAAAGCTCAGAAGTTCATTTGGTGCGTAATGACGGTTAATGGTGTCGTATTGGCACCAAATTTCTTCGCGATTCTGCCCGACGCCACAGTGGACGTGTCAGACTACAGGATGTCGTCACAGCCGCCTCTTACCCAAATTTCACTCCCCTTTTAACCCACATTTCACTTCATCTTTCGATCCCTCTGCGACAGAGATCAGAACTGCGACACCCACAGTTGCAATGAGGCCGTTTTCTTATTAGCTGCCGAGGAAAACATTCCATGTCTAAGATTACTGTGCGACTGCAGCTCCTATGAACGTGATATGACGCCTTTGGAGAGTAGCCCGACTACAGTTTTTGCCCTTGGATCGGCTGTGGAACCACCAGGCACAATACAAAACCGTCCGACGACATTAGAACAAGATCCGAAGCAGCAAAGGCTGTAAATGCTTTATCAGCCCCTCCTGTGGCATAATCAGGTGGAATGGCAACACTGACACACGTATGAATAAAACGTCGAAGGGTCGCTAGTTGTTCCAATCTGTATGCCAGACTAAAAATCTTCGTCGCGCTACACTCCAAAGACGACAGACCACATTCTGTGCAGTTACAGCCCCACGGAGTGCTCAGAGAAGCGTTGAAACGTGTAGAGGTAGGCAGCAGTGTCGATCATTCCCAAAACGTCGTCGTATTGCTCATCGCACAACAAGCTATAGTTTTGCAGACAGCAATGTGTGGGAATTCCATCGAAGGGGATGTTTCATTGATTCCATTTGTGGCACCTTCAGTGGCTTTTTCTTGGCTAAAACGTCTTCCTCAGTTACCCATAGAAAATCGCATGATTTCAACGGTACGTATTGCTGTTCCAACCTCCATCATAGAAGCGTCAATAGATTGGTTGAAATGTGGACACCCAGGGTGGGGAGACAGAATTGCGATGCTGGACAGAATTGTTGTGAGATTTAGTATCATTGCGATATCATTAATCTGGCTATACCTCCCACGAACGTCTGAGCTCCGGCATTTTTTCCGAATTTCTCGTCATCTTGCTGTTTGAAGCATCGCCGAAACCGAGGTGACGTCACAGGGTGCCACGCCATTGAACTATTTACAGAGGATGGTTGCAGGCATCTTCGTTCTATGTTTGAAACTTCTGCTTCGCAGTAGGAACCAATAACGGGGTTCCAAAAAAAGTGAGTTGAAAGGTCTCTGTTGGATTCCTTTCATGTTAATTTCTTAAATCTGTTGTCATTTACGGCATAAATTCCTCCTCTAAATTTACTGTGGCGTTTCTGACTATCTGGGAGGAGACTGAGTAGGGGAATGTGTTACTTTTACACATAAACAAGAACGATCTGTCATACTACTACACTTTAAAACACAGTTTATATGTCATTCATGTCACACAGTCTCATACGGAACCTACATCCGCTTTCTTTTATATACTGTATATGATAAGATACTGTCATCCCCCTTCCCTTCTGTGTGAGAGGATGAATGAGCAAATGTATTTCTTGTTGCATGCTTGAGGGTAGCAGACAAGCCTGTCTGCTAGAGAACAGTAGGACCAACGTCGGAACAGGTAGCTACGCTCTCTAAAAGCAAAGTGGTTTCCATCCTTAGTATAGTCCTGTCCGTCCCTTGTCATGTTGGTATAGGAAGCTGCCCCTCTGGCCACTTCCGTTTGTATTTGTGAGCCACCCTCAGGAAGGGACCAGGTCAGTTGGACCTTGGCAAGCGTCTGAAGTGGTAAGATCTGCGGCTAAGCGCGTGTCTGCTAAGTCCGTAGGACAATGGTTTTCTTAAGTACAGCCTAACTGAAAATTTAATCACCTTTATTTCAGGTTTATCTCTAAAATATCTAATGTTATCTTAACTTGCAACGCAGTGTAATTCGAGTGTGAAGTTCAGAATATATTCTGGTACTTGCTTTGTCACTACTTTATGAGTAAAGTGGAACCACGTGTTGATCAGTAACTCTAACTAGCATCATCAATCTTCAATGCGAATGTGTGTAAGATTATAACGTCTCGCCTTGACAATATTTTTCAATATAACAATTTTTCTTTATGTTCAACCCACGTGGGGTGTACTTTGTGAGACCAGTACCACGTGCTTATACAATTGTTTGACTCATCAGGTTAATAGTAAGACGATAGTAATCAGTTTGAGGTTTTTTCTTGTAAATTGCTTTTCGGTCTAATTTATTTTATTTATCTAAATTTATTGTGGAGTTACACTCTTTGTGTAAACCAAGTTGACCACGTGAAGCATGTGGTGTAATCATCAAAGTAGCCCTCAGCTGCTCTTCTCGGGAAGATTTCACAGGGAGTTAGTATAAATTTAGCATACCAGTGTGTGGTAATTACATGACGGGCAGGATTTTGCTACGAACGTAATTTCTTTGGGTGAAAATTGAATCGGTTGGTTGTGGTTAATTTCCTCTTTCATATGTTTCAACGTTCTTCGTGTGTTATTTTATGAATGCAGTGTTGTATGCAGTCTCCCAATCTTAGCTCCATATTTGATGTGTTCCGTAAGATTACAAACTCACATTTTCGCAGTCCTAAATAAGGCACCAGCCTAGTTATGACTCACATTTAATATGCTGAAATTTCAATGATCAATGTTAAAATAAATTTCCAAATATAAACTGATTTATTTCTTTTTATTTAAATTCTCTTTTTTGTATAGATATCACCGGTTGTCGTATGACGATTAAAAGATTATAATTAATGTTAGTCTGGTTGGGAATTTGGTAAGCTAGACTGGATACCTGGTGAAACAGTTGCGCAGTAATGCAAGGTTAACTTCCCCAGACAGCTCACAGCTTTTAAAGCGCTTTTATTGTCCATCAGCACCGCTTTCACCGCAAATTAAAGCAACAACGTTACAGAGTCTTTAATTATGTAGCGTACTGTAGCTACCATGACAATCTATTACCAACTGTCTACAGGTCAACTTATGGTTACGTCTCAATACAATATTCTGTAGAATAAAACGTGTAAATGAAATCACTTTCACAGACCAAAATAATAACGTCACTTCGTTTGTACTAACGACTCACAGCAAATAAGCTATAATCACAGCGTGGGAAGAACAAGTTCACCTCGTTTAGTAACGTAGAAATCGATCACACTCACAGTCAGTAATTAACAAAATATAAATGGCTGTCGCTTTTATAGAACACTTGCCAACATCCTCTTGCTGTCACCCAGCAATCACAGCATGTCTTGCTATTACCATGGACTTTTCACACGTAATATTACTTGTTAACCATGCTCTCAGTGTACCACTTGTACTCTGGACTTCGGTCACTCAACCCCGAAATTTTGCCATCGGCTAGTAAAGCACGTAGGTAGTGCCCCTCCTGAAATGCAGAAATGTAATGGCAGTCATCTGGTCTTGGGAAAGATGCTAACCAATTCCACTTGGCTGTTAGTGTCCATACAGCGTTAACGCCCTGCGCTGACTGTTAGCTTTGTTTCGCAGACAGCTTCTTCGCACACCAGCTTGGAGAAGATGTCCCGTGCTAGATCATGCACCAGTTTCATCTGTCACTGCTCCACCCTTCAGCATTTGTGGCCTTGGCGACAGCTCAGATCGCTACACATGAAATGGAACAAGCCTGCCCAACTCCTCAGTACTGGCACGGCGTCTCGCCACATCACGCCCGTGTTGCTGTTGCTGCATCTCCTGCTCCGCTGTTCGCGTCTCCAACCATAGCGCACCCCAGCAACCACGGTCGCCGCCCCAGCTCTATCACGCAGTGGGCTGGGACCTCCAAGTAGTACCGACCGCGTCGCCTAGCCAGGCACCATCCCGTTATCAGCGCCAAAGTGGCCACTGGGCGGTGCCGGAACGAAGACTTGATGGGAACTAAACTATTAGTAGCGGATAGTTAGTAGTAATTTTCTTCTTTCTGTTGGCAGTCAACGTGGAAATACATAACGTGAGTGTAACTGAATGTTCTTGTAACTCTAAACGCCATATTTTTCGACGAAGATTGGTTTTCTTCTCCCCCAGTCGTCTCATAGATACGAACGAGGAACTCCGTTCCGGAAGTCAACGCTTCGTCTCCATATGCGTCAATGCTACTAGCTGAAATAGTTTATTATCGAAACACAAAGAAAGCGAATATGTTTCTCACACTGAAATACGGGTACTAGCTTCCTCACCCTACCTTACACACCACCTTTAATAATTTAGGCATGCCAACGTATTCGTGGTTTCTTTACCATCCAACTCACCTCGAACTCCCACAAGTTCCACACTAACTGTAACACACATCGACAACCCATCGCTGTAAGTGGCACGTACCCATCCATTCCCTACTTCCCATTCCTAGTCACTCAATTAGGCTAACTGATCATTATCTCTTTGCGTCTGTCATTGTCTCTTGTGTCATAATCACTGTCTCTTTCTTTCCGCCCTACTACGACAGTCTTCTCTTGCTCTCTCCCACTGCTTATATCTCATTCATTCCCTCCTACTGCAGCTGTCGGTTCTGGCTCTCTCTTCCTTCTTAATGTCATATACTGTATCTCACGTTATCCCTAGCTTTCATCTACTTCGAGTTTCTCTTGCTCTTTCTTCCTCCCTCCTCCTTCCCCTCCCCCCTTCCCCCCTTCCCACGGCCTGTTGCCTCCATTCTTTTCCCAGCTATGTTCTGTATTCCTCTACTACTGTGTCCCTCTCTTTTTGTCACACTGCTATTGTCCCCTTCTATCTTTCTATAACGCCACCACTGTCTAATACCGTCCAGTATTTATTAATTTACCCTCTATTTTCCACTGCCTCACTGTTCATCTACCTGTGTACAAAAAGCGCGAATATATTCGCATACCCAAATGTTTGGCAAAAAATTTTAAAGGTGCTAAGGCAGGTGGAATCAAATATCTGCTATCTCACTTTTCAGTCCGGAATCTTTAAATAAGCGGGAAATTTGTTGTGCTCCAACAGCAGCATTTTCCACTGGTTCCGTTCTTTTCCGAATTTTTCTGATGGTTCCCTTCTTTTCCCTGCTGCAGTAGTGCCTGTGTCTCATATCAAAATAAATTTATTTTTCAGTAAAATTTAGATACTTTACATATGTGAAATTGAAATAAGGAAAAAATTATTTTACACCCCAGACCGGATTCTACGGTCCAAAATTTTTTGCATATGCCTCAGTACTACAAAATGTGGCTCCCAGACGATAACAGAGATATTTTACAGCATATTTCTCCGCGTTACGCCACATTATAGTCTACCTTTTTGCATCACACAGGAATTTAAGTGAGTAGTTTACGTGTACATGTAGGGTACTTTTGAACTTCTGTACCTCGGAACACAAGAAGATATGAAGAAAATTTTCCAAATTTGTTCGAGATCCGGATCTTAACAATACATCGTAAAAATGACAAAAATTTATTTGAGTTGGGCCGTCGGATGTGTAGAGGAGGAATCCCCACTTTGGTGAGGAGAGTATCAACAGGACTAGTGCGAAAGGCACCAATAACATGCACCCCAAATGATGGACAGAGTCAAGGAGTTTCAGAACGGAAGGAGCTGCTGAGCCATAAACCTGACTACCATAATCTAATCTGGACAAGACCAGAGCACAGTAGAGATGGAGAATAGTGGAAGCATCTGCACCCTAAGATCTGTGGGCCAGGAGGCAGAGAGCATTAAGCTTGTGCGTACACATAGTCCTTAAGTAGCGAATGTGGGGCATCCACGTCAGCTTGTTATCAAGAATAAGGCCGAAGAAACGGTACTGTGCTACAACATCGAGGAGCTGGTTACCTAAATTAAGTTCTGGATGGGGGTGTACAGTGGGTCGACAACAAAAATGCATAACCCGCGTTTTGGAGGGAGAAAACTGGAAGGTATGGGCAGTGGCCCATGCGGAGGCCTGTCGGACAGCGCCTTGTACTCAGCAGTCACTACTGAGTGGGAGCTTCACCAGATGCAAAAGTCGTCGACTCAAAATGCCAGGCTAACCAGAGGCCCAACAGAGGTCACAAGCTCATTGATGGCGATGAGGAAGAGTGTGACACTTAGCACAGAACCCTGTGGGATACAGTTCCCTTGAGTCTGAGGCACGCTGCTTGAAGTGCCAACTCGAACCCAGCAGGACCGGTGAGATAAAACTCACGGATAAAAATCGCAAGGGGACCACAGAAGCCCCCATCGTGGAGGGTAGCTAAAATGTGGTGGCGCCAAGCCATGTCATACGTCTTATATAGAAGACCGCAACAGGGGGTCTGTCGTAGGGCTGATTCCAATCGGAATAAATGGTCAGTAGGAGGTCGGCCTTGCTGGAAGCCACACTGATATGGAGACAAAAGGCCCCAAGATTCGAATACCTAACGTAATCTGAAGTTGACCATTCTTTTGAACAGTATACAAAATACATCCCTCAGGCTAATTGGGCGGCAGGTGTTGAGAGATGTTGGGTTTTCCAGGGCTTAAGGTTGGGGATACTGTACTGTCTCGCCATTGGACCTGTGAGCCAAACGTGGTTGAAACCTCTGAGGAGCTGTTGCCTCTGGGGGACATCCAAGTGCTGGACCATCTGTTCTGGGCTGAATCGGGGTTTGGGGCTTATGTCTCGTAAACAGCTAAGAGCCTGCGCCAATTCCCATTCAATGTAGGATGCATTATAAGGCTCAACATGGTGCTGGATGAAACGGAGGGGGGTCTATTCAACCCTGCATTTCTGCTGGAGAAAGGCAGCAGGGTAGGGAGAGGAGGACAAAGCTGTCGCAAAGTGTGTCATGATGTGTTCTGTGAGGACCAGTGGATCAGAGCACAGACCACCTTGGAAGTTCAGACCCTGGACAGTTGACTCGCTGGCGGATCAGAAGGCTACAGAGCCCGGATCAAACCTGTGATGATAAGGCATACATCCCCATGGAGGAAACAGAGCACTCCCAGCATTCCTTCTTACTCTGCTTAACGAACCTTAGCACGGGGATGCTTAAAAGTGAGGAGATTGTCTGTGAAGGGTATCGCTTAAATCGCTTCAGCACCTATCGACGGTCCTCGACAATGGCTGCGACATCCTTCGTCCACCACGGTACCAGTCGACGATGAGGTAGACCTGTGGAAATGGGGACAGCAGTGCCACCAGCATAAGAATGGTGGCAGAGATGCCTTGCACGACTACATCAATGGAGTTCGAGAGGGAGGTGTCAGAGTGGACAGCAGACATATATAAAGGCCAAATATCCCTGTGGAATGCCCAACGTTTGGCTTGTCTACCTGGCGGCAGCACGGGAATGACAGAATCACCGAAAAGTGGTCACTGTCACACTGGTCATCATGGGTTGACCAATGTAGGGAGGCCACGAGGGCAGGAGAGGAGATCGTGAGATAGATAGCAGAGAAGGTGCCATGAGCAGCACTAAAGTGGGTAGGGGAAATATCATTGAGGAGACACAAATCGAGGTCCGTGATAAGTTCGTCACTTCGGATACCCCTACCCATTCTCCCACAGTGGATGACTGCCATTGAAGTCCCCAAGGAGGAGGAAAGGGGACAAGAGTTGCTGGATTAAGGTAGACGGTGTAACGTAAGGTAGTGGCCTACCTGGAGGGAGGTAGACATTACAAATGATGACTGCCGAATTCGTTTCCACTCAAACCGCTATCACTTCCAAGTTGGTACGTAGGGGGATCCAGCCATTAATGATATCCGAGCGAACCAAAGTGCAGACCTCATCAGATGCTACCCTGAGGCCAACACGGTTCCGACAGAACGCCTGTTAACCAGGAAAAGTTGGAGAATTTTTCAAACAGATCCTTTATTGTATCGCATTCCGGTCCTTTGGTTACATTAAACCTCCGTTGAAAACTTCGTCTTGTTGCAACAACACTGTGTTCTAGGCGGTGGAATTCCAACATCAGAAAAATCCTCTGTTCTAAGGAATAAACCATGTTGTCTACAGCACACTTGCACGTTGTGAACAGCACACGCTTACAGCAGAAAGACAACGTACAGAATGGCGCACCCACAGACTGCGTTGTCTTCTATATCTTTCACATCACTTGCAGCCCCATCTGTTGTTGAAAATTGTAACTACTGTAATTTCGAAAGTTTGTCCGCCTGAAAATAAACTGTTGTCCCAAGCATATTGCAACAAACGGTGTATTTCTATCGCTGCTCGTTTAGTTTTTATTGCCGTTTCAAATATACCGGTCATTTTTGAAACACCCTGTATCTGTAAGCCATGAACCCTTAGGAAAGCTTCCTTGCAGATCCTGACTTCTATTCCGCATACCCTCACATTATAAGAAAATGTAACATCTCTGGATGATATTTTCTTGAAAGTCTTTTCTGGATAGCGTTGAAAGAAATTATGAGAAATATAACAAAATGAAATATATATACAAAACATTAAACCATTCGTATTTAAATAGTGAACAAACCTCCGCTTTTTCGGTTCCATTTTCATACAGCTGATCAGCTAAGTATTCTGGGCATTTAAGTTTCGTATGTCCCAAAATGAATGAAAAATATTTTCTTCCTCTCCAAGCAGTTTTGTGAAGCATTTATTTAAACAAGTACAGGGACTTCCTATTGTAGCAGCCTGAACAGTCTTGTGGGTTTTTAAACACTTATACTGCTGACCATCATTTCGTCGACGTTTTGCATTATTTTTCTTCCACTGATAATTATTTCGCTTTCTTTTCCGTGAAGGCTTTGGTTTTTCGGGTGATTCTTCATTTATTCTACTTATTTCAGGCTAGAATATGTAGAGCAAAATAGTCTAAGAGTTTGCGTGAGATATAGTCATAAGCCACACAAAACATTAAATTTTGCTAAAATCACATTAATGAGAAAATATTTTTTACACATCTTTTGCCTTTGAAACTACATCCTTGCACCATTGAGCAGTAATATAAATGTGCCCATCAACTTTCATCATTAACACACAGGATGGCTGTCAAATTTGTTGGCAATGTTGAGAGAAACAAAGTCACAAGCCACAGGAAATTAATCACCAGAAATAAAGAGTTTTATATACTTACCGAAACATCATCTGAGCTGGAACTGCTGGTCGATGGATGCCAAGATTCATCACTGCCAGGATCCAAAGGGTAAAGCTCATCACTTCCACTACTGTCTGTGTCAAATATGCGTTGAAGACCCAAAGACGCTTCAGACGTTCGTGACCCACCTACCATTTTGCCGTGGCTTGTGACTAAGTATCTTCTGAAACTACCACCAGATGGCACAGCATAGAACTGCACTCCGTCATAGCCTGCCATCTGTTGCAGTAACACGGAACTTTTTCAACACATTGTGAAGAAGACACTGTTAAGAATGAAACAACATGAAATAATTTCGTGAAAGTTATGACTTATGACTATATCTCTCCAAGCCCTTCATGTAATGGATAATGTTGGTGAAATTGCGTCAGTACAGTTTTGCATAGCAATTCTCTAATTCAAAATAGAATTCATATCGACTCACATCAAATAGATAATCAAAAAATTAGCATTCACATAAAAATTCACATACAAAATAAAATACCAATCCCATAGCACCTTGTAGTAGCTTCTGCTTAACTTATGTAATAGAAAAGCTATCTTTCGTGCTGCTTACATACTAATATTTTCAGTCTGAGTATAGTTATTACATGGCCTGTACATCGTCCTTTCAATAAAGGATCAGCTCAGTTTAGTGTCACCCTATACGGCACAAGTGTGACCAGAGAACGCACTCTGTTTACATACAGTTCACTATCAGGTTAAACTAATTGTTCTTTACTTGGTAGTATTTAATGTATAAGTGCATCACGTATTTATTCCATAGAAATTAAACTTGAGAAAGAAATTGTTTACCACAAGATAACTAGTTACACTGAATATTACTGTGTCTTGCTATATATACGCTTAGTTGCAGGTAACATTTTATCTGTTTAGGTTCTTATTAGACAACAAATTATGAAAACATAACTTTAGTTCTCATTTGGCCCTTTTTTCGTTAAATGATCTGTACAGAAATATCTTCCATAATAAACTTGTCAAACTTCTAGACAGCACCAAAAGGATCTCAAGAAACATGTTCAGTAAGGATATTTTCACTGACAAAATACTCAGTCCTCATTTCCACATTTCATAGTTTTAGTGCCATAGTAATACTTCCTCATTAGATAGAGTCACTTTTGACAACATAAACATACTTTCTTGAAAACACACAGAGAAACTTCCTGACTACTACTTATATTCAGCAAATACTTAAAACTAAAAGGTCAATGTTGCTTCGAATTGTCAAACAAACGTCAGCAGTTTTATCACCTTCTAATGCTACATATATGATTTTTTTTGTTTTTTTTGTTCGCCCCTGGTAGCTGGGTGAGCAGCGCGACGGAATGTCTACCTAACGGCCCGCATTCGATTCCCGGCTGGGTCGGAGATTTTCTCCGCACAGGGACTGATTGTTGTGTTGTCTTTATCATCATAATTTCATCCCTATCGATACGCAAGTCGCCGAAGTGGCGTCAACTCGAAAGACTTGCACCAGGCGAACGGTCTACCACATGGGAGGCCCTAGTCACACGGCATTTCCATTTCCATAAGTAGTATTTATGTCCATTGGTTTTGGTACACAAGTACTCGTTTTTGTTTGTGCAGTAGACTTTAATATGTGACATGTTCAGCCTACAACTTCAAGGAGTGTATATATTCACCATACAGAGTGGTATAGAAAATATAAAATACAAAATGCTTTCACATTTGTGCAAATATCCTTACTGAACATGTTTCCTGAGATCCTTTTGGTGATAAAATTTCTGGCCTGCTTCTTATGGGAACAATTATTTCCTTGCTAGATAGTGCATCAAAAACGAAGCACACCCCTCCGCCAGTCTTGCTCACAGCTAATAATGGACTGCTGTATGGCGAATGGGAAGGCTCTATAACACGACACTGCATCATCTTCTGAAGCTCCTCTACATCTACATCTACATCCATACTCCGCAAGCCACCTGACGGTGTGTGGCGGAGGGTACCTTGAGTACCTCTATCGGTTCTCCCTTCTATTCCAGTCTCGTATTGTTCGTGGCGAGAAGGATTGTCGGTATGCCTCTGTGTGGGCTCTAATCTCTCTGATTTTATCCTCATGGTCTCTTCGCGAGATATACGTAGGAGGGAGAAATATACTGCTTGACTCTTCGGTGAAGGTATGTTCTCGAAACTTTGACAAAAGCCCGTACCGAGCTGCTGAGCGTCTCTCCTGCAGAGTCTTCCACTGGAGTTTATCTATCATCTCCGTAACGCTTTCGCGATTACTGAATGATCCTGTAACGAAGCGCGCTGCTCTCCGTTGGATCTTCTCTATATCTTCTATCAACCCTATCTGGTACGGATCCCACACTGCTGAGCAGTATTCAAGCAGTGGGCGAACAAGCGTACTGTAACCTACTTCCTTTGTTTTCGGATTGCATTTCCTTAGGATTATTCCAATGAATCTCAGTCTGGCATCTGCTTTACCGACGCTCAACATTATATGATCATTCCATTTTGAATCACTCCTAATGCGTACTCCCCGATAATTTATGGTATTAACTGCTTCCAGTTGCTGACCTGCTATTTTGTAGCTAAATGATAAAGGATCTATCTTTCTGTGTATTCGCAGCACATTACACTTGTCTACATTGAGATTCAATTGCCATTCCCTGCACCATGCGTCAATTCGTTGCAGATCCTCCTGCATTTCAGTACAATTTTCCATTGTTACAACCTCTCGATACACCACAGCATCATCTGCAAAAAGCCTCAGTGAACTTCCGATGTCATCCACCAGGTCATTTATGTATATTGTGAATACCAACGGTCCTATGACACTCCCCTGCGGCACACCTGAAATCACTCTTACTTCGGAGGACTTCTCTCCATTGAGAATGACATGCTGCGTCCTGTTATCTAGGAACTCCTCAATCCAATCACACAATTGGTCTGATAGTCCATATGCTCTTACTTTGTTCATTAAACGACTGTGGGGAACTGTATCGAACACCTTGCGGAAGTCAAGAAACACGGCATCTACCTGTGAACCCGTGTCTATGGCCCTCTGAGTCTCGTGGACGAATAGCGCGAGCTGGGTTTCACATGACCGTCTTTTTCGAAACCCATGCTGATTCCTACAGAGTAGATTTCTAGTCTCCTGAAAAGTCATTATACTCGAACACAATACGTGTTCCAAAATTCTACAACTGATCGACGTTAGAGATATAGGTCTATAGTTCTGTACATCTGTTCGACGTCCCTTCTTGAAAACGGGGATGACCTGTCCCCTTTTCCAATCCTTTGGAACGCTACACTCTTCTAGAGACCTACGGTACACCGCTGCAAGAAGGGGGGCAAGTTCCTTCGCGTACTCTGTGTAAAACTGAACTGGTATCCCATCAGGTCCAGAGGCCTTTCCTCTTTTGAGGGATTTTAATTGTTTCTCTATCCCTCTGTCGTCTATTTCGATATCTTCGACAGCCTCCCTTTTGGACCATAGAATGGAATAGGTTGCTTGGTAGCAAGCTTTATGCGGAAGGACTTCCATCCGATAAACATAATTCTTAATCACACCAGGCCTTAATTAAAATACATCGACGTATTTCCCGAGTAACATATATAATTCATTTTCTGTTCATCCGATAAGGTTTTTGCTTCATCTGATTTGCATCGTATGAGAGAAGACTCTATTTCGTTTTGTACACTTTTTTTTTAGTTCAGGTGCAATCTTCGTACACTGTGAATGGTCTTGCATCCACAGCACTCTGTTATTGATAATTTTAACTCGTATTCCTTGGCACAGTCTGTTGTGATTCACTTTTGTCTTTATCAGGTTCAAAACAAACTCCTCACCTCCTAACCGTATAATGCATTTCCCATGTGGGAGGTCGATCTTTACGTCCTGTTCCGCATGAATTCAATGCCTACGAGACAGGACACGGTTAAATTTTTCACGACGAGAAACGTGCAGTAATCCGCTCCGTTCTCAAATTCTATACCTACCCGTGCCTGCAACGTAACAGTCTGGCTTCTGGCAAAAATAGCACCAGATTCCACGCAGTTTTGAACTGGCGAAGTCGGAATTTTTACAGACTGCGCAATTTTCTTAAAGAAATTAGCTTCTGTCACGTTTACGCTCGCACCGGTATCTAAAGTCAATGTTGTGGGAATACGTCCCACAAACTGCCTGAGAAGTGGATTGTACGTACTCCGAGAGACCTTCAATATTATTGTCTACCTCATTAAGTAACTATTGACGGATGGCAGTTTCATCGTTATAGCGGAGCATGTTCATCTGTTCATACAAACTAGTGACCCCATTCCACCCCGCGACTGGCATCAGGGAGCTCGATAGAGTCGCGTTTAGTTTGACGCATCGGACGTTGTCGTTGGTAGCTCTTGAACCACCTCAACTATCCGGACGTCCTGATTGTAGTTATTCCTACTTCGATTTACAGGCGTATCTTGATCTTGATTATTTTGCGACCACTGATTATTGTGGTCTTGATTCCTGTTGTTTTGTCGGTTCCCGTTTCAGTTATTTTGATAACCGGGATGGTACCGATTACTGTTTGGTCTCTGCCTTTGAAAGAATGCCCGTCCGCTTAGTGGACCATCATTTTTGCCGTTCTGGTGTGCGTGTACCTGTTAGCGACATGCGGCCGTTACATCGCCACCCTCCGTTACGGCTATTATTGTGGTCGTGTCCATTCTTATTCGCAGACTGCGAGCCATTGTTGCCACTTCTGTTTTTCGCACCTTCCTGTGGCAGGTCCATGGTATCAAGCACTGACAAAAAGTGTTCAAGGTCCAAATCAGGGACTGTTATTAACTTTTCCCTTATGTACAGAGGAAATTTTGCCTTTAAGATGCGTAATACATGTTTGTGTGCGACCAGCTCGTCCCAGTATATCGTTAAATTAGTGTATATTTCAAAATACTTCCTAAGTCCACCCTGCTTTGCGTTGTAAATTTCTGGGCTGAAGTCCTGTTTTCTAAGAAGTTCTTGTATAGTGATTGACCAGTACTTAGCCTGAAAAGCCTTTTCAAATTGTTCATAATGTGTACAGTTCTCTTTGGCTTCAGTAGCCCATAAAGCACCGTCTCCTTGTATATGTGAGGCAACGAATTGTATTCTTTGCCACTCATTCCATGACCTGGGCAATACGTTGCGGAATCAACCTATAAAAACTATGGAATGGACTTGTTTTTCGTTTGGGGTAAGGACTGGAAATTGTCTATGTTTTAACAGGCTTTCTTCCTGAAAAATATCTGTTAAGGTTGCACCTGTCCCCATCTCATCACGCGATTGTTGTGCAGCGGGGTTTACAGGCTGATGAGCTTCAAAGTATGTCCCTGGGCTTTGTGGACCTGCAATGTCCGCGTTCTGCATTTGCGTATTGATAGTCGGTGCTTCTCGTGACGGCACTGGTATTGATTCAAACGCACGTCGCATTTCTCTTATCCATGACGAAACTTCGTCTCGGCACTGTGGAAAGTCGTGATGTATCACCTGCTTTGTGTGGTTTATTTCAAAGTGGAGCGTTTGCTTTGCCGTGAAGAGTTCGGCCATCGCTTCGCTCCCAACGCGTTGTATTGCGCCTTTCCACTTTGAATTTATTTTGTAGTTGAGTATTTTGTCTTTCTTCTCAAGCCACTTGGTTAATTCGGTATTTAATTTTTCACTCTGCTCATCTACTCTGGTTTTTAAAACTTCTTCTTCAGTTTCTACGGACAGGCTGTCGACACGTTGTGTTAATTCGCGCATCGTATCTTCCATCGTCTTCTGTGCAGATTGTATTATTTCCACATCTTTTGATAGTTTGGAAACAGTTTCTGGTAATTTATTTTATGCCTCCTTTAGGCTGGTAATTTCGAATGCTTTTGTTCCTAAGCCAGTGATTAATTTTTTTACTAATTCCTCATTTACCTGAGTGGAAATTTGAGTGACCAATTGTTTGTCACGTTCAGTCAAGGTATTATTTTTTTGAGACGTCAACGCTACATCTCTTTCAGCAAGAGTAGTATTGAAATGCGTAGAGATTTATAAAGCCTATTGTCAACCCCCTTTAGAAAGGCTGCTATTTATGCATGATGCAAGCGCTTCGTCGAGTCCGTTAACCATCTCAGCAATTTAAATGAATAACAAAGAAAAGGGATCTACAACAGGGGGAGGTATTTGCTCGGAACTTTCAAATGCTTGTGGGTGCATTTTAGCTTCTGTCTCCACATTATGAGCATTCGAATCTGCCACCGTCTGATCGGTACTATTTTTGCCGCCATCGATGTTATTTTCAGAAACACGTTTTATCATTTGCGGAATCCATACTTTCAGGTTTACCGATCTTTGTCATAACATAAATCGAAAATACACCTCGAAATGAAATCTCCTGACAGCACACTGACCAATTATCGTAAATTGGCCGTAAGCTAATTGTTGTGTTACTAAAATGACAATATGGATGCTTCAAACTAAAACCATCCACTATTAATCGTTTTCATCTCGCTTGCGCGCAGCGGAAAAGTAGCCACCTTAGTATAGCGCTCAGCAACAATGTCTACTGCAATTAAAAACTACGCAAAATGCAGAAAATCTAAAATTTACCATGAATTAAGTGAGCTACATATTTCAGACTATGAAAGCAGGGGCAACTGGTAACATGTTGATAACCATATCTTTTTTTCGTATTGCTGCTTGGAGTCTGCTTCAATTCCGTTACATCGGTTAATTTCTTTTATGTTTCATGTATGCGTCATCAGTTTTTTCTTGTCTCCAACAATACAATCGATTCATGAAAAACAGAACAAACAAGCTCCAGTTAACATCATACAATTTTTTTTTGTTCGAGAAGCACGTTGCCTGCACCAATTTAATATTACTGGTATTTAAAAAATGTAATATTATATTTACCTCTTTTGCTGGTGGCAAGCTTTCAAAATGGTAAAATGGTGCCTAGAAAATTTTTACTTGTGGATAATGAAATTGTACATTCCGACAACCAGCATCAGATTCCCATCAGACCGACGAGAACGTGGACCGACGGCATTATTTAGAGGCCAGTGAAAGACCTAAAATTACGAAGTTTGCGTAATTACACTACCCGGATACTGATAGAAAATACCAGTAAAAGATATCTCAGAGATGCTGAAATAAAAATTTGATAAAGTAATAGCTGCTTACAAGAATAATATACAGAAGGCTGGAAAAGAAAATTGAGAATGCGCTAGGTGACGATCAGTTTGGCTTTAGGAAAAGTGAAGGGACGAGAGAGGCAATTCTGACGCTACGGCTAATAATGGAAGCAAGGCTAAAGAAAAATCAAGACTTTCATAGGATTTGTCGACCTGGAAACAGCGTTCGACAATATAAAATGGTGCAAGCTGTTCGAGATTCTGAAAAAAAGTAGGAGTAAGCTGTAGGGAGAGACGGGTCATATACAATATGTACAACAACCAAGAGGGAATAATAAGAGTGGACGATCAAGAACGAAGTGCTCGTATTAAGAAGGGTGTAAGACAAGGCTGTAGCCTTTCGCCCCTACTCTTCAATCTTTACATTGAGGAAGCAGTGATGGAAATAAAAGAAAGGTTCAGGAGTGGAATTAAAATACAAGGTGAAAGGATATCAATGATACGATTCGCTGATGACTTTGCTATCCTGAGTGAAAGTGTAGAAGAATTAAATGATCCGCTGAACGGAATGAACAGTCTAATGAGTACACAGTATGGTTTGAGAGTAAATCGGAGAAAGACGAAGGTAATGAGTAGTAGAAATGAGAACAGCGAGAAACTTAACATCAGGATTGATGGTCACGATGTCAATGAAGTTAAGGAATTCTGCTACCTAGGCAGTAAAATAACCAATGACGGACGGAGCAAGGAGGACATCAAAAGCAGACTCGCTATGGCAAAAAAGGCATTTCTGGCCAAGAGAAGTCTACTAATATCCAATACCGGAAGAAATTTCTTAGGATGTACGTCTGGAGTACCGCATTGTATGGTAGTGAAACATGGACTGTGGGAAAACCGGAACAGAAGAGAATCGGAGCATTTTAGATGTGGTGCTATAGACGAATGTTGAAAGTTAGGTGGACTGATAAGGTAAGGAATGAGGAGGTTCTACGCAGAATCGGAGAGGAAAGGAATATGTGGAAAACACTGATAAGGAGAAGGGACAGGATGATAGGACATCTGCTAAGACATGAGGGAATGACTTCCATGGTACTAGAGGGAGCTGTAGAGGGCAAAAACTGTACAGGAAGACAGAGATTGGAATACGTCAAGCAAATAATTGAGGACGTAGGTTGCAAGTGCTACTCTGAGATGAAGAGATTAGCACAGGAAAGAATTTGTGGCGGGCCGCATCAAACCGATCAGTAGACTGATGACCAAAAAAAAAATCTGTCCGTGTAACTCTCTTCAAGAGTATTTTTCCACGTGTGCAGTAAACTGTATTACGCAGACTCCACCACAACACCTGGCCAGGTTAGGGGCAGTGAAGCCCATGCTTGAATGTCGTGTTAAACAAGATGGATTCATCTCGATATTAGGTCCCCACATGTTCCACTTCAAAAGTCTCCTTCATTATTTGTTGTTCCGATCTTGGGATAGCGTACTCTTCAGGAATTTCTAAGTGTCACCCATCTTTTGAACATTCAGTAAAAAATGATGTTGCCTTATAATGCAGAAGATTTTACCTTCGATGACAATGCACACAAAAGCTTGCTGACTTGCATGTCCCGTTATAGTTTAAGAGATAAGGAACGCCCAGTAATGCAGGAGGAATATTTAAGGAGTTAGGACCGTAAGCATGATGTCACCAGTGATGATGACGATGGTGGAAGTGATTTTCTTTTCTTGTCTAGTAAACAGGCATCAGGAGAAATATCTTCCACTCAGTTGCAACTATTCCCTGTACGATATTTCTACGGTAAGTGCAAATTAACGAAAGTAGCTTCATCCACAGAGTATAACACATACTAATTGCAGAAATTTCGAACCTACGTGGTCAATTTTTCGATTTTAAATGATGTAATAAGTCTTCAAATGTGGATATGCTCCTACAATGCTTTGTTTACGAGGTCTTCGAATTATTATGTTATCAAGCCTCCTGATTTTCCATAATTGTGTATCATCCTTTCTAACCACGTCGCTGAACTCTAATCTGCCATCTAGGCCGGCCAGAAAGAGAATATCGATTAAAATAATAGTATTTAAAAACTATTATTTCTATTCATAAATCCAATTTAAGAAACTCTACCCGCAAATATTCATTACAGGCACAGTGTCATGTTTGTATAGATTCCTTGCGCATATTGCGTTATAATCCCAGATAAGTGAAAAGTATTAGAACACTCACTGACAATAGTCTCGCAGAGTTTGAAAAGAGGGCAGTGGAGCAGTGAAGAAGTCTGAAACATAGCTGTGGTATTATAGCTTTCAGATCATGCAGAGATAAACTTGTATGGTTCTCCTTTACGATCCTTTTACGACCTGCCGACCTACCTATTGGTCCGAGAGCCAAAATTACATATTGTAATTTTAATGGCATTGTTGAACAAATTTAAAGTTTTAATTAATTTCGAACTTCTCTCTTTGTGATCCTGTAATTATTCTGTCACATGTCTGTAATGAACCTTCGAAAAGTTTCAACAGCACTGTACAGTTTCTAAGCCGGTAGAAGTATTAAACAGATTACGTGATAGTAATTTCAGTACAGAAACAAGCTATGCATGGCGTTGTATACACGCTCAGAGTATTATTTAAGTAAGTAAGTAAAAGAACTATCTAAATGAATACAAATGAAAGATACGTCACTGTGTATAAATAGCTAACACAGCTAAGAGTCGTTCCAGAAAATCTGCAGCAAACAGTGATATAGGATTATCATCAATATTATAAGTTTTCATTTTTTGACCGTGAAGTCACTATTTATGTTTGCTAACCAACAGAAGTGTATTTTGTACGGTTTGAACGCGGTTTATACCACCAAAGTATGTGCAACTTCGTTTGTATGATAAAACGTTGTTAGCAATGGCACTCAGTGGATGTTTTCTTGGGACTATGGCTTTTGCGGTGCAGAGGCTAGCAGATGTTTACAATATGAACCTTTGTAAAAAAGTAAACTGTGATGGGGATATTTGTAGCAAATAGATGTCTTAGAAGGTTTAATATTAAACTGGGACAAAATATTCTTTAAGAGGTACTCCAGTTTTGACGTTTCGGAAAGTAGAAAGAGAAACCTTGATCGTGTTAAAAAAGTAGCCGCTAACAATATAAAACTTGAGACCAAAAAGAAGGTTATCAGAATATACATCTGGAGCTCATCTCTGTGTGGATATCAATATGGAGGATGGGGAAAACAAAAATTACAGCGTTAACGGAGAGTAATGAAAATGAGAGGGAATACCGATATTAGGAATAGAAAAGAAGTAGAGACAGAAAAAATTAAACGAAGAGCACATTACGTGTCTAGGGATGTACATATCATTCCGTATATTAACGCATTCAGAATCCAAAATCAGCATGTAAATTCGCACGCCAAGAGCGACGTCCTGAGAAACAATACTGCGATATACTCTAGACAAATGGCTCTGAGCACTGTGCGACTTAACATCAGAGGTCATCAGTCGCCTAGAACTTAGAACTACGTAAACCTAACTAACCTAAGGACATCACACACATCCATGCCCGAGGCAGGATTCGAACCTGCGACCGTAGCGGTCACGCGGTTCCAGACTGAAGCGCCTAGAACCACACGGCCACACCGGCCGGCCTATACTCTAGACACTGAGTCGCAAATAGTGAAAGCATGTTACCCATAAGCCAACATAAGTCCTGGAGCAACATGTCGCAGTCTTTAACACTCTTTTTGAAATCTCATTTGCACTTGTACATTAATGATCAACTTCGTAGAAGCTCTTGGTAAACACTGGGAATGCAAGACGCTGCTGCTCTCAGAATACGACGGAGTTCAAAGCATCCTGTCTCGACCACAACTTTTTGAACCAGAACACAAAGTGAATGCATGTTGGGTAGAAACCATCCCTCACATAACTCGCGAGGTGCTGCAGCAATTCTCATATTGGATTCGTCTTCGGGAGCATCATCGTTTAAATGCCCATCCGGCCAGCCGGGTTTAGGATATCCGTAATTTCCTGAAATAACTTGAGGTGAATTCCGGGATTGTTCCTTCGAAAGAACAGAGCTTCAGTTTATTTTCAGTCCTTCCCCAGACCGAACGAATGCTTTGCTTCTGATGACATCGTCGTCGACAAGTCGTTAAATCTTAATTTTCCTTCCTTCCATCACACAGTGTCTCTCGAAATGAAGTGAAATGATCGTATGGCCTTGATGACCGAGAGTCCACAGCTGTGGAATTTCGTCCGACGAGTTACAAGTATTTTCAGATGACGTCACACTGGGCGATTTCCGTGTCTATGATGATGACATGACGATGACAGCAACATAAAACCTAGTCACCGAGCGGAGAAAATTTCCGACCCGGCCAGGAATAGAACACTGTTCCACTGTGTGGTAATCAGACGCGCCGACCAATCAGCTAAGAGGGCGGACAGTCTGTCGACCTATCGTTTCCATTGAGAAGACCATTTAATCAATATCTTGATGTTCCTTGCAGTGGTAGGTATTCTAGCTTGAGTCCATAAAATTATTCTTCGTTGTAATAAAATAATGAATAAACGCCGACTACTACTCCCAGCTGTTTCAACACTGCATGTAAAGTCACTGGGACAATACGACTGTAACGTACGAACTTCTTCTCCAACAATACCGTAAATGAAATTTCAGGAAAATTCACCATTAGATGTGCCATATGAAAGGAGAGCTAATTTTTTTTACTGATTGTAATTGACTCACAATAGCGAATCTAAAAGTACATGCTTTCTGAGATGTTTCTTGCCTTACTTACTGTGTGAAGGCATATTGAACAATTATCACGGACAGTGATCCAATGAAACAAACGTCAGGATGGTTCCCTTACACTCAGTCACTTGTATATCCACCAAATTTACCTACAGATGCGAGACCTTTCGTCCTGCATCCCATTTGTCTCATTTCTGTTTTCGCTCTTTGGCGTTCCATCTGCGTCGTTTCTGATTGTTGCCGACTGTTTCACTCGTAATAGTTACCATTTATTCGCACGGAACAACCATCCCACCAATTTTTAGAACAACTACATAATTCGAAGACTACAAAAAGGTGATTCTATAATACGATTTTATACACTCTTTTTAAAATATTACTCATAGGCAAAGTTTTTGAACGCCATTAATTCTCCCAATCTGATCTTATAGCTCACAAAATGGTCACAAGCGAGAAAACGACAGTCAGAAAGGCAGAAAGAATTACTCAAAAGCACAAGTGTAGACTGTAAGTATTCCACGCAGTTTCTCTTATATTTAAGAGTATTATAACGGCTTTTCCTCGTCTTACAACAGGCCTACATATTATTATATCTGAGTTTCGTATGTGTCCAAGTAATGGATAGTACAAGGTGTGCCTGAAAAGTTTGGTTAATAGTCTCAGGAAATAAACAAGAGTTTGCAAACAAATTACCTTTGATGGCTTTCGAAAGGAGTCAGTATTAGCTATAGCACAATTCTCACATTGATTATAAAGCTGTAGTAATCCGTTAGCAAGTGTTTCTTGAGGAATCACTCTCAATACTGTGCTCAAGCGTTGCTAGATATCCACGTCTTTACCGGTGATGAGACCTAGTACTACCAATAAAATCCGAAGACAAAGCTACAGTCAGTGATCCGTTGTTTAGCATCTTCCCCAGCTCCCTCGGCTAGAAGTTCATGGTGAATCAAACCTTGCTTTCCAGATAGGCGATCAGCACATTTCAAGCTTGTATTTTGTCAGACAACTTTGTTTTGGAAGGCGGGGAAGATGATGAACACCATGCCATTGACTTTCGCTTGTCCTCCGGATCGTACTGGTAGCAGCATCTCTCATCTCCTGTAATTATGCGGATGTACAACAACGCGTGAACACGGAACTTCGAGCGATTCCACAAAAAGCATTAGCTGACAGTTTATAAATACTTTGCAACCGGTCAGACCGGCATTGCTGCTATCTGTGATTACTTTAAGAGTATTTCGTGCGTATCTCTCGTTTCCTTTATTTTCTGAGACCAATCTCCGAATTGAAACGCAATTTAGCAATTTGAGTACTAATGATGTGGCTTTGAACATAATTCATTTGCCGATACCGTGAAATATTCTTATACGTACATATGATATCCTATTACATTATGATATTCAAACTACATATTTGCGATAAGTTAATTCAAGTGTAAACGTACTCTAATCTATTGCTACTGATTTGAAACTTTCTAGCAGATGATGCTGAGGTTTTTCGTCCTTTAGATACTGGGCTAAGTGATAGCTGTTCACTTAATTAAGGCCGTCATTTCTTCACAGTAGAGATATTCAAATCCAGTCAGATACATTCACGCCAGACACGTGTTGTTCTCGGGTTCTATAGTAGACTATAGGTCCTTCATCTCAGAACAGCTAAAAATATTTAGTGAAGTAAATTGTAATCTGGTGTAATAAAACATAAATGCAAGTTCATTTGAACGCAGCAATGCTTTAATTTTTGGATGAGTAGCAAAAGCGACTGATCTTTTCTTTTTTCAGTTGTATTCTTCGAATAAGCATATTAATGAATATAATGAAATACGAGGAGCATCCAATAAGTAATACAACACACTTTTTTCTCGGAATGTTACGAATGGAAAACTCCATTTTTGTTGTGGGCCATCGTGGAATATGCTCGCTTCATCCCCTTGCAGGTTCTTGAAGGTCCGGTACGTAGCAAAGCTTGTAAGTAGGCTGCTTAGGTTTTTTTTATTGGTAACGCCACGTAGAGCTCTGTATGAAAATCACTGGCTGTGCTGTGTGCAGTCTGTGACTGGTTTGCATTGTTGGAATTTGCTATTGTAGTGTTGAGCAGTTGGCTGTTAACAGCGCGTAGCGTTGCGCAGTTGGAGGTGAGCCGCCAGCAGTGGTGGATGTGGGGAGAGAAATGGCGGAGTTTTGAGAGCGGATGATCTGGACGTGTGTCCATCAGAGACAGTAAATTTGTAAGACTGGATGTCATGAACTGCTATATATATTATGACTTTTGAACTTATCAGGTAAATACATTGTTTGTTCTCTATCTAAATCTTTCATTTGCTAACTATGCCTATCAGTAGTTAGTGCCTTCAGTAGTTTGAATCATTTATTTAGTTGGCAGTAGTGGCGCTCGCTGTATTGTAGTAGTTCGAGTAACGAAGATTTTTGTGAGGTAAGTGATTTGTGAAAGGTATAGGTTAATGTTAGTCAGGGCCTTTCTTTTGTAGGTATTATTAAAAGTCAGACTGCATTGCGCTAAAAATATTGTGTCTCAGTTTAGTGTTGATCGGAATAGGTAAAGAGCGAAATGTCTGAGTACGTTCAGTTCTGCTCAGCTGTTTGAAAATCAAATAATGTAAGAGGTTTATCAGCACAGTCATTCATACATTTTTCTAAGGGGACGTTTCAGTCAGAGAGCGGTCGTTGAGCTACTTTCGTGTAAAACCAGAACATCACAGATGTTCACTGGCGCTTGAAAGATGCCTATGGAGACCTGTCAGTGAACAAAAACACGGCGAGTCGGGCGAGGCATCTGTCATCAGTGCAACAATGTCTCGTAAAACTGGCCGATCTCCCGCATACCGACCAGTCACACAGAGCCGTAACTATTGCGATTTTGGAATGTGCAGACACCTACATCTGCATTTACACGATTACTCTGCAGTTCACAATTAAGTGCCTGACAGATGGTTGATCGAACTACTTTCAAGCCATTTCTCTACTGTTCCACTCTCTAACAGTTCACGGGAAATACGAGGTCTTAATCTTCCCGTGCCAGCTCTGAATCCTCTTGTTTTATTATGATGATCATTTCTCCCTAAGTGAGTGGCCGCGAATAAAATATTTTCACATACTGAGGACTGAGTTGGTTACTGAAATGTCATGAGAAGATCCTGCTGCAACGGAAATCGTCTGCCACCACAATTCGTGTATTGTGCCCGTGGTACTTTCTCCCTTATGTCGACCTAATACAAGCAAGCTGCCCTTCTTTGAACTTTTCCGATGTCCTCCACCAATCATGTCTGATTCGGGTCCAACACCGCACAGAAATACTCCAGAAGTAGGCGAACAAGCGCAGTGTAAGAATTCTCTACAGTAGACCTGCTGCATTTTCAGTCTTCTGCTAATAAATCACAGTCTTTGGTTTGTTTTCCCTACAACATTATCTCTGCGGTTGTTACTATTTCACTTATTAGTAATTGTAATCCCTAAGTATTTAGTTTAATATGCAGCCTTTAAATTTGTTTGTTTTATCCTGTAACAAAAATTTAGAGATTCCTTTCAGTTACTATTTCACTTATTAGCAATTGTAATCCCTAAGTATTTAGTTTAATATGCAGCCTTTAAATTTGTTTGTTTTATCCTGTAACAAAAATTTAGAGATTCCTTTCAGTACTCACATGGATGACTGAACAATTTGTATTATTTCGAGTCAGCTACTACCTTTTCTGCACCGTTTTGTAGTTTGTTTTTATCACCTGATCACTTTATAAGATCAGGAAAAGCATAGGTCCTGTTACTATGAACTGTGAACTTTCTGACATGAAATCACTAATTCAATTGCACAGCTGAGATGGTACCCACAGGCACGCAATTTAAATTAGAAGTGGTTTGTGAGGAACGGTATCAGAAGCTTCCCGGAATCCAGAAATATGGAAGCAATTTGACATCTCCTGTCAACAACACTCATTGATTCGTGAGAACAAAACTGTTTTTGCTGTTTCTCTGCGTATCGTTCTCTTCGAGCTTTTTTTTTTTTTAAGTATTTGTTTTATGACTGGTTTGATGCTGCCCGCTATGGATTCAGCTCCTGAGCCAACCTCTTAATCGCAGGGTAGTACGTGCAACCTACGTCCTCAATTATTTGCTGGATGTATTACCACCTCTGTCTTCTCCAGCAGCCTTTACCCTCTACAGATCCCTCTAGTATCATGGTAGTCATTCCCTGATGTTTTAACACACTTCCTATTATCCTGTCCGTTCTTCGTCTTCTTTTCACTGTTTCCCATATATCCCTTTTCTCCCTGATTCTGCGCTTCCTCATTCCTTTCTTATCAGTCTACCCAATTTTCAACATTCATCTGTAGCACCACATCTCAAATGCTTCAATTCTCTCTTGTTTCGGCTTTTCCACAGTCCATGTATTACTACCGTACAATTCTTTGCTCCAAATGTATTGTATATTAACCGTCTCTCCCCTATTTTTATCAGAATATTGAACGCTTCATTCAGGTCGAAAATTCCTATGAACGTATCTTTAGCTTACATTATCATCCACAACGTCAAAACTACCTATCTGGAGCGTTTACCTTTCCCTAAAGCCAAACTAATCGTCATCTAACACACCCTCAGTTTTCTCCTCCATTCTTCATCCATTCTTCAGCATATTATTCTTGTCAGTAGCGTGGACGAATGAACTGAACGTGCGATAAATCTCGCACTTGTCAGCTCTTGCTGTCTTCGGAATTGTGTGGGTGATATTTTCCCGAAAGTCAAGTTGTATATCTCCAGTCTCATGCAATCTACACACCAACGTGAATAGTTGGTTTTTGCCACTTCTCCCAATGATTTTAGAAAGTCTAATGGAATGTTACTTATTCTTTTTTCTTCTATCACTTCATCAGAAAGTCTTACCCCACATAGAGACCTTCAGTGTACTCTTTCCACCTATCCGCTACCTCATTTGCATCTAACGGCGGAGTTCCCATTGCACTCTTAATGTTAATACACTTGCTTTTAATTTCACCTGAGGTTGATTTCACTTTCGTATATGCCAAGTCGGTCCTTTGGACAATAATTTCTATCTTGATTTCTTCACATTTTTCAGCAGCCACTTTGTCTTAGCTTTGCTACAGTTCCTATTTATTTTATTCCTTAGGGACTTTTATTTCTGTATTCCTGAATGTCCTTGAATATTTGTGTACTTCCTTCTTTCATCGATCAACTAAAGTATTTCCTGTGATACCAGGGTTTCTTCGCACTTACATTTTTCCTTTTCATCTTCTGTGATTGTCCTTTAGGGAGGTGTCCATTCCTCTACAACGGATTTTTCCACTGAGCTTTATCGCAGTTTCTATAGTTTCAACCATCTCTCTTTATTCCTTAGAACTTCCGTATCCAACTACTTTGCGCATTGGTTGTTCCTGACTAGTCTCTTAAACTTTCATCACTATTGAATTGTAATTTCGGCGTCTCTGTCTGACTGTGATGTAATCTAACTGGAATCTTCCCGTAGCTACAGCCTTCTTTCAAATACATCTTCCTCTCCTGTGATTCTTGAACAGAGTACTCGCTATTACTAGCTGAATTTTTTTGCGGAACTCAATTAGTCTTCCTCCTTTTTAATTTCTAGTAACGAGGCAATATTTTCCTGTAGCCCTTTCTTCTAATCCTTCCCCTGCACCCGCATTCCAATCTCCCATCACTCTCCATTCAGCCTTCAACTTCGGTACGTGTATCTGAACAATCGTTGTGGGTGTTGGTTTTCTATCGATTCTGGTTAGAACAAGCCTATCACTGAAGTGTTCACAATAACTCACTCTCTGCCCTGACTTGTTATTCATTATGAATCCTACTCCCGTTATACCATTTTCTGCTGCTGCTAATATTTCCCTGTACTCATCTGTCCAGAACACCTTATCTTCTTTCCATTTCACTTCAGTGACAGCCCCTATATCTAGACTGAGACATTGCACTTACCTTTTCAGATTTTCTAGCTTCCCTATTTCGTTCAAATAAAAATAATCTGACGTTGAGGCTACTTGAGTTACAGCTCTTACAACTAAAAATACCGGAAAAGCGTAAGCTTCTTTGTATATGGTCTCTTTAAATAAATATTTCCCGCTGCTTGTTGCTGTCTTAAGCTACAGTGAAGCTCATTGCGATTTATGGAAGAAATGAACATCCTTAGACTTGTGTAGTGTACCTTTCCTCTTAAATTCTTTTGAGTATAAAATGACAAATGTTCTGAAATGAAACGAACCTCCGATGGTCTGGGTTACTACCGGAGGATTGTCTGTCAATTAAATTTTTTTATAATGATCTGTATTTATCGGTGTAAACGGAGCGGCACGACGACACATCCGGTGGATTCGAGTCATAAATTATTCATCCAGTGAGCTATTATATGGCAAAGTGGTTCCGAAATCGCAGCTTCCTGAATACATTTCCGTAAATCAGGAAGCATTCCTATCGATCACAACTCTCACTGCTGCCTTTCACCCTACGGCAGCGACAGCCTCAATGTCGGACGTGTAACTGCGGTTGCACATACGGAAGGTTTCTGCAGTATGTCTTTTGATTTGTCGTTCAACTACCTTGCATAAATTCTGTCATTTGTTTTGAAACAGGACAGTGGACAAAAAGATAGTAAAGCATTGCTATTATGTACGAACAGAAGCAGCTTTCTATAAATGACTTCAAGTATTTTCTGGAAGTAAGGAAGATAAATTCTGAGATAACGAGAGAATGCATATTGTTTTGTCGTAAACTGCAAAATACAGCGCTTTACCGGTTTAAGTGCAGCTACTGTGATCATTGGTAACTTAATGTGTACTACCTTCAGTGTGTTATTGGTTCTTTCTCTGTGTCTAAGAGTCATCCTGCAATCACATCACATAATTTACTACCTCATGTTTTCTGCAAGGCCGTAACTGCACCAATGAATATTGACTTACTGGTTTGCATCCACGTGTCCACACGTCGACACTCAACCTGCTGCTCAGAGGAAATCATGCATCAGTGGATTACTCTTTGTGTTGTGTAGTGTTGTATTAAACCGGGGACCTAGAGGACAGAGAGGCTTCGTCCCGCCGCATCCCTCAGTGGTTCACAACCCCGCAACAGGCCACAGCACTCCACCCAACCCACCGCCGCCCCACACCGAACCCAGGGTTATTGTCCGATTCTGCCACACGAGTGTAACCCCAAATGTTTGCGTGGTAGAGTGATTATGGTGTACGCGTACGTGGAAACGGTGTTTGTGTAGCAATAAAAAAATGGTTCCAATGGCTCTGAGCACTATGGGGCTTAACTTATAAGGTCATCAGTCCCCTAGAACTTAGAACTACTTACCTAACCTAAGGACATCACACACATCCATGCCCGAGGCAGAATTCGAACCTGCGACCGAAGCGGCCACGCGGTTCCAGATTGTAGCACCTAGAACCGCTCGGCCACCCCGGACGGCGTGTAGCAATCGCCGACACAGTGTAGCTGAGGTGGAATAAGGGGAACCAGCACGCATTCGCTGGAAAACCACAGGCTGGCCGGCATCCCGGACCTCCAAACTAATCCGCCGGGTGGATTCGTGCCGGGGACCGGAACGCCCTCCCGTTCGGGAAGCAGCACGTTAGACCGCGCCGCCAGCAGGGCGGGCTCGGCTTACTCTTGCTACAGGCTTTGAGGCACTAAGCAACCTGAAAACGTGCTACTTCTAGTAGCTCCAATTACTAGTCTGCAAGTGAAGTAAATACTGCTGTCATTTTGTTCAGTACACTGTCTTCAATCGCCATAAAAATAACTAGTCTTACGCCCCTAACACCCCTGCCTATAGGCCTAATGAATAAACGAGGGTACACATTTTACGTCGGTGTTGCAAGTACTGTAGTATGACAACACGTGCACCTCCTTCTTGCGAGATTCCTTAATCTGCGTTCTGAAGTGACCATGACTGCAGCAGAAACTCATCATTGTAATATTAATTCTCGTGCCTGTGGTCACTTACAATGCAAAAGGAAAAATGAAATGCTTGTGGTTTACCATATTAAACGTTATTCTCGTCAGTTTGGATTACAGTTTCACCATATTTTCCTAACTTGTGAAACCTGCTGAGATATGTAGTAGAAGCATGGGGAAACATATAAAAGTACCCTATGCTTTCTGCAATAAGCTGTGCGGAGATCCGCCTGAGAATGCATGAGGCATTACGTGTTCTATGACAATAGTATCTCTGAGGCTGACGAGTAAAATTATCGTGATTACGATAATTTATAAGTTATTTTAGTAAATAGAAATACAGCAAGTTCAAGTGTCAGCTGCCGTGGTTCTGCTCTAAGATGGCGTGAACAAGAAGCACACGTTGAAGTATAGCCCACATGGAAAGTCGGAATGCAGCCCAAGGAATTATGTGAACAGTTGTCGCCAGATTCAGGGGACGAGATTCCAAATGTCTGGCCAAACTCGCGAGCCTAAAAAGTACCAGAAGCCATTAAGAACTGAATCAACGAATCGGAACCCTGCATTTAAATTTCCCAAATCATATTTAATATAAAAATTGCTTCTGTAATTTAAGAGACGTAAGTAAAGAGTGTTAGCGTGCCACCAAGTTTTATGGAAAGGTAAATTACTTGCTGAAAGTCTCAGTTACTATAAAATTACGTTAAAAGCCAAAATAGTGGATTGACCTTCATGTTACTGACTGCTGTAAACTTTGGTGTAGGAGTTGGTCAGCAGATACCGCCCGCGATAGTACTAGAAAATGGCAGTCCACCTTCATACTGAGGGTCAGCGTGGCGGAATGCCAAGGGGTGAGCCTGGATTCGATTCCCGGCTGAGTCGGGGAGTTTTTCCGCTTGAGGACCGGCTGTTATGTTGTCTTCATTACAGTTCTGTCCTCATCGACCCGCAAGTCACCGATGTGGCGTCAACTACAAGGACAGGCCACATGTGACCTGTCTACCCGACGGAAGTCTCTAGACACAAGCACATTTCGTTTCATTGGAAAGTGGTGACTCCGTACGACCTGTTCGACGGCGCTCGCAAATTTGGTGGATATGTACAACACTACACACATTATAAATTACCTGTTCTTTACGTATATGGTCACAAATTTTTGTCATCAGTGAACAGTAGTGATGCTGAGAAGATGACTCTTGCATATGCTGTTATTTATATATATATATATATCACAATGGTGGTGCAAATTTTGTGTTTAACATTTGACGATCCCGCTTTGGCTGCAGTACATTAGGACATGTTTTTATAAAACAGATCTAAAAATTGTCATTATAGACCGAAACCGGTAGTCTGATGACAAAAATTTGTGACCATAGACGTAAAATAAAGGAAATTAATTCTATATTCTGGTCACTGTTTTACTCGCTACCATTTCGCAGCCTGTGAAATTGTACAGACATTACTGATCTGTTGTGTATCGACCTTGGATCGTTGGTGGTGGTTTCTCCTACTCAGAAACAATTCGTGGCCTAGCCATTACAGAGTAAATAATGATAGAGCAAGATATAAATAATGCTCAAGCAGAGTTAATGAACGTTTTATGTAGCTACTGAGTGACAACTATAGGAAAAACAATTTTAACTTAGCTTCCTACACACAGGGTTGGGAATACAGTGGCTGTCTTAGCGTTTTTAATAGTATCTGCTGTTTTAGATGCTTTGGGAGGGTGTAGGGTGTACCCATTGTGCGTCAGGGCACAGAGGTGATGCTATGGGTGGCGGGTCAATTGAGTTCGAGCAGTACAAAGCAGACCTCGGTCTGTTGGTTACCACAGCTTAGAGAATCCGCGCTCACAAGTACGATACGACAGCAGCATTTTTAAACCTCTAATTCAAACTCCTGAAACAACTGGCACAGTAAATCAACCATTTCATTTCTAAGACTTCGACGGAGTTTTTAGCTTGATACGAGTGGTCACCTTATTTGAGGCATGTTAGAACAGTGATACTGCTTTGTTAAATTTGGTGAAAGTCGGAAGTTATAGGTTGCTACAAGCGACTTTAGGAATACCTCGAAGCATACGCAATAAGAGAGATTTTCTTTTTGAATTAGTCGGAACGGTTCACATTAACCCTTTAGGTACCATTGGTTCCTGCCTGAAATCATCACTTAGGTATTATTATTATTTTTGTTAGTACCTTTGCCTTCCGCATGAAACTACCGAAGTTATTGCAAAAGGGAGACTTCTAGTTGTACACTGAGACACTTTATGAATGCAATACACTGTAGCAGTGACTTGTAGAGTTCAAGGCAACAATCGACGTGGAGATTGGGCTACATGATTGAGAGAGACTCCGACTCGCTTTTTTGTAGTGACCATATTGAGATCGTTGACAGTGAAAGTAAATATATTCAGGTTACTATAAGGTTAATTTGAATTTGTACTTCCCCTTGTAGGCCTTTTACGGAAATGAAATCACTGGGACCCTATATACACTCCTGGAAATTGAAATAAGAACACCGTGAATTCATTGTCCCAGGAAGGGGAAACTTTATTGACACATTCCTGGGGTCAGATACATCACATGATCACACTGCCAGAACCACAGGCACATAGACACAGGCAACAGAGCATGCACAATGTCGGCACTAGTACAGTGTATATCCACCTTTCGCAGCAATGCAGGCTGCTATTCTCCCATGGAGACGATCGTAGAGATGCTGGATGTAGTCCTGTGGAACGGCTTGCCATGCCATTTCCACCTGGCGCCTCAGTTGGACCAGCGTTCGTGCTGGACGTGCAGACCGCGTGAGACGACGCTTCATCCAGTCCCAAACATGCTCAATGGGGGACAGATCCGGAGATCTTGCTGGCCAGGGTAGTTGACTTACACCTTCTAGAGCACGTTGGGTGGCACGGGATACATGCGGACGTGCATTGTCCTGTTGGAACAGCAAGTTCCCTTGCCGGTCTAGGAATGGTAGAACGATGGGTTCGATGACGGTTTGGATGTACGGTGCTCTATTCAGTGTCCCCTCGACGATCACCAGTGGTGTACGGCCAGTGTAGGAGATCGCTCCCCACACCATGATGCCGGGTGTTGGCCCTGTGTACCTCGGTCGTATGCAGTCCTGATTGTGGCGCTCACCTGCACGGCGCCAAACACGCATACGACCATCATTGGCACCAAGGCAGAAGCGACTCTCATCGCTGAAGACGACACGTCTCCATTCGTCCCTCCATTCACGCCTGTCGCGACACCACTGGAGGCGGGCTGCACGATGTTGGGGCGCGAGCGGAAGACGGCCTAACGGTGTGCGGGACCGTAGCCCAGCTTCATGGAGACGGTTGCGAATGGTCCTCGCCGATACCCCAGGAGCAACAGTGTCCCTAATTTGCTGGGAAGTGGCGGTGCGGTCCCCTACGGCACTGCGTAGGATCCTACGGTCTTGGCGTGCATCCGTGCGTCGCTGCGGTCCGGTCCCAGGTCGATGGGCACGTGCACCTTCCGCCGACCACTGGCGACAACATCGATGTACTGTGGAGAACTCACGCCCCACGTGTTGAGCAATTCGGCGGTACGTCCACCCGGCCTCCCGCATGCCCACTATACGCCCTCGCTCAAAGTCCGTCAACTGCACATACGGTTCACGTCCACGCTGTCGCGGCATGCTACCAGTGTTAAAGACTGCGATGGAGCTCCCTATGCCACGGCAAACTGGCTGACACTAACGGCGGCGGTGCACAAATGCTGCGCAGCTAGCGGCATTCGACGGCCAACACCGCGGTTCCTGGTGTGTCCGCTGTGCCGTGCGTGTGATCATTGCTTGTACAGCCTTCTCGCAGTGTCCGGAGCAAGTATGGTGGGTCTGACACACCGGTGTCAATGTGTTCTTTTTTCCATTTCCAGGAGTGTAGTTCTTATACAAAATTTATTACATTTTATGCACATTTTTGCTTGTTATTTGGGACTATATTTTGTTTCGGACATTAGGAGTCCATAGTACTTAGAGACGTGTGATTTTGCTTAGGAAAAATGAGAAACTGCTTTCAAATACATCTCATGAAATGATCGTTGTTTGAAAACTGTGTGTCCCAGTGGTTCCAAAGTGAAACCAACTCATTAAAACAACTGATTGTTTCAATTTTGCCAATTTATTCTTATATACTTGGCCTGCTATGGGAACAAAGGTTAATTATATGAAAAATTTTAAAATTATATACTTTCTCATATTGTTGGGACTTAGAGGTTTAAAGGATTCTCGTGAAGTGAGGCACACCCTACGATGTATGGCTTCTTGCTCCGGCTAGGGGGACCTCCAACCTATAGGTTACGGATATGGGGTGCGCAACAAATTAGTAGATTGTGTTTTATTTTCGGGCCGGAGGGCAGCAGCTCATTTGTCAAAGAATTTGCTTATTTTAGTTCACAACTGAACGAATGTAGTAAAACTGTTTTGAATTGTCCGACTCGTTCCCCAGAACTGGAAGAAAAAGCTTTAAATGTGTTATCTTGGTAACTGGCTCACCCGTGTTTCTGTAAGTTGTGACCCAGTCACAGGTCTCTGCGCAGTTATTTTAGTTCATTTCTTGAATTACTTGTGTTTTAATTACGAGTGTAGCACATTTATCTGATTTTAGGTTTCCTTAACAGATCTGAGATGGTGTGTTTGTGCGATTAAAGAGCATAATGGTGGGATGAGTGAGAGTAATTCTCCTTGCTTTCATCTGCTGCAATATCTTCACTATGTGATCGAAAGTAGTCGGACATCCTCAAAAACATACGTTTTTCATATTAGGTGCATTGTGCTGCCACCTACTGCCAGGTACTCCATGTCAGAGGCCTCAGTAGTCATTAGGCGTCGTGGGACAGAACAATGGAGCGCTCCGCGGAACTCACGGACTTCGAACTTTGTCAGGTGATCTGGAGTCACTTGTGTCATACGCCTGTACGTGAGATTTTCACACCCCTAAACATCCCTAGATCCATTGTTTCCGATATGACAGTGAGGTGGAAACGTGAAGGGACACGCACAGCACAAAAGCGCACAAGCCGACCTCACGGTTGACTGACAGAGACCGCCGACAGTTGAAGAGAGTTGTAATATGGAATAGGCAGACATCTGTCCAGACCATTCAAAGTGCGCCAGGATCCACTGCAAGTGCTATGACAGGCGGGAGGTGAGAAAACTAGGGTTTCATGATCGAATGTCTGCTCATAAGCCACACATGAAGCCGGTAAATGCCAAACGAGGCCTCGCTTGGTGTAAGGAGCGTAAACATGGGACGATTGAACAGTGGCTAACGTTGTGCAGAATGAGGAATCACGGTACACACGATCCGATGGCGGGGTGTGGGTATGGCGAACGCCCGGTGAACGTCATCTGCCAACTGCAAAATACGGAGGCGGTGGTGCTTTCCATGGAGGGGGCTTGCACCCCTTGTTATTTTACGTGGCACTATCACAGCAGAGGCCTACATTGATGTTTTAAGAAAATTAGTTTCCACTGTTGAAGAGCAATTCGGGGATGGCAGTTGCATCTTTCAACACGATCGTTCACCTGTTCATAATGAACGGCATGTGGCGGAGTGGTTACACGACGATAACATCCCTGTAATGGCCTAGCATGCACAGAGTCCTGACCTGAATCCTATAGAACACCATTTGGATGTTTTGGAACACCGACTTGGTGCCAGGCTTCACCGACCGACATCGATACCTCTCCTCAGTGCAGCACTCTGTGCAGAATGGGCTGCCATTCCTTAAGAAACCTTCCAGCACGTGATTGAACGTATGCCCGCGAGAGTGGAAGGTGTCATCAAGTCTAAGAGTGGGCCAACACCATATTCAATTCCAGCATTACCGATGGAGGACGCCACGAACTTGTAAGTCATTTTCAACCAAGTGTCCGGACTTCTGATCAAGTACGTCCTACTCCTTGTAACGGAACATATTAAAGGCTTTACTTTACCGAAGTATGCGATACCCTCCAAATTCAACCAGTTTAATGAGTATTTATGATTATAGAAAAGTTATTGTGTATGTTAACAATGATTGCATAACATGTCTGCATAAACAGTCAACCCATTAAATTATACTGAATAACTGACCCACACAAAAGTTTATATCACTTGATCACTGATACAGCAAATGTCATCATGTAAAAACACTAAGTTCATCTTAAATAATTAATATGAAGTACGAAAAATAGTGGCCAACTTAGGTATTTTGGATCTCCTTAAATAAAAATCACCTAGTGAAACCTATTTGTTCACTAGGAGCGTTTTCACTCAGTATTCACGTAAGCAATCCTATTTTAGACGAAAACCAATGTAACTCTGAATAATTCTTGTTATTTACTTATTTATGCAAATTAGAGAAGTCAATTGACAAACTTCTAAAAAACGGCCTTTTTGTAACAAAGATTATTCTGTCAAGTCAACAAATCTGTCTGTCATTTTAATAACATGTTAAATTATGTCACTCGATGCAAATTAATAACTTTTCTGCACAAATTATGATAACAGATGTACATGTGACCTGTAAACTATATCTCTTTTTAGTAGTTCTTCGACAATGTTATAAATACAAGCAGCAAGAACGGTCGGAAAGGCAGTCGGAATGTCACTTTGGTAAAGTGTGTATGTGTGTTATTGTTTGAGGTGGATAAACAATGCAAAGAACATGTAACGGAAGTACTACTTTGTGTTGAATCATGGTCTTTGGTGGACAGTGGAATTAAGATGGCCACCAGAGTAATAAATATTTGAAGTTTACATATTTGTTGGTTTCGCTCGTTCTTTATCATCAAAAGCATATAAAAAACACGGGACCTCATGTTTTTAACCCTAGACAACCAGATTTAGAGCCAGCTTCAACATCGAGACACAGCAGCGATCCAGCAAGCAGCAGTGATTACTACAATGCATTTTAATGGCGCCAACCTAACATCAAGTGCTAACAGGCTCCGTAAATGGGGGTGAAATAGTGCGATTATAGCAATTAGCAATATCTACGACCAGGTGACCATTACATCCTCAAGCCACCTAATGACAGGGGGTACTTACCGTTCCCTCCAATCTTGTTACACTCGCGAATAGCATGTGGGAAGAGAGATTATCGGTAAACCGCTGTATTGGCTCTAATTTCTCGAATTTTTTCCTCGTTATGCGAGACGTTTGTAGGGGGAAGTAATATGTTGTCCGATTCTTTCCGGAAGGCAGTCTCTCGAAGATTCAGTTTTAAATTCTTCCATGATACACAGCTCCTCTCTTGTAACGTCTGCCAACTGAGGTTGTTGAGCATCGCCGTAACGTTGTCGCGCCAGATTAACAACGACGTTACGAAAGGCGCAGCTTTTCTCAGGATTTTCTGTGTCTCTTTCTTCATTCCTACCTAGTAGGGATCACAGACAGATGAAGAATAGCCGGGAATCAGTTGAACAAGCGCTTTATAAGGCACTTCTTCGTGGATGAGCTTCATTTCTTAAAGCGTCTCACTACGGTCGCAGGTTCGAATCCTGTCTCGGACATGGGTGTGTGTGATGTCCTTAGGTTAGTTTGGTTTAAGTAGTTCTAGGATCTAGGTGACTGATGACCTCAGATGTTAAGTCCCATAGTGTTCAGAGCCATTTGAACTTTTAAGCGTCTTCCTATGAATCTGAGTCTGGTATCCGCTTTTCCCACTAATTGTTTTATGTGATCATTTCACTTAAGGTCGCTCTGGATAGTTACTCATAGATATTTTACTATAGATAATGTTTCCTGCTACTTGTCATCAATAGTGTAGCTGCATAGTTACGGATTTCTTTTCCTACCTATGCGCAATATGCTACATTTATTTACGTTTAGTGTCAACTGCCAGTGCCTGAACAATTCATCTGTTCTCTGGATGTCATTCTGCAAATCGTTACTACCTTCTGGCGCTCCTACTTCGTTACAGATAACTGCATCATCTGCAACGAAGACCATCCAACAATTTCTGCTACATAATTTATATAAATAGTAAAAAATAACAGCCCTATCACACTTCCCTGGGGTACATTTACCGGAAATTACCTTTACATCTGTCAATTTTTTTTCGTTAAGAGCGACTTGTTGATTTCTGTCTACAAGAAAATCTTGAATACAGTGGAAAATCTGCTCCGATACTCGATAAACTCGTAATTTTTTTCACGAAACGTCAGCGCTGGACTGTGTTAAATGCGTTCCTGATGTCAAGCAACACGGCATCAACCAGAGCGCCGTTGTCTACTCCGCTGTGGATCCCACCGAGGAACAGAGCGAGCCGAGTTTCGCAGGATCTCTGTTTGCGGTATCGATGTTGAATTTTATAGAGGAAATTTTCACCGTGTACCTAATTAGGAAGTGCTCGGAATGAAACGAGTGTAAGGCAGGTGTGAAGTCTTTTCCCCCTATTATTCTGTCTCTGCATCGATGAAGCAGTGACGAAAGTAAAACATGTGGTCAGTACAGGGAATAAAGTACAAGCTTCGCTGAGGTGTTATCCTGGGCGCCAGTGGCGGCGTCGTCGCGTTCGCGTCGTGGCACGGTGCAATGAGCCGTTGGTAGGTCGCTGATGGGAGCTGTCACCAAATCTCCACACACATGTCACATAATTCCCGTAAATTCAGGGGAGTCGGGTGATGAGTTCTGACGCCAAGTTATATCACATCCCAGATGCATTTGATCGCCGTCGTAACTGATGAGATAGGAGACCAACACATCATTAGAGCTCATCACTACGTTCCTCGAACCACTCCATCACACTCCTAGCCTTCTGAGAAGGCGCATTATCTTGTTGAAAACTCCGACTGTCGTCGGGAAACATGAAAGTCATGGAGTGTACGAATTCTGGAATTCCTTGTCCGTCATAGTGCCTTGCAATAGCTCCACTGTTACCGTGGATGTCCATGTGAATGTTCCCTAGAGCAGAATGGAGCCGCTGCCAGCATGTCTCCGTCCCGAAGGACAGGTATCAAGGAGAGGTCCCCTGGAAGCAACGCTCTTCCACTACTCTAAGGTCCAGTGCCGATGGTCACATGCCTACTTCAGTCATAGTCGCCAATGTCGTGTGTAAACATAATCACATGCAGAGGTCGTCGTCTGAGGAGGCCTATCTTTAGGGGTGTTCGGTATACTGTGTGTTTAGACACTTGCACTCAGCCTAGCATTAGAGTCTGATGCTACTTTCGACATAGTTCTCCGCCTGTCCTGCTTTTGCAGTCTGCGCAGCCTACGACAGCCGACATCTGCATTGAGGGATGTCTGCCCAACCTCATGACATCTAGACGTGGTTTCACTTGGTTTCACCACAGCACTCCTCGAACTCCCGACAAGTCGTGCAGTCTCCGAAATGCTCGTGCCGAGCATCCGCCCATTACGATCTGCCCTCCGTGAAACTCACATACAGCGCGTGCCTTCCCCATTCTACATACGGACAGCACCCTCACTAAAACTACATGCACTTTATCTGACTAGCAGTCATTCCCAGATGACGGCGTTATCGCTTCTACGAGTTTATATCGACAGTAAGTCTGTGGTCATAATGATCTGGCTGATTAGTGAACAGAACATTGATATAAAGCAAATCAGGAAAAGACGAAAGTAAAGAGAAGCAAGTAAAATATAAGTGGTGACCACGAATTGGACGAAGGGATGGAACGCAGCCTTGGAAGGAGACAAACACATGACTCATAAAACTATGAAGACAAAAAAAAGCAGAATTTTACAAGAAGGATGGCCTTCTTGTAAATAAGACGTCTACTTCTATAAAACATTAGCCTTAATTTGGGTATACATTTCTGAGAATGTGTATCTGGTGCATCTACATCTACATGGATATCTGCAAATCACATTTAAGTGCCTGGCAGAGGGTTCATCGAACCATCTTCACAATTTCCTATCATTCCAATCTCGTATATCGAGCGGAAAGAACGAACACCTATATCTTTCCGTGTGAGCTCTGATTTCCTTTATTTTATCATGGTAATCATTGCTCCCTATGTACGTCGGTGTCAACAAAATATTTTCGCATTCGGAGGAGAAAGATGGTGACTGGAATTTCATGACAACATTCCGCCGCAACAGAAAACGCCTTTGTTTTAATAAAGTACACCGCGACTTCTGTATCATTTCAGTGACACTCTCTCCCCTATTTCGCGACAGCACAAAACGTGCTGTCCTTCTTTGAACTTTTTCCATGTACTCCGTCAATCCTATCTGGTAAGGTTCCCACACTGAGCAGCAGTATTCTAAACCAGTACGGACAAGCGTAGTTGATCTGTTACATTTTTTAAGTGTCCTGCCAATAAAAGCAATCCATGGTTAGCTTTCCCCTCAACATTTTCTGTGTGCTCCGATTTAAGTTGTTCATAACTGTAATTCCTAAGTATTTAGTTTAATTTACTGCCTTTAGATTCGACTGATTTGCCATGTAATCGAAGTTTAACGGATTCCTTTTAGCACTCATGGGGATAACCTGCAGCCTACACAGTCGCAGAACCGTCTGAGCCTCTGATTCAGACCCTCCACTCACTCTATACCAGAGTTCTGCAATCGGTCCTGTCGATTATGCTGCAAATGGTCAGATCTGCTTGCATCTCACAAGTAAGACTGGCGGCCTTTGCCACTTCTGTTAGGCGCTTGAAACCAGAGGGAACCTCTTCTGATCCAAAGTGACACACATCATTGGTACCGACGTGAGCCACTACCTGCAGTTGGCTGCACCCTGTGCTCTATGTGGTATCTGGGCTGACCTGTTCCACATCTGGAATGACTCCATCCGGTATGCAAACGGAGTGTACACTGGTTTTCTTCCCCTTCTTGTCAGCCATGTCCCTAAGGAGCCCCATGACACGCCTAATGTATGAGGTCTCAACTATCAGTAATCACACGCTCTGTGATTATTTGGATCATGCAGGCTTGTGGTTCATGGTGTGGGTTCCTGTAGTCATGTCCTAGTTCATGAACCACGGGAAACGTATGAGTGGCCAAGTAAGTGGACTCGACAGTCGGGATACCAGTTACTTTGGAATAAGGCTGGGCATCTCGGACATATTCTTAGTCGTGGTCACGTTTGTGCTCATACGGCAAAGACTACCAAATCCACCGGTTAGTCCTTCAGCCGTTAGGGGTAAAACCCAATGGGACTCGGGGCAAGTAAGGCTAGCAACCTGCTTCCCTGGTACTTTAAATATGATGCTGGCAACAATCAGAGCAAAATGCCTCGGACCTTTGGAGGTGACGGAGTCCCACCTCTAACTGACAAACCAGGGACTCCTAAGATACGACTTGGCAAACAAATGGTAATGATATGGGGAGCTATTAATATCAATGGGGGCTACTCTGGGAAGAAGGTAGAGCTGGCAGAGGCTGCAAGTAAGATGGGGCTGGACGTTTTAGCTGTTAGTGACATTCGAGTAAGGGGTGCGAAAGAAGAGGAAGTGGGAGAATACAAAGTCTACCTGTCAGGAGTCAAAGCAGGAGTAGCACAATGGGGTGTAGGGCTTTACATCAGGAAAGGAATGGAACCCAGCGTAGTTGCAATAAGGAATGTAAACCAACGACTGATGTGGATAGATTTGACAGTGTCTAGCAAGAAAATTAGGATTGTGTCAGTATATTCGCATTGTGAAGGGACAGATCAAGATAAGATGGATAGTTTTTATGAGGCACTCAGTGATGTAGTTGTTAGAGTAAAGGACAAGGACAGTGTTCTGCTCATGGGTGATTTTAACGCCAGGATTGGAAATCGAACAGAAGGGTATGAAAAGGTTATGGGTAAATTTGGAGAGGATATGGAGGCCAACAGGAACGGGAAACAACTCTTGGATTTCTGTGCCAGTATGGGCTTAGTAATCACAAACTCCTTTTTTAAACATAAGAACATTCACCAGTATACTTGGGAAGGCAGGGGAACCAGATCTCTCATGACTATATAATAACAGATCAGGAATTCAGGAAGGCTGTGAGGGACACACGTGTACTCAGGGGATTCTTTGATGACACTGATCATTATTTAATCTGCAGTGAAATTGGGATTGTGAGGCCGAAAGTGCAGGAGGTCAGGTCCATATGTAGGAGGATAAGAGTGGAGAAACTTCAGGATAAGGAAATCAGGCACAAGTACATAACAGCGATCTGAGAAAGGTACCAGTTAGTTGAATGTAGTCAATTACAGTCATTGGAAAAGGAATGGACAAGGTACAGTGACACAGTACTAGAAGAGGCTAAAGAATGTCTTGGAACAGTAGTGTGTAAAAGTAGGATGAAGCAAACAGCTTGGTGGAATGATACAGTCAAGGCAGCCTGTAAAAGGAAGAAGAAGGCGTATCAAAAATTGCTACATACCAGAAACCAGGTAGACAGAGAAAGTTATGTTGAAGAAAGAAACAAAGCCAAACAGATAATTGCAGCATCCAAGAAGAAATCGAGGGAAGACTTTGGAAACAGGTTGGAGACTATGGGTCAAGCTGCTGGAAAACCATTCTGGAGTGTAATTAGCAGTCTTCGAAAGGGAGGTAAGAAGGAAATGACAAGTATTTTGGACAGGTCAGGAAAACTGCTGGTGAATCCTGTGGATGCCTTGGCAGATGGAGGGAATATTTTGAAGAGCTGCTCAATGTAGGTGAAAATGCGATCAGTAATGTTTCAGATTTCGAGGTAGAATGGGATAGGAATGATGATGGAAATAGGATCACATTTGAGGAAGTGGAAAAAATGGTCAATAGATTGCAGTGAAATAAAGCGGCTGGGGTGGATGAAATTAAATCGGAACTCATCAAATACAGTGGAATGTCAGATCTTAAACGGCTACACAGGATAATTGAAATGGCCTGGGAGTTGGGACAGGTTCCATCAGACTGGAAAAAAGCAGTAATCAGACCAATCTTTAAACATGGAAACAGAAAAGATTGTAACAACTACAGAGGTATTTCTTTAATCAGCGTTGTGGGTAAAATCTTCTCAGGTATTGTTGAAAGGAAAGTGCGAGTATTAGTTGAGGACCAATTGGATGAAAATCAGTGTGCGTTTAGGCCTCTTAGAGGTTGTCAGGACCAGATCTTTAGCTTACGGCAAATAATGGAGAAGTGTTATGAGTGGAACAGGGAATTGTATCTATGCTTTATAGATCTAGAAAAGGCATATGACCGGGTTCCTAGGAGGAAGTTATTGTCTGTTCAACAAGATTATGGAATAGGAGGCAAACTTTTGCAAGCAATTAAAGGTCTTTACATGGATAGTCAGGCAGCAGTTAGAGTTGACGGTAAATTGAGTTCATGGTTCAGAGTAGTTTCAGGGGTAAGACAAGGCTGCAACCTGTCTCCACTGTTGTTCATATTATTTATGGATCATATGTTGAAAACAATAGACTGGCTGGGTGAGATTAAGATATGTGAACACAAAATAAGCAGTCTTGCATATGCAGATGACTTAGTAGTGATGGCAGATTCGATTGAAAGTTTGCAAAGTAATATTTCAGAGCTAGATCAGAAATGTAAGGACTATGGTATGAAGATTAGCATCTCCAAAACGAAAGTAATGTCAGTGGGAAAGAAACATAAACGGATTGAGTGCCAAATAGGAGGAACAAAGTTAGAACACCATATTCTCACAGGATGGCAACATAGTGAAAGAACTGGAAGCGAGGTGTAGCAAAGCTAATGCAGTGAGCGCTCAGCTACGATCTACTCTCTTCTGCAAGAAGGAAGTCAATACCAAGACTAAGTTATCTGTGCACCGTTCAATCTTTCGACCAATTTTGTTGTATGGGAGCGAAAGCTGGGTTGATTCAGGTTACTTTATCAACAAGGTTGAGGTTACGGATATGAAAGTAGCTAGGTACTAGTAGATGGGAACAATGGCAGGAGGGTGTCCACAATGAGGAAATCAAAGAAAAACTGGGAATGATCTCTATAGATGTAGCAGTCAGGGCGAACAGGCTTAGATGGTGGGGTCATGTTACACGCATGGTAGAAGCAAGGTTACCCAAGAGACTCATGGATTAAGCAGTAGAGGGTAGGAGGAGTCGGGGCAGACCGAGGAGAAGGTACCTGGATTCGGTTAAGAATGATTTTGAAGTAATAGGTTTAACATTAGAAGAGGCACCAATGCTAGCACTGAATAGGGATCATGGAGGAACTGTATAAGGGGGGCTATGCTCCAGAATGAACGCTGTAAGGCATAATCAGTCTTAAATGATGATGATGATGATGATGATGATGATGATGATGATGCAGGCTGAGATGTTTTCTCTAAAACAGGACAGGCGACGGCATCTGGCTCAGGGACAGTCTCAGCCACAGACACCATCTGGAACCAGTTCATCAGACTAACCGTGGGCGACTCACGTGCGGCCGCCTGGGTAGTCTTTCACCGTCTGCTACGTCCTGAGGCGACTTCCCACTCAACCACAGGTGAGGGGTCAACCACAGTGCGAGCAGTAAGTGGGCTGGCCACCGGCGAGGACCGATCGGACGACACGGACGTGCTGACGTCCGTTGGGTACCCATAGCCAACCCACAGAAGTGGTGCTCATCCAAGGCAACATCAAACTTTGTAACCGAAGCCATCACAGCCTGCAGCTGAGAGCGAAGTGTCAGCAACTCGGCTCGTATCAGTACACAACAGTCACAGTCCCTGTCTATACTAAAGGCCGTGGAAAACTAAACTATCCAATAAACGGACTATCGGCATGTTCTGCGGAACTCTACTGCAGACACTGACGAAACCATAGGATCTGTGTCTAACAAATTAGATTAATAAGTGGAGATTCAAACCTCTCACTTCCAAAGCACTCAGGTGAAACTAACTAATTCACCCCTGATTAGGATCTTGTATTATCTCACCCCCCCCCCCACTGAACACTGGAATTGCCGTTGGTGGGGGGAGGCTTCCGTGCCTCAGCAATACAGATAGCCGTACCGTAGGTGCAACCACAACGCAGGGGTATCTGTTGAGAGGCCAGACAAATGTGTGGTTCCTGAAGAGGGGCAGCAGCCTTTTCAGTAGTTGCAGGGGCAACAGTCTGGATGATTGACTGAACTGGCCTTGTTACACTAACCAAAACAGCCTTGCTGTGCTGGTACTGCGAACGGTTGAAAGCAAGGGGAAACTACAGCTGTTATTTTTCCCGAGGGCATGCAGCTTTACTGTATGGTTAATGATGATGGCGTCCTCTTGGGTAAAATATTCCGGAGGTAAAAAAGTCCCACATTCGAATCTCCGGGCAGGGACTACTCAAGAGGACGTCGTTATCAGGAGAAAGAAAACTGGCGTTCTACGGATCGGAGCGTGGAATGTCAGATCCCTTAATCGGGCCGGAAGGTTAGAAAATTTAAAAAGGGAAATGGATAGGTTAAAGTTAGATATAGTGGGAATTAGTGAAGATCGGTGGCAGGAGGAACAAGCCATTTGGCCAGGCGAATACAGGGTTATAAATACAAAGTCAAATAGGGGTAATGCAGGAGTAGGTTTAATAATGAATAAAAAAATAGGAATGCGGGTAAGCTACTACAAACAGCATAGTGAACGCATTATTGTGGCCAAGATAGACTCGAAGCCCATGCCTACTACAGTAGTACAAGTTTATATGCCAACTAGCTCTGCAGAAGACGAAGAAGTTGAAGAAATGTATGACGAGATAAAAAAAATTATTCAGATAGCGAAGGGAGACGAAAATTTAATAGCCATGGGTGACTGGAATTCGGTAGTAGGGAAAGGGAGAGCAGGAAACGTAGTAGGTGAATATGGACTGGCGCTAAGAAATGAAAGAGGAAGCCGCCTGGTAGAATTTAGCACAGAGCACAACTTAATCATAGCTAACACTTGGTTCAAGAATCATAAAAGAAGGTTGTATACAAGAAAGAAGCCTGGAGATACTGACAGATTTCAGATAGATTGTATAATGGTAAGACAGAGATTTAGGAACCAGGTTTTAAATTGTAAGACATTTACAGGGGCAGATGTGGACTCTGACCATAATCTATTGGTTATGAACTGTAGATTAAACCTTAAAAAACTGCAAAAATGTGGGAATTTGAGGAGATGGGACATGGATAGACTGAAAGAACCAGAGGTTGTAGATATTTTCAGGAAGAGCATAAAGGAACAATTGACAAGAATGGGGGAAAGAAATACAGTAGAAGAAGAATGGGTAGCTTTGAGGGATGAAGTGGTGAAGGCAGCAGTTGATCAATTAGGTAAAAAGACGAGGGCTAGTAGAAATCCTTGGATAACAGAAGAAATATTGAATTTAATTGATGAAAGGAGAAAATATAAAAATGCAGTAAATGAAGCAGGCAATAAACGTCTCAAAAATGAGATCGACAGGAAGTGCAAAATGGCTAAGCAGGGATGGCTAGAGGACCAATGTAAGGATGTAGAGGCTTATCTCACTAGGGGTAAGATAGATACTGCCTACAGGAAAATTAAAGAGACCTTTGGAGATAAGAGAACCACTTGTATGAATATTAAGAGCTCAGATGGAAACCCAGTTCTAAGCAAAGAAGGGGAAGCAGAAAGGTGGAAGGAGTATATAGAGGGTCTATACAAGGGCGATGTACTTGAGGACAATATTATGGAAATGGAAGAGGATGTAGATGAAGATGAAATAGGAGATATGATACTGCGTGGAGAGTTTGACAGAGCACTGACGGACCTAAGTCGAAACAAGGCCCCGGGAGTAGACAACATTCCATTAGAACTAATGACGGCCTTGGGAGAGCCAGTCCTGACAAAACTCTACCATCTGGTGAGCAATGTGTATGAGCCAGGAGAAATACCCTCAGACTTCAAGAGGAATATAATAATTCCAATCCCAAAGAAAGCAGGTGTTGACAGATGTGAAAATTACCGAACTATCAGTTTAATAAGTCACGGCTGCAAAATAGTAACGCGAATTCCTTACAGACGAATGGAAAATCTAGTAGAAGCCGACCTCGGGGAAGATCAGTTTGGATTCCGTAGAAATATCGGAACACGTGAGACAATACTGACCATACGACTTATTTTAGAAGCTAAATTAAGGAAAGGCAAGCCTACGTTTCTAGCATTTATAGACTTAGAAATAGCTATTGACAATGTTGACTGGAATACTCTCTTTAAAATTCTGAAGGTGGCAGGGGTAAAATATAGGGAGCAAATTTGTATAGAAACCAAATGGCAGTTATAAGAGTTGAGGCGCATGAAAGGGAAGCAGTGATTGGGAAGGGAGTGAGACAGGGTTGTAGCCTCTTTCCGATGTTATTCAATCTGTATATTGAGCAAGTAGGGAAGGAAACAAAAGAAAATTCGGAGTAGGTATTAAAATCCATGGAGTAGAAATAAAAACTTTGAGGCTCGCCCATGACATTGTAATTCTGTCAGAGACAGCAAAGGACTTGGAAGATCAGTTGAATGGAATGGACAGTGTCTTGAAAGGAGTGTATTGGATGAACATCAACAAAATCAAATGGAGGATAATGGAATGTAGTCGAATAAAGGCAAGTGATGCTGAGGGAATTAGATTAGGAAGTGAGACACTTAAAGTAGTAAAGGAGTTTTGTTGTCTGGGGACCAAAATAACTGATGATGGTCGAAGTAGAGAGGATATAAAATGTAGACTCGCAATGTCAAGGAAAGCATTTCTGAAGAAGAGAAATTTGTTAACATCCAGTATTGATTTAAGTATCAGGAAACCGTATCTGAAAGTATTTGTATGTAGTGTAGCCATGTATGGAAGTGAAACATGGACGATAAATAGTTTGGACTAGAAGAGAATAGAAGATTTCGAAATTTTGTGCTACAGAAGAATGCTGAAGATTAGATGGGTAGATCACCTAACTAATGCGGAGGTGTTGAATAGGATTGGGGAGAAGAGAAGTTTGTGGCAAAACTTGACTAGAAGAAGGGATAGGTTGGTGGGACATGTTCTGAGACATCTAGAGATCACCAATTTAGTATTGGAGGGCAGCGTGGAGGGTAAAAGTCGTAGAGGGAGACCAAGAGATGAATACACCAAGCAGATTCAGAAGGATGTAGGTTGCGGTAACTACTGGGAGATGAAGAAGCTTGCACAGGATAGAGTAGCATGGAGAGCTGCATCAAACCAGTCTCAGGACTGAAGGCCACAACAACAACAATATGTCACAAAGTCGGTTTACTTTCCGATGTAAACGAAAACGCGATAAATGTGGCTATTAGATATTGAATTAACACGCAGAAGCTGAAGAATCTAAACTATTAAAGGACAGATTATATAAAATTCGCTTCTGATTAGGAACTTGTAGAAGTCACAAAATCGGTTGCTTCCCTGTTCCTGCTTATGTCTCGGCCGGTTGCTGCGGCTTTGTGTGGAAGTTACTCGTAGTGAAAACTTAGGTGACAAAGATAATGGATGCGCCTGAGATTTGGTGTGAGATTACAGTACATCTTGAACATTAGATGTAGTTGTGTGTGTGTGTGTGTGTGTGTGTGTGTGAGAGAGAGAGAGACAGAGAGAGAGAGAGAGAGAGGGAGAGAAGGAGAAAGACACAGAGAATGGGATGAAGAAGGAGGAACACGCCCGATTCAAGCGAATCTCCGTTTGCAATGTTGCCTCCGCGATGGCGTGGCGCGAGGAAAGTTGTGGCGTCCCAGTGTTCCGCTCTCTTGGTGACGAGAACACTCTTGTGCTCACAATTAAGAGCCACATTTCTGCGGTCGCAGACAACAAGATTAACGTCTCTTCTCTGGCTCCGGAATCGCATTAATTACTCGCGCCACTTAAATAATTACTCCTGCTGCGGTAAATAATACAATGGTAGATTCACTTACAAGCGCCGTCTATTTCGGTGATGTATATTCAGGAAATTACGTTGGTTCTTTAAATGTGCTTTCACTCCTCTTTTTTAACTGAAACCTGTATTTAACCTCGTGAAGAATAATGTCAGACTAGATGACTTGCTCACTCAATATACATTTCTGTGTTCAGTTTAGTTTATCGACCCAAACTACAGGAGATGAGGACAAGAAAGAACTTTTTATGGAAGATAATGAAATGTACCCAGACAACCACAGATTATTTTTTGTGTGAACCCCACAGTCTGCACAAGAGTGAGAGTCTCTCTTCGGGATACTCTATCCATGCACACAGCACGCCTTATTTTTAGCCTTTTCTTCATTGTCCTTGTCAAAATATCTGGGAAACGACCGTCTATAAGACGAGTGGCTTTCGATGTTCGACATTCGCAACCAATATATGTTCCTTGTTGTGGAGATGATACGGCAACATTCTGCTGCTTTTGCTACCATCTTCCATTAATTTTCCACTCATTTCTAGCTTATTTTAGAGGGGACTACGAAGATTGCTAATTTTGGTGGAAGGCTTAATTTTTTTTTTACTTTTGAATACATTATGGGCGGATATTTACTATCAAAAACAGTCTTGGTCACAATTTATTTAGTATGGTGATCGGTTTCGACCACTACCGTGGTCATCTTCAGACCTACAAGTCGTATACAAAGTTTTAATTAGAGGGCTACATACATTAAAAAAATACATCAAGTTACAAAGCTATAAAACGAACTTCGTTTTGATAGTACATGGGTTATCCTCTCAAGGCCTGTTAGTGAATCATTTGGAACCACTGGTTGCCATGGTGAAGTTGGACGAAGTTCCAAAGATGAGGCGGCAGACTTCTTTCCACTGAAGTTGTAAAGTCGATAGGCAAACTAGTGGTTGCCATGGTGAGGATAAACGCCAGTGCAAAGATGTGGCAGCAGGCTTCTTTCTAACGACGTTGTTGCGAAAGTGGAAAGGCAAAGACTGTCACGTCAGACGATGTGCTATTGAGCAGCAATATGCCTTTATGAAACGGTTTTCAATGAGTAGGCTGCAATTATCTTTTGCTGACATGTATAGTACAAGCTGCACAGATACGATACGAAGTAGTTGTGCATATTCATGAAATATTGCCTATAAAGTTTGTGTGTAGATTGCAATTTTTTTTTAGTTACAAGTGACAATTTTTATAAAGGCATTGCTGTTATTTATGTTGCATGACAGTCTTATAAACAAATAAAAATAACGAAAATGGAAGGAGTTTAAAATTATGATACTGTGAGCCGTAGTGTAAAAATAAGGGGATGTGAATTAACAATATGCAGTTTAAAAGCATATAAGCAAACATTCTAAAATAGATAGTCTGTCATAAAGTAATGTTTGGTGAAATAAAATTACAAAGCAAAGATAAAATATTTCCTACAAGTCTTAATGATTTTAAAAACGCAGGACAGAAGACTGAACACTCTAAAGCAGATCATCGAAAAGCTCAAAAGAAATGTTTGTCTTTGAATTCAAGTTGTTCGTTTAAACAGGTAACGGATTACTTTTGTGAAGTGAAAAGATTTCAATTTCTTCTAAGGTATTTAATAGTAGTCCTTTTGGCACAGTATGTAATATTTTCAAATTGTTAGAAATGCTACCCTCAGAATGATTGTATCCATCAAGATGTAGACCAAATACTGATTTCGTACGTGCAGTACCAGTAGTGTGTTGTTTAAAACGCGTTAGAAAGTTACGGCCACTGTGGCCAATATACTGTTTCTCACAGTCATTACATTGTATTTTGTAAACGCCTGACTTATTCCTTGATAGTGTTCTTTTAAATAAAAAAATCTTACAATATTATTTGAGTTATAACCCATTGGTTGGTAATGACATCATTCCGTCAGAAATTGGCGGAGCCTACATTATATATATAGCACTGGTTTCTCCGGTAGTGATTCTCCAGCAGAAGTAAGATCTTAGCCATTGGTAATTCACCGTTTTATAGCTTTGTAACTTCATGTTTTTTCTTTAATGTATGTAGCCCTCTAATTAAAGCTTTGTATACGACTTGTAAGTCTGAAGATGACCACAGTATGGTCGAAACCGGTCACCATAATAAATAAATTGTGATCAAAGCTGTTTTTGATAGTAAATAGCTTAAAATAGTCTTGTTAAGAAACAAGCCGTCTGATGTGTTCGTCCCGTGGTCTAACTTGTAAGTCTAAGAGTCTCTAGAATAGGGAGTCGATGCCCAGAACACTGAAGTTCAGGAAACGTTTGTCATAAAAGCCTCTGACCCGCGTGTTGGCGGCGATTGCCGATTCCTCCTAGCAGGACAGCTGCCACTAAGCCGCTACAAATCCCTAGATTACAACTGTGAGACGAATTCTACTCCAAGTACAAAGATCTAGTAACTGAGAGAAAAATTCTTACATTTCGCTGCAGATTTTGTTCTCAATCAACTGAGTCCTGCCCGCCACTACGTTTAGGCGCGAAGGTCTCGACCACAAAGTCTTGCTTGTTAAGATGCAGTTTGTAAGTCATCAATGGAAGATTTCTGCAGGGTTCCCCTGTACTCACGTAAATAAAGAGAAATTCTCGGTGCACACTATGACAATGACTGGATGTCCTCCTCATCATGTAGTGTTGCGACATAGTTTTTCAGAAGGAGATTTTCGGGCACTTGTCATGGGGAAGCCATCTGGAGTATTGCTACAACGGATGTGGGTGACAGTCTTTTTCTGGCGCCATCTCGCCTGTCTTTATCCGATGCAGTCTGGCGCACATTTCCTGAATATTGACTGATGTCATTTCACATTAACGCTAACCGCTTTCTGAGCGATTCACAGTTTGCGAAATTTGCTACGCAACTTTTGCTGCCTGGTCATTTATATTGTTTCAGGGGCCTTGGACTGCTTTACACTGCATTTGGATGCTGCACAGATTAGAAAGATTTGTTGCGATTCCCAAGCAATCTTTTACGCAGATGAGGTATCTCCCCACAGCTATAGAGGGACGCTACTGATTATTTTGAGCTTCTAGAGAGTTTTTTCCAATATTTTAAGTGATTTGCGCTCATAGCGTCGGTGCAACTTCTCAGACGACTTTACGAGATTTCATGTTCATTTTTCTGATAATTTAGATATTCCCTATTTTAAAATGGTATCTGTCGAGGTATTAGAGTTAATATATGACTTATTAAATTTAGTCTTTACGTGAATTTTATAGCCAAATCTTTGTCCTACATCTAATTGTGATCAGGTGACGCTCTATAAACAACATAGGTTTTGTATTACAAATTTGTGACGGTTTTCCAGTGGGAAGCTGGTGGCATGCCTTTTGTTTTAATAATAAAAATTTAAGTATTTGGATTTGTGATATTGATTTATGAGCTTTGCAATGAGCTCGTCTTAGATGTGGCAAAGACAGGTTAAGAAGAGAAGAAAGCAAAGATTGGAAGCACAGATTGTGTTCTTGTCGACACTGATTGTAGCAACAGAACAGTCTTATCGGCCTGCTCATGACCATTTGATTGCAAAGCAGTTGGGAATCTCTCTTTTCCATGCCTCTCACATTTTTGTTGTAATCCATGACAACACTTAGCTTTAGCAAAATTCCATTTTTTATTTTATTTCTGAAATGTATTTTCACGGAACATGCAGACATTCACGATGTCTCTTTTTTTATTTTATTTGATCAACATGTGTTTCTGTCTGGAAGACTACTGCGTATTTGTCCTTCTACACCGTAACGTTTTTAGTAAACTGTGGCAACTCCTTTTCTTTTCTCCGCGTTGTACCGACAACATCTGTGTGGTTACTCGTTAGTTTGTTCACCAAATGCATACTAGTGTGCCAGTTGCCTTGACAAATACAAGAACCTTTGCCAGCAGAGCTGGTTTCAAAACAATTCGGGAAATTATTTGCTCTTCAGGAAAATAATAGAAATAATTTGTGTTTCTATCAGTATAAACAATAAAAATATTAAAACTGGCAAGGAATACATTGTTCTGACTAGATATGTTGTATAGGCAGAGAGAGGCCAATCAAGTGGCCACAACGTTTTCTTTCGGACTGCGTGCGAAACTGCCAGCAGCTAATGTCGCTGTGGGAACAGCAGCGACCTATCTACTGCAACAAGACATCGCTCTGACAGGGGGAATGAAAGCAGCTCTTATTGCTTGTTATTTGTTATGTGGCTAAAGCGAGTAATGTTCCCGTATGGCTATACATTTAATGTGACGTGTACTGAAGTTTGGTGTCAAATAGTGAACACGTCGGACGAACTCCAAGAATAGTGAAATAATAACCATTGTGAGAATCGACCAGTTTATTTTATTTTATTTTATTTCAGATGTTCTGAAGCAGTTACAGCGTATCCTGTTGGGATATTTATCAACGTAATTAGTAGCTTTATTTCGTCTCCGCTCATTGTACTTTCTGTGTGTTATCGTTAGGCTAATAACCTTCTTTTATACTGGAGAAATCCAGGAAATGTACTTCTTCATAAAAATCTTGAAAAGCTAAAATATAATTAATCGGAAAGTAGTATCACAGCAGCTAATTTTCAGAAACGAACATCTATGCTCTCAACAATGACACAATAGTAATAAGGCATTACAGGTAAATGATTATCCACGTTGCACACAATATCAAAGCAGCCGTTGTCAGTCATATACAGCTTGTCCTTCATTTTCCAACCAATAATTTGCCCTGGGAATGTCAAGAAACAGCTATTTAAAATATCTGTTTATAAATAAGAAATGTGCGGTCTGTAAATACAAGGACAAACATCTCTCATGAGACGCAAATAACATTTTTCACATTAAAAATCACTACCAGAGGTATAGAATTAAAGGAAAGGGAAACTGACTACGATTTCAACCATACGTCACCAACAGAAATAAAAATGAAGGACATTGCATACGGTTTTCTTTTTCCTTGCCCTGGCTGAGTACCAGGCCCACGATCCTACTATACGTTACGTGCTGCCTACTAAGCTACTTTATTTTCGTAATAAAATCAGACTAACTATGTTGCGCACTAAATAAATAATTTAAATACAGTTGCAGACCTAGAAATATTGCATGACGACTGTTCGGCAGTTACATGCAGCTTTTCTATTCATGCTTGTTCTAGGAACATACCAATTGTAGACTGGAACACCAAACAGTCTTGGAACAATACTGATATAGTGAAGCGTTATTTATGTATAACAAAATACGTACTTCGCATAGGAAGAAATAATTTTGTGCTTTTGAATTGCAATCCTTCTACATTTATCGGAAACATTAGAATCATGATGTCACATTCACTACAGATTTTACAGTCAGTACCGGAACAATCTGGAATAACTCCTTAAAAATTAAGCAAGCGATATTAGTTACATTTCTTAAATCCCCCATCAATCAAAATTTAGGCGAAAAAACCGACTTAACATCCTAATTTCACCATCAGTATAGTTTGGACTCAGAGCGATGTTAAATTACGTAAAAGTGAATCGACAGGCGACATGTGTCAATGAATTATTTCGTCCTGCGCTTTCTACTATTCATAGTAACACACGCCATCCAGTCACCGTCATTATCAACATTGGCTCCTCTCTACATATGCTCTCTAATCTTAACAGACGAGAGGTACAATCTAGTGGGGGAAGCATTAACCTTGAAAATTGTCATTCCCATTAGCTACAAGTCACAGAATGCTGCGGATAGATATGGGAGAGTTGCGTAAAGTGTAATACGTCTGAGATTCCATTTGTTAAATCCCAAAGCGTAGGTTATATATTTGTTTAAGCAGTTCCCTACTCAAATGCGCTACGTTGTATTTGGTTTCAGATCCAAAGAATTTAAATTTTAAAACATATAAACACACTACACTTAAATTTATAAACATCAGCAAAAGGTACAAATGAAATATCTGGTTTACTAATCTGTTCCAATAGGTGCAAAAACTGTACCCACTCTTATAAACGATGTACTTAAGCTTGAAGAAACGTACTAGTCTTAGTTTAAGAAAATGTTCCGCATTTATGTTCTTACTTCAGTATCTGCAGGCATTGTAACGTAACATTTTCACTGCTTTCCCCCATCCCCCTGCATACGCTACATGAATACAAACTTTGCACCAGATTGTTTTTTTTCGTTTCTTTAATTGTATCAGTATATAATTGGGGACTTGTACTGATACATTGTAGGCAAATTCGTCATTTTTTCTTTGTAACTTTCCTACGAACGAACCACAACGTATGCAGATGACCGCCTGATAGTTAAGGTTATTTCTTGTACATTCCCCTATAAATGAAAACAAATTCCTACTTACCTTGTAACTAATAATCTTCGCCACGTACACAAAAAGTGAGATGAAAGCTTCAACAAAATCATCGACTTATTCAGCCCATCTGTTCCTCAACAGACAGAGTAATAGCAGACAATAAGGCTCCAAGAAGCACTTAGTTTACGACTAAAGGCCATATAGTATTACAGATATGAATTTTGTAGTAATTATATAAATTAGAAGCCGTTTCGAGATGTAGGAAACTGTCGCCTCGCCGTTGAAACCGCTGTGAATCAGCAGGCCTTGGCCTGATATATCAGCCGCTCCAACTTATGTGGTTGATACATATTAGTTGTCAACGTAACATTATATCGAAACCGTCTTTTGAAAGCCATATTTAGGCTACCGGAAGCAGTCCTCACCCTAGTATCCTTTTGTCCATTTCTTTCACCGTCCATATTTTACTCTTCTTCAGCTGTCCTGAAGCGAAAATCTAATCACCTGTTCAATGAACTGAGTCGAAGCAAACGCAGACGTCGGTTGGAGGGAACTGAGAGACGCTTAGCAGTTAAAGTGCAGATAAAATGCCACAGGTGGCCAGTTATTTGATTAATTACTTGTTCTATTCTAGAGACGACAGCTACTTGAAACTTTCACTGCCGTGAAGACTAGACGTTAAAGACTCAGAGCGACGCCCAACGTTATCGTCGAACACAAAGTCTTAAGCGTGGTTCTGAACCTTTTACGTGTAAACTTCATGGCGATTATTGTTTGAAGACGTTGTCGTCTGTGGAATGGAAAAAGTAGTAAATAAAATAATGAGCGACCTGTGGCAGAATTCAGTGTGGTTTTAACTATTCAAAAAGTTCGATATCCGTATGCATTGCATCACCAAATAAAAGCGGTCCCTACCTTTATTCGAAAGTCTTAAGTAGAAACGGGGTCTTTAACATTAGGGTACGTATTCTACAATGCACACATGGAGTTCTCTCGTTTTTTTGTTTTTTTTTGTTTTTTTCCCTCATTCAGGTTTTTCAAATGAATTGTCGCTTTCTACAAGTGCAATGATGTGCGAAACTTTGTTAAAACTGTAGATTAAACGCTGGTGAAACTATACACATGGAATGCGGTGCGCAACGGATAAACGCAAATTTCTCTATACGACTTTAGGACACAGTGGTGACAGTTCATTTATACATTTACACTTGATAGGTGAACTCGGTATTGCTTTGTAATTCTCATAGGGAAAGCTTTTGGGGAATATGCTGCGCTAATTAATGGTTGTATACAGACTACAAAGGAATGCCGAATGTGGGAGGGAATTAGATTTAACGAAGGTCCTATCAGATTTACAGGGGCATTTATTACAATTAGATTTGCCTCCAAAGTACGACACAGCGAACATATCCGAAAAAGCATTGATTTTACATGCTCCCTTGTGCACCTACAAATAACATTTAGGCACTTATTTAATCTGGCAATAAACTTGTATGTGACATATGGGAATCGCTGAGTCCTGTGTACCTTTGAAAGGCCCTATTCACCGATATCATTTACTCGAACTACAACAAGCTATATCATTACAATTGGAGCCTCCTGATTACAGGACACCCCATGTGACTGAAAGCCAAATCAGTTACTCCTGCCAGAACGCAATTAATCTAATAAAACTTGACATGTAGGAATATTATGATATTTACAGGTGATCATTCCACTCAGTAACGTCAGCACTATGCAGTTAGAGAAGGTGATTAGGAACAAACTACACGATCAGAGCCATCCCTAATTAAGATAAAATTCATTTTACTCAATAGGTTGAGCTCTTTGTAATGGTAAGAATACCTAACCACAACTCACCGGTTAGGAACATGTGATGATCAGTATTACAGAAGGTCGATATAATGGACATGTGGTATTACAAACGCGGTAAAGCGATGAAAAACGAGAGTGAATGAATGAACGCGGAGAGATCGGTAAGGTCGATTAAATGTAGGCATTGTGAACTAAACTGAGACTGTTAGGAACCAGCACATGGGCCTGTCAAGAACTGCTTCATCTCTTAAACCTGATCAACTTTCCGCGTTTAAACCAAAAGCTGCAATGAGTTAGCATGCATTAGCATATTACGCTTGAGGAAAAGTCTTTTTAAACCAAGCGACTGTGCGGATGGCACACGGTCTAGTTCGGGCTAAGGACAAAGTACAATCACTGTTTCACGCATTATACGCGATTTTAATCGAAAAGAAACGCGATTTTCACGGAAAACGTCATTGAATAATAAACTCCATCTAAACGCTTTGATACCTAAGTCTTCGTCCGCAACCTAGCCTACAAAGAACAACCTGAAGATACAATAAATCATGTTCTGGAGAGCAGATTTATAACACGACAACTCCTGCCAGAATCTTAAAAAGAGGTCGCCAGACAGGAATCGGAGACGGGACCTCTTTCTTTACATGGAGGCAGAGGACACCTTTACGTGACCTAGAAAACAGGAAGGACTGAAAAAGCGAGGAAAGCCTTGATTTAGTAGCATGCTACGTTATCGAAAATTTATGAAATGGACCTAGTGAAGCTGGTACTGCTATGCTCTAAGGGAAGGAAACTTCTCTCGTCTCCATTGGTAGTTTTGAAAACACTCACCCACTTATTTACACTGTACAGAAATTAAGACCGAAAGAAAAAGGTTGCAGAAGAGCTCCATTGCATTCTTTTCCCAAGTACTGAATAATGCTCGAGTAAAGTGCCAAAAGAAACATTCTTGAAACATTAGCAACGCACAATAAAGAACAAATATGAAAGGGGCAAAAAGATATAATCCTTTCGCTGTTACCTTTATATGATATAATTCCTATTTCATTCCAGTATTTTGATATGTAATTAATTTCTTCACTAGGTGTTGACGTTTGAAGTATACAGACAAAATGTACGATGTCACTGATAAAACGCTCCCCACATGAAAATGGACCTGGACAACGCGTGGTGGGTTGAATTCCTCAACAATACAGATAGCCGAACTGTAGATGCTCCCACAACCAAGCGCTGTCTATGCGGAGACCATCTGTGGTTGATAAAAATCCTGAAACAGATGCAGTTGCTTGCTATGTTTCAGGGTTAGGCTCTTGACTTCAAAGACGTGGGTAGTCGCAGAAGATGGGATTAATGGTAGTTGGGGGCTTGGGAGCTTCAATGCTATGACGCGATGGGGCCCCTTAGGCTGTCAAGGAGGGATATAAGTCCGGTGCGCACTTTGTGTGTGTATCAGGATGAGTCATCCCTGTTGTGCAATGTATCCTTCAAGATGCCTGAAGAGCACAGAATGCGGCCAGCTGCAGGTAATGGCTCACGTTGTTACTAATGATACCTGTCACTTTAGGAAAAAGGGAATGTCTCTGGTACGCTGTGGCTATTTTAAGTATCATAGACAGCCAGTCTTCCTTGCAGGATGAAGGCGGACTTCGCAATCTTTAGCAACCTTCAACGGATCGACTGCAGTCCTTTGGTACAGAGCCGAGCGGAGGTCTAAATCAGACGCTGAGACGGTTCGACGACCGTGGGCTGCACATTCCTTGACTTGCACCATAGGATGGTGTAGTTGTAACTTACCGGTCTTCCTTCTCATATTTTCCGTGTATTTAACTCGTCAACTTTTTCATGTGAAATGAAATGGAGCATATCGGTATTATACAAGAGAACGTGAAAACGGTGCCAATTCTAACCAACAACGTGCCGTATGTAAACCGCCTGTACCAGGAAGCTGTAGTCTAACAGGCGTGCGTGGATCTATCGCATAGCAAAACTACCTGTTTGGTACTGCGTCTCTGAGGTCCCACGCCGCCATGCGCACCTGGCAAACGTACCTGAGCTTACCTGTAGGGAAAGCTAACAGCACGTTGGACATCAGCGTATGAATTCTGAGAACTAACGTTCTAGAAAAAATAATACTCTGGGGAATTTATTACACTCGTAAATAAATCACAGACAAATCAGATGAAAGATTAATATATTGTCAAGACCCAGTGTCCTCCAGTACCGTAGGTGTACATTTGTTACTACTCCACAATATTCCAGATGCTTCGATCAGAAATCATAGTGCACCCTCGAAAGTAGCACTGGCCTCTCTGGCGGATACTGCAGAATGCAAGATAAAGTTACTTGCATCAGTACGCAGAATACTACTCCCTCACTCTGGGACTCTGTTTGGAACTTTCACTTGTCACGTGGGACTTGCTTCGACAGGATAGGTTAGGACATGCAGGCACTTTTTCAGCTGACCGAAATAGCGGAATTCTCTCCCTTTTGCATCAGTGATGCTAAATTCACAGCACTGAAGCATTTGTTAATTTCATATTAGAATATCTTCCGCTGACACCTCCATGCGCTACCCTTGCAGAATGGTGTCTTCAAGAATGTTACCTCTCTCTTCTTACAGTTCGTAACTTTATCAGGCCCTATTTCTACTCAGACTGTTTACGTCACTGTCAGCTCTTCCACATGTGGAGAAAGGCGTCTACTGGTGGGCACTGGTGTCCACTGGTGGGCACAGTCCGTATCATACGGCAGCAGCCTTCGAAACTTTCCAGACGCCATTGCTACACCTGCTCCCTACCACATGCATTATCTCAGCCAACACTGCCTCAATGTTTGACAACGACGCTGCTGGCATCTATAGTTTCGAAATAACAGCCGAATTAATGATGAAGCGTTGAAGGGTAATTTCAGCACCGTTTCGAAGAGAGACCCAACTCCTATAGTTACATTTATGAGCGACTTCAAGCTACCCTCGATATGTTGACGAAAATTCATGTTTGAAGTCGGCAGTAAGAACAAAACATCGTCCGAAATTACAGTAAATGCATCTTCGAAAGTTATTTTGTCCAGTTAGTTCAGCAGGTAACCCGAATTGTAAACAGTTTGATAACATACTAGACGTCTTTGCAACAAACAATCCTAAGCAAATAATACACTAACAAGACGAAATTAATCCCTCACAATATACAAATCAAGCAATGGAAAAACCTTGCCAGAATTAAAAGAGACAGTTTGCTGCACAGACGTTGTAAATGATTTCAATAAGCAAATTTCAGTCTTATGTACTGCTAAGACCGTCGTATGTTCAACGACGAAAGAAAGATCGTAAAGATTGTGCGCTAACACTCTAATCTGATATCCTAGGTGAAGGGGCTACATCGATTGATGGCACACATTATGTAAACCAACCTGTGAAATCCGCCCAACTCGTACAAGCGAGAGCCAACAATAAATAATTTTTGTAACACTACAGGCATTCAACGAACGGAACGTTAGTGTTAGCATGGAAAGAACAGTAGGAATCGTGCGCAACACAGAACTGAACTACCACCAATGGATGGGATTTTGACATATACATTTTAACCGAATAGCAGTTGTGATAAAATATCTGAACCACATGCGAAATGTGCAATTCACCGAAATAAGATTTCCCTTAAAGTTCGACGTCACACGACCGTTTTACATCTTCATGTTTTCGCGGCACAGTGGCTGCTCTTTTAAATTTTCCTTATGTAGCCGCATAAAATCTTCTCCTTCTTCTAGTATTTCGATTGTATATCTTTGGCCAATCTCCAGAGTGAGCCGAAAGTATGACGCTCCAACACTCGGTCTATCTTTCTAATCTTGCGGATAGCGCCACCGCGCGCGCGCGGCCACAGACACAAAAACGCTAGAGACGTTGATCGGCAGAGAAGAATTACAGTGTGCATGAATTATATCTGTGGCTGCGCAATCGATCAACGCTGGGATGTCGATGGTCAGTTTGAAGTTGTTGGTTTTTTTTTTTTCAGTAAGCGTCGGTTTCCATGACATATCCAGGCGAATTGCAATTGCCTCTTTCACCACAGAGTCCCAGAAAGATATAAATGCTAAAATTTCTACGTTTTCGTTCAAAAGAGACTGACCAATGACCAATATCTATAGAGCGTTCCGCTCCAACCGATCTATTTGGCTGGAAGAAGCGAATGTACCTGCGGCGTTCTGTACATCTTTCACTGACGGTATGAATCGTCTGTTCAGTGTATGGATGGCACATTGGCGGGGAATCTTACGAACCTCAGTCTTCTGAAGTATCAGATCATCTATAAAGGAACCCAGCAGTGCTGATGTATTTGGTGGCGAAAGAGAAATGAGTTTTTATTTGTGCTTACTGGGGATCCGTCCTATTTTTCACGATAAGCTGTGAAAGATCGAAGGTTGTTGATGTCTTCTTCTGTGAAATAAACTCATGTTCAGAAAAAAAACAGGACACATTGAACGACTAAAGACAGGACGTTCGTATTGGCAGATAATGTACATTTGTAACGTCTGCAGGAATGCTTAGCATTTGAAACATATCGACCAGCGGGTTCAAGGTCAACGTCGATATCACGTCACAATACCACCTACCCGTTAAACGTACCTGTGGCTCTCGTTGTCGCTATAAACCGAAGAAAATGGATTAGTGTGACTTTAGCAGGTGTGCAGGATTCCTCGCAGGCGTACTGACAACTCAATCAGTTTGAAAGTGGGGGCATTATTAGCATGGGAAAAATGTGATGCATTCATCTCGGAAACTGCTGCTCGTGTGGGACGAAGTGTCTCGGCAGTACAACCTGTGAACGCAGAACGGTTCACGGAAGGCCGTAGAACACGACGAGATGAATCAGGCAGAATTACTCAGATAACCCCCTCCCCCCCCCTCCCCAAGGAGATCGACAACTCATCCGAATGGCACTGCGGGACAGATCGTCGTCCTCCTCAGCTCACAATGTAACACATCGTACACTATCAGGGGTGACAATCCATCGCTTTTTATTCCGTAACGGGTTACTGACGGGTTGTCCACTTCCCCTCCGACCTTCGAGGAAAGTGCAGAACCAAGTTAGACGTCAGTGGTGTATGGAACTACGTCACTGGGGACAGGAAAGGCATCAGATGGTTTTTTCGGACGAATACAGGTCCTGTTTGCTTGAAAATTATGGCTGCCTTTTGGTTCGCCGCAGGCTGGCGGAGTGGCATCACAGTGACTGCATGTATTTTGTTTTGAATCCTTGCTCTGCTTATAAACCTAAATAAGTGTTATATACTGCATTTATAACATTTGCCTACAAGGTACGAAGAGGGAATGCAAAGAAAAATTTGGGGATTGCTAATAAATTTCCAACAAAGGATTCTACTTACATAATTCACGATATGATGAATAGAATATACAGTGTGTCTGAAAAAGAACTCAATAGTTTTCATGTGTCCTAGAATCTATACCAAGTGAAATACGCTATTCTAGTTTGAGGTGTTTGATTCTTCAACTCTCCAAGTTTGGCTCCCCTGCAGTTGGCAGGTCTACTTGACCTTGAGATCTCACCACTGCTGTTTTTTTCCCTTGCTCCCACAGTTCAGTCCAGGCGTGCGTGCAGTGCAGATCAACTCAGCAACAATGTGTACTCCGCAACAAAATGCGCATTGTGTTACTTGGCTCATGAAAACTGAGTCAGTTATAACAGTGACACGTAATTTTAAACGGCAATATGATGGTGAACAATTTACAGCAAAAACTATCCGCCATTGGCTAAAGTCTTTGAAGGAAACCGGTAGGCAGGGTTGGCCCAATACCTTGGCGACAACGAAGCCTAGACTTAACCCCACTGGACATTTTCTTTTGGGGAAACATAAGAAACGTTGTCTACTGTTGAAAGGTCAGAGACGTCAGTCATTTACGGGAAAGAATCGTCGCGGTGGTTCGGACAGTTACACCTGAAATGTTAGTGAATGTGTGGTGAGAAATGGAATATCGTCTCGGCGTGTGCAGGGATATCCCGTTGACGACTACCAACATTAAACAACACATGAAGGAGCTCCCTTTCATGATATGTATTCATTGACGTAATTTGCCATTAATTTCCTCATTAAATTAATGCTTAAAAGTAGGGAGTTGTTTTTCAAACACCCTGTATTACCATTTCTTCGGTTGATCTGGTTCAAAAACTGACGTAAAAATTGAAAATAAAAAAATGAAAAGTTTTTCCATTTTGGGACGACCCCACGACCCTCAGATTATCGTTTTGTACGCTTACCGCGCCGCCAGCCGCTGCCTCGATACTACACTAATGCAAATGGAGCGTGGATTGATACACTACCTGACTGTTCATGGTCCGTACGCTACGTATCTACACAAAATTTTAAGAGAAATGAATGATTGCTGCGCCTGCGGCAGTGGGGGCACACTAGAACACACATTGCGGGACGGCGCAATCTTTGAAGAAGTGGTGAGTTATTGCCGTCAGACATTGAGGACGTTGGACCGCAAAGCAGCAGGAAGCAGCGAATCGGCCTGGCGCATCTTGGACGATACTGCTGCCGCAGTATCCAAGAAGACAAGCAAGACTTCATGACGCATTCAGCCACACGTCAGGTAGCAGACAACTCGGCTAGGCAATATATTCCTCAGATGGAGAGAAGACGATTATGCTAGGCATCCACCGAACGAAATAGTTCTTCAAGAATTTACATTACTTTGGTGCAAGTGATCATGTAAGTGTGGACTTAAAGAGGTAACAGTGATTGATGGAATTACTCGTTATAGCGGGAACGCTGTTGGCTGCTGACCTGTTGCCCGAACCGCCATCCCGCTCCCCCCCCCCCCCCCCCCCTGCCACCACCCTCTCGGAGTCCACCAGACAATGGCTGTTGACCGGGATATATGAGGACGGATCTAGTAACGAAAACAACTATCTACAGGTAAAATGCACGAAAAATACATGAAAAAACACAGAACAGATTCTGTAGTGCCTGCAGTAGGTAGTATTAGTAGTTGGGTGACTGCTTAAGGGTTTTATTGTAGTTTTGTAGTAGTAGACATAGTTGTACTATTAAAAAAGTAAGTATCAAAATAATTAATTAAGATATAAATTATTATCAAAGAAAATATTATTTTGAATGCCTATTTTACGTTTCCAGATAATAAGTTATAATTATGAAAAACCAATAAATAAGGCGCTTATCCTCGTGTGAATGTGTGTGGACCAGCGAAGGATCCGCCTAAAGTACATTTTCTGACTTCGGGGCAAATGGATTATACATTCAAGTAGGATTTTTTTTTTAGTAATCATAAATTACAGAAATCGTTAAACAGAGACTTACAGTTTGTAGCTTGGGGGGGGGGGCTACTATCTCTTTTTTTTTCATTAAAAAAAAGGTACTGCAACCGAAATTACACATGAAAGGTCCTACTGGAATGTATGGAAAAGCAATAAACTGCAGTCAACTTACAGGTAGATTAGAAGCTCGGACTGACGTTATATTGTGTGTAACGAGACCCTTATTTGATTATGTCTGTCTCTACCTTAGTCCAGGTTCCAATTAAGCATTTCATTGGTGTGAGAAGAGCCAATATAAAACAGAACTTGGCCCGGCGTCATTGTATCGGCGCCAACACAGAGAACTTCCACTTCGTACTGACGTCACAGTCTCAGTGCCAAGTTCTTGTTTTATGGAAGGAAAGTTCGTATGTTGCGTGTGTGTGAATTTCTAAGGGACCAAACTGTTGAGGTCATCGGTCCCTAGACTTTTACACTACTTAAACTAACTTATGCTAAGAACAAGACACACACCCATGCCCGAGGGAGGACTCGTACCTCCGGCGGGAGGTGCCACAATCCGTGACATGGTGCCTCAATCCGCTCGTCCACTCGGCGACGCCGATAAGTTCTTAACTAATGTTTAAGACCTCATGGGGGTTTCTATTTCTCTGAAAAAAATTGTGACCAGGCATTTCATTCCTCTCATGAGGAGTTTGTGACTAATACTCTTTACACCACCAGAAGAATACCGACCCCAGAGGTATAGTGCAACGATTTTAGTTGCTTGTCTTTCAGCCGGAAGCCGTCATACTTTCTTCTGGAAGTAGACTCTTGTATGCTACCAATTTCTAAAAATGAAGGAGCGTCAGCCACATATCTATCGATTCGTAGGAACTTGCTCGGATCCTATTGTCAAGAGAAAAGGAGAATATATGCTTCTAATGTGCATCAACTATTCTGCAGAGTCGCTTATATGATTGCTACCAAGTTGAGGAACCAATGACTGTACAAACGAATTTCACATCACCGCTTACGCTCCAGAAGCATTTGTAGTCTATGACGTCCAATGGCCCAGATTAGGCAACCAATACCGAATACAATTGCTAGCTCGCTACTCTCTTTTTTAATCTGGACTTTAATAAAAATGGCAAGGTACTCTCAATCAGAACACAGCGAGAAGTTGTGATCTAAATGACAATAGATTTGTTCATCCTTAACATCACAAGACAACAAAAATGACTAAAGAAACGTCACATAAACGTTTTCATTTGATAAACGCTTTCACTAACATGGTGGTCTATTGTGGACAAAGTGATCAGCAGGGGACCGACACACGACACTAACCATAACACTAATCGCTTTATCTGACTTCATACACGTGAATCTGAGTTAAGGCACAAAAACTAGACTACCATCAAGCATCTATACTCTCCTATTCCAAAATAGAAATATATGTTTTTAAAGATCAGGGTGCTAGAAACATATACAGGGGGGTCCACTAATCGTGACCGTGCCAAATATCTCACGAAATAAGCGTGAAACGAAAAAACTACAAAGAACGAAACTTGTCTAGCTTGAGGGGGATGGCGCTATGGTTGGCCCGCTACATGGTGCTTCCATAGGTTAAACGAATATGAACTGCGTTTTTTTTAAAATAGGAACCCCCATTTTTTATTACACGTTCGTGTAGTACGTAAATAAATATGAATGTTTTAGTTGGACCACTTTTTTCGATTTGTGATAGGTTGCGCTGTAATAGTATAAGGACAGTTTAAGTACGTGGTATCACGTAACATTCGTCCAGTGCGGACGGTATTGGCATCGCGATACATTACCCGTGTTAAAATGGACCGTCTACCAACTGCGGAAGAGGCCGATATCGGTTGATGTGTGGCTATTGTGAACAGAATGCCCAAGGGGCGTGTGCTATGTATGCTGCTAGGTATCCTGGACGACATCATCCAAGTGTCCGGACTGTTCACCGAATAATTATGTTATTTAAAGAAACATGAAGTGTTCTGCCACGTGTGAAACGTCAACCAGGACCTGCAACAAATGAAGATGCCCAAGCAGATGTTTTAGCTGCTGTCGCGGCTAATCCGCACATCAGTAGCAGACATATTGCACGAGAATCGGGAATCTCAAAAACGTCGGTGTTGAGAATGCTACATCAATATCGATTGCACCTGTACCATATTTCTGTGCACCAGCAATTTCATGGCGACCTCTTTGAATGTCGTGTACAGATCTGCCACTGGGCACAAGAGAAATTACTGGACGATAACCGTTTTTCTGCACTAGTTCTATTTAGAGACGAAGCGTCATTCACCAACAGCGGCAACGTAACCGGCATAATTTGCGCTATTCTGGAACGCAATATCCACGATGGCTGCGACAAGTTGAACATCAGCGACCTTGGCGGGTTAATGTATGGTGTGGCATTATGAGAGGAAGGATAATTGGCCCCCATTCTACCGACGGCAATTTAAATGGTGCAATGTATGCTGATTTCCTACGCAATGTTCTACCGATGTTACTTCAAGATGTTTTACTTCATGATAGAATGGCGACGTACTTCCAACATGATGGATGTCCGGCACACAGCTCGCGTGCGGTTGAAGCGGTATTCAGTAGCATATTTCATGATAGGTGGATTGGTCGTCGAAGCACCTTGGCCCGTACGTTCACCGGATCCGACGTCCAAGAATTTCTTTGTGTGGGGAAAGTTCAACGATATTTCCTATCGTGATCTACATACAAGGCTTAACAACATCCGTCAGAACATTGTCAATGCATGTGCGTACATTACGGAAGGCGAACTACTCGCTGTTGAGAGGAATGCCGTTACCCTTATTGCCAAATGCATTGAGGTTGACAGACATAATTTTGGGCATGTATTGCATTAATGTGGTATTTACAGGTAATCACACTGTAACAGCACGAGTTCTCAGAAATGATAAGTTCACAAAGGTACACGTATCATATTGTCCAAAGGTACCTATGTTCTGTATTTTAATTTAAAAAACCTATCTGATACCAATTGTTTGTCTAAAATTGTGAGCCATATGTTTGTGACTATTACAGTGCCGTCTATCACAAAGCAAAAAAAGTGGTCCAACTAAAACATTCTATATTTCTTTTCACACTACACGAATATGTAATAAAAAATGGGGGTTTCTATTTTTAAAAAACGCAGTTGTTATCCGTTTGACCTATTGCAGCGCCATCTAGCTGGCCAACCATAGCGCCATCTGGTTTGACCCTTCAAGCTAGACGTAGTTTTTCATTTGATGCTTATTTCGTGAGATATTTGGCCCGGTCACTATCAGTGGATCACCCTGTATATGGAAGCCCTACGCCGTAGCAGCGAATGCTTTACCCTCCTGCTGGTCATGGCGGCACAGCACGATGCGTTCGGCGACTGAAGTCATGCACGGCCGCAACCTGATATTAATGGCGAGCGCCCGAAAAATGCAAGTTTAAGGTCTCGGGTTCAGTGAATTCGGAATGCAGGCACTTCCCTATGAGCTTCTGAAACCCCGGTGGATTCCAGTGTGCAGGTGAACCCGTTTTCTGGTCTGCCAAACCAATTTGACTCCGTGCCACGACTATGAGGACGGGATATGTCAAATGTTTAGACGGCCAACTTAAGACAACTAAGTACACCCACGCATCACTCGTTGTGTGCATGACGCTAGAAACAGTACCTCTGATGGTTCAGAAGATGACTGGCACAGGTTCTAAGTGGCACACCAGCAAAAGGATACAAGTGTCACCATTTAGGTAGAGACCTGCATTTCTTTACTAGCGAAGTGGCAGTTAAAAAGAGAGATATCTTCTCTTTCTGTGTACTTCCTCGTCAGCTCAGTAGCAAAACGCAATTATATCTTAGACTTCCCCCACCTCACCATCAGCCAATCACGAGCTGGAGTGCGGCATTCGAAGCTGGGAGAGCATCCCTTGCCCTGCTTACACCGATTTGACCAATCAGAGACTTTAAAGTTAATTGGGAGAAAACGAAAAACGATTCAGATTCGCGACCTCTTATGCTAACGACAAGACCAGGATGGAACCACACCCCTCCATAAAAAGCTTGTTATCTCCCCTGTTGCGTTCATTTGGAAGTTTCCAAGAACGGCCATAAACTCGCTAAAAGCCTCGTTCTTTCACAAATACGTTTTGGACGTCTAGGCGCCAGTGACGTGTCCCACAGAATTTCGCAGAACGCTCACAGTTGTCTCGTCAGCTTCCTGTCTATCAAGGGCCATCCTCTGCTTTATTGCCGGTCTACAATGCGCTGGCCATTCCAGCAGCGACTTCTCAGAGCTAGTCAATGTACCTGGACGTGAATGCCGACCGACTGGCGCCAACCTACGTGTCTACACAATGAAACTGCGGTACTCGGCCGTCTGGAAATGTTTGCACCCATGTTCCACTAAAAAAAACGCGCTTCCCTCAGCCCACAGAAACCGTGCACTTCTACTACAGTCGTTTAAATCGAAGCCATTTTCGTCTGAAGGCAGGTAAAGCTTACCGTTACTCCTTCCCTAGAGCACACAAGGAATAACATTAACTACTGCCCACCATTTCATCATGAGGTATGAAGTCAAATCGTAATAAAGATCATCTTCCCTAAGAACATGAAGTGGCATAACACCGAATCAGAAGTGAGAGTGCCCTGCAATCTCTCACAGTAATAAAGGTAAGGACTACCATCTTATTACCCAACCCTTAGCCAAACGTGGCCTGTGAATGGCATCCATGGACAGCATTTCTTCCTTACCATGAGTCACCAGTTCAATAGTACATGTCAATCTTTAGTGTAACAACAGGACTGTTTGCATGGTATGAGTGGATTTGTTGATGATAGTACAGCCACTGACTATGTAGGTGAGACGCTGAGCATATGCGTTGAATGTAGAGGATGTCAGACAGTTAACATAAAATGTTTCCATTGGAGAGTATTTTTATGTCACCTCTCCACTGCCCGATCCATTTGCAGCTTTACTACACAAATTGGAAGAAGATGATAAGGAACATGATCGGTTACAAGTGGAGAGAGATAGACAATTATTGGAAAGAGATGAAAAGTTAAAACGAGAATTAGAAGAACGTGATCGATTACAGGCTGAGAGGGATAGGCAACTGTTATCACAGTTACCTGAGTGCGAAAAAGTTAATGAACAAATGCTATCAGATAACCTTGAGAATTTCCTGAAACGTAACAGAACTAAAGAATTCCTACCAGGGGCTGCCTGACCTAGTCAGCAATTTAGCTTTGGAGATAAAGGCTACATAGGGAGCACAAACGACTTTGAAGGAAGAGGTAAATTCAATCACGACTCGCATGGAGCAACTAGAAGTTTCATAGCGAAAGTATACTGAAAATAATTTAGCCGATCAGGCTGACAGAATCGAGAAAGAATTCCAGGAATGGCTGGAATCGAAGGAACAAACAATAGTACAACAGGTAGATGAAAAAGTAAACACTGATACGACGTGTGACTGGGGGCGTTGGCCTTGCAAACAACTGAATAACGGAAACGCTACAAACAGAAGTCGCGCAGCTCAGAGCTGCCACACTGGCAGCGCAAAGTGACAGAGCATATTGCCAACTTAGAACGCGAGGCGGTCAGCTGTCAAAACAATAGGGAAAGTATCACGCCTACTCGTAAAGTATATTGTAATGCAGCGAGTATGGTTACTAATTATGGTAAACCACATGATAATGGCCAGAATAGCTGCAGTCCTAATAGTGTACCAACAATGCTACGTAGCATTCTGGGGGCGGCAGTACTGACACCAAACCTGATCGTAGAAGAAAACCTACTGAAACATAGGTAATACCAAATTTTTAACAACGAAAAGGAATCGGCTCACCCAGTCATTTACATTAAAACCTTTTGGAATATCTTGCCCAGTATGTGGACAAAAAAGCAAAAAGTTCAGTTTATTGTATCTCATATACAGGGAGATGCAGGACTTTGGGCAAATGAGGCAATGGGTTGGTGTCACAGTACTGAGAAATTTGAAAAGGCTTTCTTAGGCAAGTATTGGTCACAGAATATTTAGGAGAGATTAAGAAATGAAGTCTATTGTCCAGAAATGTATAATCCCTGACACTGTGGTCTAGGGAAATATTTTGAGAAAAATATAAGTAAGACCAGGTACTGTGATGAGCCAATGGCTAGTAAAGATGTGATTTGGCTGTTAAGTAGCGGCTGCCTGGACATATCAAAGATAATTAATGTTGACGAGGAAGATTTAAACAAATACCTATCAGTATTAGACAAGATTGATTTGGCGTTAGAGGAGACGAAGGCAGAAAACAGTGATACAAATCAATCTTCTCCTCAGGAAAACGGCAACAGAAATAACAAACAAGGCCACATTAATGACAATGGTAAAGGTAACGATCAGCTAACCAGAAATGGAAGGCAAGCGAATGGCGAAGGTTATCTGCAACTGAATAGAAAAAGAAAGGGGGATGACAGACCCAACACCAGATATCAAAGGAATTCGAAGTGGCGAAATAGCAACAGTAACAACCGAAACCAGCAGCAGAGTTATTTCTCGGCAGGGTGGAATCAAAACACAGGTCCTCCACAGGGACCGATCTGTGAACAAAGAAATGAAAATTATGGAGGAAATCAGCCGGCACAGCAGTTCAATGTGTTAAGATAGTGGAGGTGTCAGACGGCAACTGTTCAGGCCCCTCCCAGGAAACAAATTAGTTCCGATTGCAATAAGTTCCCTTTTGTTGGTCGGCGGGCGAAGTGGGGGAACAACAAAACAGACTCGAGAAACCGTTGACATGCGGAGATATAATGATGATATCTCAATGCAGGATGTGGCTCTGAGCACTATGGGACTTAACATCTATGGTCATCAGTCCCCTAGAACTTAGAACTACTTAAACCTAACTATCCTAAGGACAGCACACAACACCCAGTCATCACGAGGCAGAGAAAATCCCTGACCCCGCCGGGAATCGAACCCGAGAACCCGGGCGTGGGAAGCGAGAACGCTACCGCACGACCACGAGCTGCGGACATGCAGGGTGTATTATTAAACGAATCCAATAAGTGCGAAAGCAGCAATCTGGGGCAGATGCAGGCTGTGATTAAAACGCTGATAGAAGTTATTCCAGTCGACGAGTACATTGATAGTGGCGCGACTAGTAATGTTCTGAGTTTGGAACTGTATAAGGCATTGTGCAAGACAAATAAAATACCACTTCTCCAGTACAAAACTGTCGGGTGTAAGGAAGCTATTGCGGCACAGGCACGAATAGTTAAATTCTTGGTGCAGCTTGACCTGATATTTAGGGAAGGAGCGATCAAATGCACTGTCCTAGTAATGAAAGGTTTATCAGTAGCTTGTTCCTGGTTTGTGATTTCCTGAGGAGCAGAAAAGCAAAAATTGACCTTTCCACTGAGAAAATTAGTTTAATGTATGGTGGGAGGAGAATTGTAGTGGATATGGTCAGAACGTAAGAAGTACATGGCAGTTATTGCCAGAGTATTCAAATCAAATGTCGCGGTTTAAAGATATTACAAGTTAACTGTGATTTAAAAGGGAAGGAATACTACTATACAGCAAAGCGAATAGAGAACACCACGGGAATACAGGAAATGGTTTACAACAAGGTTAAGGAATCGGATTATTTGAACATTAGGCAGCAACATGAACTTACTAATTTGCTATCAAATCATTTAAATGTTTTCTTGGAGAAACCTAGAGTATTAAAAGGTTACGAATACAACATAGAGGTGTTACCGCATGAAACCTTATATCACGCCACATATTCTGAACCGTGGTTGAAGAAAGAGGGGGTTACAAAAGAACTGAGGAAAATGTTAGAGTGGAGAATTATAGAGCCGTCATTATCGCCGTATAGCAGTCCACTAGTTGCGGTTGCGAAGTCTGGAGGAAAAATACGTCTAGTACTACTTGCAAGAGACATAAACATGATCATTGGGTCAGTGCGTACTAGAGCAGAAAAGTTAGAGGAACAAATTCAAAAGTTTTATGGTGTGAAATACCTTACATCCATTGATATGAAATAGTCATATTGGCAGATACCATCAACGATGGGATTTCGGAAATACACTGCATTTATATTCAGCAGGTTTGCCTTAAATGTTAATGCAGGTGTATTCATTAGACTCTAGAAACAATCCTAGGACCTGAGCTTTTAGACAGAATAACACTCTATGTTGATGATTTATTAATAGCGACTCCTACACGGGAAGAGCAAATAGAGGTACTTAAGGAGGTTTTATAGAGATTTTGCAGACGCTGGGGTAATAGAAAATCTTGAAAAATCCAAGTTTGGAAGGAAAAGAATTAAATTCTTAGGGCATATTTATCTCCCCTGGGAATTGCTTCCGACCCGAAAAAGATGCAGGCTGTAGAGGAATTTCCTCGTCCAAGCACTTACAAGTAGCTTAAGGCTTTTCTTGGCCTCGGGTCTTTCTTTCCCCGTTTCGTGCCCGAGCAGTTACTTAACAATGAGGCACTGTTAAACTTACTGCGCAGAAAAAGACTGTGGATCCGGTCAGACGAGTGCCAACAAGCATTTGAGAGCATCAAACACGCTTTGCTGAATTCGAACGTATTGTACCATCCTAACTTGAATAATGACTTCTGTCTTGCGACGGATGCTTCCGCATGTGGGGTGGACGCATGTTTGTTCTAAGTGGAGGAAATACAGTGAATGAAAGAAATAAGGTACATAGGCTTTGCAACCATAGTTATAACTAGTTCCTAACGTTCATATTTAGTCAGGGAACAGGAAGCATTAGCGGTAGTATGGGCTATGCAGAAATTTCCGGGAAACAAGCAAAGGTATTGAGTGATCACCAGGCCTTAACCTTCCTGTTGATGTGTAAGCTACTACATGCCCGATTAGCGAGGTGGGAGTTTCAATTACAAGAATAAACGTTTCAAATAATGTATATTAATAGGAAGGACAATGAGACCCAAGACTCAGGCTTGTTGTGAGGGAAAATCAAACAATCCTTGCTTCAGAATTCAGACTCTGAGCTAATTCAAAAATATAATATTGAAAATGACATTCTATTCCATAAAAAGGGTGGTAACTCCGACAGTTGGTGTGTTTGTACACCTGAACAATGAGTAGAAAGCCTTGTGTCCGCACTTATCTTTTACGGGGCCACAGAGGCATAGAAAAATGTAAGGATACTATTGATAAATACTATTATTTCCCTGGCATGAAATGTAATATACTCGTATATAAAATCTTAAGAACTTGTACTATTTGTCAAAAGGCAAAACATGCCAACAGATCCACTAAAGATGTGCTTCACCCGATTCTATCCGTGGGACCACATCATTTGGTATCTGTATATGTAGCAGGGCACTATCCCACAGTACGTGGTGGGGTCAAATATCTATTTGTAGTATATGATACATTCTCCAAATATTTAACATTACATCCATAAAAGACATCCACAGCGAAACCCGTGGCCCAGAAAATCTTGAATGATTACATTCCCAATGTAGGCAAGCTGTGAACAATTATATCTGACAATGCTAAATACTTCACAGGGCACACATGGAAAGCTTTTTTAGCTGAGCATGGTACAAAGCACAGTTCGGTAGCCGTGTACCATCTTTAAGCAAGTCCGTGGAACGGGCTTTTCGTGAACTCAATAGATTTATTAGAACATATGCATCGAAACGATACACCAAGTGGGTGGAATTGGTACCTCTCATTGAAAATATTCATAATAACCTGCCCCATTCGACTACTGGTTGTACACCAAATTAAATAATGTTTGATAAAATAGAAAACAATGAATGGATACATCCTTTACCGAGATTGCCAAGGGCATCTCAGCCTCAGGAGGTAATAGTAGGAGAGTTGGAAAATACTCTTACTAAATGTGCAGAAGGAAGAGAGAAAAAATTTGACCCAAATATAAATAAGATAGTGCAATATAAAACTGTAGACTTTGGTTTTAGTGAAAAATCACCCCAAGCCATCACTATTGAAAAAGACAAACAAGAAATGGCACATGTTATACACTGGGCCATACAAAATCATTGACATTTCACATAATTGTAGCTTTCTCTTGTCTAACGTAGACAGAGACAAGATTAATGGTCTATAACCTTATTATGATATCAAACTGTATAATAAATTATTCAGAATGACAATGTAGATATAAGATTTTCTTTCAGTTTTTGATATATTTTTCATTTATATAGTAGAATAGAGATGTTTTCCATGGTATATATTTATATATTTTGGACTTAGAAAGTGTCATCAATGTGAGTGTACATGACAAAAGAACAATAAATATTTCTTAAATATGCATAGAAAAAACTTTAGTTAATGAACAGTGTAACGAAGGAACACATGTTCGTGAAATTGAAGTAGTGTACAGTGGGGGCCAGTACTAAGTGGATTTACAAGTACAAAAATCTGATTTTTATTTTCACTTGATGCTCGTCAGTGCATTCAGCCTGGCGGTAAGTTGCAGCGTCTCAGTCACATTTCCCAAAACCGGACAGAACCACCCTAAAACTCACGTGTTGAGCCATCAGCAGCAAGACTCACGTGTTGCTGACGAGGTAACGCCACCGAATTGCGCGTCTTACGACCTGACCGACCAAAAGGGAGGCTTGGCTCTCTTCTGCTGGCATCTTCCAAACCGACCAGACGCCCTCCTCTCCTGTCCTCCTGCCTATTGAATGTAAAGTGATATCTATTTCCAATGGAAACATTTGAGTTAATTAGATACTGTAAGGTAAAGTAAGGACTATTATTTCATTGGAAGGTCCAGCTTGTGAAAGATACAGCAGAGATGTAAGTTTAATTTTTTTAAATATGGAAACTCATTTATTTGATAATATTTCAACTACTAGAGTAAAAAAGAAAGATGACCATGAGTAAAAGCCATGTTAAAAGGGAAACGCCATGGGCCATCAGCAAAGCATATTTCGGTAAAACAATTTTACAGTCAATCGAGCAGGGGGTATGTCATACAGTTTTACCGTATGACGCTGCTAGATTTTTGGATCCATAGCTAAACTTAGATTCGGCTTGAAAAACGCGTATTAGACACTGTGTAACACGGAACATGCACAGCATTCCTGAGAAAATATAAAAATATAGGCAATTTGTTGAGTGTAATATGGTAAAGCCATTATTAGTGTTAAGCCAGGCGAGAGTCTCTATATAGGTCCTGATGATCTATTAGTTAGACAAACGTGACATGGGGTGCAGGAACGTAAACAATGAATTGTGTAATTCACAAATTGTTACACCTCCCTCCAAACTGATGACAGATAATGTAAATGGCAGAATCTGTGATTAACTTGTTCTGTGGAGAAAATTTGGGTAGTCACAGAGACAATAAAAATCGTCACTTGAACTTTCTAGAACTGTGTCATTTGCAATCTGTAGTATGAGAAAGTTTTAAGTGAACGTTCGCCGTACTTAGTACAGACTTTGGCGGACGTCCTTAACGAATAGGTGGGGATAGGCGCCCACAGTGCGACGAGTATGGAAAAGCTATATAATTTCATCTCGTGTAAACTGTGCGAATGATGTATTTGGAATAGACAGCATTTCACTCGCGACAACAGTCAACATTCTAATGCTAAGCAGACACGTCGTGCCGCGCGCGGAATGATGTTTTTAGAACAGCTTATAAACAGTGAATAGTCATCTTTCTAAGACACGGTGAAGTTTAGAGCATGTGACGATTTTAGGAAGCTTACATAGCGCGGAACATTAAGAATATCATGAAGGGTGGAAAAAGCAACCATGTTTGCAGGACTATGTGACTACTGGCATTACGCACGTGGGGTGTAATAAACAGTTTCAGAGCTGGCCATGAACTATTCATTAGCAGTGACTAAAAATGTGTGTATTTTTTCCCATGGCGAATTCAGGTCTGTTCGTTAAACATAGAATGTGTAATAGAACTGGTTTCATGGTCACTCCATGGCGTTACGAGCGGTTTGGGGAGACAACGCAGGAGGCGACGCCGATGCAGCCTTGGCGGACGGTAGCGCGGTTAAACGTCAACGCGGGGAGCGGCGGCTCGCTCCACGCCCGCAGGGTGTATCCGTGATGACGCAGCATCGACTACGCGACGCCGTACCTGCAACGACCGACGAACATCCGACGGCCGACCACGGCGCCTACCAGCTGGCGACACCGTCGACCAACGACATCGTCATACATCTCTTAAATTATCTAATCGATCAAATGCAAACTTTGGAAATCAAGAATGCAATACCTGATAAAATTTGAAACATTGATAACAGATAGAGAAGAAGGATAGTTTGTTTCACTCCATCCATGTTTTCTGCAGTTTCCCTTAGGGTCCTCGTCCGAATGGAGAGCGATAATAAGTAAATGTCCGCAGCTCCAGTTAATAAAAGACTATCTCTGGTAAAATAAAATATATTGCTTAAATATATGTACCAATGATGTTGAAATTTTGTAACCTTGTTGAGAGGTGTAAAGTGTATTGATGTGAACTGAAAGTGTCAGACAATCATTGCAATCTATGACTGTAATTATGTTAAATATTGTGATGCGAAGTGTAAACTTCAGTGAAAGTGCTTCATGTGACGTAGTGTGGAATGCCATGCTCGGACAGTAGAACATGTGACCATGGCATTTCAGGAGGCCTTGTGACGTGCCATGGTCCAGATTAAGAAAACTATAAATTCTTAAATACATTTCCACAATATTGAGCAATTATATTTGTCTTATGTAAAAGAAACCCAATTGAAAGCCATGGAATAATGCGGTTATAGGGAAAAACTAGTATCTGTAATGTAAGTATTATTATTAACTTTGTTCATTTTGTTATCGGAGTGAAACAAAAAGCTCCAGGCTCTCTCTTGCTTGGTCTTGTTCGGATAGGACGCCACTGCGCCCAATCTACGTAATAATGTGTGTACATGTTTCATTATTTTAGCAGTGAACTCCAATATGTGTCTAAAGTATCGCTGTTGTTAATTTTAACTGTAACCTGCACCACATATCCCGTTTGCTTGTCCCATCATTTTTCATAGAATTTCAGACACCGCGCCGCAGCAAGCTGAACATCGCTGCACGGCGGCAACTGGCCGCCATTAAGCGGCAATTCCAAATTATTGTAATTATTATCCCGTTCTGTACACAGGCGACGTGGAGATAAGCGACATTATTTCTTTCGTTCATGATCTGTAGTAAACTGATATTTTCGAAGTACTTAACGATATATTCAGACGATTTATGTTACGTGCAATAGGACACAGATTTGGCCTGCACTAAGACGTAACTAAATCACACGTAGGTCCTAACGTTTTGAAAATGGTGAAATACTTTTTGTGTGTGTGTATATAGCCTATAATAATTAACTGTTTTTGAGCACTGATTCCTCTAAGTAATTTCAATAATCTCACGTTACATTTTTGTGTTAGTAAAATCTAAGAACGATCCGTGCCTTGTATCTTTGCAGTGGAACCCAAATCAAATAAAAAATAAAAATAAAATATAAAGGTAAGTAAAATAAAATAATAAAACTCCAGATTCACATTCCATTCAACAACATATACATTAATATACACTCCTGGAAATTGAAATAAGAACACCGTGAATTCATTGTCCCAGGAAGGGGAAACTGTATTGACACATTCCTGGGGTCAGATACATCACATGATCACACTGACAGAACCACAGGCACATAGACACAGGCAACAGGGCATGCACAATGTCGGCACTAGTACAGTGTATATCCACCTTTCGCAGCAATGCAGGCTGCTATTCTCCCATGGAGACGATCGTAGAGATGCTGGATGTAGTCCTGTGGAACGGCTTGCCATGCCATTTCCACCTGGCGCCTCATTTTGACCAGCGTTCGTGCTGGACGTGCAGACCGCGTGAGACGACGCTTCATCCAGTCCCAAACATGCTCAATGGGGGACAGATCCGGAGATCTTGCTGGCCAGGGTAGTTGACTTACACCTTCTAGAGCACGTTGGGTGGCACGGGATACATGCGGACGTGCATTGTCCTGTTGGAACAGCAAGTTCCCTTGCCGCTCTAGGAATGGTAGAACGATGGGTTCGATGACGGTTTGGATGTACCGTGCACTATTCAGTGTCCCCTCGACGATCACCAGTGGTGTACGGCCAGTGTAGGAAATCGCTCCCCACACCATGATGCCGGGTGTTGGCCCTGTGTGCCTCGGTCGTATGCAGTCCTGATTGTGGCGCTCACCTGCACGGCGCCAAACACGCATACGACCATCATTGGCACCAAGGCAGAAGCGACTCTCATCGCTGAAGACGACACGTCTCCATTCGTCCCTCCATTCACGCCTGTCGCGACACCACTGGAGGCGGGCTGCACGATGTTGGGGCGTGAGCGGAAGACGGCCTAACAGTGTGCGGGACCGTAGACCAGCTTCATGGAGACGGTTGCGAATGGTCCTCGCCGATACCCCAGGAGCAACAGTGTCCCTAATTTGCTGGGAAGTGGCGGTGCGGTCCCCTACGGCACTGCGTAGGATCCTACGGTCTTGGCGTGCATCCGTGCGTCGCTGCGGTCCGGTCCCAGGTCGACGGGCACGTGCACCTTCCGCCGACCACTGGCGACAACATCGATGTACTGTGGAGACCTCACGCCCCACGTGTTGAGCAATTCGGTGGTACGTCCACCCGGCCTCCCGCATGCCCACTATACGCCCTCGCTCAAAGTCCGTCAACTGCACATACGGTTCACGTCCACGCTGTCGCGGCATGCTACCAGTGTTAAAGACTGCGATGGAGCTCCGTATGCCACGGCAAACTGGCTGACACTGACGGCGGCGGTGCACAAATGCTGCGCAGCTAGCGCCATTCGACGGCCAACGCCGCGGTTCCTGGTGTGTCCGCTGTGCCGTGCGTGTGATCATTGCTTGTACAGCACTCTCGCAGTGTCCGGAGCAAGTATGGTGGGTCTGACACACCGGTGTCAATATGTTCTTTTTTCCATTTCCAGGAGTGTATATATAAGCTAAAGAGGTAGGCTTCTGCTTACTAACTGCAAGAACTGCTGATATTACTCCACAGTTGACAAAAGAGGTCATCTGCTAGTTAAAAGGGCACTGCGTCATCAAGGAAAAGAAAATGATGCATGTTCCAGGTAAGAAAGTGTCTCACGACAGATAAATTATTCGTAGTGGAATTCTAGTTAGTTGCCTCGTAAAGTTTCATTGAGGAGAACGTGGAACACCTAATAACAGGAGTTTCCAGAAGTGGACTAAGACCTTGCACGCCAATCTAACTTCCACTATCACTACTTCACTGTGTATGAGACTTGGCGATTTTAAAGGAGCGTGAGAAGCGACATCACCGCTTAAACTCCCAGTCACGAATATTTCAATAAACACCAGTGCTACATACGTCTTGCAACATTTCCTATGTACCATGTGAGTGTACTACAGAGCGAAACTCATCACATTCTTCTTTCTTTCTGCAGGCAGTTTCAAAATTCTTACCTGATTGAGAAAAGACTACTTTAATTTGTCTAAATGGTTTCATTAATAATTTCTGCTATTTTTGGCTAGTTTCACTCTTAAGAAAACTTCTGGCGATAGATAGTGTATATCAAAATCACAGGCAGAACATAGTAGTCCACTATGTCAAGCAAACGTCATGGTATTACGATGTATTTTAGACTGTTCGTATCCGATGAACAAGCTATGAATGCCTGTTATACATGTCACATGTGCCTCAGGATCAAAGTAGGAAAAACATAAACCGTTAAACAACATAAAGCCATAATCACACTAGCATTGGCTATGCGAACTCTCCATACCAAACTCGGCGGGATAATTGACTTCAAATTTAAGTCGATGTATTTGGCTAAGGGGTAGCAAATGGAAGCGTTCATATATACACTGCTCTCTGAAAGGTTTCTGAGAAAAATGCTTGTTCTCCTTGTCGAGCCGCTTCCGTACATTAAACTCTAGGTTTAAAGTGCAAAGGCTATTAAAATTTATTCTTCTGAAAACTATTGTGTTGCAGTAACTGGAAGCATGGGTTTCTGAGCTAGCTTTGGTAAATCGCAAAGAGCGGTTCCTACCCGTTACTTTCACATATCCACATACGTATTATAGCAAGGAAACCAGCCAGTTCTGAGTAGATGTAATACCGTAACTTCGTTATCTGTAAAAGCTGACAAAAGAGCTCGCAGTGTAACAGTGTTCTATGTATGCTTCACGTGTTATATTTGTTTCCTGGCATTTAATTGAAAAAAAAAAAATATTCCGATTAAAATCCGTACGATAGCGCTTGTGAGTGAGTTGTGGAATGTAGCTGTGGAAAATATTTTGAATCAACTGAACAAAATATTTGAAATATAAAAATAAAAGGAAAATGAACTGCAGAAATAAAGCACATACGAAAACGATTGTGCAATAACGCATGATTTTATCTGCTCCATTAGGAAATCAGGAATGTTTCTGAATGTTTATTGTTATAGTCGTTGGCGGCATTGTTAGTTTTTATGGATCTTTCCGTCTATGTGCCGTTGCCGAACATAGGCTGCTTTCCTCTCTACACGATTGAAGAGGCCTATTAGCACTCCGTTAGCTAGCCCAAGGCTTTCACATTACGAAACGGGAGCGGCTACTTCTCCATGACAGAAAGTCATGTAGGAAAACCGGTGATGAATGACCCAAACATGATGATGGTGACCGTAAGACAATCACTGTACCTTCTTGTTTTTCTTGGCGTTGACCCGTGTCTTCACGGGTCGGCAAGTTAATATTGATTTGACAGTTTTAATAGTAGAGGGTGGTCGGATGCTCGTCCCGTCCCCACCCTGTTTCCTGGATAGGTAGTTTATGTTGCCCATCTCCCTGCGTCTAGTGTTACCCCACCTGAAAGTGCAGGAAAGTATTTCGAGTGTTTGCGAACCGTGGAACCGCGGCGGGACTTCGGTGACAGACCGGTACTTATCTACTCATATGTGGGGAGCCGCCTAAAAGCCACCATCAGGCTGACCGGTCCTCGTCGTTAATCGGGGATTCCATCTGGTGTCAGTGCACCTCCGGGAATCCCGAAAGCGGCGTGCTAACACTTATAACTATCCGGACACGTCACTACAAGGACACTTGTTGGAACTATTTCCTTTTTACGAATGTTATCGACAATAGACTTTTTCCTCGAGGTGACTAACTAATGAAAAATAGAATGAACGTGGAATGAAGTGGCTGATTTTGATGATTGGGTTCCATCTGTGAGGATCCACAGTATGTGTTCAGAGAATGCAGCAATGAGAGCAGTTACATGAGGAAGTATACATATGGAACACCCAGAATGAATTAGGGAGACGTGGATTGGCGAACCCACGATAAGCACGTTATTTTTCCTTAAGTATCTACAAATTTATTTCAAAATATGGCAACTAAAGGAATGATTAGTAAAATCACAGTCTTCTCTTGCACCTGATATATAATAACGAGCAGTAACTTTCACGTACATAAGTAGTAAACTAGACGAGAGCAGTATGAATTTAAACAACAACCTTCACTTACACAAGCAAATCTAAAACAGAGAAAAAATAACTACTGTTTATCACAATAAGTAGGCCGAAGCCACCCTTACCTGCAGAAGCCACTCTTAAAACTCAGTAGACAATCGAAGTTAGCCAACATTTTAAACGGCAGTAAGTCCCTTAAATAAAACACACACAGTATAGCAGTGGAATTAAATAAGGGTTCCTAAATTGAATTACACAATTAACAAGAACAAGAATCAGTCCTCCGACAATGAGGGCAAATTTACAACTTTCAGTCTGGTAATCTTGCAATGTCAGAAGCCAAGGCTGTCGCAGGATACCAAACACATTTCTACACTAAAGTCAGGAGCTGCGGCAATAAGCTGTTAAGGTCTTTCAAGAACTAATAAAGCCCTTAAAGTAACGTAGCTTTATTAACTCTAAGTTAATTGAATAAGGCTTAAACCTTTTAATTATAAGCAGAAATTTCAATTACTGCTCTGAAACTACTAATGTAAAAGGATAAGATATTTGTGATAATCAGTAGCAGATTTACTAACAGGCATCGAATGGTCTTTTGAACCTACAGAATCATGTGTATAAGCTTTCTCGTCTGGCACGGACTTTAGACTTAACATTTAAAAATAGAATCGAGGTTGCAGACCCGCAGGATTTAAATCCATCTAAAACCAATTGTAAAGAATATTAGTTTAGAACTTGAAACGTTGAATCAACACTGCTCGAAACTTACAACAAATAAGGAATCACATGAAGCTAATGAACAACAAATTGAAACAGCAGTGCACACTAAGTACTTCCATCGGAATCGGGGAATATCAGTTGAAAGAGCCGCGCGGAGTAGCCGCGTGGTCATCGGTGCCTTGCCACGGTTCGCGCAGCACCCCCCGTAGGATGTTCGAGTCCTTCCTTGGGCATGGGTGTGTGTGTTGTCCTTAGCGTAAGTTACTTTAAGTTAGATTAAGTAGTGTGTAAGCATAGAGACGGATGATATCAGCAGTTTGGTCCCATAAGAACTTACCGCTACTACCACGACAGTTCAAAGACAAATTTACCTCTTCAGTCAGTAGCCCATCTAAGTAAACTCGGAGGTTCTAATCGACCGGCAAGCCTTACAACACTTCTTATACAAATATAAATAGAAATCACTATCTAAAAAACAGTCGTACATTGCAGAAGGTTCTTTATTAACTTAAGAAGAACACGTTTCGCCCTGCTGGTCATGATGCTTTCTTGATGGATGCTTTTTAGCAGACAATTTCTGAAGTTTTAACATAAACTTATGATGCCCTATCCAGGATAAACGCGTTGTGCGTAAGTTAACAAATAACATTCTGCAACGTATGGCTGTTTTTTAAACAGTAACAGTAGAAGGATGCTGTGACACCACGCCAAGATGGAACGGAATAATGTTTTAAAATAGAAATTACTAAGCAAATCAGCTAAGTTACAGGTGAGAGTTCAAATAGGTTACAGTAATTGCTAGAAAACCTCATCTTTCAAACTCCACAGGTGAGGTTCCCTGAGGGAATAAACACAGTACGCACCATAGCGCCCAAACTGCACACGGCGAGAACCTTCCAGAAGGAAAATTGTTGGAGCACACTGTCTCTCCAAATGCCAGAAATCATCCGCAATATATGGTATTGTGCATACGGCTCCGCATACAACAAGAGGCCCCTTCGGTCACCATGTCAACAGACTGGTCCCTCAGTCTGCACCTGCTGCCACCGCATACCAACACCAACTCGCCAACCGCGGCACGGGCCGCGCCTCCTCCTCACTCGCGAACAGTGATAAACCGAGCGAATGAGCACAGATTGCTAACGGGACGCCAGTCAGTCAGGGGATCCAAGGATAGCACAACACCGCCAAGGCACAAAAGACAAATAAAAAAATGGGACGCTATCTGTTTTTAGAAGTATCACGACTTTATTGTGACTGAGTTAATTCGCCTAGACAAATGTCTCTCAAACGTCTTAACAACTGGGCTATCTTCGTAGTCCAACTGTCGTTACGATTCCATGCAGCAGATGATGAAAACATTTCCGGTTAGGGGAATAGCAGGGTGGAACTCATCTTCTGCTTGACACATTCGTCAAAGAACATTTCATGTAAAGATCTCAAACATCCTCTTTCGAGGTCTACGGAGGATACGATCCAGAGAGTTGCGCAAAGTCTTGATTACTTTTTTACGGGAAAGTGGAATGGGGAGGTTGGAAGTCGGCGTTCCTGACAAGTACTTTCCTTCATCTCGACCCTCTGAAACAATAATATGCAATGCATACCGACCACAGAACAGAGATATTTAAGAAACTCTGAGAATCCTGTAGGGGAAAGTAACGTACAAAAGTTAAAATTAATCGTGAATATGGCAACAAGCGTCATGGGGAAGCAACTACATGGATGCCAAACTAGGTCGGTTTGATGGTTCTCGTCCACTGTAATCATCAATTAGGTACATCTGATTTATGTCTAATACGCCGAGGACAGTCCTCGACGACGGTCTCGTGCGACTGTAATTCCTGCCGTGTTGCTGAACGTCTGATACTAGAAAGGCAGCCATCAATCCCTTCTCTTCAAACCTTCGACTATATGGCCTTAAAACCATCGGCAACGGTCTTTCCTCTACACCAGTCGAATCTCGCGGTTATATAGACCCAAATCACACTCTTACATCTGTTTGTAGTGTGAACAAGATATCTGGGTACTACAACCATTAGATTATCATTCAGTAACGTTTCTTTCTGTATTCCTACCCGTGTTAAGTATTGTAGGAGCTAAGATAGTGTGCTGCTTTCCATGTCGTCTTAAAATAGACTTTAGAGAGCAAACCAGAATCACTGAAATGAAATTGGTATCTTTGTAGAACCCATGTGAAATGTAACGAACTATGGGGGAGAGTACCCCTGATGAACTGAGAGGAAGTAAGAATTTTCAAAGAGCAATAACAGATCCTTTCTTCAAAACAATCGGAAATTGTATCTGACAGTGGCCAAGAATGGGAGAAACTGGTGCTATAAAATGCATAAAAAGAGGCAGACTGAAGAATGAATAGGCGCCGCACGCAATAAAAATGGTCTTCTGTTGTCGCTCACTGCTGTCCTACTGTGCCTGCTGTAACGGCGTAATGCATCTTCATTTACGATACATTTGCCTGCACACACACACACACACACACACACCGCACCAAGAGGCGCACTGGCTACTGCCAAAACATACATCTATGGTTCAGAACGACCCATTAGAGGCTAATAACGCCGGGAGCTATCTCATAAAGTAGGTGGCTGGCATCATGAAATGAAATGAAATGCCGTGTGGTCGGAGCACCCGTCGGATAGACCGGTTGTCTGGCGCAAGTCTCATTAATTCACATTTCCGTGACTTCCGAGTCGCTGAGGATGATATGATGATGGAGACAACACAACACCCACTCACCGAGCAGACAGAATCTCCGACCCAACGGGAATCAAACGCGGGCCCCTTGCATGGCATTCTGCGGCCCTGACCACGCTGCTATTGAGGGGGACGCTGTTATCACAAAGCAGAAACTCTTACCAATATCTCTTCACACATGGCTCTACCCATATCAAGGAACCCTACGAGGTGTCGAGAGACGGTTTCTTTGTTTCACTGAAAATACAAATCAACAATGTATCCGTTTTGTATTTTTGGTTGTCTGCGAGTCGCACTTATATGCAATATTTTCTCAAGTTTAAAAATTTGACGAACAGCATAAGGAAACCACTATAGGCTGTCATAACTTGCATTTATATAGGAACAAGCAGTTTGGTCATACGAGCATCTGTTGGTTGTCTACAAATTAACAGAAATTTACAAGAAACAGAAAACCTCCAATTGAACCGTACACTAAATAGTACACCTCCAATTGATCCGCGTCTACTAAAGCGCAGCAGTGTTCAAACCAGCCTTACATCTGTGCATACCTTTATTTCCTTACAGGCGAAGCGTCTTTTAGACATTACATGAAATCTGAAGAACCTTCATCTGTTAGTAAAGCAGATGCTGCAATTCAGTTCCCTTCGGCTCGGAGTCGTCCACAGGAGGGTACGAGGATTTCACTACAGTCCTCCTACGATAAAAAAATATTCGCCAGTCAAATCCAGGTCTTATTTGGTCACACGAATCACTTCAATCTACAGAAGGTTTAGCTTAACAGTAATATATACTGATATTAATCTGTCACGAACCATATTGATTGATACCACAACTATTTAGCTTCCTTCTGAATCCTATGATTATGTTGCTTCTTACAATCAACCACTTGCTTCAGTATTCGAACAGCAAACACTATTTGACCAAATGTATCCGGACACCGCTTAGCGGACATAAAAATGGGGTGTGTCCACGCTCCGCTTTTCTGACAGCTTCCACTTTGCTGCACATTTTCAATGCGGTCGCTAATTATCTGTGTTAGAACGGCAGCCCATACTTCTCGAATAGCCGAAACTATAGCAGGTAGTAATGTCGGACGTTGGTATCTAACGCAAGGTCAATGTTGTAACTCATTCCATAGGTTATCTTTGGGTTCAGGTCGGGACGCTGGACAGGCCAGTCCTTTAGAGGAGTGTCCGCAAAATATTGCGCTATAGAAGCTACTTTACAACGAAGTTAATAGCCAAGCTGATAAGACAAGTACTGCCTCCGAAATGTTCCTCTACTGTATGCAATATACAATACGGTAAGATGTGACAGAAGACAACGTACCTTTACACCATAATCTCCGGACTTCCCCGTTGGCACTTTACATGATTTCAGCTAACGCTCTCCTGGCATTCGTCAGAACCGAAACACCTCCATCGGACTGCCACAGCGTACAGAGTGATTCTCCAGAGGCGCCGCTCTTTGCACAACCTCAAACGTCACTTATACGGGCTGGACAAATATAAGGAAACACTCGGGAAATGGACGCTTGAAGATAAACCAAGACTGCAAGTTTTGTATTTCTCTACGAATGGCACCTGTGCGGTGTTATCACTACGTTCCATGTATCGATTTCTGTGAGAACACTGTTCTGAACAGGTTTGAGTGCATTATTTAGGAGCTAACTAATTCGAACCTGGACATACTGTTGGTGCTCGAATGATGGGTACTTTCGTAACCAAGATAGACGAATGTTTGGTGTTTCAAAAGGCGCCGTGTCGAATATTTATTAGATTTAGCAATTAGGGGAGAAGACGATGTCAGCCGATTGACGCTTTTGCTATCCTCGTACAATCGGTGCTGCCGTGACAATGTAGCCAAAGGGTTTGGTGTTTCAACAGCCACAATGTCGAAGATACATACCGCACAAAGGGAAGGTGGAGATAAAATCATCCGCCTAGGCACAACACGGACGAATGTGTTTGTGACAGGCGCTTATGGACGAGGATTGTGACGAAAAATAAGAGGACTACAGATGAAAAAATCACTTCGAAGCAGAACGTCGCACTTACAAATCCTATCATCATCCCCAATGCAACGCGAAGGCAGCTCCGAGAAGGGAGCTTCAGGAGCTGGGGACAACAGAGCGAACTGGAATTCAAAACCATTCATCAATACGGCAATGCCGAAGCTATAGAACCTGGACTATGCAGCAATGGAAGGAGGTCATATGATCGAATGGGTCTTGGTCGATACTGTTTCTAGCTTCCGGCCTAGTCCGAGTCACAAGTGTGAAACACGGCGGCGTTTTGGTGATGATTTGGACAGCCATATAGTGATACTTCGTGGACCCTGTAGTTACTCTGCGGCGCCGCATTCCTGCCAAGGATTAAGCGAACATATTGGCTGATGAGTCCAATCACATGACACAGTGTTCTGTAATGGTGATACTGTATTCCAATACTACAGCGCCACCGTTTACACGGCTCGCATCTCCAGGACTGGTTTTGTGAGCGTAAGGATGAACTGTCACACTGTCCCGGCCACCACAGTCATCAGATTGCACTGTTATTGACTGTTTGTGGCCTGCTTTCGAGCTGCTTTCGAGAGCAGGATGCGTGATCGTTATCCAACTTCATCATCTTTCCTGAACTTTTCGCTACTTGGCAGGAAGGTTGGAATAAGATTCCCTTGAAAACAGTTCTTTTCTTTTAGTCAAAAGTCTTTTGACTGGTTTTATGCGTATCACCAAGCATTCTTCTCCTGTGCCAATCTCTTCATCTCAGTGTAGCACTTGCAACCTACATCTTCAGTTATTTCTTGATGTATTGCAGTCTCCGTCTTCCTCTACGTTTTTCCCCTCTACAGCTCCATCTACAACCACAGAAGTCATTCCCTGATGTCCTAACATATGTCATATCATCCTGTCCCTTCTTCTTCTCAGTGTTACCACACATTCCTTACCTTTCGGATTCTGCACAGGACCTCCTCATTCCTTATTCCACCAGTCCACTTAATTTTCATCATTCGTCTAGAGCACCATATATCAAATGCTTCGATTCTCTTCTGGTTTTCCAACAGTCCACGTTTCACTACCATACAATGCTGTGTGCGGCATGTACATTCTCAAAGATTTCTTCCCCAAATTAACACCTATGTTTAATACTAGTATACTTGCCTTGGCCAGGAATGCCCTTTATGCCAGTACTAGCCTGCTTTTCATGTCCTCCTAGCCCCGTCCGTCACCTGTTACTTTGTAGCCTACGTAGCGGAATTCCTTAACTTCATCTACTTCGTAACCATCAATGTTGATGTTAAGTTTCTCGCTGTTCTCATTTCTTCCGTCTTTCTTCGTTTTATTCTCAATCCATATACTGTGCTCATTAGACTGTTCATTCCATTCAGCATATCATGTAGTTCTTCTTCACTTTCACTCAGGATAACAATGTCGTCAGCCAATCGTATCACTGATACTCTTTCACCTTGAATTTCAGTTCCACTCCTGAACCTTCCTGTTAATTTCATCGTATTTTCTTCAAGGGACTGATTGAAAAGTAGGGTCGAAAGAGTACTTCCTTCTCTTACACCCTTTTTCATTGGGAGCACTTCGTTCTTGGCCGTATTATTCCTTCTTGGCTCTAGCACATACTGTACATTACCCGACTGTCCCTATAGCTTACCCCTATTATTCTCAGAATTTCGAAGATTTAAGCATTAGAACGCATCTGCCAGATCTACAAATCCTAAGAACGCGTCTTGGTTTTTCTTTAGTCTTGTTTCTATCATCAGCCGAAACGCCAGAATTGCCTCTGATGCCTTTATCTTTCCTAAAGCCAAACTCACCGTCATCTCACACATTCTCACTTTTCTTTTCCATTCTTCTGATTATTATTATTGTCAGCAGCTTGGATTCATGAGCTGTTAAGCTGATTATGTGATAATTCGCGCACGTCAGCCCTTACAGTCTGTGGTATGAACGATGGATAGAGGGATAGAGAAACAATTAAAATCGCTCAAAAGAGGAAAGGCCCCTAGACCTGATGGGATACCAGCTCGATTTTACACAGAGTACGGGAAGGAACTTGCCCCCCTTCTTGCAGCGGTGTACCGTAGGTCTGTAGAAGAGCGTAGCGTTCCAAAGGATTGGAAAAGGACACAGGTCATCCCCGTTTTCAAGAAGGGACGTCGAACAGATGTGCACAACTGTAGACCTATATCTCTAACGTCGATTAGCTGTAGAATTTTGGAACACGTATTATGTTCGAGTATAATGACTTTTCTGGAGACTAGAAATCTACTCTGTAGGAATCAGCATGGGTTCCGAAAAAGACGGTCGTGTGAAACCCAGCTCGCGCTATTCGTCCACGAGACTCAGAGGGCCATAGACCCGGGTTCCCAGGTAGATGCCGTGTTTCGTGACTTCCGCAAGGCGTTCTATACAGTTCCCCACAGTCGTTTAATGAGCAAAGTAAGAGCATATGGACTATCAGGCCAATTGTGTGATTGGATTTAAGAGTTCCTAGATGACAGAAGGCAGCATGTCATTCTCAATGGAGAGAAGTCTTCCGAAGTAAGAGTAATTTCAGGTGTGCCGCAGGGGAGTGTCATAGGACCGTTTCTATTCACAATATACATAAATGACCTTGTGGATGACATCGGGATTTCACTGAAGCTTTTTGCAGATGATGCTGTGGTGTATCGAGAGGTTGTAACAATGGAAAATTGTATGGAAATGCAGGAGGATCTGCAGCGAATTGACGGATGGTGCAGGGAATGGCAATTGATTCTCAATGTAGACACATGTAATGTGCTGCGAAAACATAGAAAGATAGATCCCTCATCATTTAGCTACAAAATAGCTGGTCAGCAACTGGAAGCAGTTAATTCCATGAATTATCTGGGAGTACTCATTAGGAGTGATTTAAAATGGAATGATTATATAATGTTGATCGTCGGTAAAGCAGATGCCAGACTGAGATTCATTGGAAGAATCCTAAGGAAATGCATTCCGAAAACAAAGGAAGCAGGTTACAGTACGCTTGTTCGCCCACTGCTTGAATACTGCTCAGCAGTGTGGGATCCATACCAGATAGGGTTGATAGAAGAGATAGAAAAGATCCAACGGAGAGCAGCGCGCTTCGTTACAAGATCATTTAGTAATGGCGAAAGCGTTACGGAGATGATAGATAAACTCCAGTGGAAGACTCTGCCGGAGAGAAGCTCAGTAGCTCAGTACGGGCTTTTGTTACAGTTTCGAGAACATACCTTCCACGAAGAGTCAAGTGATATATTGCTCTCTCCTACGTATATCTCGCGAAGAGACCATGAGGATAAAATCAGAGAGATTAGAGCCCACACAGAAGCATACCGACAATCCTTCTTCCCACGAATAATACGAGACTGGAATAGAAGGGAGAACCGATAAAGGTACTCAAGATACCCTCCACCACACATGGTAAGGTGGCTCGCGGAGTATGGATGTAGATGTAGATGCCACGGCATAGTTTCAAAGGTTGGCACTACCACGAGACATCGACGACAGCGCCCTCTAGCTGGTGCTGTGCAGCTCCACGAGCATCGTGACTGCCTCGCCCCATTTTATCAGGTGCAACCAGCCAGGACACTTCGCTTCAGTTTGCTCTCCATACGACGGGTCGGAGACGTCGCATCTCTACATCTTATGTATTCTTTCTAGCACCAGTAAACAATTTTTAAAGTCACTGCAGTACCGACGTATTTTTCCTGCTCCTTCTCCTACCCACGCACCACCATCCAGGGGGGATACAAAACAGTCTTCGGAGTTGCGTGGAGTTTTCGTAAATTCAGATGGCTTGTATCCAGGCCCAAACATTCAACACAACTGTCCTTTTGTTGCAACTTCCCCAATCAGTTTAGAAATTCTGAAGGAATATCAGCTAACCTTTCTGCCTTATAAGATATTAAGTCCTCCAGAGCTATCTTAAAATGTGATTGTAATACTGGATCTCCTATCTCTTTCAAAGAGACTCCTGTTTCTTCTTCTATCACATCAATCAAATCTTCCCTCTCATAGAGGCTTTCAGTGTATTCTTTACACCCGTTTGCTCTGTCCTCTGCGTTTAGCAGTGGAATTCCTGTTGCACAATTAATGTTACAACGCTCGCTTTTAATTTCACCTAAGGTTATTTTTACTTTCCTATATTCTGAGTCAATCCTTCCAATAGTAATTTATCTTTGTATTTCTTCAAATTTTTTTATATAGCCATTTCGCCTTAGCTTCCCTGCGCTTCCTGTTTTCTGATTCCTCGGCGACTTGCATTTATATGTTCCTGAACTTCCCTGAACATATTTGTACTTCCTTCTTTCATCGATCAGCTGAAGTACATGGTGAGTCACCAACTATTGCCACCTAGAATAACTCCTAAAGTACCATAGGAGCTGAAAAGTTTGTGGGACAAATGTTGCATGCTACAACGGGGACCATAATATGACGTTGGTTTATTGTTGCTAGGTGAGGTCGCGTTAGAGATATGAAGGTCTACTTTGTTTCTTTTGAACGGGATGCTATAGTTTGGTAATTATTTTCCGATATCGGCTATCGAGACGAATCCATTGATGTGTAATAGTAAGGTTTTTGAAGGTCAGGGAAGGTCAGAAAGGTGGCATGAACGTCCATGTACAGAATGTGTTCGAAACTATGACATTGGTATCAATGCAGTTCTGGAATCTTTTTATCATGGATTCACCGGTACTCCTTATCACTTCGGCACTTATAGAAGCACATGCTCTGACAATTGTACCTCGTATATCGCGCAAACAGCAAATATTCGCCGAATACGGTGTGTCCATCTTACGTGTCATTGGCGTGTAAACACCAGCCGACGGTTTCCCAGTACAACACTAATAGGAACGGTAAGACTAGTGACGTTGAATAAAGCGAATGTGAACGATGTATTCCTGCGAAGAACAAGCCGATATGCTTCTTATTTACGTAGAATGCCAACGAAATTCAGAGAGAGCTAGAGACTTACACGCTGAATGATATCCTCAAGATACTCACCCTACACGTTGTACGTTTAAATATGCGTATGATAAATTGAGAACTGGATCTTTAATGCATCGGAAACATATGCGGCAAAGGAAAGTTACGAACCAGGAAACGCAAGTTGGCACTGTGGTTCGTGATCCTTGTGTTGGAGAGAGAATTGTCAGAGCATGTGCTTCGATCAGCGCCGATGAGATAAGGAATACAACCCAGTCCATGATAAGTAGATTGCAGCACTGCATTGACATGAATGGTCATCACTTCGAACATCTTCTGTAAATGGACGTTGACGCCACCTTAGTGACCTTCGTTGACCTTCAATGATCTTACTATTACACAGCGTTGGATTGGTCTCAATAGCCGCTATCAGAAAATAAGTACCATACTATAGCATCCCATTTAAAAAAATGAAGTTGACCTTCGTATCTCTGGAGCGACCCCACCTACCAACAAAGAACCATATTATGGATCCCGTTGTACCATGCAACTTTTGTCCCACAAAGTTTTCAGCTCCTATCATATTGTTGGTGGTAATAGCTAGTGACTCACCCTGTATTTCTTTTGCTACCCGTGGTTTCTTCGCAGTTACTTTCTTTGTAGGTATGGTTTTCTTTACAATGCCGGTGATTGTCCTTTTTGGAGATATCCATTCCTCCACATACTTAAAACGAAGAACATTTTGAGCCACGGCAGTACGAACCAAAACAGGAAAGAAAATGTCCTCTACCTTGGGGTCTAAAAAGCATACCTTAAGAGCTATGAGCTCTTTTTCCTTTGATAATGTGAAAATTCACCTTTTGTGCTCCTAGCTCTTTGCTGTTACGGACGATGTACATATCGTAGCAAACAAATGGGTAAAGACGTCTGAAAGATTGACAGATGATACGCTGTACCCTAGATACTTTTAGGCATAGAGTAAATGGATTAGACAGTTGTGTCTAGTTGCAATACCATAACAGAATATGTATGCCATTTTCCGTGTGAAACAATACGTTTCCATTATAAAGGTAGGTACAAAGATATAAAAACATACCGAAAATTTATCTGTTGGACCAGCCGGCCGCGGTGGCCGTGCGGTTCTAGGCGCTCCAGTCCGGAGCCGCGCTGCTGCTACGGTCGCAGGTTCGAATCCTGCCTCGGGCATGGGTGTGTGTGATGTCCTTAGGTTAGTTAGGTTTAAGTAGTTCTAAGTTCTAGGGGACTGATGACCACTGCAGTTGAGTCCCATAGTGCTCAGAGCCATTTGAACCATTTTTTTATCTGTTGGACCGAATGTACTCGCTGCGTTAACCCGTAACTGTGAATATGGTTCCAGTAACAAAACTAACAGGAGATTAATGCTTGCTGTGCCCATCGACAGTGTCAGAGGAATGTGTCCTCCTTTATGTATTGCGTTCTGCAGCTCAGTCGTAATAGCAAGGACCTTGTAGGAGTAAAGATGTTTGAGACTAGTTCATATCTGTTATTGTTTGAATTTTAGAGCCCATGTTTACTGAAGATTTTTGTCTTGTTTTGGTCAATAGTACCATCGCTGAAAGTATGGAATATTTTTCTTAACACCATGTCACCATATATGAGGCGGGGGGGGGGGGGTTCATTAAGTAATACAATACATTTTTGTCTGAAAGCAGATTGATCTCATTCAGGATTCCAATACACCATATTATTCCCCACCCTTTCGGCTGAAATACCCTCCATTCAATGTGACAGCCTTATGCCACCTTACTGGGACGGCCTATATGCACACATGATACAAATAATGGACGACGTCAGTGCCAGCGTCTTGCTGCATCAATAATCTCTCCTCAATAATGTACCCATCATACAGGTATTGCTTCCCTTCATTAGGCTAAACAGACGGATGTATGGTCTTCTGTAAGGAGCCAAGGAACAAAGCGGACACAAACACGAGTGTATCAGCATTACCAACAGAAACGTCCAGTTAAGCAACGATTAGTTTTTGATCCACCAAATGAGAGTACCCATACGTTCAACCATTGCAGGAGTCACAACATTATGCTGCCGGCTGGCACACAGGAGATTTGACTGGTTTTCGCGAAGTTGCGATGATGATAGACACCTCGCCTAACGACTCAATGTGCCTTTGTTCACTGCCAGGTCGACGTAGACAGTTTGCAAGCGCCTATGAATATCTGTGATGCTTCAATTCTCCGATCAGCGGAACTCAATGACGCCTTTTTGTAGGTTATGTATAGTGCCACCACCTACTGGGCCTATAGGGCTGACGGAGGAACATTTCAGGATGTCCCACAACAAGTTTCACAATTTTTCAGCCGAAATTGGTTAGAAAAAGGCTGCTGCATTACGTATTGAACATCCCTCGTATGTGGGTACGAAACATAAAAATTTGCGAAGTGTGTCGTTATGTGGATTCATGAGCAACAGTAGCTGGTTAATCGGTGGACACCACCAAAAACGAAACAAATAATAGTACTGAAATCATGAGCCGCCTGCGTTTTTAACGCATCATAAGAGCCATCAAATGCGCGTCGGAAATGGGCAATTATTGTAATCTGGGTGGCGTACGGTGGACCGGGGATGGCACCGCAGTTGGTAGGAACAGGCCTGCCAACGTAACAGAGCGCCATGTGTACAGGCGGGCAGCGTGTAGGCAGTCCCCACCTCCCAGAGGCGGAAGCGCAAGTGGCGCCGACACGCGCTGCAAATTGCGATATCTGGTTCGCAGGAAGCAAACAGTCCGCCAGCCGTGATTGGTCGCCCCGTGCCGCTGTACTCGTTTCTCGGCCGATAGCGAGGCTCTGCCGCCGGAAATTAATCCTCTTCTGCCGGCGGGGCACATTTTCGAATAGCGCCACCCGAGATTTCACGGCGTGATCAAAGACACGAGTTATGTTTCCCAGCACATTACATGGCAAGTTGGTTCCGTATACGAGGTCAATGAGTAAACATACGATTTGTTGAAAATATTAGGTTGTCACATAAGGCCGTAGCGTTTTTGTTTTGCAGGTTAGTATTTCGGCTGCCACGTGTTTAATTGATGAGTGTCATTTTTTATTTGTAGTTCTCTGTTGATATTTGAGTCTACATATTGCCATTTTCTAATTAGGAGACAGTGAGTGGAGCTGTAGTGGCTAGAGGCTGAAATGTCAAGAGGAGAAAACGGAACATCCGACATATTCTTCTGTTTCAGTTCAATAGAGGGATGGCAGCAGCGGAAGGAGTCAGAAACATTTGCGCCTCGTATGGCGATAAATGCCGTTGGAAAGAGCACGGTAATAAAAGTTCCCTCGTTTTAAATAGCATCTTTTTGACATTGGTGACTCTCAATGTTCAGGATAACTTTCGAGGCTTGAATGAGGTCGTTTTAATGTATTAATCCACATTGATCCGTGTCAGTGTACTCGAGAACTGGCAAATGTCATGAACTGCGAGCATTCCACCACCGTGCAACATTAGAATGCAATGGAGAAGGAAAAATCGGTTGTATGTCTCCCGCTTGCTTTAGGCCAAAATTACAATAATCAGCGGGTGCATCTCTGTTAGCGCGTCATCAATTGGCTTCTAAGCAACATCGACCATTTCTATCCTGTATCATTACTGGTGATGAAAAATGGTGTCTTTGTGCTAACATGAGGAAAAGAAAAGAATACTGAAGTCAAAACAAAGTAGCAACTTTCCATACAAATATCTGCGCGCATCCACAAAAGATAATGTTACGCATGTGGTGAAACAGCGACGGTGCGGTGTACTACGAATTGTTTCCTCAAGGTGCTGACATTTATTGTAAACAACTGAGACGTCTTGCAGACGCCGCTCAGAAAGGCCGACTGAAGCGATGCTATTCCACAATAATGACTCCCCCCTCCCGCCTTCTGCGACACTGACGAAAAACACTGTATAGGGGTTCCACGGACCCTTATTCAGCTGATCTTTACATACTAAAGATCCAAAGAAACTAGTAAACCTGCCCAATACCGTGTAGATCCCCCGCGAACACGCAGAAGTGCCGCAGAACGACGTTGCACGGATTCGACTAATGCCTGAAGCTGTGTAGGAGGGAACTGACATAATGAATCCTCCAGGGCTCTCCATAAGTCCGTAAGACTACGGGGGGTGGAGATCTTTCCTGAATAGCAAGTGGCAAGGCATCCCAGATATGCTCAATAATGTTCATGTCTGAGGAGTCTGATGCCCAGTGGAAGTGTTACTGGAGCCGGTCTGTACCGATTCTGGACGTATGGGGTGTCGCATTGTCCTGCTGAAATTTACCAGGATCGTCGGAATGCACAATGGATACGAACGGATACAGGTGATCAGACAGAATGCACGTACGTACGTGTCACCTGCCATATTCGTATCCAGACGTACCAGGCGTCCCATATTACTCCAACTTCACGCGCCCCACACCACTACAGAGGCTCCACTAGCTTGAACAGTTCCCTGCTGACATTCAGTGTCCACGTTGTCTCCACACCCTTGCATATCCATCCGCTTGTTACAATTTGAAAGGAGACTTGTCCGACCACGCAGCATGATTTTAGTCATCAACGGTCCACTGTCGGGGTTGACGGGCCCAGGCGATGCGTAAAGCTTCGTGTCGTGCAGTCATAAAGGGTACGCGAAGGGGCCTTCGGCTCCGAAAGCCCATATTGATGATGTTTCGTTGCATGTTTGGCACGCGGACACTTGTTCATGGCTCAGCGTTGAAATCCTCTAGCAATTTGTTGAACGATTCTCTTCAGTCTTCGTTGGTCCAGTTCTTACAGGATCTTTTTCCTGCCACGGCGATGTCAGAGATTTAATGTTTTACCGGATTCCTGATATTCACGGTAAACTCGAGAAATGGTCGTACGAGAAAACCCCCACTTCAGCGATACCTTGGAGATGCTCTGTCCGATCGCTCGTGCGCCGACTATAACACCACGTTCAGACTCACTCTTTGGCGCTTCAGTGTATACTGAATGTGAGTATTCCTCTCCGACATGTACTCGCAGTTGGACATTTAGGATTACTCATATTGCAGTAGCTACTCGTACTGACATATCAAGCAGATTTTTTATTTATAAAGCTATGTGTGTTGTTACTTGCCGTATGCGTAAAATTTCTAAAGGCGACACTGTATGTGTGTTTGTTAGAGGACGTGGTATTAATATGAAATTCCATTCAGTTGGTGACATGACATATTATAATAGTATTTAATTTACAGAATCCGAGAAGTGGTTCTTCTTAATATTGTAGATGATACCTTAGATCATCGAGCAACAATAACAGACATATGACGGCAAAGATGGGATGCGGGAACTGTGCCAGCAGAACTACTCGCATGTTGATCAGCTGCAGTAATGTAAGCTATGGTGTATTACCCTTTTATCTACGCGTCAAAGCACTTACTTGCTTTTATGTAGAGCAGTTTCATTAATCCGCGGATATGGTCCGGAATAGCGTGTGAGACTCATTCGTGTAGTATCAAGACGTAATTAGAACATTATTTTAACTAAATTCTCGATAAAGAAGTGACGAACTACAACGACATGACTCACTTAGTGTATTATCGGCGATGTAGTGAATGAACACCCAGCGAAGTGCTTTGCACAAACTAGTCGCCGGCCGAAGTGGCCGTGCGGCTCTGGGCGCTGCAGTCTGGAACTGCGAGACCGCTACGGTCGCAGGTTCGAATCCTGCCTCGGGCATGGATGTGTGTGATGTCCTTAGGTTAGTTAGGTTTAACTAGTTCTAAGTTCTAGGGGACTAATGACCTCAGAAGTTGAGTCCCATAGTGCTCAGGGACATTTGAACCATTTGAACAAACTAGTCAACGATGACATGCCGTTAGGAAGTGTGTGGTTAATCTCAGTCATCTGCAAGAAAGATTCACTGTATTAAGAGTTCAGAAATGTCTAATTTGTGTTGAGATATATTTATACCATATATACTTCGGCAGAGCATATTTACAATACAACATACTTGGCATCCCTACAAACTTCATTGTTTAGATGAGTTAAAATTTTTAGACTGTTTCACAGTAATCCAATGACAACTTATCATCAAAAGCAATAGATTGAAGATCTACAAGTTATCATTGTGCGGTGTCAACGACATTGCATGATGATCTCAAATTTCTGGATGATTATAACTTTCGTGTTTTGTTCTGACTGTAGCAAGATACAACTAAGCTCGTTATAAATCCTGCTATTCCAGCACAAATTGAAACAGTTATGTGTAATCCGAGGTAACACAGAGAACAGAACAGCGATTTGAATCTTTAACCACGTGTTGTCTGATTTCGCAGTACTTGGCATTCTTGGCAGAGTTTAATACACGAAGTAAAATGGCGAACATACTTCTTTCAAACATAGAGCACATATATTTATCGATGAAATGGTGTTGGTCAGGTTCGTTGCTCTTTGTTTCGAATCCAGTAACAGATAAGGGAGGCAATCGGATCAATGTACACTCCTGGAAATGGAAAAAAGAACACATTGACACCGGTGTGTCAGACGCACCATACTTGCTCCGGACACTGCGAGAGGGCTGTACAAGCAATGATCACACGCACGGCACAGCGGACACACCAGGAACCGCGGTGTTGGCCGTCGAATGGCGCTAGCTGCGCAGCATTTGTGCACCGCCGCCGTCAGTGTCAGCCAGTTTGCCGTGGCATACGGAGCTCCATCGCAGTCTTTAACACTGGTAGCATGCCGCTACAGCGTGGACGTGAACCGTATGTGCAGTTGACGGACTTTGAGCGAGGGCGTATAGTGGGCATGCGGGAGGCCGGGTGGACGTACCGCCGAATTGCTCAACACGTGGGGCGTGAGGTCTCCACAGTACATCGATGTTGTCGCCAGTGGTCGGCGGAAGGTGCACGTGCCCGTCGACCTGGGACCGGACCGCAGCGACGCACGGATCCACGCCAAGACCGTAGGATCCTACGCAGTGCCGTAGGGGACCGCACCGCCACTTCCCAGCAAATTAGGGACACTGTTGCTCCTGGGGTATCGGCGAGGACCATTCGCAACCGTCTCCATGAAGCTGGGCTACGGTCCCGCACACCGTTAGGCCGTCTTCCGCTCACGCCCCAACATCGTGCAGCCCGCCTCCAGTGGTGTCGCGATAGGCGTGAATGGAGGGACGAATGGAGACGTGTCGTCTTCAGCGATGAGAGTCGCTTCTGCCTTGCTGCCAATGATGGTCGTATGCGTGTTTCGCGCCGTGCAGCTGAGCGCCACAATCAGGACTGCATACGACCGAGGCACACAGGGCCAACACCCGGCATCATGGTGTGGGGAGCGATCTCCTACACTGGCCGTACACCACTGGTAATCGTCGAGGGGACACTGAATAGTGCACGGTACATCCAAAGCGTCATCGAACCCATCGTTCTACCATTCGTAGACCGGCAATGGAACTTGCTGTTCCAACAGGACAATGCACGTCCGCATGTATCCCGTGCCACCCAACGTGCTCTAGAAGGTGTAAGTCAACTACCCTGGCCAGCAAGATCTCCGGATCTGTCCCCCATTGAGCATGTTTGGGACTGGATGAAGCGTCGTCTCACGCGGTCTGCACGTCCAGCACGAACGGTGGTCCAACTGAGGCGCCAGGTGGAAATGGCATGGCAAGCCGTTCCACAGGACTTCATCCAGCATCTCTACGATCGTCTCCATGGGAGAATAGCAGCCTGCATTACTGCGAAAGGTGGATATACACTGTACTAGTGCCGACATTGTGCATGCTCTGTTGCCTGTGTCTATGTGTCTGTGGTTCTGTCAGTGTGATCATGTGATGTATCTGACCCCAGGAAAGTGTCAATAAAGTTTCCCCTTCCTGGGACAATAAATTCACGGTGTTCTTATTTCAATTTCCAGGAGTGTATTAATGAGATGGCAATCAACAATAGTTTTCTAAATCTGGTTGAGGGTGGAGGGGTGGCTAGCAGATGGTGAAGGTATTACAATCACTTCAGGCAAAACATGGGATGCTTACTCAGAGAATTTTCTCCAGCTCCTGTGCAATGAAACTTTAAGCACCTACAGTCAGACTTTCGCGTTGTTTTTAATACTAACATTAATCCCTCCATTCTTTCTTGCACATATCACTAGACTGAGCTCAACTGACTCCTCTATGCGCCGTCGACTTCGGTTGATAGTGTTGTTTGAATATGGTCTAAGCACAGGCGGAAACCGGCCATTTCAATAACGCTCCATCGCAATCTAGTCGGTTTTTTCGCTGATATAGTTTTGATCTCCACCATGATACTTCTCCACTGGGAGCCACCGATAGCCTCCGGAACCACCTATAGCCTCCCGCTGCCAGAGCTGATGTATGGAGGAAGTTGAGGAATTTTGTTCTGATATACACTTTGCCACTGGTGATTATCGTTGGTGTCGCCAAGGACTGATTCGGGAGCTACTTCAGCCTCGACGTACAATTTACTATGGTGAGACTGAGCCGAAATGTGAGACGATCTATAGTGACATTAAAGTAATTTTATAGTATTTCAGGTACTTCACGTTCAGTTTTGAAGTCTTACATTTAGATTTAATGAACTGTCTGCTTTCAATTCCAAATGCAGTTTAAAAGGGCTTTTAGTACATTGAGGCGTTCTAAAGTCGTATGTACTGCAGTTTAAGATTTTTTGTGGACTCAAATAAGTGTCCTAAATCTACCAAATATGATCATCGAAGTTATTTATAGTATTTTACTTAATCAAGACTACAATGTATAGTGTCATCGACTGCAAATCTCATTACTTTAACTTCAGAGATATGTTATACGCGTTTGTTGTTGACTCTGAGGTGGAGGACGGAAGAAGATTTCGTTTTAGACCACATATTGTCCCACTGCCCATTGTTACAAAGAAGTGTTTGGAATTAGGGGAGGCAGAGTTATAACGATATGTTTATTTTTAAAGATATTTGTCCATTTTCATCATCAAGAGTTATGACCAGGCCCAACGTATATGATACTTGACTTCCAGTACAGATTTCAAGTCAATTTCAATAAGAACGAAAAAAAAAGACGTTGGATCAAACTGAAAAGATGTACAACATCTTGAGTAACACAAAAGTTTCAGATTTATCAGCAGAGTAAATCCCTAATTGGGGCTAAAACCGTATTAAGTAAAATACCTGAAGACATACGAACCAATCTCATGTTCAAGATAGCTAACAGACTTCCTAACCATATAGTCGATGAAACAGTTTCTTCCTGCAGTTTCCTGTAGACACTTTATCATAGAAGGTACATTATTTTTATCTCTGAACGAGGCAGGAACCATAAGTCTTGCTTTTGTGTGGACTGAAAATCGGTATGTCCCTATTTTATCCCGAGAAGCCTTGACGATCGTCGTTTCGAGAAAAGAAATTACGTAGTAGTTTTCTATGCGGTAGAACATTAACGTCATAAATTTGAAATATTGCGACAATTTATATCCAAACAATATTTCGCGAACATTTCACCGTTATGTGTATTGATTACACTGGTCGGAGAAGTACTGCATTGGACTTTATGTATTTTTACCTCGAATGGTGGCTCCATTACCTCAAGCCTGGCACATAAAAGCTGACGGACTCGCTAGTACGTTCCTCCTCTGAGGCCACAAAAACGAACAAGCTGATCTTAATGAACGTTAGCCTGTTTATAATTATGGTCAATCCCTATGGTTCCACTGCTTCGAGCGACATGTTTAATAATTCTGTTTAGAACTGCTCACTGCAACTACCATCGTTGTTGTACTATTGTTTTCTAATAGGAGGGGCATTCAATAAGTAATGCAACACATTTTTCTTGAAATCTGGTTGCTTTTATTCAGGATTACAACGTATCGTATTATGCTCCATGATACTGGCTACAAAAATATTTCAACATGATTTGCATTCAATGCGAGGTCCCTATGCCACGTTACTGGGAGGGCTTGTATGCCTGCATGGTATCATTCTACTGCTCCACGTCGGAGCCAACGTCTTGCCGCATCAACAACCTCCCGACTTTCCACGTCCTGCTTCATGCAGAGAGCACTATTCATTGGGCCAAACCGATGTAAATCGGAAGGTGCGAGATCCGAGATGGAGTGTGGAAGAGGAAGAACAATCCCACGAACGTATAACAAATGGTTCAAATGGCTCTGAGCACTATGGGACTTAACATCTATGGTCATGAGTCCCCTAGAACTTAGAACAACTTAAAACTAACTAACCTAAGGACAGCACACAACACCCAGTCATCACGAGGCAGAGAAAATCCCTCACCCCGCCGGGAATCGAACCCGGGAACCCGGGCGAAGGGAAGTCAGAACGCTACCGCACGACCACGAGCTGCGGACGAACGTATAACACTTCCGGCTACTATTAGTAATACACTGAAAATGTTATTCTTCTGAAATGATACTTCTTTGACCGTGATTGTGTGTAATGGAAAAAAATCGGACTTAGCAAGTAATGTACCAGTGATTTGATATGATGTGTGCAGAAGGAGTATTAATGCGTTCAGGCAACAGCTGGCTCTCAATAACACCTACTGCCTGTACATTACAGTAGGAAAATGATGATACTTATAGGTAAAACGCTGACTAATGTTAGAACCCAACGGACTGGCAAGAGATTCCTTTGTTAGTTTAACTACAGGAAATTACTAATACTGAAGTAGCTATGCACTAATTATATCTTTTAAACTGATTATTATTTTCATTCTCAAGGAATATTCACTTCCTTTTATTCTTTAGCTCAAGTGGCACATGTGATGCCTAAATTTAGTTTAGTTTGAAAATTTTTAGCCAGTTGCTTATTTTTGGTTGGTGTTGTTGTTGTATGACATTTAAATCTGGGTCATCTATTAGCATGGTGACCCAAAAACTAAAATATCGGTGGACTCTGATCGTGGCATAACACCTTAGCCACAACCCAATATGAGAAACACTCTTAACTACATAAGACATGAAAATGTAGACACTATTACTTCAATTAGAAAATCTGAACTCAATACCTTATCTATCCACTTATGTAAATTGCATGGAGTATTTCGAAACTTATGCTCAATAAATAATTACGTACTTCACAACTCCATAAAGCTTATTAACTTATGCTAAAGAAGATAATTGCATTTTAGTTCATTAAAATGTATTCTCTGATTTATCGTGGCACTTGTGATGAGGCCCTTTCTACGTAAATGACTAAGGATAAAATACGGCGGCTCAACACAAAATTTACACACCACAAAATTATTACTGAAAGCAAAACCACATAACTGGTCCATCCAACCTTACAGTACTTAACCGACAATTTGAGATGAAGGTTGTGGAAACGTCGATCTCCTGTGCTATTCAAAAAAAGGGGCAAAAGTATCCATGGCTCTTCCTGTGTAACAAACTCTGAAATTCCTCTTCTTAGCACCGGATTTTCATAGTACAGAGCTAACCGTAGCATGCCATAAATAAAAAGCAGCATTACCTCCGCATCTGAGGCTATAATATATCATCTTGTAGTTGTTCTCGCCTCTTTCAGTTCACAAGATGCTCGCTCTTTGGCTGCTAACCACGGACTGGCTCGACCACACGGGAGCTTTGACGTTCGATCACCAGAGCCACATTTTCTGTTCTCGCCTAGCCAGTTTCGTTTCGAAGGGACTTCCCTTGAAGTTTTACATGATTACAAGCCTACTATCCCTATGTATAAACCAGTAAAGTATAAAATATTAATTTTTTGCAACACAATACTTTTGTCATTATTTGCAATTATATAAAGCAACATAAATAAGGAATGAAACATTTACATTGATGTTACATCAAAGACTATAGTTATAGAGAAGTCACATTAAGCAAAAAAAGCAGAGAAAGAAGTTAAATAAGATAATTATAGGTAATACCGATGACAGTGTTACAAACGGTGTCATCATTATCAACAAAGACGCTTGATTTTGATCCGTGGATCACCCTGAATGAGAGTGTCCGATCGTTCCAAGACTGCAGGGATCACAAATCTGTGTGGTCGGTCAAGTTTCCGCTGCGTTGATACGATGCTGACAGACGCCTCGCCCACCGAATCACCGTGCTTTTGTTCACAGCTACGAGTTCGTAGACATTTGCAAGCGCCTATGAATGTCTGCTATGCTCTGGTTTTCCACCAAAATAAAGTCAGCACTTCCGTTAGAGACGCGTATAGTTGAAGGCTACGTAAAGCGCCGTCGCCTGAAACTATATAGGCTGAAGCGGGAAACTTTCACGATGTCCCATGAAAAATTACGCATTTTTCCAATGGAAATTGCCCGAGTGAAAAACGTTGTTGTATTACTTGCTGAAATCCCCTCGCAATCCAGCTGCAAAACTTAAGGACGAGATGGGTATTGTAATATAACGTGTTAACAACTCAGTGGAAATGAATGGAAGTGCAGGAGCGTTTTGCCGGAGGTCTCCCGGTCGTGCACTAAAAGATGGACTTCGCTTATCATGAGGTCAGTGTTACTGCAACGGTAGAGGCGACTGGCCTTGCAACATGAGGCAATTGAAAGAACAGGAAAAGGGTGTATCAACAAATAGTTGTATTGCACTGCAGTGGTGTGAGTCATTACAATATGACTCGGAAACAAGATTTATGGAGAACTTCACGAGGGGAAGAATCATTGGAAAACTTGAAAAAGGACGTTGCGTGACGAGTGAAGTCTTGGAGCCTGATATTGCTCACAGCATGTTTCATGTGTATGGGGAGCGTTCCAAACCATAAGCGTTGCTGCTCGAAGGAGAGGTGGACATCTACCGCAGCAGATGACTAACAGTTCAGTCTAAGTAATGATCCTGGACACACCCGATTGTTGCGAGAGATGGGGCACCTAATGCTGGAACAGTGTCGAAAATGATCGTTTCGTCGACCAGCTGGATTGAGAAGGAACCATGTTGCATGTGTGTAGTCACCTACAAATCTTCGAATATCGTACACTTACCGGTCAACTCCTTCCTCGTGTCCGGCCATCCTCATTTAGGTTTTCCATGATTTCCCTAAATCGCTCCAGGCATGTGCCGGGATGCTTCTTTAGAAATATAACGGCTGACTTCCTTCCCCATCCTTCCCTAATCGGATAAAGATTCATCCAACCTGCATCTTGCTCGTTTTTTCAGGTGAGCATTCAGCCTCAACTACAGGTTTACGACAATGCGCGATGGCATGGAATTGCGCTTGTTGAGGACTGTTGCATCGAGAAGATATTCTGTGAACGGATCTACCTGCCGCCTCCCTCGGCTTAAATCCCAAAGAACATGTATGGCATACGTTTGGGAGACGTACTGCAGGACGTTCACAGAAACCGACGACCATCCAGTGGTTCTCAACTGCACTGGCGGAGGAATGGAGCGTCCTACCTCGTGAGCAGGCATAGGAGAACAACGCACAGCGCGATTACACAGTGTACTAAGAACCATGTCTCGCCATTTGTAACGTCCTGGGGTTCACTAAAAATCGCGATGGCTTCAGTGTAATTATTGTGTTTGAAGGAAAATGCCATTTCTTTTCGTTTCATTGAGCATTTCTTTCAGTTACCTTCTGTACTATACCATTTTTTTCTATGTACGGCCCTAGTTCCATTGAGCTATGTTACTTGTCAATGACATATCATGCGAAAATTGCTTTCATCTTTAAGTTTACCACACCAGTGTATTTCTGCTTTAGGATGGAGAAATTAATAATGGTTAAAAACGGAAATGTAAAGGTTCAGTCTGAGTATAGTGGACACAAGTGAAGTAAAATGGAAAGAAGATGATGCTTTCTGCCAGACGAATGTAGGTTAATATCAACAGCGGACGATAATGGGCTAAAAAGATCAGCATTCGTGGTGAGTAACAAAGTAGAGCAGAGAATAAGCTACTTCGACGAGATCAGTTATAGGGTTCTCATCAGTTTCGACAGCAAACCAACGCCGACAGCAATAGTCGAGGTATACATGGCGACGTCGGAAGCAGAAGACGAAGAGACTGAGACATTGTATGACGATACTGAACAAATAACCAGTATGTAAACGAAGATAAAAATCTAATAATCATGGTGACTGGAATGCGGTTATAGTGGAAGGAATAGAAGCAGGGCCAACGGGAGAACGTGGGCTAGGTAGAGGGCCGGCCGGTGTGACCGAGCGGTTCTAGGCGCTACAGTCTGGAGCCGCGTGACCGCTACGGTCGCAGGTTCGAATCCTGCCTCGGGCATGGATGTGAGTGATGTCCTTAGGTTAGTTAGGTTTAAGTAGTTCTAAGTTCTAGGAGACCAAAGATGTTAAGTCCCATAGTGCTCAGAGACATTTGAACTAGCAATGAGAGACGAGAAAGACTATATCAGTTCTGCAATAAATTTCACTAGGTAATAGCTGACAATCTGCTCAAGAATCACTCGTGGAGATGTGTTTGGAAAAACAGGCGGAGGCACGAGAAGGTTCCAGCTAGATTACATCTTGGTTAGACAGTGGTTTCTATAATCCGCCAGGGTAGCCGAGAGCGCTAACGCGCTGCTTCCTGGACTCGGGTAGGCGCGCCGGCCCCTGATTGAATCCGCCCGGCGGACTAGCGACGAGGGCCGATGTGCCGGCCAGCCTGGAAGTGGTTTTTAGGCGGTTTTCCGCATCCCTCTAGGTGAATACCGAGCTGGTCTCCATGTTCCGCCTCAGTTGCACGGCTCGCAGACATCTGAACACTTTCGTACTATTCCATGGATTATACTCGATGCAGACAGTTGGGGTACACTAATTCCATCCTGGGGGGTACGGGGTGGCGGCAGGATGGGCATATGGCCACCCCTTAAACATTAACATGCAAAATCCGATTAACGATGGCTGACCCTGTGTAACTGCGGGACAAGGCTCAAGCGATAGATAGATAGACAGTGGTTTCTATATCAAAAACTAGATTGTTAGGCGCACACAGCTGCAGTCATGGAGTCACATCATAATGTAGCAGTGATGAAGAGTAGACAGAAGTTTAATAGGATCGAAAAATCAGTGAGGAAGGAGGTGGGATACAGTATTACTGAGGAATGATGAGAGGCGTTTGAAGTTCGCTAAGGATATGCTTACTGCGATAAGGAATATCAATGTAAGCAGTTCAGTTGAAGAGGAGTGGACATCCTTAAAAAGAGCGGTAACACGTTCTTGATAGTCAGAGATACGAAGAAGGAAGGCAAATGCGAAGACTCTTAAGGTAACGAAATATTTCAGTTGAACTACGGAAAGAGGAGATACAAAAATGTTCGTCGAAGAACAGGAATACAGCAACATAAATCACTGTTGTTGTTGTTGTGGTCTTCAGTCCTGAGACTGGTTTGATGCAGCTCTCCATGCTACTCTATCCTGTGCAAGCTTCTTCATCTCCCAGTACCTACTGCAACCTACATCTTTCTGAATCTGCTTAGTGTATTCATCTCTTGGTCTCCCCCTACGATTTTTACCCTCCACGCTGCCCTCCAATACTAAATTGGTGATCCCTTGATGCCTCAGAACATGTCCTACCAACCGATTCCTTCTTCTGGTCAAGTTGTGCCACAAACTTCTCTTCTCCCCAATCCTATTCAATACTTCCTCATTAGTTATGTGATCTACCCATCTAATCTTCAGCATTCTTCTGTAGCACCACATTTCGAAAGCTTCTATTCTCTTCTTGTCCAAACTATTTACCGTCCATGTTTCGCTTCCATACATGGCTACACTCCATACAAATACTTTCAGAAATGACTTCCTGACACTTAAATCTATATTCGATGTTAACAAATTTCTCTTCTTCAGAAACGCTTTCCTTGCCATTGCCAGTCTACATTTTATATCCTCTCTACTTCGACCATCATCAGTTATTTTGCTCCCCAAATAGCAAAACTCCTTTACTACTTTAAGTGTCTCTTTTCCTAATCTAATACCCTCAGCATCACCCGACTTAATTCGACTACATTCCATTATCCTCGTTTTGCTTTTGTTGATGTTTATCTTATATCCTCCCTTCAAGACACCATCCATTCCGTTCACCTGCTCTTCCAAGTCCTTTGCTGTCTCTGACAGAATTACAATGTCATCGGCGAACCTCAACGTTTTTATATCTTCTCCATGGATTTTAATACCTACACCGAATTTTTCTATTGTTTCCTTTACTGCTTGCTCAATATACAGATTGAATAGCATCGGGGAGAGGCTACAACCCTGTCTTACTCCCTTCCCAACCACTGCTTCTCATTCATGCCCCTCGACTCTTATAACTGCCATCTGGTTTCTATACAAATTGTAAATAGCCTTTCGCTCCCTGTATTTTACCCCTGCCACCTTTAGAATTTGAAAGAGAGTATTCCAGTCAACATTGTCAAAAGCTTTCTCTAAGTCTACAAATGCTAGGAACGTAGGTTTGCCTTTCCTTAATCTTTCTTCTAAGATAAGTCGTAAGGTCAGTATTGCCTCACGTGTTCCAGTATTTCTACGGAATCCAAACTGATCTTCCCCGAGGTCGGCTTCTACTAGTTTTTCCATTCGTTTGTAAAGAATTCGTGTTAGTATTTTGCAGCTGTGGCTTATTAAACTGATTGTTCGGTAATTTTCACATCTGTCCACACCTGCTTTCTTTGGGATTGGAATTATTATATTCTTCTTGAAGTCTGAGGGTATTTCGCCTGTTTCATACATCTTGCTCACCAGATGGTAGAGTTTTGTCAGGACTGACTCTCCCAAGGCCGTCAGTAGTTCCAATGGAATGTTGTCTACTCCGGGGGCCTTGTTTCGACTCAGGTCTTTCAGTGCTCTGTCAAACTCTTCACGCAGTATCGTATCTCCCATTTCATCTTCATCTATATCCTCTTCCATTTCCATAATATTGTCCTCAAGTGCATCGCCCTTGTATAGACCCTCTATATACTCCTTCCACCTTTCTGCTTTCCCTTCTTGGCTTAGAACTGGGTTTCCATCTGAGCTCTTGATGTTCATACAAGTGGTTCTCTTATCTCCAAAGGTCAGAATTTTCCTGTAGGCAGTATCTATCTTACCCCTAGTGAGATAAGCCTCCACATCCTTACATTTGTCCTCTAGCCATGCCTGCTTAGCCATTTTGCACTTCCTGTCGATCTCATTTTTGAGATCACTATGAAATGAAATAAGTAAGAAGTGCAGAGTAGCCAAGGCAAAATGGCAGCAGGAAAAACGTGAAGAAATGGCAAAGGAAATGATCGTCAGAATGAGTGACCCAGAAAATAGAAAAGTCCAAACTATCGTCAGTGAAATTGCAAGGTTTCATGGTAACATTAAGATTGCATTGGTAATCCTACTTTTAAACACAAAGAAAAGAGCAGATAGGTGGGAAGATTCATTGAAGACTTAAATGAGGAGAAAGGGGAATCGATAACGAAGATTTAGGGATTCCGGTACTGGAGTCAGAATTGGGAGATCTCTGTAAGACTTGAGATCAAAATGATCAGAGTTAAGGCGATAGAAACAGTACACCGCCTCTGGCTGAGGTGAACTGTAGCCTCAGAATAGTGAAAGCCTTCTGGGACTTAAAGTGTAACTACCTTTCGTTTCATCTACGTTAACGTGGATTTTAGTTTTTCCGGATGTATGGGTCTAATGAATTAATTTCTGTAGATGTTTGACAGATATTAAATTCTGTGAGTGTAAAGGCTTTTTTTTGTGGTTGCTATAATAATCACATGCAAAGTGTAATGAGCCGTGCCTTCCAATCAACTATTGTCCATATCTAGTTAATTCTGCATGAATACACAGAATTTCGACCGCGCCATTTGAAGAAATATCTAAAGTTATGCTATGAAATTGATACTACAGTATTTCGCTGGGAGATGTGGCGAAAACCAAATCGATGTAGAGCGGTCGCAGCAGACAATGGACGGCCGTGAGACGAGACACTTCCGGGCAGTGGCGGAGGTCGGGACTGGAGACAGCGCTGAGACGGTGGACCAGGAGCAGGGACAGGTGCGGGTGTGTTTGCGCAGGCGCGCGGCGGCAAACACGCTGTCGCCTGAGCGCGGCACACCTGCAGCGACGGAGCTGTCTATTGACACAGCGGCTGGCTGGCCAGCCAGCGGCCAACGGCTGTCTGCGGGTAGCGCTGCCTTCGTGTCCACCCCTCCGTCGCTGCGGTCTTACCTTGAGGGAAGCCTCCGCAAACACTTAACCACTGGACCCACCACCCTGTTTCCTTTCTGTTAGTGAATGCGGTTTTCCTGTGGACTGTCGTACCTGTAAACTGTTACAATGATGGAACTGGAAAGTGAACAGCTTCAAGGAACACTATGAAATTGATACTACAGTATTTCACTGGGAGCTGTTGTTTATGTCAGGATCTTCAGACTGAACACAAATCTGATACAGGTCTCCATGCTAGTCATTCCTTTGCAAGTCTTTTTATCTCTGTGCCAACTGCATGCATCCATTTACCCCATCATTTACACACACACACACACATACTTCTCTCCACTACCATAGTGACAATTCATTTATGCCTGAGGAGATATCCTATCAAGTGACCCCTCTTGACAGTCAAATTGTACCATAATCCCTTATTAGTTACTTGATCTTCCAGTGTAGTTTTAGCATACTTCTACAGAACTAAATTTAATGAGGTTCTGTTGTCTTACTATCTGAAATGTTCACGTTTCATTTCCGTGAAATGCTGCGTTCCAGAGAAATATCTTCAAAAAATACTTCGTATTTCTGTGTTACGAAGTGCATCTCGTTTAGTGATGTCTTCTTCGTGTTTCCAGTCTGCTTTTTGCATCCTCCCTACCTCGGCCATAGCCAGTTCTATTGCTGTGTAAATATAGAAGTCATTGACATCTTTTTGTGTCTCAGTTCCTAACATAATTTTATCAGTATCAAATGATTTAATGTGACTACATTCTATTACCCTTGTCTTACTTTCCTTGATATTCATCTTAAGACCCATTTTCAAGACACGACCCATTCTGTTGAACAACGTTTCCAAGTAATTCTTTGCTTCTAAAGTAATTACAGCGACAACGGAAAAACACACAGTTTCGATTTTTTCTTCCTGAACTATAATACATTTTAAATTTTTCCTTGGTTTCCATTTCTGGTCGCTTAATGTGCAGACTGCATAACGTGCAGTGTGGCTACAATCCAGTCTCATGCCTTGTTCAGCTACTGCCTCTCTTTCAAGTCCCTCGAATCGTATAACGGAAATACGTTTTCAGTTCAGAATTTCAACCTTGTCTAAAACTTTCTCTCTGCCAAGAAATATTCTAAACGTAGGTTTCCCTTCTTTAACTTGTCCTCTGAGATAACTGATAAGTCACAGGGGTAGTATTGCCTCACATATTTCTTCCTCATCAGGAATCCCAAGTGATATTCCCGAAGACGGCTTCTACCAGTTTTTCCTTTTTATGTAAACACTTTTGTCTGCGGGATATACAGCAAGGCACACGGGAGATGGACGGTTTTTAAATCAAGAATACGCTGTCAGTTCTAAAATTAGTGTGTGTTTATTGACGTTAAATCGAAGTTCACTACTTGCCATTTAATGTATAACAAACCTTTTTGTGAAAAATAATGACGTCACTGAAGTGTCCATCATTTTCAATGCATAATTTAGGCCCCTTCTTCAAATCCTCCACAACATAGAGTAATGTATGGGCAGGGACAGCAACAATTTATTGAATGACTAAATTCGTCATTTTGTCCAAATTTTCGATTCGTGGCCATTGTCACGGCTCTGTAGGTGCCACGAAGAAAAAAAACACGTATTGATGTCTCGAAAGCTGGGAGGCAAATTACTTTGAAACATGAGATAATCTGATTTCTGGGAAACTTGCAACGAAGAGCTGCCATTGAAGCATTCACGGTGTATGAGGTAGCACACTCCTGCTGGAACCAAACATCCTTCAGAGAGATTCTTCGTCTCTTCAGTTCTGGTTTCAAGAACTTTTCAAGCGTATAGGTGTATCGAGCCGAGTTAATGCTGGCTACCACCATTATCTTCGAAAAAATACGGTCCAGTAATGCCGACAGAGCCAAGAGCAAACCAGAGTGGGACTCTTTCAGACTGTACAGAACGCGGATGTTAAGATGTGGATGTTCAAGGTCTCAGTAAGTAAGGTTTTGTTTATTGGTGGACTCGTTTAAATGAGAATGAGCTTCATCGCTCACCAAGAGAATTACATATCACTCAAAATTACTTTCATTGTTCAAGCAAACTATTCGCCAGCAACAAATTCAATTTTTTCAGTTGTTGCACAGTAAGTCTGTACATTTAAATGTACGCAAAATTCATCTAACAGATTCACGACTCATTGCTAGCTCACTGGCATGACGTCTAGGTGACCGTCCTGTGCCATTGACTACCGATTCTCGTACCATTGCAATATTTTCTGGCATTGTTGCAGCGCATCTCACGCCTGTATCCTTTTTATGCTGTTGATCTGACCTGTTCCATCCACCTGACGATTGTGGTACGACACGTTCAAAAATGGTTCAAATGGCTCTGAGCACTATGGGACTCAACTGCTGCGGTCATAAGTCCCCTAGAACTTAGAACTACTTAAACCTAACTAACCTAAGGACAGCACACAACACCCAGCCATCACGAGGCAGAGAAAATCCCTGACCCCGCCGGGAATCTAACCCAGGAACCCGGGCGTGGGAAGCGAGAACGCTACCGCACGACCACGAGATGCGGGCGGTACGACACGAAACAGCTCCTTGTCGACCGAGATTGATATGTATGCAAAACATTTGCTGTGTAGCTGTAACACTTCTCTTTTAAGGAATCTGTCGTAGAGGAACAAACAATGTGGCAAGAGTCACTGTTCCACTGTAAGTGAAACGGCATCTTGTGTGGAGAAGAACTAACCTCATCACGATATTCCCTCACCACCGCACTGTAACTACTACGCAGTTTAAAACGGTCCGTCTCCCGTGTGTCACTTTGTATTAGCTAAAATAATATCCTTATGCTAGTTTATTTTCACTACAGAAGAAACCCTGTCCCTACAGATGAAGAATAGTGCGTGATAGCTACTGGGTGCTTCTAGCGTTGCTGGAACACAGCACAGATGAAGCGCTGGAGCAGCTGACGGCCAGCTTTTGAATTCAAAGTTCGAATCATTGGTGGGAGGGACGTGAGAGCATCATAACGACAGATCGTTCGGACAGCTGGCGGTAGTTCAGTGACTGTAGAACAGTCTTTCCACAAGAACTAAGCCACGAGAGGGGCGTAGCGTTGTTAGATGGGTATAGTGATAATTTTGTCCTGTCCTGTAGCTTTTCAATTTTAATTTGTGTTGCATCATGTACCACGACCATGGTTATCTGGTCTCCTCAATAAATTTCTCTGCGTTCTTCGGGCGCGTTAGTCACATCTGCTGGCTCGTTCATCTCCTTTCATAATCTCTGTTAGTAGCTTTATCGATTATGTGTTGTGGTTTTACAGTTTTGTTCTATTGATTCATGAGTTACTCGTAGTACGCTATTTTTAGTATCATTTGTATCAGTTCCTTTGTTATTTAATGACATGTCCTACGAAATTTCATAGGCTTTTATGACTGCTTCATTTGCGTGACTGAGGTTGGCTTGTAAGTACATCTAGCCAATACGGTCTTATTGTGAAGTGGGGTTCTGTGGTTGTCGTGTGCATACCCATGAGATGTAAACTTAAAGTCTCCATGACTGTAAAATGGAGTGAAGCTCCCTACGAAGTCATGAGAATTCACTTCTAAAAAATAATGAAAGAAGACGCGTAATGGATAAGTGTTTGACACTACGATAGTGAAGCCATAATCATAGTACATAAATTTTTTCTTAAAAAGAGTGGTTACGGGTGACATTACTCGTTTCAATGAACTACGTCATTTTCAAATGTAAGACATCAGATGGAGAATACACAATAGGAATTGTCACCATACATCTGACAACAATCACTATAAATATCAGATGTATGGTCACAGTTCCTAGTATATGTATGTTCGTCAACTGATGTCTTACATTTGAAAATGTCGACGTAGTTCGTTGAAACCGGTAATGTAAACCCCTTTTTTTAAAGGGAAAGTGTTATGTACTGTGACTATGCCTTTACTATTCTATCAAGTAAACATTTAGCTTTAAGTCACACTCCTTTACGACGATTACGACGGAATACATGATTACGTTTTATTAACTCTGAATTTAACCTTCCACAGTTAACAGTCATGCCCGATATTCATAGGTCTGTCACCATACGTCACTACATTTTAGTTAAGGGAAGTATCTAAATACTGAATAGAAATGTCCAATATAAAAGATGCTGTTTATTTCTCCTAACTTGCATTCAAGTGGGAGAAGCTTCAACAAGATAAAGATGAATACAAAGTTAAAGATATAACTCTGTCTAATCCCAATTTTGGTAAATATTTTTAAATCGCGTAATGAAAGTTTCCAAACGGTGAAGCAAGGAGCGTACCAGAAAGTGCCAATCAAAAATGAACCTGGAGGAACGAGAGAAAGTACACTCTACAAATCAAACAGCTAAGTGCGGAAATCAGTTACCGAAATGACTAACTCCGCAGAGTTAACAAAAAACAAACGCTCTGAACAATTCCATGGAAAAGCACTGCTGACAGAATCTCACCAAATAAACCTCCAGTACTCAGCTGTCTGGTCCAGCTGTGAGCGGCAGTTCATAGTGTACTGGACTCACCTTCACATGTGCTGCAAGACAGCCGTTCATAGGACAGGAGTTAGAGAGTGTGTTTAAACAGAAATACGGAATTCTCTCTCCAGTTTAGGAAAATTTCATAGTCATCCATCAATGATCATAATAGCTCAGAGCACAATCCAATCTATGGTCAAGTTTTGCAGTCATTGCGATTACCATCCCAATGAAATTTCAAGATTTAGACAGAGTGACAGCAAAAGAGAGAGACCTTTTCTTTATTTTGTGTGCAGGGGCATGGGAAGAAGCTATCTGCCTTTCTAGCTACGTTCTAGAGCAGCCGTTGAGAAGTGTATATTGCGGTTCCCAAAGATAACATACAATTGCCGTCTTTTCCTTCAGTTAGGCATTGCGCCTTTGCACGAGCGCTTTCTAGCCTTCTGGCGTGTTACCCTCCTGTCGCTTACAAAGGTCAGCTCGATGTTGGGGGGGGGGGGGGGGGGGGCGGGGGAGGGGGCGTGAAAGGATAGAGGCTACAGCAGTCCTGAAGACCACTTAAGGCTACATGTTTAAGGCTGTGGCGACGGTTGAATGCTTGCGTTCCTGCGCTATCTGTATCTGTTAGGCTGCAGTGCTGAATAAAAGGAAGAATATAACATCTCACAAACCGCTGTGACACGCTAATTCAGTTCCTAGGTTTCCAACATGGTCATTTCAATACGCATTTTTCAAGTAGTGATGCGAATTATAAAAGAACGTCCCAGTTGCTCATTCATTATGCTGATAGACGTGGGGAGAACTATTGGTGAATAAAAATATGAATAGATTATTTAGGGTGGCGCTTCATGAATAATTAAGCCACCTTGCTTTAGGAAGCTTTCAAGGCATGCCTCGTTTTTATTCCAGCTAAATCGTGATTTTCTTTCCATGTCGTTGTATCTTTCGCACATCTTATAATTTGTTTGTTTCCTAGGATTCCTGTCGTTGCTTGTTTCCTCCTTCTCTCGTATTACACGTCTTTGTTGATATCAATGAGACTGTTTGACAGGTACTACTGCAGTCATTATTCATATGTGCTTTAACTTCTCATCTTGTAATAAATATACTTTATAGACTTCGTCAGCTGATGATTTCTGACTAGTGTATAATTTCTTTCACCTGCAAAGCATATCTATGCTTCCAACTACCAATGATCAATGTCGGTTCTCTGTAGGCTCTTATGCCTTGTCCAACGGAGCAAAAAAAAAGTTATTAAATATTGTACATATTAACTACTTTTATCTACCTAGTACTTGTAGCAGCTCAAATAACATTTACGACTATCATTTTTCTGAGTATGCCGTTAGTTATCTCCAAACCATCGTAATTATTTATTGCGTTTTCCCCATATTTTATTACGGTGCCTTTTATTGATGAGTTGCCTATTTTTACTTTTAGATGACCACATATAATAAGGAAGGCCTACTAATTTTTCTTTGTTTCTTTGATTTGTTGTTGTAATTATTTGTAGAATTATTATCTGAAACCTCGTAAATGGCCCTCATTGTGACAGAGATGTTTTCAATTTGGCTCAGTGTTGCCCACAACATTTCTCTGTAAAGCTGCAAAATTGTGGCGCCGTGGGACGTCACCCTCGGCCTCCACGGCGCTTCAAACATTAAGGTGGCGACACATACGAAAAAAAGGCCACAACACTGAAGTTCACGAGACGTGTTAGGTGCGTCGCATTGGCATCAAATTTCATCACAATTCTGCCTAGCGTAACCACGGACGTGTAAGATGATGGGAAGGTCATCACACCCGCTGTTACCGTCATATGATTGTTTCTTTGACGCCTCTGCGAAGGTGGCAGAACCCCGACGCACAGCACTGCAGTCATCCGGTTTTCTTGCGGGAGGCCCAGGGAAACATTTCGGGCATTTCGCCGCTCGGAATCAACACGAAAAGAACTTAGGTGCTGGCATAGAGGGCGTCAATGAAAGCACTTTTTCCTTATGGCGTTGATTCCCTAACAGTTCGCGTGCGAAAACGACAGTTCTCAGTGTAGTGAGAAAGAGGATGTTCTTGATAACCTTTGGCACTGCTGACAACCCCAGAAGTTTCAGCTCTTCTCAAAAGACATTGTGGGGCAGCTTCCCCATTGAACGTGATCTCCCCTTAGGAGTGGAATTTACCGTTTTATTCAAACATGTGTCAATGTTGTAGCCCCTCCCCCAACCCCCCCCCCCCCCCTGCCCCTGTGATCACGCCGCAGTAGGGCTCAAAACGGGAGGGATGAAAATCCATAAGCGCCCTTTGCTGCTTGGGATAATATTCAGATTTCGTCATTAAGTCTTCCTCCTAATCTGCCTGTTCGTCGTCGAGTGTTAGACCATCCGGCTTAGACTGAGAAGTCGTAGAATTCGCAGATTTCCCGAGGTAGGCTTACCAATCTCTAGCTGGATGTAACGGGTCTGTCATCTTAGCCCTCATAACCCACCTTATGCAATGATTAGCTTCTAACGAAATTCGTCAACTCATAGGACAGCATAGAAGAATATATTTGCCTTTTTACCAAATGTATTTTGCCTCTGTCTCCGTGAGAAAATATTCACAGAATACCACTAACCTGAAAGACGATAACAGAATCCACGTACCGTAAGACGTTTCCGTTCTTGAGAAGTGTGTGAACCTCACAGGGAAATGATAGATGGATGAAAGCATAGAAGTGATGAAACTTCTATACTTGCAGCATTCAACAAACATATATTAATACCCACAAAACTACCGAATGTTTTTCTTAACTGATAGTATACCAATAGCAGAAAAGCATTCTGTTTCCTTGAAGTCAGTTCAGTAGTCTGTACAAACTACTGCATGACTTGTTGTTTTCCATTTAATGAATTATGATATTCCCTGGAAACACAGCAATCCGATGGCGTACGCTGTTGAAGACAATCATCTAATTCAATGAAAGCTGAAATTTTGCAGTAAAATGCATCAGTAATGCCATACTAACGGTTTACACGATCTAAGAGTGCATTCAGTACTTCAGCATATCTCATTTTCTGCTGCTACACTTTCTTTAATGGGTAAAAATTTTTTATGTAGAGTAACTGAATCATTTTTACAGGTGTCATTCTGTAAAATCCGTCTTCCTTAGTTCCACTGCATTTGGTTACTGCACTACGCCATCGTTAATTACGCAGTGGATGTTAAGCTACCGAGTATCCAATGGGAGGAATGTAATTGAGCTGCTTTTTCTTGCTTTTAGAATATTAGCGAATTGGTATTTCATTTAATAACGTAATGTTTACATTGTTTCGTACTGGCCCCGCGTCGCAACTAAGCCATTTTGTACACAAGGCGCATAGTATTTACCCCTCCATAGCAGATTACGTTTGTCTCAGAATTACTGGATGTCACGTACTGTTTGTTTCTCAGCTCAGCGGGCAAAACCAGATATTAAACTGTATAAAATACTAGGCGAGTTATTGTTCGCAGCAAATTAAACGACAATTCTAATTAAAGTGGTGTGTGGCCAAAGACATTATTTACTGTGTACCTAAACAAAAGAGCAAATTTTTCTCATCGCCACACGCTGTTATTATATACGGTTATCGATCAGTAAGTTATTGAGCAAACAGCAGGTCGGTTAAAAAAATCGTGTTTCCTGCGCCGGCCGTTTTTCGTTAAAAGCTGAAGCTAATAGAAAATGCATTGTCTACTCACAGCAGAGCGGCTTCGTAAAGCTTTAAGAAAGTCAATAAAATTCTTCAGGGTATCAGACCGCATCGTCATGATTTAAAATGCGCCAACGTTTCGGCCAGCGTTGCAGCTAGCCTTCATCAGGGTCTGATGAAGATTAGCTGCAACGCTGGCCGAAACGTTGGCGCATTTTAAATCATGACGATGCGGTCTGATACCCTGAAGAATTTTATTGAAGAAGACAACGGCCGCGGAAGCCTACGCTTACCTTTAAGAAAGTATTAAGGTCACTATGGTGGAACAGTGCCGATACCTAAGTAAGCAGATTGCAAATTGCGCTGTAACGGACTTCCCAATGAACTTACGTCATTCTGAATGTTCGGAATAAGTCTTTGAGATTCATGTCAGCTCATATCTTCGGAACACGCTTATTATGGATCTGTTATGCTGGAACGCATTTTCGCAGTTTTAGATGTTAGAAAGAGTTACGACTCCAGTTGTGCATCTGTCTAGTCTACGTCAGTAACATTTCATTTGAGTTTCAGCATCTAATTCTGTTATCCTCGATGTCGTACTCTAAGCGTATATTCTACGGCCATACACTCTTGAGTTGTTCACTATTTTCTTTTATTACTTATATTATTGCTCCTGATGGTGCGTTTCGGTTTAACAGCATGCTCAGATCAAAGCTGTGGTACGGAATATTAACAATAAAAGGATGAAACGAACTTTTACATAAGCAATGCGCAGAATAATTGTGGTGACAAGTAAATACCCCACATAGATTCAGACAACAATGTTAATCTTTAGAAAATATGTACAGGTACGTCACACAGGTACTATCACTGTCATTACTTTCACTGTCATGTGGTATTACTGTTATTACTGCCATTTTTATTTCTTTATACGATGCTATATCTGGGATTTCAGATAACGTTTCTTTCCTCTCCCGGCCTCAAAATAACTTGCCCTTCTCCATTATAAATGTGCCAAAACCTGCTTTAGTTATGTATTAATACTGCAGCCATATACACTCCTGGAAATTGAAATAGGAACACCGTGAATTCATTGTCCCAGGAAGGGGAAACTTTATTGACACATTCCTGGGGTCAGATACATCACATGATCACACTGACAGAACCACAGGCACAGACACAGGCAACAGAGCATGCACAATGTCGGCACTAGTACAGTGTATATCCACCTTTCGCAGCAATGCAGGCTGCTATTCTCCCATGGAGACGATCGTAGAGATGCTGGATGTAGTCCTGTGGAACGGCTTGCCATGCCATTTCCACCTGGCGTCTCAGTTGGACCAGCGTTCGTGCTGGACGTGCAGACCGCGTGAGACGACGCTTCATCCAGTCCCAAACATGCTCAATGGGGTACAGATCCGGAGATCTTGCTGGCCAGGGTAGTTGACTTACACCTTCTAGAGCACGTTGGGTGGCACGGGATACATGCGGACGTGCATTGTCCTGTTGGAACAGCCAGTTCCCTTGCCGGTCTAGGAATGGTAGAACGATGGGTTCGATGACGGTTTGGATGTACCGTGCACTATTCAGTGTCCCCTCGACGATCACCAGTGGTGTACGGCCAGTGTACGAGATCGCTCCCCACACCATGATGCCGGGTGTTGGCCCTGTGTGCCTCGGTCGTATGCAGTCCTGATTGTGGCGCTCACCTGCACGGCACCAAACACGCATACGACCATCATTGGCACCAAGGCAAAAGCGACTCTCATCGCTGAAGACGACACGTCTCCATTCGTCCCTCCATTCACGCCTGTCGCGACACCACTGGAGGCGGGCTGCACGATGTTGGGGCGTGAGCGGAAGACGGCCTAACGGTGTGCGGGACCGTAGCCCAGCTTCATGGAGACGGTTGCGAATGGTCCTCGCCGATACCCCAGGAGCAACAGTGTCCCTAATTTGCTGGGAAGTGGCGGTGCGGTCCCCTACGGCACTGCGTAGGATCCTACGGTCTTGGCGTGCATCCGTGCGTCGCTGCGGTCCGGTCCCAGGTCGACGGGCACGTGCACCTTCCGCCGACCACTGGCGACAACATCGATGTACTGTGGAGACCTCACGCCCCACTTGTTGAGCAATTCGGCGGTACGTCCACCCGGCCTCCCGCATGCCCACTATACGCCCTCGCTCAAAGTCCGTCAACTGCACATACGGTTCACGTCCACGCTGTCGCGGCATGCTACCAGTGTTAAAGACTGCGATGGAGCTCCGTATGCCACGGCAAACTGGCTGACACTGACGGCGGCGGTGCACAAATGCTGCGCAGCTAGCGCCATTCGACGGCCAACACCGCGGTTCCTGGTGTGTCCGCTGTGCCGTGCGTGTGATCATTGCTTGTACAGCCCTCTCGCAGTGTCCGGAGCAAGTATGGTGGGTCTGACACACCGGTGTCAATGTGTTCTTTTTTCCATTTCCAGGAGTGTATTTCATCTCCACATGTCCCAGTTACAGTCTCGTTTCTTTAGAAATTAATGTTGTGTATGTCTCGTCACATTATACAAGTCGCACATCTTTCAACGCACAATAAAGGCCACTGTAAAATGATACTGAAATATTATACGTTTGGGCTGTAATTAGAATAGTTAAGCAGGGAACAACTATTTCACGATAAAAGTTAATGCAAGAAATTGTATTTGTTATACACCATCCACACCAACCACTTGGTGACCGAAGACGTTTACTTTGTAACGTGCTGTACGGCGAGAGCAAGTTTGGTTTTTTATGTTGACTAAGGAGTTTTAACTCTGACTAGCTAACATGCGTTCGTAAAGTATGTGATCAGCTTACCTGCCACCCCCAATTATTCTTAGCATTATTTATATAAAAGTTTGCCGATTCATCTTAATGTTAGTTCTCTGAACCACAAATTGATCTGAAGATTGAAAATATCCTAACTGAAGTGAACCGGCATACAAATTTCTCACTTTAACTGCGATATCATAGAAAGTGGTGGAGGAGACGTACAAAATAAATGGTTGTGCTGGCTTAAGCTAACTATTTCGTGGATTATCTTAATGAAGCGGCACGCAGGATTTCCTCTTAGCTGTTTTCTGTGAATCTCTTCTTGGTGATGTCCCTCAAGGCAGTTCGTGTAGTGCATGGGGTTATTCACAAGATAAAAGCAGGCTACCCGTGACTGTAAGTGGATAGAGTAACAATTTAATATTTTGAAGCGATTTCTCTCAAAAAGTTAATAAATACTGGAAAGCATGGTAACACAAACTATCATAATAACAACAGACTTCGAGTACATCCTAATGTCGACTAACGAAATTGGCGCGTGGTCGAAATAGGCCTACGGTGCTTACATCTTACAACTTAGTAGCTATTTGCACGTCTTGCGCAATTAAACAGTATTTATTTGTCTATTTAATTAAACTATTTACGGCATATCAATATTATGGTGTTAAAGCTAATTTGAAGACTCCTCCTATTTTTTCTGTGTCAGGAGTGGATTTTAATAACTGATACTTACTAAATGATGGTCAGTTTTTCGCGTAAGAACATCTATCGTTCGTGTAAGTATAGAATGCCAACCACGATTCGCTCTCTAGGCTCACGTTCTTTTCCCCACTCCCATGATTCACTCACGCGCCATATGGTCCAGTTGTCAGCATTTACCATCAACCGCTAACATCCTGATCACTGACATCGTATTCTGCAGCGCTGCTTATGGGAGCGAATTACTTCAGCTATTTGCTGATTTCTAATGAATGCAAAATTTAGAAAATAAAATACGTTCCAAAACATAAGGAACCTCTTATATCCCCTTGTGTGTTTTATTTTCAAAATTGGATTTTTCGAAGGAAAATACTAATTGTGATACTAACAGAGCCATGGTATTACGGTTTACAGGAGTAGCCTCTACAATTGGTCCTCACTTCTTCCCGTATAGTAAACTTAGGATTTATCCAAACTTAAAATAAAGGTAGAATCTCATCATGATCTGCCCTTTTTTCTCATTAAATGGTCTCTTTGGAGATTTACTAAAGACTAAAAAATTTTATAATTTTGTATAAGTTTCTAAAGCACATAAATTTTCAGTTTCTGCAGCTGCAGCCAAATTTCTACATTTTCACTGAAAATATCCGCACTGGCTTGACATATTCTGTATTAAGCGGAGGTAGAACTGAAAAAATTCTTTTCCACATTTTCGGATTTCTACCTCATTATAAAATTTGCAATTTTCCGAGTAAACTCACATGAGAAGTATTTTATTCTTTAAATATAATCTACACTGGTTGAAAATGTTAAAATCTTCACGTGCATTACTTCAAGATCTAATAAAATCGTTAATTTTTTATATAGAAGGCTGTGCATTGCTGTGTTATAAATGTTAACAGTGTTGGTTTGTCCAGAAGAGGATGGGCACCAGGTTGAAGAAGTTGAAACAAACTTCGAGAGACAAGAAACTCTCTGATGGTAAAACCATAAGAGGCAGGCTGACAGACAAAATGTTTGATGAACTACAGCAGTATTATGGGATGGCCATTAGAAAGAATACTGAGGATTTGTTGGAAATGAAGCAGGCAGTTCTTCTTCCGAAGGCTGTAAACTGATGAAAAACCAGTACACCACCTTTTTTGCCCTCCTGGACCTGATTCATGGTACAATTACCGCAATGTCTAGTCGTCAAACAGCTCATACAGCCATAAACACTCCATCCCAGCAACAATCATGGATATCATAAAACCTATTTACAGAGACCTGGGAAATCCTGAATTACTGAAGAAGTGTCTGCATGGTCAGATTCAAAATCTTAATGAGCCGTTCACTAATCTTATATGGACTCGCATACCGAAAAATGTTTTTGTTGGAATGAAGACGCTAAAAGGGGGGGGGGGGGGGTCAGTGATGCTATTATCACTTTTAATGATGGCAACATTGGTAGGGTGAAAGTGATACAGCATATGGGAATTAATCCTGGAGCAAAATGCATCAGAGAAATTGAAAGGATGGACAACATTCGCATTGATAAAGCAGAGTATATAGCACGGTTGGCCACTAAGGAGTCCAGAAAAAAGAAAAAAAAAACTTGGAAAAAGATCAAGAGGACGCTGTACAGTATAGTGCAGGGTGCTTCTCAGAGACTAAAAATAAGAAATTAAGCATATATTAATTGAGGTACAGCACTCTGAAACTTTAGACGCCGTTCCTGATAACTTAACATTTTCTGTTGCATTTTTGCCTAAATCTTAGAAACCACTTCGAGTAGAGTATTCAAATTTTCATGAGTAATAACCTACATATCCTGAGTCTACTGAACTAAAAGAAGAATATAACGCTATGTATAATTAAAATTATATAGGGTCACATACAAAAAAGTTGTATTTACGAAACCAGTGGCTGAAATGCAATTATTGTCGTTCAGTATACTCAGAACGTACAGTTTAATGTCCTATAAAAGTTTCATGTCAATGGCTACAGTGGTTACTGAAACGCAGGGAAGCCAAATCACTAAATTTAACATAGTCGGGATAGGGCATTCCAACTCACCTTAAAAGTGATGACTACTTACGCGTCAGTTGAAGACGCAAAAGATGCAGATAACCTACAGAAAAAAATAAGGAAAAATTCTCTTACGTAGAATCCTTAACAAAGCTCTGCAGACTAAAAAGATACTGAAAAGTTGTTTATAGACAACCCTTTGTGAGACTACTCACAAATAGTGGCTCCAAGGCAGTTACCTACCCGTTTTGACATGTTGAAAATAACCTTTGTGAACATAGTAATATTTGTGAATACTGCTCTACAATACTACTTTTCACTATCCCTTTTAATCTTCAGACCATTGTTGAGGATTATTTCTAAAGGTACTGTACGTCGTTATTTGGCACATATCAGGGTGCGTCTTCAATCGTCGCGGATCCGGTCGCGATTTTTAATAAGGGAATGTTACAGCCAGTGGGGATAATTTCATTCAAAACATGTTTCACTCTTTAGTCGAATTTTCCGATCACGGTTTCTGTAGTCGTATTGTGCCTCATTGCTGGCAGCCATCATTACGCAGTTTCCAATAACATCTTTTTCCTTACTGACTCAGACTCTGGTTTTGGCTTTGAGCTGCTGTCGTCCAATTATCAACGGTCCAAATTTTCTTTGAGTCCAGACCTCATCACTTTACTTGCAAGTACATGCAATAAACAAATACACTTTAAACACCACGTACTATCTAGGTTTTTTCTGTTATAAGTTGTTTTCTTTCTCTTTGCAAATGACACATAATTTTTTTTCAATTTCTCAAATAATAAATTAATGAGTCACCTCTATTTAGACACTGAATCATATTCTTGAGTTAAGCAATTTCATAGTAAAGCAGAAAATATTACAAAACAAATTATCTTATTTAAGATTTAATTTTACTAGCATCTCGTAACATTACCACTATTTACAGTTCCTGTTTGCAAATACGTCGTACAATGACGCATTCTAGGTTACGTTTCCTTAGTATTTTTTTGCGTGTCAACCTTGACATGTGGAAGCAACGTTCCGACAAGCCGTTAGCATCAGGTCTACCACCGGGCTGTGGTTTTATAAATTCCTCGCCAGAAGTCACACACTGCTTGATTAGTTTTCAACACGGACAGGCGGCTTCGTGTATGTTGACATACATTTGACAGAACACATAGTGTACAAATCCTTAACATTAGTTACCTTTTGCCAAAAACATCTCCCCATTCTATTACACACATACATCAAACTCTGTTTAATACTTGGTTCTTTATTCACGGAAGATGTGCTTCTGCCCTTACCTAGTGTCGATACTAGTAATAGCCAGACGAATTTTCCCTAGTTACGGACATTTTTTTAATATCAGGAACCTTACATTTGGAGCACAGTACTGTATGGTAGTGAAACCTGGACTGTGGGAAAACTGGAACAAAAGAGAATCGAAGCGCTACGGACGAATGAGGAGGTTCTGCGCACAATCGGAGAGGAAAGGAATACGTGGAAAATACTGAGAAGGGCAAGAGGAACGTCTATTAAGACAACAGAGAATGACTAACGTGGTATTAGAGGGAGCTGCAGAAGGCAAAAACTGTAGAGTAAGACAGAGATTGGAATATACCTAGCAAATAATGAAGAGGTTGGCACAGGAGAGGAATTCGTGGCGGATCACATCAAATAAAGTCGCTAAAAGTTTCGTATCTCCTTTTTAACTTCTCCTTAATGCTGGATAATATCTAGTCAGTTTTCATTACATGTATACTGTTCAGAAACACTTTCAGATATTTCAAAAGATGATTTTTTAACCCTCCTATTGCAGTTACGTAAATTATTGTTAAGTAATTTATACCTTTCCATCAATTTTCATTAGGTTTGCACTATTTGAAATCACTTTCTGTTACTTCAAAATCAAAATCTGTAAACCTTCTTTCATAATTTTATTACTAGTTTTAATTCACTTCACTTTAACCCTTTATCCACTGTTTGACTTCTTTCAACAAAGGTCTGATTATTCTTTTCTCTTTGAGAGATAATTTTATATTTACTGGATTGGAATTGAAAACATTTATTAATCATCATTACGCAGCATAGATTTTTAGCTTCTTTGAGAGGAACCTTAATATTTGCTAACTTGTCTTGTTCTCCCTACCATTTTCCATTACAGTCGTATTGTCATTCTCAAAACTGACGTTGTCAGCATGGTATACCATCAACTAACTTGCTGCTGATCCCAGTGACCTCTACTGCTTAAATACCTCCAACTTCAATCCTCACACGAAACAGATAATTCTCTTTATTCTCATTCCTTATTCATTTCCCTTTAGCCTTTCTTTTCCTCCCATGATCATTACATCCTGTATTGCAATGAACACCTGATCTCCTATCAAGGTCCTCTCTGTAAAAATCGTTATGTTTTCTCTTATTTTGCGAATGTAAATCCTCATAGTTATTGTTATTGATTTGTTTACAGCTATGAAAACGTGAATCCCTTCTTTTCCCACCTATTTCGTTCCTGAGGAAACCATTGCCGTATTTTTCGTTCTAGATTGTGGGAGTGTAGATTACTTACTTTGACGTGATTTGTACTTGTTCTTACATGACGTCTTCTTTGATAACATTTCTATGACTACTTACATTAACCGTTCTTTGCAGTTTCGAAGTTAACCCTTCCTTTACACTTTCAGGAGAAAGTTCATTGTGTCTGTTACTCAAAGCTCTGAAATACACTGAATTCCAGCTTGGATTAGAATCAGCAAGGTTACAATACTGACCTCAAATTTCTTAACATAATCTTGTTTAACATATGATGTGGTTTGTGTCCGCTCATGTGTGAGTACGTTATTACCCAGATCGAAATTTACATCATAATTTAATGTAATTTTTTGTATTGGTTGAACCTGTTTATCCGGAATTAATTTTATGTTTACATCACAGACAGTTCTACCACATCTTCAGTGTCATCACTGACAGCGCTGACAAAGTATTAATAGTATTCCTTTTTCACTGATGTTTTTACCAGATTCTACCTGAAGGGTGTCACATGTATTCATTCCACTTGCCTACTTACTCCTCACACCCTTATCAAGGATTTTCAGGCTCTTTGTTGGCTTCCTGAATGATTTTCCTTAGGTCTTCAAGCATTACAACCTGTCATTCTAAGTGCAAATAAGAATAGCTAATTCAATTCAGATAAGATTCGGGGATCCGTTTGTTAGCTAACGTCGTAAAAGAGTAACAATTTTTTTTAAACGATTTCTCTCAAAAACTTAATAAAAACTCGACACCATTGTAACATCGCCAATCACATAAGAACAGGTTTCGAGTACATTCAGTCACGGGCTGGCGAAATTGGTGTGTGACAAAAATGCTTTGCTTACACTATAAAACACCGTTTTAGCTGGTTCCCCTGCTGTTTGTGGCCCTTAATACCAAACAGGAACTACATCCGTTGTGTGGTCCACTAAGAAAGCAACTCTTATCCATTGGTGAGGCTATCGACTACTATATCGGGAATGGCACACTATGTAAACGCGTCAACGAAGTTGGGGACTAAAATTTGTTTGCCTTTGGTGCTGGTGTCTCCCTTTTTCCAGTGCTTTCATAATTCTGTAGGTGGAGCACATCTGGGCCTCCATAAAACTGGAAAAGATTAAGGCTCACCTCATCTGGGCCACGTTGTATATCAGGTGATTTGTGAGAGAGTGTGACCTCTGTGAGAAGGCTAGTCCTCCGAAGGGTTTGTTACAATCCGAAAGCGAGGAGAAGCCTGTGGGCAAATATTTTATCGATTACGTAGGACCTGTTCCTCGTACCAAGACTGGGAACTGATATATTCTGTTGGTTGTTGACGCATTTTCCAGATTTGTGTGGTCAATCCCTACTCGTGGGGTCACGCCGGCCGTTATCACTGCACACCTGCTTGTCTTGAGCTGGTTTTGACCCTCCAAGGTTCTTGTTAGCGATAACCCTTCGGCGTTTGTTTCCAAACATTTTAAGCAGTTTTGCTTTCGTAACACTCTTAAGAAGCTAACCATCACGCCATATTACCGCAAGGCTTCCTTTGCTAAGAGAGTGAATCGCAAACTTGTCGGCTTTCATTATCTAGCATCATAAGTCTCCGAGTAAGTGGTATTCTTCCTTGTCTTGGCTCAATATTGTATTTAACAATGCGCACCACAAAGCTTGGAAGGCAGTTCCTGCCACCCTGTTGTTTGCGTATCCTATCAGTTCCCCTCTGACCGACTTGTGGCATATCAACAAACTCCTGGCTTCGTCTGTTATTCCTGAAGGTCTTAGTGGGAATTGTGAACGAGCCAGGAATAACACTTTGTTAGCCCATCGCTGCCAGGCACAGCGATATAACAGAAGCAGACTCCCCTTTCAGGGCAAGGAAGGGGATGAGGTTTTCGTGAATAACTGTGCAGGTCGGATGAGGGATGGTACCAATCTCTGGAAGTTAACACCTTCTTTTATAAGCTCATGCTCTATCATCAACATTTTGGGTCCGGTTAACTGGCTTGTCAGGGATCTGACCACTGGTAACCTTCCCCTCCTTCTTCTGTAGGCTGTCTAATATTCTGCGTGGTGTGTGTTTGTTCTAAGTCGTGTCTCACTACCACTTTCACACAACGACGCTCTGAGCATGTTTTTTACGGAATTGACTAGTTTGAACCTGGGACCTGTTGCTGGTAGGGAGGCGCCAGACCACACATGACATGTAGAGTTCAGAAGAGTTCAGTGACACTAGCGATGATATAATCAAATACTTAATGATTCCAGCGTCAGCTCCACTGCACTCTCTGTAAAAGATACTTAATACTAACTAAATTTAGTGGAAGGAGTTCAAGGCTTTCCTATTTTTAGTTAGCTGGTAAAATAACGTCGTAAAAGCAGTTAAGTTTACCACTGGAATTTTTATTCTACTCACAAAACTTTGTTAATAAATTGTACTATTGGTAAAAGAAATATTTTAATACAGGATGATAAAAACCAACTGCATTCAACAAAAATGTGAACGAATATTCCTTGAATAGGTTTCCAAGTTCTATAATGGATCGAAGGATGACCTAGGCCATATCACATCTATAATCTAGGTTTAAATTAATTTTCATAAAAGAGAAAACTATCAAAAATGGTCTACAGTGAAGCTCAATTACCTTTAGTTAATTATTTAACTTGTCATAAATTACAGTGGCTGATGTGGCTTCTCTATAACTATATAACGAAAATATCATCGCGTTTCAGATTTTAACTTAAAGTAGCAAATATGAATACCACGAAGTTTAATTGACGATCGACACTAGTAACACGTAAAAACGGGATGTTACAGATGAGACTTCTGCAGTTCTGAGTGAAGCCTTATGCGCTCTTATGCGGCATCGCGTGTGTTCATTACCATGTTGGTGGTTAGGCAGCGTCAGGGGCGGCGGGCGGCGCAGCACCACACACCTCGTTGTCTCGGTAGCAACTCTCTCCAACTTATCCTTACTACTGTTTACCGAAGTTGGTTTCAGAAAAAGGTATCTGGCTGTGTTTTCAATTGACCAATCAGCGTCTCAATGTTAACCTTAAGCTCCGCCTACAAAAATTGCGTCCATCCAATGAGAAACGTTATACTTTTCGTGGTGGGGCAATGGTTTTAATGTTTGCTATGTAACAGAGATGCGTGTAGTCTCACACAAACACTTGCAGCTGGTGTGGCCCTTTTAGTGTTAGCGTAAGATCTATTTTTATTTATTTATTTATTTATTGTTCCGTGGGACCAAATTAAGGAGAAGTCTCCATGGTCATGGAACGAGTCAGTACATGGAATTATAACACGATAGTAGAAGCAGATAAAATGAAATATAAAAAAAACAAATTCAGGCGATAAGTCTTAAGTTTAAATAAAGAAAATCAACAATGTATACTGTTCTTCTGGAGAGTTCTATCTTTCAACATCGCCTGGGCGATGGACTTCCCGGCGGTCGGCTGGCAATGTGGCTGTACCATTGTCTCGCTCTTATCGTAGGGCCTTCTAGCCTACATGGCTCTGCTCTTGGTTTCTGTTCTCGTTCCTCCCCTCGGAACTGCGTCTGTTTCACGGTGGGAAGGTATGACATGCATTTAGGCATTCTTGTGTTAGTCTGTGGTACTCCATTTGCTCACTCGTTGATCGTATTACTTTTGTTAATTTAATGTCAGGATTTATTCGGAGCTATGTGGCATATTGACAGATTTGCTATCATGTCAGGTTTTTCATGGAAGGTGTTGATTTGCGTGACACCTTACAGCTGGACCTGTGACAATTGGTTGAAGGGGGAAGTTAGCCATGGCAGGGTTTCTGGCGTCGTGTTTCTAATTCCTGATACCACTAGCTCGATCTGTCACGTGATGGCTCTCTGGTTTGAGGCAACTAACATATTTGCTCGAGGTTGTTAATGAGGCACAGGGCCTGTTGTGGCGTGGCAAGTTGGGAAGTAGTAATAGAGCGAGGAGTCTGGTGTGAGAGATCTGTCCGGCAAATAAGGCGAGCTCTCGCACGAGCGTCTTCTGCACAGAGTCCACGAGTGGTTGCTGGGCTTATTTCCAGGCCGCTTTAAATCCATGGCTGACTTCAAGTGCCGTTTTCGTGCGTAGCGTGGCCTGCCAGGTCTTTGACGTGGCACACCGATGAGAGAGTTGAAGCCAGTTTCACTGTGCTAAATTCTGGGTCCCTCTTCAGCCGGCAAGCTTTAGCTTCTATTCGTGAACTTCTCAGCTGTTATTTTCTTATTGATACATGTAGGTCTGTTGCGATTATTACGATTTCTCAACTGATCTATTACACCGGCAGTTAGCTCCTTGAACTGTGGCTGCCGTTTTCTTTTACTGAGTCGATACTGGTTTTGATTGTTTGTTAAGAGGATATCCTTAAACTTAGTGAGCCGATAGCGTTTCCTGAGCAGAAGCGACAACATGTTTCTTCTGTACTGTAGCCGGAATCCCCTGCCACACCGCCCGTCGCTGCGCATGTCCCAGATGGTTGGGTTTTAGCTGACTTCCCTGCCGAATGTCTTCGAGTAGTACATTTTATGGTAATACGGCCAGGTTCCGGGTTCGAGATACGTTTGGGTATTGCACTCCGTTAATTATATTGGCATAGGAAGTATCTGAGCCTCAAAATTTGAAATTTATGAGGCTATGTAAGTGGCTTTCGCAACCTAGTTTACTTTCGGGCATTTCGCCGTAGTTGTACAGGCAGTACTTTGGAGAGACGCGCCTATACTAGTTATGGTTGGTTTCGCGTAATTAGCCTCACTGTCTACTGGTTTTTTGTCGGTCGGTCTTTAAACAACGAAAAGGGCCTTGGATGGCAAGTCTTCTCGTTGTAAGCTTTTTTGCGCTTAGTGTTTTGTAGAGTTTTGTGCTCCATGCATATTAGATTTTGGTGCACCCCGTGTGAGGAGGCAGTTAAACTCTTGGTGACTTAACTGAAGCAGTTATTTATGAAGAACTACCTTCTTTCTATTTGGTAGTCTCACTTAACTAAAGCTGTCATTAAAGAACTCCTGACTGTTGGTATTTGGTAACTCTTCTCTATTGCAGCTATTGTTATTGAAGGCCTGCCTGTTATTACTTGGTAATTTTAGTGAACCGAAGCTGTTATTACTGATGGCCTGCCTGTTTTCTATTTGGCAATTCTACTTAACTGAAGCTGCTATTAAAGAAGGCCTGCCTGTTTTCTATTTGGTAATTTTACATAACTGAATCTGTTATTAGAAAGGTTCTGCCTGTTTTATGCTTGGTAGTTTTACGTCACTGATGCTGTTACTATTGAAGGCCTGCCTGTTTTTCATTGGGTAATTTTGCTTAACTGAAGTTGTTATCATTGAAATTCTGCCTGTTCCTGTTTGGTGATTCTACTTAACTGGCGCTGTTATTACTAAAGTCCTGCCTGTTTCCTTTTAATCAAAATACGATCTATTTCATAATTTAGTTTATTGCTCCATTATTGAGATCTGTCTCAGAGGTATTTATGCCAATAAGATAGTAACAGGAAATGACACATGATGGTGCAAGGGCCCTAACCTTTCGCCTTACATCCGTGTATCCATAACTGTAGGTTACAAGAAGTAAAGAAGTGATTAAAAAATAGAGAAAATATCAGAAATAGTTGCTAAAAGAAGATTAATCTATTTTGGACACCTCTGCCAAATGAATATGAACAGGCTCGTCAAACAAGTAATCCTCTATTTCTGGTAGAAGAAATTGACGGTAGCGTGGAGTACAGAAACGCGGAAAGATGAAACAACATCAAAGAATCAGAAATAGAATATTAAATTCAGCAAGCTTTCAATGCTGGAGAATTGGAGACAATGTGGACAGAAGAAAGGAAAAGTATGGAGAGAAGATGAATGAGTACTGGAGAAATAGAACACGACAAGGAATGAAGAGGCATTGAAGTCGTTATATGATCCTAGTTAGTCAGTACGAAAAGAAAGGACAAAAACTTATTCGTAGCAGGTACAATACTGTTAAACAATAATCTTAGTCAGTCCCAGTGACAGACAAGTGGGACACCAAACAGGAACATCAGCCAGAGAAACTTTACAAGTAGGCACCTCGAAATAACACTGTATGTTAAAAATGAGCAACTACCACAAGAGATACACTCTACTAGCACCAACCTCTACCATCTACTCTAGTACTGTGGACAAGACAGCTGCACATAACTACACACATCTACATCTACATCTACGTAATTACTCTGCTATTCACAATAAAGTGCTTTGCCGAGGGTTCAATGAACCATCTTGAAGCTGTCTCTCTTCCGTTCCACTCTTGAACGGTACGCGGCAAAAACGAGCACTTAAATTTTTCAGTGCGAGCTCTGATTTATCTTATTTTATTGTGATGATCATTTCTCCCTATGTATGTGGGTTCCAACAGAATGTTTTCACAATCGGAGAAGAAAACTAGTGATTGAAATTTCATGAGAAGATCCCGTCGCAACGAAAATGCCTTTGTTTTAATGATTGCCACTCCAATTCATGTATCATGTCCCTCAAACTATCTCTCCTATTTCGCGATATTACAAAACGAGCAGCACTTCTTTGTACTTTTTCGATGTCATCCGTCAGTCCCACTTCATGCGGATCCCACACCCCACAGATATACTCCAGAACAGGGCGGACAAGCGTGGTGTAAGCAATCTCTTTAGTAGACCTGTTGCACCTTGTAAGTTTTCTGCCAATGAATCGCAGTCTTTGGTTTGCTCTACCCACAATATTATCTATGTGATCGTTCCAATTTGGGTTATTTGTAATTGTAATCCCTAAGTATGTAGTTGGATTTACAGCGTTCAGATTTGTGTGACTTATCGCGTAATCGAAATTTAGCTGATTTCTTTTAGTTCAAATATTTCAAATGGCTTTGAGCACTATGGGACTCAACATCTGTGGTCATAAGTCCCCTAGAACTTAGAACTACTTAAACCTAACTAACTTAAGGACATCACACAACACCCAGTCATCACGAGGCAGAGAAAATCCCTGACCCCGCCGGGAATCGAACCCGGGAACCCGGTCGCGGGAATTTCTTTTAGTACTCATGTGAATAACTTCACACTTTTCCTTATTCAAGGTCAATTGCCACTTTTCGCACCATACAGATATCTTATCTAAATCATTTTTCGAGTTGTTTTGATCATCTGATGACATTACAAGACGGTAAATGACAGCAGCATCTGCAAACAATCTAAGACGGCTACTCAGATTGTCTCCTATGTCGTTAATATAGATCACGAACAATAGAGAGCCTATAACACTTCCCAGGGGAACGCCTGACATTACTTCTGCTTTACTCGATGACTTTCCGTCTATTACTACGAACTGTGACCTTTCTGACAGGAAATCACGAATCCAGTCGCACAACTGAGGCGATACTCTGTAGGCGCGCAGTTTCGTTAGAAGACGCTTGTGAGGAACGGTGTCGAAAGCCCTCTGGAAATCTAAAAATATGGAATCAATTTGACATCCCCTGTCGATAGCACTTATTACTTCTTGAGTATAAACAGCTAGTTGTGTTTCACAAGAACAATATTTTCTGAAACCGTGCTATGTGTCAATAAAGCGTTTTTTTTTTCGAGGTACTTCATAATGTTCGAATACAGTATATGTTCTAAAACCCTACTGCAAATCGACGTTAGTGATATAGGCGTGTAATTCAGTGGATTATTCCTACTTCCTTTTTTGGACATTGGTGTGACTTGAAAAAATTTCCAGTCTTTAGGTACGGATCCTTCTGTGAGCGAGTGGTTGTATGTAATTGCTAAATTAGGCGACGCAGGAAAACTTGTGGCTCCAAACTACGATTTAATAACGCCATTGAGTGAATTCTAAAATCGCAATGCTATGCGCCACAACCCGTGCTATTTAGTACATCGTAACAAGAACCAGGTAACTTCATTACGTTTCGTATCTGTCGCCCACAGACTTTACTTTGATAGAAACTGTCAGCCTCATATCAGTAGATGTGAGTCATAAAAACACGACAGTTGCTGCTCTGCGCACATCTGCAATAACTAGTCTGTCCACAGTTCGTCGTCGCTTATGTGGGTTTTTCATCTTCGTCTGGACACTGGGAAAAGACAATGCCTGTTCTCCAAGTAGGCGATGTCCTCGCACAGGTCGCCCATGCCCCATGTTCACCGTTCTGACCCTGCAAACACTGCCGGCTCCACAGCACGCCACGTTCCAGTCTCTTCCTCTTTCCCTCTCACCTGTTGGGCGCCAACCACTTGCTGCTCGTTCCGCCAGACGACGGCACGAGAGGCACTAGTGTCGATGCCCATGCACAGCAGGCCCACTCTAGCGGATCGCGCCACCACAAGCTACGAAAAATCTCGGTACTGGCGGCGGGAATTGCGAATTGGGCTCTTCGCACGCCACAGAACCGATATTAAGGGAAACCGCTATTCTCATTGTGACCACCGACCATACTTTAAATAACAGCGAAACGTTTCAGTTGCAAATAACACTTCACTGCAGTCACATAGACTGAGTGTCTTTTTCAAGTTGCCACCGCGTCGGTTCCCTGTGATAATGATTGCTTACCAACCGTTCAGTAAGAGGTAGACACCTACATGGTGGGCAAATGCAAGTGGCCCGGACATTTTCAAACCATTTGTGGCAGCATTAACGGAGGAGGAAAAGACCAACAGTTACTTCCACGAGGATGAAACAACTGCCCATACAGCCGGCCGAACGTTGGAGCCCATTCACACAGTTTTGGAGCCTGACAGAGTTGCTAGCAGTGGTCAGTTTGGGTATGGTCCTACCGGCCATCCACGTCACCTGATCTGTTAGTGTACGATTACTTTGTGTGGGAAGCCCTCAAACCTAAGTGTGTCGCAACGACCGTCATAGTCTTCATGAACTGCAGCAGAACATTTCAGATGAGACTGCAGCAATTCCAGCAGTCCAGCTTCGAGTCTCCATCAGCAACCTACTGATTAGGGCCCAAAAGCGCCAAGAAATGAATGTTAGTCACTTTAAAAGTCTGCTTTTTATGTCCAAGTTAGTACCATATTTCCTTTCTTCTAATATGTTTTTGTACCCTGGAACTCTGTTCTCCGAGACACTTTTAATTGTCCCATCCCATATTTACCATAACTGACATAAAATTTCGTTGTAACAGCTTTCTTAATTTTATCAACTCTCAAAAGTTTCTTAAAACGTAAAGTTGAAGAATTATAACCTACAATAAGTATCCAATTTTTCGATAGATAATGTCCTCCAGTCCATAAATTTGCTTTAGTTGTCCATGGTACTGAATCTAGTGATAAGCTCGCGTAGTGAGACTGAGGTTCCAGTTAGCACATTCGTTTTCACTATAAAGTTTCTCAGCTTATGTGTTCCACTAATGGTGTGGAAAGTGCTTCCTGGTTGATATATCTACAAGAGTAGAAATGAGTGAAATAAAATCCACTCGGTTTTCAAGCCGCGACAATCCCAAGAAGATTCTCAAGTTTCTTACGGCTATCTCCGCCATCGTCGTCAGGAGTAAAAACCATTGACTGTCTGCGTTGGCACCCTTTTCCGTGTATATAGGCACCATTATAGTGTCCGTCACCAATGACGGAAGGCTGAATCGACGCGTGCGCATAAGGTGAGTTGGCAGCTAGTAATAAGTCCGGCCCTCCAAGGTGTGCAGTGGCCCGAGAGGCCAGCGCCACATTTGAATCTGCAGTTTCCACCTCCCTGCAAGCGTCAAGTATCCGTCTCTGCTATATTTAGATATCTCAAGAACGCTTCCATGCGCCTCTGAGTGTTTGTACCCTGATCTCCGTTAAAATGTTAAGGTTTAATCTAATTTCAGCCGTCTGCTTTATAAGGGAAACCCAACATGTTGACGCATGGCCTAAGACGGTCTTCCGAAACTGTATTTAGTGACCGACTGCCAAGCTGCCTTTGTTTATGAGTCATTTGCACTCGGTACAACGCTCCGCAGTTGTGCGAATTGTTTGAACAATACACACTGACGGAAAAAATGACAACACAAACAATGAGACGTTCCACGTAAGTGAAAGTTGGTAGTGATGTTTCTTCACCTGAAAGAAAAATTTCGTGCCAGTCTCACAATAGTAGCGCTAGTAGAGCCACTCTGAGGAGTAAAATCAGTTTTGCTTTAAATGCTGCTAACAGTCGTGACCTTTGAGATTGGGCTTGATGAGTTGATATTGGACAAGAACGTCTTTAAGGTAACAAAAGCGCCCTTATCAATACCTCATTGAGTTTCAAAGGGTTCGTGCAATAGGACTACGAGAAGCTGGATGTTTCTTCTGCGATTTTGCTGAAACATTTTACAGAAATGCAGTCACTGTGCATGACACGGCGCAGCATATCTCGTAGCTTGGTGGCTTGCCGCAACACTGGTTGCAGTCCTTCTCTGTACAGCACACGTCATACCTTGTTGCTGCTCATTGCCGCGCAGTACTGTAGGAAAACGACCATCTTCGCCTCTTCTGCTGATTCACAAGACGTCCTTCTTCAGTGCTACGTGAAGGTGTTTGTAGTGACTCTTTTGCTAAAACTCATTTTCTCTGAACATGTGTCTGAAATGATGTAATTCAGACTGTATCGGGTTGTCTCCAGGAAAAATCTTTGCTCTATGTAGTAATGCGCTAAAGAACACTTTCATTGTGTACGGGATGGTGACAGCTATCGGCGTTCACTGTACCCTGAACACTTCATCAGCTGACGCTGCACTCGGTGAACGTGGGAGAGGTAAGGCGTTCCCGACCTCTCCTCAGCCGCTACTTGTCCATCACATCTTAAACTGTGTACCTGCGAGTGGAGCAGTCTCCGCTGCTCCTCTGTGTCAATCGACAGGCGCAGCATCCTTCCGTCTCCACCCTGATAATCTCGGCACCAGTCACATGCAAATCTCTCGTGTGCGGCTCCGGGCAAACTACTGCTAGATGTAACCAACTGCAAAGGCCCACCTTGTTGCTAGTTCTATCCAGCGACCCAGGAAGCTTGGCCAGTAGCGTCAGGCATAAGAAGGCTGCATTGGAAGTCAGCACTTTGTAGTCAGCCTCCGCCTCTTGTCTCATACTGCCCGTAGTTAATGCAGAAGGCGCTATGGACGCTTAGATCGTTAGTGACAAGCTCCTGAGTAAACGAGGCTGAACCCTCTCCCGGCCAATTAATACAGCCGTCGACCTGTCACACACAAGAAGTTTTACTAAGTGCGTGGTTTTTATACAGATGCATAGCTTCATGCCGGTGTATACTGATAAAATACTCTCGGCATTCCAACCGTATCAAGTGATTTAAAACCCCCAAGCTTTCGAGAGAGAATATATGTTACTTTCGTACATAGTCTGGAAAAGACCGTGTTTGCTAAAATTATGTATATGAACACATTTATCTCTAAGGATGATTGATCAACCATTTTCAACGTCCATACTTAGATCGAAAAATAGAAGAAAACTATTACATAACGTCAGATGCTGAAACGGTCCACAGTCGATTACAGGGAGTCTTGCTATCGGCTCGCGATATATCGCTCGCCGCGAGGTGGCGAGCGTGAAACGCCAAAGCTTAAAGGACGAAAAGTTGGAGCCACGGAGATGTCCTTTCCCCTCTCCTCTACCTCTTATACACGGCGGACATTTCCTACAATATGCCGATGACACCGACTTCCTTGTTGTCGCCCTCTCTCTGCAACGGTCCCAACGCATCATCCAGTCCCACCTCGACTGGTTCACCACATGGTGCAATCAATCCCTCCAAGACCCAAGCAGTCATCGTGGGTCACACCACCCCCTCCCACCGCTTCCTGGATTTCTACCTCACCTTCTATGGCCGCCCCACTGCCCTCACTCCCACCCTCATGTACCTTGGCATCACCTTCGACCGCCGCCTGTCCTGGACTCATCATCTCTGCACAGTCCAAGACGAGGCACGTAACCGTCTCAGTCTCCTCAAACTCCTCTCTGGTCGAACATGGGGATTAGACCCATCCACTATCCCACATACCTATAAGTCCCTCATCTGCCTATCCTGTGTTATGCCCACTGCACTTGGATCTCCGCCCTCCCCCCAACCTACTACAAATCCCTCCAAATCCTTGAGCACCATGCACTCTACCTTGCATATTGCATCCGTCTCCCGTCATGCGGATCCTCTATGATTTGACAACCTTCCCCCATCTCCTCATGTTGCTTGAATGAATACTAATCCTATACATCTCCTGTAAACTGGATCTTCCCCATCCTTTGGTTTCCTCCACCCACTCCCACCACAACACGCTGCCGCATCTGTACCACAGTGTCCTGCCTGGTCTCCATCTTCACACACTCCATACCCTAGCCGAAGGTGGTTTCCGCAAACCCCCCTCTCGGATAATGTCCTTGCGCCCTCCATCTACCCCTCCTACGAGATATAGTTCCCGCTTCTTCCCCTCTCACCCTCCTCAGGGCTCCCTCACTCCCTCCCTCTTCCTTTCTTCCTCCATTTTCCCTGTTGCCCTCTTCTTTCTCGTTTCCCCCTTTGGGCTTCAGGTTCCCATCCTTCTCCTCTGCCCCAACCCCCTCCCTCCCTCTTCGATTCCCCTGCTGTCTCCCTCCCCCATCTCTTTCCTCTCTTACCCTTAACCCGGTTGTAGCCCCCGCCCCTCCCCTTGGGTGAAGTGATTTTTAACGTTTATCGTTTTCGTTGTGATGTCAGTGTTTTTCCAGTGATGCGTGTAGTGCTTCGTTTCATCACTGCCAACAGTGTCGCCAGTATTCATCTTCTTCAGTAGCTCTACAGCCGTTGGTGAGCCCTGGCTTCGTCAACAATCTTCCTCCACACTTCTCGGTTATTTGCTGCTCTTTTCCACCCCCAGACTCCCATACTGCTGATATCCATTATTACCTCATCGATCCATCTTTTTCTAGGTCTCCCTTTTCGCCTAACTGAATGGATCATACCCTTCATCATTTTCTTTGGAATTTTATCCTCTGCCGTTCTCTCCAAGTGTCCTAGCCATCGTATTCGCTGAGACCTCACTGTAAATAAACTAGAAGCAGGCTTGATCACTTAACTTTTCTGATGGTGACCAGTTACTGTCTTTTCATCAGATCATCTTCGGATCATGAATGTCTGCCGGAGGCGATGGCGCATGACAATCCTCTTGTTCGTGGCAGTACACCACCAGCCACAAACAAGAGGACTGCTATATGCCACCACCTCCGGCAGACAAAGAAATGGCTCTGAGCACTATGTGACTTCTGAGGTCATCAGTCCCCTAGAACTTAGAACTACTTAAACCTAACTAACCTAAAGACAACACACACATCTATGCCCGAGGCAGGATTCGAACCTGCGACCGTAGCGGTAACGCGGTTCCAGACTGCAGCGCCTAGAACCGCTCGGCCACCCTGGCCGGCTCTGGCAGACATTCATGGTCCGAAGATGATCTGGTAAAAAGATCGAAACCGGTCACCATTAAAAAAGTTAAGCAATCAAGACTGCTTCTACTTTATTTATAGTAATTACAGATCGCTCTTTTCCTGTATAATAACTTTGTTCTTTAAAATGTTATACCTTATTGTGTTGCCACAGTGGTGTTTCTTTGTTTTCTCCTCCACCTAAAGTGATCACTCTCTGCATGTGTATATGTATCTGCGTGTGTGTGTGTGTGTGTGTGTGTGTGTGTGTGTGTGCGTGTGTGTGTGTGTATGTATGTCAACTACATTTTTGTAATCTTTTTATGCCCATTTTTTCAACAATTTTTACATTTCTCTGTTATGTTCTTTTCCTCCTGTGCTTATGTTTTTGTACCTATCTTGGCTGAAGAGCAGCGCATTTAGCCGCTGCCAGCCAGCCTCAATTTTGGGAGTGAAATTACAATAAAGAAAACAATGGAGCCAGTTGTGGCTGGGCAAGTGAATGTTCTGGTTTACCACAGAGTGGGTGGCGGTGCTTTGTCGAAGCTGAATTTACTGCCTACACAAGGTGGTGTGGTGATGTAGTACACCTTGAAACTTGTAGCGCACAACTGTGGAAGTTTATCAGTGGTGTGATGTGTTATTAAGCCATTGTGTGCTGTGTTAGTGGAGATACGGTGCTTGGGTAAAGCAAGCTCCTCGTTGCAGCACGTCGAGTTGTTCGTTGAAACAGTATTGGGTTGCGGCAATTGGTGGCTTACTAAAAATGGAATATGGTGCCACCTTAGTGGTTCTCACGTTGGGAAAGGGATTGTGCGCTGATGGAAAGTTATTCTGTGTGTTCGCACAGAATTAAGCTTTGCTTCGGCATATTGGGGTGTGCATTTGCAAGTATGTAGAAGTTAATTCGTTGCCCGTCCTTCAACTGTTTAATGTCTTTTGCCCTGGTCCTAACAGCAATCACCTTTATTAGCCTCAGAATAATTTTTGTGTCAATGTGCTTCTTCTTCCGAGAAAAGATGCTTTATTTCCACATATGTATAAAGTTCCTTTCAAAGCTTTGGTTACCTTAAGTGAACCGAGTTTATTAAAAGTGCCATCTCGTTTAATAACCTTAAATTTGCAGTAACTGGGCAATTAGCCTATCACAGCAACCATTCTCTAATTGTTTGTTACTGGACGATTATTGCTAGAGTGTCTGTTGCTTTTTCAAGTACAGTAGCGTCTGACGAATTCTGTGGCGACATTAGTTAACGACGTGAAAATCTTATTTAAAGTTGAGTTTTAAGGTTTTCGTATTTATGGAAGCGTTTCATTGATTATGGTTATTGTGATCGTGTTACATTTGCGAGCTCGGAGCAGGTTGGGTGCTAGAGAAATCATTGCTTTTGTTGTTAACATGTACGTTCGTTTCTTGTTATAGACGATTCCTGTTCCAACCCTAATCAGTGTGTTCATGATACGGCAGACGGGCGATTTTGGCAGAATGCGGGGCCTGGGGGCGTGTTGTGCCGATTAATAACAGACTTTGTAATTAACTACGTTTTTGGGTCACTGCCATTTACATGACGTAAAATATTGTAGCAAAGTGTTGTGAACTTAAAAGTGTTGCCTCTGGGTTGTTCCTATGCCCTCCCGAGTCGCATGGAAAATAAAATTAGTATTGTAAAAAATGAGGTAATAAAACAAATTAAAAAGTATTCTTATCCGCAGTTGCTGCTTAGGAGCCCCCATCTGAGACAGTAACGGAAAAATATTCTGCTACTGTTTATGAGGTGGAAACAAAAAATAAAAATATAATAAGAAATGTGTCCACTACTGACAACAGTCAGTCGTTACAAATGCGATAAATATATGTCATGTGTTTCAGTTTATTTGAAATGAATAAATAAACGTTCTGCCTTCAAATAGCATTAGTTTCCTATTACAAGGATAGTTCTTCTTTGCTTTTGCGACATAAATGCTGTAAAAATTTGTTAAAATATTCATCTAATATTTGCTAACGTTACTAGAGGGCGCTTGGTCTTCGATTTCTGGTTTATTGACACTGCCGTCAGTCAAGTCCCGTACTATACAACAACGGTATTATTGCGCTCGGCCTCGTATTGCTCTTATCGGAAACACGCTGCGGCCTTACAGTAAATAGAAACCAGATCAATTTTTTCGGTTTTCGTATAAACTGCGGGATTCGAATAGCATCGCGAGCCAGTTGTCCGAACATTAGAACAGCATAAGAAATCACATGAACCCACCGATGCACTCTCTCTACCAGATGCAATAATGCTGCGGTACATTAAAAGGCATCAACAGCAGGAAGAGCCTACCGAAGAAACGGATGTGGGTCGCTTATTAGGCAGCTTTATATAGCTGGAGGTCAATGTATAATTAGTGTTCCCTTTACATGGACCACCCCAAACAATTCTTCGTTCAGATAAAAATTTTAAAACAAAAATGCATGAGCCATATGTTACGAAAGAGACATTAACAATCTTGACTACCTTCGTTTAAATAGCGGCCTATAGTTTTTATTCCTTAATCCACTTCCTCTCCCGAGGAATTGTTTAAAAATGTATCACACTATAAGTCGCTTGAACCTGATAAGAAGTCCTCACCCGTTAGGTAAACGACATTTGCTTTATATATTTTTTGCTACTGGACAAAAGTGTCTTTGTGAGATTACCCTCTATATTGAGTTATGTGTCTATAATGAATTCATTTTACTCAGTCAGTAATTTATCTTTGATGCTTGTTCGAAAGGGGAACTTCGTTTCGAAGATCTGGATTCTTTAAACGTCTAGGTGCTTAGGGTTCGATCACTGTTACACATTCCATAAATGTGAACAGATTTGGAAGTGCAATAAATGTGCTGATACTGCCATGGTCTTTTGTTATTCGTTGGATCCTGAGCTGGAGATGTAGTGACGTCAACGTAGACGCTGTTGTTGCCGCAGAAAACAGTGCTGCACTTTCCCCCCTGGCGAGATTCTACCGACGTACTGACCACGTACCACACGCCTATTACGTTGTTACTTGAACTTAATGATGTTCTATTACAAATCCGTTACATCATACTGAGTTTCCTAAGACCGTTCCTATCGTGTTATGTCACATTCTTCAAATTACCAAAACTTACCTTACGCCAGTTCTTCATCAACGCCCAGTGCTAATAAAATTTATATTTTTCTGCCTCTGCTAAAAACGTTTTTATGGAACAGTTCATGGCAGCTATACTGAATAACACACAGAATGTTCTGTAAACTCAAATGAAAAAAAAATTGTATTTTCAGAAAAAGAGAGCCGTGCCTATCTGGGTAACACAGATACAGAATAACAATAACACCAAATACACAAACAGTAGCAGGTGAGTTGTCGATAGACCTCCACGTACTGTGTGGGACATGCGAAGCGAAACAGGACAATGTCACTGTGTGTATTTTACGCTGTTTTGATTAGTCTCGACGCAAAAGGCTATCGAGCGCCTTTTATTTCTCTGTCGCTCGTGGCGATCTAGAGGCAGATCTATACCTACACTGACACTCTTCTCAGGTAACACACTTTGACGGCACCATCGACAGCGAATGACTTTCCAAATGCAACGTGCTGTGTCATTGAGGAAACAGGGCATAACGGGCCAACGCCATTTCGAGAGCTGGATTGTCACCCATGCTAAACTCTCGTCTGATAACTTCTACACTACTTTTAATTTCTTGCGACACAGTAGAATAAAAACTGCTGTAATCATTTTAGACCAGCCAATGGTCACCATGAGACCTATAGCACAAGCTGCTCATGCTGAAGTGACATTGTCAACGTCACCGCTTAAGGTATGGGCTTTTACTCTCATGATGATCACCGGCTTACCGTTACAGCAAACTGAAATGCTTTTTGATAAGGACAGTAAAAGAAGATAATTAAACACCATCTCCATTGTCAGAGTGTTAATTTTTTAATGGCTCAAATGGTTCAAATGGCTCTGAGCACTATGCGACTTAACTTCTGAGGTCATCAGTCGCCTAGAACTTAGAACTAATTAAACCTAACTAACCTAAGGACATCACATACATCCATGCCCGAGGCAGGATTCGAACCTGCGACCGTAGCAGTCACGCGGTTCCAGACTGAAGTGCCTTTAACCGCACGGCCACACCGGCTGGCTTTTTTTTAATGTTTTAAGTTGTCCAACACTGCAACGAGGAATGATGTCATTAGTATTGTCTGTATCGAATAGTGACAATCTCGAGACGTACAACTTCAGTACTCGCCGTCACACTTCCCTAAGGTACCGCGTCTCGCGATTAGTTGGCAACGGTTACTATTATCGTTAATGCAGTTCAAGTGATGTTATGAAGTTATCTGCTTCATTCACGTGGTCCGAGCAGGGCGTCGCTTTGATAAGGCACTGGACCCGTATCCGGGAGGACAGTGGTTCAAAGCCAATGTGTATATAGTGTATTAAGTTTTCCTTTATTTCCCTAACTGACCTGAGGCGAAACTACGGATGATTCTTTCGGAAGAGCACTGCTGTTTCTCTTTCCCCATTCTTCTCTAATCTGGGCCGGTATTGCCTCCCTTTTATGTCTTTGTCAACGGGATTTGAAATCCCAGTCTTCCTTCCTGACTGACAGTCAGCTTCCGAAATCCGAAATTATATAAAACTGACAACCTTTTTTGTGTTTTACAGGTCAAGGCATTGAAAAACATGGCGTTGCCAAGTCAGTGACTAAAAATGTAAAATCCTCAGCTTAGATGTACTGTGGGCACGATGTGTGGAATATCACAAAATCCTAGGAGTCATCCTAGACAGATGTCCTCTGATGACAGAAACCTAAAACTGGAGACATGCAAGAAACAAATTGCAAGAAACTACTTCGGAAAATGACTGGTGCGCCCTGAAGCTAGCTGAACAGATTCGATACATACACTAATGCATTCTGCAAAGTATAACGCGTCACGCAGTTGTGTCCAATTCCGCAAATGAAGCTACAAAATAGAGCGGCCAGTTAGAAGAAATGTGGTAGGATCTAACTTGCTTCCATCAACAGAAAAGCTGTGGCATTATTCCTCAAGAGAGGAAGTCGGGGCAATATCACAATTAAGATTTTCCAAATCGTGGAGTCTGAAAGTATGGATCGAAACAATCAAAGTCAACGACCAGGTAAAACATGTCAAAGAATTCTACGTCCAAACCAGTTACATATACGTAAGTATCTTACAGAGGACCATCTAAAAACAAGAGATTTAGACCTGAATGGATAAAGGACAATCCTAACAATACAGACTACAGCCTACCACCCACAAACTGGGAGACTGTGCGGACAGACGTAACCCTTCAGTACATACATCTGACGTTACATCAACATGTTACAGGGTTGACATTACGACTATAACAAACTAAAAGCTCCGCAGAATCAGACTAAGTGAAAAATGCCTCTCATGTGGATTTGTTGACTCCCTTCTTCACCGCTTTACCTACTAGGATTATTTACGCAGCTGGAGATGGAATAGCAACACACTTGCACTGCCGTCAAGAAAATTCGAAAACAATTTTACGACAAACAGCCTACTTCAGCCTGACTCCCACCATAAAAATAGTTCTGTAATGTGGTTTCCTGAGAATTTACGTAAACTACATAATAAACGTAGCTTAATCAACTTTACCAATCTCAGTACCTACTTGGAAACGGTCTGCTGGAAAGACAAAAGGGTGGATAAAATAATTAAACAAGTATTCTCCAACATCTTGGAAATAACATTTGAAAAACATGGAATAGAATAATCCATAATACGACTAAAGCAAGACGGGAAATTGAACTCTATGCTTTAAAAGAAGAAATTTAACTACTAAAGCCAATCTTAAGGCTCTAACCATTTTTTAATTTTTTATGCAAATTATTATTTTTCTTGAGAAAATTTTTACTCATGAAAATTTTTAAAAAACTTTTACGTACTAATTTTAAAATGTTAATATATATATAAAGTAGTCAGAATAATCTGAGTTACATCTAACGTAGGAAATAAAGTTGTATTCTAATGATGAAAGTCACGAATCAAGAATTGCACTACATAATTTAGAAAATAGAGTTTTCAGAACAAAGCTTCAGTTTGGTTCATTTATTACTACAGAAACTGAAGCCACTCGATGAAGGCAAAACTGGTTAGGGGCATCAAGGGCAGGCAGGAGAAAAAAAATATTGTTGCAACGCGTGCCAGATCACAGAGGGCTCGAGGCATCGTATCTCGGTTGGACGACATAAATTTTCGTTCTGCCCTCAACGTAGCCTTCACCTTCCAACAATGTGAGGAGTCAGCAGGAACGACACGTGTTTCGGATTCTACGCTCAGTTGTATGATCTCTTTGCCTTAGGGAAACGCCAATCGACGAAGTAGTGCAGGGCTATTACAAATGATTGAAGCGATTTCATAAATTCACTGTAGCTCCATTCATTGACATATGGTCACGACACACTACAGATACGTAGAAAAACTCATAAAGTTTTGTTCGGCTGAAGCCGCACTTCAGGTTTCTGCCGTCAGAGCGCTCGAGAGCGCAGTGAGACAAAGTGGCGACAGGAGCCGAGAAAGCGTATGTCGTGCTTGAAATGCGCTCACATCAGTCAGTCATAACAGTGCAACGACACTTCAGGACGAAGTTCAACGAAGATCCACCAACTGCTAACTCCATTCGGCGACGGTATGCGCAGTTTAAAGCTTCTGGATGCCTCTGTAAGGGGAAATCAACGGGTCGGCCTGCAGTGAGCGAAGAAACGGTTGAACGCGTACGGGCAAGTTTCACGCGTAGCCCGCGGAAAATTGGCTAATGCCACAACTGGAGACCGACAGCGCCGACTTCATCTTTCAACAGGATGGTGCTCCACCGCACTTCCATCATGATGTTCGGCATTTCTTAAACAGGAGATTGGAAAACCGATGGATCGGTCGTGGTGGAGATCATGATCAGCAATTCATGTCATGGCCTCCACGCTCTCCCGACTTAACCCCATGCGATTTCTTTCTGTGGGGTTATGTGAAAGATTCAGTGTTTAAACCCCCTCTGCCAAGAAACGTGCCAGAACTGCGAGCTCGCATCAACGATGCTTTCGAACTCATCGTTGGGGACATGCTGCGCCGAGTGTGGGAGGAACTTGATTATCGGCTTGATGTCTGCCGAATCACTAAAGGGGCACATATCGAACATTTGTGAATGCCTAAAAAAACTTTCTGAGTTATTGTACGTGTGTGCAAAGCATTTTGAAAATATCTCAAATAATAAAGTTATTGCAGAACTGTGAAATCGCTTCAATCATTTGTAATAACCCTGTATAATAATGAAAGATTTTCACAAGGCCATTCAAACACAAGAATTTGTATTTACTTATTAGTGTTGCACTTTGCCCACAAAAACTTTCGGCGCCAAAGAAATTGTAAGTTAACAAAATTCTCATTGTCAATTGATTCTTTGCGATTGACTTACTGCACGTGGTTATAACACCTTGGAAGAGACGTAGACACTAATATTCCTGGTTACTCAGCTTCGTTATGACAGCAGAATACGTGGTAAATAACATTGGTTTTTCAATAGAACTAGGCAAATCATAGACATACACTAGGTGATCAAAAGTATCTGGACACCCCCAAAAACCGAGCGATGTGTGCAGTGGATAGCACACTCGACTCGCATTCGGCAGAACGACGGTTCATTCCTGCGTCATACTGATTTAGGTTTTCTGTGATTTCCCCAAAATCGCTACAGGCAAATGCCATGATGGTTCCTTTGAAAGGGCACGGTCGATTTCCTTCCCCGTCCTTCCCTAATCCGATGAGACCGATGACCTCAGTGTCATGTCTCCTCCCCCAAACAACCCAATCCAACAACCCCAAAATCAAAAATTTTTTCATATTAGGAGCCATTTCAAGCCACCTGCTGCCAGGTACTCCATGCCAGCGACCTCAGTTGTAATTAGACATCGTGTGTGAGCACAATGGTGCGCTTCGCGAAACTCACGTGCTTCGATCGTGGTCGTGTGATTGGGTGTCACTTGTGTCATACGTGTGTACGAGAGATTTCCACACTCCTAAACTTCCCTGGGTCCACCGTTTCCGATGCGGTAGTGAAGTGGAAAAATGTAGGGACACGTTCAACACAAAAGCGTACAGGCCGACCTCGTCTGTTGACTGACAGAGACCGCCGACAGTTGAAGAATGTCGTAATGTGTAATAGACAGACATATATCCAGACCATTACACAGGAATTCCAAACTGCATTTGGATCCACTGCAAGTACGTACCATGGCAATTAGGCGGGAGGTGAGAAAACTTGGTTTTCATGGTCGAGCGGCTGCTCATAAGCCACACATTACTCCCGAAAATGCCAAACGACGCCTCGCTGATGCCTGGTGAACGTCACCTGCCAGCGTGTGTGGCGCCAACAGTAAAATTCGGAGGAGGTGGTTTTATGGTGTGGTCGCGTTTTTCGTGGAGGGGGCTTGCACCCCTAGTTTTGTGTGGCACTATCACAGCACAGTCCAACACTGATGTTTTAAGCACCTTCTTGCTTCCCACTATTGAAGAGCAATTCGCGGATGGCGACTGCATATTTCAATAAGGCCTTTGGCGGAGTGGTTACACGACAATGACATCCCTGTAATGGAATGGCCTGCACATTGTCCTGACATGAAACCTATACAATAGCTTTGCGATGTTTTAGAACGCCGACTTCGTGCGAGGCCTCACCGACTAACATTGGTACCTCTCCTCAACGCTCCACTCCGTGAAGAATGAGCTTCCATTCCCCAAGAAACCTTCCAGCACCTGACTGAACGTATGCTGCCAGAGTGGAGCTGTCATCAAGGCTAAGGATGGGCCAACACCGTATTGAGTTCCAGCATTACCGATGGATGGCGTCTCGAACTTGGATGTCATTTTCAGCCAGTTGTCCGGATTCTTTCGATCAGATAGTGTACTTCTTAAGAAATTTTAGTAAGTTTGTACCAGAGTAATCCTGCACAAAACCATCTGTGCAGCAAACAATTTACTTCATCTAATAAGTCAATTGTGTGGTGTACACTGTTTCAAAGTTCGTATTGTGGTAGAGGGAAAGGATATCCAGCCTCGAGGTAGCATCTACGAAACGAACTGCAGTTATGTGTCGTTGGAAGATTCTTGTCACCTCTAACTCAGAGACAGTGGTCCGGTAAAATTTTCTTTCTGTTGTTAACAAACTTTAGAACGTTTTCCTAACTATGATTTCGTTACCATGGAGTTTCAGTGAAGACCGACAAACAGCTACGACACGAAACTGTTGTCTTCCACCAGAGGGAATGACAGTATGATCACATCCATGTTACGTTCCGCCTTACAGCAGCACTGGAGGGGTGTAGCAGGGATTACTGTTGCTGTACTGCCTTATTAAGATTTTACTTGCGTGCGTGGTGACAGGTAGGGTGTCTACGGCTCCACGTTCGTCGCTCGAGAGTGTGGATACAGGCGAGGGCACAGGTAGGGTGTCTACGGCTCCACGTTAGTCGCTCGAGAGTGTGGATACAGGCGAGGGCACACGTATTTACATGGCTGCCGTTCAACGAAAGAATGTTTTCTTCATAGATGAGGCCTGTTTTAGCAAGGACAAAAAGTGTCTTCCTTCCATCAGAACACTACTAGATGACGCCTTAGAACGAAGGGAAAATTACAAAGGGCATTTCAATGACCAGTCGCTTCTTTTCATTTACTTAATTAAACATTCTGAAATTTTGCAGTGCAATAGTTTTGACGCAGAAATAACATAAGGGGAATAATGAAAGTGCCGTGGGTTTAATATCAACCCAGAATTTCTACCCTATACTAATGTAACCACAGATGCTACGGTACGTTTTTGCCTCAAGTTGGCGATAAAAGATATTTCACAACTCTATATTTCACGACTTCTACTCAGGTTTCTAGGGACTGTAGGAGACATTTATTAGATTAAATTTTGAAGAACATTGTGTTACTTCCAGATCTAGCACTTCGCTGCAGGACGCCCTTGTCAGTTCCAGTTGTAATTACGACATTACACACCGCTTTCGTCCAACTGCAGCCTGAGCTGTGAGTTTGACATCCGCGCCTGTGGTTAGTGCCACAGCAACGGAGGACGCAGAAAGAACAGTGCTGACAGCGAGCGAAGTGGTTGCGGTGGCCGTCGACAGAGCAGTGTGTATCGTAAAGAGTCTTTGGTGTCCGAGGCGTGAAAGCCAGACCACCTAATACTTTGTCACAAACAGATCGTTGCTGTTTTAGATATACCCCTCTCTCTGTTTGCTCTCTTGACATTTTAAGATTGCTGTTGACCTTTGTGGCTGCCTAATGATCTCTAATGCTTACTTATTCCGATGTTATGGCTCAATTGCCTCTGGGCACTGTGGGACTTAACATCTAAGGCCATCAGTCCCCGATGTTAGAATTCTCGCTTGGTGCTTTTCTCTCCAGGTTGCGAGCGTATACTTTTAAGCCCTTATCCCGGGAACAAGTTGTAAAAGTGGCGACGAGCCTGTCACACCCGTGAATTGGTAGCGTTGCATCATCGTGGACGACCAGTTTATGCAATCGAGGCAGCACCAGCTACAAATACAGCAGCAGTGGAAACTGCAGCGACAGCATGCTGAGATTCTGCAATGGCTGGCATCCTGAGAGCAAAGTGGCATCCTGGTGCCATCAGCCCCGGCCCACTCCTCCCACCTTCCTCCGCCCTTTGGACCGTTTCTTGCTCTACGACAAGGTGAGTTACTGATATTGTAGACTTGAGTGTACTCTTCCTTCTAGAGTCGCCTTTACTTGCCAAAAAGCGGTTTCTCTGCCGCCCTGTTAAGCAATTCAATAAAATAGATCCTGGGTGTCAGTTGATCCCACCACCAGCCTTCACACAAAATGGCGATGATTGTCACAAATCATGATCCAATACTGCGGTCAGTAATGGCCATCCTCCCACGACCGCGGATAGTTCCTTGAATTGCAGCGCTTCCCCCGATTTCCATATCCAGCATAAGTGGCGGAAATGTGTTCGCAATACTGATTAGTTGTCTATTAATGAGCCTTCTGTGCCAACCGCACATATGTGTTGCAAGTGTCTAGTTTCGGACCCTCAGTTCAATTTCCTGTCATTCAGAACTAGAAGGAGATGCAGTTTCTCTTTTGCAAGGAGAACTATTATAACAAACAGATACCAAATGCATCAAAAGTCTTAGACCCCTCCGTAAGAAAGGTGTGAAATTGGTTTTGTCAGACGCTAGTCAGCGAGCTTTCTTGAGGCTTAAACATCGATTATACACTATTCCTTTCCTTATTTCCTTTGATATGAAACTATGTGTAGTGCTTGCTGTTGACGCATTACAGTATGGGATTGGTGTGAAACTGTTCCACAGGCAGATCAGAATAACTGACTGTTTTCACGAACCTGAGACCTTTTCGCCCATCAAAGAGACTTACTCTCGCATAGAGGAGGCAATAGGTATGGGATAACGTTAAAAAATTTCATGTTTTCCTGAATGGCTCCAAATTCCACGGTCACTGCTTATAAACCGTTGGTATAGTTGTTTAATACCAAGGACACATTTCCTGGCAAGATAGCTTAGACTACAGCATTGCGCATTATTTCTTAGCAATCATTTTTATGATATTCATTTTCGTTATGTTACTGTTGATGCATTGTTCTGTTTACCCATGGGTCCCATGATGATGCCTTATAAACAAGCTGTAGTACTTTGCTGTCACCGCCAAAGAAGTAGCAGTAGCCACGTGCCACTTCAGTTGCGCTTTTGTTGAAACTATTCAATTGGGGTGGCCTGTGCTGTTCCTTAAGGTTGTTCATAGTGATTTTCGACTTATTTCAGTATGGCAGTGTGACTCAATGGTAATGTTGTCTACAAAGGAGGATAATGAGTGCCACATTGTATTTCCACCTCTTCAACCAACTGTCCTCCAGGTGCTGAATTCGCCTCACTCGAGAACGTACTGCACGAAAATATCTTCTAGGTGGCATGTGATACGCACACACGTCAAAAGTGCAGTGAGGCAGTGTCACAACGGTTGAAAAAACAAAGCAGCTGGAACCCAGAATTTGTCACTATGGCCTCAACCACCTCACCCATGGTGTAGAGTACACATCTGCTTCACTGGCCACTTTCTTGGGGAAATACTGGTCGAAGGCCTGTCCAACTTTCCCCATATACCATGGATGTCTACCACAACAATGATTCCACCATCAGGGCTCTCACACATTTATTTGCAACACAGGTTGCTCCAGACACACTGATCTCTTGTAACGAAAGCGAGTTTATGCATCAGAGTTTCAGGTATTCTGTCGCGATAATGATATCCTGCACCAGGCCACTTCTTTCTTCCATCCAGTAGCGAGCCTGGAGTTGGAAGGGACAGTCAGTACTTCTATGTTCCTAATGAGAATGCCGTGTGAATTACTCTGTTATATGACGCTTTTTTGCACTTCTTAGCCGATGTAGTGAAAAATATAAATCTAGTCCTAACACCACAATAGAAGCACCAAGTCCAAGATGTAAATTTCATAAAAAGAAAAACAAAGTCCATCTGTACTAACATTGCATGACTAGTAGAAAACAGACTGAAAAGAAAGTAATATAAAAAGAAATAGAAAAGAATCTTGTTAGCAAAGTAACTCAACGTTTTGAAAAAGAATGAAAAAGAAATAGAATCCATTAGTTTCAAGATAAATAATAGTAGATCGCAAAGTAATAGAATTGCTGTAATCGTTTGCGGGTGTGGGTGGCGTCTTTGCTAGGTACCGTTCCTCAATCTACCGTCTAGCTCCATACGCAATACCGGCAGCTAGTTCATATACAAAAATCTTATCTCGTTGTTCTTCAAACGAATATCGTGACGCCATGCTTACCGAATGACTAAACCGAAGGTGGCGTGTATGTGCTCCGAAGCGAAGCTTGCGTGTGAATGCCTCTGACGTGGGGCGGAGACAAACAGAAAGATCCGCGACACGTGTGCGTATCACGTTGTTGCAGTGACGTGGCGACGGACGTCTGAATGTGTGAACAGACAACCATAGAGCTGCCCGTCAACCGACAATCGGCAACAGGGAAAAACTCACAGCCAATCGAAGTGCGTGGCTCCAAGTTCTCTTAGTTTAAAAATGGTGCGTTGTCGACAACATTAGTAATTTTGGTTCCTACTGGAATGAGATATCCAGGATTAATATTCGGTGGCACAATTTTTCTCCGCGCTGTACTGTGTACTGTGTATTGAACCTGGGGACCTAGAAACGACGGAGAGACTTCGTCCCGCCGTAGCCCTCAGTGGTTCACAGCCCCAAAACAGGCCACAGCAGTCCAATCACCCCACCCCCACCCCACACCGAACCCAGGGCTATTGTGCTATTTGTCCCCCAATGGACCCCCCGGGAACGTCTCATACCAGTCGAGTCTAACCTCAGTGTTTGCGTCGTAGAGTAATTATGGTGTACGCGTACGTGGAGACAGTACTTGCGCAGCAATGGCCGACATAGTGGAACTGAGGCAATAAGGGGAGCGAGCGAGCATTCCCCGAAGCAGATGGAAAACCGCCTTAAAACCATCCACAGGCTGTCCAGCACACCGTACCTCGCCACTAATCCGCCGGGTGGATTCGTGCTGGAACTGAGGCAATAAGGGGAACGAGCGAGCATTCCCCGAAGCAGATGGAAAACCGCCTTAAAACCATCCACAGGCTGTCCAGCACACCGTACCTCGCCACTAATCCGCCGGGTGGATTCGTGCTGGGGACCGGTACGCCTTCCCGCTCGGGAAGCAGCGCGTTAGACCGCGCGGCTAGTCGGGCGGGCTCCACCCTCTATACTTGGTCATTACGAAGTGTCACACATTCACATTAACGGTCAGGAGATATTCTCTTCTGTCTCTCTCTCTCTCTCTCTCTCTTTCTCTCTCTCTCTCTCTCTCTCTCTCTCTCTCTCTCTCTCATCTAGACACACACATACACACAGAAATAAATTTTAATCTTTGTGTGGGACTAATGACAAAATTGTGCCAGAAATATATCAAAATAATACCAATTCGCCACTTTCAACCAGGGCTTTCCGGAGGTTTCCGTTGGCGAGTGCCGTAAGTAGAAGTCCCATTCGAAATACTACCAATTACGATTCCTTCTGCCCCACTGCAAGGCTGCTGTGACCTTTTAACGGGCCGGAGCCCAAACGGCACTGTCTGCTCCTTACAGTAGCGAACAAAATGTACGAAAAAGAAAAGAAAAATATAGAGAGCGTGATTTAAGAGCAGCTAACCACTTCAAGGACCATCAGACAACACATTAATTGGCAGTAAGTTGATAAGGAATTTTTTAGCCAGCAGTGAACACATTAAAAAAGAATATTCTGGAGAGTGTGAGATGAAAGAGTAGTTGTCCACATTAAGATGCATCAAACAACTCAGTAGCCGACAGTGCTTTAATAATAACAAAAAAATTTCGTTTCGACGCAGAGAGTAGAGTGTGCATGTCATTGATTACTGAACTGTTTGGCAGACGCATTAGAGGCTCTCCCTTGATGAAACAATAGTTACAGTACTTACTACATTCGATTCATAAAGCCCGACTGACAGATACCTGAAGTACCTAAAGATAAGATATCTTGAACTCGACTGTTCGTACGTGTGTTAAACATGAAAATGAAATCTATAGCTGCCAAGAAACAGAATGCGTGGTACATATTATAATACACTCCCCAGTTCATTCCCGTATCTCAATACGTGGGAAGAAAGAATACTTCACACGGAAGGATTCGTACCAATAACACAGACACAGAAAGAATAAATGATCAGGATAATATCCATACACCAAACATATACAGTCAGTTCTACAAGAAAATGTACTTCGTTATCTGTATGTAATAAAAGACACTATTATAAATATATGTTTACATGAAAATACTTGTTGGGACTAATTCCAATAGTTAATCCAATGACCACCATTATCGATTATAGCTTGGTACCTTAGCCCTTTCTCCGGTAGATTATACACGTTTTCAAACTCGAAATATCGTTTGAACCACTTCGCAAACAATGTCTTTGACTTCATAAGAATTTCAGCAGCAGCTCCATATAAGGGCTTTGGTTCCTTTGGATGATTTATAAGGTACACTGCCTCGTCACGCTTCAGATGTTTTGCACTCATTTTTAACTGCAACCAACATAACAAGACATTAACTCTCGTGCTGTTTATCTACACACAGTACAAAAGCGCATCCCTCGCATTGATTACAGATTCGAGACCATTACCACAGATGTCACAGCAGACGTAACATTTAAAACAATGGCGTACACTTTCTTCTGGAACTGACTGTATGGTATGGGCCAGAGAGCAAATACACAACTGGCCATCAAAATTGCTACCCCACGTAGATGACGTGCTACAGGCGCGAAATTTAACCGACAGGAAGAAGATGCGGTGACATGCAAATGATTAGCTTTTCAGAGCATTTACACAAGGTTGGCGCCGGTGGCGACACCTACAATGTGCTGACATCAGGAAAGTTTCCAACCGATTTCTCATACACAAACAGCAGTGGACCGGCGTTGCCTGGTGAAACGTTGTTGTGATGCCTCGTGTAAGGAGGAGAAATGCGTACCATCACGTTTCCGGCTTTGCTAAAGGTTGGATCGTAGCCTATCGCCATTGCGGTTTATCGTATCGCGGCATTGCTGCTCGCGTTGGTCGAGATCCAATGACTGTTAGCAGAATATGGAATCAGTGGGTTCAGGAGGGTAATACGGAAAGCCGTGCTGGATCCCAACGGCCTCGTATCACTAGCAGTCGAGATGACAGACATCTTATCCGCATGGGTGTAACGGATCGTGCAGCCACGTCTCGATCCCTGAGTCAACAGATGTGGACGTTTCCAAGACAACAACCATCTGCACGAACAGTCTGACGACGTTTGCAGCAGCATGGACTATCGGTTCGGAGAGCATGGCTACGGTTATGCTTTACGCTGCATCACAAAAAAATGGTTCAAATGGCTCTGAGCACTACGGGACTTAACATCTGTGGTCATCAGTCCCCTAGAATATAGAGACTATCGGTTCGGAGAGCATAGCTACGGTTATGCTTTACGCTGCATCACAAAAAAATGGTTCAAATGGCTCTGAGCACTATGGGACTTAACATCTGTGGTCATCAGTCCCCTAGAATATAGAACTACGTAAACCTAACTAACCTAAGGACATCACACACATCCATGCCCGAGGCAGGATTCGAACCTGCGACCGTAGCAGTCGCGCGGTTCCGGACTCAGCGCCTAGAACCGCTAGACCACCGCGGCCGGCGCGCTGCATCACAGACAGGAGCGCCTGCGATGGTGTACCCAACGACAAACCTGGGTGCACGAATGACAAAACGTCGTTTTTTTTTTGGACGAATCCAGGTTCTGTTTACAGCATCATGATGGTCGCATCCGTGTTTGACGACATCGCGGTGAACGCACAGTGGAAGCATGTATTCGTCATCACCATACTGGCGTATCTCCCTGTGCGATGGTATGGAGTGCCATTGGTTACACGTCTTGGTCACCTCTTGTTCGCATTGACGGCACTTCGAACAGTGGACGTTACATTTCAGATGAGATTCGAACCGTGGCTCTACCCTTCATTCGATCCTTGCGAAACCGTACATTTTAGCAGGATAATGCACGACCGCATTTTGCAGGCCCTGTACGTGTTTTTCTGAATACAGAAAATGTTCGACTGCTGTCCTGGCCAGCACATTCTCCAGATCTCATAGCAATGAAAACGTCTGGTCAATGGTGGCCGAACAACTGGCTCGTCACAACACGCCAGTCACTACTCTTGATGAACTGTGGTATCGTGTTGAAGCTGCATCGGCAGATGTACCTGTACACACCATCTAAGCTCTGTTTGACTGAATGCCCAGGCGTATCAAGGCCGTTATTACGGCCAGAGGTGGTTGTTATGGTTACTGATTTCTCAGGATCTATGCACCCAAAGAGCGTGGAGTATTAATCAGAGGTCAGTTCTCGTATAATTTGTCTGCCCAATGAATAACCGTTTATTATCTACATTTTCTCTTGGTGTAGCAATTTTAATGGCCAGTGGTGTAGCTTTGCCAGTTATCTGCATGGCCAGTAACTCGCATAGAAATTCTTCCCTTCGTACATATAAACTGATCCAGTTTGAGATCCAATTTGTGCAACGAATCTGAATAAATGATTACTTTGATTTGAGGGCTCAACACAAGGCGTGAACGCACGTGATCTAATTCAAGACACACACACACACACACACACACACACACACACACACACACACACACTGTAAAACACAGAATTCACCAAAGATATCCAGATATCGCAAGGAAGTTGTTAAGATAAGGTACCATAAGAGAAGATCAGTTAACTGTGCTGAGAAGTCAATATGTGACATGGGAAACACTTTATGAAAATGGTATCTGTTCTCTCGGACATGTCAGAAAGATCAGATATCATCGGTGACCAAGCGGCTCTCTTAGAATGAAATGATAATTAAATCAAGACCCTAAGCTGTCGACAGGCGTTGATATACATCTTCGGGGACAGCTCAAAATTTGTGCCCCGAGCGGGACTCGAACCGGGGCTCTCCTGCTTACATGGCATTTGTCCTACCCATCTGAGCCACCGAGGGTAGAGAGGATAGTGCGACTGCAGGGATTTATCCCTTCACGCTTCCCGTGATACCCACATTCCCTATTTAATGTCCACGCACTACATTCGTAGTACCCCTGCCCAGTACACTCATTACCGAGTCCCATAAGAGTTCGCGCAATGGATGTGCATCCAGCACAGATGAAGTAGGTGAATGGCCGGTTAGCATTATGAAGATATTATCTGTTCTTTTGGACATGCGCGAAAGAACAGATACCATCTTCATATAGTTAAGGCTAACGGGCACTTGTATTTAAATGAAGGATGCGACAGTGATTGCAATGGCACTAGCGTCATTCTGGGCTTTTTGCATTCTATTTGATTTCCTGCACGATGTAATAATGGTGTGGTGAGATGAACAAGAAGCTGTCTGATGGTCAGCCTGTGCTTGAGGAAGAACGCCGACTACAGGATGATCTTGAAGACTCGCAGAAGGGGGGGGGGAGGAGGGAGGAAGCTTCGTTTTAGATAGGTCATTGTGCTAGCATCCTCGTAGGGAGCGCGAGGATGGGGCTTTTCTGCACGTTGTCACGGACGCTGATGCTGCTGACAAGATGCTAAGCAACGAGACCTACAGAGCTACATGACAATAGACCAAGAATCCGCTGCTGTGCTATACGCAGGCCTTCCACTCTTCCCTCAGTTTGTTTGCTGGGTGTAACATACACCCACAAGGTGAAGTACATAACTTGCCCAGTTGGACGATGGGCTTTGTAGAAGTGCTGTGGGCATCTCTGACAAGGAGCGCCTTGAGTGCAGGGTCGCAAATTCAGTCTCTAGCAAGGCTCATTTGAAAGATTTTTCATAATTAGGAGACATATTAGCTGTTAAAGGCTCACCATGTACATCATAAGGGCGACAGGATCAAATGGCTCTGAGCGCTATGCGACTTAATTCTGGAGTCATCAGTCGCCTAGAATTTAGAACTAATTAAACCTAACTAGGCGCTTGTAACGTTCCCTAGCAACACTCACAATATTAATAAACTAAAATTTAATTGTACTATATACGCCGCTCTGAAGCAATTTGTATATACGGTAATTATTTAACAAAAAATATTATTTAATTTTGTGTAAAGGACATTCGTTATTATTGTAATATTTTCTGTGGTAATATTCTCGATGTATTTATGATTGTAATATTTCTATACTCATAATGTAATTGCAAAATGTAACAATATCTGCGATAACAAAAATGTAAAATTCAGCCAGAGAGGAAAATAATGTTGTAAGATTACAAAGAGATGTTAATGGTCAACAGTAGTATAAAAAGCACCACGTACTGTGTATTCTTTGTCGTCTTCCTGTAGAGCTGAAAGTGAGAGGAACCTGTGACGTAGCATTTTATGAATGGGTAGACTTCTTTTGTCTGTATCTAGATTTAGCCGTCATTAGAGGAGAAATTACAAACTAATGTAAGTTAAAATATTGTTGTGGTCTAAATACACTATAATTTATCAAAAGTGTGTATTATTAATGTAAATTAGCTTGCCCACGTCATCTATAATATTTTTTTAAAGAATTTTCAGCATTTTTAGCGGTGTTGCTGGGCTGTGCCGCGACCGAACGATTTGCAGCGGCGGTACATTTAAAAAATTGTTCCGCTAAGAAAATTAACCAAACCCGTAAATCGGGAGCAGATAAAAATTAGCAGTGAATTAAGAAAATGTTTTTCTTTTACAGCGATCCTGAGACTGACGGAATTTATTACTAGTTTCACATTTGTGCATTCATAGGCGGATAGTTAACGTTGAAATTTAACAATTTTGGTTCTTTCAAATAACTTAAATGTATAGTGAAGTGTGTTTTATCAGTGATAATTAAACGTCGGCTTGGCAATATTTAACCATTTTCTGCTAATAGAGACAGTCTTGTGTTCCATAGCTAACGCCGGGAAAGAATTCAGTAAATATTAAAAAAAAACCACAGCATTTAGAAAATGTGTGCCAAGGTCGAATTACATAAAGGATTTAATTCTCAACTAAATATTCTTAATCAGTTAATATGAATTCACGTAAATTTAAATGTACTTAATTCTGTGTAAATGAATTTTTATTACCACACGTAAATAAGAGGTTCTACAACAAAGTTCGTACGTACAGAAGGAAAGAAAGGCAAATTAACTAAAAACTAATTTAAAACAAAAGGTAACTGTTGATTATGTTTTTTTAATGCAATTTCATTAGATTGGCGCCCAACGTGGGCCACGAATATTCAGTGGCCACAAAATACCCATGAGATAACTAGGGAATTATTGTAGTCGAACTTTGTTGGAGAACAACTAATATTTTTTTCATGTATTGTATGTATTGCCTAATCAATAATGTGTGGAAATACCTGTATATGATTTTTTGCATGAGAACACTATACCCAGAGGCAAGCTGAAGAAGAGAGCTCATTATATCGAAAAATTAATTACCTACCACAATACCAGGGGGCAGCTGCACCCAAGATAGATCACCATAAGGTAAAGCTACAGTGTAGTTGTCCTGTGGGTAGTAAAGTAGCCTCAGTGCAGTGTTCTCGGATCATTAGTGGTGTGCTTGTTGTTAGTGTTCTTTTTTAAAAATAACAGGACATTTGAGTAGTTAGTCATTGTAGTATATAATAAGTGTGTTTCCAAAAATGACCATTTCTTGTGTGATTATGTCAGTGAAACCTGAGTGTTAGGATATTTAGTTCAGATTTTCTTTCTTTCGTTGACTATGGTTATATTGCGTAGTCAGAAAGATATAAACATGGACAATGAACAACAGTTAGCAAGTAGTGATACCGAGTTAGAAAGTTAGGCACAAAGTATTGTTAGTGGCGTAATTCAGGAAGTACAATGTGTGAATCTGGGGGAAGAAGGAGGAGGGGGGGGGGGAGGAACCTTCGTTTTAGACAGATAAGTGTGCTTGCATCCACGCAGGGAGCGTGGGGATGGGGCTTTTAAGCACGTTGTCACGGACGACACTGATGCTGCTGACAAGATGCTAGGCAACGAGACCTACAGAGCTACATGACAATAGACCAAGAATCCGCTGCTGTGCTATACGCAGGCCTTCCACTCTTCCCTCAGTTTGTTTGCTGGGTGTAGCATACACCCACAAGGTGAAGTATATAACTTGCACAGTTGGACTATGGGCTTTGTAGAAGTGCTGTGGGCATCTCTGAAAAGGAGCGCCTTGAGTGCAGGGTCACAAGTTCAGTCTCTAGCAAGGCTCATTTTAAAAATTTTTCATAATTAGGAGACATATTAGCGGTTAATGGCTCACCATGTACATCATAAGGGCGACAGGCTCAAATGGCTCTGAGCGCTATGTGACTTAATTCTGGAGTCATCAGTCGCCCAGAACTTAGAACTAATTAAACCTAACCAGGCGCTTTAGTCTGGAACCGCGCGACCGCTACGGTCACAGGTTCGAATCCTGCCTCGGACATGGATGTGTGTGTTGTCCTTAGGTTAGTTATGTTTAAGTAGTTCTAAGTTCTAGGGGACTGATGACCTCACATATTAAGTCCCATAGTGCTCAGAGCCATTTGAACCATTTTGATACAGCTAAACGCCGCGCGGGATTAGCCGAGCGGTTAAGGCGCTGCAGTCATAGACCGTGCGGCTGGTCCCGGCAGAGGTTCGAGTCCTCCCTCGGGCATGGATGTGTGTGTTTTCTTAGGATAATTTAGGTTAAGTAGTGTGTAAGCTTAGGGACTGATGACCTTAGCAGTTAAGTCCCATAATATTTCACACAGATTTGAACATCTGATACAGCGAAACTAGTTGTTGCTGCAAGACTATCGACACTCAGTACATAGCCAAACTAAAAAAAAAAAGCTTGAAAATGGTGAAAAATAGTAAATAGTATGACCTATAACGACAGGTGGCCGTCACAAATTGTTTGTCCAATCTATAACATAGATAGAAAACAATGTGAGATATTTATCACAAAACTGGAACATTTCTCATTGCATTCCTCTTCAAAATATAGGAGTTTTTCAGCTCCAAAAGTGCCCCGAGAAGGGCACATGGTAAGTACTTCTAGTGAAATTTGCATGTACTCAAAAACTTGCGAAATTTGCTTTCAGTATTCCTGGAGACTACCTGCTAATTACGTCACGACCTACCCCCACCCCAAGGGTAATCGTCCCAAAAACGCTGCATATGTCTACAATGAGATGCTGTACCACCCTGCACCCCGTCCGAGCTGCGTCGAGACCAGCAACGTAAACATCCTGCTACTGGAAGATGAGCGTCACCAACGATCGATATAACATTCTACGATATGGCCCCACACATAAGCATAGGTTTCAGTTGTTTTAGCGTTTACATCTTGCACAGAGTGCTGATATTAAAAAAAAGAAACATTGTAAAGTCATCTTCAAAACTTTGTTTGTTATAACGTAAGTTATCTATGACGATGCATTTTCTATCCTTTTAAAGTAAATCATCAATTTAAGTTTTATCAGCCGCATGTCACTTTGATTTGGCAATACTGACAATTACATGCAGAATTATAATTATTAAGACTGTAATTTCTATGCTTTAAAGTCAGATATAGGGAACTGACTCAATGAAACACTTGGAATGGGAAGCTACGTGCATGTCATCTATACACAAGCATTTTACTGGCTTTATAATTGCTGTGGTAACGCATTTCTACGTACAAAACAGGTCCAACGGAGCCGACCGGCCGCCGTGTCATCCTAAACCTTAGGCGAAACCAGATGCAGATACGGAGGGCATCCTGTCAGCACACCACTCTTCCGGCCGTAGTCAATTTTCGTGACCTGCGTCAATACTTCTCAAGCAAGTAGCTCCTCAGTTGGCCTCAGAAGGGTGAGTGCACCCTGCTTGCCAACAGCGCTCGTCAGAAATGGACGGTTCTGATTACTTTATTAGCTTGTTCACTAATCGTTTCTGCTCCAGTCCAGTTGCCGAACTACCGTGTTGCGCATTTCTCCTGCTGTGTATGAAGCACTAGAAGAAGGAAACATTTGTAAGGGCTTGCGGAAGAGAAATGCGGAATAAACCATTGACAGAAATTCACTTTATTTTCCACATGAGAGTGTAAATTTTGTTAACTGCTCACCATGTTCACGCTCCAGGTGTCAAACGTTGCTCAGAGTGACGATTATGTGCGTCCACGACAGCCTAGAATCGCACTAGACATACCACTTCGCAACAGTTTGCAGCTCTTTTCGAACAGTGGACGATAGAACGTTCAGTAGCCACGACACAGTTGGTGCACTTCTTGAAATTCGCGCTTTGTGTCCAGCATTCTCAGCCATGGTAACAGTAACGTCTCAAGTAATTTGCGGCACAATTGACCGTCGGCCTTTTCCAGGAGACATTTCCAAATCGCTGCTCTTACACTCCAGTACAGGAACAGGACCTCTCCGTATTCCTTCAGTGCATCGATAATGGCGAAAGCTGCAACACGGTTACTTATGTTTTGCTAAAAGAGCTTTACGAGTCTGTCTGCAAGCGTAATGTGTCCTGATGCTTGAGGTTCTGTCCCACTTCATCGTATCAGTCCCCGCCCATAGCGGCAAGTCGTGACACTAACCGTACTAACAATGCGAATTCTAGCAGCGCACCGTCTTCAAATCTTTCCTATAAAGTTTGGTACACGTATGGTAATGTACATTGAATGTACCGTATGCTGATCTATGGTCATTGAACATATGTTATGTGTGTGTTTGTCTATTCGGATACATTTTTTAAATTCCGTGTTTCCTTTATTTGGATTTTATGTTTTCAATTGCAGATAACTTTAAACCAATGTCAACGACAGCTGAAATGCTTGTAGATAGTTTACAGATCTTCCAAGTAGTAAGATCCAGATACTACAACGGATAAAACTGATTAACATGTAGCTGACTGAGAGTTCTTTAATATATTACACTTGCATTCATTGAAGTCCTCATAGACTCGCACTAGCGGATTCGCAACATTGTTAATTTCGTCTTATGGTGCATCTATTGCAATTAAACGTAGCAACTGTAGTTTACGTTTGACAAGGTGTAACGATCGACGCCATTCCGCAATATTCTGAGCAACTGCGAAAATTAAAACATGCGTGCCCAGCTTTGGTATGTGTCATACAGGCAGGAATCGCTTTGAACCAGTCCGTAAAATCCTTAAATATCAGCTCTGGAGATGCTCTGTGCAGACAAGAGAATTGTTGTTGTAGCCTGCAAATGTTTCATCCGGATTACGTGGATGGCCTGAGCTGCCGGTGCTGTAGTGAGAACCCGTTGCGGCTCCTTAATAGACGGGAAAACGGTTGTGACGTATGTCCCATAATATAAATAGGCAGACAATGACTGTCGTGTGGGCGCAGTGTCGTGTACCAGCACGAGATTTGTTGAGGATTTTCGGGCCTGCTTCGACCGTTACACCTTGTCAATAGCTACCTGTAACAGCGACAGATGCACCAGAAGATGTTACAGAAAACATTGCGAAACCGTTAGTATCCAGTCTACAAGGAATTCACTAGATATAGCTATAGAGAATTAATGAGTTTTCTGTGATCTATGTATTCATTTCTAAATCTGAATTTTACAGTTTGAAGGTTTGGAAACTATGTTTTCCACTGTACTTTCTAAAGATCCAGTCCCAAAAAAATTGAGATTGCTTGACACAGGAAGTTATATAAATTACCATCACCTTCAACTGTAAAAATTGTTGCATTACAGTTCTTGTTGGAGCACCTCCAGTCCTCTTCGTCAGTAGCTGTTCTACACCAAAAACACAGCATAAGAGTCCTCGCCTCTTCCACCTGCAAGGAAGCTGTGGAGTATGGACTAGGGGGATTACCACCTTTGCTCGACCTTTTTTCTCGGCGCAGATGGAACTGGGCGCAACTTGCATAAAACCCCTCGAGGAAAATTCCAAGACTGTCTGACGCCAGAATAGATTTATGACGGGGGCAACTAAATTCCATGTTGTTTTAAGTTCTGAAGAAGTAAACAGCCGAACTGAAGTAGTAGAGTAATATTTTACCATCTGTAAGACATTTTGAGATCCCAAGATGCTAGATACCCAGACAGTGTACGGATACGAACGGCATTCACCTATTCTCGGCGACTTCGCGTTCTGTTACAGGAGACATGTGGTCTACTCTATGACAGTGTTGGCTGCCACTGGGGAGCAGCAGCAGCGCGGGTTCACTTCTAGCCGGCAACGGCGCGACCTGGTGGAGACATGAAATAGATTTACCGCAGACGGCAGTGGGGTCAATCGTGCAGAACAAAAGTTGGCGGCGGTTGCGGTGAGAGCCCCTGGGGAGGCGCGGGGATTGTGGTGGCGGCAGTGTGCGGCCGCAACCGGCCCGCTGGGAACCGTGCCAGCGCCGCCCAATCTGCCGGCCAGGCACGCCTCGCCGGCGCCCGGCCCGTCCTCCGCAGAGGGCCCCGAGCCCGTCTGTACTGTCTGAGCTCCGGCAGGCGGGCACCGCAATAGAGCTCTTACTTTATTGCGTCTGCAATCGACGGCTGGACACGTAGTAAAGGTGTACATCTGGTAAAGACTGAACTGTCACCACCGGCATTTAAGTAAAGCCGTGACGCAGAGCTCTGAGACAGGAACGTGTATGCACCAGAAAACAAACTGAAAAGTCGCAAGACCGCGAACATTAACTGGAGTTTTCACAGACACACAAGCTTACTTAATGTAGTCCACCGGAAATGAATTCTGGTTAGATAACTGTTCAAACAGCAAACGACAAGTAATTTTTAACCAAGAAACTGCCCAAAAACTGGTGTCTGCCTTTGCATTATACCCCGTTTCAGTGTAAGAGAGGATATTCCCTCTTATCTCTACCCACTGAGACTAGTCTCGAAAAAAAGGCTATACCAGTTCTTTCTGTTGTGTTGGCAGAAGAGCCAACACCGTGTTACTAGTGGCGGCCGATGTGCACGCGTTTTAGCTCACGCAGGCTGGCGTGAGGAGGGAAAAACTATACTGACGTGAGGTCTGGAACATAACAAGGAATTAGAATTCAGAAAGCGGACGTAATTAGTTTGATAATTAACTTTAATCCATTAATGATGAACGTTGCTCTTCATGGTACATGATTCACAATATTATCTGTTCAGAATGCATTCGTAGTAACTGAATATGGAGCCTTGCTAGGTCGTAGCAAATGACGTAGCTGAAGGCTATGCTAAACTGACGTCTCTGCAAATGAGAGCGTATGTAGTCAGTGAACCATAGCTAGCAGAGTCGGCTGTACAACTGGGGCGAGTGCTAGGGAATCTCTCTAGACTAGACCTACCGTGTGGTGGCACTCGGTCTGCAATCACTGATAGTGGCGACACGCCGGTCCGACGTATACTAACGGACCGCGGCCGATTTAAAGGCTACTACCTAGCAAGTGTGATGTCTGGCGGTGACATCACACTTTCTTCAACCACTAACATCACAACATTACTTCAAGACATAATCTCCTCCTCGTATTGCAACTAGAAGACCTCTCATTATCGTGTGTGCGAGATGGTTCAAATGGTTCAGATGGCTCTGAGCACTATGGGACTTAACTGCTGAGGTCATCAGTCCCCTAGAACATAGAACTACTTAAACCTAACTAACCTAAGGACATCACTCACATCCATGCCCGAGGCAGGATTCTAACCTGCGACCTGCGGTCGCGCGGTTCCAGACTGAAGCGCCTAGAGCCGCTCGTCCACCCTGCGAGATGGTAAATTAGTAATGTGGTACTTTTTTCCTGAAGGCAGATTGACATTACTCAGGATTCCAATACACTATATTATTTGTCTGTGAAGTCCTAAGGGACCAAACTGCTGAGTCCTTCGGTCCCTTGACTTACACACTACTTAAAGTAACTTAAACTAACTTATGCTAAGGTCAACACACAGACACCCATACCCGAGGCAGGACTCCAACTTACTGTTGGAGGTGCCACGCAATCCGTGACATGGCGCCTTAAACCACGCGGCCACTCCGCATGGTTATTGACTACAGTTGTCTCTGATAACGAAGTCACATTAAACAAGAGCTTCAAGTAGATAAAACCCCACATACAAATCCTGTCCCGTCCCATCAAAATTACTTTACCAACTCTGAGTCCTCCTGTGTACTGTTCACAGTTGTTCCACAATCGATTATGTTCTTATAGGAAGCCAGGTTTTCGTTTCCTTCCCAAGTTTGCATGAAATACTCTTTGAACAGGAAATCAATGTCTTTCACTTTCATTTACTTTGCCTCTTCTGCATATTACTTTCCCTTTACTAGTGTCTATTCTCTAGGCCACTTCATCTCTTACTGTTATCTTCGTATTTCCTTGCGGCAATCACAACTCCTTTTACGTGGGCCAATGTGAAGTGCCACTGATTAGTCGGATTAATAAAATCAGGAACTGCGTCCTTCCCACACTGATTGTCGAGATTTCGAAACTGTCCGTGAACCTTGAACAATTATCTGCATTCACTCGATGAGGTAATAGTGCCATTAGACCTGAGATACGTTTCTACTCTACCAGAAACTCTGGCCCCAGAAGCGGCCATCATATTCCCAGTCTCCAACCGGTATCAAACACTGGCGACGGAGCAGGGGAAGGCCGTGGAACCGGCCTACAACCAACCGACATAAGTCATGACGAGCTAGCTCCTGGCATTCCCTGCAAGGCACTAGGGTTCTCACTTCCTTTTTACACTTCAAATTTTTCCCAAAGGTCCCAGATTCTGGCCAAAAACAAATCCTGGAGCCATCGGATATGGTGTAAACACAATGATACGCCTCACATCCATCCAGAGCAGAGAGAGCTACATTCACTCCCGATGCCGAAAACAACCTGGATAACAAGAAGCTCTTTTCGCTGAAGACAATACTCTGGTCACCGTCGAACGTCTGCGGACAAAAAAGGTTCTCTAAGTGCTTCCGCTGCCTAGGGGTGGGACACATGGAATTCCCAGAGATGCGTGGGCGAACTCGAGAGTGCAAGATGCCCGCTACCCAAAACGCAGTCTCCCAAGTGCAAGAATGTGGTCGCGGGTTACCGTGACTGGGAAGCGGTAGCTCGCTACTGCAGATCCCCACACCAGGGGAAGGTAGACTGTCCCGTCGCACGTCCGCGCAGAGGCGCAAGTAACGAACGGACGCCGTATGCAAGCACCTCCGTATCTGGGGCCAGCGAAGCAAAATGCATACAAGGACGAGCACACCAGAGGAACAGCTAGATCACCTCCCCCCCCCCTTTCCCAAAGGGAGAAAATCCACTGCTCTGAGCGAAAGGCATCAGCAGCATCGCAAGTCCTACCAACGCCGTCAGCGCAGAGGCAGCGCACTGCTGCGCCTCACCATCCGCCACGGCCATCGGAATGCAATGGTCGCCACGCTGTCCATGGCGTCAAACTGGTCTCTCACCTCGCTAGGACGCAGCGAAGAGTTGCTGAGGCGTTGATGGAGGCTACCCAAGCAGTACGAGTGACCAGAAAGATGATTCCTGTCGTTATACATGTTCGGAGTCCCGATGTCCGTGGCATATACACTGCTGTCAGAAGTACTGCCAACCTCAAACGACACAAAAATAACAAAATGGAAACTACAGAGAAAAACGAAAAAGTGAATTACACAAAAATACCTGTTGCACAACCTGGAGAAGAAGCACCACCACTACTCCTCAAACCCAAGGAGTGAAAGGTATCTCCTGAAGGATCTGACACATCACAGCCTAAACTATTGTTCACACATATTCTGAGGTTCTTATTATTTTCTTTTACTGAAACAGCATGACATACAGTAGTTTCCCATTGAATCTTACGTGTTTCTCTTTGATCCACAACAGTCAGAAGGATTTGCTGATGTTATACTGTCTTTCGCTTTTGGAACTGATTGTACAAGTATCCATCATTAATTTTCGTGTTATCGAGCAAATGGTAAAAAAATCTTCATATTTCAATCAACAAATACACCATAACCGATCACCATGTATTCATAAGGGACCAAAGCTATAAAAAACCTCCCAAATAAAGCTAGGTGGTTTCCTGCTTGCTACTACTTCTCCATATCACAGCAGGGTCTGTGGTCTAGGGGTAGCGCATTTGACAAGTAATCAAAACATCCTCAGGCCCGGGTTAAAATACCGCCACCTATAAAAAATAGGCGGCTGAAGACTTCCGACATAAGGATACACTCGCTTTCATCCAAAGGCCTTGTCAAAGAGGGCGGAGGAGTGGGCAAAGGCTCAGAGCACTCTCATACACTTGGTATGGGAAACTGCACAACAAAGAGGAAGAATAAAGAATGGATAATGGCATGACAACCAAGAATTTAATGGAAACCAATAAGACACATTATATGTATCCACAGGACATGTGGTTTTCTAATTGACAAAGCGTCATGATGGCATCTCCATTAGCAAATGATTCCCGAATAGTCCTCATTCGGATCTCTGGGAGGTTACCATGAGAAAAAGACTCAATAACCAACGAAGGGATAACGTTCTGTCAGTCGGGGTGTGGAGTGTCAGAAGCTTGAACGTGGTAGAGAACCTAGAAAACCTGAAAATTGAATTGTACAAGCTCAATCTGGAAGTAGTGGCGGTCAGTGAAGTGAAATCTAAAGAGGACAAGAGTTTTTTGTCGGATGAGTATAGTGTGATTACAGCAGCAGAAAGTAATATAATGGGAGTACTATTCATTATGAATAAGAAGGAAGGAAAGAGAGTGTGTTAGTGTTATTCTCATCAGAATCCATAGAAAAACCTACATAACTATAGAGAGTTCAGGTATACATGTTGATCTCTTAAGCTCAAAATGAATAGATAGAGAAATTATTTGAGGATATTGAACGGGTAGCGCGGTATCTAAAGATAGATGAAAATCAGTCATGGGGGACTGGATTGACGTTGTAGGGGAAGGAGTGGAAGGAAGGATTAAGAGAGAATGTGGACTTGCTTCCAGGAATGAGAGAGGAGAAACAGTAATTGAGTTCTGTAACAAATTTCACCTTGTAATAGCAAATAAAAATAAAGAATCGCAAGAGGAGGACGTATACTTGGAAAAGGCTGAATGAAATAATAAGAATTCAGTTAGAGTACATCATGGTCAGACAGAGATTCTGAAATCACATACTGGACTGTAATACGTATCCAGGACCAGATATAGACTCAGATCACAATTCAGTAGTGATGAGGAACAGGCTGAAGAGACTGTAAGGTGTCAGACAAATCCAACACCTTCCATGAAAACCCTGACATGATAAGTATATCCAGTAGTATGTCACATAGCTCCGAATAAATCGTGGCATTAAATTAACCAAAGTAATACGAGTAACGAGTGAGCAAATGGAATACCACAGACTAACACAAGAATGCCAAAATACATGTCATACCTTCCCACCGTGAGACAGACGCAGTTCCAAGGGGAGAAATCAGAACAGAAGCCGCGAGCAGGACCATGCTAAGCTATAAGGCCCTATGATAAGGGACGAACACCCACGTTGCCAGCTAACCACTAGGACCACCCCCCAGCCCATGTTAAAATATAGAGCCCTCCAGAAGAACACTATAGATCTTACGATAAGACTAAAAGGGCCACACCAGCTGTGCTGACCGACGCTCCCTGACACTGCCTAACCAACGAAAAGGTAATGCACGCACGCGATGCCGCATAACAGTGGATAAAGCTTCACTCAGAACTACAGAAGTCTCATCCGTTACACCACCGTTTTGCGTAATACTAGTGTCGATCGTCAATTAAAGCTCATGGTATTCACATTTGCTACGTAAGTTAAAATCTGAAACGCGATGATTTTTCTGTTATATAATTATTGAGAAGCCATATCAGCCACTGTAATTGACGACAAGTTAGATAAGTAATTAAAAATTATTGAGGGTCACTGTAGACCATTTTGATAGTTTTCTGTTTTGTGAAACTTAATTTAAACCTAGATTATAGATGTGATATGGCATAGGTCGTCCTTCGATCCACTGTAGAACTTGGAAACCCATTCAGGGAATATTCGTTCACATATTTGTTGAATGCAGTTGGTTTTTATCATATTGTACTAAAACATTTCCTTTTATCAATAGTGCAATTTATAAACAACGTTTTGTGAGTAGAATAAAATTTCCAATGGTAAACTTAACAGCTTTTTCGACGTTATTTTACCAGCTAAATAAAAATAGGAAAGCCTTGAACCCCTTCCACTAAATTTAGTTAGTATTAAGATTCTGTTACAGGGAGTGCAGTGGAGCTGACGGTGAAATAATTAAGTATTTGGTTATATCATCGCTAGTCTCACTGCACTCTTCTGAACTCTACATGTCATGTGTGGTCTGGCGTCTCCTTACCAGCAACAGGTCCCAGGTTCGAACTAAACAATTCCCTAACAAACACGCTCAGAGCGTCGTTGCGCGAAAGTGGTAGGGAGACATGACATACAACAACAGACACCATTTAGAATGTTAGAGAATGGCGACCCTGCCAGGATGGTAAAATACCATGATTGAAGGGCGACCACATGCATAAGTAGTTCAGAAAAATATCCTGTCGAAAAATTTTCGTAGTAAAAATATTTTCCTATAGTTATAAATAGCTGCAGCGACAGATAGTAAGAAAGTATTCAATATAACGTGAGACATTCTAGCAGAGACAATAACATAATTAAGTTATGAATTTTAATATTATTAGAATTAAGTTTTATCACCAATGCAAGCGCACAGGTGGCGGATACATCGTTGACAAGTAGGTTCTGACCCAACAAGTAAGTGAATGGATTGTCAAGTCGTGTGTGCAAAAAGTATATGAAACGTGTGAGATCGTATGACGGCATGTTGCCGCGAAGTAGGGCGCGTGAATTGCTTTTAAAACAGAAAATAAGGGATTCGGAAAGATTAGCAATGGCAGATCGAGACCTTGACGGAATTGAAGTAGAGACCCAACATGAAAATGGACGGAGAATAGAGGACAGTACAGCAGATGATGCAGTGGCGCGAGAAATAGGACAGATAACGCACCATAACGAGGATAATGTACGCCAAGGCACAGAAAACCTAGGTCAGCATACGACAGAGGAGCTGGAAAGTAGAGAGACAGCCGATGAGGATTCTAACTTGAGTCTTGAATACGTAGAACCCATAGTACAAGTAATCATAGCTCCCTCTCCACAGAGTACAAGGAATGCGAGCAGAAACGTGTCACCGCACAGTTCAATGCAATCGGTTGCAAACCAACACTTGGGCGAAAACACAGAGCGTAGGACGTCGGAAGAAAACGCAATAGGACCCACCAATCTGGCAGAATTATTACAATTAATGACGGAAACAATGACAAGACAAAATAAAGAAATTGCGAACCAAATTAAAATTCAGAATGCAGAAACGACGAAACAAATTGCAGAAACCACGAGACAAATGCGTGAGATTAAAGAACAAAACAAAAAAATTCAGTTACACCTAAGTCATATTGAAGACGAGGCAAAAGAATCTCGAGAAGTGATAGGAAACTTAGTAAAAGGTCACAATCAATTGAGAACAGACATTGATAAGGTACAAGCGGACGTACAAACATTGCGTAATGACACTCAGGACGAGATCAAAACATTACGTAACAACACCCAGGGAGAAGTCAAGAAACTAGAGAAACAGATAAACGAAATTACTAGACAAGCAGCAGGTACAGCGCGTGAAATTGTTGAAAACAGTGTGCTACACAAACGTATCACAAAAGCAGCGCTGGAAACATATGATAATCACATAGTCAAAATAGAAGCGCAAACGAAGCGACAATTTCAGAAATTGCGAACAGAGTTGTTGCAAACCATTGAAGACCGTAATGAATCGGATCGAACAAGCACAGAGTCTGCAACCACATCCGTATCTGTAACAGCACCGAAAAAAACAAGCAATTAACGAAGATATTATGCATTTTCGATTCCTTTCACAGGCGGATAATAACATACGTGAAATCAGACAGCCTGCACCGCAACAAACAAGTTTCGAAATTCTTGACGAACAAACGGCACCACAAACACATGCAGAACCACAAATGTATGTTTCAAGACAGTTTGGATCGTCCAATGAAGCGGCAAGATTAGCCAGACAAGATACCGAACCAATACCTGACAATGTAAAGCCAGGTTGCGAAGAGTACAGTGCAATCCATTCAGCTACACGTTTACAACCGATGGAAGAAAATTATTGCGTACCACTCCAACGATACTACGCAAGGGTACGCGAAAGTTACAGTGGACAATATCCAATGGATCTACCACAACGGGGAAGAACGACGGGAGAAATGATCAGAAACAAAAGTGGCGAAGAATCACGAATTTCATATGGAACTATGACGAAGTACGACAACGATCATTTCCTCACAGTCAGAAAGTTTCAACACTTTCGAGAAGGAAACTCATTACATCCACGAACTTTTATTGACCAATTCCGAGTTGGATTACCAGAACACTGGACGCTAGCACACAAATTAGACTTTATATGTGCACACATGTCAGGAACAGTCGCAGAAACCACGCAGAATGTTGCAGCGACATGCTGATCGTACGAAGATTTCAGAGAGATACTGGTCCAGCGAAGCACAGAACAGGGTGAAGTACGAATTATTACAGAACCCATATTTTGAAAATTCAGGAGAGAAAAGTCCCGTGAAATTTTTCGAAGTAATGGCAAAGAAAAATAATGCTTAGATGTACCATACAATGACGGAGAGTTGATTAAATTATGCCGGATGAAGTTACCATTGAAATACCAGCAATGATTAGTAGGTCGCGGAGGCAATGACGTCGAAGCATTTAAAGGTATTCTAAGGGAACTAGAGTTCATATTTTCGGAAGATGACGCGAGAAATAGACGAAGCGCACGTGAAAACGAAAGCAAAAATCAGTGGAATCCACAAGACATAATACGAAGGAATAATAATTACGAACCACGTGATAACTTCGCACCAAGAAACGACAATAGATTTCAGCAAATAACCGGTTATGGATTTAGAAGAGAATATGGCAATAACTATAATTCACCCAGGAACGGCAACAACTATTACAGAGGGAATAACGACAACTGGAACTGGTATTGGAGAATCAATAGACTGACAAATTAGCAACAAAGAAACCACTATCAACCAGCTGAACAAGAAAAGAGAATAGAAATATAAGACGTGGAGGTAAGACCACCAAACCCCGAAAAACGTTCGAATTGACAGCTAAGCGCCCATGCCAAAGGGAATGACGCACCGACCCAGAACAATTGCAGCTCCTTGAAGAGAGAAGTAAATACCTTATCACGAGAAGAGAAGAAAGAAGAAACAAATCCGCAGGGACCAGATGAAAACGAAGACAGCAAAATAACAATATCATGTTAGGAAGAAATTAATTGGGAGAATACTGACGAGGAAGATGAATTACCAGAGGCATGCACAACGAATGTGGGCGGAAAGGACGAAGTAATGAGTATTGCAGAGCTATTTGAGATGGGAACCAGGGAAAGCGAATTCAATGAGGATAATGCCCAGTCGACAGAAGTTGAAAATAAGTTACTAGTGGGCACACAACCCAACGTATATAATGAAGGAAGTTATGAAGCGATAATTAGAGCATTTATATGCGATTATGTGGAAGTAGCGACGAAGAAGGAGAAGATAGACGAGGATGAGGAAAAAATAGAGGATGTTGAAGAAAGCGTAAATGAAGGAAGAAATAGAGAAGAGGAAATAAAAGAGAGAGAAGTGGCAGTCGAAGCTTATTCTACAGAAAGTTCGAATTCACAAGGGAAATTCCTGTAAAGACTCATGTATGATTCAGTGGAGGATTCGTTGATACAAGAAGAAGAAGAACAGAATCAACCCTTTCAAATTCAGCCAATTGTGAAGGCCATGGTAAGGCATATCCCAGTCAATATTGTAATTGATAGCAGAAGTGAACTGACTGCGATCTCAAGAAATTTATTCATGCAGTGTAATGCCAATGAGGAATTGCCAGTTCTGAAAACACGTAAGATTAAAGTAAGAGGTCCTATTAGAAACAATGCTGCGGAAGTTACGAGACAAACAAGGTTAACTCTTTCATGCCAAGGTCAAAAGAGCGAAGCCAACTTCGTGATTATACCTAAACTAACTGTTGATTTGACTATAGGTGCAGATTTTTTAAATGAGAGACAAGTGATAATAGATATGGGGAAAGGTAGCATAACATTCACGAATGTCACACTTCTCTTTGAGCAAAAGCTAAAATTAGAAGAAATATCAGCCATAAACAAACAATTAAGAATGATGTGAGATAAAGAGGATGAAGAATTAGAATGGTAAGCACAAAAGGAGGAATTGCCTCAACTCATGTTAGAAGTCCATAAAGAAATTGAAGAAAAATTTCAAGAAGTTCAAGTAAATAATTAGCATGATATTTCAAGTTTATGTTGCAGATAATATCGTCAGGAGAAAGAAGAATGAAGAGAGAGGAAGGTGGGAAAAAGAAAGTAGTTTCAATAAAAACAAAAACAAAATAATGCCAATAGTACCATAGATTAAGGTGAAGGGACAAAGTGTAGATAGTCTAACAGCATGAAATACTAAAATGCTATACACCACGACACTATGTAAAAAATAAAAAACGAATTTGAGGATTCTTGTAGAAGTTAAGACTCAAAATATCTTAGAACTGTAACATGGAAAGGGCGCCAAAATTTGTAAAGCTTTTTAAGAAGGCATAAAACAATGTAGGTACAAGACAAATGTTAGATGACTATAAGTAAAGCTTTTTGTAAGTACCATTGTAAAAAGTCCAGCAAGGACGACATGCAACGACCCACAAGTTGCAATGAGAGAAGTATCAAGAATGAAAAGGACGTAATTAGCAAGACACGATTCCTACAAGGCAGAAGCATCGAGAGAAGGGAAAGGACAGCGGAACTACAGAGTGGCGAAACCCTGCAGAGACACGACAGGACACCGAACGCCAGAAGGGTCCCGGAACGCCCCACCTCAGCGGAGCGAGCAAAAAACGGTCTGACGAGAAGACCGCTTGGGCAAGCCACCACTGGCAAAAAATATGTGTAAAAGTCACACTACTGCTATTAAACAGCACGCTGATGCACAAAACTGAAGAAAACTTCCACAAAGTAAAAATGACACGCCCAAACAATTTATCAAACTGTTACTAAGAGGAGAACTTCAAAGCGACGACTTATCAATAAATATTTCCATATCCTGCCCAGAGAAGAACCAAGAAGCAAGTAAGAAGCAGAGAAAAAGCAGGAAGAAGAGGAGTTGAAGATTTGCAAGATTGAGACCAAGAAAGAAGATGGGGGAAGAATAGACGACATACCTTCCCAAATCCCTATCCTATTGTAAACTAGTCGTCTGCGAAGTATTACAACAAAAAAGGACCGCTTTCAGTAACACATAACGATGACTTTCACGCATACAAAGTCAGTAAACCATGAGATTCTGCACTCACAGCTCCATTCCATTATGGGACCTCCACAACAGCAACACACACTTGCAAAGCCAACAAGGAACGACGAACAAAGCTTTACATCAAATACTTGCCCACATCCATCTCGCTCAAGTCCATCACCCTCGTGCAAAAAACATTCGCCAACCTCATGCTTAAACATTCATAGTATTGTGTGAATGTGTGAAATCAAATTATGTGATGTTGGAATTGTGCAAAACAAACGTGTGATAAACTAAATAAGTTAAGCACACCAGACAGCTAATAAACTACAAAATAACAGTCATTGACTATGGACTTAAGTAAAAAATAGACTATCGATAAAAATAAGTCATTAGTTCTGAAATGGACACTATATAAAGAACCAAAGTAAGGCATAATAAACATTAAGTTGTCTGATGAATTGATAGCAGAAGAAGAAGCAGAGGTGGATATAGAAGACAGAGGGAATCATCTATTAGAATTTAGAATTTGAAAGAGCTTCGGAAGATTTAAGAAAAAATAAAGCATCTATAATAGCTAAGATTTCATCAGAATTTCTAAAATCGTTAGAGGAAGTGTCAAGAAAACGACTGTTGCTGTTGGTGTGTAAAATGTATGAGTCTGACAATATACCATCTGACTTTCGAGAAGTGTCATCAACACTATTCCAAAGACTACAAGAGTTGACAAGTGCGAGAATTATCGGACAATCAGCTATGAGCAATGAGATATTGCTTATATATCCAAGTTGATGAAAAAAATAATGCACAGTAGAAACGAAAAACTGGGGGTGTGTTAGATGACTATCACTTTGACATTAGGATAGGTAAATGCCCTAGACAGGCAATTCTGAAATTGCGGTTGGTAATGGAAGCAACACTATAGAAAAATCAAGACACGTTCTTAGGATTTGTTGACCTAGGGAGAGAGTCCGACAGTGTCAAATGGTGCAAGGTGTCTGAAATCCTAAGGAAAGTTGCGGTAAGCTCTAAGAAGAATCGGGTAATAAACAACATGTACCAGCCAAGATGGAATAATAAGAGAGGAAGACCAAGAGCAAACTGCTCAGATTAAAAAGGTTGTAAGACAGGGTTGTAGTCTTCTGCCACTACTAATCTATCTGCTCATCGAAGAAGCAATGGTGTAAGTAGGCTGTTTATGTTTCATATTGGTAACGCCACGTAGCGCTCTGTATGAAAAGCACTGGCTGTGCTGTGTGCAGTCTGTGGCTAGTTTGCATTGTTGTCTGCCATTGTAGTGTTGGGCAGCTGGACGTGAACAGCGTGTAGCATTGCACAGTTGGAGGTGAGCTGCCAGCAGTGGTGGATGTGGGGAGAGAGATGGCGGAGTTTTGATAATTTGTAATACTGGATATTATGAACTACTATATACACTCCTGGAAATGGAAAAAAGAACACATTGACACCGGTGTGTCAGACCCACCATACTTGCTCCGGACACTGCGAGAGGGCTGTACAAGCAATGAACACACGCACGGCACAGCGGACACACCAGGAACCGCGGTGTTGGCCGTCGAATGGCGCTAGCTGCGCAGCATTTGTGCACCGCCGCCGTCAGTGTCAGCCAGTTTGCCGTGGCATACGGAGCTCCATCGCAGTCTTTAACACTGGTAGCATGCCGCGACAGTGTGGACGTGAACCGTATGTGCAGTTGACGGACTTTGAGCGAGGGCGTATAGTGGGCATGCGGGAGGCCGGGTGGACGTACCGCCGAATTGCTCAACACGTGGGGCGTGAGGTCTCCACAGTACATCGATGTTGTCGCCAGTGGTCGGCGGAAGGTGCACGTGCCCGTCGACCTGGGACCGGACCGCAGCAACGCACGGATGCACGCCAAGACCGTAGGATCGTACGCAGTGCCGTAGGGGACCGCACCGCCACTTCCCAGCAAATTAGGGACACTGTAGCTCCTGGGGTATCGGCGAGGACCATTCGCAACCGTCTCCATGAAGCTGGGCTACGGTCCCGCACACCGTTAGGCCGTCTTCCGCTCACGCCCCAACATCGTGCAGCCCGCCTCCAGTGGTGTCGCGACAGGCGTGAATGGAGGGACGAATGGAGACGTGTCGTCTTCAGCGATGAGAGTCGCTTTTGCGTTGGTGCCAATGATGGTCGTATGCGTGTTTGGTGCCGTGCAGGTGAGCGCCACAATCAGGACTGCATACGACCGAGGCACACAGGGCCAACACCCGGCATCATGGTGTGGGGAGCGATCTCCTACACTGGCCGTACACCACTGGTGATCGTCGAGGGGACACTGAATAGTGCACGGTACATCCAAACCGTCATCGAACCCATCGTTCTACCATTCCTAGACCGGCAAGGGAACTTGCTGTTCCAACAGGACAATGCACGTCCGCATGTATCCCGTGCCACCCAACGTGCTCTAGAAGGTGTAAGTCAACTACCCCGGCCAGCAAGATCTCCGGATCTGTCCCCCATTGAGCATGTTTGGGACTGGATGAAGCGTCGTCTCACGCGGTCTGCACGTCCAGCACGAAAGCTGGTCCAACTGAGGCGCCAGGTGGAAATGGCAATGCAAGCCATTCCACAGGACTACATCCAGCATCTCTACGATCGTCTCCATGGGAGAATAGCAGCCTGCATTGCTGCGAAAGGTGGATATACACTGTACTAGTGCCGACATTGTGCATGCTCTGTTGCCTGTGTCTATGTGCCTGTGGTTCTGTCAGTGTGATCATGTGATGTATCTGACCCCAGGAATGTGTCAATAAAGTATCCCCTTCCTGGGACAATGAATTCACGGTGTTCTTATTTCAATTTCCAGTAGTGTATATTATGACTGTTAAGGTAAATACATTGTTTGCTCTCTATTATCATCTTTCAATTGCTAACTATGCCTATCAGTAGTTAGTGCCTTCCATAGTTTGAATCTTTTATTTAGCTGGCAGTAGTGGCGCTCGCTGTATTGCAGTAGTTCGAGTAACGGAGAATTTTGGTGAGGTAAGTGATTTGTGAAAAGTATAGATTAATGTTAGTCAGGGCCATTCCTTTGTAGGGATTTCTGAAAGTCAGATTGCGTTGCGCTAAAATAATATTGTGTGTCAGTTTAAGCACAGTCTCGTATACAATTGTTCTAAGGGGATGTTTCATATGTCGACCTTTTGCCTAGGATACCCCACTGGAATCTTGTGATTTCTTCTTGTAGTTTGTGTAATTAGTGTAGATTTTGTTTATTGCTAGCGCGTAATTGTAGAGAGAATTTCCTTTGTAGTTGCAGTCTTTCATTGTTGCAAAGTAAAACAGTTGTGGCATGCATGTAGATTTGCACCAAGTATTTCGCAGCTGCGCTTGCAATTAACTAGATATTATTTTCAGTGCTATGTTAATGTGTTCCCCTATTTTTGCTCTTCAAATTGTGTTTTTGTGTGTTGTCATGTGAAATATTGTGACAATAATGGCGTGTGAAAAACGTAACACTAGGCTCCAAAGTAAACTGAGAAATGACAGTGAAGACGATAGCAGTGTGTTAGCCCCACCATGTAATGAATTAACCAATATTCAAAGTAGTAATTTGATAACTGTGCATAGGGAAATGGAGCGGGCGTCAAATAATGGAGTAGAGAGTGAAACAGGTAGTGAACAGGGAAGCATTATCGATCGATCGGTCGGCAACAGCTTGCCTCAGGAATCCGAAATGACAGGACACAATCTTGCAAATACTGTAGATTCAGGTTTTGCGTCCTCACCCTTTTCTGAAATAAGTCAAGACACATTTTCTGCTATTTGAACTGCGAATACTGCCGGTTCAAATGCGTTGACGAATAGCACTGAGGAACATGTTTCAGACACCAGAGCACTGTTATTACAGTTAATGCAACAAATGGGACAAAGGCTACAAAAGTTAGACACGTCACTTGAACAAAACCAGAAACAAATGGGACAAAATCTTCAAAAGTTTGACACAATTGAACAAAATCTTCAAAAGTTAGACACAATGGAACAAAATCAGAGACAAACACAGCAACAGTTAGACACAATGGAACAAAATCAGAGACAAACACAGCAAAAGCTTCAAAAGTTAGACACAATGGAACAAAAGCTTCAAAAGTTAGACTCAGTGGAACATACGCTTGAACAAACATGTGAAGATTTAACTACTGAGTTACATAAAATCGAATCGAAATGTCAAAAGGCCTGTAATGACGTAAAAGAACAAATTTGTGAGCATTTTCAACCTATTTTTTCGCGGCATGAAAATGCATTACAGAATCACGAAGCAGCCTAAAAGAACTGCAAACCATTGTTCATGAAAATCATGAGACCTTGTGGGCTAAAATTGACTCAGTTGCATCTACCGATTCGGTTACGCAACTTGCAAAAACTCAGGAAAACTTAAAGGACACAGTAGATTCGATTTCAACACAAATGGACACTCTGAAGCTTGGTTCAGAAAAACACACTGAGGAAATGTGTTCACTATCGCAGAAAGTAGCCGAACTTTCGGATCAGGTCACTAACTTATCTACAAAGGTAGATGATAATCTGAATGACACAAAACTGGTAGGCTTTAACGACACAGAAGAGTGCGAACAAATTAGGAAACTGAAACAAAATCTGAATCAAATTAATACGCAACACCAAAGAGAAATCCGGGAAGTACAAGATCAGCTGACACAGGTAATACATGAATTACGTATTTCAGAGGACACTCGCGCTCCAATACGGGAAGAGGGAAATAGAAATACGGAACAGCCACAAAATAATAACACAGGGCACTTCGGAAATTATGAAAGAAATTGGCAAGGTACACCGAATTTTGAGATGGAACCGCCGAAACGACGTAACAATGACCGACATGCGACTCGCCGACATGATGATTTTGGTTATAAGCTGTTCATTACTACACGTAAATTCAAAACGTTTAAGAATTCTGCCAACGACATTCATCCACAAGCATAGCTCCATCAATTCTCTCATTGTTTTCCTCCCAACTGGTCATTGGAGCACAGGTTAGAATTTATGTGTGGCTACTTGGAGAATGAACCAGCTGTAAGCATGCGATCGGTCATTCACGATTGTCACAGTGAAGGAGAATTTTACCATGCGTTCCTCTCAGCATATTGGTCTCAAGCTACACAAGACCGTGTAAAACATAGCATCATAATGATGAAACGTTTCGAACAATCTGAATTTTCCAGTCTTATTAAATATTTTGAAGACATGTTACATAAGAATCAGTATCTTTCAAACCCATTCAGCCCCTCAGAACTCATCCGCATTTGCTTAATCAAACTGCCTGAACATTTACGACATATTATTTTAGCAGGACGTTGCAAGGACGACAGTGAAGCTTTTCAGGGACTGTTACAAGAACTGGAAATTGACACTGACAATCGCGGAACGCAAAAACAGGAGTACAACAATTACAGGTCACATCTGTCACAATTCCGTGATGACAAAAATAATAAATGAACACGACAAGGCTATTCTTATAACGTAAATCGTGACCAAAACAGACACCACCCATATGACAACCGTTGGCAGAGAAGTTACAGGGAAAGATCACCTCTCCGCAGTAATGACTATCACAGAGACAATCAGAGAAACAGACAATATGGGAACCAAAATAATTATTATTTCGGGAGACAGAATAACTTTAGACGCAACGGTCCAGCGCGCAGTTACGATTCAGGGAGAAATTCTCCACCACTTAACCGACAAGAAAGAAACTACAGTAACTACCGACATGACGACAGACGATATGATCGTAACGACAGACCTGAACTGCATCAGAACTGGCGGGATTCAAAGAGAGCAGCGCACTCTCGTCACGGTGAATTTGTAGAAGTTAGGTCTCCAAATCCCAATAACGATGCGCGCCAACAATGGAACAGTCAATGACTCGCACCGCAGGCTGCCGTGTGCGCCGGCTTGCTCAGGGAAAAATAACATTGACGCTAACCTTTAGCAAAATTAAAGTATTCTTTACGGACGAATACCACATGATAATTGCATTCAAGTTGAAACTCTGCGTACTGAGAAGAGCAAAGGGTAAAAGATTGCACCACATTTCACATGTAAAACCGTTTATTGAGAGACAATCTGCTTTTTAACTTAGTCTTTGCCATAAAACTTTTCACGTCACATTTCTAGTATGCTTTGTCAGACTTAAGAAACTGTTAACATGCAACAATGTTTGAAGTTAAATATCCAGTCAAGAACCAAGAGAATTTATTTAAACAGAAATTACGAATGCATTGTTATTGTGAACAGACGACACAGTGTTATTGTGTGTGTGCATTCTTGCTTGCTAGTTGCACGATTACGTAACCACTATAAGGCTCACTTACTTAGAACATTTACCAGTACTGCTAATGTGATTCTAATGCAACATTTTGGTTTACTTGAAAATACGTTCTGGATTTAAAGTACTTTCTGTGAGATACCAGATGACACAGTGGTTAGTTTATGTGACAGCTACACGATTTTATCACGACGCTGCTAATGAGTGACAATTTACAATGTTGCTTTTGCGGTGTATCTGTTTTATATCTGCACAGTTTTTCTGAATTCTTCTGTAAAGTAAAACAGGTTTTAGTAGTAACTTTTGTGGTATAGCTACAATGAGACAGCCTTTTCCATAGCACAACAATACATTACAGCACAGTAATTTCATAATCACAACAATAAGCGTAATAACTAAGATATCTCTACGCAAAGCATTTCGCTTTTGTTTATCATGAGGTAAGTACATTGGCTTCTGCAGAACTTAGCTTTCGGAGGACGATAACTAAACACTTCCACAGAGATTATCTTACAACAAGACGCACAGTTTAGCGCTACAGTACACATATTTGAGTGATTAATTTTGTACTTAAATAATTTATTTTTAAAGATATTTGATGTACAATGATACAAAGGTTTTCCGTAATACATTTCATTCCATTGCTGTAATCTGTAACACCAGAGGGTATAATTGCATTAATCCTCAGGGGGATACACGCTTACTTTGTGTACCATGTGTTTGGCAAGCAAAAGGAGCCCTAGCTAATATGGTATTTGCTTATACAACTTTACACATCGCTACCATATTCCTCTAACACGTAATTACACAGCTATCTGATCATTTAATTGAGAGAGACAAACATTTATTTTACTTCATCAGTGACAGATGTTTACGTAATTACACCGTTGGATAACTTCACACTTATGAAATTGTATTTTGTCTGTACTTTGTGAACTGTTCATATTTTTTCAGACCCATTGTGATATTATGAGAACTTTGAATGATATATTTGGTATGGGATCACGATTTTTAAAGTACGTTTGAGGCAGATGATACTTTTGACATGAGCAGAGAATTTTTTTTAGGTTTTGAAATTATTGCAGAAAGCTATGACGATTTTGAGATTTGACTGAGGTGTTATGATGTTATTATTACGACGACGATGTGTATTATGCTGCTGAGGTATGTTTATGATTAATAGGCTGAGGCTATATGAGGAATTTGATTATGCTACGTATTTCTTATGATGAAATATTGAAGAAGTGTCGACAAATATGTATACGTATAATAAGGTAAGGAATAATGAGTAGTGGTTAGGGACTCTGGTTTGTGAATAAGGTTGTTGGAAACCGAGAATCGTACTTTAAGAGTTATGAAATGTGTGTATATGCATAAAGCATCACAATGCCGACGAAAACGTTTTGAACACTGTTATATTTATAGGATTTTGTTTCTACACATTTGCAACGTAAATTCTTGACCTGTGAAATATTTTTACATGAGACTGTCACTGTAGCGGAAACTGCTGTCGTAAATATTTCCGTAAGAAAGTTAAGTGACCACCTGCACGTAATGCGTCGTGGGCACCCAGCTGTGTCAGACGCCGGGAGAACAAGTCATTAGTGAGTGCCTTGCAGAGGCACAGGTAGAAAAAAAGAAAGGGGAGGCCATTATCCTCGCTATTGACATTTCCTTGTTGAAAGCATACTGTGGAGCTCGTAATTTATGATATTTACTGAAATGCCTAGTGAAACGATGAGAAACATTTCACGGCTATTGTCTTGCTAGTTGAGAAAAATGCCATATGGCTTGCTTTATGTATTTATTTACACATTTTGTTTAATATCAAGTTTCTAGCTGCACTGCAGCATTGGTTAAAATAGAATTTTATAGATGTACTAATATAAATATTTTCTGTCTACAGATCCAGTAAATACTAATTTTGTAATACATTTCCCAAAAAGGTGGGAGCACAAAGACATTTCACAGGAACTGCATATATAATTTTCTTTTCAACTACTTTGTATTTTTTTTTTTTGGTAGAGTAAGTTTTGGTGATGCATCACTCTAGTGTTAAGATGTGACATAAGTATTAAACATGGCCATTTTTACTGTAATATTTTTTCTGCTTGAGCTTTGTCATGTATAGATATAAGTTTTATACTTTTTATATTTTTTATATTTGCTGCTGCTGTTTGCCAGGCATAGTGCTACTGAATTTTAATTTGTCTTACTCTTCTAAGCTAGTTTTCCTACTGATTTATTTTTCTTGTTTGCTGCACAGTGCCTTATCTTAGTTGTAATATTGTTGCTTCACCAATTTCCATTTTTTTTTGTCATTGCTGTTTGTATTAATTGTTTTGTGCTGCTGCATTGCCTCGTCCCTTAGTTTAGCATCTGAGCTCAGTAGATTTAAGTTAGCTTGAGAGGGGGTAGCCTATAAGAGAATGAGTTGCGATGAATTTGAAGAAATGCACTGAGAGGTTATACGAGAAAAATACAGAAAGCATGCTTGAATAGGATTTTTTTGGTGGAAGCAAAGGTTGAAATAAGACAAACGATCTATGGAATGAAGTTTTGGGTTGGATTGCAGTACCAAATGTTACACTGAACACGAACCCTGTCCTTTCCTTTTGTGTTATCCCACTATGTGTCTTGTGTACCCTTGTGTATTTGTTTTCTTCCTGTCTCTGTGTAGTTTCATAGAATTTTTTCTTCTTTTAATATTAAGCTACATTCACTATGATGAGGAATACTGTTATCCTCAAATATAATTGGCATTAATAATATGTTATTTACCTTGTAAAGATGCTTAGACATTATTTATTCTGTTTTGTTTTAATGCTCATGTGTGCAGTTGTTGTTTCCAAAGCTATTCTGATCTTTTATGTATTTACTTATGTCATAGTTCCTGTAACACTAATGTATATGTTAGTTTGATTCTTTTGTAAAGCCTGTACCACAAATGTTATCTGTATTGTTATGTTCTTTAATGATGTATTTTGTACTTTTGTTATTGTTTTCTTATGTTATAAAATTGTAATTGACACCAGTTCATCAAACTAAGTAACTTGTAAGCATTCATTTCACTGCACACATTTCTGTTGGTCATAGTATATGGAAAATATGTGAGAAGTAGGGACTGTTAGTGTTTGCACGTGTGTTAATAATTCAGCAAGGGACTGGATAATAGCATTGCTGGTCCTAAGGACAATTCCAAAAGTTTGTGAGTGCACAAGTAGTGGTTATGGACTTGCTATATTCTCCGCAAGACCCTTCGATGGTGAATGTGCACCTGCACAGTCGCAGCAGATGTCTGCTGGCCATCTCTACAAGGACTACAGTGGGTCTACACCTTTGATGACCCACCAATACCATTATTTCTACAAGGACTACAGTGGGTCTACACCTTTGCTGACTCACCAATACCATTATTACTACAAGGACTGCAGTGGGTCTGGGCCTCTGGTGGCCCAACAATACCGTAATCTCTACCAGGACTACAGTGGGTCTACTCTGTGATGACCTACCTACCAATATTCTTCAAAACGTCGAATGACTCTGCTGTGGGTTTGCTCTGTTGTGACCCATTACCTGTCTGCATGTCAAGAGTCAGCATTGTCTTTCCGTTGGAAGGACAACACTACTTCTTCAAGACTGCATCGAAATCCACTACTTCTGCGTCCATTGTCTTTTACTGTTCAGACTTTGAAAAAAAAAAAAAAACACTGAAATTTTACTGTGATGAACAATCTGGACTGTCTTTATGGACTGTGAGAAAATTTTAGCTTTTGACCAACATTGTATCAATAAGTGTGTGCATTTGATTTCTTTTTTATTGTAATTACGATTACGAAAAATTTTAACAAATATGTATTGCCCAGTGCCCAAAACAATTTGTAAAATTTTTTGTGGAGAGCATGGGGGCTATGTAAGTAGGCTGTTTATGTTTTATATTGGTAACGCCACGTAGCGCTCTGTATGAAAAGCACTGGCTGTGCTGTGTGCAGTCTGTGGCTAGTTTGCATTGTTGTCTGCCATTGTAGTGTTGGGCAGCTGGACGTGAACAGTGCGTAGCGTTGCACAGTTGGAGGTGAGCCGCCAGCAGTGATGGATGTGGGGAGAGAGATGGCGGAGTTTTGAAAATTTGTAATACTGGATATTATGAACTACTATATATATTATGACTGTTAAGGTAAATACATTGTTTATTCTCTATTATCATCTTTCAATTGCTAACTATGCCTATCAGTAGTTAGTGCCTTCCGTAGTTTGAATCTTTTATTTAGCTGGCAGTAGTGGCGCTCGCTGTATTGCAGTAGTTCGAGTAACGGAGATTTTTGGTGAGGTAAGTGATTTGTGAATGGTATAGATTAATGTTGGTTAGGGCCATTCCTTTGTAGGGATTTCTGAAAGTCAGATTGCGTTGCGCTAAAAAAATATTGTGTGTCAGTTTAAGCACAGTCGTGTAAAATTGTTCTAAGGGGACGTTTCAATGGGTATAAAAGGAAGGTACAAGAGGGAAATTAAAATTCAAGGCGGGAGGATAACAATGATACGAGTCGTTGATGACATTGCTATCCTCATGAAACTGAAGTGGAATTACATGATCTACTGAATGGAATGAACATTGTGCGAGTGTAGAATGTGCACTGAGAATACATTGAAGAAAGGCGAAAGTAATGAGAATTTGCAGAAATGAGAACTGCAAGGAACCTAACATAAGGACTGATGTTCACGACATAAATGAAATTGAGGAATTCGGCGACCTAGGCAGCAAAATAATGCAAGTTGGACGGAGCAAACAGGACATTAAAAGGAGACCAACAACGGGAATTTTGGCATTGCGGGTCAAGATAAATCTACTGGTACCAAACACAGGCCTTAATTTGAGGAAGAAGTTTCTAGGAATGTACATTCGGTACACAGCATTGTATAATAGTGACTGTGTGAAAACTAGAACAGAATCGAAACACTTGAGATGTGATGCGACAGACGAATGTTGAAGTTTAGGTCCGGTATAAGGTACAGAATGAGAAAATTCTCCGCTGAATCGATGAGGGGAACAGAATTGTAAGACATCTGTTAAGACATAAAGGAGTAACTCCTACGGTACTAGAAGTAGCTGTGGAGGGTAAAAAGTGTAGAAGGAATGTGGAGTACATCCAGAAAATAACTGCGGACGCAGTTTGCAAGTACTGCTATGGGATGGAGGGGATGGCATAGGAGAGGAATTCGTAGTGGGCTGCATCAAATCAGTCGGAAAACTGATGACGCAAAAAAAAACGAGGAAAACAGCGTGCAGTGGGAACAACTTGTCAAAACTGCCATGAAGTAATAAGCTGGGAAAGCAGTATTATACAGACAAAACACACGATGTGTACACCGTGATTGTGCATCTTAATGTCTTCTCAGATAATTGCGCTTGCTATGGATACACGATGTCTGCTGCTTTATCATGCAATTTAAACACCCATATTTGCTTTGTAAGTAGAAATTTTGTAATTGTAGCCTGTTTTTCTGGTACGTTCGAGGGCAGACGGAAACTGTTTTCTCCATTTTTTAAAGGCGTAATCGATAGACGTTTGCGTTGAGAACATAATGGTGACAACATCTCATTTTTCAGAAAAAGTGGACTAACTGCCATTTGCTTCAGGTCACCTTATCTATTGCCTATGGTTTTCTACTGAAGAATGTAATTAATTTAATTAGTCGTTAGTGCGATATCAGATCAATTACGTGATGAAGCTTGCGATAACAAGTGTGCACAACATGGCAGTATGGCAGCATGTAGCTACGTTCAGTTACATGAATTAACATAATGACTTAATTATGACCTAACAATTCAGAAAAAAAAATATAAACTACACTCAGCAAACAGCTCTATTGATCAAATCTGTTCTATAGAGGCTTAAACAAAGATTTCGGATGCTGGAACTAGAAAAACTAAGCAGAAATATCTGTTATTGTAATGTATCTTCGTTTTGTGGATGACCCTGCACCATTTACTTCTACTGTGGATAAATTTCACCCGAATGGAAGCAATGCCTGTTGCCTTCTGCCTCAGGATCTTCAGCTGACACTTGTTTCACTGAAGTTTCGCTAGCGTGTGTGGCTGGCATTGTCAAAGACTCATGCCACTTTGCTGCTGTCAGTTGAACCTGCTATCTGAGATTTTATGTACCTGTCGCTCATCCTCTGCAGGCCTGTGTCTGTTCAATAGCGTTGTGGTTCTCCGACATGCTATCTGCAGTGATCGCTCGCTCCACCTCGGAAAAGAGTATTTTTTTTATCCAGAGGCTTTCCTCCTTGTTGGGGGTATTGTCTTGTTAGTGAATTTTTATGGCTTCACTAAACAACCTGAGTGTGGTACCTATTCTTCACAGCTAGAACCTGCGTGTTGCGTAAATTTATTATGTGATCCGTCTCACGCAGCACATGCTCCACCTCGACCTGTTTCTCCACGTGTCCAAATTTACAACACCGTCTACATTCGGTAATCCTGGTACTGAGGGAGAGCTGAGTCATTTCAACATACACAGTTCAGGATGGTATTCCAGACCTCGCCAGTAGTTCCATTCCGTTCTTTGCAGTATTCACTCTTTGATCTTCTTGATTTTTTGGGAATATGTTTTACGCTATGTTTGCACAATATACGATCATTTCTGTCCGTCACCCTGTTAACGTATGGTAGAGAGGCCTTACCAGAAATTTCTGCCTTGACGTGTCAGCTTGCTGTGTCATAGGCTTCGCGACACTTCATATGCAACTGGTGAAGTACGTGTTGTGCCTTGTCTCCGAGGTGCTAAGGCTAGCATAATGGCATTGCATTCATTACGATCGTGATAACCATCTCTCTTTTATGGCTCGAGTCATGATTTTACGTTTGTGCAGGTGTCAGTTTCTCACCATTCCTTGCAATCAGCTCCTCTAGGAAGGGCAGCTATTTGTATTTTTCTACATCCACAGTAAATTTTATATTGGCAGGAAGACTTTTCCGGTGTCTTAAGAAGCAAGAGAGATTTTCCTCACCATGCCTGCAAACGACGGCCATGTCATCGACGTATCTGTATGAGAACTTAAGTTTAAGAGGTGCCAAGTGCTACTCCGGCTTTCGAAATGCTCCATGGAGAAATCAGTTATCACTGGGATAAGTAGTCTACCCACCGCGGCGTTTTTCAGCTCTTCATAGAAATCGCTATGCCTCATAAAGTAGCTTATGGTCAGTCCTTCACGAGGGAGATTGGTGATGTCTCTTAGGAAAATGGAACTGATATATTCCAGAGGATACAGAGTAACACTTCAACAACCAAAGAAAAAGCATCAAGGCAAATTACATTTTTCAGCTTCTCAATGAAACATCCCAAATCTTTTATTTATCGGCTGGCCTTTCCCATGTGCGGCTCTTTATAAGTTGGTGAATCAAGAGTGATTGCGATCTGGCATTATGGTGGGAGGTGTCAAGCCATTTGATTTGTCTGTTTTCAGTAAATCTGATAATTAACTTCAGCGAGAAGATAATGAGGAAACATGATCCAACAGTAATAGCTTTGACGCCTAAATATAACTATAACGACTGTATGTTCTGAATTCTTAATAACTTCTTGTTTCAGGTAACGTTTCCACATTCAACATGGTGTGGGTCTGTTCTTCGATTTTCTGAGAGAGCTTTGGAATGACGTACATGGTGGACTCAGGGCAGGCGTTGCGGGGCCGACAGAAAAAGCTGGCACTTCTATGCAGCAGGGACTCAGCCACTCTTAGGAACGGCGCTGGGCCTTGCGACAGGTAGGGACAGGTGTGTTATCTGTGTGAATGTTGTATGGATGGATGAGTCCCCTGCTAACTGGAGTTCTTTTCGTCTTTACAGCCTGTCTCCACTCTGGCCGGGGAAGCTTAGCTGTGAAATGAGAGAAACAACCTCTGTCTGCAGGAGGCAGGCGATATGCTGTGTTCAGAATAGTGTGTCAGGAGACAGCCATTTCCAACTTTCCAAAAAACATGAGAAAGCCGCAGAACAAGTGAGTAGCCTGAAGCACAATTTTTTCTTAATTTTCTAGGACCTGGGAAGCGGGGCTAGTTGCTGGGCATGGAAACTCACGGTAAAAATACATGTTCTGTAATGAGGCAGATCACAAAGAGGGAAGTTTTCTTTTAGGAAAGGAAGGTAGTCGGAGAAGTCGTTGAAGGCTTTCACAGATATGCTTTCATGGCTAGATATCAGCTGAAGAAGCTATTATGGCATTGGAAGACTGGAAGTGCTTACAGTATTGATTGGTGGACATGTTGCCTTGACAGAAAGGAAAGAGGAGACTGCTCGATTTAGGTAGACAAGGGAGGACTTGGGCATGGGCCCTGGCACTGAAGACATCTCTGCAGACGAGGAACTCCACTGTAGCACCCGACTGTAGGACTAGTGTTCGAGTCTGAAGTAGTGCGATCCTTGCGATTCCGCTAATAACTTATGATGATCGTAATTGCAGCAGTGGCACATTAGGACATCTGATAAGAATTCAGTCTACTCATTGGAGCCATGCGCTCTACGTCAATCAGTGGATTTGTGGATGCGTGCCCCTTTTCAGTCAAGCAGTCACTGTAATCGAACGACAGGAAAAAGGTGGGTTAGTTCAGAACATCAGTTGCATTTATAGCTGCCCCTTTTTCTACTTTCGAAGTATCTTTGCGGACAGTGAGGCTCATTTGGTTTGACATTCTTCAATTTTTTATGTTTTCTTATCGTCAGATAGTCAAAAGCGTTTTCTCATTTATGCTTTATTTCAATAAATGTAAGATGTTCACTCAAATAATTCTTTGTGAAAGCCGTTAACATTTTCTTTTTACGACAAACAATTCACCGTTTATGACCCACAGCTGGAGTTGTAACATTTACTTGCGTGTAGTCCGTTCGTTTGTAGAATTTAGCTGGAGTCTTGAGGAAGTTTGTCTGTTTCATAATGAACTCTGAGGTTTTTTTCCTCCACATTCAAAGCTTGCGGGGTTTTGTAATGATACATCTTTATGGATTTTACGTAACGCATACAGCAGGGCTCCTGCGTCATGCAGATTCCTGTGTACAATCGCCCAGAGACACTTTTATTAACCGATTCGAATTCCGTGCCATCCTTTCTGTTGGATCCTCAGTTACATCTCGATACGTAGTAGAACAAGTATTTTCTGCTCATGAGCTTCGGTCTTCATTACAATTGTCGCAGTCCCCTTGTAAGTTTTCATGTTACAAGTTGGTGGTTTAGCTCGACGCAGTATAACGACGATTTTAGTGTGCATGTACTCAGTTTTTTCACAAGGAAGCTTCCTTCCGTAGCAATGACATCCTACAGAGGTAAAGTTCTGGTAATTATAGTAAAATTCCCTCCTTTTCAAAGGAAAGGCAGCTCCTCTGAGGTCAGTTTGTCTTTCGCATAGGTTAACCACTCTGCGTGACTTCTCAGGAATTGACTTATCGATCTGATTTAAACAGCTAACGACGAGCAAATATTCTGGGATACAATCCATTAGTCAATATATTAACAATTTTGTTACCACAATGGAAAATGCTGCTATCGTAGCATAAAAAAGGCGAACACGTTCTGGACAGTGTTACGTAGGTAAAAGAAGGAAACTAGCTTTTCGACTTATTTGGCCGCTGCGAAAACATTTAAATCAAAACATCTTGACATATTCGCACTTTTTTACTTGCCAGTATTAGTACCCATGTCACGTAATATAGCGAATCGTGTCAAGTTAAGTTTTGGATAATTGTGGTAAGGTCTTATGGGACCAAACTGCTGAGGTCAACGATCCCTAAGCTTACGCACTACTTAATATAACTTATGCTAAGGACAACACACACACCCATGCCCGAGGGAGAACTCAAACCTGCGACGGGGGGGGGGGGGGGGGGGGAGCTGCGCGGACTGGGACAAGGCGCCACAGACCGCGCGGCTACCCTGTGCGGCTGAAGTTAAGTAACGTGATACGTGATGTCATGTCATATGACACGACACATGTCATCGTGTCATCGAAAATGGTACATGTCTTTAATATGATGAAATGTGACATTAAAGTTTAGTATACATGCATCCACACTCTGGGATACTTCTTATTATAGATGCATCCCCGCTCTAGGATATTTCCTATTGTATATGCATCCCGCTTCCTAGAATCACATTAATCTGTGTCTATTTGTTCGTATACTCGTTACCATACATCTAACAGGGGGTGGTATTGGGAGGGGGGCGGGGGGTTGGCGGTTCCTCCATGCAAAAAATCAACCCTATCCCCGTCAAGAAATGGAAAACACTGTTGTACCGTCCTCCAGGAACAAATCCACCAACAGAAATATTATCTCCTTCAGAAAATCATTTTTAGATATTACATGTATGCTGTTCAGCCATGTGATATTATGTATTGCCTACTATGGCTGTCGAATCTTCTTGAATTCGGGCGCAGGATCAGGAACTGTGGCCCACAAACTGCAAGATGTTTATGCAGATGAGAGCGCTCACTGCGCTGGAGAAGTAGGCTTAACTAGTAAAAGGGCGTGAATATGTCAGGATGTTTTGTTTTAAATGTCTTTGAAACTCCCAGGTTCCACGAGAAGCATCTTTCATATGCATAACTACGTTCGGGACATATCCGCCATTTCTTGTGCAGCGATAGAAGCATATTTCATTCTGTTTTCCAATTATTGCTGCCACCCTGCTTGGCCGAGCGGTTCTAGGCGCTACAGTCTCGAACCGCGCGACCGCTACGGGCATGGATGTGTGTGATGTCCTTAGGTTAGTTAGGTTTAAGTAGTTCTAAGTTCTAAGAGACTGATGACCTCAGTAGTTAAGCCCCATACGGCTCAGAGCCATTTGAACCATTTGAACAATTGCTATACCATAACTTTGACGTTAGACAGATATAATTTGGCAAACGATGTACATTTTTGTTGACTCGGGCAACGACTGATCCGGTTGGTTTTTTATTGTCTTTCAAAGCATATTACTTCAGTTGGACGAAATTATTCTGGATCCTCTACTGTTGCATGCCTGGTATATTTGATCCTTTTAGTAAAATCCTTACACCTGGTCCCTAAATATTCTGTCACCTTATTGAGCCCATGAGCCTAAATCACGCCCTTGCGGCAGAATACGCTTCTTAATTTCCTGTGTAAGTTATGCTTCCAGACCACGGTGAGGGTCTGCTGCATCTTATGTGCCCCTACATCTGCTGGAGGCTCCTCTCCACATGACCCCAACGAATCGTAAACCTATTCTTAACTTTCAAAGTGAGACTATCGGACCGAATTTTCTTCCTGATAGCCTTACTACTAACTCACAGTTTCAACTACTCCACCCTCTCTCTACTTAGCCTCGCCATCCCTCTTCTGACACTTCATGAAAGGCACACATACCCACTTCCTGCTCCGCTATTAACCTATTCCTGCTACCTGACGTGCAGCTCCTACAGCAGGCCTCGCTGAATTCCCCAAAGACTTCCTCGCAATATTTATCCCCGGTGAAACAACTTGCCACACAATTCCTAACGTTCCCCACACTTAATAATCTACGAACATTTTGCGTACTTCTCACTCGTGGTTCAATTTTACTACGTTTTTAAAGATTTGTAATGAAATATGAACAAACAAAAAATGTCACGTTATAAGCTTCTCGTAATTTATCTACTTCATTTTATTAAATACGTGAACTGTTTATAGGAGTACATATATTAGCCATCCTTAGTGAGAGTATGACAAATATAAAGTGCATGAGCACCAGCTACACGACCGATCTGCAGAGAAAACACTGACGAAATACCTATACATACGGTAAACAAAGGCTTTCAGTACGTTGATCTACTAGGTGGCAAAAGTCAAATGAAAGAGCTTTTGAGATGTCTCCATTGGAAAAATATTCTGGGAATATCAGATAGAGGACTGATGAGAACGAGGTGGCTACGAAGAATGAATGTAAACCCAATGAAAGTGTTGCATTCTGTGAATTGGAAACAGAAATGTTAGAAGTTGGAACATGGCGGGGAATCTAAAAACCCTGAAGAGAGAACTGTAGAGTCTCAATCTGGATGTAACTGAAGTCAGTGAAGCGAAACGGAAAGAACACAAGAATTTCTAATTATAATTAGTCGAATGTATGTTAGTTTTCTCAGCAGCAGAAGTTGACATAACGGAAGGCAGCTAAGAGAGCGAGTGACTTCACTGAAACGACAGTAGACCAACGCCAACAGTACACCAACGCCAACAACAACAGTTTAGGTAGACATGTCAATGTCGTAAGCAGAAGATCAAATGTAAGGAAAGTATACGAGGATACTGGCCGGCTATTTCAGTTTGTATATGCAAATAACAATCTAATAATTATGTGACACTGGAATGGGAATTAGGAGAAGGAGTAGCAGAGTTATGGGAAATAGAAGCTCCGTAGCACGACTGAGAGATCAGAAACGCTGAATGCGTTAAGAAATAAATATCGGTTTTTAATAGCATATACACCGTTCAAAACTCACAGAGGTTGGAGGTATACTTGGGAAAGGCCTGGAGACACATCAGGATATTACGCCATTGTGAAACACGGCATCTGAAATCATATTTTAGATTGAAAGGTGTACCATGGAGATGATTAGACCTTCATGTTGTGAAGCCAATTATGCAATCCAAAACTCACCCAAAGTACAAACGATAGGTTCACCTTTCCACAAATGGGGTCTCAGGGCTAAAGTTACAGATATTGTGACAATCAGTACGTTAATACGTATCCTCCTCAGTATGTTACTTGCTTTTTTTGTGTGTAGCAGTGTTCCCATAACACGTCACATAACTTACTACCAAACGTTTTCTGCGCGGTAGTAACGGCGCTATACAGTTGATTACGCCTGTCAGTACAGACTATCCGTTTTGCGTCCACGTATCTACACTTCAGTACCTGATCTGTTACCCAAGTAAAAACATTAATGGTCTGCTTGCACAATACGTATTGGAAGTACTAATAAACTTAAAATCATACTACTCGTAATAGCTGTAATTATTAGTCTATAACCGAAATAAATGCTGATGAAAAGTTTTTCAGTACATTGTCCTCACTCATCAGAGAAATATCTCCACTAACTCACGCGTACTCTGCATATATGGGTGAATCAGATCTCTATCGACGAACTTTGAGGTGTTTTCCAGAGAAACTTTTGGAGTATTTTGGTGTAAGCGACCCACGGTTCCGCTGGCTCGATACAGAGCTATTGCATTTTGTTTGGCTTCTTGTCACAGCTGCCTTTGATTCTTTATCGCGCTTACAATAGTGCACAGTAGTGCACAACAGTGCATATGTCGATGATATGCACTGTCTGTGTTGTTTGGACACAAATTTTTGCATTCATTCTCAGTCCTTTCCGTTGACAACAGTAATGTTCACACTTGCCCTGGAGCTTCTATTCAGAACTGCATGGTACCGTTTCGGAATAGTTTCCCAGGAAGTGTTAGTTGTGCGTTAACATTGATACAGATTGCTTGGGTAGGTTTACTGACGAAGTGTTGGCCAATATACGCCTGGTGTACGGGTTCCCTGAATGCAATGGAAGAGCGGCACTACGTCAATATGCTGCTATTGTAGTGACTTCAATTAAATCTCATTTCCATTGTATCTGGGCTCGATTACTTGTGCTGCTGTTTTTCTGCGTTACTGTATTCTAATAAGAGGTTTACTGCTGTGGCTTGCGCAATAACTGACCACCATCTATCCTACTTAATCTATTGACGAGTTTCTATTCTAGTTTACCTATATAATAAGTTCTACATTTAGTGTCGTATGTTGTTTGTATAAAGTGTTAGTTTTGTCTCGTCGCTATATGTGTGTTACCTAGATAGACTACTTGTGTTTCAGTTTTTCTATGTTAAAGTAATTAGTTATATATTTTACGACCTGGCGCCTTGTACTATAGCCAAACTTCTTACTAGATTAACAGCTACCTATTCTAATGAGTCTGCTTACTATTTCATCATGTAGTGTCTGTATGTGATATGTATATGTAATTGTTCATTTGCCTCGTAGTTGGTGATAATTACAAAGGTATCTATTGTACTTGAGTCTTCAGCTGAGGTAATTCATTCCTCTCGCTGTTGTCTAACTTGACGTCAATATGGTCTCATTTCGGTTTATTTAACTTTGGAGATATGTTATGCGTGTTTTTTTTTTTAATAATTTGCATCTGTCTGTATCGCTGAGTGTCTCTGTGGCAATTCCTGGTACGTTTCTCCGTAGGTGTCTGCACCGCTCACAGTTCGGAGCTCCATATTCCTCACGTTGGCAGTCTCTGCTCTCAGCAAGCAAAACGCGCTGAAAATATGCTGGATAAGGGCCGGGGCCAGCTATGAAGTGAACCATGCCAGGACTCGGATTGGCATGTTTCATTCGTAACCGTCCCCTGATGTTGGGCGAAAAGGTGTACAGATTATGACGCTCATCACTTTGCCCCCACTGTGTTGGCAGATGTCCAACCGCCAGGAGCTGAGTTGCCTTTTCTGTTCGATATTCTCTCCTTTAATTTCCCTTGCCTTATCAGGACTTCCCTTATTCAGCCAATAAGATGTTACTCGGCGCGAAGCACATTGCCACTGCAGAGGTGGTACTGAAAGCCACGGAGAGCAGACTCTCCACAGTTATGCTGTACATCGCAGAAACGAGTTTGTGTGTCCACGTACTTGGCGTGAAACATACTACTGATTTGCAGAAAACGCAGAGGTACGTTGAGATGTGCGTGATGTGCTGGTGGTAAGGTCTTATGGGACCAAAGTGCTGAAGTCATCGGTTCCTAAGCCTACATACTACTTAACTACTTAAGCTAATTTAAACTAACTTACGCTATGGACAACACACACACACACACACACACACACACACACACACACACACACACACCTGTGCCCGAGGAAGGACTCGAAACTCCGACGGGGAGAGCCGCATGGGCCGTGACAAGGCGCCACAGACCGCGCGGCTACCCTTCGCGGCTGCGTGATGTGTAATCTGCATTATATGATATTTAAAAAGTGCTAACTGAATAAAAAATTTTTTGGTCTTATTTGTAGGTAGTTGGGCCGACGTTACTCTTGGCACCAACATCTGCTTCCAAGCATCGTTTGATTGTCTCTCTTTGTTTACTTGTGTTTTTCATTTTTATCGCTGGGTGCCTAACGCAGATACTGTGTACGACAGCAGGTCGTGAGCATAGGCTCCAATTCCGTCAGCGCGCCCGTCCGTATCTATTAGATGTAGGAGGGTTTCGAATGTGATATCCCAGAATATGGGACAGCAAATCGAGCCGTAAAGGCATCCCTTTGTAATATTTCTGACTGCTCTGCGGAAACCTGTTTGCTAATCAGTGCTCGTAAACAATGCAGGCCACACCCATTATCCTTGGCTCCTGCAGTGCCAATAAAAATCACTTCTGCATATTTACGTGGGATGTACTGTTTGATTTGGGAGACTTTCTTTATTGCGTCGTCAATTGATTTATCTGCTCTGAATCCGTATTGTTGTGGGCTAACGCAATAGAGCTCTCTTCGTGTCAGGGCGTTTGCACAGGAGCCGTTACTCCACCTTACATAGAGAATTTGAAAGGCATATTAGTCTGTAGGATTTCGGTTCTGGAGGTCTCTGAAGGCAGATTTTTGAATTGTTACAGTACTAGCTGTATTTCACGACTCCAGGTACCATACCTAGCAGCAAAGCTTCATTTAATAAGTCTGTTAAGTATGGCATTACTAGCGGTGCAAGATGTTGTACTGTTTCTGAGTGCATTGTGTCTGCGCCTGGAGCTGTCTTGCTGTTTAGCCTGGCTATTACCACGCTACTTCCTCCCGCGCGAATAGATAGGTAATTATTGTCAGTTATACACTCCCCGTTTAATTCGTCTCTTAGGCTGTGTTGTGTTGGTGTATCTGTGGCTGGCTCATTATCTGACAGGAGTGAGTTCAGCAGGAACTGCGCTGTAGTTCTCCATGTTCGCGTCACTGTGCCTACACCCTGCTTCAGTGTTGACAGAAATAAAGGGAATTTAATTTATATTGTTTCCAGACTCTCCCTCCCAGTGCTGTATCTTTCTCGCCTGTAGTACATTCTTAACAAGTAGTCATTTAATCTTGTCTGTCTCTGGCTGTTATTTCTGTTTAATGTATAGCTTTCTCTTCCGTCTCGCGTCTGAGTCTGGTTAGTTCACTGGTCTAGAGTGGTTATGTTCCTGGTCTATTTGATATAGCAAAATTTTATGCGTTATGTAGTATCTCATTTCATTTGTGAGTCCTATAATCAGAGCTGCCGGTTATGGTATTGTTTAGTTCCTCTTGTACCTAAATTCTCTGTTTATTCCAGTCCGCTTTACTGACAAATGAGTAGCTTGTCTATAGTATGGTGTGTAACATTGTCACAAAAGCCTATAATGACTAGCTTCTCGTCACGTCACGCTACCTTGCTTGCAACGTGTCGTATCGCATACTGTATCGTCTCAGCTCTTAATACATTTCAATCCATAGCATGACAACGCACATACACAATGGCGTTGATTGCATAGCAATATTCCCATTACATCCCGAGATATTAAGACGCGAAGTTGACGCTTGAAACACCCGACATGCGCTGCTAGCGCACGTTCTGAGGCTCAGGCGTGAACCCCACGCTGCCCGTAATCGCGATGTGATTGGCATGGGTAATCCATACTTATCAAGAGGTCCGAAACGAAAGATACGGTCTGCTGCCATCCTGCATTAACGTCGTACATTCCAGCAGGTATTTATCCCATAGGCTAGGGGTGATGCGGTTCTGTAACATATCTGTGTACCGCAACGTTAGTCACAAAGTTAACTTCGCTTATCGTGAATCTGTTACTAAAAAGGTAATGCTGTTCAACGTTAAAACTTTACTTTACTGTAGATCTAGCGCAAGTGACAGTTAATCAATCACTCGTAAAATTCATGTTGATGGTTTTAGTGAAACGAGCAAGTGGACTTAAAGTTTTACCATTGTTTAGGTAAAAATGTTATGATTTGGGAAGTTCAGGTAGGACATAGAAGATGAATGTAAACGTGTTTCACTAATTAGTTTTATTATCACATAATTATAAGTGTTATGTTTATCTAATGCGTTAAATGACATATCACTGGGTAAAATGGCCCTTTGTAGAAACTTCCACTGTGATACCAGCACTACATACTAAACATAGCGTTCACATCTCATGCTCAAAGTGATGCCCATTGGCTTGCATACATAGGGTCACTCTGCGGATGAAGGATGCCCTACTTCGTGGTACTGTTTCCTCTTTGATGGCTGTACAAGCATCAATAATGCGTTGCTTCATGTCCTCTGGTGTTGTTGGTTCATGTTAGTAAACAGCATCCTTCACTGCTCCCCAAAGGAAATAATCCAGCGGTGTAAGGTCCGGAGATCGGGCAGGCCACCTAACTGGGCCACCTCGTCCAATCCACCTACCAGGGAACTTTCGGTTCAGAAGTCGTCGTGCTTGTAAGGCGTTATGTGCAGGGCATCCGTCATGCTGATACCACATGACCATTCTCCGGTTCAGAGGAACGGTATCCAAGAGAACAGGAAGATTGTGTCGTATAAATCTGGAGTATTGTCTGCCATTTTGGATGTCATTTATAAAGAAAGGTCCGATAATGGTATCTCCAATAATCCCACACCAAACATTAACTTTCCACGGACGTTGATGCTCTACCGGACGGAGAAATTTAGGATTGTCTGCGGACCAATAATGCACATTCCTCATATTGACAATTCCTTTGTTGGAATTCCTCGTCGGTAAAGAGAACATCTGCAAAAAAATTTGGATTAGTCAGAAGTTTTTGCTGAGCCCACCGACAAAATGTTACCCTATTGCGGAAGTCATTTTCATGAAGATCCTGGTATAAATGAACATGGTAAGGATGAAATTTATGATGTTTAAGAATACGCTGTGCACTTGATTTGGACACACCAACTTCACGTTCAATTTGACGTGTGCTGATTTGAGGATTCACAGCTATGGTAGCGAGCACAGCAACTTCAGCACGTTCATCTGTGCGTGTTCTACGACGATGTTGAGGTCTTAGATTTAAACTTCCCGTTTCACGTAGACGAGATGTGAAACGACCAAATATCCGGCGCGAAGGCGATGGCATGTCAGGGAATTGTCTTCTGTACAGTCGTTCTGCCTGAACAGCATTTCGTCCACCTACAACAGGGTACAGTACAGGTATGTAGAGAAGGGTAGGAAACAGACATATTAACTCAATAATCATAAAGTTCGCTAACAGTACTATCAACAAACAACCAATCTCATAACGTATTTCCCGTCAACGTACATTCTCCATAGATCAGCAGCATTTCTACCATATCTTCATGTGTGTACATTATACTGTACAGTATAAGTTCCACAACACAACGTTTATTCACAATGTGTACTACCTCCGTGCCGTCACTAGATTACTCTGATGCACGACTACACTGGCAAGCGGTGCACTGCACGCCAAAGCAACAACAAATGGGATGCTCGGAGGGTGGTGGCGTACAGGAGTTTGCATGGGTCGCAAATCATAAACAAGGCGAAGTGGTAACTGTGGCAGTAGTTGGAACTACGTTGGACACTTGACTAGGTACAGCCAGGCCCTGAGCGACAGGCACAATGGTTCATATAACGCAATAGATAAAACTTATTTTGGGTGTGCAGGATAAATAAGGCAACCTGACAGGTGTACACCGATCGGTACTGGTTCATATTGTGTACGTAGATACGTAAAATGTGCAAGAGGGAAATCATTATGTGCTTATGAGAGTTGATGGCAGCAGACCGTATTATTCGTTTCGGACCTCTTGATAAGTATGGAGGTATGATTACACATGTCAATCACATCGCGATTACGGGCAGCATGGGGTTCATGCCTGAGCCTCAGGACGTGCGATAGCAGCGAATTTCGGGGGTTTCAAGCGTCAACTTCGCGTTTCAATATCTCGGGATGTAATGGGAATATTGCAATGCAATCAACGCCATTGTGTATGTGCTTTGTGATGCTATGGATTGCTAAAGAAAAAAATATAGGAGGTCCATTTAAAAAAACATAAGTTTGTGTTTAAAAACACATATGCTTTCGTTTTAGAATGTTTCCAAATATGTATATTCATAGGCCCCAGCCCTACATTGGTACCGGTGAAAGTCGTTTTCCAATAGCTGTTATTGTTCCAGAGATATTTTGGGTGGACAAGATAGCTGGGACACCCAGTATATACAGGGTGAGTCACCGAATGTTACCGCTGGATATATTTCGTAAACCACATCAAATACTGACGAACCGATTCCACAGACCGAACGTGAGGAGAGGGGCTAGTGTAATTGTTTAATACAAACCATACAAAAATGCACGGAAGTATGTTTTTTAACACAAACCTACGTTTTTTTTTTTAATGGAGCCACGTTAGTTTTGTTAGCTTACCTGAACATATAAACAAATACGTAATCAGTGCCGTTTGTTGCATTGTAAAATGTTAATTACATCCGGAGATATTGTAACATAAAGTTGACGCTTGAAACCTCCGACGTTCAGTGGCGTGTTGTAACAAACACGGGCACAGGCGGCGAGCAGCATCTGCAGGGACATGTTTATGATGACGACCGTGTTTACGAGCGTGGCTGTAGTGCACTGTTGTGGTTTGGTCTAGCTGTCGCAGTGTCCGCATGTAGCGCTTGCTGCTATTGTTATTCTGCATTCGTCTCCGCACGCAGACCAACTGTAGTACACCGTGTTACCAGACGTCTGTGATAGTGTAGTGTTGTAGGAACTGTGACCATGGTGTATTCGAACTCTGAAAAGGCGGAGATGATACTCATCGATGGCGAGTGTCGACGAAATGCAGCTGAAGCCTGCAGGGTGTATGCAGAATGGTACCTGGACAGAGAGCATCCAACGTGCCGCACATTTCAAAACATCTACCGCCAACTGTATGCAACAGGTATAGTCGTAGCACGCCAACGCGTCCGTAACAGGCCCGTCACAGGAGAAGCGGGTGCAGTTGGTGTGTAAGCTGCTGTTGCCATGAACCCACACATGAGTACATGGGACACTGCGAGAGCCGGTGGACTGAGTCAAAGTAGTGTCATTCGCATACTGCATCGTCACCGCTTCCACACGTTTCATGTGACGCTACATCAGCCATTACATGGTGATGACTTTAAGCATCGAGTGCAATTCTGTCAATGGGCATTAACAGAGAATGCGTTGCAGTTCTACCTGTTTACCGATGAAGCGGGTTTCACAAACCACGGGGCAGTGAATCTACGGAAGATGCATTACTGGTCCGTGGACAATCCTCGCTGGCTCAGACAGGTAGAGCGACAGCGACCGTGGACTGTAAATGTATGGTGCGGAATCATTGGCGACCACCTCATTGGTCCTCACTTCATTGCAGGGGCCCAAACAGCTGCAACATACATCGCATTCCTTCAGAATGATCTGCCAACGTTGCTCGAAAATGTCCCACTGGAAACGCGTCGACGTATGTGGTATCAGCATGATGGTGCACCTGCACATTCCGCAATTAACACTAGGCTGACCCTTGACAGGATGTTCGACGGGCGTTTCATAGGACGTGGAGGACACATAAATTGGCCAGCCCGTTCTCCTGATCTTACACCTCTGGACTTCTTTCTATGGGGTAAGTTAAAGGAGAATGTGTACCGTGATGCGCCTACAACCCCAGAGGATATGAAACGTCTTATTGTGGCAGCCTGGGGCGACATTACACCAGATGTACTGCGGCGTGTACGACATTCATTACGCTAGAGACTGCAATTGTGTGCAGCAAATGATGGCCACCACATAGAACATCTATTGGCCTGACATGTCGGGACACACTCTATTCCACTCCGTGATTGAAAACGGAAACCACGTATGTACGTGTACCTCACCCCTCATGGTAATGTACATGTGCGTCAGTGAAAAAGACAAATAAAAAGGTGTTAGCATGTGGACGTAATGTGCTGTTCCAGTCTCTTCTGTACCTAAGGTCCATCACCGTTCCCTTTGGATCCCTACGTAATTCGTTGCTCTCCGATACACACGATCGAACAGCGGAAGAGTGGTACTCAAGAGTCAACTTTAGGTTGCAATATCTCCGGATGTAATTAACATTTTACAATGCAACAAACGGCACTGATTGTTTGTATGTTCAGATGTGCTAACAAAACTAACGGGGTTCCATTTAAAAAAAAGTAGGTTTGTGTTAAAAAACATACTTCCGTGCATTTTTCTATGGTTTGTATTAACTAATTACACTAGCCCCTCTCCTCACGTTCGGTCTGTGGAATCGATTCGTCAGTATTTGATGTGGTTTACGAAATATATCCAGCGGTAATGTTAGGTGACTCACCCTATATATATATATATATATATATATATATATATATATATATATATATATATATATATACCGGGTTGTCAAAAAGTCAGTATAAATTAGAAAACTGAATAAATCACGGAATAATGTAGATAGAGAGGTACAAATTGACACGCGTGCTTGGAATGACATGGGATTTTATTAGAACCGAAAATATACTAAAGTTCAAAAAATGTCCGATAGATGGCGCTTCATCTGATCAGAATAGTAATAATTAGCATAACAAAGTAAGACAAAGCAAGGAAATGCTCAATTTGTCCACCATCATTCCTCAACAATAGCTGTAGTCGAGGAATAATGTCGTGAACAGCTCTGTAATCATGTCCGACGTTATGGTGAGGCATTGGCGTCGGATGTTGTCTTTCAGCATTTCTAGAGATATCGATCGAGCGCGATACACTTGCGACTTCAGGTAACCCCAAAGCCAATTATCGCACGGGCTGAGGTCTGGGGACCTGGGAGGCCAAGAATGACGAAAGTGGCGGCTGAGCACACGATCATCACCAAACGACGCGCGCAAGAGATCTTTCACGCGTCTAACAATATGGGGTGGAGCGCCATCCTGCATAAACATCGTACGTTCCAGCAGGTGTTTATCAGCCAGGCTGGCGATGATGCGATTCTGTAACATAATGGCGTACCTCTCACGCCATTCACGGTAGCAGTTACGAAACCATAACCGCGCATTTCCTCGAAGAAAAAGGGCCCAATAACGGTAGATGTGGTAAATCCAACACATACCGTGACTTTCTCGTCGTGCAATGGAGTTTCCACGACAATTCTAGGATTTTTGGTAGCCCAAATTCTGCAGTTGTGGGCGTTGACAGACCCTCTGAGCGTGAAATGAGCTTCGTCGGTCCACAACACGTTACTCCACCAATCTTCATCTTTCGCCATATTTTGAAACGCCCACACCGCAAGTGCCCTCCGCTTCACTAAATGGTCAGGTAACAGTTTATGATGCTGATGGATTTTGTACGGATAGCATCGGAGGGTACGCCTCAGTGCCAACGGAACAGTAGTGTATGGAACGCTGGTGCGACGTGCGACTGCCCGAGCGCTGACTTCCCCGTGCATAGACGAAAGCGGTACAGCCTCCATTTCTTCCTGAACTGTCTCAGCAGCATTACGCCTTGTGCTCGGTCGGCCACTACGGGGTTTATCGTCTAAACAACACGTGGCTTCGAACTTCGAAATCATTCTCGCCACAGCTGCATTTGTCAACGGACCTCTACCCGTGCTAATCCCCTTCAAATGGCGGTAGGTTCGTAACGCTGCACTAGCACATTCCCCATTAGTTTCACTAAAAGAGCCTTTTCAGCTAACGTCAACATGCTGCGACTGCTGGCGCATCTGATTCTCTCTCTCATTACGACTCCTTTTATACACGATTGTCGTGCGCAGTCACTGACGTTTTGCTGTGCAGCATCATGTGTCGGACATTTTGTGAACTTTGTTTTTTTTGTTCTAATAAAACCTCTTGTCATTCCAAGCATGTGTGTCAATTTTTACCTCTCTATCTACATTATTCCGTGGTTTATTAAGTTTTCAAATTTACACTGACTTTTTTATCACCCGGTATATGAGCGAGGTTTCTACAGTTGCCGCTGTCTCTCGCATCCCAATCTCAATCTTCCACGGTCATTACAGTCTACCTCATTAAGATCTCTCGCGGCCATTGCTTCGTTTCGTATTTCCAGCATCTCGCTCGTTTACCGCTCTTTCTTCTTTGATGTGGAGACCATTGCCATACAAGTTTCGGCCATGTTGTGTTTGGTATACGCTGTAAGTGACCATACCAGAGTAGTCGCTTCCTTTCTATGTAGTCTAGGATTGCGCTTACGACATTCATAACCTCTCTGATCGTATCATTTCTAATATTATGAAGCCTGAATATCCGCAACTTCGTCTCCAGAAATGCATCTCGACATCCAACAGGCGATCTTTCTGCCTCTGACTTAGTTCCCAAAACTCTGCACCATATGTCGTGATACTTCCAATAATTGTGCGGTAGACGGTATGTTTCTTTCTGCCCGTTATGTTTTTGTTCCAGAGAATACCATTTAACTGTTTTACGGCTCGCTTGTTTTGGCCGATTTTGTTTACATCATCCATACTTCTACCACTGGACGACTGTATCCCTTTAACAGTATCAGCACAGAGTTGTAAATCGTTAACAGCATTTGCTCCAGCTTTCAGATAGTCTTTTTAGATACGTTTTTGACAATACCCCAATTTTCATATTCTTCTTTATATTTTTTAGAAAATAAAAAAAAGAAATCTGAGGCACTCAGCACATATTCCGGAGGCAGCAATAAGGGCGTCGGGCCTTATCCATGTCCGCAGTGTCGCGCCGGGCTTCAGGTGGCGTCCGCGGAGTCGGTCGTTCATTTCCATAGATCGATGCCGGCACTCCGGAATACATTAGACGTCGCCCACAGCGAGACGGGACAGAGTGGGACGGAGCAGGCTCGCCTTACCCCCATCGCCCCGCCACCATAAGCCGCTACCAAATGACTTCCGACGGTGGAGGGAAGCGGTCTTCTTCCGCCTGCAACGGCCGCAAAATGCCGCCATCGCGCCATTGTGGAGGGCAGGAAGCGAAAACTCTGTGTGCAGATGTTTCTCAAGGCAGTGCCGAGCAAGACGGATCTCTTTGATGTTAACGCGCACGAGGTCCTCAAACGGCCGACTGCAATGAGGGGTCCTACTATCTTGTGACCCGAGCTTTGCAAACACAAATACGTGTCTCGTTTGCGCGGCCGTTCGGCAGCGCTCCACCGGCCTTGGGGCAGCCGTACACAGGGGCGACCCGCTTTGAGGGGACTAGACCGCCTTCTCCCCCCCCCCTCCTTAAAACTCCAACCCTAAGCCTGCCACTGTTAAATATTTGCGCACAGCTTTACACGCGATGGGCTCGCCGAAAAGCCAGACAAGCCAACAAGGCGCCCGACGCCTCCGGTCTCAGACCAGCTTATTCCGCCATTGGTTACCTAGGAGACGTCCTGGAACAAGCTGTCACAATTGCTTCTCTAAAAGGAATAACGGAGTGAAAGTGTTCGTCCTCTGTTCAGTGGCACTCCCGTCGTAAATATTACAAGAAGATACCCCATTCTTATGGCCCACCGATTGTGACAAGCTTTGCCTTGGATGCCAGGCAAAACTCTTTCGAAGGGCTTACAGCACTACCTCACCGTTTTCGGAAAGAAACTAGGTCAAAAGGTGGGATACCTTTTCGATCACGTGGAATCGCTAGCGACGCCACACTTTTCAGTTCTGAGCTCACAGTGAGTACGTACAGGTGCTAAGAGCGACAGGAAACCAATTGTGAAGTGCCGGTTGAGGGGTTTCGCCTGATACCACGCCGCCCACGCAACGTAACTGTAATGCATTTGTATCTCCATGACATAGCTCGGCCACTCATTGATGGTGCAACGACGCTCCTTTAGAGTTTACATTGGGAAGTTGCAACTTATCCCCGGCTTGTTAAATCCTAAAACTTGATCCCCCCCCCCCCCCCACAAAAAGTATAAACTCATTTGTATTTATTATGGGAATTATTACTTGTTTCAGCGCATAACAACAGTCTTGGATTATCTTGGTGATAAATATCTCTTACTGGTTGTTACGGCTACTGACAACGGGATATACTTCCTAATTTTGGCTTGCTAGGTATTGAACATTAATAATTGTGTTTTATCACTCAGATTAAATTAAATAGTGCACAATGGATAACGCGCCCTGAATCAGTCAACAGCCAGCACCATCAGCACAGAAAGAGGGCACATACTTGCATTTTATTCCCTGTTATCTTCGAATTATTTTCATTCTCAGAAGTTGCTTTTCGTTTAGTGCTTCTCCTGAATTAAATACCATTAAGTGTTCGGTTATGTACATTGACTGGAAAACTGACGTGATTACTTTTATAAGAAGATCAATGCAAGGATATTTTCAACATAGATTATACTTGCTTCGCAACAGATAGTGGTGGAAGTTTCAGTTACTGTATGATCTAAGAGATTTACGTTTAACAGAGTGCAAATTATAATTTCCGGTGGGAATTATGTTGGTCTCCTACCATGACTCTAAGTACGTCACACTATTAGGAAGAAAAAGGGATTATGTAAAAGGGTAAATCTCATTTCAATCTTCACTGGCATGCAGAAACGTCTCTGTATCTGTATCTCTGTATCTAACTACTGCGATCTGAATATCATTGTGCATGGGAAGGCTAGGCAGTTGAGATCGACAGAGCACTGTACTGACTACCGAAAGACAATGAAACGTAATTGCACTTACTGAGCCCTGCGCTATCTAAATAATTGAGGGAGACGTCCCCAATGCATAAAGGCTACTCTGAATTTTATTATCACAAAACAGAATGAAACGGTGTATTAGTGATTATGTTGGTAGAATATTCGAAAATGACTTGGTTATACTTTTTCTCTAGTAATATGTGTTACATTTAGTTAATTAAAATTATTGCGTGGCCGAGAACTGTTCTTGCTGTTCTTAGTGATTCTGCTGTGGGGGTCTAATGAATTGTGTAAGGTGGCTATAGTCTCGCACCTTACAAGCACCCATTCACATACTTTACCGAGACCTACAGTGTTGCTTTTGTGTTAGCACTGACAACTGTACGCAAACGCAGCTGCTCTCGGTCGTTAAGAGAAAGCCGTTGGTCACTGCGCAGTCTATGGTCAGCGATACAGCCTCCAATGTGGTATTCTCGGCACTCTCTTTGCACTGTGGATCTCGGGCTTTTGAATTCTCTAACGTTCAGCTCTGTTAACTCCCACCGTGTATCCGTCATCACGTCGGAAATCTTTTCCCATGAATCACGTGAGTACAACTGACAGCTCCACCAATACACTGCCCTTTTATACCTTGTGCACGCGACACCATCGCCATCTGTGTATGTGTTACCCCATGAGTTCTGTAACCGCAGTGTATGACAGGTCAGATAACGTCAACACAGGCATTACCTGAATGCACGGTGTGTGTTCTTATGGACACGTCCCAAAGTACAGACACGTGCGTTCATACAATTGATTCACCTCGATGGGCGGTGAAACCACTACTTTCAGTGCGAATGCACGTTCACGTTAGACCTCCAGCGGAAAACTGAAATTAGCGAGCACGGAGGACATGGACGGGAACTGCAGATAGATTGCTGTAGTTTGGAATATGGGTCGGTCGGGGAGCGTCCCTCGACAGTCCGCGCGTTTTCTATAAACACTGTGTGTCGCTGGGGCAATGGTTGATGCTCTTGCCTAGTATACAGGAGATCCCGGATTCGAGTCGTTGTCCGGCACACATTTCCACACATCGCTGCTGAATCGCATGAAGTTCCGAAGCTGATATCAAGTTTTTTTCCTCACTACCCCCCCCCTCTCCACCTTCAATTTACATCACTAGTCAATGGTGCCATTGAAATAAACCAAATTTACTTGTAGCGAGGTCAGTGAGCGGTAACCCCTGAGAGCTGGTTGCGCTGTTGCCACCTGTCAACTGCGTAGAGCAAATAGTCTACTCAACAAAGGTAAATTGCGGGAAAAATTTCGAGTTGTCGCTAATTTTTGCACAGTGGTACGAGGGAGTGCCAAGAATAACAAATAAAAATTCGGACCTATGGGGTGGGGGCGGTTGTTTAATGGTCACTATCTTATATTCTTCTTGAGTAACACAAAATTCACTGCTTCTCTCTAAAATGTTCCCCAGTAACAAATTTAAGTAAATTAGGTTTCATACAAATATCCAGTTTTCCCCGCATTGCAGTGGAAATACCCCATATTATTGTAAGTATTATTAAAAACATTTTATCCTTAAATTAAGATGGTTAAAAATAAATATTACTCGTTTGTACAACGTCTAAGAGTAGTAAAGCTGTATAAAGCGATGTAATAGGGCTGTTACGGGGAGGGGGGTGGAATGGGGGATGAGGGAGTGGAGTGTAGAAACGCGAGGGAAGTATACGTCTTATATGGATTGTGCTCGTTAAACCCATCGCCCCCACCTTCTCTCCTTCATAAGTGTGCGGGATGAAGATCGAGTAGCTGATTGCCCACTCCATCTACCCAAATACACGACAGGAATCCTACAAGATAGAGGGACTGGTCATCCGTCTCTCGAACTACTTGCAAACTTCCAGTTTTCATCCACTTGGTCGACTTTGGTAACGTGAGGAATTTCTCTGTTCTTTCCAGAGGTTTCCATTATGCTAAATAATTATTGCGTGTTATCGTATTCTCTTAAGACAAGAAAATTCTGGAAGGCCGTCATTTATAATTCTTTCTCTCTGTTTTTCAACAAACAACTGATTTCATTCCAAACGGAAGATTTTTAATCTGCAATTTTGCAGTCGAATCGTTCCAACCTCCAGTTGACTGTTTATTAAGATACTTGTGCTTAACTAATATGAGTATACTGATATCAGTTGAGCACACTAAGCATATGTGAAATAACATTACAGTGGTATGCAATGGGAATACTGTTTATACCGTAGAAGGTGATTCGTGTTGGTTTCCAGATGCACTTTTTAGAGAAAAACACTGAAAAATTCCATAGAGGCCAGCAGTGGATTAAACAAAAATGACTTTTCAGGAGAACTTGAAACATAAAATCGATAATGCAGTTTCCAATACTTTGGTTGGTCCGAATAAATCCCTCACGAATTCATTTTCATCTGGAATTATGAAACAGTTTTTGAAGGGTGTAGGGAAAAAATTGTGCACTCTCAGAAATAAAAGTGAAATATATTCGGAAGCCTCTTTGGTTATCAATTATTCTGTAACAGAAAATGGCACGGAAAGTTTTCAACAAAGCGTTACTAGCAGATGTACAAATCCTAACTCAGAGTACTCAGTGAGAAACATGTTGGTCAAAAAATGTTGATTTCGGGAGGGTATTAGCGAGTAGCAGGGAGCTAGTTTTCGGCATGAAGCTAAGTAGGTGAAACACCAATACCAGAGCAGATATCACTGCAAAGTGATTGCTAAACATATTTTAAATGTTACAGACTTCAGAAACACGATCTTATATGGAAAGCAACATAGGGGACTAAATTACAATGAATATACAATAATCTTTTAAGTTCAAAAGCACTCCGCACGTTTATTTTCAGTTCCAGTTTTAGATTGTTACATGTTACTCAGAAGGACATATGAAGGTATTATTTAAATAGTGGTACAAGTATATATACTTGAATATTTGTGGTATCTAAACCGCAGATTTTTCAGCGCTCATTTAACTTTAGGACTTTGTATCTCAGGATGAACAAAAATGGACTTGTACCACTATTGAAATAAGCCCTTCATATAAAGGGTGGTCAAAATTCTCCTTTCTAGGTAACTGCTGCAACATACATCCAACGTAGCGCGCGTCTTACGCAATTACATAAGCACCGATATACATGCTGACTCACTAACTGTTGCCACCTACAATAGCTCCGAAACTATGATAGTAGCTGAAAATTTTGTGGTACAAATGTTGCATGGGACAACGGGGACCGTAGTAGGACGTTGGTCTTTTGTTGCTAGGTGGGGTTGTGTCAGAGATACGAAGGTCAACTTTGTTTCTTCAAATGGGATGCTATGGTTTGGTACCTATTTTCTGATAGCGGCTATCGAGACGAATCCAATGATGTGTAACAGTAAGATCTTTGAATGTCAACGCAGGTCAAAAAGGTGGCATGAACCGCCATTTAAAGAAGGTTTTCGAAGTTATGACCATTGGTATCAATGCAGTGCTGCAGTCATCTTATCGTGAATTGAGTGGTATTCCTTATCTCAAAGGCACTTCTAGAAGCACGTCCTCTGACAATTCTCTCTTGTATATCGTGCAAATAGCAAATAGTCGTCGAGTACGGCGTATCCATCTAACGTGCCATTGACTGGTAAACACCAATCGACGGATTCGCAATACAACACTAATAGGAACGGTAAGACTAGTATATTCGAATCAAGCGAATATGAATTATGTATTCCTTTGATGAACAACTCAATATGCTTCTCATCTATTGAGACTGCGAAAGAAATTCAGTGAGAGCTAGAGACTTATGCGCTGAGATGTATCCTCAACGTACTGACCCTACACGTCGTACGTTTAAATATGTGTATGATAAACTGAGAACAACTGGATCTTTAACGTGTAGGAAACATATCCGGCAAAGGAAAGTTACTGACGAGGAAACGGAAATTGGTACTCTAGCCAATGTGGTTCGAGATCCCTGTGTTAGTTCGCGTCAAATTGCAAGGGAATCTGGCATGATCAGTAGTAGTAGTGTTCGTGTTATGTATCGCCATATATATCACCCTTACTGTATCAGTCTCCGCCAAGAATTAACTGGTACCGATTGTATGCACCGGATCGAATTCTGCCGATGGGCTCAACTTAAGATTCAGAAGGATGACACATTTATTAATTTGATTTTATTCACTGACGAGGCTACAGTCACGAACCATGGAAATGTTAATTTACATAACATGTATTATTGGGCAACTGAAAATCCATTTTGGCTATTTCAAGTTGCACACCAAGGTAAAGGTATGACGTGGGCTTCTGGAGAACAGAGTTTTAGTCCCCTATTTTACCGAAGGAAAAATTAATGGTAGGAAGTACACTACATTCCTGCAAAGAAACATTAGGCCTGTTATTGGAAGAAATACCTTTGACAACAAGGAACAAAATATGGCAACAACACGACGGCTGTCCGGCACATTTTTCGCTGATGGCTAGAAATGAGTTGCCAAGACAATTCCCAAATCGCTGGATTGGTCCCGGAGGAGATTTGTCGTGGCCGGTTTGTTCACCATACTTGACGCCTCTGGATTTTTTCTTGTGGGGAGTCGTAAAAGATATTGTTTATAAAGACGTTCCAAGTACACCTGAAGATATTTGAGAGAGAATTGTCAGGGCATGTGCTTCGATAAATGCCGATGGGTTGAGGAATATCAATCAATCCATGATAAGAAGATATCAGCACTGCATTAATACCAGTGGTCATAACATCGAACATCTTCTGTAAATGGACGTTCATGCCACCTATGTGACCTTCGTTGACCTTCGAAGACCTTATTGTTACACATGATTCGATTCGTCTCGATAAAATAAGTATCAAACTGTAGCAGCCCATTTAAAAAAGCAAAGTTGACCGCCATGTCTCTGAAGCTACCGCACCTATCAACAAAAAACCAACGTCATATTATGGCCCCCGTTGTCCCATGCAACGTTTGTCCCACAAACTTTTCAGCTCCTATCATAATTTCGGAGTTATTGTAAGTGACAATAGTTAGCGACTAACCTTGTACTGGCAACGGATCAGTACGGCATTCGATTCGTGTATTTCCTACATGTGTGCACTAATGCGGAAACGTGAACTATGGCGACATTATTTCCAAAAAGTCCAAACAGGACCAACGTGCTGTTATTCTTGGCTGTCGAAGAATAAATAGCATTACATATCCATCGGAGAATCAAGAGTGGCTCCGAGTTCCACTCAAGACGTCTACCTTTTGTGGGAGGTCAGCCGTATTCTGTTATGGACCAACGCTAGTGGGAGACACCCGACCACTAGTCCTGTAGTCTTGCTCTCTCCCCGTGCGATTATTGAGCCGTGGTCCTGTGAAAAAGGCCTTGTATGTGTCGGTGATTCCTTTGAGGCGCATTATCGTGCCACTCCCCCGTGAGCGAGGAAATCTAATAAATGCTCCACTGTGGTTTGAAACTGTACTAATTAAACTGTACGTCTCATTTTAGTTATTGCTCCGTATACCGACGATTCCGCCTGCAGTAGGGAGTCACGGACTCCTTAAAGTGGCAGTACGCTGTGTTTTACTAAACGGGTATCTTCAACCTGTTGCGTCCGTGGGGTGGCTTGCCTGATTGCTCACAGAGCTTTTGCCTAAGTGGCATAGCAAATTCGGGACTCTACGGGCTTCCAACGGGAACTTTTTTATCGCCGCTTAGAATACTTTTATCCCAACTTTGTGACTTTTTAAGAGGAGAAGGAAGGCAATTTTTCCCATATTCTGCCAATGCTATTTTACCCTTTAAATAGGTACACCATTCAAAAGAACAATGACTGATAAAACAATGAACTTTTTACTGCATATATATAACATATATGCCTCAATTTACAAGTAAAACGAACGTAATACATCCTATGGTTTTGGAGAAAAAATTCATTCTTTCACTAGTAAAATTTAACTTTTTTGTACATTAATTATTGTAAAACAGTTCTGATTGTTTGGTGGTTCTCAGCTTACTTGTAACAACGGCAGTACAAATTGACCAAATTTCATGTTTCTAACCCCATTAGTTTGTCAAATAATGGTACCAGAAAGTAAAAAATGTAGTTTTGAGAAAAATCCATTTAAAGTTTAATATTGCAACTCTAGTATAGTTATTGATAAGAATTACTTACCACTAATATTTTCATACACCATATTAGCATCATCTGAATCAGACTAATCCTCTTTTCTTCTCTTGGTCCCTCTTCTTTTCTGTCTGGCTTCTTTTGTGGATTTTAAATTAGCAGTATCTGCTTTGCGGAGTCTCTCTTTATCTATTTGCTCCAAGGATTTTGCAGTATTTCCAGTAGATTTTATGCCCACTAATTCCAAAACATCCAGTTTTCTAATTACACTATCATTGAAGCATAAAATAACCTCATTTGAGGTTTGTAAGCTGAACAAATAAAGTTTTTGGTAATCGGTTCCGAATGACAGACTTCACACATTCATTTAAATTTTATCTCTTCATATTCAGCTCGCTACGTCGGAGTGTATACATGAACTATTGTTGTCGGTGGTGCTTTGCTGTCGATTCTGATACGAACAATCCTATCACTGAACTGTTCACAGCAACACACTTTCTGGCCTGCCTTCCTCTTCATGACGAATCCTGCTTGCGTTACACCATTTTCTGCTGTTGTTCATAATCCCTCTGACCAGAAATCCTCGTCTTCTTTCCATTTCGCTTCACTGACCCCTGCTGTATCTAGATTGAGTCCTAGTATTTACCTTTACAAGTTTTCCAGTTTCCCTACCACGTTCAAGCTTCTGACATTCCACACCCCAACTCGTAGAATTCTATCCTTTCTTTGGTTATTAAATTTTTTTCTCATGGTCACCTTCCCCTTGACAGTCCCGTCCGGGAATGGGGACTCACCCGAAATCCAATGAGGAGATAATCATGACACTTTTTCAATGACAGGGCACATGTCTTGTGAATACACGTTATATGTCAAATGCAGTGGGTTCCATTGCCTTCTATAGGGGCAGTTTCCCACCCGAAGGACACGAGAGTGCCGAGGACCTCCGTCCGTTCCTCCGACCTCTTTTACAAGGCCGTTGGCAGAATGAGGGTGACTTCCTACGCCGGAAGTCTTCGGCCATCAATACTGATTAGAAGTCAAAAATTTAAACGGTGACGTGTTTCCAATCCGGGACCGATGAATTTTGATTACTAACCAGAGACGATGAGATAACCTCTAGATTATGTCTCATAAATATTCGATGCGATTCCTGTGAGGCGGCCAGGGTGGCCAAATTATTGGTACGAATTATCCTCAATATGCGTCAAAATTATTGCGAACATTTTTGGGTTAGTGACATGGCTCACTGTCATTAATAAAAATTCTTACGTTGTTTGGGAACATGAAGTTCATGAATGGCAGCAAATGGTTTCGAAAGAGCCAAACATGACCATTTACAGGCAATGATTAGCTCAGTTGGACCCAGCCCATTCCATGTAAACATAGCCTATACCATTACGGATCCAACACCAGCTTGCTAAGTGCCACTTTGACAACTTGGGTCCGTGGTTTCGTGGGGTCTGCGTCACTCTCTAACCCTACCATTAGCTCTTACCAACAGAAATCGGTATTCATCTGACGAGGCTATTGTTTTTATAAAACACTTTGATTGTCTGTTTTGGTTGATAATAGATGATATGTGTTTTGTTCTGAGAGAGAAAATTTTATTTTAACGACGAGACACTGAAACAAAAAATAAAAAAAATAAAAATGCAATGAAACAAACCAATCGGCCTAACTGGTTTCCCTTATGAGTCATTAATTGTGTCATGCAAGACCATGTATCAGTAATATAATTTTCTATCGCCAGTGCCGAGAGTATGAAAATGAATTCAAGAAATTGTAATCGGTCTTCGTAAATCTTGAAAAGACAATAACGGCAGGTTCTTTCATTAATCATGCGAGTTGGCATACAGGCGATAAAATGGCGGCCGATCAATTGTACTACCGTATCAAGATTTCCACGACGTCTAGCCTTACAAATTTGAACAAATAAAAATGAGTTACAATGAAGTAAACGTGAATGTTAGTAATTCAATTTATATATATATATATATATATATATATATTGCCATAATGTACGATACCGCACCTCCTTATTACGTATTCTGCCTATGAACAGAAAGATGACGATTGAGAGTGAGTAAGTGTGTGTGTGTGTGTGTGTGTGTGTGTGTGTGTGAGTAAGTGTGAGCGAGAGAGAGAGAGAGAGAGAGAGAGAGATAGAATCTGTCACAAGAGAGAGAAAGACTGCGGAATAGAGAAAATCCCTCACTAAAGAAATTAATGTCGTTTGTTTCAAAAGTTACTACGTAGCGTTGTTCTATCTATGGAAGGATCGATAGTGCAATTAATTCTGAGAAAATGGGTATTTCACAGAACCCTTGAAAGGTGTTGAAATAGTTTATTGCCTAACTTGGCGGCAACATTCATGATGTAGTGAGGTGAGTTAACACACATACTAGTTTCCAACAAACACGTTTACACTAACATTACGCTAAACTACATCAAAAAATGATGTACAGAATTTTAGTTTTACATATATGTAAGGTTAAAGACATTTCTTTCATTTACATGGGTGCTGTCTTTTGCTCACTTTAGAACTGCATTGTTTTTTTAGTTTTTGTGTATTGATCTCAACACATATTCATTTCGTTAGTAACAAAATAAGGGTTCATGAAAGGATAAGGATTGCAGTTTCAGATTTTTAACTGATTCTTTATCACAGTAAACTATATACCTAGACGTAGACCCGTTGTCAGCATAAGAGATCACGTGGGATGAGTCGTGATGCAGGATGACGTGTAGTAAAACAGTCCAGGAAGTAGGGCCCAAGCAGTTAGTTGTCTGTGCAGACTGACTCATGGCAGTGGAGGATGCCTCATGTGCTCATCCGGTTCAGAAATCAAGGAAAAATTACGTAAAAGAAACAGTGGTACCTCAGCACGACGCACGATGGTTGTGCTGGGAGAGAAACATTAAAATAAAAATAGAACTCTCGTTCTCGACATAAAGTTTATTGACATACGGTTAAAATGGAATTAGGGTTTTTTTATTTTCGAGTTTCGTTAGTTTGTTGCCAAGGAACATGGCCTTTCTTAAAGGTTATTTGTTTCATTTTGTTTGCTACTATTCGTTACGGCGCAATCGCTCAAGATCCCCAGTTAGTGCACAACGTAGAGCAATCTCTATCACCATAATTCACTACAAATGTTTATAACACGCGCCATGTATTAGTGTCCACAAGCAGTCAGCTGCTCACCTGATTTAGTTCAAGTAAGCAAAATGTGTTGCGAAATAGTTTAATTTGCATCTCATTACATAAACTAGTGGCAAGTATATAAGAGTCACGCCGGTCTGCTTTTCTGAATACTCATTACGACACCGGCACTACACTATTTTAAATTCATACATGAGGCATACTCCACATCGATTAGGAAATACCTGCACAAAGCAGAGCAAGAAAAATTGAAAACGTATTTTGGCCAGAAGTGAGGTAAATCAAAACAAAGAAAAGCACAAACATGCAGCAGCACTGGACAGTACTTACTTTTGCTTATAAGGGCTTCACTATGTTTCAGCAGTTGCCCTATGTTCCCATTCGCTAGTTTAACGATCGTGGCAGTCTTCTTCTTTCAAATCTCTCTTCCCAATCATTCGATTACTCCCGCTCTCTGTCTTAAAACTCGGTTGTTCATGCTTCCTCCTTGCTGGTGGCGACCATTCGAGAACTGGTTTTACCCATAGGTCTTCCTTCATCGACATTCGACAGACTACCGTGTGGGTGATAGTCTAAGGGTAGCGTATTTGATTAGTAATTCTGCCAACGGCCTTGTTAAACGGGGTGGAGGAGTAGACGGAGGGAGTGGGAAACTGCTCCTATAAGGGGGAAGAATCAGCAATGATCAAGGGCATGAAGATGCAGAAGGCAATGGAAACCAATACATGAAAGACACATAACGTGTATCCACGAGACATGTGCCCTATAATTGAAAAAGTGCCATGACGATATCTCCGTTGGATAAAGATTCCGGGAAAGTATCCATTCGGATCTCGTGGAAGGGACTGCCAAGTCAGAGGTGACCACAGGAAAAAGATTGAATAACCAGAGAAAGGATAGCGTTCTACGAGATGGGGCGCGGAATGCCAGATGCTTTAACTTGGTAGGCTAGACAGAAAATTTGAAAAGGGAAATGCAAAGACCCAATCTATATACAGTAGGGGTCAGTGAAGCGAAATGAACAGAAGACGAGAATTTCTGATCAGAGGAGTGTAGGATAATATGAACAGCAGCAGAAAATGGTATAACGGGAATAGGATTCGTTATGAATATGAAGGTAGCGCATAGAGTGTGTTAATGTGAACAGTTCAGTGATATCAGAATCGACAGGAAACCAACATTGACAACAAAAGTTCAGTTATACGTGCAGACGTAGCAAGCTGAAGATACAAAGTAATGAGAATATTGAAAGGGTACTAGAATACAGAAAAGGGAAGAAAATATACTAGTCATGGGGACTAGAATAGAAGAAAAGGTTACAGGATAACATGGGCGTGGTAGAAGGAATGAGCGAGGAGAAAGACTAATTGACTTCTGTAATAAATTTCAGCTTGTAATAGAGAATACTCTGTTCGAGAATCGCTGGAGGAAGAGGTACACTAGGAAAAGGCCGGGTGATACGAGAAGATTTAATTTATATTACATCACGGCCAGGCAGAAATTCCGAAATCAGATACTTGAATGTAAGGCATACACAGGAGCAGATATAGACTCAGATCACAATGTAGTAGTGGTAGAGGTTTGGTGAAGTTTAAGAGATTAGTCCGGAAGAATGAATAGGCAAAGAAGTGGAATACGAATCGCTGGAGGAAGAGGTACACTAGGAAAAGGCCGGGTGATACGAGAAGATTTAATTTATATTACATCACGGCCAGGCAGAGATTCCGAAATCAGATACTTGAATGTAAGGCATACACAGGAGCAGATATAGACTCAGATCACAATGTAGTAGTGGTAGAGGTTTGGTGAAGTTTAAGAGATTAGTCCGGAAGAATGAATAGGCAAAGAAGTGGAATACGGAAGTACTAAGGAATGACGAAATACGCTTGGTATTCTCGAAGACTGTGGACACAGTAATAAAGAAAACCTCAGTGGGCAGTATAGTTGAAGAGGAGTGGACATCTATAAAAACGGTCATCCCAGAAAGTAAAGATTAAGATAACCTTAAAGAAACCACGAGTAACAGAAGAAATACTCCAGTTGATCCATGAAAGAAGGAAGTATTCAGGAAACAAGTTGTTGAGGAATGAAATATATAAGAAGTTCAGGGACGTTAAGACGAAATCGCTGCATGAAAAATGTTAAGAAATCGAAAAAAATGAATCTCGGAAGGATTGACTTAGCATATAGGAAAGTCAAATCAACCTTGTGTGAAAGTAAAAGCAAAGGTGGTAACATTATGAATGTAACGGGAATTCCACAGTTAAATGCAGAGGAGAGAGTGCATCGGTGGAAAGAATACACTGAAGTCCTCTACGAGACAGACGATTTATCAGATGTGACAGAAGAAGAAACAGGAGTCCATTTAGAAGACGTAGGTGATTCAGTATTAGAATACGAATTTAAGAGAGCTTTGGAGGACTTAGGATCAAATAAGGCAAGAAGGATAGATAACATTCCTTCAGAGTTTCTAAAATCATTGGCAGAAGGGCATAAAAACGACTATTGACGTCGGTGTATAGAATGCATGAGTTTGGCTACATACTATCTACGTATGGAAAAATATCACACACACAATTCCGAAGACTATAAGAGCTGACAAGTGTGAGAATGATCGCACAATCAGCTTAACTGTCCGTGTATCAAAGTTACTTACAAGAATATAATATAGAAGAAGGGAAGAGGAAATTGAGGACGTGTTAGGTGACGATCAGATTGGCTTTAGGAAAGGTAAGGGCGACAGTGAGGTAATTCTGAGGTTGCGGTTGATAATGGAAGCAAGACTAAATAAAAATCAGGACAAGTTCTTAGGATTTGTCGATCTGGAAAAAGCGTTCGACAGTGTGAAATGGTGCAAGATGTTCGAAATTCTGAGAAAAGTATGGGTAAGCTATAGGGAGAGACGGGTAATATACAACATGTACAAGGGCACAGAGAGAACAGTACGAGTGGACGACGAAGGACGAATTGTTTCGATTGAAGAGGGATGTAGTCTTTCGCGCCTACGGTTCAATCTGCACATCCAAGAAGAAATGGTGGAAGTATAACAAAGGTTCAGGAATGGAATTGGCAATCAAGGCGAAATGCTATCATTCATACGATTCGCTGATGTGATTGCTATCCGGAGTGAAAGAGAATAAGAATTACATGATCTGCAGAATGGAATGAACAGTCTGAGTGCATAATATGGACTGAGCGTAAATCGAAGAAAGACGAATGTAATGAGATGTAGCAGAAATGAGAACAGCGAGGAACTTAACATCAGGATTGATGGTCACGAAGTAGATGAAGTTAAGGAATTCTGGTACCTATGCAGAAAAATAACCAATGATGGACGGAGCAAGGGGGACATGAAAAGCAGACTAGCACTGGCAAAAAGGCGTTCCTGGCCAAGAGATGTCTACTAGTATCAAACATAGGCCTTAATTTCAGGAAGTGATACCTGAGAATGTTCGTTTGGAGAACAGATTGTATAGTAGAGAAACATGGACTGTGGGAAAAAAGCAACAGAAGAGAATCAAGGCATTTGAGATGTGGTGCTGTAGATGAATATTGAAAATTGGGCGGCCTGATAAGGAATCAGGAAGCTCTGCGCAGAATCAGAGAGGAAAGTAATATATGGAACCCACTGACGAGGAGAAGGTACAGGTGTTATAACATTTGTTAAGACACCAGGCAATGACTTTCTTATTGCTAGTGGAGCAATGTAGAGGGTGAAAACTGTAGAGGAAGACAGACAATGGAATATATCCAGCAAATAATAGAGGACGTAGGTTGCAAGTACTACTCTGAAATGAAGAAGTTGGCACAAGTGAGGTATCAGTGGCTGGCAACATCAAACCAGTCTGAAGACTAAAAAAAAAAAAAAATAAATAAATTAATAAGCAACTTTGGCTTAGAGAAACAACTGCAAGATTTCAAATCAAACAAATCACCAGGTTCAGATGGAATCCTAATTCGATTACGGCTCCTTACGTATCCTGCATTTATCCTGAATCTGCGCCCAGCATAAAGTCCCAACACACTGGAAAAAATTGCAGCGGACTCCAGTACATTAGATTAGTAAAAGAAGGACCTCCAAAATTACAGACCGATATTCCTAACTTCGGTTTGCTGTAGAAGCCCAGAATATATCCTCAGTTAGAGTATAACAAACGTTCTTGATAGTGACAAGCTTATGTCCACGAATCGGCGTGATTATTGAAAGCATCACTCGTGCAAAACTCAGCTTGCCCTTTTCCCAAATGATACACTGCGAACAAAGGATGAAGGGCAACAGGAGATTTCTTATTTATAGATTTACGGATAGCATTTGACACGGTGCCCCATTGCTGCCTGTTAACGAAGGTATGAGCGTATGGAAATAGTCCAGAGATATGTGAATGGCTCGAAGACTTCTTAAGTTATAGAACCCACTCGTCGACAATCGTTCATCAAAGACAGTGACATCGTCTGGAGTGCCCCAGGGAAGTGGGATAGGACTAGTGTTGTTCTCTACATACAAAAATGATTTGGTGGGCAGTTTGTACAACAGTCCATGGTTGCAAGCTGATGATGCTGCGTTGTATAGTAAGGTGTCGAAGTAGAGTGACTGTAAGTAGACATAAGATGACTTAAAAAAATTTCCAGTTGGTGGGATAAATGTCACCTACTTATAAACGTAGAAAAATGTAAGTTGTTGTGGATGAGTCGGGAGGACAAACCTGTAATGTTTGAATACAGTATTACTAGCGTCCTGCTTGACACAGTCAAATCGTTTGTATGTCTGGGCACAATGTTTCAAAGTAATATGAAATGCAGCGAACATGTGAGAGCTGTGATGTTGTTGTGGTCTTCAGTCCTGAGACTGGTTTGATGCAGCTCTCCAGGCTACTCTATCCTGTGCAAGCTTCTTCATCTCCCAGTACTTACTGCTACCTACATCCTTCTGAATCTGCTTAGCGTAGTCATCTCTTGGTCTCCATCTATGATTTTTACCCTCCACAATGCCCTCCAATTTGTGATCCCTTGATGCCTCAGAACATGTCCTACCAACCGGTCCCTTCTTCTTCTCAAGTTGTGCCACAGATTCTTCTTCTCCCCAATTCTATTCAATACCTCCTCATTAGTTATGTGATCTACCCATCTAATCTTCAGCAGTCTTCTGGAGCACCACATTTCGAAAGCTTCTATTCTCTTCTTGTCCAAACTATTTGTCGTCCATGTTACACTTCCATACATGGCTACACTCCATAGAAATACTTTGAGAAACGACTTCCTGACACTTAAATTTATACTCGATGTTAACAAATTTCTCTTCTTGGGAAACACTTTTCTTGCCATTGCCAGTCTAAATTTTATATCCTCTCTACTTCGACCATCATCAGTTATTTTGCTCCCCAAATAGCAAAACTCCTTTACTATTTCAAGTGTCTCATAACCTAATCTAATTCCCTCAGCATCACCCGACTTAATTCGACTACATTCCATTATCGTCGTTTTTGCTTTTGTTGATGTTCATCTAATATCCTCCTTTCAAGACAATGTACATTCCATTCAACTGCTCTTCCAAGTCCTTTGCTGTCTCTGACAGAATTACAATGTCATCGGCGAACCTTAAAGTTTTTATTTCTTCTCCATGGATTTTAATACCTACTCCGAATTTTTCTTTTGTTTCCTTTACTGCTTGCTCAATATACAGATTGAAAAACATCGGGGAGAGGCTACAATCCTGTCTCACTCCCTTCCCAACTGCTGCTTCCCTTTCATGTCCCTGACTCTTATAACTGCCATCTGGTTTCCGACGAAAAGAAAGTCCCATTCATGCTGTCGTTGCGCGTCAACATTGCTTGGCAACGTGCCACACGGGCAGCCATGTGGTTGTCCGTCAGCATTCGTGGCACCCACCTGAATGACACTTTTCGTATTTTCAGGTCGTCATGCAGGATTGTGTGCACAGAACCCACAGAAATGCCAACTCTGGAAACGATCTGTTCAACAGTCATCCGACGATCCTCCAAAACAATTCTCTACACTTTCTCGATCATGTCGTCAGATCGGCTTGTGCGAGCCCGAGGTTGTTTCGGTTTGTTGTCACACGATGTTCTGCCTTCATTAAACTGTCGCACCCACGAACGCACTTTCGACACATCCATAACTCCATCACCACATGTCTCCTTCAACTGTCGATGAATTTCAATTGGTTTCACACCACGCAAATTGAGAAAACAAACGATTGCACGCTGTTCAAGTAAGGAAAACGTCGCCATTTTAAGTATTTAAAACAGTTGTCATTCTCGCCACTGGCGGTGAAATTCCATCTGCCGTACCGTGCTGCCATCTCTGGGACGTATTGAAAATGAACGTGGCCTCATTTTAAAACAATGCGCATATTTCTATCTCTTTCCAGTCCGGAGAAAAAAAATCGGAGGCCTTAGAACTTGAATGCACCTCGTACATAGCGTTCAGCTCCCTGTATTTTACTCCTGCCACCTTTAGAATTTGAAAGAGAGTATTACAGTCAACATTGTCAAAAGCTTTCTCTAAGTCTACAAATGCTAGAAACGTAGGTTTGCCTTTCCTTAATCTTTCTTCTAAGGTAAGTCGTAAGGTCAGTATTCCCTCTTGTGTTCCAATATTTCTACAGAATTCAAACTGATCTTCCCCAAGGTTGGCTTCTACTAGTTTTTCCATTCATCTGTAAAGAATTCGCGTTAGTATTTTGCAGCTGTGACTTATTAAACTGATAGTTCCGTAAATTTCGCATCTGTCAACACCTGCTTTCTTTGGGATTGGAATTGTTATATTCTTCTTGAAGTCTGAGGGTACTTCGCCTGTCTCATACATCTTGCTCACCAGATGGTAGAGTTTTGTCAGGACTGGCACTCCCAAGGCCGTCAGTAGTTCTAATGAAATGTTGTCTACTCCCGGGGCCTTGTTTCGACTCAGGTCTTTCAGTGCTCTGTCAAACTCTTCACGCAGTATTGTATTTCCCATTTCGTCTTCATCTACATTCTCTTCCATTTCCAGATTATTGTCATCAAGTATGTCGCCCTTGTATAGACCCTCTATATACTCCTTCCACCTTTCTGCTTTCCCTTCTTTGCTTAGAACTGGGTTTCCATCTGAACTCTTGATATTCATACAAGTGGTTCTCTATTTTCTAAAGGTCTCTGTAATTTTCCTGTATGAAGTATCTATCTTACCCTTAGTGAGATAAGCCTCTACATCCTTACATTTGTCTCTAGCCATCCCTGCTTAGCCATTTTACACTTCCAGTCGATCTCATTTTTGAGACGTTTGTATTCCTTTTTGCCTGCTTCATTACTGCATTTTTATATTTTCTCCTTTCATCAATTAAAATCTATATTTCTTCTTTATTCAAGGATTTCTACGAGCGCTCGTCTTTTCACCGACTTGATCCTCTGCTGCCTTCCCTACTTCATCCCTCAGAGCTACCCAACCTTCTTCTACTGTATTTCTTGCCCCCATTTGTGACAATTGTTCTCTTATGCTCTCCCTGAAACTCTGTTCAACATCTGGTTTAATCAATTTGTCCAGATCCCATCTCCTTAAATTCCCACATTTTTGCAGTTTCTTCAGTTTTAATCTACAGCTCATAACCAATAGATTGTGGTCAGTGTCCACATCTGCCCCTGGAAATGCCTTACAATTTAAAACCTGGTTCCTAAATCTCTGTCTTACCATTATATTATTTGAGACGTTTGTATTCCTTTTTGCCTCCTTCATTTTTTGCATTTTTATATTTTCTCCTTTCATCAATTAAAATCTATATTTCTTCTTTATTCAAGGATTTCCACGAGCCGTCGTAACCTTCTAATATTTCCAGGATTCTTCCATGTGTACAACGTTCTTTTATGATTCTTGAACCAAATGTTAGCTATGATTAAGTTGTGCTCTGTGCAAAATTCCTCTTTCATTTCTTTCCCCCAATCCATATTCACCTACTATGTTTCCTTCTCTCCCTTTTCCTACTCACGAATTCCATTCACCCATGACTATTAAATTTTCGTGTCGCTTCACTACCTGAATAATTTCTTTTATCTCATCATACATTCATCAATTTCTTCATCATCTTCAGAGCTAGTTGGCATATAAACTTGTACTATTGTCGTAGGTGTGGGTTTCGTGTATATGTTGGTCACAATAATCCCATCACTATGCTGTTTGTAGTAGCTTACCCGCACTCCTATTTTTTTATTCATTATTAAACCTACTCCTGCATTACCCCTATTTGATTTCACATTTATAACCTGTATTCACCTGACCAAAAGTCCTGTTCCTCCTGCCACCGAACTTAAATAATTCCCACTATATCTAACTTTAAGGTTAAAGTTAGATATAGTGGGAATTATTTAAGTTCGGTGGCAGGAGGAACAAGACTTGTAGCAGAAATGTCCCCCTTGCTCCGTCCATCATTGGTTATTTTTCTGCATAGGTATCAGAATTCCTTAACTTCATCTACTTCGTGACCATCAATCCTGATGTTAAGTTCCTCGTTGTTCTAATTTCTGCTACAAGTCCCTTTTTAAGGCAAATGCCCGATTAAGGGATCTGACAATCCACGCTCCGATCCGCAGAACGCCAGTTTTGTTTCTCCTGATAACGACGTCCTCTTGAGTAGTCCCCGCCCGGAGATCCAAATGGGGGACTATCCCGATTAAGGGATCTGACAATCCACGCTCCGATCCGCAGAACGCCAGTTTTCTTTCTCCTGATAACGACGTGCTCTTGAGTAGTCCCCGCCCGGAGATCCGAATGAGGTACTATTTTACCTCCGGAATATTTTACTCAAGAGGACGCCATCATCATTTAATCATACAGTAAAGCTGCATGCCCTCGAGAAAAATTATGGCTGTAGTTTCCCCTTGCTTTCAGCCGTTCGCAGTACCAGCAGAGCAAGGCCGTTTTGGTTAGTGTTACAAGGCCAGATCAGTCAGTCATCCAGACTGTTGCCCCTGCAACTATTGAAAAGGCTGCTGCCCCTCTTCAAGAACCACACGTTTGTCTGGCCTCTCAACAGATACCCCTTCGTTGTGGTTGCACCTACAATACGGCCATCTGTATAGCTGAGGCACGCAAGCTTCCCCACCAATGGCAAGGTCCATGGTTCATGGGGGGGGGGGGGGGGGGGCGAGTGCTGTGATAGGTAAGGAGAATGGCTGACTTGTATTTATTAGGAGAATCTTAGGCAAGAGTAGTTCACGTGTATAAGTTATCACATATAGCACTGTGGTACCACCTATTCTTGAGTACTGCTCGAGTGTTTGGAATCCGTATCAAATCGGACTGAAGGAAGACGTCGTAGCTATTCAGAGAGAGGCTCTTAGATTTGTTACAAGTAGGTTTGAACGATTTGTAAGTGTTGCGGAGGAGATGCTTCAGGAACTCAAATGGGTATCCCTGGAGGGAGGGCGACGTTCGTTTCATTCGCCGTACATAGCCGTACCATTGAAGAGATCTTTTCTCAATTCCTTGCATGACTGATTGTTCCACATCCATTAGCTCTGTAATTTCCTCATTTATTCTCCGTTATGTCCTGGATAGCTTGGCTACACTCGTTATTACATCCATCACTACTGCCTGTACTCTGCTTCTCTGCCGCCATCCCTGGGTTCTTTCTTCTGTCCTGTACGTCAGTATAGGATCAATCACTGTTTACAGAATCCTGATATTTGTTTCTTTAACTATTTCCCGTCTCCACAGAACTCCGTATAGCAATTTAATTGCTCCTCTTGTCTGCTGGATCCTGCGTTCCACATCTGCTTCGTAACCACGTGAGGAATAGATAATTGATCCTGATTTACAGCTTCAATAACACCTTGTGGCAATACTGTATCTCTTCCATCTCCTCCTAGATATTCTGTTTTGTTCAGATTCATTCCAAATGTGCCTCTTTCAAATGCTTTCACTGGACAAAGTACATACAATTAATTTCATCATAATTTTTGTCCACTTATTATGCATGAAGCTATCAGAACAATAGATTAAACTTCAGTCGAAGCTTCTTGCATGAATTACCATAAGGACAAAATATACTCATTTAAAATACTACTTCAATGAAAAATGTTTACATAAAGAAAGTTTCTTCGGTGCTCGCTGTGAAAGCTTATGGCATATGTACTCATGTGCATATAGCAGTTTAGTTGCGATTGCGCTGCATACAAAAACTTATAAGCTAGTACTTACAATGAAGTTCATATTACTCTTCAACACAATATCGTACAGTTCATGCCTCTTTTACTTGTTCATACAGCACGGTACTCACCTCTTATTCAAATAAATTGTTTGTTCAAAATGTCTATGTTGGTTTCACATTAGTATTAAGAAAACGACAAACAGTTTTCACTCGCAAATCTTACTTCTAGTCACTACTACTGTCTTGATAACGCAAACACGAAGTTGAAATGAAACTGCTTTCTCCGAACATACGTGCATGATTTTTCCTGCTAATCAAGGAAATGGAAATCTGAATGGTTGTTTGGACATCAAACTAGTCTTTAGTCTTTCATAAAGGTAACACTTCATTTGAGTGTATTCACTATACCAACATTAATGACTTTTCGTAGTATGTAGTCACATGTAAAAAAAACTTCAATCCGTTATAGCATTTCATAATCAACCGGTAGTAAACAGATATACTGTATGACGATTCTTAGCTTGAAAACTTGTTGGTTAACAATTTAAATACATCTTCAAATCCTGGTGGGCATATAAACCTTTAATTTTCTCTGATCTTGGGAAAGCCAAAGGATAATTTCCAGGTATGCAAACTGTCAAACATGGACTGGTGTAAAGTAATTTCCATTTACTATTGCCTTTGTGCAGAGCAGAAGATATCGATTGTGATTTCAGCGAAACAGTTTCTCCAAGAGTGTGTGTTTGAACTCGTCCTTACTTTTCATCTTATGTTTTCTTCTTTTGTTTTGTCAGTGCGTTTAGTTTGTCACTTACCTTTGTTGTGGAGTGATTTCTTATTTCTGTAGATATGGTATAAAACTTATTTATTTGCTTCTCAGTTGTTGCTCAGTAATTCAGCCCGTGTGCAGGGTGTGGTGTACATTGTCAACCTATATACTATTTGGTCGAAAAGTTCTATGAGCTCGGTTCAGCGTGATATTTGTGTATTTGAATATGTCCTTACAGATCGGTTAAATTCCCAAAAAATATTTTTAAATAAACACACCGACATTTGACTGTATTTCTGTTTAGTTAATTACTACCTGGGTTTTGGTATTTTATGCCATTTCCAAGTGATTGAGATTATATCATTAAAATATATTGTAGGACATCAAGCAAGTTTAAATTGGCATAGAAGGTCGAAACCTAGGTCGTAATTATATAAACAGCATTACAGTCAGGTGGCTACATTATACATTATCTTCAAATAATGCAACAGGTTTGCCGGTTGTGGCAATGTACTGTTTGTAAATCCCTCTTATTATAGAAAATGCTGCTGTTGACTTCAAAGCACGTAGTTCAACATATTTAGAGAACAAACAGTAAAAGTTAGTATCAAATTTGACACCACGTCGTGCAGTCGACACTGGCCCAGCTGTATCAACAAATTTCACCGCATTAGTTGTGTTTGTAACTGCGCATATTTGAAAAATTATACTCCAAACTCAATTTGCTCTAGCATTTTTTAGCACCGTAGTGTCCCTAAACATTGTGAATACATCAAACCAAAGATTCAGTACATGTACTATGGATACATACCCATCTCATCACTACTGACATTGCCTCTGAAGAACAATACGTCATTGTGTGCATTATGCTACATTGGATATGAATCCTACAATGTTGCCATGTCATTACGTGTTAATACTGAGTGTAGATTGTGTCTTTCATCATTAATATGTTCTCATGTATGTGAATTCCTAAGGGACCAAACTGCTGAGGTCATCTGTTCTTAGATTTACACACTACTTAAAGTAACTTAAACTAATTGATGCTGAGAACAACATCCACACACCCATGCCCGAGAAAGGACTCGAACCTCCGGCGGGAGTGACCGCGCAGTTCGTGACATGGCGCCTGTAACCGCGTGGTCACTACGTACGGCTGGCTTTCATCAAAAGTATTCTGTAGCGTGTGATTTGTTCAGTGCGAGGAGAAAGTTCAGTTACTCCTTGCAGCAGAAGCAATAAAGCGTCAGCGATGACATTGTCGTTACCCTGTATATTCATTATTTCCAAGTCATATTCCTGAAGAAATGCTTTCCCTTTAACAATTCTAGGATACAGTAAAGCTCTTTGACATGTTTACCGTAAATGCGATGATTAAGTTTATTACAACATCTAATGATAGCTAGAGGTTTAATTTCGGTAGCTGAATATCCACGTTCAGACTCAAAGTATTACTTGCAAAACTGACCATGTCAATCTCAACTTTACTATTTCTCTCTGGCATCAGAACCAGACAAACTCCGATTTCTGTAAAGGATGCGTCAGTAGCAGTGCAAAAGTCTAATCTCATGTCAGGGCTACAGAGGATATTGGAATTCAGAAGTCCATATTTAATAGCATCACAACTGTTTGATAACTATTTGACCAAAACCAGACTGTGTTCTTGTTTAGTATTCCTAAGTGCGATGGGCTTTCCAGTAGTGAATGAAAAAACATAAACCATTAATGCTTTGAATTGTCGTCTAGTGCATTGTGCAAGAAAATTATTGATTCCACTTATTTAGTCCGAATACCTGATGAGGAAATAATATGACCTAGAAACTTAACTTCCTCCCTGCCAAACTTCTACTTTTGTAGATTAGCTGTCACTAAATTCTGTGGAAATTTGGATAAAATCCTGTCTCATAAATCTAGGTGTTCTTTCCACGTGGCAGTAGCAGTTAAAACGTCATCGACGTATAACGTTATCCTGTCTACCAAGTTACGTCCCAGTGCATTATCTAGTGCCGCAATAAACACCTGAGCTCACATTTAAACTGACTGTAGAACGTAAAACTGATAACTCCTAACAGCATGAATAAAGGCTGTGAATTTCCTAGTCTCTACGGTTAATGAAATTCTGCCAGTAGGAAGATCTCAGATCGAAGCTAGGTAAGAAGTGTGCACTATGAAAGTTTTGTAATTGCTCCTCCAAATTCTCAGGTTGTGTACATATTGGTATAATAATGTCCTTAATTGCAAGTGCACCTCCGTTACATTTCATCACAGGTAATATAGGACTACACTACAGAGTGTGTGAAGGCTCGATAGTGTTCCATTTTAACATCCTCTTAATCTCACGAAATTCAGCCCCACGTTTCGACCAGGGGACAGCATATGACTTTCTACAGAAAGTGTCATGCGATGCCACGCCCATTTGATACACATAATTATTTATCACTCCACAGTTTTCGTGGAATATATCTAAGTGAGTTAGTAGCAATTCTTTCAACTGTTGACAGTGTTGGTTACCAAGATGTGGGGGTTTATGTACAGCATCAAGCATACTAGTGTAACCTGTATCATTCTTACTATAGCAGGTTTCTTCAACATGAACACACTTAGTCTGGAAAAATTCTTACTGTTATTCCATGACAGCATTTATCAGGTTTAACTGGACTTCGTACTAAGTAAAATTCAACTTGTTCACTCTCGATGCACAACTAGCACTTACCTAGGTAGAAGTCTATCGTTGCATCCTTGCCCCTTAAAAACTAAATACGTATCAGACAGTCCACTATAAATGATTATTTACAGTTAGAAATGGGTACAAAGTCGTTTCAGTCTCGATTAAACTTTTGCTTAAATTTCCCATTTGACCTTGCACCAAAAGCTCCTAAAATCCAACAGTTCTGTTCAAGGTATATTGGTATATTGTTTACTTCCTTAAACGTATTAAATAATTTTTGTAACGTGACATTCACAGAGGCACCAGGATCTGGAATAATCGTGGTAGGGATTGTTCCTGCAGTATCATTTATTGGTGCTTGTACAAAACTTTGCATTTCATTCGAAGCAGTATGCTGATCATTAGACAGTTCTTCTCTAATATCATTACCTTCATTATATCGTCATATGTTCACGTGACTGTCAACGTTGCCCCCACCTTGTAATATGACCAACATCGGAAAACTTAATGTGGTCGAATCTAATTAGCTGAACGTTCACCACGAACAGCTGATGGCGGTTCATACGTGACTTCTATGATATTCACGGAACGATCTTGATTGGTCCTGCCATTGTCAGGCGGATCGAGTGATACCTGATTGTGATGTGATTAAGTGCTATATTCATTTCTGTTGCCCCTGTTTGCGTTGTGTGTGTGCTAGTAACCATTAAGACTTCCTGTGATTTTGTCAACCGTCATTTTCCTGGAACTGAAATGATACCGGCTCTTATAATCATAGCTCCTGTAACGCATGCATATCCTCCTATTTCCATCTATTGTACTATAATTTTTTCCTTATTTTGTCACCTGAAGATAAGATATTTCTATCTCTTTATTGTAATTGTTTTAATATTTGTATATACATGCATTTATGTCGATGTATAATTAGTTTGTTTTGTACATACTATTTGTATTTTTACGCTGGGTCTGGCCTAGGGAAAACTATGCTATCGAACGATTACATCGATAGGTCGTGTGGAGAACCAAAGTGTTTAGGATCTTTGGTAGTGTTAACTCCGTCGCGTGGAGCGCTGGCAGAGCGAGAGTCTGGCTGGGGTGGTGCAGTGGAGCAGGTGTGTTGTGTGAAGCTCCCGCGAGTTGCCGCACTTTTGGGGTTTGGCAGCATGTAATTGCGCTCGACTTGCGATGATAGTTTCTGACATGGTGTAGCGGACGGGAAGCATTAGCTGGCGCACATCATGAGCCCGTTTCGTCTGGTGACCGTGTCGAGAAGAAGGCGCGCCAACATCCAGCTTCTGCAACAGCGACGGCCGACAATGAGGGACTGTCGCCACCTCCTCGATCGACGGCTTAAACCTTCAATCAACCAACAAGGAAGACTGGAAGCACGTAAAGATTTAGAACTGTATCACAGACCTCAGCTTTTCAAACTTTTAAAATTGTTGCATCTCAAAATTACAGCAACTTAGCATTAACGTTTGTTGCTCATTGTCCCAATTGCATTACCAAGCAGGGTCCCTTCTTTTTCCGGAATGAACCCGAGTGTCGTTGAAATTCAAACGCCAGCATCATTCGATTTCAGTGCTATAATTTCAAAGATCAGTTAAGGTATTCATAGCTGGCTACAATATTTAGATTACACAAGCGCAAATTAAGAGTGCGAATTTTGTTACCGTATTTTAGCTTACCTGTGACTGCAGCTCAGCTTGGTACGTACTAAATTTTACTATTGTTAATTGTTCAGAATCATTTAATTCAAGTTCAAAGTTAAATCTCTTATTTCTAATTGTGTAGATTCAAGTAGCTTTTGAAATGATTGTTGAGGTAGTCCAAGAGTAACCGTATTTTACTGAATTTCGATGTGATTCAGAAACAAAGCTCACTATTAATTTCAGTCACTAAATTAACTTTCAGTTTTCTGGTCTTATTAATTATTTTGCTAAATTAAGTCAGAGTGTAGCGAAATTTATTACTTCACACTACACGTGTCAACATTCAGTTGCCACGCTTCTAGTGCTAATTATATGTGTAATAACCTTTCTTTTTCAGTTACTATAGTAATTGTCCTTAGGACTGGCGACCGTAATTTCCCTCAAATCTCAAATATCTAATTATCGCTAGTTAATTGTTAACGTAACGGCCGCACATTTACTTTCTTTATTAACTTTTCCCCTTTTCAAAATTAATTTCCACCAGTTTCATTAGCATTTTTCCTTTCATTTAGATGTAACCCTTTCCTCCCTCTTTACTGACAAATTAACTTGGTTGACGATTGCTTTTCCCAAATTTCCATTAGGTACACACGGTTTAATTTTTTCACTGTCATTAAGGTCGATAAGTGAGGGGGAGGTTACACGTGGCGACCGTGACAGGTCAATCTTCGGATTTGAGGTTGTTCTGGACACGAATTTTGCATTGTGCATATCTCGTAACAAAGTACTGGTTACGAAATGGTCGATACGTCAGCGAAAATATTAGTGTGAGGAATCCTAATTAGATTTGAGATTTGGCATTTATATTGAAAATTATTAAAATGAGTGAAGATAACAATTGCCAAAATTTGATAGTCTTGGATACGAAACAATCGGTCGAACAGTGGGGAACGCGCACCGCGGTACCCATTGTCCAGGGACAGGCGGCTAGCATGAAAGACGCGACCGCCGAAACGCAACATAGAGCAGAAATTGAATTCCAAACTTTAGAAAATGTTTCGGAATCGGAAGTGAAAATCAAATCTGAATCCCTTGATGACGAATACGGGGGGACAATTAAAGAGGAAGCCGCTACGGAAGTAAAACCGGTAGTTTACGGGAATTTAACTGATTTATTGAATGTTTTGATTAACGAAATCAAGAGTCAATCGGCAGAAATTAAGGCTCTGTCTGCCAAGCAAGAAGATCAGGCTGCCAAGCAAGAAGCTCAGGCTGCCAAGCAAGACGCTCAGTCTGAAAAAATTGAACGAAAGCTAGACAATCAGAACAAAGCTATTAATGTTGTTAACAACGATGTTGGAGTTGTTATCACAAAAGTTGATAAAATCAAAGAAGATATTGTTGTGATCAATACCGAAATCGGTAATCTTAAACAGGAAATGGTAGGCGTTCATGCGGAAATTGCGAGCATAAATACTCGTTTTTATTCCGAAATTAGCAGAATCGAGAAAAGTGTAGGAGAAGCAGTTGCTCCAATCATCGAGAATAAGGTGACGGAACAAATTCAATTAGTGAAAAAAGAGGATCAAAAGAAGGTGGAAACTTTAAAGGTTTTGGTATCCGAAGTAGATACAAAAGTGAGGAAGCAGGCTAATACATACGAAGAGAAAAAGAGGGAAGTGTAAACGCTTGCGACAACCACTTGCCAAGTAATAACGAGAGTGTCGGAATTAGAAAAGAAACTTGACGAAAAACAGAGCTATGTGCCAATCTGTGCACATAGTTCGGAATTGTTGACGAAAGAGGAGCGGTTCGACCCCTTGAAAAAAGGCGGTATACACGCCATGGATTTCATAAAAAATTGTGAAAGAGTTTTACCCAGATAATGGACTAATGAGAGAAAAATTAATGCGGTTGTTGATATGCTGGCTGGCGATTCCAAGCGTTGGGGCTTAAACCTCAACATTACGAACCTGACTTTTGACGAGTTTAAAAATTTATTTCTGGCTAAATATTGGTCAAAGCAAAAACAACAAAGTGTCTGGCGCTAATTAGTCGTATCGAGGCCTTTCGATGCGAATTCGCGCGGCTCGATGAAGGAGTTTTGTGAGGGCTGGATCCGCAAGTTGGAATATTTGCGTGATCGCCGCACGGAATCCGAAATAGTCTGGGAACTCTACAAGAAGCTTCCAGATGATACAAAACGCTACGTAGGAAGCAATTACAAGACAATCAATGATTTCCTGGAAAGAGTTGAGGACGAGGACAATTGGCGCAATAATCGCGACAGTGGTAGAGGCCGTGGTAACAACAACGGGAACCACAACAACGATAACCATGGGAATAATGCATACCGCAACCATGGCAGCAATAAGAATAGTGGTTCGGGCCGTAATGACAATCGGTACAATGCAAATAATAACAGGACTGACGAAAACCAGTATTATACTTGCGTGATACGGGCTTCGCAGAATAGTAATAACGCCAGAGGGTGTGATCAGCCGCCTCAGCAGCATCTGGGGAGCGTATCTGCAGGGACGAGACAGGGAAACCATTAGCCGCGCCGGTGAGGGGCCGACCGGGCGTGGAGAAATTTTGGAGGCCCAATAACAAGAGAAAACCCAGGTGTCGTTACGAAAATTCCGTATGGAATAATCAACGGCGGGAGAGTGTGCCAGTGTTAGGAGAATGGAGTGCGCCCACAAGTAGTAGATCAGCTGTATACACGGCAGTAGAAAATACATTCACTGTCAGTGAGAACAATTTAAGTAGTGTTCCGGAAATCGATTATAAAGTGGCAGCTGTAATACCCACAGCGGAACTGGAGATTGAGTTTAAGTATGATTCGCAAGTGTTGAGAAAATATTAGATGTCGGATAAAACGTCCGTCATCCAGCGAGGGGATGCAGAGAGGGATGAGGTCTGGTTAACGCAGTTCGGTCGCTTATACGACGAACTAAGAGATTATAGGGGCCTGTATGGGAGAAGTGTTTATGGAAAGCGCGTGCAGGAAGATAGTGTTTGTGAAGTGATAGAAAGTTCTGGCCCTAACCGGCAGACCTTACCGAAAGTTATAGTGGTAGAAGTAGCCGACCCATCCGACGCAAACCTCCAGTTTAAACATTGTGAGAGTATTAAGGATAAATATTACGAAGATTTTAGTGTTAGCCGGACACGATTGATAGAAAAGCACGTAGATTACAGCGTGTATGTGGTTAGAGCTGACGTTATACGGTCAGACGGTAGCAGTGCGGGTTGCGCAGATCCAGAGGAAGTAATTGCAGATACTACTGGGCACATTCCTCCAGGTAGATTGGCAGATAAGATCAATCTGACCAAAGTGGAATCAACGAAGGTGGCAATTAGTGAATTGATAGCAAAGCAACACTCACGAGTTGACGAGTTACAGGAAAAGGTTTCGGTATTGGAGGCGAAGCTACAGACTAAGCCTCAGGACAAACGTTTTGAAGTTAAAACTGTAAATGAACAGAGGCTGAAAAGGCCGCCAGATAAGTCGGATTTAGGATCAATTCGGATGGTTTTTTCTGGAATGACCTGGATATAGACGAGGATATACTGTGGGAAAATAAAGAAACAGTCGAGGACAAGTGTAGACAGATAGTAGTGTCTGTTAATACGCACGACCCACGACTAAACGTGTTGATTGACACCGGTGCAGAATTGAGTGCTGTATCTGGGAAAACATTTGAGTTACTGAAAGACAGACCCGGCATCGTAGTTATGCCAGTAACAGGAGTGAAAATTGTCGGTGCTACTGGGTAGGCCAGTAAATCGGTCACAAAACAGATTTTTGTCATCTTCGAGATATGTGGGGCATGATTTGAATAAGAGTTTGTCGTCGTGCCAGAATTAATTACGGAAGCAATTATCGGGTTAGATTGGCTATTAAAGTACCGTGCAGTGATTAATTGCGAAAGCAAAACTTTGACATGTACGTCACAAGATAAAGCAATAGTAGTTAGTTTTGACGAGGCAGGAGACAGTGTGCATAGGCAGTACCAGCCTATACACATTGTTAACTGGACGGATGACAATGACGTAGGAATGAATTTGAACTGCCGTAACGTGAGGAATCTCGGCATTGACAAAAGTGTAGAAAGTGAATTGGAAGAGATAATCAAATTCCCTCCACGGATTGACATTAGTATTGGTGTGAAAAAAGATCGTTTGCGAGAAATAATGAAGCTAAAAGCCGATGCTCGCATACGTCGTCATGACGCTAAAGCGCGTTTTGCTAAGTTTGCAATCGGAGACTTAGTACTTGTAAAAGCTCATGAGAAATCGAGCGAGATAGACAATGAAATTTCTAAATTTAAGTTTGTGTATAATGGACCATATAAAGTCATTGGTATACCTCACACAAATGCTTATTGCTTAGAGTATCCAAGCTCTGCAAAACTATTGGGTATACGGAACATTGTAGACTTGAAATTGTACCAACCCAGGATTGATTAATACCAGAGAAGGGTAATTTGTACAATATGTAAATTTAGAGTGTAAGATTTAAACGATTTGCTAGATTGCCATGCTTTTGCCTGACCAAGAGGATATTAAAGAAGTTGTAATTAATAAGTAATTAATTTTAATAAATGATTTAAGAGAGAGTGATTATTTGTCAATTGAAAAACCCAAGCTGCTAGTTTAAGTTTTCAGATGAGGCACCGTAGATGAAGCAATGTAAATATGATTTTGTAACTAGCTGTTAGATTTCATGAATGTATGTTTCATTAGTCATTGCCGATGTACTTAGACGCTGTTTTAAGTTTCAGGCTAGTACATGCGTGTGATGATGGACAGTGTCGAGGTATCCACTGTGATAGTGTTAATGGACTCCTTGAGATTACTCGGGAGTGAGTTTTTCCGAAAGAATTCGGTGAAACGGACGTTCTGGAAATGCTGTTACACAGGCGAGTGAGATCAAGCGTGCCGCACAGGCAGGCGCAACAATACTGGCGTTAAGTGGACTCTCATGACGAGAATATTAATTATGAAAAGTTTATATAAAATGTATATTCTATGTAATTGATTATTAATTTGCTAATTTTGATATACCTGGTTTTAATGACCCTGTACTCTGGTTAATGTTGTAGATATAAATCCATTTCTTGATACTGTTAGGAATTTTACTGATTTTAGAATAGCTGTAACATTTTCTATGTTTTCTGTGAATTCTAATATGTTGTCAACCTGTTTTCTTTTCTGTAAGATGACAGAGTGGAATAAGGTTACGAGTGTCTCCACTCAATTATTATGGTCTAAAAACTTGGTTTATGGTTAATTAGCCTAATGCTAAATTTTGTTGATGTTTTGAGCATATGCATTTCCGCTGTTTCTTTTTTGGGACATTTTCTGAGTCTGTTTAGATTACATGAATATCTTCAGACAATGTGGGGCACGTGTAACACCGGAAATGCATATCCTCCTATTTCCATCTATTGTACTATAATTTTTTCCTTATTTTGTCACCTGAAGATATGATATTTCTGTCTCTTTATTGTAATTGTTTTAATATTTGTATATACATGCATTTATGTCGATGTATAATTGGTTTGTTTTGTACATACTATTTGTATTTTTACGCTGGGTCTGGCCTAGGGAAAACTATGCTATCGAACGATTACATCGATAGGTCGTGTGGAGAACCAAAGTGTTTAGGATCTTTAGTAGTGTTAACTCCATCGCGTGGAGCGCGGGCAGAGCGAGAGTCTGGCTGGGGTGGTGCAGTGGAGCAGGTGTGTTGTGTGAAGCTCCCGCGAGATGCCGCGCTTTCGGTGTTTGGCAGCATGTAATTGCGCTCGACTTGCGATGATAGTTTCTGACATGGTGTCGCGGACGGGAAGCATTAGCTGGCGCACATCAAGAGCCCGTTTCGTCTGGTGACCGTGTCGAGAAAAAGGCGCGCCAACATCCAGCTTCTGCAACAGCGACGGCCGACAATGAGGGACTGTCGCCACCTCCTCGATCGACGGCTTCAAACCTTCAATCAACCAACAAGGAAGACTGGAAGCACGTAAAGTTTTAGAACTGTATGGCAGACCTCTTTTCTAACTTTTAAAATTGTTGCATCACAAAATTTCAGCAACTTAGCATTAACGTTTGTTGCTCATTGTCCCAATTGCATTACCAAGCAGGGTCCCTTCCTTTTCCGGAATGAACCCGAGTGTCGTTGAAATTCAAACGCCAGCATCATTCGATTTCACTGCTTTAATTTCAAAGTTCAGTTAAGGTATTCATAGCTGGCTACAGTATTTAGATTACACAAGCACAAATTAAGAGTGCGAGTTTTGTTACCGTATTTTAGCTTACCTGTGACTGCAGCTCAGCTTGGTACGTACTAAATTTTACTACTGTTAATTGTTCAGAATCATTTAATTCAAGTTCAAAGTTAAATCTCTTATTTCTAATTTGCGTAGATTCAAGTAGCTTTTGAAATGATTGTTGAGGTAGTCCAAGAGTAACCGTATTTTACTGAATTTCGATGTGATTCAGAAACAAAGCTCACTATTAATTTCAGTCACTAAATTAACTTTCAGTTTTCTGGTCTTATTAATTATTTTGCTAAATTAAGTCAGAGTGTAGCGAAATTTATTACTTCACACTACACGTGTCAACATTCAGTTGCCACGCTTCTAGTGCTAATTATATGTGTAATAACCTTTCTTTTTCAGTTACTATAGTAATTGTCCTTAGGACTGGCGACCGTAATTTCCCTCAAATCTCAAATATCTAATTATCGCTAGTTAATTGTTAACGTAACGGCCGCACATTTACTTTCTTTATTAACTTTTCCCCTTTTCAAAATTAATTTCCACCAGTTTCATTAGCATTTTTCCTTTCATTTAGATGTAACCCTTTCCTCCCTCTTCACCGACAAATTAACTTCGGTGACGATTGCTTTTCCCAAATTTCCGTTAGGTGCACACGGTTTAACTTTTCACTGGCATCAAGGTCGATAAGTGAGGGGGAGGTTACACTCCAATTATTATTATTCTTATTCCTGTTCATATCTGGCGGCGGTGAGCAGATCACCTCGTGTCATTCCCAAACGATGTCGACTGTAATGTCAAGGCGAATCGTGAAAGCCATACCATTCGTCGTTTCTTCACTGTTGCGCGCGCAGCTGGCTCGGCGGCGGCGCAGTGTCATAGCCGTTATTGTTGTTCTTATTAACTTTCCCATCTTCATGTAAAGGGTCAGTTGAATCTAAAACAGACATAAAGTGTTTTAGGCTGTCTTCATGTATCTGTATTGACGTTTCAAGAATATCTACTGGCAATTTGGCCTTCAAAATACTCAGCTCATCTCTGTGCGTCAGTGGATAATCTCAGTAACGTGTTTTAAGAACTTTTCGAAGAAATAGCAGCGACTGCCTTGTCTAGAATAGAACTGTTCTGGGCTGAAAACCAGTTTTCTAAGTTTCTCCTGATAACTACGAGACCAATATTTTGACGAGAAGGCTCCTTTTAATCAATATATCTTATAAAAGTGTACAATGTTCGTGCCTCTAAGACTCAAGAACGCGACCTACTTCGATATGGAGAAAGTTATATGGCATGGTAGCCCTATATGTCCCATCCATGAAGAAAGTTCCCGTTTTCACTTGAAGGAGTGCTTTTGAGGATATAACAGCTGGAAAGTTACGCCCTCTTGAAATTTCTACAGCATAACAAAGCATTCTAGAGTATTCGAGAACATCCAGAACATTCGAGAGTATTCTAGAGCATTCCACAACATTTCAGAATATTCCATAATGATTCATTATGTTGTGGAATGTTCGGGAATAGTGTGGAATATTCGAGAAGATTACAGAATGTTCGGGAACATCCCGCAACATCCAAGATAATTGTGGAACATTCCAGAACTCTCTCGAATATTGCGGAACGTTCTGGAACATTGTGGACGATTCGAAGCCTTTTTGATACGATCTGGGAATTCGCCACTGGTGAAGCTGCCAATTGGCAAGGATATGTAAAACAAGATCTGCCGTGGGTTAGAACAAAAGTTTCGTATCAGTGAAGAAGGGAGGAACCGAAAAAATAGTACAGTGGGGAAATAAAAATAAACAATGAAGTGAGTGTAATCAAAGCTATACACTTACTGAATATAAACCGAAAATAAAGTTTGTAAAGTGTACTTAGTGTATTTGCTAATAAAAATTTGTTTTCGTTTATATTTTAGACAATGCCCAAACGCAAAAGAGGAAGAGATCTTGCCAGTTCTGAATCAAACAGGTGAAAACGATGAAACAGACGAAGAGCACGAATCACTTTTAATTTCCCAATGAACTAGAATTAGCACAGTGAGAATCAGTGAGACCGAAGAACAACGAAATGAACTGATTGAAGAATCACGAGTTTGCGGCACAATTTTATAAAAAAAAAAGACTGCAAACTCCAGCCAGCCCAGAGAATATCACCCTACGAGAAGCGCGTACAAGTAATCAGTACAACCTAACAAATGAAGCATTTCAGTGTGGCCCGACAAAATAATATAACAAACTCCAACACGTCGTAGTTGTATAAAATTGATAACTAGTTCCAATTTTGCAACGCGAAAAAATTCAGTAGAGAAACACCATGATTTTGTTACATGAATGGAAAAATTCAATTACCACTACTGGTATCACCTCTGCAGGAATTTTTGCATTACACGACCGAGGAAACTACAGAATCAAAACACTTTCTGCTAAATCTAAAAGCGTAAGACGCTTACTTCCAAATGACTTCGTTCGGTGTCACTTCGGTCAACGCTAACAGAGGAGGAATCGATAATGTTTCTTCCATAAAAGTACTATCACAACATGGGATCATTACTACCACTACCCGACGAAGACCGTAAATTTCTGCAAGTACGTTTCATTGAAAATGAAGAAACAGCATTGATCAACGACGCACAAATATCAATGGATTGATACGAGAAGTGGTCCGAGATGCACAGTGGATCTCCCGATTTCAGTCACCTGTTCCACATATTCAAAACAACTCTAGACGGAATGATTTATGATAACTATAAAGTTCTAATTCGAGCCGATGAAAGACCACACGGATAACACGAACGTAGATTTAATGCACCCCAGACAGAATTCGCCATCGTAATAGTGGACAAATAAAACACAAGCCGTGACATAATGGTACAGCGAAGAAGAGAAGGACTATAATGCACTACAGAGACACACCGTTCATATGATGCCTTCCAGTATTCATTAATATTTCTGCACTGAGAGGACAGATAAGATTTTAATGTGAAACAAATCCAAGCTGAGAAAGGCGTAGTAACAAACAAAAAAGTCACTTCCAAGGAGTTCTATGCTTACCGCTTAATTATCAGAGACAGTGATACATACACTTTCTCAACACTCGCTGTTTATTCCAGCTACTCCTGGTAGATATGTATGCAAGAATAGAAGCGAAATGGATGCTTTACGTAAGATCGAATAATATGAAACTACACACGGAAGAATACTTTCACCTTCGAGACGCAATCACAAATGACGGAAACATTGGCGACATTGGAACAATGGTAATCTTAGCCGCATCATACTTAGGATGTCCGAGATACATGCATGAATACACTCAGGATGCCATAAACTACGTAAGGAAATGTGGACGACCTGGTCTCTTCATTACATTCACGTGTAACTCTTCTTGCCCAGAAATGTTAGAACAATTAACGTACGGATAAGACCCGTGCATTGACACTACATAATAGCCAGAGATATAGAAGTCATCGCAAATTTGGGAACCGTTAGGTGCTAGTTTGGCATAATCTAATGGCATAACGAGGAATGCCTCACTCACATAGTCCCATGTGGGTTCACGACAGAATTCATCGCATCGACTTCTCAAAATCATCCAAGCAGAATTTCCCAATCCTCAAGAAGACCCGGAACTGTAGGACATAGTATTGAGAAACAAGATTCACGGACCATGAGGGCCGTTAAACCCAATTTCACCATGTATGAGTGATGGGAAATGTACAAAAGGGTACCCAAAATGCATTGTAGTCCTTCTCTTCTTCATTGTACAATTATGCCACGGCTTGTGTTTTCGTTGTCCACTATTACAATGGCGACTCCGTCTGTCTGCGGTGCATTAAATCTACGTTCGTGTTTTCTGTGTGGTCTTTTATCGACACACAAACCGAAGTTGTTGGCTGTCGTGAATACAGAGGACGATCACTCAAAAACGGTGGCTTCACAGCAAAAGTATACGAGGCAGCGGAGAACGAAATAGATTATCAAAGGATAGTACCATAGAAAAAAGTACTCTCCAAAAGGACACGTGAACGTAGAATACTGCAAATGAGTGAAATCCATTAAAAAATCTGTAAGTACGTGAACAAGGGCAGTGATATGACAGTGTTTCAAATAGCCACAGACAGCGAAGAAGTAAACAGAAACGACGAGATCCTCTTGTACCAAATGGGAAGATATATCAACTGCAAGGAAGTAGCGAGGCAGATTTTTCGGTTTTCCCATACACGAACGCGAATCAACCTCGCAACATCTAGCAGTACATTTGGAGAACTCACGGAGAGTTTACTTCACAAAAGACACCACCGGTAAAAAATTCGAGAGAACAACCTAAGAACATAACATTAACAGCTTTTAAACAACTGTGCCAAACAGACCCATTGACGAAAATATTACTACATTTCGACGTCCCTGCCTATTATACACGGAACACACCAAGAAGAAACTTTCGACGACGAAGAAAAGGAGCTCCAATAAAAGATCATCCAGAAATTATGAAAACAGACGACTAAGCCTAGTATACACCGTACGTCCGAAAAAAGCCGGATGCTTCTATTTCAGGATGTAGCTGCCTGAAATACGGGGACCAACATGTTCCACACATCTGATAACTGTTGACGGTTAGCTATGTCAGACATATAAAAAACCATGCCAACGCTTAGGATAACAACCAATGGGAATTAACATACAGGGGCCTCACTCACAGCCTCATCTGAATGAATAGGAGCACTATTCACCGTAACTCCAACAACATGCAACCCATCGAATCAAAAATAGCTATGGATCTCCTTCAGAGAGAGAATAGGTGATGACACACTATTCCAAATCCAACAAGTTGATCCTGAACTGAGCATCTGAAGAAACGACGGTATCACGTCTTCAATTAAACTCTCATTCGGCTAGAAGATAAACGTTTACAAATAAACAACCAGACCTTAGTACAACTTGGGATGAAATCACCACGAAAAGGTGTTATCAGAGTGCTTAACATCAAAATTACAAAGGAAAAACGCTACAACATCAATGAACTACTTCAATAAATTGCTCACAACAAACCACTGCTGACCGATGGACAACAACACTGGCGGAATAATTTACTTGGACGCACCAGGCGGCACAGGGAAAACATTTCTAATAAATTGTTCGCTGGCGGAAATACGTGCTAATCAACACACCGAACTTGCACTGGCATCATCCGGCATTGTAGTCAGACTCATGGAAGAACTGCGCGTTTCGCCCTACAACTATCGTTGAGTGTAGCCGGAGAACAATTCCCGGTATGTAAAATCTCAAGAAGATGTTGACGGAGTGAACTTTTAACCCAAGCTAAAAGTATATTTTGAGACCAATGCACAATGGCACATGAGAAAGCCACTCGAAGCCATGGACAGGAAGTTACAAGACCTGCGAGGAGCCCCTGAAGTGATGGGAAGAGCTCTACTCACACTCTCAGGAGATTTTCGACAAACAATTTCAATTACCCCCAAGTCAACACCAGCAGTCGAGGTCAGTGCATGCTGAAAAAAATGACATCTCTGGCCACATCTCTGGGACTAACAAAAAATATGAGAGCTGAGCTATCGAAACAACAGCAGATTTTGCTCAACAACTTTTACAAATAGGCGAAGGCACACGTCCGACTGACCAGACAACCGACCTCATTAAACTCAACAGTGATTTCTGCAACGTATCCACTGCTGAAACGAACTCATTGACGAAGTTTATCCGAATATTGTTAACTACTATGCCAATCCGGACTGGATATTTGAAAGGCCAATTTTGGCAACTAAAAATAATATTGTGGACGATATCAAGTGTAATATTTAAAAGAAAATCCCCGGTGAAGAGATATACAAATCTATCGACACGATGGTAAACGTTGAGGGAGGTGTGAATATCCCTACAGAATTTTGCAACTATTTGCACGTACCAGGAATGCTATATCACTGCCCTCGACTTAAAATTGGATCTCCGATCATACTGCTCAGGTATCTCCACTCAGCAAAATTATGTAAAGGAACAAGGATGATCGTCAAACAGCTATCGAATAACATCATCGAAGCCGAACTTAAAATTGGGAAGTACAAAGGACACACACTATTTATCGCCAGAATACCATTGGTCTCAACTAAAGTTCCATTCAAATTTAAAAGACTGCAATTTCTAATTAAATTAGCCAGCAGTTTTACAATTAACAAGCCACAAGGAAAAACTTTAAAATATTGCGGCATCGACCTGAAAGACTCCTACTTCTCAAACGGTCAATTACCCGTAGCTTTGTCTCACGTAGGAGGTTCGAAAAATTTGTAAATATATAGCCCGGATAACAAAATGAAAAATTTGGTTTATGAACGAGTATTGTAAAAGTTAGAGTACTTTTCGATAAAAAAATTTAGGTACTTATACTTTCATAGTTATTCTAAAGGGTTAGAATAGGTTTCCAATACAATGTTTTTACCTCTTTGTCTTCACCTCTTACTTTAAAATCTATCCTTTTGTTGCAACTAAGTCAATTTATCATATCAACTCCCTGAGCGAAGGCGGCTATCCCAGCTGGTTGTTAATAGGTCTGACAGTACTCAGTCGTTTTCGCCACCCATAGGGCTACATTTCCTTGTGTACAGGGTGAGTCACCGAACATTACCGCTGGATATATTTCGTAAACCACATCAAATACTGACCAATCGATTTCACAGACCGAACGTGAGGAGAGGGACTAGTGTAATTGGTTAATACAAACCATAAAAAATTAACGGAAATATGTTTTTTAACACAAACCTACGTTTTTTTTAAATGTAACCCCGTTAGTTTTGTTACCACATCTGAACATATAAACCAATACGTAATCAGTGCCCTTTGTTGCATTGTAAAATGTTAATTACATCCGGAGATATTGTAACCTAAAGTTGACGCTTGAGTACCACTCCTCCGCTGTTCGATCTTGTGTATCGGAGAGCACCGAATTACGTAGGGATCCAAAGGGAACGGTGATGGATCTTAGGTACAGAAGAGGCTGGAACAGCGCATTACGTCCACATGCTAACACCTTTTTATTTGTCTTTTTTCACTGACGCACATGTACACTACCATGAGGTGTGAGGTACACGTACACACGTGGTTTCCGTTTTCAATTACGGAGTGGAATAGAGTGTGTCCCGACATGTCAGGCCAATAGATGTTCAATGTGGTGGCCATCATTTGCTGCACACAATTGCAATCTCTGGCGTAATGAATGTCGTACACGCCGCAGTACATCTGGTGTAATGTCGCCGCAGGCTGCCACAATACGCTGTTTCATATTCTCTGGGGTTGTAGGCACATCACGGTACACATTCTCCTTTAACGTAGCCCACAGAAAAAAGTCCAGAGGTGTAAGATCAGGAGAACGGGCTGGCCAATTTATGCGTCCTCCACATTCTATGAAACGCCCGTCGAACGTCCTGTCAAGGGTCAGCCTAGTTTTAATTGCGGAATGTGCAGGTGCACCATCATGCTGATACCACATACGTCGACGCGTTTCCAGTGGGACATTTTCGAGCAACGTTGGCAGATCATTCTGTAGAAACGCGATGTATGTTGCAGCTGTTTGGCCCCTGCAATGAACTGAGGACCAATGAGGTGGTCGCCAATGATTCCGCACCATACATTTACAGTCCACGGTCGCTGTCGCTCTACCTGTCAGAGCTAGCGAGGATTGTCCACGGACCAGTAATGCATGTTCCGTAGATTCACTGCCCCGTGGTTTGTTTCATCGGTAAACAGGTAGAACCACAAAGAATTCTCTGTTAATGCCCATTGACAGAATTGCACTCGATGATTAAAGTCATCACCATGTAATTGCTGCTGTAGCGACACATGAAACGGGTGAAAGCGGTGAAGATGCAGTATGCGCATGACACTACTTTGACTCAGTCGACCGGCTCTCGCAATGTCCCGTGTACTGATGTGTGGGTTCATGGCAACAGCAGCTTACACACCGACTGCACCCGCTTCTCCTGTGACGGACCTGTTACGGACCCGTTTGCGTGCTACGACCATACCTGTTGCATACAGTTGGCGGTAGATGTTTTCAAATGTGCGGCACGTTGGATGCTCTCTGTCCGGGTACCGTTCAGCATACACCCTGCAGGCTTCAGCTGCATTTCGACGACACTCGCCATAGATGAGTATCATCTCCGCCTTTTCAGAGTTCATTACACCATGGTCACAGTTCCTACAACACTACACTATCACAGACATCTGGTAACATGGTTACTACAGTTGGTCTGCGTGCGGAGACGAATGCAGAATAACAATAGGAGCCAGCGCTATATGCGGACACTGCGACAGCTAGACTAAAACACAACAGTGCACTACAGCCATGCTCGTAAACACGGTCGTCATCGTAAACATGTCCCTGCAGATGCTGCTCGCCGACCGTGGCCCGTGTTTGTTATACACGCAACTGAACGTCGGAGGTTTCAAGCGTCAATTTTAGGTTTCAATATCCCTGGATGTAATTAACATTTTGCAGTGCAGCAAACGGCACTGATAAAGTATTTGTTTATACGTTCAGATGTGCTAACAAAACTAACGTGTGTCCATTTAAATAAACGTAGGTTTGTGTTAAAAAAAACATACTTCCGTGCATTTTTGTATGGTTTGTATTAAACAATTTACTAGCCCCTCTCCTTACGTTCGGTTTGTGGAATCGGTTCGTCAGTATTTGATGTGGCTTACAAAATATATCCAGCGGTAACGTTAGGTGACTCACCCTGTATATCTGTCGTGAGGCGTATCTTTGATTGATCCGACCTGTATGACGGTAAGGTACTTCTGAAGGACTTTATATCGAGATGGTATCTGTTCTTTCGGACGTTAAGTTGGGAATGTGGGTCTCATGGGGAGCGTGGAAGAGATAAATGCCTGCAGTCGCAGTATCCTCAGTCTCCTCGGTGGCTCAGATGTGTAGAGCATTTTCCACGCAAGCAGGAGATCCTGAGTTCGAGTCTCGGTCGGGGCACACATTTTCAACGGTCCTCGTTGATGTATATCTACGCCTGTCGACAGCGTAGGGTCTTTATTTAATTATGATTTAGGAAGATCTTAGTGAATACAATTGGGTGTGGAGTAATTATTTTTCTGTGATATAAAACTGGAATTGTCTGTGTTTGACTATGCTCGCGTCAAGCAAGACATGGTGCCACATAGAGGTTGCTGGTATTTTAATGGCACATTGCTCGGTATCAAAAAACTATAAATCACAGCATTTCCGTATGACGTAGGAAAAACACTAGGATTAGCACTTTCAATTCATGTTTCGTTTGCAGTCGGTGCTGCACCTTGAATTAAAGCTTTGACTGTAGATATTTCTTGGTGCATGCTCGAAATTTCTTTCGTCATCTGGCCACGCCATTGTGGTAAATCTTTATTTACAGATTACTTACTTTATTCGAGCTCTACTTTAGTAGCTTCACCGGAACAGTCACAGTTCGACATGGCGACATCAGCCGTTTCGCTTTCAACACTTCCGACTTTGCAGTTTAATTTATTATTTACCTTGTCAGCTACTGCGAAAAGTCGTCAGCAGTTACTTTGCACTGATATTTAAACTGTTTTCCACTTTTACTCTCTGATCATCGAAAGTAGTATTCAATTTATTTTCTAATTGTTTTGCGGTACCACGTATTTTTTTTTTTTTGTTCCTCTGATATGACTTCCGGAATATCACCTTAAGCTGTTTTCAGCACTCACACGTTACTTGCTAAAGTATTGTACCGGAAAGACAAGTAATTAAAATTACTACTTGAGGTCGCTAATTTATTGGATTCTTTTTTCTGTTCTGTTGGAAAAGTCTTAAAATCTTATTGTTTAGTATTTTTGTTTAGCTGACAATACATTAAGTTTTTGCAATCGGATCAGTAGGCGGATAATTAGTTTGCAAATCAGATTCACGTGAAGAATTGCCCATTGGAAATTTTACTTTATGTGAAACATCATCAAGCTCAAAATCTGTATTTACCGGTTGAATATCGTCTTCACTCAGAAAATATTCAGTTAAGTTACGTACCTTCGTTTCAAAGCTCTATTCTGGTTCGGGCTCGGAGAAAATGAGAATTTTCTACGTCCAAAGTGTCAAGTTCGCTTTATTCAGCGTTGATTTGAACATTATTGACTTTTCCTGTTCTCACGATAATAAATATAATTTACGAAATAATTTCTAAAAAATTATTCAAATGGCTCTGAGTGCTATGGGACTCAACATCTGAGGTCATCAGTCGCCTAGAACTTAGAACTACTTAAACCTAACTAACCTAAGGTCACCGCATACATCCATGCCCGAGGCAGGATTCGAACCTGCGACCGTATCGGTCGCGCGGTTCCAGACTGAAGCGCTTAGAACCGCTCGGCCACACTGGCCTGCGAAATAATTTCGAAAAACTTTGTAGAAGCTAAGATTCGAAGAGACATATACAGAATTAAGCTGTGAATAATTAGTGGCTAGCATAAGCAATTTACTTCAGGTGTCATACTATGAAACTGGACGTTCGCCGTTGTAGATAAGTTAAGCAAAGAGCAGCCGTTTTGTGAATCAACTTCATGAATCTTTTATACATACAGCTGAATTCAGTGAAGGCAAATTTACATTTATCAAACAGTTGTGGACGAATTTTCTGATAATATAAAATTGTACGTGCAGAATCAGAAAGCTTGCCGTTCCGAAAGTCTATACCTGAAATCACGATGTTGTCGTCTAGTGTTCCACAATGGGTTGGTCATTTCAAATTGATTTAGTCATGTGTGTCCATTTTTTTTTCAATTTCCGAATGACATTGCTTTCGGCCCACACCGGCGAGGCGGAATTCCATGACACAAACAAGAAGACAATTACAGTTTTACACGTCCTGTCTCGGTCTCGCCATTTATAATAAAAATTATCTTTCGGTATCTGGTTTGGTTGACAATAAAACATTTATTTAACTTGATCTGAGGGAGTAAATTTTCTTGTAACGACGAAACTTTGAAATAAACAAAGCAAAACAAAGATATGAAACGGTCGGCATAGCTGGTTCATTAATAGGATGATGCAAGTCCATGTGTCGGTAATAAAAGTTTGAATCTCCAATGCTGGTGTGCATACAAGTAAGTTCAAGATATTGTAATCTGACTTCGTAAATCATGACAAAATAGTGAATACTGTTTCCTTGACTGGTGATGGGAATTTGGTTACAGGCGGCTAGAATGGCAACAGATCAATCGCATCACCGTATCAAGACTTCGTCGTCTCGTCTAACAGTTTCTGAAACAAAATAAGAAACGGGTTATGACAAGGTAAATGTCGTCTGGCATCGCACCGATATTGTAAAGAGCCGAAGACTGGCTCTGCAAGCGATGTCGTGCTGTTAGCAAAGACACTCGTCTCGGTCGTCTGAAGCCATAGTCCACTAACGCCAAATTCCACGTCACTGTACTAACGGATACGTTCGTCGTACGTCCCACATTGAGTTAATTTATGCAGTGTTGCTTGTTTGTGAACAGTGAGAAATCTAGACATACGCCGCTGCTCTCGTTCGTTAAGTGAAGGCTGTCCATCACTGCGTTGTCCCTGATGAGAGATAATGCCTGAAATTTTGCGTTCTCGGGAAACTCTAGGAATATTGATTTCCATAACGATTTCCGAAATGGAAAGTCCAATGCGTCTAGCTCCAATCACCATTCCCATACTGTTGCCATCCGTATACATACATATCGCTAACCCATGCTTTTGTCATCTGAGCGTACGTTCTTAGTTCCTACAAAGACGGAGGATTTGTTGTCATAATTGTCAAGTCAACAAGAAGTTTTGAATGGATTTTTATCATGATGAAACAGATCGCCTCAGCTGTAAGACAAATATTTATTTATGAACCAACAAGTTTCGTGGCTTTAGAGGCACATTTTCAGGGATATATATTTATTTCATAAATTATTTCATACGATAACCAGCAATAAGTGTTCAGCCATGCAGAGGCTGGTACTCAAAATATGGAAGAATGCAGGGAACACTATTTCCATAAAAGAAAGCGAAGGCCCAACATCGTCCTGACGACATGAGGTAAGCAGTGACTGCCTAGGCAGCAAAATTTGCTTGAATCTGTTATTAATAATGATTTATATTTCTTTCCGTGACCCACCGGTACTGTCATTTACGATAGAAATTAAAAATTTTCCTCATTTCTCGTCGAATTTCGCAGATCAAATAAAAATCTAGGATTCATACACTGGTAGAATACGAAATGTTTTTGAACCAATATTTTTATTCACTATTGAAAACTGCCACCGGAGACAACACATTTCCCGTCGAAGTACAGCACTAAATTTCAGTCTCTTGTCTGAAAATGTAAACACATAATATGGTAAAACTTCTGTGCTCCCTTTTGTAACTTCAGATATTTATGTCCTTTGTATCCGTAAGTGGCGAAAGGGCAAATAAACGGGGGAGCGGAACTTTCCTTCAACACAAAGGAGATCGTATCTTTCATCCGTTACAGCATTCTTCCTCCGGAGCTGTTTCGCAAAGAATATAGCGGCGGAAGGATTTATGCACATGTTTTGACGAAGTTTCACCTTTAACGGTAGAAACTCACTTTGACAGAGTAGTAAAAGACCAGTTTACTATGTATAGCGTATAAGGAGATATTTTGGAATTTCCGTGTATGTCGTTTCAGTGCCGGCTTTGATGGCCGAAGATCAGTTCTCCCGTTACAGAAAGAAACATTAATGAGTGTACGTATAGTGTATCACAAAGTAAACACGTTAGCAGTTCTTTTATTTGATACATGGAAGATTAATCGGTCAACGTGCACACTTCTTCCGTTTAGATTTATCTTTTACCTTCGCGCGTTACACCGGATAAATGAACTACTCTTACATGTTTACTACAGTGTTAATTTTGTTAGTAAAGAATGCTACCATTCTGAGTTTTTCCCACCATTTCAGTTATCGCCAATAATTTCACGTTAAGTAGGTAAGAGGTCGCAACAGTAATTATTAAGTTTCTTGATAAATGTAACACCTGCTACTTCATAAAAGATATACGGCTCAGAACTGTGTCTGCACACTCCTATTTATGTTGGTGTCCGTAGTCTTATCTCAGATTTAATCTGTGTTCTTTTTTCCTCCTTTAGATGAAAGGGACTGGACTAAAATACGGAAACACAGAAGTATATGCTTGAACATTAATGAAGATGCTAGAAAAATCTGAAGATTGAGCTGTACTATTTGATCACGAACGGTATATGGAAGTGTCAGTCGTGGTCAGTAACAGTGTTTTTTGTAGTTGTGAAAGCGTTATGTCGGAGCTAAGTGAGTTCTAACGTGGGCAAATGTTGTTGCTCGTATGATGGGTGCCTCTGCAGTCAAAAATGGTTCATATGGCTCTGAGCACTATGGGACTTAACTTCTGAGGTCATCAGTCCCCTAGACTTAGAATTACTGAAACCTAATTAACCTAAGGACATCACACACGGCCATTCCCGAGGCAGGATTCTAGCCTGGGACCGTAGCAGCCGATTGGTTCCAGACTGAAGCGCCGGAAACCACTCGGCCGCAGCGGCTGGCCGCTTCTGCAGTCAAGGTGTTCGAAATGTATGGCTTTTTCAAGAGACAACATTTCGAAGATCTGTACGTCATACAGAGAATGCGGAAAAACATCACCTGCTGAGTCACAATGCGGACGGAAGTATGTGACGGAAGGTGTTCAAACGTTTGTGAATTCCTAAGGGACCAAACTGCTAAGGTCATCGGTCCCTAGACTTACACACTACTTAAACTAACCGAATAACTTACGCTAAGGACAACACATGCACCCATGCCCGAGGAAGGGCTCGAACTTCTGGTGGGAGGGGCCGCGAGATTCGTGACATGGTGCCTCTAACCGCGCGGCCACTCCGTGCGATTTCGGGCTGTGATTGTAGAGAGTTGTGACGAAAAATAAGAAGACAATGGGTGCGAAATCACTGCGGAACTTAATGTCGTACTCGCGAACCTATCAGCACAGCACCAAAACAACACAAAAGGAGCTCCATAAGCTGGGAATATTACTACAAGCTGTAAGTAGAAAACCACACATCGGCGATCCAAATGCCCATGAAAGGAAAACCTGGAGCCGATCCAGGACCCTGGAGCACTGGAAGAAAGGCTTCTTTGTTGAAAGAATAGGCCGCAATTTGATCGCATATTTCTGTATTTTTCTTGTGTGCAATCTACACTGAAGAGCCAAAGAAACTGGTACAGCTACCTAATATCGTGCAGGACCCCTACCGGCATAGAGAAGTGTCGCAGCACAACGTGACATGGATTCAACTAATGTTTCAAGTACTATTAGAGGAAATTGACACCATGAATCCTGCAGCGCTGTCCACAAATCCTCAAGAGTACGAGGGGTGGAGATCTCTTATGAACAGCACGTTGGACTGCATATGCTCAATAAAGTCCATATCAGGGGCGATTGATCGCCAGCGGAAGTGTTTAAAATCAGAAGATTGTTCCTGGACCCGGATAAGAACTTATACAAGTGACCAGACAGAATGCTTACGCACGTGTCACCTGTCACAGTCGTATCTAGACGTATCAGGGGTGACATATCACTCCAACTGCGCACGCCCCACACCATTACAGAGCTCCCATCAGCTTGAACTGGTCCACGAACACGGTACATGGATTCATGAGCCGTACACGGCCATCCGCTCGATATAATTTGAAACGAGACTCGTCCGGCCAGGTAACAGGTTTCCAGTCATCAAGAGTCCAATGTCTCTTTTGACCGGCCGAGGCGAGGTGTAAAGTTTTGTGTCGTGCAGTCATCGGGAGTACACGAGTGGGCCTTCAGCTCCGAAACGCCACATCGATAACGATTCGTTGAATGGTTTGCGCGCTGACACTTGTTGATGACCTAGCACTGAAATCTGCAGCAATTTTCGGAAGGGTTGCGCTTCTGTGACGCTGAACGATTCTCTTCAGTCGTCGTTGGTCCCTTTCTTGTAGGATCTTTTCCCGGCCGCAGCGATGCCGAATATCTGATGTTTTACCGGATTCCTGATATTCACGGTACACTTGTGAAATGGTCGTCAGAGAAAACCCCCGCTTCATCGCTACATCGGAGATGCTGTGTCCCATCACTCGTGCGCCGACTATAACACCATGTTCAAACTCACTTAAATCTTCATAACCTGCCATTGTAGCAGCAGTAACCGATCTAACAACTTTGCCAGACACTTGTCTTATATAGGCGTGAGCCGTGCACGGCTCGTGTTTATCTCATTTATTGTTTGTCGTCTTCTATTACGGTACTGCCGCCACGTTTTCTTATTCCACTTACTGGCGTCGCTAACTTCCTGCCTTACTTGCTGTAACATCCACGAGATAAATTTATGGCTACAGTGCGACGAGAGGGAATTATGCCTCAAACAGTTATAAACATTATGTATTCGACGTATGAAAAAACAATGAAAACTTATAAATATTAATTATTTATATAATATTCTGTGATGTAATTAGACATATCGATGTGTATCAAACAAAGACAATGATAATTGCAAATTCCTTTTAGGATCTGCGTTTGTCTTCCTTTGTTTTTACCTTTGGTTGGTTGGCTTTTGTAGGTTCAGCACGCAAGACGCATATCAAACTGAGGTCTGTTAAGAAATTGTAATTATTTGTTAATTATTAGTTGAAAATAGAGTTCATTATTACTATAAACATGAGTGAATAATTATTTGTAACTGTAATTCCTCTCTCAGTAAGCATTATCTGTGTCAATTGTTTCTTTCCGCTGGAAGGAGCGCAGCCATTGATGATAGCAATTTGTATCGCGTTTTTGTCTGTATTTTTCTTAGAAACAAATCAAATGTTTGCTTGATGAAGTCTAAATAGTTCACAATACGAAAGTAGAGTTTCTGTAAAGTTTAATAAGCAGTCAAAAAACTTATTTGGTCTAACAATAGAAAGTCCCTATCATTTGTCTGCCGCCATCTTATCAATTGTCTCAGCGGCAAATTCAAATTACGCAACTCTGCAGACATAAATGCTGAACGTAATACAAATGTGTAAAAGTAAATGTGCACCGGTGGTCCCGAACTCATTTGAATGAAAATGATTCGAATCAGATTGGTTCTTAAAAAACGGTGCTCATAGCACGAACGTTATAACGAACTTTTCTAGCTGATGTATGGAGCCGAAATTAATTACGCACGAGTTGCGAAGAATATTGTTTCCGGAAACATACGTCAGTGTTGTGCGCGGCTGGTATTCGGTGGTTTTAATGATCATTTTGCTGAAGATAACTGTTTCCATCATAATCCATAGTTGTATAGAATCCGTTGTATGAACTGTGATTTAGTGACACTTACACAACTTACAGACAACACTTTAACACGACGTTAACTTGGAGTTCTTTAGCAACTTGATCAAGTCTTTAGCCGGGAGAAAAATTATTTAGTAATTACTCGATGTAATAAAATAAGATTATCATTTCCATTTACAAATTAGTTAAATACCAAAACACTGAATAGCACAGCGAACGCCACACTGCCCGTGAGCGGCAGCAGCAGCGCGTATCGATAAGTGCACTGTTTTTATCATCTCTGGGGCAACCGATAGTATTTCCGAGTCGTCGTGTGTCTGGGAGTCAGTTCGGGACGGACCAGCAGTGCAGTCGGGACGCAGCAGCAGTGAAGTCGGGGACGGAGCACCCGTGAGGCGCTGACAGCCAGTGTTTGCCGACCGCTGGCGACACACGTGAACTGTCCGACGGAGGGAGATTGGAGCGGGACGGCCGTCGGATGGTCGTTCGGTTGGTCGTCTCATCGACCGACGTATATTTGGTCCTTTCACCGTTTCCGGGCCCGAGTAGTTGGTCGGTTGGCGTGGAGCAGCGAGCAAGTATCCGTGGCGCGAGTCTTGATGGCGCCGCTGACGGGGTTCACGCGCGGTCGGAGTGTGAGGGACTGTTCCCATTGCTACAAGGTCCGTGGCTCACCTGGACACGAAAGATGAGTTTGACTTAATCTACCAGCAAGTCACGACTATTAACATTGTGTCGTTTGGATTTCGTTGTCGGCTGTTAGGACATTTTCGCGAGGAACAACGTGTGTTTTCAAGCTGACAAATTTTAGCCACCCTCCGGTGGAGTTTAGCTGTATTTGGTTATTTTTAATTGAAGTGCACCAGCGGAATTTTCTGCCTTGCGGCTCTTAACATTACGGTTACCTGCCCTGGCCGTTGATGTAAATTCAGGCCGTGTATTTTCCTCATCGTGTTGTCGCTGTCCAGCAAGGCGTGTAGTTTGACAGCTCAATGTATAATTGGTTTTGGGCGCCAATACATTCTACATTGTTCCATTGAACTGCCTGTTGTGTGCTGGTCGGGTGGAGAGGAAGTTACCTTGTCGGTGGGTCCGTTGACTGTCTGTCAGTTGGGTTGTCATCGGATCGAGAATGGTTGGGCCGACTGCCTGTCTCACCTAAGCCGGCGTTAGTATTTGAATTCCAGGCCGACCCGCGGAAACTTCTGAGCGCCGCTGAGTATAGTGCCTTTTCTTATTTGTTCTTGTTGTTTGTATTTGTATGGCTTCTAGACGATTTTTAAATTAAGGTTGTTTTGCCCTTAGGGCGTAGGATTGTTTGGGCCTTCAACCTAACTTAAAGAAGTGTTCTAACGTAAGGCCTTTGGCCTTTTAAAAATTTATTTTGGTTTGAGTCTTATGGGCCTTCAGACGATTTTTAAATTAAAGTTGCTTTGCTCTTACGGTGTCACATTGTTTGGGCCTTGAGCCTAAGTAAAGAACTGTTTTAAAATAAGGCATTTGCCTTTTAAAATTTCAATTTTGGTATCAGTCTTAAGAGATGGGCCTCCAGCCGATATTTTTTAATTAAACTTGTTTTGCTCTTAAGATGTGAGATTGTTTGGGCCTTTAGCCTAATTGAAAGAACTGATTTAAAATGAGGCCTCCTGCCTTTTATTTTCGTTTGAGTCTTAAGTTATTGGCTTTCAGCCGATTTTAAATTAAAGTGGTCTTGCCCTTAAGGCATGGGATTGTATGGCGCATCCTGCTAGTAATTAAGTTCCAAAAATTAATGCTGTACTTTTTTAAAAAAAATTCTTGGCTCTTGTAATGTTTGGTTAAACAAATAAAGTTATACGTTCGAGTATAGCTGCCAGCCGTTTATTTTGACCACTTTCCAGAATTTAAACTACCTATCGTGTCCTGCGGCCTTAGCACGGCGTCTCAAGGCTTTCAGATCGCAGCGCCGAATTCTGCCTCTTTGCATATCTCTGTATTTGCATACGCATGCCGACACCAGTTTCTTTGGCGCTTCAGTGTGGATTTCGGCTTTCACGGCAGTATCGTTTACAACGTTCTTAGACCAATAACTTAATTTTGTTGGGTACAGTGCTGGTTGACAAATACATAGTTCAACACATTTGCTTGACATTGATATAAATGGTACTGAATTGACGTCATGTAGGGAATGTCATCCTGTATTGTACTTGGCAAAATAATGTTAATGATCTAAGAACATTGCACGTGATAATGGCGTTAAGGCCAAAATCTAGATTGTACACAAGAAAAATACAGGTATATATAGTCATTTGGCGGTGTATTCTTTCAGAAAATACAACATGGCTGTTGCTCAGCATAATCTAAAACTAGTTGGAAGAAACTGTGTTTTTCGAATGAGCCTTGTTGCACATTATTTCTAAATTTTGGCTTAGTTTACGTCCCCAGAGTGAAACATGGCGTGGATCTTTTACGCTTAGAGCCGCCGTATAGAGGTATTTCATGGACTCGAAGCGTACTCTGGAAGGCTATGTTACAGCCACGGATTATGTGACCGTTTTGGTTGATCAAGTCAATCCCATGTTACAATTTTTGTCCCCCAATGGTGATTCTGTTCACACAGCACGCAAGTTTAGCACGTGGATGAAGTGTCGTATCTGCCCTGGCCGCCATAGTCACCACATCTGGATATTATTGTGTCTTTGTGGTATACATTTAAGAGAAGTGTGTGTGATCGCTATCCAGTTCCATCATCGGTATGTGAGCTTACCACTATTTTGCAGGAAGGAAATTATAAGATACTCATGAAAACCTTGCAGGGTATGTATTTATCCGCTGCAAAACGACCGAAAGCTCTTTTGAATGTCAACGGTTTTCTACATTGTTTTAGGCACGGTAATTTGATGTGTTTTCGGTGTTTCCATATTACTATCAACCTATTTACTTCTAATTACCATCGGTTAGCTTGCTTCCAACGTTCTTAATTGGAGACTGGTGGAAGATAATTGCACTGTGGCCAGTATCCTGTAGTACAGAACTGTATGCGAGCAGCCCATACCACTACGTTCAAAAATTTCGCATAATTTTTACTTTTCAGCATTTTGGGTAGCATAATTTCCTTAATGTAGTGAATGGTAATGCACATGCAAGTAACAAAGTTTTATAATGTGAATTACCGTTTCATATTATGGCACAGACCGACAGACACTCTCTCTCTCTCTCTCTCTCTCTCTCTCTCTCTCTCTCTCTCTGTGTGTGTGTGTGTGTGTGTGTGTGTGTGTGTGTGTGTGTGTGTGTGTGTATGTGTGTGTGTGTGTGTGTGCGTCTGCGTGCGTGCGTGTGCGTGTGTTTTTACACACACATACACACACACACACACACACACACACACACAGAGAGAGAGAGAGAGAGAGAGAGAGAGAGAGAGACAGATACACACGCATGCCCACTCACCCAGAAGCACACACACACAAGAAAGGACTTGCCCTGCTCCGCTTTAGGCAATGCTCCGTTGCAGCCGCTGGCGAAGGCGAACTGTTGCCACGTCAGTATTCGTTAGAGTGAAGCGAAAATTTGATCATGTTCTCCTAGATCAACTTTAAAATAAAGCAAGGCACAGACACAATACTGAATGCGGTAACGAGTACACCCAGTCCTCAAAATCTTGGGAAAAAGAAGAAGCCCTGACTAGTATGCTTATGATAAATTTTGTACAATCGTAGCATACATCTTCGAGAAATATAAATCAGTTTCTGGTGCCCTTCATTTAGGCGTCTGTAGAGAACCTTCCTTCATAATCTCGGCAACGTATCTGCAATGGCTAACCACCTCCTTTCCTGGCCACCATTTTCAGTACATTAAACGAGGGATCAGCGGGACAAGAGCAGCAGGGCAAACATTGAGTGACATATGAGTTATGGTTGGCGTTCTGTCGCGGTGTTAATGCGCTCACTAAATCTTTGATATGTGAGAGTTCTGTTGGCATGCTGCCCTCACGCTCGGGATAAGTAGCACGACACCTTAGCCTTCACGTTACAGGACCCTGTTACCGAAAAAGTAGTACGTCGTTTGAGTCTTTCACAGTGGCATGATTCAGTAAAATTCTGTACATAATGTGAAAGTGAGTTAAAGACCAAATCCACAATAGAGTTTCACTCAGTTTAATATAGGTTATTCCACTACATTTGATTGTAATTGTTTGATTGTACTCCAGATTATGTACCAGATCTTTAGCTGTGGTTGCCCGACCTATGAGGTTAATATACAGGTTGACTCTTACAGACAAGACAACAGGAACCAGGCACTTTTTACAATGCTGTTTATTTATTTAAACAGCGCCGTTACCAGTTTCAAACCGTAAGTTCATCTTCAGACTGCTAGCCCATGTTACGACATGTTTTAAAGTAGGTGATGTAAAATGTATCGTAATGTGAACTAACCGTCGGAAGATTAACCATTTCCGTTCGAAATCGGTTACGGCGCTATTTAAATTACTAAATAGCTTTGTGAAATGTGGATGGTTGCTGTTATCTTCGCTGTAACAGTCAACCTGTATATTGTACACAGCCACGGGTTCAGAATATCAGTATAATATAAGGTTATATGCAATCAGTAAAATGTGCTCGGTTTCCAAGCAGCGTGACTTCGAATGAAACATTCGAGCTTTCACTACGTGTCTCGGTCACTGCCATCTGTTTACGTAAATGCAATGGCAGCATCTGGTCCTTGTACAGAATCCTGAATGAAGCATGCGCAGAAGGCAAGGTGGGGGCGTCGGATGCAGCACACATGCCAACAATTTTCATCACCGTGTGCACAAGAAAGTGGTCTTGAACACTTAAGGACACAAGACGAAGCTTGAGTCAAGTTATATTCCTGCCACGTAACTAGTTGGATCATAAATAATTATTTATCATACAGCTGAACCATAATTTTCATCATGATACAAAATGATATTACTGCAGACACTGACCGTCTGGAATCTGAATTTCAGCGTTTGAAGCGGACGTTCAAGAGAAATGGTTACAGCAAGGCAGCAATTGCAACAGATTTCATATTCCACCGTTGAAAGACTGCTCGTGAGTTAATGTATGAGATCAAGCCATCTGATTCGCTTTCATAAAGTGGAGCAACGCCTACCAACGTAGGACGCGTGCTGAAAAGACACAGAGTGACTAAGAGACCACTGTCCTGACCTGAATCCAAGCAAACTGCCAAATTACACCCCGTTGAATACAACATAGGCCTTCGAGTTCCTGACGTGTATAGTGTCCATGTGAATGTGGTAGCATCTAAAGACATCGAACTGTTCGCACTCTTGCTAAGTGTTGTGTTGGCAGAAGAGCCAACACCGCGTTACTAGTGGAGGATGAAATGCACGCGTTTTAGGTCAGGCAAGCTGGCGTGAGGAGGGAAGAACTATAGTGACACGAGGTCTGGAACATGACAAGGGGCGAGAATTCAGAAAGCGGACTAAATTAATTTGATACTTAACTTTAATCCATTAATGATGAACGTCGCTCTTGACGGTACATGATTCACAATATTATCTGTTCAGAATACATTCATAGTAACTGAATATGGTGCCTTGCTAGGTGGTAGCAAATGACATAGCTGAAAACTATGCTAAACTGTCGTCTCTGCAAATGAGAGCGTATGTAGACAGTGAACCATCGCTAGCAAAGTCGGCTGTACAACTGGGGCGAATGCTAGGAAGTCTCTCTAGACCTGCCGTGTGGCGGCGCTCGGTCTGCACTCACTGATAGTGGCGACACGCGGGTCCGACGCATACTAACGGACCGCGGACGATTTAAAGGCTACCACCTAGTAAGTGTGGTGTCTGGCGCTGAAACCACATTCCTCCCCCGCAAATCGGCATACGTCTGTGGTATAAGGCCTCCGTCCGCCGTGGGGTGGGCCCCATGTTGACGTATGCGACGAGGTGGGGAGCCTAACAACAGGCGTGGCTGTGCCACCCGCACCCTGCCATTCGGACCACGGGGAGCTAGGGAACGCCTGAAAATCTACTCCAGGGTGCACGCCAACACGGGGTGTATGCGCCCTTAGAGAGACAGGAGGTGCCGAAGGGTCGATCTCCATCGGGCCGGGGCACCCGACGGGCGAAAACGACATATGGTCCGGAGCGGGCAAGAGTTCCATGTCGGAGGGCAACTGGTCACAGGGAGCGATCGGCGGCTCGTGACCCAGGGAGGCGCCCGACGGCTGCAGCGACGCGTCCACTGCGGGCGACGCCGGCGGGAGAACAGGCGGCGGCGGTGGTGGCGGCGGCGCGTCGCCACTGGGAAAAATGGAAGGCAGCGTCGGTAACACCTGGGGCTGAGGCGAACCAGTAGATGGGTCCCCAGGGCGTTGACCGGACGGCACCGTCACTGAAGCAGACGGCGAGCGGCAGATCCCGTGCGACGACAGAGGCGCAGCTGATTGAGATGCCGGCGCACCTCACCAGAGGCCCCCAAAACCAGATACATAGCGCGTCCGAGGCAGCGAAGAATGCGCCCTTCGAGCCAACGCCGTGAACCTCGATAGTGGCGGTAGTAGACAACGTCGCCTGGTTCAAAAGCAGGTGTATGCCGCTGCACAGGAACCTGATGCGGCGGATGTAGCAAAGACGTCAAGGTTCGATGATGGCGACCGTGGAGCAACTCAGCCGGCGAGCGACCATCTCGGGGCTGAGAGCGATACGAGGACAGAAAGAGCAATAACGCGTCCTCCCGAGAATGCTACTCTTTCAACTTCAACATCTGTGACTTGGAAGTCCTGACCAATCGTTCAGCGGCACCGTTTGACTGTGGCCAAAACGGCGCGGCCGTCAGATGTTGAATACCATTGGCCTTGCAGAATGACTGAAATTATGTGGCCATGAATTGTGGGCCATTGTCGGAAACAATTGTCTGTGGAAGACCTTCAAAGCAAAAGATAGCACATAACACCTGGATGGTGGCAGATGATGTAATGGAAGACATCCGGACAATAAAAGGAAAATTACTGAATGAATCTATCACAACCAACCATCGATCATTCCAGAATGGACCAGAAAAATCGATGTCTAAGCGTTGCCAAGGGAAAGTGGCTTTTGCCCATGCAAAGAATTTCCGCGGTAGTGCCGATTGTTGTTCGGCACACACCATGCAAGAAGAGCACTTATTCGTTATCGCGGCATCGACTCCGAAACAAGTAGAGTGCTGACGAGCAAGTAATTTCGTTCTCACTATACCCCTATGTCCTTGGTGGAGATGCTTTAAGACAGAGGACTGTAACGAACGAGGGACCACGACCCGGGACTGATCATTATCAGAACGCAACAGCAAAACACCACGTCGAACAAAAAGTCTCTCCTTGTGAGCAAAAAATCGGCGAATCAAACGGTCCTCCATCCGTGACTTTGAAGGGCCATTACGTAGCAACAAAACGCAGAGAGGTAGCAAGGACAGGGTCGGCAGTTGTGGCTGTAGCTACAGGACGAAAATCAATCGGAAATGATTCGACCACGTCATCGGTTTCCGAATCAATGAACATGAAAGCTAGTTCGGAGGAATCGAATGCCCTATTCTCAGCAACATTCAAACAGGACAACGCATCAGCGTTTCCGTGCTTAGCAATGTACCGATACAAGCTATCGTAGCGGTACTGCGACAGGAAAATAGACCAGCGAATTAATTTCTGCGCTGTATGTGGAGGTACAGGCTTGTTCGGAGGAAAAAGCGATGTCAAAGGTTTGTGGTCTGTTATTATGGTAAAGTGTCGACCATACAAGAAGTCATGATACTTTGTAACACCAAATACGAGAGCCAATGCTTCTTTCTCGATCTGTGAATAATTTCTTTTCGCAGACGAGAGCAATTTAGACGCAAAGGCAGTTGTGCGAACCATCTTTGTGCGCAAGCACAGCACAGCACCGATCCCGAAATCCGATGCATCCACCATCAGCAAAAGGGGCTTCTGTGGATCGAATGGCGTAAGGCAAGTATTGGAAAGCAACGCCGATTTCAACCGGCGAAAGGCGCGTTCGCATTGCGTCGTCCAGACGAACGGAACACCTGTACGGCGTAAGCTATTAAGCGGAGCTGAAATGGAAGAGGCATACGGTGTAACGTTGTTGGTTTAATTTGCTATGAAAGCGGTGCTGATTGACAATAAAAGCGGGTTAAAAGCTGTGAGCTGTCTGGGGAAGTTAACCTTGCATTACTGAGCAACTGTTTCACCAGGTATCCAGTGTAGTTTACCAAATTCCCAACCAGACTAACATTAATTATAATCTTTTAATAGTCATACGACAACCGGTGATATGTATATAAAAAAGAGAATTTAAATAAAAAGAAATAAATCAGTTTATATTTGGAAATTTATTTTAACATTGATCATTGAAATTTCAGCATATTAAACTCGATTCATAACTAAGCTGGTGCCTTATTTAGGATTGTGAAAATGTGAGATTGTAATCTTACGGAACACATCAAATATGGAGCCAAGATTGGTAGACTGCATACAACACTGCATTCATAAAATAACACACGAAGAACGTTGGAACATATGCAAGAGGAAATTAACCACAACCAACCGATTCAATTTTCACCCAAAGAAGTTACGTTCGTAACACGATCCTGTCCGTCATGTAATTACCACACACTGGTATACTAAATTCATACTAACTCCCTGTGAAATCTTCCCGAAAAAGAGTAGCTGAGGGCTACTTTGATGATTACACCGCATGCTTCACGTGGTCAACTTCGTTTACACAAAGAGTGTAACTCCACAATAATTTTCATAATTAAAATAAATTAGATCGAAAAGCAATTTACAAAAGAATAACCTCAAACTGGTTACTATCGTCTTACTATTAACCTGATGGGTCAAGCCATTGTAAGAGCACGTGGTACTGGTCTCACAAAGTACACCCCACGTGGGTTGAACATAAAGAAAGGTTGTTATATTGAAAAATATTGTCAAGACGAGACGTTATAATCTCACGCACATCCGCATTTAAGATTGATGATCTTAGTTAGAGTTACTGATCAACACATGGTTCCACTTTACTCACAAAATAGTGACAAAGCAACTACCGGAATATATTCTGAACTTCACACTCGAATTACACTGCGCTGCAATTTAAGATAACATTAGATATTTTAGAGCTAAACCTGAAATAAAGGTGATTAAATTTTCAGTTAGGCTGAACTTAAGAAATCCATTGTCCTATGGACTTAGCAGGGACGCGCTTAGCCGGAGATCTTACCACTTCAGACGCTCGCCACAGACAGACTGACGTGGTCCCTTTCTGAGGCTGACTCACAAATACAAACGGAAGTGGCCAGAGAGGCAGCTTCCTATACCAACATGACAAGGGACGGACAGGACCATGCTAAGAATAGAAACCTCTCTGCTTTTAGAAAGCGTAGCTACCTGTTCCGACGTTGGTCCTACTGTTCTCTAGCAGACAGTCTTGTCTGCTACCCTCAAGCATGCAACTACAAATACCTTTGCTCATTCATCCGCTCACACAGAAGGGAAGGAGAATGACAGTATCTTATCGTATACAGTATATAAAAGAAAGCGGATGTAGGTACCGTATGAGACTGTTTGACATGAATTACATATAAACTGTGTTTTAAAGTGTAGTAGTGTGACAGATCGTTCTTGTTTATGTGTAAAAGTAACACGTTCCACTACTCAGTCTCCTCTCAGATAGTCAGAAACGCCACAGTAAATTTAGAAGAGGAATTTCTGCCGTAAATGACAACAGATTTAAGAAATTAACATGAAAGGAATCCAACAGAGTCCTCTCAACGGTACATATCTGTGATAATAGTTAATTTTTCCCAGCACGCTCTGTAGCTGCTTCAAATTCTGCGGCAAAGGCTAGTCTTGTATGGCACGGAGGTGCGTGGGACTGGGATGTATGCCTTGGGCATTGAGTACGTGGCGCAGGTACGGCAAGTCACGAGCAAAAAACACAATTGTCCTTGTTCTGCGATTGGCTAAATGTTCTTCTTCCGTCTTTCCGGAGATCACAATATCATCCAGATAGTTTGCTGCGCCGGCCGCTGGTGGCCGAGCGGTTCTAGGCGCTTCAATCTGGAACCGCGCGACCGCTACGGTCGCACGTTCGAATCCTGCCTCGGGCATGGATGTCCTTAGGTTAGTTAGGTTTAAGTAGTTCTAAGTTCTATGGGACTGATGACATTAGAAGTTAAGTCCCATGCTCAGAGCCATTTGAACCATAGTTTGCTGCAGTAGGGACTGACGCACAAACAGTTTGTAAATATTACTGAAACAATGCAGGGGCGGATGCACACGCGAATGGCAGTCGTTTGAATTGATACAAACTAAGATGCGTGTTAACCACCAAAACGCACTGGGATTCTTCGTCTACCGGTCTTTGTAAGTACGCATCTGCTAGGTCCAACTTCGAAAAATATTTGCCCGGTCACAGTTTGTCAAAAAGATCTGCCGGGCGGGGTAAAGGGAAAGTTGCAATCACTAGTTGTGGATTCACTGTTGCCTTGAAGTCCACACAAAGTCACAATTTTCCCGAAGGTTTTGCCAAAATTACTAATGGTGATGCCCAGAGAGAAGCCTGCACACGTTCAATTACACCTTGTGATTCCAAATCATGTAATGTTTTTGTGACCTCATCATGCGATGCGTGGGGAACATTGCGCGCTCTCAAAAATTTCGGTTGCGCGTTTACTTTCAGTTCCAAATGTGATTTATAGTTCTTAGTGCAACCGAGATCCGGTGCAAGAAGGTCAGCAAATTCTTCACATAGACGAGAAACACTGTCTGAAGGCACAGTCTGGTTCACTGATAGGACCTGATTTACTATAGACAAGTTAAAGAACTGAAAAGAATCGAAACCAAACAATTTCACTGCAGAAGAACGAAGGACGTAAAATGACACAAGATCTGTATGTCCTTTGCATGTTGCAAGAAGGCTGCACTGTCCTAACATAGGGATCTCTTGACCTGAATAGCTAGTTGACGTAACATTTGCGGCACGCAGCGGAGGTGTGCCCAGCTGTTTGTAAGTGTCTTGATTGATCAGTGAAACTGCAGCTCCGGAATGGAGCTGGAATGATCACTTTGCCGTTAATGTCCAAGTCTACAAAAAGTTTATTGTCCTGCTGACTACAAGAGCGACCGTCTAGAGGAACGTGAACTGATACAGGTACAAAATCACTTGCGACTTGACGGGATGTCGACGCACACTATTTGTGGGAAGAGCACAGTCACTGTTAGAGAGAGTGGCACTGGGCGGAGTGGAATGAACGACATGAATTTCCATGGGCGAAGTTTCGCGAGCCCGAGTATCCTTGGTTCGATTCCGATTCCGGCGCGAAGCAAAGGGCGTGGAATGGTTTAGAGTTTCGATCTGAGCTTTTTCAGGCAAACACTCTGAACATGTCCTTTTTTATTACAGTAAAACCAAAACTTTATACCCGTGGTCTAGGGGTAGCGTCTTTGATTCATAATCAAAACGTCTTCGGTCGCAGGTTCGATGCCCGCCACTGCCTAAATTTTGATAAATAATCAGCATTGGCGGCCGAAGACTTCCGGCATAAGAAGTCAGCCTCATTCTGCCAACGGCCTTGTCTATGAGGGCGGAGGAGCGGATAGAGGTTCAGGGCACTCTCTTGTCCTAGGGGTGGGAAATTGCCCCTAAAGGAGGAAGAATCAGCAATGATCAACGACATGAGGATGCAGGAGGCAATGGAAACCACTGCATTAAAGACACGTAACGTGTATCCACAGGACATGTGGCCTGTATTTGAAGAAGTGTCATGATGATCTCTCCATTGGCAAAAGATTCCGGAAAAGTCCCCCATTCGGATCTCCGGGAGGGGACTGCCAAGGGGGAGGTTACCATGAGAAAAAGATTGAATAATCTACGAAAGGATAACGTTCTACGAGTCGGGGCGTGGAATGTCAGAAGCTTGAACGTGGTAGGGAAACTAGAAAATTTGAAAAGGGAAATGCAAAGGCTCAATCTAGATATAGTAGGGGTCAGTGAAGTGAAGTGGAAGGAAGACAAGGATTTCTGGTCAGATGAGTATCGGGTAATATCAACAGCAGCAGAAAATGGTAAAACAGGTGTAGGATTCATTGTGAATAGGAAGGTAGGGTAGAGGGTGTGTTACTGTGAACAGTTCAGTGACCGGGTTGTTCTAAAAAGAATCGTCAGCAGACCAACACCGACAACGATAGTTCAGGTATACATGCCGACGTCGCAAGCTGAAGATGAACAGTTGGAGATGGTGTATGAGGATATTGAAAGGGTAATGCAGTATGTAAAGGGGGACGAAAATATAATAGTCATGGGCGACTAGAAAGCAGTTGTAGGGGAAGGAGTAGAAGAAAAGATTACAGGAGAATATGGGCTTGGGACAAGGAATGAAAGAGCAGAAAGACTAATTGAGTTCTGTAACAAGTTTCAGCTAGTAATAGCGAATACCCTGTTCAAGAATCACAAGAGGAGGAGGTATACTTGGAAAAGGCTGGGAGATACGGGAAGATTTCAATTAGATTACATCACGGTCAGACAGAGATTCCGAAATCAGATAATGGATTGTAAGGCGTACCCAGGAGCAGATATAGACTCAGATCACAATATAGTAGTGATGAAGAGTAGGCTGAAGTTCAAGACATTAGTCAGGAAGAATCAATACACAAAGAACTAGGATACGGAAGTACTAAGGAATGACGAGATACGTTTGAAGTTCTCTAACGCTGTAGATACAGCAATAAGGAATAGCGCAGTAGGCAGTACAGTTGAAGATGAATGGACATCTCTAAAAAGGGCCAACACAGAAGTTGGGAAGGAAAACATAGGTACAAAGAAGGTAGCTGCGAAGAAACCATGGGTAACAGAAGAAATACTTCAGTTGATTGATGAAAGGAGGAAGTACAAACATGTTCCGGGAAAATCAGGAATACAGAAATACAAGTTGCTGAGGAATGAAATAAATAGGAAGTGCAGGGAAGCTAAGACGAAATGGATGCAGGAAATGTGTGAAGACATCGAAAAAGATATGATTGTCGGAAGGACAGACTCAGCATACAGGAAAGTCAAAACAACCTTTGGTGACATTAAAAGCAACGGTGGTAACATTAAGAGTGCAACGGGAATTCCACTGTTAAATGCAGAGGAGAGAGCAGATAGGTGGAAAGAATACATTGAAAGCCTCTATGAGGGTGAAGATTTGTCTGATGTGATAGAAGAAGAAACAGGAGTCGATTTAGAAGAAATAGGGGATCCAGTATTAGAATCGGAATTTAAAAGAGCTTTGGAGGACTTACGGTCAAATAAGGCAGAAGGAATAGATAACATTCCATCAGAATTTCTAAAATCACTGGGGGAAGTGGCAACGAAACGACTATTCACGTTGGTGTGTAGAATATACGAGTCTGGCGATATACCATCTGACTTTCGGAAAAGCATCATCCACACATTTCCGAAGACGGTAAGGGCTGACAAGTGCGAGAATTATGGCACAATCAGCTTAACAGCTGATGCATCGAAGTTGCTTACAAGAATAATATACAGACGAATGGAAAAGAAAATTGAGAATGCACTAGGTGACGATCAGTTTGGCTTTAGGAAAAGGAAAAGGGCGAGAGAGGCAATTCTGGCGTTACGGCTAATAATAGAAGCTAGGCTAAAGAAAAATCAAGACACTTTCATAGGATTTGTCGACCTGGAAAAAGCGTTCGACAATATAAAATGGTGCAAGCTGTTCGAGATTCTGAAAAAAGTAGGGGTAAGCTATAGGGAGAGACGGGTTATATACAATATGTACAACAACTACGAGGGAATAATAATAAGAGTGGATCAAGAACGAAGTGCTTGTATTAAGAAGGATGTACGACAAGGCTGTAGCCTTTCGCCCCTACTCTTCAATCTGTACATCGAGGAAGCAATGATGGGAATAAAAGAAAGGTTCAGTAGTGGAATTAAAACACAAGGTGAAAGGATATCAGTGATACGATTCGCTGATGACATTGTTATCCTGAGTAAAAGTGAAGAACAATTAAATGATCTGCTGAACAGAATGAACAGTCTAATGAGTACACAGTATGGTTTGAGAGTAAATCGGAGAAAGACAAAGGTAATGAGAAGTAGTAGAAATGAGAACAGCGAGAAACTTAACATCAGGATTGATGGTCACGAAGTCAATGAAGTTAAGGAATTCTGCTACCTAGGCACTAAAATAACCAATGACGGACGGAGCAAGGAGGACATCAAAAGCAGACTCGCTATAGCAAAAAAGTCATTTCTGGCTAAGAGAAGTCTACTAATATCAAATACCGACCTTAATTTGAGGAAGAAATTTCTGAGGATGTACATCTGGAGTACAGCATTGTAAGGTAGTGAAACATGGACTATGGGAAAACCGGAACAGAAGAGAATAGAAGCATTTGAGATGTGGTGCTACAGACTAATGTTGAAAATTAGGTGGACTGATAAGATAAGGAATGAGGAGGTTCTACGCAGATTCGGAGAGGAAAGGAATATGTGGAAAACACTGATAAGAAGAAGGGACAGGATGATAGGACATCTGCCAAGACATGATGGAATGACTTCCATGGTACTAGAGGGAGCTGTAGAGGGCAAATCTGTAGAGGAAGACGTCAAGCAAATAATTGAAGACGTAGGTTGCAAGTGCTACTGTGAGATGAAGAGGTTAGCACAGGAAAGGAATTCGTGGCGGGCCGCATCAAACCAGTCAGTCGACTGATGACCAAAAGCAAAAATCAAATAGCTTGCCGTGATGGGCAATTCTAACGCGAATGTTTAGTAGCGCACCGCGGGCATGATTTGAGCACTGCATTTGCTTGCCGGCGCGGTACACTTGGTCGAGAGCCTGGCGGCAGCAGCGCGGCTGGGAGGAGGGCTGTTTACTGCTCCATGCAGCTCGCCCGGCGGGCCGGTAACCTGACACACGGCTGGCGAAGTTTCAAATGAATCCTGAGCAAAGTCAAGTGTGTCCTGCCGATCCAATATGTCCATCATTTGTTTAAGGGAGGGATTGACTAGTTTCAAAATCTGTTCCCTTATACGAACATCAGAAACGTTCTGTGCAATTGCATCACGTACCATAGTATCTGAATATGGGAGTCCACATTGACACTCAAAAGCACAGTCCCTCATAAGGCCTTGCAACGTTGCAACCCACTCCCGATTAGTTTGACCTGACGTACGTTTTGTACGAAAGAAGATATACCGTTTCGCAACTACATTGACTGATTGTTTGAAATATGCATCTAATGCAGGCAAAATTTCTTCGTAGGTCAGAGTTCCTACGTCGCATCGGGGAAATAATTTGACTATCACACGGAAGGTTTGCACCGCGACCGACGACAAAAAAAAAAGGTTGCCGCTCGTTACATTGAATTCTGTAGGCGGTGAGATGGAATCCAAATTGGCGTGACCACCCCATCCAGCTTTCCAGTGTAGCATCAAAAGGTCGGAAGTTCGGTGCAGCTGCGTGCCGTGGCTGCGTTAGCGGTGGAGAGCGGCTGCCGCATCGTTTTGCATTGCACGTTGACCCTGGACGAGCTGTCCAAGGTCATCCAGTAATGCCTGCATCTGCTGATTCTGTAAGTGATAAAATTCGGACAGTACATTTGTAGGTTGTGGCGAAGCCATGACACAATGATTGGTTCACATGGCTCTGAGCACTATGGGACTTAACAGCTGAGGTCTTCATCCCCTAGAACTTACAGCTACTTAAACCTAACTAACCTAAGTACATCACACACGTACATGCCCGCTGCAGGATTCCAACCTGCGACCGTAGTAGTCACGCGGCTCCAGACTGAAGTGCCTAGAACCGCCCGGCCATCGCGGCCGGCCCATGACACAATGAAATCAGGGCAGTATGGATAAGAACACCGTTTCTACACTCGTCGTCAACGTTGTGTTGGCAGAAGAGCCAACACCGTGTTACTAGTGGAGGCCGAAATAAGCAGCGGTGCTTAAAAACGATTTCGCCCTCGAACCCGGTGCGTTTGGGGGATTACTTTATCAACACCTGGGTTTCGCTTTGAGCGTTAGTCTATTGTGCCTTAAGGGAGGAAACCCACCGAGCGGCTAGAAAGCACCTCTGAAAGGTGCGATGCATACATGGAGGCATGTCTCCTTTGTTTAAAGCAACAGCGGTTAGAAGTGTTCCGTGGGTACCACAAGATACAGCGTCTCAGCGGCTGCTCTGGAATGTGGTTAGGATGACTGTTAACTTCTGTCCGCGTTCCCACCCACAAAATGTACTAAAAGGGTCACTCTTATGCTCTGCCGAAATCTTGAAAGTTCATTGGAGCGGTGGTCGCAGTCTCGGCAGAACATGGCTAAACATTGGATGCGTCGTTGGTGGTTGAATTGCAGATTTTCCGAAAATGCGACAGAAGACAGAATTTCTAATCAAAAACTCTGTTTAGACGGTTTCTGTCTCCTGCACCCAAGAACGACATTCTTGCAGCACATCACTGGCCATAAGCGCAAAGATGGGTCCAGCACGCTATTAAGTGTAGCCAATAGCGGTACGCATGCAAACGAGTACTGGAAGTACATTTGGTGAGATTCATCCGGCAATGCTTTTCAGTGGAATGCTTCAGGGAGCACGGTATTTTTTAACTTTGTGTGTGTCCCGTAACTGGTCATATTTAATCGTTGCATTTGCAAATGCACTTTGCATCTGCGAATGTCGTTAGACCTTCTGAGTAGACTTTTCGCTAGCACTTTCTGGTATGTTCATCGTTTGAGAATTGGAAATATTCGTCGCGAGATCCTAAAATTGTTACCTAGATCGGAATTGAACGTATGTTATCTGCCTTTGAATACACTACTGTCTTGTCGAAGGTTTTCCCAACTGAATGCTCGTTCATTTTCATTTAATAGTTAGATGTCTCCCTGAACTAAAATGTGCTGTCATGTGGCGGTTGATCTGTGTATTTCATGCATGACTATAAACTTTTAAAAGTGGGTCTACCGCTGCTAAATTCAGACTTGATAAGACATTATCTGTTGCATGAATTTTTTCATTGCCTTTTGATAGTAAATTCGATGATTACTTAGGGAGCTTGACTCTACTCTCCTATCACAAGGACTTTAATTTTGCATCACAGGGGTTTACACACTACAACTACAACCACATCACCTCACAATACCAAATGCGCTCTGACATGCCATTTAGAGTGGTAAGGCAACGGTTGGAGTGTACACACGGGCAGGTAAGTTAGTCTGGCTCACGAGAGTTGGCCAGGAGGTACAGATGTCTCTTCGCTGGTGTACAGGGGAATCTCGCGTCATGGTGACTGACACTGAAATTTCATCAAATCATATCGACATTGAATGCACACAATAGAGCAAGGAAATCTAACTCACATTACTTTCTAACCTGTTACATTTTTCCTTAGTATTCGACGTCTGCACATGCCTGCCAGCAATAGAATATTTATGTTGACCTGACACAGGGTCTCCCAAGAGGTCGTTAACATTCGAAAATTCAATACTTCACGAAAAAAATGGAGGTAGAGAAGCCAAAATTCACACGCATGCTTGAAACGACACGGGGTTTTATTGAAACCAAAAAGACGGACAAAATTACCAACGGATAGCACTTCCTATGAAACAAAACCAATATTTATCATGACACCTGATTTTCTAGCAAAGACTATGTTCTTTGTAACAGATGCTTACCATACCGACCGTCATTCATCAACTATAACTATAGACAAACTAGTGAACAGCACTGTACAGCAGATCTGTAGCAATGTTGAGAAACTGCTGTCAGATGCCGTCTCTTAGCATCTCCTAAGAGGTCGGGGAATCGCTACTGTCATGTGACTTCAGGTAACCACATAACCAATAACCACACAGATAGAGGTCTGTAGACCTGGAAGGCTAACCACGACGCAAGTGGCAGCTTAGCACGCGACCCTCACCGAACGATGAGGGCAAGAGGTATTTCACACGTGTAGCGATATGTGGTGGAGCGCTATCCTGCGTAAAAGTCATACCTTCCAGCAGGTGTTTATAAGCCAGTCTACGGTTGATGCGATTCTGTAGTACATCGGTATACTTCTCAACAGTCACGCTGACAGTCTGGAAAGCAGCTACCCGTATTTCCTTGAAGAAAAAAGGCCTACTCACGACTGATGTGGCAGTTCTAATATTTTCTGTAGCCTTAGTTCTCCGGTTGTGGGTGTTGACAAGCCCTCTGAGTATTACATGGAAATCGTTGGTCCACAATGCGTCAGACAGCAAATCGTCAGCTTCCCCCAGTTTTTATTTAAGTGCCCACACAGCAAATATTCTCTGCGTCACGAAATCAGTGGCCAAAAGTTCTTTATGACGCTGGTTTTTGTGCGGACAGCGTTAGAGGGGACGCCATGGTGTTCCCCAAACAGTAGTGCGCTGAAAGCCGGTGTGATGTACAACCACACGATTGCTGACCTCACCATGTGGCGAAGGATCCGCGTAAGTCTCCACTTCTCCCTGCACTGGCCGAGCAGTACTAGCAGCTGTGTCTGGTCGCCCTATACGGGGCCGATCGTCAAAAGAACCCCTCTTCGAAGTTCCTGACGATTTTATTCTCAGTGATACTTGTTACAGGACTTTTACCCTTTCTAAATCCTTTCTCATAGACATTAAATCGTAAAGCTGCAGAAGCGGATTCCCCATTTTGATAGTAAAGTGAGTCGTGCTGCAGCTCGCGTTGGTGTCGTATGCAGATTTCTGCCAGACCGTATTGTTTAGTTGGCAAGGTTGCGTTGCTTGCCTTCTTCTCGTGTTCACTGGCGCCACTCAGTTTCGTAAACGTTGCCTGTCTGCTAGTGGCAGCAACGGCGCTTATCGATATGTAGTTCTGCTGCCCTATCTTTGGGGCGACCTCATTCCTTTTCGGTGTGGTGTGAGCGTGGAGTTCGGTTGGGATCGCAGGAGCAGTCAAGTCCGCGCAGAGTGGCAACACGGAGGATCGAAGGGCAGTGGTCACGAGGGTGCACGACCTCGTCAAAACTGGATCCTGCATGTTTGAGTGCATTGCAATTCGCGTAGAGAAACCTCCACCATTGTGAAATCTCGCGATTCTCCAATGACTTGGGTTCGTGTTGCTGCTCATGGTGTCGCCGACGCGAGCAGCAGCGAGTGGAGTACCTGGGGAACGCGGATCTGATTAACCTTCCTGAGTTTCTAATTACTATTTACTATTGTCAGTTTCTTACATTGTTAAGTTCATTCAGCGGTATTTTTCAGTTTTGTGGCCGCTCACGCTCCAGTTATCTGCCCTGGGGGTTAGTGTATGTAACGGCAGTGTACTTTTCCTCGCCTTGCCGCCGGTGTTGGGTGAGGCGTGTAAGTTCGACAGCTTCTTGATTTTAGGTTGGGTGGCGTAATTCTACCTCAGTTTGTTCTGGTCGCTCTGAGCACAGTATTCTGCGGGCGGAGCCCAGACCGCCAGTTCCGGCTTTGGCGTAATTTTACATCTTGCATTTGTTTCTTGGATACCAGGTAGCCTCACCAAGATTATCAACAGTCGCTCGTTAGACCGCCACTAGTCCGAGTTACCGTCTTGTGATCTGAATGCAACTCTTGGCTGGCATTCTCTTCGCTTGCGAAAGTGTTTTTTGTGTAACCTTCTCAGAAGGTCGATTCCTGGAGCACCGTCTGTCACTGGCCCTTGCGTTTAATCTTATTATACTGTTATTAAGTTGCCATCATTTGTCTCAACTGTTTGGTAATCTGTTGTTTTTTTTCTTTTTTTTTAATTAACTTTGCTATGACATTCGCCGTTTGACAGAATATTTGTTAATTTTTTTTTTTATAATTGCTATTTTGGTGTTAAAGGCTTTCAGCCGTGATTGTGGTTACTTGCCTTAAGATTCTGATTGCGAACACATTGGTTTCTTTTCAAAAATTATTTGCTGTCTGTATTTTATGTATGTTTCCAAATTTTTTTAATAATTGCCATTTTGGGTGTTAAAGGCCTTCAGCCGTGATTGTGGTTATTTGCTTTAAAATTCTGATTGCGAGCACATTGGCTTGTCTTCAAAATTATTGCCTGTCTGTATTTTATGTATTTGTTAAATTTAAATAATAGCCATTTATCGCGTTAAAGGCTCTCAGCCGTGATTGTGGTTATGTGCATTAAAAGTCGGATTGCGAAATCATTGTCTTGTTTTCAAAATTTATTTACTAAAATAAATGAGTGAAACTGCAAAGCACACCACTAGTATTTCATTCGGTCCCGTCCACAATCGTAATCCAATCCTGCCTTCCTTAATTACCAGGTTTCATAAAGCTTCACTAACAGTAACCTTTCTGCTAAAGTCAACATTCCGCGATTGCTGACACATATGACTCCATCTCTTACATAAAGAATGCCATGTTAAAACACCAACAATTCCCTGACTTTGGAAGGCGACCAAGATCCTGAAGTTCAGAAAGCCAGGGAGAGAGCATTCCCTCCCACAAAATTACCGACTCAGTCTGCTGTGCTTGCTCAGCAAGATTATTGAGAAGGTAAAACATAAATGCATCACTAGGCACTGCAACGCCAATGAAACCGTAAGGCCGGAGCAATACGGCTTTAGGAATAACCACTCAACAACACAACAACTCCTCCACGTAGTCGAACATATAACACATGGCTACAACACGAACAAAGCCTCAGAGGTGGTGTTCCTGAAAGTAGATAAAGCTTTCGATCGTCCCTGGCACAACGGCCTTATACGCAAACTAAGAGATGCTCGCTTCCCCAACCCACTCAAGCGGCTCGTACTCTCATATCTCATGCACAGATGTTTTAACACCGACGTGAAGAGCAAACAATCGACACAACACGGTATCCAAGCTGGAATAGTCCATGGAAGCATCCTGGCGCCCATTTGGTTTAGCCTGTACATTAATGACTTTCCAGCAGCAAATATCACGATGTTAGCCATCTACGCGGATGACATAACCATCCTTGTGCATGATTATAGGCCATCGAACATAAGTTCACGTATACAGACGCTACTCAGAACTGCTGAGCCTTGGTTGGAACGAAGGCGTGTTAAAGTAAGCATTGAAAAGGGCGAAACAGTTCTGTTCACAGGCAGATCGAAACAACTGCGCGAACATGAATACTGTCAACATGTAACACTACATACACGCCCAGTAGGTTTCCGAGAGAAAGGCATCTCGGTGCTAACTGGACCAGAAACTTACATGGCGGCGACCACATCGAATATGTTGCCAACGGAGCGCACGCGAGGCTCAAACAACTCTACCCAATGCTCAACAGGGAACGTACACTGAGTAGGAGATCTAATACATGATGACGAACGCAGCTCCCGTCTGGGGAAACACAGCCCCTACACGCCTGCGCCGCCTTCAGGTCATGTAGAACAGAGGGCTACGCATCATTAACAACGTTCCACGCTACAAACGCACCGTGGATCTTCACAATGAATACCGCCTTGAAACCCTCAACGAAGTATTCAAAAAACACGCCGCACGGTTATATAGGAACTCGAGGCACTCGAACACTCCTTTCATCTTACTTAGGGAATCCATGACCACAACCATAGGTGGAAGCATAAGGGGCCTAAGACTCTACTAGCTAGGGCATAACCTCCTATGGCAAGCTAAAATACACTCCTGGAAATGGAAAAAAGAACACATTGACACCGGTGTGTCAGACCCACCATACTTGCTCCGGACACTGCGAGAGGGCTGTACAAGCAATGATCACACGCACGGCACAGCGGACACACCAGGAACCGCGGTGTTGGCCGTCGAATGGCGCTAGCTGCGCAGCATTTGTGCACCGCCGCCGTCAGTGTCAGCCAGTTTGCCGTGGCATACGGAGCTCCATCGCAGTCTTTAACACTGGTAGCATGCCGCGACAGCGTGGACGTGAACCGTATGTGCAGTTGACGGACTTTGAGCGAGGGCGTATAGTGGGCATGCGGGAGGCCGGGTGGACGTACCGCCGAATTGCTCAACACGTGGGGCGTGAGGTCTCCACAGTACATCGATGTTGTCGCCAGTGGTCGGCTGAAGGTGCACGTGCCCGTCGACCTGGGACCGGACCGCAGCGACGCACGGATGCACGCCAAGACCGTAGGATCCTACGCAGTGCCGTAGGGGACCGCACCGCCACTTCCCAGCAAATTAGGGACACTGTTGCTCCTGGGGTATCGGCGAGGACCATTCGCAACCGTCTCCATGAAGCTGGGCTACGGTCCCGCACACCGTTAGGCCGTCTTCCGCTCACGCCCCAACATCGTGCAGCCCACCTTCAGTGGTGTCGCGACAGGCGTGAATGGAGGGACGAATGGAGACGTGTCGTCTTCAGCGATGAGATTCGCTTCTGCCTTGGTGCCAATGATGGTCGTATGCTTGTTTGGCGCCGTGCAGGTGAGCGCCACAATCAGGACTGCATACGACCGAGGCACACAGGGCCAACACCCGGCATCATGGTGTGGGGAGCGATCTCCTACACTGGCCGTACACCACTGGTGATCGTTGAGGGGACACTGAATAGTGCACGGTACATCCAAACCGTCATCGAACCCATCGTTCTACCATTCCTAGACCGGCAAGGGAACTTGCTGTTCCAACAGGACAATGCACGTCCGCATGTATCCCGTGCCACCCAACGTGCTCTAGAAGGTGTAAGTCAACTACCCTGGCCAGCAAGATCTCCGGATCTGTCCCCCGTTGAGCATGTTTGGGACTGGATGAAGCGTCGTCTCACGCGGTCTGCACGTCCAGCACGAACGCTGGTCCAATTGAGGCGCCAGGTGGAAATGGCATGGCAAGCCGTTCCACAGCACTACATCCAGCATCTCTACGATCGTCTCCATGGGAGAATAGCAGCCTGCATTGCTGCGAAAGGTGGATATACACTGTACTAGTGCCGACATTGTGCATGCTCTGTTGCCTGTGTCTATGTACCTGTGGTTCTGTCAGTGTGATCATGTGATGTATCTGACCCCAGGAATGTGTCAATAAAGTTTCCCCTTCCTGGGACAATGAATTCACGGTGTTCTTATTTCAATTTCCAGGAGTGTATATCCACAAACAACAACATCGGCAAGCCCCTGCATAACAGCAACATTGACTGGGTATGCCAGCTGCTATTGAAGCTGACCAACAGGCTACAGCAGGGAAACTGACAAGTTCGCACACTGACGCGTAAACAAAGCGCCAACATTCCCCTACACTGTGAATCTGATATATGACCTATCGTAGACAAAACGATGATGAACCTAACTGTTACACGTGGTTGACGCTGACCGAGCAACCAACACCGGCACCTAGCGGCAGCCGCCGATTAACGCCCCCACACAACAACAAAGATAACGGCCTTCATGATACTCACAACTAATAAACCCTACTCAAGCATGACCTGTCGCAGGCAACAAGAAAACCGCTACTGCTCCTTACAACCTGACCCGACTATCGCAGAAATTTCTTTCTATGGCTCTTACCGTGTCACTTTTTTCCTTTGCCCTTTAAACCGCTACTCTTCGTTCAACTTTCGATCCAGTCTATCTCCAGACGAGAGCCTATTAATTGTTAACTTTAACCAGGAGTACGTAAACATCGCAGGACCCACATCCTGAGAGACCTAACTTAAGTGAAAACTAACCCTTATGCAACAGACCTTTTGTGTTGGCCATCACGCCCGTGTGGACGTGGAGGAGCTCCACCTCATCTCCCTCCCCCCACTCCCACCCCACCAAAAAAAAAGAAAAAAAGTACGTCTCTCACTACAGCTCATTTTATATAGATTCTCACTCGGTGTCACTGGCGTGTTGCCGTCCAGCGTAATCAGTTGGCCAGTTTTCACACTTGATTTTTGTTTCCAATAAAACCCCATGCCATTTCCGGCATGTTTGTTAATTTTTACCACTCTACCTGTATTAATCCGAGTACTACTGCATTTTCAAATGTTAACATTCTTTTTGGGTCGCTCTGTATTTCATGAGAATCTATTCATTTTAAATAAGAACCGTTTGATGTCATTTTCAATCAGCGTTTGAGCATCATTTAATATCAAACTCACTTCACTAAAGTTGACTGGCTGGTCCAAAAGTTGAATTGAATTATAATGCAACGAACATTGGAAATTGTTTCCCTGTTCTAAGTCAGAGTCAAAGAGCATAACTGCAGTGCTCGTTATCAAACAAATCTTAGATTGTACTAGACTAGCGAGCGCTGTTTCTTTCTTTATCCCGAATTCTAGTTATAAATGATCCGGGTCCCATAACCACGGAAGGGTTGTAGGACAATGTAAAAGATCTTACAATCTAGACGGAGATTAAAAACAAAAATGGTTCAAATGGCCCTAAGCACTATCGTACTTAACAATGAGATCATCAGTCCCCTAAACTTGTAACTACTTTAACCTGACTACCTAAGGACATCACACACATTCATGCCTGAGGCAGGATTCGAAACTGCGCCCGTAGCAGCCACGTGGTTCCGGACTGAAGCGCCTAGAGCCACTCGGTCACAGCGGCCGGTGACTGAGAATAACTGAAATTTATTTCCTCTAAGGACTGATACAAATCACAATGAAAATTAACAGAGAACAAAGTCACCTAAAACTCAAATAAAATTACAAAATGACGGGAACACTGTGAGGAGGTATAGTGTGGATTATTGTAAGGAGACATGGCAGCTGAGTTTCCTCATCTGGGCAGCTCAACATGATTCGAACTACTGCAGTTGCGACATTCACACTTCCCCAAATGAGCAAACAGTGCACACATCACTGTTATACTCCGTTCATCGTAAGAATAAACCTCATGTAAACATTGCACTATGTGTTCTTCAGCGTTTGCTGGAACCTCATTGGAGTTCTTGTCATATGGATCGGGTGTCAAGCTTGTTTCGGGTACAGTAAAATACGATAATGAGAATACAGTACGTTTTATACTGTGCGTTACGCGTACATCGACTCAGCAGCAATACGGTGTAACAGCTTTACCGGTGCATATAACCTGGACAGCATTCGCCCAGCAAGTGATCCAAGTAACCTGCAGTGTGCTGAACAGTTGCAGTAAAGACGTAAAAAGAGACGAGCAGGGAACAATATAGCTTTGAATGTCATTTAATTTTGAAACGGAAAGTAATAATATATGCTAATACCCAAGTGATACGTTTCTTTGGTGACCAGACGGAAAACTTAACGCGCTCTCGATCTTAGCTAACGTAGTAATGTAATTAAAAACATCAGTGATGAAAATACCTGAATTTATCAGGGGTAATTTTTTCTGCATGAGCTATGTGTGACATAAATGCGCAGTGCTGGGATGTAGCTAAATATTCAAGTAACTGAAGGTGTTACAGCCAGACATGTGGTAATCTCTGAACTCCTTCTATTTCGGACTCCGAGGAATACATTTCAGTGTTGCTACGCTGATAATGAGGCGATCAGCAACAGAATCGCAAGCCACCAAAAAATCCGCATTTACTTCTCCTTCTTCAAGACTTGCTATTCTGCATTTCGCCATCGTTCGGCAGTGACGTGTCACAAAGCTTCGTGTTTTAGTTCCAGTACGTTTGGTAGCTTAAATATTTTGTTATTTCTCGCTAACAGTCCCTTAATTTGGCTGCAGATCAGTTTTGTTGGGTTCAGATTGCAGTGTTACGCAGCGTTTGTACAGTGTGGTCGACGCCATGAAAATTACTGTTTTCCATGTTTCTACGACGCTTATCGCACTCGCTCGTTTGAGACTACATCTGTCCTACAAAACAGTGGGCATATTCAAACAAAGAGTACCTTATTTTCAATTTTTCTCCAAAAAATTTAATTATGTAATATTGTCTTAACTTCAACACTCTTTTATAAAATATCGATAATGAAGAATGTGCATTTGCAATGATAGCGGGAATTTGCGTGCAATACGTTATTAGAAACTGGAAAACGTGCATTTTCTTTTTTTGAGAAATGATTGTTATGTATGAGGCAGTATTTGATGAATTTCATATTTAAATGATTTATATATTAAAACCGAAGAAAAAGTAACACAAAAGTTTCAACCGCCACTCACCAGCACACGTATCATTCTACATCACTACCGATTGCCCCAAGCATATAATATGGACTTGTTTTCGTATTTTTATTATACAGTGTTTCTCGTAGAACATCAAAGCTGATTTTTCTCTGTAATCTTCTGAAAAAACATTAGCAACAACTTGTTCTCGCCATTAACAGTGTTTCGCACGTCTGGGTTACAACGAAGCAGGAGTCAGTGCCATCCACATTCACGATATGCATGAGCAGCAAGACAATCAGAGCACAAGTAGCGTTTACAGAGACAGTGACTGTACTCTAAATTTAAAATAAAAATTACGTTGTTGAAGTAAGATTAAGACAATGTTGATGGCTGTTAATAGGTCAGAATGCCTTAAAGTTTCATTTAGAGTCACATAGTAATAAGATACATAATACTTAAGTCGGACCTACTAACCAAGAACGGAAAAACACCAGCATGCGAGATCTACGGCTGCTGACCAATCATTGTGTCTGTGTTCGTTTGCATCAGGTTTATTCTTATGATGAAAGAAGTATAAACGGCAGCCAGGAAACGACTGATCCTCGTGGCAGGCGGCGATCGAATGACCTCGCCCCTCCACTACTCTCTACTTTCAAAAACGGTCTAAGTGCGGGGCCGAATAGGTGCTATTACCAGTGTGATATTGGTTATTTCATTGAAAAAATGGACTTTCCATTCTTGGTGTACAAAGCAGACCTTAACAAACGAGCAAACCTTAACAATGAAGCTGTTTTCCAACGACTGGCTACCTACTTTGCACCAGGCACAGTGGCTAGGCGACTCAGTTCGACTGGGTACACCGAATTTTGGGGATAAAGCAATGGACATTCCAATGGTGGTTGGGGGCTCAGTGATTCGTTTTTTGATGTCCAAACAAAATAAGCAAAAATGTCATGTTCAGTTAGCCTCTCGCGACGACAGTGGCGGCACAGCACCTTCCGCTCGGGAATAGGAGGTGTGTCAGCTCTGCTGACAACAGCATGAAGCGAAACATTTCTTCAATTTTGCGAAAACAGCCCATCTCTCTTGGGACCTTCGTACTTCCTAATGAGATTCACTGACTGTCTCCTACCGACAGAGAGGACCCAGAATCAACACCGAAAGAACACCTTCCAAATGAGAAAAACGCAAAGCTTTCCCCCTGTAGAATGCGACAAAAAAAAGAAAAAGACACTGGGGAATGGTGGCAAAAATGAACCAACATCAGGTAGCGATATGTGACACTAACTTCACAGTAGGATTGAGTGGCGTAGTAGGTAGGAGTCGGACGATAGTGACAGCGAAGAGGACACAAGCTAAAAGAAGAAGTAGGGACAACGCACAGTAGCTGGCCTCGGGTGTGGAATCTTGCACCATTAAGCGATTTTGTAAAGTCTGTGTGACTTGATTTCTCAGCGGCAAGTGACTGCATAGCGCAAGAATTTGGGACAGTTATTTTGCGAGTATTTTTCACGTTGTAGCTTAGAATTTTTCCGCAAGTCAGACCATAGAAGAACTTTAAAAAATATCGTACAGAAATATGTTGGTAAACATTGAGAAATTAATACTTTGATCAGTTATTCATAAATAGTGGGGGACACTTTGAGATTACTTTTGTGAATCTGGCTGATTCCTAGAGTTGCAAAGATAACTAGTGCCACTAAAACAGAGATTTGTTTTAGTGAATATAGCACTGAATTTCCAATTTATTCATTGTATCACCTAGAGCGTTTGCTAGTCAACATCAGACTCATTCATTCATTTATACTGAAGTTAACGAGTCTGAATAAAACACATAAACTTGAACTTTATTTTTAAAAAAGCAAATGTTTAGCAGCGGATCGGTTTTCAGTTTACAACTGATGCATCAAAATCAATTCAAGTATATGCAATTTAGTTCGAGGGTGACATTGTTGCGTTTGCCCATGAACGGCATCTGTGTAAAGACCTTCATAAGTTGCAAGTATCAGTCTTGGTCAGAACAGTGATCTGTGTAATTGGAAGTATATTATGTAGGAGCTAAGTGAATTTGAATGAAGGCTAATTTTTGGTGCTGTTATAGTGGGTGCTTTCTCACGAAGTTAGCCGTGGTTTTTGGTGTGTCAAGATGCAACTATCAAAGTTTTATACTGCATACGGGGAAGTGAAGAAATATCACACGCTGAGTGACAACGCAGACGACAGTGTGTGCTGAGCGATCGTGAGGTGCAAAAGTCAATGCGGAGTTGAATGTTGCGCTGGCGAACGGTATCAGCACCAAAACGACTTGAAGTGAGATCCATAAGATGAGAAATGCATGGCGAGCTGGAATTCCAAAAGGACACCTCAGTGATGTAAATGATCGTAATACGAAAACGCGTTTATGAAACGGTAAAACTTAAAACTATGGAGCAGTGGAAGGAAGTAATCTGGGCGGTTGAGTCTTGTTTCACACACTTTCCGCCTCTTCACCACGTTTACTTCTGGCGTATGTCATCCGAAGTCTACGATTCAGATCGCTCTCTGCCAAAACTGATAGATGGTTCGGATTCGGTGACGATTCTGGTAGCCATGTCCTAGTATTCCGTGGGCCCGACGGTTACTCTGAAAAGTCGTGTAACATCCAAGGGCCATGCGACAATGTACGAGGTGTGTGAGAAAAGTAATGAGACTGATTATCTACAAAGTTTATAGCTTTTTCAAACAACAGTATTGTCCCCTTCGAAGTAGTTCCCTTCTACAGCTAAACACTGGCGGCGTAGTTGATCCCAGCCTTGTAGCAGCGCTGAAAGGCATCAACTAGTAGGGCCTTTAACACGTCGGTCACAATCTTTTCAATGTTCTCCAGAGCCCCAAAACGACATACTTTTCCTATTGAGAAATTTTTCAATTTCTGGAAGAGAAAGTCACAAGAACTCAAATGACATGAGTAGTGGACTGTGGAACTACAGGAATGCCTTCGGAGGACAAAAATTAAGTGATGGAAGTGACCGAGTAAAATGCGGAGTTGTCATAATGTGGCATGCACTGTTCTGTAATGTCCAGTCTCTCCCGACTCACCCGTTTCCAAAGCCTTGCAAGGACGACTTTGTAAAACACTTGATTGACAATTCGTCTTTATCGTTAAACTTCGCTATAATCTCACAAGACCAGGCAAACTTTCGACATTTTCGTCGGTTTTCGAACTTGAAGGTCTGTCTGAGAGACGTTCAGCTTCATCGTGTTCTCGGCCTTCAAAAATTAATTTGTGCCAGCGCAAAACCTGGGCCCTTGATAAGGCATGTTTCCCATAGGCATGTTCCAACTTTTCAAAGGTGACCTTGGTGAATTCCCTAAGTTGAACACAAAACTTGATGGCATGAGACAGCTCAAAATTCCTCTGTTCCATTTCGTAATACAACTTCATTGACGCTGCTTTCAGACGTCACGTGATGGCTGTACGGGGATGAAACTCGGACTGAGCATCTGGAAGGACTGAATAGATGGTCTATAAAAGTAGAACGAAAGAGCGTTGCTAGATCGCTCGCACTGTTGTCAGTCTAATTACTTGTCTCACACACCTCGTATGCCGATCAGGTCTATCCAGTGGTCGGTCCCTGCTTAGACAGCTCGTCGGGTTTTATGAGCACGAGAATGAACTGCCACATCCATCTTTCATGGGCACAACAGTCACCTGATCTCAGTATTATTGATCAGTTTTTGAGGTTGCTGAACAACAGTCATACAATAATTTTTAAATAAATACACCGCCATTTGACTGTATTGTCGTTTATTTGATTACGACCCAGGTTTCGTCCTTTTGTGCCTTTTCAAGTGGGTGAGTTTATATCAGCAACATATATTTCCCGACATCAAGCTCAAAAATGGCCATAATTTAAGAAGAATATGCTGGCATTTCGTAGGGACCCAATATTTTTCATAATTTACGGCCAATTATGGGCTTGATGTCATTCAATATGTGTTAACGACATGAACTCAGTAACTTGGAAATGGCATAAAGTTCCCAAGCCAGGGTCGTAATTACATAAACAAAATACAGACAAATGACGGTGTGTTAATTTAATATCAGTATTTTTGGTCAATTGTGGTCTATTAATGGATGTCCGTCTTATTGCATGGACGAGAGACTTCAGCTGATGATATATATGAGAAAAGTACCACCACACCTGTAGTTTGAGAATGTTTTATTCTAGCACACAGCACACGATTAGTTTCGACGAAACATTACCACCTCAGGCCCACCACTGCCAAAAGAGTATTTGATTTCTTTTGCGCATTTACTGTGGGGTTCTTGTTACTAGCACACGAGGGCCACCTATCATCAGGAGTGTATAGTAGACTCGTGATGAAAGCTATCCCACGTGTGCTAGTAACGAGGAGCACACAGTAGAAGCGCCAAGGAAATCAATTACTCCTTTATACTTATATGGATATGGTGTCTATTCTTTCGGACATGTACGAAAGAACAGACACCATATCCATATAAGCATATAGTTCTGGCGATACCGGCCATGACCTTCTTCTTCTTTGTGAATGCACACATATTACCCGAGCTCTTGCGGGACATGGTAAGAATGTCTTCCACAAGTAATGAGTGTGTTGGGTAGGGGTACTACGAATGTAGTGTGTGGACATATACGGTGAGAATGTAAGTCTCGTGGGGGGAGTGCACGGGGTAAGTTCCTGCAGTCGCACTATCCTCTGTGCGCTCACTGGCTCAGATAGACGCCGGCGTGGTAGCTCAGCATGTTCGGTCAGAGGGCTGCTCACCCTCTGTAATAAAAAAAAAACTGAGTAAAGGAATGAACGATCAACTTGAACAGATGTCTTGTGACGTCCGCCCAGACCAAATGCAACGAACAATACCGAACAAAATGAACAAAAAAAGATGGATAGAGCGTCTGCCACGTAACCAGGAGATCCCGGGTTCGAGTCCCGGTCGGGGCACACACTTCCACCTGTTCCCGTTGATATATATATCAACGTCCGTTAGCAGCTGAAGGTAATGATTTGATTCTAAGTACTCCTCTGGCCGTGGTGGGGCCTGAGGATGGTGAGAACGTACCGAGGTCACTTGTCGCGTGACAGAATAAAGACAAACTCCAGATACAGCTGCAGTGGTAATATTTCTCATATTTGTGGTCTAATTTAGAGAGATGGCTATACAGCTCCGTCACCTGAACCTACCACTATTTTGCGTGAAAGATTTGGAATGAATTCTCTTGAAAACCGCCGGGTGATGTGGCCGAGCGGTTCTAGGCGATTCAGTCTGGAGCCGCGCTGCTGCTACGGTCGCAGGTTCGAATCCTGCCTCGAGCATGGATGCGTGTCCTGTCTTTAGGTTAGTTAGGTTTAAGTAGTTCTAAGTCTAGGGGACTGATGACCTCAGCTGTTAAGTCCCATAGTGCTTAGAGCCATTTTTCTCTTGAAAACCATACCGAGACGACTAGAAGCTATTTTGACTGCAAACTATTTACTTACGTCTTATTAGGTATGTTAAAGTGCTGTTCTTTCGGTGTTCCCCAATTTTTGTCTCCTCTCCCGTGTTCGATAGGTTTAATCGAATAAGCAGTACCTTGCAAGTTTCAGTAGTGCATAAAACTATAAATCTGTCACTCATCTGCACTAGTATTGAAACGAGGCAAGAGCTATAGCGTTATTAACTTTGTTCTCCCGCTGTGGGTACAGGATGCCCAAAAGAAAGCGAGAGTGACAGCAGACAGCAGCACTGGACAGCACTGCAGGGGCTGGATGGTCGGGCAGGTGGGTCGCGCGGTCTGTATTCAGCCTGCGGACTGATGCCGCTGTTCAAACGCGCCAGCGCACGCGCGCCGCATGCGTGATGAAGCGCCACGACGCGGGCGACACGGCGCGGAACCGCGGCGCAGGCACTCCGGCCGTGCGTGCGCCGCCGGCTCACGTGCTCTCCATTCAGCGCCCTCTTCCTGCTACCCGGCCACCTGACTCCCAAATTCTGCGAGTTATTTGCAGCCGCTCACCCGTAAATAGCGGCACAGTATGTGCTCGTCCCGTCGACGCCAGGAGTGAAATGCTCTCCGGCCCCGAGGGAATCTAAATCAGAGTGCCGACTGCAGGGGTTACGCTTTACATTTTATGCCCATATGACCTTTAGAGCCCATTTACTCGCTCCTTACAGAGCGTTCTTACGTCAGTACCGTACGCACAAGTACTGCCTGCACAGATATTAAGATACACTGAAGCGCCAAAGAAATTAATGTAGGCAGGCGTATTCAAATAGAGAGGTATGTAAACAGGCAGAGTATTGCGATGCGGTCGGCAACGCCTACATAAGACATCAAGTGTCTCGCGCAGTTGTTAGATCGGTTACTGCTGCTACAATGGTACGTTATCAAGATTTAAGCGAGTCTGAGCGTGGCGTTTCAGTAGGTGCAAGAGTGATGGGACTCAGCATCTCCAAGGTAGAAATGAAGTGGGGATTTTCCCGTACGACCATTTCACAAGTGTTCCGTGAATATCAGGAATCTCCGACATCGCAAGAAAGGGACCAACGACGACTGAAGAGAATCGTCCAACGTGTCAGAAGTGCAGTCCTCCCCCAAATTGCTGCAGACTTAAATGCTGGGCCATCAACAGCTGTCAGCGTGCGAACCATTCAACGAAGTAACATCGATATGGGCTTTCGTAGCCGAAGCCTCATACGTGTACCCATGATGATTGCACGACACAAAGCTTCACTCCTCGCCTGGGCCCGTCAACACTGATATTCGACTGTTGATGACTGGAGACATGTCGCCTTGTCCGGCGACTCTCGTTTCAAATTGTATCGAGCGGATGGACGTGTACGGGTATGGAGACAATCTCACGAATTCATGGACCCTGCATGTAAGCAGGGGACTGTTCACGCTGGTGGAGGTTCTGTAATGTTGTGAGGCCTGTGAAGCTGGAGTGATGAGGGCCCCTTGATACTTCTAGATACGTCTCAGACGAGTTACATGTGCGTAAGCATCCTGTCTGATCACCTGCATCCATTCATGTCCACTGTGCGTTCCAACGGACTTGGGCAATTCCAGGAGGAGAATGCGACACCCGAAGCGTCCAGAATTTCTACGAACGGCTCCAGGCGCACTCTTCTGAGTTCTAAACACTTACGCCGGCCACCAAACTCCCCAGACATTAACATTAGTGAGCATATCTGGGATGCTTTGCAACGTGTTGTTCAGAAGAGATATTTGCCGACCGTACTCTTCCGGATTTATGGACTGTCCTGCAGGATTCTTGGTCTCAATTCCCTCCAACACCACTTCAGACACTATTCGAGTCCATGTCACATAGTGTCGTGGTACTTCTGCGTGCTCGCGGGGACTCTGCATGATTTAGGCAGGTGTACCAGAATCTTTGACACTTTACCGTGTAAAGTGTACAGCCAACAGGTTCATAAGCTTAATGTAAGTACTTTGACCAGGCCCCAGTTCCGTTAAGGATATCTTTTTCAGAAGAAAAGTCGCCATGGTCAATAACCGTGGCCTCATCTTAAACGAACAACAACAGTTTCGTAGCAAAAGCTTCTTTAATGTCTCTAAGCCATTGTTAGCAACGATATGATGATTTCGTTCATGTTTCCGTGCCTTGGTCTCCCATCCGTTATGGACTCAGTACTTCTATGGCGTCCCCATATCTAGTCATAAAACACGTCTTGTGGACTATGTACAAACCTATTATCAAAAACAATCTATTTTTTAAATCTTATTAACATATTGAATTACAGACGAAATGCTTCGTAGAGATACATTATGGTAATTGTATTAATGAAAAGTTCTGTTTGCGATTTTTCCATATTTAGAGGAGACAATTTACGCTCACCCTGTCTGGTTCGTCGCCTCTCTTATCCTCGTAGATGTGGTAACACCTTACTTAGCTATATCAGATTTGTAACCGTATTTGTAACGTTTCAACTGTTAAAACAGATAGTTGTTTACAACTGGTTATTTCATGTCTTTATTCCGCTTTTTTCTGTGCCCTATGTCAAACACCTACGTTACTTCGACATTCATAGCAAGCCGATGGCGAAACAATCTAACTGAGCCTGATTGACCAGATCACCGCCTGTAATCGGCAGAATTGAATTCAGCCTTTTTCTCTGCATCAGCGCTCACATCAGCGTACCAAACACTAATTCTTCATTTCTCAGAACCAGGCGGCCATGGTGCAGTCAATTTTTTAAGGACTTTTCCAAGTAAGTGAACTTTAAATAATTTTTTGCATTGCTGGTTTAAAGGTTCAAATAGCTCTGAGTACTGTAGGACTTAACATCTGAGGTCATCAGTCTCCTAGAACTTAGAACTATTTAAACCTAACTAACCTAAAGACACCACACACACCCATGCCCGGGGCAGGATTCAAAACGCGACCATAGCGGTCGCGCGGTTCCAGACAGTAGCGCCTAGAACCGCTCGGCCACTTCGGCCGGCTATTTCATTTCATTTCTGTTTCAGGATAACCAGGCTTAACGAGATTATCAGTTTCACAGACGTTTAATAGTGAACCTGATAATACTATTAAGTTTGGTCGCAATGTCATATAACTGTGGTACTGACAGTTCAACTGATTTTGTCTTCAACTTCATTGCAGTGTTAGCTGTGGCCTGTATTCTTTTGACGTACATGTTAAGTTGAATTCTGTCACGTTTGTTCCTGTTAAAACACACAGATGCTCTTTTCAGTCACTTACCATAATCTACATTCTTCCCCATTGAAATCGCTTCATCAGCGTACCTCGGGAGCTGTGAAGTTAAGGCCGCGCGGGGTAGCCGTGCGGTGTAGACGGGCGTCTTGTCACGGTTCGCGCAGCTCACCCCGTCGGAGGTTCGAGTCCTCCCTTCAGCATGAGCGTGTGTGTTGTCCGTAGCATAAGTTAGTTTAAGTTAGATTAAGTAGTACGTAAGCTTAGATACCGAAGACCTCAGCAGTTTGGCCCCATTGTCCTTACCACAAATTCCCAAAATTGTGAAGTTTACGGCTCTGGACGTCTTCACCTCTTGCAAGCACACGTCCGAACCAACGCTTCAGCTCCTAACAATTGCGTTCGTTTAGCCTCACACGCGTTCTCAGGCACGGATGTTTACTTGCCTTCCATTCTGCGCTTCACACAGCAGCGAGTTGTGGGTAGCGAGATTTTATGCCTTCTTGATTCTGCGAACTGTAGTTCTGAGCCACGAGAAACGTGTGATTAGACACTTGGAGTTCACTGTTTCAGAATTCCCACGTGGCGCTTGAATCTAGCCATTGCTTTCGTCTTGAAACTTCGATGCAAGTGACGAAGGTAACAGAGTTTATGATACCCGGCAAGTCGGATTAATAGCAATTATTAACGGCGAGAATCGGCGGCAACAACGGCAAGCAGATCGTAAAACGAGTCACAGATAGTAGTCGCCATTTCTAGGGTAAGAAATTCTCAGTCGCAATAATGTCTTATATCACATCCATAATTGATACCTTGTAAGGTGGTCATATTATTTTCACTTTGGTATGTCGTCGATGTGCATGCCAGAGTGGGAGCCCAAATTATGTTACTATTAAACAATCTTTGGGCTTGTCTTGGCACACTCTTTGACTCTGCGCAGTCTGATACATTCTTCGTTATAAAATGTGGTAGATGACGAACGTATTTAGTAGTGCTGTGTGGACTTGTGATTGTATCTGTTAAATTAAGAAAAGAAAGGAAAGATAAGTATGACGGGTACGTTGAAAAATTAAAGGGAAATAAATTTAGAACAGTGTAATTATTTTTGAAGAGAAGAAGTTGACGTACGTCTGCAGCACTGCGCAGTTAGGAATGACTACTGTCACCTAGTTAACTTGCTCGGAATTGATAGAAAGACTACCACACTTCCCTGAGACATGTATTTGCATATTGCTTGAGTAAGCTGTTTGATTTTTATAGAAATTCTCTGTTAACTTCTTACCACTTTTAGTTCATTGTTCACTTTATTGAATATGGTATTGTTCAGACCAATGTTTTGTGTGAAAATCACGAGAAGTATTACTCAGTCTTTCTGAATATATACTTCATTCTAAAATCCATTACATTTCTGGCATGCAGACGTGCAAATAGAATTTCCTCCGCTGATATTTCGGCCGCGTATCGTCCGGCCATTCTCAGAGTGAGTCACAAGACTGACGACAAGATGCCAAGCACGGCCTTATTCGCTCCACCGAGGCGGTACTGCGCATGCAGGTCACAGATGCTGGTCGGCGGTAAAGAAATACGCTTACAGATGCGCCACCTGTGGCGAAGGCGTACAGACATCGATGTATGTTCGTCGGTGCCGATACCACGACAATTTCTCTGCAGTTTAATTACACCAAGAGCCGGATTCCATGCTTTGTCCAGATTAAAACCATTATCTATATTTATTAAATTATTAGCGAATCTAATTTCTACAGCTTCCTTTAAGACAGATTCCCAAAAGGAAGAGGTGGTTGTTAAAATCTTTACATCACTGTAATTCATGGAATGCCCTGTATCAATACAATGTTCGGTCACAGCTGACTTGTCTGGCTGTGATAAGCGTGTGTATCTTCGATGCTCCACACATCTTTCATGAACGGTGCGTGTTGTTTGACCTACGTATGACTTCTCACAATTTCCGCAGGGAATCTGATACATACCCGTTTTACGAAGCAGAGAATCGTCCATTACAGAGCCGAGTAAAGCTGCAATCTTCGTGAGGGTCCGGAAGATCACTTTAACACAATGTTTCTCAAGAAAACGGCCTATCTCAGAGGAAAGAGCACACACATAGGGCAAAAAAGCACTTGATCCGAAAGAACTGCTATCTTCTTACCCATCGCATACCTGCATCCTAGGTTTTGCATTGAACGCTCCACGAATTTGTTGCGGAGAAAATCCATTCGCTTTAAAAATGCTCTTGAGGTATGTGAGCTGTTCTTGAAAATTATCTTTATCGGATATACAGTGCGCCCTATGCACTAAGGTCTTAAGGACACCTATGGTCTGTGAAGGGTGATGGCAGCTACTGGCATGTAGATATAGATTGGCATGTAGTTATAGATATAGATATAGATATGACATGTAGATGTAGATATATATATAGATTTGGGTGTGTTGGTTTGCGATATACGGCATGTCCTAATGTGTCATAAACTTTACGGCGAATGACAACATCCAAAAAGTGGAGGCAGAAATGGTTCAAATGGCTCTGAGCACTATGGGACTTAACTTGTAAGGTCATCAGTCCCCTAGAACTTAGAACTACTTAAACCTAACTAACCTAAGGACATCACACACATCCATGCCCGAGGCAGGATTCGAACCTGCGACCGTAGCGGTTGCGCGGTTCCAGACTGAAGCGCCTAGAACCGCTCGGCCACACCGGCCGGCAAGTGGAGGCAGCTGTCATTTTCTATTTCCATAGTAAATTTGATATTTGCATGGACAGAATTCACATGCTCAAGAAATCGATATAATTCATCTAGCCAGTGCGGCCATACCACAAATGTGTCGTCCACGAACTCCAGAAGACGGTTGGTTTAAAACTTGCTGAGTCCAGTGGCCTGTCCTCGAAGTCTTCCATGAATAAATTGGCTACCAGAGGCGGCTTCCCATAGCAACGAAATCAATATGCTCATAAAATTCACCATTAAACTAAAAATAGAATACAAAAGCACGTGTTCAAATAAGGTCTTAATATTCTCATCAAAATGTTGGCCAGTAATAGGTAAAGAGTTCTTTAAAGGTACCTTGGGATATAATGATACAACATCAAAACTAACAAGCATATTTGTAGTATTTAGCCTGACATTACCAAGTATCTGAATAAGATCCATAGAATTACGAATATGGTAGTAGGAGTAATCCACTAAATTGCAGGCCCATGTCATTTAAGTCGATATGCAGCAGGACTTTGGAACATGTATTGTGTTGGAGAATTATGAACTAGCTCTAAGAAAACGGTCTATTGACACATAGTCAACACGGATTTAGAAAACATCGTTCTTCTGAAATTCAGCTAGCTCTTTACTCATACGAAATCTTGGGTGCTGTTGATAAGGGATTTCTGATTGATTCTGTACTTATAAATTTCCAGAAAGATTTTGACACTGCACCACATAAGGGGCTGGTAGTGAAATTGCGTGCTTATTGAATATAGTCTCACTTATGTGACTGGATTCGTGATTTCCTGTAAGAGAGGTCACATTTCGTTCTAATTGACGGAAAGACATCGAGTAAAACAGAACTGATTCTTGACGTTCCCCAAATTAGTGTTACAGGCCTTTTGCTGTTCCTTATCTATATAAACGATTTAGGGGACAATCTGCGTAGCCGTCCTACGTTGTTTGCAGATGACGCCGTAGTTTATCGACTAGTAACGTCATCAGAAGATTTAAAATAATTTCAAAACGGTTTAATAAGGATATCTGGATGGTGCGAAAATTGGTAATTGATCCTAAACAACGAAAAGTTTGAGGTTATCCACATGAGTGCTGTACAGAATCCGTTAAACTTCGGTTACATGATAAATCAGTCGAATATAAAGGCCGTAAATTCAACTAAATACCTAGGAATTACAATCAACGAACAACTCAAACTGGAAGAAACTCATAGAAAATGTTGAGGGGAAGGCTATCCGAAGACTTCATTTATTGGCAGGACTCTTAGAAAATGCAGCAGATCTACTAAAGGTGCTGCCTACACTACGCTTGCCCGTCCTCTTTTACAATACTGCTGTCCTGTGTAGGATCCTTACCCGTTAGGATTGACGGAGTACATCGAGGAAGTTCAAAGAAGGGTAACACGTTTTGTATTGTCGCGAAATAGGGTGAGAGTTTCACTGAAATGATACAAGGTGTGGGGTGGACATTATTAAAACGAAGGCGTTTTTCGTTGCGGCGGAGTCTTCTCACGAAATTTCAATCACCAACTTTCTCCTCCGACCTACATCGGGAGAAACGATTGCCGCAATAAAATAAGGGAAATCAGAGTTCGTGGGGAAAGATATAGGTGATCATTCTTTCCGCGCACTGTTCGAGATTGGAATAACAGATATTATTGTGAAGATAGTTCGATGAACTCTGGCATGCACTTAAATGTGATTTGAAGAATATCCATATAGATGTAGATGTAGATGCAAACAGTGGCTATGTGCATTTCCCGAAGCGGTTGATGTTCTCGTAAGTCTATCTAGGAAGGAAAATCAAGTGATGTTACAGTTTTAGGGCTTGGTAAATCTGTTGTGTTCAAATACGTTTTCTGTTCTGCAGTCTCCTGAGCTTCACAAAGTCAATTTGGACAAATTTTTCACTAGATTCTGCTGGTGAAAGGGCTCTCAGAATTGAGAGTAAGGAAGACTGTAACCACACGAATGAACTGAATGAACGACTATCCATAGAAAGTTAGAACAGTGGGAGAAAAGTGGATCGTGTCACTATAGATTTGACAAGATCATAGAGTCAAAGACAGTAATATGGAAAGGTAACAACTGTGTAAAACTCATCTACATCTACATCTACATTTATACTCCGCAAGCCACCCAACGGTGTGTGGCGGAGGGCACCTTATGTGCCACTGTCAATACCTTCCTTTTCTGTTCCAGTCGCGTATGGTTCGCGGGAAGAACGACTGTCTGACAGCCTCCGTGCGCTCAAATCTCTCTAATTTTACATTCGTGATCTCCTCGGGAGGTATAAGTAGGGGGAAGCAATATATTCGATACCTCATCCAGAAACGCACCCTCTCGAAACCTGGCGATGCAGAGCGCCTCTCTTGCAGAGTCTGCCACTCGAGTTTGCTAAACATCTCCGTAACGCTATCACCGTTACCAAATAACCCTGTGACGAAACGCGCCGCTCTTCTTTGGATCTTCTCTATCTCCTCCGTCAACCCGATCTGGTACGGACCCCACACTGATGAGCAATACTCAAGTACAGGTCGAACGAATGTTTTGTAAGCCACCTCCTTTGTTGATGGACTACATTTTCTAAGGACTCTCCCAATGAATCTCAACCTGGTACCCGCCTTACCAACAATTAATTTTATATGATCATTCCACTTCAAATCGTTCCGCACTCATACTCCCAGATATTTTACAGATGTAACTGCTACCAGTGTTTGTTCCGCTATCATATAATCATACAATAAAGGATCCTTCTTTCTATGTATTCGCAATACATTACATTTATCTATGTTAAGGGTCAGTTGCCACTCCCTGCACCAAGTTCCTATCCGCTGCAGATCTTCCTGCATTTCCCTACAAATTTCTAATGCTGCAACTTCTGTGTATACTACAGCATCATCCGCGAAAAGTCGCATGGAACTTCCGACACTATGTACTAGGTCATTTATATATATTGTGGAAAGCAATGGTCCCATAATACTCCCCTGCGGCACGCCAGAGGGTACCTTAACGTCTGTAGACGTCTCTCCATTGATAACAACACGCTGTGTTCTGTCAAACCCCGAGACAATGATTCCAGTAATCCAAGTGAAGTGATGGACCAAAGCTGAGGATCAAGAAGTTTTACAGCGAAAAATGATGGCAGAATACTACAAGGTTATGGGGGATGTGAAAAAATTGGTTTGTGTTAAAGTCTGGGGAGTTTTATGACCATCATAAGAGTGTTCCTGCAGCAATTCTCTGTATAAATTATGGACGTGTGGAGTGTCGCACTGTCCTCTTGGAATTTCCCACGTCAGTCGGAATGCGCAATGGACATGAATGGATGCAAGAGATCGGATACTATGCATACGTACGTGTCACCCGTCAATATCTAGACTCATATGGGGTCGATATCACTCCAACCTTACACGTCCCACACCATTACAGAGCTTCCACCAGCTATAACAGTTCTCTGCTAACATGCAGGGTTCGTGGATTCATGACATTGTCTCCACACCCGTATGCGTCCATCCGCTCTATACAATTTGAAACGAGACTCGTCCGACCAGGCAATATGTTTCCTGTCATCAACAGTCCAATGTTGGTGTTCACGGGTCAAGGCGAGGTGTAAAAGTTGATGCCTTCGGCTCCGAAAGCTCATATCGATGATGTTTCGTTGAACAGTTCACGCTCTTACAGTTGTTAATGGCCCAGCTTTCTAATCTGCAGCAATTTTCGGAAGGGTAGCACTTCTGTCATGTTGAACGATTCTCTTCAGTCGTCGTTGGTCCCGTTCTAGCAGATAATTTTTGGCCAAAGGGATGTCGGAGATTTGATGTTTTACCGGGTTTCTGATATTCATTGTACACTCATCCCTACCTCGGAGATGCTGTGTCCCATCGCTCGTGCGCCGACTATAACATCACGTTCAAACTCACTTAAATCTTGATAAATTGCCATTGCAGCATTAGTAACCGATGTAACAACTGTGTCAAACACTTGTTGTTGTGTGTAGGCGTTGCCGACCTTAGCGCTGTATTCTGCACGTTTACATATCTCTGTATTTGAAAACGCGTCCCTAATCAGGTTTTCTGGTGCTTCAATATAAAAGAAAATGTAGAAAGAGAGTGGCATGTGCCACGATCCCTGTTTGGGAATCGACTAAAATGTGGCGTTAATTTCAAGGTTATTTCAATTTTCATGTTTCACTGCTTTTCACAGTCCCGATGTCAATCAAGCAATACTGAATTTGATTTGGCAGCTTACTGATTAAGATGGGTCGAGAGTAACAAAATGGAATGAACGAGGGACAATGCATTGGAAGTATCACGTAGAGCTCAGCCATACTAATAGGAATTAGTCGCCGCAGATCTGGCTAGTGGGCTGTTTCGACCGCGGTGCTAGTCATCAGGGCACAGTGGTCGCACTGGACGTGAGCCACTGCCCCAAACAGGCAGTGGCAGCGCTCTCCGGACGAATGCTCGCACGCAGTGTAATTAAATTAGCCGGCCTGGCTTAATTAAGCGTCATGATGAATCTGACCACTGGACGTGACGCCCCGTCGTGAAATCACCAAACAGACGACTCCTGTTTCATCATAATTACAGCTTTCCTAGTCGGACGCCGTGTTACTGATTATTTGTCAAGCCAATGAAAACGGGCTAGCTGTGGAAAGGTGTTGGAACTGACATTGGATAATTTTGTGGTAACTCTATATTTTTTGTTAAAATATTTCCGCACATTATGGTTTAGACACTACATTTGTCACGCTAAATTGTGTAGAAAAGCATCAATTACAATTAATAAAACGTTGGTTGGTATTATGCCGTAACAGAATGGATTTTATATTTAAAACCAACCTTTCGTTCCCACATGCGGAGGACATTTTCATGGGAGATCGTAGCTTCATTGTGTGCCCGATTCAAAACCTGACCCGCTACTGACTGCAACAAAATTCCGTTTACGCGTGGTCCCGCTCAGTGGCGTGACGTCGCATGCTTCGAGTACCCGAGCGCAGTTGGCCGTAGTGATTACAGTCGTCCGCTGTGTCGTTATTATCATCCCAGGGGTGAAAGACTTGTACACATCTTTTTCAGCACCGGGATCCGAATGTCTTCCAATTTTTTGGCCCTCTTCTTTCCTACTGAAATTCCTTGAGTGTTTTACAGTCTCTATAGCCTCTTTGCACAGCCCTTCAAGGTATCCGCTTGTGGCTACCAGTACTTGAGTACTATCAACATGAATATCATACTCACCTGACTGCAAAGCAAATTTCACAACACCTGATGTGTCAATAACCTCCTTTTTAGAATTGCCCTTGCATTATGCTAGTCGTTTTTTGACCGATCTTCTTCTAGTGCCCAAGTACACCTCCCTACAAGTACACGAAACCCTATAAATTTCTCCTTTTTCTTGCAGTTTTTGGCATCGTTGGCAGGTTTTATGTGATCCCTTATCTTACGGGTAAACTTCTACATTACAGCGATGTTTCGTTTCTCCAAGATATGCGCTTTGCAGTCATTAACGTCCATAAAGGAAGGCTTACGTGGATGTCAAATATTCGCTATGGAATGAGGAATTTTTCAATTTACGCTTTTCTTTTCGACAACTTCAAAATATTATTTCTGTACCTTATTGGCTATGGAATACTTCTATAAACATAATGCTCAAAAATTAATATTACATGCCAGTAAATACTTTTTCACGTATATTAACAAGTATTTTGTACTGTATAACGCATGAGAGTAGGAAGTATATAAATTTAGAAATGCTTCTTTCATACGTACGGAACTGAACTGAACCAGAAATGGTAATCCTGTTACATCGATAAATATGTTTGGAGCAACATTTGTTGACATTCTTCACAAAGATAGACTACGAATATACACATATCAAAAAAACTTTTGCATCAGCCCGGTTCCCAGAACTCCTGAAGACAGCCGGTGACAGTGAATATTGTATCCCCTAGCCTGTTCTGAGCTGTCAAAAACCGGCTCAAAGACTTAAACAACTATGCATGAGCAGCGCCTATTGGATTGAGTGGTACGACAGCCGATCAGTTCCAGTCATTCCACCAGGAAAGAGGTACAAGGTCCGTGTTGTCTTTAGTTCAACCATGTCTAGACGGTCAATACCACGGTTAGATGGCGTCCGCATTGATACTTTGTGCCAGTAAGGACTCTCAGCAAGGGAAGTGTCCAGAAGTCTCGGAGTGAATCAAAGCGATGTTGCTCAGACATGGTGGAGATACAGAGAGACAGGAACTGTCGATAAGATGCCTCGCTCAGTCCGCCTGAGTGCTATTACTGCAATGGATGACCGCTACCTACGGATTATGGCTCGGAGGAACCCTGGCGGCAACGCCACCATGCTGAATAATCTTTCTTGATGTTGAATAATGTTTTTCGTGCAGCCACAGGAGGTCGTGTTACGACTCAAATTGTGCGCAATAGGCTGCATGATACTCAACTTCACTCCAGACGCCCATGGCGAGGTCCATCTTTGCAACGACGCCATCATTCAGCGCGCTCGGAACAGATGGGCCCAAAAATATTCCGAATGGATCACTCACGATTGGCATCACGTTCTCTTCACCTATGAGTGCCGCTTATACCTTCAATCAGACAATCATCGGCGACGTCTTTGGAGGCAACACGGTTAAGCTGAACGCCTTAGACACACTGCCCAGCGAGTGCAACAAAGTGGAGGTTCCCTGCTGTTTTGGGGTGACATTATGTGGGGCCGACGTACGGTCATGGCAGTCACTGTAACGGTTGTACGATACGTGAATGTCATCCTCCGACCGACAGTGCAACCATATCGGCAGCATATTGGCGAGGCATTCGTCTTCAAGAACGACAAATCTCGCCCCAATCGTGGGCATCTTGTGAATGACTCCCTTCAGGATAACGACGTCGCTCGACTAGAGTGGCCAACATGTTCTTCAGACATGAACCCTATCGAACATGGCTGGGATAGATTGAAAAGGGCAGTTTATGGACAACGTGACCCACCAACCACTCTGAGACATCTACGCCGAATCGCCGTTGAGGCGTGGGACAATCTGGAACAACAGTGCCTCGAACAACATGTGGATAGTATGCCACGACGAGTACAAACATGCATATATGTATGAGAACGTGCTACTGGGCATTAGGGGTACAGGTGTTTACAGCAGTCTGGACCATCACCTCCGATGGTCTAGCTGTATGGTGGTACAACATGCAATGTGTGGTTTTCATGAACAATAAAAAGGACGGAAATGAGGTTTATGTTGATTTCTATGACAATTTTCTGTACACGTTCTGGAACTCCGGGAAACGAGGTGTTGCAAAACTATTTTTGATGTGTGTAAAATAATAATCATAATATGTCTCGTTGTTTTACTGTTATATGCACCATCCTTGCGCTCTTCCTATTTGGTAAGAGGAGTGCGAGTATCAGAAGACATTTTTCTCGATGTTTAAGACTCGCTAACATTAACCCGATAAAATAAGACGCCAGTAATTAATTTTTATGTGAAAACAGTATTCGAAAGTTCATGAAAATGATAATATGCTGTATCGCAGTTACGAACAGGTCATAATACACGATTTTGAGAGTTTTAATTAATTCTGTTATGCTATGTTTAAGGGAAAATGTATGAGGACGTGTTGAAAATAAATGCTTCCAAAATTTTTATCCTGTTCTCAGAATTGGTTGAAGCATTAAATCTCATCCATATTATTCGGTAGACTGTCCTGCTTCGCTGATGCAAGTTACAATCCTCGTCGCCAGAGGCAGCATGTAACATGTCGGCGTGTAACATAACTACACTATGTGATCAAAACCATCCGGACAATATGGTTTTCGTATTAGGTGCATTGCGCTGCCACCTACTGCCAGGTATTCCATATCAGCGACCATAGTAATCATTAGACATCGTGAGAGAGCAGAATGGGGCGATCCACGGAACTCACAGGCTTCGAACGTAGACAGGTGATTGGGTGGCGCTTGTGTCATACGTCTGGAAGCGAGTTTTCCACACTCCTAAACATTCCTAGGTCCACTGTTTCCGATGTGATAGTGAAGTGGAAACGTGAAGTGAGACTTACAGCACAAAAGCGTACAGGCCGAACACGTCTGTTGACTTACAGACTACCGCGCGGGATTAGCAGAGCGGTCTAGGGCGCTGCAGTCATGGACTGTGCGGCTGGTCCCGGCGGAGGTTCGAGTCCTCCCTCGGGCAAGGGAGTGTGTGTTTGTCCTTAGGATAATTTAGGTTAAGTAGTGTGTAAGCTTAGTGACTGATAACCTTAGCAGATAAGTCCCATAAGATTTCACATGCATTTGAACATTTATTTTGACGTAATGTGCAATAGACAGACATCTGTCTAAACCATCACACAGGAATTCCAAACTGCATCAGGATCCACTGCAAGTACTATGACAGTTAGGAGGGAGGTAAGAAAACTTGGATTTCACCTGGTCGACAGGCTGATCATAAGCCACACATCACGCCGTTAAATTCCAAACGACGCCTCGCTTGGGGTAAGGAGCGTAAACTTTGGACGACTGAATAGTGTAAAAACGTTGTGTGGAGTGATGAATCACGGTAGACGTTGTGGTGATCCAATGGCAGTGTGTGGGTATGGCGAATGCCCAGTGATCGTCTTCTGCCATCCTGTGCAGTGCCAACAGTAAATATATGATGCTGTGATGTCATGGTCTGGTCGTGTTTTTCATGGAGGGGGCTTGCACCCCTTGTTGTTTTGCATGGCACTATCACAGCACAGGTCTATATTGATGTTTTAAGCACCTTCTTTTTTCCCACCGTTGAAGAGCAATTCGGATATGGTGATTGCATCTTTCAACACAATCGAGTACCTGTCCATAATGCACAGCCTGTGGTGGAGTGGTTACACGACATCCCCGTAATGGACTGGCCTGCACAAAGTCCTGACGTGAATCCTATAGAACACCTCTGGGATGTTTTGGAACGCCGATTTCGTGTCAGGCCTCACCGACCGACATCGATACCTCTCCTCGGTGCAGCACTCCGTGAAGAATGGGCTGCCATTCCCAAAGAAACCGTCCAGTACCTGATGGTGCGTATGCCTGTGAGAATGGCAGCTGTCGTCAAGACTAAGGGTTGGAAAACAACGTACTGAATTCCTGCATTACCCATGGAGGGGTCCACGACCTTTTAAGTCTTTTCAGCCAGGTGTCCAGATAATTTTGATCACATAGTATATCTCAATGCGTGAGAGACATCGTGCTGTAACGAGTTTCCAATCACAGAATGAAAATGCTAGACAAACGCAAGCGGTGCGACATCTGAAAGATTCAGACGCCTTGGACTCACTGCCATCGACTATCCTCCGTATGGTCCTGACTCAGCCCCGTCCGAGTTTCATCTATTTCCGAAACTTAAAGAACACCTTCGAGGACTTGTCTTTAATAGTGATGAAGCTTGTAAGTAGACGTGATGTTCTACAGTGACGGTATTAACAATCTGATATCTCGTTAGGAGAAATGAGTTCGGCGCCCTGATAACTGTGTTGAGCAATAACTGTGTAGACATGAAGAGGAAAGATGTTGAATGTTAATTACCTTTGTTTTACTTAAAAATTTCAAAGAATTTTATCATAAAAATTTCGGAGCTATTCCTTTACAGCATGCCCTCGTAGATGAAACGGTGGTTTGCTGCCCGAATCGATTCGCAATTGTAGCAAAACATCGTTCTAATTTTGAAAAAAAAAAAAAAACCTTGAGTCGTTCACTTTTTGCGATTTATCAAAAACCCGTAAAAATTATCTCATAAGACATAGTTATCTCTACAGACAAATTCTATAGCTTTGTAAGTCACCGGAACCGTCGACAGTTATATTAAACCAGTTAGTAGGTATTGTACGTAGTACTTTAAAACAGCGACTTTTACTGAAGCTATCGGTGAATTACCAACTATCAGATTATTTTCATTTGAATACTGCTCGATCCTTACTTATTTGCTTGAATTTTGGGAAGGTAATGCAGATAAATTGTATCAAAATAAGAAAACAGTTACTTTTAAGCGACGTGTTTGTCATCACTGGACATATACAGGGTGATAATTATTGAGCTATATGAAAAAAGTCGTAAATTATTTGTAAACTACGGTGTTCGCACACTTTCTTCAACATGTAAACATCATTGCAGATATGCGGATTTAGGTTATGACATGTTCGATATCCCTACCATCATTGGCGATGATGTGGCGCAGACGAATAGCGAAATTCTACACGACCCGCTGAACTGTCGCAACATCGATGCTGTCGATGACCTCCTGAATGGCTGTTTTCAGCTCAACAATGATTTTGGGATTATTGCTGCAGCCCCCCCCCTCCTCTCACCCCCCTTCTTTAATACAAAACCACGAAATACATTACTTTTGTTTAAATGGGGAGAATACGGCGGCCAATCAAGCCCGTGCCAGTCGCTTCTGGGTACACCAGAGCCACAATGCGGTTCCCGAAGTGCTGCTCCCCGATATCAAACACTCACCTGCTCTAATGGGGTCATGCTCCTTCTTGCAAGAACCACATCTTGTCGAAATGAGAGTCACTTTATGTAATGGATTCGGTAGTCACTGTGCATTCAAGGAATGTCGGCCAGACAATTCCGTGAGAGGACAGCACACAGTCAGCCTTTGAGGATGAGGAGACATCTCGATCTTGAAAACACGGATTATCAGTCCCTCAAATGCTCCAATTTTGCTTGTGGACGAACCCATCCAAATGAAAGAGGGCTTCGTCGCTAAAGCAAACTATGCATTGTTGTTTTTGTGGTCTTAATATGCATACTAATTCCCGCGGCCAATCGTGGAGTTTGAACGTCCTAACGCACACCGTACAGGAGATATGATGATTTCATGTAGTTCAATAGTTGTCACCCTCACATTGCCCTCCACAGCTGAAATCGGTAACAAATTTAGTACTTGCTTGGTGTCAACGCTCAGTATCTTGGGTAGAGAATACGTTGCTACTTATTCCGCCAGCGAAGTAGTGTGTCAACAGAAGTACCAAATACTGAAGAAGCTGTGAGCGCATTAACACCGACAGAATATCGCCGAAGGTTAGTCTAGCTGCTCCACTCCAGACGATCGGTACTGTAATTAAATTTCTTAATATATAAAAAAAAAGTGTTCCGGGAAGGAGGAGGTTTGCAACTGGAACTATGTTATGGAGATTGTAAAGAAGATGTTTTTGCCTGAGAGATATCAGTGATCCCGTCATCAGCAAAACATGAATACATCAACTTGGTAAACACAGCCACGTTTGGCACCGAAGATGCAACAGCATACGATTAGCGTTCATTCTAAGCATCCATCTTCCAATTCGCGTCTGTACGAGACGTCCATCAAACATGCTAATCCAATATCGTGAGCAGAACACTCATGACAGGATAGCTGTTAAATGTTACAGGAATACACCGCAACGAAATCGCTTCATTTAATACAGTTTTGAAATTGACTTGAAAGCAGAGCGGCTTGGAATCAAATCAGCAATGTTTGATACAGCTCATAAGATGCTACGGAAAAGTAAAATGTCAAAGCGCAAGAGGAGTTTGAATATATAAAATACGGAAATAGCCGGCAATATTAAAGAAAAACGGTTCTAGGCCCTTCAGTCTGGAACCGCGTGACCGCTACGGTCTCAGGTTCGACTCCTGCCTTGGGCATGGATGTGTGTGTGTCCTTAGGTTAGTTAGGTTTAATTAGTTCTAAGTTGTAGGGGACTGATGACCACAGATGTTAAGTCCCATAGCGCTCAAAGCCATTTGAACCATTTTTAAAGAAAAACAAAATGCTTTTAATACCAATCATGGACTAATGAACAGTGGAGAACATAGAAACAGAAAAGATGTTAAACAAAAATTTGATAAAATGATACCATAAAGAGTCCCGGGAAAGAGTCATTGCTCATTTTATTCTCACTTTTAAGTTCTTAAACTGTATAACATTACAAAGCAGAACATTTTAGAATGTTCTTTTGTGTGATATATTTGGAAACAAGGCACAATTCCAAGTCACACTATTTGCAGCAATAAAACGATTCGTTTCGTTTTTTGTTCTTGTTGCAAATTTTGGATATCCTTACAGGTACATGTTGTTTTACTGGAAATGAAATGAAATGTCGTGTGCCTAGGGCCTCCCGTCGGGTAGTCCGTTCGCCTGATGCAAGTCTTTCGATTTGACGTCACTTCGGCGACTTGCGCGTCGATGAGGATGAAATGATGATGATTAGGACAACACAACACCCAGTTCCTGAGCGGAGAAAATCTCCGACCCAGCCGGGAATCGAACCCGGGCCCTTTGGATTGACAGTCTGTCGCGCTGACCACTCAGCTACGGGGGGCGGACTGTTTTACACGATCGGATAGTGCCTGCCTCAGAGGCCCAATGGATTTTCACGTCTGATCGTGCGTCTCCAAAATCTTAGGAAATACACTGAGATGAAATTTGCTAAATTATTCTTTCTGGTATAAAACATGTAAACAACGTTGAAAATTAGAATGCACCTGTAGAAGAGTTTCTTGTAGCACCTCAGTATTTCGGGAAGATTTTCCTTCAACTAAGCAGCATGTAGTATTTGTCCACTGCACCCACAGGCTCGTAACCCATCACACATTTCGGTTTCAATTTTTCGGTATTAGTTTTTCAGTCCATTTCATAGCTGTACGTCATGCCGTCAGCATGTATTTGTCTATTTTGCCATGGCATTTCAAAATCTTCATAGTCGGGTGGCCATTAGATCCCATGTCTTTACTGTTTGGTTTCAGGTTTTGTCGTACCTTTCCCGTTACGCTGAAGTCGCGAAGTGACTTTTCTGTAACGTATACCATAAGGTGGGGTCTCTGGGACACCTATGTTTAAACTGATATTTCAGGCAAAAACCATATGAAATTTTTAATTTATGCTATATCACATTTATGTTTACAATTACTTAAGTGTTGTTTAAATGCTTCTAGTTGCACTAAACGAAGCCTGCAGCATTTAACTATTTATATCACAAAAACACATAATTTTGTTTGGTTATTTTAAATAGTACACATAAATAGACTGTTAGAGTACTGATTTTTACGTTCTGAGAAATTGTGCAATCTCTGCATCATATAAACTTCCAAATAAAACTAAATCCCAAGGCTTAAATTTGCGAATGAAAGTTCCACCCGATAGGTACAAAAAGGAAGTGTGCCAAATTGACATTCATTGCTGGGAACTATATTTTTATCTTCACTCAGAACACATTCGTTCTTACCAGACACTTTAAGTATTTCGTTGAAGAAATAGACAGGTCCCCATCATAACTTTCCTGAAGTTCTTCCTCTGAATGATACTCTTGTTCGATATCAGAACTGTGATCACTGGCTAATGTAAAATCGTCGTCTTTTTCGTTTGTTTCTTGATCTATATCACTTACACCTTCCTCCATAGACAGAATAACAATTTCATCAAACTCGGGAAAGTTACAAATCATATATTCGTGCCAACACATTTTGAGCTCTACGGTACTATACTGAAAGAAACAGGTACGCAGTTCACGAGGCGCGGTCTAGGAGACTCCAACACTTATAAGTAACACTTGTCAACACAAACACAAAAGGCAATAGTGCAAACGACAGCAAAACAGCGTAGGCTTGGCAATTTAAGGAGGGTAGGGGAAGTATAGAAGTATTCCACCACAACTGACCTTGGAGAGCGAGTTCGAAAATTTTCGCGCTGTCTGAGAGACCACCCTCAAGATTTAAGGGGTAATATGAAATGTACGTAATGCATTTGTTCTTCCGCAGTGGAAGTAGTGGAAGAGACATGGACTTCTGACGAATTCTCCACATAAATAGTGTGCGCATAATAAGAAAGCATTGCCAACATTCCGCTCCTGTCGTATGCATACGCCGTTAACACTGAAGGCATGATGACTGTGCGCCGGTATGTAAAGGGTCAGAAACAAATGAGTATCATTAATTATTTAGTTATCTCCATTATTAATTGACCAAAGATTACCACATCATTTTTTGTGAAAAGAAATAATTTGTTTTCGCGACGTCGAATTACAGACTTACTGTTTGTTCAAGGTGAAAGGATGCAAGAGGAAGCAACAGTGCACTGGTACAGGAATCATCCCAACATATACCTATCTAATGCCAGTTAATCTTATTTCTGACAGTATTTTATCTGCGCGAGCACGCATTCCGGCTGAGAGCGTACATGTAGTATCACCATTACGCAAGTTCATGCACTCCATAAACTGAGTTAGATTCGATGAGGGGGACGGAACTTCACAGACAATAACACAGGCACACACTCATTGCGATATCGTAAACTCCAGAGGGGTCCCACAAGTAGCGGTGGCCTCGGCACATGAATTACCAAACCTGTTTTTGGTTTAAAGTCCACGATGTGAGCTAGCAGTCTCCAGGGCATATCTCTCACTTGAAGGTGGCTGAGCGATTCTCAGCCGAAATATCGTGACAAGAAGTCGAAGTAATCTGGCTGCAATCCAGAAACTCGATAGAATCACATAAATCATGGTGCGGGGCAGTGATTTAATCTGCACTTGCCACGGTTCCTCTGCGACAGTCTGATACATCGACAGTGTGATATATTGTCAAAATCCTGACCTTTTGCTTCGCATATGACGTAACACTCAAAACCCATCATTCCCTCAGTGGTACTTCCATCAGTTGGTGCGACATTGGTGGGGAGCTCAGTTGCGGTGCTTCAGGTCTCAGCGCTAGTGGTAAAAGTGGCAGATGAAGGGTCGTAATCGTTAGGTCAGGCAAGCGTGCAGATCCTACGGACGTGTGCCAGGACGAGCGCCTGCCGCCAGCAGAGAAGACAAGGAGAGACGAAGGCGGGCTGCGCCAGTGTCCGGGCCAACCCCTGGCGCTGTTGTTGAGGCTGGGGCTGGGATGTGGGTTGAGTCTTGGTCTGAGTGTTGAGTTCGAAATGCGCCTGCCAGCGTTGGATCTGGGCCTAAGGCAGCGGCTGGCTGAAGGGCACACCGGAGCTGGAGGAGGCTGCTCACCTGCTGCCCTCACTGCTACTGACATTACCACCAAGACCACCAGGCACTGCGACAGGTGTTTATGGATGAATACCTTTTTAATATGTTTACTCTCGTTAACTATTTTTATGTCCTGGACTCAAATGAAACAGATAATATTATCCCAAAGAAATGCAAACCATCCATGGAAGACAACAACACCCTCATCCAACCGGTTCTCGAAGATAACTCGTTATTCTCGAACATTTATCCCAAAGAAATCAAAACCATCCATGGAAGAGAAACAACAAGATCCTCGTCCAACCGATTCTCGAAGTTAATTCGTCACTCTGGAGCATTTATCAGGTAGGACTGATAGAGAGGACGGCAAAGATCTAAGTGAAGCACAAAACCGAAGGACCAAATAGTTAGCATGAGAGCATCTTGGAGAAATAAAGCGGCTGTTGCAAAAAGGGAGGATGGACGAGACTAATACTTAATATACAATAGACGATGATGTTATTAGTAACGGATCGTAAGCCGATATTTCACACGGAAGCAGAAATATATCGGCCTGTGGTGTCTTTAAACGATTTATTTCGTTATTTCTCTTGTGCCATGTAGGGCATCCTCCTAAACGCGAATTCCTTGGCGGTAAAAAATGAAAAAAAGTACTGGAGGACGTTCAAGGATGATTTTGCAGTGTTTTGATATCATAGTCTTGCGGTCTCTGGCACTTCATTACAGCGTAATAATATACTACTAATTTAAGCTCGTGTAACGCGCAGCTATAGGTGAATGAAATGTTACTAATCGTGTGCAAACTATTCACTTTCACATCGAGTGTTACGGTATACCTCGCACGGCCAGGATCTTCCATTCGATTCCAATACAGAAGCATCTTGTTTCTCAATGCACCTACGCACTGATGCAAAACTGCTTTGATGTGGCTGCCGTCACGAGCGAGCTCAGCATTGCGAGATTCTCTTCCACGGCGTTCAGTGAATCTGATCTTGAGGTATATACCGGCGTGCCAAGTCATCGACAGATAGTTTAGTCACCCTTGAAGTACAATTAACTGTTCCGAAAATGGAAAATCGAGACAGGGCCGAGTGGGACCGAATAGAAACTTAAGGGCGGACAGTTAGGTGGCTACTACTGTTTTCAACATTAAGTTAAGTGAGTGAATGGAACAATTTCGTTTCCAAACAGGATATACGTTGAGTGCACTACAGATACAGTGGTCACTGTGGTTACGGAATCAAACGTAATATGCAGATGTGAAAATTACCGAACAATCAGTTTAATAATTCTTTACAGACGAATGGAAAAACTACTAAAGCCGACCTCGGGGAACATCAGTTTGGATTCCGTAGAAATTCTGGAACACGTGAGGCAATACTGGCCTTACGACTTACCTGCCGGCCGCGGTGGTCTAGCGGTTCTGGCGCTGCAGTCCGGAACCGCGGGACTGCTACGGTCGCAGGTTCGAATCCTGCCTCGGGCATGGGTGTGTGTGATGTCCTTAGGTTAGTTAGGTTTAAGTAGTTCTAAGTTCTAGGGGACTTATGACCTAAGATGTTGAGTCCCATAGTGCTCAGAGCCATTTGAACGACTTACCTTAGAAGAAAGATTAAGGAAAGGAAAATGTACGTTTCTAGCATTTGTAGACTTAGAGAAAGCTTTTGACAATGTTGACTGGAATACTCTCTTTCAAATTCTGAAGGTGGGAGGGGTAAAATACAGGGAGCGAAAGGCTATTTACAATTTGTACAGAAACCAGACGGCAGTTATAAGAGTCGAGCGACATGAAAGGGAAGCAGTGGTTGGGAAGGGAGTGAGACAGGGTTGTAGCCTCTCCCCGATGTTATTCAATCTCTATATTGAGCAAGCAGTAAAGGAAACAAAAGAAAAATTTGGAGTAGGTATTACAATCCATGGAGAGGAAATAAAAACTTTGAGGTTCGCCGATGACATTGTAATTCTGTCAGACAGCAAAGGACTTGGAAGAGCAATTGAATGGAGTGGACAGTGTCTTGAAAGGAGGATATAAGATGAACATCAACAAAAGCAAAACGAGGATAATGGAATGTAGTCGAATTAAATCGGGTGATGCTGAGGGAATTAGATTAGGAAATGAGACACTTAAAGTAGTAAAGGAGTTTTGCTATTTGGGGAGCAAAATAACTGATGATGGTCGAAGTAGAGAGGATATAAAATGTACACTGGCAATGGCAAGGAAAGCGTTTCTGAAGAAGAGAAATTTGTTAACATCGAGTATAGATTTAAGTGTCAGGAAGTCGTTTCTGAAAGTATTTGTATGGAGTGTAGCCATGTATGGAAGTGAAAGATGCACGATAAATAGTTTGGACAAGAAGAGAATAGAAGCTTTCGAAATGTGGTGCTACAGAAGAATGCTGAAGATTAGATGGGTAGATCACATAACTAATGAGGAAGTATTGAATAGGATTGGGGAGAAGAGAGGTTTGTGGCACAACTTCACCAGAAAAAGGGGTCGGTTGGTAGGACATGTTCTGAGGCATCAAGGGATCACCAATTTAGTATTGGAGGGCAGCGTGGAGTGTAAAAATAGTAGAGGGAGACCAAGAGATGAATGCATTAAACAGATTCAGAAGGATGTAGGTTGCAGTAGGTACTGGGAGATGAAGGAGCTTGCACAGGATACAGTAGCATGGACAGCTGCATCAAACCAGTCTCAGGACTGAAGACCACAACAACAATATGCTCTCTTACGAATCAGAAGAAACCACGAACGACTTGTAGCAAAATAAACATATCCCTGAAAAGCATCCGAAATTTTCTAGACTGATTTCGGGATCACCCTTTAAAGTAATACAGTATCTATTGGACTGTATATATTTGTTACAGCCACAGTTGCGATCGAATGTACGTCATTACCGGTATCAGCCATTATGGGTCATCTTCACATCTTTACATCTTTTCAATTTAGGTTATTTACCATTAACGGTTGTAAAAAGTAAAGGAAAAGTCTGTGGAGTAAGCTCGTGATTGGCCCAGCAGTCTGACAGTGCACAATACGTTCTTCGTCAGCGGCACCAGGAGGAAATGCCATTTTCGACTTTGTTTTGTTGGTTTTAAAATGGGTCTCTGCCCGAAACTAGTCATCGAATGAATAAAAAGGAAAAATAGGCAACTTGGACTGATCTTTCGTTCTACTGATGTGTTCTATCATCCTATCCCTTCTTTTCATTGTACGAGTATTCCTTATGTTCCTTTTTTCGCCGATTCCGCGGAGAACCTCCACATCCCTCTATTTACCGGTCCACCTAATTTCCAACATTCTTCTTTAGTGCCACATCTCAAACGGTTGGAATCTATTCTGTTCTGGTTTTCGGACAGTCCTTGATTCCCTACAATACAAGGCTGAGCTTCGGATGTGCATTCTCAGAAATTTCTTCCTCAAATTAAGGCCTACGTTTGATACTAGTAGCCTTCTTACGGCCAGGAATGCCCTTTTTGCTGTTCAGTCTGCTTCTTATGTCATTTTTGCTCCATTCATCTTGGTTTAAGCTGCCTAGGTAGCTTTGCTTCATAATCCCCTCTTCTGATGCCAGGTCCCTCGCTTTTCTCATGTTTGCTACTTCCCATTACTTTCGTCTTTCTTCGTTTTTTTTTCTCAATCTACTCGTATATTCTGTACTCATCAGACTGTTTACTCCATTCAGCAGATCCCGTAATTTTTCTTCATATTCACAGACGATGGCAATGTCGTCTGTGAATCTTATCATTAATATCCTTTCACCTTGACTTCTTATCCCATTCTTGAACGTTTCTTTTATACACGTCACGGCTTCTTCGGTGTATTGATAGAACAGTAGCGCCGAATGACTACATCACTGACTTATACATATCCTAATTTGAGCACTTGGTTCTTGTTCTTACCGTCTTAATGGTCCCTCTTGGTTCTTGTACATATTGTATATTACCCGTTTTCCCTATACCTTATCCCAATCCTTCTCAGAGTTTCGAACATCTTGCACCATTTTTTTTTACCGTTGAGCTCTTCGCCTAGGCTGGCAAATCCCTGAAACGTGCCTTAATTATTCATTAATCTTATTTCCATTATAAAACGTACGAACTTCCTGTCTAATGCCTTTACGTTTCCTAAAGTCAAACTGATCATCATCTAACATAACCTCATTTTCGTTTTCATTCTTTTGGACATGATTCTTACCAGCTCTTAAGCTGATTGCGCGAATTTTATACCACTTGCCGGCTCTTTCTATCTTAGTTACTGTGTGGATAATGATTTTTAGAAAACGTTCTTCTGTCGCCAGTCTTATAGGTACTACGCACTACATGCCTTCCATATCGACTCATGTTTCTTCTTCTATCACGTCATCAGTCAAGTCCTCCACTGATTCCACCCATTCGTTCTCTCCTCTCCATTTAGCAGTTAATATTGTTCTCTTGCTTTTAATTTCACTGAAGGTCTTGAGTTTTCTGTATGATGAGTCAGTCCTTCCGAAGGTCATTTATTTCTTTATTTCGTAACATTTTTGGGTAAATATTTCTTCTCCACTTCCAGGCACTTCCTGTTTATTCCATTCCTGAGTCACTTAATGTTGCTCTATTCCTGTCTTCTTTTGAACGTTTTTGTACTTTCTTTTTTCGTTGATGGCTTGAAATAATTCTTCTGTTAGCATCGGCTTTTCCGCAGATACGTTCCAAATACCTACGCATTTCTTGACCTGAACTGCCTACTGTGTTATTTCTTGTGGTATTATCCACATTTTTAGCGAACTACATTCGTGTCTCATCATTACTCAGTACTTGAGCAATCTGTTACAATCCACACTAATTCTTCTGTACTTGAGTCTACCCCTCATCAATACTAAATTGTGATCTGAGTACCGGTATATCTCTGCTCCTGGGTAATCCTTACAATCCAGTATCTGAATTCGTGATCTCTGTTTTACCATGAGGTAATCGTACGGGATCTTCGCATGTGTCCAGGCCATTTTCAAGTATACCTCCTTCTCTCGTGATTCTCGAGCCGTGTATTCACTATAACTAGCTTATATACATTGCGAACTCAATTGGTCTTTCACTCATCTCAGTCCTACTACTACGGCGATATTGCCCCGTAATCCTTTCTTCTTCTCCTTCTTTTGAAACTGCACTCCAATCCCCGATGATTATTACATTTTCATCTTCATTTACGCACTAAAGAACCATTCAGTAGTCTCATTTTTTTCTCTCTCTTCATCTTCAACTTGTGACGTCAGCTTGTATAACTGAAGTATCGTTGTCAGCGTTGATTTGCTGTCGATTCTGATGAGAACTGTTACCAGTATCGCTAATTTCTGGCCACCTTCCTATTAATAACGATTTCTGCTCCCGTTACACCATTTTCTACTGCTGCCGATATAACCCTATATTACCGGACCAGACCCCTATCTTCTTTCCAATTCATTTCACTGGCGCATGCTACTTCTAGCTTTAGCACTTCTCTTTCCATATTCTCTAGCTCTCCTACAGTCTTGAAACTTCCGACCTTCTATGCTTCAACTCGTACAACGTTACCCTTTAGTTCGTTCGTTATTGTAATGCATAGCAGACTGTAACTGTGACTGACCTAGTGAGACTAGAACGAGGAAAAATTTGCCGCCCCTGTCCGAGATTGAACGCGAGAACTTTAGAACAAGAGTGTAGTGCCCTACCCGCTGGGACACCACGCTCACATCAGTACAAATATCAGATTGAAATTAAATTAAAAAATCGCAATCCGTCGGAGATATTTCTCATCCTCCAAACAAAATTGCTTGTAAACTCCGAATCTTGGGGATTTGGCAATGGGTCCAGCTGCCGAACAAATAAGTGACTTGGTAGAAGCACTGAAAATGGTGAAACACCAGAATAGGGTGGAGGACCTGTAGCATAGTCAGTCGACGTCGTTCCTGGCTCGGATAGATTGGCGAGTGTGTGGTACCAGAGGAGTCACAAGTCTTTGTACAGAACGTAAGAAGACAGCAGCAGCGCCTTGGGTTACGCCATGGGCAGCTGCCCGCTGCGCAGCCACTGGCATTAAGCCGCATTGCAGCGGGTCAAGGCGCGCCGTTGAGTCACGCATTCTCCCTGTCTGTAGCCCTGTGGCAATCGACTCCCACGTTCCACGCACTCAGTTGCAGCCCCATTGTTCCCTCAGACAGTCTCTGCATTGAAATAATGGCCATTAATGTGCGTGGGCTCTAGCTGTCGGAGGCAGTTAACATTTACCGCATTTTACGGACGATAAGACGCACCTTTTTCTTCAAAACATTACCTCCAAAATTAAGGTGCGCCTTATACTCGAAATCAATATGAAAGTGTCCAGTGTTAGATATAAAATTCCCGCCAGTCTTAAAAAAATGGTTCAAATGGCTCTGAGCACTATGGGACTCAACATTTTAGGTCATAAGTCCCCTAGAACTTAGAACTACTTAAAAAAACTAACCTAAGGACACCACACACACCCATGCCCGAGGCAGGATTCGAACCTGCGACCGTAGCAGTCCCGCGGTTCCGGACTGCAGCGCCAGAACTGCTAGACCACCGCGGCTGGCTCCAGTCTTAAAAATGGAAATATATTCGATGTCACTGGAAATCTATCTCTATCTGGCAACATTGTATTCAACTGGCAGCAGCAATGCACCCATGCAACAATTACAAGTTGCCAGGATTCAGAAGCTTGCTAACACTTCTCCCTCCCGCCCCACCAACACAAAGCCAGAACACTGTCTAGCCTAAGATGGGTCATTGCAATCTACGGTGCCAGTGAACTTGAACTGAAAGGGATTTGTGTTATCGGTAACAGTACAATGTTTTTGTTAGTAGCTAGTTTCGTAATGGAAAAAATGAAAGGTATTCATTTGATACGGGCTATAAATTGAAAGTAATAGCGTATGAAGAACAACGTGGAAGCAGAGTAGCTGAGCGGCATTTCGGTCCTCCACCAACAGAGAAAACCATTCACGATTGACAGGCTACTAAAGCAGAACTGAAGAAAATGAGGAAGACTAAATGTGCAAATAGAGAACTGAATACAAAATTGTCAAAACTAGGAGATGACTTACTAAAATGGAATCAAAGACGCCATGAAAGTTTCATTGAAATTAATACAAAACTGATTCAAGTACACAGTTCTAAGCTAGCGCTATAGTGGAACTTTATGGGTGGAGTTGGTTGGTGCTACAGGTTTATGAAGCGTCATGGACTTAGTATGCGAACCAAAACCAAAATCATCATCATCATCATCATCATTTAAGACTGATTATGCCTTTCAGCGTTCAGTCTGGAGCATAGTCCCCCTTATAAGATTCCTCCATGATCCCCTATTCAGTGCTAACATTGGTGCCTCTTCTGATGTTAAGCCTATTACTTCAAAATCGTTCTTAACCGAATCCAGGTACCTTCTCCTCGGTCTGCCCCGACTCCTCCTACCCTCTACTGCTGAATCCATGAGTCTCTTGGGTAACCTTGCTTCTCCCATGCGTGTAACATGACCCCACCATCTAAGCCTGTTCGCCCTGACTGCTACATCTATAGAGTTCATTCCCAGTTTTTCTTTGATTTCCTCATTGTGGACACCCTCCTGCCATTGTTCCCATCTACTAGTAGCTGCAATCATCCTAGCTACTTTCATATCCGTAACCTCAACCTTGTTGATAAGGTAACCTGAATCCACCCAGTTTTCGCTCCCATACAACAAAGTTGGTCGAAAGATTGAACGGTGCACAGATATTTTAGTCTTGGTACTGACTTCCTTCTTGCAGAACAGAGTAGATCGTAGCTGAGCGCTCACTACATTAGCTTTGCTACACCTCGCTTCCAGTTCTTTCACTATGTTGCCATCCTGTGAGAATATGCATCCTAAGTACATGAAACTGTCCACCTGTTGTAACTTTGTTCCTCCTATTTGGCACTCAATCCGTTTATATTTCTTTCCCACGGACATTACTTTCGTTTTGGAGATGCTAATCTTCATACCATAGTCCTTACATTTCTGATCTAGCTCTGAAATATTACTTTGCAAACTTTCACTCGAATCTGCCATCACAACTAAGTCATCCGCATATGCGAGACTGCTTATTTTGTGTTCAAAACCAAAATATCTCAGAAAATGACATAAGAGTATGAAGAGAAAATATTATCCTTCTATAGCTTTATTATTCAACAGCGCAAGAAAACCAGTGTAAAACTAAACCAAACAGCGAATATGAACTATACTCCTCTGACATTTGATGTGCCGAGTAACAGAATTGTTGCCATGAAAGATGCTGTAACTGTATCTATAAAAACAAGTGCACGTGAAAAAATGTGCTACACTGTTGGGCTACCATGTTGCGCTGACGTTACTACACTTCATTCCATGATTAATTTCAATCGCAGACCAATGCCAAAACATACTGAAATATCGCCAGATGTGACAAGTGTTTAATGGAAAACACAGGTACGAAATTATGGATTAACAGAGTGTGAGAGAGAAGGTAAGGTTCTTTATTGAAGAAAGGGTCTCTTCTTGTGTTACATCAGTTTAGTAGTCATTTGAAGAAATTTTGTGAAAGAGAAATTGAGACCGGGAAATATATATCTTGCTGTTACTACGGGAGGACTTACTTCACAACTACAAACTCTTGATGTCTCGATGAATAAACCGTCTGAAATGTATATGAGAGATGAATGGATGATGGATGAAACCCAATATGAATTGACATCAAAGGGAGGTTCAAAATGGTTCAAATGTCTCTGAGCACTATGGGACTTGTCTCCTGAGGTCATCAGCTCCCTAGAACTTGGAACTACTTAAATCTAACTAACCTAAGGACATCACACACATCCATGCCCAAGGCAGGATTCGAACCTGCGACCGTAGCGGTCACGCAGTTCCAGACTGTAGCGCCTAGAACCGTACGGCCACTCCACCCGGCCATCAAAGGGAGCTTTAAAACGACCTGCAATGAAATGTGTCATTCAAAACAGTCGTGGTGTAGAGTGAGAGAAGTGCGTCATAAGAACTCTCTCGATGGCAAAGAAGACCATCTTATATATAAAAAGGACAACTGTGACGATGAGGAAGAAGAAAAAGAAGAAGAAGACAGTTCAGACGATTTTCAGGGATTTTAAAGGTAAGTTCGGTTTCATAAACTAAGAATTTCTTATTTAGTCTGGCTTCACAATCTAATAATAGAAATGGAAAAATATGATTTAAAAAAATCTGCTTGAAAATTAAGGTGCGTCTTTTTATGCGTAGCGTCTTATATTCAGTAAAATACGGTAAATATTTCTTTCCGTTTTTAGGAGGAACGCCACTGCAAACGTGACGGAACGTCGGTTGTATGACAGTTAGTTTATAACACAACGTAGCCACACAGCTAGCAGACTTCGTCAAACATTAATGATTCGCACCAAATTCATGAGTAGCTCATTCTCTTCATCGCGAATTATGGTGGACAGGCGTTCTGCGATACTTCTTTTGACGTTTTCATTCGTCTACATGTAGGCCTACATACATATTCCGCAGTCCAGCACACGGTGCACGGCAGAGGATACCCTATTCACGACCAGTCATTGCCGTTCCTGTTCTTTTCGGAAATGGGGCGAGGGAAAGGCGGTCTGTATGTCTCCGTACGAAACCTAACTTCTCTTGTCTTCGCAGCAACTATGTGAAATACGTTGGCGGCAGTAGAATCGTCCCTTGCTCAACTTCAAATGCAGGTGTTGTAATTTTAATCAATAGTGTTTCGTGAAAAGAACGTCGTTTTAACTCCAGTGATTTTCATTTCAGTTCACGAAGCATTTCCGTAGATTTCCCGTGTTGATAGAACATAGCGGTTAAAAATCTAGCAGCACCTTTGCAAATTTGATTCGAAGTCTTCCTTTAACCCGACCTGATGGCAATGGAAAACTTTCGAGCAGTTCTCTACAACGTGACACACTAGTCTTCTATATACGGTCTTCTTTATAAATAAGCTGCGCATTCGTAGACTTCTCCCCAGTGGCGGCTCGTGAGTGTGCATTCTGGGCCTTAACAAACTTTTAGATTCAGATAAATTTGAGAGTGTGAAGTTAAGAGGATCTGATGTATAGCAGTTATAGCTATCTACAAATTTATAGACCATGGTCACTGCCCACAATAACAAAAAACATGCAAAACTCATCTGAAAAAAAAAAAGATTTGTTTCTGTGGAATTTCGTTGTTTTGTATATCATAATGTACAGTTTGGGGCAATAACGAAATAATGTGTAAGATTTCGCATTTTTGTGTAAAACGGAGTTTCCTTGCTTTTCCTTTTTTTCGGACAAATTTCCAAGATCCGTAACAGATGTATTATTTCAAGAATTTACTTTCGGGCTGAAAATAATTCTTACGCTGCATCCACACAACAATTTGTGCTAACTGTAGTCTTTCTTATTAAATGTTTGCTCGTAGTCATGCTTATTTGATTTCGTCACTCTCTCAGTCAAAGGATCTACTCTCAGAGGCCATAGTTCCTTTGCGGCTAGCTTTTCGTGGTAGTTTACTTTTTTGTTCCCAGAATATGCAGCAGCAGATGAAGAATGAAGAGGAGGACATGTCTGATGACGTGATAAGGGAGTCGAATAGGTAAGAGACAGGGATCCCATGCTGGAATCACAGTTAAAAGAACTTTCGACGGCTTAAGACAAAATGAGACAGAAAGTATAGATAACTTTCCATCGGAATTTCTAATACCTTTGGGAGATGTGCCCCCAAAACGACTGTTCACATTGGTGTGGAGAATGTATGAAACAGACGATATACCATCAGCATTTCGAAAAACACCATTCTCTCATTTCTGAAGCTTACAAGAGACGACAATAGGGCTAACTGCTCACGCATTCAAGCTGCTGACAAGAATAATGTATAGAAAAATGGAAAAGAAAATTGAGGATATGTTAGATGACGATCAGTTACGCTTTAGGAATGGTAAAGACACCAAAGATAGTTACCCAGTTCTTTCTAAACAGGTTGAGTTTGCTAAATAGGGATAAAACGAACCCTGAGAGAATGACACTTAGGGGTCAGTGTCAATGAACTTCTATCTCCAGCTTCGAGTGGCTGCAACTCCCTAGGAACACATTTCCGGCAATATGTCGATACGAAATCTTTTTGATCATCTATGCCATGGACCGTTTATTGCAGTTTTTTTCCTGTTTGGCAATATTATCCCTTATAGTTCCATTCTCCTACGACTATTAGAGTTTAATCTCTCTTTACATACTTAATTCTCTTTCAGTTTTCTCATATCATCTCAACATTTTCTGTTTTCACGTTAGCATGTACATTTGAACAGTAGTTTTTTTACGTTAGATCGTGTCTTTATCTAACGACAGTAACTGTATCTCTGAACTCATCGCTGTTATCAGTCTTTCCTCTACTTGGCATGTGCTATTGCAGCAAAGAGAAAAGTGATTCCTTCAAAGACAAGAAAAAATACTTGCGCCCTCAAAAAAATAAGAAATGTGTTCTGATGTTGTGAAAAGCGACTGAAAATTACTTAGAATAATAATTTTAAATCGTTAGCAGGCAGCGTCGCACAAGGTATTATATTAGATTTCACCTTGACCTCATCGGGCAAAGCGCTCCCTACTTTCGCGGCCTACTGAAGCGTGTAAACAATATTGGCAAAGGTCCGAGTTGGGAGTAGAGGCCATGCCCGTGACGACACTGCCATTGCAGTTTCAACAGGTGTACTCGTAGAGACAATAGACGTGGTGGATCCAATTGCTGAGAGAGCTAGAGGCCACTCTTCTAATGGTTACTACTGAAAATGTACTGTCCGGTGATCAGAAGGCCATATGGTGCTTGAAGAGAACTGGATTCAAAAGTAACTCTATTTCGTTTAGAAATATCTCTCTAAGTTGACGAGGGAACTCAAAACAGACATTTACGAATGAACTAAACAACCATGGAATTTGGTACGCAAGAACGTCGTGTGCTAGATTAAGATCTGAAAAATTACACTTAATTACCAACATTTTAGGGAATTTACTTAGAAGTACTAAGTTAAATGTTCATATGGAAACTTACGTCTTTAAACCTAAGCTTTCAGCAGTTCTAGAAGGGCTGCCACTTGTAGAGACACTAGCAAATTTTCGAGATGAATCTGTCAATCATAAAGCACATAAGACAAAAATAAATAATTACTCGATGTATCATCTGTTTCAACCGTTGGATGATGTTTTCGTGCATCAGGAAGTCATCATGGTCTATCTAGAGTCTCATTATCGTTTTAGGGAACAAATAAAAGACATTACCTTTCCGAAGGGAGCATTGGGGTTTGAGTTGATCACGTAGAAGATGGTTCGGCTGGTGTGGCCGAGCGGTTCTTGGCGCTTTAGTGTGGAACCACGCGACCACTACGTTCGCAGGTTCCAATCCAGTGTCGGGCACGGATGTGTATGATGTCCTTAGGTTAGTTAGGTTTAAGTAGTTCTAAGTTCTAGGGGACTGCTGACCTCAGATGTTGAGTACCATTGTGCTCAGAGCCATTTGAACCATTTTTTTTTTTTTTGACGATCTACTCCATCGTGCGTGGATAATAATTTAACCTAGGTTGAAACTGTTACTTCTGTTGGATTGCAGAACTCTCTACCAGATATCACGATACCAGTCACCAATAACAATCACAATACTCTGTGCTGCATATTCATTTTTTTATATGAATTGCCGCACCTCAATTTGTCAACTCGCCTTTATATCAGGTTATTGCTCTTAGTGCATGTCTTCAGCACTGTTAAACGCAATTTATCAAATTACTGCATCCTTTCTTCTCACTTTCACTGGCTAGACGCAGTGTATTTTTATGTAATGCATGTAGCAAGTTCCTATTCCCTTCTTTTACAAAAGCAAAAAATAATTATGAGGAGTCTCTGCTTTTAGCTCAGTTATATTGACAGCCCTAGCAAAACTATTTAAATACTATTTATAACGAAGCTTTGAAATCTAAATTAAATTGTAGATCCGCATACAACGGTTCAAAAGTAGGAGGAAGGCATTACGACCATAACCAGTAAATTACTTTAAAAGTGAAACCAGACTTCAGGGAGATGGCAGTCTTATCCGCACGAAGTCCTCTTCTACTGTATTTAATCAATTTTAATGCAATTTTTGGTGATATTCTCCATTCAGATAATACTGCAATTTGTTTATTTACGTAATTTGCTTACTCTACGTTTTTCAATGCATTAATCATCGGACCCATGTCGTGAAGAAATCTTATTCGTCTCTGCATTTAATTATGAAGTGAAGCAGAAGGAATATTAACAAAACGTCGACGCCGTGATCGTAAGAAACACAATCCGGACTACAATGAAAACGGATGGGGAAATAACTGGATTGAGCCACTATCCTAGGAACCACACTAGCATTCGGCTTATGTAATTTCGGGAATTGACAGCCTCATGGTGAACACTGCTTTCTTCCATATTTGATTCAACATCATAATTATTTAAAAAGATGTTTACACTGTGTAAATATGCTTCAGTATGACTATATTACATAGACAAAAGTATGTTTCCCAAATAAAGCTGAAAAAGTTTCTTTAGTGAACATTCAACATTTCCGCTGAAATGTTAGAACAGGCGAATTCATCTGTGATCAGTGTTTAAGAAAATTGGAAATTCGTGGTACGTTCTATGGGACCACACTGCTGTGTTCATCTGTCCCTAGGCTAACACAAGACTACATCTAACGTAAACTAACTTACTCTAAGGACAACGCACACATCTATGCCCAAGGGAGGACTCGAACCTCCGAAGGGAAGAGCGCTTAAGTATTTGAAATTTTATGCACGTGGTCCGCTAACCGTTCTACACGCATATGTAACTCGTAGGAAATCAGATTATTACGCTGCCTTGCCCATGCTAAAAGTTAAATAAGTCTTCCTTGACAGTTCTATTTATTTTAACACAACTTCATTTTAGTAAATTCTCATTTACTCATCTGTGCTTTTATTCAATAGCTGTGGAAACAGTTTCACCGTCATCTTTGCGACTCGTCTATTCTCAGTAGTTTCCTTAAATAATACCTTTGCATTACTAATGGAAAAAACAGAATTAAAAAGTAATCAATTTCTCTTCTTCTAAATGAGAATATCAGAAAACAGAATTTGGTCAAGGTTTTTATTCCTGCCCTTCACTGTACCCTTCAAACGGCGAAAATTCACAATTACAATCAAGAAAAACTCAAATAATCACTACATGTTTGTCATGTTTTATCTTCTGCGTCTTAACAGGTGCGAGTGTAGTGCTATTACTTAAGTCTGGAATTCACATTGCTCGTCATTAGTTGTGAAGAACAGACCCAACAAACATTTCGTGCCAGCATGCGTCGTTATATTTACTGTTACCACGGATGTAATAAATACACTCCTGGAAATGGAAAAAAGAACACATTGACACCGGTGTGTCAGACCCACCATACTTGCTCCGGACACTGCAAGAGGGCTGTACAAGCAATGATCACACGCACGGCACAGCGGACACACCAGGAACCGCGGTGTTGGCCGTCGAATGGCGCTAGCTGCGCAGCATTTGTGCACCGCCGCCGTCAGTGTCAGCCAGTTTGCCGTGGCATACGGAGCTCCATCGCAGTCTTTAACACTGGTAGCATGCCGCGACAGCGTGGACGTGAACCGTATGTGCAGTTGACGGACTTTGAGCGTGGGCGTATAGTGGGCATGCGGGAGGTCGGGTGGACGTACCGCCGAATTGCTCAACACGTGGGGCGTGAGGTCTCCACAGTACATCGATGTTGTCGCCAGTGGTCGGCGGAAGGTGCACGTGCCCGTCGACCTGGGACCGGACCGCAGCGACGCACGGATGCACGCCAAGACCGTAGGATCCTACGCAGTGCCGTAGGGGACCGCACCGCCACTTCCCAGCAAATTAGGGACACTGTTGCTCCTGGGGTATCGGCGAGGACCATTCGCAACCGTCTCCATGAAGCTGGGCTACGGTCCCGCACACCGTTAGGCCATCTTCCGCTCACGCCCCAACATCGTGCAGCCCGCCTCCAGTGGTGTCGCGACAGGCGTGAATGGAGGGACGAATGGAGACGTGTCGTCTTCAGCGATGAGAGTCGCTTCTGCCTTGGTGCCAATGATGGTCGTATGCATGTTTGGCGCCGTGCAGGTGAGCGCCACAATCAGGACTGCATACGACCGAGGCACACAGGGCCAACACCCGGCATCATGGTGTGGGGAGCGATCTCCTACACTGGCCGTACACCACTGGTGATCGTCGAGGGGACACTGAATAGTGCACGGTACATCCAAACCGTCATCGAACCCATCGTTCTACCATTCCTAGACCGGCAAGGGAACTTGGTGTTCCAACAGGACATTGCACGTCCGCATGTATCCCGTGCCACCCAACGTGCTCTAGAAGGTATAGGTCAACTACCCTGGCCAGCAAGATCTCCGGATCTGTCCCCCATTGAGCATGTTTGGGACTGGATGAAGCGTCGTCTCACGCGGTCTGCACGTCCAGCACGAACGCTGGTCCAACTGAGGCGCCAGGTGGAAATGGCATGGCAAGCCGTTCCACAGGACTACATCCGGCATCTCTACGATCGTCTACATGGGAGAATAGCAGCCTGCATTGCTGCGAAAGGTGGATATACACTGTACTAGTGCCGACATTGTGCATGCTCTGTTGCCTGTGTCTATGTGCCTGTGGTTCTGTCAGTGTGATCATGTGATGTATCTGACCCCAGGAATGTGTCAATAAAGTTTCCCCTTCCTGGGACAATGAATTCACGGTGTTCTTATTTCAATTTCCAGGAGTGTATTATTTCCATTAACACGGGCCAACAGCTTGCATGACGTCGAAGAACGACATATTTTATTTTTAATATAGGACTTTTGCTGCACTGTTTATTTATTTACTTGTAGTGACGCAAGTTACACAACGAGCTGTCAAAAAGTGACTTTACAAGATCACGCCAATAAAAGTAAACATATAAATAACGTGGTCATATCGCTATAAAAAGACAGCCAACATTTATGCTCCAGAATGCAATCAGGCCCACGTCATTCCAGCTAAGATGTACGTTTGATAATGGATAATCGCCGAAACGAGTTCGTCGCGTATCTTGTATCGCTATGACCAAATACGTAAATAATGCACCAGAAAACTTGTACTTGAAATAAAATACGTCATTCTTCCACATTTGGTGTTATCTTTCTATAGATTGATCACTTTCTTTTGCTCTATCGAAGCAGTAGCTTACACTTTCTCCTGTCGATGTGTACATTCCATTATTATGCCGTCATACTGCTCTTTACATGTTTTCAGTATATGAATTCAATATCAATACCTTTGTGTTCTCTTATCTTTACCTTATTTCAACATGTACATAACGTCTACGTCCTTTTCAACCAGTCAGGTTTTCGTTTTTCTCTCTCGGCTGTTCTTTTTTACTTTACTGAACTGGTTTCGAAGCCCACTAGGGAACTTGATTTTGTTTTACACAGAATAGTTTTCCGCGTCTCCGTCCTTTCCTTCTCGTCCAGTGATTCTGGTACAGTTAACATTTTTGTTTTTGCAGTATTCCTCTTCTCTTTCATTGAATTGTAGTACAGGTTCAGTCTTGCAGTCATTTGTTGTGGAAATGCTTGGCAATAATTTTGGAGCGCAGAATCAGAATTTGAGTAAATTTCTTGATCCACGACGTGGCTTACCTGATCTTTCAGATGCAAAAACTACAGTTGACACCATGACGTTAGTCTTAATGAAACACATTGCACACACACAAACACACACAGATGTAATGTTTTCTTTTATGAATTTACTGTACGCCACTAAATTGCTATTCTTTATGATGTCAAATTATCTTAACAATGGGCAACGTCAGGTCAGCAACATACCCACTGTGCCACATCACATAGTGACAAGAAATATGGCCATAGGCAATTCGATTCATTGAGTATTAACTAGATATTTGACTGATGGTGGTTGAAGAGTACGTAAAATGGATATTTATGTAACTATTGAGGATACTGTGCAAATGGAAACATACATTCGAAATAAAACTGCTTCTGTAAGTCAGTAAATTTGCAAGGACCCTATACTACTCTCGTATTTTTGATAATTATGTACTTTTAGCGTCTCTTGTTAAGACTGGCATGTCACGCCAGCTAAACTGTGTTACCTTGCTACAACCTTCAGTGGACATCATAGCGTCTAAGCATGAACCCACAAATATTAATAAAATTTACGTTTCTAGAACTGTAGTTTCTTAAGCTGACCTCTTTTACAGGTGTTAATCACCTATAAACCTGTTTGACTACCGTAAAGGCTGTCGTAGTTATTCCAGGAAGTTTAGCCGAAATTTAGGTTGGTTGTTCTCTCTAAAAACAACATTTAACAGTGATTCTGCTCTTATCACAGTTATGCTTTGATAACTCAAATTTGCCACTAAAACAGTGGCAAGAAAAGAGCAGACGTTCACACCTATGGTTGTTGGAAATACGTACTTCTGTAACAATGTAATACAAGTCGGCCAGGCATCAGTACAAACTCACTTTACACATATTTATTCTTAAAATTAAGATTTATTTTGCCTAGAAAAAGCGGTCGCCGGCCCTGAAGAGACAAATTTTGAAAATCTTTCTGTTCACTGAACTAGAAATAGTTAACGAATTTATTTTCGAAAGAATGCCACTTCTATTTTTAGCTCCAGAATTAAACTCACAAGATACTCAGCGTCTTCTTTTTCCGAAAATCAACTTAACGAAACTTTGTAGGTAGAAATGCAACTATTATTATCTGATTGACTACTGAGCGACTCATGAAATTTACACTTCTACACTTTCTTAGGTAAATCTACCGCACTTGTTTTACGTTGATTACAATCACTTTCTGCGTTAACAAATAATATATTGGTAGGATTCAAGCAAAAATAACTATAAGGTAAGATTGTAAAACCATAGAGAATAAATTCTTACTATATTGTTCCCAAAACGTAATCACTACAAATTCTAAAATGTCTACCTTGCTTTTTACAAGGTTAAGTGCGAAACAATAGCTTGCGTTTTCGGACACTTTTTCCAAAGAAATGGAGTACCAAAAGTAGAAAAGACTAGGCCACCGGCGAACCCTGTAACGGCTGTGTTCGTTGGGACAGGTTTCTCCACATTTCGTACGGAGAAATGGCGTTTCAGAAATGGAAAAAATGGAAAAAGTTTGGTGATTAACAGCTGTAATGGCTTCCCTATTTGAGTAGCTCAGTACCATCCATTTCTTTACAATAAGTTACTCCTTCCTTCGCAAGAGGGCAGACGTTCAGGGCCATGATATTTGGAAATACATACTTGTGTAACAATGTAATAAAATGATTAATTGCTCTTTCCGAAATACTTATACAATCAACTTGTGACATCTGTTGTCGAACATCAAACACATTAAAGTAGTCGTTGGTAATTTATCGTGATGACTCAGAAGATACTAGGTGAAAATAAATGTAATGCTGTACATTACAATTTTACTTTCGGGAAATATGGAATACAAACTCAAAGATAAGGAAATGAAATGTCGTTTGGCTAGGGCCTCCTGTGGGGTAGACCGTTCGCAAGGGTAAGTCTTTTGAGTTGATGCTACTCTGGCTACTTGCTGGTCGATGAGGATGAGATGACTCAATGCTAGTACCAAAATTCAGGAATGAGGATGAAGGTTTTACCAAGAAATTGTAGTCAATGTGGTCTTCACTCGAAATACCAGTTTGATGCAGCTTATCAGGATCGTATACTACGTGAAAAGGTCTTCATCTTTGTTTAACTATTGCAGGCTACATCCAAATGGAACTCTTTAGTGTAGTCAAGACTTCCTGTATACGTTAAACTTTTACCACATTCATTTCCATGCATTCACGAACTGACTGTTACTTAATGCTTTAGCATCTGTTCTATCAACCAGTTTCTTTTTGCTTTTTTTTCTGAAGTTCTGTCATAAATTACTTTTATCCTCAATTTGTTATTTCCTCTTTCGACATATATTTACTGTCCTTCTGTAGCAGAACATTCCAAAAGGTTTCACTTTCTTCATTTCTGTAGTGTTTATCGTCCACAATTCACTTCCATGTGAGACTATACTTCAGATAATTACTTTCAGAAAACGGGTTCTTAAAGTTAATAATGTATTACATGGAAAAATATTTATCTTCATATTAGAAGTCTGCATTTTATGTCCTCTCTGTATCTTTTGTCATCAGTTATTTCATTGGCTAAATAGCAGACCATACACTATAAGGAAAAATGAAAGAAGGGCGCACCACGAAGAAAGTATCCGAATAAGACTGAACTCAGTAGATGTAATGTATATACACCGATAAACGATTACGATTTCAAGAAAAATGGATCAACTATTCAACGGAAGAGCATCACAAATGGAGGAAGTCAGTAACCTGTTGGTTAGTCTCCTGCCCTTACACAGACAGTGATCTGCTTGGTATTGGTTGAGAGAGGTGTTGGATGTCCTCTTGAGGGATATCGTGCCAAATATCGTCAAGCTGGCACGTCAGATCGTCAAATTTTCGAGATAGTTGGTGAGCATTGTTCATAATGTTACAAATTTTCTCAGGTGGGGATGCCAAGATACGATTTGGTAAGCACGAATGTTATCAGCAGAAACTCTTGCCGAGTGCAGGCAGGCACTGTCCTGCTGAAATGTAAGTCTAGGACGGCTTGGCACGAAGGGCAACAAATCGGTACGTAGAACATCGTCGCCGTACCGCATGCTGCAAGTGAGCCACATATGACAACCAAAACAGTCCTGCTTTGAAAAGAGATGGCATCCCAGACCATCATTTCTGCTTGTCAGACCTTACGGAGGGCCACAGTCATGTTGGCAACCCACCCCTGTCCAGGGCGTCTCCAGACACGTCTTAGGCCTTGAAGCTCACTGACCGGAGTATAACTGTCTTCAGTGATGAGTCCCGCTTCTAAATGTTTCGGTAACTAGCACTTGTTAGAGTCCTTTGGACTTGGGACTTTCACATCCTTCTTGAAGCATAAGGTCATTTCATCTGCCTCCTGTATTTCCTTTTGCATTACAAGTGAAATTGTTTTGCCACTAGTTTCTCCTAAGGATCCCAGTAATCACTGTAAGCTTGAACTTTGTGGATGGGATGTTAAAAATCAATATTCCTTCCTTTCACATTGAACTTTGTACAATCTTGTGACGTTGTAGTAAATGCCACACTAAGACCTGTCCTACATTCCAGATGCCTTATCTCGACTTAGGTCTTTCTGTGCTCTGTCAACACGCGAAAGAGTTTCAAACTCGGCTTTCTCGAAACAGTTGAGAGTTGCGTCTTCTGTTGACATATGTTGTGGTCTTCATTCCTGAGACTGGTTTGATGCAGCTCTCCATGCTACCCGATCCTGTGCAAGTTTCTTCATCTCCCAGTACCTACTGCAACCTACATCCTTCTGAATCTGCTTAGTGTATTCATCTCTTGGTCTCCCTCTACGATTTTTACCCTCCACGCTGCCCTCCAATGCTAAATTTGTGATCCCTTGATGCCTCAGACATGTCCTGCCAACCGGTCCCTTCTTCTCGTCAAGTTGTGCCACAAATTCCTCTCCTCCCCAATTCTATTCAATACTTCCTCATTAGTTATGTGATCTACCCATCTAATCTTCAGCATTCTTCTGTAGCACCACATTTCGAAAGCTTCTTTTCTCCTCTTGTCCAAACTATTTATCGTCCATGTTTCAGTTCCATACATGGCTACACTCCATACAAATACTTTCAGAAACAACTTCCTGACACTTAAATCTATACTCGATGTTAACAAATTTCTCTTCTTCAGAAACGCTTTCCTTGCCATTGCCAGTCTACACTTTATATCTTCTCTACTTCGACCATCATCAGTTATTTTGCTCCCCAAATAGCAAAACTCCTTTACTACTGTAAGTGTCTTATTTCCTAATCTAATTCCCTCAGCATCACCCGATTTAATTCGACTACATTCCATTATCCTCGTTTTTCTTTTGTTGACGTTCATCTTATATCCTCCTTTCAAGACACTGTTCATTCCATTCAACTGTTCTTCCAAGTCCTTTGCTGTCTCTGACAGAATTACAATGTCATCGGCGAACGTCAAAGTTTTTATTTCTTCTCCATGGATTTTAATACCTACTCCGAATTTTTCTTTTGTTTCCTTTACTGCTTGCTCAATATACAGATTGAATAACATTGGGGAGAGGCTACAACCCTGTCTCACTCCCTTCACAACCACTGCTTCCCTTTCATGCCCCTCGACTCTTATAACTGCTATCTGGTTTCTGCAGAAATTGTAAATAGCCTTTCGCTCCCTGTATTTTACCCCTGCCACCTTTAGAATTTGGAAGAGAGTATTCCAGTCAACATTGTCAAAAGTTTTCTCTAGGTCTACAAATGCTAGAAACATAGGTTTGCCTTTCCTTAATCTTTCTTCTAAGATAAGTCGTAAGGTCAGTATTGCCTCACGTCTTCCAATATTTCTACGGAATCCAAACTGATCTTCCCCGATGTCGGCTTCTACCAGTTTTCCCATTCGTCTGTAAAGAATTCGTGTTAGTATTTTGCAGCTGTGACGTATAAAACTGATCGTTCGGTAATTTTCACATCTGTCAACACCTGCTTTCTTTGGGATTGGAATTATTATATTCTGCTTGAATCTGAGGGTACTTCGCCTGTCTCATACATCTTTCTCACCACATGGTAGAGTTTTGTCAGGACTGGCTCTCCCAAGGTCGTCAGTAGTTCTAATGGAATGTTGTCGACTCCCGGGGCCTTGTTTCGGCTCAGGTCTCTCAGTGCTCTGTCAAACTCTTCACGTAGTATCGTATCTCCCATTTCATCTTCATCTACATTCTCTTCCGTTTCTATAAAATTGTCCTCAAGTACATCGCCCTTGTATAGACCCTCTATATACTCCTTCCATCTTTCTGCTTTCCCTTCTTCGGTTAGAACTGGGTTGACATATATTGAAGCCCTATTCAGACCCCAAACTTCCTGTCAACAGGAACCAAGTCAATGTGGGGAAGGTCGTACGGTTTGTTAACCGAGCTCTTGATATTAATATAATTGCTCTTCCTTCCTGGAAATAATTAATCTTCCTATGTATAACATATGTGCCTTCCAATAGTAATGCATGCTTTTACAGCCATATATTTGTCCTTGGGTCACTCCTGCTTTGCCATACTGTCTTTCCTGTATCCACTTCTGTTGCTTCGTTTGCTGCTTTTCTATAATTTCTCCTTTCATCAAAGACATTAAGTACCTCACGTATGATACCCGTTTCTTCACTTTGCTACCCACACTGTTTAAATTCTCAAAGCCAATAATTTATTTTCTAGTCTCACTATCCACTGTTTCATTCTATTCACGCGAGGTGGCTCAGTGGTTAGCACACTGTACTCACTGTACTACGAGACAAGCGAGACGTGACGAGACGAGACGTAGAACGCGGTAGGCCGCTGGTGGCTCCAAATCCGCAGCCACTCTTGCGCTTCCTCGTCCTACTAATAGTGGTAATACTCATAAGTTCCTATTCGTCCAAACTGCTGAGGTCATCAGCACCTAGGCTTACACACTACGTAATCTAACTTAAACTGACTTACGCTAAGAACGACACATTCACCCTTGCCTGAGGGAGGACTCGAACCTCCGAAGGTGGAGGCAGCACGATCCATGACAAGGGTCCCCAGACCACATGGCCCTCGTCCTGCTGAAACCAACGTCCACGAATCTCTGTCTTCGGATTGCCAACGCTATGGCAATCTTACGGCAAAACCAACCGCGATAGGAGGACGCTGCACTGTTCCCGACCAAATAGCTGACGTGCAGACTTCATCTGACTGGCAGTGTGGGCAGTCTGATGGCATTCCTAAGCGTTTTGACTTTATGGCTCATCATGATTTCTGTACAGTGTCTTCATAGTATTGCACATTGACAGTGGTTCCACACTGGAGGACTTCGACGAGCAGAGGGTCCCTACCAGGGCTACGCTTGAGAGACTTGGTTGAGAAACAGCGGAATATCCTCCATACAGACCGGATCAATCGCTGTGTGATTTTCACATCTTGGGCAATCTGAAAAAAAACATGTGGGGACGTCGGTTTCAGTTGGACAAGAAAGCACGAGACTGGGTGTGTTTGTGGGTGTGCTTGTGACAAACTGCGTTCTACAAAACTGAACTTGATCGTCTCATCTCCCACTATCGTAAGTGTCTTAAAGTGTTGGGTGATTACTTTTGAATGAGACCATTCTATGGTCCCATTGTGGAGGGTGAACAGTGTTCATTTGATTGCCTCTCATGGTACGTGACTTCAGTAACATGTAACAGCTGTTTAACTGCGCACAGCTGTTTAACTGCGTGCTACTGAAAGGATACATTCTTTGAATGGTGATGCGCTTATGGAATTTTGATATGACTTATGAAACGAGAACTCTGTAAATGATGAAAAAACACTTTATTAACCATTACAGACCTACAATAGTAGTCAACAAGGACATAAAATATAAAAACATTGTGCACTGCAGCCAAGTGGTTTAATAATCGCAGCTATGATACTGATGGCGATGGTTTGTCGTGGGGTCGCGGTACAGGCAAGTAACCTAGTTGATGCGCACAAGTTCAGGTTGCTTGTAAGAGTAGATGGGAGCGCCGGCAGGATGCAGGTCCTGGTACTGGAAGCGCGCCAGGTAGCCGGGGGTGAGCGCTGGCTGCTGCAGGGCAGACAGCTCACTGGAGGCGGCACGCTGCTGCTGCTTGGGGGCGGCGGAGACGGGGGCGGGACCGTGGGCGTAGGCGATGCGCTGCAGGCGGCCGTCTGGCTGCAGCACGTAGTACACGCCGCTCTCCTCCGCCTCCCGTAGTGCTGCGTTGCTGTACTGTTGGCATGGGTAGCATATTATTGTAAGGTACAATATCAACTGTACAGAGGCAATGTATTGACTATAGACTGAATTCCAAACCTGTTGAAATTATCATTTGTTGCAACAATTACAATCAGATCAATAACTATTATTTGTATTAAATAATAGTCGCGGCAGTTCCTCAAAAAATGTTCAAATGGCTCTGAGCACTATGGGACTTAACTTCTGAGATCATCAGGACTTAGAACTACTTGAACCTAACTAACCTAAGGACATCACACACAGCCATGCCCGAGGCAGGATTCTAACCTGCGACCGTAGCGGTTGCGCGGTTCCAAACTGATACGCCTAGAACCGCTCGGCCATCTCGGCCGGCCGCAGTTTCTCATCTAGTTATTGTACATATGTCCAGTTTGCTAATTCTAGTTCTAGCGCAAGACATGTCCAGAATAGCAAGTGTGAATGATTATTTTCATTTGTCTTATTTATTGGTTGCTCCAGTGGAATGATCCATTGTTGATGGACATCTGTCTATTCAAGATGTAAGAAGTAGGGTAATATAAAGCAAACTTTAAACATGGAGGTTTGTTTGAATATTGCAGTGCGTGGACATCATCGTATTCGATTAGCTATGCCCGTGTCATCATCTGGCCGCCAAAATGACATACTAACTTAGTATAGGGGAAATTACAATTCAGTGGTATCTGAACCATGGCTCTAATTCGCCTTAATCACGTGAGTAAATCATTTCCAGAGTCGAAAAAACTGAATGAAGATATACTCTAGAATGTAAAGGAGATCAGAAACGAGATTTTTTGTATGTCTTATATTTAGAAATCGAAAATATATTTCATGTTTTATAAAATTTAGGAATTACCACACTTATATACTGCCACTTTACGTGAAATTTGTGTGGCTGCTCAAGTGACGGGGCAGGAAAGCAGTCAAACCTCGACATAGAAACTAGAGACACACATACACACAGTGGACTGCTTGGAATTCCAACTGACTAAACACAGATTATATATTTGGTGTGGACTTGGCTCCTTTCTGGGTCCATTAAATCAGCGACATATACGTTAAGCGATGTTAGTAGGCCCTTACACGAAATGTAGTATATCTGAAAATGCAGCTGATAGTAAAAGTTGTTTCCTCAAGAGAAACTGAGGTCTAAAAGTCCAAAAGTTAATGGTTAATGAAAACCACCTCAGCTGTATTATTACAAATTTATTGTGCAACAACGAGTTTCGTTCATAGGACATCCCTCTATATTGCAGTGTTGTGCTGGAGTCATGAAGAAAATGGTCTAGTTGTGGTATATGATGTTAAAGACGAAATCCAAAACACTGATCATAAACATTCTTCCGATCGCCTGGAGGAAGTATGGCAAGCAGGCAAGACTGTATGCAGTATCAATGTTTAGTGTCAGTTGTAGTGTTCAATACAACCAAGGTTAAATGTGCAACATACTTACGTTGTACGGAGCACACACAGTAGTGGTAGGGGCCTCAGTAGTGGTTGTGGCGGCCTCAGTGGTGGTGGGGGCAACAGTAGTGAAGCTAGGCAGGCGGTAGATGTCCGTCAGGCGGGAGGAGTCCTGTGAGGGAATCAAGAACTGCGGCCGGAAGACGGCCGCAGAGAATCCGGAGAAGGACTGTGGGGACGCGTATGCCGGCTGAGCCTGTGACTGGGCGAATGCCTGTGGCTGCTGCTGCGGCTGTGTCTGGAGACGCTGAGGCTGGCGGAAGGGCGCGCCGTAGCTGGTGGAGGCCGCTTCGCCTGCTGCCATCGCCAATAGCGACACCACGGCGGACACCATTGCGGCCTGCAGTAGTTGATGAAAGGTCAGTGACTAACTAGAGCTTTCATACGTATGAATTATTCACTAAGTTGTTTCACATAAAAATTTTAGAGACAAGTCACTATTTCGGCAGCTCCTTCGAGATTAAATTTAGCACGGTATTACCCGCATTGAAAATAGATACTTCAGTCATTTACGTTTCATGTTTTTAGTGTTTTTGTGGTGGTGCGTTTTTGCAAAGTGATGTATGATTATTCAAAAATGCCTCTTTGAAAATATTGCTCAGTGTTTTGGAACTTTTACAAGTTGTCTATTTACGACTATACAGTTAGCGTAGATTACGGTTTTGGTCACTGATTTTCTACGATAATACTAGTTCTTATTGTCGATTGAAATTCTTCGGTCGTGGTATAGTTTCCCCGGAAATGATGTTTTAAGCTAGGAAAATTCCTTTAATCTGTCGTGTTCGGACACCCTTGACTAAATTATTGTTCTGAAAAATATTTCTGTTCTCTTCAGTGCAATTTGTAAATGTTTCATTGCAAATAAGTTAATTTATACGAAGTGTTTAAAATTCAGGATCAACTTACAAGGATGATACAGAAGACAAGAACGACTATATTTCGTAAACCAAACATGTGTCAGACACCTATATTGCGTGAGCACTGAGCACGTGTACATAATACGCGAGTGGACCAGATACAAATCGTAATGTCTAACTTTCTTACACGAAATGTTATTCCGAGATCTTCTACAGTGAGTCAGTAAACAGCAGGTAATGGTAGCGCCGACATGACAGTCACTGTATCAACATGGAGCGCTACACATTGGGAGAATTGCGAGGCATGCACTTCGTTTACGGTGCAGCTGAGGGCCCCATTAGACTTCTTTCTCTTGGGCTGCATGAAAGACGAGGTAAATTCTATGCCTGTGGTCTCGGAAGTGTAACTAGTTGCAAGAATTCTTGCAGCAAGCCATACAAATACAGAACATACCGCGTGTTGTTCAACGGACTCAGAAGACCCTTCAACGTCATACCCCTTGCACTGAGGTTGATGATACTCACTTTGAACCTTTATTGTAATGTAATACAGAACAGAACGAAAGCAATAACGCGCTTAACATCGTCTTAGTCTCAATCACGTAAAATACGTCCTGCATACTCTGTTCTCCAAAAATGTGCTTTAAGAACTATATTCTTTTGTCTCTGGCATCGTCACTGTTAGTTTGGGCACCGTGTATTTGAACACTTCTATATTATATAATATAGGTGTGAATAATTATGTGTCCCTCTGGACCAAAGTGGAAGGAAGGTTACTCGAGTCTGCTATTGTTGAATGTTGTGACAGAATGTAGACGGTCATGAAATCAGACGCATATATAGTACTTTAAGCTGTGCCTGTCTGTAACTTGAGATTTACTACAATGTCTTTAGGTTTCTTGGAGCTCAACAACGAAAAAATAAAATATACTGAGTTTAGCGTCACTTCTAAAATGAGCTCCTTAGGCACAGAGCATCAGTACACATTTGACAACAACAAGTTTTAAAATAACCAGTGATTTTTTTTATGAAGAGGCTATCTCACCGGTCGCGTGAAGAGAATGCGGGAAAAATCACGGAAAATCTAAATTAGTATCAGCAGATAGCTTGTTCCTCCTCACCGGGAGTCCAACGCCCAATAGTTTGCGTCAGCTCACACATCCTAAATTGTAAGTGGTCGGGTCACGGCCGCACCTGACCCGTTACTTGACGTTGGGCCATCGCGGTGTGGGACGACTCGAAACATACCTTCAATCAAGGTCTTTGATCTTGTGTTATCTCCTGAAATTAAATTACGTATTGCCCCTCACCATTTTTTTCTCTCCGTCTAAGTATCTAAGATTATGTTTTAAAGCCTACTTGACGACTGTTTGGGGAATCTACCGAAAATAAAAGAGCTGGATGGCCTGCGGTGGATTTCGGGCCCACTTTTCGAATTGAGTCCAGTGTTACCACTGTGTCAACTCAAGGAGTACTTTCGTGTATCAGTATATCACTGTTCAGTTGCAGAAATACATGATGCTGATAGGTGTGACTATTATCGATATAGCAGTTTAGTAAGTCGCATTTGCAAAATGTTACAGAAAATCTAAAAACTTGTAGAGGATGACTTCTCAGAAGCCTCGGTTGGTTCTGGAGAAGTGGAGCAATACGTGAGGCACTAAAATGACAGGATAAAGAAAGGCAGTTCTACATTTATAACATCTTTCGTTCCACATAAACTGTTTGACAAAGTTGACAAACACACAGCATGAAACACTGAAAGTAGAAGGGATCAAATACAAGTGAAAGGCTACTAAAGATAAAGAACTTAAAACGGAAGCACTAGTTGAGAAGGGGCCAAAGTTCAAATTATATACCTGATGCTACTCGGTCTGTGAACCGAGCAATTTTAGAAGGAAACCAAGAAATTAGAAAAGGGGTTGGAACTCCAGGGAGAAGAAACAAAACGTTCAGGTCAGCTGATGACATTGTAAATCTGTCAGGACAACAAGAGATCCATTAAGTGGAATGGCTGATGTCTGGAGAGACCGTTAGAAACGGAAATAAAACCAAGTTAAAGGAATGTTGTTCAGTTAAATCAAGTGATGTTGGATGTGGTAGATTTCAAAATGTGACACTAAAATCAGTAGATGAAATTTGTTATTTGAGCACCAGAATAACTGCTGATGAGTTAAGCAGACGGGGTATAAAACGCAGCCTGGAACTAGTAAGAAAAGTATCTCCGAAAAAGAGAAATTTACGAACATGACTAAAGGCTACGGTGTCTTTTGCGAAGATATGCTGCAGATTTCTGGACGTTCTACTCGAGCATCAGAGTATTTGTGGAGTGCACTTCCCTTTTTCTCTTTATTTTTCTTAGGCTAGGCGGTAGTTTGAGGTTCTCTGATGAACAATTATCAGACGACTCACAGATACCGAAATCAGACAGCATGTACAACAAAGACACCAAGACTGTTAGTAGCTTATCTGTAAATTATCAAAGTATTCGTAACAAATCTCCCGCATTTATTTCCCTCTAGGAAACCTCTCGTTCTCAAATTACTCTAGAAACCGGGAGCTGACTGAAACCCGCACTGGAAAGCGCCAAGATATTTAGTGATTCATTTACCGTTTATCGGAAGAACAGATTACGTCATAGCTGGGACTGTGTTCATTACAGTTGACGCAAGTATTGTCTCTATTAAGATAGAACTTGAGTGTGATAGTGAAGTTATCCATACACGTGTAACAAGTCTATGGGAAATCTACTTAATTGTTGGGTATTCTTACGGGCCATCCGAATCTGCTGTGACCGTTTGGTCTTTCAACGAAAGTCTACGATCACTAGTGCGGAAATACCCAGATGGTACCACATCGGTTAGAGGCGACTTTAACCTACCGAGTACAGATTGCGACGTCTGTGGATTTATTGTAGGAATACAGACAGGCAGTCTTTTGAGGAGCTAGTTCGACAGCCCACAAGCACTGGAAATATTTTGGCCTTGTAGCTCAAAAGAGGCCTGACCTAATCGAGGCCGTCGTGTATAGATGAGGATTAGTAACCAGAATATCACAGCGACTTTAATTATTACAATTAATAAATCAGTCAAGGAGCTAGATGAGTACTTCTGCTGAAAAGGGCAGACGGACAGTCTGATGTCTTCATATCATTTAGTTCCATTACAATGGACGTAGAGGAATTGTGAGAAAAGTTTAAGCGGAAAAATCATGCTCAAACGGTTCAAATGGCTCTGAGCACTATGGGACTCAACTTCTGAGGTCATTAGTCCCCTAGAACTTAGAACTAGTTAAACCTAACTAACCTAAGGACATCACACACATCCATGCCCGAGGCAGGATTCGAACCTGCGACCGTAGCGGTATTGCGGTTCCAGACTGCAGCGCCTAGAACCGCACAGCCACTTCGGCCGGCTAAATCATGCTCAGGAGAAGTATGTGCCGAGTAAGGACTGATAAGACCAGTCGTAGTTTAACAACGAAATTCGAAAAATGTTGAAGCAAAGGCTGTTGCACTCTCGCTTCAAAACGGAACGCACAAAAGATGACAGACAAAAGTTAATAGAAATGTGTGCCTCTGTACAAAGATCAATGCGCGAAGCCGACAGCTACCACCGTCACATCTTAGCAAAAGATATTACCGAGAAAATTCTCATCCTACTTAAGTTCCCTAAGTGTGTGTAAGGCTTCTATCCAGTCACTCATTGGCCACGCTGGCGTGCAAGTACATCAGAAGTAAATCGGTAGTTTCAAATTTCGTATTTAAGAAATAGTTGACTCAGGACAATCGTGAAAACATGCCGTGGTTGACCCTCGCACACACTCTCATATGGAGGGCATAGTATTAAGTATCCCTGGCCTATAGAAACAGCCGAAAAAGTTGAAAGCAAATAAGTCGCCAGGACTTGACGGATCCCAGTTCGGTTTTACGGAGAGTTCAAAAAGGTTCAAATAGCTCTGAGCACTATGGGACTTAACTTCTAAGGTCATCAGTCCCCTAGAAATTTGAACTACTAAAACCTAACTAACCTAAGGACACCACACACATCCATGCCCAGGCAGAATTCGAAACTGCGACCGGAGTGTTTACAAAGAGTACTCTACAACATGAGGCCCTTACTTACCTTACATTTATCTCTCGCCCAACGCAGCTCCCAAGGGACTGGCTAAAAGAGGAGGTGACTCCTGTATAAGACAACGGACCGGCAAATTTACAGACCAATATCGTCAATATCGCTTTGCTGCAAAATCCTTGAACATATTCTCATATACAATAAATTCCCTGGAGAGGGTAAAGCTCCTGTCCACAAATCAGTACGGTTTTAGAAACTGTCGCTCATGCGAAACTCAGCTTTCCTTTTCTCACGTTATATCCTGCGAAGCATGGATTAAAGGGAAGAGGCGGATTCCATATTCCTAGATTTCCATTAAGCATTTCAGATGATGCCACACTGCCGACTGTTAACGAAGATACAAGCAAACGGAATAGATTCACAGAAATGTGAGTGACTCCAAGCCTTCGAGGCCTTCTTACCTATCAGAACCCAGTATGTTGTCCTCTAAGGCGAGTGTTTATTATAGACATGGTATCATAGGGAATGCCCTGGTGGAACATGATACGACAGCTGTTACTTTCTATATACTTCGGAGATCTGGTTTACAGGGTCAGCCGTAACCTGCCGATGTTTTGCTGATGATGCTGTGGTGTAGGGTAAGCTGTCGGCGTTGAGTGACTGAAGAAAGATACAAGATGACTGAGACAAAACTTCTAGTTGCTGTGATAGGTGGCGGATAGCACCATCTGTTGTAAAATGTTAGTAAGTGCGGGTGAGTAGAAAACGCCAACCCGTAATGTCCAAATACAGAATTAGCAATGTGCTGCTTGACACTGTCACGTCGTTTAAATATTCGGAACTAACACTGTAAAGTCATATGAAATGAAACGTGATGTGAGGATTGTGCTAGGCATGGTGGATGGTCGACTTCGGTTTATTGGGAGAATGTTAGAGAAGTGTGTTTCGTCTATAAAGGAGACCGTATTAGCCCATTAGTGCCACCCAATGTTGAGAACTGTTCGAGTGCTTAGGATCAGCACAAGGTCGGGTTAAAAGAAGACATCGAGTAGATGCGTAGGCGGGCCGTTAAATTTGTTACCGGTAGCTCCTCAATAGTGTTGCTTTAAAAGAACGTCACCTACCCTCCAGTGATTCCTCTTTGAGTTCCCGAAGCATCTCCACAATACTTACGTATATTGTTCTACATCTGCATCTACATACTGACGATTTAGTAATGATGGATAGGGCCCGACAAAAATATGGAAGCACTAAAGACGCAACACATTGCCATGCCTAATACGGTGTAGGAAACAAGCTGGTATTCAAAAAGCTTCCACTTGTCTTGGAATGGATAAATACAGATTCTGTATAATCTCAAGGGACTCTTATAGCATTCTTTCTGCAAAATAGTGGCAACTTCAGCTGTGGGCGATGGAGGAAGGTACGAGCTAGCGATAACCCACGCCTCTCTCGAAAGCAGATCACAGAGGCTCAATAATATTGAGATGTGGTTACTGAGTTGACTCGGGGAGACGGAACAGTTCATTCTCGTGCTCACAAAACGAGTCTTGGAGACTGCTGTTCTAGATTTGGACGCACAGTACATCGTTGGCAACCTCATTATAATTAGTGTGTCGTGAGTGGACACCATTAATGCGGTAATAATAAGCAACGGGAAAAAATGTAATGGTGATGGAGAGGGGGAATCAGTGGCAGGACGGAGCACTGCGTCTTATTACTACTTGATGCGAGTTTACATGGTGACTCAACAGTCACCACGTTAGCTCATTTCACAATGACTAGGATATATATATTTAACATTTTTTGTGGCTGCATATATTTCCAAAGTTGATAATAGTACGAGGCTATCTCTGTATGATATGATTTGCGAAAGGAAGAGCTAGAAGCTCAGCTGCAAAACTGACAAGGACAGGGTTGAGGTTGAGGGTGATGGTGACCTAATCGCTTCCTTGAAATTTCTGTTAGATACTTGAGACGGACGAATATCGAAAGGGCAGACGCTTCAACATGCGCTACAGTACCGTGACGAGCACCAACGTATGGTCGTCACAAAACAGGCACAGTGGTTGTGTCGCGTGCTTTCATTGTGAGCGCCACTCACTCATGTCGATAGTAGCTATTAACGACCCATATTTAACATAATTTTCTGGGTGACCATTGGATGCCTTCCTGATAGGGTGTAGGGAGGAGGTGGCTAGAGAAAATGTTCAGCATACTCGTGGAGTCTTGTCTTGTCTGTGGAATTGGTTTGGACCATTTTGGGGTCCACTGTTGTAGCGAATGCGTTGCCATCCCTGTGGGTTGAATATCAAGTGAAGTCGGCAGCCTGGCATGGCGTGTGACCCTGGTTGGAACTCAAACTGTCAACCATTCAATTATTTGGAGGAAGCAAATTTGACTTGAGGATCTGTCTCCCTTATGACTATGGATTTTATGGTGTGCGCCTATCTAAAGACAGCAATTTTATAAACAAGTGTTGTGGCCATGTTCATCCTGGTTATCTTTATAATTTGCGAGTAATTTTATTGTGGACAGCCAGATATAGTGTGAGGAGTGTATGTGTTCTGTTGTTTCGATACTGGTCTATCTCCAGTCGTTTTCAGGATATTGGACTTCTGGTTAACATGCGCTAATCATTAAAATTACTGTTGGCAGTTTTGGCACTCTATTGTCATTCTGTTGAGTGGAGTGGCTTGTTAGTTTCGGACAAGTTACGTGTTTTATACCGCATGCTCGAGTAATTGTTCCAAAATTTTCTTGGCGTCTGTATTTCTAGCGCTCGCCAACTATGCTCCAGTCGTTGCTGAATATGCTTTCTTATTTTTCTAGTGCTAGGACTAATGCAGTTTATATGTTGCAGGGGAGCGTATGGCCATTTCACAATTGTTACTCTACTGAATTCAAGAAGAAATCTGGAAGAGGGCCGTGCAGCATTGGCGTGTGTGCCTCAGAGTGTAACTAAGTTCACGGCTAATAAAAAAGGAAACGGGAACAATAGGCACATCGGTGTTCTGTTTAATCCTGTATGCACAGCTGAACAGAGGTATCTCTTGTTTTTGCGAAAAATATGGCCAGGTAATTTCGTGTATGCACTTTAATATAATATGTTTTCTGTTCTACTGCATTTGAGTGTGCTCGCCACTGGTCTCTGCTTCTTCGATGTATGCGTTTATTCGTCGCCCTCAGCTGACTGAGTGGGCTTAAGGTGATGCATTTGTTGTCTGCGGTGCAGTAGATTTCCATTCACTGTTTTAATTTTTAATTCCTCTAATTGAGCATTTAACTTTATTTAATGGCCTCAGGACAGTTTTAACGTAATTTCTCTTCCGTGCTGGTAGCTGACTTTTTGTTGTAATATCTAGTAGTTCTCACATTTAATTATATTATTTTCTTACTAATCTGAATGACTCATGAAAACTTAGTTATTCATGTCCATTGATGTCAAATACTTCTCCTAACGCTATTTGTGAAAATCTTCGATAGCACCATGAAGAGGTGGCTGTTGGTATGTTGCTTTTTTTTTTACAACCGAAAAACTTTTTCGCATTCACAATGGGCATCACATGTACGTGTGTTTAGCACTCTGTGTGTCTGTTTAACATTTTGAGAATTCTCACTTATTACAAACATTTGATTGGCTAAGTTCCAGGAATTTAACAGTGTTAAAAAAAGTATAGCCTGTCCGCCAGCAACGGTGCATTTGGATCAATATTATAGACATATTTTTGCGGGGTTTCTTTTATTCTAGTGAAATATTCAGTAGCAACCTGACAGGGTGTAGTCTATTGATTTAGCACTTCAAGACTATTGTTATTAAAGTTATTGATTGACCTCAACCCCTTGGTTGCAAATTACTAACGTTGTTTTGACTTGCTTTGTGTTTTATTTTAGACACTGCCTTATCGTACAATTGTTCTGTGCTTTCCAAAACTTGAAATTTTTACGTAATTGTTTCTGAGTTAATTTCTTTTCGTTTAAAAGTAATTGAATCTCCTACCTTGAACTGTAATGCTTTGCGTTTAAGAGATTGTTTCGTTGAAGAGATAATAAATTGTTATTCTTGGAAATAAGGTTTTTATTCGTGAGGCACCTTTCCACTCTCCAACAAGCTGGTTACTACTTCAGTGGTACCGCAACATGGCAACATTTGAGTGACAGCGTTCTGAGAGGGATAATTTTGATTTGTATTATATACTTTCGTTTTGATTTCAGAGACTTGTAAAATATTGATGGTCGTGAATCAGGGAGGAGTCTTGGTAATAATTAGTTTAACAAAAAGTCCAGTTGCAATTCGAGTTAGAAATACAGGGACCGGAGATCGAAGGCACCGTGGTTCAGCCGATACAAGGCTTATGAAAGGTGATGCGCCGCCTGCTTACCGTTACATCCGACGCTGTGTATGAAGTGACTCTTGCTGTACTTGCGGCAGTCTCCAAAGGGAGTGGAAGCTAACATTGAGTTACTATATGGCTGAGGTCCTCAGATATTTAGAATCCAATCCAAGCGTAATCACTTGCAGAATCGAGTCCACGACCTCACAAGGGAATGGAAGAAGCGTACATAAAGTACATAATAAGCACCAAAATGAAGTTGGCAAATGTCTGAAAGAATAACCATTCCAAAGGTTTAGAAATGCTTGTGAGAGTCAGTACATCGTAACGAGGAAGATCTACGATCCTGGGGATGATCATTACTGATTTCATCGCTTCTTCGACTTGGTTAAAGAGACTTAGAACATTATACGAAAAAAGAAGTCGCAAAATTACGAAGTTTACCACAGGTAAACGTGTAGAGAAGATGAATGGTTTCATGTTGCCAGCCACGAGTTCCTCTCCTATAAAGTCCTTTCCATTTCAGAGTAGGAATTGCTGCCCACGTCCTCAATTATCTGCTGCAAGTATCCCAATTTCTGTTTACCTATAAACTTTTTACCTTTATAGCTCCCTCTAGTACCATGGAAGTTATTCTTCAATGTCTTCACAGTTGTCGTGTCATCCAGTCCCTTCTTCATGTCAGTGTTTTCCATATATTCCGGTCCACGCCGATTCTGCAGAAAACTTCCTCGTTACTTGTCTTACCTGTCCATCTAATTTAAACAATTTTCTGTAGCATCACAAATTCTTCGATTCTCTTCTGTTCCCGTCTTCTTACGACGTGTTTCACTACCATACAAAGCCGCGCTCCAAACGTAAATTGTCAGAAATTTCTTCATGAAATTAACATCACTATTTGATACTAGTAGACTTCTCTTGTTCAAGAATGCCCTCTGCGCAAGTGCTAATCTACTTTTTACGTCCTCCTTGCTCCGACAGTCAAGGGTATTTTACTGCCTAGGTAGCAGAATTACTTAACTTTATTCTCTTCAGTATTATCCATTCCTTATGTTTTACTTCATTTCAAACTTTCCAAAGCTTTTCTAAAACCTGATTCTAATAATGCATAACCTACCTCTTCCCTACCGACTCCTGCTTCTCGTTTATCTCGTTGTCAGGTAATCCCGCAACCAAATAGAGGCCCTCAGTGTACTTTTTCACCTATCTGCTCTATCCTCTGCATTTAATAGTAGAAGTTCAAGTCCTCTCTTAATATTACCACCTTTACTTCTAATTTCATCGAAGATTGTTTTGACTATTGTTCTAGCGGAGGCGTTCATTCCGACAATCATTTCTTTTTCGATTTCTTCACATCTTTCTTGTAGCCATTTCGCCTAAGCTTCTCTGCACTTACTATTTATTTAATTCCACAGTGACTTGTACTTGTTCTCCTACATTCCTGATATTTCCTACACATTTTTGTAGTTCTAATTTTCATCGATCAAGTGAAGTACTCCATCGGTTACTCAAAGTCTCTTCGCAGTTACTTTCCTTGTGCCTATGTTTTCTTTTGTAACTTCTATGATTGTTGTTTTTAGAGGTGTACGTTCCTCTACAACTGTACTGCCCACTGAACTATTCGTTATTGCTGTATCTATAGCCTTAGAGGAGTTCAAGCTTATCTTGCATCCCACTTCTTTGCGCGATGTTCTTCCTGACTAATCTCTATTCTTCATCGCTACTACAATGTGATCTGAGTCTATATCTGCACCTTACAATCCACTATCTGATTACGGAGTCTCTGCCTGATCACGATGTAATCTAACTGAAGTCTTCGCGTGTCACCCGCCCTTTTTAAAGTATACTTCATCCTCTTGTGATTCTTGAATAAAGTATTCGCTGTTATTAGCTGAAATTTATTTGATTCTCCTCTCTCATTCTTTGTCCCAAACCCTATTCTCCTGTAAACTTTTCATCTGCTCCTTCCCCTACAACTGCATACCACGTCTATTAGATTTTGATATGCCTTAACGGACAGTATAACCCTTTCAATATCCTCATATGCTTTCTCTGTTTCTTTATCTTTAGCTTACGACGTCGGCACGTATACTTGAGCTATCTTTGTCTTTGTTGGTTTGCTGTTGATTCTGATAATAGCGTCCCTATTAATAAACTTCTCACAGTAACACACTGTCTGCCCTTCCTTTCTATTCATAATGAATCGTACTCCCTTTACAGCATTTTCAGCTGCTTCTGGTGTGATCCTATACTCACCTGACCTGAAATCCTTGTCTTCTGTCTATTTAAATTCACTGACCCCTATGTACTATGTCTACATTGAGCCTTTGCATTTTCCTTTTCAGATTCTCTAGCTTCCCTAACACATTCAAGCTTCTGATATTCCATGGCCCGACTCATAGATCGTTAATCTTTCCTTTGTCATTCAATCTTCAATCTTTTCCTCTTGGTCTCCTCGCCCTTCGCAGTCCCTTCCCGGAGATCAGAATGGAGGGTTAATCCGGAAGAGAGCATGATGACACTTTTTCAATTACTACCACATGCCATCTATGCACACCTTACGCTTTTTAATGCAGGTGTTTCCATTGCCTTCGGCATCCTCAGGGCGCTGATCATTGCTGATTCTTTTCCTTTTTGGAGCAGTTTCCCACCCCAAGCGCAGGAGAGTGACCTGAAACTCCGTTAGCTCCTCTGCCCTCTTCGGCAAGGCCGTTGGCAGATTGAGGGTATAAAGCGGTACAGAGAAATTTATTGCTGACGTAAAGGCGAAGCTTCTCCGTTTCCCCTAAAAGCTGCATATAATCAGTCAATTTTTTTGAAAACCACTCCTATCATTTCGAGCGGGAAAGGACAGGGTCGCTTCTGCAGTCAATGAATGCTTCGCCTCATTCATATACAACAATGCCAGTGATAATTATCAGTGTATTTCTGTTTCTGTAGCTCTGCCTCTGTCGTCATCAACAGCGAGGCAAATTAGGACCAGAAATTTAAAAGAATGGCTTATTATGGTCGGAGATTGCTGGAGTTTATCCCAGGGCATAACGATATCCCTGTCTATAGGTCGACCACGAGAAGACTTAGTATAAATCAGATAACAGCCGGAACTACTATTGTGATACAGCCTCTCAATAAAACTACTTTTCAATAATGTAAAACATTTTCCAGGAAATTATCGACAGTACTATTTTCGACTGCTCTTTCTCATTCCAGGATTAACAGCGGATCCATATCGTTAAACTTCAGTCATTTCTGCATTGTCAGTTTGCATGATCGCTTTTTTACGATACTGATCAAGTATGCCTGGCACGTATCAAAATATTCAGAACAACGGCCACGACCATTTCTTACTCCATTCGAGTTCTGTGAAAATAAAACCAGTAATTATTGTGAATTTCCTGAATGCATTCATTTTTCTTTTTTCAGGTGTGCTTGATGTAACAAATATATTTGCCGTCCAACCAGACACTTCGCATTTTTGTTATGACTGCAGGGAATTAAGAAGGAACTGTTTCATTGATAGCAAAATACACATTACTCAAAAATTGTCATAAGACCCATGCTACAGATATTGTTATAAAATTTTTAATGTCAGGATATTAAAGTCTCTATTGAGGGAAGTTCCCTGTAATGGAACATAATACATTGCTCTTATGTTCTTTCCTCTGCTAGTCTCTTGTGTAATAATTACATCTGCAGTTATTTAGCAGCCGATCCGAACTGCAAATTACTAAAATTAATTTATAATTTGAGACTTTTTTGGTAAAGTTTAAGTGCCTAAAATTCACGCGTGTGTAGTTTGGACTTCGCACTAAGCAGCACTACGTCCTCGTATTATGACTGTGCCTGCTTATTCAGCAACTCACGTGCTCGGCTGGCAGAGCCGAACGAACCGCTGTTGTGAGCGGTTCCTGATGCAGGAAAAATGAGTGACATTAAAAAAAATTACTTGCAATTTCCCTTAGCATCTAAAATTTTGACAGTGCATTTCTGTTTGTGTGCTCTTCCTGTGTGAAAAATTTCTTGACAGGTTTCAACATTTGGGATTGGACCACTCACTTACCAATTTAGAGAACTCAGATCCTAAACAGAAGTCTGGAACTAACGAGATATGGGAAAAGGTTATTCGTTTACAACTTGAAATTATCATCTTGAATCAACAGAAAAATGTGGGACAGGAAGAAGGTTCTGTTCCTTGGCATGTGAATCAGCTTCAAAAACCCACGTAGAACATTCAGGGTGATTTGACAAGTTTCCCCACCCACTGTGCTCTCTGGTACAGAGGATCACAAGCATATCCGTTGATACTAATGAAGAAGTGGTAACCGGCTGGCGTGGCCGAGCGGTTCTAGGCGCTTCAGTCCGGAACCGCGCGACCGCTACAGCCGCTGGTTCGAAGTCTGCCTCGGGCATGGATGTGTGTGATGTCCTTATGTTAGTTAGGTTTAAGTAGTTCTAAGTTCTCGGGGACTGATGACCTCAGATGTTAAGTCCCATTGTGCTCAGAGCCATTTTAACCATTTGAATAAGTGGTAGATTTGTTGTTGCTAACCGTGTGCTTGCATAAGTCACACTGTGAATCACTTATTTGGTGCTAGTCCAAATTATTTACCCTCTGACTCGTGGTAAATTAAGTAGAATAAAAGTGAACCATTTAGTATGTCCCGAAGGAGACTGTTAGAAGAAATCCTGTCTAGCTGGTATCACTTGATCTTGCGAGTCAACATTTTGCTAGTTTCACTGAAATCAAGAAATACTGGTGCGGTATTTGAATATATCCGAATCGCCATGACGGTGTTGTTCCGTAATATTTCGGAGTCGGAGGCAGTGTATGAGGTATTAGAAAGGTTGCGCCAGGAGGACAAGTCAGAAATTCTGTTTTCAAGGAAGCTGCAAACATGAGATAGGTTAGTGTTGAGCACTGGAAATTTCCATTTCAATGACGAAAAACGTAATCAGGCGTCATCTAACGTAAGGGTGGAAAAATTGACCACTCGCAGTATAGCCAACCGAATCCAAAGTTAGACTGTGCGCGTTCGTGCTTTCGGTGCACCAGGCAGGGCACTTGGTATATGATTGCTCGGTACCAAAGGCGGGCAGACTATGCATCATACAGGTGCGGGCTGGTGTAGGAGACTGCACGGCTAATTAACACACTGCAGTCCGTGTCACCTACTTTGAACCATGAACCAGGGTATTGATTATTGGACTCAGAGACCGGGGCGTCACTTGCGGATTCAAAATATCTATACGTGTGGCGAAGGTTGGCTGAATCGTAACATTCGGAGGTTGTCCTGGAGCTTACTGTAATCGAACAGTTGAGCATGGATGTGCTCCTGAGATGCGAGCGATTTTTTGAGCGAACTGGATGGGTAATAAATTATGTATAAAGGGTCATCATGTTTTACCTTAGGTCAGGTGAGAAGTTACTGTGGTGTGAACATAAGTGGTATCATCTGGAGTGCTCTGTGGAGGCCAAGCTGTCGCCCTTCAATATCATTTATGCGCAGAACAGGGTCGGGCTCTGTTGGAGATCATGGGACGATATGCGAAGTAATGGGCGACGGACTGAGGCCAATAGGATACCGTACAAGGTTTTGATGACCGATTACGTTGAAGTACGACAGTCTCAATATTGTTTGCCACCATTAGAGAAATGAGGAAAAGTATTTGTTAACTTCCAGTTGAAAGAGAAATCTGGCCTTCAATATTCACCTACGGATCGCCGATATGCAAGGTACCCAAGTGCAGAGGGTAAGGATAGCGACCTCAATCAAAAGGTTATTCTGGAATCAGTACCACTGCCCGATCTCCATAAATGCTTTACATGATTTTCTGGCGTCCAGTACTTTACCATCTGAGCCAGATCTGCCACCAGGTCTCTCTCGCAGATGAGTCCTAGGCACTGATAACATTTTGCATAGATCGGAAACTGCTCGAGTATAGCCGTAGCCATTTCGGATTGGCTTTAGGGACAGCTGTACTGTCGCGAATTTTACCTTTCGTACTGGGTGACCTAAAATTTAAAGGTTTCTATAACTACCTCGAGCGATATCCTGGTTTATAGCAAAACCTTTAATGACTTTCTGGACCATGTAGGATAAGTGCTTTGTCATCCACGTGAAGTGTGGTTAATGGTAAAAATCGTCCAAAGTCAACTAGTTCAAAGGATATTTCTGGGTCATATACTATCCGGCAAAGGTGTGAGAGCAGACAATGCTCGAACGGGAGGAATGTATCTAGATTCATGGTCATGGCAAACTTTTTTGAAAACTCATTCCCAATTTCGCATGGTAAAATTTTTTGGAAATTCATTACCGTTTTCGCTCAGCTGGACACCCTCGGAAAGCATCTGAGGGGCTAGGAAAAATATTTATGACGGAGAAACAGCAGACGTTCTTCGCTGCCTCGAATGCAGACTTGGTTAGTGCATGTGTACTGGCCATGCCATACTTCGACCGGTAGTTTTTCTTCGAGATGACCACATCTAACTCGGGTGCCGCAGCCGTGCTTCTCCAAGAAAAAGTAGAAAAGAGGAAATTTATCGTATATGCCTCTAGGCCATTATGAGCCATGTAGAACAAGTACTCTGAGTAAAAATTAGAGGAGTTGGCAGTACTATTTGGTTTCGAAAGCTTCAACTTTTAACTTTTAGAGACAGACAATCAGGCATTGACATGGATATTTGCTAGACTATAGATGGGAAGAATAGCCAGATTAGGATCTCCGCCTTTCGTTTCGACGTGCCCTTAGTCGAATATTTCAGCACGAGGACGAGTTAGATGTCTTTCCACAAACCACCGAGGAACCTGACTGTTGGAGCAGTCATCTGAGAGAATCAAAGGCTATTCGGATGTTTAATGGGTCGACTGGTTGCTGAGAAGGGGAGGCCGCCAATTGTGAAATTCAGATTCGATTCATAATGCGCATAATAAAAGCTCATGGCCAGAGGTATAATGTGGCAAAGCACCAAGATGCACTTCTCAGCCGTTGTCCAGAAAATCGACAGTTAAAAGAAACCGTTTCGGTGAAATACTCTCTGCGATTAACAATTTTCTACAGCGTCGTGGCGCAGCGATAAGCGCTCGGGTTCGTAATCCGAACGTCGCCGGATCGATATATATATAATTCCCGGCAATCAGTTGCAACAATTATGCATATAATAAGTTGTTGAAAGTCGTTGGTCGTGGAAAAACTAGCGACCTCGAACATATTATGTTTTCCGCAAACAAAGTTATATTTCACAAATGTTTACCACGTATAAGTAACGGAAGACATAGAAACGATATTCCGAAACGATTACGTATCGTGTAAGTCGAACGTTCGAATTAGAATAGAGACCCCACGAACACAAATTTGCTGTGGCAGGTATGAAATATAAACTCCGTTACTAGCTCGTTACACTTGAAGGACAGATGTTGAATGGGCCGAAACGAGCCGCCGTATAACAGCGTAGTTGCCTGCTAACTTCGAAAGAAGGTAGATGCGGTCCCTAGCGCGACTTATAAAATCGTCGAAAATCAGTGCGTACGTGAGAGCTTTGGTACACCCTGTTAAACAAACGGAAAAATGGAGGCGGTGCAATTGGAGAGCGATCCGGGCCCTTCGCACGCAAGTGATGTGAACGAAGAAGATTCTATACACAGTGAAGTGGCGAAACAACAATTGAAAGATGCGTTGGTGTATTTTGAAAGCCTCCTTCGTAACAGTAATCGCATCGCAGCAGAACCGTCGTCATCAAACAACAAAGAAGCCAAGGTAATTGGGGAAGAAATGTTCCAGAATACGCTGCAAATGCTCACCGAAAAAAACCTTCGTAAATGATGAGGAACTGATAGACATTAATGAAATCAACGATAATAATGCCTACGAAGACGTTGAAACGAGTTCCATTGCCAACGAATTATCAGACGAATACGAGCCGGACGAGAAGGAAAAAAAAGGGTTACGACTATATTTCCCTGGATTACAAAATTAGAGCTGTCAATCTGGCCAAAGAACATCTCAAAACTCTACAAAAAAAGGGGTGCTCTCGTTTGACAAATATGGGCTATTTATCCAGGTGGGAAGAGCAAATCAAAAGTGGCGGTAACAAATTTGATAAATATTGTACCATCGATTCGTGGGTGCATAATCTCTTCGTAGAAGCTCTACAAAACTTCCAGCAAGTTACTACCAGAAACCTGCAGCAGTGGGCCTTGGACGCTGCAAGTCAGTTCCCAGATTTCAACTTCAAAGCTTCAGGTCAGCGAATTTAAAAAGAAGCATGGGATTCGGCAACGGAAAATCACAAAATTTGTTTCCCGGAAAGAGACGTCTACCCAAGACGAAATTTTGGCCGCAGCGGACACATTTCGGATCCAGACGCGAACGTTGATAACAAACTTCGTCAAAGATTTCATAATTAATACTGATCAAACAGGTACGTAAAGAGCTGTTCACAAACGTCATATGACATGATGACAGAATATGATAAACGACACAGATTTCGTATATTTCTTATATAAACGATATTTTTATATTTTGTTTGTCTGGGTGCCAGTACCAGTCCACGTCCAACAGAACTCTCGCCGAAAAAGGGTCAAAGGCTATCCTGGTAACCCGACACGACATGAACAAGGTGACGCATTCGTATACGGCACAATATTCACCTACCCTCATGAACCATGGACCTTGCCGTTGGTGGGGAGGCTTGCGTGCCTCAGCGATACAGATGGCCGTACCGTAGGTGCAACCACAACGCAGGTGTATCTGTTGAGAGGCCAGACAAACGGGTGGTTCCTGAAGAGGGGCAGCAGCCTTTTCAGTAGTTGCAGGGGCAACAGTCTGGATGATTGACTGATCTGGCCTTGTAACACTAACCAAAACGGCTTTGCTGTGCTGGTACTGCGAACGGCTGAAAGCAAGGGGAAACTACGGCCGTAATTTTTCCCGAGGGCATGCAGCTTTACTGTATAGTTAAATGATGATGGCGTCCTCTTGGGTAAAACATTCCGGAGGTAAAATAGTCCCCCATTGGGATCTCCGGGCGGGGACTACTCGAGTGGATGTCGTTATCAGGAGAAAGAAAACTGGCGTTCTACGGATCGGAGCGTGGAATGTCAGATCCCTTAATCGGGCAGGCAGGTTAGAAAATTTATAAAGGGAAAATAGGTTAAAATTAGTTGTAGTGGGAATTAGTGAAGTTCGGTGGCAGGAGAAACAAGACTTCTGGTCAGGTGACTACAGGTTTATAAACACAAAATCAAATAGGGGTAATGCAGGTGTAGGTTTAATAATGAATAGGAAAATATGAATGCGGGTAAGCTACTACAAACAGCATGGTGAACGCATTATTGTGACCAAGATAGATACGAAGCCCACGCCTACCACAGTAGTACAAGTTTATATGCCAGCTAGCTCTGCAGATGACGAAGAAATTGAAGAAATGTATGCTGAAATAAAAGAAATTATTCAGGTAGTGAAGGGAGATGAAAATTTAATAGTCATGGGCGACTGGAATTCGTCAGTAGGAAAAGCGAGAGAAGGAAACGTAGTAGGTGAATATGGATTGGGGGTAAGAAACGAAATAGGAATTCGCCTGGTAGAATTTTGCACAGAGCACAACCTAATCATCAGGTTTCAGATAGATGGTAAGACAGAGATTTAGGAACCAGGTTTTAAATTGTAAGACATTTCCAGGAGCAGATGTGGACTCTGACCACAATCTATTGGTTATGAACTGTAGATTAAAACTGAAGAAACTGAAAAAGGTGGGAATTTAAGGAGATGGGACCTGGATAAACTGACTAAACCAGAGGTTACACAGAGTTTCAGGGAGAGCATAAGGGAACAATTGACAAGAATGGGGGAGAGAAATACAGTAGAAGAAGAATGGGTAGCTTTGAGGGATGAAGTGGCGAAGGCAGCAGATGATCAAGTAGGTAAAAAGACGAGGGCTAGTAGAAATCCTTGGATAACAGAAGAAATATTAAATTTAATTGATTAAAGGAGAAAATATAAAAATGCAGTAAATGAAGCAGGCAAAAAGGAATGCAAACGTCTCAAAAATGAGAGCGACAGGATGTGCAAAATGGCTAAGCAGGGATGGCTAGAGGACAAATGTAAGGATGTAGAGGCTTATCTCGCTAGGGGTAAGATAGATACTACCTACAGGAAAATTAAAAAGACCTTTGGAGAAAAGAGAGCCACTTGTATGAATATCAACAGCTTCGATGGAAACCCAGTTCTAAGCAAAGAAGGGAAAGCAGAAATGTGGAAGGAGTATATAGAGGATCTATACAAGGGCGATGTTCTTGAAGACAATATTATTGAAGTGGAAGAGGATGTAGATGAAGATGAAATGGGCGATATGATACTGCGTGAAGAGTTTGACAGAGCACTGAAAGACCTGAGTTGCAACAAAGCTCCTGGAGTAGACAACATTCCATTAGAACTACTGACAGCCTTGGGAGAGCCAGTCCCGACAAAACTCTACAAAACTGGTGAGCAAGATGTATGCAGTCACGGCTGCAAAATAATAACACGAATTCTTTACAGACGAATGGAAAAACTAGTAGAAGCCGACTCGGGGAAGATCAGTTTGGATTCCGTAGAAATATTAGAACACGTGAGGCAATACTGACCCTACGACTTATCGTAGAAGCTAGATTAAGGAAAGGCAAACGTACGTTCCTAGCATTTGTAAACTTAGAGAAAGCTTTTGACAACGTTGACTGGAATACTCTCTTTCAAATTCTGAAGGTGGTAGGGGTAAAATACAGGGAGCAAAAAATTTACAATTTGTATAGAAACCAGATGGCAGTTATAAGAGTCGAAGGACATCAAAGGGAAGCAGTGGTTGGGAAGGGAGTGAGACAGGGCCATAGCCTCTTCCAGATGTTGTTCAATCTGTATATTGAGCAAGCATAAAAGGAAACAAAAGAGAAATTCGGAGTAGGTATTAAAATCCATGGAGAAGAAATAAAAACTTCAAGGTTCGCCGATAACATTATCATTCTGTCAGAGACAGCAAAGCAGTTGGAAGAGCAGTTGAACGGAATGGATAGTGTCTTGAAAGGAGGATATAAGATGAACATCAACTAAAACAAAACAAGGATAATGGAATGTAGTCGAATTAAGTCGGGTGATGTTGAGGGAATTAGATTAGGAAATAAGACACTTACAGTAGTAAAGGAGTTTTGCTATTTGGGGAGCAAAATAACTGATGATGGTCGAAGTAGAGAAGATATAAAGTGTAGACTGGCAATGGCAAGGAAAGCGTTTCTGAAGAAGAGAAATTTGTTAACATCGAGTATAGATTTAAGTGTCAGGAAGTCATTTCTGAAAGTATTTCTATGGAGTGTAGCCTTGTATGGAAGTGAAACATGGACGATAAATAGTTTGGACAAGAAGAGAATAGAAGCTTTTGAAATGTGGTGCTACAGAAGAATGCTGAAGATTAGATGTGTAGATCACATAACTAATAAGGAAGTATTAAATAGGATTGGGGAGAAGAGAAGTTTGTGGCACAACTTGACTAGAAGAAGGGATCGGTTGGTAGGACATGTTCTGAGGCATCAAGGGAACACCAGTTTAGTATTGGAGGGCAGCGTGGAGGGTAAAAATCGTAGAGGGAGACCAAGAGATGAATACACTAAGCAGATTCAGAAGGATGTAGGTTGCAGTACGTACTGGGAGATGAAGAAGCTTGCACAGGATAGGGTAGCATGGAGAGCTGCATCAAACCAGTCTCAGGACTGAAGTCCACAACAACAACAACACAATATTCAATCACAATGTCTGGACGACTCTTGCCTCTTGTTTTCGAATGCCTCCAAGAGTCCACAGGTACGTTTGTACCCAGAGTACAGAAGATAGTCGACGAGTACGCCAAGAAGTATACCAGCGTTGTTATTACATCCTCCAAATCAGGTAATCTAACAACTGGTTTGTCATGGATTTCTTGCGAAATGCTTTGCAACCATACGTACAAAAGAAAGAATTTATCCTTTTGGTCGACTCTTGAGGTGGGCAAACGAACCCGGCGCTATACGATGAGATGTTCCAGGACGATAAGAAGTTACCAACGTGCACTATAAAAGTCATTCCTCCAAAGTGCACTCCTCTCGCCCAACCGTGTAACGTGTATTTTTAACGGGAGGTAAAAAATTTGATCAAGTGCCTTCACAATTGTGCTTTTTTAATCGAGCGAAACCGAGACGTCAACTCCAGAGACGATTGTATAAAAAACCAATCCATCGTCCACCACCAATTGTCTTCTCCGATTTTTGCCGATATGATACGATACGCGTGGTATGCATCAAACCTGAAGAACGATAGAACAATTTTTCAGCATGTCAATCAGGTGTGTTTCCCAACAGATAATTTAAAAAACAATGTTCTTGTAAAAACACATCGTTTATCACATGTGCTCAATGTCGTGCTGTTTTCTGCTTTCCTTGTTTCAGTGATAACTGTCACTCTGGTTCGTGGGATACTCCAGCTACTTCTGGTCACTAATTGTTAATTACGTGCGAGTGTATACCGAACTTTTCAATAAATTGTATCCACTTGAACATTATTTGTGATATTGTGTTTTATTTCAAGTATTATTTTTCCACGATAAAATACTTTCAACAACAACTTACTATATGCCTAATTGTTGCAACTGATTGCCGGGAATTTTATATATATATATATATACATATATACATACACACACACACACACACACACACACACACACACACACACATATATATATATATATATATATATATATATATATATATATATGTGTGTGTGTGTGTGTGTGTGTGTGTGTGTGTGTGTGTGTATACATTTGAATTACAAAAAACAAATACTAAAACAAAGGTTGCATGGCGTGAGATTCGATCCGGCGACCTTCGAATTACGAACCCGAGTGCTTACCGCTGCGCCACAACGCTGTAGAAAATTATTAATCTTAGAGAGTATTTCATCGCAACGGTTTCTTTTAACTGTCGATTTTCTCGACAACGACTGAGAAGTGCATCTTGGTCCTTTGCCACATTACACCTCTGGCCATGAGCTTGTATTACGGGCAGTATGAATCGAATCTGAATTTCATAATTGGCGGCCTCCCCTTGTGAGCCTCAGCTACAAAACTTAAGGCAGCTGCTCAGACAAGGTGAAAATGTGCAGAGGTACTCGCCAAACAGAGGGCCGCTCGGCCATTGCACTCGCTATGAGGATATTAGCAATCTTCTCCTAATTGCCGGCCGACGAAGCTTGTCATGATGGGGGAGCATGTCACTATGTAATGGGATATGAGATATGAGACCCGAAGACTCACTTAATATGGGCTCACGAAACATCTAATTTCACTATATAATGTAATATGACTTTAATATTTCGGCTCCAAGTACCAGCGATGATGCAGTACCCTAACTTGATACGACAACGCTCTTAGCTCTGACGACAACGCTCTTTGCTGAGAAAAAATAGGAGCATCTATATATTTCTCTTGTAACTGTTGGAGATAAGATATGGCAATTGAACATTATGTCTTTTTTGAGGTCAGATAAGTTAGCATGTAGAAGTAATTTGAAGCGCAGAGGTCAACACACAATCGCGATTATCATGAATAAAAATAGAATTTGTGGAAAAAAAGGAACGTAAATATCTTTACGAACCTTTATACGATTTTGGGTCCTTGGACCTCCATAAAAACTATTATTGTGTTTAGCAACACAGTGCATAGTGATTTCTCCACGAATTAACAATATTGGACGAATTTGCTACTATCACGGTCAGAACGACGCGCAATATTTCGCCGTCATCTTGTATGTTCAAGACGTTTCCTAAGAGACCAGTTTGTTAACCAGAAGATATCGCTATTGTTGTTCAACCTTATCATTCTGAGAGTGTTACCAGAAAAGAAAATCTCACGGGGACTCTGAATATTGTAGCTGCTAAGGGAGACGGCGTCTTCATCGCGAGCTGTAGCTGTTTCTCCGACTTCACCTGGCGTTCTCTGAGAATAGGAGAATCAGAAACCTCCGACCGCCAACTCATCCTGTACCAAACCCGTTATTTGTTTACAGCAACCACAAAGGAAACATATTCGTCTATAGTCAAATTTTTTCACAGATTGTGTGTATTAGACAGGTAAAAATTTTATGATGTATGCATCTAGGCAAAAACAAAAAAAAAACAAAAAAATCAAAAGAGACTTGTTTTAATGCAGTACCTGTCTTATGTTTGTCAAAGACAAAACTCAAAGAGCAAGGTAATTAATTAATAATGTTTATTTTTGCGTAGCAGTTTCATTTCAGAGTCCTGGTTAACAATTATGCACCAGCTTTTGTGTTCTGGGAATTTAAGCAGTTTTGGTTTGCCACTGCTATAACTCTTGTAACCACCATCCCTTACGAGCCACAGCCTCCCATTGCTGAACGTGTTAATCGTAATTTGAAGTCAGCTTTTATAATCTACCACATGAAGCTACAGACGAAGTGGAACAGCTCCACTGAGTGGTTTACTTGCGCTTTCAACAAAAACATGCGTGAATCTCATATAGCGCACTAGTGTCTAACCAGTGATCCATTAGTGACCTTCTGTCTGCTTATAAGATCATCAGGAACAGTCGGGAAGTTGGCAAAGACAACATCAGACGCGCACACCAGAGGGAGGCTGCCTGATGGGTTGGCGTCTGATATCGCTGCGGCTATGAGACACAGACTTCCAACAAAACTTCTACGTGCAAAGCAAAGGGAAGGGGGGGGGGCAAGGTCACTTTCTTGATGTTACCATACAAGATAGTCCAGATCGCTTCCCCAGTGAGTTTCCTGATCGAAGACATTTAGATTTTGAAATACAGATGTACGTATTTCAATGTTTTCCTTTATATCTGATAAAAATTGTATTTCGATTTCCTTGAGAAGCTTAAAAGATATTTGTATATGTATAAATATGTTTTGATCTGTATAAACAATAATGTAAATAACTGTAATTCATACTGCATCAACGCTGTTTAGCGAAGTGTTATGAAAATATTAGGTACATGTGTCATAGAGTAAAAACGCAGTATGTAGCGGCGTCTCTGTAACGAGTGCCAGCAGCCGTCTCCGGCAGGGAATGAGTAACTGCGGGTCCCCCGCATCGTTCCCTTCAAGAAGCATGGCACTTCGTTTCCATTTCCAACAATTCTTGCCTGCGTGTTTAAATGCATGCAAGTTCCCCGTAACACACGACGAAATTAAGACTTTTAGTGGTCACCTTTTCAGTTAAATGTGATTTCTCTTGGTCCCTACAAGTAGCCAAGCATTAGCGAAGTGTGCCGGGCAAGCCGACAAGTGTGACGTCACAAGTTCATTCCAGGCGCCTCGTATCTCGTTGGCCCCATTTGTCGCTGCACAACCACTTGGCTGCGGACACTGATCTGACGGATGGTGCGAGCCACGTGTTACGTCATATACGAGGAGGAGTTTCTGTTAACGGTACGATAGCATTTCACAAGTCCGTCCAGGTGAAAATACAGTTCCATTCACCTCAAGATCCTGCTCCGACCATGATCATTGCTAAGCAAATATGTGCTCGCAAATTTTATCTGAAGCTGCTGCAGCATTATCGACGACAGCTGAGGCTTCATCTCTTCAGCAATGAACCACTGTACGACTGTTCCACTTAGTTCACGTTTCTAAGAAATTAACGGCATTACCCCGTGATACTGGTGAACTCCTAGTACTATTAATAATGACTGCAGGAACGTAGAAACTTTAATCTAATAAGTACCACAAGTCATTATTACCAAGTAGATCCCATATCCAGTGGTGTTATTGAAACATCAGAGTGTCATTTATTTGAAAAAGAAATAAATATAACAAAATTAATTTCACTGCCAGCCCGTTTCTATATGTTTTAATAATTTTTGAAAGATAAGTAAAAGTACGTTAATGCAACACAATAACTTCACAGTTGCGATAAATATTGTTGCAGGTCAAAAGTAAATTCGATTGTCGGAAAGTAAATTAATTCTAGGCAATTTAAATTAAAGATTTTATCTAAAAATAATTATTTATAGTTGCTAATTTTACGCGAACTTACGATGCGGTTTTGTGTGTTGGCCTAGTTCGCATTCCGGCGTTGCAATTGTGTTGATACTCAGAGGCAGTTCTTATATTTAAATAATTCAAAAGTAATTTGAAGTTTTCTTTCGTGTTTCATTGCCATTTCCGAAGTAGGCAAAAGTGAGTAAATGCTACTGTGAGGATACGCAACTATTTAGTCAGCCTTCGTTTAGTGAGAGAGTTATTTATTCCAAATTCACTTTAAAGTGTTTAACTACGAGTTTAATAGATTACATTAGATTAATACTTGTTCCATAGATCAAGAATACGACACTTCGTAATGATGTGGAACGTGTCAGGTTAATAAAAGATGTCTGTACAATATATTACAATACACAAAATATTGCATGACACTAATGTTTAAGTTGTTGTTGTCTTTTTCCCTTAATTTATATCTACAAATTCAGCCAATGAGTAGAAGTAGTTGTCATCTAGAAATTCTTTTAATTTATTTTTAAATGTTAGTTGGCTGTATGTCAGGCTTTTGATGCTGTTTGGTAGGTGACCAAAGACTTTTGTGGCAGCATAATTTACCCCTTTCTGTGCCAAAGTCAGATTTAACCCTGCATAGTGACGATCATCCTTTCTCCTGGTGTTATAGCTATGCACACTGCTATTACTTTTGAACTGGGTTGGATTATTAACAACAAATTTCATAAGTGAATATATTTACTGTGAGGTTACTGTGAGGATCCCTAGATCCTTAAATAGATGTCTGTAGAGTGACCGTAGGTGGGCTACAGCAATTATTCTGGCAGTAACTGATACCCTATCTCATCATTAAGTCACGTCGTGTTGTGTTAGTGCAAACGTGTGTCTAGCCTTCTGTTGCCGCAGATGTTCAAATTGTTCCTTACAAGTTGCTGTTCGCAATTTCAATTACCTAGTGAACAGATAGTACCCAGTTGTGTTGGCAACCGGTTTCTCATTTATTTCACAAAATTAGCGTAGGTGATTGTTTTTCATCCCGAATCCCGAGGTAACCCAATCCGTTGAAACAATGCGTGAATGATTGCACAGTTCTTCATAATTGAACTAAATATAACTAAAAGCTGAGTAGGCGGGATAAGTTGATCTAAGAGGTAAACTGTTCTGAATCTCGCTCTCACTAACAGTGTTATACTTTTCTTTGCAAACGATAGCCTGATCAAATTTGACTTTCCGTTAGGCAAACGTGAACACGGTAAAAAAAATTGTCGCAGATGACAATGATATAAAGGGGGACGCTACTCGTTGTTACGCTGGTATCAGGAAACTTTAAATCTAGGGATTGTCTAGTGGACAGTTTGTGCAAATTTCATTTGTAAATAAACACTATGTTCGCGACGAACAAAGAGTCGTCCCATGATGATATCGCAAGTGTAGAGAAGTAATAACAGGTGGAGAATAATAAAATTTACTTTAATAAACAAAAGTAATTAAAATGATGGCGTGGGGATCAAACTAAGGATGCTGCGTGAGGAGGAATCCGTTATTTAGGACCGGGAGGTATGCATCACAGACGCTTCCACGGGAATGCGAACACTTACTGCAGAGGAATTTCATGCTCTGGCAAACGCCACGGCATGTAGTACGTCTATTAAGACCGAAGCAGTTGACGACGGATACGAACAAATTAACAACGAACTGCAATTAGAGGAACAACCGAACACTCTGCGAAAAATGAATAATATGTTCAGTAGTTTGCTTGCTAAAATGGAGGTACAGGAAAAGAAAATAGGTGCTCAGGGAATATCGATTGAAAAGAAAATAGGTGCACAAGAAAAGAAAATATTTGCTCAAAGTACATCGATTGTAAGTGATATAGAGCCACAGTGAAAGAAACTAGGTTAACCAATTACCAATGTCAGCTACAATATTGTTACAATGGACAAAAAATTATATTCCATAAAGAATGAAAAGGAGTCTTAAACGTGGCATGACGACAGTGCAGTCGCAACGGCCGATTTGAATCAGAAACAGTTAAGATCCAAGAAATGTCTGAATCTATCGCCAAAGAAAAATAAAGCAAGTTGAAGGATGGACATAAAGAATTTGATACGAAAATTAACAAGCGGAGTAGCCACCGCCGAAATGGCGAGTGCAGTCACGAACGTTGAACAACTGAAACAGTTCAGGGTAAACAAAGTTTCGTATCCTGTAATGTAGGCAGTACCGACTTATTAGTGAAGGAAGCGTGTGTCGACCCACTCAAAAATCAGGGTGCAGATCATCCGTTAGGTTTTAGTAAAAATTGTGAACTGTCATTGCCAACAATGTGGATACAGAAGCAAAAGATAAATACCGTCATCGACGTGCTTGCAGAAGAGTCCAAGCGACGGGCCTTAAACCTCGATATTTCCTAAATGGCTTTTTAAGACTTCAGAACCGAATTCTTGAAAAAATACTGGTCTGAGCGGGAGAAGGAAAGTATATTACAGGATTCTGTAGTATCAAGCTCTTATGATAATAATAATAATTGAACATCAATGAAAATGTATTGCGAAAACTTGGTCCGCAAATGGAGCATTTGCGAGACCGACGATCAAAATTTGGTTATCGGGTTCAAATGGTTCAAATGCCTCGGAACACTATGGGACTTAACATCTGAGGCATCAGTCCCCTAGACTTAGAACTACTTAGACCTAACTAACCTAAGGACAGCAGACACATCCATACCCGAGGCAGTATTCGAACCTGCGACCGTAGCAGCAGCGCGGTTCCGAACTGAAGCGCATAGAACCGCTCGACCACAACGGCCGGCTGGTATCGTGTGAAAGCTTTAAAAGATTGTATGTGTGTGAAATCTTATGGGACTTAAGTGCTAAGGTCATCAGTCCCTAAGCTCACACACTACTTAACCTAAATTATCCTAAGGACAAACACACACACACACACACACACACACACATGCCAGAGGGAGGACTCGAACCTCCGCCGGGACCAGCCGGCCGGAAGATTGTACCCGACGACTTCAAGCGGTACATTGGCAGTAATTAAGAGACAAATAGTTGATATTTAGTGAAAGTGAGGAACAAGACAAATGGCGGAGTAACCGCGAAAATCTTAGAAATCGGTATCATTATAACGGAGAGCGAGAGATAAAGGCCAAGAAACCGGTAAGTAGTTTGTGTATTGTCCACACCAACACCACCGGTGGGAACAGGTACCGACACAGTGATCAGCCAAAACATTATGACCTCCGTCCTACAATCGCCATAAACCGTTTCAAGAGATAGGAGCGTCTAGCGACGAATGACTGCTAGTCACACACACGCACGGTACGTATGGTGTCATTCAGAGTGCTGTACTTGTTTAGAACGGTTAAGGCGCGCGATCTATCTGGATTTGGCCGAGGGAAGATCGTGATGGCCAGAAGGTTCAGCACGATCATTTCGAAACTGCACGACTCGTCGTGTGTTAAAGGAGTGCTGCGGAGAGTTTCTTCAGCACGTGGCGAAACAAAGGCGAAACCACGTCCACACGTCGTGGGAATGAATGGCCACTACCCTTTACAAATGTCGCGCGTTGTAGGCTGCGTAGGTTGGTAAAATAGTATAGGCGGCGAACAGTGGCGGAGCTAACATGAGACTAATACTGGTCAGAGTGCTAGAGTGTCTGCACACACACACACACTACACCGAACTCTCGTGAAAACGGGCCTCTGCGGCTGACAACTCACCCATGTGCCAATGTTAACATCGTGATATCGGCAAGTACAACTGAAATGGGCACGTGGCCATAGACATTGGACATCGGCGCAGTGCCTGTGCGTTGCAAGGCCTCATATATCACGATACCTTCTTAATCATGCCGATGGGAATGCACGGATCCGTAGTCTCCCAGTGGAACTGCTCCTTGATATCTATACTGTGGGATGGAGACAAGCTGCGGGCGGCTGCATTATCCTCTGGGTCACATTCACATGGCCAACAGTGGGTCCAGTGGAGATTGTGGGACACCATGATGGCCAAGGAGTATCGTACACTGGTTGCAAACCACGTACAACCCTTCATGAAGATCATGTTTCCGACGGTGTAGCATTTTTCAGCAAGATAATGCGCCACGTCGTAAGGCCAGGAGTGTGATGGGTTGGTTCAAGGAACACAGTGGTGAGCTGCAGTTTTTGTGCTGGCGCCCCAACTCTCCAGATCGCAGCCTGATTCAACACATCTAGGATATGATTGAACGTGGCGTCAGAGCTCATCAGCCACCTTCCCATTGACAGGACACTAAACTGTACTTTGCGTTCCATCCTGCCTCTGCCTTCCCCATTTCAATTGACAGTGTGGAAAAGATAATCTCTGTGGAGATACATGGCCTCTGTGCACTAAAGCGAGATGGTAGTTCAGCACGGAATGCATTATGCTTTTAAGTACTGAATTGGTGATCGATTTAGTAAATTGCAGTCCTTCAATTCACTATTATAAATCGGCTGTCCAAAAGTAGCTTCCTCCAATAAGACATTTAGGCGTACATTCGTTGATTCTGATGGGTACTACGTTTCCCAAAAATGCATATTCATTCTTCTCTTTTGACAGATGTGAGAAACACCGAGAAGACCAGCAAAGGAACTGGACAGAGGTAATAAAACTGCTCTACCTCTAAGTTCACCGAAGCTAACCAACGACACTCCAGGATGCTGAAATTCACAGCCAGTTCCTGCAGAAGCCTTACTAGGTATTCTAGAGAATCAGGTTTGTCTGGAATACCCCCGCTACCTGTGACATATTGCTACTGAGAATCCTTTCAGATGACCTATTCTGCATACTTATGACGTGTTTGTACTGTATTTCCCGACATACGCTAGATTAAGGATTTCACTGAGGGTTTTGGAGGCAAAAGTTGTGCGATTTTTTCAAGGAGGCAGAAGTTGTGCGATTTTTTAGAAGTTCCTTACAGCCCAGCGTTCTCTTCCATGCTTGCGACGCCCACATGATATGCACTCTAACACATCAAACAACTTCCTCAATATGCACACTGGCCCGATCAAACAGCTTATTCGTGACAGTCAAGGTGTTGTTTCCCATAGGGTGCAGCACTTGGATAGCGCACCACGTTGCCTAACGAATTAGTGGGCCACTACACCGCCATATGCAGCATTTAACGCTCACCGGCGTTCTCTCCTGAAAATAATCGACTGCCCACGTCACCGACAGTACCATTCTCGACTAGGTTATTTGCAGCATAAACGGAAGGGAATATACTATGTAGCAGTTACCCATCTACAGCCGTACTCTGCGTCCCGCTGTGAACTACAAGGCAGAGTGTATTTAGCATTATATTTCTATCTGTCGGGAAATTCTTTACCCTTAAATGACACATCACAGGCAAGTGAGTACAGAATTGATACATTGTACGCTGATGTTTTCAATCCTGTTTAGTATTTCATCATAATCATGGATATCTACACTCTTCGCCGGCCCCTGGTGGCCGAGCGGTTCTAGGCACTTCAGTCTGGAACCCCGCGACCGCTACGGTCGCAGGTTCGAATCCTGTCTCGGGCATGGATCTGTGGGGTGTCGTTAGGTTAGTTAGGTTTATATAGTTCTCAGTTCTAGGGGACTGATTACCTGAGATGTTAAGTCCCATAGAGCTCAGAGCCATTTGAACCATCTACACTCTTCGATGACGTATTAACTGATTTAAAATCGTGCTCACTTGCTTCCTATTACTGCTTGGGGTTTAATTCTCACAACGCTTATTTCTCTTGCTTCGTTGAACATTCATTTGAACTGGTTCCTGACTGATGTATGTAAACCTTTTATCTTTTACAGCGAATACTATTGTGCATCTTCATCCTTCCTAACCTTAGATTCATATTCAAGACGCCATATTATATCACCACTTACCTACTCGGCCAGTGGTTCTTTGCACGACTGAACGCTTATTTCTCTTGCTTCGTTGAACATTCATTTGAACTGGTTCCTGACTGATGTATGTAAACCTTTTATCTTTTACAGCGAATACTATTGTGCATCTTCATCCTTCCTAACCTTAGATTCATATTCAAGACGCCATATTATATCACCACTTACCTACTCGGCCAGTGGTTCTTTGCACGACTGATCGGGTGCGGTATTCCAGTGATCGTTATGGAGATTTAGCCTTGTAACCAAGTCTTTCAATAATTTACCAAAATATCGTTGTTTAAAACAAAACCATCATACAAGTTAACCTAAATTTATTTTTTTGTTTTAGTTTATTCTTCATCCTTATTCTAGTATAGCGTTATGGGTATCTGAGTATGTTTTTCTAGTAGGTGTATAGTTTGTTACCTGATTTTCGAGACGTGCCTTCTACTACTTCTAGAAGAAGCTCTATAACATATTACAAAAACACAGACGGATTTATTTTTAATGGGAGCTTACTCCGTGCCTGTAAGTTGCTCCTCTTTATGGTGTGAACTCATCTTATAAAGTGCAAGTTGAAATTGGTACCACACACACTCTGACTTATCACTCTACTTATGAACGACATGTACACAAAAGAGTATATCGTTGTCGAGGTACAATACTCAAACAATTGAAATGTCGCTTGGTGAACAGTCATTGAATTCAACGTGTGTAACTACTAACCACGTCTACTGAGTGAAAACTTATATTCAAAATTGAATCGGTTCCATAAGTGAATGTGTTCACTAGCTGGAAATGCCGATTATGCCGATTATCAATTTAAGCTCGTTTACGAACAAATGTAAGGTTTGAAAAGGATGATTTCGTCAAAAATATGCAGTTGTAACCCAAAGACTGGTATAATGCAGTTCTTCAGTGTAATATATCTGTATTGTTTACTGTCCACGTTTCGTTTATGTACAAGCCTATATTCCAAATACTTTCAGAGAAGACTATCCCCACCATTTCGTTCTATATTTCACGTTGAAAAGATCTTTTACCAGATACTCTTTTCTTTCCTTTGTCTGGCGTCTGTATCCTATCTACTTTCGCCACAACATTATTTTGCTAAAGGAATAGTGAAGTTCACTACCCTTTTTACGTCTCATTTTAATGCAGTCCCCAGCATCACTTGGTTCAGTTCGACACATCTTGCTTGACTTTTATTGATGTTCATTATGTAATTTACTTATATGACCAAATTCATTCTGTCCAACTGATTTTCCAAGTTCTTTGCCGTCTCTGACTACATTACATTATTTGTGCTGCAATTAGAAGTTCTCTTTTCAAATTTCTCAGTGGATTCCATTACTGCTTATCATCTACTGAACCTAATTTGCTTCTACTAAGGTCTTCCATTACTTTGTCAAATTCTTCTCTCAGCATTGTGCTTCCATCTTCTAATCTACTTCCGGTTTTGTTTCCATAATATTGCCTTCATGTTATTATCTTTTACGCAGGTCTCGTATTTATTAGCTCCCTGCATTGCTTAGCACTAGTTTGCCATAGGAGTTGTTAATATTGACTCTACCGCTTATCTTCACTTCGGTGTTTAATTTTCATATATGTTGCATCAATGTTTCTCTAGGCATCCACATATGTACAGACTTATATTTCTCCTCTAGTTATTCATGCTTTGTTACTTTGTAATTTTCATACTTTTAGAAATATGTAGCCAGTTTTGGTTATTTACCCATTTACTGTAATTCTACTCGCTTTTTTATTCAATACTTGTCGAATTCTGCCTTGAAAATTAGCAACAATCATTAGTTATTTCAGTTTACGTGTCCCACTTGCTTAATAATCTACTTTTCCCTGGAGTACATAATGAGTAAGTTATGGTCAGACTTGGCGTCTGCTTTTGAAACTCTTTACCACTTTAAAGTCTGATTTAATCTACTCTTCTCATTTTGTTACTTACAGAAATTTTCTGGTGTCTCCACATGTACAGACTTACATGATTTTTAAATAAAGTATTTTGACTTATTATGTTGTACACTGTACAATACTATACCAGAAAGCTTTCCAATCCATTTCTTCCTCTCTCACCATGTTGTTAATGATATCCTTCTTTTCATTTTCTTAGTGCATAATTTCAGTCCCAGATAAAATTACAGTTTTCCTCTTCATGAACAGAATAGCCCACACAGACGCATATCGACAATCCTTCTTTCCACGAACAATACGAGACTGGAATAGAAGGGAGAACCGATAGAGGTACTCAAGGTAACCTCCGCCACACACCGTAAGGTGGCTTGCGGAACTTGGATGTAGATGTAGACGTAGAACTGCTTCTCTGTCATTACACATTCTTTAAATTCCTTGATCGTCAGAAAATAGTTATTACATAGAAAAATATATTTTTACATGTTACCATCAAAGATATGTATGAGTTGTTCTACATTGTCAGGTAACTAATGGTTTGTCTACACAGTTGGAGACACTGCAGGGTGCCTTATTTGACAGGTAGTGTGTTTCAATTGCAGTATGTAACAACTGTAGTTACCGTTACAGGACGACAATCCATGGAAGGTAAGGCAGTGATAACATAGCTTATTAAACAAAAACTTTGCAGCTGGTAAAAAAACATTTAATATAAATTGCAGATCTTACAACAGTAGTCAACAACGAATGAAAATGTGAAAAGAAGTACTGTAATAAAGCGATTTGTCTGACATGGTTATCATATTGAAAACGATGTCTTGTTGTGGAACTACAATACATGCGAGAAGCCTAGTTGATGCGCACGAGCTCAGGTTGCTTGTAAGAGTAGATGGGAGCACCGGCAGGATGCAGGTCCTGGTACTGGAAGCGCGCCAGGTAGCCGGGTGCTACTGCTGGCTGCTGCAGGGCAGACAGCTCACTGGAGGCGGCGCGCTGCTGCTGCTTGGGGGCGGCGGAGACGGGGGCGGGACCGTGGGCGTAGGCGATGCGCTGCAGGCGGCCGTCTGGCTGCAGCACATAGTACACGCCGCTCTCCTCCGCCTCACGCAGCTCCGCCTTGCCGTACTGTGGGCAAAGGAAGCAACGTTATCGTAAAGTAACAGGATGAAGGACCAATATGTGCACCATATTCAAAAGGTTACTGTCTGTAGGTAATTTGGCGATTATGTACTGAATTTCACATTTGTTTCATATTTCATCTGTGGTCAACGGTTACAAAGAGGTCACTAACTGAAATGGACTATTTCATTATTGTATGAATAAAAAAAGTCTACACCATGTTTTATTGAATTGTTATGATCAGTTTCGACCGAATAGGGAAACAGGACTGTTGCTACTGTTATCGTGAGGTGGTCTGCCACTGTAAGGATGTGCACCAGCTGAAACCAGTGATATCAACAACCACGTATTTTAATTTTAAATTTCAAGGTGTCCCTGTTCGACATGAACGAGTCATATGAAACGTTATATAGGCTGCCAAGTTCTACGCCGACATTTAAGTTTACAAACCCACTTTCTCTTATCTAGTATTCGCGATCCTTGAGCGAAATCTGCGTTGGAGGCAGCAGAATCGTCCTACAATCAACCACAAGTGCTGACTCTCTGAATGTTCTCAATCGTATTTCGCAAATAGAACTTCGTCTTACCTCCAGCGATCTCTAATTCAATTCACGGAACACTTCATAACACTCGCATGTGGATCTGATGTAAATTTAACTCAAAGTGGACATCTGAAAATTTAATGTAGTTTGGTTACATTGCCCCCGTCATAATATACTTACGTTGTAAGGAGCCTCAGTAGTGGTGGTGGCAGCCTCAGTGGTGGTGGGGGCGGAGGTAGTGAACGTAGGCAGTTGGTAGGAGTCAGTGAGGCGGGAGAAGTCCTGTGCAGGAATGAAGAACTGTGGGCGGAAGCTGGCTGCCGAAAATCCAGAGACTGGCTGCGGGGCCGCGAATGATGGTTGCGCCTGCGACTGGGCGGAAGCCTGTGGCGGCTGCTGTTGCTGCTGCTTCTGCTGCGCCTGGAGCCGCTGAGGCTGGCCTGACAGCTGGCGGGAGGGCGCGCCGTAGCTGGTGGAGGGCGCTTCGCCCGCGGCCATCACCGCCAGCGACGCCAACGTGAATACCAGTAGGACCTGCAAAAGGCGATGGTGAACTGGTAGTGACCAACTAGGGCTTTTGTATAAGGGGCAGTCAAATGAAAACTTCTGTGGGCTCGTCCACATATTGCCAAGGTTGTTTCGACTACGCCAGGAAGCATAACACAATTTCCATGGAGTCCATATGCCCCCTCCTTCCCCTGTGCCACTTACTTTCGAAGCCATGGAGAAAGACAAGCTTGGCTGGTGATTTGATTAGGACGTAGTGGTGCATGCCCAGGAACAGTCCTGTTTCCGTATGCAAGTGTATGCTTTTTTTCGTGTAGACACTGACTCTGTTGTCTCACAGAGGGACAAAATTTTTAACAGTTACGGTGATTACTTTTCAAACAATGGAGAGGACACTTTGTTTTTCGCTCCTGTTTCAGTTTCATTTGAGTGCCCATGACACAGATTAGTTTAAAACCGTACAGTGCCTAATACTAGTTTTCATAAAGAGTGCGTTATCTTGATTAGTAATTGGAAACCAATTTCTGCAAGCGATTATCCAGGTCGAATGTGAATTACTAATTTTTTCGTATTGACAGACATTTTGAAAGTAATTGAAATTATTCAAATATGCCTCTATGAAAACATCATTCAGTGTTTTGGAACAATTACAGATAACCCCCCCCCCCCCCACCATGAGAGAATGGTTAGCACAGATTAGGTTGTTGGCCACAATTAATCTATGTTAATAGTTGTGATTATTGTTGATTGAAAGTCTTCAGTCGTATCATAGTTGTCATGAAAAGATGTTTTATGTTACTTACACATTTAATTAGTCTTGTTTAATTATTACTGACGTATTGATTCTTTTGCAAAGTTTTTATGTTTTCTTGAGCGCGGTTTGTGAATGTTCTCGTACAAGGAAATTACTTATCTGTATGCAATGATGCATCTGTGTATAATGATGAAACAAAACTGTGAGTGTGAGAATGTTCAATTCCAGAAGACAGCTTTTGTCGAATAGAGGTGAAAGAATGCTAAATGTCAAGAAACCAGATGGTTATCGATTCTAAACTCGAATCGGGACTCATTACTGAAGACAGTTCTGCTCCAGTAAGTGACATTTCAGGACGAAGACGTGTCTGAAGGCCTCCCAGTCAGCGGTAGGATACCAGCCTCTCACCCACCATACGTCCCGACAACCATGCGTGATGATCTGCCGTGTCATTTGTTTCCGTAGGAGGACTCCTTTGGTTGTCATCCTCGGAACCCTCAGTGGTACGTCGACGATTTTCAATGCCCCGTTTCATAAAACTTCTTGGCAAGCCAACCTGGGGATGCATTTCGGCAAGGTAATGCAAACCCGAACACAGCGAGAGTTTCTACTGCTTGTCTTCGTTCATGCTAAACTTTATCATGACCACCATGGTCACCAGATACCTCCCCACTTCAGAAGCATTATGGACAAAGATTTCCAGTTACCTCGGGGTTTTGACGATCTTACGCTCCAGTTCGACAGAACGGGCACGATATTCCTCGGGAGGACACCCAACAACTCAGTCAATGCCAAGCCGAAAAACTGCTTGCATAGAGGCCAGAAGAGAACGAACGCGTTGTTGACTTGGTGAATTCGAAGCAAGCTCTTTCTCTTCAAGAAATCCACAAATTTTTTTCGGAAATTGTAATCATTTGTTCATTTGTTTTCCCTCTCATTCGGGCAATTACTCCGTGGTGAGTAATTTCATTTTTATTTTTTTTAAGAGTGTAAGACGTGACACTTTGCCTAAAGGCTATGCCGAGAATCGTCTCAAGTGACTCCGGAAAAATCACAAACCTCGCTTCGTTCAGTGTTGTTGCTTTCAAAAACAGTAACTGACTGGTCCTACACTTTAACAGTTTATTGTAACACCCTTACGAAAATAGTCGACCATGAAAACAGCTTCGCTTTACCTACTCCTCCTAGCCCATTGAGAGATGGAATTTGGTAAATATACATGCGGTCACTACGAAGCACTGTTTCCTATCACGACAACTGAATAGCCAAAGACAGCGTTCATTATGTTGTAGGTCTCTATCAAAACTGTAAGCTAGTCAGAGATGAAGAGTCATGTAAGTCACACCGATTTTCAACTTACCCCTCTGCAGACTAATTTCTAAAGTAACATTATGAACATTCCACACGTTCCATTGATGGAACCGTTGATATTTTGAAGTGAGTGCGTAAAGGAGGATCTCTGTAGCTTTTTAGCTGTTTATTTTTCATATCCTGCTCTAATGTGTCATTTGTGACATCATACAGCCGCAGACAATTGTTATTCGATGAAGTTAGATGTCGCATGTAGCTACTGAAACGGTTTTGACATGTGCCAGAGAACTTCTTAAGTGCCTTATGACGTCGATCAACGTGATAGTTGATAAACATTTAAGCACATTTTGAACAGCAGCTAAGATGGTACTTTACATAGGGTTTAAAACTCATAAAAAAGTTTTTGTACAGAAGTAATTACTAAAAACTGAAAATTAAGAACCATGAAATGATCAGTGCAATGATTTACCTAAAGGAAAGAAATAAAATAAATTAGAGAAACGTTTGACTCTCCTTTGAATGATTCTCGAACCCACGTTCATCGAATAATACGGCGATTGAGTATTTTAAGTTCAAAGGCACATCCAATGTTTCACTAGCGTATTTTATCACTTTCAGACAAAATATTTCGCAAAACAATTGGTAGGTTACTCTAAAAAGAATTTTTTCACGAACCATGTTTTCTACAATGCACAATCTACTGAATTTAGTATCTAATCCGAAGAATTCCTTTTTGAAACTGAAATATGAGTCCGATGGAACTATTGTGTGCAAAATAACTATCCTTCGAAGAGTTCACCTATTCGTCACGACATTTACCTAGCTAAAACCAACGAAACCAACGGTTCGTGAAATACTATAGTTTTACCTCAAATTACTAACCAAATATTTCTTAATTACACTGTTAAAGATATTCTTTTCAAGCCTCGAGCTCGTCGATTTCATACCTTATTTGTCCATTTCCCACTCTTCGTTTGGCTATGAAAATTCGGACAAGTTCCGTTCTGTAGGTTCTAGGGTGCCTTCTTGTCACACCGTTCACGCATTTGACCAAAGGGTCGCAACGACAAATGACATTCATAGCAAAGAAGAGATTAAGAGTAATCCTGTCAACGAGGAGGCCATTACAGAGAGGCATAGACCCAAACAAGACAACTCCAGTGGTGGGAAACGATAATCTCCGAGGCAGACCACTCACCTGCATGGCTGCTCGATGCACCTGTCGCGTCTGCTGGAGTGGACGAATGTGGTGCCGGATAGCAGATCGGGGTGGCTTTTATACGGAGCTGAGCTGCTTGGCGGCTCTGCCAACATGACGTTGCAGGTGAGCTCCCCATTCGCGTCCGTCAGCGGTGATTGCGCGACCACGGGTCACGGCCGCGATGCCCCACCCACCTCGTTACCTCAAGCTCTCTCTTTTCGCCGTGCTGCACATCAATACTGTTGATTGCACCTCACTAATTGTTAGCACGGCAGGCGTCTACATTGGTACTGGTACCAATACTTCTTTTATAAGGCTCATCACTGTCAGAAAGCGTTCGTGCTGAAAAGGGTGTAAGCACGGATATAGTCTTTCGTCCTACTGTACAATCTGTGCATCGAAGAAGCAATAACGGAAATAAATGAAAGTATTAAGAGTGAGATTAAAATTCGTAGTCAAAGGATATGAATTACAAGATTCGCTGTTGATATTGCTATTCTCAGTGAAAGTGATAATGAATTACGGTATATGCCGTATGGAATTAAATACAAATGAGTACAAAATACGGACTGAGAGTAAATCGAAGGAAGGCTATACTAACGAAAAGCAGCAGAAACTTAGCATCCGAACTGGAGACCAGGGCCGGCCGGAGTGGCCGAGCGGTTAAAGGCGCTACAGTCTGGAGCCGCACGACCACTACGGTCTCAGGTTCGAATCCTGCCTCGGGCATGGATGTGTGTGCTGTCCTTACGTTAGTTAGGTTTAAGTAGTTCTAAGTTCTAGGGGACTTATGACCACAGCAGTTGTGTCCCATAGTGCTCAGAGCCATTTGAACCATTTTTTGGAGACCAGGAAGTAGACACTTAAGGAGATCTGCCAACTAGGCAGCAAAATAACCCATGACGTGCGGACCAAGGGGGACATAAAATGCAGACTAGCACTGACAGAGTAAAACCATTTGAGATTTTGTGCTACAGAAGACTGCTGAAAATTAGGTGGACGCTCCGCTGACACTGTGAAAATATTCAAAGTCCCGCAACCGCATACATTATATAAGCGAGCGAGAGCCGCGCAGAGGCTCATTCGCGCTGCTGCTGCTGCACAGGCAACTGCATTGAACGCCGCCACGATGCCTTACAGGAGAATTCGTCGTCGTTCTAAACAGACAGTTTATAAAACCATCGAGAACATCGAATTCGCCACAACAGCTGGAGACAAGAAGAACCGCATACCAATCAAGAGTTTTGCTGCTACTGCACTTGTCGACGGACCTTGTGTTTTCTGTGGTTGCAGACTTAATTTTAGTATTGACATTAATGATACATTTTCACACGGTAATGGTTGGGTCACAGTAGCTGTTGTACGTGGTGGTAGTGGTGTACCTTGTGTTGGTGGACTTGAAAGTTTTGTTGATAGAGACATTATTGCCTATCGCACCTATCACGTAGCTGAACTTGCTAATAAAGGGGTGAGGAGGTTCTGCACAGGATCCATGAAGAAAGGAATATATGGACAACACTGACAAGAAGAAGGGATAGGATGATAAGACATCTGTTAAGACATCAGGGATCTGAAGAGGGTATAAAGTGTAGAGGACAACACATTTTAGGATACATCCAGCAAATAGCGAGGACAGGACTACTCTGAGATGAAAGAATTTTCACAAGAGCGAAAATCGTGGCTGGCTGCTTCAAATCAATCAGAAAAAAAAGAACGTGGAAAAACGATCTTAAGCTCGAATGTAAACAGTATTTGTCTAGATCACGACTTTATAAAATTACATCACTTGCTTCGATTATGGCCGAAAACATCTTCAGATGGTAAAATATCGTTACACAATGCAACATGTCCCATGTCGTACAATTAAGCACTGAGTCGTAATAACAGCATTCCATAAACTCACGATCTAGACAAATAAAATTAGACAAAATTTATTTTATAAACTCATCACAAGAAATATTTGAGTTCAACCTCCCAACATGACTATTCACGGAAATCAGTTAATATCTGGATAAGGATGGCCCATCCCCGAAAGCGAATCAAGTGTCTTAATTACTGTAATAGTTCATTCACTGGTTCTTCGCATATTAGCGTACTGCAGTCTAGGTACACAAAAGAAATGGTGTTGTCATGTCTGAATATAATCGGAATTATTAGTTTTGTAAATCTTAGTCGGAAAATACTAACCAGAGTTCATGAAAGACTATCTTAAAATTGATAGGGAACTACCCATGGGAAGTTGAGTAATAGTACGGGAGAAGTGTAGAAACACCGAAGGCAATGCTGGCACAATGACTTATCTTGGATGACAGGTTAAATGAAGCCAACCACACGCTCGCAATATTTGGGGACTTAGAGAGAGCTTTCGACAGTATTGATTGGAATGGACTCTTTGAAATGGTACAGAGAATAGGTAATAAGAAGGGAGCGGAAATTTATCTACAACTTGTACAGAATCGGGACTGCAGTTATACGATTTCTAGATTATGAAGTGGAAGCAATAACTGATAAGTGAGTGTGACAAGGTTGTAACCAGTCAATTATATCTATTCAGGACGCTGAGATAGAATTTAAGGAACCTAAGATCAAACTAGGAAAGTAAATTAAAATTTGGTAAGAGGAAACTAAGTTTTTGCAGTTGTTGAGGACGTTGTAATTCTGCAAGAGACTGCAAAAGGCTAGAAAGATCAGTTACACGAAATGAATACTATTTTGAAAAATAGTTATCCATAAATGTAATACAAGTGCTAAAGACTGTTGCCGAATTAAGTCAGGTGATGCCGGTGGAATTAGATTAGTAAATGGGGCACTGAAAGTAGTAAATGAGGTTTGTCATTTAAGCAGCAAAGTAAATTATGGTGATGAAATTATGCAGGAAGTAAAATTCAGAGGGCCGAATTAGAAACGACATAAAATGCAGACTATCAGAAGCTGGAAAATAGTTCTTGAGAAAGAGAAATTTGTTCAAATCGGATGTAGAAGTAAATGTTACGAATTCATTTCTTAAGTTATTTGATTCGATTTTTGCTTTTTCTGGATATGAATTAGATTGAGAAACCACACAAGGTATGTAGAAAGGTTTTTGAAATGTGTTGCTACTGGAGGCAACTGAAAAATCATTAGGTGGGGTAAATCCTAATGCATCAAAGATTCGTTGATTAGTACTCTTTGGTGGCATAGTATTTTTCAATGAAGACAAAGATATGAAAAAACCTTTTTTTTTACCTTTCAACTCCAACCCTCCTATTTTGTTCCTATCAATAAAAACGACAAGTGAAAAATTTTATTTATCAGATAACTACAAGATGACCCTCCTCGTCCATGAAATTTCGAATTCTATTTGTGAGGATTTTATTATGTTTTCTCATCATCATTATTTAATAAAATTTTTGTGTTGGAAATACTTATTTTTAATAACCTTGTTTAAGACTTTAATCCAAGTATACAGCGTGAGTCACTAACTATTGCCACCAAAAATAACTGCGAAAATATGATAGGAGCTGAAAAGTTTGTGAGACAAAAATTGAATGGGACAACGGGGTCCTTAATATGATGATTTTTTGTTGCTAGGTGGTGTCGCTTGAAAGATATGAAGGTCAATTTTGTATCTTTCTAAATGGGATGCTATTGTTTGGTACTTATTTTCTGATAGCCGTTACCGAGACGAATACAATGATGTTTAACAGTAAAGTCTTTGAAGGTCAGTGAAGGTTGCAAAGGTGGCATGAACGTCCATTTACAGAACGTGTTCGATGTGAAGACCATTGATATCAATGCAGTGCTGCAAACTTTTTATTATGGATTGAGTGGTACTTCTCATCAATCAGCACTTATCGAAGCATATGCTCTGATAATTCTCTCTCGCATATCTTCAGGTGTAGTTGGAACGTCTTTATGAAAAACGTCCTTTACGAATCCCCACAAGAAAAAAATCCAAAGGTGTCAGGTCTGACGAACGAGCCGGCCACGACACATCTCCACCACGTCTAATCCAATGATTTGGGAATTATCTCTGCAGTTTATTTCTAGCCGTCAGCTAAAAAATTTGACGGACACCCATCGTGTTGCTACCACGTTCTGTTCCTTGTTGCTAAATACATTTCTTCCAATAAGAGAGCTAATGTTTCATGCAGGAATGTGGTGTACTTTCTACCATTAAGATTTTGAAAAGAATGGTTTAAATGGCTCTAAGCACTATGGGACTTAACATCTGAGGTCATCAGTCCCGTAGACTTATAACTACTTAAACCTAAGTAACTTAAGGGCATGACAGCAGCAGAGCGGCTCCGGACTAAAGCGCCTAGAACCGCTCGGCCACATCGGCCGGCCATTAAGATTTCCATCTATGAAATGGAGCCTATAGTTCTGTCCTCCAGAATCCCACTCCATCCATTCACCGACAACTTTTTTGGTGTGCAACTTGCAGCAGCCAACATGGATTTTCAGTTGCCCAAGAATGCATGTTATGCAAATTAACATTTCCGTTGTTCGTGAATGTGGCCTCGTCAGTAAATAAAGTTAATAAATGTCCTATCCCTCTGAATCTGATATTGGACCCGTCAGCAGTATTCAATGCGACGCATGCAGTCCGTACCAGGTGTTTTTTTTATAGACGTCACTAATGGGATTCATATATCAATAAACACTGTAGAAACATTCGAGCTGAAACAGAAAGCCTGGTTGTATACCGAACATCTTCTCAATGCAAAAGTTCATATCAAGATGACTCTTAACAGTTGCCAAGGTACTGGGATGGTACCAGCGCTCAAAAAAGTAGATAGGCTGGCAGTATTACGAACTTTTCACAGGGAGTCAGAGAAATCCCAACACCGTCTGGAGGTGTTAAACGATGGCTGTCTATCAGGGAGTAGGGAAGTGGGCTATAGCTGACTAAATTCAGGAACTTTTCTATGATACCACTGCAAGAAGTACAGGTCGACAAAATGGCGGTTGTACAAATCTGGAAGAACTATTCAGTCATTACCTGTTATATCTCAATTGCCGTCATCACATATCTGAAATGTTGTTGCAGACCTATTTCGATTCACTTAAGGGGGTAACTTCTGGCCCCGACATAGGAATTATCAAGAAATTTAGACTATCTCGGTCGAAACTCTTAAAGAACTGTTACATGAACAATAGGAGCGAAATATGTCAATTAGTCTCGAAAACCAACTTTGCACGCAGAAGTAACCGCAAAACGGTTACCGAGTACTGCTGCAAATAACGATGATCATTCTTGGCGGCATGCAAAGAATGGTATGTCGCATCACATCACTGGAGCTGTAACTGATTCTAAGAAGAGGCCATATAATAAATTTGTCAGGGTACTCGTCCAGGAATTAGTAAGGATGCAGAAGGAAAATTTTCAAATCTCTTCTAGTACTTAGGCACAGAAACTGTGGCTATGGCCTTGGTGATAGCGGCCTAACGAATGTCAAGACAAGTATAACTCAAGTTATCTTAGAATTAGATAAAGGAGAAAAATAGGAAGGAAAAAAATAGTGAAAAACGTACATCATACAAAAAATGATCTTTTTTCTTTTACAAATGTTGACTTTACATCATTAGTAAAGCGTGTTACTAAAACATGCTTCATGAGGATATCTGTCATTGATGATTTCCTCTGACAAATACGTATCAAGGTGGGGAGGTAACACTCATTACAAAAGTGATATTAAAAAATTTTGGATATTGTTGTTGTGAATGATACAGAAAATCATGTCAGATTCATTCAGGACAATGTCAGTCATAACTTGAAAGTGTGGGAAGAATGAAGGAAGGCATAGCAGGGTTTCGCGTCCTGAAAGCAACAAGATCACTAGACACAGAATTGAAACTCGTTACTTTCCAAGGACTTATCCTGATATTCGACCTAAATGCCCCCTAGATGGTCAATAATATTGTAAACTATTTCCTGATCCGCAAGAGTAGTGAACATGTACGTGACAGATGGAGTGTTATCTCGGTTATACTGAGAACCTAAAACAATTTGGAAATACATAGGGCTGCCAGCAAATATAATACCGGGCTATTGACAGATCCTTGACAGTGTCCCACATGCTACACGGACCAAAGAGGTTAGGTACGTTGATGTTAAGTGAAAAATGAGTTCAAAATAAGGCGGAAGACTATTACTATTAGCGTACATATAAAAGTAGAACTCTGTAATGTTATGCCGTGTGAGTACAAGAATACAAGTGTTAAGTAGAATGAATCGTATGTTTTGTTCCTCAAACAGTAAAGGAAAGGCCACGAGTGAAAATGTTTTTAAAAAATTATTTACTTAAAAGTTATGAATTAAAGGAATTCATGGATATTTATCTCTGTGCATACATTTGTTACCCAAATATAATACATGTACTCTTGTGCGAGACATTTCCATAACAATGCCTCAAATACTGAAAGGTGGGAGTGCACTTGTAAATGAAATGTCTATAAAGAACTGCCACCAGAGAGTATTATAGAGAAATAGATAATTGTTGACTAGGGAGAACTGCATCTTGTAGTCTATAAATTTGTTTTTTTTGCTAGTCGGGTTGTGGATATACTTAAAAATGTATGTGTGGGGGGGAGGGGGAGAGTGTGAGTTACCAACTGCCTATGGGGACACCCATACTCAGGAAAACTACTTCCAGTAATGTGTCAAATGTTGGAACTTCAACATCCAAATTGGTTTCCCTGACGCTGTTCTGCTCACGCTATATTATTTAATCACAATTTCACTGTTTTTGTTTTAATCAGTACATCTGACGCCACCTCTACATCAGCAATCCCAAAGGATTTTGTATACTAATTTCCAATCATTTTTACTTGTTATAATCCTTAATTCTTAGGTGATGGGTCTGTATGCTGAACTATATTTCTAAATTTAATATACGTGGATTACAACGATGGTGCACATCAGCAGGACAAGTCAAGCTAACAAGCTATTCTTTTGTGCACTCCCAATACAAATAGCACTGTATAAAATTATAGGTGCGAATTTAACATGCTGTAGCTGCACCACAGTTAAAGATAGGAAAGTTAGATTTGGTGCAACATTTATGAATGCACAAGTTTCATCCAGACGCGGGCCTGTTGACAGTAAATTAGTCTGACCAGCGAGTGCAAAATAGAATAGAGGCCACAGGGCCGTCGAACCACTGAAAAGCATAAACGCAGCGGTTTGCATGGCAGAAGTTACAGACAGAAGGGGCCCACTGGAGCAACTTAGATGTTGTGAGTACCTGACTCGGAGCACCATGTTACAAAACAGGGGCACACAGCCAAGCATAAAAAAGTGCTGTTTTCTAACGAGAGGAATTCAAGTGTGGCAGCGCTCCTGGATGGCAGGGAGTGTCACACCACCAACTATACGCAGCAGCAGATGGGTGAAAGCGTTCCAGTCCACAGTCGGTCGCTGGTTCGACCCTCTAAGATCGACACGGGGTCCATAGGCATCCAGCCATCCACAGCCACTCTTTGGCTCATTACAACAGGCAGTCGTCTTGGCTCCCAAAGCATGCTGTAGGCACCCCGAGGCGAGGGCCCCAGATTCGTACGCCGGATCACGGGCACTTGTGGTTACTATGATCTTAGCTATGCCAGTGAGGAAGGACACGGTGGACCACTTGGCAGCTCCCAGCGAAACGGCGTTGAGTAAAAAGGGAAGAAGACAGCAGAGTTGGCTGCCGGTGCAGGCTTGACGATGCGGCCCTACAAGGCCAACATACAGCAGCGCGTTGCACTGGGTCGCTGGGGCAGTGGCCTCAGCATTGCAGGACCCTGAAACGTGGACCGAGGTGAATGGGGCACTGTAGTGGAAACAAATAAATCACTTGGAAAGCTTGAACATCTCTTAATACAGTGGCTTCTTCCTCTTCGCACTACATTCGGTCATCCTGATACATTCGGTGGCAGAAGTCACCACTACATTTGGTGTCAGAAAAGCAGACATCATCTGTACAGTACAGCGTTCGAGCCCCTCACCTACATTATGGTCACAAGATGTGGTGAGTTTTGAAAGTTTTCTTTTGGGAATTGGATGTTTTCATTCCTTTTTGTGTTGTGAGTATGGCCTTTTCAGGATCACATCGTAGATGTTTTGCATAGGCGTATTATTAATTTTTTTTTGTCAGAATATGTATCAGTGTATTTGGGACAGTAAGGCTTATTTTTGTATTCACTTGGGTATGATGTTACTGAGTGCGATGATACTGAGGTATGTAGAGTTGGGTTATCTTTGTACTTAAATGTTTTGTTTCAGGGCTAACTGGGAGTGAAAGCAACACAATGGGAGAGTCAAGGAGGCAGGGTGTGTCGGAACCAGAAGTGGTGCAGATTTTGATGGAAAAGATGGCAAATTAGACAGCGGACAGTATACAGTTGAGAAGTGAATTAACATCTAAAAGTGAATGGGAAACCGCATCTGATATGTCGTTGTTGCCTAGGGTACAGGAGATTGATTCAGGTGCCACGAGTTAGATTATTCCGTTATCTGGCAAGGTATCTGAGGATGTGTGTTCGTTTGTGGAGGACTTGGACATTGCAGCTTTGTTGAATGGTTGGTCTGATAAAAGACATAAGAGCGTATGGCATTGGAGGCCGGCAGACCCCACGAGGAGGGGTACGGTCGCCGCTCTACAAGTACTTTAACGCCACTACAGCGACTTGCGAGTGAATGACGATGGAATGATGTTGAAAGACAAACTACACCCAGTCATCTCGAAGCAGCGAAAATCCCTGACCCCGCGCGCTGAAAGCGAGAACACTACCGCAAGACCACGAGCCGCGGACGTTGGTCTGATGAACAGTTGTTACAAGTAGCCAAGGTTAGATTAATGGCTGAAGCGAAGACACATGTAAGGTGTTCTGAGGCCTTACGGAAGGTAGGACAGTTTAAACAGTTGAAGGAGGCGTTTTTGCAACAGTACAACAATATAATAGCAGTTAGTACTTTAGGGATAGGTTAAGCATATATGGCAAAAGTGAGTGAAGGGAATCTGAATGATTTGTATTCGCCCATTCAGCAGGCCTTTCAGTGAGAGGACACAGACGTTGCAACAGGGGTATGCAAGAGGCAAACAGTGTTTACAGAAGGTGTGAAGTGTTTTTAAGTGTGGTCATACGGGACATGTGCAGAGGCAATGTACACAGTCACCAAGAAATAGAGGAAGGGGTGGAAATCAGCAGCGTGGAGGATGGAGAATTGGAGATAGGAGAGGTGGACAAGCGTTAAACAGCCGAGGGGGTCCAACACCCACCAAAGGGAGCTCCCATTTAATTTCAGTGCTACGAATACGTATATAGAGGTGGAATTTTCAGTGGTAGGATCAATAGGAACTAAGAAGTTTAAGATTTAGTTGCACACAAGGGTGCAAGTGTCAGTGGCTATCGGGAATATAATGGGACGAAGGAATCTAGACCCACCACGTTATAAGTTGCGTGGAATGGGGTATCCGGGGTTGACGCCTATAGGGTCAGTGAGATTTAACTTTCGAATAGAGGAAGTCCGATTTGATGCATACATGGAGGTAGTACCATGGGTAAAAGAGGGCTACGACATGATCCTAAGAGTGAATTTCTTGCATCAACAACATGCCAAAATTGACCTTGGACAACGAACTATGGAACTTGATGGAATGTTATTTCAGCTAGGGGAAACTGTTGTCAATGCAGAGCTGTCGCGAGGGCCTTTCAACAAACCAGCTGAACCGCGTTCATTAGAATTAAGGCTAAACTCGCATGAGTGTGTGTCTAGTGGCACCGCGAAGTCGCTTTGGGTAAATGTGGAGTCAATATTCTACCTGTGGGTACAGTATATGTTATGGAACAATTGCCGGACAATGAAGTTTGGGGTCCACTGGATTGTTTCGTGAAACAGGAGAAATCGACAGGAGACTAGTTCCCGTGAACGTGGATAATTTTAGCGCTGTAGACGCGAATTTGAGGAAAGAAATTTTAGTAGCAAATATGAATGTGCCAGATGACGAAGACTGATGGTCGAGAGGTAGGCGAAGCGATCAACCACTAACTGCCAATAGAACTGCATTGCGTGACGAAATTAAGCATTTGAAAGGAGAAGAAAGATAGCATATGGAAGATTTATTGTGGGAATTTAAGGATTTGTTTTATTCACAAAGGCCATTACCAGAAACTCCATTAGTTCAACATAGGATACCAACAAGGAATGAAGCACCTGCTTACCGTAAACCATACAGAACACCGAGGCAAACGCAGCAGACTGTGGAGGGTTTCATTATAAGCAGTTTCGGATGGTATTATAGAGCATAGTAATAGTTGCTGGGGAGCGGGCATTGTTGTTGTGCCTCAAAAAGTCTATGGATAGAACTAAGAAATACAGGTTCGGTTGTGACTACCGATACCTCAACAATAAGACAGTAACGGACGCATACCCTATTCCAAACATATCGGAGACACTCGGTCACTTAGGACGGAGCATGTACTTTTCTACGATGGATTTGACAAGTGGTTATCATCGTTGGAGGTGGCTCCAGAGGATCATCCAAATACTGCCTTCTCCACACCAGGAGGCGATTACCAGTATATTAGAATGCCAATAGATTTGAAAAGGCTCTGGCAACGTTTCTGAGGTTGCTAGACCGTGCCTTGAGGAGTTTGAAACCACGGCAATGTCTGGTCTATTTGAATGACATTATAGTGTTTTCAAGTAGTATGGAGCAACATAGACAACGGTTAAGGGAAGACTTTATGAAGTTAAGAGCCGCTAATTTGCCGTTGAGTCTGAATAAGTGTCATTTATCATAACAAAAAATGGCTCTGAGCACTATGGGACTTAACATCAATGGTCATCAGTCCCCTAGAACTTAGAACTACTTAAACCTAACTAACCTAAGGACAGAACACAACACCCAGCCATCACGAGTCAGAGAAAATCCCTGACCCCGCCGGGAATCGAACCCGGGAACCCGGGCGTGGGAAGCGAGAACGCTACCGCACGACCACGAGATGCGGGCTTTATCATAACAAAAAGTGAAATATTGGGTGATATTATCAGTAAGGACGGAGTGAAAACAGATCCGGGGTTGGTAAAGGCTGCAAGGGACTTTCGCGAACCGAAAATAGTTAAGGAAGTGCAGTCACTCTTTGGAATTTGCAATTTCTATCGAAGTCCGTGAGGGGTTTTGCAGATTCAGTACAGCCGTTAGGATTGTTACGGAATGGTGTGAAATGTGAGTGGACAGAAGAGTGTCAGAAAGCGTTTGACAAACTGAAAGAACTGGTAACATCAAGTCCGTTTCTTATGTTTCCAGGTTTTGAAAAAGAGTTTATATTAGCCATGCGATTCATCAAAACTGATGGGAAAGAACATCCTGTAGTCCATGCGTCTAGGCAGTTGAATGCAGCAGAGACGAATTACTCAACAACTGAAACGGAGATGCTTGGCGTAATCTATGGAATCACATATTTTAAATACACTCCTGGAAATTAAAATAAGAACACCGTGAATTCATTGTCCCAGGAAGGGGAAACTTCATTGACACATTCCTGGGGTCAGATACATCACATGATCACAATGACAGAACCACAGGAACATAGACACAGGCAACAGAGCATGCACAATGTCGGCACTAGTACAGTGTATATCCACCTTTCGCATCAATGCAGGCTGCTATTCGCCCATGGAGACGATCGTAGAGATGCTGGATGTAGTCCTCTGGAACGGCTTGCCATGCCATTTCCACCTGGCGCCTCAGTTGGACCAGCGTTCGTGCTGGACGTGCAGACCGCGTGAGACGACGCTTCATCCAGTCCCAAACATGCTCAATGGGGGACAGATCCGGAGATCTTGCTGGCCAGGGTAGCTGACTTACACCTTCTAGAGCACGTTGGGTGGCACGAGATACATGCAGACGTGCATTGTCCTGTTGGAACAGCAAGTTCCCTTGCCGGTCTAGGAATGGTAGAACGATGGGTTCGATGACGGTTTGGATGTACCGTGCACTATTCAGTGTCCCCTCGACGATCACCAGTGGTGTACGGCCAGTGTAGGAGATCGCTCCCCACACCATGATGCCGTTGGCACCAAGGCAGAAGCGACTCTCATCGCTGAAGACGACACGTCTCCATTCATCCCTCCATTCACGCCTGTCGCGACACCACTGGAGGCGGGCTGCACGATGTTGGGGCGTGAGCGGAAGACGGCCCAGCTTCATGGAGACGGTTGCGATTGGTCCTCGCCGATACCCCAGGAGCAACAGTGTCCCTAATTTGCTGGGAAGTGGCGGTGCGGACCCCTGCGCACTGGGTAGGATCCTACGGTCTTGGCGTGCATCCGTGCGTCGCTGCGGTCCGGTCCCAGGTCGACGGGTACGTGCACCTTCCGCCGACCACTGGCGACAACATCGATGTACTGTGGAGACCTCACGCCCCAGGTGTTGAGCAATTCGGCGGTACGTCCACCCGGCCTCCCGCATGCTCACTATACGCCCTCGCTCAAAGTCCGTCAGCTGCACATACGGTTCATGTCCACGCTGTCGCGGCATGCTACCAGTGTTAAAGACTGCGATGGAGCTCCGTATGCCACGGCAAACTGGCTGACACTGACGGCGGCGGTGCACAAATGCTGCGCAGCTAGCGCCATTCGACGGCCAACACCGCGGTTCCTGGTGTATCCGCTGTGCCGTGCGTGTGATCATTGCTTGTACAGCCCTCTCGCAGTGTCCGGAGCAAGTATGGTGGGTCTGACACACCGGTGTCAATGTGTTCTTTTTTCTACTTCCAGGAGTGTAAAATTTATGTGGGAGTATATTTCTGATAATGACAGATTCGCTAGATGGGCTGTGAGGATTATTGAATTCGACTATGATGTGGTGCACAAGCCTGGGAAGTAGCACGGTAATGCAGATGCAATAAATAGGAAGGTGGCAAAAGTAGAAGTCGTAGGTTATGACCTAGCAGTATGGCAAGAGTTAAAGAACGCGAACAACGATTGTAAATTGTATCGGACACAGCCACAATTTAATATGTACGACGGTCTTCTGTGCAGGCAAACTAAGTTAGGGACAAGGGTAGTAGAACCAGCGAAGTTGAGGGATGAGGTCTTAAAGGAAGCACATGATCACTGTTATCTGGTCATGGAGGGTGTAGAGCGACGAATAGGAGAGTGGCCTGCCGATGTGGTCGAGCGGTTCTAGGCGTTTCAGTCTAGAGCCGCGCGACCGCTACGGTCGCATGTTCGAATCCTGCGTCGGGCATGGATGTGTGTGATCTCCTTAGGTTAGTTAGGTTTAAGTAGTTCTAAGTTCTAGGGGTCTGATGACCTCTGATGTTAAGTCCCATGGTGCTGAGAGCCATTTGAACCATAGGAGAGTGGTGGAGAGGTATTTCAGGAGAGGTAGTAAAGTAGACGTGGATCAATATGTCAAGAATTGTATACCATGTGCGTAGAGATCAGGTTTGAGTCAGAAACGCATACAGCTACAACGATTACCGGAAGCAACATGTCCATTCTCTGAGCTGGGGATCGGAGTCTTAGGACTTTTAGGTGAACAGCAAAGGGGAGCAGATTCGTTCTCACAATAATAGACAATCTTTCGAGGTACGTGCAGATGGTAGCTATGCCAAATCAACGGGCTGCAATTGTCGCGCAAGCGTTAGTAAACAGCTGGATTTTGAAGTTTGGTATACTGACCCAGGGACCACCTTCATGTCGGATTTAATAAAGGAAATGTGTAAATTGTTGAACATAAAGAAGTTGGGGACGAGCGCGTTGCATCCACAGGCAAACTGAAGGACAGAACGGGTACACAGAACAATTGGGAAGCTGCTGAGTTTGTATGTGGATTCTCATCACCATCATTGGGACGAGTATTTGCAGCATATTGTATGCGCATACAATGCCAAAGTCCATACAAATACAGGTTTGTCTTTATACGAACGAAAAATTCCGTCATCGTTTGATTTAGTGAAAGTTTGGAAAGGAAGGACCGGTGAATGTGTACGTCAGTTCGCTAGGACAATTCGGGATGTTTGAAAACGGGTACAAAAGTGAATACAAAGGCTGCGGAAAGGCAGGAAGACGCAGTAAAGCGGAAAGGAAGTATACCGCAGTGTAGAGTGGAACAATGGGTAATACTGTCCAGCCCTATACACAAAAAGGGAAAACGAAGATATTAAGGGCCATAAAAAATTGTTGAAACCGCATCTCCCGTTAATGCTAAGCTGCAGCTGCCAACTAGAACAACTTTAGTACACATTGGGTAGTTACGGTCATTAGAGGGTTGCCCTGATGTGATTCCAGGCATGTCACAGAGTGAAGAGAGGTGTTAAGCACAGAGAAAACCAGGAAGATAGAGTACAGCATGAACTACCGTATGCTTTGCGACCCGGAATGTAGTAGAGCATTTGTAGTTTTTGTTGTTTTTTGTCATGTATAACTCGGTTTGCATTGACTAATTTGGCACTGTATTTTATATGTGTTTTCGAGTATTGTGAGCCCGCAAGGGCAGCAGTCTTTTTGAAGAGGGAGTAAGGGTGTTGCTTATTCCTGTCCTCAGGTCACTGAAACGGGAAGTGTAGCTTCTGACGTATGTGGAGTGTTGATGGAGGAGAAATCAAACGCAGTTCTGGAGAAATAAATGCGCCAGAGTAAATTTTGTGGCAAAGTCGTAATAAATATGTGCTGAACGATGTCAGAGTCGTACGATTTCTTGTTTAAATTTTTAGTTATCGACAGTGTCGGGTCAGGAATGACGTGTTTATTGCACCAGTGCGTACAATGTAAATTTAAGGATAAAAGTAGTCACCCAACCACTGTTAAGTTTAGAACTAAAATAGTAAATGGCGGAGGAAAACCTGTGAAGCTACAAATATGGGACTCATGCAGGGTGCAGTTATTTTTAGCCAGGGGAAAAGGAATAGACTGCCCAAGGGACAACGTGCATTCAAAATTGAGCTTGCAACGTTTCGGGAAGCATTGGATTTTATCCACCTACGAGAATTTGGTAATAGTAGCAAGTAGTTTTGAGCGGGAGTATTTGCAGGAGAGAAACGCATACAGCTCGAGGGGAGCGGAATTTTAATCAATGGAGCTAAGTGTAACATAATTGGACCAACCTTCCACTTGCCAGCGATCATTTTAGTAGTCACGCAATTGAATGTTACGCAGCCACAGCTGTACTGATCAAAACCCACTCTAGAGTTTTTGCCAAGTCAGAATATGACCTTGTTAAATCAAACCCTAGAGCCAGGTCTGTTGATATCCGTAAACTAATTCATTTTAGAGCAAGAGGGGTGCATATCAGCCGAACAGCTTGTGCATCATGTCGCTCAGTATAGGGAAAGGCTATGACAAACAACGATCACTTAAAGCACCTCTGTGCCAAGTGTCCTCGCAGTGCCGGCCGGGGTGGCCGAGCAGTTCTACACCCTACAATCTGGAAACGTGCGAACGCTACCGTCGCAGGTTTGAATCCAGCCTGGTCACTGATGTGTGTGATTTCCTTAGGTTTGTTAGGTTTAAGTTGTTCTAAGTTCTAGGGGACTGATGACCTCGGAAGTTAACTCCCATTGTGTTCAGAGCCATTAGAACCATTTGTCATCGCAGCCTTAACTTTGCTATGTGTTGTTTTGTTTCTGATCAGGCGGAGAGCTAATTACAATAGGAAACCAAGGGTAGTCCAAGTCCCAGTGGATTTGATACCGAGGGCGTGAGTTGAGTAGTTAAGTGGTTAATTGAGCAGTGGACGTCCAGTAAGGAATTTTTACGTTTAGTTTCAGGTTATGGTTTTAAGGGACACTAGACCATATTTAAGTTTTCCAATAGTAAGGAAATATGCCTTGGGTGCCGACCAAAAAATTTAAGAGCTAGGGTCGACACGAGGATCGAGTCTTTCCAAAGAGGGGAATAATGTAGTGGTACTACAGTTCAGGATAGGAAACTTACATTTGTTGCAACATTTCTCAGTGCACTTTCCGCCCTGCTTTCCACATTTCGAGTGATAATGTGGCAAAGATAATCTCTGCGGAGATACATATATTTCTTCTATGCACTAAAGCGAGAAGGTAGTTCAGCGCGGACTGCATTATGCTTTTAAGTACTGATTTGGCGATCAGTTTAGTAAATTGCAGTCCGTCAATTCACTATTATAAATCGGATGACTGAAAGTAGCTTCCTCCAATAAGACATCTATGCCTACATTCTCTGATTCTCATGGAGACTATGCTTCCGAAACACGTATAATCATTGTTTTCTTTTGACAGATGTAAGAACCTCCGAGAAGAGCACAAAAAGAACTGGACAGAGGTAATAGGACTGCTCTATCTCTAAGTTCAATAAAGCTAACCAGCTTCACTCCAGGTAGTTGAAGTCCTCATCCAGTTCCTGTAGAAACCGTACTAGGAATTCTAGAGAATCCGATTAGTCTTCCATACCCCCACTACCTGTGACGTACTGCTACTGAGAATACTCTCAGATTACCTATTCTGTCTCTGTACTGTTTTTAACGGACATACGATACAGTAAGAAATTCGCTGATGGTTTTAAAGGCAAAAGCTATGCGATTTTTTCAAGAAGTTCATTACAGCGCAGCGTTCCTCTTCCATACTTCCTACTCGCACATGACATGCACTCTAAAACATCAAACAACTTCCTCAGTATGCAAACTGGCCACATCAAACAGCTTCCTCTTGACAGCCAAGTTGTAGCTTTCCATACGAGGCACCACCTGCATAGCGCACCACGTTGCCTAACGAATTAGTTGGCCTCTATACCGCTACATGCAGCATCCAAACGCTCAACGGTGTTCTCTCCTGACAATAATCGACTGACCACGTCACCCACAGTACCATTCTCGACTAGGTTCTTTCCAGCAAAAACGGAAGGCAATATACTGAATAGAAATTACACATATACAGACGTACTCTGTATCCCGATGTGAACTACAAGGCAGAGGGTATCGAGCATTGTATTTCTATCCGTCGGGAAATTTATTACGCTTAAACGACACACGCGTAGGCGAATGAGTACGGAATTGATATATAGTACGCAGATCCTTTCAATCCTGTTTAATATACCGTCATAATCATGGATATCTATACTCTTCAATAACGTAATAAGAGATTTAAAATTGTCTTCAATTGTTTCCTATTACTGTATGTGGTTTAATTCTCTCAACGCCTATTTCTCTTGATTCGTTGGACATTCGGTTGAACCGGTTCCTAACCGACATATGTAAATATATTATCTTTTTCAACGAGTACTGTTGTGCATCTTCATCCTTCCTAACCTTAGATTCATATTCAAGACGCCATATTAAATCACCAGTTACCTTCTCGGCCAGTGGTTTTTTGTACGACTGATCAAGGGCGGTATTCCGCTGAATAATAATGGGCATTTAGCGTTGCAATCATGTGTTTCAACAATTTATCAAAATATCGTTATTTTAACAACTCCATCATACATGTTAACCTAAATTTATTTTTATTATCTTACTAACTATAATTCAATCATGACTAGATGTAGTACGAGAAGGAACATATCAAGGATTTAGTTTTAGTTTGTCCGTCATCCATATTCTAGTATACCGTTGTGGGTATCTGAACATGTTTTTCGATTAGATATATACTTTGTTTTCTGATTTTTGAGATGTACCTTCTACTACATATATTTCTAAAACCATTAAAAGAAGCTCTATAAAACATTGCAAATGTACAGACGGATTTATCTATAATGGGAGCTTACTTCGTGCCCAAATGTTGCTCCTCTTTATGGTGTGAACTCATCTCATAAACTGCAAGTTGAAATTGGTACCACACACTTATCAGTCTACAGATAAAGGACATTTACACAAAACAGTCTATCGTTGACGTGTTACAATACTCAAATATTTGACACGGCGGTAGGTGAATAGTCATTGGATTCAACTTGTGTGTAGCTACTGACCACGTCTTGCGAGTGAAAACTTATATTCAAAATTGAATCGGTTCCATAAGTGAATGTGTTCACTAGCTGGAAATGCCGATTATCAATTTAAGCTCGTTTACGAACAAATGTAAGGTTTGAAAAGGATGATTTCATCAAGAATATGCAGTTGTAGCCCAAAGACTGGTATAATGCAGTTCTTCAGTGTAACTTGTCTGTACTGTTTACTGCCCACATTTCATATCTGTACAAGCCTACATTCTAAATACTTTCAGAGAAGACTATCCCCACCACTTCGTTCTATATTTCACGTTGAAAAGATCTTTTACCAGATATTCTTTTCTTGGCTTTGTCTGGAGTCTGTATCCTATCTACTTTCGCCACTACATTATTTTGCTAACGGAATAGTAAAGCTAATCAACCATTTTAGCATCTCATTTCGTAATGCGTTCCGCAGCATCACTTGCAGATAAGCTTTTTTTGCTTCGACTAAGTTCTACCATTACTTTGTCCAACTTTTCACTCAGGATTTTGCTTCCATCTTGTAATCTACTTCCTCTTTTACTTCCACAATATTACTTTCGTGTCTTTATCCTTTATACAGGTCTCCTATTTATTCTCTCCTTGCATTGCTTAGCGCTAGTTTGCCATATGAGATCTTAATATCGACAATACTGCTCCGCTTCTCTTCGATGTTTAATTTTCATATATGTTGCATCAATGTTTCTATAGTCATCCACATACATACAAGTTCACATCTCCTCTAAATATTCCTGCATTGCCCCTTTGTACTTTTCTTACTTTTTAGACATATGTAGTCAGTTTTGGTTGTTTCATTTGCTACTTTTCTATATTTACACCTATCGTCAACCAAAATGAGTATCTCATGTGTTATACGCACATTACAAGTAATCCTGGCTTTTTGCCTGCTTGATACTCTGCATGTATCAAAGCTACCAATTTACTGTACTCCCATCCTGTCCTTTATTCAATACTTGTCGAATGCTGCCTTGAAAATTAGCAACAACCATTTGTTATTTCAGTTTACTATTTCCACCTACTTAATGATCTACTTTTGGCCACAGTTCATAATGACTAAGCTGTGGCCAGACTCAGTGTCTGCTTTTGAAACTATTTTCCACTTCAAAGTTTGATTTCATCTACTCTTATTTTGTTACTTACCGAAATTTTCTCGTGTCTCCACGTGTCGTGCCTTACAAAATTTTTAAACAAAGTATTTTGGAGTTGTTATATTGTGCGCTGTACAGTGCTATACCAGTTGGCTTTCCAATCCATTTCTTCCTGTCCGACCATGTCGTCCTACATCTCCTTTTTATTCCTTACTGTATAATTTCAGTCCTGATTGAAAATTTCAGTTTTCCTCTACAAGAGCAGAATAACTAATTATCTGTTATTATTCACTTTTTAAATTCCTTTAAGGTGAAAAAATGGTTCTTACTTACAAAATAATATTTTTACATGTTCGCATCAAATGGATGTTTCAGTTGTTCTGCGTAGTCAGGTAACTAGTGGCTGGCCTACACAGTTGGAGACACTGCACATTGCCTTATTTGTCAGGCAGTATGTTACATTTGCAGAATGTAACAACTGCAGTTACCATTGTAGGACCATATTCTTTGGAGGGTAAAGCACTGATAACGTGTGTTATTAAACAAAAACTTTGCAGCTGGTAAAAAAAATTTAATATAGATTGCAAATCTTACAACAGTAGTCAACAACGAACGAAAATGTGAAAATAAGTATTGTAATAAAGCGGTTTGTCTGACATGGTTATCATATTGAAAACGATGTCTTGTTGTGGAATTACAATACATGCAAGAAGCCTAGTTGATGCGCACAAGCTCAGGTTGCTTGTAAGAGTAGATGGGAGCACCGGCAGGATGCAGGTCCTGGTACTGGAAGCGCGCCAGGTAGCCGGGGGTGAGCGCTGGCTGCTGCAGGGCAGACAGCTCACTGGAGGCGGCGCGCTGCTGCTGCTTGGGGGCGGCGGAGACGGGGGCGGGACCGTGGGCGTAGGCGATGCGCTGCAGGCGGCCGTCTGGCTGCAGCACGTAGTACACGCCGCTCTCCTCCGCCTCACGCAGCTCCGCCTTGCCGTACTGTGGGCAAAGGAAGCAACGTTATCGTAAAGTAACAGGATGAAGGACCAATATGTGCACCATATTCAAAAGGTTACTGTCTGTAGGTAATTTGGCGATTATGTACTGAATTTCACATTTGTTTCATATTTCATCTGTGGTCAACGGTTACAAAGAGGTCACTAACTGAAATGGACTATTTCATTATTGTATGAATTAAAAAAGTCTACACCATGTTTTATTGAATTGTTATGATCAGTTTCGACCGAATAGGAAAACAGGACTGTTGCTACTGTTATCGTGAGGTGGTCTGCCACTGCAACGATGTGCACCAGATGAAATCAGTGATATCAACAACCACGTATTTTAATTTTAAATTTCAAGGTGTCCCTGTTCGACATGAACGAGTCATATGAAACGTTATATGGGCTGCCTAGTTCTACGCCGACATTTAAGTTTACAAATCCACTATCTCTTATCTTTTATTCGCGATCCTTGAGCGAAATCTGCGTTGGAGGCAGCAGAATCGTTCTACAATCAACCACAAATGCTGACTCTCTGAATGTTCTCAATCGTATTTCGCAAATAGAACGTCGTCTTACCTCCAGCTATCTCTAATTGAATTCACAGAACATTTTCATAATATTCGCATGTGGATCTGATGTAAATTTAACACAAAGTGGATTGCTGAAAATTTAATGCAGTTTGGTTACATTGCCCTTGTCCTAATATACTTACGTTGTAAGGAGCCTCAGTAGTGGTGGTGGCAGCCTCAGTGGTGGTGGGGGCGGAGGTAGTGAACGTAGGCAGTTGGTAGGAGTCAGTGAGGCGGGAGAAGTCCTGTGCAGGAATGAAGAACTGTGGGCGGAAGCTGGCTGCAGAGAATCCAGAGACTGGCAGCGGGGCCGCGAATGACGGCTGCGCCTGCGACTGGGCGGAGGCCTGTGGCTGCTGCTGCTGCTTCTGCTGCGCCTGGAGCCGCTGGGGCTGGCCTGGCAGCTGGCGGGAGGGCGCGCCGTAGCTGGTTGAGGGCGCCTCGCCCGCGGCCATCACCGCCAGCGACGCCAACGCGAATACCAGTAGGACCTGCAGAAGGCGATGGTGAACTGGTAGTGACCAACTTGGGCTTTTGTTTAAGGGGCAGTCAAATGAAAACTTTTGTGTGCTCGCCCACATATTGCCAAGGTTGTTTCGACTACGCCGGGAAGCCTAACACAATTTCCATGGAGTCCAGATGCCCCCTCCTTCCCCTGTGCCACTTACATACTTTTGAAGCCATGGAGAAAGACAAGCGTGGCGGCGATTTGATTTGGACGTAGTGGTGCATGCCCAGGAACAGTCCTGTTTCCGTATGCTACTGTAACCAATTTTTCGTGAAGGCACTGACTCTGTGGTCTCACAGACGGATAAATTTTTTAACAGTTACGGGGATTATTTTTCAAACAATAGAGAGTCCTCTTTGTTTTTCGCTCCTGTCTGAGTTTCATTTGAGTTGCCATGACACAGATTAGTTTAAAACCGTACAGTGCCTAATACTACTTTTCATAAAGAGTGCGTTATCTTGATTAGTGATTGGAGACCAATTTCTCCAAGCGATTATCCAGATCGGATGTGAATTATAAATGTTTTTCTATTGAAAAACATTTTGAAAGCAATTTAAATTATTCGAATATGGCTGTATGAAAATATCATTCAGTTTTTTGGAACAATTACAGATAACCCTCCTATGAGAGAATGGTTAGCACAGATTAGGTTGTTGGCCACAATTACTCTATGTTAATAGTTGTGATTATTGTTGATTGAACGTCTTCAGTCGTAGCATAGTTTTCATGAAAAGATGTTTTACGTTACTTACACATTTAATCAGTCTTGTTTAATTATTACTGACGTATTGATTCTATTGCAAAGTTCTTATGTTTTCTTGAGCGCGGTTTGTGAATGTTTCGTACAAGGAAATTACTTCATCTGTATACAGTGATGCATCTGTATATAATGATGAAACAAATGTTTTTGTATGTGAATGATAAGTTCCAAAAGACTGCTTTTTTCGAATAAGTATGAAACAATGCTAAATGTCAAGAAACCGTGAGGTCATCGACACTAAACTCGAATCGGGACTCTTCACTGAAGACAGTTCTACCCTAGTCAGTGATATTCCAGGACGAAGTTTCAGGAGGCTTCCCAGGCAGCGGTGGGATACCAGCCTCTCACCCACCATACGTCCCGACAACCATGCGTGATGATCTGACGTGTTATTTCTTTCCGTAGGAGGACTCTTTTGGTTGTCATCCGGCGAAGCTTCATGGCGCAGCGGTACGTCTGTGATATTCTATGCACCTTTTTCATGGGTCTTCTTCGCAAGCCATCATGGGCTGGCGTTTCAGCAAGGTAATGCCAGTCCGACCACAGCGAGAGTTTCTATTTATTGTCTTCTTGCTTGCCATACCTTGTCATGGCCACCATAGTCGCCAGATACCTAGCCACTGGAGAAGCATTATGGATCAAGTTTTCCAGTTACATCGGGATTTTGACGATCTAACGCTCCAATACGACAGAACTGGCACGATATTCCTCAGGAGGACACCCAAAAACTCTATCAATGCCAAGACGAAAAATTGCTTGCAGAGGGCCAGAAGAGGACCAACGCGTTATTGACTTGCTGGATTTGAGTCGAGCACTTTCTCTTCAAGAAATCATTAATTTTTTTCGGGAATCGTAATCATTTGTTCATTTGTTTTCCCCTCCCTTTCGGCCAGTTACTCCGTGATGAGTAATTTCACTTTTATCTCTTTTTAAGAGAGTAAGACGTGACACTGCCGAAAGGCTATGCCGAGAATCGTCTCAAGTGACTCCGGAAAAATCACAACAAAATGTAGTTTGGTACGTCCGAATAGATAGTTTCTTCTTAGTTTCTAAATAACGTAAGTCATCTCACTTCGTTCAGTGGTGTCGCTTTCACAACCAGAAATTGACTGGTCGTACACTTTAACAGCTTACGTAAATAGTCGATGATGAAAACAGCTTCGCATAACCTACCCCTCGCAGCCCATTGAGAGATGGGATTTGGTAAATATACATGCGATCACTACGAATTCGGGAGGACGACGGTTCAATCCCACGTCAGGCCATCCTGATTTAGGTTTTCCGTGATTTCCCTAAATCGCTCCAGGTAAATGCCGGGATGGTTCCTTTGAAAGGGCACAGCTGACTTCCTTCCCCGTCCTTCCCTAATCCGATGAGACCGATGACCTCGCTGTCTCGTCTCCTTCCCCAAAGAACACAACCCAAGCCCCAGTACGAAGTACTGTTTTTTTATCAAGGCAACTTAATAGCCAGAGCTTTCATTATCTTAAAGCCCTCTATGAAAACTGTAAGGTAGTCAGAGATCAGGAGTTATGTTTGTCACACCTATTTTCACCTTACTCCTCTCGGGACAAATTTCTATAGTAATATTACCAAAGTTCCCAGAATGAGAATTTCACTCTGCAGCGGAATGTGCGCTGATATGAAACTTCCTGGACGATTAAAACTGTGTCCCTGAAGGAGACTCAAACTCGGGACCTTTGCCTTCAGCGAGCAAGTGCTCTACCAACTCAGCTACCCAAGCACGTCTCACGCCCCCTCCTTACAGCTTTACTTCTGTCAGTACCTCGTCTCCTACCTTCCAAACTTTACAGAACCTCTCCCGCTAACCTTGCAGAAATAGCGCTCCTGAAAGAAAGGATATTGCGAGGACATGGTTTAGCCACAGCCATGGGGATGAAAGTTCCACATGTTCCATTGCCGGTACCTTTGATATTTGAAAGTGTAATTGTAAAGAACGATCTCAGTTGCTTTTTAGCTATTTATTTCTCGTATCCCGCTTTTATGTGTCATTTGTGTCATCATATAGTCGCTGAAAATTTTTATCCGATAAAGTTCGATGTCGCATGTAGCTACGGTTTTGTCATGTGCCAGAGAACTTCTTAAGTGCCTTACGATGTCGATCAATGTGATAGGTGCTAAAAATTTTAGCATATTTTGAACAGCAACTAAGATGGTACTTATAGTCAAAAACACAGAAAATCTTTTTGTACAGACCTGATTAACAAAAATTGGTAGTTTTACTTTTTTCTACTTTTCAGATTTTGTTCAGGAACCATGTTGTCTAAAATGTACAATGTACTGAATTTAGTATCTAATCCGAAGGATGCCTTTTTGAAAGTTAAATATGAGTCCGATATAACTTTTGTGTGCAAAATAACTATGCTTCGAAGAGTTTACCTTTTCGTCACGACATTTTCATAGCTAAAACCAACGAAACCAACGGTTCGTGAAATACTTCAGTTTTACCACAAATTACTAATAAAATATTTCTTAATTGCACTGTTTACTTACAGATTTTCTTTTCAAGCTTCAGGCTCGTCAATTTCATACCTTATTTGTCCATTTCTCACTCTTCGTTTGGCTATGAAAATTCAGACAAGATCCGTTCTGTAGGTTCTAGGGTGCCTTCTTGTCACACCGTTCACGCATTTGACCAAAGGGTCGCAACGACAAATGACATTCATAGCAAAGAAGAGATTAAGAGTAATCCTGTCGACGAGGAGGCCATTACAGAGAGGCATAGACTCGAACAAGACAACTCCTGTGGTGGGAAACGATAATCGTCGAGGCAGACGACTCACCTGCATGACTGCTCGATGCACCTGTTGCGCCTGCTGGACTGGGCGAATGTGGTGCCGGAGAGCAGCGCGGGGTGGCTTTTATACGGAGCTGAGCTGCTTGGCGGCTCTGCCAACATGACGTCGCAGGTGAACTCCCCGTTCGCGTCCGTCAGCGGTGAGTTACGCGAAAGCGGGTCACGGCCACGGAGCCCCACCCACCTCGTTACCTCACGCTCTCTCTCTCGCCACCGAGCTGCGGATCAGTACTGTTGCTTGCACCTCACTGATTGTTAGCACACCAGGCGTCTACATTGGTACTGGTACCAAACTTCTTTTATAAGGCTCATCACTATGAGAATGTTCTCGGGTGTAAGAACGGATGTAGTCTTTCGCCCCTACTGTACAATCTGTATTTCGAAGGAGCAATGACGGAAATAACTTAGAGTTTTAAGAGTGAGATTAAAATTCAGAGTCAAAGGATATCAATTACAAGATTCGCTGATGATATTGCTGTCCTCTGTGAAAGTGGTAATAAATTACGGTATCTGGCATATGGAATTAAATATCTAATGAGTACAAAATAACGACTGGGAGTAAATCGAAGGAAGGCGATACTAACGGAAAACAGCAGAAACTTAGCATCCGAACTGGAGATCACGAGGTAGACAGTTAACGAGATCTGCTAACTAGGCACTAAAATAACCCGTGACTGGCGGACCAGGGGGGGGGGGGGGGGCATAAAATGCAGACTAGCACTGGCAGAAATGGCATTCCTGGCCAAGAGGAATTTGCTGGTATCAAACACAGGCCTTAATTTGGGGAAAAACTCTGAGATGGCACGTCTGGAGCACAGAACTGTACTGCAGTGAGACATGGGTAATGGGAAAACGGAAACAGAAAAGAATAAAAGCATTTCAGATTTTGTACTACAGAAGACTGTTGAATATTGGGTGGACTGATAAGGTAAGGAATGACGAGATTCTGCGCAGGATCCGTGAAGAAAGGAATGTATGGAAAACGCTGACGAGAAGAAGGAATAGGATGATAAGACATCTCTTAAGAGATCAGGGAGCTGAAGAGGGTATAACTCAGGGCCGGCCAGAAATTCTGCACGCGTGGTGCTCCTGCACATGTGCAACTTCAGGGTCACAACGTGCACGTCGCAGCCGTCGGCGATGATGTAGTGCATGTTTCTACGCACAGATGTCGCTTTATCCACGTGCTGGGATACTCTGTACCGGCGCATTCTAGTGCACTTTCCACAACTTGCAAGCCAACCACGGGAAGGAATTTCGCGTATTAAACATTTAAAATACTGTCACAGTCTACTCACTGAGATGTCTACTTTTATGTTAACAGTTTAACCCAGTAAGACAAGTAATACAGTTAAAAACCGTGGGTTTTTATTAAGGCAGCTTGAATGACGGCACGTAAATACGCGTAATGTTTTTGATGTAGTATTTAACAATGAGAGCACTTAGCGACTTCCAACGAACCTTATTCATAATTTCAAATAACATTAAACTAATGCAAGGTTTCCTATAACTAATTCTCGGTGCCCTCAGTTACACCCACATAATTTCTGTCTCACTAACCTCTGAACAGAATGATAACCGCAGACCTCTCGATGATCACCTGTTATTTCAATACCATTATTGCTATACCTTTCATCAGTTCCGTCTGAAATCTGCGTAATATCCGACAATTAGATGAATGTTATGTTTTATCGACTTCAGCTGAACGTAGCCCCTTACACATTAAAAAAAACCCAAAATGTAAGTATACATTGGAACAATCTGTATAATGACCAATTTTTCTTATAATAATGTAGCATGGAGCAGAATGAGGCAATAATTCACAGTTAGTATACAATAATTTTTAATTATGAAAGGAATAAATCTAAACACGTTTATCACTGGTCATGGGACATATAGTTAATATTGGGCACAAAAGCACGGCTCATTGACAAACGCAAGCAGTTGCGAAGATTTTCATCACTTATACTTGAGCGGAACCTTGATTTATTAATTTTTATCACCGAGAAAAATCTTTCACAAACATATGTCGACGCGAACATGCACATAACACTTGCGGCTTCTCGGGGCAGGCGTGGAAATTCTTGTTGCGAATAATTTTCGTAGAATTCTTTTGTACTTCGCGCTGCAAAAAACTTGTCCTTCAGTCTTATATTGCACTGTAGGTTGATCAGTTCCATCTGTAGATCATTCGGAGCATCTTCAACTGACGACGAAAACGATCGAGCAAAGAGGCGAATGACAGGAGACAAACTCATAGCATCTGCAAATTGTGCTCGAAATTGTTCCTTAATTTTTACAATTATTGACACGTATTCTTGAAATCTTGCACTTTCATGGACCAATCCAAGAGTGGGGAAATGTGCAGTGTTTTCTGTCAATAGCTGGTTCTCCCAAAGCTCAAGCTTCCTTTCAAAGGCATTTACTTTTCCCAACATGTCATAAATTAAATTATTTTGACCTTGCAAACTTACGTTCAGGCTGTTCATGTGAGACGTAATGTCCACGACAAATGCAAGGTCCGATAACCGACAAGAGTCTTCCAACATAGGTTCAGGTTCACTTTTTCCCTTCTCAAGTAAGAAGGTTAATATGATCAAACGTAAATCAAAAAATATTTTCAGCATTTTACCTCGACTGAGGCAGCGTACTCCGCTCCTAATTCCTCCAAGAACCGCCGAGACTGGTGATGCGTAAGCCCATGTGTCTTCAGAGAGTTTACAGTACGCACAACAATATGCATGACGTTTGCTAACGTTACTGATTTTGCACAAAAAGTCGATCGATGCAGAATGCAGTCCATTCCATACAACCTCTCGTCCTGTGCGCCCTAGCTTTCTGCGCATTCATGCTATGAGTATTCTCTGATGGCCTTGCATTGATGGTGCTCCATCTTTGGTACTGAGAGTAACCGATCCCAAACCCACACCGACACCACCAATCGCTTGCTCCACAGCTTAGAGTAAGTCCGCACCTGTAGTAGTCCCATTCAAAGGCACTAAGTCCAAAACGTTCTCTGTAACACAAAGTGCGTTATCGACACCTCGTATGTCTATCACGACCTGGGCCGTATTTGTAAGATCTGTTGCTCCATTGAGCGCAACAGAGAAAGCAACAAAGTCTTTAGCCTTATTTATTAGCTGCCTGTGCACATCGCCGGCCATAGCACTGATAAGTCTTGTCACTGTTTGTTTGGATAGACTTGATTTCTTGAAACCTGCTAACGTTCGTGGGACACACACAAGTTATGTAGCATAAATCAGACACCCTTTCACAAACTCCCCTTCGGAAAAGGGTTTCCCAGATTGTGCAATTCTTAATGCGATTTTAAAACTTGCCCGCAGTGAAGATTTAGTGTGGTTGTCATTCTGGAAAATTGAGAACAGCACATTGTACAGCGTACAATAAAATAGACATAAATGTAACACAAGAAGCCAAGAATTCAAGAAGTATCAGTTACTTTGACGTTGATGTGTCTCATCCATTTTCTTAAGGACATTTAATTTTGCTTGCCGTTCTTCACTGTTGAGTACACTACACTCGTCTTTGTGATATGTATTGTAGAGTATTTCAACAGAAAACTTACGATGGGCGCCTATTATTCGGCGGTGCAGCAAACACTGAGTTTTCACCAACGGCTACAAAAAAGGAATTGCAGTTCCCAGTCATTTTTAAACGACTGAGAACATAGACCTCCCGTCCTTTGCTTTTTCACAGTACCTACCATTTCTCGGTACTTCTCTGTTAGGGTTACGGTCACCAGGGGTAAACGAGACTGGGTAGGTTGCGCTATTGCTTGTACCACATAAACAGGGAAGTGGAGCCACCACTTTTAATTTAGGACACATGTCTAATATCAGATGTCGTGGTCGCACACGTGCGCGCATGTGTTTTGCTGGCCCTGGTATAACTGTAGAGGACTACACAGATTAGGATACATCCAGCAAACAGTAGAGGACATAGGTTGCTATTACTACTCTGAGACGAAAAAATCTTCGTAGGTGCGAAAAGCGTGGTGGGCTGCATCAAACCAATGAGAAACAAAAGAAAGTGGGAAAACAATCTTAACCTCCAATGTAAAAATTATTTGTCTAGTTCGCGACTTTATAAAATGACATCACTTGTTTCGATTACGGCCGCAAACATCTTCAGATGGTAAAATGTCGTTACACAATGTAACATCTCCCATGTCATAAAAATCAAGTACTGAGTCATAATAACAGCATTCCAAAACTCGCGATCTAGACAAATAAAAATTGACTCTCAATACTTATTTTATATACTCAACCTAAGAAATATATGAGTTCAACGTCCCGACGATGACTATTCGCGGAAATCAGTTAATATCTGGATTAGGGTTGCGCATCCCCGAATGTAAAGCAAGTGTCTTAATTACTGTAATAGTTCACTCACTGGTTCATTCGCATATTAGCGTACTGCAGTCTAGGTACACAAAAGAAATGGTGTCGTCAGGTCTGAATATAACCCGAATTATTAGTTTTGTAGGAAAATACTAACCAGAGTTCATGAAAGACTATCTAAAAATTGATAGGGAACTACATATGGGAAGTTGAGTAAGAGTACGGGAGAAGTGTAGAAACACCGAAGGCAATGCTGGCACAATGACTTATCTTGGATGACAGGTTAAAGAAAGGCAACCGCACGCTCGCAATATTTGTGGACTTAGAGAGAGCTTTCGACAGTATTGACTGGAATGGACTCTTTGAAATGGTAAAGAGAGTAGGTAATAAGAAGGGAGCTGAAATTTATCTACAACTTGTTCAGAATCGGGACTGCAGTTATACGATTTCTAGATTATGAAATGGAAGCAATAACTGATAAGTGAGTGTGACAACGTTGTAGCCGGTCAATGATATTCATTCAATACACTGAGATAGATGCTAAGGAACCTAATATCAAATTAGGAAAGGGAAATAATATTAGGTAAGAGGGAACTAAATATTTACAGTTGTTGAAGACATTGTGAATTTGCAAGAGACTGCAAAAGGCTAGAAAGATCAATTAAACGAAATGAATAAAATTTTGAAAAGTAGTTATCTACAAAACTAATACAAGTGCGAAAGATTGCTACCGATTTAAGTCAGGCGATTCCGGCGGAATTACATCAGCAAATGAGGCACTGAAAGTAGTAAATGAGTTTTGTCATTTAAGCAGCAAAGTAAATGATGTAGATCAAATTATACACAATGTAATATGCAGAGGGCCGAAGTAGAAATGACATAAAATGCAGGCTGACGGAAGAAAGAAAATCGTACCTGAGAAAGAGAAATTTGTTCAAATTGAATGTAAATAACAGTTTTTGGAATTCATTTTTTAAGTTATTGGTTCCGATTACAGAAATCCCTGAAATGAATTAGATTACGAAACAGTTCACCCAAGGTATGAAGAAAGGTTTTTGAAATGTGTTGCTACTGGAGACTACTGAAAAATCATTAGGTGGGGTAAATTCTAATGCATCAAAGATTCTTTGATTAGTACTCTTTGGTGGCATAGTAATTTTCAATGAAGACCAAGATATGAAAACAATGGTTGTTTTTATCTGTCAGCTCCCACATTCGCTTGAATCGGCGATACTAGTCTTATCGTTCCTATTAGTATTGTATTGCGAAACCGTCGAATGGTATTTACCTGTCTGATGGATACGTCGTATTCGGCGAATACTTACTATTTGCCCGATATTCGAGGTAGCATTGCTGGAGCATGTACTCCGGTAAGTGCCGAAGTGGTAAGGAATACCACTCAATCCATGATAAGAAGATCGCAGCACTGCACTGATATCGATGTCATCACTTCGAAAACCTTCTGAAATGGACGTTCATGCAACTTTTGCAACCTCCATTGACCCTCAAAGACCTTACTGTTACACATCATTGGGTTCATCGCGATAGACGCTATCAGAAAATAAGTACCGAACTAAAGCATCCCATTTAAAAAAAAACTAAGTTGACCTTCACATCTCTGATACGATCGCACCTAGCAACAAAAAAAATTGACGTGATATTACGGCCCCATTTGTCCCATGCAACATTTGTCCCACAAACTTTTCAGCTACTATCATACTTTCAGAGTTATTTTAAGTGGCAATAGTTAGTCGCTCACCCTGTATAGTAATATTCAATCTTAATATATAATAAATTATATAATAAAAATCATTCAGTATCAAGAAGGCATAGAAGTGTTGGTCGTGAGGACAGGAAAAATTCCTGTGTTGTCATTCAGCAAATATCACCAAGAGTAGAAACGGCAGCGGTAACAATATTTCAAGGTACTTGTTAGTTTCCTATTCCACGCCTCTCTGGTGTTTTTACAGGAGTCACGACTGCGGTTCACATACCAATAGACGCTGTAGAAGCTTTCGGGCTGAAACAGAAAGCCTGGTTATATTTCGAACTTCTTCTCAGCGCCTCAGAAAAAATTTAGAGACGCAAAACATCCACAAATTCATCTCAAGTTCACACAAACAGTTGCCAAGTTACTGGGATGGGAAGATGGACCCAGTGCACAAAGATGTCAAAAAGGAGATAGGCTGATAGTATTACGAACCTTTCAAGGCGAGTCCCTGAAATCCCAACATCGTCTGGAGGTGTTAAACGATGGCCGTCCATCAGGCATTATAGCTATATCTATAGCTATAGCTGACAAAATTCAGGAACTTTTCTATGATACCACAGCAAGCAGTACAGGTCGAGTAAATGGCTGCTGTACAAATCTGGAAGAACTATTCAGTCATTACCTGTTGAATCTCAGTTGCCATCATCACATTTCTGAAATGCTGCGTCAGACCTATTTCGATTTACTGATGGGGATAACTTCTGGCCCTAACATGGGAATTATCCAGAACGTCAGAATATATCAGTCGAAACTCATTAAAACTCTTACAAGAGCAGTAGCAGCGAAGTATGCCTATTATTCTCGGAAACAGTTCGCTGTCAGCGCTCGTTTACACAGCTTGAGGCTGCAATGGTTGGGCACCACTGTTGTGGGCCGGCCGTTGGGATCCAACGGACGTCCAGCACGTCAGAGTCCTCCGATCGGTCCTCACCGGTGGCAAACCCAGTTACTGCTCGCACTGAGGCTGATCCCTCACGTGTGGTCGAGTGGGAGGACGCCCCAAGGCGAAGCAGATGGCGAAAGACTTCCAAGGTTGCCGCACATAATGCCTCCCCGGTTTGTCTGACAAACAGGTTCCAGGTGTTGTCTGTGGCTGACACTGTCGCTGAGCCAGATGCTGTGGCCTATACTGCTTCAGAGGAAACCACTCAGCCTGCAAGATCTCTGCAGTCGCAGAGGGAGGAATCGCTGGTAGTTGGGAGCTCCAACGTTAGGCGCGTTATGGGGGCCCCTTATGGACTTGGCTGACAAGAAGGGTAAGAAATCTAATGTGCACTCAGTGCGCAAACTAGGTGAAGTCATTCCAGATGTGGAAAGGTTCCTCCCAGATGCCATCCAGAACACAGGGTGCAGCCAACTGCAGGTGGTGGCTCACGTCGGTACCAATGATGTGTGTGACTTTGGAACAGAAGAGATTCTCTCTGGTTTCGAGCGGCTAACAGAAGTGGTAAAGACTGCCAGTCTTGCTTACACCATGAAAGCAGAGCTGACCATTTGCAGCATAGTCGACAGGAACGATTGCGGACCTCTGTTACAGAGCCGAGTGAGGGTCTGAATCGGAGGCTCAGACGGTTCTGTGACAGTGTAGGCTGCAGATTCCTCGACTTGCGCCAAACGTTGATTGGGTTTCGGGTTCTACTGAATAGATCAGGTGCCTACACGGGTATCAGGGGCTGTGTGGCGAGGACTGGGCGGATTTTTAAGTTAGAGGGTCTCAGGAAAACACAAGAAGGGCTTCAGTCACAAAGGGTGCAGGCGGAACACAGGAAGAACGTAGATACAGGAACCATTGGTATAACAGTTGTAAATTGTGGTAGCTGTGTTGGGAAAGTACCAGAGCTCCAAGCGCTATTAGAAAGCACTGATGCTCAAATCTTTATAGTCACTGAAAGCTGGCTTAAGCCGGAAATAAATTCAGCCGAAATTTTTGCGAAGAACATAACGGTCTTCCGAAAGGATAGGCTAAACACAGTTGGAGGAGGCGTGTTTGTTGCTGTCAGAAGTAGTTTAACTTGTCGCGAAATTGAAGTAGATACGTCCTGTGAGCTAGTATGGGCAGAGGTCATTGTTGACAACCGGAATAAAATAATAATTGGGTCCTTTTACCGACCTCCCAATTCAGATGATACAGTTGCTGAAAGGTTCAAATAAAACTTGAGTTTGATTTGAATCACGTACCCAAATCATACGATAATAGTTGGTGATGTCTTTAATTTACCCTCGATATGTTGGAGAAAATACATGTTTAGTTCCGGAGGTACGCATAACATATCATCCGAAACTGTGCTAAACGCATTCGCTGAAAATTATCTCGAGCAATTATTTCATGAGCCCACGCGAATAGTAAACGGTTATGAAAACACACTTGACCTCTTAGCAACAAATAATACTGAGTTAATAACGAACATAAAAAACGATTCAGGGCTTATGAACACAGACAGAGCTGTCGTAGCAAGACTGAATCCCCAAAACCTGGAAAAATAACCGAAAATCATACCTGTTCAAAAAAGCAGATAAAAATTCACTTTACGCCTTCCTGGGAGACAATCTCCAGTCATTTTAAATTAATAATATAAGTATAGACCAGATGTGGCTTTAATTCCAAGAATTAGTATCGGCAGCAATTGAGAGATTTATACGAAATAAATTAACAAACGACGGAGCAGATCCACCTCGGTACACAAAACGGGTTAGAATACTGTTGCAGAATCAACGAAACAAACATGCCAAATTTAAACAGACGCAAAATCCCGTAGATTGGCGATCTTTTACAGAAGCTCGATATTTAGCGCGGACTTCAATGCGAAATGCTTATAACAGTTTCCACAACGAAACCTTGTCTCGAAACCTGGCAGAAAATCCAAAGAGATTCTGGTCGTATGTGAAGTATGTTAGCGGCAAGAAATAATCAATGCCTTCTCTGCACGATAAGAATGGAGATACTATCTAAGACAGTACTGCCAAATCAGCGTTATTAAACACAGCCTTCCGAAATGCCTTCGCAAAAGAAGACGAAGTAAATATACCAGAATTCGAATCGAGAGCAGCTGCCAACATGACTAACGTAGAAGTAAATATCCTCGGACTAGTGAAACCACTTAAATCACTTAATAAAAGCAAGTTTTCTGGTTCAGACTGTATACCAATTAGGTTCATTTCGGAGAATGCTGATGGATTAGCTCCATACTTAACAATTATATACAACCGTTCGCTCGACGAAAGATCCGTACTCAAAGACTGGAAAGTTGCACAGGTCACACCAATATTCAAGAAAGGTAGTAGTAGTAACCCACTAAATTATCGTTAACTTCGATATGCAGCAGAATTTTAGAACATATATTGTGTTCGAACACAATGAATTACCTCGAAGAAAACGGTCTATTGACACACAGTCAACATGGGTTTAGAAAACATCGTTCCTGTGAAACCCAACTAGCTCTTTATTCACATGAAGTGCTGAGTGCTATTGACAAGGGATTTCAGATCGATTCCGTATTTCTGGATTTCCAGACAGATTTGAAACTCGTTACTTTCCAAGGACTTATCCTGATATTCGACCTAGATGCCCCCTAGATGGTCAACAATATTTCACACTACTTCCTGATCCGTAACAGTACTGAACGTATAGGTGACAGATGGAGAGTTAGCGCAGTTATACTGAGAATCTAAAACAATTTGGAAATAATCGGACTGCCAGTAAATATAATACAAAGTTATTGACAAATACTTGAGAGTGTCTCACGTGCTACACGGCCCAAGGAGGTTAGGTTCGTTGATGTTACGTGAAAAATGAGTTCAAAACATGGCGGAAGACTATTACTATTAGCGTACATCGAAATGTAGAACTGTGTAATGTTACATCGTGTGAGTACAAGATCACTAGTGTTAAGTAGAATGAACCGTAAGCTTTTTTTTTCCTCAGGAAGTAAGGGAAAGGCGACGAATGCAAATGTTTTTAAAAAATTATTTACTCCAAACTTATTAATTAAAGGAATTTGTGGATATTTATCTCCGTGCATACATTTGTTACCCAGATATAATGCACGTACCCTTGCGTGAGACATTTCCATAATAATGCCTCAAATACTGGAAGGTGAGAGTACACTTGTAAATGAAATGTCTTTGAAAGAACTGCCACCAGAAAGTATCATAGAGAAATAGATAATTGTTAACTTGGAAGAACTGCATCTTGTAGTGTACTAATTTGTTTTTTGATGGTCGTGTTACGGATATACTTAAAAATTTGTGTCTGTAGGGGAGAGAGTGACTTACCAATTTGCTATGGGGACAGCAATGTATCAGGAAAACTAGTGCACTTGTAAATGAAATGTCTTTGAAAGAACTGCCACCAGAAAGTATCATAGAGAAATAGATAATTGTTAACTTGGAAGAACTGCATCTTGTAGTGTACTAATTTGTTTTTGATGGTCGTGTTACGGATATACTTAAAAATTTGTGTCTGTAGGGGAGAGAGTGACTTACCAATTTGCTATGGGGACAGCAATGTATCAGGAAAACTACCACCAGTAATGTGTCAAATGTATGGATTTCAACATCTTTTTGTTTTCCATGGACGCTGTTCTGCTCACACTACATTCATTAATCATAATTTAACTGTTTTTGTTTTAATCTGTACATCTGAGGCCAACTCTACATCAGCAATCGCAAAGGATTTTGTATACAAATTTCCAATAATTTTTTCTTGTAATAATCCTTTATTTTTAGGTGATGCTTCTGTATACTGAGCTATATTTCTAATTTTTGTATGCATGGTTTACAACGACGGTGCACAACTGCAGGACAAACCAATCTAACAAGCAATTCGTTTGTGCACTGCCAATACAAATAGCGCTATATAAAAACAACAGTGCGAATTTAACATGCTGTTGCTGCACCACAGTTAAAGATAGGAAAGTTAAATTTGGTGCAACATTTCTGAATACACAAGCTGCTGCCAGGTGCGGGCCTGTTGACAGTAAATTATGCTAACTAGCGGCTGCAAAGCAAAATTGAGGCCACAGAGCCGTCGAACCACTGAAAAGCATAAACGCAGCGGTTTGTATGGCACAAGTTACAGGTAGAAGGGGCCCTCTGGCGCAACCTAGGTGTTGTGAGTATATGACTCGGAGCGGCATGTTAGCAAAACAGGGGCACACAGCCAAGTATAAAAAGGTGCTGTTTTCTAACGAGAGGAATTCAAGTGTGGCAGCTCTCCTGGATGGCAAGGGCGTGTCACACCATCAACTACACGCAGCAGCAGATGGGTGAAAGCGTTCCAGTCCACAGTCGGTCGCTGGTTCGAACCTCTAAGATCGACACGGGGTCCATAGGCATCCAGCCAGCCACAGTCACTCTTTGGCTCATTACCACAGGCAGTCGTCTTGGCTCCCAAAGCATGCTGGAGGCACCCCGAGGCCGGATCACGGGCACATGTGGTTACTATGATCTCAGCTATGCCAGTGCGGAAGGACACAGTGGGTGACTTGGCAGCTCCCAGCGAAACGGCGCTGAGTAAACAGGGAAGAAGATAGCATAGTTGGCTGCCGGCGCAGCCCTGACGATACGGCCCTACAAGTCCAACACACAGCAGTGCGTTGCGCTGGGTCACTGGAGTGGTGGCCTCGGCATTGCAGGACCCTGCAACATGGACCGAGGTGAATGGGGCACTGTAGTGGAAACAAATAAATCATTTGGAAAGCTGGAGCGAGTCTATATGGTGGCTTCTGCCTCTTCCCACTGCATTTGGTCATCCTGATACATTCGGTGGCAGAAGTCACCACTACATTTGGTGTCAGAATAGCGGAAATCGTCAGTGCAGTTCAACGTTCGAGCCCACCACCTACATTATGGTCACAAAATGCGGTGAGTTTTGATCAGTTTTCTTTTTAGTGTTGGACGTTTTCTTTCCTTTTTGTGTTTTGAGTATGGCCTTTCAGGAGCCGCATTGTAGATGTTTTGCCTAGGCGTAATATTAACTATTTTTTAGTCAGAATAAGTGACAGGGTATTTGGGACAGTAAGGTTTATAATTTTGTTCATTTGAGTATCATGTTACTGAGTATAATGATACAGAGGTGTGTGGAGTTGGGTTATCCTTGTGCTTAAATGTTTTGTTTCAGGGCTAACTGCCTGTGAAAGCAACACAATGGCAGAGTAAAGGAACCAGAAGTGCTGCAGATTTTGATGGAAAAGTTAGCACATTTGACAGCGGACAATATGCAGTTGAGAAGTGCATTAACATCTAGAAGTGAGCGGGAAACCGCATCTGAAATGTCGTTGTTGCCTTGGGTGCAGGAGATTGATCCAGATGCCACGAATTTGATTATTCCGTTTTCTGGCAAGGTATCTGAGGATGTGCGTTCGTTTGTGGAGGACTTGGAAATTTCAGCTTTGATGAATGGTTGGTCTGATGAATAGTTGTTACATGTAGCCGATATTAGATTAATGGCTGAAGCGAAGACATATGTAAGGTGTTTTTGAGGCCTTAAGGAAGGCACGACAGTTTAAGCAGTCGATGGTGGGGTTTTTACAGTACTACAAGAAACAGAATAGCACTCAGTACTTTAGGGAGAGGTTGAGCATATATAGTGAAAAGTGCGTGAAGGGAATCTGATAGATTTATATTCGTCCATTCAGCTGGCAATTCAATGGGAGGAAACAGACGTGGCAACAGGGGTATGCATGTGGCAAACAGTGTTTACAGCACGTGTGAAATGTTTTTAAATGTGGTCATACGGGACATTTGCAGAGGCAATGTACACAGTCACCAAGGAATAGAGGAAGGGGTGGAAATCAGCAGCGTGGAGGATGGAGAATTGGAGATAGGAGAGGTGGACAAGCGTCAAACAGGCGAGGGGGCCAAGAAATCTCCCATTTAATTTCAGTGCTACGAATACGTATGCATAGGAGGAATGTTCAGTCGTAGAATCCATAGGAACTACAAAATTAAAAATTTTGTTGGACACGGGGGTGCAAGTGTCAGTGGCTACTAGGAATATAATGAGACGAAGGAAGCTAGACCCACCACGTTAGTGGTTGCGTGGAGTGGGGGATACGGGGGTCAAGCCTTTGGGGTCGGTGACTGTTAACTTTCGAATAGAGGAAGTCCGATTTAATGCGTGCATGGAGGTAGTACCATGGGTAAGCGAGGGCTACGACATGATATTAGGGGTGGATTTCTTGCATCAACCTCATGCCAAAATTGACCAACGAGCTGTGGAACTTGGTGGAATGTTATTTCAGCTAGGGGAAACTGATGTTTAATGCAGAGCTATCGCGAGGGCCGTACAACGTAGTGAACAAACCAACTGAACCGCGTTCATTAGCATTAAGGCCTAATTCCTAGTGGCACCGGGAAGTCGCTTTGTGTAAGTGTGGAGTCGAATGTACCCTTGCGTACAGTATGTGCTATTGAACCATTGCAGTATAGTGAGGTTTCGGGTCCTTTCGGTTGTTTCGTGAAACTAGAGGGAACGACAGGGGAGTAGTTCCCGTGAACTTGGATAATTTTAGCGTTGTAGACGCGAATTTGAGGAAAGAATTTTTAGTAGCAATTTTGAAAGTGCCAGATGACGAAGACTGATGGTCGAGTGGTAGGCGAAGCGATCAACCACTAACTGAGAATAGAACTACTTTGCGTGAATTAAGCATGTGAAAGGAGGAGAAAGAGAGCGTATGGAAGATCTATTGTAGGCATTTAAAGATTTGTTTTTTACACAATGGCCATTACCGGCAACTCCATCAGTTCAACATAGGATACCAACATGGAATGAAGCACTTGTTTACCGTATACCATACAGAATACCGAGGTAATCACAGCCGATTGTGAAGGATTTCATTGATAAGCAGCTTCGGATGTTATTATAGAGCATAGTTATAGTTGCTGGACAGTGGGCATTGTCGTTGTGCCTAAAAAAATCTATGGATGGAACTAAGAATTAGGTTCTGTTGTGACTACCGATACCTCAATAATATGACAGTAACGGATGCATACCCCATTCCAAATGTATTGGAGACTTTGGATCTCTTAGGACAGTGCCAGTACTTTTCTACGGTGGGTTCGACAAGTGGTTATCATCAGTTGGAGGTGGCTCCAGAGGATCTTCCAAATACTGTTTTCTCTACACAAGGAGGCCATTACCAGTATATTAGAATACCATTCGGTTTGAAAACGCTCCGGCAAAGTTTCTGAGGTTACTGAAACCAGGGCAGTGTCTGGTCTATTTGGATGACATTATACTGTTTTCAAGTAGTATGGAGCAACATGTGTAGTTTTCCATACGAGGCACCACCTGCATAGCGCACCAGTTTGCCTAACGAATTAGGTGGGCACTACACCGCTAAATACAGCATCTAAACGCTCCTCGGCGTTCTCTCCTGACAATAATCTACTACGTACTTCACCCAAAGTACCATTCTCGATTAGGTTCTTTCCAGCAAAAACGGAAGGCAATATACTGAATAGAAATTACACATATACAGACGTACTCTGTATCCCGATGTGTACTGCAAGGCAGAGGGTATCGAACATTGTAATTCTATCTGTCGGAAAATTTGTTACACTTAAACGACACATGCGTAGGCGAATGAGTACGGAATTGATGTATAGTACGCAGATCTTTTCAATCCTGTTTAATATTTCGTCATAATCATGGATATCTATACTCTTCAATAACGTAATAAGAGATTTAAAATCGTCTTCACTTGTTTCGTATTAACGTATGCAGTTTAATTCTCACAACGCCTATTTCTCTTGCTTATTTTTCAGCGAGTACTGTTGTGCATCTTCGTCCTTGCTAACCTTAGATTCATATGCAAGACGCCATATTAAATCACCAGTTACCTTCTCGGCCAGTGGTTTTTTTGTACGACTGATCAAGTGCGGTATTCCGCTGAATCATAATGGGAATTTAGCGTTGCAATCATGTGTTTCAACAATTTATCAAAATATCGTCATTTTAACAACACCATCATACAAGTTAACCTAAATTTATTTTTATTACCTTACTAACAATAAGTCAATCATGAGTAGATGTAGTACGGGAAAGAACATACCAAGGATTTAGTTGTAGTTTGTTCGTCATCCATATTCTAGTATAGCGTTGTGGGTATCTGAATATGTATTTCGATTAGATATATAGTTTGTTAATGGATTTTTGAGATGTACCTTCTACTATATCTACTTCTAAAACAATTAAAAGAAGCTCTATAAAACATTGCAAAACTACAGACGGATTTATTTTCAGTGGGAGCTTACTTCGTGCCCAAATGTTGCTCCTCTTTATGGTGTGAACTCATCTCACAAACTGCAAGTTGAAATAGGTACCACACACACTCTGACTTATCAGTCTACAGATAAACGACATGTTCACAAAAGATTCTACGTTGATGAGTTACAATACTCAAATATTTGAAATGCCGGTAGGTGAATAGTCATTGGAATCAACTCGTGTGTAGCTACTGACCACGTCTTGCGAGTGAAAACTTATATTCAAAATAGAATCGGTTCCATTAGTGAATGTGTTCACTAGCTGGAAATGCCGATTATCGATTTAAGATCGTTTACGAACAAAGGTAAGATTTGAAGAGGATGATTTCATCAAGAATATGCAGTTGTGGCCCAGAGACTGGTCTAATGCAGTTCTTCAGTGTAACTTGTCTGTATTGTTTACTGTCCACATTTCATTTCTGTACAAGCCTACATTCCAAATACTTTAAGAGAAGACTATCCCTGCCATTAAATTTTATATTTCATGTTTAAAACATCGTTTACCAGAATCTCTTTACTTGCCTTTGTTTGGAGTCTGTATCCTATCTAATCTGCCACCACATTATTTTGCTAACAAAATAGTAAAGTTCATCTACCATATTAGCATCTCATTTCGTAATGCACGCCGCAGCATCACTTGGTTCAGTTCAACACATCTTGCTTGACTTTTATTGATGTTCAATATGTAATTACTTTGAAGACAAAATTCATTCTGTTCAACTGATATTTCAAGTTCTTTGCCGTCTCTGACAACATTACATTATTTGTGCACCAACTAGTAGTTCCTTTTCCAAATTTCTTTGTGGTTTCTTTTACTACTTATCATCTGCTCACCTTTATTTGCTTCAACTAAGTTCTTCCATTACTTTGTCAAGCTCTTCTCTCAGTATTGTACTTCTATCTTGTAATCTACTTCTTCTTTTGTTTCCACAACATTACATTCGTGTATTTATCGTTTATACAGGTATCATATTTATTCGCTCCTTGCATTGCTTAGCGCTAGTTTGCCATATGTGCTCTTAATATTGACACTACTGCTTCTCTTCTCTTCGATTTTTAATTTTCATACGTGTTGCATCAATGTTTCAATAGTCCTCTAATTATTCCTGCTTTCCCGCTTTGTACTTTTCTTACTTTTTAGACATATGTAGCCAGTTCTGGTTGTTTCATTTGCTACTTTTATATATTTTCATCTATCGTCAACTAGAATGAATATCTCATGTGTTATACCACATTACAAGTAATCCTTGCCTTTTTACCTGCTTGATACTCTGCATGTATCAAAGATACCAATTTACTGTAATTCCATCCCCTTTTTTATTCACTAATTGTCGAATGCTGCCTTGGAAATTAGCAACAACCATTTGTTATTTCAGTTTACGAGTCCCACCTACCTAATGATCTACTGTTGCCTACAGTTCATAATGAGTAAGTTATGGTCAGACTCAGTGTCTGCTTTTGATACTCTTTTCACTTCAATGTTTAATTTTATCTGCTCTTATTATGTTTTATCTAGCAGAAATTTTTTTGTGTGTCCTTGTGTAGAGCCTTAAATGATTTTTAAATAAAGTAGTTTGGAGATATTACATTGTATACTGTACAGTCGTATACCAGTTGGCTTTTCAATCTATTTCTTCCTGTCTGACCATGTTGTCCTACATCTCATTCTTTTCATTTCCTTTCTGTATAATTTCAGTCCCAAATGACCGTTTTCCTCTTCATGAGCAGAATTACTATTACTGTTATTATTACCGTTATTATTCCTTTTTAAAATTCCTTCATCGTAAAAAATGGTTGTTACATACAAAAAAAATATTTTTACATGTTCCCATCAAATGGATGTATGAGTTGTCCTACATTGTCAGGTAACTAATGGTTGGTCTACACAGTTGGAGACACTCCACAGTGCCTTATTTGACAAGAGGTATGTTACATTTGCAGCATGTAACAACTGCAGTTACCATTGCCAGACCAAAATCTTTGGAAGATAAGGCACTGATAACATGGTTTATTAAACAAAAACTTCGCAACTGGTAAAAAAACATTTAATACAAATTGCAGATCTTACAACAGTAGTCAACAACGAACGAAAATATGAAAAGAATTATTGTAATCAAGCGATTTGTCTGACATGTTTAACGGTGTCTTGTTGTGGAATTACAATACATGCAGAAGCCTAGTTGATGCGCACAAGCTCTGGTTGCTTGTAAGAGTAGATGGGAGCCCCGGCAGGATGCAGGTCCTGGTACTGGAAGCGCGCCAGGTAGGCGGGTGCTACTGCTGGCTGCTGCAGGGCAGACAGCTCACTGGAGGCGGCGCGCTGCTGCTGCTTGGGGGCGGCGGAGACGGGGGCGGGACCGTGGGCGTAGGCGATGCGCTGCAGGCGGCCGTCTGGCTGCAGCACGTAGTACACGCCGCTCTCCTCCGCCTCACGCAGCTCCGCCTTGCCATACTGTGAGCAAAGGAAGCAACGTTATTGTAAGATGATGGGATGAAGCACCAAATGCACACTACATTCAAAACGTTGCTGTCCATAGCTGTTTGGCGATTATGTAGTGAATTTCTAATTTCTTGAATATTTCATTTCTTGCAAACAGTTACAATGTCAGTAACTGAAATGGCGTAGTTTCATTATTGTATGAATAAAAGTCTACACCAAGTTTTATGGAACTGTTATGACCTGTTTCGATCGAATAGAAAACAGGACTGTTGCTATTGTTAAGACGAGGCTGTCTGCCACTGCAAGGATGTGCACAAGCTGAAATTAGTGATATCAACAACCACGTATTTTAATTTTAAATTTCAAGGTGTCCCTGTGCGACAGAAACCAGTCATATGAAACGTTATTTAGGCTGCCTAATTCTACGCCTACATTTACGTTTACAGTCCCACTGTCTTTTATCTTGTATTCGCTATCATTGTGCGAAACGTGCGTTGGAGGCAGCAGAATCGTTCTACAATCAACCACAAATGCTGACTCTCTGAATGTTCTCAATCGTATTTCAGCCATAGAACGTCGTCTCACCTCCAGCGATCTCTAATTGAATTCGCGGAACATTTTCTTAATACTCGAATGTGGATCTGATTTAAATTAAAGACAAAGTGGATTGCTGAAAATTTAGTGCAGTTTGGTTACATTGCCCTTGTCCTAATATACTTACGTTGTAAGGAGCCTCAGTAGTGGTGGTGGCAGCCTCAGTGGTGGTGGGGGCGGAGGTAGTGAACGTAGGCAGTTGGTAGGAGTCAGTGAGGCGGGAGAAGTCCTGTGCAGGAATGAAGAACTGTGGGCGGAAGCTGGCTGCAGAGAATCCAGAGACTGGCAGCGGGGCCGCGAATGACGGCTGCGCCTGCGACTGGGCGGAGGCCTGTGGCTGCTGCTGCTGCTTCTGCTGCGCCTGGAGCCGCTGTGGCTGGCCCGGCGTCTGGCGCGAGGGCGCGCCGTAGCTGGTGGAGGGCGCCTCGCCCGCGGCCAACGCCACCAGCGACGCCAACGCGAATACCAGTAGGACCTGCAGAAGGCGATGGTGAAGTGGTAGTGACTAACTAGGGCTTTTGTATAAGGGGCAGTCAAATGAAAACTTTTGTGGGCTCGCCCACATATTGCCAAGGTTGTTTCGACTATGCCGGGAACCCCTACACAATCTCCATAGAGTCCAGATGCTCCCCTCCTTCCCCCATGCCACTTACATACTTTTGAAGGCATTGAGAAAGACAAATGTGGCTGCTGATTTGCTTCAGACGTAGTGGTGCATGCCCAGGAACAGTTGTGGTTCCGTATGCAACTGTAACCTATTTTTCGTGAAGGCACTGCCTTTGTTGTCTCACAGAGGGAAAAAAATTTTAACAGTTACAGAGCTTATTTTTCAAATAATAAATAGTTAACTTACTTTTTCTTTCCCGTCCAAGTTTCATTTGCCTGCCCATTATACAGACTGATTTGAAACCGTACAGTGCCACATACTATTTTTCCTAAAGAGCACCTTACCTCGATTAGTGATAGGAGACCAATTTTTGGAAGCCATTATCCATGTCGAAAATGAAGGTGTAATTCATTTGCTTCTGATATTATTAATGTTTTTCTGATGAGCGACATTTTGAAACTACCTGAAATTATTCAAATACAGGGTCATTACAAATGATTGAAGCGATTTCACAGCTCTACAATAACTTGATTATTTGAGATATTTTCACAATGCTTTGCACACACATAGAAAAACTAAAAAAGTTATTTTAGGCATTCACAAATGTTCGATATGTGCCCCTTTAGTGATTCGGCAGACATCAAGCCGATAATCAAGTTCTTCCCACCCTCGGCGCAGCATGTCCCCATCAGTGAGTTCGAAAGCATCATTGATGCGAGCTCGCAGTTCTGGCACGTTTCTTGGTAGAGGAGGTTTAAACACTGAATCTTTCACATAACCCCACAGAAAGAAATCGCATGGGGTTAAGTCGGGAGAGCGTGGAGGCCTTGACATGAATTGCTGATCATGATCTCCACCACGACCGATCCATCGGTTTTCCAATCTCCTGTTTAAGAAATGCCGAACATCATGATGGAAGTGCGGTGGAGCCCCATCCTGTTGAAAGATAAAGTCGGCGCTGTCGGTCTCCAGTTGTGGCATGAGCCAATTTTCCAGCATGTCCAGATACACGTGTCCTGTAACGTTTTTTTCGCAGAAGAAAAAGGGGCCGTAAACTTTAAACAGTGAGATTGCACAAAGCACGTTAACTTTTGGTGATTTGCGAATTTGCTGCACGAATGCGTGAGGATTCTCTACCACCCACATTCGCACATTGTGTCTGTTCAATTCACCATTAAGAAAAGATGTTGCTTCATCCCTGAAAATAAGTTCTGCACTGAACGTATCCTCTTCCATTAGCTGTTGCAACCGCGCCGAAAATTCAAAGCGTTTGACTTTGTCATCGGGTGTCAGGGCTTGTAGCAATTGTATACGGTAAGGCTTCTGCTTTAGCCTTTTCCGTAAGATTTGCCAAACCGTCGGCTGTGGTACGTTTAGCTCCCTGCTTGCTTTATTCGTTGACTTCCGTGTGCTACGCGTGAAACTTGCCCGCACGCGTTCAACCGTTTCTTCGCTCACTGCAGGCCGACCAGTTGATTTCTCCTTACAGAGGCATCCAGAAGCTTTAAACTGCGCATACCATCGCCGAATGGAGTTAGCAGTTGGTGGATCTTTGTTGAACTTCGTCCTGAAGTGTCGTTGCACTGTTATGACTGACTGATGTGAGTGCATTTCAAGGACGACATACGCTTTCTCGGCTCCTGTCGCCCTTTTGTCTCACTGCCCTCACGAGCGCTCTGGCGGCAGAAACTTGAAGTGCGGCTTCAGCCGAACAAAACTTTATGAGTTTTCCTACGTATCTGTAGTGCGTCGTGACCATATGTCCATGAATGGAGCTACAGTGAATATATGAAATCGCTGCAATCATTTGTAATAGTTCTGTATTTCTGCATGAAAATATCATTCAGAATTTTGGAAGCATTAGAGATAGTCCTTCTATGAGACAATGGTTAGCCCAGATTAGGTTGCTGGTCACAATTAATCTATGTTAATCCTTGTGCTTATTTTTGATTGAACGTCTTCACTTGTCCCATAGTTTTCATTAAAACATATTTTATGTTAATTACATATTTAATCAGTGTTGTTTAAATGTTACTGACGTATTGAATATTTTGCAAAGTTTTTATGTCCTCTTGAGCGTGGTTTGTGAATGTTCTCGTACAAGGAAATTGCTACATCTTTATACAATGATGCACTTGTATACAATGATGAAACAAATCTGTTAAGTTCCAGAAGACAGCTTTTGTCGAACAAAAGTGAAAGAATTCTAAATGGCAAGAAACCGCGTGGTCATCGACATTAAACTCGAATCGGGACTCATCACTGAAGACAGTTATGCTCCAGTCAGTGACATTTCAGGACGAAGACGTGTCTGGAGGCCTCCCAGGCAGCGGTGGGGTACCAGCCTCTCACCCACCATACGTCCCGACAATCATGCGTGATGATCTGACATGTTATTTCTTTCCGTAGGAGGACACCTTTGGTTGTCATCCGTGGAAACCTCATGGCTCAGCGGTACGTCGACGATTTTCTGCGCCCCGTTTTCTTGGACTTCTTGGCAAGCCATCCTGGGGTTGCATTTCGGCAACATAATGCCAACCCGAACACAGCGAGAGTTTCTACTGCTTGTCTTTGTGCTTGCCAAACTTTGTCGTGGTCACCATGGTTGCCAGATACCTCCCCACTTGAGACGCATTATTTACAAAGCTTTCCAGCTACCTCACGATCTAACGCGCCAATCCGACAGAACTGGCACGATATCCCTCAGGAGGACACCCAGCAACTCTATCAGTGCAAAGACGAAAAATTGCTTGCATAGGGCCAGAGGAGAACCAACGCCTTATTGACTTTTGAATCAAGCTCTCTCTCTTCAGGAAACCATTAAATTCTTTTCGGAAATTGTAATCGTTTGTTCATTTCTTTTCCCTCCCATTTGGACAATTACTCCGTGGTGAGTAGTTTTATTTTTATCTTTTTTTTTTAAAGTGTAAGACGTGATAGTATGCCGAAAGACTATGCCGTGTATCGTCTCAAGTGACTCCAGAAAAATCACAAAAAACGTAGTTTGCTAGGTCCGGATGGCTAGTTTCTCCTTAGCTTCTAAATGACGTAAGTCATCTCCTTCCGTTCAGTGTTGTTGCTTTCACAATGAGTAACTGACTGGTCCTACACTTTTAACAGTTTAGTGTAAAGCCATAACGAAAATAGTTGACCTTGAAAACAGATTAGCATAACCTACTCCTCCCAGACAGATGGAGTATGGTAAATATACACTAAATTATTACGAAGCACTGTTTTCTATTAAGACAAATGAATAGCCAAAGAGAGCTTTCATTATCTTGTACCCTCTATGAGAACTTTAAGCTAGTTAGAGATGAAGATTCATGTAGGTCGCGCCGATTTTCACCTTACCCTTTCGGAATAAATTTCTAAAGAAACATTATGAACGTTCTACATGTTCCATTGCCGGAGTCGTTCATATTTTAAAGTGTGTGTGTAAAGAACGATTTCAGTTGCTCTTTAGCGGTTTATTTTTCGTATCCTGCTTTTATGTGTCATTTGTGACATCATATAGTCCGAGACAGTTATCATCCGATAAAGTTCGATGTCGCATGTAGCTACTGAAACGGTTTTGTCATGTGCCAGAGAACTTCTTAAATCCTTGCGATGTCGATCAAGGTGATAGGTACTAAAAATTCAACCATATTTTGAATAGTAGCTAAGATGGTACTTTACATATAGCTTAAAACTCACAAAATCATTTGTACAGAGCTAATTACTAAAATTGAAAATTAAGATCCATGACATTTTTAGTGCAATGGTTTGCCTAAAAGTAAGAAATAAAGTAAATCAGACAAACGTTTGACACTCCTTTGGATGATTCTCGAAATCATGTACGGTGAATAATATTGCGACAGATAATTTCAAGTTCAAAGACACGTCAAATGTTTCACCAGCCTATTTTATCACGTACAATGAGACAAAATATTTCGAAAAACTATTGGTACGTTATTCTTCTTTAATTTTCAGATTTTGTGTGCAAAATAACTATGCTTCGAGGAGTTTACCTTTTCGCCGCGACATTTACATAGCTAAAACCAATGAAACCATTGGTTCGTGAACTACTTCAGTTTTACCTAAAATCACTAATCAAATATTTCTGAATTACACTGTTTACTTACAAATTTTCTTTTCAAGCCTCAAGCTCGCGATTTCATACCTTATTTGTCCATATCCCACTCTTCGTTTGGCTATGAAAATTCGGACAAGATCCATTGTATAGGTTCTAGCGTGTCTTCTTGTCACGTCGCTCACGCATTTCACCAAAAGATCTCAAAGTCAAATGTCATTCTTGGCAAAGAAGAGATTACGAGTAATCCCGTCGACGAGAAGCCCATTACAGACAGGCATAGACTCGAACAAGACAACTCCTGTGGTGGGAAACGATAACCGTCGAGGCAGACCACTCACCTGCATGACTGCTCGATGCACCTGTCGCGTCTGCTGGAGTGGACGAATGTGGTGCCGGAGAGCAGATCGGGGTGGCTTTTATACGGAGCTGAGCTGCTTGGCGGCTCTGCCAACATGACGTCGCAGGTGAGCTCCCCGTTCGCGTCCGTCAGCGGTGATTGCGCGACCACGGGTCACGGCCGCGATGCCCCACACACCTCGTTACCTCAAGCTCTCCCTTCGCCGTGCTGCACATCAATACTGTTGCTTGCACCTTACTGATTGTTAGCACAGCAGGTGTCTACATTGGTACCAATACTTCTTTTATAACGTTCATCATCGTCAGAAAATGTTCGGGCAGAAAAGGGTGTAAGCACGGATACAGTCTTTCGCCCTACTGTACAATCTGTATATCGAAGAAGCAATAACGGAAATAAATGAAAGTATTACGAGTGAGATTAAAATTCTTAGTCAAAGGATATGAATTACAAGATTCGCTGATGACATTGCTATCCTCAGTGAAAGTGATAATGAATTACGGTATCTGCCGTATGGAATGAACAATCTAATGAGTAAAAAATACCGACTGAGAGTATAGCGAAGGAAGGCTGTACTAACGGAAAGCAGCAGAAACTTGGCATCCGAACTGGGGACCACGAAGTAGACACTTAAGGAGATCTGCTGACTAGGCAACAAAATAACCCATGACGGGCAGACCAAGGGGGACATAAAATGCAGACTAGCACTGACCGAGTAAAAGCATTTGAGATTTTGTGCTACAGAAGACTGTTGTAAATTAGGTGTACTGATAAGGTAAGGGATGAGGAGGTTCTGCACAGGGCCCGTGAACAAGGGCATGTACGGAAAACACTGACAAGAAGAAGGAATAGGAGGATAAGACATCTGTTAAGACATCAGGGATCTCAAGAGGGTATAAACTGTAGAGGACCACACAGATTAGGATATATCTGGCAAATAGTCGAGGACACAGGAACGAAAATCGTGGAGGGTTGCATTAAACCAAACAGAAAAAAGAAGTGGAAAAACGATCTTAACTTCCAATATAAACATTATTTGACTAGATCGATACTTTATAAAAACGTACCACTGCTTTCGATACGGCCGCAGACATCTTCCGATGGTAAAATATCGTTACACAATGCAACATACCTCGTGTCGTACAATCGAGTACTGAGTCATAATAACTGCATTCCATAAAGTCGCTATCTAGACAAATAAAAATGGACACTCAATACTTATTTTATAAACTCAACGGAAGAAATATATGGGTTCAACGTCCGGACGACGACTATTCACGGAAATTAGTTAAAATCTGGATGAGGGTGGCTCATCACTGAATGCGAATCTAGTGTCCTAACTACTGTAATAATTCACTCAATAGCTCATTCGCGTATTAGCGTATGGCAGTCTAGGTACACCAGAGAAATGGTGTTGTCAGGTCTGAATATATCTGGATTATTAGTTTTGTAAAACGTAGCAGGAGAATACTAACATGATCTCATCAAAGACGATCCAAAAATTGATAGAGAACTACCTCTGGGAAGTTGAGTAAGAATTCGGGATAAGTTTAGAAACATCGAAGGCACTGCTCGCACAATGACAGGTTAAAGAAAGGCAACCGTATGTTCGCAATATTTGTTGACTTAGAGAGAGCTTTCGACAGTGTTGACTGAAATGCACTCTTTGAAATTGTGAAGAGCGTAGGTCATAAGAAGGGAGCCGCAGTTTATCGACAGCTTGCACAGAATCAAGACGGCAGTTATACCCTTTCTAGATTATGAAATGGAAGCAGTAACTGATAAGTGAGTGTGACAAGGTTGTAGGCAGTCAGTGATATTAAATCAGTAAGCTGAGAAAGGTGTTAAGCAACCTAAGAACAAATTAGGAAAGGGAATTAAAATTTCGGATGGGGAATCAAGATAATTGGCATTTGTTGAAGACTTTGTAATTCTGCAACAGATGGCAAGAGGTTAGTGAGATCAATTACACGAAATGCATATAATTTAGAAAAGTAGTTATGTACAAAAGTAACACAGGGGCGAAAGACTGTTGCCGAATTATGTCAGGCGATGCCGTTGGAATTAGATTAGTAAATGAGGCTCTAAAAGCCATAGATGAGTTGTCATTTAAGCAGCAAAGAAAATAATGATAATCAAATTATACGGGATGTAAAATGCTTAAGACCGAAGTAAAAATGTCATAAAATACAGACTGGCAGAAGCAAGAAAATCGTACCTGATAAAGGCAAATTTGTTCAAATCGAACGTAAAAATAAATTTTTTAATTCATTTTTAAGTTATTTGTTTCGATTATAGCTTTTTCCCGAATGAATTAGCTTACCAGACAGTTCGCACAAGCAATGAAGGGAAGCTTTTGAAATGTGTTGCTACCGGACACTACTGAAAAATGATTATGTGGAATAAATCCTAATGTACAGGGTGAGTCACTAACTGTTTCCACCAAGAATAACTCCGAAAGTATGATAAGAACTGCGAAGTTTGTGAGACAAATATTGCATGGGACAACGGGGGCCATAATATGACATTGGTTTTTTTGTTGCTATGTGGCGTCACTTCAGAGATATGAAGGTCAACTTTTTTTTAACCGGGTGCTATAGTTTGGTACCTATTTTCTGATATCGGTTATCGGGACGAATCCAATGATGTCTAACGGTAAGGTCTTTGAAGGTCAACGAAGATAATAAAGGTGGCATGAACGTCCATTTAAAGGAGGTGTTCGAAGTGAAGACCATTGGTATCAATGCAGTGCTGCAATCTTCTTATTATGGATGGAGTGGTATTCCTTATCACATCGGCACTTATTGAAGCTCATGCTCTGACAATCCATCAGGTGTAGTTGGAACGTCTTTATAAACAACATCTTTTACAAATCCTTACAAAAAAAGAATAAAAAATCGAGAGCTGTCAAGTCTGGTGACGAGTCGGCCACGACACATCTCCTCCACGTCCAGTCCAACGATAGTTGAATTGTCTCAGCAGTTCATTTCCAGCCATTCGCGAAAAATTTCCGGACACCTGTCGTGTTGCTACCACATTCTCTTCCTTGTTGCTAATGGTCGTCCGGTTCTAGGCGCTGCAGTCTGGAACCGCGAGACCGCTACGGACGCAGGTTCGAATCCTCCCTCGGGCATGGATGTGTGTGATGTCCTTAGGTTAGTTAGGTTTAACTAGTTCTAAGTTCTAGGGGACTAATAACCTCAGAAGTTGAGTCCCATAGTGCTCAGAGCCATTTGAACCATTTGAAGCTTGTTGATAAAGGTATTTCTTCCAGTAACCGACCTAATGTTTCTTGCAGGAATGTGGTGTACTTCCTACCATTAATATTCCCTTCGATGAAATAAGGGCCTATAGTTCTGTCCTGCAGAATCCTACACCATCCATTCACCGACGACGGTTTTTGATTTGCAACTTTCAGCAGCCAACATGGATTTTCAGTTGCCCAAGAATGCATGTTATGCAAATTAACATTTTCGTTGTTCGTGAATGTAGCTTCGTCTGTAAATAAAATCAGTTTGATAAATGTGTCATCTCTCCAAATCTGAAATAGAACCCATCGGCAGAATTCAATGCGACGCATACAATCAGTACCAGTTAATTCTTGTGGAGATTGATATGGTTAGGATTATATTTATGGTGATGCAGAACACGAACATCACTACTCTGTTTAGTGCAGATTTCCTTGCGATTTGAAGCGAACTAATACAAGGATCTCAAACCACAGCGGCAAGATTTCCATTCTCTCGTTATTAACGTTTCTTTGCCTGACTAGAAGAAGGGACCGGTTGGTAGGACATGTTCTGAGGCATCAAGGGATCACAAATATAGCATTGGAGGGCAGTGTGGAGGGTAAAAATCGTAGAGGGAGACCAAGAGTTGAATACACTAAGCAGGTGATGAAGGTTGCAGTAGGTACTTGGAGATGAAGAAACTTGCACAGCAAAGAGTAGCATGGAGAGCTGCATCAAACCAGTCTCAGGACTGAAGACCACAACATTGCCTGACATGTTTCCGATGCGTTAAAGGTCCAGTTGTTCTGAATTTATCATACACATATTTATATGTACGACGTAAATGAGAAGCATATCGACTTGATCTTCGAAGGAATACATCATTCACAGTCGCTTGATTCGACGATACTAGTCTTTCGTTGTTATTAGTGTTGTATTGCACGATATTCGAGGGAGAGTTGTCGGATCATGTGCTTCGGTAAATGCCGAAGTGATAAGGAACACCAGTCAATCTATGATATGAAGATTGCAGCACTGCACTGGCACCAATGGTCAGCACTTCGAACACCTTCAGTAAACAGACGTTCATGCCACCTTTGTGACCTTCGTTGACCCTCAAAGACCTTACTGTAACATATCACTAGATTCGTATCCATAGCCGCTATTAGAAAATAAGTACTAAACTATAGCATACCATTTAAAAAAACATCACCTTCATATAACTGATACGACCCCACCTAGCAACCAAAAACCAACGTGATATTAGGGCCCCCGTTGTCCCATGCAACATTTGTCCGACAAACGTTTCAGCTACTATCATAGTTTCGGTGTTATTTGAAGTGGGTGACAATAGTCAGTGACTCACCCTGTATAGTAATATTTAATATTAATATATAGTAAGTTATATAATAGATATCATTCAATATCAAGAAGGTATAGAAGTGTCAGTAGTGAGGACAGGAAAAATTCTTGTGTTTTCATTCAGCAAATATCACCAAGAGTAGAAACGGTAGCGGTAGCAATAGCTCAAGCTACATGTCGGTTTTTTACTCCCTGCCTCTCTGGTGTTTTTGACAGGCGACAAGTCTGAGGTTCACATATCAATAGACACTGTAGATGCTTTCGGGCTGAAACAGAAAGCCTGGTTATATACCGAACCACTTCTCAACGTCTCAGAAAAAAATTAGAGACGCAAAACATGCGCAAATTCAAGTTAAGTTTCCTCTTAACAGTTGCCAAGGTACTGGAATTGGATGAAGGTCCCAGCAGGCAAAGATGTCAAAAAAGTAGAGAGGCTGGCAGTATTACGAACCTTACAGAGGCAGTCCCTGAAATCCTAACATCGTCTTGAGGTGTTAAATGATGGCTGTCAGTCAGGGATTAGGGAAGTGGGCTATTGCTGACAAAATTCAGGAACTTTTCTATGATACAATAGCAAGAAGTACAGGTCGAGCAAATGGCCGCTGTACAAATCTGGAAGAACTATTCAGTCGTTAGCGGTTATATCTCCTTACCGTCATCACATTTTCGAAATGCTGTTGCAGATTTATTTCGATTCACTGATGGGGGTAACTTCTTGTCCGCACATGGGAATTATCAAGAAATTTAGAATATATTGGTCGAAACTCTTTAAGAACTCTTACATGAACAATAACAGCGAAGTATGTCAATTAGTCGCGAAAACCAACTTTGCACGCAGACGTCAACGCGAAATGGTTACCGAGAACTGCTGCAGCTAACGATGATGTTTCTTGGCGGCATTGCAAAGAATGGGTTGTTGCATCACATCACAGGAGCTGTAACTGATTCTAAGAAAATGTCATGTATCCATTACAGTTATACATATTTGAAATTCAGCTTCGCTTATCTGGTATGGAGAATAATATGTATTTTTCTTGTACGCGAGTGTACGTCCGAGCCTGGTTTCAGTCAACTGAAGCAATTTAGACATCTTATCATGATTTCCTACTTATGAGTGAACTAATAAATTGTCAGGATACTCGTCCATCAATCAGTAAGGGGGCTGAAAGAAAATTTCCAATTCACCTCTGAAACTGTGGCTATGGCTTTGGTGAGAGTAGCCTAACGACTGTCAGGGCAAGTATAACTCAAATTATCGTCGAATTAGATAAGGTGAAGAACGGGAAGCAAAAAAATGTAGTCATAAAGGTACATCATACAAAAAAATGATCTTTTTTCTTTTACGAATGTTGACTTTACATCACTTGTAATGCTTGTTACTAAAACTTGCTTCATGAGGATTTCTGTCACTACCAATCTCCTCTGACAAAGACGAATCAAGGTGGGGAGGTAACACCCACTACATATATGCAATTAAAAACTTTAGGAGATTGTTGTTGTGAATGATGCAGAAAATCGTGTCAGATTCATTCAGGACAATGTCAGTCATAGCTCGCAGTATGGAAAGAATGAAGGAAGGCAAAGCTGGGTTGACGGCAACGAGATCACTGAAGACAGAATTGAAACTCGTTACTTTCCAATGACTTATCCTGACATTCGACCTAGATGATCAATAATATAGCACACTGCTTCCTGATCCGCAACAGTACTAAACGTGTAGGTGACAGATGGAGAGTTAGCGCAGTTATACTGAGAAACTAAAACATTTGGGAAATATATCGGGTTGCCAGAAAATATAGTATTAGGCTATTGACAAATCCTTGACCGTATCTCACGTGCTACACGGACCAAGGAGGTTAGGTTCGTTGTTGTTACGCGAAAAATGAGTTCAAAACAAGGCGGAATACAATTACTATTAGCGTGCATCGAAATGTAGAATTGTATAATGTTACTCCGTGTGAGTACAAGAACACAAGTGTTAAGTAGAATGAATCATACGATTTGGTCCTCAGAAAGTAAAGGCAAGGCCACGAACGCAAATATTTCTTTTAAATATGTACTCTGCAGTTATTAACTGAAATAATTCATCGATATTTATCTCTGTGCAGACATTAGTCACCCAAATATAATGCACGTACTCTTGCGTGAGATATTTCCATAACAATGCCTCAATTAGTGTAAGGGGAGAGTGCACTTGTAAATGAAATGTCTTTGAATGAAGTGCCAGCAGAAAGTATCATAGGGAAATAGATAATTGTTGACTTGGTAGAACTGCATCTCTTAGTGTATGATTTTGTTTTTTGATGATCGGGATAGCGATATACCTAAAAATTTATATGTGGAAGGCGAGGGTGGGTTACCAATTGCGTATGGTGACAGCAATGTATTAGGAAAACTATTTCCAGTAATGTGTCAAATGTTAGACCTTCAACACCCAATTTGTTTTCCCTGAACGCTGTTCTCCTCACACTATATTAATGAATCATGATTTAACTGTTTTTGTTTTAAGCTGTATATCTGAGGCCAACTCTACATCATCAATCGCAGAGGATTTCGTATACTAATTTCCAATCACTTTTACTTGTTATATTTCTTTATTTTTAGGTGATGGGTCTGTCTACTCAGGTATATATCTAAATTTAATATGTGTGCTTTAAAGCGACGCTGCACGACGATAGGACAAGTCAAGCCAACAAACAATTCGTTTGTGCACTGTCAATACAAATAGCACTATATAAAAACGCCAGTGCGAATTTAACATGCAAATGGAATAGGCGAAGAAATGAATGCAAGTGAGCGAATAGTAGTTCCTTGGTTCGATTGCCGGTAGTGGTTGAAGTATTAGGTGTTTTCATTCATCTTATATAAAAATTTCCTGAACGAGAGTATCTGCACCGCTAACCCAAACAGTGCAAATTTGGAAATTTGTGGTAAGGCCTTATGGGACCAACCTGCTGAGGTCATCGGTCCCTAAGCTTAAACACTACTTAATCTAAGTTACACTAACTTACTCTAAGGACGACTCACAGAACAAGAACATTCGACGGGGGGGGGGGGGGGGAGAGGGGGGGTCGCAGACGGTGACAAGACGCCTCAGAGCACTGCTACCCCACGCGTCGAACAGTACAAAATTGGGATACTTCCCCTCAAGTATTATTCGAAATACTCCTTCTTGATACTGTCGTGTAGAAATATGAACAGTATTTTTGTCTCTAATGATCTCGTCGCCATTAGAACGTTAAATCCTGCTTTTCCTTCATTCCTTCCTTTCTTCCTTACTTCGAGTGATAGTACACCCATACTGATCTCTGTGGCTCGTGATGTGTGATGCGTGGACATATACACGTTTCCTCTGTATTTCACGACGAAGAGCTCGTTCAGTAAGAAAGGCATTATTGTTTTCTCGCAATCAATTGGCGGACGGTTTTGTACGATGTGGTCCATCCTCTCTCTGTTATAATGCGGATGGCTATTTCTAACTGTCGTATGCAACTCTGTTCCCATTTATAACGAACAGTCTTTTGCATCTCCATCCTTCCTAACATCATATTTACCGTCAATAGTCGATATTATTTCACCCCTCTCTATCTTCTGGTCCTGTGGTTGCCCAAATGCGGAAGTCTCGTTCTGCTTTGTTGAAGTGCTGTAAGAGTTTAGTCTTGTAGTCACTTATTTTAATAACTCATCAAAATGTCGACGTTTTTAGAGTAAATTTTCCTGAAAATTAATCTAATTTGGTTTTTAGTTTTTAAAGTGTTCGTTATCCGTACTGCAGTATGGTATTATCAGGATGTGGGTATGTTTTCCGTCTAGGGAGCGGTTTGTTACCTGATTTTCGAGATGAACTTTCTACTACTTCTACTACTGAAACATGAAAGGAAGATACCGAAAAGCATTGCAAAAACACAGGCGAATTTCCTTTTAAAAGGAACTTACGGTTCAAATGGCTCTGAGCACTATGGGACTTAACTTCTGAGGTCATCAGTCCCCTATAACTTAGAACTACTTACACCTAACTAACCTAAGGACATCACACACACCGCTGCCCGAGGCAGTATTCGAACCTGCGACCGTAGCGGTCACGCGGTTCCTGACTGTAGCGCCAAGAAGCGCTCGACCACCCAGCCGGAAAAAGGAACTTACTTTGCAGCTTTATGCTCCTACTCTTTGTGACGCAAGCCAGATGAGCTTGGTACCATACACACTCTAGTTCATCAGTCAGTGTTAAGCGACGTCCACAGGGAAGGTCTGTCGCTGAAGAATAACAAGACAAATATTTCATCTTTAGGTGGCCAATCGATGTAATATGTATGCCACTATTGACGAGTCGTTGCAAGTGAAAACTTATGAACGAAGGTATCGTTTGAGGGGCAGGTTTCGTCAAGACAGTGCAGTTGTTACTGTTGTCATTGACATTGTTATTGTAGTTGTTGTTGTTGATTATACTTAAAGTACTTTCAGAAAATTCTATCCCCATCAGTTAATTTTGTATTTCATGTTCAAAAGACCTTTTAACAGAAGCGATTTTCTTGGTAGTGTTGTCAGTTTGTTTCCTGTGTATTTCAGCTGTCATATTATTTTGCCATCTGAATAGCAAAACGTATCAGCTACTTTCAGCATCTCATTTCTTAATGTCATTCCTTCAGCATCACATGATTCAATTCGACTGCTCTCCACTACCCTTGCTTTACTATTATTGACGTTTATTTTGTAATTTCTTTTCGTGACAAAATCATTCTGTTCAACTGATACCCCAAGTTCTTTGCATTCTCTCACAATATTAGATTTATTTATGCTCCAACTAGAATTGCCCTTTCCAAGTTTCTCTCTGATTTCCATTACCACTTTTCATCTACTCTGTGTGCGTTGTTTCAATTCAAATCTCTCACTACCCTGCCAAACTCTTCACTCAGTAGTGTACCTTCCATCAAGTCACCTACTTCTTCTTTACTTTCGATGATAATATCAAGTATTCTATCGTTTATATAGCTCTTCTGTTTATTCCTTCTCTTCTTTGCTTAGTACTATCTTACCATCTGGGTTCTTAAAATTCATAAAACTGCTTACATTCTCTGCACTGTTTAGTTTTCATATATGTTGCATCAACCATTCATTAGTAGTATGCACATTTGCAGCTTTACGTTTATGCTCTTACGATTCCTGCTTTGCCATTACATATTTTTCTTACTTTTTTGATGTCTGTAACACATTTCGTTGTTCCATTTGCTGCTGCATTTGTATATTTTCTACTACCGCCAATTAAAATGAGTATCTCTTATGGTATAAATGATTACAAATTTTCCTTACCTTTCTGTCTAATTGGTACCCTGCATCTGTCAAACCTACCGATTTTTGACATATTCTAATACTTTCGCAATTTATTCAATACTTGTCGAATGCTCCCCTGAAAATTCCCCACAACCACATGTTTTTTTCCAGTTTATCATAGTCACATCTTTCATGTTTTACTTTTCCACATTTTTTCAGCTTTTGTCGCAGATCATAATGAGTTCCATATGATCATAATAAACATGTGATTTGGAAAATGTTTTGTAGTTGAAAATCGGATTTCCAGTGTTCTTACCATTCTCTTATTTATCTGGTATCTTCCGCTGTCTGCATCCCCATAGCCCTTTATGGTTCTCGTTTAAAGTACTTTGGAATTATTATATTACACACTGATATTATATTGTATACTTCCTTTTCTTACTATGTATTTTCAGCCTCTACCCAAAATTACAGTTTTCCTCTAGATGAACCGAATTATTAATTCCTTGTCATTATTCATTATTTAAATCGCTTCATCATCAGAATATATGTTCTGACTTACATAATTTTTTCTTTACGTGTTCCCATCAGGTAGACATATGATTTCCTTCAAATATGCCAGGTAATTAATTGTAGGCCTGTACAGTGAAAGCCAGTGCACCGACCCTTATACACATATAGTGTGTTATAATAGCACCACGTAATAGCTGTTTCATAACTTTCCATTGAAAGGGTACACATTATATGAATGATAAAGCACTGATAATATGGTTTACTAAGCAAGGAGTGTGTGACCGATAAAAAATATTTAATACACATTGCACGATCTTACAACAGGGAACAATTACGTTACTTACCGAAATTTTATGGTGTCTCCATGTGTAGGACCATTCAAGGTTTTTAAACATAGTATTTTGGAGTTATTATGTTGTATGCTGTACTATACCGTAATAGGTGGCTTTCCAGCCCTACATCTCCTTCTTTTCATTTTCTTAATGTATAATTTCAGTCCTGGATCAAAATTACAGTTTTCCTATTCATGAACAGAATAACTGATTCTCTCTCATGATTCATTCTTTAAATCCCATCACCGTCAGGAAATACGTTCTTACTTACAAAAAAATATTTTTACATGTTCCCATCAAATACATGTATGACTTGATCTACATTGTCAGGTTAGACTATACAGATGGAGACACTGCACAGTGCCTAGTCTGACAGATAGTATGTTACATTAACAGCATCTAATAACTTTTCCATAAGTTACCATTGCAGGACCATACTCTTTGAAACGTAAAGCTCTGATAACATGGTTTATTAAACAAAAACTTTCTGAACGGTAAAAAACATTTAACATACATTACATGGTCTTATGACAGTGGTCGACAAGGAACTAAAATATAAAAAAAGAAGTATTTTACCCAAATTATTTGTCTGACATGATCATCATATTGAAAGCGACAGCTTATTGTGCATCACAATACATGAAAGTAGCCTAGTTGATGCGCACAAGCTCTGGTGGTTTATATGAGTAGTTGGGAGCACCGGCAGGATGCAGGTCCTGGTACTAGAACCACGCGAGGTATCTGGGGGTGAGCGCTGGCTGTTGCGCGGCAGACAGTTCACTGGAGGCCGCGCGCTGCTGCTGGGGGCCCGCGGAGATGGGGGCGGGACCGTGGGCGTAGGCGATGCGCTGGAGGCGGCCGTCTGGCTGCATCAGTACACGCCGCTCTCCTCCGCCTCTCATAGCTCCACCTTGCCGTACTGTGAGCAAAGGAAGCAATGTAATTGTAAACTACCAAGGGCAGGCCTGTATGTATACTACATTCAAAGGGTTACTGTGCATAGCTGTTTGGCAATTATATAATGAATTCCAAATTTGGTTGAATGCATGAATTTGTGGCGTTACAAAGAGGTCACAAACTGAAACTTTTAGTAAGGAAAGACAAGTGCAGATCCTGATCTAGGTGTCCTAAATTACTTTTTGTTGCATTTCCTAATTCCGCCGGTTCGCAGACAAATTCCACCAGTAAATAAAAATTGGTAACTTTGAGCACACGTGCTGTATTAATGCAAGTACCGCTTCCTCTGCATCTTCACCTTAGACTTGTTTGCTCTATGCTCTACCATTGATGGTCACTCAACTAACCATGACTCAGCATGTGAAACATTTTGCTGTCGTCAAGACTTAGATATTTTAAAATATGTCTGTGCTTTAGCATTATCGTATTTCTGAGGTATCCACATGCCACCATCTGGTATCTGAATTAAACATTACCAACTGTAGCTTGGTGGGAGTCCAGTTATAACAGTCTCCAGACCATAGCGCGCCTTTGCTTCACCTGTATAAAATGTTCCCGGGTTGAAATAAGTGACTGAAAGACAACCTAGCACAGATTGGAGGTTTAATCCGGTATTATGGGAATTTCTAGTATGAGCAAATTGCTCTGGAAGAATTTAGTTTTATTTCGTTGCAATCAGAAAGTAGAAAACGTGTATGGACTAACATAAAGCGAAGTTCTTGATCCTGTTCATAGCCCTACAGACCAACGTTAATCTAAAAACTCACATACATGGGGCCACCTAAGACTGAGGTAAGTTTAATACAACAAACACATTGTACCTGAGTATGGTTACCATCAGTATCTATTAATTCGGCAACATCTACATTGATCCATAACAACAGATCATTAGACCAAATAAATGACCCCTAGTGGACAGTGTGACATGGTGTGGGGGCCATTGACCTAGTTTCATTATTGTATGAATAAAAGTCTGTATCACATCTTATTGAATGTTATAGATAGTTTCGGCCTAACAGGAAAACATGACTGTTGCTACTAATATCGTCAGCTGGTCTGCCACTCTAAGGATGCACAAATGCAGAAACTGGTGTAACAACACTCGTCTGTTGTGGTTTACACTTGAAAGAGTAACTATTGGCAGAAACTAGTCATAGCCGTTATCTGGAACGTGAACTACGGTGCCTAGTTCTACGCCTACATCTTATACATACTCCACAAGCGTCCAAATATTCTACTAATCACTCCCTTTCTTCTTCCCGTAGCAAGCGGACCAAGGGACAAACGACTGTCTATGTCTGTCTACAAGCCCAAATGTCTCTTATCAATTATTTTCTGTCCTTAGGCGAAATTTTCTTGACTGGCAGCAGACTCGTTCGATAGTCAGTCACAACTACTGGTTCTCTAATGTACCGCATTCTTTTTTTTTTTTTTTTTTTTTTTTTTACAAAAAGAGCATACTCTTCCTTCAAGGCATTCCGATTTGAGGTCACACACCTTTTCCATTATACTCGCATATTGGATGAACGTTTATAGAACACAAAGTGCATTTCTGGAAACTTAGTGCTGTTCGGTTACGTGGATCTGTGGCCTGACACACTTAAGTTGTAAGGAGCAGACGCGGTAGTGGCAGGAGTCTCAGTAGTGGTGGTGGGAGCTCTTCTAGTGTTGGGGGCAGAGGTTGCGAACGTCAGGTGGGAGAATTCCTGTGCAGGAATGAAGAACTGTGCGCGGAAGCTGGCTGCAGAGAATCCGGAGACCGACTGCGGAGTCGCGAACGACGGCTGCGACTGCGACTGAGCGAAGGCCTGCTGCTGCTGTCTCGGCTGCACCTGGAGCCGCTGAGGCTGACCCTGCGGCTGGCGAGATGGTGCGCCGTAGCTACTAGAGGGCGCTTCGCCCGCGGCCATCGCCGCTAGGGACGCCACAGTGAAGAACAGCAGTGCCTGCTGCAGGCGACGGTGGACCGTTAATCACACACGGGAGCTCTGCTACGCACGAATTTAAAACCATAAAATATAACAACTACTTTTCCAAAAGAGTCACTTTTCTTGTTTATTTACTAAAAATTAAGTGAAGACTTGGGTTTAAAATGGATCTAGGTATAATGATAAAGAATTTTGAAGTTTTCTACGAAAATAAATCTACATGCCAAGCCCAATAACGTATAAAAGACTCAAACCACCACTAATAAAAGCAGAACACCAAATGTAGTCAACAGATGGCGTGCGGTTTAACAGCCATTCCTGTTAACATATGAAAGGCTCTATATGCAACACATTTACTCCTCAGTGTCAGTCGAAATGTCGGAGTAAGCAGAGGTTCGTAACAGTCTGAGTGAACGACAGAAACGATGTATTGAAGAAGGTACTGTGGCATATATATATATATACACTCCTGGAAATTGAAATAAGAACACCGTGAATTCATTGTCCCAGGAAGGGGAAACTTTATTGACACATTCCTGGGGTCAGATACATCACATGATCACACTGACAGAACCACAGGCACATAGACACAGGCAACAGAGCATGCACAATGTCGGCACTAGTACAGTGTATATCCACCTTTCGCAGCAATGCAGGCTGCTATTCTCCCATGGAGACGATCGTAGAGATGCTGGATGTAGTCCTGTGGAACGGCTTGCCATGCCATTTCCACCTGGCGCCTCAGTTGGACCAGCGTTCGTGGTGGACGTGCAGACCACGTGAGACGACGCTTCATCCAGTCCCAAACATGCTCAATGGGGGACAGATCCGGAGATCTTGCTGGCCAGGGTAGTTGACTTACACCTTCTAGAGCACGTTGGGTGGCACGGGATACATGCGGACGTGCATTGTCCTGTTGGAACAGCAAGTTCCCTTGCCGGTCTAGGAATGGTAGAACGATGGGTTCGATGACGGTTTGGATGTACCGTGCACTATTCAGTGTCCCCTCGACGATCACCAGTGGTGTACGGCCAGTGTAGGAGATCGCTCCCCACACCATGATGCCGGGTGTTGGCCCTGTGTGCCTCGGTCGTATGCAGTCCTGATTGTGGCGCTCACCTGCACGGCGCCAAACACGCATACGACCATCATTGGCACCAAGGCAGAAGCGACTCTCATCGCTGAAGACGACACGTCTCCATTCGTCCCTCCATTCACGCCTGTCGCGACACCACTGGAGGCGGGCTGCACGATGTTGGGGCGTGAGCGGAAGACGGCCTAACGGTGTGCGGGACCGTAGCCCAGCTTCATGGAGACGGTTGCGAATGGTCCTCGCCGATACCCCAGGAGCAACAGTGTCCCTAATTTGCTGGGAAGTGGCGGTGCGGTCCCCTACGGCACTGCGTAGGATCCTACGGTCTTGGCGTGCATCCGTGCGTCGCTGCGGTCCGGTCCCAGGTCGACGGGCACGTGCACCTTCCGCCGACCACTGGCGACAACATCGATGTACTGTGGAGACCTCACGCCCCACGTGTTGAGCAATTCGGCGGTACGTCCACCCGGCCTCCCGCATGCCCACTATACGCCCTCGCTCAAAGTCCGTCAACTGCACATACGGTTCACGTCCACGCTGTCGCGGCATGCTACCAGTGTTAAAGACTGCGATGGAGCTCCGTATGCCACGGCAAACTGGCTGACACTGACGGCGGCGGTGCACAAATGCTGCGCAGCTAGCGCCATTCGACGGCCAACACCGCGGTTCCTGGTGTGTCCGCTGTGCCGTGCGTGTGATCATTGCTTGTACAGCCCTCTCGCAGTGTCCGGAGCAAGTATGGTGGGTCTGACACACCGGTGTCAATGTGTTCTTTTTTCCATTTCCAGGAGTGTATATATATATATATATATATATATATATATGTAAAGAAGGTTTTATACATGGAAGAATCCTGGAGATACTAGAAGGTATCAGGTAGATTATATAATGCAAAGACAGAGATTTAGGAACCAGGTTTTAAATTGTAAGACATTTCGAGGGGCAGATGTGGACTCTGACCACAATCTATTGGTTATGGACTGTAGATTAAAACTGAAGGAACTGCAAAAAGGTGGGAATTTAAGGCGATGGAACGTGGATAAACTGACTAAACCAAGAGTTTCAGGGAGAGCAGAAGAAAACAATTGACAGGAATGGGGGAAAGAAATACAGTAGAAGAAGTATGTAGCACTGAGGGATGAAGTAGTGAAGGCAGCAGAGGATCAAGTAGGTAAAAAGACGAGGGCTAGTAGAAATCCTTGGGTAACAGAAGAGATATAGAATTTAAGTGATGAAAGGAGCAAATACAAAAATGCAGTAAATCAAGCAGGCAAAAAGGAATACAAACGTCTCAAAAATCAGATCGACAGGAAGTGCAAAATGGCTCTGCAAGGTTGGCTAGAGGACACATGTAAGGATGTAGAAGCATGTATCACTAGGGGCAAGATGGATACTGCCTACAGGAAAGTTAAAGAGACCTTTAGAGAAAAAAGACCATTTGCATGAATATCAAGAGCTCAGATGGAAACCCAGTTTTAAGCAGGGAAAGCAGAAAGATGGAAGGAGTATATTGAGGGTCTATACAAGGGCGATGTACTTGAGGACAATATTATTTACATGGAAGAGGAGGTAGGAGATGAAAAAGGGGTAAAATACAGGGAGCGAATGGCTATTTACAATTTGTACAGAAACCAGATGGCAGTTATACGAGTCGAGGGACACAAAAGGAAAGCAATGGTTGGGAAGGGAGTGAGACAGGGTTGTAACCTTTCCCTGATGTTATCCAATCTGTATATTGAGCAAGCAGTGAAGGAAAAAAAAAAAGAAAAAATTGGAGTAGGTATTAAAATCCATGGAGAAGAAATAAAAACTTTGAGGTTTGCCGATGACATCGTAGTTCTGTCATAGACAGCAGACTTGGAGGAGCAGTTGAACGGAATGGATAGTGTCCTGAAAGGAGGATATAAGATGAACATCAACAAAAGCAAAACGAGGACAATGGAATGTAGTCGAATGAAGTCACGTGATGCTGAGGGAATTAGATTAGGAAATGAGACACCTTGTGTAGTAAAGGAGTTTTGCTATTTGGGGAGCAAGATAACTGATGATGGTCGAAGTAGAGAGGATATAAAATGTAGACTGGCAATGGCAAGGAAAGCGTTTCTGAAGAAGACAAATTTGTTAACATCGAGTATAGATTTAAGTGTCAGGAAGTCTTTTCTGAAATTATTTGTGTGGAGTGTAGCCATGTATGGAAGTGAAAGGTGGACAATAAATAGTTTGGACAATAAGAGAATAGAAGCTTTTGAAATGTGGTGCTACAGAAGAATGCTGAAGATTAGATGGGTCGATCACGTAACTAATTGGGAGGTGTTGAATAGGATTGGGGAGAAGAGAAGTTTGTGCCACAACCTGACTACAAGAAGGGATCGGCTGGTAGGATATGTTCTGAGGCATCAAGGGATCACCAATTTAGTATTGGAGGGCAGCGTGGTGGGAAAAAATCGTAGAGGGAGACCAAGAGTGAATACACTAAGCAGATTCAGAAGGATGTAGGTTGCAGTAGTTACTGGGAGATGAAGAAGCTTACACAGTATAGAGTAGCATGGAGAGCTGCATCAAACCAGTCTCAGGACTGAAGGCCACAACAACAACAACGAAAATCAAATAATCATGAATGACTAAAAGCAGGTATTAACCCAACGACTTAGTAACAAATGTATAAAAAGTACAGTCGTATGGTATGGTAGGCTGGTAGACTCCGATGTGCAGGTTCATCTACGTGAGCGGACATGTTTGTCTGACCTTTGTTCACAACGGCATCTTTCCTTCGGTAAGTGTGTTCAATCGTATCTGATTTGTTAGGAGATTGTAATGAGGGTGTGGTGTTTTGGGGCGTTCATGAGAAAACGGAAAGGGTGAAGCCATGTGCCGGCACATTGCGTACTTCTTTGGCTGCCGAGCTTACGTCTCCGTACGACGGACAGATCGCGTCAACAGTGTCACATTCCCTCACTTCACACGAGTGCAGAGACATGTGGAACTTAATCCAAGACATAGGCGCAAAGTGTGGTGATCAGGAATTCTATGTAACTGCTCCTCTTCCCGTTAGTCGTAAAGGCAAATGAAATTCAGCTAACAGTACGCGGGGCATCCAGCGCTCACCCATCCAAATATTGGCCATGCCCAATGTTAACTTCGGTGATTTGACGAAAACTGGCATTCAATAACGCAAAACCGTTGGCTACTGGAGAGTATGGGCTATGTAATAGCAATCAGACAGGAGAGATACGAGCTCTCCCATGTGTTTCCGTTAGTAAGAGATAGTGCAGCATTGAAAATTCAGAAGATTACAAGAGAGGAAGATATACGTGGAAAAGGCCTAGGAACACGGGAAGATTCCAGCTGATTTCAGAAGGATTCCGAAATCATTTAGGGTGTTGCGAGTTATACTCAGTAGCATGTACATATTCAGGCCATAATTTAGCATCAATTAAGAGTAGATTAAGTTTAAGGAATTCATTACGAAAAAACACTGTGGATAGATGCGAGGTACCGAAGTACTGACGAATGAGGTTGACTAAGGCAGCAGATACTGTGAGGTTGAATACCACAACAGGGAGATCACGAATATCTCTAAAAAGTGCGATAACAAAAGTTCGCTAGACGAACACAGGTATGATGAAGGTAAAAGCGAAGGAACGACTAGTAACACAATATGATGAGATGCACATTGCAGTCGTATTTTTATTTTTTCTTACCTTAAGGTGTCTACAAATCGGCCATGTTTGACGTCGCTGCAGTTGCTACAGTTTATTACTGTTAAATGCAGGGTTGCAGTACTGTGGCACCACATTAGCCCTATAAAAACCACATGCTTTTGCTGGTAAATTTTAAAGAAAAGTTGTCGTTGCTTTTAGTTTACCCAATGTCAATGTACGTCATTTAAAATGTTCATCCAATTAAGAATCTCTTGAGAACCACAGAACTCACGCAGTGTTAGAATTTTAAAGAGTTTTTAAAAATCAGAGATGATATTTATGAAGATAGAGCTAATTGTGTTGAGTACTTTTTTTCTGCTTTTCACTTTAGACATATAATTGATGATCCACATGCCTTTAGCTATACTGTGAAGTGTAACTGTACAGTACTTTAATTCTGTTATTATACGTACCTTGTATTTCCGATTTACATGTCAACTTTCGTTGTTTTTTGGGGCAGTGGAATACATGCAATTTAATGGTAATCTTTGTAATATAACTCTCGTCAACGTAAAGGATATAAGAAAAATGCTCTACGAACAGTGAGTGCAGAGCATATCGACAGTGAGAGAGTCGAACAGTTAGTGGGTTTCGAGGTCACTTGGATGCACGGAACAGAAGTTCCAGCAAGCGTCGGAATAAAAGTTTCGCCAGACACTACTAGACACTTGATTTCAGAATATGATATATACTTAATAAAGACGTTGATATTGTGAAAAGAAATAAACTATTTTGACTGCTGCAAACTGAACTGGCAATGCACACGAGAGTGAAAAGTGATTGTTGTCAACTGGAATAAATTGTTTGCTGTGGAATGACTTGCAAAAACTAATGTATTCTCTGATCTTTCATTTACAGCTTAATAAGGAATCACGCGCGATAAAGCAATGACAGTCACTAAAAAAGCAACGAGGCAACCTTCACATTCAAAAGTTATCCGCCAGACCGTGAATTCTGTACTCGTAAAAAAACTGTGTGTAAATGCTCGCGAAGTACACTTAAGAACCAAGTTCTATCTAATAGCGTTTCCTACACTC